>NC_044402.1:134127731-136632731 GCF_006542625.1 Nomascus leucogenys
CAGAATGGGAGTCCCATTCACTGCAGTAAGCAAAAGAAATGGAAGACAAAGGATTTGGACAGGTAAAACAAAACTGTCTTTTTCCATAGATGATTTCAACATAAGAGTGTTTAGCAAGATTATTGGTTGTTAGTATATAAATTGTTTAATATTTTATGTATTTTAGTATATAAAATCAACATACTAAAGAAAGCTGCATTTCAATACACCAGCCACAAACACTCCAGAAAACACAAAATTTAGGCATAGATCATCTCCCTGGTAAACATGTTCCTGGTAGAACACAGTTTGACTTTTTTCATATCCAAACTTTACAGAACATATCTCTCAATACGTTCCAAATACGACTGATAGAACGTCAGAAACACAGATGAACATTTTGAAAAGATGGCTGAGTGTCATCAAAGGGACTGTGCATCTTGGATACTGCTGGCACCACGAGATGCCGTATTACAAGTAAATGTGGAGCAAGTATTCGTCAACAACAGCGTTAACTTTCTGATAACAGGAAGCTATGCTTTAAGCATTTTACATCCTAATATAACGGTTTGTGACTTACTCATAGACGTTTTACTGTGTCTGGGGTTGATGTGTAATAGATTATAATTTTCTAGGAACTAGACACCGGTTAGCACTTTCCCTCAGAACATCTGCAAATTCTTTTTTTGAGAAATATTATAAAACTTTTTAATAAGACATTAAAGGGACTTTAGAAAATGAAAAGGTATATCTTGTGCACACATGAAGACAGGAAATCCCACTGAGTATGTGTGTGTATATGTGTATGTGCACACACATGTGCATCTGTGAGATTACTGACAAGGTGATTCTAGAAATGTACACGGAAGCATAAAAAATGAAGACACGTCCCACACTCCTGAAGAATGACAGCATGCAGGGACTTGTCCTACCAGAGATCAAGACTTATTACAAAGCTATGGAAATTGACAATGTGGTATTTGCCCAGGAATAGAAAAAAAGAACAATGGAATAGAATAGAGAGCTGAAAAACAGACTCACACAAAAATGAACAGTAGACATAACAGAACTGGCACAGTAGATTGGTAGAGAAAAACTTATTACTCAATAAATAGAAATACGTAATTTTTTCAAGTGGAAAAAAATCCTTCTTATACCTCTCATAGGAAACCATTCTAGGAAGATCAAAGTTTTAAATGTAATTCAATCAGTGGTTATTGAGCACTGTTTCAAAGAGCAACCATGAAAGACATAACTACATATAATAAACAGGACAAAATTCACCCTGGTTTTAAATTCTATTGTGAAAGCTATAGACATGAGATTTATTGTTTTTATCACATGTTCACCCGCCATCTGCAGGATACAAAATTAATATTGTGTGTTATCTAAACCAATACTCATTTTATTTTTCAGAAAAAATTCAATAATTGTCAGCTATAGGAATTGTGCTGTCTCTTTATGATAATGGAGTAACTGTATAGCTAAGGAATGGTTCCAGATTACAGGAGAGTTAGCTAACTAAATACCATGCCTGACACTGGATTTGACACTAAGAGTGGGGGAAACATTGCCATGAAAGATGTGAACTGGAAAACTGGTGGAATCTGAACATAACTATTAGACAACAATATTATATCAATGTTAGAAGTTCCTTACTTTAATCAATGCTCATGTAAGATAATATCCTTGGTTTTAGAAGATAAACACTGAAGTATTTCGTGGTAAAGGGACCTGGTGTCTTCAACTTAATTTCAAATGGTTCGCACTAATAATGATAACGTTAATAACGTGTGTCTGTGTATGCACATGCACAAATGTGGCAAAATGCTAACAATCAGAGAATCTAGGTAAAGGGTATACAGGAGGTGTTTTTACTATTCTGGTAATTTTCTGTATGTGTGAAATTATTTAGAAATTATGTTTATTGCGGCACTATTCACAATAGCAAAACTTGGAACCAACCCAAATGTCCAACAACGATAGACTGATTAAGAAATGTGCACTTATACACCATGGAATACTATGCAGCCATAAAAAATGATGAGTCATGTCCTTTTAGGGACGTGGATGAACTGGAAACATCATTCTCAGTAAACTGTCGCAAGGACAAAAAACCAAACCACCGCATGTTCTCACTCATAGTGGAACTGAACAATGAGAACTCATGGACACAGGAAGGGGAACATCACACTCCGGACTGTTGTGGAGGGGATGGGGGAGGGACAGCATTAGAGATATACCTAATGCCTAAATGACGAGTTAATGGGTGCAGAAAAACAACACGGCACATGGTCATATGTAACAAACCTGCACATTGTGCACATGTACCCTAAAACCTAAAGTATAATAATAAAATAAAAATAAATAAAAAAATAGAAAAATAGAAATAAAAATTTAAAATTGTATCTGTATTAACTTTCAGTGCCTATCAAGTTTTCTATAGAGTGGATAATAAATAAATGGTAAAATATCCTCAACAAAACAATAGGAATAGAAAAGAAATTGCAAAGATATTTCTAAAACGAATTTCTATACGTACTTGAAACTGCCAGTTTCCCAAATGATCAACATCTTTAATATATACATGGTAATGGCCTCCGTAGCAGCCACCTTTGTGTATAATAACTGAGAAGAGGTCATATATATATTCTAAGTCATCCAATTCACTCTAAAAGAAAAAAGAACAAAAATACTGATATAGTTTTCATAAAATTCTGATAATAATAAACAGAAAAAATAATTTCAACTACTGAAATTAATAAGAAACTTCACTGTTATTTAAGAGTAAAGATGAATTCAAGTAATTGGCTTTAAAATGTGAAATTTTTAAATTAATTGATCTAATGGCCAGTCACACTACACCAATCAAATTATGCCTCTTAGTTGCCCATGAACACATGTACCTGAAAAAATACATTACTTTTATGTACTTTGGCTAAGATCAGGTAAGCCAATATGACAATGAAATATGTTACCCTATCAGTGAGTCTGTTGTAGAGATTTTTTAGCAAGAGAAACCCATCTTCGTACAATATCTATTTATGCTGCTTTATAGATGCACTCTTCTTTTAAAATGCATCCCCTTTTTTTAATTGATATATATCTAGTTGAAAATAGTCCAGGTTGTCATGTGCCTCAAAGTCAAAGCCAGATCAACTGTCACCCCTCCTGACACTACATCCTCTGTATAGAATAGGAACTTAGTAATTATGACTATCAGCTGTTTTTGTTTAGAGGCAGTTTAGTGGAAGAGGTTCTTTCTTGTTTTATTAATTCTATGATCAACATTTCTATAATAATATGCTCCATAATCATGAATGATCAAACAGATGTACTCCTACCTAGCAATTAGAAACAAAATAAAATGAAAAGCTACTTTAGATTAAGAGGTACTTTAAAGATGTTTATTTAAATTTCTGATGCAGAAGAAAAAAGAAACCTTTTCACATCTGAGGGATCTAAAACTACACGATATAAGCTCTCTTCTGGCTTTGACGTCTAAACTCAGTCAGTGCTCATCTGTGATGTTCAGATGTACATATGGTGGCCACTTGATGGGTGTCAGTATTTTAAGAATTTATTTGCTTAAAATATTAAACTTTTAAGTGGGCAGCATTTTAAAATGTCTAGTACAGGCAAAAGACAAGGTGTACACAAAGATGCCAAGTGACTTTTTCCATTAATACAGAAATCCAAAAGTAAAATGAATGTGGACTTCCTAGATAAGTGCTCAATTTCTTCACTTATTTCAGTTTTGTTACATCAAAGTATGTTAAAATCATGTGACAAACTATCTTTTATAAAACAAGAAACAATTATATTAACTAACTCTGGGAAAATTATTTATTTGGGTATGTCAATAATAGCCTCAGGGGCAATAGAATATTAGAACCTTTGAGTGGTAATTCAAACAACAAAAAAAACCCCAAAAAGTTCAGCAATTTGGCTTGAAGTAAAGGAAGGCCCATGTGTGAAGACCCTGAATTTAAGAATGTTTAGAAAAAGATTACTTTTTTTACACAGAAACTCAATAGCTAGCTAATAAATGTTCTATTCTATTCTGAATAAACATATAAGAATGATTTGTGATAAAAAATAATTACTCTTTTCACCCAGACCTTGGCGTGTACAGCAATGTTAATAGAAAACATTTTTAAATGGCTTATAAAGTAGGTTGATTTTGTAATTAATTTGTTTTCAAAACCTTTTCTTTCCCTATGTCTTAAGGATTACAGATTCTAGACTAGTGAATTTCCATTTGCTCTTGACTTTCTAGATGCATAAATTCATTATTACATGTAAAATAAACTAAAATCCAAATTAGTGGTACCAATTAATGGTAAGTTTTCTAAATGCAGGGTAACTTCTAATTTGTTCATAAATTTTCATTTCAAATATTTTAAAGAAGGGTTTAATAAAAAGAACTGGGAACAACTCTATACTTTGGAAATTCAAAATGACTCTAAATAAATCAGTGGTTCCCGAACAGGGTCAATCTTGCCCATGCCGTCCTCCCAGGAGACATACTTGGCTTTGTCTGAAGACAGTTTTGGTTGTCACAACTGAGGGAGGGGAGTGAGGATGCTACTGTCATCCAATAGGTAGAGGCAGGGATGCTGCTAAACACCCTAATGCATGAGACAGTCTCCCACAACAAAGAATAATTTAACTCAAAATGTCAATAGTGCCAAGGTTTAGAGATTCTCACAATAAACCAACTGAAAATCAGGTCAATAATAGATTCAATCTTGACAGGGGAAAAGAAAGAATTTAAAAATAAAATAGTTCAAACCTGTTCACAAAAGGGCTTGAGATTGATCCGGAGAGGGAATGTGTAACAGCTAGTTTCCTTGTAGCGTTCGCATTTCACAAAATCAAAATTAAATCTTAGTAATGAAACAGTAAGAAAAGGAGGCAGCTTACGTAATTTGCCGACTGTTAAAAGAAAAATTTACAAAGCTTTTTAAAAACAGGGTTATATAAAAGGATACATAATGTTCTTAAGGTCTGAAAAAACAACCTATGACACAGTTCTAAGAGAAATATTACGTAAACTCATTACCATGGATTCAACATAACTCGATGTCAACTCATCTATTTTATGAGTCTAAAGGTGAGCCACTCATTTGTGCTTACAACTAATAATTTACAAGCCAGTTTTATCTTTAGTGTTGATATCCTGAAATACTATTTGATGAGTGGTGCCTATTTCCTGCCCAATTTCTGGCCTTTCACCTTCATCCTTGGTGTCGCCACTTTACCTGGCAGGTCTACAGTTCTTTTTAATCAGTGAAGAACTGGAGCTCTTAACCTGGGACCTAGGAACCTGTTTTAAAGGATCTGAAATGATACAAAAATTGTATGTGCATATGTATTTTTCTGAGGAGAAGATTCATAGCTTTCATGAGATTTGCAAAAGGCCTCTAACTTCCCCAAGGGCTAAAAATCTATTGACTGGGATTAAGCTGCTTTTTAAGAGTATCAGCTGTGCCCAACCTCTTGGATTATTGGTCTGTGAGGAGAAAAAAAATCCTCCCTGATATATAAATTACCCATAATCAAATATATCTAACAGTGCTAAAAATATATTTTAAAAAAAAAACAGTTCCACAAATGTAGTGGGTAAAAAAAAAAAAAATTGAATGAAGAAAAACAAAAAGAAAAAAACCCAGCAATATAACAACACGGTAGATTTTCAAACAAGCTCTAAAAATGCATCTAAAAAAACTGAGTAACTCAACTATAATGTGGCTGAGAAAAGACTGCTTAGGACAAGAAAATCTGCATTTATTTAGCAGTACATAAACTTAGAATGCAACAAATCCAATGCATAGAATAGAATATAAATTTAAAAGTATCAAGATCAAAAAACTTCCACTGAGAAAGAATTAAAGAAATTTGATAAAAGGTATATTTAAAAACTGCATTTGTTTAGCAAAAGGTTCTTATTTTGTAAAGTGAACATGAAGTCTAACCAAAAGCTGAATGTGTAGGTATCTTTCCAACACTATTCCAAACTTTGAAGTTTATACACCAAAGTGAAATACAAAATAAATAAGCAAATGATAAACCTCTCTCTTTGGGTTTGATGAAGGGCAAAAACTGGATGGAAATACAGGTGAAACAGTATAAATTCAATCTCCCGTGAAACCTATAGCATAGGGTTTAAGGTTTTATTATAGTTTCATCTATAATCTCCAGGATACAAAATCAGTATTGTGTATTATCTAAATCAATGCTCATTTTATTTGTTGGAAAAATTCAATAATTGTCAGCTATAGGAATAGTGCTACCTCTGTCATAATGAAGTGACCACATAAATATGTCTCTTGTGGTAGCTGTTTAAGACAATGTTCAGTAACCCACTGAGTGAACTGAGCTCAAGCTGATGATGTTTATGAACAGCTCATCACATCACCCACAGCAGTGGGAATGTCACCACTGCAGATAATAACGACAGCAGCAGGGTTGATGCCATATTGGCCATAGGTACAAGAAGCTGAGAAGGAAGGCCCAGAGAAGGTTAGAGACAGCACATCCAGGCCAGAGGAAATGGTATTAATATACATACATAGACATAGATATATTTATCTATAATAATCATTTTTATATTAATGTTAATGAATTACTAGTACTTAGCAATTAACTAGCATTGGTAATGCTTTTGGTGGAAATTAAGTGTGTGAAAAATACATTAAAGAACAATTCCATAGTGAGAAATCACAGGGAATTGTGAAAAGGAAATATAAATGAATGGCTGCTAGAAGATAAAGTGGGAAAAAAAACCCCACAAAACATTTTTTAAAATCTGTCCTCCAAAAAGAGTTATTCAGATGTCAGTCTCCCTTAGAACAAATAGATATCCTGGACCCAAAGGGCTTAGCCCAGTAAAGCACAGAGAGAGACCTCACAATCAGTACTGGGATAAAACACCAATATGTGGCAGAGGATTTTCAGAAATGTCAAAGTGCTGATATAATAAATCCCTGCCATATTAGAAAGGAGCTGGAATGTGCAAACTTAAGATGCATGAAAATAACACCAGGGAGGTGTTCCACTAAGCTAAACAGTAGTTGCCTCTCATTTCTCCTCTTATCAAAGTATCTCTTCTTCCTGGAATGGAAAATAACTATGAATTATACTACATGAATGGCTACTGATATATGAATGTGATGAATAAATTTGAGAAATGTCAGAATTCTATGTTTGTTACTTTGTTTACTTTTCTCTCTTAGCTCTCACATGGCAAAAGATATCAGTTGCTTTAGTCCTGACTTTCTTTTGTCTTATATTTTGCTTGACTGTACAGAAAGAAAACCAGAAGTATTCTGTTAAATTCCTTAATTAGCAAATTAAGTACTCCCACCTGGGGAGGAGGTAAGGCTATATTGGATTTGCCAGATTGAGGAAGAACATATGTCAAGATTATAAAATAACTGTATATTAAGAAAATGAAGACAGCCATCTATTTTCATAGTAGTAAACAAAGAAAGCAAAGCTCAACAAGCTTTCTCAGTGGCAGAAATAAAAATATATACATCTTTTTTTCACAACAGTAATTGCAAAAAGGAGGGATACTTATGAAACACTGAGGTACAAATAAAGTTTTCCCTGGAGAGAAGGAAGTTGGGTGAACTGTTGGGTTGAAAGCCTTAAAAATTCATTATTGTAAAAAATTAAAATACAGATAATGATGTAAATATCTTTTCAATCCTTAGTGTCAACAGCTTCAAGTATATCCTCGAGACTTTTTCTAACAAGTTGACTTGTACTAACTACAAAGTGGGGACCCTGGGAAAAAGCAGGTATCTGTCTTTACCTTTGCTGCTTTAACCAGCCTGTCACAAGTTCCACAGTGGTACAAGTTGTCACAATCAAAACTTCCTCTTCTACATACATGTTCCAGAGAGCATCTTCCAAACCAGATACATTTTTTGACTGCTACTGTTAGATCTAAGAAGTCTTCCTGAAATAGACATGAATACAATATTGAAAAACAATTTCAGAGGTTTACAAACACATCATCAACTCACATATATATTGGGAATAATCAGATACATGTTTTCTAAAACATTACAAATAAAGATGTAGATCTCCTGATTAGATGTTGTGAAGTTCATAACACTAAATTATCCTTCTTTTGAAATCAAACTATAATTTAGCTTAAAATATATCAGAAAAAAGTAAGAAAAGTTTATGAATTTACTACAGATACAATAAAATCTGTTTTATGAGGAAATATAAACCACAATAAGACACCTATCTGAATTCAGAAGTGCATATATACAAGGTATACAGTACTGTTTTAGACTCTAGACTATAAGAGCAAGGGCAGGGTTGAATTTTCTAATGTAAACTCCATTTCTTTATTTTCTTTTGCTAGGGTTGCCTTAAGATATACTAAAGAAGTTATAAGAAAAAAAATTATATGAACAGCCTGGTCAATATGGTGAAACCCTATCTCTACTAAAAATACAAAAAAATTAGCTGGGTGTGGTGGCGCATGCCTGTAGTCCCAGCTACTTGGGAGGCTGAGGCAGGAGAATTGCTTGAACCTGGGAGGTGGAGGTCGCAGTGAGCCGAGATTGCGCCACTGCACTCCAGCCTGGGCAACAGAGTGAGACTCCATCTCAAAAAAAGAATTACATTAAGCTAGGATAAGAAGGTCTTCCTATGAAAATTCAAGAGAATAGTTTGGAAAAAGAGGGTTTATGAAATCTGCTGTAACTACATTTGAATCATATAAGTCTAGTAATAAGCACTTACAATTCGGCAAGTTTAATTCATATTTATACTCTGTATGTGTGTGCAACAGCTTTATTTTAAGAGATTTTGGGGAATGAAAATAGGGCACGGCCGGGTGCGGTGGCTCACGCCTGTAAACCCAGCACTTTGGGAGGCCAAGGCGGGAGGATCACGAGGTCAGGAGATCGAGACCATCCTGGCTAACACGGTGAAACCCCATCTCTACTAAAAATACAAAAAATTAGCCGGATGAGGTGGCGGGCGCCCTGTAGTCCCCAGCTACTCGGGAGGCTGAGGCAGGAGAATGGCGTGAACCCCGGGGACGGAGCCTGCAGTGAGCCGAGATTGAGCCACTGCACCCCAACCTGGGCGACAGCAAGACTCTGTCTCAAAAAAAAAAAAAAAAAAAAAAAAAAGAAAATAGGGCGCTTCTTAACTCATGAAGATTTTAAGTACTAAAAGTAACATTTATACAGTATATGGTTTATAATATATATGTGAAAAGTTAATGTCTTTAATTTATAATGGCCTTACATACGTTGTTTTGAAAATACTCTGATTTACTACATCATAGTTAAGTCAAGCATGTAGTAATTCAAAGACACACACAACATCTTAATTATTTCCAAACTTAAAAAATCACTTTTTTTTTTTTTTGAGACGGAGCCTTGCTCTGTCACCAGGCTGGAGCGCAGTGGTGCAATCTCGGGTCACTGTAACCTCCACCTCCTGGGTTCAAGTGATTCTCCTGCCTCAGCATCCTGAAAATCACATATTTTTATATACACATCTATTTTCAAAAAAAGCAATTAACACATTTGAAAATGGTAATTTTGGGCCAGGCGCGGTGGCTCATGCCTGTAATCCCAGCACTTTGGGAGGCCGAGGTGGGCAGACCACGAGGTCAGGAGATCGAGACCATCCTGGCTAACATGGTGAAACCCCGTCTCTACTAAAAAAATACAAAAAATTAGCCAGGCATGGTGGCGGGCACCTGTAGTCCCAACTACTCGGGAGGCTGAGGCAGGAGAATGGCGTGAACCCGGGAGGTGGAGCTTGCAGTGAGCCGAGATCGTGCCACTGCACTCCAGCCTGGGCGACAAAGCAAGACTCCATCTCAAAAAAAAAAAAAAAAAAAAAAGAAAATGGTAATTTTGTCCTCATATAAATACACAAACTTCCTTGGCATAAATAACAAAAGCAGCCTTTATTAAAGGATCAGTGATGAATTCAGTGATAATTGACTATATAAGATTTGTAGGGCAAACAGGATTATATTTACATGAGCAAATTTCCAATTTGATTAAATGGGCAATATGTGTCATTACAAAGAACTGAAGGTTATACTAACTAACACAGGATTACAATAGCTTTATATGTAATATATAAACACAAGCACACATATATAAATGAACTTTCTGAAGAATATTAATAAACTAAATCCAATATTTAATTACAGATGTTTGTCAAATTAAACACTCCTTGGTCCTCAGTATTATCTATTTTTATTACCTCCCTAATTAACTTTCTTTATAATATTCCAACCATGATCACACTGGCTTCCCACGTGAGGCCACAGTCTTCTATTTGTAAATATCCCCCAAATCTATTTTCCAAATATTAGGGTACTGAATAAAAGATTAAGTTTCAAGATATTTGCTTCTTTCAATCTACATGGAGAAATCTGGGTTATAGGCTCATGATTTAGGTATAGTTAGAAGAAAAAAAACTCAATAAATTACTTTTAGTAATAAACACTTTAATCCTTGTGTGGCATTATACATCATACATTTAATTACATGGATTATAATTTACAACATAACTTATTACTAAAATACTGTGCATATTTACCTGCCTCTCGCTGACGTTCTTACATTCTTTACAAACAATCTGGTTAACAATGGTTCCATGATACAGACGATTGATGAGGTCATGACCGGAGGTCCCAACTAAAGAAGTTTCCAAAGCGCTGAAGAGGATTCGATTCAGTTCCTGCACATCATGTTGCCTCATTTCCTACAAAACAGGTAACTTTTAGATGTAATTCTGGGCTTCAGATTTTTTAAAACATTAAAAAAACAAACACTAGTCAATAAAAACTCAAGATTTATCAAGCAATCCGAAGATCAAATATAAGAATGACTCAGCAAAACAAGCTGAGCTGGTTAAGAGATTACCACCTATTTTTATTTATACTAAAAAACGAAAATACGAACAGGCTGTGTTCAGTGTGTACATATAACTCAATTCCTTTGACACCCAGAATGTGCATTTATTCTTGTGGGAAACCATACACATGGCCATGCCACAGAAAGCAGAGAGGGATATACCAGGCACAGACCAGTGTCTAAGAGCTGGCAGTGTCTGCACAGGAACACCTCACTGAGATCAGAGCACATGTCAATAGTCTGAATCATCAACAATAGAAAAGAACTAGAATGTACTGCTTTGAGGTAAAAACAACTAAAACAAGACTAACACGGTGTTACTGAGAAAAAAATCCTGATGGAACTTGCTTTAATCCATTATGAGTCACGCAGTTGTGTGTGAACTTCTGCTTAAGAAAAATTTATAACCAAACCAAGGGGCACGCCAAGACTGAGAAGTGGAGAAGAGGAGGAAGAGCAGCTGCGGGGAGAGCCAGGAGAGTGAGGCCCCAGGACTTGGCACAGGGATGTCACTTTTGACTTCAACAAAAAAGTAGAAAGGAAGGAGAGGAACAAATGGAGAGTTCAGAAGCAGAGGCGATAAGGGAAGACAATATCAAAAATAAGTTTCAACCAAGAGCAATAGCTCATGCCTAAAATCTCAGCTACCTGGGAGGCCGAGGCAGCAGGACGCCCTGAACCCAGGGCTGCAGTGAGCTATGATCATGCCATTGCACCCCAGGCTGGTGAGAGAGTGAGACCTCATCTCAAAAAAAAAAAAAAGTTTCGTGTGAAGAGCAGCAGATAAAGTGGATGAAAGCTGGAGGATTTCTATCTTGCCTTTTAAAAATACAAGATCCTCAAGGATGTAATTTATCTAATATCACTGGCTATGATGGGATAGAAAACTTGTGGAAGTTTTCAAGCTGTTTCTAAACAATCCTACACTTGGCAAAGATACCACAGAGTCCTTCTCCTACCACTGCAGGTCCAGTCCTAGAGGGTTTTCTGCAAGACCTTATTTAGACAAAAAACAAAAAAATATTCACAGCATTAAGAAGTAAGAAACCAGTAACTTAGTGAAGCTCATTATCAAAAACAAAGAAAAATCTATCAATCAATGACTAGATTTAAAAAAAAAAAAAAAAAAACATGTGGCATATCCATCCAATAGAATCTCATTTGGCAATAAAACGGAATGAAGTATCGACACATACTACAACATAAATGAACCCTGAGAACAGTACTTTAAGTGAAAGAAGACTGTTACGAGACCACCTATTGGATCACTCCATTTCTATGAAATGTCCAGAATAGCAAATTCATAGAGACAGAAAGGAGGTCAGTGGTTGCCAGCGGCTGAGTTGAGGGGATGGAAAGTTACTGCTAACGGGTATGGAGTTTCTTTTTGGCGTGGTAAAAATTTTCTAAAATTGATTGTAGTGATAGTTGAACAACTCTGTGAATATGCTAAAAAAACACCACTGAACTGTACCCTTTAAAAGAGTGAATTTTGTGGCATGTAAATATATCTCAATACAGTGTTTTTTTTGTTGTTGTTGTTAAAGGGATTAACGCCAAATACCAGCCCTACACAAGAAATTTAACATACTTGTTTAGGGAATGTATTATTACTCCATTTTGCTTCAAAGTCCATGCCTTACCTCCTTAATCACATAGTTAGTATCACCTAGTTAAGGAGTGTTCCTGGTTAGAAGACCACCCTTCAGAGTTTACCATTAAAGGCAATATAACAGTATTCCTATCATTTGCTCTTTAACTTCTGTGATAGTTGCCTATACCTGTCTTTGCAGGATTACATCCATCTATTCCATATAAAAATGGTAGACTGGGATTTGTTTGGATTTGTATAGCTATAACAGCTCATCAATATTTGCAACAAGCACCTTTACTCATTGCTGACAAGTGTGTAGTGTTTGTATACAGTAGAATGCCTTTTAGAACTCAAACAGGAAAGTGAGAGAAAGCCCACATACAACAAGATTCATAAAGAAATGGAGAAGGTCAGGAGAAAGTCATGACAGGAATAAAAAGACCTGCCAAGAACCATTTCACTTTTTTGACTGAAGCAAACCTTCAAATCAGAACATGTGGATTCAAACACAAAGCACATAACACAGAATTTTTAAAAATTTACTTACAATGTAATTGATCCATTATTGTTGGTCAAAGACTAAAAAACTGATCAACAGTTTTCTATATAAATGGTAGGTAATCTCCATGTAATAGGTGTTGTATCTCAACTAGACTACATAAAGACTCTTAGGGTAGAAATTGTAAAAATCAGCTCTTGTACTTCTCCCCGTTTTTCTAATCTTCTCCCCAGCCCCAAATCACACCCATTCATAAAATCCTGTATACAGCAAGTTCTAAAAATATATATTTCTGGCTTGTAATTTTTTAATGTGAGAAGGAAACATTCAAACAATATGTTGAGACCCTAAGACAAAATTAAAGGAAGTTAGGTAACATTAAACCAGTCTTATTCTTTCCTCTATTGCTGGTAACTCTTCCTTAGAGAGCTGACCCTCGTACCTCATTACTGGTCCACCCAAAGCTGTCAGTGAGGTCTGTTGTGGATGCAGCTTCCTGGTCTAAGAGCAGAAGCTGAGCAAACAAGCGCTGTAACTGTAAGGGATGATTCGAACCTGAATGAGAAACAAACATATTTCTAAATGAATTCTTTAAATGTTGATTGAGGCTTTTGAAAACAACTGCATACTAGCTTTTTTGTATCTTCCAGTTCATTCAGGAGAAAGTTTATAAATATCCTATTATAAGGGAAAAACTAATTATGATTCAGTTCTTCTGTGAAAATTATAATTCAATCTAAAAAATAATAGTTATTTGGAGTTTTCTACCTTGATATGGTTCAGATAACATTAAAACTCAAATAGGCCTTAATAAACCACTCAATTGATTACAGATTGACAGTAGTTTGAATCTCTTCTAATAGTCCATTATTTCTCTAAAATATCTCTGATACACATAATTTCCCCTCTGTAGAAATTTTCCAGGCACAATACTGTATCTCGCTCTGGAGTTCTCAGCACACCCTGCCTCACTTTCTCTTGGCTCCAAGCGAGTTCCTGCCTTACTTGATGTGGTGAGGGCTGGGGCAGACTGAGCAATGTTGCTCAGAGTCTGGTCTGTAGGCCAGACTTTAAGTATTGAAAGGAGAATAAGCATTTAGAAATTGTAATGGCAATTTGACATTCCCATGGCATTTTTATTATATACTAGAAAAGTGCTAATCTGCAACAGATTGGGAATAAAAAGAAATACACAAAAACAGGTCCTTTGCCACACAGGTAACCTGAGAAGCACTGGGCTAGATCATGAAAGACTCCTTAGAGTACAAATTTGAGCCTGAACATGATAAGAAACTTTTGAGCTATGTTTAAGCAGGGATGAACATGATTAGATCTGCACTTTAAATATCACCACAGTAACAAACAAAATAATAAATTAACTCATTACTTAATTTATTTCCAGAGTACCAAATTGAAAGAATACTAGTCTCTATTTTTTTTGTGGGGCGGAGAGGTGGGTATTGTTGCAAAAAAATGCTTTAAATAGACTTCTGGGTGAAGCTAATGTGGATGTTCTGCAAATATTTCCTTCACCAGAAGAAAGAATAAGCATAGTAAAGAGTGTTACATGTTTATAAAGCAGTAGCAGTATTGTACTTGGAAAACTGATTCTTTCTCAGAAGGAAAATTCCATTACCCATAGGGTATAGGCCAAGTCACTTTCTGAAAATAAACAGCATGTTTGATAATTAATAAAATTATTGCTTTGTGAATAAGTCACTTAATTCCTTCTTTAAAAAAAATTTCCTGAATACGCTAAAACACCCCAGTAAATCATAGATGTAATACCTTTGCATCGGGTTTATCCTTATCTTCAAACAAACCAAGCTCTTCTGGGCCAAGAGAAAATAGAGCTTCTAAAGAAAAAGGTAGAATCAGAGATGCAAACAACATCATTTCATTTTAAAAAATTGTTTCAGAAAGCCAAGACCACCTTTATGTAAAATCAAGTAGATTCAGAAATATGATTGTGGCAGTATTTATACCTTACTCTATACACTTTACTTTCCTGTAACATTTTTAACCAGTGATTCTAAGAAAATAGTGTCATGCTAAGGCTTCAGCATTTCCTAATTCTAGGAAAGGAAAATAATCTTTATGCATAAAACTAGAAACAGTAACATCAGAAATCTTTCACGGCTTCCCACTGTCTATGGCATCAGGTCCCAAAAGCCGAAAGGAATCTTAGGAAATACAGTAGTGTTGCAGTTTTCCTGCCACATGTAAGGCTAACAACCATCCTTTCGTGGGAAGGATCCCCTTTTACTCTGAGATGCCCTTTTTTTTGGTGTGAAATATCTTTTCCATGTTGAAGGAAGTAACAGATGACAGTGGTCTTATCTGGAAAAGAAGGTGGCAACCCCATGTGAGTCTCCAGAATTTCTTTATCACCCAACATCTAGGTGATGTGCCACCCAATGGGGCATATCTGAATCTTTTGAGAAGTCCGTATCCGAGCCCAGGTAGGAACTCTTACTGGGAAACTCTTATATCCTCCAGGGATACAAGGAATGGGATAAATGTGTCTCCCTATTGAAAAACTACTGCTACCCTAGTGCTTACTGTTAATGAATGTTATATTCTTTCTAAGTGCTGGGACTGGGCAAAAATGAACTACAAATCTACAAGTTAAAGCATAAAACCATACAAAAACTTTTATAATAATCTCCCAGTACTCTCAGCTACATTGTAATGGAGTACAATGGAACCCAATCTAGCCCTATTATTTAAATACTATTCCAAAATTTTTCTCCCCCAGTTCTCTGACAGTCCTTATCCTTTCCAAATTATACCTCCCTGTCAATTAGCATCAGGATTCAGGCTAAGCTATACAAGCAGTCCACATTGTGCACTAAGATGTCAAATCATGTGCTTGGCCAGCAATCCCCTCTGCTGGAGAGGACGCTGGCCTGGGACTCTCAGTACTACTCTTGCCTAATGGTACTTTCCATGACCTGCCCTACACTTCACCATCTTCCTCAGTCCCTCTGAGGCTACGTTTCTACTTCAAGTTGTCCTTTAACTTCAACTATATTAAAACCTGGAAAAGTGTTATCCCTATTAGGGATCTACTTATTAGTGCTGGAAATTTCTACTGGTGGAATTACTGCTTGCATCAGGGAGATATTTTTATGGAGGGGATCAAGTCAAGGCTAAGAGGTACCACTTAAATCCCACATGCAATCCAACCCATTAAATTGCTCCTGGGAAGGTAACAGTGGTAAATATTTACTAAATCTCTGGAGGCAGGAAGTCTTTCTAAGCTTAGAAGCAACAGAAGAACCACAAAGATTTGATAAATGTGGTGGTAGTAGGGAAGAGGAACATGGCAAACCAGATACAGGATGAGTCAGGCTGTCTGTCCTCCTAATATGGAGACACTGTGGAGAGCTGAGCTCCAAAGCCATGTAGTGCTGGGGACCGCAATCAGGGCCAGATGAAGGCAAAGTAATGTTCACACTGAGCTCATGGGAACACAGCTCCTAGGACCCTTGTGGAGGAAGCTGGTTTGCAGAGATGGGATATGGGAGAAATATATAGAAACAGGGGCAAGAAATCAAGGGTCCAGTAAGGTCAGGCTGGCTTCTTGCAGTTGATTTCTGAGATCCCCTATATTCTTATAATAACCCCCCTTTTAAATTTAGCTAATTTGGGTTGTGGGTCTGTTTCTTGCACACAATCCCTTACCTAAAATCTCTGGGTCTTTGGAATTCAGAATTTCCAGAGTTTATAAAGATAATATGAAAAAAGTATTTTTATATATATATAAAATGTTACATTCCCAGCAGGGTCTGGGACAGTTTCCATTAATCCAGCAGATTAATATTCCTATAATGAATGTATGAATATTCACCCACATGAGATAACTTAAAAACTGTAAATAGCCTCACACCAGGTCTGGTTCTAAAGCCAAACAAGTTCAGGTGAGATCAGATGAGCATGTGAGCCTTCCGGATTTCAGAAATGCGTATGAACAACTGTGCACCCATATAAATAATATGACACCCTTCCCCACTCCAAAAGGTAGATATAATTAGTTGGATAACTCTGGCTTAAGTGTTTGTTATTTTGGAGAAATTTTAAAACTCAAACAGTGTAACAATAATGAAGACTGATACTTATGACAATTGTCTCTATGTTGTACTATAAATTATAGGAATTAAAAATATATATATTGTTTTATTTTTTTACTAAACATTATTGTCATCACCCAGGATATATTTAAGATTAAGCTTCACATTTCTCTGCAGAGGGAATTACCAATTTGTATCTTACATTTGCAACAATAAACACATACTGTAGAATATATCTTTAAGATAATTGGTCTATTTGTGATTCTGCATAATTAATTACATGTAAAGAAGACGGTACATATTGCTAGTCAAATGTACATAACATAGCATACCTCTGAATTCAGGTGTGAAATGAAGAGTTTGAAGAAGGGAATTGAGGTAACAGGTTCCACCCTGATTTCTGATTCCGCTTAAATTGGTGAATTCTCTAGGAGCAGGCGGCTCCAAAGCTTTAGTCTTTAATTTCTTCCTTTTCCATACTGATTATTAGACACAGTGGAATACTCCTCTTCAAATAGGTCCCCAAACATTGTGAAACTAAATGCTACCCTTTAAAAAAGTGACATATAAATGCTTTTATTTTTAAAATAAATTTTCCCCAAATCCCACTACCTTACACTTGGGAGTCGATTCTGTTGTTTCTTAGAACACAGGACTACTGTTTCCATGTACAGTAGTTGGGTTTTGGAGGCAGCAAGATCTAGATTTTTTTCATCCCTATCAGGATCCTAACTACCTGTGTGACCCTGGATATGTTAATCTGTTTTCTTATGTGTAAAATGGGATACCATCTGTCTCTTCGGGTCATTTAAACTATCAAATGGCATAACGAAAGAAGGGCACTTAGTGTACAGGGTTTGGCCCACAATAAGTAATAGCTGTTTTTAAAAAGGCACGTTCACATCACTATAAAAAGAAAACCTGTCACCACAACTAATCCACTGCCGGTATGGCAAAGCCAACCCTAGATTCTGAGAATCAACTCACTAAAATCTCTGCTTGTCACACCCTTCAGTACTATATACCAGATTATGACATTTAAATTAAACGGATCAAGTTAACTTTTTTCAGAGCAGTTTAGTACATAGTCCCGAAGCTGTTGGGCCGGAAGTTAGTTCACTGGGGAGGGAGGGGGGAAGGGGGGCGGAGGGCGGGGGAGACTGCCATTAAAATTATCAAGCCTAAAGGCCTTCCAATATGTATCCACTAATCCCATCGTTAGCCCTGGGGGCCTAGGTGACTTCCCCAAGGTTTCACATCGAATGTGGCGGAGGGTCACTTGGAGATGAGAAACGTAAAGCGCCTAGCATAGGTACCAAGTGACAGGAAGCGCTGAAATGCAATTATTTCTCTTTTCCTCGGAAGAAAACTATAAAAAACACAACTCGAGAGTCTAGCCTTGAGCTCGTTGTCTGCATTCCTGAATTCCCAACTCCTACGGCCGGCCGAGGCCCTCCAAGCCACCACAGGCCCAGGGGCGCAAAAAGGCAGAGGTCCCCGTGGCCCGAGACCACTGCCCCGACTCCAGGAGAGCGCCGCGTCCTCAGGCAGGCCTGGGCCGCCTCTCGCCTCGCCCTCCTCAGACTGTGCCACCAACACTGTCCCTACGCTTCCCACGTCCCTCCCAGGATCCCCGGCCGCCAGCCGCACTTACTGCCTAAAGCCCAGACCCCCGCCCTGGCCAAAACGCGAAGCAAACGAACCCGCCCCAACTGGGCGCCGCCATGTTGGCGAGGGCGGGTCTCCAGAAAGTGATTTATGGATCGTGGACTATGCTTCCCAGGATGCCCCGCTGGAGCGCCGGCCCCTCGCACGGGGCCTTATGGGAAATGTAACTCTTCTGCTCCAAGAGCTTGGGAACTGGAGCGGGAGCGGTGAGCTCGCTTACAAGTCCGCTGGTGAGTTCGCGGGTCCACTCGGCCAGCGGACCACTCATTCGTTCACATTTATAAGATTATATAAATATAATCTTATATTTATAGATTATATAAGATACATATCTTATATTTATATAATCTTATATAGTTATATAATCTTATATAAGATTACATTTATATAATCTTATATAGTTATATAATCTTATATGAGATTACATTTATATAATCTCATATAAGATTATATTTATATAATATAGATTTATATTTATATATTATATATAATATAAAATATATTTCTATATTATATATAATATAGAAATATAATATATTATATATATTATAATGTATTTATATATTATATATATTATTATATATATAATATAGAAATATAATATATTATATATAATAATGTATTATATATACATTATAATATAGAAATATATTTCTATATTATATATAATATATAAATATAAATATATTATATATAATATATTTATATAATATAGATTATATTTAATCTTATATAAGTTTATATAATCTTATACAAGATTGTATAAATGTAATCTTATACAAGATTGTATAAATGTAATCTTATACAAGATTGTATAAATGTAATCTTATACAAGATTGTATAAATGTAATCTTATACAAGATTGTATAAATGTAATCTTATACAAGATTGTATAAATGTAATCTTATACAAGATTGTATAAATGTAATCTTACACAAGATTGTATAAATGTAATCTTATATAAATATAAGATTTATTTAATATATTTTTATATTTATTTAATATTTAATATATAAATATGTTACATAATCTCACATGAGATTATAGTTACATAATCTCACATGAGATTATAGTTACATAGTCTCACATGAGATTATAGTTACATAGTCTCACATGAGATTATAGTTACATAGTCTCACATGAGATTATAGTTACATAGTCTCACATGAGATTATAGTTACATAGTCTCACATGAGATTATAGTTACATAGTCTCACATGAGATTATAGTTACATAGTCTCACATGAGATTATAGTTACATAGTCTCATATGAGATTATAGTTACTATAATCTCATATGAGATTTAGTTACTATAATCTCATATGAGATTTAGTTACTATAAGATTTATTTAATATATTTTTATATTTATTTAATATTTAATATATAAATATGTTACATAATCTCACATGAGATTATAGTTACATAATCTCACATGAGATTATAGTTACATAGTCTCACATGAGATTATAGTTACATAGTCTCACATGAGATTATAGTTACATAGTCTCACATGAGATTATAGTTACATAGTCTCACATGAGATTATAGTTACATAGTCTCACATGAGATTATAGTTACATAGTCTCACATGAGATTATAGTTACATAGTCTCATATGAGATTATAGTTACATAATCTGATATGAGATTATAGTTACATAACCTTATATGAGATTATGTAACTATAATCTCATATGAGATTATAGTTATATATAGTTATAGCCCTGTACAACAAAAACACTTTTTCTGTATTGGTTCTGTGAAAACCAATGCTCTGTCCCTGAAGTCAGAAAGTACCTTGCCAGTAAGGGACTTCCTTTTAAATTGCTTTTGATATTGGACAATGTCCCTGGCCACCCAGAACCCCATAGATTCTGCAATGAAAGCACCAAAGTGGCCTCCTTGCCCCCAAACACAACATGTCTAATTCAGCCCTTAGATCAAAGGGTCATAAGGGACTTTAAGGCTCATTACATACGGTTTTCTATGGAAAGGGGTGTCAACGCTATGGAAGAGAATCTCAACAGGGAGAATATCGTGAAAGTCCAGAAGGATTACACCATTGAAGAGGCCCATGTTGTTACAGAAAAAGCTGTGAAAGCCATCAAGCCCCAAACAATACATTAGTGCTGAAGAAAACTGTGTCCAGATTCCAGATGTTGTGTGTGAGTTCACAGGATTTACAACAGAGCCTATCAAGGAAGTCATGGAAGAGATTGTGGATATGGCACCAAAAAAAAAAAAAAAAAAAAGATAGGCATAAAGTGTTTGTATATCTAGATCTTGGAGAAATTCAAGAGTTAATAGATACCACATCTGAGGAATTAACAGAAGATGACTTGATGGAGATGAGTGCTTTTGAATCAGTACCAGACAATGAGGAAGAAGATATAGAAGAAGCACTGTCAGAAAACAAATTGACATTAGACAATCTTGCAGAAGGGTTCTGATTATTTAAGACTGCTTTTGACTTCTTTTACAACTTGGACTCTTCCATGATACGGGCATTGAAACTAAAGCAAATAGTAGAAGAAGGATTAGTACTGTATGCAAGCATTTTTATTTATTTATTTATTTTTATTTTATTTTTTTGAGACAGAGTCTTGCACTGTCACCCGGGCTGGAGTGCAGTGGTGCGATCTCGGCTTACTGCAACCTCTGCCTCCCAGGTTCAAGTGATTCTCCCGCCTCAGCCTCCTAAGTAGCTGGGATTACAGGTGCCTGCCACCACGCCCGGCTAATTTTTTGTAGTTTTAGTAGAGGTGGGGTTTTACTGTGTTGAACAGACTGGTCTCAAAACACCTGACCTCATGATCCACCCACCTCAACTTCCCAAAGTGCTGGGATTACAGGTGTGAGCCACTGCGCCCAGCTCAAGCATTAGGCAGGTGGATCATGAGGTCAGGAGATCGAGACCACGGTGAAACCCCGTCTCTACTAAAAAAAAAAAAAAAAAATACAAAAAATTAGCCGGGCGTGGTGGCGGGCGCCTGTAGTCCCAGCTACTCGGAGAGGCTGAGGCAGGAGAATGGCGTGAACCCGGGAGGCGGAGCTTGCAGTGAGCCGAGATCGCGCCACCGCACTCCAGCCTGGGCGACAGAGCGAGACTCCGTCTCAAAAAAAAAAAAAAAAAAATTGAAAAAGCAAAACTATCAGACAGTAATTATGATATATTTCCATGAAGTTAAACTGAGTGTGCCTGTCTCTCCTGCTTCCCCTTCCACCTCCTCCACCAATTCCCCCTCTGCCACTCCTGAAACAGCAAGACCAACCTCCCCCCACCCCCGCCCCTCCACTCAATGGGAGACAGTGAGCATGGAGACCTTTATGATGATGCACTTTCACTTAATGAATAGTGAAGATCTTTTCTTTTTCTTTCTTTCTTTTTTTTTTTTGAGACGGAGTTTCACTCTTGTTGCCCAGGCTGGAGTGCAATGGAGCGATCTCGGCTCACCACAACCTCCGCCTCCCAGGTTCAAGCAGTTCTCCTGCCTCAGCCGCCCAAGTAGCTGGGATTACAGGCATGCACCACCACGCCTCGCTAATTTTTTGTATTTTTAGTACAGACGGGGTTTCGCCATGTTGAGGCTAGCCTCGAACTCCTGACCTCAGGTGATCCGCCCGCCTCGGCCTCCCAAAGTGCTGGGATTACAGGCATGAGCCACCACGCCCAGCAGTAAAGATCTTTTCTCTTCCTTATGAATTTTAACAATTTCTTTTCTCTAGCAGACTTTATTGTAAGAAAAATACAGCATATAATACAAATATTACACAAAATTATTTATTAATTGACTGTTTATGTTATTGGCAAGGCTTCCAGCAAACAGTAGGCTACTGTAGTTATGTTTTAGGGTAGTCAAAAGTTCTATGCTCATTTTTGACTGCACGAAGTTGGTGTCCATAATCCTCGCTTTATTCAAGGGTCAGCTGTAGTAGCAATGAACCATTGAAAACTGGAATGAAAATACCACTTAAAATAGCATAAAAATGTGAAATACTTAGGGCTAAATCTGACAAAAGTTGTGAAAGACTGTACATTAAAAACTACAAAACTTTAATGAGTGACCTAAATAAACAGACATGTTCATGAATTGGAAAACTCAAAATTTTTAAGATGTCAGTTCTCCCAGTTCATCTATAAATTCCATACAATCCCAACCAAATCCCAGCAGGCTTTTTTTTTGTGCAAATTGGCAAACTGATTCTAAAATTCTTATGGAAATGTAAAGGACCTACAACAGCAAAAACAACAATGGAAAACAAGAAAAAAAAGAGAGCAAACACTGACTCATTTCAAGACCTCCTACAAAGGATAGTAATCAAATATTTCATAAATATATCAATGGAACAGAGTAGAAAGTCCAGAAATAGACACACAGTTGTATGAATAACCAAGTTTTTACAAAGGTGCAAAGGCAATTGAGTGGAGAGAAGAATAGTGTTTTCAGCAATTGGATATCCATACCCAAGAAAGCAAGAAAAGACATTACATCTGTGGTCTTCTTTCCAAAAACCATGACCCGAGTCTATGATGAAAACATTAGACAAACTCATACCGAGGAACGTTCTACAGGAAAACTGACCAGAACTTCTCAAAACTGTCAAAGTCATCAAAAACAAGAAAAGTCTAAGAAACTGTCACAGGCTAGAGGAGGTGGAGACATATGATTAAACGATTAAATGTCATGTGGTATCCTGGATGGGATCCCAGAAATGGAAAAGGACATTAGGTAAAAATCAATGACATCTGAAGAAAACATAGACTTTAGTTCATCATAATGTATTAAATGTTGGTTAATGAGTTGTGATAAATATGCTACAGTAACATAACATTTAGCAATAGGGGAAACCGGTACAGGATATACGGGGATTTTCTGTGCTATTTGTTGCAAACTTGCTGTAAATCTAAATTTATTCCAAAATAAAAAGTTGAATGGAAAAATAGTCCACAGACTGGGAAGAAATATTTGCAGCGCATGTATGTGATAAAGAAGAAATATCCAAAATGTATAAAGAACGTTTAAAATTCAGTGAAGAGAAAATGAAAATAAACCAATTTTTTTTAAATGTGCAAAGATTTGAACAGACATTTACCAAATAAGGTATACAGATGGGAAGCAGGCACATGTAAAGACACTCAACACCATTAGTGATTAGAGAAATCAAATTAAAACCACAATTTAATTTACACACCCATTAGAATGGCTGAGAGGAAAAAGACTGACAATACCAAATTATGCAGTTTAAAATATTTGTCTCTTCCAAATCTCATGATGAAATTTAATCCCTGGTGTTGGAGGTCAGGCTTAGTGGGAGGTGTTTGGGTCATGGGGTCAATCCTGCATTAATGTCTTGGTGCCTTCCTCTCGGTAATGGGTGAGTTCTCCCTCTGTCACTTTCAGTAAGAGCTGATTGTTTAAAAGAGCCTGGCACCTCCCTTCTTTTTCTCTTGCTTCTCTCTCACCATGTGATCGGCACCTTCTGCCTTCACCTTCTGCCATGAGTGGAAGTAGTCCAAGTCTCTCACCTGATGCGGATGCTAGTGCCATGTGTCTTGTACAACTTCCAGGACCATGAGTCAAGGAACATGTTTTCTTTGTAGATTACCTAGCCTCAGATATTCCTTTATAGCAGTACAAACAAACTAAGACACCAGGTGCTGGTGAGTGTGCAGAGATCCTGGTGATGGGAGAGGACATGGGTCCAGCTACTTTGGAGTATTATTTAGCAGATTCTTTAAAAGGTAAACATACACCGACCAGGCGCAGTGGCTCATGCCTGTAATCCCAGCACTTTGGGAGGCCGAGGCAAGTGGATCATGAGGTCGAGAGATGGAGACCATCATGGCCAACATGGTGAAACCCCATCTCTACTAAAAATACAAAAATTAGCTAGGCGTGGTGGCACATGCCTGTAGTCCCAGCTATTTGGGAGGCTGAGGCAGGAGAATCACTTCAACCCAGGAGGTGGAGGTTGCAGTGAGCCAAGATTCATGCCACTGCACTCCAGCCTGGCGACAGAGCGAGACTCCATCTAAAAAAAAAAAAAAAAAAGGTAAACATACACCTACCATAGAACACAACTATTCCATTGCTAGGTATTTAGTCATGAGAAAAGAAAGCATACTTGCTATATTATTTGTATTTTTACATTTTCTGTATGTTATAATGTTTGTGCGTCTTAAAGTCACTTTCTTGCTGGGGATGCAGTGTCCCTCTGCAGGTCAGTTAATTCTTAGAGATAGCAAAGGGCCCACCCTTGTAGCTCAGAGCCCACTGAAATTATTCAAACCAGCCTGTCCTAAACTGTTTCTCCTGCCCTATCTGTCTTTCCTGCAGAAACTGCAATAGAGCTGTGGTCTAGACTCTACCCTTGCCCCTCTCCCTTCTGCCCCTTGTATTTCGAGTCAAGAAGTGTACAAGGTGTTACTTTGCCACAGCCCCTGCTTCTGGTCTATAGCAGTCAGGGTTTGGTGAGAGAAGCAGAGCTGCTGTGCATATACGTGGTGAGGGATTGGCCAGAGGCATGGTGGGAGCTGGCTGGACGATCGCTGCAAATGGCCTTGGTGTCTGATGCTGGAGCTTAAGGACCCCAGGGTGGGTCTTCAGGAAGGGTAGATGGATGTAAAGTGGGGACAGCAAGGAGAATCCAGGACCCACAGAAGGGACTGGAACTCGGACAATTCTCAATGCCTCCTACCCTGACAATGTGGATGGCCTTCAGAAGAAGCTGGCACCCTTCCTCACAGAGCTAATCACATACCTGTCTCAGGTATGGGAGAAGCTGACAGAGGAGCATGAGAAAGGTGGAGCAGCTGTAGGTTCAGCTGCTGCCTTGTGCCTATGAGGGTCATGAAGCAGAGAGGTGACATGAGACAGGTGACAACATTTATGAGCTCCAAAAGGGCCTGTCCTGAACTTCCGCATTCAAAACAAAACAAAACAAGAATAGGCTGGGCACAGTGGCTCATGGGAGGCTGAGGCAGGAGGATCAATTGAGACCAGGAGTTACAGACCAGCCTGGACATCATGGTGAGACCGCCTATCTACAAAAAAATTTAAAAATCAGCTGTACATGGTGTCACGTGCCTGTAGTCCTAGCTACTTGCGAGGCTGAAGTGGGAGGATTGCTTGAGTTCAGAAGCCAAGGCTGCAGTGAGTTGTGATTGTGCCACTGCACTCTAGCCTGGGTGACAGAGTGAGACCCTGTCTTAAAAAAAAAAAAAAGAAAGAAAAAAAGAAAAAGAAAAGCAAAAATATAGAATGGATGTTGAATTTGGTCAAACACTTTTCCTATGCCTACTGAGATGACTACATGGTTTTTTTTTTAGTTTATTTAGTGTATTACATTAATTAATTTTCTGTTATATTTATGTACGTATGTATGTATGTATGTGTATATGTATGTTTTTGAGACAGGGTCTTGCTCTGTCACCCAGGCTGGAGTACAGTGGGGCAATCATGGCTCACTGCAGTCTAGACTTCATGGGCTCAATCAATCCTCCCACCTCAGCTTCCCTAGTAGCTGGGATTACAGGCACACATCATCACACCCAGCTATTTTTTTGTATTTTTTGTAGAGATGGGGTTTCACCACATTCCCCAGGCTAGTCTCGAACTCCTAGACTCAAGCTATCCAACCACCTTGGCCTCCCGAAGTGTTGGGATTACAGGTGTGAGCCACCATGCCCAACCAATTATTACAAAAATTCTTTATCTTATCATAATTGTGGTGAAATACACATAGCATAAAATTGATCACATTAACCATTTTAAGTGCACAGTGCGGTATTGAGGACATTCACATTGCTGTGCAACCGATATCACCATTTATCTCTAGAACTTTTTTCATCTTCCTAGACTGAAGCTTGGGGTCTATTAAACAATAATTCCTCATTCTCCCTCCTCCCAGCCCTTGGCAACTACCATTCCTCTCTTTGCTTCTGTGAATTTGACTATTTTAGGTGCTTTATACAAGTAGAATGATTAAACCAGTTGTCGTTTTGTGACTGGCTTATTTAAGTGAGCACGAAGTTCCCAAGGTTTATCCATGTTGTAGGATGTGTCAGAATTTCCTTCTCTAAGACTGAATTTTATTCCATTGTTACCAGATTTTTCTTATGCACTCATCTGGAGATGGTCACTTGGGTTACATTCACCTCTTGGCTGTTGTGAGTTAAGCTGCTGTGAACATGACTGTACAACCTTGATTAATTTTCTAAAGTTAAAACCAGCTTTACATCCCAGGGATAAATCACATTTGCCTGTGGTTTATGATTTTTTATGTATTACATATTTTAAAATATTATTTGTATTAGTCTGTTTTCATGCTGCTTATAAAGACCTTCCAGAGACTGGGCAATTTACAAAAGAAAGAGGTTTAATGGACTTACAGTTCCACATGGCTGGGAAGGCCTTACAATCATGGCAGAAGGCAAGGAGGAACAAGTAATATGTTATGTGGATGGCAGCAGGAAAAGAAAGAGAGCTTGTTCAGGGAAACTCCTGTTTTAAAACCATCAGAACTTGTGAGACTTATTCACTATCAAGACAACAGCATAAGAAAGACCCACCCCCATGACTCAATTACCTCCCACCAGGATCCTCACACAACATGGGGAATTGTGGGAGTTATAATTCAAGAAGAGATTTGGGCGGGGACGCAGCCAAACCATATGATTCCACCCGGACCGCTCCCAAATCTCCTGTCCTCACAATTCAAAACCAAGCATGCTCTCACAACAGTCCTGCAAAGTCTCATCATTAACTCAAAAGTCCACAGTTCAAAGTCTCATCTGAGACAAGCCAAGTCCCTTCCACCTATGGGCCTGTAAAGTCAAAAGCAAGTTAGTTACTTCCTAGGTACAGTGAGGGTACAGGCATTGGGTAAATACAGCCATTTCAACTTGGAGAAATTGGCCAAAATAATGGGATTACATTAAGTCCAAAATCCAGTGGGGCAGTCAAATCTTAAACTCCAAAATGGTCTCCTTTGACTCCATGTCTCACATCCAGGTCATGCTGTTGCAACAGGTGGGTTCCCATGGTCTTGGGCAGCTCCGCCCCTGTGGCTTTGCAGGGTACAGCCTCCCTCCTGGCTGCTTTCACAGACTGGCATTGAGTGTCTGTGGCTTTTCCAGGTGCACAGTGCAAACTACCAGTGGACTTAACATTCTGGGGTGGAGGGATGGTGGCCCTCTTCTCACAGTTTCATTAGGCAGTCCCCCAGTCGTTACTCTGTTTGGGGGCTTCAACCGCAAATTTCCCTTCTGCACTGTCCTGGCAGAGGTTCTCTGTGAGGGTCCTGCCCCTGCAGAAAACTTCTTCCTGGACATCCAGGCATATCCGTACAGCCTCTAAAGTCTAAGGGAGGTTCCCAAACCTCAATTCTTAACTTCTGTGCACCCACAGGCTCCACCCCACATGGAAGCTGCCAAGGCTTGGCACTTGCACCTTCTGAAGCCCTGGCGTGAGCTGTACTTTGGCTCCTTTTAGACACAGCTGGAGCAGTTGGGATGCAAGGCACCAAGTCCCTAGGCTGCACACAGCAGGGGGTCCTGGCCTTGCACATGAAACCATTTTTTCCTCCTAGGCCTCCAGGCCTGTGGTGGGGGGGACTGCAGTGAAGACCTCTGACATGACTTGGAGACAATTTCCCCATGGTTTTGGGGATTAACATTTGGCTCCTCATTACTTATGGAAATTTTTGCAGCCGGCTTGAATTTCTCCTCAGAAAATGGGATTTTCTTTTCTATCACATAGTCAGACTGCAAATTTTCCAAGCTTTTATGCTCTGTTTCCCTTTAAAACTGAATGCCTTTAGCAGCACCCAAGTCACCTCTTGAATGCTTTGCTGCTTAAAAATTTCTCACACCAGATATGCTAAATCATCTCTCTAAGGTTCAAGTTCCACAAATCCCTAGATCAGGGGCAAAATGTTGCCAGTCTCTTAGCTAAAACATAACAAGAGTCACCTTTTCTCCAGTTCCCAACAAGTTCCTCATCTCCATCTGAAACTACCTCAGCCTGGACTGTATTGTCCATATTGCTATCAGCATTTTGGGCAAAGCCATTCAACAAATCTCTATGGAGTTCCAAACTTTTCCCACATTTTCCTCTCTTCTTCTGAGACCCCCAAACTGTGCCAAACTCTGCCTGTTACCCACTTCCAAAGTCGCTTCCACATTTTCAGGTATCTTTTCAGTAGCAACCCACTCTACTGGTACCAATTGACTGTATTAGTCTGTTTTCATGCTGCTGATAATGACATGCCTGAGACTGAGGAATTTACAAAAGAAAGAAGTTTAATTGACTTAGAGTTCCACATGGCTGGGGAGGCCTTACAATCATGGCAGAAGGCAAGGAAGAGCAAGTCACATCTTAAGTGGATGGCAGCAGGCAAAGAATGAGAGCTTGTGCAGGAAAACTTTCATTTTTAAAACCACCATATCTCGTGAGACTTACTACCATGAGAACAGCATGGAAAACACCCGCCCCTGTGATTCAATTACCTCCCTCCAGGTTCCTCCCATGACACATGGGAATTGTGGGAGTTCCAAATCAAGATGAAATTTGGGTGGGGACACAGCCAAACCATATCATTATTGAATTAGATTTGCTAAAATATTGTTTTACATTTTTGTATCTAAGGTCATGAGGGTCTGTAGTTTTTCTATCTTGTCACATCTTTATGTGGTTTTGGTATTGTGGTAATGTTGGTCTCACAGAATGAATTAGGGCATTTCACATGCTTCTGTTTTCTGGACTAGATTGTGAGAAATTGTTATTATTTCTTCCTTCAGTGTTTGGTAGAATTTTTCAGTGAAGCCATCGGAACTTTACTGTTTTGTTTGTGGGAATATTTGAATTCAAAATTCAATTTGAATTTGAAAGGTACAGATTATGTCATTTGTGTTATTAATTTCTTCTTCTGTAAAGTCTGACAGCTTGTGTCTTTTAAGAAATTTGTCCATTCCATCTAAGCTGTAGATTTTATTGGCATGAACTTGTTCATGTTCTCTTATTGTTTTAATACCTGTAGAATTTATGGTGATACTACTGCTGTCATTCCTGATATTGGTAATTTATATCTTCTGTCTTTTTTTTCTAATCAGCCTGGTAGAGATTTATCAAGTTAATTGATCTGCCCAAAAGCTAGCTTTGGTTAATTGATTTTCTCCATTGTTTTTCTATTTTCCATTTCATTAATTTCTACACTGAAGAAAGCCTCCAGGGAAGGTAGATCACTCACTGTCATGTTTGTTTTTCAAGGACAGTCATCTGCCAGTGTGCCAGTCACCAAAGGACAGGTGACTAAGCAATGTCTAGTACCCATTAATGTGTCCTGGAGGGGGCCATCTTGTGCTCCTACAAGAATTATGCCCTGAGGTTGGCTGCTGATTCCCTCACTAAATGTTCCTTGGGGTGTTAACTGACATACACTGCTGGGCTAATCCATGGAAATCTCCATGATGTAATTCAGCCCAATGCAACAAGAATTCCGTGAACTTCCTCTATGCCAGGTATAGCATGGGTGCTGTGGAAGGAGGATGAAAATAGGAAGAAGACAACCTCTGTCTTCAAGGGGTGCTCAGGATACTGGGGGTGACCAATACATATTCCTGAAAGAAGGCTCCAGACAGGTGGGGTGAGCCCACAGCAGAGGCCTACAGCTCTGTTCAGAATAAGGAAGCAGAGCAGGCTGAGAGATGCAGCTCAGCAGAGTGCTTAGGCAAGGATAGGGCCACAACTCCACAGTGCAGGCAACATATCTGAGGAAAGCCATTTACAATATAGGCAATGGTCACATTCCATCAAAGCTCTGGAAGGGTTCATGGAGGCGGGGTTTTCAATCTTGTTTCAGCCTTTCAAAGGCCTCTTAGGGTTTGGAAATGGAAGCAACAATGTCTGTGCATTGCAGAGACGCAGGTGAGCCCCCATTTCCTGCCAGTTAGGAAGTCAGTGCTGACGCCTTACTGTCTGTCCTTGGCACATGAGATGCCAGTTCCTTTCTTGGCAGAGAGCTTTTGATTATCTGAGGATAACATCGAAATTTTGCCTTGAAACACATTTCAAAAATATGAACTTTATTCAAATTTACTTTCCTTTTTATCGTTCTGAATTGTTAAGGTCCAAAAGTGTTGCTGAATAATTCTGCTTCTAAACCCCCATTGCAGCACAGGGCATGATCTGTCCCCAAGGCAAAGAACATAAGGGACTCGTGTGTGGAAAACAAGTAGGTATCTCAGCGAATGCTACTCATATATTATTATGAGTAATTCATTGGCAGTGATTGTGATTTTTTTTTTTAATGAACAAATGACTATATGCCCTCTATTGGGGTCAGGTTTTGTGCCTTTACTTCTCCCACCTACTGTATCACGGTAGCTTAGAATCCGAGCTGCTCACTCTGGGCTGAAGTTCTCTGATGGCTTCTGCTGGGCGGAATGGCCTCCTTCCCCTATATGTGTGTCTACTGCTGACCTGTGGCTTTGCCAAGGCTGGGAAGCCGCTGGTAGTGCCCATGGATGGGAGCCACTGGTTCACCATGCGGTTGGTGGTGGAGAAACTCATTCTCAGGGGGCATGAGGTGGTCATAGTCAGGCCAGAGGTGAGTTGGCAACTGGGAAGATCACTGAATTGCACAGTGAAGACTTATTCAACCTCATATACCCTGGAGGATCCGGACCTGGAGTTCATGGCTTTTGCCAATGCTCAATGGGAAGCAGAAGTACGAAGCTTATTTTCTCTATTAATGAGTTCATCCAAATGTTTAGAATTTAATTTTTCACATTGCAGGAGTTTGTTTAATGACTGAAAATTAGTAGAATACTTAAAGGAGAGTTATTTCGATGCAGTGTTTCTGGATCCTTTAGCTGTGTGTGGCTTAATTCTTGCCAAATATTTCTCCCTCCCCTCTGTGGTCTTCCCCAGAGGAATACTTTGTCATTACCTTGAAGAATGTGCACAGTGCCCTGCTTCTCTTTCCTACAGCCCTAGATATGTCTCAGGGTTTTCGGATGCCATGACTTTTTATTATTATTATTATTAATTTATTTTATTATTATTTTTTTGAGACGGAGTCTCGCTCTGTCACCCAGGCTGGAGTGTAGTGGTGGGATCTTGGCTCACTGCAAACTCCATCTCCTGGGTTCACACCATTCTCCTGCCTTAGCCTCCCAAGTAGCTGGGACTACAGGTGCCCGCCACCACGCCTGGCTAATTTTTTTTTGTATTTTTAGTAGAGACGGGGTTTCACCATGTTAGCCAGGATGGTCTCTATCTCCTGATATCGTGATCCGCCTGCCTCGGCCTCCCAAAGTGCTGGAATTACAGACGTGAGCCACTGCGCCCGGCCTGGTTGCCATGACCTTTAAGGAGAGACCATGGAACCACATTTTCTACTTAGAGGAGTGTTTATTTTGCCCATATTTTTTCAAAAATGCCTTAAACATAGCCTCTGAAATTCTCCAAACACCTGTCATGGCATATGATCTCTACAGTCACACATCAATTTGGTTGTTGTGAATGGACTTTGTTTTGGAGTATCCCAAACCTGTGATGCCCAATATGATCTTCACTGGTGGTATCAACTGCAATCAGGGAAAGCCATTGCCTATGGTAAGTCATTGCTCCTTTAGCATATTAAAAGTATTCTGGCTTTGAATATTTAAAAAGATTCCTTACTGAACTGGGATTCGACATTTGTGTTTGTTGCATCTAAAATTTATTTTCTGTGTAAAAAATTATTTTGTGCCATCCATATGCTTGTTGGTTAGCACCTTTTATATAATGGCCTCGTTAGTAGGTATGTGTATACAATTGGTTAATTGTTCATAATTTCCACTACATTTTTTAAATTTTGAAACAGAGTATTGCTATGGTGCCCTGGCTGGACTCAAACTCCTGGGCTGAAGTGATCCTCCCATCTAAGCCTTCCAAGCAATTATGACTTCTTTAGTATTTTTGGAAAAATATTTAAAAGCACAGTAAGAAATGAAAATTTCATTTTTAGCTAACCTCTACTACCTGCTGCAGTAAAATGTTCTTTGCAGTTTTGTATGCATCTGTTTCCATTTGTTGAAATTATATATAAGCATATATGTAAATATTTACACTTATTTTATGAAAATCAAATCAACTGTCAGACTGGACATGTTGTTCTTTACTATGCGTTTTTACTTGCCAGTAAACCAGAGACATCTTCACAGATTTGACATGTTCTTTTAATAATTGGATAAAAGTCTTTACTTTGGATGCAACACAGACACAAACTTTCCCAGGTGTTTTTCTGCTAAAGATTTGGCTAACTTCTTCAAAACAGCAATGATAAGCAGATGTTATCTTTCTTTGACTCTGAAGAAAGTATAAAGCAGAATGCCTTTAGCCACCCAAAAAACTGTTACCATGATGTTTGTTCTCGTCCAGTCTGCTTTTGATTTGACTGGATCGCTTTCATCTCTTGGTAGCCATTGCTTTGATTGTGTTTTGTCTTCAGTATCATACTGGTAAATTTATGTTTCATCTTCTGTTACAATCTTTGAAGAGATACTTCAAGGTTTTTTTTTTTTTTTTTTTTTTTTGAGACAGAATTTCACTCTTGTTGTCCAGGCTGGAGTGCGATGGTGTGATCTCGGCTCACCGCAACCTCCGCCTCCTGGGTTCAAGTGATTCTCCTGCCTCAGCCTCCTGAGCAGCTGGGATTACAGGCACATGCCACCACACCCGGCTAATTTTGTGTTTTTAGTAGAGACAGGGTTTCTCTATGTTGGTCAGGCTAGTCTCAAACTCCTGACCTCAGGTGGTCTGCCTGCCACGGCATCCCAAAGTGCTGGGATTACAGGTGTGAGCCACCACGCCTGGCCAAGGTCTTGATCCCACTTGTTTATAATTTCCACAGAAGGGTCTGTTCTTGTCTGCAGCTGATCTGGCTGCAATGGTTTTGGCACCCATCAAGTGGAAAATTTGTTCAACTGAAATTTTTGTCAGAATTGTGTAAACTGTCCTGTTTGAGAAATCTATTGTGTTGGCTATTGTTTCTGCTGTTAATTGTCAGTCTTCTTCAGTTAGAGCATGAGCAAGATTAATTGTTTCCTTGCAAATTGATATGGATGGTCTTCTGGTGTAGGCTTTATTTGCAACCTTGTCCTGTCCCTTCTTAAAAGGAATTACTCATTTGTAAACTGCAGATTTCTTTGGACCATTTTCCCCATTAACTTTTTTATAAAGCATCAATGATTTCACCATTCTTCCACTCATATCTCAGCATCAATTTTATGCTGTTGCTTCAATTGGTGCAGAATTCATGTTGTTTTGATGGGGGCTTTTTTCCAACTGATGCCTTATCCTTCTTAGTGCCTCAAACTAGATCCTTTTCAGACATGTTTTAACAAGTTAGTAAAAGTTTGTTTGGTGCAAAGAAATTTGAAATCCATGCATAAGTTTTTCATAATATGAATTTTCATGAATTGTTTGATGATCCCTCATCTATTACTATTTTAGCAATGGACCATGCAATTTTGACTATGTTCTGGCTTCTTACAAGGTTCAGTAGACTCTGTAACACAGTTGTATCTCTCACAGATTGGCAGCTGTTTGGTAAAAGATTGACTTTTCAGCCAACTCATGGGAAAGTGAAATAATGTAAAAAACAGGAAGACTACAGTTTTAGGCCTTTCAAGTGAGACAAGGCTTTCAGCTCCTGGCAAGAACAGGCGAGGAGATGCAAGCCTCTATGAGGCTAGGCTTTTCAAAGTGCTTCTCTCCCCTTTACCCTCCTTCAGTTACAGCACCAAGCACCACCCAGGTGTTACCTGCAGCCTCACCCTCTACCCAGTTGTGGGATCCTGCCACTTCCTGAACCCACACTGAGTTCCTTGTGGCTCACAGGGTCACCCAGAGGGCTTTTGAGATACAGAAAGCTATGTGTGATTTTATATCACCTATCATATAAAGATATATTTATAAAACAGGAAACATATTAACCACTTATCATTTTATAGATTTATGGTTTTATGTGTCTAAAAATATATTGTTTTATGTATGTATTAAAGAATAAGTATGTATAAGAGGTTTTATAGATGTGGAAAATTATATATTTATATGTATCTTTACAAATTTAAGAATAAAGGAAGGAAAATTCTCAAAGAGGAATTCAGATATCAAAGAGTGCCCTTTGACAAAGAGCTTTGGATACAACATACCTACAAAAGTGAATTGTCATTGAAAGACCTATGGACACTGGATTTCTCTTCCCTTATTTTAGAAGGGCAGGCTGTGTCTTGGAAAAGCATACAATTCATTGTATCTTGCTGGACAACAGGAGTCATAGTCTGAAGTGTTTGATGAGAAGGAAGCGTCACTTAAAGGAGTGTGCATCTGTGCCTGTGTATGTGCATGTATGTTTGTGTGTGTGCATGGACACATGTGTCTGCATGCAGTGTCTCAGATCCTATATAGGGGATTTTCCTGAAGGTCTCCAGTAGCAAAAACTCATTGAGTCTATCCAGGGGAATTACATCCAATGCTGTAATTAAATACTTTAACAAAGATGGCAGATCATCATCCAGGAGAACATCAAGATAGTTTTAATTAAGGAAAAAAAAAAAAAAAGGAATCACTCCCAGACTTTTTTACTTTTTGGTGAGTTCCAGCAGAATTGATGACTAGGTCCAGTAGGAAGGAATTCAGGGTTACTCTGTACCATCTAGGGTGAGTGTAGCTCTGAAGAACTGGGGATGGGAGGTGACTGCACAGCAAGAAAAGATATGGGCTTCCCCCATTGCTTTAAGATCTGGTTCCATCTTGAGATTCAAATTAAGAGTAAGCTGTTAGTGGGCAAGTCCAAGGCCTCCCACCAGGATTATTTATGTCAACTTTTTTTTTGTCAAAGTTTTCAAACGTATAGCAAGGAGAGACTATAGTGTAATGAGCACCCATATATCCATCTTTGTGTTACATAATTTTCAATATTTTATTATACTGATTCATGTATCTGCTCTTTTGTTTCTTTTTTTAAAATAACTTTTGGCTATAATTTTTTAATGGAAATGCTGGAGATGTCATTCTATCCCCAAATACTTCACTAAATATAAAAAGTAAGGAAAATTTGTTACATAGCCACAATATCATTATCATTCCTCACAGAATCAATAACTCTTTAATATTGTCTCACTCATAATGCATAATGAAATTTCCCCTGATTGTCCCACAAATGTCTTTTACATGCAGATCAGTAGAATGGAGTTGAGAATCCAGATATAAACCCATACATCCTTGGCCAATTGGTCTTTGCTATGGTGTCAAGACTGTTCAAATGGGAAAGAATAATCTCTTCAACAGAGGTTGCTGTGACAGCTGCATATCCACATGCAAAAGAATGAAGACGCACCCTTATATGCAAAAACTAACTTGAAATGGATCAAATAGCTAAATAGAAAAGCCAGAAGTGTAAAAGTTTAGAAGGAAACATTTGGGGAAGTATTTATGACCCAGATTTGGAAATGGTTTCTGTGATGTGACACACACATTGTTGTGTATAAGAAACAACGTCAACAAAAAACACAGACAAATTTGACATCAAAATAAAACACTTTTGTGCGTCAAGGACACTATCAAGAGAGTGAAAAGACAACTCACAGGGCCTCCCTCACTAAGATGTGCAAGTAAACATGTACATGCTTGACGTGGAGGCTCCTGGGAGGCGATCACAGTCCCAAAAGACCTGGAATTTCAAAATCCTGAATGTTAAGAGCCTGAGAGATCAACGTCCTACAAATATAATTCCAGAAAAAATAACTTTAAAAATTATTTAAAAGATGATCTGTTTACGTTTTAAAAGGGGATTTATTTGAAAAACATATAAAAACATGACAGACCACTTCATAGGCCACTTTACACCATAAAATAGGTAATAATAACATACAGGTATCTTTGCAAGTGTAAACCCTTAGGTGTACTAATGACCTTCATATAGGCATATCAGTTGTGAGAAGATGAATCATGTTCTTAAAGTAATAGGTTAAAAAAGGAAAAGTATAAACATTTATTATTGTGACTGATAATATTGTGCACTCAGGTTTACAGCTTTGATCATCTGAAATACCATGAAAAATGACTTGAGACTTGTCATGAGGTCAGTCAGAAACCTCTATGGGTCACCACCGCATACACAGTGCTTAAAGTGCCCAAGTCTTGAGACATTTTTTTTGTTTGTTTTTTTGAGACAGAGTCTTGCTCTGTTGCCCAGGCTGGAGTGCAGTGGTGCGATCTCAGCTTACTGCAACATCTGCTGCCCGAGTTCAAGCGATTCTCCTGCCTCAGCCTCCTGGGTAGCTGGAATTACAGGCGCCCACCACCACAGCCAGCAAATTTTTGTATTTTTGGTAGACATGGGGTTTTGCCATGTTGGCCAGGTTGGTCTTGAACTCCTGACTTCAGATGATCTGCCCTCCTCAGCCTCCCAAAGTCCTGGGATTACAGGCATGGGCCACCATGCCCAGCCAAGAAATTTTATCTTTCACAGATGCAGATGTACAAAAGGGACATCTCTTCATTATTGAGGACGTTTCAACATTTGTACATACACGCCTAATGCTTACACACTTACCCTTGTGCTAATGCACTTCCATCGAGTCGAATTTGTGAACATAAAATGAATTAGAATTCTCCATAAGTCTATACACAGTCTCTGCCTTCAGTGTTGGAAATGATATGAAGATGAAATACATAGCACAGCAAATTGTAAAAATAATGCTGACAATTTAACCTTGTGAAAAAACCTAAAAAGAAGAAAAAGTAAAAGAGAAAAAAGGAAAAAAACCTCCAAATTAACTTATCCTGTGATTGTGATTTTTGGGATTTTAGCTGTTAGGGAGTTGAGATTTCAGGGAGTTAGACCTTAGGGATTTGGTTCCTTAGGGAATCAATATTTCAGAATTCAACATTCGGGATTATGGGTTTTGGGGTTATGTCTTTCAGGATTGTGATCCAAACCCTATAGCATCTTGTTTGTTAGCATAACCTGTACAAATTTTAGATATATCTCTGTACTCCAGCAGAGCATCATGAAATTAAGTAGTTTACAGTAGAGAGTCTCAACCTATCAGTGATTAAAGAATAGAAAAAAAATTTCTGCAGTTGATTATATATTCATAATTTTTTGTAACATATAACAAAAATGAAAAACTAGAAAGTGAGATGAAATAAACCACAGCCCTATAAAATGCAAAACTACTGATGATTGCTTGGCTGACATAGCAATACCAATTGCTACAGGAATTTCTAAGCATTTCCTGCGGGGTCTGCACCCGTGCTGAGGTGGTTAGGTAACACAACGAGCTGGAAACTACACCTTGAATGGCACTGTTTTAGACCCAGTCCAGTGGCTCTATGTGAGTAGTGTTTAATTAGAAATAAAGCCCGGTGCAGTGGCTCATGCTTGTAATCTCAGCACTTAGGGAGGCCGAGGCGGTCAGATCACCTGAGGTCAGGAGTTCGAGATCAGCCTGGCCAACATGGCAAAACCCCATCTCTACTAAAAGTACAAAAATTAGCACATCGTGGTGGCAGGCACCTGTAATCATAGCTACTTGAGTCTGAGGCAGGAGAATCACTTGAACCTGGGAGATGGAGTTTGCAGTGAGCCAAGATCATACCACCGCACTCCAGCCTGGGCAACAGAACAAGAAAACAAGACTCTCTCTCAAAAAAAAAAAAAAAAGAAAGAAAGAAAAAGTGAACAGAATACTTTCTGTTTTGTTAATGTGCTAAATACACGGTCACAAACAGTGATTAATTAGTGATCACCAGGGCAAAGTCTATCATCAGCTACCTGTTTTCCTTGTAACCTTGTGTTTTGGGAACCTAGCAACTCTACTCCCCACTAAGGTGACAATCCATGCAGGTTTGCCCAGAATATTCCCAGTTTAACACTGGAAGTCTCACGTCCCAGGAGACTACTCGTTCCCCAAGGAGCAGGGACAGCGGGTCACTGTCACTGGAGCACTGGAAGCTAGCCACATCATTAGGAGATACAAGGAGGCTCATGTTTCTCTTATCTTCTGCTTTCTGCTGTCATTTCCAACTGGTGACAAGTTCCTTCCACGCAGAAGCCAGGCCAGGAGATAAAGTCATCTTGTCCTAGAAAAACTGTTAGAAAGAAGGGAAACTGTCTAGTGTGTTTCCCCAAAAGAGTTTCACAGACTCTTCTCTTATTGGGGATATGGGGGTGGATGATCACTCCCCTGGTCTCCCTGAAGCAAGGACGCCTCTCTGGCCTCAGGGGGCCTGTCAGGCAAGTCTCTTCTGTCCCCCGAGGTTCACAGACCCACATCCCTGCAAGAGCAATGCTGAGTGGGGTTGGCTTTGAGCCCCAGCCATTCTCTAACAATTCTTTTAGTGAAGTATCAGTGCCCATCCCCCACTCCAGCATTTTTTGCCTCTTGCTATGGTCAGTTTTCTCACTTTCACCTTTACACCTCTGTTCACTGAAAAATTACAGAAGTATGAGTTTGGAAAAGGAGTCTTTATTTCTTGGAAAAGGTTACAGCCTTCAAGGCGGCCGTCTAGCTGGCTGGGAAGCACAGCTTCCGGCAAAGACCAGAGACAGGCCCTTGAAAAGAGAAGGGTAGGGGTAGGAGCTTTATGCTGGACAAGTTGGCTAAACATACATATTCACCAGGTTACAGGAGGAGCTATGAATATTTATGAAGGCCGTCCTGACTCATGGGTATTGAACACACATGCATGTTACATATGACCCATGTTCACCCTGGGGTGGAGACATCACATTTAAATGGATTACAATTAGGCCTTATACATCAAAAAGTCTCTTCAGGAGGGCACAAACGCACTCAAATTCACAGGCTCCGTAAATTGGCCAGAACCAGTCTGTGGTCACCAGTCACTGGTCTTCTTACCAGGAGAAAGTTACTGAAATCAGCCTCTTGTCCAATGAAAGCGGTATTTGTGGCTTATGGAACGAGGGATGGGCGTCAGTTAGTCAGTGTCCGGTGGAGCTGCACTTGTTTAACATTGTTTTTCTCTAGACCTGTGCTTATTTAGCTGCTAGAGAAAAAGAAAAACTCTGTGGCAGTCAGAACGTAGTTTATTCTTTAAACGTAGGCGCCCATGACTTGACTCTTGCCTGGCGTGGCTTGAGGTCTTGTGTGTAGTTTGGCGTCTGATTGCCACAAAAAGTCCATTTTGTCCATCTCATCTCTCTTTTAACATTAAAGTGGGTCAGTTGTGTTTAAACCACAAAAGGGAGGGAGTGAGATGAGGCGTGTCCAGGCTTCTGTCCCGTCGTGACTGTGACTCAGTTTTGAAGGTTTCTTTGGGGTCCTGCTGGCCAGGAGGGTTCCATTCACTTGTGGGAGACGGGCGGCGCTTAGTATTTTCTTTTCAGTTTACACCTTCCTGGGCATCCCTATTAAGATGTGCAGATAAACATGCACATGCCTCATGTGGCAGCTCCCTTAGTTAAACATCTTTTTTTTTTTTTCCTTTCCTGTGAGCCCTCCTGAAACAGGTGAGCCCAGGTGGAGCCTCCGCCTGTGTTAGGACCTAACCTTTCTACATCTTTATGAAATCCCTGGTGTCAGTTACTGCTGCTTCCCCTCACCAGCTTCTTTCCTTCAGTCTACCCTGAGAACATGATACCCGACACAATACACCATCTCTTTGGCCCACTCAAGACATTCTGGTGATGCCCTGTGGCCTGCTGGCCCCCACTAGCTATCAAGGTCCCCCATCATCTCGCCTTTCCTGGCTCATGGGCTTTATTTTATGCCACTCTTCATGCTCACAAGCACCTGCACATGGTGGTTTAGTTTTTTTTGTGTGTGTTGCGCTAAAGGAATACCTGGGCTGGGTAATGTACAAAGAAGAGATAATATCTGGCCCTCAGTTCTGCAGGCTGTATAAGAAGCATGGTACTAACATCTGTTTCTGGCAAAAGACATGGGCTACTTCCACTCATGGCAGAAGGTGAAGGTGGAAGGTGCTGATCACATGGTGAGAAAGAAGCAAGAGAAAAAGGAGGGGTTGCCAGGATCTTTTTAACAATCAGTTCTTGGCCGGGCGCGGTGGCTCACGCTTGTAATCCCAGCACTTTGGGAGGCCGAGGCGGGCGGATCACGAGGTCAGGAGATCGAGACCATGGTGAAACCCCGTCTCTACTAAAAATACAAAAAAAAATTAGCCGGGCGTGGTGGCGGGCGCCTGTAGTCCCAGCTACTCGGAGAGGCTGAGGCAGGAGAATGGCGTGAACCCGGGAGGCGGAGCTTGCAGTGAGCCGAGATTGTGCCACTGCACTCCAGCCTGGGCGACAGAGCGAGACTCCGTCTCAAAAAAAAAACAAAACAAACAAACAAAAAATCAGTTCTTGCAGGAGCAATAGGACAGAAACTCACCCATTATCAGGAACAACGTACTAGGTCATTTGTGAGAGATCCATCCCCATAACCCAGATACCTCCCACGAAGCCCCACCTGCAACATTAGGGATCAAATTTCAACACTTGACTTGAGGGAGTCAGGTATCTAAACTATATCATTTGATATGGTCAGTCTTTTTGATTGCAGCTATTCTAATGGGTATGTAAATTAAATTGCAATTTTAACGATTTTCCTATTTAAATATGATGTTCAGCATCTTTACATGTGACTGTTTGCCATCTGTATATGTTCTTTGGTAAATGTTCAATATATCTATGCCCCTTTTTAAGAAATTGGGTTTTCTCTTCATTATTGAGGTTTAAAAGTTATTTATATATTCAGGATATTTATCCTTTATCAGTTTGTGGACTTTTTTCCATGAAACTTTTCATTTTAGAAGAAATTTAGATTTATGCAAGGTTGCAAGAAACAGCACAGAGAATTTTCATATATCCTGTGCCTAGTTTCCTCCTTTCTTTTTTTTTTTTTTTTTGAGACAAAGTGTCACTCTGACACCCAGGCTGGAGTGCAGTGGGGCAATCTCTGCTCACTGCAACCTCTGCCTCCTGGGTTCAAATGATTCTTGTGCCTCAGCCTCCTGAGTAGCTGGGATTACAGGTGCACACCACCATGCCCAGCTAATGTTTGTATTTTTTTTTATTGTACTTGAAGTTTTGGGGTACATGTGCACAATGTGCAGGTTTGTTACATATGTATCCATGTGCCATGTTGGTGTGCTGCACCCATTAACTCGTCATTTAGCATTAGGTGTATCTCCTAATGCTATCCCTCCCCTCTTCCCCCACCCCACAACAGTCACCTGAGTGTGATGTTCCCCTTCCTGTGTCCATGTGTTCTCATTGTTCAGTTCCCACCTATGAGTGAGAACGTGTGGTGTTTGGTTTTTTGTCCTTGCAATAGTTTACTGAGAATGATGGTTTCCAGTTTCATCCATGTCCCTACAAAGGACATGAACTCATCATTTTTTATGGCTGCATAATATTCCATGGTGTATATGTGCCACATTTTCTTAATCCAGTCTATTGTTGTTGGACATTTGGGTTGGTTCCAAGTCTTTGCTATTGTGAATAGTGCAGCAATAAACATACGTGTGCATGTGTCTTTATAGCAGCATGATTCATAGTCCTTTGGGTATATACCCAGTAATGGGATGGCTGGGTCAAATGGTATTTCTAGTTCGAGATCCCTGAGGAATCGCCACACTGACTTCCACAATGGTTGAACTAGTTTACAGTCCCACCAACAGTGTAAAAGTGTTCCTATTTCTCCACATCCTCTCCAGCACCTGTTGTTTCCTGACTTTTTAATGATGGCCATTCTAACTGGTGTGAGATGATATCTCATTGTGGTTTTGATTTGCATTTCTCTGATGGCCAGTGATGATGAGCATTTCTTCATGTGTGTTTTGGCTGCATAAATGTCTTCTTTTGAGAAGTGTCTGTTCATGTCCTTTGCCCACTTTTTGATGGGGTTGTTTGTTTTTTTCTTGTAAATTTGTTTGAGTTCATTGTAGATTCTGGATATTAGCCCTTTGTCAGATGAGTAGGTTGCGAAAATTTTCTCCCATTCTGTAGGTTGCCTGTTCACTCTGATGGTAGTTTCTTTTGCTGTGCAGAAGCTCTTTAGTTTAATTAGATCCCATTTGTCAATTTTGGCTTTTGTTGCCATTGCTTTTGGTGTTTTAGACATGAAGTCCTTGCCCATGCCTATGTCCTGAATGGTAATGCCTAGGTTTTCTTCTAGGGTTTTAATGGTTTTAGGTCTAACATGTAAGTCTTTAATCCATCTTGAATTAAATTTTGTATCAGGTGTAAGGAAGGGATCCAGTTTCAGCTTTCTACATATGGCTAGCCAGTTTTCCCAGCACCATTTATTAAATAGGCAATCCTTTCCCCATTGCTTGTTTTTGCCAGGTTTGTCAAAGATCAGATAGTTGTAGATATGCGGCGTTATTTCTGAGGGCTCTGTTCTGTTCCATTGATCTATATCTCTGCTTTGGTACCAGTACCATGCTGTTTTGGTTACTGTAGCCTTGTGGTATAGTTTGAAGTCAGGTAGCATGATGCCTCCAGCTTTGTTCTTTTGGCTTAGGATTGACTTGGTGATGCGGGCTCTTTTTTGGTCCCATATGAACTTGAAAGTAGTTTTTTCCAATTCTGTGAAGAAAGTCATTGGTAGCTTGATGGGGATGGCATTGAATCTATAAATTACCTTGGGCAGTATGGCCATTTTCACAATATTGATTCTTCCAACCAATGAGCACGGAATGTTCTTCCATTTGTTTGTATCCTCTTTTATTTCATTGAGCAGTGGTTTGTAGTTCTCCTTGAAGAGGTCCTTCATGTCCCTTGTAAGTTGGATTCCTAGGTATTTTATTCTCTTTGAAGCAATTGTGAATGGTAGTTCACTCATGATATGGCTCTGTTTGTCTGTTATTGATGTATAAGAATGCTTGTGATTTTTGTACATTGATTTTGTATCCTGAGACTTTGCTGAAGTTGCTAATCCGCTGAAGGAGATTTTGGGCTGAGACAATGGGGTTTTCTAGATATACAATCATGTCATCTGCAAACAGGGACAATTTGACTTCCTCTTTTCCTAATTGAATACCCTTTATTTCCTTCTCCTGCCTAATTGCCCTGGCCAGAACTTCCAACACTATGTTGAATAGGAGTGGTGAGAGAGGGCATCCCTGTCTTGTGCCAGTTTTCAAAGGGAATGCTTCCAGTTTTTGCCCATTCAGTATGATATTGGCTGTGGGTTTGTCATAGATAGCTCTTATTATTTTGAGATATGTCCCATCAATACCTAATTTATTGAGAGTTTTTAGTATGAAGGGTTGTTGAATTTTTTCAAAGGCCTTTTCTGCATCTGTTGAGATAATCATGTGGTTTTTGTCTTTGGTTCTGTTTATATGCTGGATTACATTTATTGATTTGCATATGTTGAACCAGCCTTGCATCCCAGGGATGAAGCCCACTTGATCATGATGTATAAGCTTTTTGACGTGCTGCTGGATTTGGTTTGCCAGTATTTTATTGAGGATTTTTGCATCAATGTTCATCAAGGATATTGGTCTGAAATTCTCTTTTTTGTTTATGTCTCTGCCAGGCTTTGGTATCAGGACAATGCAGGCCTCATAAAATGTGTTAGGGAGGATTCCCTCTTTTTCTATCGATTGGAATAGTTTCAGAAGGAATGGTACTAGTTCCTCCTTGTATCTCTGGTAGAATTTGGCTGTGAATCCATCAGGTCCTGGACTCTTTTTGGTTGGTAAGCTATTGATTATTGCCACAATTTCAGAGCCTGTTATTGGTCTATTCAGAGATTCAACTTCTTCCAGGTTTATTCTTGGAGGGTGTATTTGTCGAGGAATTTATCCATTTCTTCTAGATTTTCTAGTTTATTTGCATAGAGGTGTTTGTAGTATTCTCTGATGGTAGATTGTATTTCTGTGGGATCAGTGGTGATACCCCTTTTTCATTTTTTATTGCATGTATTTGATTCTTCTCTCTTTTCTTCTTTATTAGTCTCTCTAGTGGTCTATCAATTTTGTTGATCTTTTCAAAAAACCAGCTCCTGGATTCATTAATTTTTTGAAGGGTTTTTTGTGTCTCTATTTCCTTCAGTTCTGCTCTGATTTTAGTTATTTCTAGCCTTCTGCTAGCTTTTGAATGTGTTTGCTCTTGCTTTTCTAGTTCTTTTAGTTGTGATGTTAGGGTGTCAATTTTGGATCTTTCTTGCTTTCTCTTGTGGGCATTTAGTGCTATAAATTTCCCTCTACACACTGCTTTGAATGTGTCCCAGAGATTCTGGTATGTTGTGTCTTTGTTCTTGTTGGTTTCAAAGAACATCTTTATTTCTGCCTTCATTTCATTATGTACCCAGTAGTCATTCAAGAGCAGGTTGTTCAGTTTCCATGTAGTTGAGCGGTTTTGAGTGAGTTTCTTAATCCTGAGTTCTAGTTTGATTGCACTGTGGTCTGAGAGACAGTTTGTTATAATTTCTGTTCTTTTACATTTGCTGAGGAGAGCTTTACTTCCAACTATGTGGTCAATTTTGGAATAGGTGTGGTGTGGTGCTGAAAAAAATGTATATTCTGTTGATTTGGGGTGGAGAGTTCTGTAGATGTCTATTAGGCCCACTTTGTGCAGAGCTGAGTTCAATTCCTGGATATCCTTGTTAACTTTCTGTCTCGTTGATCTGTCTAATGTTGACAGTGGGGTGTTAAAATCTCCGATTATTATTGTATGGGAGTTTAAGTCCCTTTGTAGGTCACTCAGGACTTGCTTTATGAATCTGGGTGCTCCTGTGTTGGGTGCATATATATTTAGGATAGTTAGCTCTTCTTGTTGAATTGATCCCTTTACCATTATGTAATGGCCTTCTTTGTCTCTTTTGATCTTTGTTGGTTTAAAGTCTATTTTATCAGAGACTAGGATTGCAAACCCTGCCTTTTTTTGTTTTCCAGTTGCTTGATAGATCTTCCTCCATCCCTTTATTTTGAGTTTATGTGTGTCTCTGCACATGAGATGGGTTTCCTGAATAAAGCACACTGATGGGTCTTGACTCCTTATCCAGTTTGCCAGTCTGTGTCTTAATTGGAGCATTTAGTCCATTTATATTTAAAGTTAATATTGTTATGTGTGAATTTGATCCTGTAATTATGACGTTAGGTGGTTATTTTGCTCGTTAGTTGATGCAGTTTCTTCCTAGCCTCGATGGTCTTTACAATTTGGCATGTTTTTGCAGTGGCTGGTACTGGTTGTTCCTTTCCATGTTTAGTGCTTCCTTCAGGAGCTCTTTTAGGGCAGGCCTGGTGGTGACAAAATCACTCAGCGTTTGCTTGTCTGTAAAGTATTTTATTTCTCCTTCACTTATGAAGCTTAGTTTCATTGGATATGAAATTCTGGGTTGAAAATTCTTTTCTTTAAGAATGTTGAATATCGGCCCCCACTCTCTTCTGGCTTGTAGTGTTTCTGCCGAGAGATCAGCTGTTAGTCTGATGGGCTTCCCTTTGTGGGTAACCCGACCTTTCTCTCTGGCCGCCCTTAACATTTTTTCCTTCATTTCAACTTTGGTGAATCTGACAATTATGTGTCTTGGAGTTGCTCTTCTTGAGGAGTATCTTTGTGGTGTTCTCTGTATTTCCTGAATCTGAATGTTGGCCTGCTTTGCTAGATTGGGGAAGTTCTCCTGGATAGTATCTTGCAGAGTGTTTTCCAACTTGGTTTCATTCTCCCCGTCATTTTCAGGTACACCAATCAGACGTAGGTTTTGTCTTTTCACATAGTCCCAAATTTCTTAGAGGCTTTGTTCGTTTCTTTTTATTCTTTTTTCTCTACACTTCCCTTCTCGCTTCATTTCATTCATTTCATCTTCCATCACTGATACCCTTTCTTCCAGTTGATCGCATCGGCTACCGAGGCTTCTGCAACCTTCAGATAGTTCTCGAAACTTGGCTTTCAGCTCTATCAGCTCCTTTAAGCCCTTCTCTTCATTGGTTATTCTAGTTATCCATTCATCTAATTTTTTTCAAAGTTTTTAACTTCTTTGCTATTATTTTGAATTTCCTCCTGTAGCTCAGAGTAGTTTGATCATCTGAAGACTTCTTCTCTCAACTCGTCAAAGTCATTCTCCATCCAGCTTTGTTCCGTTGCTGGTGAGGAACTGCATTCCTTTGGAGGAGGAGAGGTGCTCTGCTTTTTAGAGTTTCCAGTTTTTTTGCTCTGTTTTTTCCCCATGTTTGTGGTTTTATCTACTTTTGGTCTTTGATGGTGGTGATGTACAGATGGGTTTTTGGTGTGGATGTCCTTTCTGTTTGTTAGTTTTCCTTCTACCAGACAGGACCCTCAGCTGCAGGTCTGTTGGAGTTTGCTTGAGGTCCACTCCAGACCCTGTTTGGCTGGGTGTCAGCAGCGGTGGCTGCAGAACAGCGGATTTTCATGAGACTGCAAATTCAGCTGTCTGATAGTTCCTTTGGAAGTTTTGTCTCAGAGGAGTACCTGGCTGAGTGAGGTGTCAGTCTGTCCCTACTGGGGAGTGCCTCCCAGTTAGGCTGCTTGGGGGTGAGGGACCCACTTTAGGAGGCAGTCTGTCCATTCTCAGATCTCCAGCTGCGTGCTGGGAGAACCACCACTCTCTTCAAAGCTGTCAGACAGGGACATTTAAGTCTGCAGAGGTTCCTGTTGAATTTTTGTTTGTCTGTGCCCTGCCCGCAGAGGTGGAGCCTACAGAGGCAGGCAGGCCTCCTTGAGCTGTGGTGGGCTCCACCCAGTTCGAGCTTCCTGGCTGCTTTGTTTACCTAAGCAAGCCCGGGCAATGGCGGGCGCCCCTCCCCCAGCCTTGCTGCCGCCTTGTAGTTCGATCTCAGACTGCTGTGCTAGCAATCAGTGAGACTCCGTGGGCATAGGACCCTCCGAACCAGGTGCGGGACACAATCTCCTGGTGTGCCGTTTTCCAAGCCTGTTGGAAAAGCGCAGTATTGGGACTGACCCGATTTTCCAGGTGCCGTCTGTCACCCTTTTCTTTGACTGGGAAAGGGAACTCCCTGACCCCTTGTGCTTCCTGAGTGAGGCAATGCCTCGCCCTGCTTTGGCTCGTGCACAGTGCACTTCACCTACCGTCCTGCACCCACTGTTTGGCACTCCCTAGTGAGATGAACCCGGTACCTCAAATGGAAATGCAGAAATCACCCATCTTCTGTGTCGCTCATGCTGGGAGCTGTAGACTGGAGCTGTTCCTATTCGGCCATCTTGGCTCCCTGGGTATCATATTTCAACATGAGATTTGGGTAGGGACAAATATCCAAGCTATAACACTTACTGAACTGTGATTTGACATTTTCATTTGTCGCATTTGGAATTTTTTTCCAGTTTCATGAATCATTTTGTGCCACTTCATGGACCTCTCAGTTAACAAATTTTATAATTGTAGATCATATCCAGGTTGCATTTAAAGATACTCTTTTTGGAAAAATACCAAAAACCACAGTGAGAAATGAAACTTCCCTTTTTTGCTAATTCTATAGAAAATGCTCTTAGTAGTTTTGTATCATTTTCACTTTTTGAAATTATTTTATGCATACGCATATATCTAATGTATATTCTCACATCTATTTTGTTAAAATGTAGTACCAGGCTGGACATATTGTTCTTTACTTTGCATTTTTCATTTGCCAATAAATTATAGACATCTTTAGAGGCTGATACAGACTGATTTGACAAGTTCTTTTAGTAATTACGTTAAAGTCTTTACTTTGGATTTAATGTAGTTTTTTCAATCAATTAATGTTGGTATAGATTCAGGCATCTTCCAAATTTGTTTTTGTGCACATTAGTATGTAAACACTCTTTAATACTTTCTTTACGTTACTATATTTCCATATTTGTAGCCTCTGATGAATTCTTCATTATGTGCATACCCAGCAGCTTCACTTCTCTCATTGAACCCTGACTGCTATAGAATGGAAGTAATGGGTGTGGCAAAGTAGTGCCTTGTACACTTTTTGACTTGAAATATAAGAGGCAGAAGGAGTAGGAATGAGGGTAGAGGCTAGACCATAGCTCTACTGGATTTTCTGCAGGAAAGGCAAGGTAGGGCAGGGGAAACAGTTTAGCATTGCTTGGTTTGAATAATTTCAGTGGGCTCTGAGCTCTAAGGGCAGGCCCTTTGCTGTCTCTAATAATTGGCTGACCCGGGGAGGTGCACTGCATCCCTACTAGATAGGGATTTTTAAAATGTGAAAATATCATAATATACAGAAAATTTAAAAATACACACAATACAGGAAGTATTTTATTCTTATGGATAAATACCCAACAGTGGAATAGCTGTGATCTATGGTAGGTGTATGGTTACCTTTCTGAGAATTTGCCAAACAATATTTACAAGCAGCCAGACCAAGGTGCCCTCCCACCACCTGCATATGAGAGGTCCAGCTCTTCACACTCACCAACACTTGATGTCTTAGTCCGTTCGCATTGCGATAAAGGAATACCTGAGGTTGGTTAATTTACAAAGAAAATATGTTTATTTGGCTTGTGGTTCATTCAGGTGGTACGAGAATCATGGCGCCAGCATCCGCATCTGGCGAGAGACTCAGGCTGCCTCCACTCATGGCAGAAGGTGAGGATGGAGGCTGCTGATCACATGGCGAGAGAGAGAGAAGCAAGAGAAAAAGGAGGCAGGTGCCAGGCTCTTTTTAACAGTCAGTTCTTGCTGAAACTAATAGATGGGAGGTTCACTCATTACTGGGAGGGGGCACTAGGTCATTTATGAGGGATCCACCCACACGGCTCCCACTAAGCCCCACTTCCAACATTAGGGATCAAATTTCAACACTTGATTTGGGAGGGACAGATAACTCAACTATATCATTTGATACGGTCAGTCTTTTTCATTGCAGCTATTTTACTGGGATGTGGATTAAACCTCAGTTTTAGTTTGATTACTCTAATCATTAGTTATCTTGAACATCTTTACATGTGCCTGTTTGCCATCTGTGTACCTTCTTGGGTTATTCTCTGTTCAAATCCTTGCTCATTAAAACACATTTTTTAAAATTGAATTTTAAAGGTTATTTATATTCTGGATATTTATCCTTTACCAGTCTGTAGATGACTTTTTTAAAGTAAACTTTGTTTGTTTGTATTTTTATTTTTTTATTTTTATTTTTCTATTATACTTTAAGTTTGAAGGTACGTGTGCACAATGTGCAGGTTAGTTACATATGTATACATGTGCCATGTTGGTGTGCTTCACCCATTAACTCGTCATTTAACCTTAGGTATATCTCCTAATGCTATCCCTCCCCACTCCCCAAACCCCACAACAGGCCCTGGTGTGTGATGTTCCCCTTCCTCTGTCCATGTGTTCTCATTGTTCAATTCTCACCTATGAGTGAGAACTTGCGGTGTTTGGTTTTTTGTCCTTGCGATAGTTTGCTGAGAATGATGGTTTCCAGCTTCATCCATGTCCCTACAATGGACATGAACTCATCATTTTTTATGGCTGCATAGTATTCCATGGTGTATATGTGCCACATTTTCTTAATCTAGTCTATCATTGTTGGACATTTGGGTTGGTTCCAAGTCGTTGCTATTGTGAATGGGATGGCTGGGTCAAATGGTATTTTTAGTTCTAGATCACCTGAGGAATCACCACACTGACTTCCACAATGTTTGAACTAGTTTACAGTCCCACAAAAACAAGAAATGGGGAAAGGATTCCTTATTTAATAAATGGTGCTGGGAAAACTGGCTAGCCATATGTAGAAAGCTGAAACTGGATCCCTTCCTTACACCTGATACAAAAATTAATTCAAGATGGATTAAAGACTTAAATGTTAGACCTAAAACCATAAAAACCCTAGAAGAAAACCTAGGCAATACTATTCAGGACATAGGCATGGGCAAGGACTTCATGTCTAAAACACCAAAAGCAAAGGCAACAAAAGGCAAAATTGACAAATGGGATCTAATTAAACTAAAGAGCTTCTGCACAGCAAAAGAAACTACCATCAGAGTGAACAGGCAACCTACAGAATGGGAGAAAATTTTTGCAATCTACTCATCTGACAAAGGGCTGATATCCATAATCTACAATGAACTCAAACAAATTTACAAGAAAAAATCAGACAACCCCATCAAAAAGTGGGCAAAGGATATGAACAGACACTTCTCAAAAGAAGACATTTATGCAGCCAATAGACACATGAAAAAATGCTCATCATCACTGGCCATCAGAGAAATGCAAATCAAAACCACAATGAGATACCATCTCACACCAGTTAGATGGCCATCATTAAAAAGTCAGGAAACAACAGGTGCTGGAGAGGATGTGGAGAAATAGGAACACTTTTACACTAAATTTATTTTACAATAAATTTAGATTTAAAGCAAGGGTGCGAAAAATTGCACTAAGAATTCCCATATATCTTTTGCCAGTTTCCCCTATTGCTAAATGTTAGGTTACTATGCATATTTTTTTAATTATACTTTAAGTTCTAGGGTACATGTGCACAACGTGCAGGTTTGTTACATATGCATACATGTGCTGTGTTGGTTTGCTGCACCCATTAACTCGTCATTTACATTAGGTATTTTTCCTAATGCTATCCTTCCCCCATTCCCCCACCTCACAACAGGCCCTGGTGTGCGATGTTCCCTGCCCTGTGTCCAAGTGTTCTCATTGTTCAAATCCCACCTATGAGTGAGAACATGTGGTGTTTGGTTTTCTGTCCTTGCGATAGTTTGCTCAGAATGATGGTTTCCAGCTTCATCCATGTCACTACAAAGGACATGAACTCATCCTTTTTTATGGCTGCATAGTATTCCATGGTGTATATGTGCCACATTTTCTTAATCCAGTCTATCATTGATGGACATTTGGGTTGCTTCCAAGTCTTTGCTGTTGTGAATAGTGCCACAATAAACATACGTGTGCATGTGTCTTTATAGTACCATGTTTTATAATCCTTTGGATACATACCCAGTAATGGGACGGCTGAGTCAGATGGTATTTCTAGTTTTAGATCCTTGAGGAATTGCCACACTGTCTTCCACAATGGTTGAACTAGTTTATACTCCCACCAACAGGGTAAAAGCGTTCCTATTTCTCCACATCTTCTCCAGCACCTATGCACATTTATCACAACTCATTAACCAACACCGACACATTATGATGAACCAAAGTCTATGTTTTCTTCAGATGTCATTAATTTTTACCTAATGTCCTTGTTCTTTTCTGGGATCCCATCCAGGATACCACATGACATTTACTCATCACATTTGTTTCATCTCCGCTAGCCTGTGACAGTTTTTCAGAGTTTCCTTTGTTTTGATTACTTTGTCAGTTTTGAGCAATTCTCATGAGGTATTCTGTAGAACGTTCCTCAGTTTGAGTTTGTCTGATGTTTTGATCCTGGTAACACAGGGGTTACTGGTTTTTAGGAGGAAGACCGCAGGGTAATGTGTTTTCCCGCTTTCTTGCGAATGGATACCCAACTGTTGAAGAGTCATCTTTTCCCCACAGAATTGCCTTTGCACCTTTGAAAAAACTTGGTTGCTCATACTTCTATTTCTGGGTATTCTATTTTGTTCCAGTGATCTGTTTGTGAAATATTTGATTACTATAGATTTGTAATAAGTCTTGAAATTAGGTAATAATTGTTCACCATTTTTTTCTATTTTTTAAAAGTTATTTTTGCTATTGTAGGTCTTTTACATTTCCCTATGAATTTTAGAATCAGTTTGCAATTTGTACAAAAAGATAGCCTGCTGGAATTTAGATTGGGGTTGTATTAAATTTATAGATCAACTAAGGAAAAATGACATTTTAACAATTTTGAGTTTTCTGATTCATGAACATATCTATTTATTCAGGTCTCTCACCAATGTTTTGTCATTTTCAGTGTACAATCTTTCACATCTTTTGTCAGATTTATCTCTTAGTATTTTTTATTTTTGATGCTATTTAGGTGCTATTTTCATTTCAATTTTCAATTGTTCATTGCTAGTACATTTGACCCTTGAAGAATGCGAGGATTGAGGTACCAACCCCCGAGCAGTAGAAAATTAGCATAGAAGGTTTTTGTGGGTTTCTTTTTGTTTTTTATTTTTGAGACAGAGTCGTGCTGTTTTGCCTAGGCTGAAGTATAATGATGTGATCTCAGCTCAATGTAACCTCCGCCTCCCAGGTTCAAGTGATTCTCCTGCCTCAGCCTCCAGAGTAGCTGGGATTACAGGCATGCACCACCACCCGCAGCTAATTTTTTGCATTTTTAATAGAGATACGGTTTCACCATGTTGGCCAGGGTGGTCTCCAACTCCTGGCCTCCAGTGATACGCCCACCTTGACCTCCCAAAGTGCTGGGACTACAGGTGTGAGCCACCACACCCAGCACACATAGAATTTTTGACTCCCTAAAAATTTAACTATTAATAGTCTACTGTACACTAGAAGCCTTACCAATAACAGAAACAGTTGCTTAACATATTTGGTACATTATATGTGTTATATACTGTATTATTATAACAAAGTCAGCTAGAGAAAAGAAAATGTTATTAAGAAAATCTTAAGGAAGAGAAAATTAAGTATTCATCAAGTGGAAGTGGATCATGATAAAGGTCTTCCTCTTGATTGTCCTCCATTGAGTAGGCTGAGAAGGAGGAAGAGGAGGGTTGGTTTTGCTGTTTCAGGGGTGGCAGAGGGGAAAGAGGTGGAGGAGACGGAAGGAGGAGAGACAGGTACACTTGGTGTAACTTTACAGAATTACATCATAATTATTATTTGACATTTTTGCCTTTGCAATTCTTTGAAAATGCTTTCATACAGTACTAATCCTTCTTCCCCATTTGCTTTAGTTTCAGTGCCCATTCATGGAAGGGTTTGTGTTGTAAAATAAGTCAAAAGTAGTCTTAATAATTGGAAGACTTTGCCAAACTATTTAATAGGAATTTGTTTCCTGGCACGGCTTCTTTTATGTCTTCTTTAATATCTGGTACTGGTACTGATTCAAAAGCATTCATCGCCATCAAGTCATCTTCTGTTGATTCCTCTGGTGTGGTGTCTATTCGTTCTTGAATTTCTCCCAGATTCGTATCTTGAAAGACCATATCCCCCACCTTTTGTTGCTGAATTAGAGATGTTGGGTTTGGAGGCAGGTAGACCATTATGACACCTTCAGTGTTGAACTCGTGGGTTCTGGGTGGCTAGGGGCATTGTCCAAAAATCAAAAGAACTTTGAAAGACAGTCTCTTACTGGCACGATATTTCCTGACTTCAGGGACAAAGCAATGATAGAACCAATCCAGAAAATTTGTTCTTGCCGAGGCCTTCTTGTACAACAAAAAAACTGGCAGTGGGTATTGATCTTTTCTCTTTAAGGCTTGGAGGCTAGCAGGTTTATGGATGGGGGCAGTCCTATTTGTAAACCCAAACATACAAACATACAAATTATGTCAAAGGCATAGCATGGCTACTGTGAAAGGAGGGTGAAAACACAAAAATGACATCACCTCTGACCTCAGGGAGTGCTCAGCAGACTGAGAGAGACAAGTACATATTTTCCTGAAGGAGGGCACTGGAGTGATGGCATGTTTAGAATGTGGAAGTTGAGCGGTCACTGAGAGGCAGCTCAGCAGAGTGCTCACGCAAGGATTGGGCAGGCAACTTCCCACTGCGTGCGATGTATCTTAGGAAAGCTATTTAAAATAGGAGACGGTTACTTTCCATCAAGTCCCTGGTATGGTCCACAGAAGCAGGGTTGTCAGTCTCATTTCAGCATTTTAGAGGCTTCTCAGAGTTTGGAAATGGAAGAAGACAAGCAGCAATATGTATGCATTGCAGAGATGCAGGTGAGCCCCAATTTAGGAGGTTAGGAGGTCAGTGCTAAGGGCCTTGTTTTCTTTGCTTGGAGCGTGAGTTGCCATCTTCTCTGGACAGAGAGTATTTGGTTGCCTAAAGGTAAAATCTAAATTTTGCTCTGGGACAAATTCCAAAAACATTAGCTTTAATCAAATTTATTTTTACTTTATCTTTCTGAACCTTCAAGGTCCAAAAGTATTGGTTAATAATTCTGCTTCTAAACTTAACATTGCAGCACAGGGCATGTTCTGCCCCCAGGGCAAAGACCGTAAGCTACTCTTGTCTGGAAAACATACAAATAGATATCTCAGGAAAGGCTACTCATGTATTCTGTTCTTTTGGGTAAATCATTGTCAGTGACTGATTTTTTTATGAAAGGATAAATACACGCCCTCTATTGGGGTCAGGTTTTGTGCTGGTACTTCTCCCACCTACTGTATCATAGGAGCTTAGAAACCCAGCTGCTTGCTTAGGCTGCAGTTCTCTGATGGCTGGCACAGGGTGGACCAGCCCCCTTCCTTTATTTGTGTGTCTAATGCTGACCTGTGGCTTTGCTGAGGCAGGGAAGCTGCTGGTAGTGCCCATGGATGGGAGCCACTGGTTCACCATGAGGTCGGTGGTGGAGAAACTCATTCTCAGGGGGCATGAGGTGGTTGTAGTCATGCCAGAGGTGAGTTGGCACCTGGGAAGATCACTGAATTGCACAGTGAAGACTTATTCAACTTCATTCACCCTGGAGGATCTGGACCGGCAGTTCAAGGCTTTTGCCAATGCTCAATGGAAAGCACAAATACGAAGTATATTTTCTCTATTAATGGGTTCATACAATGACATTTTTGACTTATTTTTTTCAAATTGCAGGAGTTTGTTTAAGGACAAAAAATTAATAGAATACTTAAAGGAGAGTTCTTTTGATGCAGTGTTTCTTGATCCTTTTGATACCTGTGGCTTAGTTGTTGCCAAATATTTCTCCCTCCCCTCTGTGGTCTTCGCCAGGGGAACACTTTGTCACTATCTTGAAGAAGGTGCACAGTGCCCTGCACCTCTTTCCTATGTCCCCAGAATTCTCTTAGGGTTCTCAGATGCCATGACTTTCAAGGAGAGAGTACGGAACCACATCATGCATTTGGAGGAACATTTATTATGCCACCGTTTTTTCAAAAATGCCCTAGAAATAGCCTCTGAAGTTCTCCAAACACCTGTTACGGCGTATGATCTCCACAGCCACACATCGATTTGGTTGCTGCGAACGGACTTTGTTTTGGACTATCCCAAACCCGTGATGCCCAACATGATCTTCATTGGTGGTATCAACTGTCATCAGGGAAAGCCATTGCCTATGGTAAGTTATCTCTCCTTTAGCACCTTAAGAATACTTCAGCTTTGGAAATTAAAAAAGGATTATTTACTGAACGTGATTTGACATTTTCATTTGTTTCATTTCAAATTTCTTTCCAGTTTAACAAATTATTTTGTGCCAATGCACGTACTCGTCAGTTATCAAATTTTATAAAACTGCCCTTCTTGAAGATATGTATTTATAATTTAAAAATTGTAGATCATATTCAGCCTGCATTTTAAAATACCATGTTTAGAAAAGTACCAAAAACCACGGTAAGAAATGAAACTCCCCTTTTTTGTTAATTCTATATGACCCCCCCCCAGAGTTGAAATGGTCTTAACAGTTTTGTGTACATTCTTTTCATTTTTTTAAAAAAGTACTTTAGGTATACACAATATCTAATGTAAATTCTCACACCTATTTTGTTAAAATAAAATCTAGTATTGAGCTGGACATACTCTTTTCTTTGCATTTTTCACTTGCCAATAAATAATAGATACCTTTATATACCAGTACAGACAGATTTGACAAGTTCTATTAATAATTGCATAAAATACTTTACTTTGGATGCAATGTAGTTTATTTTTGATAAGAGGTTCACATATTCTTTTTTATTTTATTTTATTATTATTATACTTTAAGTTTTAGGGTACATGTGCACAACGTGCAGGTTTGTTACATATGTATACATGTGCCACGTTGGTGTGCTGCACCCATTAACTCATCATTTAGCATTAGGTATATCTCCTAATGCTATTCCTCCCCCCTCCCTCCACCCCACAACAGTCCCTGGTGTGTGATGTTCCCCTTCCTGTGTCCATGTGTTCTCATTGTTCAACTCCCACCTATGAGTGAGAACATGCGGTGTTTGGTTTTTTGTCCTTGCGATAGTTTGCTGAGAATGATGGTTTCCAGTTTCATCCATGTTCCTACAAAGGATGTGAACTCATCATTTTTTATGGCTGCATAGTATTCCATGGTGTATATGTGTCACATTTTCTTAATCCAGTGTATCGTTGTTGGACATTTGGGTTGGTTCCAAGACTTTGCTATTGTGAATAGTGCCGCTATAAACATACGTGTGCATGTGTTTTTATAGCAGCATGATTTATAATCCTTTGGGTATATAGCAATGTAGTTTTTAACCAATTAATATTGATATAGATTTAGGCATTTTGCATTTTTTGCCTTTATGAATCAGGCCATGTAAACACTCTTTAATACTTTCCTTACATGAATATGTTTCCATTTTCTTGCTTTTATTTTAGTTGACTAGAGCCCTACATGTAGGGTTACAGGATTTTCATGAATTGAGAAGATTGGCATCTTTTTGCTATTATGTCTTCCTGTTCAGGAATATGTATGTCTCACTATTTATTCAGATCTTGTTTTATATACACAAATAAAATTTTTCACTATACAAGCATTTTTTGTTTCTTATTAACATTTATTCCTCAGCATTTCATTATTTTTGAAACTATTAGGTACAGGACAATTTTTCCATTTCTACATGTAACTGACTATGGGTAATTAAAGTTTTGTTTTTTGCATATGTATCTTGTATCCAGCCACATTGCTAACTTTTCTTATTATTTTGTAGTATACAGTAGATGTACAATATACAGTGTTATCTGCAAAGAATTCCCTTCTCTGATATTTATACCACTTATTTTGCTTTGCTGGAGCATATACTTCCAAAACACTATTGAGTAATATTGTGAGAGTAGCCAGTTTAAATAGGGATTCAATCACTTGTGATTGAAAAGTCCGAGACAAATACTAGAATAACATTCTTAGCAAATGTGTAGTTGGTTAAATCCAGATTAAACACCTAATGTCTAATCTCAGTATATTTTTTTGGAGGGATGGAGTATACAATTTATCTATTGCTCTGGCTTCTTACAAGGTTCAGTAGACTTGGTAACACAGTCATATCTGTCATTGGCAGATGTTTGGTGAAAGAGTGACTGTTCAGCCAACTCATGGGAAAGTGAAATAATGCTCTTTCTAAAAAGCAGGAGGACTACAGTTGTAGGCCTTTCAAAATTAGGCATGACTTTCAGATCTTCACAAGACTAGGCTAGGAGATGCAAGCGGCAGAAATCTAAGAGGTTAGACTTGTCTAAGCACTTTGCTCCCCTTTACCCTCCATAAATTATAGTACCCTCCATTAATTATAGTACCAGGCACCACTTATGTGTTGCCTGCACCCCACAACCTTTGGCTGAGGGTGAGGCCCTGCCACTTCCTGAACCCACACGGAATTCATTGTGCCTCACAGGGTCACCCAGAGGCCTTTAGAGATATAAAAACCTATATATGATTTTATATCACCGATGATAGAGGGATATCTATAAAATATGAAACATCAAACTACAAATGGTTTTGTTTATTTTGATTATATCTTTTATGAGATATGAAATAAACGTGTTTTTGTGTCTATTAAAGAATATGGATGTATGAAAGTTTTTATACTTGTGGAAGGTTATATATATTAATGTATATATTTATGACTGTACGTGTAAAGCCAGCAGAATTCTCACAGAGGAATTCGATCTCAAAGAAGGCTTTCCGGCAAAGAGCCTTGGATATGGCCCAACCACAAAAGTAAAAGTAAATTGTCATCAAAAGAACGATGAAAACTGCATATTGCTCCTTCCTTGTTTCAGATGCCAGGATGTATCTGGGAAAAGCATGCAGTTGGTTATATCTTGCTGGGAAACAGGATTCAGAGTCTGCGTCTTATCTGTCTGATGAGAAGGAAGCATTACTTGATGATGGAGTATGTGTTTGCGCATGTATGTGTTTGTGTATATGCAGGTGTATTTGTGTGCAGTGTCCCAGACCCTACATAGGGGATTTTCTTGAAGGTCTCCTGTAACAAAATCTCCTTGAGCCTATCCAGGGGAATTACATCCAGGGATGTAATTAAATACTTTAACAAGGATGGCAGATGGCCCCATCTCCAATGTCAGGGATCAAATTTCAACGTGAGATTTGGAGGGGACAAACTTCTAAACTATATCATTCTGTATGGTCATTCTTTTACATTCCAGCGTTCTAATGTGTGTGTGTTGATTAATGATGTGTAAATAATTCAGCGGAACATTGAAATAGTTTTAATGGGAAAAAGAGGAAGTCACTCCTAGTCTTTTTGAATTTTTGGTGAGTTCCAACGGAATTAGTGACTGGTTTTAGGTGAGAAGAATTCAGGCTTCGTCTATACCATCCATGGCAGGTGCAGCTCTGGGGGTGGGATATGGTTACAGATAAATAAGAGAGCTGTGCTTCCCCCATTGCTCTAAGATTCTGGGTATAGTCCAAGATCCAAATTCAAAGTTAGCTTTTGGTGGACAAGACTAAGGCCTCCCACTAAAATTATTTACTTCAAGTTTTTATTTTCAAAGTTTTCAAACATACACAAAGGAGAGACTCAGTGTAATGAGCACCCGCTTATCCATTCTTAGGTTAAATAATTTTCACTATTTTGCTGTACTAATTCATCTATCCCTTTATTCTGTCTTTTTAAAGAAAACTTTTAAAAAGAAATTTGTGTCATTTTAAAAAGAAATTCTTGGCATGTCATTCTATCACTGAATACTTCATTTAATATAAAAAATAAGAAAAATTTGCTACTTAGCCGCAATATCATCATATCTAAGACAATAAAAATTATTTAATATTATCTCATTTACAGTCCATAATAAAATTTCCCCTGATTGTCTCACACAACATCTTTCCATACAGATCAATGGAATAGAATGGAGAATTCAGAAATAAACCCATACATATACATCCTTGGCCAACTGACTAGGTGCCAAAGTTTGACAAGGGTGTCAAGATCATTCAAATGGGAAAGAATAGTCTCTTCAACAGAAGACCCACCCTGGGGTCCTTATGCTCCAGCATCAGACTCCAAAACCATTTGCAGAGATCATCCAGCCAGCTCCCACCATGCCTCTGATGAATCCTTCACCGATGGATTCATCAGAGGCATGTTTGATGATGAATTCACTGATGAATCACCCGTGTGCATCCACAGGGGTCCTGCAAATATTTTCTCACAGTGTGATGAGTGACTTTTCTTACAAATACTTCATTGTAGAATAAATATAGGGTTATAGCAAGGTTACAACAAATAGTTTAGAGACTTCTCATCTACCCTGTGTCCAGTTTCCACCATTGTTAAATCTCATGTTTCTATGGCACATCCATCACAACTCATTCACCGATATTGACACATAATGATGAGCTAAAAGCTAAAGTCTGTTTCCTTCAGATTTCATTAATTTTTACTTAATTTCCCTGTTCTTTTATGGGATCTCATTGATACCACCTGAAATGGAGTCATCATGTCTCCTTTGTCTCCTCCAGCCTGTGACGGTTTCTCAGACTCTCCTTGTTTTTAGTGACTTGGGCAGTTTCGAGCAGTCCTAGTCAGGTGTCCTGTAGAATGTTCCTCTAGAATGTCAGTGTGTGTTTTGCCTGATGTTTTCATCATGGTAAAACTGGGTTTACAGACTTTCGGTAGGAAGACACAGGGTCTTTTCTTGTTTTCTTGCATGTGCATATTCAACTGTAGAAAAGCGGAACTTTTTCTCCTCTGCATTGCCTTTGTACCTTTGTAAAAACTTGGTTGTTCATACATCTGTGCACATATTTCTAGACTTTCCATTCTGTTCTGTTGATCTATTTGTGAAATATTTGATTACTATAGCTGTGTAATAATCTATAAATGAGGTAGTGTTACCTCTCTAATGTTTTTTTTTTTCAAATTGCTTTTGCTACTGGAGGTCTTCTACATTACCATATGCATTTTAAAATAAGTTCATCAATTTGTACAAAAAAGCCTGCTAGGATTTTGACTGGGATTGTATTTTATTTATAGATCAACTGAGAAACAACAACTTAGCAATTTTGAGTTTTCCAATTCATTAACATATCTATTTATTTAGGTCCCTTATCAGTGTTCTGTAGTTTTCAGTGTACAGTCTTTCACATCCTTTGTCAGATATATCGCTAAGTATATCATGTTTTTGATGCTATTTAAGTGGTATTTTTAATCCAATTTTCAAGTGTTCATTGCTAGTATAGTTGACCCCTGAACAATGTGGGAATGAAGGGGACCAACCCGTGTGCAGTAGAAAATCCGCATAGAACTTTTGATTCTCCAAAAACTTAACTACTAATAGCCAACTGTTTACCAAAAACCTTACCAATACCATAAACAGTCAATTAACACATATTTTGTATGTTATTAGTATTATATCCTGTATTATGACAATACAGCTAGCTAGAGAAAAGAAAATGTTATTAAAAAAATAACATATGAAAAATGCTCAACGTCACTAGTTATCAGCAAAATGAAAATGAAAACCACAATAAGATATCATCTCACACCAGTTAGAATGGCTGTTATTAAAAAGTCAAGAAACAATAGATGCTGGTGAGGCTGCTGAGAAAAGGGACCCCTTGTACCCTCTTGGTGGGAATGCAAATTAGTTCATCCCCTGTGGGAAGTAGTTTGGAGATTTTGCAAAGAACTTAAAACAGAACTGTTATTCGACCCAGCAATCCCGTTACTAGATATATGTAAAAAAAAATCGTTTTACCAAGAAACACATGCACTGGTATGTTCATTGCAGCTCTATTCAGAATAGAAAAGACATGAAATCAACCTAGGTGCCCATCAACAGTGGCTTAGATGAAGAAAATGTGGAACATATACACCATGGAATATGCAGCCATAAAAAAAGAATGAAATCATGTCCTTTGTAACAACATGGATGCAGCTGGAGGTCATTATCCTAAGGGAATATATACAGGCACAGAACACCAAATACCATGTGTTTTCACTTAGAAATGGGAGCTAAATAGTGGGTACTCTTGGGCATAAAGATGGCAACAATAGACACTATGGGCTCCTAAAGGGGAGAGGAAGGGGTGCAAGAGTTGAAAAACTACTGGGTTCTATGCTCAGTACTTGGGTGATGGGAGCAATCATACCCCAAACATCAGCATCACACAATATACTCAGGTAACCTGCACATGTACTCCTGAACCTAAAATAAAAGTTGAGTGTGTATAAGTGGAAGTGAATCATCATAAAGGTCTCCATCCTCATCATCATCCATTGAGTGGGCTGTGGAGGAGGAGGAGGAGTAGATGTTGGTTTTGCTGTCTCAGGGTGGCAGAGGCAGAAGAGGTAGAGGATGTGGAAGGGGAGGCAGGAGAGGCAGGTGCCCTTGGTGTAACCTTATGGAAATACATCATAATTACTGTCTGTTTTTTTCTCTTTGATGTATTTAAAAATGCTTTTATACAGTACTAATCCTTCTTCCCCATTTGCTTTAGTTTCAATGCCCATAAAGGTTCATGTCATAATGGAAGTCAATAGCAGTCTTAAATAATTGGAAGCTTTTCTATGAGTCTTGTATTGTCTAAGGCCAATTTTTTTCTGGCACTGCTTCTTCTACATCTTCTTTGTCATCAAGTACTGATTGGAAAGCACTCATCTTCATCAGGTCCTCTATTAATTCCTTAAGTGTGGCATCCGTTGGCTCTTGAATGTCTCCAAGATTCATATTTTGAAATGCCTTATCCCCCACATTTTGTTGCTGTATCCATAATCCCTTTCATGACTTCCTTGATTGGCTCTGTCATAAATCCCGTGAAGTCATGTGCAATATCTGGTCACAGTTTTCTCCAGAAGAAATGTATTGTTTGGGGCTTGGTGGCTTTCACAGCTCTTTCTATAACAGCAGTGGCATCTTCAATGGTGTAATCCTTCTGGACTTTCATGACATTCTCTATCCAGATTCTCTTCCATAGTATTGACAATCTTTTCCTTAGAAAACTGTGTGTAATGAGTTCTAAAGTTCCTTAAGACACCTGATTGAGAGACTGAATTAGAGATGTTGGGTTTGGAAGCAGGTAGACCATTTTGACACCTTCAGTGTTGAACTTGGGTTCTGGGTGGCTAGCATTGTCCAATATCAAAAGAACTTTAAAAGACAGTCCCTTACTGGCAGTGCATTTTCTGCCTTCAGGGACAAAGCATTGATGGAACCATTCCAGAAAATGCGTTCTTATTGTCGAGTCCTTCTTTTTGTACAACCGTAAACCTGTCAGTGAGTGTTGATCTTTTCCTTTCAAGGCTCAAGGTTTGGCAGTTCTACCAATGAGGTCAGTCCTGAGTGTAAACTTGACTGCATTTACACAAAACGGTAGAGTTAGCCTATCCCTTCCTGCCTTACATTCTGGTGCTTGGTTTTCTTCCGTGCTAATAAATGTCTTTTGTGTCATCTTTTTTTTGTTTGTTTCTGTTTCTTCCAGAATAGGGCACTGTCATCTGTATTAAAACCCTGTTCAGGCAGATATCCTTTCTCTTCAATGCTTTTCTTCATGGCATCTGGGAACTCATCTGCCTCCTTTTGCTTGGCAGAGGCTGGTTCTCCTGTTGTCTTGACAATTTTAAAGCCAAACCTCTTTGTAAAACTAGCAAACTATTGTGGAAGTCAGTGTGGCGATTCCTCAGGGATCTAGAACTAGAAATACCATTTGACCCAGCCATCCCATTACTGGGTATATACCCAAAGGACTATAAATCATGCTACTCTAAAGACACATGCACATGTATGTTTACTGCGGCACTATTCACAATAGCAAAGACTTGGAACCAACCCAAATGTCCAACAATGATAGACTGGATTAAGAAAATGTGGCACATATACACCATGGAATACTATGCAGCCATAAAAAATGATGAGTTCATGTCCTTTGTAGGGACATCTATGTAACTGGAAACCATCATTCTCAGTAAACTATTGCAAGGACAAAAAACCAAACACCGCATGTTCTCACTCATAGGTGGGAATTGAACAATGAGAACACTTGGACACAGGAAGGGGAACATCACACTCCTGTGACTGTTGTGGGGTGGAGGGAGGGGGGAGGGACAGCATTAGGAGATATACCTAATGCTAAATGACGAGTTAATGGGTGCAGCACACCAACATGGCACATGGATACATATGTAACAAACCTGCACATTGTGCACATGTACCCTAAAACTTAAAGTACAATAATAATAATAAAAAAAAGAGAAAAAAAAACCCAGCAAACTATCCTTTGTTGCCATTAAATTCTCCAGTTTTAGATTCCACACCTCTCTTTTGCTCTAAGTTGTCATATAATGACTTCAATTTTTCTCAAATCACATTGGCATCTATAAATAAGCCTTTCTTATAGCAATCCTACACCCACATTAAAGCTGCACTTTCAATATGAGACAAAAATGTATTTCACAAAAAAATGCAAGTTTTGCCTCCTGCTGGCATTGCTGCAGCAATGTCTTCATGAATCTTTTCTTTTCTTTTCTTTCTGTCTTTCTCTCTCTCTCTCTCTCTCTTTTCTTTTTCTCTTTCTTTCTTTTGCAATGGTCCTTATCTATCTTTATTGATTTTGAAATGGCAGGCAATCATAGCGGCAGAGCTCAATCTATGGTACCTATCAAGTAATTCAAGTTTTTTTTGGTAATGTCATGGTTTTTCTTTGCTTCTTGGGAGTACTTTCAACATCATTAGTGGCACTTTATAGTCCCATGATGGTATTCAAGGTTTACAATATTACACTAAACTTGATGAAAAATACAGTAGAACCATGAGAGATCACTTTTTACTCTGACATGCAATTTACTGGAGAGAAGAAATGCTCAGAGAGTATAAGCATTATATCACATGCATTTAAGCCACACTTTAGCTCACTGCAATAGCAATAGGAGGTAGCAACAAAATTATTATAGTAGTGTAGTATGTACTAGAGGAAAGTGACTAAGCAAATGTCTAGTACCAGTTAGGGTGTCCTGGAGGGAGCCATCTTGTGCTTCTACAAGAATTATGCCCTGAGGTTGGCTGTTGAATCCCTCACTAAATGCTCTTCAGGGTGTTGCCTAACACACACCGCTGAGCTCACCCATAAACATCTGCATGATGGAATTCAGCCCAATGCAATGAGAATTCCTATGGACTTCCTCTGTGCAAGGCAAAGCATGGGTGCTGTGGAAGGAGGATGAAAACAGGTAGAAGATGTAATCTCATCCTCAAGGGGTGCTCAGTAGAATGGAGGAAACAATACACAGATTCCTGAAGATGAGCACCAAAGTGGTTGGGGTGGGCCCATAGCAGAGGCCTACATCTCTGTTCAGGATGCAGAAGCAGAGTGGGCAGAGAGAGGCAGCTCATCAGAGTGCTTGGGCAAGCATAGGGACGGTGACTCACCACTGCAGACAGTGTATCTGAGGAAAGCCATTTAAAACAGGTGACAGTCACATTCCATCAAATTTCTGGAAGGGTCCATGGAGGCAGGGTTGTCAATCTCATTACAGCATTTCAGAGGCCTCAGAAGATTCAGAAATGAAAAAAGACAGGCAGCACTGGTGGCTCGCCTGTGTCACAATTGTGGCTCACGTGCGTCTCTGCAATGCGCAAGTGAGCTGTGTATTGCAGAGACACAGGTGAGCCGCAATTTCCTCCCAGTTAGGAGGTCAATGCTAAGACCCTTGCTCTCTTTCTGTCGAACATGAGATGCCAATTTCTTTCAGGGCAGAGGACAAATAAAATTTGTCTATAAACTTTGGCCAGGTGCAGTGGCTCACGCCTGTAACCCCAGCACTTTCGGAGGCCGAGGTGGGCAGATTGCCTGAGCTCAGGAGTTCGAGACCAGCCTGGGCAACATGGTGAAACCCTGTCTCCACTAAAATACAAAAAATTAGCTGGGTGTGGCAGCATGTGCCTGTAATCCCAGCTACTAAGGCTGAGGCAGGAGAATTGTTTGAACCCAGGAGGCGGAGGTTGCAGTGAGCCTAGATCGCACCACTGCACTCCAGCCTGGATGACAGAGCGAGACTCCAACTCAAAAAAAAAAAAAAAAAAAAAATTGCAAATTTTTCTTTGTGACAAATTCCAAAATTATTAGCTTCATTCAAATTTACTTTCCTTTTTATCTTTCAATGTCGTCAAGGCCAAAAGCATTGCTTAATAATTTTGTTTCTAAACTCATATTGCAGCACGGGGCATGATCTGTCCCCAAGGCAAAGATGATGAGTTACTCTTTTCTTGAAAACATACAAGTAGGTATCTCAGCAAAGGCTAATCATATATTATTTTGAGTAAATCATTGGCAGTGAATGTGAATTTTTTTTAAATGAATGAATGAGTACACGCCTTCTTTTGAGGGCAGGTTCTATCTGTACTTCTTCCACCTACTATATTATAGGAGCTTAGAATCCCAGCTGCTGGCTCTGGGCTGAAGTTCTCTGATGGCTTGTGCAGGGTGGACCAGCCTCCTTGCCCTATATGTGTGTCTACTGCTGACCTGTGGCTTTGCCAAGGCAGGGAAGCTGCTGGTAGTGCCCATGGATGGGAGCCACTGGTTCACCATGCAGTCGGTGGTGGAGAAACTCATCCTCAGGGGGCATGAGGTGGTTGTAGTCATGCCAGAGGTGAGTTGGCAACTGGGAAGATCACTGAATTGCACAGTGAAGACTTACTCAACCTCATACACTCTGGAGGATCAGGACCGGGAATTCATGGTTTTTGCCGATGCTCAGTGGACGGCACCACTGCGAAGTGCATTTTCTCTATTAACAAGTTCATCCAATGGTATTTTTGACTTATTTTTTTCAAATTGCAGGAGTTTGTTTAAGGACAAAAAATTAGTAGAATACTTAAAGGACAGTTCTTTTGATGCAGTGTTTCTCGATCCTTTTGATGCCTGTGGCTTAATTGTTGCCAAATATTTCTCCCTCCCCTCTGTGGTCTTCACCAGGGGAATATTTTGCCACTATCTTGAAGAAGGTGCACAGTGCCCTGCTCCTCTTTCCTACATACCCAGACTTCTCTTAGGGTTCTCAGATGCCATGACTTTCAAGGAGAGAGTATGGAACCACATCGTGCACTTGGAGGAATATTTATTTTGCCCCCATTTTTTCAAAAATGTCTTAGAAATAGCCTCTGAAATTCTCCAAACCCCTGTCACGGCATATGATCTCTACAGTCACACATCAATTTGGTTGTTGCGAACTGACTTTGTTTTGGACTATCCCAAACCTGTGATGCCCAACATGATCTTCATTGGTGGTATTAACTGCCATCAGGGAAAGCCATTGCCTATGGTAAGTTATCTCCCCTTTAGCACATTAAGAATAATCTGGCTTTGGGAATTAAAAGATTTCTTACTGAACTATAATTTATCATTTACATTTGTCCCATTTGGAATTTCTTTCTGGTTTAAGGAATTCTTTTGTACCAATTCACTTAATTGTTGGGTGGCAAATTGTATAAAGCAGCTCTTGTTGATATGTAAGTGTATACAATTGATATAATTGTAGATCATATCTAGGCTGCAATCTAAATGCTATTTTTGGAAAAATACAAAAAACCACAGTAAGAAATGAAACTTCCCTTTTTTTGCTAATTCGGTACTACCCCCAGAGGAAAATATTCTTAGCAGTTTTGTGTGAATTGTTTTCAATTTTTTTGAAATTATACTATGTATATGCATATATTTAGGGTAAATTATCACTTCTATTTTATTAATATAAAATCTAATATGCTGGCTATTTTTATGTTAGATTTTTCTCTTGTCAATAAGTTAAAGATATCTTTACAGATCAATGCATACAGATTTGACACTTTCTTTTAATAAGTGCATGATAGTCTTTACTTTGGATGCAATGTAGTTTTCCAACCAATTAATATTGATAGAGATTTAAGTGTTTTCCATTTTTGGGGTTTATGAACAATAATAAGAATTCTTATATACTTTCTTTACATTATATATATTTTCATATTTTTGCTTTTATCTCAGTAGGGTATCATCCTATGAGTTTGGTTCTTGATTTTCATTAAATGAGTGAGATTGGCATCCTTTTGCTATTACATCTTCCTCCTCAAGAATATGAATGCCTCATTATTTATTTGGATTTTGTTTTACGTCCATAAATAAACTTTTGCACTTTATAAAAGTATTTTATCTTTCTTACTAACCTTTATTCCTCTGCATTTCATTATTTTTGAAACCATTATGTGCAAGGCAATTTTCCCATTTCTCTTTTGAATTAACTGTGCATAATTAATGTACTGCTTTGAGTTTTACACATTTATCTTGTATGTAGTCATATTACTAACCTCTCGTATTAGTATGTAAGGTGTATTAAGTATGCAATATCATCTGCAAATTATTCCCTCCCCTGGTATTTATACTTCTTATTTTGGTGGAGCATATAGTTCCAAAACATTATTAATATTGTTGGTCTAGCCGGCTTAAATCAGGATTCGGTCACTTGCAATTGAAAAAGTCTTGACAAATACAAGAGTAAGATTCTTGGCAAATGCATAGTTGCTAAATCCAGGTGAAACACCTGGTGTCTCAGCTCATGTTATTTTATTAGGGATGGAGTATACATTTTTATCTATTGTTCTGGCTTCTTACAAAGTGCAGTAGACTTTGTAACACGGTCACATTCTCTCTCATATTGGCAGATGTTTGGTGAAAGAGTGACTGTTCAACCAACTCACGGGAAAATGCAACCATGCTCTTTCTATAAAGCAGGGAGACTACAGTTGTAGGCCTTTCAAATGAAACATGACTTTCAGCTCTTGGCAAGACCAGGCAAGGAGATGCAAGCTGTAGGACGCTAAGATGATAGACTTGTCAAAGTGTCTCTCCCCCGTTTACCCTCCATCAATTACAGCACCAGACACCACTCAGGTATTGCCTGCAGCCTCACCCTCTAGCCAAGCATGTGGCCTGCCACTTTCTGAACCCATGCTGAGTTTGCTGTGGCTCAAAGTGTCACCCAAAGGGATTTAGAGATATAGAAATCTATATATGATTCTATACCACCTATAATGGTATATGATAGATCTATAAAATGTGAAACACTGAACCATAGATAGTTTTACATATTTTGGTTATTTGTATATCTTCAATGGTATATAAAATATATGCATTTATATACCTTTAAGGAATATATATATGATAGGATTTATAGATGTGGAAGGTTATGTATTAATGTATATATTTATAAATATAAAATAAATATAATTATCAAAGAAGAATTCAGATCACAAAGAGTGCCCTTTGGCAAAGAGCCCTGGATATGGCTCAACCGCAAAAGTAAATTGTCACAGAAAAATTTATGGACACTGTATAGTGTTCCTTTCTTGTTTCATATGGGCAGGGTGTGTCTTGGAAAAGTATACAGTTTTTTGTACCTTGTTGGACAACAAGATTCATAGTCTGCATTTCATCTGTCTGATGAAAAGAAAGCATTGCTTGATGATACAGTGTGTGTGTATGTGGTGTTTGTGCATGTATGAGTCTGTATGTGCAGGTGTGTTTGTGTGCAATGTCTTAAGCTCTACACAGGAGATTTTTTTTCTGAAAGATTTCCTATAACAAAATCTTATTGAGTCTATCCAGGGGAATTACATCCAGGGATGTAATTAAATACTTTAACAAGGATGGTAGATCATCATTCAGGAGAACATTAAAATGGTTTTGTTTTGTATTTTTAGTAGAGATGGGGTTTCACCATGTTGGCCAGGCTGGTCTCTGACTCCTGACCTCAAGTAATCCGCCCACCTCGGCCTTTCAAAGTATTGAGATTACAGGCATGAGCCACCACACCCGGACTTAAAATGGTTTTAATGAGAAAAAAAGAAAATCACTTCCACTTTTCTTGACTTTTTGGTGAATTACAGCAGAATTGATGGTTGAATCCAGTTATAAAGAATTCTAGCTTAATCTACACCATCTAGGGCCAGTGCAGCTCTGGAGAACTGGGGCTGGGATGTGGTTACAGCAAGAAAAGATCTATGCTTTCCCCATTGCTCTTGCATTCTGTTTTTGATCCAAATTCAAATTTACCTGTTACTGGGCAAGCCCAAGGCCTCCCTCCAAGATTATCTATTTCAACTTTTTATTATCAAAGTTTTCAAACATACACCAAGGAGAAGCTATAGCATAATGTGTACCCATATAGCCATTCTTAGGTTAAATAATTTTCAGTATTTTGCTGTACTGCTTCATCTTTCTCCGTTTTTTCTTTCATTTTAAAGAAAAATTTTGACTTTTTGTTTTAATGTTGTCTCATCACGAGATACTCCACTAAATATAAAAAATAAGGAAAATTTGTTTCATAGACACAATACCTAAGACAATCAATAATTCTTTAATATTACCTCATTTTCAATCCATAATTAAATTTATCCTGATTGTCTCAAAAAGGTCTTTTACATGTAGATCAATGGAATAGAATTTAAAGTCCAGAAATAATCCTGTACATCCTTTGCCTTGATTTTTGCCATGGTGCCAAGACCATTGAAATGGCAAAGAATAGTGTCTTCAACAGAGGGCTCTGGGACAACTGTATATCCAAGTCCAAGAGAACGAAGTTGCACCCTTACCTTGTATCATATACAAAAATTAACTTGAAATGGATCAAAGACCTAAATAGAAAATCTAAAACTGTAAAACTCTTAGAAGAAAACATTAGGAAAATATTCATGACCTTGGATTTGGAAATGGTTTCTGAGATTTTTTTTTCTTGTAGCAAAAGTACAAGAAACTAAAACAAGAAAAAGAAGAGATAAATCTGACTTTATCAAAATGTTTTTATATAAAAACTTCTGTATATCAAAGGACACTATCAAGAGAATGAAAAGACAACTCATGTGGGCGCCCTTATTAAGGTGTGCAGATAAACACGCACATTCTTGACATGGAGGCTCTCCCATGAAACATCCTATTTTTTCCTTTCCTATGAAACTTTCTGAACAGGTGAGCCCAGGTGGAGCCTCCACCTACGTTAGAACCTAACCTTTCTGTGGCTTTCTGAACTCCCTGGTTTCAGAAGTTAAGTGTGGATTACTGCTGCTTTCCTTGACTGTCTCTCTCTCTCTCCTTCAATCTATCTTGATAATGTGATATCAAACATGATACACTACCTCTTTGGCCCACTCAGGATATTCTGGTGATGCCCTCTGGACTTTACCCTCCCACCAGCTATGAAGGTCAACCACAATCTCGCCTTCCCTAGCCTCACTGGCTTTATTTTATGCAACATTCCAACTCTCCTCTTTCCACCTCCCCTGTTACTTTTCCCTCCCTATTTTATTCCTCTTTTCTATCTCCTTCCCCACCTATGTCTTTCCTTTCTGTCACTTTTTCTGCATGATTCCTGCCCCAGAGGGGTCAACAAGAAAGGGCATCCCACTGGCTGACTCATGCAGGGAAGCTGTCAGTAATTAATCAGCAAGGCAGGGAAGTTGTACCCCAAGTCTTGGTTTCAACACTAGAGGACTTTAGGAGGTGGTTCAATGTAGTGTTTGAGCACGCAGACCCTGGAGTCATCCAAGCCTGATTTCATAAGTACTTCAGCTGTGACACTTGCATAAACTTGTGTAAAAACTCAGTGTTATCTAGATTAAATATGATAATGCATGCAGATGCCTGGCATGTGGCTATGAATCAACAATCCCCGTAATTCGGTGGGTGATATGCATTTTCCAGCACAATTATTTCCAACCTCCACAAGATTAATGATCTTAACCATGCATTCAGACTCTCTTCAAAACAACATGGTGAGATATCAATATTGTCTTCTTGATGCAAGTTTCCCTTGAATGATTTAAACTTCAGATGAGTGGACTGTTTCCTTAGGGAGAATTTGCAAATTAAATATAAAAAAAGCTAACATATATTGGAGGCTTACCATGTACCAGATGCTACCCTAAGTATTTACATGGAAGCTGGCATTATTGGCAGACCTATTTTTCAGATGATGAAACTGAGGCACAGAGCGGTTGAGTGACTTGCCCAAGGTTATGCCTCAAGTAAGTGGGGGAGCCAGAATTCAAGCCCATACATTCTTTGTAAAAAAAAAAAAAAAAAAAAAAGGAAAGAAAGAAAGGCTGGGTGTGGTGGCTCATACATGTAATCACAGCACTTTAGGAGGCCAAGGCAGGAAGATCACTTAAGCCCAGGAGTTTGAGACCAGCCTGGACAACATAGGGAGACACTGTCTCTACAAAAAATGTTTTAAAAATTAGCTGGGCATGGTGGCACATGCCTGTGGTCCCAGCTACTCAGGAGGCTGAGGTGGGAGGATCGCCTGTAAACCCAGGAGGTTAAGGCTGCAGTGAGCCATGACTATTTCACTCCACTCCAGCCTGGGTGATAGAGTAAGACCTTGTCTTAAAATAAATAAATCAATAAATACATAAACAAATAAAATTTAAAAATTGATATGGAATTCATGTATCGTAAAATTCAGTGGTTTTCTGTGTGCTCCCAGATACAATCAACCATCACCAATATCTAATTCCAGATCATTTTCCTCACTCCAAAAAGAAACCCCATGCCCACTGGCAGTCACTCCTTATTTCTCCCCCTTCTTCTACCCCTCAGCACTAATTTACTTTCTGTCTGTATGGATTTGCCTATTCTGGGCATTTCATGGAAATGGAAGCCTTTATGACTGGCTTCTTTCACTTAGTTTTGTGGCTTATCCATGTTGTAGCATGAATCAGTATTTCATTCCTTTACATGGCTGAATATTTCATTGTATGGATTTACCACATTTTTTTAATCCATTCATCAGTTGGTGGACATTTGGGTTGTTTCCCATTTTCAGCCATGAACAATAATGTTGCTGTGAACATTTGTATACGATAAACCCTGATGTTCTAATTTTCGAGCCCACATGCCCAACCTCTATACCTGACTGCCTCCCTGTGTTGACAGGAAACTTCTTGGGAAATGTCCTATCTCCATCCTTTTGGGAATGTCACATGGAGTGAAATGTGCCCAGAGTGGGTTTGACTTACATCACATGGTCTCTAATCCCTCAGCAAACATGAGTTTGTCTTGTTTTTGTTGGTATTACAGAATAACATGCAGCTGGCTCTTTTTTAAAAAATTTAATATTAAATGTCCTTCACTGAACAAATATCTGTTGAGAGTCTTTGTGTGACTGGGATATGGCCATAATCAAATGAACATGGCTTTGCCATTCTAATGGAGAGGAAGGCATTGATTAGCTACAAACTGTGAAACATACTTTGAAAGAAAAGTAAAGGATGCAAAGAGAGCTGATCATAGGGGGCCTTGCAGGATGAGGAGTGGCAATCTTGGGGGAAGTTGGGGGGATGGTGTGCCAAGCAGGGAAGATGGCAGGTGCAGCATGAAGCCAAATGTTTGGAATCACAGCATGTTCCTTCCCTTCATCCCTGTGTTCCAGGGTCTCTTTACTTCATAAACATGGGCAAGTGGAAATCCTACTTTATGTCTCTTCTGTATAATCCCTTTGTCATGGCTTACTTAGTGGCCTGTGCCCCTCCTCACTGCTCCTGGAACCACAGCCCACGTTGTTACAAGCCCCTCAAGGAAGTTATAAACACCTTATTTTCCACTAGGACAGGTGCCCCTGGAACTGTCTGGCTGGGCAAGCCCTACTTACCCGCACTTCCCTATCCCATCTGTGGGTGATTCAGACTTGACTGTTGTTATCACACTAAACTAAACTGGGGCTCACTCACCCAGCGCAGTAAGGCCAAACATCCACACTGAGATTTGCAATGGGAGAAAGGAAGGCATTTATGTGCAGGGCACCAAGCAAGGAATGTTAGGAGGCTTATACTTAAGACCCAATCTCTCTGATGGCTTGCAAGTAAAAGTTTTTAAGGGCAAGGATACATTTTAGGAAAACAGAAGTTACAAGAAGAAATTGCAAATCAATACACAGAGGTTACACATTGGTTTGGTCATGAGAAGTGAGGGCTTGCAGGTCAAAGATTTTCTGATTTGCAATTAGCTAAGGAAGAGAAGCTTGGTTTAAAATTTGGGGTTAGCAAAAAAGAATGTTAACTCTTGCTCATGAGTGTGACTTCCTCCAGGAACAAAGAATGGCTGTCAGAGTTCAGTCCTTAGTTCCCCTTATCTGAGGTCTGCCTGCCAATGAATCCATTTGATGGGAGTCCAAGTTTCTGAAAAACAGCTCAGGGACATATGTTAAGAAGTGATCTGTAGGGAACCGAACATCTCTGGATTCTAACTTCCTTGGCTATTGTTTTAGGCTACTATTACCTTCTTGCTTATCAAGTGCCTTATTTATTTCTCAGGGCCAGGTAGGTGCCTGGAATTTCCTTCGAAAGAACCCAAGATTTTCCTTTATTTCCATGCTTGGAGGAACCCGCAGGCCCCTAAAAGGGATTCCTGCTTCATCTCACCATTTTGGACCTGCCTCAAGATCTGGGCCCAGAGCATTCTGACTTTTGCAGCCCCACCCCACAGCCTATCAAATAGATTAAACTGCTCCTGCATCCCATGTCACATATGTCTATGTAACTTGGTGAGCTAATCTGTAGTGGATTCATTGACATGTAGTTACGTTTTTATAGCCATTTCGTAAAATATTCATAAATTCAATTTTTGCCATTTTAGTATTCTACATTCAGCGAATTTCTTTTTTTAAGTCTCAAACATTTTACAGGTCCTTTGAAATCTTGCAGGTGGGTCCTGGCTCCATTACTTATGGGTCGTAGGTCATACAAAGGTCTGAAAGAGTGAGCACCTTAGAAGCAAACCTCTCCATAGGGTCCACGTTTCCAGACCTTCTTATTCCCAACATGAAATTACCTTCACGCACATCTTTGGGTCTCTCCTCTATTCAAAATGCCAGCTATCCTCCATTTACTTTTTGGGAAATCTGCTTTGGCCAACAGAGATTTGTTTTATCTTAGGATCTACTTCTTTCACGCCACTGGAATATGTCACAAGCCTGAGTCATTCAGCCTGCAGCAATCCCTGAGAAAAAAAAATCGGCCTTTGCCTGGACACTCAGGTGATACCTGAGGACACCTTGACTCCCACAGCACCAACCAGGGCAGGCCTGGGTCTCCAGCAGAGCTACTCTTTAGGGATCGTCATTATGACAAATAGACATGCCCAATTCCTCTGGCTAGTGTCCAGTGCAGACACACACACACACACACACACACACACACACCGTTCTTAGTACAGTCAAAGCTCACAGGAGAAAGAAAAATGTTTTCTAATACCTTCTTAATTTGCAAGAAGGTGTTAGGAATTCAAGGGATGGTATGCATAGTGATGTTAGTTTCATTTCTTCAGCTCCTTCCTCCAACTGATGTTCTGTAGGGACTTCTGGGACTAAGAACAGGACCCACATATGAGCAACAGGATTTTCAGAGCAAGGCTCTGGTTGGAAGGGCTCAGACCAACATCCACAGCAGAGTGGAGGTCTAGTACAAAGAATGTGAAGTTTGTAGCATCTCTTGATCCTGCTATTCCTAAATGCTTGCTTAAGCCATTCTTCCTCTAGATGAACTGTCCTTTGAAGGAAACCTGCCTAATGTCTGCCTGCTCAAGAAGGTGGACCTGAGCTCTGTTCACTTTGCAACCTTCCTGGAGTGTTATTGTTATCTAGATGAACTCAAAGCAAGATGCTGCCGCCCCCATGACTTTGATCATTATAAGCTGGCAATCCTCTTGGGAGGTTGCTCCCAGCTTGGACTGAGCTGAGTCTTCGCATGCCTTGAACAATGAATTTGTATCCTGGTTATATTCCCCATGGGGGTCAGCCCTGTCCTTGGAGTGGCCCCTCTAATCATGTTGCTCAGGCTTCTTCTCCCTTCCTGGGCCCCAGAACACCTCCAGTGCCAAACTTGTAGGGTGAGAACAGGAACTCGCGTGCCAGCCAGGTGTGCGTGACTAGCTCTGGGCAAGTCTGTTCTAGTAATTCAAGGTACCATCTCTCACTGGGACAGCCTAGTTTCTACACAGGTCTTGCTCTGGGACCGCCCTCAGCATTGTGATTAGCAGGCAGGGCCAGTGTGACCCTCCCTTTCTGGGCCTCAGTTGAGAAACCCGAAGCTCAGGAGAGGAGTCACTCCCCTGGCAGATGGGTGGCTGGGGCGGAAGCAGATACCAGGCTTTCTGACTCCTGCTCTAGGATTCTCACCACGTACTGGCTAGACTTACACTTCTCAAATCTTAATTTCCTGAAGGCAAGTAACAGTTTGAATGTTATTATATTGTGATGTATAATAAGAAATATATATGTTTGTCTTTGTTTCCTGGCCAGAGCTCCTGAAACCGTAAGTGGTGGGAGCGATAAACGTGAACAAAGAATCTTTTGTTATTCAAAACAGATCCCTTTCGATCACATCTAAGTTTATGTAAAGGAGATGTAAAGTCTCTAATGATGAGGGCTAGTTGCCAGGGAACAACCCTTGCGATTAGAGGGATGAAAGGAGAGAGAGATTGAAGATTGATTTGATCACCAATGGGCAACAATCTAATCAGTCATGCCTACTATGTACGGAAGCCTACATAAAAACTCAAAAGGGCAGGGTTCAGAGAGCTTTCAAGTTGCTGAAGGTGTGGAGGGTGGGGCACCCAGAGATGGCAGATGGGGCTCCATGGCCCTACCCCCATATCTTGTTCTTTGTACTTTTTCCTCTGGCTATTCATCTGTGTTGTTTGCAATATCCTTTGTAATAAAACCAAACCTAGTAAGTAAACTGTTTTCTTCAGTTCTATGAGCCATTCTAGCAAATGATTGACTCCAAGAAAGAGGGTGTGTGAACCTCTGATTTTTGGCAAGTCAGACAGAAGTTGTGGGTAACCTGGGGACCTACTACTTGCAATTGGTGTCTGAAGTGGGGGCAGTCTTGTAGGACTGAGCCCTTAACCTGTGGGGTCCGTGCTAACTCAGAATTCAATTCAGAATGGAATTGAATTGTAGGATACCAGGCTGGTGTTAGAGAATAGGTCCGTGTGAAAGAAAAATTCCCACACATCATGGACATAACAGACAATGTCAATCATGAGGAATCCAGCAAGTTCGGGATAGAGAATTGGCAGGGGGTCCTCAGGAGTCTCTCCAAGTCATCTTCAAAGTGTTGCTATAACTTTTCAGAGAGGGAGAAGCAGACTTGTGGAGCTGAAGAGAAACACCCAGAAGCTCAGGTGAAAGCTGACATGGCCATAGTTGGTTCATATTAACTGTGTGCTTAAAAAGGTTAAATATTAATTTGGGTTCTTACATATTAAAGGGCAGAATTTAGAGCAAGGGAGAGGTAGACAGGACCTGCCAAAAGCAGTGGTTAGTTTAGGGAAAATAGCTAGGAGCCGTGTGATTTGGAGGGTGAAAACTCTTTATTACTGTTGTTACTTTAACTCTTTCCAGGATGGCCTGCCTCCTTCACGCATTTCAGAGAATTTCTGCAGGGATTTTCTTCTTAGCACTTTGGGGCATGGTTGTAGGTGACAAGCTGCTGGTGGTCCCCCAGGATGGAAGCCACTGGCTTAGTATGAAAGATATAGTTGAGGTTCTCAGTGACCGGGGTCATGAGATTGTAGTGGTGGTGCCTGAAGTTAATTTGCTTTTGAAAGAATCCAAATACTACACAAGAAAAATCCATCCAGTGCCGTATGACCAAGAAGAGATGAAGAACCGTTACCAATCATTTGGAAACAATCACTTTGCTGAGCGATCATTCCTGACTGCTCCTCAGACAGAGTACAGGAATAACATGATCGTTATTGGCCTGTACTTCATCAACTGCCAGAGCCTCCTGCAGGACAGGGACACCCTGAACTTCCTCAAGGAGAGCAAGTTCGATGCTCTTTTCACAGACCCAGCCTTACCCTGTGGGGTGATCCTGGCTGAGTATTTGGGCCTACCGTCCGTGTACCTCTTCAGGGGTTTTCCGTGTTCCCTGGAGCACACATTCAGCAGAAGCCCAGACCCTGTGTCCTACATTCCCAGGTGCTACACAAAGTTTTCAGACCACATGACTTTTTCCCAACGAGTGGCCAACTTCCTTGTTAAATTGTTGGAGCCCTATCTATTCTATTGTCTGTTTTCAAAGTATGAAGAACTCGCATCAGCTGTCCTCAAGAGAGATGTGGATATAATCACCTTATATCAGAAGGTCTCTATTTGGCTGTTAAGATATGACTTTGTACTTGAGTATCCTAGGCCGGTCATGCCCAACATGGTCTTCATTGGAGGTACCAACTGTAAGAAGAGGAAAGACTTGTCTCAGGTTGGTGGGTTTATTTCTTTTGGACTGCCTTGTTTCTTCCAGGCTCTGTCCTCCCTCACTCATTTGGCTCCTTGAGCCCACTGTCCCTTGGAGGATTTCCTGGAGAAACGGTGGGGGGAAAGTGATACCTGGCTGGGAGCAGCGGGAACACATAGGAGACCTGAGGCTGAAGTGATACGGAGGCATTTGGATGAAGACAGGGCTCATGCTTGGCAAGAGTAGGAGATTTGCTTAGTTAGATAATCTGGGAAGTCACATAATCATTGAATGAGCCTTAGAAATGTCCCAGTTCAAACAGAGGTGAAGGCTTGACTAAGGAAAACAGGTCCAGGTTAAAATCCATTTTCCCAACTCTGTCCCACACTTTGTCTCTGGACCTTCAGCCAGGGACCAGCAAGCTACAGCCTGTGAGCCCAATCTGCTCAAAGGCCTGTTTTGTTTTTTTTTTCCTTTTATGTTGAGACCTGTTTTTCTATGGCCCAGAGCTAAGAATGGTTTTTATAGTTTTAAAACAATTTAATAATGAAGAATATGTGCCACAGATGTATTTGGTCTGCAAAACTTACACATGCCTCAGCAAAAGGAGGATGGCCTCTGATCTAAGGCAAGTGTTTACAGATGCCCTCCTGACATGTAGGAAAAGGGCCCAGAGTTACTTCGGAAAATAAAAATCTGTGAGTTTTAAATTTTAATTTAATTATTTACACCTTTGAAGGGCTTCAGGCAACTCCCTCTATCTTTTATGCCAGAATTTTCTTTTCCAGTTCCTTTTTTATCAGAGGGAAAGCCTCAAACAGGTCCCAAAGACCCTTACCTTTCTTCTTTACACCTGCTAATTTCTCTGTTAACAAGTTGAAGAGTTGGCAGGAGCCACTGTGAAAAGGCAAGGGTGAGGGGATGGGGATAACTGGACTGGTTCCAGGGAGTCTAGGGCATGAAATAAAAACTTAGAATGTCAGGATTCTTTTTATTGGGACATAATATAGTTGTACACATTTGGGGGGTTCATGTGATATTTTGATACATGTATACAATGTGCGATGATCAAATCAGGGTAATTGAGATATCCATCACCTTGAACATTTATTCCTTCCTTATGTTGGGAATATTCCCATTCTTCATTTCTAGCTATTTTGAACTGCAGAATACATTCTTGTTAACTATAGTCACCCTACTGTCCTATCGCACTTTGGACTTACTCATTCTAATGGTATTTTTGTGCCCATTAACCAACCCTTTTCTTTTCTTTTCTTTTCTTTTTTTCTTTTTCTTTTTTTTTCTTTTTTTTTTGAGACAGAGTCTCACTCTGTCATCAGGCTGGAGTGCAGTGGTGCGATCTCAGCCCACTACAACCTCCACCTCCCGGGTTCAAGCGATTCTCCTGCCTCAGCCTCCTGAGTAGCTGGGACTATGGGTGTGCGCCACCATGCCCAGCTAATTTTCGTATTTTTAGTAGAGGTGGGGTTTCACCATGTTGGGCAGGATGGTCTTGATCTCTTGACCTGATGATGCGCCCGCCGCAGCCTCCCAAAGTGCTGGGGTTACAGGCGTGAGCTACCTCGCCCGGCCTTCTTCTTCTTTTTTTTTTTTTTTGATCAACATTCTTTATTGGCCCTTTAGATGTTTTTCTCTTTTCTATCAAAGTTTTTGGAGTATTACAAATTTCATTTCTTTTTTCTTTTTCTTTTTTAAATTTTAACCAACCATTTTCACCCCTCCTTCCCTACTTACCCTTTCCACCTTCTGGTAATTACCAATGAACTCTCTACCTCCATGAGATGCACTTTTTTAGCTTCCACATATAAATGAGAACATGTGGTATTTGTCTTTCTGTGCCTAGATTATTTCACTTAACATAATGACTTCCAGTTACATTTACGTTGCTGCACATGACAGGTCTTCATTCTTTTTTATGGCTGAATAATTTTCCATTGTGTATATGTACTATCTGTGAGTGGAAAACAAAACAAAAAAACTCAAAGGGTTTCCTGTTTTCTCACTCAACAAAAAACAATGCAGAGGACTTCTGTGAACAAATGTGTGGGGTTTTTTTCTCCACACACCAAGCAAGCAGGCAATTCTGCCAGATACCAGCTGGGTGTCCTCTAATTCAGTTCTGACAGTGTCCACCTGAAGACAGCATCAGGTCCCACAGAGATGGGGCTCAGTCCCTAATTTACATTTGAAGAATGTAAATTAGTACAGCCACTATGAAGAACAGTATGGAGAGTCTTAAAAAAAAAATAGAACTAGAACTGCCTCAATATATCCCATTGCTGGGTATATATCCAAAAGAAAAAAATATATATTGAAGAGCTATCTGCACTTCCATGTTTATTATAGCACTATTCACAATAGCCAAAATGTGGAATCAAACTAAGCACACATCAACGAATGAATGGATAAAGAAAATGTAGGACTGTAATATCGTGAAATATATATTTGGTCTTCATCCTCATTTCCTTATACAGATCTTTCACTTTCTTCATTAAATTTATTCCTAGGTATTATATATTCATTGTAGCTTTTGTAAATGGGGTTGATTTCCTTTTCAGTTTTTTCTCTGTTGGCATTTATAAATGCTACTGATTTTTGTAAGTTGATCTTGTATCCTGCAGCTTTACTGAATTTGCTTGTCAGTTCTAACAGCTTTTGGGTGGAATGTTTAAATTTTTCTAAATATATTATGTCATCTGAGAACAAGAATAATTTGACTTCTTCCTTTCCAGCTTGGATGCCCTTTATTTATTTCTCTTGCTTAATTGCTTTGGATAGGACTTCCAGTACTATGAAGAATAACAGTGGTGACAGTCAGCATCTTTGTCTTATTCCAGATTTTAGAGGAACAGTTTTCAGTTTTACCCTTTTCAGTATGATGTTAGCTGTGGGTTTATCATATATGGCTTTTATTGTTTTGAGGTATGTTCCTTCTGTAGCCAGTTTATTGAGAGTGTGTACCATAAAAGGACGTTGAATTTTGTTGAACGTTTTTTCAGCATCTACAATGATCATATGAGTTCTGTCCTAAATTCTGTCAATGTATTAATATCAATATATCAATAAATGTATCAAGATTAATTATCTTTTTAACGTGTTATTGAATTTGGTTTCCTGGTATTTTGTTGAGATTTTTGCATCTATGTTCATTAGAGATACGGGTCTGCAGTTTTCTTTTTTTTGTTGTGTCCTTGTCTGGTTTTGGTATCAGGGTAACACTGGTCTCATAGGATGAGTTTGGAAGTATTCTCTCCTCTTCATTTTTCTGTAATAGTTTGAGTAGAATTGGTATTAGTTCTTTTAAAAATGGTTGGTAGAATTCAGCAGTGAATCCATCCTGTCCTGGGCTTTTCTTTGATGAGAGACTTTTTATTACTGCTTCAATCTTGTTACTTATATTGGTTTGTTGAGGTTTTCTATTACTTCTTTGTTCAATCTTGGTAGGTTGTTTGTGTTTGGAAATGTATCCATTTCCTCTAGGTTTTCTAATTTGTTGGCATATAGTAGTTCACAATAATCGCTAATGATCCTTTGTATTTCTGTGGGGTCAGTTGCTGTGTTTCCTTTTTCATTTCTGATTTTTTCTGAGTGTTTTCTCTTTTTCTTAGTCTAGCTCAAGGTTTGCCAATTTTGTTTATCTTTTTTTTTAAACAACTTTTTGTTTCATTGGTCTTTTTCATTGTTTATTTAGTCTCAATTTAATTTATTTTTTCCCTGATCTTTATTATTTCTTTCCTTCTACAAAGTTTGAGTTTGGTTTACTTTTGCTTTTTTAGTTCTTTGAGGTGCATTGTTAGGTTGTTTATTCGAAATCTTTCTGCTTTTTGGATGTAGGCATTTATTGTTAAAAACTTCTCTCTTAGTTCTGGTTTTGCTCTAGCCCATAGATTTTGATACATTGTGTTTCCATTTTCGTTTGTTTCAAGTAATTTTTAAATTTCCTTTTTAATTTCAGGAAAATCTAATTAAGAAGTTAATAAGCAAAAGTTATGCATTTATTTAGTGATTTCACACTATTGAGTGAATCAAATCTATTTATTCCTTCTCCTGGAAGTCTAGGGTATTGGAAAAAAGTAAATGAAAGCTATTTATTCTTATTACAAAGAAATATTTGGCATAAGAAGGAAAAAATATCATTTCTGCACGTTGGTACCAATCATCTTATTTTTTCAAAAAGTTGTACTCAGTTATATCGAGAAACTGGGCTATAGTGAATGTACTTTTTGAGCCCTGTGACCCTGTATCTGGTGCTTGACCTCGTTTGTATCTCAACTGTATTCCCAGCATGTCATCCTAGAGAACATTCTGTATCGTGATATGTAATTATCAACATGCACTTTTAATTATTAGGAATTAAATTAAAGTGATCAGAATAGAATTTCTTTTGTCCAATAATCAAACCCTTTCAACACTATGAAAAAAAAGTGTCTTTGGACAGATGGAAATGTCTGGAACCAGATAGAGGTGTCAGTTGCAAAACATGAATGTGCTAAATGCCATGAAATTGTTCACTTTAACGTGGTTAATTTTATGTCACTTCATCGCAATAAATTATTTAAGAAAAGAAGATATATCACAGATCATAGAAAATGAAGCCCTGATTTATAGCTTAAAAATGCAGTCCTCGTCAGGCAAATCACATAATCAGGCAATACATAAAGTAAACAGAACACGTGTGGCCAATAAAACTTTAAGAACATCTTTAATTTCAGAAATAATCCAAGAAATTCAGATTAATAAACAGTGGAATTCAATTCTGCCTATCAGGTTAGTAAGCATACTTTATAGGTAACTATTGGCCCAACTATAAAACAAATACATTTCTAAAAAAAATGTGCAAAGCCTTTTGAAAACCATAGCTTGGTGACCATTTTTTACGTAATGCTATGATTCACAAAGAAAGAGTATCCTTTCTCATGGTAACCTCTGGGCTCCCAGCCTCACCTTGTGGAAGAGTAAGGCAGGATCACTTCCCTCTTATTCCTGTGTTGGTGTGACTTTGCGACTTTGACCAAAGCCTTACCTGCCTCCTCTGCCCAAGGAGGGACTTGGCCATCTCAGAGGGCTGCTTGGTTTCTGTCCAAGCTGGCCCTCGGAGAAGCTCTTTGGCCACCCAGGTGGTGATTCCTGCTGTAAGAACATCAGAGGCTGAGCCACCAGGCAGTCCCAGATGTCCTGAAACAACTTACCCCAGCCCTGCCCAGGGCCTCCTCTCTAGCCCTGTGCACCTCATCACCTGTCCCAAAACAGTTCTACTTATGCCAGATTCTCATAGCTGCCTTGCAACCTTTCTGTCTATCTCTCTGGTCCTCACTTCTTCCCCAGAATCTCATGCTGTTGCACGGAAAAAAAAAAGAACCTTTGTTTTTAGGCCCTTCTCCTCTTCCTATAGGGGCTTGAATCCAGGCCAGATGCTGGGACACTCTTATGCTGTCCTTTTTGCTATTTAGTTGAGTTTCATCTGCCCCAGGGCTAACCTCTTTTCCTTTTGGTATGGCTAGGTTTCAAATATCTCCATTTTAGAAGTGAATTTAGCTTTGCATTTCATTATTAGAAGGGTCATTGGAGTGTTTTTCTTAGAACAAAGGAGGTCAGAAGTAAATCCTAGTCTCTTCTACCTGTGATACAAAGAACAGTTCAAGCCTTCTGAAGGACAGGGCCATTCATACCATAGAGTCAGGTCATGGCCAGAGCTCTGGCTCTAGGACATCCTCTCTTCCCAGCCTGGTCTGTAGAAAGGAATAGAATGCAAGCTCAGGCCTAGAGCCTAGCTAGGCCTGAATACAGGCTGAAACTTTCTCGCTGAGAGGTGATAAAAACAATGAATGTGGTTTTCTTGCAGCATTTTTTAAGGAGCATTTTCCCAGAAAACTAGACCCCAGTTCCTCAGGACTAGTTCTGTTCCCAAGTTTCCTCCTCTTATGTTCTGGAATCATCTAAATAGTAGTTCTCAAATAGAACTGATTTTTCCTCTAGGACAGATACGTCTGAAGACATTTTTGGTGTTGCAATTGGAGAGGCGAAACAGTCAGTAGGACGTAGGTAGAGCCCAGGGATGCTGTTGAAAGTTGTACAATGTGTGAAAAATACCCGTCCCCCAACTCCCAACAAAGAATTACTCTGGCTCAAAATGTCACGAGTGCTGAAATTGAGAAACTCTGATCTAAATCAATTCCAAGTGAATCCAGTGGTGTCTACCCAGCAAGGCCCCCAGCCTAGAGGTGTGGAGGGCAGCAAGGATCCTGTGCCCACCTTCTGAGCTGTTTGTCTCCCTGTAGAGGTCTTTACAAGGAATGCTCATTCAGGCTGAATCTCAGCCTTTGTTGGCTGAGCTGTGGGTTCATTCTAGGCAACTCAGTAGAACAAAATCCCCAAAATGCCAAGTCATTCTTAATAGGCACTTTTTAAAATATGTGGCTTAGGCCAATGTCTACAATGCCTTTAAAATTCTGCCTCTCTTTCAAAACCCTGTGTTTATCTTTATGGCTGATTATCTGGGGCATTTCCAGGCATGTGGAACAGTTTGGCAGCAGTGTTTCTGTTAATAGGTAATTATCTAAAGAGTAGCTGAATGCTAGAATGATTCAGCTAAAAAAAGTATTCAACATGAGTACATAAAAGCCTAGAAACTTGACTGTTTAGTAATTTAGATAACTCCAGGATAATGAGAATAAGGGGTTATAAAAATATAACTTTATTATGATGCAATTCACATACATACAATTCACTCATTTTAATCATTTTCAGTATAGTCACAGATTTGTCCAACCATCACCATAGTCAACCTTAGAACATTTTCATTCACTCCCGAAAGATACCTTATATCTATTATCACTCACTCTTCTTTCTCTCCTTCCTCCAGCCCCTGGCAGCCATTAATCAACTTTCTGTCCTTATGGATTTGCCTATTTCTATGGATTCCATTCCCAAAATGTATGAGTAACTTTTTCCCTTTAGCATAAAGATTTCAAGGTTCGTTCATGCTGTGGAATAAATTTATATTGCCAAATAATATTCTGTTCTATGCATATATCACAGTTTGTATATCTACTTGTAAATTGATGGACATTTGGGTTGTTTCCACTTTTTTGCTATTATGAATAAAGCTACTGTGGACATATTTGTGTGTGAGTTTTGTTGGGGCATGTGTTTTCAGTTCTCTTGGGTATATACTTAGTAGTGGAATTGCTGGGTTATATGTAACTGTATACTTAATCTTTTGAGGAACTGCCAGTGTGTGTCTTGATTACTGTAGCTTTTGTTGTTGTTGTTGTTGTTTTGTTTTGTTTTGTTTTTTTAGTAGAGACAGGGTTTCGCCATGTTGGCCAGGCTGGTCTCAAACTCCTGACCTCAGGTGATCCACCCGCCTCGAGCTCCCAAAGTGCTGGGATTTCAGGCGTGCACCACTGCACCCAGACTTGATTACTGTAGCTTTATAGCAAGTTTGAAATTGGGAATTACAAGTCTTCTAAATTTGTTATTCCTTAAGTTGTTTTGGCCATACTGGGTACCTTGAATTTCCATATGAATGTTAGGGCCAGTTTGTCAATTTCTGCAAAAAATTCCAGCTGGAATTTTGATAGAAATTGTGTTGAATCTATAGATCAATTTGTGAGTTATTGCCAACTTAATGAGATTAAATCTTCTGATTCATAAACATGGGATGTCTTTCATTTTACTTAGGTCTTCTTTAATATCTTTCAACATTATTTTTTACTTTTCAGTGTAAAGTGCCACACTTAAAAAAATTAAATCTATTCCTAAATATTTTATTCTTTTTAGATGCTATTTTAAATAGAATTGTTTTCTTAATTCTAATTTTGTATTGTTCATTGCTAGTGTCTAGAAATACAATTGAGTTTTGTATATTGATCTTGTACTTCAACATTTCTGAACTTGTTTATTTGTTCTAATAGTTTTTTTAGTGGATTTCTTAGGATTTTCTACATTCAAGATCATGTTATCTACAAATAGAGATAGCTTTACTTCTTCCTGTCTAATAAGGATGACATTTATTTCTTTTGCTTATCTAGTTGCCTTGGCTTGAACCTCTAGTACAGTGTTGAATAGAAGTGGAAAGAGGAGATTCTTTTCTTGTTCCTGATCTTAGGTGGGGAAGCATTCAGTCTTTTAGCACATTAGGTGTTAACTGGAGATTTTTGGAGTAGATGCCCCCCACATTATGAGATTGAGGAAATTGTCATCTATTCCTAGCTCGCTGAGTATTCTTATCATACCTGAGGTGTTCGGTTTTGTCAAATGCTTTTTCTGTGTCTACTGAAATGAACATGGCTTTCTTTTTGGTCCCCTATTCTAGTGATATGTGTTAATTGATTTGCAGGTGCTAAACGAACTTGGTATTCCTAGAATAATCTCACTTGATCATGTTGTATAATCCTTTTACATGTTACTGAATTTGGTTTGACAGCATTTTATTGAGGACTTTTGCATCATATCCATAAGAGATATTGGAAGTTTTATTTTCTTGCGAAGCCTTGGTCTGTGTTTGCTATCTGAATATTACTAGCCTTGTAGAAGAAACTGGGGAATGTTCTCTTCTTTTCTATTTTTTGGGAACGGTCTGTCAAGAATTGGTGTTCATTCTTTACATATTTGATAGAATTCACTAGTGAAGCTGTCTGGGCCTAGGCTTTTCTTGCGGGAAGTTTTAAAATTACTAATTTAATCTTTTTACCTGTTATGGCTTTATTCAGATTTTGTATTTCTTCTTGATTCAATTTCAGTAGTTTGTTTCTTTCTAGGAATTTGTCAATTTTATCTAAGTTATCTAATTGCTTGGCATAAAATGGTCCAGAGTGTTCCCTTATAATACTTTCTGTTTCTGTAAGGTTGGTAGTAATGTTCCCTCTTTCATTTCATATTTTTAGCAATTTGAGTCTTCTCTCTTTTTTCTTCGTTGATCTAACTTAAGGTTTATCAATTTTGTCTATATTTTCAAATAAACAATTTTGGTTTTGTTGATTTTTCTCTATTGCTTCTCTATTTCTATGTCGTTAATTTCCCCTCTATTCTTTATTATTTTCTGCCTTCTTGCTTTGTGTTTAGTTTAGTTTCCTGGTGGAGTGACACTTACCATTACACAAGTTCCCTCTTTATTGCTAGTAATATTTTTTGTTTTAAGGTCTATATTATCTCACTTCATGATACTGTGTCATTAAAAAATAGTCCATTTTATCTGATATTAGTATAACCAGTCTGCATTTCTTTTGGTTGCTGTTTCATGATATATTGTTTTTCCACCATTTTACTTTGTAAAATTTAAGTTTGCGGGCGCCTGTAGTCCCAGCTACTCGGAGAGGCTGAGGCAGGAGAATGGCGTGAACCCGGGAGGCGGAGCTTGCAGTGAGCCGAGATTGCGCCACTGCACTCCAGCCTGGGCGACAGAGCGAGACTCCGTCTCAAAAAAAAAAAAAAAAAATTTAAGTTTTAAATATAAATTTTTTTGTTTTTAAATCTCAAATGTATCTTCTGCAGACAAGATATTATTAGGACTTGTTTTTAATCCAGTCTGATAATGTCTGTCTTTTAATTGAGTTGTTTAATCCATTCACATTTAATACTATTATTGATGTAGATGGATTTATGTCTACCATCATTTTTTCTTTTTTTTCTTTTTTGAGACAAAATCTCATTCTGTCACCCAGGCTGGAGTGCAGTGGTGTGATCCTGGCTCACTGCAACCTCCGCCTCCTGGGTTCAAGCAGTTCTCCCACCTCAGCCGCCGAGCAGCTGGAACTACCAGTGCGCGCCACCATGGCTGGCTAATTTTTATATTTTTTATAGAGACAGAGTTTTGCCATGTTGGCCAGTCTGGTCTCAAACTCCTGACCTCAAGTGATCCACCCTCCTCAGCCTTTCAAAGTACTGGGATTACAGGTGTGAGCCACTGTGCCTGGCCCCATTTTACTTTTTATGTTCTATATCTCTGAAGTATTTATTTGTTCCTCTGTTCCGCCTTTATTGCTTTTTTTTTTTTTTGCATTGAGTGAATATTGTCTAGTGCAACGTGTAAAATCCTTTAATGTTTTTCTTTCCACTATTTAAAAAAGTTGTGTTCTGAGTGGTTGTTCTAGGGCTTAGCACATCAATTTTAACTTACCAGTATCTACTTCAGATTTATACCAACTTAATTCCAGTTAAATATTGAAATGTCATTCCTATATAGCTCTATTTCCTTTCTCTCCTTTTTATGATATTATTGTTATACATGGTGCATCTATATATGTTACAAACTAAACAATACATGGTGAGAATATTACTTTATATAAATGCACATGCTTTCAAGAATCAGAGAAGAAAGAAGAGCAAGTATGTATTTATAGAGTTTGTTACGTTAACCTTTTTGTTTATCATTTTTGGTTCTTTTCCTTTGTTCTTCTGGATCTGAGTTACCTTATGGTATCATTTCTTAGCCCAATTTACCTTTGCTCCCAACTGCCTCCCTTGTGCTATTATTGTCAAATATATTACACTTCCGTATGTTATAGTCCCAACAATATAATTATATATATGTATATTGCTTTTTAGGCTTGCTTTTAAAATCAGTTAAGAGAATAGGGCAGGGCGCGGTGGCTCACTCCTGTAATCCCAGCACTTTGGAAGGCCGAGGCAGGTGGATCACCTGAGACCAGCCTAGATCAAGACCAGCCTGGCCAACATGGTGAAACCCCATCTCTACTTAAAATACAGAAATTAGCCGGGTGTGGTGGCAGGTGCCTGTAATCCCAGCTACTCGGGAGGCTGAGGCAGGAGAATTGCTTGAACCCGGGAGGCGGAGGTTGCAGTGAGCCAAGATCGTGCCATTGCACTCCAGCCTGGGGGACAAGAGCGAGACTTCATCTGAAAGAGAGAGAGAGAGAGAGACAGAGACAGAGAATAAAGGGGAAGTATGCATTGGTACTGCCTTTTATAACTACATGATTACTATTATCAGTGCTTTTTTTCTGTATGAATTCAGATTATTCTATGAGGTCACTTGCTTTCAACCTGAAGAACTTCCTTTAGTATTTCTTGTACGTTGAGTTTTCCAGCAACACATTCTCTCAATTTTTGTCTTATTACATGAGGTTTTGCTTTTATTTTGTTTGTGCCTTTAAAATGATACTCATCAGAGACTTGTCTTCAGAGGTGGCTCATAACTTATCCTTCAGAATTGCACATATTTTTTAGCAGACACACATGAGGCAAATTTAATGGTAATAAATACCTTTTTAAGAATCAGGGTGGGGAGATTACCTTCAGCTATGAAGAGCAGCTGGTGATATTGCTTGTGGCAAGGGATAGAAATGGTTTATGGATCTGGGAAAGGCTCTGAAGAGAGAAAAAACTGAGTTGACAGTTCTAGGAAGTTGAAGGTCTTCTCACAAGTTATAGTTGTGAGATAATATTCACAACCACTGGTATAAAAATTCACTGGTATATTGTTATCTTTTAATACCCTGAGCAGGTAGGTCGGTAACAGATCAGCTGCATACTTTGAGTCTTAGTGCAAAATGCCCCTTGTTCAAAAATTATTAAGAATTTCAGGCCGAGCACAGTGGCTGAAGCTGAAGTGGGAAGCTGAGGCAGGCAGATCACTTGAGGCCAGGGGTTCAAGACTGCCCTGGCCAAAATAGTGAAACTCCTCTACTAAAAAGACAAAAAATTAGCTGGGCGTGGAGGTGCATGCCTGTGGTTCCAGCTACTCAGGAGGCTGAGGTGTAAGAATCACTTGCACTTGGACCTGGGAGGCAGAGGTTGCAGTGAGCCGAGATCATGCCACTGCATGCCAGCCTGGATGACAGAGCTAGACTCTGTCTCAAAAAAAAAAAAAAAAAAAAAAAAAAGGAATTTCAGGACACTGACAGCAAAGTATTAAACAAAGCATGAGAACCTTCTAAATGTGGAATGTGGTGTGTCTGCCCAGGCTGCTCCTCCACAAAGCTGGCCCTGCCAGGGGCAAATGTGCAGTTGGGAGAGTGAGAGAACCGGGCAGCTGGATTGCACAACCTCAGGGGTGGGCCCCAGGGCCAGGTGCTATGTAGATAGTGCCTTTTGGAATTATTCAAGCTGGTGACCCTGAAAAAACATTCTTCCAATTTAGGCTAATGTACAAAAGCAGAGGCCAAGGACATTTACCACTCAAACTTCACGTGGTCTTTCAGCCATAGACTTGGTCAGAGCAAATGACCGTTGAGGTTTCACCATAGGCTGGGTACATGAGGGTGTCCCGGCTGGTGTGGTGCTGAGGATTTTACAGTGGCTTAGAAACACAGCTTTTTTTCTAGGTGTTTCTCAAACCTCAGGGTAAGAGTGGAGATGGGAGGTGGACCTAAGTATGTGATAAGAAGACTAGAGAAATCAGTGTTTCTACTGTGTCTGTGCCCCGTCACTGTGGGTTTGTTTTCTACTCCCCACCCCACTCCTTCTTGTCACTGAAAAGTCATAGAATTCTGAAATCTCAGGGTTGACAGTGACTGTGAAGCAGAGTGCCCTACACTGGTACCCATCTCTGGGAGAGAAGTACCGTGCACCATCTGGGTTGGGTTGCCAATCCCAGGGCAGGACTCTAAACACCTCGGCAGTCTCTACTAAGATTCCTGGACCTGGCACTTCCCAGCTCTGGTTGGAGGCATTTTACAATCCTAGCTGCCAGAGTATGAGTCTGGTGAGATGGAATGCTTGTGCAAGTCAGGCAAAGAAACTTGATTCTTCACAGATAGGCAGTAAGAATCAACAGGAACCTAGGATCCATGGTCAGCCAGCCCCCAAGGTAGAGGAAGCTGCTCAGGTGGACAGAGTCCCATCTCCATGTCCTCCACTTTGCATGGCAGCTGAGGGACCCCCAAAATACTCTGCGTTAGGTTTTCTACCCTGGAGGTCACTCCAGTTTATCAGCACCCAGACATCCATCCTGGGTGCCTGCCCTCCGTTCTATTCCCTTTCCTTCTTTTCTTTGACTTTTGTGATGATTATTTCTTTTGTGTTTTTTTCATCAGCACTTATTTTCAGTTCCTGGGCACACATGCAGGATGTGCAGGTTTGTTACATAACTAAACATGTGCCATGGTGGTTTGCTGCACAGATCAACCTATCACCTAGGTATTAAGCTCAGCATCCATGAGCTATTCTTTTTGATGTTCTCCCTCCCTCGGCTATTTCTTTGCTTTTCTTTACAATTTTGCCACCTAAATTTGCATCTCTAAATAATATAGATGATTTTACCTGTTTCGGTACTTAATATAAATAGAATTTTACTGTTATTTTTTTTGTCTTGCTTTTTTTTTTTTTTTTTTGGTTCAACCTTATGTTTGAGAGATTCATGATGTGTGTTTTTACAAGTTGTAGTTTGTGGATTATCAGTACTGGATATATCCCATTGTATGAATACACCACAATTTTATTTATCCATTCTACTGTTGATGGGCTTTGGGTTGTGTCTAGCTTTTCACTATTGTGAACAATGTTACAACGAACATTCTTTTACATTCTGAAACACGTGTGAGTGGGTCTTTAGAGTATATACCTAGGGGTGGAGCTGCTGCGTTGGAGGGTGTGCATATCATTAATTTAATAAGATGTAACTATTTTTCAGAGTGGTTGTACATATCCCTGATTGCTAAGGCATTAGTTATGTACATGACTGATTATACTGAGGGTTTTAACATATACTTATTGGTCATTTGGATTTTCTCTTTTGCCCATTCAAGTCTATCGCCCACTGGGTTGTCTACTCGAATTATGTATGCATTCTGGATACTAGTTCTTTGGCAGTTTTAGGCATTGCAAATATCTTCCCCCACTCTGCATCTTGCTTTTTACTTTTATTCAAACGAATTAGAATAAACATCTTAGTATATGACTCACTGTGCACCTGTGTGGGAGTTTCCATAGGGGAGTTGCCGGAAAATGGACTTACTGTGTCGTGCACATTTTAAATGTCATTAGGCATTAGCAAGTTATTCTTCCCTTAGCAATGTGTAAGTGTACACTTTCCTTCATATCCTTGCCACATGTATTATTGTCAAACGCTTTTGGTTTTTGACAATCCATAGGTAAAAAATATCTCAAGGTTATTTGAATTTGCATTTCCCTTGTTAATTTTTCATTTAAACGTCTTTTGTGTGTGTGTGTTTTCTTTTATCAAGTTGTTTCACCAGTGAAGATAAGAACTGGTATGTACCTTCTAGATTTAATAGAACTGATGCAACTGGCTGAGCGTGGTGGTTCATACTTATAATCCCAGCACTTTGGGGGGCTGAAGCAGGAGGATAGCTTGAGCCCAGGAGTTTGAGACCAGCCTAGGCAGCATAGTGAGATTCCTTCACTACAAAAAGTAAAAACTTAGCTGGGCATGGTAGCGCGTGCCTGTAGGCCTAACTACTCAGAAGGCTGAGGTGGGAGGATTATTTGAGCCCAGGAGTTCAAGGTTCCAGTGAGCTATGTTTGCATCATTGCACCCCAGCCTGGGCAACAGAGCAAGACCCTGACCAACTCCCCACGCCCCCCAAAATCAATGCAACCTGTGATCACTTAATTTGGGCAACTTCCCCAAATTCTTGATTCAGTGAATTTGTTGCAGGGCTTTCTTTTTTAAGCTCTTTTATTGATTCACATACTAGAACAATCTCGGGGGATATCTGGTTAGGTATTGCTTGCTACAGAGCCAAACTATGTCACCAGAACCCATTTATATGTTTCCATTTCCTGCCTCTGTTTCCTTGGCCATGACATCCTTCTCAGTCTCGTAATACCCAAGGAGCAGGGGCTTCAGCCTGAGTTCTTTTCCCAGGATTCCTAGTTAAAGTTCTTCTGCCTCATTGGCTCTAATGAAGTCACATGCCCATCTCTGAACTAATCACGGTGGCCAAGGGGATGAGACATGCTGATTGGTTGAGGCCTAGGTCACATGTTCTATCCTGAGCTGGTTGTGGATCCTCACCAGAAGTACATTTGAGAGTCTTGGGGAGGGGTGGCCGCTGGGATGAGATAGGAAATAACTTGTCCACACTGCGAATTACCCTTCAAATTAATGATATTTTCTATTTAGATGTCAGATTTTTTGTTACTAGCTTGCCATATAAACCTATTACTATATAGATTTTTCTATGTCCTAATCTAAATGTCGTTTAATAATCTATGGGTGAACACTCAATAAGAATGTCCTCCAGAAAGGATGACCTGCCAACTTTTAAAGCAATCATTTTGGGGCTTATAAGTATTTAGTATTTGAAGTCTCTGCCCCTTACTCTCTTTTAGGAATTCTTTTTCCTACTGTGATATATGTAAGTACTTACAAATTTAAACTTAAAATTCAAAAAATATACCAGGATGTGAAAGAAACATTATTAAATATAGGTGTTTTGCTGTGAGTGTTTCTCGGAATGGGTAGGGCTTTGTATGGTAGGTTTTGGTCTTTTGGTCAGCTTGGGAAAGTTTTATTCTTTTTTAATTGAATGATATGTTTTCAATTGATGCTACTAAAATAAACATTATTGGAGTATTGTTTACATGCAATAAAGTGCACCATTTTACTTATATATTTCTGAGTTGTAATGATTTTATTTACCTGTGCAACCATCACCACATCCAAGACATGGACCACTCCATTACCCAGTAACTTCCCTTCTGTCCTATCTCAGTCACCTAATAACTCCCCTCACCTTAGGCAACCTGGGTGGTTTCTGTTGCTGGATAATAGAATTGTCTTTTCTAGAGCTTCACCTGAATGGAATCATACAATTATGAATGAAAAACACACAGGTATACTCTTTCATGTCTGGCCTCTTTGGCTCAGCATAATGTCTCTTCAGTAGCATTTCGTTGTATAGCTATATCATCATTTGCTTATGCATTTATTTCTTGATGGACATGTGGATAGTTTCCAGTTGTTGGCTATTATGAATAAAGCTGCTATGACTATTGGAGTACAAGTGTTTCTGAGGTTTCATTTTTCTTGGGTTAGTACTTAAAAGTGTGATTGTTGGGTTGCATGGTAGCTGTATGTATGACTTCATAAGAAACAGTCGAACTGTTTCCAAAGCAGTTACACAATTTTACACTCCTAACAGCAATGCATTAGAGTTCTGGCTGCTCTGTATTTCTGCTAAGACTTGCTATTTTTGGTCTTTTACATTTTAGCCATCCTAATGGGTGTGTAGTAGAATTTCACTGGGTTTGAATTTGCATTCCTCTTATGACTGATGATGATCTTTCCATGTGCTTATTGATCATATGCCTGTTTTCTTTTAAAAGGTGCCCTTTCAAAATCTTCTGCACACTTTTATTGGTTTGTTTGTCTTCTTATATTTGAGTAGTGAGTTCTTTCCATATTCTGGATACAAGTGCTGTGTCAGGTAGTTGTGTTTCTGTTTACTTCTGGTGTGTGGTATCCTTTGTTTCACTTTTTAAAAAACAATGTCTTTCAAGGAAGGAGCAAAAGTTGTAAGTTTTGATTAAGTCAATTTTAGCAAACGTTTTGTGTTTTGTACCCCTCGTGTCCTATCTAAGGAATCTTTGTCTACCAAAAAGTGTGAGGATTTGTTTCTATGTTTTTAAAAAAAGTTAAACAGTTTAAGTTTGTAGGTTTGGGTGGAAAGAGGTCTTTAGACCACTTAGTCTTCGTTTAGGTCTTTGTTTATGTCTCTGAGATTGGCAGAGGGGAATATACAATCATTCAGATCAGGCTACTGGATGCCTTTTTCTATCTCTGAATTTTTCTGGGGTGATCTCACTGACACCCATGGCTACAACTACCACATATGCTGATGGCTCCAAGTCTATCTGTGCAGCCCAGACCCCTCCTCATCTCCAGACCCTGGAAGCTGATGCCTTGGGCATCTCCTCCTATTTCCCGGGCACCAGGAATGTGAGCTACTCCCTCTCCACAGTCCTGCTCTCCCCAGCGCTCCCATGTCTCTGAAGGCACCACCATCTTCCAAGATACATGGGCCTCCCCAGGGTCTAGGAGTCCTAGACGTGGGACCAGAAATTAGATGACATTGGTGTCTAAATAAAACACCACTGCATGGAGATAGAACAGGGGAGCCCTTTGAATGTGGCGAGAGCACCCTCCCAGGCGTGTTCCACCCTCACCCCGGGCTCATCAGGAGGGTGCTTAGGAGGCATACAGTTTTAAGGGGGTTGGAGGAATAGTTCAGAGGCCGAGATGTTGCACCCACAGCTGAGAATCCCTTTCTAGCGCTCTGTGTCCTCACGACTCCCCGGGAATCATCCTCCCCTGGAGAGTTCCCAAAGCCCTTGCAGACCTGCCTTCTCTGTGCCATCCTGCCTGCGCCCCCTGGTGGACAGCTCCATTCACTGCCTGTCCCATGGGTTCTGTCCAAAGGTGGAATCTGTTACCAATGTGGATTTCTAATGGGGTAACTTCCTCCCTAAGGGAAGCCTCAGCCTCACCAGCAATGGCAGACACGGCCAGGCATGTAGACACAGAGGAAGTGAGATAGAAAGTGTGCACAGCCCAGAGAGCCTGCCCATATCATCCTGGGGCGACCAGGACAAGGGGTCAGCAATCTTGCCAAGCACAAGTATGAGTGACTTTCTGGAGCAGGACAAGCCTCATGGGCTTGAGACCATTATGAGTGCTCAGGGTCTCTCCCTTAGAAAGGCACACGTTTAATTCTCCTTCTTGAAATTTGAACTAGGGCCCCCACAAATTATTCTGTTCTGGAGGACCCATTCTTATCAGAACTTGGTGCTGGATTGACTTGGAGAAAAGCCTGACCATAATCCTCAGGATGAAATAAAGGCCTGGATGAATGGACACTTCAGTCTCTAAGCAGACTTGCAGAAGACTGGAGCCTTCAGCATTCAGAAGAGGAATTCAGATGGTGCAAGATGTGAGGCCAGGCTCCAGCTCCCCTGCTCCCTTGGTGAACAGGAGCTCCCTGAACCCACCGTGGGTCCTTGCTAGGGTTGTCTTGCCCATGTGTGCTTTAGACAGCAGCACCTCTTCTTCTATGGTGTAGATGGAGAATCCTCAACAAAGCCTTCCCAAGAATCTGATCATCACATCTTGAGCTCAGCCTCCCTGCAGCTTTTTTTATATTGACAGCCACTTCAGAGAGAGTCCTCTGTGATCCTTACAAGAAATATCGTTGTGCAAAAAAAGACCAAAACTAGAGAGCCAGCCTCCCCACTCGCTGTTTAAAGAAAGCTGGCTTAGCAATGTTGTCTGTTTTTTGGATGCGCTGTGTTACCCATATGTGGGAAGAAAGAGTTTTAAGAGTTAGCAAATAGGGTCACATCCAGCAGAGACCATATGGTTGGGGACTACGGCAATGGTGACTCCTCAGACCTCAGCTGCAGCCTGATAAATGTGGTTAATAGAGAAGTAGGAGACAGTGACATGAAATGGGGGTTCACAGCCTTGTGTTGGGAATTGAATGAGAAACAAGAGCTTGAACTGGAATGTTCCCCAGAGCGAGCACAGGGTCAGATGAGTTTTTCAAGATAGGAGTGATCGGTCTTTCCCAGGGTGGGGCCCATAATGCAAGACAATTATAGATTAACAGGTAATAAGTAACTGGAGGAGGGCACTCTGTCTTCAATTACATGTTGATTTGCTAGGTGTCTCAGTTACAAGGTAATTAAGACGAAGGAAACAATTCCAGGAGGCACAACGTGGGGTGGACAGTCAGCTGTCGGTGGCTTTTGCTGAGATGGCCACAGGACTCCAGGTTCCCCTACCGCAGCTGGCCACAGGACTGCTCCTTCTCCTCAGTGTCCAGCCCTGGGCTGAGAGTGGGAAGGTGTTGGTGGTGCCCACTGATGGCAGCCACTGGCTCAGCATGCGGGAGGCCGTGCGGGAGCTCCATGCCAGAGGCCACCAGGCGGTGGTCCTCACCCCGGAGGTGAATATGCACATCAAAGAAGAGAACTTTTTCACCCTGACAACCTATGCAATTCCATGGACCCAGGAGGAATTTGATCGCCTTGTGCTGAGCCACACTCAATGGTTCTTTGAAACAGAACATCTTCTGAAGAGATATTCTAGAAGTATGGCAATTATGAACAATATGTCTTTGGTCTTTCATAGGTCTTGTGTGGAGCTACTGCATAATGAAGCCCTGATCAGGCACCTGAATGCTACTTCCTTTGATGTAGTTTTAACAGACCCTGTTAACCTCTGCGGGGCGGTGCTGGCTAAGTACCTGTCGATTCCTACTGTGTATTTTTTGAGGAACATTCCGTGTGACTTAGACTTTAAGGGCACACAGTGTCCAAATCCTTACTCTTATATTCCTAAGTTACTAACAACCAATTCAGACCGCATGACATTCCTGCAAAGGGTTAAGAACATGCTCTACCCTCTGGCCCTGTCCTCCCTTTGCCATGCTCTTTCTGCTCCTTATGCAAGCCTTGCCTCTGAGCTTTTTCAGAGAGAGGTGTCAGTGGTGGATCTTCTCAGCCATGCATCCGTCTGGCTGTTCCGATGGGACTTTGTGATGGAATACCCCAGGCCGATCATGCCCAACATGGTCTTCATTGGGGGCATCAACTGTGCCAACAGGAAGCCACTATCTCAGGTCTGTATTGGTGCCTTCATCCAATCAATGTTCCAGGCAAAACACTTTCTAAAAAATGTATTTACTTACAAGTGCTTCCATATCTACTTATATTTCCAAAGATTTTATCTTTGCTTCTTTGTCGTAATAGTCTTCAGTGAGATAAACTGTTGAGGGGCCTAGTGTATTTCAAGTTTTCAGTGGTCATTGAGAGGAAGAAGAGGCACGGACGAGGGTCTGTCAAAGGATGGACAAGGACTGCTGTGACTCATGGACACTGTTCGTAAAGGCACCATCTTCATGGTTGTGCATGTCCTTCAGCTGGGCAGGATCAGGGACACTACATTCAGAACTGATCCATCCTGGGGTTTTTGCTTGCCTGATTTTCAGTGGAACGATGATGCAACAGTAAATTACAATTGCAGACATGATAATTTTTCGTGGTCCCATCTTGCGAAAGATAGAGAGGTGACCACAGGAGACTTCAGCACTCACGGTAAAGTAGAAGTGTCAAAGAGGTTGACTCAGTTGAGTGGAAGTGGGGCAGTGAAGGTGGGATGGATGCATTGCATGTGATCAGAGAATGAAACATGGAGTTCAGTTTCCACAGAGTGATCTATCCTGAGAAAAGTTTTTCTGACCAGGGGTTTGGGGTCTGGTGTATGATGGGGGGACATCGTAGAGTTTGGAAGGTACGGTGATGGTTGCATCTCAAAAGGGTCTTCTTCTACTTGGAATGCTGAAATTATCAAGAGTGGGTGGAAGGGACTAGGGAAGAGATAAGACTGTGAATCTATAAGCCCAGTGAAGCTGGGACCAGTGATGAATGGACATGTGTCCAAGAAGGGAAGGGTTTCTCTGGAGGGGCTGAGCACATCACCAAACCCACCCTATTCCACTCCAGGTTTCTATAGTGGGATCTATTCTTTTTCCAAAAATTTCAGAGGTGGCTTTCATTAATACAGAATATTTGGGTTTCATTGAAATAGTACTCTGGGATGTGAAAAACCAAATTCACACACCGATGAATTTGGTTTCTTAATCCATTGAGGGAGCCATCTTTTTTTTTTTTTTTTTTCCTTGAGACTGAGCCTCGCTCTTTCACCCAGGCTGGAGGGCAGTGGCCCGATCTCAGCTCACTGCAACTGGCACCTCCCAGATTTAAGAGATTCTCCCGCTTCAGTCTCCTGAGTAACTGGGACTGCAGGCATGTGCCACTGCTCCTGGCAATTTTTTTTTTTTTTTTTTTTTTTTTTTAGTAGAAATGAGGTTTCACCATGTTAGCCAGGCTGGTCTTGAACTCCTGACCTCATGTGATCTGCCTGCCTCGGCCTCCCAAAGTGCTGGGATTACAGGCATGAGCCACCAAGCCCAATGAGGGAGCCATCTTTCTTGTGAGAGAATTGAGCCCTTTTTTGTCATATTCACTGAATTTATATGAACTTCCATGAGTTTAGGTCCTTTGTATTCTTATTTCTGTACTTTTTATTAGTGTAGGTATTATTGCAAAGGACACTAAACTTTATTTTTGTTTTTGATCAAACCACAAGATGTTTGTTCTACTGGTTTTCTTTTCCCCTTATGCAATGTAGTTACTGAATTGTAAAAAATATATATGTTCTTTAGATTTGTAAAAATGTGAAAAATTAGGAAGGCATTTGAATAGTGATTGTGGCTCTTTTCTTCTGGTTTTTCACTATGAATATATTCTTTAGACTGAACTGCACTGGCTCAAATCTTCACTCTCATTTTTCTAGCTATGTGACCTAGGACAGGTACCCTAAGCATTGTGGTTTTAATGTTGTTATAGTGAGCACCCAATAAATATTATCTGTTATCATTCTTATTATTTTAGTTTAATTGCATTTATTTTATGCTGAATTTATTCCAGAGCCATAGGTATTTTTTTTCTTCAGTTTCTTCTGGGATATCTTTTTCTTTTGTGCAACCTCATCCTCAGGTTTAGGAACAATTTGTTCCTTATCAGTAAAGATCATCTTGATGTGGCAGCGGGGGGTCATGTAAGGGTTAATCCAATAATGAGCTCTGCAAGACGCATGGCTCATCTTGGATGCTTTGTTTACTAGGATAAGCTTAATGATGAGAGAATCTACATCTAAATTCTTATATTCAGCATTATTCTCTGCATTTTAAAGCATGCACAGCAAAAATCCAGCACCCTATTTGGGCCACCGACCTTGTGTCCAGCCCCACTGTTCGGCCCTGGGCACACTTGCCAGCCCCTCCATTGCAACATCGAAATGGTACACACTGCTTCCATAAAGTGACATCCTTCAGACACTTGGTGGCTCTTTGTATATGCATACATTGATGACCACCTGGGTAGTTTCACGAATGTCCTTTAAGTGAACAGGAAAACTGAAACCTCTTGAATTGCATGATTTTGTGGTGTTCCTGGGTCGAGTGAACAAAGAAGAATTTTCACAGATCACCTTAGGCCTCTTAGAGGAAGAGCTATCATCATCATTAGTAGAGTTTAAAAGACTCCTGCAGGACAAGATGTGTCACCTGGAGACCATTGCCATGTTCGTGCCAATTTACTGAGTGCATGAAAGATCATTTACACCAAAATCTTTATCATGTATTAGCTGTGATAGGCGTGCCATTATCATTTCTATTACATTAATTTCGTTTGTTATTTTGTCACCCTTACTTGGTTTGGTTGACCCTTAGATTTGAAATTTTTCTACAAATATACAAGACCAAAGTTGAAATCTTACGTTTTTTCTCCCTCTCTTTCTCCTTGATTTAAAGTTTATGATAGGTTGAATTATTTGATTGGTCTTCTCAAAGAAATAACTGTGGAATTTGTATATTCTTTTTACTGTTTCATTTTCCATTTCATTAATTGCAGCTTATTTTTGCCTTAATGATTTCATCCTAGTTTCTTTTGGTTGATTTGTAGCTGCTTTTGCAACTTCGTTAGAGGACTATTACACTTCTTTACATTTGATTTTTCTTAATGAAGCATTGAGGGCTCGAGTAAAAGATTTCTTTTACTTAGGTTTTGGTAAAAATTGCTGTTATTTTCATTGCTTTTAGATAATTTAAATATCAGTTTTTAAATTTCTCCTTTGACGCAGTGACTGTCTATAAGGCTGTTACCTAATTCTGATATCGTTAATAATTTTGTAGTCATCTCCGTCTTATTTTTTCTAGTTATTTTGTATTATAGTAAGAATGTTTCTTATGAAGACACCATTTAAAAAATTCTTAATAGGTTACCTTGATGGTCTAATACAGAATTGTCCAATAGAAATATAATGTAAGCCACATACATAATTTAAACTTTTCTAGTGGGCATGTTAGAAACCAGCAAAAAGAAACCACTGAAATTAATTTTACTAATGCATTGTTTAACCAGGTAGATCACAAATATTATCCTTTCAACATATATTCAATATAAGATTATGACTTAACTATTTGACATAGTTTTTTCTTGTTAAGTCTTCAAAATCTAGCATATATCTGACACTTACAGCATATCTCAATTTGGAATAGCCACATTTCAAGTGCTCAATAGTCATATGAAGTTAGTGGCTACCATATGGTCAATGTTTACAAATGTTCCATGGACACAACTAAAATTCTATCTTTTGAATTTTTTTTTCTTTTTTGAGAATGAGTCACGCTCTGTTTCCCAGGCTGCAGTGCAGTGATGGGATCTCGGCTCATTGCAACCTCCACCTCCCAGGTTCAACTGATTCTCCTGCTTCAGCCTCCCAAGTAGCTGGGACTACAGATGCACAGTACCACGCTCAGCTAATTTTTTTTTTTTTTTGTATTTTTTGTGGAGATGGGCTTTCATCATGTTGGTCAGGCTGGTCTCACACTCCTGACCTCTAGTGATTCACTAGCCTCAGCCTCCCAAAGTGCTGGGATTACAGGCATGTGCCACCACACTGGGCCAATTTTTTTTTATCTTTTAAAAAACCCTCTACTGAACCTGCCCAATTCTGGGAAGGATGTCTTTTTAAAAAATCCCCTTACATAACAAATTCTGCTCCAGTTATATTTTGGCTCTTGAATAGGTTTTGCTTTATACATAGTGATTAGACTGGTGCATGTAGGTTTGAGACTTACATTTTCTTCACATAGTTTGCTGTTATCATTATACAATAATCCTTAAAATCCATTTTATCTGATACCAGTATTGCTACTCCTATGTTTTTTTTTTAATTCCCCATCTCTTTTAATTTGAAAATGATTTGTAGACAGGTGGGTGGCTCACACCTGTAATTTCAGCCCTTTGGGAGACTGATGCAGGAGGATTGTTTGAGCCCAGGAGCCTGAGCGCAGCCTGGGAAACGTGCTGAGACTCCATCTCGACAAAAAATCAAAAAATTATCCAGGTGTGATGGTGCATACCTGTGGTCCCAGCTACTCAGGAGGCTGAGGCAGGAGGATCACTTGATCCCAGGAGGTGGAGGCTGCAGTGTGCCATGTTCACGCCACCTCACTCCAGCCTGAGTGACAGAGTGAGGCCCCATTTCAAAAAAATAAAAATTTCTTTGGCATGTGGAAATGTTGTTTAAAAAGTTTAGAAAACATTTTTTAAAACTCCAATATGAAAAGCTGGGTGCAGTGGCATGCGCCTGTGGCCCCAGGTACTTCGGAGGCTCTGGTGGGAGGATCATTCAGCTCAGGAGTTTCAGCATCTGTGGTTTTTCGATTTATTTATTTAAAACACAACAAAAACCAAAATTGCTTCAATCTTATAGTTTCTTTTGATATCAGCATTCTGGTTCTGTCCATTCTTAATCTTATTCTTTCCATTGAATGTAAGCTCATTTATTTAACAGAAATTTCCTCTTTCCTATTAATTTTGGAATTTCGTGGTACTTTTCCACTTTTAGGGAGATGCAATGCAGCGTCTTCAAGTCTCCCACTCTTACGCCTGTTTCCTTCACTTGTAAGAGCGCTTGTGATTTCGTTGTCCTGCCCAGATACCCAGGACAATCTCCCCATCTTAAAACTCTTAATTTAATCATATCTGTGAAGTCTCTTCCACCTGTAACAGAACATGTTCCTGGGTTTGAGGAAGTACAATGTAGATACTTTTGTGGGGCTGTGATTCTGCCTACCACAGACACTAAGCTTAAAGTGAAACCCACATCTTATTCAAGGCTTCGAGGTTTTCCTCTATTCGGTCATTTAAATTTAATTTTTGTTCCTGTCCTCCATAGTCTTCTACTCTCCAGGCTTCAGAGCTATCAGCTTACCATTCAATTATCTCCTTTTTTCCTGATCTTCCTTTTTTCATTTTTAAAAAACAATACCTTTCAAAGAGCAAAAGTTTTAGATTTTGATGAGGTTCATTCTAGCAAAATTGTATCATTTGTTATTTTTGTACCCTAAGAAATCTTTACCCCAAGATGTGAAGATTAGTTTCTGTGCTCTCTTACAAACGTGAAAGAATTCCAGTTTGTATGTTTAGGCCTGTGAGATTGGCAGAGGGGAACAAGACCACGCAGATCAGTCTTTCAGGATGCTTTTTTCTGTTTCTGGACTTTGCTGGGGTGACCTCACTGACACCCACGGCTTCAACATATGCGGATGGCTCCAAGTCTATCTGTGCAGCCCAGACCCTTCCTCATTTCCAGACCCTGGAAGCTGATGCCTTGGGCAGCTCCTCCTGTTTTCCCAGGCACCAGGAGCTCCCCCCTCCCCACAGTCCTGCTATCCTTAGGGCCCCTAGGTGTCTGGAGTACCACCATCTTCCAAGGTACATGGGCCTCCCCAGGGTCTGGGAGTCCCAGACATGTGACAAGAAATCAGATGACTTCACTGTCTAAATAAAACACTACTACTTGGAGGTAGAACATGGGAGCCCATGAATGTGGGAACAGCACACTACCAGGTGTGTTCCACCCATCACCTGGGCTCATCAGGAGGGTTCTTAGGAAGCATATAGTTTTAAGGGGGTTGGAGGAATAGTTCAGAGGCTGAGCTGTTGCACCCACATCTGAGAATCCCTTTCTAGTGCTCTATGTCCTTACAAATCCCCAGGAATCATCCTCTACTGGAGAGTTCCCAAAGCCCTTGCAGACCTTCCTTCTCTGTGCCATCCTGCGTGTGCTGCCCTTGAGCTGGGTGTCCCCCTGGTAGATGCTTCCATTCACTGCCCGTCCCATGGATTCTGTCCAAAGGTGGAATCTGTTATCAATGTGGATTTCTAATGGGAGTAATTTCCTCCCGAAGGGAAGCCTCAGTCTCACCAGCAATGGCAGACATCGCCAGGCAAGAAGACACAGAGGCAGTGAGATAGAAAGTGCACACCCCAGACAGCCTGCCCGCATCATCCTGAGGCGAACAGGACAAGGTGGCATCAGCAATCTTGTGAGCACAGCATATGTAGGAGTGACTTTCTGGAGTAGGATGAGCCTCACTGGGCTTGAGACTCTTGTGAGTGCTCAGGGTCTCCCCCTTAGAAAGGCACACATTTAATTCTCCATCTTGAAATTTGAACTAGGGCCCCCACAAATTATGCAGCCTGTTCTGTTCTGGAGGACCCATTCTTATCAGAACTTGGTGCTGGATTGGCTTGGAGAAAAGCCTGACCATAATCCTCAGGATGAAATAAAGGCCTGGATGAATGGACACTTCAGTCTCTAAGCAGACTTGCAGAAGACTGGAGCCTTCGGCATTCAGAAGAGGAATTCAGATGGTGCAAGATCTGAGGCCAGGCTCCAGCTCCCGCGGTCCCTTGGTAAGCAGGAGCTCCCTGAACCCACCGTGGGTCCTTGCTAGGGTTGTCTTGCCCATGTGTGCTTTAGACAGCAGCACCGCTTCTTCCATGGTGTAGATGGAGAATCCTCAACAAAGTCTTCCCAAGAATCTGATCATCACATCTTGAGCTCAGCCTCCCTGCAGCTTTTTTTATATTGACAGCCACTTCAGAGAGAGTCCTCTTTGATCCTTACAAGAAATATCCTGGTGCGAAAAACGACCAAAACCACATAGCCAGTCTCCACGCTGTTTAGAGAAAGCTGACTTAGCAATGTTGTCTGTTTTTTGGATGTACTGTGTTACTCATACATGAGAAAAAAGTTTTAAGAGTTAGCAAATAGGGTCACATCCAGCAGAGACCATATGATTGGGGACTAGGGCAATGGTGACTCCTCAGACCTCAGTTGCTGCCTGATAAACGTGGTTAACAGAGAAGTAGGAGGCAGTGACATGAAATGGGTGTTCACAGCGTTGTGTTGGGAATTGGATGAGAAACAAGAGCTTGAACTTGGATGTTCCCCAGAGCGAGCGCAAGGTCAGATGAGTTTTTCAAGATAGACTTGATTGGTCTTTTCCAGGGTGGGGCCTACAGTGAAAAATAATGATAGATTAATGGTTAATAATTAACTAGAGGAGGGCACTCCGTCTTCCAATTACATGTTGATTTGCTAAGTGGCTCAGTGACAAGGCAATTAAGACGAAGAAAGCAAATGTAGGAGGCACAGCATGGAGTGGAGTCAGCTGTTGGTGGCTTCTGCTGAGATGGCCACAGGACTCCAGGTTCCCCTGCCACGGCTGGCCACAGGACTGCTGCTTCTCCTCAGTGTCCAGCCCTGGGCTGAGAGTGGAAAGGTGTTGGTGGTGCCCACTGATGGCAGCCACTGGCTCAGCATGCGGGAGGCCGTGCGGGAGCTCCATGCCAGAGGCCACCAGGCGGTGGTCCTCACCCCGGAGGTGAATATGCACATCAAAGAAGAGAACTTTTTCACCCTGACAACCTATGCCATTTCGTGGACCCAGGATGAATTTGATCACCTTGTGCTGGGCCACATTCAACTGTATTTTGAAACAGAACATTTTCTGAAGAAATTTTTCAGAAGTATGGCAATTTTGAATGATATGTCTTTGGTCTATCATAGGTCTTGTGTGGAGCTACTGCATAATGAGGCCCTGATCAGGCACCTGAATGCTACTTCCTTTGATGTAGTTTTAACAGACCCTGTTAACCTCTGCGGGGCGGTGCTGGCTAAGTACCTGTCGATTCCTACTGTGTATTTTTTGAGGAACATTCCGTGTGACTTAGACTTTAAGGGCACACAGTGTCCAAATCCTTACTCTTATGTTCCTAAGTTACTAACAACCAATTCAGACCGCATGACATTCCTGCAAAGGGTTAAGAACATGCTCTACCCTCTGGCCCTGTCCTCCCTTTGCCATGCTCTTTCTGCTCCTTATGCAAGCCTTGCCTCTGAGCTTTTTCAGAGAGAGGTGTCAGTGGTGGATCTTCTCAGCCATGCATCCGTCTGGCTGTTCCGAGGGGACTTTGTGATGGAATACCCCAGGCCGATCATGCCCAACATGGTCTTCATTGGGGGCATCAACTGTGCCAACAGGAAGCCACTATCTCAGGTCTGTATTGGTGCCTTCATCCAATCAATGTTCCAGGCAAAACACTTTTTTAAAAAAATGTATTTACTTACAATTGCTTCCATATTTACTTATCTTTCCAAAGATTTCATTTCTGCTTCTCATTGTCATAATAGCCTTCAGTGAGATAAACTGTTAAGATTCTCTAGTAGCATATTTCAGGTTTTAAGTGGTCACTGAGAGGAAGAAGAAGTAGACACGAATGTTTGTAAAAGGACAGACAAGGACTGGTGTGACTCATAGAGACTGTTGGTTTGTAAAGGCACCATCTTCATGGTTGTACATGTCCTTCAGCTAGGTAGGAACAGGGACACTACATTTGGAACTGATCCATCCTGGATTTTTTGCTTGCATGATTTTCAGGGGAAAGATGATGCAACAGTAAATTACAGTTGTTGACATGATAATTTTTAGTGGTCTCGTCTTGCGAAAGATAGAGAGGTGACCACAGGAGATCTAGGCACCCACAGGAAGTAGAAGTGTCAAAGATGGTGACTCAGTGGAAGTGGGGCAATGAAGTTGGGATGGATGTCTGTGATTAGATAATGACACACGAAGTTCAGTTTCCAGACAGGGATCTGTGCTGACAAGACATTTTCTGGTGAGGATTTGGGATCTGGTGCACGATGTGGGGACATCTCAGAGTTCGGAAGGCACAGTGATAGTTGCATCTCAAATGATTCTTCTACTTGGAATGCTGAAATTATCAAGAAATGGTGGAAAGGGCTAGGGAGGAGATAAGACTGTGAATCTGTAAGCCCAGCGAAGCTGGGGACAGTGATGAATGGATATGTATCCAAGAAGGGAAGCATTTCTCAGGAGAGGCTCATCACATCACCAAACCCACCCTATTCCACTCCAGGTTTCTATAGTGGGATGTACTCCTTTACCAACAATTTCAGAGGCAGCTTTCATTAATCCAGAATATTTGGGTTTCGTTGAAATGGTACCCTGGGACCTGAATATTGTTTCTTATTCCTTGCTGTGCCATGTACGTCATGAGAATCAGCCTTTTTATGTCATATTCACCGAATGTATATGAACTTCCATGACTTTAGATCCTTTTGCATTCTTATTTCTGTACCTTTTTTATTAATGTAGGTATTATTGCAAAAGACTCTAAGCTTCATTTTTCTTTTTTGATCAAACGACATGATGATTTTTTTATTGGTGGTTTTCCCCCTTATGCAATGTAGTTATTCAATTATAAAATACGTGTTTATTTAGATTTGTAAAAATGTTGAAAAGTGGGATGGCATTTAAATAGTGACTGTTGTCCTTCCAGTTTTTTTTTTTTATTATACTTTAAGTTCTAGGGTACATGTGCACAACATGCAGGTTTGATACATAGGTATACATGTGCCATGTTGGTTTCCTGCACCCATCAACTCGTCATTTACATTAGGTATTTTTCCTAATGCTATCCCTCCCCCAGTCCCCCACCCCACAACAGGCCCTGGCGTGTGATGTTCCCCGGCCTGTGTCCAGTGTTCTTATTGTTCAATTCCCACCTATGAGTGAGAACATGTGGTGTTTGGTTTTCTGTCCATGTGATAGTTTGCTGAAAATGATGGTTTACAGCTTTGTCCATCTCCCTGCAAAGGACATGAACTCATCCTTTTTTATGGCTGCGTAGTATTCCATGGTGTATACGTGCCATATTTTCTTAATCCAGTCTATCATTGATGGACATTTGGATTGGTTCCAGGTCTTTGCTATTGTGAATAGTGCCACAATAAACATATGTGTGCATGTGTTCTTAGAGTAGTATCATTTATAATCCTCTGGGTATATACTCAGTAATGGTATGGCTGCGTCAAATGGTATTTCTAGTTCTAGATCCTTGAGGAATTGCCACACTGTCTTCCACAATGGTTGAACTAATTTACACTCCCACCTAGAAAGGTAAGCTGTTGCGTGAATGATTTCCCAAGATGGAGAAGTCTCTCTACCTGTTTGGAGACAGAAAGTGGAATCAGAGGAGAAGAAGATGATGGATAGAAAGGATCATTCCCTCTTCCAGATGCTTTCCAGTGTGTGATGTCAGCTGAACTAAAATCAGTTGTGTTGAGCTCCAGCCAGAAAAAAAAGTCTGGCATTTTGTTTTTTTGGAACCTAATGAAATGGTCACAGGTCTCCAGGTCTTTTAGGGCTCACAGGGTCATGCCTTTCCTTGCCCAGTGTACTTGGTGGGAAGGTACAAGTGTTTCTATGGAGGGTATTCATTTTAGGGATTTCAAGAGGGTCATCTTTGCACCACAGGAAATGCCCCCTTTTTCCACTCTGAAAACCTTATCAAACCCTTGTATAAAAGATGAATACCCACATACAGGCTCTAGCACTGTTCTGTTTTTGAGCTGAGACATTTTAAAAAGAGATTTTTCAATTCCAAAAATTCTTTAAATAAAATGCCCTTGCTGGGACAACATAGTGGGTCAACATTGTTTCCATCTCTACAAAAAGTTTTTTTTTTTAATTAGCTAGGTGTGGTAGCATTTCTGTAGTCCTAGCTACTGGGAATGCTGAGGAGGAAGGATCACTGGAGCCAAGGAATTCGTGGTTACAGTGAGGTATGATCTTGCCTAGGTAACAGCTACAGAGTGAGACCCTGTCTTTAAAACAAACAGACAAACAATCAAGCTTTACACTTCTGTAAAAGCAACACTTTCCATTTATGACAGCACTAATCCAGGATATATCAAAACTGAACTTGTGTTTGCTTTCAACTGTTAAAACTAGCCAGAGTTGTTACAGACCCACTACCTCTGAGTGACACTGGTGTGCCACTCTTTGCTGACCACTGAACAACGGGATTTATGTAACCAATTGTGCAGATACACACCAACTCATTCTACTCTACCCAGAGTGGTGATTTCCATCACACAAAACCACCATTAAACTGCCCGTGCCGTTCTACCACTTTGAAACTCCTTTCATTCCTGAACTGCTCCAAAAGCAAACCTACTCAGCAAACTACTCAGTGAGTATCTTCACACATGTAAGTTCCCTTGTCTGGTGTACAAAAAACTGAACTCATTTTTCAAAAGCCCTGACAGTCTGTCTTATTCTGATACTTCTTGTATGGTTATTGTATAAGAACCAACTAAGGCACCTCGGAGCATGTTGATTTCAGAGTTCAGTGTCAGACCCCATGTGCCCCTGTGGGATGGTGCCAGCTGACTGCCATGTTCCTGCTGTTTATTGCTTGGGTGCCATTACATGCAGAGTGGACTCTGAGGGTTCTAGAGCATATCCAAACCCATTATCACAGTCTTTTTGGTTAATGATGTGTTCAGGCCATGACTTTTCTGTAAAAAATTACCAGCATGCTGCTCTTAATTTTTTTCAGCCTGTCTAGTTCAGTTGCCCTTTTGCTCTCATGCCTTATGCAAACCCTTACTCAGAGGTGACCCTAGAAGATGGGACCCTTTGTGATGGACTACCCCAAGGCAACATGCCCCAAAAGGTCTTCATTTGGGGCATAACCTGTGCCAACAGAAAGGTACTTTCTCGTTGTGTTTACGGTGCCTCACCCCAAAAATATTACAGATACACTTGGCTTTCATCAACCTAATTTGATATGTTCCAAGCACAGCAATAGGATAGTACTGTGTGGCCTTATGGAGATCCTTTTTTTACATTTCCAGGACCTACTGCCAAGATCAGCTTGGTCGTGGAGACCCTAACCCAGCAGTGCTAGAGGAATTAAAGACACACACAGAAATATAGATTGTGGAGTGGGAAATCAGGGGACTCACAGCCTTCAGAGCTGAGAGCGCCAAACAGAGATTTACCCACATATTCACTGACAGCAAGCCAGTGATAAGCATCATTTCTATAGATTATAGATTAACTAAAAGTATTCCTTACGGGAAAAAAAGGGATGGGCCGAAACAAAGGGATGGGCTCTGGCTAATTATCTGCAGCAGAAACATGTCCTTAAGGCACAGGGTGCTCATGCTATTATTTGTGGTTTAGGAACACCTTAAGCGGTTTTCCTCCCTGGGTGGGCCAGGTGTTCCTTGCCCTCATTCCAGTAAACCCACAATCTTCAGCATAGGCATCATGGCCATCATGAACACGTCACAGTGCTGCAGAGATTTTGTTTATGGCCAGTTTGGGGGCCAGCTTCTTGCCAGATTTGGGGGCCTATCCCCAGCAACCTACCATAGTTGGAGAACCACGTTCAGGCTGAAGACAGTCCTAGTATACCATTGACCAACCATGTAACCCCAAGGTTTGACCTCAGCCTTCAGAGGGAACATGCTTCTTACACCGATTTCAGCTCAGTGATATGGCATTCAAATGTCTGACCTCCAAAATATTAAGAGAATAAATGCATGTTGTTTTAAGCCATCATTAAATTAAGCCAGAAGTATTGATATATTTGTAGATTTCACCACTACACACTAAACAATAAAGTCAAATGATTTAGAGCAAACCACCTGGCTCACAATTTCCCAACGGAAAAAGGTAAGGCTTAAAGTGCTGAACTGAACATTCTGTCCTAGCACTAGGAAATAATCATTGTCTGCCTCAGGCTTAAGTTTAATAAACAGCAAAGTGCATACAGATTTTTTACAACAATTGAAAGAAAAACAGAGGTCCTATCCGTGTAGTCCCAACAATAAGAATAGGCGTTGGCATGAAGTGTTTATAAATTCTTGGGTACAGTTGTTCTGAAAGTAAAGTTCACTTTCAATCCTAAAAAAAGTCTGCTATTCCTCCAGATGTGCTTAAAGTCAAATGTGGACTGGAATTACTTGGTGTCAATATGCAGTAACTGCTCTTTGCTATTTATTATGAAGGACTTTAACTCAACTCTCCATCTTCCTCTACTTCCACCCTTTCTTGGCCATTCTCAATGATTCTCTTGGTGGTGATTTTTTTGCCATCAACTATTTCAGTGGAAGTCGACATGGACTTGAAGCTGCCTGTCCCATCACTACCGTAGGACATGCAGAAGGAAGAAAGGCCCCCACTTCCCAGGGAGCCAAAGGAACGAAATCCCGTATCAAAAGAAGAAAAAAACACCCCCAAAAGCTGGAAATTCACTGAAGGTGGAGAAAAGGGGTGCAGACGCTCTGCTTCTGCTTCCCCAGCAGCTCCTCCAACCCCCCAAAATATTCTTCAGCGGGTTTCCCAAGAGGTCAAAGGAGAACGGGTCCCGGCCGCCAAAGAACTCCCTGAAGACCTCGGCCGGGTCCCGGAAGCTGAAGACGTACTCGAAGGGGTCCTCGAAGCGCCTGCTGCCAGCCCAGCCACCCTCCGCCCCCGCCTCGCCATAGTGGTCATAGATACCCGTTTCTTGAAGTCCGACAACACCACGTAGGCCTCTGCCACCTGCTTGAATCTCCTCTCCGCTTCCTCCTTGTTCTCGGGGTTTTTGTCAGGGTGCCACTTGAGCGCCAGCTTCCGGTATGCCTTCTTCATGGCCTGGGATGAGGCCTACCGGGGTACGCCCAGCACCTCGTAGTAGTCCACCATGCTGGACTGCCAGAACGGCCCGCCAGGCACTGGCACAGCCAGCGGCAAGGCTGCCAACACCCAGCGCTCAGCGACCTGGGCTGCCTGGAGGGACGCCCCTTATGACGCAGCCACATCTCATTGGTCGAGGCCTAAGAGCGCCTCGCATCCCAGGATGCAGTGCTCCTGGGACTGGCCCTGCTCTCTGTGAGGCTCTGTGAGGCTCTGTGATGCTCCATGACCAGGCACCGCCCACTCTGGCCCCCAACCAGCCGTGGTCTCCAAAAAGGGTGGGAAAAAGAGGTTGGGGGAAAGAGAAGGCTTTGACTTCGGCTGCCTGAAGAACTGTTTTTCTTAAAGTCGGCTTTATATCAGTCTTTTTCCTCGGCCACAGGAGGGAAGAGGGTGGTGGGAGTGAGTTTAGTCTGACCGGGGCTGAAGACATCCTGTTGTTTAGGACTTCAGTTCTCTAACGTTCCAGCCTCGGTGCCCATTTGCTTTTCTTCTTATGGATTATATCTATCATACATACTGCATTAGAGATTAAAACAGAATTAAAAAGACATATTCATTGGGCAATTTAATAAGAATAAACCCACGACACACTAGCAAATCTTATTTTCATTTAACTTTTATTGAGACAAAATGTAGCGAGAAGAGTGGCATCGTTTTACAGTTTTTGCATCTCTCTTTAGTACTTGGCTCTATAGAGAGGTGGATTCTCATGTCAGCTTCTGCATTCAATCTATTGCGATATTACACACCACCCATGTAGCTTCTGGAAAACTCCACTGTACACTTGTGAGAGAATGACAGAGAAAAAATCAAGTAGCATTATTATGGAAATAGTTTTAACTTTGCAAAATTCTCCTGAAAAATTCTTGGGAATCCCTAGGATTTCCTGGCTCATACTTTGAGAATCGCTAGTCTAGCACAGTAGTCCCTGGTATTCTGAAGGGATTAGTTTAGGTCAACCCTCCTCTCCATACCAAAATCTAGATACTCAAGCTCCTTTTATAAAATGGCACAGTATTTGTGTATAACCTACCCATATCCTCCTTTAAACATCTAGTCATCTCTTGATTACTTTTACCTAATAAATGTAAATGCTATGTAAATAGTTGTTTTACAGTATTGGTTTTTTATTTGTATTACTTGTATTGTTTTTTCATTGCTCTTCCCCCCAAATATTTTCAATCTGCTGTTGGCTGAATCTGCAGATGTGAAGCCCAAGTATATGGAGGGTCAAATGTGCATGTTATTCACTGTTCTTGACTGCTCAAACAACCAGGGAGATCCTCTCAGACAAAAGGAAATACAGCACTATTTACTGCATTGAAACCAGTAAGACTTGCAGGCCATGTTTATAGCACTGGGGATAAACTTGGGATGCAGTGATTATTTCCACTAGAACTGCTATATCATGACCATGAACTTTGGGGGGACTTTTTTTGAGATCTGAGTTCTCTTCACCTCCTTATTCTCTTTTTGACACTGGATTCTTTGCTTTGATAAATTGTGAGGCATTACACTAGTAAAGGTCACTCAGTTCTAAGGGGAAAATGATTAACCAAAGAACATTCTAAGAGTTCCTATAGGGTATTAGGTGTAATGAGGATGTGTTATCTCACCAGAACAAACTTCTGAGTTTATATAGCCTGTAGTGACATAACCTGAGACCCGGACTTGGCACTTGGTAAGCACACAATGAACAGTCATAGAAAGCTGGCCGAGAGTAGAGTTCAGTGGGAATAAAGCAATTTGGAAACATCAAAGCAAGTTTGGAGAACAAGTGATCCAGAATGGCTAGAGGGTAAGAGGCAGAGGGAGGGGGCAAGCAGAAGGGCTAGAGAGGAGGAATGAGCTTGGACAGGTGGGCTGGGGTCTATCCCAGAGTTTTGAGAGCAAGGCAGAGGACTCTGAATTTTCTTCTGTGCCCAGGAAGCTGCTGACCAAGGTTCCAGAAGTGTTGGTGGGGTGGGGTTTTTCAGGGAGCAGCTGATGCAGTGAGTCAGCAGGGACACCTGGGGGTTGGGCAACTGGGGGACTGGGGCCATGAAATGGGACCATGGCAGCTGGGTCTGAGAGACAGTGGTAGAAACATCCAGATTCAGCACTTACTTGCTGGCTTGGATGCAGGGTCTAGAATGAAAAGAGAAGGGAAGTCACTTCTATACAGAAACATGTCCAGAGTGCTTACTGTCTGCAAAACCATGGACTGGCACCTGAGTGATAGCATGATTCCAAAGCCACAATCTTGCCTGTAAGGAATATATGTATAGGATATAGCTATACTCTAATAGCAAGGACCCATATGCAAACTGCTAAAAGATACAAGGCAGAACAGAACAAAACGCTGTGGGGATTCAAGGAAGGTGGCTTTGTTCCCCCTGGAGGGCCCTGTAGATGATCTACAGGGCGCTGGACATGTTTATGTTGCTCCTTTAGTAACAAGTCCCTTCATTCTGATTTGATGAAAGGAGCTGGGATTGTGTCCAATGGTGGCCTATTAACTTACGTCTTCACTTAAAAAGAAAGTACCTTCAAAAGGGTTCCAGAAACACTTTCCATGGACATGTCACTCTTTAGTAGCTCTCAAAGCAAGACCATCATGTTGCTGCCCTGCTGTGTGATTTCTTAGCCCCTAGAGCACCATGCCCTGTAATTGCCTGGTTGTGAGTTTGCCTCTGTTCATCTGACCCCTCCTTTCAGGCAAGGACCATTTCTAACTTGGGTTTCTGTCCCTAGTTCCTAGCATAGTGACTGGCATACGGTAGGGCTCACACGTTCCATAAATATTTGGTGGCTAAGGGAATTAGCAATGGATTCTGCTTTGGTTCCAAAGCAGAGATGAATTGGATTGCTTAGTAGTGGTTTTCTGTTGTAATTCATGAGCGTGAATGTGGATTGCCTACTATTGCCTACCACTATTGGGGACCTCTCAGACCTCAGCTGCAGTCTGATAAACATGGTTAACAGAGAAGAAGGAGGCTGTGACATGAAATGAGTTTCCACAGGCCTTTGTTGGGAATTGGATGAGAAACAAGAGCTTGAACTTGGATGTTCCCCAGAGCGAGCGCAGGGTCAGATGAGTTTTTCAAGATAGGAGTGATCAGTCTTTCCCAAAGTGGGGGCCATAATGAAAGACAATGATTGGTTAATCGGTAATAATTAACTAGGAGGAGAGCACTCTATCTTCCAATCACATGTTGATTTGCTAGGTGGCTCAGTGACAAGGTAATTAAGACGAAGGAAACAATTCTAGGAGGCACAACGTGGGGTGGACAGTCAGCTGTCAGTGGCTTCTGCTGAGATGGCCACAGGACCCCAGGTTCCCCTGCTGTGGCTGGCCACAGGACTGCTACTCCTTCTCAGTGTCCAGCCCTGGGCTGAGAGTGGAAAGGTACTGGTGGTACCCATTGATGGCAGCCACTGGCTCAGCATGCGGGAGGCCGTGCGGGAGCTCCATGCCAGAGGCCACCAGGCAGCAGTCCTCACCCCGGAGGTGAATATGCACATCAAAGAAGAGAACTTTTTCACCCTGACAACCTATGCCATTTCGTGGACCCAGGAAGAATTTGATCGTGTTGTGCTGGGCCACACTCAACTGTACTTTGAAACAGAACATTTTCTGAAGACATTTTCTAAAAGTATGGCAATTTTGAAAAATATGTCTTTGGTCTTTCATAGGTCTTGTGTGGAGCTACTGCATAATGAGGCCCTGATCAGGCACCTGAATGCTACTTCCTTTGATGTGGTTTTAACAGACCCCATTTACCTCTGTGGGGCAGTGCTGGCTAAGTACCTGTCAATTCCTGCTGTGTTTTTTTTAAGGAACATTCCATGTGATTTAGACTTTAAGGGCACACAGTGTCCAAATCCTTACTCCTATATTCCTAAGTTACTAACGACCAATTCAGACCACATGACATTCCTGCAAAGGGTCAAGAACATGCTCTACCCTCTGGCCCTGTCCTCCCTTTGCCATGCTCTTTCTGCTCCTTATGCAAGCCTTGCCTCTGAGCTTTTTCAGAGAGAGGTGTCAGTGGTGGATCTTCTCAGCCATGCATCCGTCTGGCTGTTCCGAGGGGACTTTGTGATGGATTACCCAAGGCCGATCATGCCCAACATGGTCTTCATTGGGGGCATCAACTGTGCCAACAGGAAGCCACTATCCCAGGTCTGTATTGGTGCCTTCATCCAATCAATGTTCCAGGCAAAACACTTTTTAAGAAATGTATTTACTTAGAATTGCTTCCATATCTACTTATCTTTCTGGTGCTTTTATTTCTGCTTGTCGTCGTAATAGCCTTCAGTGAGATAAACTGTTAAGGGGTCTAGGTAGCGTATTTCAGGTTTTAAATGGTCACTGAGAGGAAGAAGAGGCAGAGATGAATGTTTATCAAAGGATGGACTAGGACTGGTGTGACTCATGGAGACTGTTCATTTGTAAAGGCACCATCTTCATGGTTGTGCATGTCCTTCATTGGGAAGGAGCAGGGACACTACATTGAGACTTGACCCATCCTGGATTTTTTGTTTGCATAATTTTCAGGGGAAAGATGATGCAACAGCAAATTACAATTGTTAATGTGATAATTTTTAGAGGTCCCATCTTGCGAATGATAGAGAGGTGACCACAGGAGACCTAAGCACTCACAGGAAGTAGAAGTGTTAAAGAGGTTGACTCAGTTCAGTGGAAATAGAGCAACGAAGATGGGATATATGTCTGTGATTATAGAATTACACACTGAGTTCAGTTTCCAGAGAGGGATCTGTGCTGACAAAAGACTTTTCTGGTCAGGATTTGGGGTCTGGTGCATGATGTGGGGACATCTCAGAGTTTGGAAGGCATAGTGATGGTTGCAGGTCAATTGGGTCTTCTACTTAGAATGCTGAAATTATCAAGAAATTGTGGAAGGGGCTAGGGAGGAGATAAAACTGTGAGCGTATAAGCTCAGTTAAGCTAGGGACAGTGATGAATGGACATGTGTCCAAGAAGGGAAGTGCTTCTCAGGTGATGCTGATCATATCACCAAACCTACCCTATCCCACTCCAAGTTTCTATAGTGGGATCTACTTCTTTGCCAACAATTTCAAAGGCAGCTTTCTTTAATCCAGAATATTTGGGGTTCACTGATATAGTACTCTGGGACCTGAATATTGTTTCTTATTCCTTGGTGTGCCAGATATTTCATGAGAGAATTCAGCCTTTTTATGCCATATTCACCAAATGCATATGAACTTCCATGACTTTTGATCCTTTTGTATTTTTGTTTCTGTACTTCTTTTTATTAACATAGGCATTATTGCCAAACACTCTAAGCTTCATTTTTTTAAATCAAACCACATGATTTTTTTTATTGGTGATTTTCCCCCTTATGCAGTGTAGTTATTCAATTATAAAATATGTGTTTATTAGATTTGTAACAATGTTGAAAAGTGGGATGGCATTTAAATAGTGACTCTTGCCCTTTTCTTCCAGTTTTTCAATGTGAACATATTCTCTAGTGTTAACTACATTGCTCAAAACTTCACTGTCATCTCAGTGGAGCAGAACGAATTGGGAACTGTGGCACAGGTCACTCTTGCTATGCCCCTTAGAGAATTAGAGAATATTAGCAAGGCTAATTTTCGAGTGTGGTAAAGAACAGGCTAATGTATTCAATAATGAGGCCACTGACTCTTCCTCAACATGAAGTCACACTAGATTTATTACGATTTGGCACTGTATCCCCCACCAAATCTCATCTTGAATTGTAATCCTCATAATCCCCACGTGTCAAGGACAGGATCTGGTGGGAGATGATTGGATCATGGGGGCAGTTTCCTACCTGCTGCTCTCATCATAGTGAGTGAGCTCTTATGAGATCTGATGGTTTTATAAGGGACCATTATCCCTTCACTTGTAAGCTTTTCCTCTTTCTCTCTCTCACTTGCCACCATGTAAGACATGTCTTTGCCTCTCTCTCACCTTCTGCCAGGATTATAAATTTCCTGAGGCACCCCCCACCAGCCACCTGGAACTGTGAGTCAATTAAAGCTCTTTCCTTTATAAATTACCCAGTCTTGGATATGTCTTTATAGCAGTGTGAGAATGGACTAATATATTAAATTGGTGCCATGGAGAGTGGGGTACTGCTATAAAGATACTTGAAAATGTGGAAGTGACTTTGGAACTGGGTAACAGGCAGAGGTTGGAACAGTTTGGAGAGCTCAGAAGAAGACAGGAAGATGTGGGAAAGTTTGGAACTTCCTAGAGACTCGTTGAATGGTTTTGACCAAAATGCTGATAATGTTGTGGACAATGAAGTCCAGGCTGAATCTCAAATGGAGATGAGGAACTTACTGGGAACTGGAACAAAGGTCACTCTTGCTATGCTTTAGCAAAGAGACTGGTGGCATTTTGCCCCTGCCCTAGAGATCTGTGGAACTTTGAACTTGAGAGCGATGATCTGAAATTGGAACTTATGTTTAAAAGGGAAGCAGAGCATAAAAGTTTGGAAAATTTGCAGCCTGACCATGTGGTAGAAAAGAAAAACCCATTTTATGGGGAGAAATTCAAGCCAGCTGCAGAAATACTGGCTATATAAATTTGCATAAGTAAGGAGGAGCCAAATGTTAATTGCCAAGACAATGGGGAAAATGGCTTCAGGGCAAATCAGAGACCTTTGCAGCAGACCCTCCCATCACAGGCCTGGAGGCCTAGGAAGGAAAAATGGTTTTGTGGGCTGGGTCCATGCCCCCACTGCTGTGTGCAGCCTCAGGATTTGGTGCACTGTGTCCCAGTGGCTCCAGCCATGGCTAAAAGGGGCCAAGGTAAAGCTCAGGCCATTGCTTCAGAGGGTGCAAGACTCAAGCCTTGGCAGCATCGATGTGGTGTTGGGCCTGTGGGTACACAGAAGATAAGAATTTAGGTTCGGGAACCTCCACATAAATTTTAGAGGATGTAAGGAAATGCTTGGATGTCCAGGCAGAAGTTTGCTGCATGGATGGAGCCCTTATAGAGAACCTCTGCTAGAGCAGGGTGGTAAAGAAATGTGAGGTTGGAGCCCCCACACAGAGTCTCCACTGGGGCATTGCCTAGTGGAGTTGTGAGAAGGCGGCCACCATCCTCCAGAATCCCAAAGAGTAGTCCAATAGCTTGCACTGTGTGCCTGGAAAAGCCACAGACACTCAATGCCAGCCTCTGAAGGCAGCCAGGAGGAGGGCTTCACCCTGCAAAGCCACAGTGTCCAAGTTACCTGAGACTGTGGGAGCCCACTTCTGGCATCAGCATGACCTAGATATGAGACATGAAGTCAAAGGAGATCATTTTGGAGCTTTAAGATTTAATGACTGCCCTGCCTGGTTTTGGACTTGCATGGGGCCTGTAGCCCCCCTTTTTTGGCCAGTTTCTCCCATTTGGAATGGGAACATTTACCCAATTTCTGTACCCCCATTGTGTCTTGGAAGTTACTAACTTTTGATTTTACAGGCTCATAGGGGGAAGGGACTTGCCTTGTCTCAGATGAGACTTTGGACTATGGACTTTTGAGCTAGTGCTGAAATGAGTTAAGACTTTGGAGGATTGTTGGGAAGGCACGACTGGTTTTGAAATGTGAAAAGACATGAGATTTGGGAGGGGCCAGGGGGCAGAATGATACGGTTTGACTCTGTGTTTCCACCCAAATCTCTTCTCAAATTGTATCTCCATAATTTCCATGTGTTAAGGGTGGGACCTGATGGGAGGTGATTGGATCATGTGTGTAGTTTCCCCCATGCTGTTCTCATCCTACTGAGTGAATTCTAATGAGAGATGATGGTTTTATAAAGGGCTCTTCCTCCTTCACTCACAAGTGAACTCTTCCTCTCTGTTTCTCTCTTGCTTGCTGCCATGTGAGACATGCCTTTGCTTATCTCTCACCTTCTGTCATGATTGTAAGTTTCCTGAGGCCTCCCCAGCCATGTGGAATTGTGAGTCACTTAAACCTTTGTCTTTTATAAATTACCCCATCTCAGGTACGTCTTTATAGCAGTGTGAGAACAGACTAATACAAGATTGGTGGTGATTGAAGTTATACTGAAAGGGTTTAAAGGAGAGTTTGAGAAAAGGAAATGAATCTGCATTTATTGAGAAAGTTGATGAGAAACTGGAATTAGAAATTCCTAGAAAGGTAAGCTGTTGTGTGAATCATTTCCCAAGATGGGGAAGTCTCTCTACCTGTTTGGAGACAGAAAGTGGAATCAGATGTGAAGAAGATGATGGATAGAAAGGATCATTCCCTCTTCTATATGCTTTCCAGTGTGTGATGTCAGCTCAACTAAAATCAGCTGTGTTGAACTCCAGCCAGAAAAAGTGTCTGGCATTTTGGTTTTTTGGACCCTACTGAGATGGTCACAGGACTCCAGGTCTCTTGGGGCTCACAGGGTCATGTCTTTCCTTGCCTGGCGTGCTTGGTGAGAAGGAACAAGTGATTCCATGGAGGGAATTCATTTTAGGGGTCTCAAGAGGGTCATCTTTGCAACAGAGGAGATGCCCCTTTTTCCATTCTGGAAACCTGATTTATCAAACCCTTTTATAAAAGATGAATACCCACATATAGGCCTCCAGCAGTGTTATGTTTTTGAGATGAGACATTTTAAAAAGCGATTTTTGAATTCTAAAAATTGTTTAAATAAAATGCTCTTGCTGGGACAACATAGTGGGTCAACATCATTCCCATCTCTAAAAGAAGATTTTTTTTTTAAAAAAAAAACATTAGCTAGGTGTGGTTGCTGTTGTTTCAGTTACTGGGAATGCTGAGGAGGAAGGATCACTTGAGCCCAGAAATTCATGTTTACAAGTGAGGTATGATCTTGCCTAGGCAACAGCCACAGAGAGAGACCCTGTCTCTAAAACAAACAAACAATAACCAAACAAGCTTTACACTTCTGTAAAAGGAACACTTCCCATTTATGACATCAGTAATCTAGGATATATCAAAATTTGAACTTTGTGTTAGCTTTCACCTGTTAAAACTAGCCAGAGTTGTGACAGATCCACTACCTCTGAGTGACACTGGTACGCCACTCTTTGCTGACCACTGAACAATGGGATTTATGTAACCAATTGTGTAGATACAAACCCACTCATTCTATCCTACCCAGAGTGGTGATTTACAACACAGAAAACTACCATGAAACTATTCCCATGCCTTCCTCCCACCTCAAAACTCCTTTTATCCCTGAACTGCTCCATAAGCAAACCCACCCCCAGCAAACTACTCAGTGAGTATCTTCACACATGTAAGTTCCCTTATCCGGATCACTAAAAAATGAACTCATTTTTCAAAAGCCCTGACAGTCTGTCTTATTCTGATATTTCTTGTATAGTTATTATATAAGAAGCAACTACCTAGCCACCTTGGAGCATGTTGATTTCAGAGTTCAGTGTGAGACCCCATGTGCCCCTGTGGGATGGTGCCAGCTGACTGCCATTTTCCTGCTGCTTATTACTTGGGTGCCATTCCATGCAGATTGGACTCTGAGGGTACTAGAGTATATCCAAACCCATTGTCACAGTATTTGTTAGTTAATGATGTGTTCAGGCCATGATTTTTCTGTAAAAAATTACCAGCATGCTGCTCTTAATTTTTTTCAGCCTGTCTAGTTGTTGCCCTTTTGCGCTCATGCAAACCTTTCCTCAGAGGTGACCCTAGAAGATGGGACCATTTGTGATGGACTACCCCAAGGCAATATGCCCCAAAAGGTCTTCATCTGGGGCATAACCCGTGCCAACACAAAGGTACTTTCTCAGTTGTGTGTATGGTGCCTCGCCCAAACAATATTACAGATACACTTGGCTTTCATCAACCTAATTTGATAGCCCCAAGCACAGCAATAGGATAGTTGTGCGTGGCCGCATGGAAACAGTTTTTTTTTTTTACATTTCCAGGACCTACCATAGTTGCAGAACCGCGTTAGGGCTGAAGACAGTCCTAGTATATCAATGATCAACCATGTAACCCCAAGATCTGTCCTCAGCCTTCAGAGGGAACATGCTTCTTACACCGACTTCAGCTCAGTGATATGGGATTCAAATGTCTGACCTCCAAAATATTAAGAGAATAACGTGTGTTGTTTTAAGCCACCAAGTTTGGGTAATTTGTTACAGCCGTGATAGGAAAGGAATGCATCCACTTTGCCAGGTTTACCTGCTTTTATAAAGCCTGGGTTTAACCTTTTATCTAAATAATGGTCAACTCTTCCTACATCACGAGCATTTATGTGCAATTAAAAGCCATCATTAAATTAAGCCAGAGTATTAATATATTCATAGATTTCACCACCACACAGTAAAACATTGAAGTCAAATGATTTAGAGCAAACCACCAGGCTCACACTTTCCCAAGGGAAAAAGGTAAGGCTCAAAGTGCTGAGATGAACATTCTGTCCTAGCACTAGGAAACAATCATTGTCTGCCTCAGGCTTAAGTTTAATAAATAGCAAATTGCATACAGATATTTACAATGATGGAAAAACAAACAGAGGTCCTATCCGTGTGGTCCCCACAATAAAGACAGGCGTTGGCATAAAGTGTTTATAAATTCCTGGGTACAGTTGTTCTGAAAGTAAAGTTCACTTTCAATCCAAAAAAAATCAGCTATTCCTCCAGATGTGCTTAAAGTCAAATGTGGACTGGAATTACTTGGTGTCAATGCGGAGCAACTGCTCTATGCCATTTATTATGAAGGACTTTAACTCAACTCTCCATCTTCCTCTACTTCCACCCTTTCTTGGCCATTCTCAATGATTCTCTTGGTGGTGATTTTTTTTGCCATCAACTATTTCAGTGGAAGTCGACATGGACTTGAAGCTGCCTGTCCCATCACTACCGTAGGACATGCAGAAGGAAGAAAGGCCCCCATTTCCCAGGGAGCCAAAGGAACGAAATCACGTATCAAAAGAAGAAAAACCACCCTCAAAAGCCGGTAATTCACTGAAGGCGGAGAAAAGGGGTGCAGACCCTCTGCTTCTGCTTCCCCGGGAGTTTCTCCGACCCCCAAAAATATTTTACAGCGGGTTTCCAAAGAGGTCAAGGGAGAATGGGTCCCGGCCTTCAAAGAACTCCCTGAAGACCTTGGCCAGGTCGCGGAAGCTGAAGACGTACTCGAAGGGGTCCTCGAAGGGCCTGCCGCCTGCGCAGCCGCCCTCCGCCCCCGCCTCGCCATAGCGGTCATAGATATCGCGTTTGTTGGCGTCCGACAACACCACGTAGGCCTCGGCCACCTGCTTGAATCTTCTTTCCGCTTCCTACCTGTCCTCGGGGTTTTTGTCGGGGTGCCACTTGAGCGCCAGCTTGCGGTATGCCTTCTTGATGCCCTCGGACGAGGCCTACCGGGGTACGCCCAGCACCTCGTAGCAGTCCACCATGCTGGACTGTCAAAACGCCCCGCAGGGCACTGGCACCGCTAGCCGCAAGGCTGCCAAAACCCAGGCGCGGGCCAGAGCCTTGGCGACCTGGGCCGCCTGGAGGGACGCCCCTTATGACGCAGCCACATCTCATTGGTCGAGGCCTATGAGCGCCTCGCATCCCAGGATGCAGTGCTCCTGGGACTGGCCCTGCTCTCTGTGAGGCTCTGTGAGGCTCTGTGATGCTCCGCGACCAGGCCCCGCCCACTCCGGCCCCCAACCAGCCGTGGTCTCCAAAAAGGGTGGGAAAAAGAGGTTGGGGGAAAGAGAAGGCTTTGACTTCGGCTGCCTGAAGAACTGTTTTTCTTAAAGTCGGCTTTATATCAGTCTTTTTCCTCGGCCACAGGAGGGAAGAGGGTGGTGGGAGTGAGTTTAGTCTGACCAGGGCTGAAGACATCCTGTTGTTTAGGACTTCAGTTCTCTAACGTTCCAGCCTCGGTGCCCATTTGCTTTTCTTCTTATGGATTATATCTATCATACATACTGCATTAGAGATTAAAACAGAATTAAAAAGACATATTCATTGGGCAATTTAATAAGAATAAACCCACGACACACTAGCAAATCTTATTTTCATTTAACTTTTATTGAGACAAAATGTAGCGAGAAGAGTGGCATCGTTTTACAGTTTTTGCATCTCTCTTTAGTACTTGGCTCTATAGAGAGGTGGATTCTCATGTCAGCTTCTGCATTCAATCTATTGTGATATTACACATCACCCATGTAGCTTCTGGAAAACTCCACTGTACACTTGTGGGAGAATGACAGTGAGAAAATCAAGTAGCATTATTATGGAAATAGTTTTGACTTTGTAAAATTCTCCTGAAAAATTCTTGGGGATCCCTAGGATTTCCTGGCTCATACTTCAGAGACCTGCTAGTCTAGCAGAGTAGTCCCTGGTATTCTGAAGGGATTAGTTTAGGTCAACCCTCCTCTCCATACCAAAATCTAGATACTCAAGCTCCTTTTATAAAATGGCACAGTATTTGTATATAAGCTACCCATATCCTCCTTTAAACCTCTAGTCATCTCTTGATTACTTTTACCTAATAAATGTAAATGCTATGTAAATAGTTGTTTTACAGTATTGGTTTTTTATTTGTATTATTTGTATTGTTTTTTCATTGCTCTTCCCCCCAAATATTTTCAATCTGCTGTTGGCTGAATCTGCAGATGTGAAGCCCAAGTATATGGAGGGTCAAATGTGCATGTTATTCACTGTTCTTGACTGCTAAAACAACCAGGGAGATCCTCTCAGACAAAAGGAAATACAGCACTATTTACTGCATTGAAACCGTTAAGACTTGCAGGCCATGTTTATAGCACTGGGGATAAACTTGGGATGCAGTGATTATTTCCACTAGAACTGCTATATCATGACCATGAATTTTGGGGGGACTTTTTTTGAGATCTGAGTTCTCTTCACCTCCTTATTCTCTTTTTGACACTGGATTCTTTGCTTTGATAAATTGTGAGGCAATACACTAGTAAAGGTCACTCAATTCCAAGGGGAAAATGATTAACCAAAGAACATTCTAATGGTTCATAAAGGGTATTAGGTGTAATGAGGATGTGTTATCTCACCAGAACAAACTTCTGAGTTTATATAACCTCTAGTTACATAACCTGAAACCCGGACTTGGCACTTGGTAACCACGCAATGAACAGTCATAGTAAGCTGGTCAAGGGTAGAGTTCAGTGTGAACAAAGCAATTTGAGAACATCAAAGGAAGTTTGGGGAACAGCAAGTGATCCAGAATGGCTAGAGGGTAAGAGGCAGAGGGAGGGGGCAAGCAGAAGGGCTAGAGAGGAGGAATGAGCTTGGACAGATGGGCTGGGGTCTATCCCAGAGTTTTGAGAGCAAGGCAGAGGACTCTGAATTTTCTGTGCCCAGGAAGCTGCTGACCAAGGTTCCAGAAGTGGTGAGGTGGGGTTATTCAGGTGGCAGCCGATGCAGTGATTCAGAAGGGACAGCTGGGGGTTGGGGAACGGGGGGCTGGGGCCCTGAAATAGGACCATGGCAGCTGGGTCCGAGAGACAGTGGTAGAAACATCCAGATTCAGCACTTACTTGCTGGCTTGGATGCAGGGTCTAGAACGAAAAGAGAAGGGAAGTCACTTCTATACAGAAGCATGTCCAGAGTGCTTACTGTCTCCAAAACCATGGACTGGCACCTGAGTGATAGCACAATTCCAAAGCCAAAATCTTGCCTGTAAGGAATATATATATATATATATATATATATATATATATATATATGATATAGCTATACTCTAATAGCAAGGACAGATACGCAAACTGCTAAAAGATACAAGGCAGAACGCAGAACAGAACAAAATGCTGTGGGGATGCAAGGAAGGTGGCTTTGTTTCCCTGGAGGGTCCTGTAGATGATCTACAGGGCGCTGGACATGTTTATGCTGCTCCTTTAGTAATAAGCCCCTTCATTCTGATTTGATGAAAGGAGATGAAAGGAACTGGGAGTGTGTCCAATGGTGGCCTATTAACTTATGCCTTCAGCTTAAAAAGAAAGTACCTTCAAAAGGGTTCCAGAAACACTTTCCATGGACATATCACTCTTTCGTAGCCCCCAAAGCAAGACCATCATGTTGCTGCCCTGCTGTGTGATTTCTCAGCCCCCAGAGCACCATCCCCTGTAATTGCCTAGTCATGAGTTTGTCTCTGTCTACTTGACCCCTCCTTTCAGGCAAAGATCATTTCTAACTTGACTTTCTGGGCCTAGTTCCTAGCATAGTGACTGCCATACAGTAGGGCTCACACATTCCATAAATTTTTGTCGGATGAGGGAACTAGCAATGGATTCTGCTTTGGTTTCAGGGCAGAGATTAATTGGATTGCTTAGTAGTGGTTCTCTGCTGTAATTCATGAGCGTGAATGTGGATTGCCTACTATTCAGATTAGTAAGTGTTTCTTGGTCAAGGGCAGAGCTGTGGCCACAAACCATCCAGGTACACAGCAGAAGCAGCCTCAAAAAGCTTGGAAGCTCTGCATGATGGAGGAAAGTCATAAAATCATTACAGTGGTGACTTATGTGTTTATAGCCCCTTTACTCTCTATAATCTGCAAATGAACTCACACAGCATTGGGACTTTGGAAGAATTATCACCCTTAAGGTTTAAATTAAACTGTGAATTTCAGAATTTCTAATAAGGACACAACAAAGAGTGAAAGCATTGCTATGTCTATTCTGCTTGCCCAGAATCTTGGTCCTAAAAAATGAAGAGTGCTTGGGTGTGGGGAGGAGCTTCAGTGTACGCGTGCAAAGTACCTACTCTGAGGAGCAGAATGAGAGGGTACCATAATTACCTGTTAATACGTCTCATAGGACACCAAAATTCTATAGCTGTTTCTCTATGATCCTCTAAGCACATCCCCAAGTATGGCTGGCCAGTGATGTGTATGGTTAAAACGTTGGGATCTGTGCAGTTATCTTGGAATTGTATAGTACAGCAGTATATCTCCCCCCAAAAGAGTGTAATACTTCCAGTTCTGGCTGCACAATACTTGCCCCAGAGTCCATGGTCAATAAACACAAATTTGAGTTATTGTTTTTGCTCATCTTTCCCTTTTGACTTCAACTCAGTCATCAGAATTTCCCCAAATGCCTTATTTTCCCCTGGATCTTGGGCCAGTGGAATGAGTACAATTTAACTTAATTGAATTTGCTTATCTATTTGGTTTCCTGTTGTGAACAAAAGTTCTCTGAAAAGGAATTTGGAAGAAAGAGACTTTGTTCCAGTGAACAGTTTGCAAACCAGGGAGTTACAGCCTCTGGTATACAATGAAGGTGAGTTACACAGAACACAAGGCAGGCAGGTTTCATGGCAAAAAGTTCCTTCCCATGTTCCCAATCAGGTCCATTTATGTAAATGAAGGATGGAAACTTCCTTAGTTCTTATTGGTCAGTGCAGCTGCATTCTGATTGGTTGATGAAGCTGAGCCCTGAGTGGCTGAGGTGGGTGAGCTCTAATTGGTTGGTTCAGGTGAGTGCTGAAAATCTCAACTACAAAAAGGTACAGGTTTTCAGGGCACTCAGAGTAACTGTGTGACCTGTGGTAAGCCAAGGGTCAGTTGGCTCTATTTTAAATCCAGGCCCAGTTAGCCACTCAAGATCTATCTTACAGGACTGGCTCTTTCAGGTTCACACTAATACAGGCCCGTCCTTGGGGAAGACTTCTGTGCACATGCACTCCAGTGAATTTCCCTTTCTGGTCATTCTCTACCCCAGCACGCCCCCCACCCCCGCCCCGCCCCACCCACCCACCTGTTCCTTTCCTTCTTAGCATGATTCACGATTTCTAAGTTCCTGCTCATCTTTTTAAATTGTGAGTCTGGCTCACCTCATGGCGCGTGAGTTCTGAGGAGGCAGGAGACTCGTGTGGTGGGCTCCGCCGCAGCCTCAAGACCCCACACTGTGCTGGACTCAATAAATATTGTTGGATGAAGGAGCGAAACACATGATACAAGTGAGCAGGCAGTACCGGGGGAGCTGTGGGGAGGGCACTCTTACAGGTTTCCATGGCGAAAGCGGGGGTACAGTTGTGTTCTTTCCTTTCTAAAAGGCTTTCTAAAAAGCTTTCTGTTTAATTTCTGATAAAGAAGCCTAACTTGTCACTACATAGTTGTCCTTCTTCCTCTCTGGTAACACTTCTTGGTCTGTGGAAATACTAATTTAATGGATCCTGAGGTGCTGGAGGTACTTTGCTGTGTTCACTCAAGAATGTGATTTGAGTATGAAATTCCAGCCAGTTCAAGTGTTGTTGCCTATTAAGAAACCTAATAAAGCTCCACCTTCTTTATCTCTGAAAGTGAACTCCCTGCTACCTTTGTGGACTGACAGCTTTTTATAGTCATGTGACACAGTCAAACATTAACTTGGTGTATCGATTGGTTTTTGCCATATATATAAGTAGGAGAGGGCGAACCTCTGGCAGGAGTAAAGGCGCCATGGCTGTGGAGTCCCAGGGCGGACGCCCACTTGTCCTGGGCCTGCTGCTGTGTGTGCTGGGCCCGGTGGTGTCCCATGCTGGGAAGATACTGTTGATCCCAGTGGATGGCAGCCACTGGCTGAGCATGCTTGGGACCATCCAGCAGCTGCAGCAGAGGGGACATGAAATAGTTGTCCTAGCACCTGACGCCTCGTTGTACATCAGAGAGGGAGCATTTTACACCTTGAAGACGTACCCTGTGCCATTCCAAAGGGAGGATGTGAAAGAGTCTTTTGTTAGTCTTGGGCATAATGTTTTTGAGAATGATTCTTTCCTGCAGCGTGTGATCAAAACATACAAGAAAATAAAAAAGGACTCTGCTATGCTTTTGTCTGGCTGTTCCCACTTACTGCACAACAAGGAGCTTATGGCCTCCCTGGCAGAAAGCAGCTTTGATGTCATGCTGACGGACCCTTTCCTTCCTTGCAGCCCCATCGTGGCCCAGTACCTGTCTCTGCCCACTGTATTCTTCTTGCATGCACTGCCATGCAGCCTGGAATTTGAGGCTACCCAGTGCCCCAACCCATTCTCCTACGTGCCCAGGCCTCTCTCCTCTAATTCAGATCACATGACCTTCCTGCAGCGGGTGAAGAACATGCTCATTGCCTTTTCACAGAACTTTCTGTGCAACGTGGTTTATTCCCCGTATGCAACCCTTGCCTCAGAATTCCTTCAGAGAGAGGTGACTGTCCAGGACCTATTGAGCTCTGCATCTGTCTGGCTGTTTAGAAGTGACTTTGTGAAGGATTACCCTAGGCCCATCATGCCCAATATGGTTTTCATTGGTGGAATCAACTGCCTTCACCAAAATCCACTATCCCAGGTGTGTATTGGAGGGGGACTTTTACACGCATGTATTCTTTCAGCTGTATTACTTTGGATCGATTAACTAGCCCCAGATATATGCTAAGCAAGCATTCTGAGATAGTTTAAAATGCCCTCTTTTGTTAATCTTGACTCCTAGGCTTGAGTCTGTCTTTGGCATCATCTTCTGGATGATTTCTTGGTATCTGAGATTTCTGGAAAGCATTCCTTGGACATTTTACTCTGTGTGCTCCAGTGGATAGTAATCAATTAGAAACAACAAGCCGTTAAATGCCATAAGCAGAGAATGCTGGGTTTGGGGCACCTTGCAGAAAACTCAACTGAAGCCTGCACCTTGCCCTGGATTCAGTCAGGCAGGCAATGTTCAGGACTGATGAAATCATTCTTTGATGATGATAGATCCTGGCAATGAAAGTTGCCTTTGTGATCCTGGTTAAAGCTCTGGTTTCTAAATATTCTGATAAGAAGCTAGATGCTGCAGTCCCTTCTCTTCTAATGAGTGAATCACCAGACACTCAGATTCTGACATGATACAGAAAGGTTGTGGGTTTCATTCTCAAGCTATTAGGTTTATTTTTACCCTACAGAGTTTGAAGTATGCAAAAAGTAGCATTCACATCCTCATCTAAATCTCAACAGAGGATAGAGAAGAACAGGAGAGGTTCCTTCAGATGGAGGGTTAGGGAAGGACTCTCTGAGGAGGTGACATTTCAGTGAACTTCATTCATTTATCCTTCAAAGATTGGCTGAGGATCTACTGGCAGCCCAGGCACTTCCCAGGTGCTGAGTCTGGTTCCCGTTAAGGGGACTGATATCACCTTCAAAGAGCACCAGACCTTATTTCCACTATACCTCCAATGTGATTTGTATTTTTTTTAAATTTCCTGTGCATTTTCCTTCATAGCACATCAAATATGGCAGTCATTTCACTTAGATAGTTGTTGATTGTCTGCTTCACATCATGAGCCACGTGGGGACATGTGTGACTTTGCATTAATCACATCCACTGTATGCTCCGTCCTCAACACCTGCCAGTGGGTCTGCATGTATTTGGCGCCCCATAAATCTCAGCACCTAAGGCACAGAATGGGCACCCACCGAATATGTGTTAAATTAATGAATGAAAAGAAAGGTGCCAACTGAAGTCTAGTTACTGAAGAGAAAGTAATCCACAATAGCTCTTTTTAGTTCTTTGTACTCCAGCTATTACATACCAATATGTATATACAAACATATATAAAATTTTTTGGTTGCTTTTTCTACAAAATAGAGTAACAGCATATTCCCACTGCCCACTTACCAATATGTCACGGATATTACTCCAGTTTTAAATGCTATTACTTTTTAAACTCTGAAGTAGTATTTCATGGTACTTGTGTATCACAGTGTATTCTGCTAGGGATCTGGTCTATTTCCCCACAGAAGAACATTACAATTTGTATTCCAGGAGTTTTGTTGTTGTGACTTCAAACACTTCCTTTAAAAAGATAAGCTATTTTGTAGTTTAAAGAACATTGGTTCTATTTCTTTCTCATTCATCTTTTCTTAAGTATTTTACATGGTTTTTTTTTTGGTCACTACTGTGAATGTGTTATTTTTTTCCATTTCTATCTCTAGCTGATTATCTACTCACTACTCAGCTATCTCATCAAAATATTGATTTTCATAATAAAAAATAACAGGCAGTCATTTGCTGATAAAGAAATTTTGGTTTCTTCTGTTCCAAATTCCATGCCAAATATCAGGGTTATTGAATTTATTAGAATCTCTAAAAACAGTTGAATAATTCTGGCAATAGGAAAGATGCCTGCCTTGCTGCTATTTTAGTGGAAATTGATTATCATTTCATTGTTTTGCATTATGTCAGCCATTGTTTTCTGGCAAATAGTCTTTATTGATTTAGATAATTTCCTTCTTTACATGAGGATGTTTGTAGGAGAGGCACTGAACTTTATCAGCTGCCTTTCTGGCATTTATTGATAGAACCATAAATGTCTAAGTGGTGAATTGTGTTGACTACATATTGGTTGTTGCCTTGTTTGGTGCAGTCAGGCTTAGGTATGAAAATGTTTGTAAATTGTACCTTTTAGTAACCTTCTTTGTCTTGTCGAATGTTTTAATCCGAAATTCCACTTTTTGGATATTACTATTAACCACTTCTGTATTATTTTTGTTTACATTTCCCTAGCACATCTTTAGTACTCCTTTGTCTTCAAGCTTTCTTCCTTTTTTAAACAACATGGAACTGGTATTTTTAATCCAGTCAGGCAGTTGCATTAATAAGTGCATTTTGCCTATTTGAATCTAACAATTAATAGATTTGATTGTAACTCTCTCAGTTTACTTTATGTTTAGTTGACTTTGCCATTCTCCTTTTTCCAGATTTTTACTGGTTGGTCGAGTTACTATTTTTATTTTCTCTTTCTTCCTTTGTTAACTAAAAATGCCACTCTGCACTACCATTCCTCTTGTGTTGATGGTCCTGTTCTCAATACTCTTGATAAAACTCCTGAACTTTAAGAATAAAGATAAAACTTTTATTGCACAAAAAAGTCCATAGAGAAAGCACAACCTGGCACTGGCGTGTCTTTGGTGTGTCTGAAGGAAAAGAGATAGTGGAACAATATTGGGAGAAAAGGAATGAAACTCAAGAATTCCAAGATGTTGCTCCCCTGCCCGGGTAAGATAGCAGTGGTTCACAGGCAATCACAATGTTGGGTCTGAGAAAAATAACCAAACGGAAGATTAGTGAGGACCCAGGCTTCAAGATGGCCGGGAGAGGAAAGCTTGGGAGCAGGGAAGGTTGAGATACACCTGGGTTACTGGAAATGCGTGATGGTGAAGTCACAGGTGACCCACATGGTGTCTAAGTGCTAAAGAAGAATTCTGGGAAAACGAAATGCATTTGGGAAGGGAAAATCTAATTAAAAGCCTAAACTAGAAATACAAAATTCTTGGTAAAGTTTAGGAGTTATGTTAAATATCTCATTTTTGCTGGTGAAGTCTCATCAGAACAGGGAAATTCTCTCATTCAGGGGGATCTCATCTTTTTTTTGAAGGGAATCAATGGTGGGGGATTGGAGTGTTATTTTCAGTTACTATGTTGCCTCACTCTTTGATCATTCTGGTAACTGTGAAGTCAGGGCGAAGTTTGAGGGAAGCTTTGCCAAGTAGGGGATGGACTTCACCTTTATTGAGCCTCATAATAGCTGGCTCAGGTAGGAGTTGGCCATGATGGCAACTTCTCTGCAGTTTGCCCTGCGTGAATCTCTAGATGAACTTTCGCACCATTTAAACTTTCGTGATCTCCTGCTATTTAACTTTGCATGTTTATGGACCTATGGGTTCAATTTTGTGGCAGTCATATCCTGCTGATTGCTGAGTGGGCATGGGAGGGTGTGCCTGGAGGAGAACTTAGACTTGGCCCTTTCCAGGTGAGCTTCAGTGTAAGAGTGGGTCTCGTGAAGAGCAAAGGTCCTAGGAAATTTAAGTAAGCCATTTACCATCGCTCAGAAGAAAGAGCTTGAAGAGCACTTGGAAATGAGCTGTCTCTCCCAAGAAAGAGGGAGAGAAAGAGGGGAGAGATGTGGTGCAGACCCTAGGGAGGAAGGAGTTCAGAAAAACCATCCTCAGGGTGTTCTTGCTACAAACCAAAAATGCAGCATGGTGGTGAGGAGGATGACTCTGTCCTCCTTGACTTTTCGATGAGCCCCAGGGAAAAGGCCAAGACAAAGCCCTTAAGAGCCAGGGGACTCATGAGGGCCTGGGGCTGGTGAGAGTGGCGGGCAGAGGGGGCTCACCTTGGGGGAAGGATGGTCAGTGTCTGGAGCTTTCCTGGTCATGTTCCAAATCAGGCTTGGCAGGAGTCCTGCTGTGCAAATCGCGTTTGCTGAGCCCTGTCAGAGGTCTCCTGTGTCTCACATCTAGGGTGACCAGCGTCCTGGCTTCCTCAGGACTGTTCAGGTTTTAGCACTGAACGTCACATGTCCCAGGGAACCCCTCAGTTTGGGCAAGCCCTGCCACATCACACAATCTTATTAGTGCCCTCAATATTCTTTACATACATAAAACCATAGACTCAGCAATCTCATTACTGGGTATATACCCAAAGAAATATAAATTACTTTACTATAAAGACACATGCACATATTTGTTTATCGCAGCACTGTTCACAATAACAAAGTCATGGAACCAACCCAGATGCCCAACAATGACAGATTGGATAAAGAAAATGTGGTACATATACACCATGGAATACTATGCAGCCGTAACAAGGAATGAGATCATATTCTTTGCAAGGACATGGATGAAGCTGGAAGCCATCATCCTCAGCAAACTAACACAGGAACAGAAAACCAAACACCCCATGTTCTCACTCATAAGTGGGAGCTGAACAATGAGAATGCGTGGACGCAGGGAGGGGAACAACACACCCCAGGGCCTGTTGGGGGGTGGGGGGTGAGGGGAGGAACTTAGAGGACAGGTCAATAGGTGCAGCAAACCACCATGGCAATATGTATCCCAGAACATCAAGTAAATAATAATAAATAAACCCATAAAGCCATTCGGGAGATTCTTGGGGGATTCTTTGGACCACTGAAAATCTACAGTGGGAAAAGAATTGCCATGCTGATGAAACAGGAAAACTTTCCTTGTCCCCCTCACAGGGCATGTGACAGCGGGAGGGGCTCACTTTCTCAGCGTGCCGCTGCTCAAACCTCTAGGGGAGCATACAGACGGGCAGGGTGTGGGGCTCTGACCTCACCGGCAGTGTCTAGAGGTGGACGTTTACAGCTCCTGAAGCCCCAGTGGGCGTGTGTTACGGTGTTCTTTTAGTTTTGCCCTCTATAGGCAGCTTGTGTTAACCAGCTCAATTACACCCTCTACCTTGTCACGAGGACAGAGGGCTTTCTGTATCCTGGGGGCTTGCCTTGGTGTACCAGAAGAATCCAATCACACCTGGGGTTGGAGAATGAGTGCAAGGATTTATTAAGTGGAGATAGCTCTCAGCGGATGGGGGAAGCCAGACGGGGATGGAATGGGAAGGTTTTCCCCTGGAGTCAGAACGCTCGGTGGCCCGGGCTCGGTGGCCTGGGCTCTCCTCCGACTGCCTCATACAAACTCCGCGTTGTTCTGCTGGTCAGTGGCCTGCCGGTGCCTGTTGGTGAGTTCTTCTCAACGTCCAGCCGTCCTTGTGTCCCTCCGCTGATGTGCTCCTCCCGATGTCCAGCCACCTGTGTGTCTGCCTGCTAGGGTCTTGGGGTTTTTATAAGGCACATGATGGGGGCGTGGCAGGCCAGGGTGGTTTTGGGAAATGAAACATTTAGGCAGGAAAACAAAAATGCCTGTCCTCACCTAGGTCCATGGGCACAGGTCTGGGGGTGGAGCCCTCGCCAGGGACCACACCCTCTTCTACCCAGCACTTCCCTTCCCTACTTCCACATCATTTAAAGGGACCACGCCCTTCCCAGCTCTTCCCTTCTGTATCACTGATGCCTTGCTCTGTGTCCTCTAAGTGGAATTATCACTGTGTGTATGTACAGGTGTGTGCATGTGTGTGCATGTACCTGTGCTTTTCTTTTGGAAAACTAGCACATTACCTGGATTTTGCATCTCAAGGATAATTCTGTAAGCAGGAACCCTTCCTCCTTTAGAAGGAAGTAAAGGAGAGGAAAATGCTATAAAACTTACATATTAATAATTTTTTACTCTATCTCAATCATATTCTTTAAGAGGAAGATATCTAATTCATAACTTACTGTATGTAGTCATCAAAGAATATGAGAAAAAATTAACTGAAAATTTTTCTTCTGGCTCTAGGAATTTGAAGCCTACATTAATGCTTCTGGAGAACATGGAATTGTGGTTTTCTCTTTGGGATCAATGGTCTCAGAAATTCCAGAGAAGAAAGCTATGGCAATTGCTGATGCTTTGGGCAAAATCCCTCAGACAGTAAGAAGATTCTATACTATGGCCTCATATCTATTTTCACAGGAGCTCTAACCCCAGACTTCCAGCTTCCAGATTAATTCTCTTAGTTGGAACTTTAGACTTGGCTTTTCCCTGCCACTTCCCAACTATGAATCCAAAGGGTTTTTTTTTTGTTGTGGTTGTTGTCATTGTTTTCAATTTGACTCTCAAATACTCTGTTAAACTATGATCCATCACACTCGGAAGTCTCATTTTCTCTAAGAGACTCAAAAGTGTATTAGGGAGAATTTATTTAAAAATGAAATAAATGGGATATTGTTTCTTCATATTAAATAAAAGTATTTCTCCAAAAAGCTGTTGGTTAGAACATTGAATTTATGTCTTATATTTCTGCATCCACTTGTTTCATTAAGCAAACTTTCCCTTAAAGTGCAGGAAAGTGAAAAAATCCTAAGTGCACAGCTTGATAAATTATCACAAATTCACGTAGCGCATACACCCTTGTAACTAAACCTCCAAAACAAGATGCGGAAAGTTGCCAGTCCTCAGAAGCCTTCACAGTTACTGAGCCTCCCACTCTGATAAAGACTGTGTTCCTTCAGAGGACCCCCTTTTTCTAGTTAGTATAGCAGATTTGTTTTCTAGTCATATTATGTTCTTTCTTTACATTCTGTTCTTTTTGCGCCTCCAAGGTCCTGTGGCGGTACACTGGAACCCGACCATCGAATCTTGCGAACAATACGATACTTGTTAAGTGGCTACCCCAAAACGATCTGCTTGGTATGTTGGGAGGATTGGATGTGTAGGTCAAACCGGGGTCAAATTAAGAAAATGGCTTAAGCACAGCTATCCTAAAGGATTGTTGAGCTTGAAAATATTACGGCCAACATTTCCTCCATTGCTTTTTATCTAGTGGGGTATCTCAACCCACATTTTCTTCTGCAAATTTCTGCAAAGGCATGTGAGTAACACTGAGTCTTTGGAGTGTTTTCAGAACCTAGATGTGTCTGACCGTGAAACTCAGAGATGTAACTGCTGACATCCTCCCTATTTTGCATCTCAGGTCACCCGATGACCCGTGCCTTTATCACCCATGCTGGTTCCCATGGTGTTTATGAAAGCATATGCAATGGCGTTCCCATGGTGATGATGCCCTTGTTTGGTGATCAGATGGACAATGCAAAGCGCATGGAGACTAAGGGAGCTGGAGTGACCCTGAATGTTCTTGAAATGACTTCCGAAGATTTAGAAAATGCTCTAAAAGCAGTCATCAATGACAAAAGGTAAGAAAGAAGATACAGAAGAATAGAATACTGTACATTGGCCATGGCATTCATGATAAAATTGTTTCAAATATGAAAACATTTACATAGCATTTAATAGCATTGTTTCAAATATAAAAACAAATACATAAAAATCTGGATTTTTCTTTCTTTTTTTTTTTTTCTTGAGATGGAGTCTCACTCTGTTACTTAGGCTGGAGTGCAGTGGTGTGATCTTGGCTTACTGCCACCTCCACCTCCCACGTTCAAGCAGTTCTGCCTCAGCCTCGCATGTAGCTGGGATTACAGGTGTCCACCACCACGCCCAGCTAATTTTTTTTTTTTTTTTTTTTATTATACTTTAGGGTTTTAGGGTACATGTGCACAATGTGCAGGTTTGTTACATATGTATCCATGTGCCATGTTGATTTCCTGCACCCATTAACTCGTCATTTAGCATTAGGTGTATCTCCTAATGCTGTCCCTCCCCCCTCCCCCAACCCCACAACAGTTCCCGGAGTGTGATGTTCCCCTTCCTGTGTCCGTGAGTTCTCATTGTTCAATTCCCACCTATGAGAGAGAACATGCGGTGTTTGGTTTTTTGTCCTTGCGATAGTTTACTGAGAATGATGTTTTCCAGTTTCATCCATGTCCTTACAAAGGACACGAGCTCATCATTTTTTATGGCTGCATAGTATTCCATGGTGTATATGTGCCACATTTTCTTAATCCAGTCTATCGTTGTTGGACATTTGGGTTGGTTCCAACTCTTTGCTATTGTGAATAGTGCCGCAATAAACATACGTGTGCATGTGTCTTTATAGCAGCATGATTTATAGTCCTTTGGGTATATACCCAGTAATGGGATGGCTGGGTCAAATGGTATTTCTAGTTCGAGATCCCTGAGGAATCGCCACACTGACTTCCACAATGGTTGAACTAGTTTACAGTCCCACCAACAGTGTAAAAGTGTTCCTATTTCTCCACATCCTCTCCAGCACCTGTTGTTTCCTGATTTTTTAATGATGGCCATTCTAACTGGTGTGAGATGGTATCTCACTGTGGTTTTGATTTGCATTTCTCTGATGGCCAGTGATGCCAGTGATGATGAGCATTTCTTCATGTGTTTTCTGGCTGCATAAATGTCTTCTTTTGAGAAGTGTCTGTTCATGTCCTCTGCCCACTTTTTGATGGGGTTGTTTGTTTTTTTCTTGTAAATTTGTTTGAGTTCATTATAGATTCTGGATATTAGCCCTTTGTCAGATGAGTAGGTTGCAAAAATTTTCTCCCATTCTGTAGGTTGCCTGTTAATTCTGATGATAGTTTCTTTTGCTGTGCAGAAGCTCTTTAGTTTAATGAGATCCCATTTGTCGATTTTGGCTTATGTTGCCATTGCTTTTGGTGTTTTAGACATGAAGTCCTTGCCCACGCCTATGTCCTGAATGGTATTGCCTAGGTTTTCTTGTAGGATTTTAATGGTTTTAGGTCTAACATATAAGTCTTTAATCCATCTTGAATTAATTTTTGTATAAGGTGTAAGGAAGGGATCCAGTTGCAGCTTTCTACATATGGCTAGCCAGTTTTCCCAGCACCATTTATTAAATAGGGAATCCTTTCCCCATTTCTTGTTTTTGTCAGGTTTGTCAAAGATCAGATAGTTGTAGCTATGCGGCATCATTTCTGAGGGCTCTGTTCTGTTCCATTGATCTATGTCTCTGTTGTGGTACCAGTACCATGCTGTTTTGGTTACTGTAGCCTTGTAGTATAGTTTAAAGTCAGGTAGCGTGATGCCTCCAGCTTTGTTCTTTTGGCTTAGGATTGACTTGGCGATGCGGGCTCTTTTTTGGTTCCATATGAACTTTAAAGTAGTTTTTTCCAATTCTGTGAAGAAAGTCATTGGTAGCTTGATGGGGATGCCATTGAATCTATAAATTACCTTGGGCAGTATGGCCATTTTCACGATATTGATTCTTCCAACCCATGAGCATGGAATGTTCTTCCATTTGTTTGTATCCTCTTTTATTTCATTGAGCAGTGGTTTGTAGTTCTCCTTGAAGAGGTCCTTCACATCCCTTGTAAGTTGTATTCCTAGGTATTTTATTCTCTTTGAAGCAATTGTGAATGGGAGTTCACTCATGATTTGGCTCTCTGTTTGTCTGTTATTGGTGTACAAGAATGCTTGTGATTTTTGTACATTAATTTTGTATCCTGAGACTTCGCTGAAGTTGCTAATCAGCTTAAGGAGATTTTGGGCTGAGACAGTGGGGTTTTCTAGATATACAATCATGTCATCTGCAAACAGGGACAATTTGACTTCCTCTTTTCCTAATTGAATACCTTTTATTTCCTTCTCCTGCCTGATTGCTCTGGCCAGAACTTCCAGCACTATGTTGAACAGGAGCGGTGAGAGAGGGCATCCCTGTCTTGTGCCAGTTTTCAGAGGGAATGCTTCCAGTTTTTGCCCATTCAGTATGATATTGGCTGTGGGTTTGTCGTAGATAGCTCTTATTATTTTGAGATACGTCCCATCAATACCTAATTTATTGAGAGTTTTTAGCATGAAGGGTTGTTGAATTTTGTCAAAGGCCTTTTCTGCATCTATTGAGATAATCATGTGGTTTTTGTCTTTGGTTCTGTTTATATGTTGGATTACATTTATTGATTTGCATATGTTGAACCAGCCTTGCATCCCAGGGATGAAGCCCACTTGATCATGGTGGATAAGCTTTTTGATGTGCTGCTGGATTCGGTTTGCCAGTATTTTATTGAGGATTTTTGCATCAATGTTCATTAGGGATATTGGTCTGAAATTCTCTTTTTTGGTTATGTCTCTGCCAGGTTTTGGTATCAGGACGATGCTGGCTTCATAAAATGTGTTAGGGAGGATTCCCTCTTTTTCTATCGATTGGAATAGTTTCAGAAGGAATGGTACCAGTTCCTCCTTGTACCTCTGGTAGAATTCGGCTGTGAATCCATCAGGTCCTGGACTCTTTTTGGTTGGTAAGCTATTGATTATTGCCACAATTTCAGAACCTGTTATTGGTCTATTCAGAGATTCAATTTCTTCCTGGTTTAGTCTTGGGAGGGTGTATTTGTCAAGGAATTTATCCATTTCTTCTAGATTTTCTAGTTTATTTGCATAGAGGTGTTTGTAGTATTCTCTGATGGTAGATTGTATTTCTGTGGGATCGGTGGTGATATCCCCTTTTTCGTTTTTTATTGCATCTATTTGATTCTTCTCTCTTTTCTTCTTTATTAGTCTTGCTAGCGGTCCGTCAATTTTGTTGATCTTTTCAAAAAACCAGCTCCTGGATTCATTAATTTTTTGAAGGGTTTTTTGTGTCTCTATTTCCTTCAGTTCTGCTCTGATTTTAGTTATTTCTAGCCTTCTGCTAGCTTTTGAATGTGTTTGCTCTTGCTTTTCTAGTTCTTTTAATTGTGATGTTAGGGAGTCAATTTTGGATCTTTCCTGCTTTCTCTTGTGGGCATTTAGTGCTATAAATTTCCCTCTACACACTGCTTTGAATGTGTCCCAGAGATTCTGGTATGTTGTGTCTTTGTTCTCGTTGGTTTCAAAGAACATCTTTATTTCTGCCTTCATTTCATTATGTACCCAATAGTCATTCAGGAGCAGGTTGTTCAGTTTCCATGTAGTAGAGCGGTTTTGAGTGAGTTTCTTAATCCTGAGTTCTAGTTTGATTGCACTGTGGTCTGAGAGACAGTTTGTTATAATTTCTGTTCTTTTACATTTGCTGAGGAGAGCTTTACTTCCAACTATGTGGTCAATTTTGGAATAGGTGTGGTGTGGTGCTGAAAAAAATGTATATTCTGTTGACTTGGGGTGGAGAGTTCTGTAGATGTCTATTAGGTCCACTTTATGTAGAGCTGAGTTCAATTCCTGGATATCCTTGTTAACTTTCTGTCTCGTTGATCTGTCTAATGCTGACAGTGGGGTGTTAAAATCTCCCATTATTATTGTGTGGGAGTTTAAGTCCCTTTGTAGGTCACTCAGGACTTGCTTTATGAATCTGGGTGCTCCTGTGTTGGGTGCATATATATTTAGGATAGTTAGCTCTTCTTGATGAATTGATCCCTTTACCATTATGTAATGGCCTTCTTTGTCTCTTTTGATCTTTGTTGGTTTAAAGTCTATTTTATCAGAGACTAGGATTGCAACCCCTGCCTTTTTTTGTTTTCCAGTTGCTTGATAGATCTTCCTCCATCCCTTTATTTTGAGTCTATGTGTGTCTCTGCATGTGAGATGGGTTTCCTGAATACAGCACACTGATGGGTCCTGACTCCTTATCCAGTTTGCCAGTCTGTGTCTTTTGAATGGAGCATTTAGCCCATTTACATTTAACGTTAATATTGTTATGTGTGAATCTGATCCTGTCATTATGATGTTAGTTGGTTATTTTGCTCGTTAGTTGCTATAGTTTCTTCCTAGTCTCGATGGTCTTTACAATTTGGCATGTTTTTGCAGTGGCTGGTACCGGTTGTTCCTTTCCATGTTTAGTGCTTCCTTCAGGAGCTCTTTTAGGGCAGGCCTGGTGGTGACAAAATCACTCAGCGTTTGCTTGTCTGTAAAGTGTTTTATTTCTCCTTCACTTATGAAGCTTAGTTTGGTGGGATAGGAGATTCTGGGTTGAAAATTCTTTTCTTTAAGAATGTTGAATATCGGCCCCCACTCTCTTCTGGCTTGTAGAGTTTCTGCTGAGAGATCAGCTGTTAGTCTGATGGGCTTCCCTTTGTGGGTAACCCGACCTTTCTCTCTGGCTGCCCTTAACATTTTTTCTTTCATTTCAACTTTGGTGAATCTGACAATAATGTGTCTTGGAGTTGCCCTTCTCGAGGAGTATCTTTGTGGCGTTCTCTGTATTTCCTGAATCTGAATGCTGGCCTGCCTTGCTAGATTGGGGAAGTTCTCCTGGATAATATCTTGCAGAGTGTTTTCCAGCTTGGTTCCATTCTCCCCATCATTTTCAGGTACACCAATCAGACGTAGGTTTGGTCTTTTCACATAGTCCCAAATTTCTTGGAGGCTTTGTTCATTTCTTTTTATCCTTTTTTCTCTAAACTTCCCTTCTCTTTTCATTTCATTCATTTCATCTTCCATCAGCGATACCCTTTCTTCCAGTTGATCGCATCTGCTACTGAGGCTTCTGCAATCTTCGCGTAGTTCTCGAAACTTGGCTTTCAGCTCCATCGGCTCCTTGAAGCCCTTCTCTCCATTGGTTATTCTAGTTATCCATTCTTCTAATTTTTTTTCAAAGTTTTTAACTTCTTTGCTGTTGTTTTGAATTTCCTCTCGTAGCTCAGAGTAGTTTGATCGTCTGAAGCCTTCTTCTCTCAACTCATCAAAGTCATCCTCCATCCAGCTTTGTTCCGTTGCTGGTGAGGAACTGCGTTCCTTTGGAGGAGGAGAGGTGCTCTGTTTTTTAGAGTTTCCAGTTTTTTTGGTCTGTTTTTTCCCCATCTTTGTGGTTTTATCTACTTTTTGTCTTTGATGATGGTGATGTACAGATGGGTTTTTGGTGTGGATGTCCTTTCTGTTTGTTAGTTTTCCTTCTACCAGACAGGACCCTCAGCTGCAGGTCTGTTGGAGTTTACTAGAGGTGCACTCCAGACCCTGTTTGGCTGGGTGTCAGCAGCGGTGGCTGCAGAACAGCAGATTTTCGTGAGACCACAAATTCAGCTGTCTGATAGTTCCTCTGAAAGTTTTGTCTCAGAGAAGTACCGGGTTGAATGAGGTGTCAGTCTGTCCCTACTGGGGGTGTGCCTCCCAGTTAGGCTGCTCAGGGGTGAGGGACCCACTTTAGGAGGCAGTCTGACTGTTCTCAGATCTCCAGCTGCGTGCTGGGAGAACCACTACTCTCTTCAAAGCTGTCAGTCAGACAGGGACATTTAAGTCTGTGGAAGTTCTTGCAGAGTTTTTGTTTGTCTGTGCCCTGCCCCCAGAGGTGGAGCCTACAGAGGCAGGGAGGCCTCCTTGAGCTGTGGTGGGCTCCACCCAGTTCGAGCTTCCTGGCTGCTTTGTTTACCTAAGCAAGCCTGGGCAATGGCGGGCGCCCCTCCCCCAGCCTCGCTGCCGCCTCGCAGCTTGATCTCAGACTGCTGTGCTAGCAATTAGCGAGACTCCGTGGGCATAGGACCCTCCGAGCCAGGTGCGGGACACAATCTCCTAGTGTGCCGTTTTCCAGGCCCGTTGGAAAAGCGCAGTTAGGGTGGGACTGACCCGATATTCCAGGTGCCGTCTGCTTCCCCTTTCTTTGACTAGGAAAGGGAACTCCCTGACCCCTTGCGCTTCCCGAGTGAGTCAATGCCTCGCCCTGCTTCGGCTCGCGCACAGTGCGCTTCACCGACTGTCCTGCACCCACTGTTAGGCACTCCCTAGTGAGATGAAACCAGTACCTCAAGCAGAAATGCAGAAATCACCCGTCTTCTGTGTCGCTGGGGCTGGGAGCTGGAGACCGGAGCTGTTCCTATTCGGCCATCTTGGCTCCACCCCTAATTTTTGTATTTTTTAGTAGAGATGGGGTTTCACCATGTTGGCCAGGCTGGTCTTGAACTCCTGACTTCAGGTGATCCACCTGCCTCAGCCTCCCAAAGTGCTGCGATTACAGGCATGAGCCATCGCATCCGACCTGGATTTATAAATAGGATAATTTAGAGGTTATTATTCACTTTATAAAAGGATTCTTTAGTTTCTACATAATTTATCATATAATTTATTTAGAATTTTATTTCCCCCAGTAGATTTAAAACTCCAATTTATATAAAAAGGTTGCCATAATAGACATCTGATCCATAAGTTCCTGCACAGAAAGAAATACTCCATTATAAGAAGCATAGTATCTTTAAGAGAAAAACAACTCAAATGCTTAGAAGTACAGCTTTTTGCAGCACTGGAACCTGTGAGAAATTTTGTCCATGGAGTTTATGAATGAAGGAGCTATAAGATATCACAGACAAAGGCTTAGAATAAAAGCAAAGGAAAATTTGCTCAAATGTGACCCTGAAAACGATTCAAAGGGCAAATGATTTCTGGATTAAAGTTAGTATATTACTGTCAAGCTCACTAGTAATAGGCTTATCAGAACCTTATGGGAAGAAGTGGTGGCCAGTGGTAGATTTCATCCAACAATAGACACTGTGTGCATACACGCATGTGCATTTGTGCATGTGGCTGTGCTCATGTGTGGGTGCACGCGTGTGCATTCATATGAGCGTGTGTGTGTATGTGTTTATGAGAGTGTCCATTGCTTTCTCCCATGGTTACCTCCTTTAGAAAGAAGCAGCAGTCAGGAAGACAGATGTGAAGAACTGGAGCATGTTCAGATGAGAAGAGATAGAACACAGGGGGACACACCAGCTTGAGCAAGGGACAACAGGGGAGGACTGATGACTGACTTCCCACCTTTGAGGTGCTAATGTGTGTGTGGTGGCACTGGATAAAAGTTGGCTGGGCACCATGGCACACGCCTGTAGTCCCAGCCACTCTGGAGGCTAAGGCGGGAGGATTGCTTGAGCCCAGAAGTTGGAGGCTGCTATGAGCCATGATCATGCCACTGCACTCCAGCAGCCTGGGCAACAGAGTGAGACCCTGTCTCAAAAAAAAAAAAAAAAAATGAAAAGTCCACATAACCTGAGCATCATGTGCCCAGAGCGCTGGGTGGTGTGGTCCCATTCCTTCCTTCCAGCGGCTTCTTCTGGCCACCTCAATGTCAGGATGTCCTGCTCACAAATCAATACCATTAAAACCTGACTTCTTTCCCTGCACTGTTGAAGCTCCTTCTTGAGGCTCACATTATGGATATAATTTTGATTCTTTCTTCAGTGGTATAGATAACTACTTATAATCTAAGAACAACTTGGTGAAAGTCCTCTAATACGTTATTTTTTTAAAAAACACAAATCAATGAGCTCAACTTATTAACTAACTTTCATCTATTCATTTTTGAGCCATCCCTGTCTGATTGTGAATCTCCATGATTCCAACACTCTGAACTGGGGACAGTGCCTACACAAAATAAAAAGAAGTGGAAAATTTTCAAACATCAGTTTATGCAGACAACCAGGCCACAATAGGTGCTCAATTACTATTGAATGAATGAATGAAAGTTCTGGCCAGGCGCGGTGGCTCATGCCTGTAGTCTCAACACTTTGGGAGGCCGAGGCAGGCGGATCACTTGAGGTTAGGAGTTCGAAACCAGCCTGGCCAACATGAAGGAACCTTATCTCTACCAAAAAAATATAAAAAAATTACCCAGGCATGGTGGTGTGTGCCTGTAATCCCAGCTATTTGGGAGGCTGAGGCAGGAAAATCACTTGAACCTGAGAGGTGGAGGTTGCAGTGAGCTGAGATTGTGCCACTCCACTCCAGCCTGGGTGACAGAGTGAGACTCCATCTTACTTAAAAAAAAAAAAAAAAAAAAGAAGGTTCCAAGAAAATCCATCTTAAGGTTTATGTAAAAGGAAGATGATATTTAACATGATTTATGGCCAAATACTAATATTACATTATAATAATGTTTCCAAATAACATTATAGATATGTTTAAAGACAGTGTATTAGGCTGTTCTTGCATTGCTGTAAAGAAATACTCAAGACTGGGTAATTTATAAAGAAAAGAGGTTTCATCGGCTCGTGTTTCTGCAGGCTGTACAGGAAGCATAGTGCTGATATCACTTGGCTGCTGAGGGAGCCTCAGGGACTTTTACTCACGGCAGAAGGCAATGCGGGAGCTTGCATGTCACATGGCAAAAGCAGGAGCAAGAGAGAGTTGGGGGGGAAGGTGCCACACGCTTTTTAATGACCGGCTCTCACAAGAACTCGTGAGAACTCACTATCAGGAAGACAGCACTAAGCCACAAGGGATCCGACCCCATGATCCAAACACCTCCCATCAGGCCCCATCTCCAGCATTGGGGATTACAATTCAACATGAGATCTGAGTGTGGACAAATATCCAAACTATATCAGTCAACAGCGATCATAATTAGTCCTGAAATGGAGTGTCTTTTTTTTTTCTTTCTTCTCCCTTTTCTTTTCTACTTCCTCCTCCTTTTCCCTCTCCTCTTCAGCCTCCTCTTCATTCCTGTAGCACCAAGTGTTGAAGCACTTAACCCGTTTTGGATTGAGATGTTCTGATTGGGCTATTAACACTGTCCAGAATAAACAGAAATACATTTTGCACTAAGTGGCTGCACAGACACTGCCTCATGCTAAATCTAGCACCTGGATAGTTTAATGTTTCAATGATGAATTACAAATATATCATCACCTTGGATTTGGCACTTACAAATGGCTTTTACTTTGGCCAGAGGTGGTTGTTTACAACTTCAAATAGGAGACTATTCATAATTTCTGACATGACCTTTTCCTTTCTTTATTTTACTGTATGAAAGTATAATGAAATTTCTCACAAAAATATCACTAAAAAGAAAAGAAGAAGAGTAGGAAGCAAGGTTAAAATATTTCTAAAATGTAGTTTTGGTCTTTCTTTTTCTCCCTTCCTCCCTCCGTCCCTCTCTCCCTTCCTCTCTCCCTCTCTCCCTCCCTCCCTCTCTCCCTCCCTTCCTCCTTTCCTTGCTTCCTTCCCTCCTTCTCTTCCTTTTTTTCAAGAGATCAAGAACATTTATTAAGAATAAGGTTCTTAATTATAACCTTTCAGGTTATAATAGTAACACAGCCTGGCAACACAGTAAGACCTTGTTTGTACAAAAAATTTAAAAATTCGCCAGACATAGTGGTGTATGACTGTAATTCCAGCTACTCTGGAGGCTGAGGCAGGAGGATGGCTTGAGCCCAGGAGTTGGAGGCTGCAGTGAGCCATGATTGTGCCACTGCACTTCAGCCTGGGCAACAGGGCAAGACTCTGTATCTAAAACCAACAACAACAACAACAAAAATAGAAACAGGTTTCCTTTCCCAAGTTTGGAAAATCTAGTAGTCTTCCTAGGCAGCAATGAGCATAAAGAGAGGATTGTTCATACCACAGGTGTTCCAGGCATGACGAAACTGTCTTTGTGTTTAGCTACAAGGAGAACGTCATGCGCCTCTCCAGCCTTCACAAGGACCGCCCGGTGGAGCCGCTGGACCTGGCCGTGTTCTGGGTGGAGTTTGTGATGAGGCACAAGGGCGCGCCACACCTGCGCCCCGCAGCCCACGACCTCACCTGGTACCAGTACCATTCCTTGGACGTGATCGGTTTCCTCCTGGCCGTCGTGCTGACAGTGGCCTTCATCGCCTTTAAATGTTGTGCTTATGGCTACCGGAAATGCTTCGGGAAAAAAGGGCGAGTTAAGAAAGCCCACAAATCCAAGACCCATTGAGAAGTGGGTGGGAAATAAGGTAAAATTTTGAACCATTCCCTAGTCAGTTCCAAACTTGAAAACAGAATCAGTGTTAAATTCATTTTATTCTTATTAAGGAAATACTTTGCATAAATTAATCAGCCCCAGAGTGCTTTAAAAAATTATCTTAAATAAAAATAATAGACTCGCTTAGTCAGCAAAGATATTTGAATATGTATCGTGCCCCCTCTGGTGTCTTTGATCAGGATGACATGTGCCATTTTTCAGAGGACGTGCAGACAGGCTGGCATTCTAGATTACTTTTCTTACTCTGAAACATAGCCTGTTTGAGAGTGCGGGATTCAAAGGTGGTCCCACCGCTGCCCCTACTGCAAATGGCAGTTTTAATCTTATCTTTTGGCTTCTGTAGATGGTTGCGATTGATCCTTAACCAATAATGATTGGTCCTCATCTCTGTCCATGCTTCATAGGTGCCACCTTGTGTGTTTAAAGAAGGGAACCTTTGTACCTTTAGAGCGTAGGTGAAATGAATGAATGGCTTGGAGTGCACCGAGAACAGCATATGATTTCTTGCTCTGGGGAAAAAGAATGATGCTATAAAATTGGTGGGTGGTGTATTTGAGAAGATAATCATTGCTTATGTCAAATGGAGCTGAATTTGATAAAAACCCAAAACACACCGATGAAGTGCTGGGCAAGTTTCCCTTTTTTTCATGTTTCCTACAACTAAAAATAAATTAATAAATTTATATAAATTCTATTTAAGTGTTTTCTCTTCACTGGTGTTGCATTTATTTATCGTTAAGTTGCATTTTCTAATTACAAAAGTAATGCACGATTATGACAGAAAGTCTGGAAAATAATAGAGGTTCACACGCACACGCCTTCATTGCGTGCGCACACATAAATGCATGAGAAAAAAAAAACCGGTAATCACATCATCCAGAAATAACCCCAGTTACAATTGTGGCAAATACACATACTTATAAATATTGCAGATATATCAAGTATATCTAGTATTTGCTAACACTCGTGCTTCTACTCTGTCATGAAAATTCTCCCAAGGTGTTTTTGTATAATATTTAACTCATTTTCAGTGGCCAAGCAGTATTCTATTTCATGGATATACCAGGATTTATTTAACCACAACTTCTGGTTGGATTCACTCTTATTATTTTGTTTAATAAAAAAAAAAAAAGACTTCGGCTGGGCACAGTGGCTCACGCTTGTAATTCCAGCACTTTGGGAGGCCGAGGTGGGTGGATCACCTAAGATCGGGAGTTTGAGACCAGCCTGGCCAACGTGGCGAAACCCCGTCTCTACTAAAAATACAAAAAATTAGCCGGGTGTGGTTGCCAGCACCTGTAATCCCAGCTACTTGGGAGGCTGAGGCAGGAGAATTGCTTGAACCGGAGTCGGGGGGTTCGGGGGTCGGAGGTTGCAGTGAGTCCGGATCCTGCCACTGCATTCCAGCCTGGGTGACACAGCCAGACTCTGTCTCAACAACAACAACAACAACAAAAATCTCACCGGACATGCTAGTAGCTAAGGCTTTCCACATATTCGTGATTGCTTCTGTCGGAAAGTGCTTTACAACAAATTGCTAGTTGTCTCAGCCTGGGTTCCCCTGAGATGAGGATTCAAGGGCCAGGAGTTTATTTAGGAAGTAAAGGAAACACGGATAGAGGAGTAGCAGAGTGAGAAGGGATGTGATGGCCATCCACAGCCGGCTCTCTTGTGGTCAATCGGAGCTTAATCCTGCTGGGTGACTCTGGGAGCCAGCGGAGAAAAGACACCCCAGACTTATCCCAACGAGGAGCACGACTGTTGGGTGCTTGAGTACTTGCCTCATCAGAGATGGAGACGTACTCTCAGGTAGTAGTAATTTCTCTGCCCTTCCATTAGGCCACAAAGGGGGCTCTGACAGTCAGAGAGAGCTGACGAGAAAAATACACACCCTTGTCACTGAAGAGGTACACAGGGGATCTGTGTGGGGCACCACCTGCACTGCTACCCTGGGCAAATAACTTGAGAAATCCCCATACTGCATCCTGAAACTTACTATCAGCGTGTAAGGGAGACAGGTTCCCACACCCTCATTAGCACAAAGTGCTATCTTGAAAAAGAAAGCCTGTCAGTTTGATAGGAGAAAAGCAGGATCTTGTTTACAATGTGCTTTTATTATGGTTATTATTAGAGGTTGCATTTCTTTTCAAGCTGATGAGCCGTCTGTGTTTATTTTTTGGAGGATACCCTTTGCCCACTTTCCTATTGGAGTGTATTACCCTGAGGATTTGGTAAGAGTGCTTCTTGCAGTCACCAGACTGTCCTTTTTGTCATGTACTGTATTTTCTCTACTTTTTTTTTTTTTTTTGGCCTTGTTTTACATTTTTCGTTTTGTATTACAAGCAGAAGTTTTAAATTTGTAAGCTTCAAATTGGAGCTAGGGTAGTGCGGAGAGTGAAGATTTCAGATTGTTCCCTGACCCCAGCTCCATCTCCTTCCCTAGGCAGTGGCTGGAACACATTCTGTCCACTATTTCCCTCTCTACATCCTTGAGGCTGTGCAGTCACCCCTCAACTATGTTCACCCTTCTTCAAAGCCCTTCCTGGTCCACCCGGGGACCATCTCTCGGCCTCACTGCCGCTGGCTCCTTGACGCCCCAACCTCTCTCAGCGACCCCAAGCTGCCATGACCTCTAGCCAGCTCATGTTCATTTGCACCTTCGTGTCTGTAGCACTGAGGCACTCTTATTTACAAGCGAGAGAACCCAATTCGGGATACCTTAAGCATAAAGAGTATTTTTCTAAGGAGACAGGCTTCTGACGACGCGAGGCTCACAGCCAGGCCTGTGCTGGGTGGAGCCTCCCCTTCTCGCTCCTGTCTCTGTTGGGTCAGAACGCCAGCTTTCCTCTTCTCTCTCCTCGGGGTCTTTTCGGACCCTCGGTCCCTATATCCCTCTGCCCTAGCTCCCAAGATCCCACAAGAGACAGACTGGATTCTCTCTGGCCTAGAGTGCCACCTTCTTGAAAGTCAGAATCTGATTGGTCCAGCTGGATCAGGTGTCCACTCCCTGTCCAACCATCAATGCCGAGAGGGATTATGGAGAGAAAAACATGGCTCCCACCATCCGATTACTGTGGCTGCTTGGGTCAGGGGAGAGGGAGCCTTGTGAGCTGGGCAGAATCCATCCTGCAGAGGCTGCCTCTGGGTCAGTCATATGGTTTGGCTGTGTCCCCAGCCAAATCTCATCTTGAATTGTAATTCCCATTACCCCCATATGTCATTAGAGGGACCTGGTGGGAAGTAATTTGAATTATGGGGGCAGTTATCTCCATGCTGTTTATGTGATAGTGAGTTCTCACAAGATCTGATGGTTTTATAGGGGGTTTTTCCCCATCTTGCTCATACTTTCTCTTGCCTGCCACCATGTAAGATGTGCCCTTGCTCCTCCTTCACCTTCTGCCATGATTGTGAGGCCTCCCCAGCCATGTGTAACTGTGAGTCCATGAAACCTCTTTTTCTTTATAAATTACCCAGTCTTGGGTATTTCTTCCTAGCAGTATGAAAATGGACTAATACAGTCAGCTTCTGCACAATATTTCTATTTTCCCACATTATGTCTTGGCTCTTTTGTGTGTTTAAGCTCACAGGATGCTACAAATAAAGTGTTTTCTTATTTCATGGGTAGTTGCCATAGAAGTAGAGGTGCAAAGTGCCATAGAGTGACAGCATCTAAGATAAGCTGATTTTGTGAGTGGACTGTGAGTTCAATATTGTTGTTGTAATCAGAAAAAAAATGTATTTACTTTTTTGTTGTTTTTTGAGATGGAATCTTGCTCTGTTGCCCAGGCTGGAGTACAGTGCTGTGATCTTGGCTCACTGCAACCTCCATCTCCTGGGTTCAAGCGATTCTTCCTGCCTTACCCTCCCGAGTAGTTGGGATTACAGGCACACGCCACCCCACCACGCCCAGCTAATTTTTGTATTTTTTAGTAGAGACAGGGTTTCCCCATGAAAAAAGTATTTTCAATTTGGAAAACCAAGCAGAGGCCACTTTTTCCTCCCTGGTCTCGCTGTCTTCATGTCCTCTCTAGATAACATGCTCAGGGGCCTCTTACTTTTGGCCATAGCTTACACACTCAACCTGTGTGTAATTTAAGAATGACCCCTTTCTCCATTCCTCCTGATTGCCATATCCTTCACAATGTGACTTTGCAACTCTTCTCATGAAAAGGAGTTATCTATTTCTCCAGCCTGTGGGTCCTGGCTGGCCTGTGACCTGCCTTGGCTGACAGAATGTGGCAGGTGATGAGCACTGGTTTCAAGTCTAGGCCTCAAGAAGCCTTCATATTCCCACTGACTGTCTCAGAACCCTGCCCAGCTGCTATGAGAACAGCCTGGGCGACCCCTGCTGCACGATGTCCCCATCACCCTAGTCAGTTCAGCCAACAGTGAGCCAATGGCCAGCCCTCTAGCTGTCTGAGATGCATGAGTGAGACTCTAGTTGTGCTTGGCTGGACAAAGCACAGACCCACAGACCCATGCAGGTGACTCATACACTTGTGAACTTTAATAATTGGTTGTTTTCAGTCATTATGTTTTGAGGTGGTTTGTTACACAGCAATTGCTGACACATTCACTTCTGGCTCTAAATGTATCACTTTTCATGTGTTGAGTCCGAAGACCTTCAGAGGACAGAGATGTGTTCCACCTACCCTATATCCACTGCAGCATGGAAAGCCATACTTAGCTGCACACAGTAGGCATGCATTCTGGGCCTGTGGAATGGACTTGGCAACCACATCACCTCAGTGATCTTTCAAACGGAAAAGAAGGCTCAGTGGGGAGTGGGAGGAGGTAGTGCAGAGGGGCACTCCTGTGAAAGAAGGAGCATGGGATAGCTGCTTGTGTCTATTTCATGTTGATCAATGTATCTCCAAGTGCAGAACTAGGAACAACGCATGAATTTTATGGGGAAGAAATGTTGGGCGTGATAAGAAAGCTGATTTTCTAACCATCTGAATTCCATGAAGTAGAAAGAGGCTGGTCCTGCGAGTAATGAGCTCCCTCGTATTAGAGGTGTCCAAGCATAGGCTGAGGAACTCCCATTTGGCTGGATGGGCAAACTTGGAGTGGAAATTCCACATAAGCAACCTTGGCCCTAGATGTCTCTGAGTTTTGTTCCTGTTGTCTTGCAGTGCATAGAAAGGTTTCCCAAAGGCCAATATTTCATTGTTCTACCTATGATCTGGATCATCTCTCCTAGCTACAAATGACAGCCCATCTTTGGGCTCCACTTTTGGTTTAGGAAATCAGGGTGCCTCCTCTCCTACCTGTCTTTGATGTTCTTTATCTTGTAAATATTCTGCTAGTGGAAATCCAATTTCTTATCCTGCAAGTCATCCAGTCCCTGGGAAGGAGGAGTGCTCTCTCCAGGGCCTCTCAGTCTGCCCCTCCTCTCCTCTCCAACTGTCCTCACCACACCTCCCCACCCAGGGCTCACATGACTGTGTTCCCCTGGGACTTGGTTGTAAGCTATCCCCACTTCTACCATCTCCCTTTCCAAAACAGGCCCCTGTACTTCAGCACACACATGTGAATAACAGAAATGTTGAATGACAACATGATGTGGAGTTTTCACTCCAGAGCCCTGTGCACTCTTCAAAGACCTGGGTTGATAGAGACTCAGGGAGGCAGTTGGATCTCAAAGTTCCAAGGGTCTGGGATCTAACGGTGATAGTTCTAGTGAAACCCTCCCACCCTGCCAGGAGACCCATTCCTATAAGAAATATGACTGAAGAGCCCAACTGTCTCACTTTGATAACCAATTCTGCCATTTGCATTTCCATTGATGTGTATTGGGCAAAGAGCAGAGCTTTTTCTTGTGGTTAATATCTGTTTAATCCAGAAGAAGACCTTAAGGAAAGGTCAGTATTTAGGTCCCAGAGTAGCTCTTTAAAATCCTTTAAAGGAAAAGGGAGTATGGGATAGTAAAGGGCCATGGGATGGATCTTTGAGGATCAAGGAACTTGGGACAGGAGGAGAAAGGATCTGAGAGCCTTTATTCCACCATCTTGACATCTGTGTTGGTGCTTCTCAATTTTTAAGAAGCTGTGGATGTTGAGAGAACCCCTTAAAGGAGTTATGAGAGATGCTGATATGGATTTCTCATTAGCCATTAATTATCAGTGTCTAGAAGAGAGGGAGATAGGGCTCTATTAAACTAAGGATATTATCTATTGCTGTGTAACAAATTATCATAAACTCAGTGGATTAAAAGAACATCCATTGATTATCTCATGGTTCCATGGGCCAGGAGTCTGGGCATGGCTTTCCTTGGTCCTTTGTTTAGGGTCTCAGAGACTGCAGTCCTTTCTGGAGTTCAGCTTCCTCTTCCAAGCTCATGTGCTTATTGGAGAATTCAGTTTCTTATGGTTGTAGGACTGAGGCCCTCAGTTCCTTGCTACGTGGCCCTCACCACAGGCAGTTTGCATCATGGCTGTTTACTTTTCAAGGCCAGTAGAATGTTTCTTTCCAATTTGATAAGAGGGAATCTCATGCGGTATAGTGTGATCATGAGAATGACATCCCACCATCTTTGCCATATGATGTAATCCACTAGAGAGGGTCACCCATCACCTTTGCCATATTCTGTTGGTTAGAAGGAAATCACAGGTTCTACCCACACACTCTCAAGGGGATGGCTTTATTGAAGGGTATGGGTCGTTGGGGCCATCATAAGGTGTGTGTCGCACCTCATATTTTACAAATTCTGTTGATCTCAAAAGAGCTTGAGGAAGAGATGATGGAAGCCATTACAGAAGCAGCAGTGGACTCGAGTGAGGAGGTGTCAGAGGAAAGAGATGACCTGGGACCTCTTGAATTACATGACAGTGGTAAGAATGTCATCCACATCTCTGCTTTCCTGCCCCATCTCAGACACTAACTCTTTGACTGCAGCCCCAGCCTAGGTCTCCCTTTCTCCATCTGCACGGTGGACATCATATCACACATAGAGCTGGAGCTGCACAGGTAGAGGCAAGGCCAGGGACACAAGGGCACTTCCTGTCATGGTCATTTCCACACTGCACCTGGGTGGCCTTTGTTTTCATAGGTACCTTTCAACAAGTCTTGAACCTCCTGGACATCATTGACAGCGAGTCAGCAAAGACGGACACGACAGGGGCAGGCCTTGACATGCGGAAGACCCTGGCCTCGGTGATAATCACGGAGAAGGCCACCACTGAGCCTTCTGTGGTGATAAACACTCTCATCCGCTGCCTGCAGGTGCCAGAGGTAGGGCCATCTTACCCACTGGGCTCAGCCACCTTTCGCTGTGTGTGCATCCATCCACCACCCAGCACATAGTTACTGACTATCAGAGATGTGATGCATGGTACTGGGATACAGAGATGGGCAAGACTGTGAGGTGCTTACTCCTTGAGGACCAATTGGGACCTGAGATATTCATAATTTTTAAAGTTCATAATTTTTAAAAGTTCCCTTGTCTTCTGACAGAGTGGGTTTGGGAGCCATTGTCCTAGAGCACATGAGCTGAGTTGCAAAGATGTTGAGCCAGTGGGCATGGGAGAGTAAAGATACACCAGACACAGTGTCCAGGGTTGTTTGGCTAGTGGGGAGATGCTTAGCTGGGTTAAGGGGCTGGGGTAGAGGATGTTGGAGGGAGTGATACAAAGTGCAACCAGGGGACCTGGTGGGCTTGTACAGACAAGGTTTGCATCACCTGGTACCAGACAAGGTTTTGGACTAGACAAGGGTTTGGAACAGAGCTGATCTAAACCTTGCTGGGCACCACCCCCAGAGTTTCTGATTGAGTAAGTCTGGGGTGGAGCCTGAGAATCAGCATTTCTAACAAGTTCCCAGGTGATGCCAAGGCTCATCTGGAGAGCATACTTTGAGAACTGTTGGATTTTAGACTACCCTTTTGCTTGGAGTAGGTAGCAAAGGGGTGCTATGAGCAGAGGAGCTTATTTATAAAAAGCTTTATTATTTTTGTTGGATTTGGATTTGCATTTGCATTTTCCCCCTTTTATTTTTAGTTGACACATAACAATTGTACATATTTATAGAATACAAAGTGATATTTCAAAACATATATACAATGTGTAATGACCGAATCAGGGTAATTAGTATATCCAACACTGCAAACATTTATCATTTCTTTGTGTTGCAAGCATTCAAAACTGTTTCTTCTAGTGTTTTGAAAATATACAGTCAATCATTGTTAACCTTGATTCATAACCTACAGTGCTATAATCATTCATAACCTACATAATCATTCATAACCTACAGTGCTATAGAACACAAGAACTTATTCCTTCTCTCCTGCTGTAATTTTGTATCTTTTAATCAACTTCTCCCTATCCTCCCCTGCCCTTACCTTTCCCATACCCTAATACCAAAATTCTATTCTTGACTTCTGTGAGCTCACCATTTTTATAGCTCCCATATATGAGTGAGAACATGTGGTATTTATCTATCTGTGCCTGACTCATTTCACTTGACATAATGTCCTCCAGTTTTATTCATGTTACTGTAAATGACAGGGTTTCTTTCTTTTTTACGGTTGAATAATATTCTGTTGTCTATATATACCACATTTTCTTTATCCCTTCATCCATTGATGGGTGCTTAGGTTGATTCCATATCTTGGCTATTGTGAATAGTATTGCAATAAACATGAAAATGCAGATATCTCTTTGATATATTGACTTCCTTTCTTTTGGATACACACCCAGTAGTAGAATTGCTGGATCATATGGTAATTCTAGTTTTACTTTTTTTGAGAAACCTCCATAGAGTTTTCCTTAATGGCTGTACTAATTTATAGTCTTACCAACAATGTGTGAGGTTTCCCCTTTCTCCACATCCTTGCTAGCATCTATTATTTTCTATATTTTGGATAAAAGCCTTTTTAACTGGAGTGAAATAATATCTCATTGTGGTTTTGATTTGCATTTCTCTGGTGATTAGTGAGGTTGAGCGTTTTTTATATCCCTGTTGGCCACTTGTATGCCTTCGTTTGAGAAATGTCTGTTTAGATCTTTTACCCATTTTTAAATTGGATTTTTTTTTCTTTTTTTTTTTTTTGCTATTGAGTTGTTTGAGCTCCTTGTATATTCTGGTTATTAATCCCTTGTAGGATGGAGAGATATTCTCCTATTCTGTGAGTTGTCTCTTCACTTTGTTCGCTGTTTCCTTTGCTGTGCATAAGTTTTTTGCTTGACATAATCCCATTTGTCTATTTTTGCTTTTGTTACCTGTGCTTTTGAGGTCTTACACAAAAAATCTTTGCGCAAACCAATTTCCTGGAGCATTTCCCTAATGATTATTTTCTAGTAGTTTCATAGTTTCAGGTCTTGGATTTAAGTCTTTAATCCATTTTGATTTGATTTTTGCATATGGTGAGAGATAGGGGGTTAGTTTCATTTTTCTGCATATGGTTATCCAGTTTTCCCAGCACAATTTATTGAAGAGACTGTCCTTTCACCATTATATGTGCCTAGCACCTTTGTCAAAAATGAGTTGACTGTAAATGCATGGATTGACATCTGGGCTCTCTATTCTGTTCCATTGGTCTATGTGCATGTTTTTATGCCAGTACCATGCTATTTTGGTTACTATGGCTTTAAAGTATATTTTGAAGTCAGGTAGTATGATGCCTCCAGCTTTACTCTTTTTGCTCAGGATTGGTTTGTCTGTTTGGAGTCTTATGGTTCCATGTAAAAATTGTCTGTAAAGAATGTCATTGGTATTTTTATAGAGATTTCAATGAATCTTTAAATTGCTTCTGGTAGTATTGTCATTTTGATAATATTAATTTTTCTATCAGTGAGCATGAAATAGCTTTCCATTTTTTGGTGTCTTCTTCAATTCTTTTCATCAGTGTTTTATAGTTTCCCTTGCATAGATCTTTCACTTCTTTGGTTAAATTTATTCCTAGGTATTTTATATTTTTGTAGCTATTGTAAATGAAATGGATTTCTTGATTTCTTTTTCAAATTGGGTGAAGTGTTCTGTTGTTTGCCATTTGGCATATACTAATGTTACTGATTTTCGTATGTCAATTTTGTAATCTGCAACTTAACTAAATTTATTTATCAGTTCTAACAGTTTTTGGATGGAGTCTTTGTATTTTTCTAGTATGAGATTGTGTCATCTGTGAACAAGGATAATTTGACTTCTTCCTTTCTATTTTGTATGCCCTTTGTTTCTTTCTCTTGCCTAATTGCTCTGGCCAGGACTTCCAGTATTATGTTGAAGAGCAGTGGTAAAAGTGGGCATTTTTGTCTTGTTCCAGATTTTAGAGGAAAGGCTTTCGATTTCTTCCATCTGGTACAATGTTAGCTGTGGGTTTGTCATATATGGCTTTTATTATCGTGAGGTATGCTCTTTCTATACCCAGCTTGTTGAGTTTTTAAAAAGATCATAAAGGGCTGCTGAATTTATCGAATACTTTTTTTACCATATATTGAAATGATCATGTGACTGTTGTTCTTGGCTCTGTTAATGTGATGTATCACATTTATTGATTTGCGTGTACTGGACCATCCTTACATCCTTGGGATGAATCCCACTTGATCACGTTGAATGAAAGTGACTTGTCATGCCTGATTAAAAGTATTCTCAAATACGACCCTCCAGGTGTGATCTGGGATGTGCAATCTATCTGCCCAATCCCATCCTAAACCAGGTCATTTTCAGTGGTGATAAGCGCTATCATGCAGGAATTGGAAGAGAGTAAGAGGCAATTTTCCTGGGCCCACAGACTCCCTCAATAGGGCAAAGGCAAGGTGAGCCTGCTTTCTTTGGGCTTTCAAGATGGCCAATGCCCCATGCATAGAGAACCTTGTGTGTTGATCACTTAACACCTGCCTTGCCAGATATTTACTGAAATCAGGGGCAGGAATACAGATAAGCAAGTCATACTGATAAGGCCAGTGGGATGAGAAGGGCAGGAGAAGGGAAGCAGGAGGATTTAGACATGGAGGAATGGGGATCTAAGATTTGTGTGTTTGGAGGCTGGTGGTTTGGGTGTAGGGAAGGAGGACAGTGGGAGAGAGAGGTGGACTTGTGCCGGGGGCAGGGTGAGGTCCATTCCACCCACCATACTTGTTTCCCAGATATCCACCCAGTGCAAGGTCAACATTTACAACATCCTCCAGGAGATCATCCAGCAGGAGGGGGAGCTGGAGGAGCAGTGCGTGCAGAGGCTGGTGGCCACTGCCTCCAAGGAGATGAGGGAGATCCCAGAGGTAGGACCCCAAGCTCCATCGGTGCCTTCCCTCTGCCAGCCCAGGAGGTGGGCCACTGGGGGCCTGGCCCAGGATGCCCACAGCCCTGTGCAGTTACCTCTCAGAGCAGGGGTAAGGCTGAGCCCAAGGGAGCCAGGCTGGATGGAGAGAGCCTGGGGTAGAAGGGTTTTCCTGGAGGCCCGGCTGGTGGTGGTGCCATATGTCCCTCTCCTGTCCCCTGCAGATGGAGGGCTATATGAAGGCAGAGGTGGCCAGCGACACACTGGTGGCTCTGTCCCGAAACCACTTCAGCTTGGTCATGTATGAGCTGCAGCACCACCTCAAGCCCCTCAACCTCACTGATGAATTTGTCATCATCACACTGGCCAAGCTGGCCAATGGCAATGGTAGGGGCTTGAGGGCCCTCAGCCTGGCCCAGTGTGCCTTCCTGGTCTCTGCCTCTCTCTGCCCCTTCCATCTGTCCCTATGTTCACCTCTTCCCCTTCCCTTTCATTTCTCTCTTTTTCCCTCTAAAATTTATTCATTTTGTCTCTGCAGTCCTTTTGTCTCTTAGCTGTTAAGATTCTGTGTGTTCTGTCTCTCATCCTTCCTCCCCCTCTCTCCTGTCTCCCCTCAGCCTGCATTGTTCTGTCTTTCCATCTCTTTCTTTTTTAATTTCCTTCCTTCCTTCCTTCCTCTTTCGTTTCCTTTTTTATTGCCTGCTTGACTTACTCCTTCCCCTCCCTCCCCCTTTCTTTTTCTCCTTCCTTCCTTCGTCCCTCCCTTCCTCCCTCCCACCCTTCCTTTGTCCCCTCTTTTCTTCTCTCCTTCGTTCCTCCCTCCCTCCCTCCTTCCTTCCTTGTTTCCTTCCTTCCTTCCTTCCTTCCTTCCTTCCTTCCTTCCTTCCTTCCTCCCTCTCTCCCTCCCTCCTTCCTTCCTTCCTTTCCTTTTTTATTGCCTGCCTTACTTACTCCTTTCCTTCCCTCTTTCTTTTTCTCCTTCCTTCCTTCCTTCATCCCTCCCTTCCTTCCTCCCTTCCTTCCTCCCTTCCTTCCTCCCTTCCTCCATCCCTTCCTCCCTCCCACCCTTCTTTCCTACCCTCTTTTCTTCTCTCCTTTCTTCCTTCCTTCCTTCCCTCCCTTTCTGCATGTTTCTGCCTCTCATCCTTCTTCCCCTCTCTCTCCTGTCTCCCCTCCATCTGCATTGTTCTGTCTTTCCATCTCTTTCTTTTTCAATTTCCTTCCTTCCTTCCTCCTTCCTTTCCTTTTTAATTGCCTGCCTTACTTACTCTTTCCCCTCCCTCCCCCTTTCTTTTTCTCCTTCCTTCCTTCCTTCCTCCCTCCCTCCTTCCTCCCTCCCTCCCTCCTTCCCCTTCCCCTCCCCTCCCCTCCCCTCCCTCCCTCCCTCCCTTCCTTCCTTCCTTCCTTCCTTCCTTCCTTCCTTCCTTCCTTCTCCATCCTCCCTCCCTTCCTTTCACCCCAGAAGCATGCACTGAGCTCCTACTCCATGCAGGCCTTGTGGCGGATACCTGGCCACTACAATAAATAAGACACACATGGCTCCTGTGCTCAGAAGGGACCAACAGGCAAACAAGGAAATAGACGTTTATAACAGGAGGTGACGTGTATGAAGAGAGCAGCCAAATGGGCGTTTGAGATCTGGCTAACGGAGGGGACCCCATCTCTGCAGCCCTTGTTGAGGTAGCGATATTTCAGCTAAGACCTGAAGGCAGAGAGGAGGACATCTGTGTGAAGCATGGGATGGGGAGAACCTTCCACACGGAGAGAACATTGCAGAGGCTCTGGGGCACAGAAGAGCTTGGATTCTCTGAAGAGTTGAGAAGTGGCTGTGGCTGGAGTTAAGGAGTGAGAGAGAGATGAGGGGGAGAGTCAGGCAGGGCCTTGGGGACGTCACCTGGGGCACTAGGAAGCTATCGAAGGACGTTAAGCTGCAGGGTCGCCTGGTGAATGCAGGTTGTGGGAAGGCCTTTCTGACTGTTGCCTGGATGGAGAGGGACTAGGAGGTGGGTACTTGTGATGGTGGCTGGGCTGGGAAGCATGTGGTGAGGGGTGACAGGTGGGAAGGGGCTCTGAGACGGGACCTGCTGAGGACGGGGGAAGGAGCAGAGGCAGCAAGCCACTGGGAGTGTGTTGGCCTCCTTTACCAAGCTAGAAGCACTGAGAGTTGGGAGCTCAAGTGAAGAACCTCATGCTGTGTGTGGAGCTCATGTTGCCTGTGGGAGCCCCCAGGGGAGAGGTGGAGGGGGCAGTTGATTTGTGGTGCGGAGTTCAGAGGGCAGGTCTGGGCTTGGCTTTGGTTCTTGGTGACCTCAGAGTGTAGGTGATGTTCAAAGCCATTGACACCTGGGAGTGAAAGTAGAGAGAGGACCCCGCCTGGAGGGGTCCTGGCATTGGCAAGGCTCGGGAGGAGCTGTAAGAGACAGCGTGGAATGTGAGGCCTGGCACAGGGAGAACAATCTCAAGGGGTGGAGGCCCCTGTGATGCCCATCCTGCCAAGGGGTCCAGTGAGATAAGGCTGGAGAAGGCGGGAGGTGGAAGAGCTTCACGGCTTGCTGGGGATAAAGGCCTGGATGGAGTGGGAGGGGAGGAAGGGAAGGCAGGCCTGGGAAGAGGACAAGGGACAGCAGCGAGGGGGATTATTATGAAGTCTGAAGATGGGGGTGCACTCAGGGTGGTGGAGCGGAGGGGCCTGCCTCCTATCGCAGGGTGGCCTGTTACGGCTCCCTTCCTTCCTCCATCTGCTCTTTTTCTCTGCTGGCCTCGTGCCTTCTCTCAGTTCCTTGCTCTCACCTGCTGTCTCCCTGCTTCTGTGTTCGCCCAAGAATGTTTGTGGGACCCCTGAAGGAGGCTGGCCTGCGTCCAGGAGGATGGACGCACTCTGGGAGCTGCTTCTTTCTGATTCTTGCCCCCCCTCCCCTGGGGCTCCTCTGTCCTCTCTTCCCTCCCTCTCTCAGACCTCTTCCTTCTCCTGGTCCTCTCCCTTCTTCCCTTTTCTCCCCTTTTGCCTGGCTTTCTTCCTGTGTCACCTGCTCCTAGCTCACTTGTAGCTCACTTTTTTTGTTTTGTTTTGTTTTGTTTTTGAGATGGAGTCTCGCTCTGTCGCCCAGGCTGGAGTGCAGTGGCGCAATCTCGGCTCACTGCAAGCTCTGCCTCCTGGGTTCACACCATTCTCCTACCTCAGCCTCCCAAGTAGCTGGGACTACAGGCGCCCGCCACTACACCCGGCTAATTTTTTGTATTTTTAGTAGAGATGGGGTTTCAACCGTGTTAGCCAGGATGGTCTCGATCTCCTGACCTCGTGATCCCCCCACCTCGGCCTCCCGAAGTGCTGGGATTACAGGCGTGAGCCACCATGCCCAGCCTTCTAGCTCATTTTTTAATGCTTTTCTGACTCCCAGACTATTTCCTGGGCCCCAGCCAGGGCAGAGGGCTAAGCCAGCTCTGGACTGTCAGGGGTTGGAGGTGGAGGGCAGCAGGGTTGTCCTCTCTGCCTTCTCCCTGCTCACCCCCAGCCCCAACTCCCTTTAATCATCCCTCACAACCTCACAGTGTTTGAGTTCATGCCATACATGGGCATCACCCTGGCTACCATATTCACCATGCTGAGACTTGCCAATGAAGCCAAGATACGCCAGGCGATCTGTGGTGGTGAGTTTCCCACTTGGGCCTGCAGGTCTGGCTCAATCAGGGTGCCGGAGGGAGACTGCTGGATAAGGAGCAGATGGAGGGGTTGTTGAAAAAGAGGTGCACTGTTCATTTGTTCTCCAAAGAAGTTTGCTTAATCTTTTACTTCGTGTGGCCTCTGATTGACTGCCTAGGGCACAAGAGGCTGAGACAGGGTGGGGGCCTTTTAGAAGATCCTGGCTTAGAGGGAAGAAGCTGCTACTGTGACTCCATTTAGCTTGCTTTGTAGTTAAGCACTTCACGAGACCACAGAACAGCAATAAGCATTCACAGGAGAGGGAGACTGGAGAAAATGGCTCCATGTGGAGCTTGACAGGGGCTGGTCTTAGATGCTATTTCAATCTGATCACCTTGCCCCAGATATTGATTACTTAATGTTCTTGTGGGCTTATAAAAAGCCCCAGTGCCTGAGAAAAAGAGGGCCACATGTGTTCACTGTTCACTGCCCTCTGACCTGGAATCCCCAGGATGTGGGCAAGGTCATACTCCAGGCCTTGCCCTTGACCCCATCTGTGTCCTTGAAGGAGAGGGACCCAGACACCCCTGAGTGCTCAGTTCTCGCACACACAGGCATGTAGGGTAAAAAGGAAGGTGCTGTGGGGGGTTGGAAGGGCAGGGTGCAGGCTGCTCACTATGGCAAGGCATGAGCACCTCCTCTGGGGAAGCTGGGCTGGGAAGGCTTGGTTCTGCTTCCAGCCCCTCTGGTGCCAAGTGCATTCCCCTGTTGCCGTTGGTAGCCATGGAGACCTTCTGTGAGACGGTGCAGGCCTGGTGTCAGGACCCATGCTTTTCACGGTGGTGCTTTGCAACCTCTGTGTGCCCGCTGCATGCCCACTTCGTGCCCAGTGCTCTGTTCCCAGCTGCAGGGCACTAAAGAGCTCGTAGGCAGAGATCTTGCCCTCAAGGCGAGTTCACCTGGGTTCAAATGAGATACACGCAAAGCAGTGGCCAAGGGAACGAGGCGTGGAAACAACAGAGGGGAGGGAGATGGCCAGGGAGAGCCTGGCCAGGGAGGCTCCTAAGAAAGTGTCCCTGAGCTTGGGGAATGTGGGAGAAGACAGAAGGTGAGGCCCTGATGTGGGGCGAGCCACCTGACATCTCCCTGAGCTGCAGCCCTCCAGCCCACCGAGTTTTCCTCCTTCAGAGCCCAGGATGAGTATCAGAGCCATCAACCTGGCTATCCGGGTGGTCAAGAACACCATCTCTGATACCCGATCCAAGGTAACAGGGCAGAGACCTGGAAATGGGGGGCACTCGGGGAACCCTGCCAGGGAGGCAAAGGGAAGTCTGGACTCTGGGAGGCAGAGGCTTTTGATGGAAAACCCTGCTTTCCATCGGGTCTTGACTGGGGCTGCAGGATGGCGAGGCCAGTGAAAGCTGAGGTTCCACTCTCGAGACCTCATTCTCTCCATGGATCTAGAGTTTTCGAGTGGTGTGTCTCAGGTACCACCTTGGACCCAGCAGAGGCCGAGTAAATCCAGCTGCAGCTGGAGTCACTCGGCTGCCAAGGGTTTTGTGAGGTCTTTATCACATGTGAAAAAAGCAACTAAGGGGTACTCCTCTACCTGCCCTCAAAAGGCTGAAAACCACAGTCCCAGGCTCCATGGCAGCCACATCCACCTTGGAGTGGAGCTTGGTTCTGGCCACGGGCTGGGGAAGGGAGGTCCAGCGTAGTGAGGGTCTGCACAGCAGTTTTGAGGAATATCAGAGAGGGAATGGAGGAGAATGGGGGCTAGAGATTTAGGCAGAGCTGTCTTCAGTACCTGGAGGCTATGGAGGGAAGAGAGAAAAGACTCATTCTGCATCTCCTGCATATGGTGATTCTCATCAATGGAGCAAGCCCCAGGGAGTCCAGGATAACAGATGGGCTCCCCACAGCAAGGGCTGCTAGAATGGAGCAGCCTAGGTTGGAAGGGAGGGAGGGAGCTTTGTGTCTCTCCAAGGCTCAATGAGCTCCCAGGTGGGCATGCTGCTGAGTGGGACCCCTGGATGAGGCAGGGGGAGGTGGGCAGAGTGGGCAGTAATCAGCCCCTGAGGCCCCTTCTAGCCCAGAGCACCCCCAATTCCTAGCTCTCAATGTCACAGGATTGGGTGCCCTGGAGCCCACCCCAACCCCCAGCATGTCCATGGTCCTGTCCCCTCAGGTGAGGATGGCTATTCTCCACATCATTGGGCAGTTGGCTCTCTCTGGCTACCAGGAGAGAATCAAAGGCTGGGGCCTGAAGTACGTGTCTGTGCAACTGACCTTATCCACCTACAAACTGGTGAGTGGCCCTAATACACAGATCACAGAGCAGCTGGACTTGGAAATGGTTTCCACAGTGCTGAGGGGAGAATGCCACTCAGCATACCTGTGTTGAAACCTGCGTATCCGTTCACGACATGAGTTCAGAGATACACAGTGAACCTGCAGGTGACAATGTGTGGGGTCCCAGCTCTGAGCATTCTGTAGACTCAGTATCTGGGCATGGAGCCCCTGGGGAGTGAGGAGACCACACTCGAGAACACAGCAAGCCCCTGCCAGGCCACAAGTGGGAATCCCTTGGTTCTTTCTTCCAGACAAATCGCCGGGAGAACTTTTATCAGAGGGACTTGGAGGAGAGGATGGTCCACAAGGTCACCATGGACACTGTGAAGATCATTACCTCTTCCGTCAGTGGGATGACCAGCGTGAGTGGGTCCTGCCCCACCTGCACAGTGGGTCACCACGCCAGGTGGGGGGTGAACCACACATGCCCAGAATTCCACATCTTTGCTTCTTCCGTTCCTGCTGTCTAGAGTGTTGAGGGGCCTTTCTCTTCCAGTTGCCTGGAATTACTCAAAACCCAGTTCCAAAGCCAGGTCCTTGATGAGAACTTACCCTTCATCTCTGTACCCCCAGAGGCTGGGCAGTGCACGATCTCAGCACGGCTGGCAGTATCAGTCTGTATCATTTGAGCGAGTACCTGAAATGTGTCCATTACTTTAAGGCCCGTGTGTGTGTGTGTGTGTGTGTGTGTGTGTGTGTGTGTGTGTGTGTAGACCAATGATTTTCATGGTTGAATTTTGTAAACATTCATTGAGTTCTTACTCTGTGAAAGAGGACAGAGGAGTGTGCACTAGGAGGACTCAGTATGACCAGGAGTTCACAGACTATGGGAGAAACAAATGTGTCAACTTTTAATTGCAACAAAATGTGACGTGGCAATAAGATAGGAAAAATGTGCCATGAGAGCATCAAGGAGGGAATGATTATGCACTAAGTGAGGCTGCAGCTAGATGATCCCTGTCCAGTGACAGCTTTTTTTAATTGCAGAAATAATAATAATCATCATCATCATCATAGCTACAGTCCATGTGGCACCCACATATAGCAGGTATACTGTACTAGTGTGCAACATGTACAGTCTTGTTTAATTACCCAGCAACTACCCGCATAGAGGGTAGTTGTTATCCTGATTTTGTAGATGAAGAAACTGAGACCCCGAGGGATTCATTAATTTGCTCAAGGCCTCACAGCTGGTAAACAATAGAGCCAGGATTGAAATTCCGTTTGTAATTCACCATGCTGTCTTTATGGGGAAGCCCAGGAGCTGGGAGATTCTAGTCCTGGTGGCTGGAACAGGTTAAGCCATTGCACTCGATAGTTGGTAGCACAAGAGCCTCACCTTCAATTCCTAGGGGTGGGGGTGGGGTGGAGAGGGATTGCAATTAGTTGGGGGTGTTGAACGGTCACCCAGGGAGAGAGGAGATGGTGGGGTGAAGTCGGAAACACAGCTCCAATAATCCATATCAGTCAGGGTTCTCCAGAGAAACAGAACCAGTAGAAGACATATATAGTCTGGTTTATTTTAAGGAAGTGACTCATGCAGTTGTGGGGGCTGGCAAGTCTGACACCTGCGTGGCAGGCCAGCAGGCTGGAGACTCAAGCAGGGGCGGATGCTGCGGCCTTGTGGCTGAATATCTTCTTCCTCAGAGAAACCTCAGCGTTTCACTCTTAAGGTGTTTCACCTACCTATGTTATTGAGGATAATCTCTTTTATGGATTATGCACTTTTGTCACACCTACAAGCTACCTTCACAGCAACACCTAGATTTGTGTTTGACTGAATGACTAGGTACTCTTCGCCCAGCCAAGTTGACACACAAAACTGACCGTCATACCAGGCACGCACAACTGGATCATCTGCCCAGGGTGCCCCTCTAGAGGACTTGGGATCAGAGGGAGGGCCCTGGATGAGGAGGGTGTGATGGGTGTGGGTTTGTATGAGGCTGGCAGCGATAGGAGTTGGGCAACAGGGATGCTGCCCCAGCAGGGACTAGCAGACTCTCTTGCCACATCAGGGTGGGTGACACTTAAATGCCCCTGAACAAGACTGGGGTTGGCAGTGGAGCCAGTTCAGGGCTGACTGTCAGGTGACATCTCTGGGGAAGCTGGGATGGGGTGGCACCATGGCAGAGCCTGACTGTTCTCCCTAGAGGCCCAGGGCTTGGGCTAATTCTGAGCCCCTTTCTCTCCCACCCCCACCCCAGGAGTTTTGGGTGAGGCTCCTGTGCTACATCATGGAGACAGACTACATGGAAGCTTTGACTCCTATCTGTATCAGCCTCACAAACCTGGCAGAACACCAGCTCCGTGGTCAGGACGTGGATGTCAGCATGGCTGGCAAGAGCAGGCAAGGTGGGCAAAGTTCTTGTGCCAGCTGGTTGGATTGGGCAGGTGGGCTGGCTCCTTGTCTGGGAATGCCCACCTCTCTCCACATTCCTCCCACCCTCATTCCCCCTTCTCCTGGAAACATCCAAGTCCAAATTAATACTATTAATGCCTACCTGGATATTAATGCCTACTTGATCATATCTAGGACATGTTAGAATTGTGTAAACTTCCTTCTGGATAGCTCACTCCTCATGTCCTGTCCCCCCAGCCCACACCCCGGTCCAGAGCCCACCCTTGGGAGCTCCTGGCCCAGCCTTTCCCATGCATGACCTTACTGGGCCTCTGCTCTGTCTGGCTTCTCTGTGCCAGCTAGAGTAACTGTAGGCATCCCATCCTCTGTAGACTACCCTCACTGTGGTCCACTCAGAGTGGGCACTGTTAACACCAGGCTCTCAAAACAACTATGCCCACCTACCGTGCTTGCTCCTGTCCCCTTCCCTCCCACCTCTGGCCCCAAGGGCGTGGCTGGTGATGGAGGTGATTGATGGGGTCCTTTAGGATCCAGGGCTAGCAAAGGGCAGAGCCTGCTCTCTGACTTTGATCTAAACAAGCCAGCCAGTCGATCCTCTGAGATCTTCCTCATGCCCCTCTCACTCTTGACTCAGGTTGAGTCCTCTCCAGGGACCCTGCACCGGCACCTTTTCAGCAGGCCTGGCCTTGCCCTTGTCCATTTGTTTGTGTGCTGTTGGTTTGCTTTTCATGGGCTCATTGCCTCCCAAAGCCTGTGGAGAGAGTCAGGAGTGGGTAGAATGGCAGTGTCTAATTACTTTTGTCTCAACAGAGGACAGGGTTCACAGTAGGAGACAAAACATTGTCATGGTAAGTCTTGGTGTCCACTACAAAATGAGCATGGCCTGAAAAGAGCATCTTCTAAACCTCAACCCATTAGCACGATTCTCCCCTCTCCCCAGGATAAGTGAAATGTAATGATGCTCTTAGGAAATTTCCTGTGCCAACCTATTCTCCATTATGGGGGTTTGGGGAACGAGATCATGTTGGGGAGCCACCTTCTAGGGTAAAGTTCCTAGATGGGGACATAGGAGCATGTCCTGGTACAAGCCAGGAAGGCTCAGCTGGGGTTGCATTTCCTTCAATCAGTGGAACTGCCTGCACCTCAGAAGCTGCTGGCCCGTCTCCTGGTGAGTGGCTGACCTGCACCATGCCCTGGCCTGGAAAGGCCATGCCCTGTGGCACCTCTTCCTTAAGCTCCTAATTCCCAGAGCCCCAGGGGTATGAGGAAGCTGAGGTGCAATGAGGGAGTTTGATGCTTGGCAGGACAGATCATTCCATGTCCTTGAAATTCCTCTCGAGTTTGGCAGTGCACTTGTAATAACTGGGGAGCTGGCCTGTACCTACTTTTAGATTCCTCTGCCCAAAGCATCCCCACGACACTGCCAATGCCTGCCTACCCCTGGGGGTTGGCTCAGTCCAGGACCCATGAGTTCTCCTCTTTATGTTAACTGTGGACACTCATCTATATTGCACTGAAGCCTGGGGTGGGGAGGGAGCCCAGGTCTGGCCCCCATCCCCCATCCTTCCTGTAGTGTCCTCTGCAGGTGCACTCTCTATTTGAAATCCCTATTTGAAAACCACCCATCTTGTCCAGCTCCTCCCTTTAAAAATGAGGACAATGAGCTCCAAGACAAGGAGCAAGGTGCTTAGGTGCTACTTCACTGTAGTCTTGGTGCCCTCCAGGTGCTGATGTCATCACCTTACAAGGGCGAGGGTCGTGGGATAGCCATGCTCAACCTCTTGAGGACCCTGAGCCAGAGCATCGCACCCTCTATGGCTGACATGTGGGAGATGGAGATTCCGCTACTGGTCCGGTACCTGGAAGGTGAGGTTCCTGGGGAGCCCATTCCAAGCCAACCCTCCAATCCGTGTACATGCTGGGGTTCTAATCACATGACTTGAATAACAAGAGCTGAGGCTCACAGTCGACCCACACAGCCAGCCCACTTTTGTCCTGAGAACTGGTTGAGCAGCCTGGGAAGGTGAGGAGTGCAATGCAACCTGTGATGTGTTCATCCATGGAGGGCCTCAAATGCTACACTAAGGAGGCATGGAGGGCCTTGAATATCAGGCTTAGGGGAGCAGTGGAAGAAAGTGGCATGTGTGACCATGCATGTGTTCCTGCAGAACATACTGAGTTCACTTGGGATCAGAAAGCCTGGGAAGACAAGCTGATTCAGGTAAAGGGGTAACAAGTTTGCGGAGGCCTGGGAGGAGGAGAAAGATGGGAGCAGATGGAAAGGCATTTGGTGGGCTGGGCACGTGAGGAGTTTAGAAGCCCCTAAAGGACGTGTTCTCCTTCTGTCAGAGAAGACTTGGGAGTTACAAAGTCTATAGCTGTGTCCATCCCCAGGGGAGAACTGAGAGAACCTTCCATCCTGAGAGCCAGGTGCCCAGGAGGGCAGCAGGGAGTGACACCCCTTCTGCTAGCCGCCAGAGCCACAGCCGTTTCTCAGACCCACAGAACATTATTAGCACTGGATCAGGGATCTATGGACTGAGTGATCTGGAGATGTGGGCAAGGGAAGTGAGAGAGGGCAAGTCACTACTCAGGGTCACGTAGCATTCCCAGAGCCCAGGCAAGAACAAGGATGAAGGCCTTTGGCTCTTCCCACCAACGTCTTGTTCCTCCCCAGTTTCTGCGAAACTCCCTCAAGAAGACCCGGGGGTCTAGCTGGAGCCTGCGCTTGAGCAAAGAGCTGAACAACCAGATGGCGAGCTTTGACAGTCCCTCTCTGGAGAAGGTTTGTCTCCACAGGGGCAGGAGAGTTTGGACAGGAAGTAGACTCCAGGGATGATGGAGTGGAGAGGATCACACCGTGTGTGTGAGATCAGCTGGACCTGTGGCTGTTTACAGGGTCCTGGGAGGAGAGGAGGGTGGTCTGGATTGGTGCTTTTAGTTTTGTTTTGGTTTGTTTTTTTGTTTTGTTTTGTTGTTCCTCCAGATTCTGGTTAGAAATCACATGTGTATATTTCTTTGTAACACAAAACTATACCACATTGCTACAAAATTCTAAAACATTGTTGAAAGAAATCAGTGAGGGTCTCAATAAACAGAAAGCACCCCATGTTCATGGATTGAAAGATGCTATAGTTCAAATGGTGATACTCTCCAAATTTATCTTCAGTTTTAGCATGACCCCTATCACAATCCAAGCTAGTTCTTTTTTTTTGTTTCCAGAGACTGACAAATTGATCCTAAAATTTATATGGAAATACCAGGGGCTCTGAATAGCCAACATAATTATGAAAAGAAGAATAAAGTTGGAGGACTCAAACGTCTCAATTTCAACTTCTTACACAGCTGCAGTAAAACTCCTTACACAATTGCAGTAAACAAGACAGTGAGATACTGGCATAAGGACAGATTGATAAAATAGAAGTGAGAGTCCAGAAATAAACTCTCACATTTATGGCTAATTTATTTTCAAGAAGGGTGCCAAGACAATTCAGTGGGGGAAAAAATAGTTTTTTTCAACAAATGGTGCTAGGATAACTAGAAATCCACATGCAAAAGAATGAAATTGGATACCTTCCTCACAGCACACATAAAGCTGAATCAGGACGGCTGTTAGTGCTGCTGCTGTTGGTTCGTCGCGGCGGCGAAGGAGGAGGAGGAAGAGGGCGAGGCGACAAGGGAAGAAGGAGGCAGGCGCGGCGGCAGCGGAGGCGCCCCGGGCCGGCGGAGGCGAGGCGGGTGGGGGAAGATGGCGGACGTGCTTAGCGTCCTGCGACAGTACAACATCCAGAAGAAGGAGATTGTGGTGAAGGGAGACGAAGTGATCTTCGGGGAGTTCTCCTGACCCAAGAATGTGAAGACCAACTATGTAGTTTGGGGGACTGGAAAGGAAGGCCAACCTACACATTGGATTCCATTTTATTTCTGCTTAATAATGTGCACCTTTCTCATCCTGTTTATGTCCGACGTGCAGCTACTGAAAATATTCCTGTGGTTAGAAGACCTGATCGAAAAGATCTACTTGGATATCTCAATGGTGAAGCGTCAACATCGGCAAGTATAGACAGAAGTGCTCCCTTAGAAATAGGTCTTCAGCGATCTACTCAAGTCAAACGAGCTGCAGATGAAGTTTTAGAAGAAGCAAAGAAACCACGAATTGAGGATGAAGAGTGTGTGCGCCTTGATAAAGAAAGATTGGCTGCCCGTTTGGAGGGTCACAAAGAAGGGATTGTACAGACTGAACAGATTAGGTCTTTGTCTGAAGCTATGTCAGTGGAAAAAATTGCTGCAATCAAAGCCAAAATTATGGCTAAGAAAAGATCTACTATCAAGACTGATCTAGATGATGACATAACTGCCCTTAAACAGAGGAGTTTTGTGGATGCTGAGGTAGATGTGACCCGAGATATTGTCAGCAGAGAGAGTATGGAGGACACGAACAACTATCTTACAAAGCACAGGAAAGAATTTTTCCAAGAACATTTTTGCAATTCTTCAATCTGTAAAAGCCAGAGAAGAAGGGCGTGCACCTGAACAGCGACCTGCCCCAAATGCAGCACCTGTGGATCCCACTTTGCGCACCAAACAGCCTATGCCAGCTGCCTATAACAGATACGATCAGGAAAGATTCAAAGGAAAAGAAGAAACGGAAGGCTTCAAAATTGACACTATGGGAACCTACCATGGTATGACACTGAAATCTGTAACGGAGGGTGCATCTGCCCGGAAGACTCAGACTCCTGCAGCCCAGCCAGTACCAAGACCAGTTTCTCAAGCAAGACCTCCCCCAAATCAGAAGAAAGGATCTTGAACACCCATTATCATAATTCCTGCAGCTACCACCTCTTTAATAACCATGCTTAATACAAAAGACCTTCTGCAGGACCTGAAATTTGTCCCATCAGATGAAAAGAAGAAACAAGGTTGTCAACGAGAAAATGAAACTCTAATACAAAGAAGAAAAGACCAGATGCAACCAGGGGGCACTGCAATTAGTGTTACAGTACCTTATAGAGTAGTAGACCAGCCCCTTAAACTTATGCCTCAAGACTGGGACCGCGTTGTAGCTATTTTTGTGCAGGGTCCTGCATGGCAGTTCAAAGGTTGGCCGTGGCTTTTGCCGGATGGATCACCAGTTGATCTATTTGCTAAAATTAAAGCCTTCCATCTGAAGTATGATGAAGTTCGTCTGGATCCAAATGTTCAGAAATGGGATGTAACAGTATTAGAACTCAGCTACCACAAACGTCATTTGGATAGACCAGTGTTCTTACGGTTTTGGGAAACATTGGACAGGTACATGGTAAAGCATACATCCCACTTGAGATTCTGAATTATTTGGCTCCTCCATTTCTGGAAATTGAGACTCAAGCTTTATGAATTTATCAAGAACTTAAAAATGAAGAAGGTCACAGATTGATCTTTTATAAGATCTTATTTGATGCTTTGTGCTTCAAGGGCATGATGCCTGTCATCCATGTAAGCAAACTTTTTGGCTTACAAATTTTTTTTAATAATTAGCCTTCTAGTCTATAATGGAAATTGTATATTTTGGTAGAAGTTTTTTCTCCATTGGTTAAATTAGCGTTACTTAAAATTTGTTTCTTTAGAAAATAAATGCAGGTTATAAATGTGTGTATATTTAGAGATTATAAGGCTCTCTGAGCTATCTTCTGATTTTTCATTGCTCTATAATTCTTTTTACTGAAAATACTATGTTATGAATGGTATTAAATTTTAGTCTCTGGAACATCCAAAACCAAGCAAAGGGATGTGACTATTTTGAATGAATCAGAATGTCAACTTGTATGTACACTATATCTACACTTACTCTTTATTTTAAAAGAATAATGAAAAATCAAGATCAATTCTTCAATTTGATTGAACTGTTCAGCCTTTTCAAGATGTCTTTATTTACAAATGATTACATTTAAATGAATGTACATTCTTCTCACTGACTTTGGTGATTTTGAAACCTAGAATGATGTGTTTCTATCTGTAATATCTTTCCATCTGAAAAAAATCTCAAAACACAGATTAAAACAACAAAAAAAAAAAAAGCTGAATCAAAACGAATCACAGATCTAAATAAAAGAACTAAAATTATAAAATTCTAGAAAAACACAGGATAAATCTTCTGACCTTGGGTTAGGCAAAGCCTTCTTAGAGATAACACCAAAAACCACAAGTGACAAGAAGAAATAAATTGGACATCACGAAAATTAAAACCTCTTGTGCTAAAAATAATACAATAGAGAAAGTGAAAAAGAAGCACATTAAGGAAGAATGTGTTCTTCTGTAACAGATCAAAGACTTAAGTGTACAAAATAAAATAGAACCATGGAACAACTAGAAGAATATATTGATGAATATTTTTATAATCTTAATATGGAATAGCCTTTATATGCTTGCAAAGAAACCAAGAAAGACGAGGGAAAAGAGGTAAACTTTATAGATATTAACATTTTTTGTGTGCTTCTACTACTTCCTGTTTGTTTTCTCATCTCCAAAAACAATAATATTTACCCTAGAGAGTTGTGGTGAGGATTTAATGAAATATGGATGGTTTTTCTTATTATGTCTCCAAATATAAAACAAAATTCTTACAAATAACAAAGAAAAAACCCACCAAAAAATGGGAAAAAGAATATAGCCAGAAATTCAAAGAATTAAAATGAATCATGAGAATATGAAGAGATGATCAGCACAACGAATAATCAAAGAAACACATCACAGTGAGAATGTTCCACTTCTCACTGATCATGACGTATGTTGGGGAGTAGGTGGAGAAATTGGTGTGCTTAGGTTTGTTGGTGGGAGCGTAAATTTGTTCAACTTACACAGGAGTTGAACAAATTTACACTTCCCCCACGTATAACATGCCTGCCCTTATATAGTCTGACCTCCCAGAATAACCTGAACATTTATTTTATATATATTTTTTAATTTTTTTATTTTTATTTCCATAGGTTTTTGGGGAACTGGTGGTCTTCGGTTACATGAATAAATGGGAATTTGCAAGATTTTGGTGCACCCATCACCCAAGCAGTATATGCTGCACCCAATTTGTAGTCTTTTATCCCCCATCCCCTTCCTACCCTTTCCCCCTGAGTCCCCAAAGTCCATGGTATCATTCTTATGCCTTAGCATCCTCATAGCTTAGCTCCCACTTACAAGTGAGAACATACAATGTTTGGTTTTCCATTCCTAAGTTACTTAGAATAATAGTCTCCAATCTCATCCAGGTTACTGCAAATGCCAGTAATTCATTCTTTTTTATGGCTGAGTAGTATTCCATTATATATATATATAAATAAAAAATATAAACTGATATATATATATAAACTGAGATATATATAAACTGATATATATATATATATATATATATATATATATATATATATATATATATATACATACATATATATATATATATATCAGTTTCTGTATCCACTCGTTGATTGATGGGCATTTGGGCTGGTTCCACATTTTTGCAATTGTGAATTGTGCTGCTATAAATGTGTGCGCAAGTATCTTCTGCACATTAAAAAAAATTGAAGAATATGTAGCAAACTCTCTACAACAGCACCCCTTGAAGGCTGGCTGTAGGGAGGCCTGAGCTCCTTCCTCCCTTCTGCCTCTCCAGGGCTTTCTGTACCGGGCCTTGGGCTTCACCTTGGCCACAGGCCTGGAGGCCAGCAAGGTGGAGGTCCTGCTGTTGGAGCTGCTGTACAAGACGGACTACAGCAATGACTTCGACAGCGAGGTGAGGGTGCCTGCAGCCCCCTCCTGTCCACCAGATGCCTCTGGACCCTCGGGGACGTGTGTGTTCATGTGGCTGCATGCGTTTTGTGTGTGTGTGTGTGTGTGTGTACGTGTGTGTGTGCCTTGCGTGTGTGTGTGGGATCCTCCTCTGCCCCCTGGCCCCTGCCCTCACCCTGGCTGGCTGGGTCTCCCTGCAGGGTGTGATTATGTGCTTTGGCCTGTGTGCCCGGAGCCAGGTAAAAACGGTGCTGAATGTACTTCATGACTTCGAGGACAGGATCCAGGAGTCAGAGCAGTCCTGGCAGATCAGTGCTTGGCGGGTAAGCCACCTTCCCTCCACAACTGGGTCTTGGGATCTCTTAGCACAGTGCTCTGGGCACTGACACAAAGTCCTTTCTAGATCTCAGTAGGAAACTTGCCTCACACCGAGTCTCCTGTCATCAAAATGGCTGAGACGTTGTCTTAGTCTGAGACCTCCTGGACAGAGCTTTTGCTATTGCATCATCTTAAAAATGCAGGGTGGGCCTTTCCAGGACCCAGATACTGCCACGGAGTCCCAGCCACTTGCTACTCATGGTGGGGTTCTCAGACTGGCAGTGGGGGCTCCCTGGGTGCTGATTGGAAATGTAGAGTCCTAGGCCCCACCTAGACCCACAGGATTTGAAGAAGCTGTTCAGGTAGTGCTCAGTGGGTGCTTGACACTAGGAGCTCTGCCTCAGTGAATGGACGGTGCTGGGATTGAGGGGCTCTAGCCACTGTTGCAGGGTGAGAACACTGAAGCTTGTCCATAGGCATGCGACTGGTTCACTGGTGAAGCCAGGATTTGGACCCAGACAGCCCATGGCCTCATCCTCTGGAGGCTGCCCCTCCCTGCCACAGGAGATGGTCCCACCAGCTGGCTGAGCTGCTAGTGGGAAACCATCTGAAACCATCACCCATGCTTCAGGCTTTGCCCTTGACCTGGAACCCTTGCCCTGAGGTCTGGTTGTTTGGATGAAGAAAATTGAGAGTCCCAGGCTTCGTTCCAGCTTTTCTGCAAAGAGGACCCGACACCTGGATTTCTACTCAGTCTGGCAGGGCACTGGGGCCCCTGCTCCCCAGTGGGTTTGGTGGCCTCCAACATCTCCTCCTACTCAGAGGTTGTTCTGAGGGTGTGAGCACCGTGAGGGCAAGGTGGAAGCTGTCAGTTCCTGCTGGATCTCCAGCCTCCTGTGTGCTTGGCCCATAGCCGGTGCCTGGCAGGTGAAGGTATGAGGTGTACAAGCAGCCTCTTGCCTTTAGGGGTGTTCACATGAGCACCTCCCCCCACAGCTGATGGGTGGTCTGGGCGTCTATAGCCCTGGTCTGTCTTGCTCATTACTGCATGCCTAGTGCCTGGTGTCTAGTAGATGCTCAATAAAGATGCATTGAGTGAATGAATGCATGCATGAAAATACAATGAACATTTCAGGCACCCAGAAAACAGTCAGGTGAAGCACCGCCAGCTGACTCGATGGATCGTTTGGTCATGTGGCCAGAAACCATCACCTGCATCTGGAGCAGCCCCTGCTGCCCCCAGCGGTTCTTTTTCTCTTTGGCCTCGTAGAAGGACCATCCCTGGAGGCAGGAGACAGTGAAAAGTGCCCTCATGGTGATGTATAGCTGCGTGGCCTCCTACTGCCACCCCCAGTTGCTCCTCAACCTCGTGGACAGCCCCATCACCGCTAAGATCATTCACCATTATGTCAGCAGCTGCCAGGTAGCCCCATCTGCTGCCTGGGGGGATGTCTTCTGGACCAGGCTGGTGGGTAGTAGCCTTCTGCCACTCTCTGGGCACCTGCATCCCTACCCAGGGGACATCCAGGCATCCTACCTGATGCCCAGCCCGTGGGAGGCCCATTGCCCAAATGTGTTGTTCTCTGTGCTTTGGTGTCATGCAGAGGAGCTGGCGGGGGTGAGGATAGCCCCTCTTCCAGAGTGCTGGGTGGGGTCTCCAGAAGCCACAAGATGAGCCCCAACTCTTCCCAGCCTTTCCCACTCCCTCTGCCCTTGCCTCTGGCCCTCCCTCACACTGACCCAGACCCTTTCATAAGGAACAAGAGGTGGGGTTGTCTTCAAAGACATGCAAAGGGACTGGCTATTTGCTTGGAATGGCAAGGAGGGGAAAACACAGAGAATAAAGCAAAAACTTTTTATTTTTTAAAACTGTGGCAAAATACACATAACATAAAGTTTATCATCATAACCATTTTTAAGTACATGGATAGTTCAATGGCATGAGGTGCATTCACATTGTTGTGCAACTGTCACTGCCATCCGTCTCCAGAAGTCTTCATTTTGCAAAACCAAAATCCTATATCCATTCAACACCAACTCTCCATTCCCTTCTCCACCCAGCCCTGGCAACCACCTTTACTCTTTCTGTCTGTGTGGCTTTGATGAGTCCAGGTACTTCGTCTAAGTGTAATCATATGATAGTTGTTGTTGTGATTAGTGCCCTCCTAAGATACCAGAGATCTTGCTCTCTCCAGCATGTGGGGACACAGCAAGAAGACAGCTTTCTGCAAGCCAGGAAGAGTCCTCACCGGAGCCCAACCATGCTGGCTCCCTTGTCTTAAACTTCTAGTCTCCAAAAACTGTGAGAAAATAAATTTCTACTGTTTAAGTCACCTGGTCTCCAGCATTGTTATGGCAGCCTGAGCACACAGGCGTGCGCACACACACACACATAACATGGTCCCAACATAAGATGTAGGGGGGAAGGGATATGGGGTAGGGTAAGGGGGTGATACCTGACATCAGGAGAGCAATCACCTGGGGCGGTAGGCAGCAATGAAAAATGTGTAATTTAATCTCATTTTAAATCTTTCCTAAAAAAGCAATCCCAAACACATATGGCAATATATTAACTATTTACTCCAGCATGAGTTTCACCAGTGTATTCTGAATATGTGAAATATTTCATTACAAAAACGTCACCATGATACCCTGTCATCAACAGCTTCAATAAGAATCATGAAGAGTCACAGGCGTTGTGGCTGCAGGAGTGTCTGGGACAACCAGGACTGTTTATTTTCCTTCAAGGGTCATTGCGTGCAGGGCTCAAACTTATGTCTCACAAGCAAACAATATTCTCGCATGAAATGGGAAACAGGAGAGGATTCTCTGGACATATCTAAATTTAAAAAAGAACACATGGCTGGGCGCAGTGGCTCATGCCTGTAATCCCAGCACTTTGGGAGGCTGAGGCAGATGGATCACGAGGCCAGGACCTTAAGACCAGCCTGGCCAATATGGTGAAACCCCGTCTCTACTAAAACTACAAAATTTAGCCGGGCGTGGTGGCGCGCACCTGTAATCCCAGCTACTTGGGAGGCTGGGCAGAAGAATCGCTTGAACCCGGGAGGCGGAAGTTGCAGTGAGTGGAGGTCACGCCACCACACTCCAGCCTGGGCGACAGAGGGAGACTGTCTCAAAAACAAACAAACCAACAAACAAAACCCCCCAAAAACACACACATTAGAAAAATAGGCCTATCAAAGAGAACCCTAAAAATTCTAATTAAGCAACTTTATTCACATAATTTCTACACCAAGAACTTGAGGGTCATCTCTGATGGAGCCAATTTCACTAATATTTGCTTTAAGGGCAGAGAAGTCAACCAAGTCCTCAAAGTCTCAAGAATTAAAAACAAAACAAAACCACAAACAGAGAGCAAGTGGGAAGAGAAGTAACACTCCAAAATGACCTAGCTACGCACTTTTAGTTTTGAATTTTCCTAGCATGAAATCACTTTTCTCTTCCATCCTGTAAGACGTGTTCTCTCCCCTAGGAAAAAAAAAAGACAAAGAAAATTATGTTAGCAAAATTCTAGTAGAATTCCCAACGCCAGCCACAAAAAGGTTGTTTTCTACTTATTCCACTGCATGTATAAAAAATACTTATAGAAAGTGGCATTACGTTAAATAAGTAAGTTACGTTAAAGAAACAACAAAAATAAAACGGCAACCCCTCCACCCCCCCCACCAACACTCCCCCAGGGAGCACAAGCTGGTGGGGAAGCCCACATCCCACACCCTGGCCCAGCTAGTGCTACTGTATGAGTGAATTTAGGAGTTCTAAGACTTAAGCTACTTTTCCATATCTGTTAAAAGGAGAGACAGCCTGCCTATTGGACAGAATCGATCTAATCAAGGGGTTCTGGTGGGGATTAAAGAAGATAAGGCATAAAAACAGTTCCGCATGGCCTGGCACACAGAAAGCACTCCTCAGACGTTAGGCATGAAAACCCCATATGTAGTTGCAGCTCATGAAGATTTGGTCTCTTTCCTCAAGAAATCTCTCATTTAAGCAGGAAAAGCAGAAAAACATAGGAAACCAGTTAAACATGTTTATATTGTGGTTTAAAATGAAACCTGGGGTGTTCATGATTTGACTTGCTATCAAATTCCAGGGCAGCTGGGAGGGCCCTGCTGGGCCACCAAGGTCTGAATCCTCAGGATGGTCCACTCCCCAGCCCCACAATAATGCAACCTCACACCATTCTCTGCAAGGCCGAGGTCCCTCCTGTGTGGCTGGGCCAGAAGAAAGCCCTTTAGGCTGAGCAGGTGAAAAAGCAAGACAGGAGCCTCTGCACGGAGCACCGGGGCAGGATGTCACTCATGGAAAGGGGTCTGCAGGCGACTGGCATGGGGCCAGCAGATGATGGAACAAGGTGGGAAAAGGCACGAGACAGAATCCCAGGGGCAGGATGATGGTAAAAGGAAGAGCTGGGGCACTAGCTGAGAAAAAGCAGTTAGGTTTAGACAAGCAAGGCGAGCAGAGGAGCTCTGATGTGTGGGAGACCAGGAGAAACCTCAGATCGCTCTCTGGGCAAGAGAGTTGTTTTTGGTGAAATTCTCCCCTTTCAACTGAGAAAGAGAATCTTGAGAGGTCATCTGTTAAACAGAACGCATAAACTTCGCTCTCAAAGCAGCCTCCATGAAGTGTCTGCCATGAAGATGCGGCTGAGATTCTCGAAGTCTTCACTAACTGTGGCTAAAAGTCACCTGGCTGGCGGTTTGGTCTGAAAAAGCCAAGTGGGCACAGGAGGGGGCATCAGGCACACAGTTGGAGACCAAGACCCGAGGGAAAGACTCTGCTGTTAGCCGTGCACTGCCAGGGGAGGAGCTCCGAGGACCCTGCCCACACAGTGCCCCTGACCCTAGCTGGGGCCCTGCAGAGAAAAACCTTTCCCATCACCTGAACACTTACGTATGTCCATCCTCAACTGGGAAGACAGATGACAACCGACGCTTCTTTCATCTGCTTCTGGTTAGCTCACACAGTATGACTTTATACACGAAAATAACTTTGAAAACCAAAACATCCAACAAAACCTGGGAGCTTCTAGAACTGAGCCAAGGAGCCTGAGCCGCTAACCTACGAGACTGGCCCGTGTCCAGACAGCTCCCCACCGCAGCACCCACCATGTGCAACCCCTGGGAGGGTGGGGGTTACCTGCACGGAGCAGGCAGCTGAGCGGTGGGTGGAGTCTGGGGAGGACGTCTGAGGATGCAATAGCAAAGAACTGGGGAGTAGGGGAAGAATGCCAGTGAAAGTTCCCTGGAAGGGAAGGGCTGTCCTACGGCAGACCCTGGAGCGGGTGGCCCTGAGCAGTCCAAGGACACTGGGAAGACAGCGACAGTGAGAAAGGCCCCAGGGGGCTCAAGACACAGGAGGCTGCTGGTGGTTAGAGGGTGTGGTCTCTGCCATGCACAGGCCGGACTGCAGGCTTCGAAGGCAGGCACCACAGAAGGAACAAGGCACACCAGACCTTGGTTCTGAGCTGGACGGACGGCAGGAGCCAGTGGCTGAGAAGGGCTCGCAGGCCAGGCGGGTCCAGGTGGGAGAAACAGAAAATGGGACACTTATGGCAGGCAGGGTCCACCCAAATGACCTCAGAGAAGAGGCACATCGCCAGGCTAGGGCACAAGGGAAGAGGATACTGGAGACACAGCCTCACCTGCCGGAACCACAAACACACAAAACCCAAAGGAACTGGCCAAATCAAACCCACAGTCAAGTCCCGTCCACCTGTGGGTGAGCCGTGGTACTGAGTTAAAAAAGTCGCATCCTTCAGATCCTGGCTGTGGACACACAGAGAAGCTGTGCTGGGGAATCCAACCCTTAATGCCAACAAAGGTACCTGCTCATACTGACCCACCCCACCCCATCCCACTGTCTCTAGAGAAAAGGATACACGCAGACTAAAACTCTAGCTGACATGATTTGCACAAATTAAGCTGCGGAACAAGGTGCAGAAGTTTTAACACTGAGCACTGAGAGGATCTGCAGGGCACCCCTCGCACCTGTGAGAATACTATGCTCGTGGCTCTCCCAGGCCACTCTTGCTCTTTCCCTACCAGGAATCCAGAAATAGACAGGAAGTCATTCGCCTTAGATCACTTTTGCCTTACAACAGCTATTTTCTGAGTGTCAGATGAAGAGATTAGAAATGAAGGTTTGACAAAGATGAATCAAGTGTAGAAAGTGAGGATTTGTAGGAGAAAAGCCTCTGAATGCATTCTAATGGAAAGTGTGTGAAACTTCTGCAAGAGCATCTTCTGCTCCACCTTGATGCATCTCACACAGGAACACGTTCTTGATATAGATGCTGACTTTACAGGAAGGAAAAGCATTTGGGAGAAAGCTCGGAAAATGATCACGTATGTAAGAATTCGGTTGAGATTCACTAAATGTGGCACAAAGGTTCCTACCATAAAAAGCCTCTGTCCAAAGAGCGGTCACTCACAAAAAACACCACATTCAACCAAGAGAAACGCACCTTCCTCTCTTCTGAGTTGGGCTGTGAAGAGCTGCCCTGGTCTCCCAGTCTGACGGTGTTGCCCACCCCATCTGAGGCACTCCGGGAACTGGCCTGGCATCCGGAGTCCTGGGGGTCTGATAGCCTGGGTCTTTTTGCAGGGAACTGATGGTCCCTCCTTGTGGCACGAGCAACACATGTAGATGAATGAGCCTCAATTGCAGTTGAGCCCAGTAGACTTTTTCTGCACCCCAGGGGGGATGATGGCAACTTCTGGAAGCCCTTGAAGTGAGGGTCTGGATTTAATTTTCCTAAGAAGCCTTCTGTTTGATATCGAACTTCCATACTTGCTTTATCTGTAGACACTTCAATACATAAAGGCGCCTTCATCTGCCCAGGAGATTTGAGGCAATACTTTTGATGAAGCTTGTCAAATTCTTCTTTAATTTCATCATAACGATTCCTTCCGTGGCCTAGCACTTCTTTATCTGGGACTGGAGTTTTGCTGGGTGACACTGACTTTCTAAATATTCCAGAACTGCTTCCTTGAACGTGAAGGTCAGATGTCTGCTGCGGGCGAGCTGGGCTGTGTGTGGGGTTGGCCTTTGGAAGTGATGAAGAGGAATCACTCTTGGGCAGGCACCTACCTGCTTCCAGAGATCTTTTACCCAGGTTTTCAAAAGCCTCACTTAAACTTTTTGCTTTTGCTTTGCTGGAAGGTAAACTCAGCCTGCGGGTTTCTAAGCCCTGAAGGCCACCAGGACTCGCAGGACCCCCTCTGTACATGTTCATGGCCCAGGAGCCTGGGAGGCCCATCAGGCGAGGCTGGTTCCTGGGACTCAGGCAATATTCCCGATGAAGCTGATCAAATCGGATTTCAATCTCCCTCTGACGGTTCTCTCCATGGTCCTGTTGTATTGTTGGTCTGGAAACTATTTTTACAGGAGAAATTAACCATTTTAATGTCCTAAATCTATTTTCCTGATCAAGGTTATACGTTGCACCGGAGTCAAAATAAATCAAGGAAGAATACTTTGAGGGTGTCACTTTCAGCTCCTTCCAACTTGGATCTAACTTATGGATTTGGGGTTTGTTGACTTCAAGAAAAGCTTTTTCCAATTTTAAACCTGTCTTATGGCAAGAAACATCCAATATGTTCTTGCAATCTCTTAATGCTCCTGTCTCTTTCACAGGCTCAGAGCAGGGTACGAAGTTCTCCTTGGAGCTCCTCTGAGAGCGTCTGGCTCCTTTGCAATACGTTTTGTTCATCCTGCTCTTACATCTGTGCCTCCTCCTGGAGTTCCAGTTTTGCGTGATGAACGTTTTGGTGGAGATGATGCTTGACGGCTTTGTGCTCAACAGCCGGCTCATGGAGTGCAGCATCCCTGCGTACAGGTCACTGATGGTCACATTGCAAATGTCATCGTCTTCAAAGAGCTGGCTGTTTAAGAAGCTGCTGCTACTGGTCTCTTGTAGGGAGAGGCTGTCATTTCTAGGTACTAAGGCCATGTCTGTGGAGGAAGGATGCAAAGGATCCCAATCTCTGGGAGATGAAGCTAGTTTCGCTGGGTCACCAGGACTCTTTCCGGAGACACGACTGCAGTATCCTGGGAGAAAAGATACACATAAAGTAAAGGTGTGTCACCATTCTAAACCACCCACGTGCACAGATGACAGAACTTAAGATTGGATCAGGACTATGTTTTTTTAAGCAATAGCAAAAACAAAAACACCGCAAATGTGTAGGAATAGACTCTTCTCAGAGATATTTTTTGCTATCAAAATTTGATTTCTACTCTCCATCGTACATTTCCCAAAGGTGTCTTCCTTTCCCTCTAGCCTGTTTAGAAGATGGATGCCTTTTCAAAAGCTAATTAGAAACTGAAAAATGACAACACTGTTTACCTACAGGGATGGGAAGGGGTGTAAGACTTCTAAACAAACCTCTTCATATAGCTTTGACTTTTGCATCATGTAAATGTTTCCTATATTTAAAAAAAAAAATAAACCAACGGTGATGGGAAAAAACCATAAAATCAAACACAAACAGAAAAAAAAAATCTGTATGTTAAATTGATAACTCAGAGAGAAAAGAAAGAGTCCAAATACTCTGAATGTCTGCCTCTTAAAGAGATATTGTCTAAGGATAGAAAGAGCTGCTTGGAAATTTTCAAGCTTATTTAGTAGATGGTTGTGAAGAGTGGTGGCAGGTGCTGCAATGCTAGAGTTATTTTATGCTGTACAATTGACCAGATGAGCACGTGCTAAGTCATTGCAGCTGGTGAGAACTGCGAGAGGCAGATATGGCATCAGGGCAGGGGTGAAGAAGTGCTCAAAAACGCATGGCGCTGCACTACACGACACAAAAGCCAGCCTGAAAGGGGCTCCCTGACAGCTAAATCTGGGGTTACTTGAGCGTCAAATTGAATACTGGCAATGGATTATAACATGTGAATCAAAGAACAAAAAGACTCCATGAATTCCTACTGATCCCAAAAAATAAAAATAAAATAAATCAAAGCATGAGAGGGAACTACAGGGAGCAAAAAAAAACCAGAGGGGAGATAGCTCTTTTGAACAGAATAATGCCAACTGACGTGTGCCAAGGAATGGCAGAGACAGAAACAACCTGGGCAGGGACCCCCACCCAGGCGATCCGCATTGCTGGCTTCTAAGTCACTGGGTGAGAAGTTTTTAGAGAAAAGGTTCCTAGGAGATCTCAAAGAATCACACACAGATGACTCCAAGGAAAAAGGGCCTGTTGCAATGAGAAACATTGAATTAAGGTCTTACCTTAACTCAATGACCAGCCTCAAAAGTCACCAAGAATGGGACACACGGACCAAATGTTCTGAGAGGACACGTCATCCTTGTAGTAATTTTGCCAAAAATGTTTAACATGAACCTAACCATGAGGAAGCAATCAGGTCCAAATTCAGGGACATTCTGCAAAATTACTGGCCTGGGCTATTCAAGAAAGGCACTCACATGAAAGGTGGCCACAAGGGAGAAAAGGCCAAGGAGCCACTCTTGATGGAGGGAGACTAAACGCAACGGTGGTACCAGCCTGAGTGGGTCTGGAAATGGTCAGGCAAACCAGAAAGGCTGCAAAGGACATCATTGGCACAATGGGTAAAACTGTACTGCATCCATGTTCAATTTCTGGCATGTGTTAAGCGTACTGTAGTCATAAAGGAGAATTAGCCAACTTTTGGAGGTATGTGTGAGGCATTTAGGGATAAATGCATACACAAATGCAAATAAATACACAGTGTGTGTGCATGTGTGTGTGGGGGGGTGATAACGCAAATATGACAACATATTAATTGTGAAACAAGTGAAGGGTGTTCACTGTACTAGTCCTGTGCTTCTGGAGATGCAAAACTTTTCAAGCTAGTAAATTGGAATAAAGAGCAGACGTGCAGAGAATCAACAGCTCATTTTAAAACATCTCAATCTTCCAGTGAAATCCAAGTGTATCTCTAACAATTTATGTTGATGAAACACACCAGGAAATGATGGCGTGGCCAGTGTGAGTAGCTCTGAGGGGCCACGCAGCTCCAACAAAAGTGAAGGAGACACGCACGGTTCACACAGTTTCTGTGTCACACTCACCAGGGGCAGGCATGGCAGGTGAGGTCAGTGAAGGGAACGGAGTCACACGTGCATCCTTTCCAGCTCTGTCACCTGCACACTGAAATCAGAGCCAGTGGTTACAAGAAAAAAGTTGCCAGGTGTCAACTGGGTGCAAGGAGCTGGGTTCTTCCAACAATGTGGACTGTGCATCTTAGCACAGCCGTGTGGATGAGCGTGTGAATGTGGTGACAGTGGCCAGCTAGGCTTCGGGCAGTGGGAAGAAAAAATGTCCTACTAAGATCTGGATACTTGATGTGGTCTCCAGGATAGCTTCCAGCCACAGTCACCACTCATCTGCCAGTAACTTCTTACCCCAGGGGCACTGGTAGCTTTCTTTGTCTAGCATTATACTCGGACCACAAGAACACCTAGGGGCAAGCTGGATGGTGGACAAAGAAGACCCAATAGATCCGTTCGTTCCTAACCCTAATCTGTTCCCTGGATCAACACAGCAACCAAGAGGACACCATTTGCTGCCTTGGGTTAAAGGAAAAAGCATTTCAGGTACATCCACTAAGTCGGTGGTCCTCAAATACAGGCTTTCCACTGGTCAGCAGCACAGTAAGAAAACACATACACCCCTGTGAGATTGCTGCCCTTTTTTGGAGATGAATTTTTATTCTGCAATGTGTACTTCCTGGGTATTTGGTGTCGCAATGTCCTTTATTCTATGGCAGAGGGCACTGACCGTAAGAGAGGGGTTGGCAGGTGAGTGTGCCCACCTCTCATGCCATCACACACCCCCCCCAACATGACCCCTCAGCAGGCGGGACAGGTGCCAAGGGTCAGCCTCCTCACCTTGCAGCTGATTCTAGCCTGATCACACCAGGGAATGTGGGGACTATTGCTTCTGTAACTATGCAGCTTCAAATCCCGGTCCAGAGGCCGGGGCTGCTCTTAAGAGTCCCATGTGTGGCCCCAGTAGATTTTTTTTTTTTTTTTTTGAGATAGAGTCTTGCTCTATCACCCTGGCTGGAGCACAGTGGCACAATCTCAGCTCACTGCAACCTCCGCCTCCTGGGTTCAAGCAATTATCCTGCCTCAGCCTCCCAAGTAGCTGGGATTACAAGCACCTGCCATCACACCCAGCTAATTTTTCTATTTTTAGTAGAGATGAGGTTTCACCATGTTGGCCAGGCTGGTCTCAAACTCCTGACCTCAAGTGACCCACCTGTCTTGGCCTCCCAAAGTGCTGGGATTACAGACATGAGCCACCATGCCTGGCTGCCCCACTAGATTTTTCTCTGAGTTGCCCCAGAACAGTGGGCAGAGCGCCCCCGCCAGGACTCCCACCTTCCTGATGGCGCTGCCCTGGGGGACCTGGAGTGTTTGTTCAAGAAGAGCAAGTATGTCAGCACGTGAATACAACAATTTGGAAATCATTACCTCAAATGCTCTTTACAGGTTCTGTAGAAAAAACAAAAAGCATAATAACACCATACCTCAATGTATTTATTTTATGATCTAATTATATAAAAACAAACAACTGGGAAACAGATTACCTCAAAATACTCTGCACCTTGTAGCAGTATATCCACTTGTGTCAAGTATTTCCTTCTTAACTCATTTTTCAAAGGGCTCTGAGGCACTGCAGGCTGATCAAAAAAGAGAAGTCAGAATTTTTAAGAGCTTCTGAGTATAGCTGACCTTTTGGATTCTGGAACAAACTGGCAAGCTCATTAATGTACAAATCTTTACATGATGCTACTCAAAGTCACTTTCACCTCCATGATGTTATTCAAAGTCACTTTTTCACCTCCTGCTATGTTAATAACCCAAAAGAATGTAAAAAGACAAAAAAAATTAAAACCACGTCTAGAGAAGTTTATGACAGCATTGCTAGACCAGGAAAAAAAAAATCTGAATATTCATAGGTGAGTTCAGGACTCAACTACTGGTAATAACTTCAAACTGGTAAGTTTATAAGAAATTCAGTGCTCCTGGCTGGGTGTGGTGGGTCATGCCTGTAATCCCAGCACTTTAGGAGGCTGAGGCAGGTGCATCACTTGAGGCCAGGAGTTCGAGACCAGCCTGGCCAACATGGTGAAACTCCATCTCCACTAAAATACAAAAATTAGCTGGGCATGGTGGCGGGCACCTGTAGTCCCAGCTATTTGGGAGGCTAAGGCAGGAGAATCACTTGAACCCAGGAAGTAGAGGTTGCAGTGAGCTGAGATTGCCCCACCGCACTCCAGCCTGGGTGACAGAGTGAGACTCCCATCTCAAAAAAGCCAAAAACAAAAACAGAAATTCAGTGCTCCAGCTCAGGAGGCTCCCCTACCCCTCCCCCCGCTAGACACTGGAAATAGAGGGCATCACCCACTGTCCTCTGCTGAGTGGGGCTGGCACTTTGGTTCTTGACTCTTGGCACCACCCACTTCCCCTTTGTTCCAATCCCTACAAAATCTCTCAGTTTCTTCCCCAGGATCATAGCCTTTTTCTTCTTAGTCACTGAAAGTCACACATGGGTGCGTGGGAAACCCTCTGCACAAAAGTAGCAATTTTAAAGGAAAACCATGCACCAGGTATCCTAGCAGGTGACAGAGTGTGACACGGGGGCCAGGAAAGATGCTGAAGCCGGTTACGCTCTGTGTAAATTCTCATCTATCCCAACAAAGGAGGATAAGAGGCACATCCCATAAGAAAACGGGTGGTTTCTGTGACCCAGGGGGCACTCTGGGAAACAGACATATAAATGACACTTACTGTTTAGGTTAGTGACAGCTGCCCAATGAGGCGACCTTGTGACTTGGGGCATTTGAGGACAGACCTGGAAATACTCCCTAGAACACCTCTTTTTACCCTGCCCCTGTGGGGGGGACTGACCGAGAGCCCAACTTTCCTGTCGTGTGCTCATGCAGGCAAACGGTGCCCTGCCAACCACACTGACAGCTTTATCTGCAGAGTGAAAATCATCGTGAATCAGGCTTGCACTGGGGGTAGAACTGGCTGCCAAGTGCTAGACTGAGAGGAGGGCCTTACCGCTGAAGGGAATCTGGACACGAGGAAATCCGAGACTTGGAAGTAGCAAAAGCCAGCCTCAGGAGAGGACTTCCAGAAGGGTGCAGGCAACGCTGCCCGCCCCAGGCCACATGGGCTTTGATGGACCCACCCCTGAGCCCCCAAGCGCCCCCTCTGTCCATTTATTACTAAAGGCAGTACTTACCGCTAAGGCCCAAGCAACTGACTCTTCCTGGTCCAACGTGGCATAGACCTCACGGCGTTTTGAATCTAAAAGTCAAACAAGTAAATCTCAATCAGGATTTTCAGGAAAGAGTGCATGTTCCTGGTTTTGGCATCACTTCGAATAAGTTCTACAGTAAAAATCCCCATTGCTTCAAGGGTGCACCCACTGGAGCCATCTACGGCTGCCCGTGGTTCTTAGTAACTCAGAGAACCCCTTAGAATGGGAAACTGCCTGGGGCCATGGAGTGAGGAAAGGCAGATTCTGCACCACCTCCAGCTTTCCACGGCCTCTGAGCCTGGATGTTGAGATGCTCAAGCCCAGCACCGCTCGACAGAACTTCCAGTGACCATGGGAAGTTATCTGCCTGCTGTCCTAGGCTAGCCACTAGCCACATAGGGCTACTGAACAGCTGGGATGTGGCCAGTAAGGCTGAGGAAATGGATTTTAAATTTTATTTAACTTTCAACTAATTTAAATATCATCCAGAGAGGGCTGGTGGGTGCCATACTGGGCAGTACATCTGTCAAATAACTATTTCCTGTGATTTCAAGCAGTCAGGGAAATTCATGGACCTAAGGATTTATAGGTAAAATCTGGATTACTAGCAGTAAACACATAGCACCACAGGTAAGTATCCTCATGAAGAGCTCTCCAATTCTACTCTGAAAGAGCACCAGCTTCCCTTTAGCAACTCAACACCCATCACTAACTACGGTGTAGGCAAGGTGCCAGGGAAGGGGCCGGGCAGAGTGGACAGAGGCTGCAGAAAGCCAGTGTCCAGGAGACAGGTGTTTAAAGGCTAGTGACAAAACCGTTTCACAAGCAGAGGAACCCAGGTCTAAAGAGCGTAGATAAGAGTGGGGGTCTGTTCCGGCCTGGGGATCACAGGGGCTTCCTGGGGGCAGTGAGGAGGCCATGCGGTCAGGCAGGACTTCAGGCCCCATTCTGGGTTCTGGCCTTTTACCCCAAAAGCAATGGGAAGCCACGAGTTGCATCAGAGAAGCGGCTTGACCACATTCACAGGTGTGTCAGTGGGGTGGAGGGAGCCCGAGTGGGGATGGGGGCTGGTGCTTAGCGGGGGACATGAGAGCTAACGAAGCACAAGGCACAGAATAAGGATGCCTTGGCCATGAGGAATGAGGCAGAGGCTGAGATGAAGAAGACCCTGGGTTTCTGGCTAACACTAGAGGGAAGATGGCAAGGGCCTGTACTGAGGCACAGAGCAGAAGATGGGGAGCCTGTGTGTCAGGCTGAGTCTTAGCTGTGCCAAGTCTGGACATGAAGTATTGAAGCAGAGGGGCTGCTAGGCAGTAAAACGCCCCCAGCTGAGGTCTGGCTGGAGGTTACAGTCAGCACACAGAGAAGCCATGGCTCCACCCGTGGGAAGGGCAAAAGCAGCTCAAACAAACCCTCCAGAAAGGGCATCCGGCAGGGACGGGAGGCGAGCAGACTGCAGGCTGGGAAGGACGAAGACGGAAGGAGGAAAATGGGAGGAGCATGGGGCCGAGGAGCAGGGGGCCACAGAGGCCCAGGCCAGAACTTCCAGAAGGTTTAAATGCTATGGAGAGGGCAAAACCCAAAGAATGCCAACAGGATTTAGCAATGGGGTTGCGAGAAACCTCACACAGAGCTGGGCTTTAGAGATGGAGCCGAAAGGAGTCAGGAGAGGAGGAACGCACGGGGTTGGTGGGGTAAGGAATACATGGCAGCAAATGGAGCAGGTTATTTCACTCTGGTTGTAAAGGGGACTGGACAAAGGGACGTGGCAAGGAAGGGGCCCAGGACAGGGGAGAGCCACGAAGGGTCTGATGTGTCTAAGGTGAGTCTGAGCGCATCTAAATACCAATAGATGGATCCAGGGGACAGAGGCTGAAGACAGAAGGAAGGGGTGAGGGACGGATTCCCGAGAAAAGAGGACAGGATGGGGTTGGGCAGTGAGACTGGCCCGGGGAGAAGGAAGGAGCTTCCTAGGAGGATGAGGCGGGAAGCTGCCCTATAGAAGTGAGGGTTCACAACACCACCCTGTAGGGGCAAATCTGAAGTCTTAGTAAATCTGGATATTAACTTTTCACATGGAGGGGCACGTTTATTCACTCAAGAAACACCTGAGTACCATTCATATGTCAGGCACCGGATGTAACTGTGGGCACGGCAGAGCTCAGAAGGAATCAACAGGGTACTTTAACATGATTTTAGTTTGTAAGATACACCTTAGAAAAAATAAAAACTTCACTACTGAGGAATCTAGGCTTTAGGCTGTTGTAACAGGTGCGTCAGGACTGGTCCCTCCTGACCTCAGTTCTGACGAAGGCGACACTCACCGGCTCCCAGGACTGTGCGGTGCGAGGGAAGCTCAGGACCCCAGGCTGCAGCTTGCACGGAGCCATCTGTTCTGTCCGCGGGCTTCACGGAGGAGTCCTCCAAGTGCAGAAGCCAATAAAGACATGGTTGTTTGAGTGACAGCACATTTCAAAGTCACTGCAATCCTTCTGTTAACACAGGAGACAGCAGGAGCCTGCCACAAGGCTTCTCTTCTCCCTGCATGTCCACTTTATAAGAGGCCTCAAGAACGTAGGAGGGAGCTGAGGCTCCCCTGGGTTGTAGCAGGGGAAGTCAGGGGCCCAGGCACGAGCAGATAAGCTCACATCTCCTAACACTGGCCCAGGGATGACAGGGACTGGGGCAAACAAAAAGGCAAATTGAAACAGAACAAAATTGTCCTGAGGTCATCAGCGAGAACAGATAAATAGTCAAGTGGCCCCTAGGCAACTTCCTGTGATCTTTAAAGAATATGCTGGAGAATTTAAGGCGGGGAGGAGCCATTTTAAGGCCAAGCTACACGCACAGAGGCAGCTGCTTGTCCTGACCAGCTCACACTTGGTGGGCAGGGGTGGTCGGGCGGCCACACTCCTGGTCAGGCCTGCTTCAGCTCTCCAGAGCCTGCTCTACAGCAGGCCCCACAAATAATCCCAGAACATGGCATCGGTGGGTTCTCATTAGTGAAATTCAAGCATTCAGGATACCAGATTGGCTGAAATATTAATATTTTAGGAACCACCCAGCCTTATAAAAACAGGGCGTGAGAAGGTGGCGCAGCCTATACCGTTAGGGATGGTCCTCAGGTGTCAACTCTGAGGGTTCAGAGGACTTGGGGCTACCCAGGACCACTACAGGGTAACTGAAGCCCACGTCCAGAATATCAGAACCTTTGCTTCCAGTGAAACCGTCATGTAAGGTGGAGTTTACAGGGTTGTTTTGTGGCTGTGTCTGAGGCAGAACCTGGTTTGAGAATCACAGAGAAGCAGGCGATCTACACCAACCCCAAACAAAGTCGTAGCTCTGGTAGCTACAAACAGAGCCCAGGCATTGTGTTATAACCAACCCAGCACAGGTCAATGCCCGGCCTGCCAGGGCCCACAGCCTCCCCCATCCTCCAGGGCAGCAGGAGCACCAAGTCATCTGAGAAAAGGTGAAGGCGGATCTGGGCACTGTCACCAACAGCAATTACAGTGAAGTCAGAGATGTCCCAGCTGAAATCTCAGGCTACGCCCAGTTTCCTAATCCCAAGAAAGGGTCTGAAGATTCTGGAGACCCAGGTAGGGGTCCTCCTACATTTTAAGCAAAAACCTTAAATAAATCTTTAAATGAAAACTTTTTGCCACCAGGACCATATAAGCACTGGTCTGATGAATGGACATCTCTATTATGCATAATTCAAAGAGTACATATACTTTAACCCAATAATCCCACTTCTCAGCATTTATTGAAAAGGGGGAATATCAGTATCGGGAAGAGATAAGGACCAGGATTTTCTCTGAAAACCATTTCTAACAGAGGCTTTATAAATAAAGTTTTATTGGAACACTGCCACGTACACTCATTTACATATTATTTTTGGCCACTTTCCTCTTGCAACACAGAGCTGAGTAGTTACAACAGAGACCATACAGCCAGCAAAGCTTAAAATATGTACCATCCAGCCCTTTGTGGAAAAAGCGTGCTGACCCTTATTTATTAATAAAGGAAGCCACAAATAGCTAATTGCCTATCAACAGGAGAGCAGTTAAAAAAACAGGATTTTAAAAATAATTATATAATTTTATAATTATACAACAGTTGATGAAGAGTTAGCCAGATGTATTAACTGGAAAAGTGAGGGAGAAAAAAATGCATTTATAAAGATGTGTATTATAGGGAATCACATTGTACTAAAATAGCATTAGTGACCATCTTTGCAGAGAGAAATCAGCTCATTTATGTGTTGTACGTACTTTTAACATTTCTATGACTAGAATAATTAATCAAGAAGACTTGATTTCAAATTTCCTGTTAATATTATGTCGCCTTGACCTTGATGTTTTCATTCTTGGGTACAGGTTCCTTGACCTGTGACCACAGGGAGGAACCACGTGGCATCTGAGAGGTAGTGATTAACTGAATACCAGACAACCTGGCAAAAGCTACTGTGGCAAAAGGGCTCCTGGGTGTCCCCGTAGAAAGGCCAACAGCACCTTCCACTAAAATAACGGGTCTCAGAGCTGCAACACCCTCGGATCAACTAGGCAGCGAAGCCCGGGTCTCCCGAAGGTAGAAAAATGCAGAAGGAAAGACATGTGATCCTCCAGGCCGCATCTCCCCTCATCTCTCTTCCTCCCCTTTCAAAACAGGAAGAGAGACATTCTGCTTCCCTAGAAGGAACAGGATTTGGTCTTTTCTGTAAGGACCCAACAAAGTGAGTCCCTTGCTGGGCTGGCACGTGGCCTTGGGGAGGGTTACCCAGCTGGACCAGCCTCTGCACGTGTGTTATCAGAGCCCCTCAGCCTGTGACACAGGAAACACAGGGTGACAAAAAAGGCCAAACATTACACAGTGCCTCCTTGCACTTGACAAGCTACAGAAGAAACGCTTCTAAATCCTTAAAAACAGAAAAAGAGTATAATCAACATGAGAAAAAGTACCCGTGGTGGCCTCTGCGTTAAGCTCAGAGGTTGGCCACACCCACACCTTTATTCACATCAATACTCCTCCACAGCAAGGTTATTTGGCAATAAAATTTGACACTAAATACCTGGATCTCTCCATTTCTTTCCTTTATTAGTCTTCCACCCCAAATTCTCAATCCTGAAGAAAAGAAACAAAAATGACCATTTACATAATCCTGAACGCTGAACTTCTGCTCAATCTGTGTTCACCAGAAGCCAAAGTGACAGGCAGAAAAAAAGTACAATATTAAAACCAAGCCAGGTTTCCGACACCCTGTGGTTGTTCCTCTTTGTAAAGTTTCAAGTTTTTAAGGCAAATTTGTCATTCATGGAAATCTCTCCTACCTACTAGACAATGGCTCATCAAATTACATCATTAGCCCAAAAAGTTAAATGAAAACAAGGAACATATGACAGCGACTGTCCTTAAAATATAGAGGGCAATCTATATACCATATAGAGGGAGTAAGCACTTTTCACAGGCAAGCTCTACATCCCATATACTGAATGAATGCTTTCTAAGGGCAATCTACATGTTATACAGAGACCAAACGGTAACAGACCTGCCACTGGAATATTTTACTTTCTGCCTGTGTAAACTTTTCACCCAAGATGTGCCTGGATTGGCTATAAAGGCAGAAAGGTAGGATTTCTTTTTACTCAAGGAGCAGATCTTGTGAACCTTTTGTGTCCGTCTGTTTAATGCAACATAGAACTTGCTCTGAGGTTTGTTTTCATTAAGTGATACTGAGTTAGTTATAAAGCTATATGGGAGGAATTGACCCCAGCCAGTGCAAAGTGTCACCAGCTATTTACCAAAAAGAATCCAAAAGATTTCAGTCCGTTTACATTAACTATTAAACGGAATGCCTTCTTCTCCCTATTCAAGTACTTGGAGCCTCAAGGAAGACAGTTACTACTCCAAGTTAAACAGGGCAAACAATAGTCAATGTGAGTATTCGCAGTGGAGGGTGGGTACTGTTCCCAGAGTTTCACAGGGATTGTACGTAACTGTTACAACACCCACGCCCGGGAGACGTTATTGTCATTATCCTTCCCATTTCACAGATGAAGACAGAGACCAGTCCAGCTAAGCAACTGCCCCAAGCTGCCATGGTGGGGAGGTGGCCAGCGGGGATGCCAACCCGGTAAGCCGGAGGCATGTAAGCCAGGAGGCACCTGTCTCTTCAGGAATTGTTTTAATAAGTAATTTACAGGTTTAAGGGCACCAATGTTTTGGTTCCTATTAGTTAGGTGAACAATGTTTACTTCTTAAGAGAGCAGGGACAGCATTTCAACTACTCCATTCACACTCTTCACCCGAATACTCAGAAGGTGGGGATGACCCTTACCCTGTGGCGTCTCGTAGGTCAGTGTGGCCATTTGCACCACCGGGGTGTCCTCGAAGGGCTGGTTGTACTGCGGAGGAGGAAGGGGCTTCTTGTCAGGTCTCAGGGCCACGAGGACTCCCAGACCCGGGCGGAGGCGGCGCCAGCCCGCGAGAGGCCGTTAGTCTGGCCTGGGGCGCCCCAAATGCGGTCACTGCAGCGGAGCCCCCAACTCCGCCTCTGTCGTCCCACTCAGGAGCCCCCCCAGCCCCACCAAACCCTCCTCTCTGCACCCGAGCCCCAGTCCCGCTTCCCCACTCCCCGTTCCGGAGGCCCCAGTCTTTCCTCCCCGTCCCCGCTCCGAAGCCTTCGGCGCTGCCTCCTTTTCCCCTGTCCGGAGCCCCCAGCTCCGCCTCCACCTTCTCTCCGCATCCAAGTCCCAGTCCCGCTTCCCCACCCCCCGCTCCGAGCCCTCAGAGCCCCTTCCCTTCCCGTCCTACGTCCCCTCCCAGCCTCACTCCGACACGCAGGCCTCCCCTCCCGGCGGACCGGCGGGGGCCGCACCTTCTCTATCAGCCGCTGCATGCGCCGCTGGAAGCGGCGGCGACTGGCCCTGAGCTTCTGCAACAGCTGGTCGTCTTCCACGTCCTCGCCCTCCATGGCGCGCAGCGGACCCGGCATCGGACCCAGCGGCGGACCCAGCCAGTACCCAAGCGCCAACCCGGACTGTTGGGCCTCGCGCGCCACACACTCAAATAGGCGACTCCGCCCTTCCTGCCTTCCTCTCGATTTTCTATTGGCTAGAACGGAGAAGCCGGGCACTGATTGGGCCTTTCAAACAAATTTGCGTCCCTCCTCCCGGCCAATCCACGCCCGAGTTTCCAGCCACGCCCCAAGGACCGTGTCCGGCGGAAGAAAGGGAAGGTGTCCGGCGGAAGAAAGGGAAGATGTCCGGCGGAAGAGAGGGAAGGTGTCCGGCCGAAGAGAGAGAGGTGTCCGGCCGCCACGGCCGGTGGTAGTTTCACAAACAGCTCTGTGCTTATTAGTCAGCGGTGCTGTGCGAGATCTGGTGGGATGCGTGTCATCTCCTGCGCTCTGCACCGGAGATAAGTGCGGCCTGGAGATTTCTGCGTGACTTGCCCTGGGTGTCGCCGCCGGGCGGGGGCCGCATCCTCACCCGCCCGCCTGGGATCCCGGCGCAGTTTCGAGGGCAGGGGCCTAAGAAAGACAACCCCAAATTACCAACCCAAAAGGAGGCAGGATAGCGAATATTCATCTAGAAGGAAAAAATAAGTCTCAACGAATGACACATTTAAAGATGCTGACAAATGCGACACACATCACAAAATCCAGGAAAATACTTCTATTAACCCACCTTTTTCCCCATGTATTTCTGATTGCATATTCTGCTTCTTCATTGATATTAATCTTGAAATATTTTCTCCAGAGAGAAGAGCAAGATAAATCAGTCGTTTGTATGGTTGATGGAATTTATGATTGACATCTTAGGAAAGTTTCATTCAGTTTCGTCACTTAACCACATTTGTGTGCTTGTGCTGATGTGATTACCATAGTATGTGGTTGAGAATAAAAGCATTGCTGAGCACCAGGAGGTCCCTTAGAGGGGGCTCTTCACCTCCTTTCAGCCTGCACAGCAATTCTATCATGATGTCCTGCGGAAATTTAGGTGGGGGTGTAGGTGGAGGGTGAGAACTTCAGGGCTCATGTAGCCTGTGTGTCCACAAAATGTGTTGCGTGTGCTGGACACAGAGATGTGCTGGCCTGATTCCCCTTAAGATGCCACAGCTGCTGGAAGGGCAGTTGGCAGGGGCCTTCAGTTGGCAGCCTATTCTGGGATGATTCAGTTGCAGAGAACTCCCTCACCCAAGGTCCTGCTGCCCCAGGGTGGCCCAGCGCCAGTGACTGATCCAGGTGGAAACAGGAAGGCTGTGTCATTTCAGTCTGATGGAAGAAAACCCTGGGCCACTTTATCTTCTGAGCTCTCAATTCCACGGAGTTGGATGGGGTAACCTACCAATCCTGTTTCTTTCCCTTCCTTCCTCCCTATATAAACATCCTCTCTGAGTCTTCTCCAGTTGCAGGATCTACACATTTAATCTGTACCTTTTCCAATTTTCACAAACAGGCTGGGTGTCTTCCTCCTCCTTCTTCAGGAGTGTTCAGAAACTTAACATGCTCTTCCTTGGACTCTGTGCTTCCCACACATAATTTACTTTTCAAACATCTAACTGGGCCCGTTTAGAGACTTGAGACCTTGAATAAGATTTTCTTTTTTCGAGTTTTGGACGACTGACTCTTCCATTGTTACCAGATAGAGTTGTCCAGGTTCTTGGTGTGTTGAACAAAGAATGAACAAAACACACAGTTACAAAGGAATGAAGCAACGAAAAACAAAGCAACAGGAGAACGGAGTAAGGAAAGCACAGATTCATTGAAGAGAATTCGCAGAGTGAGAGCGAACTGGAGCACGCAGCTTAACAGCCTCTTCAGTTAGGGTTTTTATAAAGCCAAAAGAACTTGGGAACACCCCTGGGTACCCTTTAGAGGCCTCCAATTGGTTACACCCTATGAAGGATTGGCCTGCTTCCAATCAGAGCCTAAAGTGGAAACTTGGCCTGCAGTCATTCAGGGGCTGAAGTGGAAACTTCTTTCTTGTTATCACAGGAGTGAAGATGTGGCCTGTGTCCTGCCCAATCTTGCTTAAAACTGGCTGCACCTGCTGTTCTCTTGCTTATGCGAACTGGCTGCATCTGCTATTCCTTTGCTTATGCCTCAACCCTTGGCTACCCCAGTTCCCTATTCTCCTGCCTCACTATGACTCTCTAACAAGCACGATAGTACCAGTTTTCAAAACTGGCGTCTCCCAGGGCTTATTCTCTATTCCTGGGAAACCATTCCAAGATTTCCTTTGCTGGCTTCACTGACAATCCAAGCATCTGCCTCTGTCCTAGGAGTTTGGGGGCAGCTTCAGTGGAAAGATTTCTCAATCTCAAGTTCAAGTCTTTAATTGAAGTCGAAAACATACTTGCTTTAGCCAGACTCCTTCTGAGCCAGCCAAAGTCTATGCATTAACCCTTACTGTTCTGACCTGGTGGTCTTCCAGTTGTCTCTGACTGGCTTTCCCCATCCTATGGTCCAAAGTGGTGCTCCAGCTAAGGAAAGAAGAACCCTGCATCATGCTTCTCATGTGATGCTGTAGCAGGACAAGCCGCAGACAAAACCCCTCAGACACCGAGTTAAAGAAGGAAGGGCTTTATTCAGCTGGGAGCTTCAGCAAGACTCATGTCTCCAACAACCGAGCTCTCCCGAGAGAGCAATTCCTGTTCCTTTTAATGGCTCACAACTCTAAGGAGGTCCGTGTGAGAGGGTCGTGATCGATTGAGCAAGCAGGGGGTAAGTGACTGGGGGCTGCATGCACCAGTAATTAGAATGCAACAGAACAGGACAGGGATTTTCACAGTGCTTTTCTATACAATGTCTGTAATCTATAGATGACATAACTGATTAGGTCAGGGGTCGATCTTTAATTACCAGGCCCAGGGTGTGGCGCCGGGCTGTCTGCTTGTGGATTTCATTTCTGCCTTTTAGTTTTTACTTCTTCTTTCTTTGGAGGCAGAAATTGAGCATAAGACAATATGAGGGGTGGTCTCCTCCCTTAATGCCATTCTCTATAATACCTCACCCAACCACCCTTGGCAGCATAACCATATTACTCTAGACCTGCTAAGGAAACTCTTCGCCATCACTTTCCACTGTCACGTAACAGGGAAGGATCACAAGTCAGCTCCTTCCCCAGCAGCAGGTTTCTGGGTGCAGCATCTTGGAATCTCACAGGGTTTCCAGAGATGAGGGCAAGTTGCTCTGGCTGCACCTGCACAGTGCCCTGTACTGGCCGGGCTGGGATTTCCAACCCTCCAAGTGCTGTTTAAATGCCTAGGAAATAGTTCTCATTAAAGTTACATTACAGCTTCTCTTATAAAATGTGCCTGAATTTTGCTTCAAATAAGAGAGATGGAGACTTATTCTGCATGGAGTTGTCATGTAAATTTGTTTCTGTTGGAAAGGTGTGGAAATGTTACCACCAGTCTGTGGTTGGAGAAGCGCAGCTTTTGGCTGGTCCCAGCATTGACACAGAAATTGTTATGTAACGGTGAGAATGTCAGTCTGAGATAAATTGTCGCAAACATTAGACCCCACGCATTAGGCTGCTAAGAAAAGGGTGTGCTTTTTTCTGTTGCCCTAGAGCTGATGCAAACACAGAGGCTGTGAAATAGGCAACAAGCTGACTTTCCACGAGGTGTCAGTCAAAGCTCACAAAATGTGTTCATTGTTTGATTTAATGAGTCTCATATTTAACTGAAGTAATTAAGGATGTTGGCAAGAATTTAGCTGGAGGATCTTTCATGAAGCAGTTTATAAAGTCCAATACTAGAAGGATGGCAAAATAAATGGTGATACTTACTTATGTTCTATTGGCAACAATTTTAAAGAAGTGTAATTATTGATATCAAAATTCTATATGATCTTTTTAATACAAAAGGTTATAAACCTGTATTATATGTCTGCATTTAAAAAGTATATATTATATAATTTAAAGTATGATTATACATGTTTTAAAAATGTGAGTATATATGTCTCAGAATGTTTCCAGGGCCATCTCTGGATGATGGTGTGATGAATTATTTTTAATATTAGTTTTCCTTAGCTGCATTTTCTAGAATGAGCATTTGTTGTGCAATTATGAGTTTGCATTACTGATGTAATTAGAAAACACAGAAGGCCAATTGTCTTAGTTCATTTTGTGCTGCTATAATAAAACCTGACAGTAATGAACCTGTAATTTATAATGAACAGAAATTTATTTCTCACAGTTCTGAAGACTGGCGAGTCCCAGCCAGACTGAGTGATTGGCCTGTGGTGAGGGTCTGAGTGATTTGCCTCTGGCGACGGTCTTCTTGCTGTGCCATCTCATGGTGTAACGTAAAAGAACAAGAGAGGGCAAGAGAGAGCAAAAGGGAGCCAAACTCATTCTTTTTTTTTTTCTTTTTCTTTTTTTTTTTTTGAGACAGAGTCTTGCCCTGTGATGCAGGTGGAGTGCAATGGCGTGATCTCAGCTCACTGCAACCTCCACCTCCTGGGTTCAAGCGATTCTCCTGCCTTAGCCTCCTGAGTAGCTGAGATTACTGGTGCGTGCCACCACACCCAGCTAATTTTTTGTATTTTTAGTAGAGATGGGTTTGGCCAGGCTGGTCTCAAACTCCTGACCTCAAGTAATCCGCCCACCTCGGCCTCACAAAGTGCTGGGATTACAGCCACTGTGCCCAGCCTTCAAACTCATTCTTTTATGAGAAACCCACTCCTGTGATCATTTCCACAATAATGGCATTAATCCACTCCCTCTGCCCTATGGCCTAATCACCTCTCATTAGGCCTCACCTCCCAACTCTGTTGCATTGGAGATTAAATTTCCAGTACATGTTTCTGTGGGACACATTTAAACCACAGCACCCCTCATGTGTTTTTACCTTGGCTTTGCAAAATCAGGGGCCATTTATCCAAATAAGACAATGGCCCCAAACATTCTAAAGCTGCTATTGTACTGCAGGTACAACACATAACTGGTAGCAATATATTCAGTTTTGTCTTTTCAGTTCAGATATTAAGGGTGGTCTTATCATTCTATGGCAAATCCAAAGTTTCTACTGAGGTCGTTTCAAGGACTCTCACTTAGAAGCATTCTAGGGCATTCTTAGGACAACAGGTATACTCACTGGGCCTCTTTGCCAATCTCCATTTATCCTTCATATCTGCTGCCAGGTAAGCCAGCCTCAACACTGAGTTCTTGCTAGTTTCATTGAGCTTTCATTGCTGAATTTGTTACCCTAGGATTTATAACCAAAGTAATTAGATCTAGGTGTTTCTGTAAGATCATTAGACCTTATGGTTTGGGGATAAAAGATTTAGTAAATACCTTCGCTTATTCTCCTGCTGCGCTGCTTGCTGTGTGTGTGTGTGTAGGCAGTCTTATTTCAACTGTCTTTGTTTTGTCCTGGATTATCTTGTGTTTACTGATTGTATAAGGGAGTGTTCCACGAAAGACAGATGCATATATAAGTTGATTATTTTCTGCTTCAATCTAATCCAGTCTTGAAGACAAATGGTTAGAGGTTCCTTAGACCTGTGACAATTATGTGAAAAGGCAATTAGTCGAACTTAGCCTTGGGCACCCTACAAAACCTTCATAATGACATTTACACTTTTGTTAACTTGTGAAAGAAGACCTCTTTGCTCAGTCTATAATTTAGGTCAAACAATTGTTGGGTTATTGGCAGTTTCGCTGATTTCTAACTTCTGCTTGGTCTAACTTCTGACACCACTCATGAGCGCACACTGTAGCACAGTCGACTGTAGTGACCCATCTTCTTTATGTGGATTTGTCTGTATCAAATTTTCAAACTCCTGCATAAATTCTTCTTTCTATATAAAGTCTCATTATGATCCTTACTCTTGCATTCTTTTGGGTAAAAGGCAAAAGATGGCAAAAAGCAATGACCATTTTAGGGAAAGTTTGCTGTGTCAAAATCAGTTCCTATTTTAGGAGGCACTCTAGAAAAACTGGGAGGCAAACACACCAGTCTTTCAATAGTCAGCTTCTTTATTTGGTGTGGTGGAGCTGAAAACACAAGTTGTCCAAGGACACTAACCTTCTGAGACCCACCCTGTTTGGATCTAAGCAACTTTTCACTTGTACCTCTTCTAGTCTTTTTATTCCTTCCTCCAATCTTCTAAATGAGTTAGTATTGCCTTGGGATTTCTCAGGAAAGGAACATTCATGTAAATGTGCGAGATCAGAAGGCAGATATATAGACGTTGAATTTAAAACCTAATTTAGAGCTGAGTCAAAGACAGTCTGTACAAGCTGCTATTAACAGGATGCCATAGACTAACCAGCTTATACACAATAGAAATTTATTTCTTACAGTTCTGGAGGCTGGGAAGTCCAAAATCAAGGTGTTAGCAAGGTAGGTTTCATTCTGAAGTCTCTTGTCTTGGCTTGCAGGTGGCCATATGCTCACATGACCTCTTTTTTTGTGCATAGGGGGAGACACTGTGTGAGAGAGAGCAAGTCCTCTGGTATCTCTTCTTATAAGGACACTAACCGTATTGGATCAGAGCCCCATCCTTATGATCTTATTTTACATTAATTATATACTTAAAGGCCCTATTTCCAAATATAGTCACTTGTGCATTAGGGCTTCAACATATAAATTTTGGGGGGACAAAATTCAGTCCATAGCAATGCTATAAATATTTTCTCATACTTCAGGAAGATGGACAGATATTTGCAATAGGATCTTTGTTATGTAGTATTTTCATGAATGACTAGATGTGTACAGACTAGTTCACTTCATTTTAGCCCCTCAAATGGGGAAAGTAGTTGAAAACAAGAGATTAGGAAAAAGATTTAAATAATCCATCTGAAAATTAAAAAATAATTCTTAGAGACAAAAAGAAGGAAGCTCATTAAATGCATTTTAGAAATCTGTCTCTTACAAAGTAAACTGGACAAAGATGAACATTTTCATAAAATAAACACTAGATTTAAAAATTGGATTCCAGGAACCTATTGAACATTATTCTAGGGTAGGATCAACAGCTGAAAATGGACTCCGATTTTAATTAGGAGCCATAAATGAAAAAATATATATATAAAATTGTGAATTTAGAAGACAACAGAACATTTTCTGATAAGTAACTGAGCCCTAGGAAAAAAAGAAGCTAGAAATAAAAATAAATATACAGCTCTATAAATGAAACAACTAGTCCCCCAAATAAAAACAAGAATCTAAGAGCCTCTGTATTCTCTAAGAATCATAAGGGTATAAATAAGGACACCTGTAGATTTTGAGGAGAAAGATACTGGGAGAGCCAATGCCCTCTACTGATGGTGCTACTCTTGGGGAGCTATTAGCACCCCCAAGTTCCTTGTCCTTTCTCTAATCTTCTAAAGAGGATTGTTTACAGATGGACAATGACATAGTTCCTCTTTTGATATGCATGGCCCTGTATCTACAATAAATCCTACTTCCATAGAACATCATCCCCTTCAGAATCAAATTTTAAAGTTGTCTGAAAAGAATAAGGAAGGCACATTGACCGAAAGCAAGAAGAGAAAAATGAGAAATTTGGTCTTAAACTAAAAATGTCTTATTGTGCCAGATTGTCAAAGAGACAAATTTGAGGTATGCAGTAAATTGTAGAAGGCTTGAGGGCAAATAAACTTTGTCTTGACTTACTAAAACCATCCAGGTAGTGGAAATTTGTAACAATCCCAAGCCCTTTCCTAAATTCCAACATGTTGTCTTCATCAGATGAATACTTTTTTTCCTTTAGGAAATAATCTCTACATACTAGCCAGAGTTCTCTAGAGAAACAAAACCAATATGATATAGATATAGATAGATAGATAGACAGACAGACAGACAGACAGACATTTATTTTGAGGGATGGGCTCATGTGTTTATGGAGGCCAAGAAGTCCCATCATCTGCCGTCTGCAAGCTGGAGGTCCAGGAAAGGTGGTGGTGTGGTTCCAGTCCAAGAACCATGACCTCTGATGTCCAAAGGCAGAAGATGGATATGCCAGCTCAAGGAGAAAGCAAACTCACCCTTCCTCTACCTTTTTGTCCTATTCAGGGATTCTCAACAGATTAGACCATGCCCCCCGCCCACATTGGTGAGGGTGATTTTCTTTCCTTGGCCTGCCTATTCAAATGCTAATCTTTTCTGCTGACAGTAGGTGGAGTTTTGAAGAGTGTGGTGTTCAGGATTCCTGGAGTTTCAGTGGTGTCAGGGGCTGGTGCAGTCTGTGTAAGTGTGGGTACTCATGTGAGACTGCTGAGTCCTCGGAGAGGTCCATGGAACCCTTTTTCTTCTCAGTCTCCTCTTTTTGTTCTCATTCAACCAAAGTTACAAGAAAGAATCAAAAAAATTATCCACATCTTTATCACTACAAATGATTCTTTCTGAAGAAGAGGTTTCATTTGCAAAGATCATATTTTCAGTCTGAACATTGATCAGCAGAATTACATTCTTATTTCATCTTTGAATATTTCATTGAATCATCTATCAGGACAGTAGCTGCACAAAATCATTTAAGACTAACAACAGATCTCAAAGAATTGTGAGATTAAAAAAAAAAACATATAGGCTGGGTGTGGTGGCTCATGCCTGTAATTCCAACATTTTGGGAGGCCGAGGTGGGTGGATCATTTGAGGTCAGGAGTTCAAGACCAGCCAGGCCAACATGGTGAAACCCCATCTCCACTAGAAATACAAAAAAATTAGCTGGGCGTGGTGGCACACACCTGTAATCCCAGCCATTGGGGGAGGCTGAGGCAGAATTGCTTGACCCTGGGAGATGGAGGTTGCAGTGAGCTGAGATCACACTACTGCACTCCAACCTGGGCAACAGTGCGAGACTCCATCTCAAAACAAACAAACAAACAAAACAAACTTAGGAATATTATTTTAAGAAGGGGTTGGGAGATTTCCTAAGAAAAGAATTCTCAACAACTTGGTGAGAAGCTCACCTTGCCTTTCTTTTAGCTTTGACATAGATTGGTCCAAGTCACATAGAATTACTCTAGATACAGGAAGTATTATACAGGAAGTATTATAGAATTACTCCAGATAGCGGGAAGTATTATTAGCGATGGCCTAGACTCTCCCTTAATTGGCCTAAATAAAATCCAAGCTTGGGGGGTGTGGTGGCTGATGCCTGTAATCCCAGCACTTTGGGAGGCCGAGGTGGGTGGATCACGAGGTCAGGAGATCAAGACCATCCTGGCTAGCACGGTGAAACCCCGTCTCTACTAAAATACAAAAAATTAGCCGGGCGCAGTGGCGGGCGCCTGTAGTCCCAGCTACTCGGGATGCTGAGGCAGGAGAATGGCGTGAACCCAGGAGGTGGAGCTTGCAGTGAGCCGAGATCGCGCTGCTGCACTCCATCCTAGGCAACAGAGCGAAACTCCATCTCAAAAAAACAAAAACAAAACAAAACAAAAATCCAAGCTTATTCTATTATGCATAGCTACTATTTGGGCTGAGGAATTTAAACTGGCTTTATGTAGCTTGATTAAATTCACATCAGTAGCATTAATTATAGAAATGGCTATTATTTGGGTCTTTCTAAGAGTTGGGAAGGCAAACTCAGTTCACTTCAAATTGTCCTTCAAATTGGTTGCACAAGCAACAGCTTAGGAGAGTTGTATTATAAAATTCAGCTCTCTAGTAAAGCCTAGTATTGGGCAAGAAAAGTAATTATCACCTAGACTTCCTGGTATCATCTCTTTTTATTCATTTTTAAGATAACATGAAAAAACCATTAACTTGGGATTCTGTATTAGACTATCCAAAGATTAGTTATGGGCATGGATACTTTTTGAGTGAATGGAACACAAGTACGAGCTTCTCCTTCATTGGATAAGAGTAACAGAAGGCTGCCAGACTGAGTGTGTACATAGGAATATGGTAATATGTGAGGGAAAGAGTAACAATCAAATTAGTAAACAGCAGAAAAATGTTGGGTGGTTTCTATTAACAGTAGGGATTTGCTGCGTATGTTAACATCAGATTTAAAGGTAATCCCAGTACAAGACCAAAAGATGCTTTGACTAATTTAGTGGAGGCCTGTAACTGCTTGGATACATGAAGCTAAGCCTTGGATATTGGATCAAAGAATAGCTAAAAAAGACCATGAGTTATTGACGTATGCCATGCCATAGAGGTAATACTTTTAAGAGCATCACTGTCTATTAAAAATATAATGTGAGACACATTGGTCATTTTAAGTTTTTAAAATATTAACCTTTTTTAAAAGTAAAAAGAAATAGGTGAAGGTATTTTCAAAACATTTTATTTAACTCAGTGTATCTAAAATATTGTCAGTTCAACATTTAACCAGTGCTGAAAATTATTAACGAGATATGTTACATTTATTTTTACATACTAAGCCTTCAAACTCCAGTGTTCTAACCTCACACTTAAGAGCACATCTCAATTTGGACTAGCACAGTTCAAGCTCTTAGCTTTGTGGCATAGCTTATCCTTTCATGGACATGCAAGAGAATTATGATAATCTAGGAAGAATGCATCTGGACACTTACGGGTTTTGCTCAAATTAACTAACCAAAAATACATCCAGCTTTGTCTTTGTACTTCAGATATTGTGGGTGGCACGTCATTCTCTCACAGTATTATCACTTTCCTATTTGATGCTACTGAAGCCACAATGGGAAGATATGCCTCTGTGGGCTTTCTGTTAGGATCGCAGAAAGTGGCATGTTTTCTGTTTTCTCTTATGTAGCAATTTGTGGGCTAGCACCTAAGGAATTTCTGACTCTAAAGACTAAAGCTTATGTGGTCTAAAATTTACATTAAAATGTCAGCATAGTGTGCAATAAATATGTGGGTTTTAATTTCTACCTTTGGGGCTGTCAGGTGCCACAATGAGGAATACCTACTTTTTCGGGGGGCGCCAGTTTATATAATATATATTTTCCTAAGTAATCATTCATTTTTGTCAAGACTTTCAAATTTACTGGTTTAAATGAATATGTAGCATTCTCTTATATTCCAATCGTCATTATATCTGTAGTTATGACTCCGAGTTAATTTTTTTTCAAACAAGACAGGCTTTATTTAGGTCACCAAAAAACATTTTACAGAAAGGGAACCATAACATTACACAAAAAAGTATAGCTGTAAAATTGCAAACAAGAAAGGCAATGCTTTCTTTAGATCACCAAAAATAATGTTTCACAGAGAGGGAACCATCAGAAGCAAATTATAGCTGCAAATTTTCTTTTGCCATCAATATGGATTCCCTCTAAAAGACTTTGAGACTACTTTGCAGTTTTCAAGTACAAACTAAACCTTGTTGGACAGAGTTGCTCAGCTTCATTGAGAGAATGAAACCAATTTGCAAAAAAAATTTTGTTTAATGCCAACAAATAACGAAACAATGTGGTTCTTGCTAACTAACTGCAATGTCTACTGAAATGGCCTAACCTATGTACACTTCCATGAACATTTCACTGTGAACACAGTTGCTTTTTACCTGCCATCACAGATGGCCTACAAAGTAGCAAGTGTCATGTCAGAACACTGTCAGGCACCTAGGAAATAATTCTAAACAGAGTAACTACAGTACATGGGGAACTCAAACAACAGGGCACACCTCTGTCAAAGCCCCCTGGTGGGCACTGTGTTTTGTGCTCTGGGTAAAGACCACCACCTTGTTAATTGTTTACCTGGAACTCAGAACGCCATGCTAGATGGAGCAGTTGTTCTTACAGAACCATCAACACTTTTATTGACTGCCTGGGGGTTCTTGGTGCTGTAATGCACCTCAGAGGCAGCGATGTAAGCCGACTCTGGGAAGAAGTCATCGTGGTATTCTGCTAAAAACCTCACAAAGAGATCAAAGTGCTTCAATAAAGCCTTCAGATTCTTCTCAGTAAAGGACATTTTTCCAAGAATTTCTGGAAGTTTTACAAACAATCGCAGCAAATGTTGCGCCCCGTAAATGTAAGAGGGTGGAGGTGGCTGGTCACCTGGTGGGTAATTGTCAGGTACGAGCTTCCAGGAGAGGACCTCATTTATTTCATTAGTTCTTCTCCCTTCAAAGCCAGCAAACACAGGACTCCCTTCCTGGCTAGGAGTCAGAGGAATAGGTAGAGATGATCTGCTATGCACAGGTGTCTTCTTTTCCAGGTGCAGGAACAGCTTGGGCATGCTGGTGGACATGTCCTGCTGCCAGCGCTTGGGCTGAGGTGAGGTGCTGCTCTTAGAAAGCCTGTCACAGTTGGCGGTGTGGGGTGAGGACCGCCTCAGGGACTGCACTGCTTGCTGCTCGGCTTTGCGCCTTTTGGGGGTGGCTGGTTCACCGCTGGTCGACTGACTGTCTGTAGACTGCGGCCTGGATGGATTCAACAAACGTGGGCTGGGAGAGAGCTTCTCCTGGCTCCTATTACTATTTGTGGCACTTTCCTTAATTGCAAGAAAAACCTTAGATGCAGTCACCTTTTTATACTGAGCTTGTTCATAGGGATAGAGTAAAACCAACGGGAGAGTGTAATCAAAGGTTATTCTTAATCCATCCACCATCTCCTTACAAAGGTCAACATTCTTTTCTGCTGGGATATAAGGCACATTCATGTTGGCATGTGGCATAGCGCGATGGTGACGAGGCCTCTCATTGGCTGAAAAGGCTGCACTGATAGCAAAATGCTTCACATAGGATTCCAAAATTGTTATGATGTTGGTGTGGCATGGAAGTTGCACTAACCGTTTCCTCCGATTAATGTAGTAACAATCATCCTCCAGCTGCCTCTTCAGAACTTCAGGGATTTCTAGAGTTACTGTTCTTTCTTCCATTTCCCTTTTTGTTTGAAGCTCCGGTTCTTCTTTCACTTCAGTCTTTTCTTCAGTATTACTTTCTTCACTTATTTTTTCATCCTTGTCTTCACTGCTGTCGGAGGAACTGCTTAATGAGTTTTCATCATTTTCATCTTTTTCTTCAATAGAGAGGCCTTTTAAAAAAAGACAGAGTCAGCACCAGGCAACTTGGAGCGGCTGCTTCTTTCTTGCTCCTCAGGTGAGCTACAGCTTTTCTTGCCAATTTATGCTGTAATCTATGATTTTCTTTCTCTTTCTTTCTTTTTTTTGTGACAAGAGTTTCTGTCTTGTTGCCCAGGATGGAGTGCAGTGGTGGGGTCTCAGCACACTGCAACCTCCGCCTCCAGGGTTCAAGTGATTCTCCTGCCTCAGCCTTCAGAGTAGCTGGGATTATAGGCGCCCACCACCATGCCCCGCTAACTGTTTAGTATTTTTAGCAGAGGCGGGGTTTCACCATGTTGGCCAGGCGGGTCTCAAACTCCTGACCTCAGTGATCTGTTCACCTTGGCCTCCTAAAGTGCTGGGATTACAGGAGTAAGCCACTGCGCCCAGCCCCTAATCTACGATTTTCTTTCTTTCTTTTTTTTTTTTTGAGATAGAGTCTCGCCCTGCTGCCCAGGCTGGAGTGCAATGGCGATCTTGGCTCACTGCAACCTCCGCCTCCCGGGTTCAAACGATTCTCCTGCCTCAGCCTCCCGAATAGCTGGGGTTACAGGCACCCGCCACCACGCCCAGCTACTTTTTGTTTTTTTAGTAGAGAGAGTTTCGCCACGTTGGCCAGGCTGGTCTCAAACTCCTGACCTCGTGATCCGCCCGCCTCCACCTCCCAAAGTGCTGGGATTACAGGCGTGAGCCACTGCACCCGGCCAATCTACGATTTTCACTGGGCTCACGAGGCACATGATCTTCGGCTACCCATCTATCCCAGCTTCTGTTCCAACCATTACAACGGATCAGATATTCTGGGATCTTTCTGCCTTTTTCGCCTTTCCCAGCAATAACATTAACAATCTAGGTCGGACAGCGTCCGACGGGAGCCCACGCGGCACCAGGCCGCGCTACAGGAGAGATTAAACGCGAAGAGAGAAACCCACCGTAGTTAAAAGTCCTCCGTCGGCGGCTTGCGTCTGCGTCCCGGGTGCACACGTAGCGCCGGCTGTGCGACAGGGCGCGCGCGACGCTCCCGACGGCGCATGCGCAGTCCGGCATGCCGGGCGGAGGCCGCATTTAATTTCTAATGCTATTTATTTATGTATCCCTTGTCTTTCTTTTCTTAATTATATTGTTGAACTTTATCTGTTTTACTGGTCTTTTAAAGGAACCAGCGCTTAATGTTTCTTGATCTACCCTACACGTTTTTGTGTTTATTTTCTTTAATTTCTTGACTATTATTTTCTTTTAACTTAGGTTAAACTGTTCTAAAATCATTTCTTGAATTGAAAGCATAATGAATTTACTTCCATTTACTTTTGTTTGCTAATAAGTGCGTTTAAGACTATCTATTCTCTGAGTACCAGTTCGTGATTTTCCTTTTGTTTCCTTCTTTGATACAGGCATTATTTAGAAGTTTTTTATTACTATTTCTACTTGCAAAGATAAATTTAATATTATTCCCTACTTTAAAAATCCTAAGTATAATACCAAGAGATAGTGAATATTAAAATAATTAAAATTTATAGTCCTAACATTTTGCTTAATGATAAATTCTAGAAGCATTTAATTTGTCAAGAAAAAAAAAATCATTTTATGTTTAATTTTAAAATTAAATATGCAATACATACAAAACCTCTTGTGGCATGCATAACATATAAAGAATGGCAATAAAATATCACTCATGTTGGTGTTTGAGTTCTTATGCTCTTGCCAACACTTAGTATTGTGTTTTTGCTAATATTCCCAGTGCAAAATTGAAGTAAAATTTGTATTTTTCTCCTTTATGATAGGCACTTTTGGTGTCTTATTTAAGAAATCCTTTTATGTTCCGTGGTTTTAAGACTTACCTCTCGTGTTTAAACTTTTAATCCACTGGAACTGATTTTTGTATTTGCTTTAAGGCAGAAGGCCAATTCTTTCTCTTTTCCTTAATGTGGATAACAAATTGTCTTTGTAACATTTATTGAATAATGTATCCTTTCCTCACTGTTCTATAATGCCACCCCTGAACTGTATCTCTTCTATGTGTACATTGGCCTGTCTCTAGATTCTATATTGTGTTTCACTGGTCTGTTTTTTTTCTGCCTTTGCACCTAATCACAGTGTTATAATAACTATCTAGCTGGGTAACTCTTCTTACCTTGTTCGTTTTCCTTAGCTGTGTTATGGCTATTGTTGACCTTTGATTTTTCCATATACATTTTATTACCAGCTTGTTAGTTTTACAAAAAACTCTTTTGGCATTTTGATTAGAATTACTTTGAATCTATAGATAAATTAGGGGGAATAATTGATATGTTTATGATATTGAGTCTTCTAATCCATTAACATGGAATATCTCTCCTGTAATTTAGGTCTTCTTTAATATCTTTCAAAAGATGGAATAAATTATATTTTCTTTATAGTTATAATTTTAGCAGTATATATTTTATGAATTATAATTTTATCAGATACTCACATTGTGTTGGATTTTTAGGAGTCTTTTGTAAATTATGTTGATTTAAAGTTCCATTTTTCTACTGTTGATGTATGAAAATGCAATTGACATTTTTAAATTAGAATTTAATGAAATAATTACAGATTCACATGTAGTTGTAAGAAATAATTCAAGATACCTCTTTTATACTTTAAATAGTTTCCCTGAAGGTAACATTTTGCTTGTGTTGGCTTTATTTTGCTCTTCTTTTTCTAATTTTTTGAGCTAGGAATGTAAGTTATTGATACATAGCATTTAGTGCTATAGATTTCCCTCACATAATTGCTTTAGCTGCATCCTACGTACTTTGATTATGTTTTCATTTTCATTCAATTCTATATATTTTTAAAAGTTTCCTTTTATAGTTCTTCTTTGATCCATGGCTTATTCAGAAGTATGTTGTTCAATTTCTACGTGTTTAGAGATTTTCTTGTTGTTTTTCTGTTATTGATTTCTAGTTTGATTCTATTCTCATCAAAAGACATAATCTATATTATTTCAATACTTTTAAACTTGTTGAGACTTGTTTTATGGCCCAGAATACTGCCTATTTTGGTGTACGTTCCATGGGTGCTTGAAAAAATGCATATCCTGCTCTTGTTGGGTGGAGTAAAAGACTCCACAAGTCACTGAATGCTGTCAGTGGTATCCTTTGACTGAGATATTATTTGGCAAATAAAAATGAAGAGTTTGGATGTCTTGTCCTATATATAGTAGCAAGATGGTTCTCCAAATAAAACAGATGAAGATTCAGTTGAATATTTGCTTCTATTGTAAAAAATGTATAATCAATGACAAATTAAACAATTGAAATATTGAGAAACATAGTTATATTTGAAAGTTAAATGAGATCTTTATTAATCTTTAAAAAAGTGAGATCAAAGTGAAGGGAATTACTATGGGGTTAATCAAAAAGCTTACATAATTTAAAAATAACCCTCAATGTTTCATCTTTGTGGCAGACATATAAGGATAGGATTAAGGATGCTGATTTGGAAACACGTTATGCTAATTTAGGTTTTATTAAAAATTATGTGGTGATTACATTCAAAGATCTGTGTAATCATGTGAGATCAGATCAGGTTGGGCAAATTAACCTCAGCATTAACCCACATTTCTAGGATGAATTAATTGAACTACTAAACAATGACTTAGAGGTCAAACTTGACTTAATCTAATTACAGAAACTTTTTGTTCTAGTTAAGACTTTCATATCTACTGTGCTACTTAATAAGCATAAGTAGCTTATTATAGCATTTTTGGCTACACATTCAGGTGGAAAGGGTTTAGAGCAATAATTCAGTTATGCAAAATATTGCTCATATATAAAAGAACAGATTTGAGACTTGGGAGACATGAAATGCAGGGATCTTACCAAGTTTTATTAATGAAAGTTGTTTTAAGACATTTAATACTATTTCCAATCTACATACTAGAAATAACTAGAACAGTTTTGTAATATAATGAGAAGTTTTTATCATGAAAATTAAATATTGAAATAATATACTTTTGGATTGCTGGTTCAAATCCACTGTACAACTTTGAAACAACTGCCCAGTGACCTACAGTAGTAGAACTTTTCTGTGTTCTCTTGGGTTCTGAGTTCTTTTTCCAGGCTGTTCTCTGTGCCTATCACCTGTTAAAGGATATGGCTCCGAGATCTTTCTATTACAAATGCTTAGCATTTGGTAAGATTTCAAGCCTGTGCCGTTGTTATTACTCCATACTATGACCTAAATAATTTGCACAAAAATAAAACTTCCTAATATTTTCCACTTTAACACTCTATAATTTGCCTTGTCTTCTTATTCTTCTTTCAGTTAAAATTATTTCCCCTTTCTCGTATCTTCGCATAAATATGATCTACCATTACTAAACACTAACTTTAAATTCTTGTGTTTATTAGTACTTCAAATTTTTGGTTCTAGTGTTTATTAGTACTTCGTTCATTTTTCTGTATCTTTTATACAGAATGGCTTTTACTTTTCTTTCATGATGTTTTTATAGCAGCTGGGCTTAAATATTGACTTTCATGATCATTTCAATATTGCAAGGGGGTCAGGAAAGTCTTTCCAAGAATGACATCAAAGGCAAGAAATAGAAAGAAATTATGTTTAAAAAATGTGAATATATAGAAATGAAACATTTTTTACGACAAGTCACATGTAATAAACAACAAAATGGAAAAATAGTTGCATTTTATATTACAGAGGTTTAATAGGAAGAATGTATAAATAAGAACATGAAGACTCCAAAAAGAGAAAGGACAAAGTTCATAAATTGGCATTGTTAAAAGAAAAACTTCAGCTGAATTAAATTTAATGGAGTTTAATTGAGCAATGAACGATTCATGAATTGGGTGTCTCCCAGAATCACAGCAGATTCAGAGACTCCAGCACAGCCACATGGTGGAAGATTTATAGACAAAAAAAGGGAAGTGAGGTAGAGAAACAACTGGGTTGGTTACAGCTCAGCATTTGCTTTCTTTGAACACAGTCTGAACACTCAGAAGTGTATGAGTGATTGAAGTATGGCTGCTGGGATTGACCAAGACTCAATTATTGTTACAGTCACATACTCCTAAGTTAGATTTTCAATCTTGCCTACCTATTAAGTTAGGTTGCAGTTTGTCCACAAGGATTCAAATATGCATGCATTATGCAATCATGAGAGTGCATTACTTACATAATTAAAAAACACAGAAGACTGATCATGTGTTTTTCACCTTGGCTCGACAAAATTAGAGTCCTTTTAGCCAAATAAGGCACACATAGCTCCAAACCTTCTAAAACCGCTGGCGTACAGTTGGAGGGTGTTTTATCATCATTCTCCCTCGCCTCCCAGCTCTTACCCAGAAATCGTTTTTCCTGGGAAAAGTAGGGCCACAGCTCTCTTTGGTGATGTTCCTGCCCCAGTTTCATGTGGTGGGGAATTGCTTTTTATTTCTCACCTTAGGCTTTTTGCAATACAAGTACACTTTTAGGGTCACGATTAATGTATTTTAATGGGCTATCCATCTTAAAAATCAATGAAAAGAATTTATATTAAAAATAGAAGGCAATTAGACTGATTTGGATGACCTATTTTTAATCAACCCCATTATTTATGGATCTGAAAACTCTCAGAACATCTTTCTCTGGAGCATTCAAGGGTCGGTCCTCTGTTATGAGATGTGAATAATTTTAAAACAGGAGGCATGAGGTTGATAACTTGTGAAATCTTTTTAAATTACCCACCTTAGAAATGCTCCAGAAGGCCCCCTTCCTCTTTCATCGGCCCTTTGCCATTCTTTTTACCTCCCATGGTTTACTGGGATAAGTTCGACAGGTACAGAAGACATTGTGTTCTGTTTCTTGAAAAGTTTTAGGGCATCCACTCCTTACTTAGAATTAACTTTTATGTCAATAGTGTTATATCTTCTCTCAGCTATCTTCATCCCTTTATATTCAACTATTTTCACCATTGCGTCTAATGTTATTTCTTGCAAGAAATAAGAATTATTTGTGTCACTCTCATTTATCAAAATTATTTCTTAACATTTTTATAAAATGCACAGAATTTAGGCTCTTTAGAAATTCTTGCTTTCTTAGCTTCTGTATTTAAATTTTTAGCTTATACCCCAGATTTTTTTGTATTGCTGAAGGGGATATGTATTTTAGAACTCTTGATGAATTTTCCTAATTTTACAGTTTTGGAAGTACTTGACAGAAAACAAGTAAGAACTGCCATTTCCATTCCTACTCGTTTCTCTTGTTTCTAAGTAGTATTTTTACCACATTCTTGGATTTAGTATGAAAATGTTATGTTCTCCATTTGCAGCCACTCCTCAGAAATTAAAATAATTTGCTAGTGTCCCAAGGAGAAGTTACAGAAACCAATTGTAGTGGTTAATATTGAGTGTCAACTTGACTGGATTGAAGGATGCAAAGTATTGTTTCTGGGTGTGTCTGTGAGGGTGTTGCCAAAGGAGACTAACATTTGAGTCAGTGGACTGGGAGAAGCAGAGCCACCTCAGTCTGGGTGGGCACCACCTAATCAGCTGCCAGCGTGGTCAGAATAAAGCAGGCAGAAGAACGTGGAAGGACTTGACTGGTTTAGTCTTTCAGCCTACATTTTCCTCCCGTGCTGGGTGCTTCCTGCCCTTGAACACTGGACTCCAGGTTCTTCAGCTTTGGGACTCTTGGACCTTTGACCACAGACTGAAGGCTGCACTGTCTGTCAGCTTTCCTACTTTTGAGGTTTTGGGACTTGGACTGGCTTCCTTGCTCCTCAGCTTGCACACAGCCTATTGTGGGACGTGCCTTTGTGATTGTGTGAGTCAATACTCCTTAATAAACTCGTATATATTTGAGTTTAATTAACTCATATATATACTCCTTAATAATTCATATATATTTGAGCATTTGGGTTGGTTCCAAGTCTTTGCTATTGTAAGTAGTGCTGCAATAGATTGCACTTTTTAGAGCAATTTTTGGGTTACAGCAAAAATAAGCAGAAGTACAGAGATTTTCCATAAGGCCCTTCTCCCCACACATGCAAAGCCTCCATTGTCAACATCCCCAAGAAGGTACATTTGTTACAAGCGATGAACCTACATGACACATCATTATCACTCAATGTCCATAGTTTACATTAGGGTTCACTAATGGAGTTGTACATTCTGTGGGTTTGAACACATTTATAATGACATGTGTCTACCATCGTAGTATCATATAGAGTAGTTTTACTGCCCTAAAAATTTTATGTGCTCCACCTATTCATCCCTCCATTCTCCTCAACCCCTGCCAACCACTGATCTCTTTACTGTCTTCATAGGTTTGCGTTCTCCAGAATGTCACATAAATGGAATCATTTAGTATGTAGGCTTTTTAGATTGGCTTCTGTCACAACTAATTTCACAAGTAATGTGCATTTAAGTTTCCCCTGTGTCTTCTCATGGCTTGATAGTTCATTTCTTTTGAGCTCTGAATAATATTGCTTTGCCTGGATGTACCACAGTCTATCCATTCACCTACTGAAAGATATCTTAAGTTGCTTCCAAGTTTTGGCAATTATAAATAAAATTGCTGTAAACCTCTGTGTGCAGGTTTTTGTGTGGACATAGGTTTTCAACTCCTTTGGATATATACCAAGGAGTGGAAATCCTTATATCCTAAGAGTATGTTCAGTTTTGTAAGAAACTGTCAAACTATCTTCCAAAGTGGCTGTACCATTTTACATTTTCACCAGCAATGAATGAGAGATCCTTTTGCTCCACACTATTTTTTTTTTCAGCATTGAAAGATTTAGAATTCTAAGAAGCAGCCATTCATCAAATGATCTTTATGAACAAAGTTACATCTATTTTCTGTTCAATATATTACTCAAGATTCGGGTATTGCCTGTACTAGTTTCTCAGGCCTCAGCCAGTGAGCAGAGTTTTATCTGTCTCAAAATCCACACAGCAAAGGCCCCTTTTTGTGGAAGGAAGGGCATAGAGAGCTTTATTTATTGGGATAAGTCTCTGAGGCATCATCTGTTTTACTTCCAGGATGGGAGAGACCTATGATTTGTGTTTTTTTTCCATATTTTAATTGAAGCTATTTATTGATGAAACAAAAGGGAAAAGCATGCTTCAGATTACCAAGCAAAAACACTTTATTAAATATAAAGGTTAGTTTTCAACAGTTCTGGAAATTTCAATCAAGAAAGGGTGGATGTTTTCCAAAATGGTGTTGAAAATTGTGTTCATTGTATACCCCCATGATCTAAGGAGCTGGGTTCTCTGTGCCCCTGACATTCTCTTTCCCTGTGTGCTCCTTGGGTGGTTCCTGTGTCCCTTGACAGCCCCTCAAGTTCCTCCTCTCCAGTATCCTGTGTTCATTCCTACTCACTTGCAGCATGGCCTGCAGGGCTTGTACCACATGCCTTAGAGGATGGTGCCTCCTGCACACACCTTAGAGCATGGTGCTTCCTGGGGTCCTTCCTGGGCTCTTCTCTTTGAGATGGAGTAAACGTCCTCCTCACTCAAAGAATTTTTTTTAAGTCCATACTTTGTTCAGTTATCCTTAGTTTTTACCTACCGTCCTTTTTCTATCTCTGGATTCCCCATCTAAGATATCATATTAGTTGGGTATCAATTTACTTCTCATGTCTCTTTAGGCTCCTCTGGGCTGTGACAGTTTTTCTGATTTCCCTTGTTTTTGATGATCTTGATCATTTTGAACAGTGCTGGTTAGATATTTTGTAGAACGTTCCTTAATTAAGATTTATCTGATGTTTTTCTTACTATTAGACTTGGGTTGTGTCCTTTTGAGAGGAGGACCACAGAGGTAAATGGCCATTTTCATCACGTCACATCAAGGGTACACACTATCAACCTAATTAATCACTCACTATTGGTGTAGACTTTGATCACCTGGTTAAGGTAGCGTTTGTCAAGTTCCTCTGCTGTGAAAGTATTCTTCCCCCGCCCCCCTTCCCTTTTCTTACTCTACCCTTTGGAAGGACATTCCTATACACAGCCTACATGTCAGGAAGTGGGGAGTTATCCTTCAGTTTCTTGAGGGTGGGGCATTTACATAAATTCTTTGGAGCTCTTCTGCATGGGAGATTTGTCTGTTCAACCCCATTTATTTAGTTAATCATTTATTTATATCAGTGTGGACTCATGGATACTTGTTTCATACTTTGAGTTATAGTCCAACTTTATTTGTTGCTCACAGTGTTCCATTGTTGGTCCCTGGGAGCTCTATCAGTGTGCTCCTGTATTCCTTTGTCATACCTCCCCATCCACAGGTTTTGTTTTTGATCACTTCCTAACTTCCTGGCACTTCGAGATGTTTAGTCCCATTGTGTATATTTCCTGCCCCAGTCTTAGAATTAACCATTTCGCCAAGGAGTTCCGGCTACTTTTATTGGATAATGGTATTAGAAATCAAGATCTGGGCATTAGATGTGCTTGTTGCTGTTGGGATGTCATTCTTGTAGGGCCTCTCAATCAATAGAGCAATGAAATACATGTGTATATGTATTGTAGATATGTATATATATATATAAAAATATCTATATTTGTAGATATTTATATATGTAGCCATCTGTTTCTATATTAAGTTAAGCATGAGTTCTTACTGACGTCTCCAATTCTAATCCATTACCACATGGCTCATTCTAGCCTCTTCCCTTTGCTGATCTGTAAATTCCCACCCCAATAATAAGAAGCCTGTCTCCCAGCACCCATCCTCTGCTTACTCAATTGTTCAATTCTGGTATACACATATAGTAGAATAAGAATTATTAATCTATACCTCCATAGAAAAAAATATGATCAACTAGAGTACAATGCTGATGTACAGCTCCTTTTGCCTTTAGTCTTAAAGATGCCAGTCATTTACAAGTTATTTAGGTCAGCACTTTTTCCTCTATCCCTTTCAGTGAGGCTCTTTCATACATTTTTAATAGTGGGATTGTTTTGTTATGTTATCCGTTCTATCCAGGTGTTCTCCAACTTCTTAATTTTTTTTTCTAAATTTGCATACACTAGGATTCATTCGTTGTGCTATAAAGTTCTACGGGTTTTAACAAATGCTTATTGTCACGTATTCATCATTTTAGCATCATACAGAAGAGTGTCATTGCCCTAAACAATTCCCCTTCGTTTCACTTTACTGTTTTCAGCTCCTGCTAAACTCCTGGCATCCACAGATTTTTTTTTAAGCCATCTCTATAGTTTTGTCTATGACTTAACATAAAGAATATTGATTCCCAAATCATGAAAATATAACTTTTTAAAACTGGGGTTTGGAGAGATTGGTTGTCTCTTTTTCTTCATAGAATATTATAAGTGATCCGCTTGCATGGTTCTTAGAGTATACAAGGTGGAGGTTTTTCAGGAAACCTCAAGCTTTGGTGTTCTTCCTTCAGTGGAGCACAATCATTACCCACTGGAGATAAGAAGGCCCGGAACATTGGTACATGTTTCCCAGTGACAGTTTATCTTGCCCATTTTTTCCAAATGGAAGGATTGTCATATGGCAAATGGCCTGCCAAGCAGGATTTCTGGAGGTCTCCTGGCATAGACTCTAACTAATTATCCTAGACACCTGCTCTCTTAGGTATTGCCTCAGGGGCTGACAACCATACACCACAAAAGGGACAGTCCTGATTTCAAATAATCTAACTTCCACACAGGATATTTTTGTCTTAACTTTGAAAAATTCTGAATGTGCAGAATAATACTAAAGATCAGAAAGAAAATACTGACGCTCCACATGCTGTATTTTAATATTTGGAAGTTTTCTTTAGTTTTTCTATTTATTTTAACTTTTTATATAAGATATTATGATATCCCATTTTACTTAATATTTCAAGAGCTTGTCCTTTTTTATTTATTTAGTCAGGTGTATTTATGTATAATTTATATATGATGGCATTATCCATTTGGTGTACAGTTCTATGAATTTTGACGGATGCATTGAGTCATGTAATCATGCTCATAATTAAAACATGGAATAGGCTAAGGACGGTGGCTCATGGCTGTAATCCCTGCACTTTGGGAGGTGGAGATGGGCAGATCATTTGAGGTCAGGAGTTCAAGACCAGCCTGGCCAACATGGTGAAAACCCATCTCTACTAAAAATACAAAAATTGACCAGGTGCAGTGGCTCACATCTGTAATCCAAGCATTTTGGGAGGCTGAGGCAGGCAGATCAGGAGGTCAGGAGATTGAGACCACCCTGGCCAACATGGTGAAACCCCATCTCTACTAAAAGTACAAAAATTAGCTGGGCGTGGTGGTTGGTTCATGCCTGTAGCCCAGCTAGTCGGGAGGCTGAGGCAGGAAAGTCGCTTGAACCCGGGAGGCGGAGGTTGCAGTGAGCTGAGATCGTACCACTGCACTCCAGCCTGGCAACAGAGAGACTCCATCTCCAAAATAAAAAAAAAAAAAAGTACAAAAATTAGCTGAGGGTGGTGGGGCGTGCCTGTAATCCCAGTTACTCCAGAGGCTGAGGCAGGAGAATTGCTTGAACCTGGGAGGTGAAGGTTGCAGTGAGCTGAGATTGCGCCACTGCACTCCAGCCCGGGCGATGGAGCAAGACTCTGTTAAAAAAAAAGACAGTGATTAACTTCATTACCCCCCAAAATTCCCTTGTGCCTTTTGTCAAACCCTTCCTCATGCCCAGGGCCTGGCAAACATGCTACAGTTATTGATTTCAAGCTCAATTCTGTTACAATCAGAGAACATCCTCTGTGTGATTTCAGTTTTTTTTTAATTTGTGGAGGATTTTAAAATGATCCTAATATGGTCAATATTGGTGACTGTGCACTTGAAAAGAATGTATACTCTCCCATTGTTTGTGTGTCAAGTTCTTTGACAGTGTTGTTCAGGTCTTCCATATCCTTATTACTTTCTACTTGATTTATGTTATATCTTCTTGGTGAAGTGACCACTTCATCATTTTGTAATGTCCTTCTTTATCACTGATAAAATTCCTCATTCTGAAGTCTAAGATGTCTGTTATTAATAGAGCCATTTCATCGCCTTTTTTTTTTTTTTTGACGGAGTTTCCCTCTTGTTGACCAGGCTGGAGTGCAATGGCACAGTCTTGGCTCACCGCAACCTCTGCCTCCCGGGTTCAAGCAATTCTCCCACCTCAGCCTCCCGAGTAGCTGGGATTACAGGCACCTGCCACCACGCCCAGCTAAATTTTGTATTTTTAGTAGAGACAGGGTCTTGCCATGTTGGCCAGGCTGGTCTTGAACTTCTGACCTTGGGCGATCCACCCATCTCGGCCTCCCAAAGTGCTGAGATTACAGGCATGAGCCACCATGCCCAGCCCTTCATCTCAGTTTTGATTAGTGTTTGAATGGTATATCCTATTCAATCATTTTCTTTTTAACCTATTTATGTCTTTATGTTTAAAGTGGATTTCTTATAGACAGCCTGTAGTTGAGTACTGCTTTTTAGAAAATCCAATTGGTATCTCTGTCTTTTTATTTGGTGAATTTAGGCCATTTAATGTAATTATTGATAGGGTTGAAATATTATCTACCTTCTTTCTAGTTGTTTTTTGTTGTGTCATTTATTTTTTGTTTTCTTTTTCTCTATTTCACTCTACTTTTAGATTATTTTTTATGGTTTAAATCTTATTTCCACTATTGGCTTGAATTTTTTAAGTCATTTTCCTATTGTTTACAATATATACTTTTGATTTATCACTGTCCACCTTCCAATGATATTATACAACTTGAAAGATAGTATTAAAGCCTTACACCTGTATATTTTCAATTCCTCCTCTTCATTCTTTGCGCTATTGTTGTCATACATTTCACTCTTACATATGTTATAGATCCCATGATGCATTATTTCTGTTTTTGCTTTAAACAGTCAATTATCTCTTGCAGCACTTAAAATAGAAAAAGTTATTTTATATGTACCTTGATTTTTACCATTTCCGGAAATCTTCAATTTCGTCTGTTATCATATTCCTTCTTCCTGAAGAATTTCCTTAGACATTTCTTGTAGTATGTCTGCTGGAAGTAAATTTTCTTAACTTTTTCTTTTTGTCTGAAAAAGTTTTATTTGGCCTTCAATTTAAAAAAATGTTTTTGACAATTATGACATTTTGCAGTTCTCTTTTGCTGCACTACTTTAAATATCATTCCATTATCTTCTGTCTTGTATGGTTTAGGATGACATATCTGCCATGATCCTTATTTTTGTTCCTTTGTATACTATGTATCTTTTTATGTCTGCTGTCAAGATTTTTTCTTTGGGTTTTAGGAGTTTGCTATGATGTGTCTAGGGGTGTGTGTATTTATGCACTCCTGCTTATGGTTCTTTTTTCTCCTTAGATATATGGTTTGATGTCTTGTATTCCTTTTTAAAAATTCTCATTCTTCTTATGCTTATTTTGCCCCCCTTCCCTATGTAGTCTCATTTTGGGACTCCAATTAAACATATGTTAGACCATCTTGTATTGTTTCACAGTTCTTGGATCCTCTGTTCTTTGTTCCCCCTTCTCTTTGTTTCCTCTGTGTTTCAGTATGGGTAATTTCTACTGATGTATCTTCAGTTTTACTGATTCTTCTTCAGTTGTGCCAAAGATATGGATGAACTCATTAACAGAGTCCTTTATGCTTGATACCATGTTTTTTTATTTCTAACATTTCCATTTGACCTTTTCTTATCATTTTTGCCTCTGTGCTTAAATTCTTCATCTGTTCATGCATGTTGTCCAACTTTTTCACCACAATCTTTAACATATTAATTATAGTTATTTAAAAATTCATATCTAATGGTTTCAACATTTTGGTCATCTCTGAGTTGGTTGATTTATCTGTTAATAATAGGTTGGGTTTTTTTTGTTTTTGTTTTATTGAATTTAGAGCATCATGTGTAAAAGAAGCTGAGGTGAATAGTTTGTTTTCTTGGAAATGTGCATCATAATTCTTCTGTTAGGTCATTAGTGAAGGGAGCTTGTCAGTCTAGTCAGCTGACTATCTGGGTTGGGGTTTTGTTGTGGCTTTGGATACATTCATTGCCCCATACACTTCATAGTTTCCAGTGGTGAGATGCTGTTGCCTGTGTTCAAGGTGATAGATGTGTTGTCATGAATTTTTTTTAATGTTCCTGCTCCACCCTCAGTTTTCTGGCATTTCTGAATACCTGTGTCACATTGTGTGTGTGTGTGTGTGTGTGTGTTTAATCTTGCTCTATGCTCTAGCTCTTCTTCCAGGACTTCTGGAACAGTATACAACTATTGTTTGTTGCTCTCTGCCAAGTTTGCACTGACAATTCTTTGTTGTGGGTCAGCTCTAGTTTTAGGGAGCAAACTAGTTGAACTGAACACTTTTTATGCATTTATTAGTCCTTGGTGTCTGCTCTAGTCTTAATGTTTTTCCTATTCATTTATATATTTTTATATTTAATGCATCTATCTTTGTCATATTGTTGCAGGTATCTCTCCCATCTTGTGTTTCTTTTAAATTGCTTGCAATTTTTTTAAATGGGCAAAAGATTTAAATAATACAGAAACTGTCAATTTTTTTATTTGTAATATTGCTTATTGCTTTTAAGTCTAGAAAATCTCTCCGTTTCTTGTCCAAGATGCATCACTTACATGTTTTCTAAAAAATAATTTGATTTTCCCCTTAACTCTGATTTGTCTGGAATGCATGTCTATGTTGACAGGTAAGATTTAGAAGTGAGTTTTGCTTTTGCACTCAGACCTAAACAATTAGGCTAACATTATTTCTTAAATAGAAACAGTAGCCAAAGATTGATTTACTGTGAAACTGACAAAGCTCAAACTTCAGAGATTCCTTTGCACAGGCTTCTGCATAGTACACTGACTTGGTCATAATTTTTCTGACAACTCTATCAGTAAGATATCTTAACTGTAATCAATTAGGACATCCATCTCTTTCCATTCCAAATTCCCCTCTGTCATAACTCTCTGTGTGTTTATTGGGTTCAGGGTGGCCATGGCAATTTTTTGGGGTCTGACTAAAGGAAAATAGAGTTGGGAATGGGATATGTTATGTGGTTGCATTGTTAGCCATCTTGGTGTAGGAATGTCTTCCAAGAATATTCCCACTACCTACTGCCTGATTCACTCAGGGGCATTGGACAAAACTGAAGGAACAGAGATTGTATTAATCCTAGTACCTGAGTATATGGGCAGGAAAGAAGAAATATGGTATGTAATTAGTCTATGGAAAATTTTTCCGATTATGAGACATATAAAATTGAACATTGAGAATTTAATTCTCCTCCATGCCTTGTCAAAATAGGCATTTATTTCCTGTCAGGAATATACTAGATGATGCAGCATATTCCATTATAAACCTATCATACTTGTTTTATTTACTTATTTATTTATTTATTGAGATGGAGTCTTGCTCTGTCACCTAGGCTGGAGTGCAGTGGTGCAATCTTGGCTCACTGCAACCTTTGCTTCTTGGGTTCAAGCTATTCTCCCGCCTCAGTAGCTGGGATTATAGGAGCCTGCCACCACACCTGGCTAACTTTTTGTATTTATAGTAGAGATGGGGTTTCAGTATGTTGGCCAAGCTGGTCTTGAAATCCTGACCTCAAGCAATCCACCTGCCTCAGCCTCCCAAAGTGCTGGGATTACAGGCATGAGCCATGGCGCCCGGTCCTATTTATTTATGTTTTGATGAAAACTGTGAAAAATATCATAGTGCCAAGATTGAGAAACTGTTCTAGTGAACGTTCACTATTATATCTGACTTTATAGTTTTATAAGCTTCAGACCCCATGTAACCTGAATAGAATGTAGCATAATGGCTAAGGGCTCTCAACTATTTAACTTCTTTCAGCCTCAGTATTCTCATCTGTAAAATGGGAACAATCATACGTACTCCTGATGTTTCTGTGTGGATTTACAGCATTGAGTATGTTTATTTAGACTGTCTCTTCTATTTTAGTGTCTGTTGTGGAAACACTAGTTAGTACCTTGCTTTCTCTCAAGGTTATCTCTGCCTTAGGTGTCACAGCTGTGCTCATGCCAGGAAGGAGAAGGGGTTAGTGCCAGTCTGTGTCAGGTTTCAAATGTTATGCCCTCTTCGTTTATTTTTCTTGGTTAGGTTATCTAGTGGTTTATATTTTCTTTGTATCTTTTTCAAAGCACCAGCTCTTAGATTTATTTATTAGGCTTTCATGTTTTGTATCTTCTACAATTTGTGACTTTTTTTCTTTCACATTTTACATTGAATCCATTCTTTCTGCATTACATTTTCTTTTGCTATGTAACTTGTTGATGGGATTTCCTCCTTCATTATTTTCCCGCTTTCTTATTTCAGGATGGAAATGTTTAAGACTGAAGCGGTCCTGAGCAGCTGCAGCACAGTGCAGCCTGTGTGAGCATGACTCTGGGCTGGGATGCCTGGGTTCAAAGGCTGCTTCCGCCAAGTTCTGGTTGTGTAAACCTGGGAAAGGATCTAACCTTTTTCTGCTTCTGCTTTCTCATCTGTGGATAAGACTAGTGTCCTTTTCATAGGGTTGTGATGAGGATGCTTAGTAGTTAGTAAATAGTGAGTAGGACTTAGGACTTAAGCATTTGTTAAATAAATTAATTCCTTATTAGTTGCTGAGTATGCCATTGCATGCGTGTACCCCTCTTTTTTTTTTTTTTTTTTTTTTTTTTTTTTAGATAGAGTCTTGCTCTGTCGCCCAGGCTGGAGTCCAGTGTGCAGTGGCGCGATCTCGGCTCACAGCTAATTATTTTGTATTTTTTAGTAGAGATGGGGTTTCACCATGTTAGCCAGGATGGTCTCGATCTCCTGACCTCATGATCTGCCCGCCTTGGCCTCCCAAAGTGCTGGGATTACAGGGGTGAGCCACTGCACCCGGGCCCTCTTTCTTTAACTGACTCCTTACTGATGAGTGGATGGTTCTCATCTCTGATCTCGGACAATTGAAGAAAAACGTGTGTCCCCAGTGTCCCTGTGTATGCACACAACAGGAATAGGTGAGTAGGATTAATTCAGAGATAGAAAGTTGGGGCGTTAAAGGGTATATCCCTACAGTATTTGATAGACGTTGCCAAACTGCTCGCCTTGGGGATTTGGGAACATGAAGTCTGGGAACATCATTGTTGTGCAGCTGCATCTTTGAATGGCACTCAGAGCTTATGATTATAGGGGAACCTGAATGGATGATCATTCCTTCCTCCTGCTTATTGAGTGGGACAGAACAATGGCCAGCACTACCACAGAAATGATAGTGACAATAGTGGTGACAATAAATATACTTTTATTTGGTTAAATCTTTCCCCTCTTTAATGCAAGATTTATCATTAAAGAGGACTACACAAAACATTAAGAGAACTCTGAGATGGAGTTTAACACAGGATGTTAAACCAATTTACAGTCCTGTAAGCAATGTTCTCATATGTTATCGCAATCTTTGATCTTTGCTAATCTGGCAGGCAAACTCTTATATCATTTTAGTTTTCCTTATCATCTTGAGCATATTTTTATAGGTTTAATGGCCATTATTTTTCTTTTTTCTGTAAAATATCCTTTTTTTGTCCTTTGCCTATTACATGCTCTTCTCAGGGTATTAATGGGCCTTATGGATGCCCTTGATTGAACAACTCTGTCTTGGGTAATGGAATGGAATTGGGAGCTGAATCCCAGGGCAATCCACTTCCTGCAGCTGGTAATAAAATGAGTAATAACAAAAACCCCATTTACTGAACAGAGACTGCTTAGTAGTTTACATAGATTGCATCCTCCCATCCTCCCATGAAAGGAGGGAGACAACCTGTGTTGAAGTCCCAGTTCTACAAATTGTAATCAAGTCTACATTGGGCAATATATCTGAGCCTCGGTTGTGTCATCTGTAAAATGGGGATAATACCTCCCTCGTAGACTTATGGAGATTAAATAAAATGAACTAGGTAAAAACACCTGGTGCCATTCTTGGCATAAGTATAATGGGTGCTAAGGAATGTTGATTTCCTAACCATGCTGGTGTGAGGCTGAAGAAAAGACAAAATAGAAGGGCTACTTCCAAATCACATTGCAATGATGTGAGTAGGAGTGACGGGAGATGTCCTTCTGGATATGTTGGTAGGAAAGAAAGCTGGGTGACAACAGCAATATTTTTCAATTAACATCCCAAATCTCATAGTTTCTCTGAGGTCTGGAAGAAAACTATTGACTTATTTCAGAGCATGACTGTTGGATCTATAATAGCTTTATAGTTTTAAAAGGCCAAATGGAAACCAAATAAGTATTAATGCAAATATGAGGGCAGAGATTTCTAAATGGCTCTGAAACAGACTTTAGCTAAATGACTTTCCTTCTCTTGTTTTTGGAGGGCAATGCTTTTGCATTTTCCAGGTGCCTGCTTAGCTGCCTCTTGGCTTTCACAGCATACCTAACGTGTTGTGGATGGAGCCTAATGGGCCATTCTGCCCCAGAAGGGTCTAATAATATCACACTTCTTTGAAATGGCCCTGAACAGGGAATATTGCCTTTAGGGTTGTGGCTTTCCTCTTTACCATACTGTGAGGCTTTTACTAACCTTTCTGATAGGTTTGAGGATTATGACAAGGAACCTTCTAAATCACTCTGTTTTCTTGGGTTGAATTCCCTAAGGCAGCTTATCTGTTGAAGAGTTGAAGTTCAGCTCTAAGTCCCATTTATGTCAGGGGTTATACATTCATTTCAATGTGTACTTGTTCTTTAATTGAATACAAGTCTTAGGGAAGGGAGCATGTCTATCAGTATCACAGGGAGGGTCATTTGATGTGAAACTAACATCCTGAAAGTTGGGCTTATATATCCTATTGCTGGGAAGAGCAGGTAACAGATTACCTCAATTCATCATTAATGCAAGAAATTAGACCTGTTGCAGGTTCAGAGGGGAGCCAGTGACTTGGCTTGACCCCCTGCAACAACCCTCACCGCTATTTACCCATATTAATCTTATCCACAATTACATTATATTGGGAAATGTGGATGAGAAAGTTGAGAACACCATTGTTAATGTGGCTGCATCTTTGAATGACACTCAGAGTTTATGATTGTAGGGAAGCCTGAATGGACGATCATTCCTTCTTCCTGCTTATTGAGGGGGACAGAACAATGGCCAGCACTACCACAGAAATGACAGTGACTATAGTGGTGACAATAAATATACTTTTATTTTGGTTAAATCTTTTCCCTCTTTAATGCAAGATTTATCATTAAAGAGGACTACACAAAACATTAAGAGAACTCTGAGCTGCATTTTAACACAGGATGTTTATTTGGGATGCACTTGGAATCAAACCCTGAGGAAGAGAATGAAAATGGGAGTGGGCAGAAGGAGAAGTCAGGCTGGGATGGAGACCCAGTGACAGCCTCGGACAACAGGGAACTCTGAGGTTAGATGGTTCTTCTGAGCTCCTTGCATCGGACCAGAAGGTCAGGCCTTTCGATGCTTCCATTGGTCAGTCACTGGCTGTGGGCCACTCTGCGAAGGGGCACACCTTAGGCCAGGGGTCCCTTCAGCTGAAGCAATCCCTGAAGGGGCATCCTCTGGCAGTGTCTACACTCTCAGCAGCTGGACAGCTGCTTCACATCCAGATTGGCTTCCCATCGCCACAGGAGGCAGGGTTGAGGCTGATGATACTTTTAGAGGTCATGAAATATTTTAATTTCTTTTAGAATCAGAAGAAAAAATGGATGTACCCCCGCCTGGATTATATTAGTCTTTATACAATGCAGGGATAAAATTATAATTCTCTATGTATTTGTATTTCTTCATGGAGTTAGGGGCCCATGAAGGCAAAAGTATCCAGGGCTCATGGAAGTCCTAAGGCAGCCCTGATGAGTCCTTCGTTGAAGGACAGCATCCTTCACGATCACTGGGTGTGGCATTTGCTTTGGGACCAGACTATTATTTTTATCCTATTAAGATATTTCCTTTTCCTCTTCCTAGTTCATGAAACACTTTGATCTTTAATTTTATCAACTACCATTGTGGCATTTATCAATATGATGATATTGTTTTTCACCTTTGCTCGTCTGGTATTATGAATTATCTTCGTGAATTTCACAGCACTAAACAATCTTGGAATATGCACCACTTGGTCAAAGAGCTTCATTCCTTTTCCTGCTACTGGATTTTATTTTCATTGCTCATTTGAAGTGAGGCTGATCCATGATTTTCTTTCTTTGCCTTATCCTGTTCAGGTTTTCATTGTCTTAGCAACTGCTTGGTTGGTACAGTGAATTGGAAAGCTTCCCATGTATTTTGTGTGTATGTGTGTTTTGAAACAGTTTCAATATCATGAAAATAATTTGTTTAGCAAATGGACAAAACTTTCTGATAAGGCATCAATGAAATTTGAGACGTATTTATCATGTAATCAATGCTTCCCAGCTTGTCCTTCAAAGTTTGTAAGTCCACTTCAGCATTTCCCAAACTGTGATTCATGGAAAACATTTTAGCAAGATTTTTTAAAAAAAGTTTCCCTGATCGAAAAGTCTGGTTTAAACTAAGTTAAATCACTTTCTTTACATGATTCTCAGAGCATTTGTATGCTAATAACCTCTTCAAAAAGGACTAACATATTTATATCACTTAAGCTTTGTAAGAGCTTGGTATCCTACAGAATGCAATCCAAAGAATATTATAAAATATTCATTTTTCTGTCTCTTTCTTAGCTATCATGTTATAATTTCACTTCTTATTGTCAACATGCTGACTTCCACCTCAAAATTTTAATTTGCAACTTTTTTTTTGGTGAGCTAGAAACCATATAACTATTTGTTAGAAGTGTGTAAAAAATAATCACACATAGATTCTTTACAATCTCCATGAAAGCTGAGGGTTTTTTTTTTTTATGAGTAAGGTGGGTTCTATACATACATATTGTAATTCTCATTTAGGCTACTGAGAGATCACTTTTGCCTCCTCCTAGGTTCTCAGCCATGTTCTAGACCTGAGCTGTCTGATACTATTGCCAATAACCATGGTATCATTAAAATTAAAGTCAACTAAAATTAAATACAATTAAAATTTCAGTTACTTGGTCACACCAGCCACATTTCAAATGCTCAGTAGTCAAATGTGGCCAGTGGATACCATATTGGAAGGAGCAGATAGGAAACAATTCATTGTTACAGAAAGTTCTACTGGACAGCATTATTCTAGACTGTTGTTTGCAACAGGCAACAGAGAAATCTATATTTTAAACCAGAAGGTTATCTATTTTTTTACTGGACAGTACTGTTCTAGATAGTTGTTTGTGACATGTAACAGAGGAATCTGTATTTTAAGCCAGAAAGTTATCTTGGAAGGTCACCTGTTAATGATCTTACGTTATAACTAATATTTCTGCCTCACTTATTGACATGTGCTGAAGTGAGATCTCCAAGCGGAAGCAGGCAGTATTGCTTATCCAGCAAGGGATGATGTGCTTTTGAATTTCCTAACAATGTTTGATGTGGATGGATTCAGCCTCAGTAAGAATTTGTTTTCTAAATGCATCAGGGGTGTGAACTTTATCTTCCCATGAGACTGTGAGTGCTTTAAGGACAAGGGCCCTGTCTCTGCCCCGTGGTTGTAACCCCAGGGCTATACATGTACTAGAAACATAATTGGTACCCTAATAATTAGTTTTCAGGATAATGGAGTTCAGAAATAGGGTCATCTCATTTGAACCAGAGACAACAGAACTTCAAACAATAATATGAGTGCATAAATGGCAGGCTCTGTTGATGTACCTTGACCCAAGCCATCATTATCAGCATTAGAACATGGTGTAGCTCATTGCTTTAATGACAAAAAATCCAAAATCCTTAACATGGCCTCAGAGATAGTGTGTGATGTGGCTCTGCCCACATCCTATCTCATCTTGCAACACTCTCTTCTCTTTCTAGACCAAGCATGCCCAACCTGCGGCCTGCAGGCCACATGCAGTCAGGATGGCTTTGATTGTGGCCCAATAAAAATTTGTAAACTTTCTTAAAATATTATGATTTTTTTGCAATTTTCTTTTCTCCTTCTTTTTCTTTTTTTAAATTTTATTTGTTTATTTTTTAGCTCATCAGCTATCATTAGTAGTAGTGTGTTTTACATGTGGCCTAAGACAATTCTTCCAATGTGGCCCAAGGAACCTGAAAGATTGGACACTCCTGTTGTAGACTATCGCAGCCACACTGGCCTTCTTCCAGTTTCTTGAATGTCTGACTTCTTCCCCTGGCTCCAGGGGACAGGCTCATTTCCTTTTAAAGAAGGAAATGTCATTCTGATGGGGCTTTCAATTATGTGGCCATACCTCCTCTGCCAAAGGTGAGGGTGTGACCTAAGATGGGTCAGTGAGACTCTTTCCAGGGATTTTATATAAAGATGCTGGGAGAGAGAAGTCCTCCTTCTTCTGAAGGTGCCAGCCCCAAAGACAAAAGCTTCAAGCTGTTGTGGCTCACATGACCCTAGGTCTCTCTCTCTATGGCACCTAGAAAATCATGTGCAGTAGGGGAGAAGGAGGGTATTACTCAGAGAGAAGTAAAGCTGGGTGACGCAGGGGAGGTAGAGGGCAGAAGGATTTCTTAAACCAGGCATAAAAACATTACCCATAGAAAGAAATTGATAAATTTGAGACATTTAAAATTAAGAACTATCCTTAAAGATACCATAAGGTGAAACAACAACAACAAACAGAGAGAGTCAGGAAAGACATTTGCAACTTCCAGACCAATATGAATCAATCAATGAGAATATGACAGACAACACAAAAGAAAAATGGGGCAAATATTTGAACACACCGTTCTCAACAGCGGAACTCTGTGACCAAGAAACATGTGACAAAATGTTCTACATCATTAATAGACAGGGAAATATACATTAAAACAATTATGTGCCCTTGGGTTGGCAAAAATTTAAAAGTCTGGTAATAACACCAAGTATTGACAAGGACATGGAACAATTGGAATTTGAATACTCTGCTGAAGATAATGTAAATTAGTTCAATTACTTTGGAAACACTTGAGCAATATCTAATAAAGTGGCTCATCCACAAACTTTTAGCCAACCACTTACTCCTATTTAAGAAGTATATACCCCAGAGATTCTGATATACCAGAGAAAAGCGTTTGAACATGGATACTAACATGGGTATCAACATATGAGGATGTTAATAGCAGCCCCAAACCAGAATCAGACTTTATTAGTTTGACAGGGCCGCCATAACAAAGTACTCCAGACTGGATGGCTTAAAGAATTGATATTTATTATCTCACAGTCCTAGAGACTGGAAGTCTGAGATCCAGGTGTCAGCAGGATTGGTTTCTTCCAAGTCCTCTCTCCTTGGCTTACAGATGGCCATCTTCTCTCTGTGTCCTCACGTGGTCTTCCATCTGTGTGTGTCTCTGTTCTAATCTCCTTCTTACAAGGACACCAGTCATACTGGATTAAGGCCCACTCCAGTGACCTCATTTTAACCAATTACCTCTTTAAAGACCCTGTCTCCAAATACAGTCATATTCTGAGGTACAAATAAAAACAAATTTTCTTAGAGGGGGAGGAGGAACACAGTTCAGCTCATAACAAACCAAATGTTAATCAACAGGAGAATGGTTAAATACATTACATGTTTAAATAAATTCATACAATGGAAATCTATTGCAGTGCAAACACCTGAACTATAGGTACTGCAAGGACATGAATGAATCTTACAAAAACAGTACTGAGCCAAGGAAGCTGTGTTGGGCACCAACGTGCTACTCAGATTCCTCTTCAAGGAAGGGCTCCATTGCACCAGCTGCTGGGAGTGCTGTTGGCAGCTGCCATCAGCTGTCAGCCCCTCCAGGGATTGCTTCGGTTACAGAAAACTGCCTCACCCAAGGTCACACTCATACCCTGGTGGCCCACACCCACGACTCATCACTGTGGCCATCTTGGCCCAAGTGAAGGCAATTCTGGAGGGTGCCGTAGATCAACCAAGGCTCTGGTTGGACCTGAATTGCAGCTCAGCCTTTTCTGTTGCCCACTCCTTCTTTCTCCTACCTTTCTCCTACCCCTCCTCTCCAGCTTCCACAGGTGTTGGTCCCAGGGGAGTCCATCATAAATATCCTGTCCTCTAAACTTCATCTCAGAGTCTGGCTCCTAGTGAACCCAACTTTGGATAGTTGGTAGTGGAAATGGTTCTAAAAGGGAGGTTGCATTAGTTTCCTAAGGCTGCTGTAACAAACTGCCACACACAGGATGGCTTAAAACAAGAGAAATTGATCTCTTACAGTTCTGGTGGCCAGAAGACTATAATCAAGGTGTCAGCAAGGTTAGCTCCTTCTGCAGTCTCTGAGGGAGAATCTGTCCTGTGTCTCTCTCCTATCTTCTGGTAACAGTGGGCAATTTGTGGTATTCCTTGGCCTGTAGAAACATCACTCCAATCTCTGCATCCATGTTCACATGGCCTTCTCCTCTGTGCCGTCTCCCCTTCCCTTTTCTTATAAGGACACCAGTAATTGGATTTAGAGCCTACCCTAATCCAGGAAGATCTCATCTTGAGATCTTTAATTACATCTGCACTGACTATTTTTCCAAATAAGGTTATTTACAGGCTCTTGGAGACATATCTTTTGGCGGGGGGGCTACCATTCAACTCACTGCACAGATGATAAGATGGGGTTTTGAAGCTGAATCACCTACCTCCTGGCTGGCAGTGAGGACCCTGTCCTGAGCCAGGCAAGAAGCAGAGGTCCAGTTGTTGCCACTTGTCTGGTAGGGAATGGATGGATGGCAGAGCGGTGGAAGGGAGTGCATTAGCTGGTCAATGTTTCGGGCAGTTGTGAAATATGCGGGAAGTAGTAGCTCTAAGGACAATTGAATTGGGTGACTTATGCTAAGCTTGATTGATGCTCCAGGACACAGGAAACAAAAATATGAGGACAGAGCATAGAAAGCATAGAAAGAGCTTCATCTTCTGCAGGAGGAAGGCAGAGAGGCCTGAGGACAGGCCCAGGACCGAATGCTCAGCATGGCTGAGCTCCTGAGAAGATGGCATTTCCAAACAAAGCAGATCTTTTATGCCAAGTTCAGGGTACTGATTGGGAAAGAATGGGACTCTGACACATGAGATGAGGATGGCTAGATTGGTATCTCCAGCAACCTGGGGTTCCCAGAACCTTCAGCAATAGCCCATTCCTCCTTAGGAGTTATCATCCTTTCCTGCACCCCCCTTGGGGATGATACAGAGACTTCAGAAACAAAATAACACATGTTCCCCACAGCATCTGCTCCCACCCACAGCTTGCTGCTTAACTGTAGATAGGGATACGTCTCTGGTCTCCTCCTTTGTCCATTTCTCTACTGGCCAGCTTGCCTATCATTATTGATTCATAAAAATTCTTTATATATTAAAGCTAAAAACCCTTTTCACAAAGAGACACAAACACACACACAAAGTTACGTTAGGGGTGTTTCAACTTATCCCTATCTACAGCCAAGCAGCCAGGAGTGGGTGGGGGGTGACAGTGCACTGGGCCTGCTGCACACCCATGACACCAAGGCAGCATGCTCCAGCAGGAGCCCAGAGCAGTCAGTTGTGATGACAAAATAAAAGGGACTTTTCTATTTAGAGAACAAGACAAGGATGTATCTTAATAACACTCTAACTTGACATTATCCTCAGAGCGGCCCAGTGTCCTAAGTGTCTAAGAAGAAAAGAGTTTAAACTTCAGAAAGAATACACAGATGATCTGCAGATTGTCTACCAAGAAAACTCAAGAGAATAAATCAACTGAGAAACATTTAGAATTAATTAAGGAATTTTATTAGGTGGCTGAATTGAAAAAATTAAATATAAAAATCAAACCTTCTAGTTTTCCCACCTATCAAAAGTGACTATAATAAGCAGTGGAAAAATAGAAACATAGGAATACAAATAAGAAGAAATATAGAGTGCATATATGATTGTAATGACAAACTTTTTTCTTGGGGAAGAAAAAGATTGGAAAACAGAGAGCTATATTATGTTTCTGAATGGCAAGACAAAATATAGTATTGCAAAAAGGCTAATTCAAGAATACTGAATTAATTGGGTGATTAAATATTTAACCATAGCTTTTGGTTTTTAATAACTGTCACTAATTGTAAAAAATCAGTCAAGTAATGTAGAAAAAATGCAAGGAAAAATGAAATGACAATATGAATTGTACCACTTAGAAATGACTATACCCTTTAGGGTATGTCTGTCTGGAAATAACACACATAGATCTATGTTCACAAGTTTACATTAAGGGAATAATGCTAAACTTCATGTGTCAGAACTTATATTTTTCGTTTAACCAAATATCTGGGCATTTTCCAGGTCAAATAAATATATACACATCCTCATAGAGCATCCAGCTGGGACGTGCCAATACTTACATAACTGGTCCCCATTGTTACATAACATGTCCCAACCCTGGGATACTGTTGTCCTTCTTCTCCATTATTAAAACAGCTGCAAACATCCTGAATAGTTTCTACATTTAACATAATCCCAGTAAATTTTCTAACAGATTTTTTTCATTTACACCTTATTCCTGTAAGAATGGCCATAATGAAAAGATAAAAAAATAAAAAATGTTACTGTGGATGTGGTGAAAAGGGAACACTTTTACTCTGTTAGTGGGAATGTAAACTAGTACAACCACTATGGAAAACAGTGTGGAGATTCCTTGAAGAACTAGAAGTAGAACTACCAAATGGTAGCATCCCACTAGCAATCCCACTATTAGGTATCTACCTAGAGGAAAAGACGTCATTATATGAAAAAGATACTAGCACACACATGTTTATAGCAGCACAATTAGCAATTGCAAAAATATGGAACCAGCCCAGATGTCCATCCATCAATCAACGGGTGGATAAATAAATTGTGGTTATATATATATACACACACACACACCACAATTTGTATATATATATATATATATATATATATATATATATATATATACACAAATTGTGGTGTGTGTGTGTGTATATATATATAACCACAATTTATTTATATATATATATATATATATACACACACACACCATAATCACACCATAATTTGGTGTATGTGTATGTGTGTATGTGTGTATATATATATATATATATATAAAATGGAATATCACTCAGCCATAAAAGAGGACAAAATAATGGCATTCACAGCAACCTGGATGGATTTGGAGACCATTATTCTAAGTGAAGTAACTCAGGAATGGAAAACCAAACATTGCATGTTCTCACTCATAAGTGGGAGTGAGAGTAAGTGAAGTAATTGCTCCCACTCATCAGTGGAAGTGATTCTAAGTGAAGTAACTCAGGGGAGGAAAACCAAACATTGTATGTTCTCACTCATAGTGGGAGCTAAGCTATAAGGACCAGCAGCTAAGCTATGAGGACAAAGGCATAAGAATGATATAATGGACTTTGGGGACTCAGGGCAAAGGGTGGGAGTGGGGTGAGGGATAAAAGACTATACACTGGGTAGAGTGTACACTGCTCCAGTGATGGGTGCACCAAAATCTCAGAAATCACCACTAAAGAACTTATTAACTCCTGGCCAACATTGTGAAACCCCATCTGTACTAAAAATACAAAAATTAGCCAGGCATGGTGGCCAGTGCCTGTAGTCCTAGTTACTCGGGGGCTGAGGCAGGAGAACCGCTTGAACCCGGGAGGTGGAGGTTGCAGTGAGCCGAGATCACGCCACTGCACTCCAGTCTGGGCAACAGGGTGAGATTCTGTCTCAAAAAAAAAAAAAAAAAAAAACAAGAAGAAAACTAATTCATGTAGCCAAACACAACCTGTTCCCTAGAAACCTACTGAAATAAAAAAACTGAAAAAAAAAAAAGGAATTCTAAAGTGCATGTAGAAGTATACATATATGAAATTAGGTGGTAAATTTTTGAAAGAGAACAACAATGTGAGATATTTTTCCTATGAGATGTCAAAATACTTGATGAAGCTATAATGACTAGAAAATGAATTGACCAAGTTTCAGAAACAAAGCAATGTAACTAAAATAAAAGTGAGATGGATTCCAATCTTTCATTATAAGCAAAAGATAAATTTCAAATTAAGTAGACAATTAATTTGTGAATGTAAAATGTATTACGACAAATTATAGGTGAACATTAATATAATTTTGGGGTGCGAAACACTTTCTAAGCCTGACACTGAAGGCCAAAAGTATACAAAAAAATTAGATAGATTTTACTTTAGTAAAATAAACTGAGAACTTACACATATAAAACACTATAATTTTATAATACAAAAGAGTACTGTTTAATAGAAATATGATGTGTGAAATAAATGTGAGCCACATATGTAATTTAAATTTTATAAATGCATGAAAAAAACTGAAAATTATAATTCATGAAATCAATTTCAGCAATATATTTTATTTAATTCAATGCATCAAAAACATTATCATTTCAACATAAAATCAATACTAACAATTATTAATGGGATGTTTTACATTCTTTGTTCTCATGCTACGTCTTCGGAATCTCATGTGCATTTTATTTATTACAGCTCATCTCAAGTAAGATCAGCCAGATTTCAAGTCTCAGTAGCCACATGTGGCTAGAGGTGCTGTCTTAGCACAGATACAGACTATTAAAAATAAAAGATAAATGAAAACTTGAATAGATAAGGTATTTACTTTGTGTATGTATGTGTGTCTGTGTTTCTTTGTGAAAAGGGTTTGTAGCTCTAATATATAAAGAATTTTCATGAATCAATAATGATAGGTAAGCTGGTCAGCAGAGAAAGGGGCAAAGGAGGAGACCAGGCAATTCACAAAATAATCAATAAACATATAGATATGTCCAGGTATTAGTTATCAAATAATGAACATTAAAATATAAGAAAATAGATAGTTTCACTTATTAAACTGAGAAATGTTACAAAACAAATCCTGAATTCCTGTGTTAGTAAGAGTATGATGAAGTGAATATTTGTATATACTGCTACTGGGAATGTAGACAGGTACAACCCTTGTGGATGGAAATATGTATCAAAAGGTTTAGTACATGTTTCCCTTTGAAGTAGAAATTTTACTTGCAGGAATTTACCTTAGGGGGTGTATTAGTTTCCTAGAACTGCTGTAACAAAACACCACAAATGTGGTGGCTTAAACAACAGAAATTTACTGGCCTATAGTTCTGGAGGCCAGAAGTCCAAGACCAAGATGTCAATAGAGTCGGTTCCTTTTGTGAGCTTTGGGGATGAATCTATTCCCCTGCCTCTCCCTCAGCTTCCGGTGGTCTGCTAACAGTCATTGGTGTTCCATGGCTTGTAGAAGCATCATCTAATCTCTGCCTTCATCTGCACAAGACGTTTTCCTTGTGTACTTGTCTGTCTCCAAATTTCCCCTTTATGTAAGGATACCAGTCTTATTGGATCAGGGCCCACCTTACTCTAGTGTAACCCAATTTTAACTAATTACATCTGCAACAACCTTATTTCCAAATAAGATCACATTCTAAGATACTAGGGGTTAAGACTTTAACATGTGGGTTTTTGGGAGACACAATTCAATGCATAACAGGAAGTAATAAAAGATGTGAGCAGAGATTTGGTTACCAGAACCATTTCTCACCACCTGTCCTTTCCATCCTTGGCTAAGCCACCGTCGTTCTCACTTGGATTCCACCAGGCAGGCTGAAGGGAGTGTGCCAGGTGGGCTGGAATTGAGCATTCTGAGCCAGCCTGGCAAATAGTTTTCCCAATTAGTGGGTCCATGCAATTTAGCTCATCTTGAAGTTAAAGCAACTTTTGCTAATGTTGCTAAGGCTACTACTTCTGTCATTGAGCCATCTTCATCATTTTTTCACAATTCTTCTTCCTTGACACTTAGAAAGTTTTCATTCTGTGTAGAGCAGTCGCCTTTGTTATCATTAAAGACTCAAGAACAGAAAACCGCACACAAGTAAAAAGAGAATAAAACAGCGGTATGTTAGCTGTCACCAGCTGGATCTGAGTGTTGAGTTCATGTTGCCTAGGAACTGAAGACCCTCCACATGCTTTTGTGACCAGATGTCATGAAGAAGCCTGGAAAGGGTCTGATCTTATAATTATGGGTATGGTTAGGACACCCAGGAGGTTGTCTAATCAGGAATATGCAGATATCTAAGTCAGGACAATTCCTAAGTATCTATCATTTTGGACCATCAAGAATGTTCTTAAGAATAGCATCATCTATGGAACTGGAGAAGCTACTGGCAAAAAAAAAAGTTGTAAAAATTCTCACCATAACTTTAAGGGTGGGGGAAATTGCTTCATTTTAAGGATTGGATTGTTTTTGATCTCAACTGCTTATTCTTTCTTTCCATGTAAGTCACAGGAGAAAAAAAATCTTGAAATGGAATCTATAATCTGTCCCTTTAAAGAACACATTTGAGCACCCAGTCCTAAGTGGTTTTAAGCACACAACATCACAGGACTCAATAAATAATTGATATAAATTAATGGTTGATGAAAGAAACATATCCACACTGATCTATAATTACTGGAAGCCACCTCATATATTTTTCATAAGAGTGAAGTTTCATTGCAGGTTTTTTTTTCTCTAAAATTCAGTGTATTTAGAATTTAAATTGCTTTCAATAATTGCTTTTAACTGCTTTCAGTGGCAGAACTTCTCTGTCAATATGGGCATCTAAGAAGCTTGGGATTCAGTGCTTCTTTTATATCTTCTGGTTCTGCCTGACTTTATAACCTTAAATGGTGACACCAAAGAAGAAGATTGGGATGACCAGGAACACCAGTAGGGACACTTCAGCTGTCTCCTGTTCTGAACGTGGCTTCCACAGAGCCCCAGCAGAATGTCCTTGCTTCTGAAGCTTGCAGGATCAGAAGCCGGGTCCAGACTGGCAGAAGAGTGAGTTTACAACCAAAACCACCTATGGTGCCATTGGGTACAGTGTAGACTTATGATGCCACAAGGAAATGAACTCTGTAAGCAAGGACTGAGATTTCAGCTAGTATTCTGAATTCACTTCCCCAAAACAATCATTCAGACAAATGACAGGAATAAGCAAATAATCAATGACAGCAGTCACTGCCATCCCCTGGTCCTAATCAGGAACTTGACTTTTGTTACTAAGAGCATGGGTTGTGGAGTGTCAGATAAACTGTGCACCATTTTTGGCTCTGACACTTGCTAGCAAGCTGAAACTTGGGCAAGTTACTTTATATTTTTGAGCCTCAGTTTCCTCATCTGTGAAACAGAATAATGATACCAACTCTATAGGGTGATATAGAGAATTAAGTGAACTGAAGTCTAGAGCTTTTGGTACAATTACTAACAGCATTTGAAAATTAATTGGGACAATCTAAGTTGATAAGAGAAGAGAGCTGTCTCCAAGGTGTGTGTGTGCCCTTTGGTTCATATGTGTTGTATGGGGAGAGTAGTAAAGAAGTAAACTCTCTGGAAAGCTTAGGAAATCATCAGGAGAGTATGGAAGCTTTGAACATTACACATGCCAAAGAAGAACTAGTTCATATAGTGTTTTTCTTTCAACGTGTTTTGGAATATACAAATTGCCTATTTTCTGTTAAATATTGTACATTGGCAAGTTCTAGTTTTTTATTATTATTATGTTATTTTTATTTTTTTTTTTTTTGAGATGGAGTTTCACTCTCTTCCCCAGGCTGGCGTGCCATGGAAAGATCTCAGCTCACTGCAACCTCCGCCTTCTGGGTTCAAGCAATTTTCTTGCCTCAACCTCCCAAGTAGCTGGAATTATAGGTGTGCACCACCATGTCTGGCTAATTTTTTGTATTTTTAGTAGAGATGGGGTTTCACCATGTTGGCTAGGCTGGTCTTGAACTCCTGACCTCAGGTGATCCACCCGCCTTGGCTTCCCAAAGTGCTGGGATTACAGGCATGAGCCACTGTGCCCGGAATTCTATTTTCTGTAAGTAAAAATGATTCCTTATAATTAAAGACACATGATAAGCAACATTCAATATTATAACTTTAGCCTGGAGATTTGGCTAATACAAATGTAAACAAGAATTCCAGAAAACACGTGGTTGCGGAACAAACTCACTTCTACTTGTTTTTCTCATGGCCTTTCCTTTTCCTTCTCTTCTCTTCTTTCCCTTCTTTTTCTTCATGATTAGCCTGAAAAACTGAACTCTTTGTATCTTAGAATGAAAAAGGGAAATTTTCCTTATTTTGATTTTTTCATGAGCGCATTAAATGTCATATCAAAGCCTCCAGAATAAAGATGTGGAGGCTGTAATCAAAGGTGAATAAAGCCCTTCCTTTGTCTTATAGCTTTGGGTAGAGACTGGGTAGTTGTTCGTGAACCTCATTTTCTTTTCTTCCTCGTCACACAGCCAGATATTTCCCAGTCACTCTTCAAGGTAGGTGTGGCCACGGGGCTGAGTTCTGGCCAGTGCAATGTAGTTGGAAGTAATAGCTGTCACTTCCAGCCCCAGCCTCTCAGTCTCTCACTCTTTTCCCTTCTCTGCTGGATTTAACAGATGATCTCACAGGGGGTTCTAAGGTCCAGGGGATACCAGAACTACAGAATGGAGGAGACTGGGCCCTTGAATCCCAAGTGAATAGCTGCCTGCTGAACGCCCACATTCAACTGGGCATGAGCAAGAAATAGACTTTTTTTGCATTAATTCTCAGAGATAAGCGTGGTTTGTCACAGAGTCCAGCCTGCTCTCTTACAGATACAGCCTTCAGACACTTGCATGGGCACATGATCCTTGTTATTTTCACTGTGTCCTTCTGAGGCACAGAGATTTGCCCAAGGCCTATGCTTGATGTTTGATTAAGCTGGAACCAATCCCCCAGTCCCATAGAATCTCTGATAGAGAGGTTTTTTTTTTTTTTTTTTTTTTTTTGGAGGTGGGGTTTTTCTCTGTCTCCCAGGCTGCAGTGCAGTGGTGTGATCATAGCCCACTACAGCCTGGGCTCAAGCAATCCTCTCACCTCAGCCTCCTGAGTAGCTGGGATTACGGGTGTGAGTCATTGCACCTGACCCCAAATTCAGTAGATTAATGAGTATAATTCTATAAGCACCTTTGCCTGACCTCTGTGTGTGCAGGTACTATGCTAGATTTTGGGAACACAGAAGTAATTGATCCCCAAAGATCATTTAGTTCAGCTACATGGAATTTTTGAGTTACATCTATAATAGTGTGCAAAATTAAATACCTTCCCAAACTAGGCAGTAATATCAATATGCAAATCAGGCTGAGCATGGAGTAGGAGGGTCTTCGGGAAAGTGAAGAGTGGAGACATCAGCCAAACGTGTTTAAATAAAAAATCTCAAAACACCATGCTGGCTTGGCAAAGCACATCTTTGGGTTGGATTCAGCCCACTGGCTCTCAGTTTGTGATCCCTGCTCTGCAGCGCCTCTGGAGTGGTCCTGTGGTCATTGAGTTGCATGCCGTCATAACAGCAACTGCTTAGAGTAGACCTGTGATCTCAGGCCAATTGGAAACCTCAGGATTCAATTCCGAGACTTTTGTTTGTGCCATCTGAAAAGTGGACAATCTTTTCCCCATTTTTGTTGCATGTGAGATGATGGTAGTTCTGGCTGCTGTGACCATCTGGCAACCATGAGTGGAGGCAAGACCATTATGTCTGAGAATAAGGCCCAGACAGAGAAGGCTGAAACCAAGAAGACAGAGACAGAAGCCAAGTCTTGGTGGTGTCACCTGAGCCCTTGATCAAGCTGCTGCTGAATACAAAATGCCCCTACTATTTTAAAATTCCTGAACTGATAAATCCCTTATTTACTTAAGCAAACTTGGGTTGGGTTAGGTTTTTGTTTACTTGCAAACTGGTACACTGTTCTCTTTAAAAGGGGATCTGGTGAATAAAATTTCTCCGACTCCTTAAACACCACAGATGTGCCACAGCATGGGGCAAAGATCTAGCAACTTCAAAGTCTGAGTATCTGTGGTGGGACTCAGTGGTTACACTAGAATTACCAAAATCTTTTCACATTACTGAAAGAGAAGGTAGCCTGTTGTGAAGAAAAGTCCTCCTATACATTTCTGTTTCATCTTTGCAGCATGAAAAGGACGGGACCTGTTGTGTGTCCACATTTAATGACTTTCTGTTACTTGATCCTAGAAATAGAGTTGTTTTCAGACAAGAGTCTCCCAATAAAGGAGATTTCTTACCTTCAAAAGAGGGCAAGAAAGGAGCTCAAGATCTAGGATGGTGGCAGCACAGGCAGAAAATCTGTATTTGATTTTAGGTCCACATCACTGTCTGTTGCGTGGCCGTTGAAGTAACCCTGGTGCTGTGCTGCTCATCAATCCACCAATATTTACTGGGCACTGGCTGTACCCGGATGGGAAGCACGGGGATCTTGCAGATTATACCCATCTCCAAGGCTGCTGGGCACCAGAGACACAGGTTGTTTACTCCTGAGATACAGCATTACATGGGAACTAATTTTCCATTTGTTTATAGTTTATGGGAAACTGAACAAGAAAGCAACGAATATATTTGAGCCTGGATTATGCATCCTATTCCAGGATTAAGAAAAAGGTACTCAAAGGCAACAAAAGTAAAAACACACACGAATGCAGCCATGGTTTCCAGGACTCCATGCTGATGTGTGTCCAGTCTTGGTTGTCATAAGAGTTGTAACTTTTGTGTATGTGTAAGGGCTAAAGATGTATAAATTGGGGCTAATCCTTAATCCACAGTCTGTGATTGATCAAAGATGATATGTTCCAAACAAAGCTCAAAGCTTTCTTCTACTGTGTTTTGTGCTCTAGGTGCTTGGATTCCTTGGCCTTTGTGACAGTCTACTTATAACATGCCTATTTGTGGTCAAATACTACCTTTTATACCCTCTGAGGAAAGAGTAGTCTCATTTACTGTTGTAACTTCCACTGTGCCTAACATCAGGAAGGAAAGAAGAAAGGAAGTAAAGAAGAAAGGAAGAAAGAATGGAGGGAGAAAGACAAGGGTTTGGAGAACATTTAAATACATATTCTTGCCATTAGTGAAGAGGCTATCAATTTCCTTACTTGTTACATTCAGATTTCAAATAAAAGAAAATTCTCATCTTGCATTTGTCTGCGTTTTGATCCGTAGAGGTGGCTTTCAGTGTGAGAACATCACTCAAGATGGGAGAGGCAACGTAGAGCAGAGGAAGGGCCCTACCGAGGCCCAGAACTTAGGCCCCGCTCCAGCACATCATTGTTGAGAGGTTTTGAGCAAGTACCTTAATTTCTCTGAGCCTTAATTTCTTCATTTATAAAATGGGGGCCATAAAACCTTCCTCACAGCATTGCAGAACCAAGTGAGCTAGCATATGTGAAATTGCTTCCTAAATGGTAAAATAAAGTCCCCCATAATCATGAAACTGATTTAACACAAACCTTATCTTCCGATTCTGTACTTTAGGAGTTCAGCACGAGTCTCGTTGGGCTAAAACCAAGGTGTTGGCGGGGCTGCATTCCTTCTGCAGGCTCTATGGGGAAATGAATTTCCTTGCTTTTTCCAACATCTAGAGGCTGCCCATATTCCTTGGCTTATCGCCTCTTCCTCTGTCCTCAAAGCCAGCCATGTTGCATCTGTCTGATTCTGTTTCCATTTCTTTCTCTGATACTGAGTCTCCTGTCTCCCTTTTCCATTGTGGTTCCACTGGACCTACCCAGATAGTCCAAAATAATCTCCCTGTTTTAAGATCTGCTGGTTAGCAACCTTAGTGCCGTCTTCAACCTTAGTGCCATCTGCAACCTTAATTCTCCTTTCCATGTGACTTGACATATTCATAGGTTCTAGGAATTAGGATGCAGACATCTTTTGGGGGCCATTATTCTGTTTACTACAGTAATTTAAGTTGAACCTTCTCAAGAGTCTTTAACTTTTTTGATGCTCCTCAAAGAAACTGACTACTGGTTCTGATGGTGTTGGTAAGAGTTTCTACTGCAATTACAGTGAGCACAGTGATAGTGAGTTAGAAGGAGTTGCAACTAGTCTCCCGAGAAAGAACTAGAAAGCTTGGCTAATTCTTCCTTTTCTTTCATATCCTATGTCAATCAATCATCCAGGCCTCCTAATTTTTAAACAATCATCCGTTCTGTCCATCATCACTATCACTTTCCTCACCTCTTGTTGGGGCCTTATTGTTCCTTTGTTTCCATTCTTGACTTGACCACCAGAGAGACACAGGGTGATCTCCTAAATCCCAAATCTGGCATTGATCTTGTGATAAGGCTGTTCAGTGCTTACGTGTTGCTTGCAAGATAAGTTCCAAAGTCCTCTGCCAGGCCACAGAAGTTCCCCTGCCCACCTACTCAATCTCCTCTCCTCCACATACACCGCACCCCTTACTCCAAACTCTAGCCACACCCATCGATTTGCTGATCCTCACCCTGTGTTTTGGTTCATGTTCCTTCAGGAACATGGTGGAGGGGCAGTCTTTTTAATTCCCCTGGACCATGTTGCTGTCCCTTTTGGGGACTCCTATAAAAGCAATGCCTGCATCCATCAGTAAACCCACTGCGTTTTAATTATCCATTTTTGTATCTTCCTCCTTGGCTATATTGTAACTCCTTTCAAGTAGGCACCAATTCGTATGAATCTTTGTAACTTCAGTGCTCTGCCTTAGGCCCATACATAGTTGGCGCTAAATCAGTGCTAGGTTAATGAATGAACTGAGTAATACATTAAAGAATGAATCAATGAGTAAAAGGAGAAGGTACATATGAGAGGGTGTGTCTGAGCACATGAGCCAAGGGAGAATTGCCATTGAGGTCCTTCCTCTATGCAGACAGCTGCTCGAGCAGCAGCAACTTGAGAACAGCAAAATGCACTTAGGGAAAAATCACTGAGACCTTCCATTAAGGTTTGATGTGCAATGATGGTTGGCCATGAACTTGCATAGCAGAACAACAATCCCAGGGAACAGAGTCCTCGTGCAAACAGAGCCTTTCCACACATGAAAAATGTGACGCTTGTTCATTTGACTTTTATTGAGTCCCGCCATGTTCCAGTCTCTGCTTCTGGCACTGGGGACACACTGGTGAAAAGGCTAGAAGGGGAGAGAGACCATCAATGATGTATAACACTGCACTGAAGATACTAATGTCAAGTAGTGGTCAATGCAATGGTAAAAAACAAGGCAAGCTGATATGACAGAGTGGCTAGGGTGGGTGATGAGCAAGGGCCTCCGGATGATAGAATGGCTGAACAGACACTTGGAAGAAGATAATAATACTCAGAATATAATAATGATGATGATGGGGCAGACGCAGTGGCTCACACCTGTAATCCCAGCACTTTGGGAGGCCAAGGTGGGCAGATCACCCGAGGTCAGGAGTTCGAGACCAACCTGACCAACATGGAGAAACCCCGTCTCTACTAAAAATACAATAAATTAACCAGGCATGGTGGCGCATGCCTGTAATCTCAGCCACTCGGGAGGCTGAGGCAGGAGAATCCCTTGAACCCAGGAGGAGGAGGTTGCAGTGAGCCGAGATCACGCCATTGCACTCCAGCTTGGGCAACAAGAATGAAACTCCGTCTCAAAAAACAAAACAAACAAACAAAAAAAAGATGAGCACTTCAGAATGCTTGCTGTGTGCCATGCACTATTTTGAGTGCTTTATCTGTATTAACTAATTAAATGTCTCCGAGGATGATATAAATTTCCGTTTGTTACATTTACATTTGTTGAATTTCTACTTAACAAAGAAGAAAACTCTATTTTCTATTTGCACAGAGAGGTTACCAAGTTCACATAGCCAATGGTGAGTGGTGGTCTGACTCTTCAAAGTCCAAGCTCAAATCATAATTTATTTGCTGTTAATAATAATATTGATAATATTAATAGTTATAATCACAATGGTGAACAGTTCTTAAGAAAAATATTGCTTGGTGTGTTTTACATGGGGTTAACTCGTTTAGTTTTCACAAGAACTCTGGGTAGATACTATTATTATTTTCATTGTTTTCTAGGTGAAGAAATAAGCTCAGAGAAGTTACAAAAGTTGCTCAAGGTTACACAGGTAAAATGGTGAATTTGGAATTTTCACCCAGGCAGTCCTCTTTTGCAGCCTGAGCTCTTAACCTCTGCCTTATATATTTTTAGGCAGCCAGGTACTAGAAGATCTGGGGGAAGGAGATGTAGATATAAAATGAAAAGCACTAAGAGCCCAAGAAGGAATCAAGGCAGAGAGCATAGGGAGACAAGGTCATAGGTTGTTGTAGATCATCATTTGGAGTGGGTTGTTGTAGACCATCATAAGGAGTGGGCTGTTGCAGACTATCATTTAAAGTGAGTTAATGTAGACCATCATTTAAAGTGGGTTATTGTAGAACATCATAGGGAGTGGGTTATGGTAGACCATCATTTGGAGTAGGTTGCTGTAGACCATCATTTGAGTGGTTGTTGTAGATCATCATAGGGAGTGGGTTACTGTAGATCATCATTTGGAGTAGGTTGCTGTAGACCATCATGAGGAGTGGGTTGTTGTAGACTATCATTTAAAGTGGGTTGTTGTAGAACATCATAGGGAGTGGGTTGTTGTAGACCATCATGTGCAGTGGGTAGTTGGAGACCATCATTTGGAGTGGGTTGCTGTAGACCATCATTTGGAGTGGTTGTTGTAGACTATCATATGCAGTGGGTTGTTCTGACTACAATGGGAATCCATCTGACAGTTCTGAAAAGGGGACTGATATAATCCAAGAAGTGCTTTGAAGGGATGACTTTGGAAGAGGGTGTGGAGAATGGATCCTGTGAACAAATTGGAAGCCAACAGACTAGCTAGGAGCTGTCACCAACTTCTAGAAAAGAGATGGTGGCATCTTGGATGAAGGAGGTCAGCAGCAGTGACCAGAAAAATGGTCAGATTTGGAATACACTGAATCAGATTTGGAGGCAGAAATGACAAGAGTTACTGGTGAATTGGGCAAGGGAAAAAGAGAAGAACCAAAGATGACTCCAGGATGCTGGTCTGAGCAATTAGTTGGCTGATAGTGTAAAGAGCTGATGTGGGGAAGAGATGCAGGTTTGGATTGGGGGTGTGGTTTGGAATCAAACACTCTGGGACCTATTAAGTCAGAGGTGCTTATTAGACACATGAATGGAGACATTAAGGATAATCCTTGGAGATTTCTTAAAACATGACTTCTCCCACCTTAAGCTTAAGGTGTAGCTTAAGAAGGCAGTGGGAACAGCCTCATCTTCTCTTTGAGCTTCATCTGGGCCAACCTGTCTCCCTGTGCCTCTGACTCTGAGTGACTCTGAGTACGTGCATGTGTGTATGTTTGTGTGCATGTGCACACGTGTGCCTCATGAGGTTCAGCAAAGAGATTGAGCAAAAAGACCCTGGAACCAGATTGTCTGGATTTCAAGCCTGCCTCCACCACTCACCGATTATGTAACCATGGGTAAATTACTTAATCTGTTTGTGCCTCAGTTGTAAAATGGGGATGATGATACCAGTAGCACCAACTCACAGGTTTCTTGGGAGCTTAAGTGAGTCTGTACAGGTAAAACACTTAGAAATGTGCTGACATATACCAGGTACTCAACAGATGTTAGTTAATGTCACGGGGTAGTGTGCACACATGCACGTAAATGTAGAGAGTGTTTGTGATTGGAGAAATGTTAAAAATAGAAATTCTTTATTGGGTAAATGGTCTAACACCTTCCTGCTTGAGATATCACTATTAGAGTATGGATATAAGGGCCAAAAGCTGAACAGATCCTTGCTTGTTTGATACCTCATCAAAACAGACTCGAACCTCCTAATAATAGGTACCTGTTTCTTCCTTGCCTAACAATCTCAATTTTCACAAGACTGAATTCCTTGCATGTGGAGTTCTGCCTTAATCATGTCTGAATTTGCAGCCCCCAGCCCACAGGCTGGCAGCCAGCTGATACTGGATAGGGTTCCCAGGGGCCAGCACTCTGTGGAGCCCATTCTCCCTTTGGAAAATGTCTTTTCCATCAGGTTACTTTGGGGGCAAATATTCAATTATCTGGGGCTGCTTGGCTATTTTTGTCTCTGGCATTTGAACCCGTCTCCATTCAGAGACCACTCTGCAGGATGGTAATATTTCTAATAATCCTAATTGTTCATTGCTTTTCATGTTCCCTTTTCCATTACACCTCACTGCCCATAGCCTTAATGCTTTTAAGTAGCATTCAGCATCTTCCCTGTCTTGGGATGGGTTTCTTGTCCCCTAGATCAGAAGGAAGATGGAGCAGTTCTGCTAACCCGAATGGGCCTGGAATGTGTTTTTCTTCCCATGCCGTTACCACGTAAAAGTGGTCAGAAATCACTCAGAACTTATTTTGTCTTCTCAAGCAAAGTTTAGGTAATTCAGATAAAAGGGAAGAAATGGGTTCTTAGTGCCTGGAGCTCTAAACTGGGATAGAGGTCATGTAGGCCAAGGTCATATAGGCCAAATGGACGACTATGTGAATTTTTAATATACAAATAGTTTCATTTTCTCCCACATTCAAAAGCTGAAGCACCTTTGGGCTGCAGTCAGGGCAAAAATATTTCCTCAAAAGCCGAGTTCCCCTAACCTTGTTTGCTTTACTAGTACTTGAATGCAGATATTTAAATGCCGTTTCCTCTGAGCCTCTTTGAAATTATCTACTTTACATTTCATCTCCTCTTTCTAGTTCCTTGCTTATCGACATCATTGACAAGCTTGAGTCAAGGGACTTGTCCGACAGTCGAGGGATGTTAACACATTGCTATTAGAACACAGTCTTGTATAAGGAGTTGACCTCTGTCTCAGCAGTGCTTCACATTTACTGATTCTTTACTCTTTAGGATGCCCGTGCTTTACAGATCTCTGCAGGCAGTGTTATTGTCAAAGGTGAAGACACTAGGCTTATAGAGGTCAGGAAACTTGCCCAAGGTTGCCCTGGAACCTGGGCTTTAATACAGGCTGGTTTGCCTCCAGAGACAGAACACTTAATGACTATGGCATTCTGCTTTACGCTGAAAGATTTAGTATAAAGATATGAGGCAAATTGTCATTATTTACATTTATGTAAGTGGACATCAAATTCTTTGGTCTTGGAGTCTGCATTATTCTTGGTCCTTGTTAATTGGCATCTCTATTCTCTCTCTCCATCCCCAACTCCATCTCCACCTCCATTGTCATCTCCATCTCTGTCTCTGACTCCATTTCTATCTCCATCTCTATTTCTGTCTGTATCATCTACTGTTCATTCTTGTTCCAAGTTCTAGTGTGGGTTCTCACATGTGAAACAACTTGGATACCTGATAGAAAGTTCACTGAAAAGCTTCCTATGGCCCCTTGCACCTGGGATAACTGAGGAAAGCTCCTCATGACCATGAAAGAGTTGAAAGCTCCTGCTTTGTCCCCTGGGTGTCTTGACTCAGCTCTGCCCTTCTTGCTGCTCTCTTCTAGACCTCCTGAGCTGAATGACATACCATTCCCCATGAGTCATCCACGTGTCCTTCTCCAACCCATCAGCAAATTGTGCCAGCTCTTTACCATCACAACTACCCTAAATCTGATGACATTTCATCACCTCCACGGCCCCACCCTAGGAAGTCCAAGCCACACTCATCTCTAACCTGGACCACTGGGCAACACAGAACCCCACCAGCCTCCCAATCACCTCCCAGTCACCTGTGTGTGCTGCAGCCAGAAGGATGGTTTCAAAGACTCACAAAATCACTCCTTTCCCTGCTTAAAACTCCTGGAGGCTTCCCATGATATGCAGAATAAAAGCCAAAATCTTTATAACGGCCTACAAAGTCTCATATAATCTGACTTCTGGCTATTTTCCCACTCACTCTTTCCTCTCTCCACCTCCTTCACTGGGTCTTGGCAAGCTCACTCCAGACTTTCACCTTTCCTGTCTGCCTGGGCTGCATTTGCTCCCCACCAGGTCCTCTTTTCTGGCTCTCTTGTTTCACTCAGGTCCCTGCCCAATTCTTACCTCTGCAGAAAGACTTCTTTGGACCGTCGATCTGAAAAAACCATCCTGCCGCTGTCTATTCATTTCCCCTGTCTTAGTTTTTATGTTACTTGGCACTATCTGGCATTTTTGTTTGTTGTTTGTCTGTCCCCCTGTCTGGGATGTGGGCTCCCTGGGGAAGGGGCATGATCTGCCATGTTCACTACTGTAGTCCTATGCCTGAAACGGTGTCACAAAAGCTGTGACAGCAGAAGGACTCATCAACATAGAGCCTGGTAACTTAAGTTATACAACACATCAGAGAGAGCCAAAAACTCTGCCCTGATTCCATCAATGACCCACTAAGATGCCAATTGCTTAATCCTTTGAGAATTATGTTAATTATTATAGAGAGATGTTATTGGGATACACACCTTAACATTCACCACAATTGAGTCTGTTCTGTGCAGTTGCCTTAATATGCTTAAGTACAAAAATTGTATATCCCCTGAATGTCTTCTGGATAACTGAGAAACAAGGTGTTTTTCCTACAGTAACTAATCATATCAGAATAGAAACTGAGATCTGTGGTTATTACTGCAAGGCCCCATTCATTCTCTCATGTTCCATTCTCTTCCTTGGAAAAAGAAGACAGTGGGCAAGAGAAGATCAGCTTTCTTTCTCATTTCATGAAGGAATGAAAATAATTTCCTTAAGATAGAGTTCAGAATGGGAAATATATCAGGTTAAAAAGAAAGAACAATGATGTTAAAGACATTTATGTAAATACAATAGTAGGATTCATTTATAGTTAGAAAAGAGTAAATCACATTGGTTGAGATTGAACAAGAGAATAGGAATTGGGATGATCTTATAAAAACCCTCACTTGAATAAAGCAAATTGTGAAAAACTCATTAAAATTACAGCTATTGTAATAGAATAAAAGCATCTGTCCCTTTCATATACCCATTAGAATGTCATGTTTTATTATTCAGGCTCATGGAGAGTTCTTTGATTTTATAACATTGGTAGAAGGATAGTTCTCTGGGGGTGGTACTGATATTTCAAGGTTCCCAAATTATTCAATACAAACTTAATCTCTAAAGAAGCATGGAGCTCCATAGATGCCTGGTGAGGTCACCCACAATGGATCTGGGAAGATGTGAAGCTTAAATAAGGGGCCCAGGGCAATCCAGCCTGAGCCAATGGCCATCTGGCCATTGAACCTTGAACTCAGAACTGGAGAAAGAGCTTCTTGCTTGAGACCGGAAGAGACACAGAGAGAAGAGTCTGAAGGAGCTGGCTAGACCTGATTCCATCAGGGAGGGGAGAGTTCCAGGGACTGGGGAGACTTATGAAGAGCACCAAATCTAGAGGGACCTCTTATCCCCTAGACACAGAGAGCCCTGGGTTTGCCTGGTGGGCATTCTCTGGACCACTCTTCTGGTTCTTGCCTTTCTCCGTGTTGCTGGCCTTGGAGCTGACCGTGGTGCTGACAGGAGTCTGGCACCTCCTGCGCCCTTGCTATCAAAGTGTGTACTGTGGACCTGCAGCATTGGCTCACCTGGTAAGAGCTTGTTAGATATGGAGCATCATAGGTCCCATCTTGTATCTGCTGAACCAGAATCTGCATTCAACTAGATTCCCAGATGATTCATATGTACATGAAAGTTTGAGAAGCATTATTTATCACTTTTTATTACTCTACTGCAGAATTACTGGGGATGTGAAATGGAGGGCTGAAGGCAGAAGGGGATTTTGGAAGGTGGGTAGAGTTGCATAGATTTGGTTTTTAATAGGATTGATCACTTGAGTGGCTGAGAAGGATTCCATGGTTGTTTGCAAGTGTGGGCTATACATGTTGGAGGCACACTTTATGCTAGGAGCTTCCCATCAGGTCATTGCTTCTGGGACCTATAAATGCATTGTTTGTACTGTTCTTTTGCATGCTAGAGGGTCCTATGGATCTCTATGTTAACTTGCACTATATCAGCTAGAAACTTTTCCAGACTCAAAATTATATCAGAGAAGTTGAGGTACAGGCCACAGTTCCTATGGAATGGTGTGTTCTTGATGGATGAGTTGCCTAAGCCATAAGCAATGTTGAGTTGGTGAGGTAGTGAAGCAGCCGTGCTGTTGACATAGGAAGCATAGCCAAGGATCTGGCTTCTTTTTGACTGTCAGTGTATAGGTCACAGAATATTAAAGAGTGGAGCACTTTCTAGAACAGAGATGGTGAACCGAAGGCTGTAGTCCGAGAGGAAGGTCATTTTTGAAGACAGCCAGGAAAACGGTTGGAACTGCAGTTTTGGGACTAAAATGAACAAACAATGAGGGAGGCCTGGGCCACTGAGAGGCCTAGAGGGTGTTGTATGTATGGGAGGGGGTAGCTCAGAGGCTGGATACAAGGGCTGTCTGTCCACAGGTACTGGAGAACTCAAGGGCTTTGTGTGGATGAGGTGCCACAAGCCTCCTCCTGGGCCATGGCTATGCTTTGGGACCTGCCTGTGTTGCTCATGAAATCAATGTTCTAGCACTGTGTGCAGGCTTCCTCAGCCAGTCCACTGTGGTGGAGCAGATGCCCTATACTTACTGCCCTCAGAGCTTTCTTAGCATTTGATATGCCAGGAGCTGGCATGGTCAGCCCATGGTGTTAGGCTGAATACACTCACTGGGAAGGACCAGGGTCTTGGCAACAGATTCATTGCATATTTGCACCTATGGTGCCATGGTAACCTTTCTTCTTCCCGATGACCTACACCTATATTAAAGTTTATAAAACAGTGGCTGGGATGGTTGGAGGATGCAGGGGGACAGAAGCCATGGAGCCTGCAGAAGTAAAGGGTAAGTTGTTAATTCTCCTGGAAAAGGTGAGATCTTGGGTCTCCTACCAGGAGAGGCCAAGAGACGGGGTTATGGGTAGCACCCACTGCACCCTTTGCACAATGGGAGGGAGGATGTATGACTTGATGGGCCTCCCAGTTGTGTGTTCATCAGCTGCAATATGCTCTTCTCAGGAGTTAGTTTGTGTCAGGGAGTGTCTGTGCCTCCTATACAAGGCTTATTATAAAAGACACCTGATGTCCTTGAGTGACCAGAGTTCTAACTTGGGAGTATGTGCCCACCTCCATCAGTTGCTACCAGTGTGTCAAATTCCCTTCTACACTTGGCTAGGACTAAGATTAATGAGAGGAGCAGAATGAGCCCTGCCGGTCCTCCTTTTACTAGTAGCAGGAAGCAGCCTCTTCTTTGCAGTGTGGACCAGTGGCCCCTGGACCCTCAACTACTACCTGAGGCTTCTCTCCTCATCAAGGCCTCAGAGAGAGGCCTGGGCTCCTGCCAAGAAGGTAAGATCGGGACCCAACCAGAACTCCAGCTTCCTGCATACGGTCAAGAGAGGGAGGCAGGCTCATGGGTGGCTGCAGTGCAGCCTCCACAGGACTCTTCACAGGGGCAGACTTTTCATGGAATGCCCAGGGTGGGAGGCCTTCCACACTGACCAGAGAGCCTTGTCCCTTCCACCAGCTCCAGTGCAGCAAACTCAGCCAGAGAGTACAGTGCAGCATCAGTGGCATCAATGCATTCACATTGGTCTGTAACCATCATCGTCATCCACCTACAGTTTGTTCAGTTTTAATGTTTTCTCATGGCAAAAAAATAAGGAAGCTGAGCTGAGAGTCTGAGTCTACACATTTAGCTGGAAGTATGCAGAATGGCTCTGCTCATCTTAGTGGGGGAGGAAGGTGTTCAGGGACGAGCAAGGACAATGCTGTTAATTCACTTTTGAAACCTGCTTTGGGGAGTAAGTGGCCGAAAACGTCTCTGTGTGACTGAGGTTGCTCAGGGCAGCCACCTTCTGGCATTAACAGATAGTGCAACAATCCAGCATCTTAAAAAAACAACAAAACAAAGCAAAACAATTTCTATCTACCTTGCTAGATGAATTGGGCATTTTGTTGCATCTTGGATGAAATGGTAAATCTGTACATTATATATGTACACCTCTACTTATACCTCTTTATCTCCATCTCTCTCGCTCCCGTTTCATGAGAATGCTTACTTACAGCAAGGATCCATTCACGTACGATTTTAAGGACTTGCTAAAGATATTTGAATACAACTTGTTCAGGCCAGATCATACATTATCTGTTGTGGATAAAACAAGTTTGGATTTAGAATGAAAATTGAGATAGAACAAAAGACTTGCTTAATAACCAGAAAATAAATGAGAGAAGTCCACATGAGCTTAATTAATTGGCTCAATATTTCCCCCTCTCTGTCTCTCTGTCTGTCTCTGTCTCTCTCTCTCTCTCTCTCTCTCTCTCTCTCTCTCTTTTCTTGAGACAGAATCTCACTCTGTCACCCAGGTTGGAGTGCAGTGGCCTGATCTTGGCTCACTGCAACCTCCACCTCCCAGGTTCAAGGGATTCTCATGTCTCAGCCTCCCGAGTAGCAGGGATTACAGGCACGTGCCACCACACCTGGCTAATTTTTGTATTTTTAATAGAGACAGGGTTTTGTCATGTTGCCCAGGCTGGTCTTGAACCCCTGACATCAAGCGATCGGCCCGCCTCAGCCTCCCAAAGTGCTGGGATTACAGGCATGAGCCACTGCACCTGGCTGGCTCAATATTTCTAACAGCTAAAAAGCTCATTTTGCTGCTCTGCTCCTCAGATCGACTTGCTCCCCTGTGCAGTGCTATAGTTGTGCTTGGGGACCATGCTGGGTATGGGAGTTTTTAGTCCTAGGACCCATATTTACAGTAATTCTGAGATTTCTCTGATTCTCTCTCTCTGTTTCTGGCTGGATCTCTTCTCACATGGGTCCTCATTCAAATCTATCATTTCCAGTTTTCCACAGCCCCCACCCTTCCCTACTACCTTACACTTGCCTGCTTCCTTCATCTTTATGACCTGTCTGAGCTTTGGAATATTTGAATTTGAGACCTCTGTCTGGAGTCTTTTGTCTCTCTTTGTCGAGGGGGTTTTCTTCTTGAATTGAACATGCTTTCTGCAGGAGTTATCACTACAACCCTATCCTTCCTTTCAGACCTTGCTCAAATCTCTCTGCCTTTGCAAAAAGCCCCTTCACACTCCTTCTCTTTCATCTCTAACCTTTTTGCAAGTGTATGTCTTGTGCAATCACTTCCTAAAATACACTATTCTATTTGTATTTCTCTATGATACATGCTTCATATGAAAATAATATAATAGAAATAATGGCCAAAAACAGAGGAACATTAGTTGTAATATAACTATTATGTTTGTGGCACATGATTTAAGGAAAATGACCGAAAGTTGCCCACTGACAATTGTTACTTATTTCTTCTAGGAGAGTTCTTCCAAAGTGTAGTTTAAAGGCGACAGGAAATAGCTGTAAGTTAATGAAGTTGGATTTGCTCACCTCCATGATGCCCTCTTGCCCGGCCCAATACTGCATTTAGTTGGTATGAGGAAAGCTCACAAAATCTGCAAAAAAGCAATGTTGGTTAAATTTCCTCTATTTAATAATTTTTTTCCTAATCTTAATTAAGAGCTTTTAATTTATTAATTAATCTTGTCATTGCTTTCTATAATGAGCATTTCCCATTTTATTTGTGGTTTTTAAAATGTGCCATTAATTGCAGAAATTAAATATTAGTATGATTTCATACTATGGTGTTATTGTCAAGCTAAGAGCGGTATCATTTCTTTAGTAGCATTTAAAATACCATGTTCGCTAATTATCCATTCCCTACTCGTATTCCATTGCTAAATTGCTACTGTGCTTGGAGGCTTTAGGAGTCTTCTTGCAATTTCAGTGGCTTAAGTTTTTTGTTCCTCTGCTTAAAAGAACCTCAGAGAAGAAGGCGGGGCTAAGAAGATTCCAGTTATAAAAGCTTTCCTCCTCCTGTGCTGAGAGACCAGCAGGATCCTTGGGTGAAAGAAAATCCTGCTTGATAAAAACCGCCACTTAGGGTATGTCATCAACTTTTGCTTTTTGCTTCTCCTTAAATGTTGCCATTGCTGTAACTTGTAGAATAGTATGAGTTTGTGTTTCTGGGAGGGGCATCATTTAGTTTTTCTATGAAGATTTGAAACTAAAGGAAGACAAAAATTTAAATTCCTCAAAGAGTTGTGGGCATAAGCAAAATGCGGGTTCACAGATATATCTAATCCTCACTTAGATTTATTTAGAAATGTTGAAATCTTTGCTGGATTTTTGAATGACTTTAAATACAATTACAGTTTTCTTTTTCTGATTGAAGGAGTTAGAAACTCCCTAAATGAGCTTTAATGAAAAATTCACTGGCATCTGAACTCTGCAACTGACTATCTGAAGCAATCCTATTGGGAACATAATAAAACAAGTTTTTCTTGAATCAAGACTATGGTGAAATGTAAATTAGCACCAAGAAATAATGCATTCAAATAGTAAATATTCTTTCATAATGAAAGGAGAGGGTATATTTGGCTTGTTTTTACACACTGTGTTTCCTTTGGTTCTTCCAGCCTGTTGAAACAGGCTCATCATTTGTATCATTCAGAGGCAAGAGAGAAACACTGAAAGTCTGGATGAATAATTAAAGTTTTATTTCCATTTAATTTTCAATCCAGTATGGCCAGTGCTGACTTTTTCAGTGTTAGGATTCTTGAGCTGAACATAAGGAAATGGTTATTCCTTAAGCCTATTCTATATGTGCTAATACAAAGATACTGATCATGATAGAAGTTTTAGCTTGTCAAAATCTTGACAGTGCAAAGAACTTACTTCCAAGGTTGTGACTTTGGATGCATATTTATTTATGATTTGGAAAAAAGCTATTATTATTAATAATATATTTATAATTATATTACAAATAATATAATTGTTATATAAATAATATAATTACATTATAAATTATAATTACATTACAATTTATAATACTAATTATTACTATCTTTGTCTTGCCTAAGAACTGATATCATTCTTGGCACCTGTGAAGACAGTAGGGGTCCAGGCTCCATAGGGACCCCTGCCTTTCCTCTTATTCTAAGAGGCTCTCAGCAAATAGCATCTTGGAGCATCACCTGCTGCCTGTATCTACCTCCTGTTTCTCACTTCTGCTTTTTGGAGCAGGATACCTTGGGGTCAATGACTTCGGGAGCCTCCACTGGCTTTTGCTATTTTCCTAGTTTTCATCCATCTATTCAAACTTAAAAAAATTTGGCTGATAGAGGCAATTAGAAAAACAGGATAATTCCTATAACAAAATAAATCTCAGCTATCTCCTGGTGGTGACTGAGATGTGGAGGCACAGATGCCTAGTGACCTTTTCAGGTATTGTAACCCTTGTATGCACCACTGCTATGCCCCTGCCAAAATAAGAGTGGAGGAGATCTCTCTGGATGGTGTCATTTATATTTGAGGCTCCTGCAAGTGTTATACTCACCATTTTCATGAATAATTGATGGCTCAAAGAGTGGAGATGGCTGGGGTTTGGTGTGGGGCCCTTTGGAGCATTTTCCTTAGAGCATGAACAAGTTTTTCCTCTCTCATTCAGTGTGCAAAGGAAAACATCTTGTTTCTCCTCCTATCCCATTTTTTTTTTTTATCAGAAAGAGACTTAGAACTAGACAATCCTGCTTGAAAATGACACTTTAGCACTGATTTGACCATGGTGATAGGTGGGCTAAAAAGCAACTTATAAAACATGCCAGGAGTCTTTTTTTATTAGGATAATAAGATAGCACACTATTTTTTTTGTATTGAGTTCAAAGGATGCATGAATATTCTGTTGTTCATGAGTGACTTCTAGACTATTTAAAATTATTCATGACCATTGATAATAAAAACAGTACCATGGCCAACATCTCCCCTCAACAAACAAAATGAGGTTTGTAATCCTTTGTTTAAATTTTGGCAGTGTACTAATATGTTATTAAGATGACAATCTATTTCTTCTTAAAGCTGTATTAAAGTGGCACAAATTAGCTTAATGTTTAAGATTGGATCTCAGGCCAGCCTGCTTGATTTTGAATTCTGCATCCACTACTTATCAGCTGTGTGACTTTGGGAAAGTTACCTAACCTCTCTGTGCCTTGGTTTGTCATCCATCTAAAGGAGAAAATAATAATTCATATAACTCATGAGGAGACAGATCCATGTAAATACTCTTTAAAGTATCCATGTAAAGAGTATTTGCATGGATCCATCTTGCCATGAGTTATATGGATTATTATTTTATTACAAGTACAGTGCTTGGCACATAATAGACATGACACAATACATAGCAGTTATTTATTACTGACATTTGGATGGTGTTCCTGGTCTGTTGGAGATGCATGTTTCATGTGCAAGCAGGACAAATTGTAATGTTCAGACGTTCAAGTTGTGACTACACAAGAACACAAAGCCAAAATTAACATGATATTGCCTCCTGAACATCCCATCAGTTACCTGCATGTGTTTCGAAAAGATTTGATTATATGCTCTGGAAACATTTTATTGCAGTTTAAGGACAGGGGGGTCCTTGGTGTGATCTGTGACCCAGTGGTCCTCTAAATGTGGTCCTGAGGCCACCTCATTGGCACCTGGGAACTTGCTAGAGATGCAGAATCTGGGGCTCACTCCGGACATCTCATGCTCTTGAGGTGGGGCCCAGTGCTCTGAGTTTTAATGAGTCCAGTGAGTCAGCCTGCAGGATGATGTATAGTTTCCTGTGTGAGAAACTGTAGGAACTGTTGGTCCTTAGTTTGTAACTGCTCTCTCTCCTGATAGGTATGGTAGGTCTATTGTGAAGTTTTGAAAAAATGTGAACGGTGTTTCAAGAGTCCACCTTGATTTTAATTTTTACTGAGGTTATCTCTATGGTGGTAATTAAGATTCCATTAAATTCATCAGGCCCATTTGAAATTTTTGAGAGTAAAGACCATAAATAAAAATAATTGAGATTATGGACTAAAAACACGAAAGCAAAGTTTTACATAGTTAAACAAGTAAATCCTAGAACTGGACAAATCCTTAGCTGTCTCCCTATGAAGGTCCCATCCTTTGGGCCTGCCATGGAGAGAATTCCATTGAATTTTACTTTAATGGCATAGCTTCAACTTGCATTCAGGACATTCTAAGAAATAGCCAGGCTAAGTTTAGTGCTGTAAGTCTTGTATGGCCGTGCGGGGATATTTACCACTATGTGGCCCAGCATGCTTTTGGCATAGACATTTTTCTTTTAACTTATTATTTTGAGATAATTATAGCTTCATAGGAAGTGGAAGAGGAAAAAGTGCAGAGAGGGTCTGTGTACCCTTCACCCAGTTCCCCTCAATGGTGACACCTCACATAACTATCATATAAGATTAATACCAGAGAATTGGCATTGGCACAATGCAAAGGCTTTATCAGATTTCACCTTTTTTTTTCTTTTTTGAGATGGAGTCTAGTTCTTATTGCCCAGGCTGGAGTGCAATGGTGTCATCTTGGCTCACTGCAACCTCCGCCTCCTGGATTCAAGTGATTCTCCTGCCTCAACCTCCTGAGCAGCTGGGATTACAGGTGCCCATCACCACGCCTGGCTGATTTTTTGGTATTTTTTTAGTAGAGATGGGGTTTCACCATGTTGGCCAGGCACGTCTCGAACTCCTGACCCCAGGTGATCCACCCCCCTTGGCCTCCCAAAGTGCTTGGATTACAGGCATGAACTACCATGTCCGGCCCCAGATTTCACCACGTGGACATGCATTCATTCATGTGTGTATAGTTTAATGCAATTTTATCACATGAGTAGATTTGTATAACTACTGCCACAACCAAATTTTGGAACTCTTCCATCACTAAAAAAGCCCCTTCACTCTGCCCCTTTACAATCACCCCATCCTCCTCATCCTACCTGTCCCCAAATGCAGGAGTTCTTTTCACCCTGGCCTCTGTGTGAGGGAATGTGGGTTTGAAGTTAGTTTATGGATGCTGCGAAGCTTGTAATTGACTATGTTCATCCTGTCAACCTAAAATAATCAAAAGGCTCAGGATCCAATTAAAAGAGTTTATTCAAGTGCAAAGATGAGAGCAGCCATCCAGACAGCAGAATGACAGCAAAGGATGGTGATCACTGCACCTGGGATGGGGAAAAGGGAAGATCATTTATACAGGCAAAGCCAGAGGCACTGAACAGAAACACCTTTTCTTTTTTATCTTTTTTTTTTTTTTTTTTTGAGATGGAGTCTCACTCTGTCACCCAGGCTGGAGTGCAGGGGCATGATCTCGGATCACTGCAACCTCCCAGGTTCAAAGGATTCTCATGCCTTAGCCTCTTGAGTAGCTGGGATTACAGGTGCCCGCCACCACACCCAGCTAATATTTTTGTATTTTTAGTAGAGATGGGGTTTCGCCATGTTGGCCAGGCTGGTCTCGAACTCCTGACCTCAAGTGATCCACCCGCCTTGGCCTCCCAAAGTGCTGGGATTACAGGCGTGAGTCACCATGCCCGGCCAGAAACACATTTTCTGTATGAAGGCTACCGTACAGATGTAAGATTTGATTGACTACTATTGTTTATACTCTAACGGGGTTGCTTAACAGTCTATTGTAAAGAGGTTACAGTCGCAAGGGTCTCTGTCTCCAACATCATTAAGTCTAGGTTAGAATGAAGGATGGGGAGTCCGGTTAAGGTATAACATCTCCATCTGGTTTTGTACAACCCTTGCAAAAGTCAGTCAGCAAGGGTTGTGCAAAAATAGCCGTGCTATGTGACTTTGTTTTCAGAGCTTCACTTTCCCCATTGGCATAATCAACCTGGAAGGTCCTAAAATTTTATTTTCTTTTTACAACTCCTTTGCTCTGGCCATTGGTAAGTTTAGGGCATGATTTCTAGTGCCCCCTGAGGACCTTGGAACAGGCTTCCCCTGTGGCTGGATAAGCCTCTCACTTAACCAGTCTCTTTCTCTTATTTTATCCTCAGCTCGTTTATTTCTCTTTGGTTCCTTTGTTTTACGTAATATTTTAGTAAGTTTCTTCAATTCTTTCTGCACTGAGATAAAATATAAACATTTAAACTGAAAAAAAACCTCTACCATGTCATCTCTACTTATTATTTATATCTGACATTTTCCCTCCAGCCTCCCTGTCTCCCTTTCCAGAGCTGCCTAAAGTTATGTGTGTTTGCCTTCCTTGTTCCCCATTCCTGAGTGTGTCTTTCTACTGCCCTCACAGCTGAATTGGCTCAGGATACAATTCCTAGATCACAATCTTTTCCCTCTTAAAAAAATGTAAACACTGTTCCATTTTCTTCTAGTTTATAGTGTTGAAGAAGATAAGTTTTATACCAGCCTGGTTTTTCTCCTTTAGTAATTTTTTTCTGCTATATTGCTTGTATGTTTTTATGTTTATTCTTTTTTTTTTTGGAAACAGTCTTGCTCTGTCACCCAGGCTGGAGTGCAGTGGCATGATCTCGGCTCACTTCAAGCTCTGCCTCCCAGGTTCACGCCATTCTCCTGCCTCAGCCTCCTGAGTAGCTGGGACTACAGGCACCCGCCACCAGGCCTGGCTAATTTTTTTTTTTTTTTTTTTTTTAGTAGAGACGGGTTTCACTGTGTTAGCCAGGATGGTCTCGGTCTCCTGACCTCGTGATCCGCCTGCCTCGGCCTCCCAAAGTGCTGAGATTACAGGCGTGAGCCACCGTGCCCGGCCATTTTTATGTTTATTCTTATACTTAAATGATTTCATCTGGATACCTCTGGCCCTATTAATTTTGCTTGGCAGCAGACCCAGTGATATTTTTATTGTGAAGACTCAAATCTTTCTTCATCTCGGGGAAGATTTATTCTGTTGATTTTTTGATAACTGTCTCTTGTAAGTAGAACATTCTCTTCTTTGGAAAGGCCTGTTACTGACATGACGAATCTCCAGTGTTCTCCATGGCTCCTCTAGCAATGGCCACAGCCAGGTGTGGTGCAGCTGTACCAAGGTTTTCCCTCCTTGGTGGGGTGGGATAAAGTGGAGGGACACAGCCCCATGTCCCCTGCTGCCGTGCTCTGCCTGCCCAGTGCTGCTGGCACTAGGTTACCATGCAGGGCTCCAAGGGCCAGCATCCACTGCACATCTCAAGCACATTCTCTGGTTTGACATTGGGTCACACGATGCTGCCAGTCTTTGCCACACCTGATTAGGGCGCAAGTTTCATTAGAAATAAAGACGACTGTCAATTAAACATTTCACTGGTGGGTCTTGAGACTTCTAGTCTCAGCTTCCATTGTGCCTGGGGAAGCACCTCACTCTCTCTTCTCCTTGGGGAGGCTGTAACTAGAAAGCAATAAAACAACAACAACAAACTGTCCCAAGCTGGAAAAAAACAAAAACAGCCAAAATTGAGTTTGCATGTAAAGAGAGCTTATGATCAATGTGAAAATTTCGGATCAATATCTGGTTAGAATCAGTAAACTATCAGGACTTCAGAATAAGGGGAACATGCTGGGCAGAAAGAAGAGAAGGGAGGCTGCAGTCAGGATTTTCTTTACCAGATCAAAACTCTAATAAAAACAGAACTACTTTTACAGTGTTGGGGGGAAAGTGTTGAATGCAATAAGAAGACATCCCCATGGATGATAAGCTTCTCACAGGTTCCTCCTAGGCTTTGCTGTGCTAGGATCATCCCCAGGGACCTTCTCCGGACACTGACAGAGAAGTCCAAGGTGGGCGAGTCAGGAGCGGAAGGACTCATGCTGGGCATGGACATCCCAGCCCTTTCCCCTTTTTTTCCAGGGACTTTTGGATCGCAGGATCTGGCAGTGTGATTTTGTTACTTCTCCCTGGCACATGACGCATCAAGGGATCGGCTTTCTCCCCCTGCCTTTCCCGTTCTCTCTCTTTCAGGGGCATCTCCTTTTCTGCAGACCCCTTCCTCTCACTCTCCAGGGACCCAGCCGCTCTCTTCCTATATCGCTTCTCTTGGATCTCAGGCCTTAGGTTCCTTCTTCCAAAGCTTCTTTTACTTCCGAGCCTGAAGTCCTGCAAGAATGTGTCTAGAAGGTCAACAAACCTGCAGTCCTGGGATAGCTGCTGTCTAAGACTGTATGCCAAGACCCAGAGTCAACCAACTTGCATATCAACTGGTCTCAGAGAACCAGTTGAGACTACCAGCTGCTGAGAAAGGCATTCGGAATGTCAGAGGAGGGCTATTTGCTGCATGTCTTAAATGGCTTCCCAATGTTTTGTTCGATAGAAATGTGATTTGAAGGCAAAAATACCCCTTTTGTGTTGCAGTGAAATAAACAGTTTTTCATTTCAAGGCAAATGAAGTCACTTCCTAAGCCTTGGTGCCCTACTTAGAAGCAATTTGCTGTAAGGGAATCATAGTGAATACCTTGCAGGATTGATGTGTGGTTTTGCAGTAATGTATGTAAAGTGCCAATTAATACTCGCAGCTTCTCTTTGAAATGCCTGGGGAGAGAAGTAAAAGAAGCGCTTGTTGTTTTAAACAGTCTAGACCAACCATTCGGAGTGCGTTTTAAAGCAGTGCCAGTCTCTGAGGTGTGGGAGGCCTGTGGCTGGCCTGGGATGGGCGATCTGGATGGAGGAGTCATGGCCCCTGGGCTGAGGGTCTGAGAGCTGAGTGTGGCTGAGTGGTGGGTCTGCTCTGTGTCTTAGACATTTCTGCATTCGGGAGTTATAGAAGGTGACGTGGAAGTAGTTTGCAAACCGAAGGAGGATTTGCGAGGGGGTATTGATTCAATCAAACTATTCATCCAATAAATATGTATGCAGATCTCCTTTATGCACTGTGCCAGGCCCTGGAAGTCTAGTGGTGAACAAGATACAGTCCTTGGCCTCAGCAAGTTAACAGGGGTCAAACAGATCATTAAACAAATCATGATGCCCACAGCTTGGTGCAGGTTGAAGGGGCTACACAGGCAGGTGAGCACTTGCTCAGCTTGGGCATTGTGGGGCATCTCCCTGAAGAAGTGATAAGTAAGCTGAGCCTGGAGGATGAGCAGGAGATGATAGCTGGAGGGGTATGGGGAAGAACGTTCTGGACAGAGGGTGGGACCCCAGATAGGAAAGCCAGGCCCAGAGAGAGAGGGAGGTGGGCACAGTCAGGCCGGGGAGGTGGAGACCAGCAGGGCCCCTTGCCAAGCGCAGAGACAACGCGAGAGCCTTGGAAGGGGTGAGGAGGAAGGACTGCCGCTGGGATGTGGTGGGACAGACAGGGAGGAGCTTGGAGCCAGGAGGAGGGGACTCGGAGACACGGTGTGCGGGAAGGATGGTGCTTTCATTTACTGTGTCTGCAGGACAACCCCAGAGGTTGAGTAGGCATTGACGGGTTTTGTCCCAAGCTTGGGATGTGGGTCTGAGTTAGAGTTTGGGAGACAAGGGGAGAGGGGCCTCCTAAAGTATGGGATGGGGGCATCTTAGAGTGAGAAAAACAGAGCAGGGACTCCAGGAAGCATTGAATGACAGATAAGGTTTTGCAATGCCCAGGCTAGCAGCCTGCTCCAGAGCCCAAGAGGGAAGTCTTGGGCGTTAGAGTCTCAGGATGACCTGGGACATGCTGACCCCCAAGCCCTACCCACCACCCTTCAGGGGCAGGGGTCTTCTTTTCTGCCTGAGGTCCAAGTCCTCTGGCCAATACAGGCGGCTAGCCATAGTCTGCTCTGTAAATTCCCTTTATCCTCAATTCATTACTTAGCAAGTAGCTATTGCAAGCCCCTCCGAAGTAGTGCACTGTGATGCATGTGGTACAGACTGCCCTTTCAGAGCTTGCAGTCTGGTGGGGCCATGAACTTGGCCACTGCAAAGAGGGGGCACCCAGGAGGGGTTCCTGACTCAGGGGTGAGGGGCTAGGGAGGATGTGCTGAGGGGTGGAAATGCCATTGGGGTCTTGGAGGGTGAAGAGGAATTAGGGGCAGGGGCACAATGACCAAGGTGGGCCGAATGGAGCGTGGGACATTGCACATGGCAAAGGGGAGAGGGTGGAGGGAAAACGGAATTGGGGTGAAGCTTTGAAGGAAGCCCTGTTACTGTTTGTGACCCAAACTTATCCCCTCCACCCATCGTCACAGAAAAGATGTCCTTTCGGGGAGCCAGGCTCAGCATGAGGAACAGAAGGAACGACACTCTGGACAGCACCCGGACCCTGTACTCCAGCGCGTCTCGGAGCACAGACTTGTCTTACAGTGAAAGCGTAAGTCATGCGCATCACCTGTTTGAAAGGTTATCATTTTAATCTTCATAAGGTGTCAAATCATGCATTTGCACGTTGACTTTTAGGAAATTTTAAATGCCATGTCTTTAAAATTCCTTTCACTACTTAATGCTCAGTGCTCTTGCTTCCAGTCTGAGTCTTGAATCTCAGTCCCTTCTCCAGCTCTATGGCAAGTGTCTCAGTTTGGGTCCATCTGCATTTGTTCTTGTAATGGCCTCCTAGCTGCACTCCTTCGCACTGTCTCTCCTGGTTCCAAGCCAGCTTCTGCGCTGCCTTCAGGACACAGACGTGCCTAGTCATGGCTTTTTGGGTGAGCTGGAGGCGGGGTTGGGTGCCAGCGGGAGGTGTGTCCTTAGCACCTCTCTGCCTCTCCCTGCCTGGCTCTGCTGATGCTGGGCTGAGTTCCCTCCTGCAGGTTTTCCACCCACTCTCAGATCCTGTCCAACACTCTCATATCCTGCCCAACACTCTCATTTGTCAAGAAATTAAGACAACATTCCAGCCTGACATCCAGTTCTCTTGGACTACGGTGTTAAAAGTCAGGATAGCGGCTAGCTTTGGAAAGTAGGAATTGGTGGTGGGGGGCAGGTCTGGGGTGTTGTTTAGGATTTTCATCTCACTGGTGGGTTCCATGGGGGCTGACTTTGTGATCTATCATTGAGCTGTAAGAAAACACACACAAACACACACACAAAAACCTGCTCTCCCCTAGCTTGGGTCTACCTCCCAGGGCCCGGGCTAGGCAAGTGAGGCACCCCTGATGCAAAAGGTAAGGAGGTGCCAGCCTTCAGGGGCTACCCCTGCACTTGCATGCCTGGGGGGACTGAGCACCTCCTTGCACTTGCTCCCCAGTCACACCTCAGTCCTGGCCACAGGAGAAGCAAACAGTGGGCCAAGGGCGGTGGTAGCTTTTCTGGTGATTTACTCCCTTGCTGTCTTCCTTCAACCCCAGTGATGAATCACCTCTGGCAGGGCTCTTCTGGAGGGGTTCACCTGGCCTCAGCATCAGAGCCCTGGGAGATGGACAGAGGCTGACTCTTTCTCGAGCCTGCTGCTGCGACCTTCTGCTGGATGGGTCTCCCCTCCTCAGCCCCTGCGGGTGACCCCCTCCCAGATGCAGGCATCCCTATGGGTAGAACTGCTGAGATCATGCAGGAGCATCTCAGTTCTTGGGGGGGTTCCTTTTTGTCCCCTAAGCACATGCACACCTCTGCAAAGTGCATTTTCAGAGGGTTTTTAAGCAACAAAACAGTTTTTAAAAATCATCACCCTTCTTCCATGATCATTGATTACACAGCTTACACAGCTGTTTTCTTCCTGCCTGTTAAGTAGACTTGAAATTAGTCAAGTGGATGAAAAAATTACAAGTAAAAATGGGCATCACAGACTTTCAAAACTGTACAGGTGAGCACTGAAGCTATTTTTGCTTTCAAAATGTTTATGTCGAAAGATACATAGAAAAGAATGTATACAGGTGAATTTCCAGCTTAAAAAGAATATTGAAAAAAATGTTCTTGTGCCCACCACCAGCTTGAGAAATAGCATATCGCCTCCATGTGGCCGCCCCGTTGGCTTTCCTCTCTCCTGTCAGAGGTTATAACCACTATCCTGAATTTTGTGTTACCCATTCCTTGCTTTTATTTATAACTTTATGACTTGAGTATATGTATCTCTCTAAACAATACATTGTTTAGTTTTGTTCTGTTTTGAACATCCATGGAATTGTACTATGAGTATTTTTTGTGAGTTCCTTTTTTTTTTCTCTCAAAACTGTTTTTGAGATTCATCCACGGTGAGATGTGTAACCATTGTTGATTTATTTCACGGCTATGCTGTGCCCTACTGTGTGCTTATGGTTATTCACCCTAAGGGGGATGGCATGTGGATTTCTGGTCTTTGCTATGAACAGCAATACCACTTTTAACATTCTTAGATGTGTAAGCCATGTCTATCTGGAAAATATTCTTTGAGTTGAGGCTTGGTGGGTGAAGGTAAACATCCCTCTTTCATGGGTTTAAGACATATGGGTTTAAGACATATGACTTATGGGGAAGCTTATGTTCAAAGGATTGGGAAGATAAGGCACGTGGTCACCCTTCTCTGATACTGCAGGACCTGCAGGGGCAGAGGGTGAGAAAGGAAGGGGGCACATTGTGAACTTCATTCCAGGAGAGAGGACTTCCTCCTTTGCAGTGCATGGCTGGTGGCAGCCTTGCTGGTGGGGATAAGAAGTCAGGGCTGGCTCTGGCACCAGTGGCCTGTCTTATGAGGCCAACTGTGTGTAAAGTTGTCTGAGAACTCCGGCTGCCAGTATCTGGTGACCTGTGGGAAGTGGCACTGGATTGCCGGGGAGAGGAAGCTCCTAGCAGCCCCACCTCCCCACGGAAAGGCAGCCCTCTGAGGCTGAATATTTATTGCCAGGCAGCTTTGCCAGGCATTCTGGGTGTGCAAGTCATTCATGGGGCAATTCTGCCTTTCTCCACCAGAGACTCTTCCTCAGGGAGGTAACTTTACTGGCAATAGTGGACAATATTCAAGAATGGTTTTACCTGTTTACTTCCCCATCCATGATAGATGGGGAAGTCTCACTGCCCTCCCCTTCAACTATGCTGGGTTGTTGATTGCCTTTGATATTTTTACTAACCTGGTGGGTGTGAAATGGGATCTCACTGTGGTTTTCCTTTGCATTTGCTCATTCTGAATGAGGTTGAGCTTCCTTTCATATGTTTATGGGTTATTCTCTTTCAATGAATCCTTACTCTTGTCTTTGGCCATTTTTTTCCCATTGGATTGTCTGTCTCATTCTTACTGATGTACAATGCTTATATATTCTGGCTACCAATCTTATGATGTTTCATACATGATGCAAATACCTTCTTCCACTTTGAGGAATGTAGGTATTTTTAAAGGAGTTTTTCCTTTGTTTCCAAATAGTTTGCTTCTGCTAACTTAAGGGAAGCTTTTGGTTTATAAAGGCTTTTGGTTTTTTGTCAGAATTAGGTCCCAGATGTGCCTAACTACCTCTCCCATGGAGGGATAAATACAATTATGAAGGGTTTTTGGAATATGTCTTCTTTTAAACAGCAAGCATAAGAGGAATGGGAATCTGCATTGATATATTATTTATGAAAAACTATCATCCAATGCCTATATTCTCCCTGGTAGCCTTAGAAGTGGAAAAACATAATTCGTATGTATATAATACTGTTTATATATAAGATAAGCCCAAATCACTTTTAGAAAAATTTTCCATTTAGTTATAAAAATTTTAATGTATGCATCTTTAAAAAAAAACTTTGTGTGCTCTAAAGGCATGAACAAATGCTGGATGCTATGAATATGTGGTAAATCCTTAAAGCCTTTGAAATGGGGTTACATCATATTTAGTATTCATCAATATCAGCAAGGGGTGAGAATAAATTAGTAATGTGTTATTCAATGTTCTCTCTCCAAAGGACTTGGCGAATTTTATTCAAGCAAATTTTAAGAAACGAGAATGTGTCTTCTTTACCAAAGATTCCAAGGCCACGTAAGCTACTATTTTCCCTCCATTTTTGCTTTCCGCGTTCAAAAAAATTATCAACCACCCTTACAACAAACAAACAAATGCTCCCTAGTTTCATTATTAAAGACGTCTTCATCTTATAATTCTCAGAAACATTGTGTGCGCAGGAAGCATCTGGCAAGGAGCTTATAGTTGTTACTTAGAGCTATACAATTTTGTTTGGTATTTTCAGCTTTGGCAATAGTTGGAAAAGTCACTGAAGGAGGCTGTCACTCTCTTCAGTATTCCCATGAGATTGGGAACCCACCTGAGTGACCTTGGTAATGAAAGTTGTTTTACAGCAGTTGGCTGGCAATACCATGCATGCGTACATATGTCCATCTTACTGGCTCCTCCGTCAGGCTTTTCTTCCCTGCTGTTGACTTTAGGTCTTTCTTTCTAATTGGGTGTTCATCTACTCTAAGTCTCATGTGTTTTGGAACATTAAGGCTGGGTTACAAAAGCAGGCTTCACCAGCTCAGCCTACAGGAGATCTTCAATAAATGTTGATGAGCAAGTGAGTGAGTGAATGGGTCGACTAGTGCTCACCCTTTGTGCAGAAGATGCATTTGAATCTAATTAAACAATTTTCATCCTACCTCCCACTCTCCTTATTCCTCTCTGCCCCTTCTTTTTTGTTGGCTGGCAATGCAAGAAAGAGTCTAGCTATTAATTGCAAGTTGCTGCTGTAGTTTATAATGAAAAGACTCTCTGTTGAACAGAGGCAATGAACAGAGGAAGGATATAGAAATAAGGAAAAAAGCTTTAGAACCAGCTTTGGTTTCAACCTTGACTTGGCTGGCTCCTCACTGCATGGCCTTGAGCCAATTATTCTCTTTTCTAAAGCTAATTCTCTTATCCTAAAAATCTAGCAAAATTATACCTCATGGGTTGTGGTATTCAATGACGCAGCATATAAAATACCTACCATAATGCTTCAGAGCATAATTCTTACTTCATGTGAATTCGAAAATGAACACCAGAAAAACTAAGAGATCTCTGCTTTGTCACTGGTATAAACTTATGTATCATGAGTCATTCTGACAAAGTATAAGCTCTGTAAGTCCACTGTTTATCCCCTGTATGTTTCATGAATGGGACTTACATACTGGATTGCTAATACTATCAACCTCCTTGCAAGGAAGCTGTTATTACCTTTAAGGCAAGTGAGGCCCAGAGAGGTTCAGTATTTTACCCATGGTCACATGTCCAGTGGAAGACGGATGAGAGACTTAAGCCCAGGCTTTCTGATTCCAAGGCTGTGCCTTCTCTATACCCTCAGTTGCCTCCCTTTCTAAGAATGGCATTGCTTTGGGCAGAACAAATTCCTCAAGATGTTCTCAGTTACAGATGTTCAATCTAACTGGCATAAGTGGAAGCTGGAACGGGAATTCTGTGGGGTGTGATAATGGGATCTTGTGGCTGAAAAGCACAGCCAGATCCAGGGCTTACACAATGTCGCCAAGACTCTGTCTCTTTCCACCTGTTGTTTCTGCCCTTCTCTGATGGACAGGCTCTTCACTATTGGAGGCAAAATGGTCATTGTTGGTTGTGCGTTATCAGCTTTCCATTTGCCAGTTAGAGCAAAGAGGGCCTTGCTCCTAGCAATTCCATCAAAAGTCCTGGGCTGATGTTCATGGCTCTTAATGGTCTTGCTTGGAGCATGTGCCTATCTCTAAACTAATCCCTGGGGCTAGAGGATGGATTAGTTGAGTTGGACAGTGGAATATGTTGATTGGCAAGGCTTGGGTGATGTGTCCAGGTGAACTCAGTGCAGAAACGCATGATTCCTCAAAGGAAAATCAGGGCGCACTTACTAGTGGAAGGGGAAGTAGATGCAGGTTAGGGAAACCTATGGCTGTCCACCTTACAATGCTTGATTGCACCTCAAGTCTGGGTCAAAATGAAGGGAGATGTGGTGGGCAGCCACAGCCCTCAGCAGCACAAGTGGAGCACAGGAACACCTCAGGGTCTTCCAGTTCCCATCTCAGAAGGAATGCAAGGATGCAGGATTCTATAATCTCTGAATTCCCCATGTTTATTATTTCTCTCTCTCCATAGGTAGTGGGATCACTCCATGTAATCTAAGTTACCCATCAGACAAGGGCATCAAATGAAGTGATGATTAATTATATTGATACCCTGGTTTTGCTGTTACTTGCCACACTAGATGACATAAGCTGCCCAAGTCTCCCCTGAGAGTTCCCAGGGTTGCCACCCTGGTGCTAAGCCCAACCCACCCTTGCCTCTCTACTCTAACTTCTTTGGATGCCACTGCAAGATGGTGCCGCACCTTTGCCCCTGCAACTGTGTCCTCTGAAATGTGCTGCCAGCTTAGGAGCCACCTTCTGGCATGCTATGAGTAGTAAGCTCCTAGGTCTGGGTTTGTTCTAGTCACTTCTCACTTCCTTGGCCGTGCTGGGTTCCAGTAGAAACAGAAAGAACGCTACCTTCACAACAGCAGCACTGTGCAACAGAACTTCCTGCCATGGTGGAAGTATTCTATGTCTGCACCATCCAATATGGTAGCCACTAGCCACATCTGGCTATTGATCATTTGAAATGTGACTAGGACAACCAAGGACTGTTTTTAATTTATTTAATTTCACTTAATTTAAATATAAAATTAAATAGTCATGTGAGGTCAGTGGCTACCATATTGGACAGTGTAGTTCTACAGGATTAAGACTTGGTCCAAGGGGGTAGAACTAGGGTCCTGATGCTTTCCTGTCCTCTTCATTTCTCCTATCTTTCATCCCTATTCCTCCTTCAGGTATCTGCACTCCTAATCCCTTCCTGGCAATCTCTCTTCTCCATTTATAAACCAATTCATACAAATTGGTGCTTAGAGGGCTACCAGCCCATAGACCGGAGCTGCCAGGCAGCTCTCTTGGTTAACGTCACCTGCGACACACCCCTACCCTTAGCAGGGAAAAGGGCTCAATAGTCTGTTTGCAGTTACAGCAAGAACAGGTGGGGCAGGGAATTCTCTCCCCCATCCCCCAATAAGCTTGGGTGGTTGGACAGATCCCAAAGGATGGTGGAACAGTGGAAGCTATGGAGAGAGAAGAGGAACATCAGGAAGCAGCCTGGGCTCAGGAAGTGCCCTAACGCTTAGGAAGAGAGAGGGCTAAGAACATTATGCTCAATTCTGGTTGACATTTTCTTGGCCACACTGAGTAATGCCCTGGGAACTGTTCCAAAACAGAGGTGGGTTTGCTGCTGGAGGGGGATTTTGGATCCAGTCTCTAGCTCAATTGTTATAGCTTTAGAAAATATTAAATGCCTTGAGAAATATTTTGAATAGGGATCATTTCCATACTGTGTGGTAATTAAGACTTTCGGTTACAAGGAGCTCAACTACCTAAACCTAAAGAGGAGATTTACTATAAGGAAAAAGAAATGCCACCTAAGATCAGAGAGTGGCCAGGCCTCTGGAGTGGTTAGAAACAGCGACTGATGAGAGGGTGCTCAGCAGGTCCCCTCTGCCCATTCCTGCCTCCACCTCTCCCTGCACACCTGTTCTCTTCTCTCTCAGAGTAGCTATGATTGTGTTGTGGTGCCTGATCTTCCATGTCACAGGCCTAGACCTACAGAAAGACGGGAGCAGCTCTTTTGGTCCTCATTTCAAATTCTTAAGAAAGGGATGCCTATGTCAATCCTGGGTTAACTTCCCATCCTTGGGCCTGTCAGTTATGAACATTTCCACAATTCAGTTATATGAACAGGCTCATCTTGATCCTACTGTGTAGACGAGGCTGGAGAGAAGAGACAGTCTCACTGGAGTCCATGTCAATGCACCATCTCTAGCAGGGACATGCCTCGATGTAGCTGCAGCAGCATCCCCAACCCCCAGGAGAGCAAGCTGCTGAGGATTGCTGCTCAGAAGCATTTGTTCCTCATTACGGAATCTCTTTGTTGAGTGGCTTTGGGAGTTACCCTGGGCTTCCAGTACTTCAAGAAGATCACTAGCAGCAGAGCAACTCCAGGTGAAGCCAATTGCTTCCAGGCAGCAGAAACTTGGCCACAGTTTGGCTGGGAATCCATCTGCTTCTGGACTGGTCATAAAATTTGCCCATAAAGCAACTCATTTCTGCTCCTATTGTGTTTTTAGAAACAGTCATAGAAATGCATATTACTATTACCATCTTATAAACAAAAATGTGACCTCCTGCCACAGAGTGCTTTTAGAATGAATCCTACATTTTGCCATATGTTAAATAAGGTGAACAGTGAAGAAGATCTTGAAAACATAGCCCTTCTCTGGCCATGAACAGCTATGTATACTTAAGCTTGTATTCTGGAAGGAAAACATACCTACTTTACAAAAATCATTGAGGATACAAACTATTTAAAAGAAGACCAATCAATGTATTTATTCACTCATTTGTTCATTCATTCAAAGGACATTTGCTAAATGCCCTGATGTGCCAGAAACATGGTGACAGAGAATATAAGATAAAGAGTCCAGCTGGAAGCAAACCCTAACAGGATTTCCTCAGTTTATTTATCTTTATTTGGCTCAGCCTGTGCAGGGCATCCTTGCTCCAGAGTCACTATGTATGGTTGCCTGGGCTGTGCTCTGCACAAGAATGTTGGGAGTGAGTGGGGTTGAATCTTCTGACCCTGCATCTTGGTACTGACCCACATCTGCCAGAGGGGGATGCCTCTTCTGGTAGGTTAGTGGTGAATGGGTGACCACAGACTTTATCGTGGGGTCTAGAACACGGATAAGAGTGATGGAGGCACTGATCTTACCAGGACTTTGGCAACAGGTGTAAACTGAGACTGTTCTGGGCAAATCAGAACATTGAGTCACCCACTGATAAAAGGAGAGCTGTGCCCTTAGGGCCTGTTTCAGTGACTAAACATGTCTCCCACTTTGCTATTCTCTAGCCTTCTCAGGACAGAACTCTCTATTCTCCTTCATCACTGGCCACGGCCCCCTTGAATTCCTAGCACCCTTGGATCTTGCCCAAAGATTGGTCAGAGAGACAGCAGGGAGAGATGCAGAACCAAGTGGGTGGGGCAGGCAGAAGGAAGCTGGGAGGAGGGTGAACAGTGCCTTACTGAGCGGGAGTTGTTTTTGGCTAAATGGGAATCTTGGTTGTTGTTCCTGTCTTTGGGGACCACGTCTCTCTGGATGCCCTGGATAGAGAGGTCAAATCGTCATAGAATGTGTTTTTAGATTTTTTTTAACTGCATTTTTGCTTCTTTTCTGTTGCCACTGCCTTCATTAATCCTTGATTTGCATGTATGGCACCACCATAGCCCAAGTCACCTTGATGGAGCAGGTACCACATTCCAGGCCCAGAGAAACAATGTGCATCATTTCCAACCCTCATGGCAAGCCTGACAGGGGAGGGGCTGTTCAAGAGTAAAATGAGGTGTTTGTTTGTTCCCCTGCACTTTGCCAGGTGTCATGCTTAGCTATTCCTAAGAGACCAACTTAAGGGCCGGAAGGACATCCAGCTCATCTTGGGCTGCTGTGAAGCTCAGCCCAGGGCTGACTCAGAATGGATTTTCAGTCAGTATCTGTTGAATGAAGGTGGTATGCTGGCAAAGGCACAGGGGAAGAGGATTTGCCACTGACTGCGTGTGTTTTTATCCTCTTCCAATTTCCTGTTATGCCTCTGTGTCACCTAATGGATGAATTTAGTTCCATTGCATTTTTAATGAGAAGATCTTGTGTTCATTTACCGCACAGTTTGTCCTCATCTACCCCAAATTATTGAAAGTCTCTCTAGCAGCTAATGTCCAATAAGGAAAGGATGATCTCTCTAGAGTCTGGAACATTTTGGGTCTCTGCCAAGGGAATGCATCTTCCCATTGAGTTCAGCCCATGGGAAGGATGTCTCACCTCACTTCAGAAGAGCCTTACTGGCTGGGCAAACTGGCAGGGTTGGTACTGAGGTGCTGAGGCCAACTCAGGGCTCCTGTGTGTTATGAACTGTTTGAGAAGCTGAATAAAGTTTCCAGATTTCTGAAACTCAGTCTCATAACAGCCCCATGGACAGAAGCTAGATTCCATGACAGCAGGGCTTTGTTCTGTCCTATCAGCACAGAGCCAGCTTGTTGATGAAGGGAAAATAAACACCAGGGATAAAACATCAAACTAGTTTCTTTCTTTCTTTCTTTCTTTCTTTCTTTCTTTCTTTCTTTCTTTCTTTCTTTCTTTCTTTCTTCTTTCTTTCTTTTCTTTCTTTCTTTTTCTTTCTTTCTTTCCTTCCTTCCTTCTTTTTCTTTCTTTCTTTCTCTCTCTCTCTCTCTCTCGCTTGCTTGCTTTCTTGCTTGCTTTTTTTTTTTTTTTTTTTTTTTTGATGGAGTCTCGCTCTGTCGCCCAGGTTGGAGTGCAGTGGTGCGATCTCAGCTCACTGCAACCTACACCTCCTGGGTTCAGGCCATTCTTTTGCCTCAGCCTCCAGAGTAGCTGGGGTTACAGGTGCCTGCCAACATGCCCAGCTAATTTTTGTATTTTAGTAGAGACAGGGTTTAACCACATTGCCTAGGCTGGTCTTGAAATCCTGACCTCAAGTGATCCGCCCACCTCACCCTCCCAAAGTGCTGAGATTACACGCATGAGCCACTGCACCCATCCACATCAAACTAGTTTCTACACAACCAACTGAGATGATGAAAACAGTCTGAAAATAAGACTTGAAGGTATCCTTTGTGTGTCTATTTAAGCTAACAATGCCAGTTTCCATAAGCAGGCTCAGTGAAATCCTTCCTTCCTGTCCACACCATCATGCTTATCAGGGAGAATGTGTGCAAGTGTGGCTATGCCCAGAGCCAGCACATGGAAGGCACCCAGATCAACCAAAGCGAGAAATGGAACTACAAGAAACACACCAAGGAATTTCCTACGGATGCCTTTGGGGATATTCAGTTTGAGACACTGGGGAAGAAAGGGAAGGTAAGCAATGGTTTTCTACTTTGGCAGCTAATTCATAGGCCAAAATGACCTGGGCTACCTTGATTTACTTGGAATTGTCTAATAGGATGGAGGCAGGAAAGATGGGTAGTAAACACCAAAAATGATTGCAGAAAAAGATACATCTTGTAAAAGCCAAAAAGCGGTTATTAGGCTATGCTCAACAGGAAAACTCACCAGGTAAGGACTGGATTATCACCTAGCCTCCTGTGTCCACACGCAAGGCAGGCATCCATGTCACATCCACCTTGAGCCCTACTGCTACTGAGGGCCGCATGAATGCTTTTGTGAACCTTACTGCTTAGCTCTGTGTACTCCTGAGGTACATATGGTCCTGAATATGCATTCCCTTCATACTCACTGTGCAAGCTCTCTACCAAGGTTTTGCAAAGGTGTTTAATGATCAGAAATAGCCTCTCCTACATCCTCCGTGCTCCCAGTCTCAATGAGAGCACCATCCACAGGCTGTTCCTGCAGGGCCCAGGCCTCTCATCTCCCAAACCCCCATGGCATTCCTGGGAGGTGACCCAGCCCATGGCATCCCTGGGAGGTGACCCAGCCCCATCCTCTGCTGACTCTCCCCAGGGCCTCTGGCCCGGAATGGGCCGGCACCCTCTCTTGCTGCCCGCAGCTCTGCCCACCTCCCTGTGGCCTCAGCATGGCCGCTGGAGGACTCCCTAAATGTAAAGCCCACCCTGTTCCTACCCAGCTTCAAACGGCTCAAGGCACCCTTCTGCCTTCAGGACAAAGTCTCAAGTTCTCCACTTGGCCTGTGGGGCTTTTCAGGGCCTGCGCAGTGCCCGCACTCCCCCCGGTCTGCTTTCCTTCTGTGAACCCTGAATATCTGAGACAGGTCTCAGTTAATATAGAAAGTTTATCTTGCCAAGGTTGAGGAGGGATGCCCGTGGCAGCCTCAGGAGGTTCTGACAACATGTGCCCAAGGTGGTCAGAGCACGGTGTGGTTTTATACATTTTAGGGAGACATGAGACATTAATCAACATATGTAAGATGAACGCTGGTTCCTTCTAGAAAGGTGGGACAACTCACGAAGCAAAGGCGGGACAACTCGAAACGGGAGGGGGCTTCCAGGTCATAAGCAGATAAGAGACAAATAGTTGCATTCTTTTGAGTTTCTGATTAGCCTTTACAAAGGAGGCAATCAGATGTGCATTTATCTCGGTGAGCAGAGGGGTGACTTTGAATACAGTGGGAGGCAGGTTTGCCCTAAGCAGTTCCTAGCTTGAATTTTCGAGCCCCAAGATTTATTTTCCTTTCACACTTCCACTTCCTCATGGGGCCTTGGCACGGCGCCCGCCTGGGACCCCCAATGCTGGGATCCCTGCTGTCCCCACCCCGCCCCTCTTCTAGAAGCAGACAAGCGTGGGCTTGGGGGTTGGGGGGGGATGCTAAACGCCGACCTCAGGAGAACACAGGCCTATCCTGATGCTTCTGCTTCTCTCCCCATAGTATATCCGTCTGTCCTGCGACACGGACGCGGAAATCCTTTACGAGCTGCTGACCCAGCACTGGCACCTGAAAACACCCAACCTGGTCATTTCTGTGACCGGGGGCGCCAAGAACTTCGCCCTGAAGCCGCGCATGCGCAAGATCTTCAGCCGGCTCATCTACATCGCGCAGTCCAAAGGTGCGGGCGGGAGCAGCGACCGCGGTGCTTCCATTCCGGCTGCACCAAGTTTTGGGAGCAGAGAAGGCAGTTCCCGTGTGCAACTCCGGAGAATCCGGATGCTGCTAGAAGCATCTGATTAATCGTTATTTTATTGAAAGCCATATCCTCAAATGAATGGACACGGAGCTCTGGCAGATAGTGGGGGAGCTTCACAAAGTAACTCTAAATCAGCGTTAAGGTGCTTCCTTAGGGGAATTTTTTTAATCTTGTAAGATTTTCATTTTGTTATTAACACACGTAAAATTTTACCCAGAATTTCGGTTCAGGCGAATCGGAAAGGACGGTTGTAATTCGCTTGGTCTGTAATTGTGAGATCGGTGATGCACTTTTGAAAGTAGTGACAGTGCCTGAGAAATTGTAAGCACCATGTAAGTGTCTGATTGAGGTCAAAGCAACTAAGGCTTTGTTACTTGAAACACTTAGCATTTTCTTTCTTTTTAACTTTATATTTTAAAAAATTTGGAATCTACAAAATGTTGCAAGAATAATGCAATGAACATCTGTACATTCTTCACCTAGATTCACCAATTGTTAACATTTCCCTACGTTTGTCTTATCTTGTTCCATAAATATCTACGTATGATTTTAGGGGGAACCATTGAAAGCAGGTTGCAGGAATCATGATCCTTAACCCCCTAAGTACATGAACGTGCACCTCCTGAGAACAGGGGGTTTTCTCACATAACCCAGTACAATTTTCAAACCCGAACAGTTACCATGGACCAGTACTGCTACCTAACGGTTCATACTCGAATTTTGCTAATTATCTCAACAAGGTCCTTTAGAGTAAACATTCTTTTTTCTCAGTTTGTATTCCAAATCGATTTAGCTTTGTTTTTTTTTTTCCTTATATTTGGAACTGGTTCTTAGCCTTTCCTTGTCTTTCATTACGTTTTTTGAAAAGTGTAGGCCAATTACTTAGTAGACTGTCTCTCAATGTGGATTTGGTTGATGTTTTCTCGTGATTAGATTCAGTTTATCTAACCTTAACATTTAAAAAACTTCTTTTACGCAGAATTAATATTGACCGGTAGAACTAAGGAAACATGTCGTAATCTAGATGTGGGTTTTTTTTTTTTTTTAATGTCAAGAAGAAACTGAGATGTTTTGTTTTGTTTTTCCCATTTATTTTTCTCAGTTTCCTGACTAACCAGAGGGGACACTGTGGGTTGTCACTTTGTTACAAAATTGAGCAACTCAGCTTCCTTGCTGCTAAATCCTGAACACACCTTATTCATTCATTAAACATATACTTATTGGATGCTTATGATGTGCCAGAAATTGTTTTATGTGCTAGGAATATAGCAGAACAAAACAGACAAAAAGTCCCTGGGCTGGGGCGCCTATTTCCATGTAGACGAAGTGAAGTGATTGAGGAATTTGAATAGTTTCATTGTTGCTGGTTGTCCACTTGGAGTTCTACCTTCACTTCCCATTGTCTCATTTTAAAAGGGAACGTTAATGGCTGAAATAGATATGAAGCCATACCCGCTGTATGTGCAGGCAGTAAGTCAGTCACTGTAAGCATGGGTTTTGCAAAAGAGAAAAGATTTGTTCACAAGGTTGCCCAGTGAGAAGATGGGAGAACGTTGTCAAATCTGCTTCCTTAAAGATAAGGATTAGGGATATTTAAGGAGTAAAGCGGCAGGTGTTCTATGGCGTGAGGAAAGGTGATAGGCAGTGGAGAAGGAATGAGGTAATTGGTGGTTTGTGCAGGTGTAGTCAGAGTTCATGGCTCTTCATAGGACATCTGTTCAGAAAATGGCAGTGTTAGCATGATCTGAGGGAGGAGTTTTGGCCCTCTGACATCGAAAGGTCATCTCTTGGGCATTTGTGCACGCCCAGTTGAAGAGTCAATGTTCTCAGCTGTTTTGAACTGGATCAGAGCAGCTCCCTAGTTCCTGAAAAACAACTTTAAGCAACTATTATCATAGTGACGTATATGTCAGAGATGTTATCTATAAGGAAACTAGTGGTGATTTAGTTATATATTGTTTGGCTACATGACTTTTAGCTATACAGATTTTAAAATCAACTAGAAGGAAGCAATTAAAAGCAAGCAAGGCAGGTGAAGTTTGGCAGGCTTAATTAGGTTAGCTCTCGGTTTCAAAATCTGTCTAGAGGAAGGAGACTGGGTGCTGAGAGGCTGGATTTATGCCCCGTGAGAACTGGTTAAAAGAAGCAGGTGTAAAACTTCTTAGGATCACATTGTACTTACCTGAAAATATTGGAATGACTTTGATGTGGCGATGAATAAAATTGTTCCTCATTGCTGAAGACCATAGTAAAATTAGAGAATGGAGATAGTCAGCAAAGGGGCTTTCTAATGACTGGAGGAGGCGGCTGCCTCTCAGCTCCTGACACTTCTGTTACAAGAGTTAATCCAGAGAGGCCAGCGACTGCTCAGAGGGTAGATTCCTACATGGGCAGCATATTATACTAGGGTCATTTCCAACTTTAGATTCTAGTTTTATGCTAAAAAATATTTTTGTAGGTATTGTATTTATTCTACTTTGCGCCCCTCCCCCCAGCAATAAAACCCTGTATAACCCTTAGCATTGAGAAGATAATCAGATCTAAACCTTTAAAAGGCCAGTGTACAAAACTGTGTTTTATAAAGCAAAGTAAAGTTATTGACACAAAGGCCATCCGAAGAAGATTCACTTGAATCCAACCAATATGGGGGTCCAGGAGCAGAGTGCCCGACTTACCATGGTGGCATTGCCTAACTTGCTTAGAGGCTCTGGTTAGACATTCATTGTCCATAAGAGTCCTCTAGAGGCTGGTTAAAGATACAGACAGATTCCCTGGACCCACCTCCCAGATAGCCTGATGAGGTAGATCTGGAATAGGGTCAAGAATCTGTTTTTTTTTTTTTTTTTTTTTTTTGAGATGGAGTCTCACTCTGTTGCCCAGGCTGGAGTGCAGTGGCATGATCTTGGCTCACTGCAACCTCTGCCTCCCGGGTTCAAGAAATTCTCCTGCCTCAGCCTCCCAAGTAGCTGGGATTACAGGCGCCTACCACTGCGCCTGGCTAATTTTTGTATTTTTAGTAGAGACAGGGTTTCACCATCTTGGCCAGGCTGGTCGTGAACTCCTGACCTCGTGATCCAGTCGCCTTGGCCTCCCAAAGTGCTGGGATTACAGGCGTGAGCCACTGCACCCGGCCAAGAATCTGTATTTTTAAGTGAACATCTCTCAGGAGCACTGTCTGAGGTCCCCTCTCCCTTGCCATACGGCATAGCTGCCAGTGCTGTGTCCTGATGCCTACAGGGATGGGGCCTTTATTTTAGGGGTCTGTGAGCCCAGAATGGAAACTTTGCCCAGTGCCAGTTGACCATTTCATCTTCCTGTTTGTTGACAGGTGCTTGGATTCTCACGGGAGGCACCCATTATGGCCTGATGAAGTACATCGGGGAGGTGGTGAGGGATAACACCATCAGCAGGAGTTCAGAGGAGAATATTGTGGCCATTGGCATAGCAGCTTGGGGCATGGTCTCCAACCGGGACACCCTCATCAGGAACGGCGATGCTGAGGTACGGGTGGGACAGGAGGAGGTCTGCTAGGTCACATGGAAGAGAGACCATGGCATGGGTCTGTGGCCTGAACGCTGGGGCTCTGTGATGGAGCCAGATCATGGGGAAGTCTGCCTTTCAAGGACTGCCTTTGGGACCTTAAAGGAATTGAAAACAAGGATGACGTACCTAATTAACTGCTGGGAAAGAGTTAACAATGAATGTTGTTTTGTTCATTAAAATGTGTTCTCAGCAATCTCATATCACAGTCACGTTCTTCATTCTTTTTTTTTTTTTTTTTTTGAGATGGAGTCTCGCTCTGTCGCCCAGGCTGGAGTGCAGTGGCGCAATCTCGGCTGACTGTAAGCTCCGCCTCCCGGGTTCACGCCATTCTCCTGCCTCAGCCTCTCCGAGTAGCTGGGACTACAGGCGCCCACCACCACGCCCGGCTAATTTTTTGTATTTTTAGTAGAGACGGGGTTTCACAGTGGTCTCGATCTCCTGACCTTGTGATTCGCCCGCCTCGGCCTCCCAAAGTGCTGGGATTACAAGCGTGAGCCACCGCGCCTGGCCTACGTTCTTCATTCTTTATAACCATGGCTTACATCCATCTCAGGAGGGCTCAAGCCCAATTGCAGTGTCTTTTTTTTTTTTTTACGCCCACTAGGATGGCTATGTTTTTTTTCTTTTATTATACTTTAAGTTTTAGGGTACATGCGCATAACGTGCAGGTTTGTTGCATATGTATACATGTGCCATGTTGGTGTGCTGCACCCATTAACTCCTCATTTAACATTAGGTATATCTCCTAATGCTATCCCTCCCCCTTACCCCCACCCCACAACAGGCCCCGGTGTGTGATGTTCCCTTTCCTGGGAACCAACCCGAATGTCCAACAATGATAGGCTGGATTAAGAAAATGTGGCACATATACACGATGGAATACTATGCAGCCATAAAAAATGATGAGTTCATATCCTTTGTAGGGACGTGGATGAACTGGAAACCATCATTCTCAGCAAACTATTGCAAGGACAAAAAACCAAACACCGCATGTTCTCACTCATAGATGGGAATTGAACAATGAGAACTGCAATATCTTGATTGCTTGGCTACACTCACAGGAATTCAAATCAATGGATATTGTCCTTGGTTAATTGGGCATTAAGAAGGCTGTGAGACAACCACCCCCCACCCCCCGCAAATGTTTCCTGTGAACATATTTAGAGAGTAATGAGCATTTCATGCTAAAAATACAAGGTAGACATATGGGGTTTTGTATCAAGTGTAGAATTTTGAAAACAATATTTCTAGTAGTTGAGGACCTTCTTGAGCAACAGGTGTTCTCTGCCCAGAAGCTTTGGACCAAATGTTCAGAAATCCACATTTAAGCTACACCTTCTCCCATCTGGGCTCCTTAGAAGCAGCAAATGTTAAGGATTTTTGGAATTGCTGTGATTCTTCTTTTAGAATTATTTTATTTTTGTGTCTTGGTTACCATTTTTGAGATATATAAGGGGCAGGGGAGAGTGGGAGGTGTTTTTTTGTGCATCTTCAAGGAGGAAGCATGGTAGAGGGGGAGGAGGAGGTGTTTTGAAGACAGAGAAGTTGGGGTTGGAGTAATCATTCCTTTTCTAGCTGCATAGTCTGGAGACAGTTCCCTTCTTCAAGCTTTTATAATAATAATCTGTATTGTTATGGGACTGATTTATCTAATTGTGCAGAGTGAATGGTAGCTTCTATTATTATTACTAGATGCCCAACAGGAGATGGCAAAATGATTTCACATCAAATGCCAACTTCAGGGATGAGAGTGGCCTACAGCAAGCTTTTGAGGACAATGGCAGGCTAAATGGGAAAGAATACCATTATCTATTAGCAATATTTGTAATGGGCATAGGAGTCAACGTAGTGTTGTACAATTATCCCCATGGTAGATGCAGTGCATGTGTTAATTCACAGACTCCCAAAAAACCTTGAAAATGTAGGTATTTTTACCTCTGAATGGGAATGAGAAAAGACTTCAAAATCTCCCTAGAGGCTGTTTATAGAGCCCATTTCCTGGCAACAAGTAAAACTTGAAATGAATATGTAAAGATTAAAGAATGTGCCAATCATTTGGAAATTAAGAAACAACCAACCACCCAACCATCTGGTAAACAAATGTTGGATCTAGAATGATCTTTCAAAAATATAATCTCAGATAACTTAGAAAGCAATGCAAATAAAAACATTACATATTAAGAATATATATCAATATGTCAGTATGGCCAAAGCTGCACTCAAAGTGAAATGCATAGCCATATGCCTTTATTAGTAAAAATAAAATTAATAAATAATTCATTAATCATAATAACAAAACCTAACATTTATATAATAGCACTTACTATGTACTAGGTTCTATTCTAAGTGTATTACATATATTAACTCATTTGATCTTCGTAAGAAAACTATGAGGTAAGCACTACTATTCCCCTCTCATTATAAATGAGAAAAGTGAGGCATACAGAAAGTAAGAAACTTTCTTAATGCACATATCTAGTTAGTGGCAGGTTCATGGTGCACAATCTTTTAACCACTATAGTATTCAAATTAATAAATTTAAAAAATAATATCACCAGCAAGACTCTTAATTCTTTCTGAATACTATTTTTCCTTCTGTTCTCCTTGAGTTTTGGTGGTGATATTATTGTTCAAACTTATTAAATTCTACTTTTGGAGTTAAGATTGAAACACCTTTTAATGCAACCCTGATACTTTAAAACCTAAATGCCTTTGAATGGAACTTGACAGTGAGGAACCTTTTTGGTAAGTATTCCTTTCTTTATGTTCCTGAAGCAGCTTTTTATTCTCTGGTATTTTGGGAACAAAGTATCCATTTAATTACTTCTTTTTGTAGTCCTGTTGCTATGCGCTTCTCAACTGCAAAGACTGTTTCATTCATTTTCTAATCCCTAGATCCTGGCGTGGGTCACAGCATATGATAGATTCCAGACAACTATGTATGTGTGCATTTCAATGTCTGCTTCTACCTGTATCGAGACACACACAAATACACCACACACACACACACACACACACACACACATTTGCACATACACAGTTTCCTGAATGCTGAATTTCAATTTCGTTGAATTTATGCAAAAGAGCACAGGGCAATGAACCAAGAATGGGACTGGGAATCTGATCCTTACACTGTCACTGGCCATTTATGAGAAAATGAGCACGTGGCACAACCATTTTGAACTTCCTTTTCCTCATATTTAAAAGAAAGTCTGTACTATAAGATCTCTAAGACCCCTCTGGATTTAGGAATCTGGGAGGAGGCATAATGTAATTGAACCCAAAGTATTAGCTTTCATATGAATACATAAAAATATCATCATGTGTCTTGACTGATAATACAATCTCAAAGACAAGTTTCCCTGTACTTTTCAGGGCTATTTTTCAGCCCAGTACCTTATGGATGACTTCACGAGAGATCCTCTGTATATCCTGGACAACAACCACACGCATTTGCTGCTTGTGGACAATGGCTGTCATGGACATCCCACCGTCGAAGCAAAGCTCCGGGATCAGCTAGAGAAGTACATCTCTGAGCGCACTATTCAAGGTCAGTGGTTAGGAAGTAGGACACTAGACGTGTACAATTAACACAGCAGCCACAGCATCAACAACAATCTCTACCAACTATTGAGTGATGCATGAGAAACATGCCTGATCAGGTATTTTTATTGCCAAAGAACTGTTATTTCTCTTCTTGTTTCAACACACCAGGAATGCTTCTGCCAGGGTCATTGTGGTATGTACCCTTCAACATGCTAAAGGCAATGATAAATACGGCCATCTTCCACTGTGGTTTATCAGTATCGAAAGCCGGCTGTCTTCTTCTGGTAGATACCATTTAAGAACAAATACGATCTGCGATAACAAATATGAGTTTATGAAACAACGCAATTAGCTAGGATCGAAAAGATAAAACCAACCTGCTAGTTTAACAATGGTATGGTTTACTTTTTTGAATCTTGGCTACTTCTGAGTAACAGAAAACAGTGGTCTCAAGAGAAGAATGCAACAGTTGAGTGAAAGCCATTATTTGCCATGGTTAAGTGACATGTACTCTCTCTCTTCCTGTGGACAGGGTATTGAGATGTGTCCTGCCGTGGAACAAGATTACCTTGTGATTTAGTGATAGACATAATGACAGAAACTAGTTGGAGATGTTCTCAATTATTTTCCTTTCACAATTGGACATACATGAAAGAAGAAACTATATATGCAATAAACTCTGTTGAAAGACCACTAGTTACGCAAAGTTCTCACTCAAGCAAGCATAGGATTATAGGAGAGCATCATTATTATAAGGATAAACTTAAACTTAGTTTAATTTATGGGTGCAAAGGTAAATCATGCACAGGCTTTAAGTATTTAAATATGTATATTAAATATCAATGACAAACTGCAACATGACCCATGTCATGCTATGACTAGTGTGGGGCAAAAAGACTCATCCATCTTTAATGAGTAGATAATGTTCAAGTCTGTGAGATGTGAAGCTATCTCTCCACACCCTAGGCTCACAGGGCAGAAGCTCTTGGTCCAACTTTTCACAGAGGTAGTTGAGTATTTCCAGTGAGCTCAAAATATGCTTTACTTTTTATGTTTTACAGATTCCAACTATGGCGGCAAGATCCCCATTGTGTGTTTTGCCCAAGGAGGTGGAAAAGAGACTTTGAAAGTGAGTCCTGATTTAGTTTTCAAGAAGGTTGGCTAATAAGCCTATCCAACAAATTTGTATTTTCAGGGATTTGGGCTCATCTCATCTAACCTAATTGATTTTACTGCAGCAAGTAGGTAGTGCTTTCCGTCCACATACTGTTCCCCTAACAGACTCCGATTGTTTCTCAGTCAAGAAGATTTGGGAGGAGAATTTCAGTGACATGAATAACCTGTGTACTTAGTGTTGGCCTTGACAATCAACCTGCCAAAGAGAAGAGTTGACATTAACTCAGGAGACTTAAAGATTGTAACCAGCATGTATGTTAGAAAGCTATGGCCACCCCATCTGCATTGAGATGAGCTGTGATCATACACACACAGATTGCCCCCAAATCAGATGTTTCCAGACCACCTAAGGCCCATTTATATGCCACCTGGGGATGCAGGTATGTCGCATGATGGAATTCCAAACCCTAAGTGATTCTGGGATCATGGAAACTTCCTGAATGGTTCTGCACCTGCAACATTGAGCAACTGAGCAAGAATTTGACTTCCCAGACAATCTGTATGGACTCATTACTGAGTTCATCTTGCCTTCAGCCAGGCTTCTGTTTGACGTTTTTTTGTTTTGTTTTTGTTTGAGAATACACTTGAATCAAAACCTTTTATTTATTTATTTGTTTTTAACTTTTAGGTTCAGGGGTACATATGTAGGTTTTATGTATAAGTAAATTGTATGTCACAGGGGTTTTGCATACAGATTATTTTGTCACCCAGATAATAAGCATAGTACCCCATAGGTAGTTTAAAAAAAGAGTTAGTGTGACTGCATTTTAATAAGTATTGTAAACAATTTTTACATTTTTAACTCATCTTTTTCGTGAATTTCCGCAATGATTTGCATATTCCTGCTTTTGCCCATCCTATTTTACCTCTAAGACAGGGAATAGATTAAAGATACTGTGACCCTTGATCTTCTCCCCTCTCTTCATCAGAGTAAATCCCTAGAGCTAAAAGTAAGCGCTGGCAAAGTTATCTGGAATCATCATCTAGTACTTCTCATTATTCTTTTACGTTACAATGGTCTTTTTCTTCATGCATTCAACAGATATTTATTGAGTACCCACTATGAGATGTACAGTTGAGATCATGGTTAAATAAAAATCTTCAGGGAAACATTAAAATAGAGATTTTTTTCAGTGTGTGATTGTCAGTGTATTAAAACCTTTTTATGCCTAGTGTTCCATTATTGGAACGCTAAGCATGTGGGAGTTATTTATATCCTACTGCTCAAGGTCATTGCCAAGGTGATCGCCAAAAATTCAAAAAAATTGCAACCTCCAGCATAAATGGCTTAAATCTGAAAAAGCAGCCACATCAAAGAGGAAGAGGGTGGAGAAAAAGTCATTGAAATATGGTTACATTTATTATACTACCAGATCAAATATTAGATTTGGAATGAAGATTTCTTCGCCTAGCGTGTAGGGGGAGACTGGAAAGCTGCTGCTGGTCTAGGGCACTGCATTTCTACGGCATTTTCCACTGCCGTCTGCTCAGCCCATTTACAACCCACAGTAGCAGGGGTAGGAGAGGTGAGGTGAACTAGGGGAAAATACCCAGCCAGGGCCGGACGCAGTGGCTCATGCCTGTAATCCCTGCACTTTGGGAGACCGAGGTGGGTGGATCACCTGAGGTCAGGAGTTCGAGGCCAGCCTGGCCAACATGGCAAAACCCCGTCTCTACTAAAAAATACAAAAATTAGCTGGGCGCAGTGGCAGGCACCTGTAATCCCAGCTATTCGGGAGGCAAAGGTAGGAGAATCGCTTGAACCCAGGAGCCAGAGGTTGCAGTGAGCCAAGATTGTGCCATTGCACTCCAGCCTGGGAGACAGAGCAAGACTTTGTCAAAAAAAAAAAAGAAAAGAAAAGACCCAGCTGGTGCCTCTGCATCTCTTCCTGGTTCAGCCCCCATCAGCACACCCACGAGCGCCTGTGGTGCAGACACTTGAGGCACACAGAGGGACCCCAGCCTGCTCTGTGACTCTCACCCTCTGTGGGTTCCAATCATGGCACCACACATCTGGCTTCCTGGGTGATGTCTTCTCTAAGGAAAGCACTCAGACCTCAAAACAAGTGCTTTTCAGTCTCTTTCGTACCTCCAGGTAGATCACTATATCTTGCTGTCCAGTGATTAAAATCCTTAAAATATGATCCCCCTCTGCTGACCTCTGCGGTTATTATAAAGGTCATAAAAGCGTGCAAGGTATTTATCCAGGAAGAAAATATATTTTCATTCTTTTTTAATAACAGCGGCAGGGGAAATTATTTGAGGAGGGAAATATGTGAGTAAACATCACATAAAACATGTGGCTGCCGTTTTTAACTTATTTTCGTACCTTAAAACTATGAGTATTGGTTACTACTAACCTGTTTCAGATAAAGCTATCAACAATAATGCTGAATATAGTCTTAATACGTGTCACTCAAATCTATTATGTCAGTACTTGGAATGATCAATTTTGTGTACAGGGATATTTTAAAGCACTTATCTATGGAAAACTTAAGCTAGTCATATGTGTTCTTATTATGGAATTTGTTGTGGGCACAAGATTTCATAAAGCAGATTACATTTCTCATTCATAAAGCAATTGCCAACATTTGATTTGCTTCTGATTTAAAATAAAAGCCCCAAATGAAAAAGCGTAGGGATGTGTCCATGTGTTTTCTCCGGCTTGGCTCGGAACCTTAGTCCAGAGCTGGGTTCTGTGGACCAAGGTCTCTTTGATCTGCCTGACTCTGTCTCCTTCCTCCAGGCCATCAATACCTCCATCAAAAGTAAAATTCCTTGTGTGGTGGTGGAAGGCTCGGGCCAGATCGCTGATGTGATCGCCAGCCTGGTGGAGGTGGAGGATGCCTTGACATCTTCTGCCATCAAGGAGAAGCTGGTGCGCTTTTTACCCCGCACGGTGTCCCGGCTGCCTGAGGAGGAGACTGAGAGTTGGATCAAATGGGTAAGTTGTCAGGACCATGTGTGAGGGCTGAGAAAATAAGACAAGTCTGTGAGAAGGGAGAATGCCTTAAACGCACAACTCCACCAGCAGCTGCACGTGTTCAGTATTTTCTCCGTGCCTTTGAGGCTCAACAAGGTGTCTTGCTGGAAACTGAAGTTCAATAAGTTACGTGACTCACCAAGTGTATGATATTTCTACTTGAGATACTGCATTTTTCAGAGTTTACTAAAAAAGGGAAAACTGATGGTTTTATATGAATGTTCTTACTGGGACGTTGTAATATCTTAGTCAAGTCCAGGAGAGAGATAGACACAAGAATCTGGCAAAAAAAGATAAACATATCAGCCTTACTGATGGTGAAGGCAAAGCTGAAAGAGGTGGCTTGAGGTGCGGAACACTGGACCTGTGTGTGCTAAGTCTCAGAATAAGACAGATGAGCCCACCCTGACACAGGCAGCCCCGGACACCTGCTGACCTCCCTGCTGGGCTGGATGTGGCAGCTGCAGACCAGGGCACTAGTGCTTTGCAAGCAGCAAAGCCCAGTGAGAGAAGAAGGAGAAGCCTGGCTGGGCAAGGCCAATATTGCTCCCCAACCCTGAGTAGGGCTAAGTGAAAGACTGGAGATTGACTAGGCGGCTAATTTTGATGAGGCTCCTCCCCATGGAATTCTGTTGGTTGGGAAAAGCAGCATTCCCTTTCCAAAGTGCTTATACATTTTTGATTCTCTAAACATTCATACCTAACTACTTTGAGTCAGTTCTGAACATATAAACAGGGCTGGGTGCAGTGACTCATGTCTGTAATCCCAACCCTTTGGGAGGCCAAGGCAGGAAGATTGCTTGAGGCCAGGAGTTCAAGAGCTGCCTGGGCAACGTAGTGAGACCCCCATCCCTACAAACAAACAAACAAACAAACAAAAATTACCCAGGCATGCTGACATACGACTGTAGTACTAGTACCAGCTACTTGGTAGGTTGAGGTGGGAGAATTACTTGAGCCACGGAGTTTGAGGCTGCAGTGATTTGCGATGGGAACATGTAGTATGGGTGACAGAGTGAGATCCCATCTCAGGAAAAAAACAAAAACAAACAATCAAAAAAAGCATATAAGCAGGCCATTTCCAACGTATACATATCAAAGTAAGACACTGCATATTGATTGCATATTGATTGCCACTCTCAACATCATTTCCTGTGATGGATGGAATAAATTCAGTGGTCAGTTCAGGGATCCCCATAGAGGAAGAAACGGATGACTCTTAATTTATCCACCAAAGATGGCCCCAGGTCCACTTCAGTGACTTTCCTCTTGCTCCTTGTACAAGTTGGCTTGCCAGGTCTTGACCAGGCCATGTCCAACGAATAGAGGCCATCTGAAGGGCTACCACACCCTTTATAAGGGATTTTGATTTCTGCTTCATGAAACCTGTTACAGGCAACTCATCTGAAATAGGCTAAAAGGCACATTCTACCTTCTTTGATTATATTATCCTTTCTGCAATTCATAGCTAATTCATATTCATACTGAATATATGCTAATGATATATTATAATTACAATCACGTCAATCAGAAGACATACATCAATAATAAAAATTAGTCTGGGATTTAAATTAGGCACTCATACAGGGTTTTGCAGTTGGTACAGATTTCCCAAAAGACCAAGCTTAAGAGTGGGGTTATTAATTAATGAATGTACACATTCATGCAAATATTAATTAGGCAACCTTCCAGCGCAGTCCTGGGTGACCTCACTGACTATGTGGACAAGCAGCCCCAAAACCTGGACTCCCAATTTCTTGACCACTCTAAGCGATGTGTTATACCTCTCCCACTGGGCTCACACCTTCCTCTCCTAAAAGCCATAATGGTTATTCCCCCATGCCTATTCCTCAACTTCTCGAGAACTTGACCCTCCATAGTCTTCCAGTCTATCAACCAATCTAGATATCATTCGTTTATTCATCTTTAACTCTCATTTATTAATTTATTCAGTAGATATTTGTTGAGCACATACTGCATGCCAGCTTCTGAAATAGGCACTTCAGAAAGAATTGCATACATGACAGAAACAGTCTGTGTCCTCATAGACAAAACAGAATTTGAAAAAAGGTTTACGTTGAGTGATGACAGTACAGTGCATTATGTAACTGCAAGCTGAAATGGGTGTTTGGAAGAAAGGTAACATGGATACAAAAAGGCAGGTGCCGAGGGAGCCTGGCCTGGTGTGGGGCTTTCTGGAAGGCTTCCCGGAGGAAGTGACGTGGGAGCCAAGATCTGAAGGATGGAGAGAGTTAACGAGGTGGGGGCTGGGGTTGTGGTGGTGGTGGGAACAGCATGTGCAAAGGTCCTGAGGTGGGAGGCATGCCTGAGGAGTGAAAGACAGCCGTGAGGGTGGAAATGGTGAGTGGGAGCTCAAGAACTTGTGAGGGCCCAGCCCAGGAGTCTCCCTGAGCCCCGTTTGGTCTTGTTCAAGTGTAATGGGATATCATTAAAAGGTTTCAAGCAGGGAAAAAACGAGATGGGAGTTGTGTTCAGGAGAGCTCACTGTGGCAGCAGTGGGGCAGAGGATGGAGGAGGCAGGCATATGCAGGATGGAGTCCCAGCTAGGGGGCCCCTGCAGCCGTCTCTGGGGCCCATCGGTTTACTTGGTATCCATATTCATTTTCTTCTTCTTCCTTTTATTTCAAAGGAAAATAAAAATAACCGCTTGGTACTGCCCACCTCCACTTGTGCCGCAGAATTTTGGGAACTTCACCCCTCCTCCCCCTCCGTCAGTCCTAGCTGGACCCCTATTCTTCAGCCTGAACAAAGGCTGCAGACAGATGAAGAGGGCCTTTCCTTCATGCTATCATCCCCGCCCACCCTCTCCTTCAAAATCTCCATGGTTGGTCTTTTCCCGCAGTTTTCATTCATTTCCTCATCACCTACCTGGGTGCTTTGAACTAAGACCTCCATCACCACCTTTCCCAGGCAGCTGCAGCCTCAAAAGCTCGCCTTCTAATTTCCAAATCCAAGGGCTCTTCTTGCCACCTTCAAACAGCCAGACCCTGAGACTTCGTCTCCCACCCAGCGGAGCCTCTGCAGTTCCAGATCCTTATTTCCAAACGTTGCCAGGGAAACCCACCACTACCTCAAACTCAGTCTAATGGAAACCAGACTTGCTCCCTTGGCTAGAAGGGGCCCTTCTCACCAAGCTCCTGCTGAGCTTGCCAATGCTCATAACCTTGGAATTACGGGGTTTTTATTTTTTAAAACGTCTTAAAATTAAACATTACAGAAAAATAGCAAAGGACAATATAGAAAATTCTTAATCTGTTTCTCCAGTTTCCAAGCCTTCTTTCTTGTTTGCATTTGAGCTTTTATTTCCTATTGTTTAAATCTTTATGGGCACACTTGGATGGTGTCTATGGTCTTCTGTTGTCCCTTCTTTATTTACTTGGTCACTTAATAACTGAGCATCTGCCATGTGCCAAGCTTTGTGACACACACACACACACACACACGCACATGCACACAGACGCACACATCTGTAGTCAAATGAGGCTCTCAGCTTTTTGATAGGGGCTTTTTGATACGTGTATAACCAATACTCTATTCTCACTGTAGTCAAGGACTCATTACAATTCAGAAATGAGAGGCTGATCCGGAACTCCACTACAGGTGGTCTTTTTAAAAAGATCTCTCACAAAAAGAAAGAAGTTTATGCTCCTCATGCCTAAAATCTGTTGGCTGACAACTTTGTTCTTTAATTTTGCCAGCTCAAAGAAATTCTCGAATGTTCTCACCTATTAACAGTTATTAAAATGGAAGAAGCTGGGGATGAAATTGTGAGCAATGCCATCTCTTACGCTCTATACAAAGGTGAGTAAAAATAGCTCCTTTTGAAGTGTCAGCTTTGTGTTGCCTTCTGTGGCTTTTCATGAGTACATTTCTTTTATAAAACAGCTTTATTGAAAAGCAAACTTGTACTTAATTTTGATGATCCTAGATTGGAAACTAGAATAACTATGCTTGCCCTGGTGAGGTGAATCTCCTTGGTCATATGTATTTGATAGAATAATAATTTTTATGTCATTAAAATACCGGTCAAACACAATCACAGTAGTCTCCAAAGAGCTATTTCTAACAGTGGTTAAAAATGATTTTTTATTGGGCCTCAGATTCCTTTAAGAATATGGCAAAACTATGGATCTTTGTCCTAGCATTCTACATATTTGTACACATATGCACACGTACTTCACACATAAGCAATTTTGCATTTAATTTCAGGGGTTTACAAATTTCCTGAGCCTTATGAATGAACCTCGGGTTAAAAAATTCTCATTCATGATCTTTGCTGCTTTAGAATTCCATAAAGTGGATGTTACCCATAGTAAATAGATCCTTGGTTGTCTAGACTTGAATTGTGTGACTGATATGTGTAAATTAGCTAGAGTAGAGCCAGGCACATCGGAAGTGCAATGAAAGCATTAGCAGTTTATTAGAATTATTCTTATTGTACTTGCCAGACATTTGGTTATAAAGATATTTATTAAAATGGAATTATATTTGCACAGATACATAGATGCAGAAAATATTAGCTCTGGAAAAGACAAGAATAACATTGTTGAAAGGTGGCTTGTTGTTTCATAGATTTAGCTGTAGCATAAGTCAGATACAGCCTTGAAATATAATACTATGGAATCTGAATCTATGGAAAAAACCTTTACTGTACCATTATTACACTGTTAGGATATGCAATGGAAAAACATTACTGTAGCCTGAGTTGATCCCCATTATAAACTTTGGGACATACAGAATGTGGTTAAGAATGAGTGAAGATAGAGTGAATGACAGTTTGAGTGTCTGAATGTAAGAGAACATGCTTAGCATCACCTGTGATAAATAGCTCTGTGATAATTGGCCACACTGAATGGTTCTGACTCTTATTTCTGGGCCTTTGGTGAGTTGCGTCTTTTCCTGCCCTTTTACAGCCTTCAGCACCAATGAGCAAGACAAGGATAACTGGAATGGGCAGCTGAAGCTTCTGCTGGAGTGGAACCAGCTGGACTTAGCCAATGATGAGATTTTCACCAATGACCGCCGATGGGAGGTAAGCACGAAGCTCTCCTGGGTTTTTCCAGTGTTGGGTCTGGACAGTGGTCTGGGCAATGGCTGGTCCATTTCCAACAAGGTCTTCAATACTGAATCTCTTAAAGGATTATTCTATTCTGGATTGCTGAGGCTTAATTTCCTTGTCTGCAGCATGGGATCATAACATTGACTTAGTAGGTTTGTTGTGAAGAGATAACAAAAATAAATGGTATAAAATAATATCAACTCCACACTGCCTTCAGCCGCAACGTGAGGGTGATTCTCCATCTGGGTGTAGAGATGCAGATCTCCTCCTGGATGTGCGTGGGCAGAAGTATGGGAAAAATATATGCTAGATGATTGAAAGTAGCTCAGCTATAAATCAAGACGGCAGCACTCTTTTTGCTCCCTGCCCCCACCTGCCTAGCCAAATTCTGATTAGAGAACTGTCCTAGTGAGATGCATAAGAGACAAATAGAACAACTTGACTGACGCTCCCCAGTGAATGTCTTAGAGCAGGGGTACCAGTCCATGGCCTGTTAGGAACAGCAGGAAGTGAGCAGTGGGCGAGCAAGTGAAACTTCATCTGTATTACACCAGCTCCCCATTGCTCGCTTACTGCCTGAGCTCCGCCTTCAGTCAGATCAGTGGTGGTATTAGACTCCTATAGGAGCGTGAACCCTGTTGTGAACTGCACATGTGAGGCATCTAGGTTGTGCACTCCTTATGAGAATCTAATGCCTGATGATCTGTCACTGCCACCCATCACCCCCAGGTGGGACTGTCCAGTTGCAGGAAAACAAGCTCAGGGTTCCCACTGATTCTACATTATGGAGAGTAGTATAATTATCTAATGATATATTACAATGTAATAATAATAGAAATAAAGTGCACAATAAATGTAATGCTCTTGAGTCATCCCAAAGCCATCCCCCCAACCTGGTCGATGGAAAAATTGTCTTCCAGGAAACTGGCCCCTGGTGCCAAAAAGATTGGTGACTGTTGTCTTAGAGCTAGAAACTCAGGACTCCCCTAGCCACATGAGCACCTTTCATATGGAAGTTGCACATGCAATAAAAACGGGTTTTTTTTTCTTTCTAGCAGACTGCATTTTCTCACTTTTCAATGTGATTAGTGTTTTAGGATTGCATTTTCCAGCAGTATCCTCCTGTGTACGACTAAAGTGCAGTCAGCCCTAGGAGCCTTGTTCAATGAAAATTATTATGAACCATCACACTCAGTTTTATAAGGCTGCTTCTTTGTTTTCAGCTTTTCCAAATTAATTTCAGTCATTAGGGGGCCGTGATAATATATGTAATTTTATACATGTATGTATAGATTTGAAGGTGCATATATTTCATAACTTTCATTCTTGGCAGAAAACACTTTCAGGCCTATTGATGTATAATCAAAGACTAAGACTCGATTTATATTAACATGCGATCAGTTTTAATGAGAGCAGCATAAATAAAATAATGGTTTATGAATTTTTAAATTATTCATTCCTTTAGCAAACATTATCTTGTGTGTGGTGTTTGTAGTACAATGAACCCTGCTGCACATTGCAAGGCTTTAATTAGTGGAGGGAAAGTGGAACTATAAGTAGGTCCAGTCAATTGATTCATAAATGAATTACTGTGTGTGAAATGTTCTATTTAAGTGATGTCAAATGGTACAAATAAACTTAGGCACATCGTGAATGGTACATTTAATTTTATTAACTCAGCTAAAGATGGTTAAGGGTTAAGGGCACAATGGCTAAGGAAATGGACTCTGGAGCCAGCTCATCTGCATGACTTTGGGCAAGTTACTTAACCTCCCTATGCCTCAGTTTTCTCCTATAGTGGCATGTTAGAGCCAGCTTGTATTGGCTTGCAAGAGCCAACTGCTAAATTTTTAGAGATTTTCTGAGTTGGTTGTTAAATACAGTCATTATTAATCAGTTATATTTGGCTGGTCATAGTGGCTCATGCCTGTAATCCCAGCACTTTGAGAGGCCAAGGCGAGAGGATTGCTTGAGTCCAGGAGTTTGAGATCAGCCTGGACAACATGGCAAAACCCCACCTCTACCAAAAAACAAAAGTTAGCTGGGCGTGGTGGCACGCACCCTTAGTCCAGGCTACTTAGGTGGCTGAGGTGGGAGGATGGCTTGAGCCCAGGAGGTAGAGGTTGCAATGAGCTGAGATCGCACCACTGCACTCCGGCCTGGACAACAAAGCCAGATCTTGTCTCAAAACAAACACACACACAAAAAAACCCCAAAAAACAAAAAAATTAAATTATTCAAACTTAGAATTACATAGATTTTACAGAATTCTATAGAATTACAAAGGTAATCAATAATCATATCATTGTTAAATTATTTGACTACATTTACTATTACCTTTGCTCTGAAGGCCAATTGTGTGTATTGTATCTGGAAGCTGGAGATGCTATACAATGGTGAGCCACTCCACATCTCTTCCCGATTCCATGTTTAGTGATGTCACATTGGTAGCTGAAACTTGGCCGCAATGGGAGTATTTACACCATAGGAATCAGCAAACACTACAAATTAGGGCTTCTATTTTCTTTGAGAGAGCCAGTGGTTCAGTGTTTACCAGTACCCAACTGATCATCCGAAAATGGAGATGACGATAATAGTAGTACTTATCTCCTTGGGCTGTTATGATGAGTAAATCGGATAATGTTTCTAAAGTGCTTAGAACATTGGCACACATGAAACATTATTTGTTTAAAAATAAAAATCTCTGGAATGCTGATAATATTTCTGTGACCTTTTACAGTGCCCAAGCAGTTTCCCTGTGTGTGTTTACTTGCCTGTCATACCAATCCACAGCACAGATGATCCCCTTTGTGGTTATTAAATCAGGGCTCCATGGGTATCATGGCAGGGGGAGTTGCTGATGGTTTTTTGAGGGCCTGCTCTGAACTTGAATCTCTGAAAGGAATTTGATCTGTGTTAGCTTATTTCATCCTCGCAACCATCTATTTCTTAGAAGAGCAAACTGAGGCTCGGAGACACAATATTCCAGATCACATGGCTGGAAAATGGTAGAATCAAAAGTTTGAAAGCAAAGATGTCACTGATGGCAAAGCCTCTTCCCATATGCTGGTGGTTCTCAAGGTGGACTGGTGGCAGTCTGGGAATAACCTTGGCACTTGTTACCTTGCGAATCACCAGTCTCCACCTCAGACTTCAGAAATTCCAATATTGACTCCCAGCATTCTGCATTTACTGGGCCCTCCAGGTGGTTCTGATTAAAGTTTGAGAACCACTGCCCTATGCTAGCGAGTGTGTGACCAGTGGAAAGGCCAATGGATTTAGAAAGAAAAGTGAAATGCTGGACATGAGGAACACTTCCTTTGAGGACAGAGGAGAAATCATAGTTGCCGTCTTTCCAGAGGTAGCCCCCTCTTCCCCTGCTGAGCCCTGCTGCATCCACAATGTGGGGACTCAAGGAACCCTTGACAACTCCTTCCCTAGGCAATGTGTGATCCCCATGAGACCAACATTAGGCAGGAACAAAACTCGTTAATGCTGCTGTGGGCAGAAGACATCCACCTAGACCAGGGATCAGACATGCAATGTAAGAGAGTAAGTGGGCCGGTGGGTCCCAGGGAGGAGTGGTGGGGACTGTGGGGAGCTGGAGATCCAAAGCTCCGGGAAGCAGCTGCCCCTTGGCTCCCGCTGATGGTTCCCATGTTGACTTTGTTGGAGCTGCTGGTTTTTACTCTTTTTTTTGTGGGGGAGATGGGGACAGAGTTTTGCTCTTATTGCCCAGGCTGGAGTGCAATGGCATGATCTCAGCTCACTGCATCCTCCGCCTCCCAGATTCAAGCGACTCTCCTGCCTCAGCCTCTGGAGTAGCTGGAATTACAGGTGTGTGCCACCACACCCAGCTAATTTTTGCATTATTTGTAGAGACGGGGTTTTACTATGTTGGCCAGGCTGGTCTCGAACTCCTGACCTCAGGTGATCCACCCACTTCAGCCTCCCAAAGTGCTGGGATTACAGGCATGAGCCACTGTGCCCAGCCTTTTTTTTTTTTGAGATGGAGTCTCACTCTGTCACCCAAGCTGGAGTGCAGAGGTGCAATCTTGACTCACTGCAACCTCTGCCTCCCAGGTTCAAGCGATTCTGCTGTCTCAGCGTCCCAAGCAGCTGGGATTACAGGCACCTGCCCCCACACCTGGCTAACTTTTTTATTTTTAGTAGAGACGTAGAGATGAGGTTTCACCATGTTGGCCAGGCTGATCTCAAACTCCTGACCTCAATTGATCCGCCCACCTTGGCCTCCCAGAGTGCTGGGATTACAGGTGTGAGCAACTGTGCCTGGCAGCTTTTACTCTTAACTCTTAACGCTGGAAATGTAGATTTTGATGAACTTTCTAATTTTTAAATGTTGGCAGTGGAATAAAATTGTAAGAAATGCTATAGAGGGCACACAGAACACAATTGAGAGCTGGAGTGGCCTGTAGTCCACTGACGGCAAAGCCTCAGTGTTTACTTCTGTGTCTGAAGTAAACATCAATGATCCTTTTTTTTTTTTCTTTTCTTGAGATGGAGTCTTGCTCTGTCACCCAGGCTGGAGTGCAGTGGTGTGGTCTTGGCTCACTGCAACCTCTGCCTCCCGGGTTCAAGCAATTCTCGTGCCTCAGCCTCCCGAGTAGCTAGGACTACAGGTGTGCACCACCACACCTGGCTTTTTTCTGTTTTGTTTTGTTTTGTTTTGTTTTGTTTTTTTAGTAGAGATGGGGTTTCACCCGGTTGGCCAGGCTGGTCTCAAACTCCTGACCTCAAGTAGTTTTCCCATCTTGGCCTCCCAAAATGCTGGTGATGTTTCTTAAGATTCTCCGTAAGTTCCTATGGGCTAAATTTTGTCAGAAGCCCAGAATGTAGAGCTAGAGATAGTTAACAATCAAGTATTATTGTCAAGTGTTCCAGTGACTTACTGGTATGTAACATGAGCAGACATTGGTTTGGTGGCATGTGGTTTGCATATAGTTTGATACATTCTATTTTAACACCTGTATTTGAGAACGCAGTCACCATGATAGAAGGTTCCTGGGCATCTGTGAAGGGCAGCAGATCTCACAGTGCAGCGTAGAGACAGCACTTGTGTCTGGGTCATAACTGGTGTCTACTGTTGACTTCAGAGAGGTGGTTCCAGCTGTACTACTACCCCCACACCCCCACCCCCTGATGGAGTGTTTCCTCTATGTCTAATACTGGGGAAAATTTTTGACCAACATTATCTCTACATGGGTGTATTTATCTCCACTTTCACAAGGGGCCAAGTCACATCCAAATTCACATCTAGCTGATGACAAATATTTCACCATGCCATTCCCCTGTTTAGAGGTTTGAACTGTAATCCTCTGTTGTGTTAAAATGGAAAGAAGATAGACTTTGTTCTCAAGACAGGATTGAAAGAGAAGTTGAAGATATTATTATTCTGTGGCTGGAAATACAGTGCTACTGAGGAAGAAAAATGCTTAGTGCTTTCCTTACCATATTTTTGTAGTATTGTTAGTACTGTCGCTGTTCTTTCTCCTTAGTCTGCTGACCTTCAAGAAGTCATGTTTACGGCTCTCATAAAGGACAGACCCAAGTTTGTCCGCCTCTTTCTGGAGAACGGCTTGAACCTGCGGAAGTTTCTCACCCATGATGTCCTTACTGAACTCTTCTCCAACCACTTCAGCACCCTCGTGTACCGGAATCTGCAGATTGCCAAGAATTCCTATAATGACACCCTCCTCACGTTTGTCTGGAAACTGGTTGCGAACTTCCGAAGAGGCTTCCGCAAGGAAGACAGAAATGGCCGGGACGAGATGGACATAGAACTCCACGTAGGTACTGGGAGAGTTGCCTGCTTGAGTTCTCGGATGTTTCGAGGCTTCCCTCCTAAGATACCTTCATTTTGCCTATTCTCTATCTTATTGCCATAAAATACTTAACACAGTGACAGTGTTAATTTTTTTAACTCCCTTTACTTAAGATAAGGCGTCTGTCTATAGGGTGAGTCTCTGCTATTTCTAATGTCTTGCTTTATGCTCTATACTACACTATATTTCAGACTAGTTGCAGTTTTTCTTTTTTTGTTTTTGAGATGGAGTCTCGCTCTGTCACCAAGGCTGTAGTGCAGTGGCTGAATCTCAGCTCACTGCAATGTCTGCCTCCTGGGTTCGAGCAATTCTTCTGCCTCAGCCTCCTGAGTAGCTGGGACTACAGGCACCTGCCACCATGCGTGGCTAATTTTTGTATTTTTAGTAGATATGGGGTTTCACCATGTTGGCCAGGCTGGTCTCGAACTCCTCTCCATGTGATCTGTCCACCTCGGCCTCCCAAAGTGCTGGGATTACAGGCGTGAGCTACTGTGCCCAGCCTCTTTTTTCTTCTTCTTCTTTTTTTTTTTTTGAGACAGAGTCTTGCTCTGTTGCCCAGGCTAGAGTGCAGTGGCCTGATCTCAGCTCACTGCAACCTCCGCTTCCCAGATTCAAGCGATTCTTCTGCCTCAGCCTCCTGAGTAGCTGGGATTACAGGCATCAGCCACCACGCCTGGCTAATTTTTGTATTTTTAGTAGACACAGGGTTTCACCATGTTGGCCAGGCTGGTCTCGAACTCCTGACCTCAGGTGATTTGCCCGCCTCGGCCTCCCAAGTGTTGGGATTACAGGCATGAACCACCGTGCCCGGCCTCAGGTTTCCTTAGTTGCAGAGCTTGGGGTGGTATACTTTCTGAAGGTATCTAACAGAGAATGGGGCAAACAAATAGCTGCATGCTCATGTTGTAGTCCACCGGCCATGATCTGCTTAAAATAGCTGCCTGCTGCCCATGCGTGTGAAGGACTGAAGAATGGACATGTGTTCTTTTGTGAGTAAAAGGGGAAGTGCATGTTTTCAAAGGGATGAATCTGGATATTCACTTGAGACAATTTTGTGCCTGTAACACGTATAATCCCACAGGACTTCTCATTTTGAGTATAGGAAGGCCCAGTTTCCAATTGCCAGCACCTGTAACTCTTTGCCGCAAGTTTGTCCTGATCAGAGCCCAGTAGTGTACAAATACCTCCACTTGAAGGAACTGACTTTAAGGTTTGTGCTCTACTCTGGCTCCTGGAGTTGGCTAGTGGGGCTAATCTCTAGTCATCCACCAAGATAATTGACTTGATAATGCACTTTTTATTGGGTTCCCTTTTTTTCTGGTATCATTTCCGCAATTCTCCACTGGTTTCCTTGAGATCGCATCCAAAATAAACTACTTGCCTCAAATCCTTGTCTCAGATTTCTTCTGGGGAAACCCAAACTAGGTCATTATCTTTTGTAATCATGGAATTTTTAGAGTGCGTGTATGTGTGTTGCAAAAATCTAAATGCACTAGGTGTTTGCAGGAATTGGAAGTGTTTAAAGAGCTTCTGTTCGACTATATTCATGTGAAATTTCTCTGCAATATGCATAATATGCCTCATGCATTTTATACGTTGGTAAAATCTGTAAAGAAGCTGAAAAGGAATGTATTACTTACATCCATCTAGTTGTTTTCTATCTGAAAAGTTTCCCTTGAAAGGTACAGAATGCTGAAAGGAGCTGGGATTCTAATTGATAGGTTAGGCATCGAATGTTTGAATAACAGTCCAAAGAAATAAGCCACAGTTTTATGTTGGGATAATTGAACTTAAGCCATAGGAAAGTTGTAATCTAGTTTGAAGAATTTTTTTCTAGAAGAGAAACAGAGTTATATGAGAAGGAATTGCCTTCTGTCAGCCTGTCAGGAGTCATTCAGTTTTCAAATTGCTGTCAGGGCTTTTCTCACCCTTTATACCTTTTCATCTAGTTGTACTTTGTCTTTTATGACAGATGAAAGATTTGGTGTCAAAATTAGACCACCCAATGAGTTGCAGAGGTGAAAATCACATCACTGTACTGTGAGAATGGAGTCACCCACAAAGCCACAGAGCCCTCCAAACGCGGGCTACTCTCCTAGGGCTTCCTCATCCCAGAACAGTTTCCATTTGCACATGCTGACCACATGCTCTAACCCCCAGGACGTGTCTCCTATTACTCGGCACCCCCTGCAAGCTCTCTTCATCTGGGCCATTCTTCAGAACAAGAAGGAACTCTCCAAAGTCATTTGGGAGCAGGTAAGTGCCCAAGCCCACAACAGATTTACACCAAATGTGTGCTTTGTTATAACAGTTCTGATCCTCTCAAAATTCACGTGCCTAATATAAAACATCATCAGTGAAATGGGATGTCTGAGGTCAGGTGAACATGGTCTCTGTTCCATGTTGGTGAAGGAGTGCTTGGGAGGGACCGTCCCTGGAAAGTAGTCGGGCTTGGGGGGCAGTCCAGTAGGCACCTGCTTCTCAGGTGTGTGTGGGTGTGTGATTGTTTTCCAAGTGGATGAGGTATTCACATTTGATTTTAAAAATTAATTTCCAGCTTTATCACATTATGGACAAGAGGTAGGGCCTTTAAAAAATTCCGCTTTGGAAAGTTTATTGAGAATTTTCCTTGTGATTTAGCATGTAAGACCTTTTGTAAATGGTTTATGGGCACTCACATTACTTTATTTTGAGAGATAAGCTTAGACATTGAATATTGAATTCACACACTCAGTCTTAAAGTTACGTTGTTCAGGTCTTCTGTGTTCTTACCCAGGCCCCACTCAACCTTTGAGCTATTCCAGTATGAGAGTGAATTAGACCTCCCACTATCACGGTCTTACTGTCAGTTTCTCATGGCATTAGTCTTAATATTTTTTATATGCTAATTCTATGTTCAAGACTGCGAACATATTCAGGTTCCAAGTTATTTTGTGTTCATTAAAAATTTTACTTTGAATCATTATGAATAGTTCCTAGGTTGAGCTTCGGGCTCCCTGACCCCAGAGCAGTTTCCATTTGCACGTATTGATCGCATTCCCTAACCCCTCCCATCAAATTGATTCTACTATTTCCTGCTTTTGCCATGAATACATTCTTGTTGGACATTAACGTTGACTTGACCATTTCAAGGGATTAAGACTTAACCTTAGGCTGGGCTTGGTGGCTCACACCTGTAATCTCAGCACTTTGGGAGGCTGAGGCTGGTGGATCACCTGAGGTCCGGAGTTCGAGACCAGCCCGACCAACATGGCGAAACCCTGTCTCTACTAAAAATACAAAAATTAGCTGGGTGTGGTGGTGGGTGCCTATAATCCCAACTACTCGGGAGGCTGAGGCAGTAGAATCACTTGAACCTGGAAGGCGGAGGTTGCAGTGAGCCAAGATCATGCCACAGCACTCCAGCCTGGGTGACAGAGTGAGACTCCATCTCAAAAAAAAAAAAAAAAGAAAGAAAAAAAAAGAATTAACCTTAAAATTCTCCACCCCCCTAAAAAGACCAGGGGCTGCACTCTGGCAGCCCTGGGAGCCAGCAAGCTTCTGAAGACTCTGGCCAAAGTGAAGAACGACATCAATGCTGCTGGGGAGTCCGAGGAGCTGGCTAATGAGTACGAGACCCGGGCGGCTGGTGAGTCCACAGTGTGGGATGCTGTGGTGGGCACAGATCTTCCATGCGGTACAGACATTGTCAGTGGCACTCACAGGCCAGATGGTAGAGGTCCATGGCATGTCCAAGCTCCCCAGCCTGATTGAGGGCTGCAGACCACAAGGTCTGGATGCCACAAGCTCCTAGGTCCTGGCACATATGGAATTTTCCAAGAATGAACGTGGGAAATCTTGGGCTCTCTGATCCCATGGCCACCCAGGGCCATACCCAGGCCCAGTTCTAAGCAACTCAGGGAGCACTGGACTATTTTTTTTGGGGGGGGTATTTCTGGATGCTGTTACAAGACTGTGACAGGGCTGAGATTTTACCTGACTTGTGCACTAACCAGTTAGCCTGCCAGTTTCATATGCACACACTGCCAGAGGACCCAGCCCCTGGGCCTGCAACACTCATGGTTTGTTACTCATGGCAAAAGCAGCAGCCTGAGCAGCATCTCAGGTTGCTTCCCCTCGCCTCGGTTCCCAAGGGGTAATTTGAATAATGGTTGCCCTGCAGCTCCCTGAGGTTAGGACACGCTGAGCTTCTATCAGGGCTGCAGCTGAGATTACTTATTGCCTGGAGTGGACGATACTCCACTAAGCATTACTCTCCTGGCATGTCTCAGGACGCCTGACTGCTGTTTGCTAGTCAGTCCTCGAACAAAGCTTGTCAATTCCCTTTGCATAGAGGCCTCAATCATTCAGGAAGGTGAGAAATCCGGAACCGATTGCCTCTGAACAGGATTTTAAATGAGAATTTCAGGCCTTCTCGGTTTTTTCCATTTTCACTTGACAGTTTTAAGTTTGCAACATGGTATTTGCATCCAGGTTTGTCTAGTGTCTTATCAAATGTAAACATGCTCATGAATTTAGCTTGTCTGTGTTGGAATAAAGGTGTCTAATTATTTCTTTTTATTTATTAAAATTTCAAAGCAGTTCATTTCTGGATGACCTCAATTAAGCAATGGCTCCTAATATTTTTACTTTAAAAAAATTTCCTCTGAGGATCTACACTGCAATTTCTTTGTCATTGGGTCATGAAATGTAAGCACACACTAATGCAATAGGTCAGTGTTTCTTTTCTTTTTTTTCTTTTTTTTTTTTGAGACAGAGTTTCGTTCTTGTTGTCCAGGCTGGAGTGCAATGGTGTGATCTCGGCTCACTGCAAGCTCCGCCTCCCAAGTTCAAGTGATTCTCCTGCTTCAGCCTCCCGAGTAGCTGGGATTACAGGCACCTGCCACCACACCTGACTAATTCTTTGTATTTTTAGTAGAGAATAGGGTTTTGCCATGTTGGGCAGGCTAGTCTCAAACTGTTGACCTTGGGTGATCCGTACACCTCGGCCTCCCAAAGTGCTGGGATTACAGGTGTGAGGCACTGCACCTGGCCTTTTTTTTCTGTGTGCCTTGTCTGCCAAAGAACCTTACCAAGAAGGCGTAGAGTTCAAATGAGATGGAGGAAGGGCTGCTCTGATTATGGGGGGGTGGCGGTGGGGAGGTGCAGAAGGCCTAGATCCCTTCTCAGTGGCTGAGGGTCTTCTGCCTGAGCCCAGATGGAAGCCCGTCAAAGAGAGGGGCTCCCTGTGTCCAAAGCAGCTCAATCCAGTGAGCAGGTATTGTCACCTGCTGCCATCAGGAGCTCTGCTGGGTTTGTCTTGCCTTTGGAAAATCCTGCTATTCAGTAACGAATTGTGTTGTGATGGCATTTTCTATGCCTTTTATAAGAGTGGACTCACACCCAGGCTATTCTTGGATTCAGGGCTTGGCTGGGGGTGGAAGCAGGACAGTTTTGGTCATGTGCAGCTCTTACACCAGCTTCTCTCTGTGCTGATGTCGCTGTAGAGCTGTTCACTGAGTGTTACAGCAGCGATGAAGACTTGGCAGAACAGCTGCTGGTCTATTCCTGTGACGCTTGGGGTGGAAGCAACTGTCTGGAGCTGGCGGTGGAGGCCACAGACCAGCATTTCATCGCCCAGCCTGGGGTCCAGGTAAACCATGCTCAGCCACCAGACCACATGGCCGGAAATGGGGCTTTTATGTCAGATGCTACTAGCGGCATTAAATATTAAAAACAAACCTTATTCTCCAATATAAAAACCATAGAAGGAGTGGTTTGGTGATGATGTGGGGGATGGCCAAGTATAGGCATTGGTCGAAATCCATGCTTTAGATGATGGTGCAGGACAAAGAATACTCTTTGAGTTTCCACTAAGCAAACAACACAGCACCGTAATTATGAGCTGTGTCTCTGGATCCCACTGCCTGGGTCTCCATCCGCTGTACCCCTAATGACGTGTGTGATGATGGGCCAAGTTACATGAGCTCTCCGAGTCTTAGTTTCTTCATCTACAAAATGGGGATAGTAGCAGATAAAGGGTTATTGTGAAGATTTAAGGAGATAATATGTGAAAGGTGTTGGTCCTTTATTTAGCTATTGCTATTGCAGTTATTATTAGTAGTGATAACAGTAGGGAAACTATTGTGAAATGGGTAAAAGCAGTCTAGAAGTTTTCTGCGCTGAAGTGAATGAATTGTAGTTTGCACCTGGTGTCTCAGGCTGCAGAGGGGAGCTTTTCACCCACAGTTCCAGTGGTAGAAGTGTGGGTGTGAGAAGGGGAGGGGGAAGGGAAGAGATGGAGGGACAAACGCTTGTCAGCCACAGCTGTTATACACAAGGCCACATTTCGTCTTCACAGCACCTGTGGGGATGGGTGCCATCCCATTTCACTGAGGAGGATGCAGGAGCTCAGAGAGGTTCTGGAATGTCCTTCCAGCTAGCACTGCTGTGAAGTAGCAGCACTGGGATTGGCTCTTATGTTGATTGCCTGCAACTTTCATGTCATGGACTTTCCATGATATCATACAGCCAAATGTTTATGAACAAAACCCATTTACTACTGCAACTAAGCTAGATTAAATGAGAGCATTGATCCATGACAAGGAGCACGCGGAGAGGGTCTTGCTATTGCTCAGTTTTAGCCTCTGCTGCAGTGTAGTGGGTAGAAGTAAGGCTGGTGCTGGAGTCGGGGTGTGCCTGGGAGGCTGAGCTGGCTTCCCAGGTGGGCCACACTCTACTTATGGCTTCCTGGGCCCCAAACCCTATCTCGCTTGTGTCCCAGAACTTGGGGCCCTGGGGAGGCTGGCTTTTACTCCTGTCCAGGTTCACAGATCCTGAGGTTTCAATCAGATGCCAAGTCATTCATTTCACTGAAAATCTTACTATCAGGCCACAGTGGGCCCAGCCCGGGAGTTTCCTTTCTATAGTCAGGGTGCTATGTGGGGTCAGAATGCTGCCAGTGACCATGGAACCCAACCCAATGCTGTAATTTCCGTGACTGGGGCCTGACAGTGACACTCAGTGATGGCCTGGCGTCTGCATCACCCCAGCAGAATAGGAGAGTGAGGAAGACTTGTCTTCATTGCCCACGACCCCCACACCCCCTCCCAAGAAGCAAACCCCAAAGTGAGGGTTTCAATGCAAGGAGTTTATTCTGGAGGTGAACCTGGGAAGCACAGGAGGCGCCAGTGAGACAGGGAAGGGACAGGGACAGACATGATGTGCTGATGAGGAGGTTGCCACTGTGGGCACCCGGGGCTCAGCCTGCCGGAGACCTCTGGGAAACCGTAGAACCTGCTTCAGTGTTGCCCTGCCCAGTGCAAAGCAGTCGCCCATTTACCCACCAAGTGCAATTGTTTGTTTGCTGAAAGCTGACACCTTGTTCCAGGACACTAGTCTTCATGGGTCAAGCACGCGCCTGGCTGGAGCAGCCCTAGGCAGGGGCCCTCAGAAGCAGCCATCCTCCTCCAAGGGGCAGAGTAGGTGCCCAGGGCCGGAGGGGTGCATGTCAGTCCCAGCCCTCCTAGCCAGCACTGCGAAGGCCCTGGGTTTCCCTTTTCCACTGCTCCTGAGACACACCAATCTCCTTCTGCTTGACGGGCTATTTTTTGAGAGATGTGGGTCCTTTGATGTGGTCGAATCTATGCTCCCCTGCTAACTCTCAGAGCTACTATGAGTTTTCTAATTTCCACCTTTGTGGAAGTCCCTTCTCTCCCAACGTCAAGGGTTGATACAGTCTGGGGAGAGCTTTTTCATGCATTTCAGCCTGAATTGATGTCAAGACACCAACAGTCTCCCCCTTCCGAACTTCCTTTTAGTTTCCTGACAAAAGCATCACCCGTCTTTCTCTAGAAATGAATCCTTGGGGACCCTACAGGTAGTACTGGCTGTGCCTGTGAATTTGTGATCATTGAAGACAAAGGAGCCAGAAAGATACTTGTTTAAACTTACGTAATAAAAATGCGAGTTAGATAAAAAAATTTGTGGGTTTATTGAATTTGAACATACACAACTATTACTTTAAAGTGCACATAATCCAACTCAGAAAAAGACTTAAAATAAAACCAAGTTTGGCCAGGCGTGGTGGCTCATGCCTGTAATCCCAGCACTTTGGGAGGCTGAGGCGGGTGGATCACCTGAGGTCGGGAGTTCGCGATCAGCCTGACCAACATGGAGAAACCCCGTCTCTACTAAAAATACAGAAAAAGAAAAAAAAAAAGCCAAGCATGGTGGCACATGCCTGTAATCCCAGCTACTCGGGAGGCTGAGGCAGGAGAATCCCTTGAACCTGGGAGGCGAAGGTCACAGTGAGCCGAGATCACACCATTGCACTCCAGCCTGGGCAACAAGAGTGAAACTCCGTCTCAAAAAATATAAGGGCATTAATTCAAAGAGCTGTATATTTTGGGGAAAGTGTAGGGCAGGGAAGAAAGTTTGCATGCCATGCTGCATATAGTTGTGTTAATAAGGACCTTGTTCTCTGTCTTTGTTTCCCTGTAGAATTTTCTTTCTAAGCAATGGTATGGAGAGATTTCCCGAGACACCAAGAACTGGAAGATTATCCTGTGTCTGTTTATTATACCCTTGGTGGGCTGTGGCTTTGTATCATTTAGGTACAAACCAAGGCACATAATCGTGTGTGAGTGTATGTGCCAATGTGTGTATGTGCATCCACATATGTGTGCTGTCGTGTAAATGATTAAAAAGCCTGGAACTTATGATGTTTACATTGGTGCCTATGAAATTGGTCTTGTTTCTCCCCTGACTTTTCCTGGGTTTCCTCTTAAGTGGGTAGGGGTGAAGTTGTGTCTTTAATATCTGGGGCAGAATGTGGATTTGTTAATTGCAAAATGCCAAGGATTGAGTTGGGGTTGGGTCCATGTTAGGACATAGTTTTGATCCCATCTCTTCCTCCTGGCTGTGGGTCTGTGTTTATCTATGTTTGGAAGGAGGGGAGGGCTGTGCCCGTCCCATGCTTGCAAGGATGCTGACGATGCCCTTATCTCTGGGTCCAGGAAGAAACCTGTCGACAAGCACAAGAAGCTGCTTTGGTACTACGTGGCGTTCTTCACCTCCCCCTTCGTGGTCTTCTCCTGGAACGTGGTCTTCTACATTGCCTTCCTCCTGCTGTTTGCCTACGTGCTGCTCATGGATTTCCATTCGGTGCCACACCCCCCCGAGCTGGTCCTGTACTCACTTGTCTTTGTCCTCTTCTGTGATGAAGTGAGACAGGTAGGGCAGCCATGACAGCAGGAACACCCTCGCTTCCTCGGTGGGAGGCATCTTTCTAAAGCCAAGAGGAATAGAAGTTGCTTCTGAAGTTCAAAAGTCATTATTTTCCCAAAATAAATGTTCTCTTTAGGTGCTAGTCCATGAGTGTGAAGGTGCATTTTCACACCCTTAGTAATTCAGTAAGATCTCCTAGTACCGAGTTTATTCTTTGCTCGCTATTGAATGTTAATTGGTGGAAATGAATTAGTCAGGAATGGGGGAGTGTTCGAAGAAAAGAGAGACCTTGGATGATAAACCCACTGCTGTCATCAGGAGTCGTTTGTGTTCCTGCCATTACCGTGGCATGATAAGTGGCAGGGAGCTGGCAGGACTTTTGAGCTAAGAGCATCTTAATGCCCAGCATGTCAGAGTGACAATGTTTTAAAGTCATGTAACTCCCTGTGGGTTTCAGGGAACTGGTGTGAATTATTCATGGTGCTTTTCTGTGGTTTCTTGGGACCTTCATTTTTTTGGCATCGTCTCTCTATCATTGAACCCAGAAGTCTAGCTCAGGACTCATGTAGCAGGCGCTTGGTTAGTAATTGTTGAAGAAATAAATGTTGATGGTGAAACTGGTGTTATCCCTAAACCATTATGAAAACTCATCCCAGAAAATCCTTTCACACTTAGCAGTTTACAAATTGTTTGAGAACTGCTGTTGTTGTCACTGTTGTCCTCTCTAGGCACTTACAGTTTCCGAGGTACAATGCCACGTGCTACAAGAAATCTGGAGGGGCAAAGAGTGCTATTCTTGCCCTTACAGAGTCACTGACTTGTATGAGAATCCTAAGTTGGCTTAAATTTTCATGCCAACTCTGACAGACTTTTTTTGGTGACTTCCAGCAGTCCTGGGTTGAGAAAGATTCCAAGGGTCTGTCTATTCTCAGTGGGAGAATGTTTTGATCGATTAGTGATGTCTGCCATGGGTATGACCTGTGGGAAGAGTCCTGGCACCAGTGACCTGTGTCTGCCTTTCCTTGCCTAGTAGGTCTGAGGTGCAGATGGGGAATGGAGCTGGGATGGAGGTGGAGGAAGCATAAGCTAAATGACTCATGTCAGTGTTGAACAGCAGGATTATCAGGCTTCACCTACCAGCAATTCTTCCCCCAGGACAGGGCCCTGCTATGTGCAGGGGATTTCCCTAACTTCCGATCAGCCCCAAGGGAGTCCCATGCGGAAGTCACAGCTCTGCCCGGGCCATGCCCTTGGTATTAGTCTGTAGGGCTGCCAATATGAAGCACCATAGACCGCATGGCTTTAATAACAGAAGTTCATTGCCTTACGGTTCTAGAGGCCAGAAGTCTGAGATCAAGCTGTCGGCAGGGCTGACTCCCTCTGAAGGCTGTGCGGGAGACTCTGTCCTAGCCTCTCCTCTAGCTTTCAGCGGCCAGCTGGCAAGCTTCACCATTCCTTGGCTTGTCGATGCATCCCTCTGATCCCTGTCCTCATGGGTGACTCCTGCATGAGTGATTGTGTCCAAATTTCTGCTCTTCCTGGGCACATTCGTTGTATTGGATCAGGGGCCACCCTACTTCAGCATGACTTCCTCTTTACTTAGTTATATCTGCAATGCCCCTGTTTCCAAACAATGTCACATGCCAAGGTACTGGGGGCTAGGACTTCCATGTTTGAATCTTTGGAGACACAATTTAACCTGTAACACCTACAACGAGTCTCTTTCTCTTAGCTGCCATCCTACTTCCTAGCTCTGTGTTGTGCCTTGCTATGTATGTGTCAGCAGCAGTGAGGGAATGGGAACAGTCTGAGGGAAGCAGAGAAAGACTGAAGGAGATTCATCATTTAAAACGGAGTGGGCCCAGACCAGAGTGAGAGAGTGAGAGAAGCAGCCCTCATCCAGCGAGGAGCCTTGGAGCCACGGTGCGGGAGCTCACTCTGGATGAGGTCCTGCGTTTTCCCTTCTCCCGACCTGGCCTGGTTTCGTCCACTCTCACTTGTAGTTGACCATGACCAAGACCCTTTTCAAAGGCACTTCAGGGACAAAAAGACAGCATTCCCAGCTTAGCTTTTGCAAGAGGGAGGGGCTGAAAGGGTGAGATTGGGGGCTTTGTAGTACTGGAGGGGGAGGGGCCCCAACACCCCCTACCTCTCACTCCCTCTGAGGGGCTGGCTGATGTCTTGTCACGGACTGGGAACAACTGGGACAGTGTCTGCCCCATGAATGGGGTAAGTGCCAAATGGTTTGTTTTTGTTTTTGTTTTTGTTTTTTTGTTTTGTTTTCTTAGATTGTATCTTGCTCTGTTGCCCAGGCTGGAGTGCAGTGGCATGATCTTGGCTCACTGCAACCTCTGCCTCCCAGGTTCAAGTGATTCTCGTGCCTCAGCCTCCTGAGTATCTGGGACTACAGGCACGCACCACCCTGCCCAGCTAATTTTTGTATTTTTAGTAGAGACGGGATTTCACCATGTTGGCCAGGATGGTCTCAATCTCTTGACCTTGTGATCTGCCCACCTTGGCCTCCCAAAGTTCTGGGATTACAGGTGTGAGCCACTGCGCTCGGCCACCAAAGGATTTTGACTGGTCTGTGGAAATTTGTAACCTTGGAGGGCAGCCCGCTGGTTCCTGGCAGGCCTTTTCTGGCACAGCTTGCTGGAGAGGCAGCTGGACCACCTGGGAGGTCATACAGGCCTCCAACCCTTGGTGGTGACTCATAGGCAGGATATTGAGCTCTGTGGGGGCAGCAGAGTTTGCTGGAAGAGGCACGGGGTCTGTGAGGAGCTGGAGCAGCACACTGCATGACTCAGGCGACCAGCCTGACATCTCAAAGGTAGCCACTGAGTAGAATCAAGTGACGATGGATTCATAGCCTGGTGGGGAAATGAGTCATGAGCACAAATTAGCAGAGAGAGAGAGAGAGAGAGAACGAGAAAGACAGAGAGAGAAAGAGAGAGAGAGAGACAGAGGAGAGAAATGCGGAGGTGGGGAGGGAGAAAAAACCATCTGGAATTGCGAATAGCTGTTACAATAGTAACTTACTGAATTTTTTTTGACCTGCAAGAGGTTATTTAGAGAATGAGAGGATGGACGTCTGGCATCGTGCCCTAGTGCATCTCTTCTTGCATCAACCCCACTGGGAGGTCCTTTGAGCTTTTCCAGTTCCTAACACATACTCTGTTGTTGCTCAGAATTGCGTGGCCTGGGAATGATTTGATTTAGATGGTTATTTCTTATTCACAGTTGGTCGTCAGGGGCTAGCATAGGAGCTGGCACCGACGCGTTTCTGACAAGCGTGTGTGTTTTTAGTAAATGCATTGATGAAGCACGGTCTTCATAGTTCAACTCAAGGGCTGTGTGACCTGGAGTGGCCATGGTAACACTCAGGAGACCAGCGCTGGGGAGCTGGAGAGGAACCCTGCCCACAGCCCCACAGGTAGGAGCTCAAGGGTGTTCTCTGGGGCAGAGGGTGCTTTGGTGGCCTCTTCTCAGAATGGGTGATGAAAAGTCAAAAGTCTTTTTTCTGCTACTTTTCACCCCTCAAGCTCCCAAACATTTCTCTACCTGTCCCTGACCCTACCTCCCTTGCTGCATTAAGGCTTGGAAGCTGTTGTGCAAGTCCAGACGTTGTTTGACTCCTTTAGGCATCTAAAGAAACCAGAGGCTGGGTGCGGTGGCTCCCGCCTGCAATCCCAGCATTGTGGGTGGCTGAGGTGGGTGGATCACCTGAGCTCAGGAGTTTGAGACCAGCCTGGCCAACATGGCAAAATCCCGTCTCTACTAGAAGTACAAAAATTAGCCGGGCATGGTGGCGCGTGCCTGTAATCCCAGCTACTCAGGAGGCTGAGGCAGTAGAATTGCTTGAACCCTGGAGGCAGAGGTTGCAGTGAGCTGAGATTGCGCCACCGCACTCCAGCCTGGGTGACAGAGTGAGACTCCATCTCAGAAAAACCAAAAACCAAAAAACAAACAAAACACACACGCACACAAACCCAGGAATCTGAGAGAGAGGACTTATTCTGGGTTGCTTTGGAAGGCAGACCTTGGCCTGGATGGAAGCTGCAGGGAGATTTGTCTTGGCTTCATCCAAATATTTCATTCATGCGTTCTTCCTTTCAACAAATACTTCACACCCCTACTTTGTGCCAGGCACTGTTCTAGACAGCAATGGACCAAACAGACGAAGATCTCTTCCCCTGTGGAGCGTTCTATCAGTTCGTGATGATTTCCGGGAGCTTTCGAGGAGTGGAGATGAGCATCGGCAAGCAGCACTAAGTGGGCGAGTCTGACATTTACTGGGAGGTTGGCCCAGAGGACTTGCAACAGTAAAATCCGAAGTCTGTAAATCACAGACAACTCTGTGCCAATTTCCTATGTGCATTTAGCTGCTAAGTCACCTGTTTGGGTCATGCAGGAGGAGACTCAGGAGAGGTACATTTTCCTTGGAGAAAGGCCCTGGGCAGGGTTAGCATGAGGTGTTTTTGCTCAGGGAGGACACAGGGCAGGGACACAGGATGGGAGTAGACGGGCAGGTTCCCAGGAGAACTGAGGAAGGACAATGGGCTGTGAGTAATTCCCGGGGGCTGCGGGAGGAAGGGTGGGGGTCTGGCTGACCCCTACCTATTCTGTCTGCCTTCATTATGGGTGATGCTGGATAAGGGGGGATGCTTACTAAGTATCTCTTCTTGTTATTTTTAAGAAGTATCTTTGAATGGGCCACTTTCAACTCAGCAATCCTGGGTATGAAAGCAACAGTATGGGAAGCGCCCTGTGCTTAGGGTCGGCAGTGTGTGTTCCAGGTGGCCCTGCCATCCGAGGGCTTTTCCGGCCTTACAGCTCTGATTCTGCGACATGAATGGATCTGTAGAACACAGCCATGGAGATTCTTATCATTAAAAGAATCCGACACTCGGGGTCGCTGTTTCTCTTCTGGTCTGCAGGCTCATGCATTTGACATCCTAAATGGGATTGCTTTCCTCTAAGAAATAGTTCTGCTGGCCTGGTGCTGTCTTAATTAACCTAGTTTACACTTGTTAGGGGGGGGAAAAAAAAACCCAGCAGGGTGTGACCTGATTTAGATTGTGTCTGATTTAGATTGTGTCAAAAAGTCATGCTCTTCCGTGTGTACCTGTGTCCCTTTGCCTGAATGCAGATGTCGAAATGCTGATTTGGAATTTTGAAACGAGGTGGTCAATAAGTGCAAATACAATTGCTAAAGAATCCTTGGGCCTGTTAAACAGACATTGGGGATGTTTATTTAAAATGGATGAGTCCCATCATGCCTTCACGGAGGGCACCATTCAATTTTGAGGCATGTTGAATCTCCAAATCCTGACAGATATGATGAAATAGTGTCCTGGGATTTTATGAATACAGCCTATCCCTGGCATTCTGCTCAGAGAAGAGGCCTCTTTTCCTTTAAAAACATGTTATCTCCCTGTGATGGTAACTTGGAGCCTCAGAATTGACCTATTTCCGATGTCTCTCTTCATGTAGGTCATGCTTCTGAGAGTCTCCTGGGCTGAGGTTGGGCTGGGGCAGTGCCTACCTGCCTCCCAGAGCAGGGCATTAAGTGGGGAGCTAGCAGCAGGGAGGGCCTTTCCCAATCCCCTTTATCTTACCAGGCACCAGAAGAGCAAATGATTGTTGGTGAGGGGTCCCTGGGGCTGCTAGCACCAGCAAAGCGAACAGTTCCTGTGGCATCCCCCAAGGAGCCTGCCTTGGTTTCTGAGCCTAGGCAGAATGTTTGAACTGAGTGAATAGGGTGACAAGAATGTTGACAATACATTAGCAGATCTCTTGTCCTTTATTACGGTCCTGATAATAATGGTTATTGGCAGAGACAATTGTAATACAAATGAAAATATCAAATGTATTTTAGCTATATGGCAAGATGTATCTGTTTCCCCTCAATTTTTGTCCATTTTTATTTTATTTAGTTTTATAAAATCACAAAGTAATAATGCTTATCGCAAGTGGGACTACATAAAGAATAATCCTGCACAGTCTAGAGTATAATCTTCCACAACCTTCTTCATGCCCATAAAGATACGAACGTATGCAGGTGTTTTGTTTGTTTTTATCCAAATAGAATCCTACTGTGTTCATCACCCTACAATTTGCTTTCTTTTTTTTGAGAATTTCTCATGGGCATTCCTGCAAGTTAATCTTAGACATAGATCTCGTTTTCAGCCTAGTTTCTTGTAAACACACATATTTCACAGAAATGGAATATTATAGTGTGTGTGTGTGTGTGTGTGTGTGTGTGTTTGTGTGTGCTTTTTAAGTTGAGCGTTTTTTTCCTTCTTTGTTAGTCTCCCTACCGACTTTCTCAACCTTTACTCTAAAGACAAGGCCTCCCGAGCTATGTTAATAAACTGCTGTGTCTCTTTCTGCTTTTATTTGGTCCATGTGCTATGTACACACACTGTATTACATCAAATCTGAGATGTCATTTTTTTTTCCACATTTTAACGTCTCTGAAACTGCAATTTCCTACAATCTGAGGTTTAATGAAATAGGGTAGGCATATGTATGTTTGGGGGCTTTTTTCTTCATTCTTTGTTTTACAAAAACAAGATTCTGTTTCCCATACTTTTCTGCATTTTGCTTTCTCTTTTACTTTGTAGAAATCTCTTCAAGACAAATGACATCACTATGTTCCTTTTTAAAAACACGATTGTAGTATGTTCAATATTCCTTTAATGGTGGACCACGTCTTTTTCCTAGATTATGCTTTTCTCTGCAACAAAAATGCTGCAATAAGCATCCTATGTACCAATTAAAAAAAGAGAGAGAGTTTAGCCTTCACACAGTGACTGGACTGTTGATACACCCCATGGTGCTGCCCCAACCTGGGGGATTTTAACATTTCCTGGGTGCTTGATTTCATAGTGCCCTCGCCCCCTTGGCCCACTCAAGTTGCTCTTCGAATTTATAAATGAAGGAAAGGAAATGCTTCTTGAGAAATTAATGACGTGTCTTGAATCCCTTCCACATCCGAGACTGTAGGATCTCTGTGGGATCTGAAGAAGCAGAGTGATGTGGGGAGAAGCAACTGACTCGGGCTCAGAATCGTGAGGTCTGCCACTTGCTGAGCGAGTTCCTTAGCCTCTCTAGGCTGTGATTTCAGCAGCAAAGTAGGAAATATAATATCTGAATAACAGATGGACTCCTATTGGTGAGTTCATTTAGTAACATTAAGAAGTGCCCTCTTGCTTTGGTGACATTTCTTTGATGTTGTTTCCCTGCCTTGCACGAGTGTTAGTTTCCTTATGTGAATTCACTTAGGGCCTTGGTCTCATCCCCATACCGATCTTCGTGTCATTTCTTTTCAACATGTTTAACATCTGTCTTTCCCACCAAACAGTAGATCCCTTGAGAATTAGCATTGCACCTAATCCAGTGTTTCCGTGCGCCGGGAGCCTGGCATGGGTGTTTGGAATTCCATGTGCTCTCTGTGAATATATTCGAATGGATGGACAAATGAAAGCGTTAGCTGGTCACTCTGGAATTACCCAAATGCAGTTTATGGATTGATTTAGGAGCCATCCAGATGTGGTCTTCTCCTTTCCCTCTTCGGGAAAATGCGAAAAGAGAAACGATACTCTCTGTGTGTTTCAATGTTTTCCTGACATACTTTCTTCCAAAGAATAATGACCAATACATACACATCGGTCCCTGAGGCACACTGTTCCCATCAGTCATATCCGGGACCACATCTGTCCTCATAGATGTTGTATACAGCACCTATGTGCACATTTTTTTAAAAAAGGATTTCTTTTAATCAAGACGTTTTACTGCCATGTGGCAGAAAAATTTTACAGCAATGACACAAATCTACGATGACAACAATATGAGTAATACCCCCTAGGACTGTGCAGTGCACAGCCTGTACCATTGTACATGGTGGCCAGACAGCCTACATCTGCCTACGGAGGGTGTACTCACCCTTTGCAGGTTCCTCTTGAAAAAACGGTGAGGATACATCAATCCTTTTTCCTGACTTTGCCAGCAGACATGAAGAGGAGAACAGCCAGCGTGCAACCTACTTTCCAATCCTCCTGGATTAGCATGGGGCATGTGGTAGGGCTCACTTGGCATATGAAAGAATAAACAAACACGTCATTGGCTCAAAAAGGACCTGGAAGAAAATGAGTGGACATTTAAAAATCTGGAAATGGTTGATATTTCCAAGCTGCTGATGTCCCTCTCTGTCCCTTTCTGTATGCAGTGGTACGTAAATGGGGTGAATTATTTTACTGACCTGTGGAATGTGATGGACACGCTGGGGCTTTTTTACTTCATAGCAGGAATTGTATTTCGGTAAGTAGTCTCATCACTTTTCCTAATTTTCTGTGTTTTGACTACAAAAGTGGAGAAAGGCTCTGCAGACATTTCAAACCCAAGGGAAGTCTATTACTCATTAGAGATTATTACACAAGACCATTGTGTCTGCTTTATAGAGATACAGCTTGGTTGGCATGAAGTTGAGTCCCCTCTCTTCCCCTTCCCACTGATGTGTAATTTAAAAGGGGTCCCGCATGATTTTTCTCTTTGTTCTTATAGACTTTGGGGAGAATTTTTGATTTAAGTAGAGATGAGGTTTCATCATGTTGTCCAGGCTGGACTCAAATGCCAGGGCTCAAGGGATCCACCTGCCTCAGCCTCCCAAAGTGTTGGGATCACAGGCATGAGCCTCTGCACCTGATCGTGGGGAGAAATAAATAGAAATTGAGAAATTCTACTGATTATTGTTTATTGATTTTGTATCCTGAAACTTTACTGAAGTCACTTATCTGTTCTAGGACACTTTGGAAAGTCTTTAAGGTTTTCTAGGTATAGACTCATATTATTAGAAAAGAGAGATAATTTGACTTCTTCTTTTCCTATTTGGATACCTTCTATTTCTTTCTCTTGTCGGATTGCTCTGGCTAGGACTTCTAGTACTATGTTGAATATGAGTGGTGAGAGTGAACATCCTTGTCTTCTTCCAGTTATTAAGTGGAATGCTTCCAGCTTTTGCCCATTCAATATGATATTGGCTGTGGATTTGTCATAGACGGTTCTTATTATTTTGAAGTCCATTCCTTCAATGCTTAGTTTGTTGAGTTTTTTTTTTTTTTTTTTATCAAGAAAGGATGTTGGATTTTATTGAAAGCTTTTTCTACATCTATTGAGATGATTGTGCAGATTTTGTTTTTAATTCTGTTTATGTAGTGAATCACAATTATTGATTTGCATGTTGAACCAACCCAGGTAGTGAGCATAGTACCCAACAGGCAGCCCCCTCTCTCCTTTCCCCCTTTTGGAGTTCCCAGTGTTTATTATTCCCATCTTTATGTCCATATGTACTCACTATTTACCTCCCACTTATAAGTGAGAACGTATGGTATTTGGTTTTCTGTTCCTGCATTAACTCACTTAGCATAATGGCCGCGAGCTGTGTCCATGTTCTTTTTTTATGGCTGTGTAGTATTCCACGGAGTATATGTGTCACATTTTCTTTATCCAGTCTACCACTGATGGGCATCTAGGTTGGTTTCATGTCTTTGCTATTGTGAATAGTGCTGCAATGTACCTATGAGTGTATGTGTCTTTTTGGTAGAATGATTTATTTTCTTCAGGTATGTACTCAATAATGGGATTGCTGGGTCAAATGAGAGGAGAAGATGCTGAGAATGTTAACTATCATACAGTATTGTTTCATGTTGGGCCATATGATCTTCTAATATGCACGTAATTTTGATTTGAATGCTGGCTGTGGAGTCTGCCCTTCCAGTTACAAGCATATTTCCTCAATGGCACAGCCAGAGTGCGGGATTAGAAAAGCCAACCACACATTACCACCAAAAAAACAATGTGTATTCCACATCTTAGAGAGATTAGGGTATGCCCCAAACCATGGTTCGCATTGCCTAGCCTGCATCCTAACTGGCCTGTTGTCCCCAAATAGCTTTTAAGATAAAGCTACCAACTGGGCATGGTGGCTCACATCTGTAATCCCAACACTTTGGGAGGCTGAGTTGGGAGGATCACTTGAGCCCAGGAGTTCGAGACCAGCCTAAGCAACATAGCGAGACCCTGTTTCAATTTTTTAAAAAAGATAAGCTAGCAATTACATATGAGTAGTACTTTCAAATGATGTCATTTTGTAAAGAATCTTAACCATTCATATTTACACTTATACAGAATGAGATGGTTTACAATGAGTGTTCACCCTCCAATTTGAATGGGGTAAAAACGTCAATTTCCTCTTCAGATATTCTCCCTTTCTGGTTGGGTTTAAGGTTTCAGCATTTGAGCCACAGTTGGTTGGATATGATTCTAGATCACTCCAGTTAGAAAGCACAGATGGCTTTCAATGAGCACATTAGCAGGTGGTTAGATAATCAAATGATCTGGTGCAAATGAGGTAAGTTTCATTAGCGGAAAGCTGGCAGGGTGAAGTCCCAAGTGATCATGGGGGTGGGCTGGGGGTTGGCATCGTTATAGAAGCCATGTGAGCCAGGGAAGTTAGCAATAGCATGGTTAGTTTCCTGCAGTAGTGTGTGAGGATGGCAGGCTAAAGAAACAGGAACCTCTGAGAGCTCAGTTTGGTGAGATGTCTTTGCTTTTCATGTCTTTTCATGTCCTTGACTGTACTTGAGGCCATGAAAGCAGAAGATCATGGCCTTTGCTGGGTGGTGTTTCTGGCCTATTTTCACTCACTCAACCTTCCAGCTCTTGCCTGTTTCTTGAAATTGGGTTATTTTTAGAAACAAAACTTTGGAATGTTTTGTCAATATCTCATGAATTCTGTTCCTTCTTTTCCCCCTAGGCTCCACTCTTCTAATAAAAGCTCTTTGTATTCTGGACGAGTCATTTTCTGTCTGGACTACATTATTTTCACTCTAAGATTGATCCACATTTTTACTGTAAGCAGAAACTTAGGACCCAAGATTATAATGCTGCAGAGGATGGTAAGAGTCAAGAATATTTGTAGTCACCATTTTTCTTGTGGGGCCCAGAGTTCTTTTAATAGTTGATAGGAGGATTTTGTCCTTAGAATGACTGTTGCGTTTCACCATCAGTAACATTTACTTTCTTTGATGTATTTCATCAGGGGCCTCTCCCAGGTTAAAATTTAATGAAAGATGGTTGTGAGGAGCAAACAGTGTCATTTAGTGCATTGTTAACAAATAACCTCATACTTATTTAGATTTTATACTTCACAAGTTACTTTCATTTGAGTCTTGACAGTTTGCTAAGAGTGTAGGTAGGGGAGGGACTTTTATGCCAATTTTATACATGGGGACAGTGGAGTCCAAGGAGGACTATGTTTGTCCAGAGACAAGCAGTGAGCTAGATGCATAGTGAGGATTGGAGCCTGAATCATGTAACTGTGTAATATAAATACAGGAAAAGGTTATAGCAGGCTTGTTACATACACATAATGGAAAGAATTACACATGGATGGTGTTGCTTTCCTAAACTTGTTTTCCAGATGACCCAAACCTCCACCGTTTCTGTCTTTAAATCAGATGAACATTGAGATGAGCTCATCTGGAAGCTCCATTCCAACACTGAGGTTCTTTGAGTTTGTGGTTTTAATTCAAAGCATTTCTGGGACATCCAGTCACCATGAAGTCATGCTATGTGTGCACAAAATTTAAAAAATATTAAATGGTCCATTCTTGTCTAATAAGGATAACTTTTATTTTCCAAACAAGCAAATAAACCAACAAACTACAAAAATAATTTTGGGTTTAAAAATGTATCAAAATCAAGAGGTATAGGGACAGAGAAGTCCTCCAAAACTTAGATTCCTCGTTTGCTCTAGAGCTGGGCTCCCACTCAGAAAGCTGCTGTTGCTGGGCTGGTTTGGAGATCAGCAAGCAAAATGCATCAAACCGGTTTTAACTCTGGAAGACAGATGTCTTAAGATCCAGAGATGATGATGACCGCTTTTGTCAATGAGTCAGTGAACTCTGGATGACTTAGATGCTCTGAGCCCTGGAACCGCTGCTCTTCTCTATGGTCCACTGAGGACGGCCGGGCTGGGGGGAATTGCTGACTGTGGGCAGGGTCCTGACTCTGCTCTCCTGTCCTCCCCCGACAGCTGATCGACGTGTTCTTCTTCCTGTTCCTCTTTGCGGTGTGGATGGTGGCCTTCGGCGTGGCCAGGCAAGGGATCCTTAGGCAGAATGAGCAGCGCTGGAGGTGGATATTCCGTTCGGTCATCTACGAGCCCTACCTGGCCATGTTCGGCCAGGTGCCCAGTGACGTGGACGGTAAGCCTGACTTGGCTCAGGTGGAAATAGCTTGGAGGAGGCATTTGCTCCCTGAACCAACCCCCAGGGCTGCCCCGGAGACCGCACTTCAGAAGCACGCACGTGAAACAGAGTCCAACACGACAGAGTAAAAACTAACTCCTCGAAACCTCTTCTTTGCTCTTAAGCAAGATTTTACATCAGCCTTGCAGATGGTGCCCAACATTTCAATTTTTAAACCTTTTTAAAAATAGTGATTCTGATATTTTCAATTAACAATGTGGCAATGGAAGGCAACAAGACTTACTAGTTTAGAAACCAGGGTTGTGAGTTGTACTCGTCGATATAACTGAGTGACTGGGCTCCCATTTCTTTCAAAAAGAGCAACATTGGAAAATCCACATTGGAACCTGGAATTTAGACTTCCGGCGTTAGTTAGCCCACTGCCAACTGGTTTTTGGAGGCAGGATGATGGTGGCACAGATGGTTTTAATTTGCCCACACCCGATTTACAGAAGGAAAGTGAGGGGCTATGTAAATTGTGTGTGTTTTGGATGGATGGGCTGAAGCATCTTTAGGATGCTGACAATAGCCTTGGCTTGTCATTTCCTACCCTGCCACGAGAAAACCATCCTGATGGTTTCCCTGAGCCAGAGCCTGCTCCTCCTGGTCACGGTTCTCCTTTCCTGTTGTTTTCTCTGTTATCCTCCTGGCCTCATAAGTCTCTCCAGCCCCATCTGCTGAACCCTCTTCCAAGACCTTAGAAACAGCTCTTCTCCCCTGCAGTGGTGGAAAGGCACCTTGGTATTGTCACGCCCAGTCTGCACACTGTGCCTGCTGCTTTATAGAAGCAGACGCATTTCATCCTCATAACAACCCTCCACGTCCATCATTTTAGTTCCATGGGGCTCTAAAGAGGAATTGGCAGGCGGGGTTCAGATCCAAGGTAGCCACTCATGTGCTGTGTGCCCCCGGGAAGTGACTGCATTTTGCTGTCTCTGTTTCATGGGCACAACTGGTAAAGCACCATCTTCTCCACAGGGTCTCTCACTGGCCAGTGTGACCCCACACATGCTCAGATGAGGATCTCTGGCACAGAGCAGCTCTCAGAGGCCAGACGTTTGTACCCATTGCCCCCTCCTGTGAGATTTCTCAGATGCACCTTGGCACATCCTAATAAAAGGGTCTTGATGCCCACTTCCAGACCCAAACTTCCCCCAATGCCCTCCTGTGAAGGTCGGCTGCCACCATCCACACAGTTGTGTGAATAGAGCTGTCAGAAGCCTCATTGTTGTCCTTAACACCTTCTCAGATTTCATTCCCCTCTATTCAATTCATCCGCTAGTTTTGTTGATTTTTATCTCCTAAATGTTTTTTTGAAATCTGTTTTTTCCATCACCACTGCCACCCCGTAAGCCATCCTCATCGCTTGCCTGCCTGAGTCTTAGGCACAACCTCCTCACCTTCCTTCCCCTCGAGCCCCTTCTGATCTGTGCTGCAGCCAGAGCGATTCTTTGGAAAAGGGAATCTGATGTGTCATTCCTCTGCTTAAAACAGCCTCATGGCTTCCCATCACTTCAGTGTAAAGATTTTAAAAGTAGGCCGGGGATGGTGGCTTATGCCTGTAATCCCAGCACTTTGGTAGGCCGAGGCAGTCAGATCACCTGAGGACAAGAGTTTGAGACCAGCCTGGTCAGCATGGTGAAACCCTGTCTCTACTAAAAATACAAAAATTAGTTGGGAATGGTGGCTGATGCCTGTAATCCCAGCTACTTGGGAGGCTGAGGCAGGAGAATCACTTGAACCTGGGAGGTAGAGGTTGCAGTGAGCCAAGATAGTGCCACTGCACTCCAGCCTTGGCATCAGAGTGAGATTCCGTCTGAAAAAAAAAAAAAGATGTAAAAAGTTAATATGTCTGCTCAGTGTGCATCTTATTCTCCCATTTCCACTGATGTTTACAACCCCCACCCCGCCCCCACCACAGGGCCTTTGCACATGCTGTTGCCTCTGTGGGGTGCTCTAGGCTCCCACCCTCCCCATTAGTTCACGTTCCTGCTGCTCATCCTCTGCTCTCAGTTCTGAGACCCTTCCTTCTTGGGAAGCTGCTCCTGGATGAGCTGCCTCAGTTTATGCTTCTCAGAGCACTGTGTGTGTCCTTCTTAGCACTTTACATGGGCTGAGACTTTAAATGTGTGTGGTTGATTATCTGCCTATCCAAAGAGGCTGGAATGTTCTTTTTTTTTTTTTTTTTTTTTTTTTTTTTTTGAGACGGAGTCTCGCTCTGTCGCCCAGGCTGGAGTGCAGTGGCGAGGCTGGAATGTTCTTGAGGGCAAAGAACATGTTCACTTGACCCTTCCTTTTATCTTGATCTTAACAAAGCCCCTTTTTCTTAGTAGCTGCTCAGTAAATATGCATTGAGCAGATGAACAGGTGATTCTAAGGACTATGACTTGTTTGGATAAAGTGCCTTAGAAGACGGCCTAAGACATTTCATGACCACCATGTTCTTGTGGCCCTGGGGATGCCATCGCTCTCACCCCTCCAGAGGGTCCTCACTTTTCCTGTTGGTTTCTACATCCTCAGGTACCACGTATGACTTTGCCCACTGCACCTTCACTGGGAATGAGTCCAAGCCACTGTGCGTGGAGCTGGATGAGCACAACCTGCCCCGGTTCCCCGAGTGGATCACCATCCCCCTGGTGTGCATCTACATGTTATCCACCAACATCCTGCTGGTCAACCTGCTGGTCGCCATGTTTGGGTATGTGTTCAGTCACATGTTCACTGATGTCCACCCTGGGCCAGGCCCCATGCCAGGCTGGAGGTGCTGGGAGCATTGCAAAGGTCCCACCATTGAGGAACATACTTTAGAGATCTTTTGGGGGATTGGTGGACTAGAGGGAGTGGGGCCGTTTTAAAGGGACCATATTAAAAATATAAACTGTGCCTTAAGTTTATTTGACACTGAAGACAAGCACCTGTGACAATCTTCATCAAATCCAGACTGCATATTTGGCATCCATTTAGCAAGCTCTTTGGAGCTCCACGAGGTTGGTAACAACATCACCCACTGGTGACGGAAATGTAGTTTCACTCATCTCCAAAGTGCCTTATATGTTATGGGCCTCAGTGGTATGGATTTGAGGATTTACAGGACTCAGACTTTAGTTAATTACTGTTTTAAAGTTTTCAGTTTAAATCAGAATACAAAGAGCAGAGACTGGAGAGTGACTCTCCTTTAGGGCTCATGCCTGATGAGGTTGGAGGGAATAATATTGGTAATTCTCCTTGATATATTTAGAAAATGATGTTTTTCATTTCCTCTCCATCTTTCTTAGGAGGGTTTCAAAGAGCCCCAGTGGTAGTTTCAGTGGGAGAGCCTTGGTTTTATATTGTTCCTTCAAGGTATATCAGCATTTTCGGTGCACAAATCCCATCATGGTCAGAAAGAAAATTAACCAACAAATATGCACATTTAATACATTATCTGTTAAACCTTTGGGTTGAAGGGAACTCTTTATTCAAAACCAGAAACCTAGAAACTCTGAATGAGAAGATAAACATATTTGATAAACATAAATGTTTGCAATGCATATAATGAACAAAGGCTTTTATCTCCTAATATAGAAAGAGCTCCTGTGAATTTATAAGAGAAAGACAACCCATAGAAAACTAGTCAGAGAAAATAAATAATTCAGAGAAAGAAGAGTCCAATGGCCAATAAGCATATAAAAAAGGACTTAACCTTGTGGATAGGAAAGTTCAGATGGAAACAATGAAACGCTGTTTTAAACCCAGCAGATGAACGAAAGTTAAAGGGAGTCTCTGGTGTTGGGATGACGCTGGGAAATGGACATTGCTACTGGGAACCTGACTCGCTTCCCATTCTTAGGAAAGTACTTCGAAAATAGTTATTAAAGGAAAAACATGCAAACCTCTGTCGGAACTCTCTCACATCTGGGAATCTATCCTAAAGATGTATGTACAAAGATGTTTATTAGATCACTATTTGATGCCTATCGCTAGGGGGAGGCTAAAGAAAGTGTGCTGTATCCACACTGTGGAATATTATGCCGCTCTTAAAAGACACAGTTTGATCTGTATCTATTAACTTGAAAGGATGATATTTTTTAAATATAAAAAACAAGTTGCAAATTAATTTTACGGCATAATACTGTTTTCTAACAATAAAAACATGAACTTTAAAAATCGTATATATACTTCACTGGTTACAATGATCACACATTACATTCGTAATTTAGACAAGAATATAAGGAAAAGACAATTGTCAAATAGAACCCTGAGATTCCAAGATGCCCAAGGACTACAGATGAGGGTCACCTGCCTCATTTGGCCAGTGGCCTCCCCCTGAGCAGGGCTGTGTGGAAGCACATACCTGTGGAAGCATATACCTCTGGGGACATCACATAGCAAAGGGACTGAGCAGTGTGTGGCCATCTGCTCTCCCAGTGTCCAGAGATGTCCTTCTCCAGTCCACTCCAGTCTTCTTTACACTGTGACCAAAAGTGATGTTTCCGAAACGTCACGGATGTGGTGTGGCTGTGTCCCCACCCAAATCTCATCTTGAATGGTAGCTCCCATAATTCCCTCATGTTGTGGGAGGGACCCAGTAGGAGATAATCGAATCGTGGGGGTGGTTTCCCCCATATTATTCTCGTGGTAGTGAATACGTCTCACGAGATCTGATGGTTTTATAAGGGGAAACCCCTGTTGCTTGGCTCTCATTCTCTTTGCCTGCTGCCATCCACGTGAGACGTGACTTGCTCCTCCTTGCTTTCCATCATGATTGTGAGGCCTCCCCAGCCACGTGGAACTGTGAGACCATTGAACTTCTTCTTCTTTTTTTTTTTTTTGTAAATTGCCCAGTTTTGGGTATGTCTTTATCATCAGTGTGAAAACGGACTAACACAGTCATTGTTCTGCTTAAAATTCTGGAAGGATTTCAGTATTTCCCTACAGCATTCAGAATAAATTTCAGGCTTCTCAGCTTCCCCACCATGCTCATCCCCTGATCTCTGTCCCCTGGCAGGCCTCCCATATGCTGGTCTTTAAGCAGGGTGATCTGCCATGCCTGATGCTTTGCACATACTTGTCCTCTGGATTGCCTCTTCCATCCCGAACTTCTCTTCCTGCCCAGTTCCTGCTTGCCCTTTACAGAGCCAGGAATTGTCTTTTGCCAGGATTGTACCTGATGGCCTGCCCACTTCACATAGAGACCCTTTGAGCCCCTATGGCACTCTTTTACTTGCATAGTAACAACCTTCTCTCCTTGAGAACGGTGAACTCTGGAGGGTGAAGATTTTGCCCGCCATCTCAGCACCTGGCACTTTGTGGGTTTATTCAATGAATGAAAAAAATGGGTTCTTACCCATGTTTAGTTCATTATTTAGTTATTAGTTATGAGCTTAGCTTCCTGGTGTGTTATATACTGAGAAGCACCAATGGTGAGTAACAAATCAACAAGAGAATCATCACGTAAAAGTTTAACATCTGCTCTGTGCCAGGTGCCTGGGCCATGAAGATTATGTGGCTGCTAGTTCCACATGGCCCTAAGGAGGGAAGGTGAAACTCTCCTTCACCACCTAGCTGGTGGCAGGGAGGGACTTGCGGATCCAGAAAACTGTCTGACTCACAGGCAGCCAGCCGATGTCCAAATGGTGTCCAAACGTCAGAGGGGCCAACATCTGAGCTGCAGAGAGAAGCAGCAGGTTATGGGTGATTATGTCTCCACAAGAGAGGGAGAAAGAGCAGACCAATCCCAAAACCTGAAGCAAAGGTGAGGGCGAAGTGGGATGGCTTCAGGCTTTTCCTTACAGTAATAAGATGTCATAGCTACACCGGATAGTCCTGTAAGAACTTACCACTAACTATATTTACAGACATTAAACAAAAAGACTAACAGCTGCTAAAGCCATGGCCTTTGAATTATGCTGACTTGGTAAACCTCAGCGAGGCACATGGTAAAATATTTAGAGCTTTCTTGAATCTATGCACGTGAGCTGTCTGAAGGAGCCATTCATGAGAACCGTGGCACTTTTGTAATCCATTACCTGTATTTTGATAATGAAATGATTGAATTTGGAGCTGAGCAAGATGGGAGCCTCGTCTGTCACTTTCAGGTGAAGGAGATGAAGTCCCAGCAGCTCAGCAGTCTGTGGTCCTGGCCGCGCGTTATCTGGTTTAACTCAGGTCTCTTCCCCACGAGGCCAGAGCCACTGCATGACATCCTACTCTTGCCCCAGTCAGTGCTTAAGTGTGACAACTTGCGACATCCCTGTCCTTGGGGAGCCTCCTCGATTAGCTCCGGCTTAAACCAGAGGCGTTTTCCTGGCTAATACCTGTCTGGGAACGCCAGAACAGCGAGAGACGCCGTGTTGTTATCCTTAGGTTAAATCCTTGGAACACTGTTTCTGATCATTGTTAAAGTTGTTCAGGGCTTACTCTGTGAGCAGATGGCCCCAGGCTGTGACCCTTCCCTGGCACCACATCAAAATACTCATTTAAAAGCTTAACCATACACAATGGCAACCTTATTAACTGCAATGCAAATGTACCCTTGGGAATTCTGAAGGAGTATTGGAGTGCTCTCTAGATGGTATTCAACAGAGAAAGGAAATGGACGTGAACCTCTGTGATTATTCTACATTAAAATTATCGATCACAGGACCTGTGTGGCTTATCAGAGGCAGGAAGTGAATTTAAAGTCAGTAAATGACTCCAGGTCGACTTACCAGGAGCTAGGGCATTTATAAGCATTGTGTCCTGAAGATAAGTTCACCCCATGCAGTTCTGAAAAGGACTCGTCAAACATGTCCTGCTGTAGAATAATTTCTAAAAATGTTCTTCAGATCTTAGGAGTAATATAAACATGCAGAAAAGTAGAAGGAAGAAAATAATGACCTGATACAAACTAAACGTTTGAGTGCTGCGTGGACAGTCTAAGGGAGGTTATTGAACTGGGGTGAAAAGAATAGAAAGAAGAGCGCAGATAATTGCAATAGTAACAATAGCTAATATTTATTGAAGCTTTCCCATGCTGGGCACAGGTTCAAGTGCTTTACAGGGGTCACCTTATTTAATTATTACTCATTTCTGTGTAGGTGTGTAGCTGGTGGGCTAGTTCAGGTTCTTGACTTCGGGACAGAAAAGAATTTGAAAGTGAGTCAAAAGCAAAAGCAAGCAAGTTGATTGCAAAGCCAAAGTACACTAGCAGCTGGTCAGAACAGGCCGCTCAGAGGCAAGACAGCTCTGTCTATTACTGGGGGATCTCCCTTTATGGGAAATTTGCATGATTATTCATGAAGGGGTGGGAAGGGGTATTGCTATTAAGCACGTTAGGAGTGGTTTCTTAGGCCCACATGTGCACTGGCTGTACATGCTAGTACATCCGTCGCATGTCTTATAAGCATTTTAAATCTCCACCCGGGGGTGTGCTTTTTACTATTATAATGAGCACAGGTCAGCCCAAGGACACTAATCACGGGTTTCTGTGCTTGTACAAATGTGGGGATTTTTCTCTTCTGCTCCCGCCTTTTTGCTGTAGGATGTTCTAACCACGAGCTCAGGATGTGGTCTGTGCACTGTTAGGCGGTTTGTTCTCTTCATCAATTTGACAAGTTTCTTGTTTCCTGTCAGGGGAGGCTCTGACCACCTCATCTAACCTGCCTCAGGTGCAGTCTTGTTGCCATTTTACACATAAGGAGTGGGAGGCAGAGAAAGGTTAAGTCCCTGCTGTTAAGGGAAGAGATGACATGAAAACATATGAATATAATATATATATAATAGAATGTAATACAAACAGCATGGAGAGGCTATTTGCAGAGGAGGGAGTTATTAATTGTGAGATTGTTGCCTGGGGGAGCCTAGGATCTGCAGCAGCAGCTAGATGGAGGTGATGTTTGCTTGAAAGATCATGTACCCAGAGCCCCGAGTGTTGGTAGGAGAGGTAGAAGCAGGAGAGATAATGTTAGTCTGGGGAGGAATCAGCAGCCGGGGAGGGTGGAAATGTAGGCAGGGGCTAGGTTATGGAGAGTCTTTTATGGTATATTAAAGAATTTGGACTTTTTCCTGAAGTTGAAGAGAAATGTCCTGGGTCTTCGTGCAAGTATATGGCACAGTCTTAGTTGGTTACTCTGTTAGCAATATACTTACCTGAATGATTAGCAATATACTAACCTGAATGATCAGTTCCAAAATCAGTGCGATCCAATCACTGGTCATCTCTTACTGCTGGCTGTTGTTGGCTTTGTACCTGCTTTTTTGGTGTTGCATAATGAGAGGGGAACCAGGATGTGTTACACAGTTTAACATACACACCAGCTCATCAGAGAGAGCAAAAAGTCAGTGTCACCACGGGCCATGGGGCAGTACTGGCTAGATACTGCCTGTGTGCTGGGGAAGGAGCGACAAAGGAAAACGCATGAAATTTACGCAAAGTTTGGAGGTGGTATCCACCTGATAGGGAGTTAGCTGACAAGTTTCTTGTATTTCAATGTATTTGAAAATTCTGCCATTGTTTTAGCATCTACTTTTTCTTTGTGAATTGTTTGCAGACTTGGCGTTCTGTTCTGTGGATCTGTCTTTGTATTTTGGTTTTTACTACCAAATGGCTTTGATTACTGAAGTTGTTTTTTTTTTTTTTTAGTCATTCTAACATCTGTTGTACAAGTTTCCCTCATTATTCTTATTCAAAACTTTTCTGGCATTTCTTGTATATTAATTGTACAGAGGATCCTAAGGCTTATCTTGTGAATTCTTTCTTCTTTCTCCTTCTCCCAAAAATTCTAGTGAATATTATTATGATGATGTTAGGTTTGTGGAATCATTTAAGGGAATTTGGCATCTTACTATTGAGAAGAAATGCTATGATTTTCATTTATTCAAACATATATAATTTCCCAGTAAAGTTTTATGGTCTTTTTCATATGGGTCTGGCAGATTCCTTGTTAATTTGTTTCCAGCCACTTATGGTGGGGGGAAAAAGTAAGGTACTTTTTCTATTATGTTTTTTCAGTGACTACTTTTTGGTACGTAGGAAGGTTATTAAAGTTTTCCTTATTTATTCTGGAACAAGTCTCCTTACTAAATTTCTTTTTTTTTCTTTTTATCATGTCATGGAAAATTCCTCCTCTTTTTTGTTTATTAAGCTCCTCTTTCTCTTCCTAATCAGAAAAGGATGTTATATGTTGCCAGAAGACTTTCTAGCAGCTATTGAAATGCTATTTTTCCTTTTGATCTAGTATTATGATGCATTGTACAAAAGATGAATGATATAAATGTTCTTAATATTTAGTCATCCTACTCTATGGTCGTGGTGTGTTATTCTTTTAAGGTACTTCTGGACTTCATTTATGTACAAAGCAATCTGAATTCTAAATGTCTGTTCCCTCTTGGTACCATTTCCACTCTCAGTGAGTTTCTGAACTGCTGTCCCTCTGCATGGCCTCTCCTTCTTCCTCCTCTCCTGTTCAGCTGAAGGTGCTCAGCTGGTTTCAGATGGACCTCAGCTGTCACTGCACGTCTCCAGCCAGCTGGGTGTTTGCCAGGGACAGGACACCAAGGGCACAAGATATCGCTGGAGATGCGTAAAGGGAAAATTGCAGAATTCTCTCAGGGACAACACCAGATGGCCACTGGTTGTCAAGGAGACTTTGAAAACCATCTCAGTTGGGGCGGGTGAGACCCTGGGCATGAGAGATGGTCTCTAAGCTGCTCTGATGCTTGCTTTACTGAGGGGGTGTCCATGTGCTGGCCCAGAAAATCCTTTTCTGCAGAGTTCAGTCTCCCCTTTACAGAATTTGAAAACAATGTCTACAGAATGTAAACATTGTTTTAGGAAAGCAGGTGGAAGCATCGCTCCTTCAGGAGCCCCCCTCTGGAGAACCCTCATGTCTATTTGGCTGAGTCCCGGACTGACTTGAGAGAAAAAGAACATTTTGGAAGCTGCTGCCATATGGGTCAAGTGTACCTTGGTGTATAAATAAATCTCAGCCTAGCCAGTCCTGAATATGCATTATTTATGCAAAACGGCTTTTGGGTATTAATGTCCAGTTATCAGCTGGTTCATTCACACCCCCTGGGATGCCCATAAGGGTTCTTGCTATTTGTCTGGGAAAGCTTTGCTGCTCACTGGATCCACCTTTGCCCTTGAGGTACAGAGGAAGCTACCCTTCCAACAGGAGGGGCCGTGCAGTCAACCCGGTTGTCCTGAGGAACAAATGATCGGTGACATATGAGGCAGAGCTCTTTAAAAGTAGGGAATGATACAAACACAAAGCCTTATTCATGGGCACTGACCTACGTGCACTGTAGCTCGGGGATCACAGACTTTCTCTGTAAGGGCCAGCTAGGGTCATTGGTCAGGTGTGTCAAAAGAAGCAGTATTCAGTGATGCTGTACCTCCCTGCTTTGTAAAAGCCATTCTTAGCTCATGGACTGTACAAAAACAGCTGGGGGGCTTGGCTTGGTCCCAAGTTGCAGTTTTCCAATACCTATTTTAGATGATTTAGAAGATATGTTTTTCCCTGACTCCAAGTGGTCACTTAAGCCATGGTGCAATAAATCTCTTCCTACTTGGACTCTTCTGGTCTGCGTTTCCACGCTGAGCTCTCTGAGGAAGATGGGGGCCCACTTGCCAAAGAGAATGCTTTCCCCTGCTCTGAGCATCCTGGAAGCTTCTCCTTTCAATAGGACTTGTTGCTTCTTTTGGAATAATACCTCGGAAAACAACATCAATGCACAAAAATGGATGCAGTTGTTTTGATTTTTTCTTTGGTGTTAGAGTTTTGGGAAGTCAGTATAATCCATTTTTTGACTAGATATATAGTCAAAGATTTCTATTTCCTTTTTTGAAATAGAGCATCTATTTCTTTTTTGGAAATACAGCATTGCTTAAAATGTTTTCACATTCATCTCTTCTTATTTTTAGGTTAAATTCTCCAAATTCGAATATTTCAAGTTACTTCTAGGGACAGTAATTTGAATGGTAATAGTTGTTCTGGCCCAAGTAGTAAACTGATTTCTGGCAAGTTCTTAGCCTGAACTTCCCTAATCGGGGGCTGCTGCATGCACACCTGTCTTGTGGCAGCAGCAGAAACATGCAGTGCATTTTGTAGGCAACAGAACCCACTGCGGACTAGAAAGGGTGGATGATGATGCTTGCTATTAGCCTCAAAGCAACCTGACCTACATTTGGAAGAAACGCCAGGCTGGCTGCTAGATTTGACTATAATACATCCCAGTCCTGGCTGTTTTTCACCTAAGTAATCTACCACTCAGGGTTGATGTGAGGATCAGTCAATGAACCAATTTACATGCCTAGCATAGGAGCTTACATGTAGGAGATGTTTAATAAACATAAATCCTTTTCTTTTAAGGATCTCACTCTGTTCAAGAGGCACTTGCTACAAGTCTGCCTTACGCAGGATCCAGGCCCTAGTGTAGATTGCAGAGGTGTTCCATTCATCATTAAACGCCAAGATAAACAAAGCTAAACTTTAAGCAAAGCCTATAACCATTGTCTGTGTAGGTCAGTGTTTTGTGTAGGTATCTGACATTTTTTTTGCTTAAGATATTTAAGTCTAATGTAATATAATGTAATGTATTAAGGTGCAAGAATGAGGTCTCATAACATATGTAATCGATTTTTCTGCCTGACTTTATTGAGGATATTCCCCAGAATTTGGATAATTTAATGCTTCCCCCATCAGGATTTGCCTTCAAACAGTTCATTGCAGCTTCTTTGGCTCTTGAAGGGATGATTTGATATTAGCAATAAAAATGTCTTGGATGGTTGAACTTTGCAAATTGTAATATGCTTTGTAGTTATCTAAAATGCTAAGCTAGCAAGTAGCCCAATAAAATCTTTTGAAATGAAGCATATCTCAAACCCATTTTTTGAAATAGAGCATTGCTTAAAACATTTCCTGCTCCCCTCTGTGAGATGTTATCATGTAGCAGGGAAACAAATAGACATGGGGCTGGATTGCAGGGTCCAAATCGCGGATTCAACACTTCCTAACTGGGGGACTCAGACAATTCACTTACCTTTGTTGTGCCTCCATTTCCTGATTTGTTCATTGCAGATGATAATAGACATCATAGATAATAGACATACATCAGAGAGTTGTTTGTAGATTAAGCCAATTAATTTAAGCAGACTGCTGGAACAGTGTCTGGTTTATAATAAGTGTTAGCTATTTTATAGTTTCGATTTAATTTGTAACAGAGAAATCCTTGGCATTATCAGTTTTGGAGTAAGACACAAAATAAACATTTTAATCATTATGGAAGTAATTCATACTCATTGCCTCACGCTGGAAAGCAAATGGAAAAGAGAATAAACAGCACTCAAGATGTGATGCCCAAGGTGACCGCCATTTGTGGTTGATCTATTTCTCTTTGTGAATTGAGATTTGCATAACAAAACCATATTGTAAATACAAGTTTGAGCCTAATTATTTTCACTTAACATATATGATAAGCATTTCCCCATAATAAAACAATTATTCATAACTTTAATGGCTGCATAATGTAATCATATTGATTAACCGTAATGTGTGACACATTTTCTTAGTGATGAACATTTAGTTTCTTTCTTTCTCTTTGAGTAGGGGGTGGGGGCAGCTGTTACGTATGGTGCTGGTGGCCAACAGTGATGCATATATATTCATTTACATACATATTTTTTCTTAGTATTTCCTTATTCTTAGGGTAAATTCCCAGAAGTAAAGTCATTGGGTCAAAGGGATGAACATTCTTGAGGCTCTTGATAAACACAAGCTGTTTTCTTCCCAGGCTGTTTACACTTAGACATGGATGAGGGCCACCATGCTAGTCCCAAGGGTGTTGACATCTTGGACCACTTTGTATCTAACATCATAAGAAATGAATAAAAAAAGAGAATCATTGAAAGATCTTGAAATAAAATAATTTTAAAGTTTGTTGAGCATTTTTTTGTGATTAAAAAAAAAAACACCAAAAGCCAGACACACTTTTGACCCAGCATGAATTGAAGATCACTTTCACTTCCTGTTGAGTTATTTTGGCTCGTGTATCAGTCTGGATTCTTCTCTCCTGTCTGGACTTAAGCTATTGCAGTAATAGCTTAATACCACTATTGCCATACTTGGTAGTTTAGTGATGAGGCATGCGCAATGCTAAGTCTTGGCCTTCTCTCTTCCCTCGCCAGCTACACGGTGGGCACCGTCCAGGAGAACAATGACCAGGTCTGGAAGTTCCAGAGGTACTTCCTGGTGCAGGAGTACTGCAGCCGCCTCAATATCCCCTTCCCCTTCATCATCTTCGCTTACTTCTACATGGTGGTGAAGAAGTGCTTCAAGTGTTGCTGCAAGGAGAAAAACATGGAGTCTTCTCTCTGCTGTGAGTGGTTTTTCCATGTGTACTTGGGATCAGAAGCAGCGATTAATTTCAGGGAAGGATGCCTGGTGTGTATCTCAACAGGAAGGAATTATTCACAGTTCTTTTACTGTTCACATCTGTACATCTGTAAAGATCAGGCATCAGGCCAACCAATGAATTACTCTAGAGGAAATGTAGATGAAGAAAGCACTGTAGATCTGCCGGGATAGCCTGCTTTGCGGGGGATGAATGACTTTTGGACAGATCGTGTAATAATAATGTAAATAGTATGTTGAACGGGCAGAATTCATGGGATAGTGTCCAATCATGACTTTGTTTTTGCTTTTCATTGTTCCCGTGAAATTTATTCTCTAGGAACCTTTAAATCTGACTCCAGCACAGTTTGTGACTCTTCTTAGGAAAATAGAAAATCTTACAATTGTTATACTTGAGAAAACATCATCTCAGTTTAGAAATAGGAACGTGTGGCCAGATTACAGGCAGTGGCTTATGCCTGTAATCCCAGTACTTTGAGAGGCCTAGGCGGGCAGATTGCCTGAGTTCAGGAGTTTGTGACCAGCCTGGGCAACACGGTGAAACCCCATCTCTACTAACATACAAAAAAATTAGCCGGGCATGGCAATGTGCGCCTGTAGTCCCGTAGTCCCAACTACTCGGGAGGCTGAGGCAGGAGAATTGCTTGAACCCGGGAGGTGGTGGAGGTTGCAGTGAGCCGAGATCTCACCACTGCACTCCAGCCTGGGCGACAGAGCGAGACTCCGTCTCAAAAAAAAAAAAAAAAAAAAAAAAAGAGGAAGAAATAGGAACGTGCAGTTCAATATATTAACCAGCCTATTAATTGCTATTCAGAGGTGAGACTCCTCCTCCCCACCCCGCTCCCAGCTGGCGGAGCTGTCAGGGAGCGTTGGTAGTGGGCTGTTCCCTCCCTTCACTCCCATTCACTGGCTGTGGGGACTGACCCTCCACAGCTGGAGCACAGAGGGGCAGGATGGGAAGGGGAGCTGAAAGCCTTTTCTTAGTGATGCTGTTCTGGGCTGCTTCGTGCCCTCTGGCCTGGCAGATGTTTGAAACTGATCCTTGATTATGTGGGCACTCAGGGGGTCCTTCAGAGAGTCCCTGGCTGTCCCATCTGACCCCAACTCCTAGAACTTGGCCATGCTTTCTCTGGTGGCTGCCCCCCACCCCAGCCTCTGGTTTCCAGGGGTCCACCCCACATACTCCACACACTAATGTCTTCAGGAAGGCAGCCATCAACCCAACCCATCCACACATCAGACTGTGGATCATTCTCTCTCTCATATGGTCACCTAGCCCTCACAAACTGGGGTGCAGGCTGCTCCCCACCCAGCCACCTCTCCCTACCCCTGAAGTGGTAGCAGCTGTCAGCCATATGTCCTTTGAATGCAGGGAGCTGGCATCCAGCTCTCTTCCTGGCCCTGTAGGAACCCACATCAGGCTTGAGTTTCTCCCAGAGCCACTAAGCCAGACAATCTTCCTAGCCCCCAGTTATGCCTCAACCAGATTAAGCATGCAGGGAGGAAGGGGCCTGTTATTTGTTCGGATGTTTGGACACAAAAGAAAAGATAGAAAGGGCACCCCTGGCCTTTTTCCTCACCCCCTAACCTCAGACCTAAGCCACAGATCCATCTCTAGGGTGGGGAGGTAGCTGTGGGGCCAACTCCTCCATCAGGCACAGCGCCAGGGCCCACAGGACCTCAGGGGCTCCTGAACGTCTTTACATTTTCTTTAAAAACCATAAGAAAAAAATGAGATTTTAGATTAAAGAAAGTGTTCTCATATATATTCATGTATTTGTTTTATACCAACTAAGTCATAAAATATTTTTAATATATTTTTTTCTGAAGGAAGGGACTCAGAATGGCAAATGTGCCTAGGGCCTAGGGTGACCATCTCGTTGTAGTTTGCCCAGGACTTCCCCATCTTAGTACTGAGAGTCCTGCATCCTGGGAATCCAGTTAGGGTGAGCAGCTTGTGCCCATCCAGTTAGGGTGCCAGCTTGTGCCCATCCAGTTAGGGTGCCAGCTTGTGCCCATCCTGTTAAGGTGAGCAGATTGTACCCATTTAGTTAGAGTGAGAAGCTTGTGCCCATTTGCCCAGAACTATCCCAATTATAACATGGAAATTTTTGCCTTCTGGGAACCTCCTTGGTTTCAGGGACTGCTGGTCACCCTTCTAGTCTTAACGGCCCTGTGTGCTGGCAAGGGATGTAGAGTTAATGACTCGGATTGGACCACGCTTTGGTAGCTTCAGGATTTTCATTTTCAGTTCCCTTCTTGTGAAAAAAATAAAGGAGGGTCATTTTAGGTCTCTAAGTGGATCAGTTATCTATAATTGTGCAACCAGTCACCCCGAAACTTGGTTTCCTGAAAGCATTTATTTGCCCATGATTCTGTGGGTCCCTCCTGGGGCAGGGCAGGGCAGGGCAGGGCAGGGCAGGGCTGGGCTGGGCTGGCTGCCTCTGCTCCTTGAAGTATCCAGTGGTTGGAAACTGGACCCCAGGCTGGCTGGTCTGGACATCCACACGGATTCTCACGTGCAGGGCTGGCCGGCCAGCAGCAGGGAGTCTCAGTGTCACCACACATAGCAGCTGGGTTCCTGCAAAAAGCAGGTACTGCAAGGCCCCTGAGGCTGTGGCTCAGAAAGTCAGATGACGTCACTTCTGCTGCGTTCTATTGGTCCAAGCAAGTCACAGGCCCACCCAGACAGAGTGGGTAGAGAATGTGACCCCGCTTCTGGGTGGGAAGGACAGCCTGCCCGGTGGGTGGAAGAATCCGTGGCCCTGTTTGGCCACCTATCACCCTAGGCATCACTGAGCTGAATGCGCCAGTCCTCTGAGAGTGCCTCCCCCACCCAATGCTGGTTTATCAAAAGAAGGGGAGCTTCTCACTGCCCGTCCTACTCCCAAATTCACAGCAGAAGTGCGTGGTGCCCTTGGAGCAAGGTGCATGGGGGCTTACCTCTCATTAACTCACCTACCATACTAGACTTGGGTAGTTTGAGCAGTCCCACGTTATCTCTGATGCCTTGAACAATTTAAAACAAAATTTTCTATGCCCTGACATCTGCAGCTGCAATCACCCCTGGAAAATGCTGAGTACACAGGCTGAACCTGGGGTGCCTTTCCTGATCCTTACCATGCCCAGGCAGTTCCAGCAGATCTTTAAGAAAGAGCCTCTTCATCATACTCTGCACTTAGCTGATTTTCTGTTACTACTCTTCCAAAATTGATGTATTTTCACAAGTAATTTGAAGATTGTGTATGTGTTCCATCCTTGAAAAAAACCTTTCCTGAGCACATTGTTTCTGAGCAGCATCTGTGGTCAATGTGGATGGTTGATTGACTGATTGATTGATTTTTGAGACAGAGTCTCGCTGTGTTGCCCAGGCTGGAGTGCAGTGGCATGATCTCAGCTCACTGCAACCTCCGCCTCCTGGGTTCAAGTGATTCTCCTGCCTCAGCCTCCCAAGTAGCTGGGACTACAGGCACCCACCACCACGCCTGGCTAATTTTTGTATTTTTAGTAGAGATGAGGTTTCACTGTGTTGGCGAGCTGGTCTTGAACTCCTGACTTTGTGATCTGCCCGCCTTGGCCTCCCAAAGTGCTGGGATTACAGGCATGAGCCACTGTGCCCTGGCCCTGTGTGGATGTTTTAAAAATGCATAAACTTGGCTCTAGAAAATGACCTTTGGCAATTTGGGATTGAAAAGGCTTCCTTGATATTTATAAATTATTCAGTTATCTTGTTACAGTCAGGGAGGAAAAATATCTTTTCCTCTACCTATCTTAGGCTCATGGCTGAGATCCCTATAACAAAAGACAGAGTAACAAGAGGAAAGCATAGAAATTTAATATAAGTTTTATGTGACATAGGAGCCTTCATAAGGAAAGGAAGATCCAAAGAAACAACTTTTTTTTTTTTTTGGAAATGGTGTCTCGCTCTGTCCCCCAGGCTGGAGTGCAGTGGCGCAATCTCGGCTCTCTGAAACCTCCACCTCCCGAATTCAAGCAATTCCCCTGCCTCAGGATCCCGAGTAGCTGGGATTACAGGTGTGCACCACCACACCAGGCTTATTTTTCTATTTTTAGTAGGGACGGGTTTCGCCATGTTGGCCAGACTGGTCTTGAACTCCTGACTTCAAGTGATCCACCCACCTCAGCCTCCTAAAGTTCCAGGATTACAGGCGTTAGCTACTGTTCTCAGACAAACTTGAACATTTTTAATAGTAAGTTTAGTGAAGAGTGGAAAGGTGTGGAGAAATAGGATAGGGCAAACAGAGTATGATCCCACGGTAATAAACTGGGAAACCTAGCAAGCCCTATGCATTCACATTTCTGTCTGCATCCCTGTGTCTTTGGAGATGAGGACACTGTTTTCCTTTAGGTATAAGGAGTGTGCCTCTCACATGAGGGTCCTATGACCTGCTGTAGGGGAAGGTCAGAAAATCCTTCCTAGGTGATATGACCTGCTTCAGGGGAGAGGGGCAGGAAAAGTGAGATCAGAGAGACCTTCCTGATTGTGTGGTTTTTCTCCAATCCTTTCAGTTTAAAATATTCAATATGCCATGGTGCCATATTTTGAGGTAGTGTGTCCTAAACCCTATCATCACTTATATTCTGGACAGCCCCCAGAAACCGTGAAAAAAATGCTCATAAAATGTCTAAGTAGGGGAATAAAAGTTAGAAAGGAACATCATTGAGTTCTGATAAATTTCAGAAGCAAGAGTCTACCAACCTCATTTCCTGCCACAGTCCACTTTGGCAGAGTTCTGTAAAACGCACCCCACACTACCCACAGATCTAAATTGGAAAATTGAGTGAGCACAAGGATGGGTGGAAATTGTGCAAAGGCAAGAAAAGCACAGCATGAAAAGGAGCACCCCCCCTTAGCACCTATAAAAATAAATAGTGTAAAAGCAGTCCTCTTGCAGGACGGGGTCAGTCCTGCACAAACATGAAGTCTCAGTTCTGGGGATGCAGCCATGAACAAAAGCACATGGGCTGGGCCTGGAGGCCATCATTTGGTGGGAGCTGGACCAGAGGTGAGGTAGATAATTTGGCGGAGAGACTGCAATGCAGTGAGTGAGGGGGCCTGGGAGAGCTGATTCAACAAATACGTGCCAAGAGCCTACCACATGATAGTGGGCCCTGGGGATTTGGTGCTAAATAAGCTAGAAGCTCTCTGTGCCCTCGAGCAGGGCTCATCATCTGGGGGAGTGGGGAGCAGAGAATGAAAATGGAAAAGCCTTAATTAAAAAGTGTGGGAAACACTAATTTTAGGGAATGTGCAGGGGGTTGTGATGGCCACAGAGAGGACATTTAAACCCTTGACTAGAGTGCATCAGGGAAGGTTTATGGAGGAAGGGAATGTTCAAGCTGAGACCCAGAAGATGAATTGGAGTTAGCCAGGCAAAGAGGCAGAAGCTGAGATGGCACCACAGAGCGAGGAGTGGGCAGAGGGAGGAGGGAGTTAAGAGAGGTAGGAAGACAGGGGAGAGAAGACCTCAGGACTGAGGGTTGCAGGAGATGAGTGTAAGGCTTGAGCTGTATCATACAGCCACGTTTTAGCTCCATACAGTCCCCTTCCCCCTGCCCTCAGCCCACCAAGTCACAATGAATCCCAGAGGAAGGAAAAACTGTAGACAGGAGACACGACAGTGCAAGAAATGGTGACATGAACCATGAAACATACATCATGACACCTCTTTGATGACTGGACTTGTTTCCCTCAAGGCGGAAATGAGCAAAGAAACTCCCAGGGCCCGTGTGGGGAGACCCGCAGGTCACCACATGGAATTAGGCTTCTCAGACCCCGATGCTCACTCCTGTGACTTGGGGAAGATGTTGGCGGAGGGGAGGGTTGTGAGATGCCCCCCGCCTCTACCTGGAACTCTACTGAAAAAAGAAAAGTCGCTGTTAGATAGGAAATTTGGAGTCAAGGGCAATTTGGAAGTGGGAAATCTAGGGAGAATCCAGTACACGTGACTAAAGGAATAGGCTTAGGTGGTCCTTCTCTCTGCTTTTTTTTAAAATCCTCATTCTACTGTTCACAGGTGTTGTGTCTTTCAGTGGCTGCTGGACAGGTGTTGCCTTCTGGTTTTTTTTTTCCTAAGGGTATTTGATAAAATGGTCACTGACTGCCACCACTGGATTCATGTTCCATAGAGGGCTGATTATGCCTGTGCCTTTAGTGTAATCTCAAATATTTTGAAGATTCAGAAAGTAAAAATATAAATTTTGCTAACCTAGACATGGTAATTGGTGGCAATTAAGAAAAATTTAACTTGCCAAGAAGCATAGTTTTTTGTGGGGTTCTTGAACTACTTAGAAAAGGAGACAAAGTACTCATAAATATTACTTTAAATATTGATCATAACATATTTCTGTGCTCTCCCTATAGCTGTGAGCCCCTAAAGTCTGGCTTTCAGAATATAAATGTATTCACGACCCCGAACTCGTGTCATATCTTAAAGAACCATCATAGTCAACTCTTTTAACAGCATTATTTTAAGATGTTAAATGTCACTTTGGGGATGTCATTAACGATCACACATATGTAATTGCTGTTCTTAATGAAAAAAGTGTTTTGACGATTTGGATAAGTTGCTGTCTTTCTTTCCATCATTTTGCCTTGAAAGACAAAGTGAGTCAATTCTAACTAAAAGCACAAAAAGTCTTTATATCAGGGAGAGGATTTGGAAGTTCAGATCTGGAATTTGACTCAAAAATGGCACCCAGATACTAGAAGCACTTAATGACATGCCTCAGGACTCTCGTTGGCGCTGTCTTGAAGCCATGTCATGGCTGGTGGCTATAGGACCTGGGAGAAGACTTAGGGGGCCATTCTGTGCCTTCAGGTAACAGAAGTCCTATAAGCATCATACTTTTTTTTCTGAATGATTCAGGGGAGAAAACAAACAATGGATAAAAGTTGCAGTGGGGAAGATTTTGATTCAGTACAAAGAACAATGTCTAACAGTGTGGGCTATCTGGAATTGAGATTAATTGTTCTGTGGAGGTGGTGAACTGCTCATCACTAGTGGGGTTCAGGTTGAGGATGTGTGGGAGGAGGGGCTGCATGGGATAAAGGTCCATTCTCCAAAGATACACTGTACTCAGTCCAGGATCAGGGGAATTAGGAAATTCAGTGTCTAAATAAGGACAAATCAGTACTCCAGATTAGGGGTGAGGTTGAGAAGGCAGGACAAAATTCATTACATTCCCCTAAAACTTAATTAATGATTAAGCACAATATGACTATAAAATGGAAACAAATCCCCCAATTTGGTCAGCAAATGAAAAGGGGCTTCAGCACAAGGAAGACACCAGATAAGTCAGACATGAAAGAGTGAATTTGGACCTGTCTCCCTAGTGGGCCCCTGGGAGAGTGGCGATCTCATAATAATCAGAGAAATGGTGTGTTTAACTGTTGACATTATCCCTCTTCAGACAGTTTATGTTCTCGGAAGAAACAAAGAAACACTGAGAATAGGAGACAGCAGAAGGACAAGATCTTTCTCCACCCTCGGGTGGTGTGGTGGTAATGGGACAGAGAGCCAAGAGCCCCACTTTCTAACTGCAGACTACCCAGGGTGCCTGGTCACTGCCTGCTCATTTTCTTCTCCTCCTTGGAGATGACTAATGCCTGAAACCACAGCACTTGGTGGTTGCCAGAGCCTCTAGCTGGCAATTCATTTCCTACATGTACTTTGCTTTGCCTCCAAATGATGGCGACGTCATGGGTTTAATTTTGAAATTGTTCTTCTTTGGAGAAAGATGCAAGATTTTTCAAATGACTTTCAGAAAAGTAGAATCCAAAGTTTCACTTTTGGCACTTTTTTTGGTGACATCTTCAAGTAATAAAAAAGTATGCTACCCAGTAATTGCTTTTTCATAAAATGTATTATTTTTCATGATTCGGAAAGCAATCCATATTCATTATAGGACATTTGAAAAATATAGAAAAGCACAAATAAAGATGAAGAGCACATGTAACCCACCATCCAGACGAAATATTGTCAACACAGTGGTGTTTATTCTGTTATTTTTGTGTGGGTGTATAGTAATTGGATTGCTCTACGCACACACATTCATAATCTAACTTGCTCATTTAACTAACAATACATTGCAAACTTTTTCCATATCCACAAATAGCCATCTAATCTATATGACAATCTTCAACTGTGGAGTAGTATTCCAGCCTATGGATGCACCATAATTAATCAGTTCCTTGTTAAACATGTAGATTGTTTTGATGCTTTTGCTAGCATATAATGCTATGTTAAAGAGTTCTATGCATTCATTTCTGAGCACATGAATACATTTTTCCTTTGAGTTATTTCTAAAGAGAAATTTCTAAATAAAGGGTATGCACCTCTTAAGTCTTTGTATATTGGCTGTCCCCCTCCTCCACCTTCTGGTCCCCCATTACCCTAAGGCAGTAACAATTGGCAGATTTGCCCCCTTGTATGGGAGGCCTATTTCTTCACGTTCTTGCCAACACAGGATATAGTCATTACTTTACTGCTGATTTTCCAGTATGGTTAGTGAAAATGCGATGTCATCATTTCAGTCAGCATTTCTTTGACTGTTACAGAGGTTGGTCATTTTTTATTTTTATTTTTTGGTCATTTGTCATCCTTGCTCTCTGGCTGTCTGTGTCCGGGAGTGTCTACCCTTTCCATGCTGATTTTTAAGCACTGCTGTTGGACTCTCTTATTGATTTTGTTTGAAGAAAAGACATTGAAACTTCCTTGTTGGGAAAAATACAATTCAAAAAATTAGTTAAGAATTATTTTGTAAAGTGAATAACCACACTTAAAAATAAAACCATATTTGCTATGTAGAATTTGCTTAAATCGAGGCTGGCCACAGTGTCTCAAGCCTGTAATCCCAGAACTTTGGGAGGCCGAGGCAGGTAGACCACTTGAGGTCAGGAGTTTGAGACCAGCCTGGCCAACATGATGAAACCCCATCTCTACTAAAAATATAAAAATTAGCTGGGTTTGGTGGTATGCGCTTGTAGTCCCAGCTACTTGGGAGGCTGAGGCAGGAGAATCGCTTGAACCTAGGAGGCTGAGGTTGCAGGGAGGCAGAGGTTGCAGTGAGCCGAGATTTCACCACTGTACTCCAGCCTGGGTGACAAGAGCGAAACTTCATCTCCACACACACACACCCACCACCCCCCCACACACAGAATATGCTTAAATCCAGCCACATGCATATTGGTTCTGTCTTTGACCCCCAATTAATTCTTTTTAAATCCAGAGAAATCTTGTAATTATTCCTAAACTCTAACATGTTGATGAATACATTTAAATGGTAACTCAAAAGTTAAAAACAACATCATTTTATTCCAAATGGACACCTGTGTGAGCATATGTGCTCTCTTGTCCCCGTGAATTTGTGTGGAGGTTTGACGTCCATTGCATTCGTACCTGAAATGTAGGTGACATGTGGATCTGTTCTTTTGTTTTCCTGTCATCTGAAAGGCTCAGGCACCATAAGAAACTGAACTAAAAATCTTACTGGAATATGTCCCAGAACAATCTTATGGCATGCCCTATCTTAGGTGAATTTTCTTTGAGGTCCACAGCTCATGTTTCAGAAGGACAGCAACAATGCCTTGGGCTTATTTTCCTCTCCTCCAGAGCTCCTACCCCAGTTTTAGGTTGAGAGTAAGTACACACTTCATCGGCAATTATCCAGCTGAATTGTTTAGCATTTTTATGTCATCGAAATGGAAGAAGAGCACATATCAAATGTGAGAACTAAATTCGTTAGTGGAATGATTTTGCTAAGTCACAAAACACACAGATAGGATTTGGGTCGATTATTTAGAATAAAGATTGCATTCCTATTTCACACAGGCAGCTCCAATTCTTCATTGTTAGGAGAAAGCCATTACTATTCCATCGCTCCGATGCTGTCACTAGGAAGTAACATTAGTCGGACCAGACTGTGCAGGATGAATCTCATTCTTAGTTCTACAGTCTCACAAAATGCCTGGAAGATCTTAATTTAGGAAGCAAGGGGCAAATGAAACAATTTGAATGTTTTCTTTTTCTCATTATTCAAGGTTTCAAAAATGAGGACAACGAGACTCTGGCATGGGAGGGTGTCATGAAGGAAAATTACCTTGTCAAGATCAACACAAAAGCCAACGACACCTCAGAGGAGTATGTCAGACATCCCTTTCTGTTTTGCAAGGCTCCCTCTGTAGACATAAGCCCACAGAACGTAGGCAGCTTATTTGAGCAAACTCAGTAAAGAGCATTTTCAACAGAGAGCAATACCACCACAAATATATTACCTGGGCAATTGAAGATGACAAACACATAAGTGTGTGCCAGCCTTTGGAGAAGGGGAGAAAACACCCACCTACTATCTCAATTGCCCTTCAAGGCCCTGGGAGAGAGAGAGGTATTTGAAGCCTGCAGGGCAGGGCCATGGAACTAGGTAACGAGAGGGTGGGTCCCCTGCTGTGGCTGCAGAGGTGGGTTCTGGCAAGACTCACAGGTCATGGGCCATTGGCATTATCTTGCAAGTGCCACACACCTATTTATCTTTGTGGTGAAGAAGTACAGAGATTAGAAGATAGAAAAACCATTTTGTTGATCTGTTACAGGCTGCCCCTGAAAAATTCTGAATTCATTTATGAATCACATGAAGCTGTTATAAAATCCATGTAATTAAGAAATACATTGATTCAACATCTTATATAAATAGATAAGTCATAGCTAAGTCTGTAGGTGGCCCACAAGTAATGTGTTGTGAAGTCTATAGAGCGTGCTCTTATTGTAAATGTTAACGTTCTTCACTGACAGCTGTCACTCTTCCTCAGGGTTCAAAACACACCTCAAGTTTCACTCTAACAAAATATGAGTATATATAAGCATAACTAATACCTTTGCTGGGTTCAATACAGCTATTGAAAGAAGCATGGGATGCTCATGCTTTTTTAACAACAGAGATGGTGTCATAAGCTCTCCTCCGTCCCTAGACTCTGAGATCTAGGTTTTGCAAGGGACAGACAGACTTACAAGTCATTTTTCACCACCCTATCAACAGAAATAGCATTTACGTGCTGTGCTTCTAATTGCGATGAGATAAAATTCTGCTTTGTTTGGGTACTAAGAAGAAAATCAGAAAGAAAGGTAAATGCAGCTGATCCTTGATTTAGCTAAGACTGAAAATGACTTGTATTCTGTACTTTAATTTAAAAGACTGCAAAATGGAGCCTAATAGCCCTCTCTCAATCTATTTTTCTCTTGTTCACTTTCTTTTTCATTAACTTCTTTGCAGAATGAGGCATCGATTTAGACAACTGGATACAAAGGTATGGTTCTGTTAATAGTTTGAATTTTTTTTTTTTTTTTGGTCACTAATACTTTGAGCTTTCAGCTAGAGACCAGTAGTTGTGGTCAGAAAATAAAAGAAGTTATATTCAGCTTTCTTAATTCACTGTCTAAGAGCGGGGTGCTGGAATGGTGTTGCTTCTCATGCTCTAAGCATCTCCCAGGGAAGAGTCTTGAAGTCCCACTTCCATGATGTCTAAAATCTTTTCTGTCTTATCTGACTCAGGGCCCCCTCTTCTCTTTCTTTCAGCTGTGGAGGCAGGTGAAGATGCTTAAATTATAGGGAACATAAGGAAGGCTCAAAAGAGCTTTTTGGGAGCCAGTGTGCCTTGATGTTAGTCTTTGCTGCCACTCTGATTCGTTGCCTGTTTTATTTGGAGGGCACTGGAAATGCGTGAGTACGCATATGAACACCAGGCATAGACAGAGTGTGTCTGACCTCACTCTGAGCTGGGTAGCTGAAAGTATAATCAGGTTCAAATCACAATCAGAAATCACAATCGATTCATATATGGTAGATCCCTGCTAGGCTCTGAAGAGGAGACGATATTCGGTATTCTATCACGTTATTTTGAGAATGGCATCCCGGATGATGACATTCATAGACCTCCCAGTGTTGTGGTATTTGGTGGGTAGACAGGACCCCATCTGGTTTGGCAAAATCTCCACCACCCAGTACCTTGTCCACAGTAGAGCCGTAATAAGTGTTTATATTGAACGAATAAATGAACAAAAGGGGTCCTTTGCAGAGCTCTCATATGAGAATTTATCTGTTTACGGTTTCTTGTTTATTTATTTGTGTTATTTACCCTCAACATTTAAAAAATCTAGGCAGTAGTTGGCAGCTGTGAAGGCCGTAAGTCTAGAGAACCGTGGGTTGTTATAAGCAGCTGAAATGAGGGGCAGCATGAACCAGAAGAGAGCCCAGTGGGAAGAAGTGGGGGAGTCTGGATTATTCTGCCTGGGAACTTGCTTGCCTCTTTATAGAGCTGGATTTTATTCCCATGCAAGGGAAGGCTTGGGGAGTTTTAAAACCCAAGAGAGACCTATCTGGAATCCTTTCACAGTGCTCTCTGAGTGATCAGAATGGTCGTGGAGGAGAGGCTCCAGCAATCTGGTTGGGGAGTTAGATGCACTAGGAACTCTTCTACGTGGTGTGTTTGTAGAGAAAACAGTCTGTTTTAATTTGTTTTGTTTTTTACTTGAGAGTTTATTTGGGGTGACTTCGGAGGGAGCTAATGGAAAGCCATCTCAGGGTTTGGGCAAAAGCTTCCCCAAGCCACACCTCATCCTGACCCTGCTGTGGGACATGCAGAGAGTGGACAGAGGAGGACAGCAACAGTGGATGCAGGAAGAGAGGGACAGGATGGGAGCCTTGGCCCCATCAGAGGAGGAGGCAGTAGAATTGTGGAGACAGGACCAGCAGACCTGACTCCTAGGGTCCAGGAAATTCGTCAGCCTGGACCCCCACTGCACAGCGCAGAGCCTCGGCCATCACTCAGGAGGTCCCACCGCCTCCCTCCCCTTCTCCCTTTTCCCCTGCTGTCTGTGTCTTTTTTTAAAATTGCCCCCTCTGTCCTCTTACCTCCCCTTCTGAACAACCAAAAAACCCTCCTTCTTTTTACTCACACATAATTTTAGAGATAATCTTTTGTTTCTCAAGAAAGCTTTTGGAGTCTTTTAAATTTATTTTTAAACAGCTTTATTGAGATATCATTGACATATAAAATTATATATATTTAAAATGTACAGTTTGATACTTTGATGCATGTATACATTGCAAAATGATCACTACAACCCAGCCCAGCTAATTAACGTCGTCTTACTTCTACATATTTACCATCTGTGAGTGTTGTATGTACGTGTGAGGGAATTAGATTAATTTAAAATCTCTCCTCCTGGCAAATTTCGTGGGTACAATATTGTTAACTATTGTCACCATGCTGTACAGTTGATCTCTAGAATTTATTTTGCATAACAGAGACTTTCTGCCCTTTGACCAATATCACCTTATTTGCCCCTTCTTCTTAGCCCCTGGCAACCACCATGCTACTCTGACTTGATGAGTTTGACTCTTTTAGATTTCACATATAAGTGAGATAGCGCAGTATTTCTCTTTCTGTGTCTGGCTTATTTTGTTTAGCATAATGTCCTCCAGCTCCACTTATGCTGTGGAAAATGGCAGGATTTCTTTCCTTATTTTAAGGCTGAAAAATATTCCATTATAGGTATGTACCACATTTTCTTTATCCATTGATCTCTTGATGGACATTAGGTAGTTTCCATATTTTGGCTACTGTGAGTCATGCTGCAGTGAATGTGAGAATGTAGATATCTCTTTGTGAGCCCGATTTCAATTCTTTTGGATCTAAACCCAGAGGTGGGATTGCTGGATCATATGATAATTGTATTTTTATTTTTTTGAGGAACTTCTATACTGTTTTCCATAATAGCTATATCAACTTACCTTCCCACCAATAGCGTACAAGAGTTCCCCTTTTCCCACCTCCTTGCCAACACTTATCATCTGCCTTTTTGATAATAAGCATCATAACAGGTGTGAGGTATGGTCTCATTGTGGTTTTGATTTGCATTTCCCTAAGTGTTGAGCACCTTTTTATATGCCTGTTTGACGTTTGAATTTCTTCTTTTGAGAAGTGTCTGTTTAAGTTTTTGCCCACTTTTTAATCAGTTTATTTGTATTTTTGGTATTGAGTTGTATGAGTTCCTTATGTATTGTGGATATTAGGTTCTTACTGATAAATGGTTTGTAAATCTCTTTTTCCCACTTAATAGGTTGCCCTTTTATTTTATTTGTTGCTTCCTTTGTTGTGAAGAAGGTTTTGTTTTACATAATCCCACTTGTTTGTTTTTGCTTTTCTTGTCCTTGCTTTTGGAGTCATATCCAAAAAAATCATTGCCACGACAAGAGTCAAGAAGGTTTTCCCCTATGCTTTCTTCTAGGAGTTTTACAGTTTCAAGTCTTATGTTTCAGCCTTTGATCCATTTTGAGTTGATTTTTGTGTGTAGTCTGAGATAGGGGTCCAATGTTATTCTTTTACATGTGGATATCCAGTTTTTTCAACACTGTTTATTGAAGACTTTCCTTTCCCCACTGATGCCTTTGGAGAAATCAGTTGGCTATAAATATGTGAATTTATTTCTGGGCCCTTTATTCTATTCCATTGGTCTATAGTCTGTTTTTATGCCAGTACCATACTGTTTTGATTAGTTTAGCTTTGTAATATAATTTGAAGTAAGTGTGATGCTTCCAGCTTAGTTCTTTTTGCTCAAGATTGCTTTGGCTATTCAGAATCTTCTGTGGTTTTATATAATCTTAGGATTGTTTTTTCTATTTCTGTAAAAAACAAAAGCCCATGGCATTTTGATAGGGATTGCATTGAATCTGTAGACTTCTTTGATTAGAATGGATATTTTGGCAATATTCATTTTTTCAATCCATGAACATGAAATGTTTTTCCATTTATTTGTGTCTTTTAAAATTTCCTGGCCGGGCACAGTGGTTCATGCCTGTAATCCCGACACTTTGGGAGGCCGAAGCGGGTGGACCACGAGGTCAGGAGATCAAGACCATCCTGGCTAACACAGGGAAACCCTGTCTCTACTAAAAACACAAAAATTAGCCGGGCGTGGTGGCGGGCGCCTGTAGTTCCAGCTACTCTGGAGGCTAAGGCAGGAGAATGGCATGAACCCGGGAGGCAGAGCTTGCAGTGGGCTGAGATCGTGCCATTGCATTCCAGCCTGGGAGACAGAGCGAGCGAGACTCCATCTCTTAGAAAAAAAAAAGAAAAAGAAAAAGATTTCCTTTATCAGTGTTTTATAATTTTCAGTGTACCAGTCTTTTACTTCTTTGTTAAATTTGTAAGAATTTTATTCTTTTTGTTACTTATATTAATGGATTGTCTTCATAATTTCCCTTCTAGATAGCTCTTTGTTGGTGTATAGAAATGCCATTAATTTTTGTATGTTGACTTTGTATCCTGCAAATATACTGAATTTATTTATGAGTTCTAACAGTTTTTTTGTTTTGTTTTGTTTTGTTTTGTTTTTTTTTTTTTTTTTTTTTTTTTTTTTGAGACAGAGTCTCTGTCACCCAGGCTGGAGTGCAGTGGCGCAATCTCGGCTCACTGCAACCTCCGCCTCCTGGGTTCAAGCGATTCTCCTGCTTCAGCCTCCTGAGTAACTGGGATTACAGGCGTGCGCCACCATGCCCAGCTAATTTTTGTATTTTTAGTAAAGATGGGGTTTCACCATGTTGAGCAGGATTATCTCCATCTCCTGACCTTGTGATCTGTCTGCCTTGGCCTCCCAAAGTGCTGGGATCATAGGCTTGAGCCACCACGCCCAGCAGTTCTAACAGTGTGTGTGTGTGTGTGTGTGAGTGTGTGTAGTCTTTAGGGTTTTCTTCATATAAGATTATGTTATGTGCAAACAGATAATTTTACTTTTTTCTTTTTTATTTAGATGCCTTTTCTTTTCTTTTTTTCTTGTCTGATTTCTCTGGCTAGAACTTCTCATGCTATGTTAAATAGCAGTGGTGAGAATGGGCATCCTTGCCTTATTCTAGATCTTAGAGAAAAAGCTTTCAGCTTTACCCCATTAAATATGATGTTAGTTGTGGGTTTTTTCATATATGGCCTTTATTGTGTTGTGGTAAGTTCCTTCTATATAGATTTTGTTGAGAGTCTTCTTTTTCCCTTTATCATGAAAAGACCTTGAATTTTGTCAACTGCTTTTTCTGTATCTATTGAGATGATCATGTGGTTTTTGTCTTTCATTCTGTTAATGTAGTGTATCACACTGATGAATCTTCATATGTTGAACCACCCTTGCATCCCAGTGCTAAATACCCCTGGGTGGTGGTGTCTCCATGGATCCTTTTAATATGCTCTGAAATTCAGTTTGCTAGTATTTTATTGAGATTTCTGTATCTATATTCCTCAGGAACATTGGCCTATAGTTTTCTTTTCTTGTGTTATCTTTTTCCAGCATTGGTAAAAGAACAATGTTGGCCTCACACAATGAATTTGTACTTGTTCCCTTTTCTATTTTTTGGAAGACTCTAAGGTTTGGCATTTGTTCTTTGACTGTCTGCTAGAATTTACCAGTAAGCCATCTGATTTCCCAAAAGGCATCCTGGGCTTTTCTTTGTTGAAGCTTTTTGATTGCTGATTTTTATTTTCTTCATTTGTTGTTTGTCTGTTCAGGCTTTGTATTTCTTCTTGATTCAGGTCTTTGTAAGTTGTACATATCTAGGATATTTCCATTTCTTCTAGGTTATCCACCTTGTTTGCATATAATTGTTCATACCAGCCCCTTCTGATCCCTTTCATTTCTATGCCCTCTGTTGTAAGGTTGTCTTTCTCATTTCTGACTGTATTTATTTGTGTCTTCTTCCTTTTCTTAAAAGGTTTGTTGATTTTGTTTATCTTTTCAAAAAACCAACTCTTACTTTCAATGATTTTTTTCCCATTGTTTTTCAACTCTCTTTTTTAAAAATGTATTTTGCTCTTGGAGTTTTTGCTCTACTTTAAACAGCTTACTAAAGTCATTTTACTATTAACAAATACAAGGCTCTCTCAAAAGCTCCTATAGGGAATACAAAATTTCCCCATCTCCTTATACCAGAAAACAAAGTTATTTACAATTCATCTTAAGTCTGTAAGTATGGATCTTACTATGCCTTATTTATTTTAGGAAGCCATTAGCACTTATAGTTTCATTTTTTTCTTTTATTTTTAAAAAGTTAAAGTAAAAGGTTACTACTGGAATTAGCACAACTTAAATACAGATTTTTTTTCTTGAGTGAGTGATAAAGCAAATTAGAAACCAAACTGTACAGAAATTGCTTTTAGCAAATGTAGTAATATGACATGTAATTTAAAATGACTTCATGTATCTTTTGTAATAAATTTGTGAAACATGCATGGATCAAGATTAATTTCATTATGCCTTTGACTTAAATTATCTGCTGTTTTTGTGTGTGTGGGGAGATCTTTTATTTGCAAAAATTTGATTTCTTAGTATCACATTATTTTTATTAGTATTATACTTTTACCAAAGCAAAACTTAATTAGTATCTTATAATTTTATTAATGTTAGTTACATAGAACATTATTCTTTTTACATATTATTTGTTTGTATTATTGCAATCTATTATCTCGATTTGGGAGCACTAATGATTTGGATCTGAGTAAAGTTAATATTAATTGGTTTACTAATTGGTTACTAATTACTAGTGATATGATTTTAGAAAGTAAGCAATGATCAGGATCTGAAATATCACATGCCACTCTCATTCTGCCTTAGTTTAGATGTGCCATGCTTGCTATTTAGTAGACATGTCTGTTTCTTAGAAAAGTCACAGAGCAATAATTTAAAAATGAAAGTTGGAAAATTTATCTTAAGACCAGTTCTATTTTTTTCTCTTTCCAAGCTTAATGATCTCAAGGGTCTTCTGAAAGAGATTGCTAATAAAATCAAATAAAACTGTATGAACTCTAATGGAGAAAAATCTAATTATAGCAAGGTGAGTCATTCTAATAGCTTTTTACTTTGCTTCGAAGATTTGCATCTTTTAAGACTAATTTAAAATCATGATTTTTTCCCTCAGTTATTTTATTTCCAAAAATTACCAAATTTGAAAATAACGCATTGTACAAAAAAAAAAATACAGAGATAGAGAAAGAAACAAGTTGAAGTTCCTCCTCACATTACCTTCCCTACCAATTTTGCTCCCCACACCAGGGGTTAGCATTGCTAGGGGCAGGGTATAAGTATCTTGTCCTGTAGGACCTTTTAAAACACTTGCAACCTATACAGCTATTTTGGTTTGAATTGAAACAAGGTCACACTGTTCCAAGATCTGCCATTTTTTAATCTTCCTTAATTCTGTATCAATGTATTTACAGATCAGCCCCAAAGATGTCTTATTCTCATATTATATTTATTACTATGAATATAACAATATGTTAATCATGTTTTTACCAACAAAAAATGTTTTAGTGAGGCAGTCAAGGTTTTTAACAATAGCTCTTTTGCACAATAAAAATACAATTCAATTAACTGGCAAAATTTAACCCAAGGCTTTGCTCCATGGTCTTACCATTTGCTTTTATTATGTTTTCTCATTACCTGTCCAAATCTTAAAACCAAATGTTAAGAATGTTTTTAGGGACATTTCGAGTTAGGAAAAAAACAGCAGTGGGCATTCCACTGGATTAGAATTTTTTTTTTTTTTTGAGAAAGCAAATTGAAAGGAATGGAAACATAATTAAGAATTCTCTTCTTTCTCCTTCCTGTCTTCCCTTCCTTCCATGAGTATTTATTGAGTACCTGCTCAGTGCTCAGAACTGTGCTGGCCCTGGCACTGACCTCATACACTGACCACTGTCTATGCATTAAGTACTTAAGCTGCAGAAATTCCTGTTCATGGGGTGATTGTGCTATAGGGGAAATCATGTTGCATCAGGTTCCTTTCAATCTTTCTGGTCTCAGAGTTCTTTTCCTTGGGTTCTGACAGTTATAGCTCATATTAAAAAGCACTGTATTATGGAGGGCTTTGTTAGAGCAAGACTGATGCATATTTGATGTAATCTGAAAGGGAGGTACAGCCTCCTAATGTGCTCAAGAAAATAAGCCTTGCATATTAAGGGAGAACTTATTTCAACTTTTTCATAATCATGTTTAATGAAAACACTATTAAACCTTATAATAAATTACAATTTGGGTGTTGAAACACATGCCATCTTGTTTAGTTTATCTGCTAAAATATAGAAAAAAAAACCAGCAACGGATAGAACAACTAAAATGGTACAAATCTAAAGGTGATTAAAGAGTTGTAATAATCAGAAGAGAGTCAGATTCAGATACGCACATCTCCCTCTTAAATCTCCAATCTTCTCATCTCTCATTCTTTCTCATATGTGCTGACTGTGTAAAATGGGCAGACAGACTGATTACCTATCAACTCACCCTTTGTTTAACCTTAAACTTTTATTAACATATTGAGAATTAAGTAACTGATGAATGAAAAGGAACTAAGAGAAGGATATCACTTATTTTTTGTGTGTGTGCGGGTGTAGACATTTGCATCTACACAGAAAAAAAAAAAGAGGAGCAAAAGAGCCCATGAGAAAACAGGTGCCCCAAAATTCAGAACCACTGGTGGCCTCAGAGACAACAAATTTGGCATGTCCAATTTTTTGTATGCTTTTTACTTCTAGATATAAGATCATTTTTTGAATGTTGTGTTTGTCATATCCTTAAAAACATCACTGAAAATATAACTTTATAGGCAACCAGCTAGGTATACTCTGCCAGCGTCTCCCTAGGTTTCTTTCTCTAGAGGGGTGAGGGTAATCTTTCCCTGGCGTAGTGGCCAGGGAAGACAGGGTCAGTCTCTTGCGAGAGTGAACTGGAAACCGTCTGATGTAGGCGAGGAGCTGACCCTGGGGGCAAGCCTTTACCAATTCCCCTGTCTCCATCCCTGAATCAACCTTTGATCCAGGAACTTGGAATGAAATAAACAGATAATTGTCTATTTTTTTCCTTCTCTTACACCAAAGTTGAAAGGAAGTAAGAATCCAGGGCGAGAGCAAGCCATTTGTTTTCTCCTATTTTTATACTTCAGCAGTGGGCACCCTCCCTGAAGATGATGGGAATAGACCTTACCTTAAGGAAGCTCCCTGGAAGTTGTTCATTTCCTGCATAATAATCCGTTGATTCTTGCATTTGCTGCACTTACGTTCTAGTTCATTAAAAGAATCTAGGCTGTTCTTTGGGGGACTCATTATAAACCCACATTTTTATAAGTTATTTCAGTTTTAATTCAGTTTTTAAAAATTTATGCAGAAATCACTGAGCAAATAAAATGCTCAGAAACGTTCTGGATTTTAACCTAGATTGAATGAGTTGAGCCTTGATCATTCAACCTTAGTCACGCAGCTCACACCGACAAATTGGTCAGAATATACATCTTTAAGAGAAAAAAACATTCTCAGAGCTGCTTCTATAAAAAAAAAATCTCTCAACTTTGGCGGTATATTTGGATCTATTCCCAGTATATTCCCAGTATATTTTGAAGCAAACCATATCCTGCCTGAGAATGGAAGTGGGAAATCTATTCTTAACACAGTGTTCTTTCTTTGTTTTCACAGATCATATTAAGGAATGCTGATGAACAATTTTGCTATCGACTACTAAATGAGCGATTTTCAGACCCCTGGGTACATGGTGGATGATTTTAAATCACCCTAGTGTGCTGAAACCTTGAGAATAAAGTGTGTGATTGGTTTCACACTTGAAGATGGATATAAAGGAAGAACCTTTCCTTTATGTGTTTCTCCAGAACGGTGCCTGTTTCTCTCTGTGTCTCAATGCCTGGGACTGGAGGTTGATAGTTTAAGTGTGTTCTTACAGCCTCCTTTTTCCTTTAATCTTATTTTTGACGAACACGTATATAGGAGAACATCTCTCTTATGGATAAGAACCTGGTCATGCTTTACTCCTGTACTGTTATTTTGTTCATTTCCAATTGATTCTCTACGTTTCCCTTTTTTGTATTATGTGACTAATTAGTTGACATATTGTTGAAAGTCTCCCAAATTAGGCCAGATTCTAAAACATGCTGCAGCAAGAGGACCCCACTCTCTTCAGGAAAAGTGTTTTCATTTCTCAGGATGCTTCTTACCTGTCAGAGGAGGTGACAAGGCAGTCTCTTGCTCTCTTGGACTCACCAGGCTCCTATTGAAGGAACCACCCCCATTCCTAAATATGTGAAAAGTCGCCCAAAATGCAACCTTGAAAGGCACTACTGACTTTGTTCTTATTAGATACTCCTCTTATTTCTTATTTTTCCATTAAAAAAATAGCCTGCTATTATAGAAAATTTAGACCATACAGAGATGTAGAAAGAACATAAATTGTCCCCCATTATCTTAAGGTAATCACTGCTAACAATTTCTGGATGGTTTCTCAAGTCTATTTTTTTTCTTTGTATGTCTCAATTCTCTTTCAAAATTGTACAGAATGTTATCATACTACATATATACTTTTTATGTAAGCTTTTTCACTTAATATTTTATCAAAATGTTTTTATTATATTCATAGCCTTCTTAATTAAACATTATATCAATAATTGCATAATAGGCAACCTCTAGTGATTTCCATAATTTTGCTCATTGAAGGCTGTTTCCAGTTGATCACTGGGATGAGCATCTTTGTGCATGAATCTTTTCGCTGTATTTTGGGAAATTTTCCAAGGTTAGATTCCAATAAATATCTATTTATTATTAAATATTAAAATATTTATTATTAAAACCATTTATAAGGCTTTTTCATAAATGTATAGCAAATAGGAATTATTAACTTGAGCATAAGATATGAGATACATGAACCTAAACTATTAAAATAAAATATTATATTTAATCCTTAGTTTAAGAAGAAGTCAATATGCTTATTTAAATATTATGGATGGTGGGCAGATCACTTGAGGTCAGGAGTTCGAGACCAACTTGGCCAACATGGCAAAACCATGTCTCTACTAAAAATAAAAAAATTAGCTGGGTGTGGCGGTGCACTACTGTAATCCCAGCTACTCAGAAGGCTGAGGTACAAGAATTGCTTGAACCCGGGAGGCAGAGGTTGCTGTGAACCAAGATTGCACCACTGTACTCCAGCCGGGATGACAGAGTGAGACTCCGACTCAAAATAAATAATAAATAAATAAATAAATAAATAAATAAATAAATATTATGGATGGTGAAGGGAATGGTATAGAATTGGAGAGATTATCTTACTGAACACTTGTAGTCCCAGCTTTCTCTGGAAGTGGTGATATTTGAGCAGGATGTGCACAAGGCAATTGAAATGCCCATAATTAGTTTTTCAGCTTCGAATACACTATAAACTCAGTGGCTGAAGGAGGAAATTTTAGAAGGAAGCTACTAAAAGATCTAATTTGAAAAACTACAAAAGCATTAATTAAAAAAGTTTATTTTCCTTTTGTCTGGGCAGTAGTGAAAATAACTACTCACAACATTCACTATATTTGCAAGGAATTAACACAAATAAAAGATGCCTTTTTACTTAAACGCCAATAATGAACTAAAAGGGAATCTTGTTCATAGGGCCAATCAATTCATGGTTTCAGATGCTGACAGCAGATGGGCAAAATTTACATGACAAAAATCGTCAATGAATGAAATATTCAAAATTTCTCTATTAGTGAAAGAATGTCACTTTCACTTCACCATGGCAACTAAAATGTCTGCCTTTTCTGAAACCAGAAGAGGGTAATGTCGTCTCCATGCTGACTGGAAAAATAAAGTCTGTGGATTATGTAAGATTGTGCAGAAGCAACAGCCTCAACCTCTTACCCTCAATTCAAGTAGGAAATTTGAATAAAACCAGTAAATTAAATCTAAAACTTCCCAGAAGTCGTATTTAGCAAAACCTATCTGATGATCCCCTTTAAATGAATTTGTCCTTATATTCATATTTCCATTGACTGTTTCTGTTAGCTTCAGAAATAGGCCTGTGAGTACATCAGTATCAGCTGCAAAAGAAATCCTCCCGTTGACACTAAAGGTAGAAAACTTGCCCAATACTGAGAAGCAACCTGCATTAGAGAGGGAACTGTTACATGTTTTCAACCCAGTTCATCTGGTGGATGTGTTTGCAGGTTACTCTGAGAATTTTGCTTATGAAAAATCATTATTTTTAGTGTAGTTCACAATAATGTGTTGAACATACTTCTAATCAAAGGTGCTACATCCTTGTGAATGGTACTAAATGTGTCCTGTGTACTTTTACACAACTGAGAATCCTGCAGCTTGGTTTAATGAGTGTGTTCATGAAATAAATAATGGAGGAATTGTCATGTGTTGCTTTTGTCATTTTATTGAGAGTGACAAAATAAAATTCCTTAATTCGGTCAGATTCACTTCTATAGGGATTTGGTTCCCAGAGTTACATAAACTGACTTCTCTAAGCAGATGACTAGAGCATTCTGATTAAATGCAAGCAGATGAATTCCCCCCTCTGGTTCCGGTTCTTGACAACACGGCCAGATCTGAATTCTGTGGCCCACTTTTTGGTCTCCTCCAAGTCAGGCACCCATCTGTAGCCCTGGGGACTCCAGATTCATTGACTCAGAGCCACCCCAATGTGTCATGGGTCTTTTTTGAGGCCTCATGTGGGCCCACAAACAGGTGCTCCTGCTCTGTGTTGGGGTCAACAGGAATGTCGATTGTCCACAAACCACTTGACGACAGAGCTTCGGGCCCAGCAAAGGACATGATTCCCTTGTTGTAGGCATTGTCTCCAGAGTGTTCCTGGGCCCTCCTGCTCCAAACACACATTCGTTCCAGGAAGAATCTGGGAAATGTCTCTTTTCCCATGCTGCTGCTTCTTGGTCCACCTGGGGACTGAAGTGTGTTGTTGTCATGGATACAGTTGCTGGCTGCAGCCTCAGTCTCAAAATAAAAGGCTTGGAAGTCAGGGTTGAGCTGGTGCTGGATACGGGGAGCACACATCCCACTGACCTTCCCAACCTGAACTCAGGCATGAGCAGGAGAGCCTTTATTCCCCTGAAGATAGAAATCTTTATGGGAAAAGTGACAGTAGCTGGCCTACCTCATTTGTTTATCAGACCCAAACAGGCATCTCTGAACCACAATTAATTTAGTGGGAGTCAGTTGGGGCTTAGGGTACTGCATGTACACATTTATAGCATCAAATTTTTAAAATCAGTTTTTTCCCTACAGAAGTCTTATCTGATAAGAAGAAATTTCCCTTCTTCCTTTACATGTGTAACATGTTGTTACTAAATGTCAACTTTGGGCACTTCTTTGGTGATAAGAATGGTTCAAAATAAGTGAAAGGGATTGGTAGCCTGTGCCTTCCATTATTTTGCAATCTGTTTGAGTAGTTGAGGTTAATTTAAGAAATGAAATTAACACTACAAGGCAGAATTCCAAGTGTGTGTGTATCTTTATTCTGCAGATCTACATGCAGAATAAGGAGATTCTCCTGTGTGGAGTGGAGGATGAGAGAAGTGCCTGGGGACGCTCATCTTTGCTTGTGCAATAAGACAGAGAACATTGGCTTCTCCTGAATTCCTCCCAAGGAGATCAGTCTTGTATTTGTAGAGCAGAACTGCCCCAAGAAACTCCTCAAGGTAGAGGGCAAGACACAGGTGGTTGCATGTGGTCACTAACTGCGGTGCATTAGGCAAGGGGGATGCATTTGAAGTTGCTGGGAAAATATTGAGGAGGATTCAGGGAGAATAAGAATAGCAAAAGGGGGCAGGCTAGAGGAATGTGTTGGAGGAGTGTGTTTTGAGGACCCTTTCCCTGGGATGGTACAAATCTTTGGAAAATAAATACACAAATCAAAGCACTTGTATCATCAGAACACCCGTGACCTTCTAGAACATGGAGCATGGCATGCCTGTGAGCCCCCCACAGACCCCCGTCATGCTAGATTGCAGCAAGATCCTTCAAACACCTTTCCATCCAAACTCTCACCTCTCCCATTGATTCTCAATACTGCTCTGGGGGTATCTTTCTGAAACGCAGGATGGAGTCAACCATTCCCTGCTCACAAGTCTTCAGAGATTCCCTATGTACTAACCCCTGCCTAACTCCTAATACGGGGCTCATGGACAGCAGCGGCCTGGTCCTTACTGACCTCTGCAGATGCATTTTAGAGTCCTCCCTGCCTAGTTCCCAAACTTCCAGGACAGCCGTCTGGGCACAGACTTCATGCCAACTGCCCGTGTGGCCCTCCTGTCCTGAGCTGAGTGGCATGTTCCCCTTTGACACTTCCCACCACCTACTGCCCAGCACTCTATGCCAGGGGGAAAACCAAACCACTTGGGTTGGCCACCCTTCCCCATGGCTTTCCCCTATCCTTTGTTTTATTCCTCTAGGGGTTTCCTAAAAGGAGGCAGCGTAGTGCTCTAACTCAGAACTGTGGGACAAGTTTGCATCATTGTTCAAAAACTCTGCGACTTTGAAAAGGTTATATGAGTTTTCTGTGCCTTGATTTATGCATCTGTAAAATGACCCTCCTTCCTCAGAGGGCTGAGAGGATTCCATGAAATAAGTTGAAAAGTCTCTAGATCTCAGTGAGTGTTAGCTGTCCCCATCAGCACCATTTTCAGCTGTTCTCTCTGGCTAATGTCTCTTCCACCTGTCTCTTTGGCAGACTCTTATTTTACCATCAGGGCCCAACTTGGGAATCACCTCTTCCTGCAAGCCTGCCTTGATCCTCTGCCCCCAGAGCAACCTCTGGTAGCTTTGTCCTATGAGGGCTTCCTGGCTCTTCCACTCATGGCATGTGTAGAAAATACAACCTGTAGGTCACCTGGTGCTGGACAAGGATTTCTCTTAGTCACAGGCCCTGGCTGGACCCTACTTAGTGGCTCAGTGCCTTGACACCCCTGTAGCCAATTCGTGGTCAGGCAGCTGTGATTATCAAATCCCACCATGAGCTGGTCATGTGTCTCCCTTCCTCACTGGACTGGGAAGTTCTTGAGGGAAGAGACTTCTACTGGTTTGTTTAACTCATTACACCCAGACAGTGCCTGGTCTATTGCAGGAGTTGGATGGGATATTTACGTGGTTGAATTGAGCTCTTCTTCACCATTCTCCAAAGTGCTGTATAATTTATTTATTCATGTCCCTTCTTCTTTCTTGCCTGGTTAAAATATTGCTCATTCATAATTAAGCACCATTGCACCCTTTTCTTGCAATCCCAGGCAGAGGCCACCAGTCCTGACCCATGTGAGGACAGACCCCTATTTAAAAACTTGACTGCAGCCCTTGTAGCCTGTCTACAAGGTATGATAGTCATTGTATAGGGGACTCCAGATAAACAGAAACAATAGGAGATTTATTATGAGGAACTGGCTCACATGATGATGGAGGCTGTGAAATCCCACAGTCTGTCACCTCCAAGCTGGAGACCCAGGAAAGGTGGTAGTGTGTAATTCCAATCTGAGTCCAAAGGCCTGAGAACCACAAGTATTGATGGTGCAAGTCCCAGTCCAAAGGCAGAAGATCAATGTCTCAGCTCAAACAGCCAGGCAGAGATAGAGAATTCAGCCTTCCTCAGCCCTTTTATTCTATTCAGGTCCTCAATGGATTGAGTGATGCCCATCCACACTGGGGACGGAACTCTGCTTTATTGAGTCCACCAATCCAAATGCTAATCTCATCCTGAAACACCCCCACAGACACACCCAGAAATAAAGCTTAACCACATATCTGGGTACCCCATGACCAAGTCAAGTTGACACACGAAGTTAACCATCACAGCTCTGTCTCCCCAACTCCCCTGATTAGGAGCTCTTGTGGGACAAAGCCCTGGACATTTGTACCAGTTCACACATGTATGCATTTAGACACATAAATTCTGTGCCATAATGTGCTTAGATATAACCTAAACCTATTCTCATGGAATTACAATCCACATGGAAAGCCAGGTCCAAGCTAGTTGCAATCATGAGCCATGAACTGTGATGGGGGCTTCAGTGCAAGGGCTTCAGGGGAGCAGGTAGGAGGGGGTCACAACCCAGCTATGGGGGAGAAGGCAGGAAGGCATCCCAGTGTGTCCAGAATTGGTGGGTTCTTGGTCTCACTGACTTCAAGAATGAAGCCGCGGACTATCGCGGTGAGTGTTACAGTTCTTAAAGGTGGCATGTCCAGAGTTTGTTCATTCTGATGTTCAGATGTGTTTGGAGTTTCTTCCTTCTGGTGGGTTCATGGTCTCGCAGGCTCAGGAGTGAAGTTGCAGACCTTCGCGGTGAGTGTTACAGCCCTTGAGGCAGTGCATCTGGAGTTGTTCGTTCCTCCTGGTGGGTTCGTGATCTTGCTGGCTTCAAGAGTGAAGTGGCAAACCTTCGCAGTGAGTGTTACAGCTCATAAAGGCAGTGTGGACCCAAAGAGTGAGCAGCAGCAAGATTTATTGCAAAGAGCAAAAAAACAAACTTTCCACAGTGTGGAAGGGGACCACGCAGGTTGTCACTGCTGTCTGGGGCAGTCCGCTTTTATTCCCTTATCTGGCCCCACCCACATCCTGCTGATTGGTCCATTTTACAGAGAGCCGATTGGTCTGTTTTACAGAGAGCTGATTGGTCCGTTTTGACAGGGTGCTGATTGGTGCATTTACAATCCCTGAGCTAGACACAAAAGTTCTCCACATCCCCACTAGATTAGCTAGATACAGAGTGTCCATTGGTGTATTTACAAACCATGAGCTAGACACAGAGGGCTGATTGGGGCATTTACAAACCCTGAGCTAGACATAAAGATTCTCCAAGTCCCCACCAGACTAACTAGATACAGAGTGCTGATTGGTGCATCCACAAACCCTGAGCTAGACACAGGGTGCTGATCGGTGTGTTTACAAACCTTGAGCTAGATACAGAGTGCTGATTGGTGTATTTACGATCCCTTAGCTAAACATAAAGATTCTCCAAGTCCCCACTAGACTCAGGAGCCCAGCTGGCTTCACCCAGTGGACCTCACACCCGGGCTGCAGGTGGAGCTGCCTGCCAGTCCTACACCCTTCACCTGCACTCCTCAGCTCTTGGGCAGTGGATGGGACTGGGCGCTGTGGAGCAGGGGGCAGCACTCGTCAGGGAGACTCAGGCCACGCAGGAGCCCACGGTGAGGGGTTGGGGGGCGGGGGTCAGACTCAGGCATGGCAGGCTGCAGGTCCTGAGCCCTGCTCCGTGGGGAGACAGCTAAGGCCGGGCGAGAAATCAAGTGCAGCACCAGTGGGCCAACACTGCTGGGGGACCCAGCGCACCCTCCGCAGCTGCTGACCCGGGTGCTAAGCCCCTCACTGCGCCGGCGGCAGGGCCGGCGGGCCACTCCGAGTGCGGGGCCCGCCAAGCCCACGCCCACCTGGAACTCTAGCTGGCCCGCAAGCATTGCACGCAGCCCCGTTCCCGTTCCCGCCCGTGCCTTTCCCTCCACACCTCCCCGCAAGCCGAGGGAGACGGCTCCGGCCTCCGCCAGCCCAGAGAAGGGCTCCCACGGTGCAGCAGCAGGCTGAAGGGCTCCTCAAGCAGGGCCAGAATGGGCGCCGTGGCGGAGGAGGCACTGAGAGCGAGCAAGCGAGGGCTGCGAGGGCTGCCAGCATGCTGTCACCTCTCCCCAGGACCCAGCTAAGGGATAAATAGCACTTATGATGGAGGAGTGTTTGAAGCAAATGGAACACATATGGACTAGTGGTGGAGAGCACAGGTTTGAACTGGCTCGCTTGGGTTCAAATCCCACCTCTGAAATATGCTGGGACCCTTCCCTGGCATACAGTCCTTACTCATAAAATGTTAGCTGTTGTAGCTACATGTCACTTACCAACTTCTTTTAAAATCTGTGTTTTGGGCAAAATGTTTCACAGTTATCCTGTGAAATTTGCCTTCACATGTCAGGAATGATTTTGCCTGCGAAAAATGAAAACAAGCCAATTGCCTTCAGGGAGCTGCACCTGTGGGGTAAAGACCCCAGGGAGGCTTCCTACAGGGACACAGGAGACCCCTGCGTAGGGTGTGGGTATTAAAGTGCATCTGCCGGCCCTCAACCCCAAAGTGGATTTTCCACCCAGTAGAGTGCTTTTTTTCCACGCACACACACACACACACGCACCCCCCCCCCCAAAAAAAAAACCAACCAACAGCAGAGCTGCAGGTCTCCAAATGAAGAGCTTTAGCAGCACCTTTTTTTTTCCTTTTAAGTTATGAGATGGGAAAATAGCATTTGCAATAATTTTGTGTGGCTATAACTGAAATTCCATGTGCGCGTTTTGCCTTGTTGCTTTTAAGTAAGTACAAAGGGACTGATAATGCTTCCAACTGCATGCTGTCTCTGTTATGACTAGGGTAACTCCCAATCACTTGACTGTAAATAGTGCGGGGTTTCTGTCCCTGTTTCATGTGCCTTTCACCCTGCCTTCGAGCTTCCTCCTTTCCCCCCCACCCGCCCCCTGTCTCTTGCTTTCATTTCTGCACTGGCAAATGGCTATGACGTCTGGTTCCTTTTTTTCAGAGATGAGTGAAGAATTCAAGAGAAACTGCCCTCTGGGTTGATGGTGAGGGCTTTTGCCTTCAACTTCACCTCTCATGTCCTCTGGATAAACCTCCCAATGGGGGCAAAACCACCGCAAAATGAAAATCCCCTCCTCCCCGTTGAATCTGCTCTGCTGAAGCTGCAGCACTCTCGGATTATTCCAGAAATGGATGTCCTTTCAAGCCCTGCTGTCAGTTTCTTTCCGATGCATAAGGCGATTTATGGATGCTTTATTCTAAGCCATGTGCCTTCAGTGACCCAGAACTGACAAGACTTGAGTTCCTGGCCCCCTGCAGGTTTCTTCACAGTCCATTCCCTAGCAGTCCCCTCCCCAGGGACAGCCTGAGGACATTAACACCAAGCAATAGCTCTGTCCCCTGTAGAACCTCCCATCCTTCTGCCTCCACAGCGCCCCCCTACTGCCAAGCTCCCCCACCCTCCAGCCCCTTCAAAACCCATCAAAGCCCCAGGACTTTGAGCACTGCTATCTTTCGGAGTGTCAGGCAACCACGATACTCTCATTCCAAGGGAGGGTCATTTCCAGGTCAGGAGAATGATTTTCCTTCCACTGCTGAGAGCTGCAGAATCCTGGATTTAGGTTCCTTTGTTATGAGGTTTCCTCTTCTGATCCTTCCATAATTAAGTGACACAATTTCTCTTCCCATTAAAAGACAGGAGGCTTTCATTTTCAGACTTGAAGAGCATTTGACTTGAATGGAAGCACTTTTGAGTTCAGAGAGGGGAGATAAGTTCATTTTCATTGCGCACCACAGCTCACCTCTTCATCCGATTTGCTCAGATTAATTCTCCAGTATTTCACATTCTCAAAGAATGTGAAAACCCCACTGATGAGACGGATCATGAAGCTTCCCTGGGCTTCAGTTCCTTCATTAGAAAAAGGAATGATTTGAACCAAATAATTATGCAGGCTCTCCCTGCTTTGAAATACTGACATTTTGTCACTGTCAGAATAAATGGAAGGAGAGCACATGGCTTTGGTCAAAACAAACAGCAGCAGACCTTCTTGACCATTTGGGTTGCTTTTACGTGATTTCTGTAAATGTGGCAAGGAGGAAAGGACAGGTGTTAAATGATGAGGGTTGGCAACTTCCCTCTCCTCTTACAGCCTTCGGAAGGGTGGAGTTTCCTGCTTGGTTCACCAGGCTGTCTTTGGTTGTGGGAATGAACCTGGTGGTAGAAAAGTGAGGGAACAGGAAGGTTCCAGGGAGGCAAGTAGAAAGGAAGAAGAGGGCCTGCCCGGCTGCATTTGAGAGAATTTACTGAGTGTGGAGAGGAGGAGTAGCAGGATTTTGGGCCCTGCCTCGCTTGTGTGCATGTGTGTGCGTGTAAGCGTGTGCTCTGTCTGAAGCTATCCTTCCACCCGCTCCCTACTCTCTGTCATGGCCATTTCAGACCTCCATTATCCTCAAAGGCTTTGGTTCCTCCTGTTCCCCAATCTCCTTCCGTAGTCTTGGCAAATAGTCCGACTTTCTACTTTTCCATTCCAACAGGAATTCTCTCAATCTCTCTCTTCCAAGTTACAGACCTTCCTCCACCTGGACCAGAACGTTGGGGTTCCTTTCTACTGCAGTGGAGGAGCATTCTTTTGTTTTCTCCAAGGTCAACTCTCTCCTCCCGTGCTTTGGACGCCATCCCCTCCATTCTTGTCAGGAACCTTGTAGTAGTGATTACCCCTCCTCTCGCCTTCCCTTAACCTCTTCCTTTCTCAACTGGAAACTTCCATCAGAAGTATTTCAATTTGCTCAAGCCTTTCCCATTTTCACAATATAAAGCCTATGCCCTCCCTCTTCCCATTGCGCTTTCTGTCTCCTTTCTTTCATAGTCTGAGTTTTCAGAAATGTTGTCCCTACACTTGTTTTCTCCATTGTTTTTCCTCTCTTTCCCTGCTTAGCCTTCTGCAATCCGCTACAGCCTTCATTCCCCCATGAAGCTCCTCATTCTAAGCTGGCCAGTGATCTCAATGTCTTTATACCCAATGACGTTTTTCAGTTTTCCTCTTACCTCATTGCCCCAGCAGATTTGACATTGTTGACAACTTCCTTCTTCCTTCTGTTGATTTTCTGGAAACCATAGTCTGCAGGTTTTCTTCATACCATTGACTACTACTTCTCAGTCCCCTCTGACTGCAATTCATCCTACTCTGACCGCTGAGTCTTGGCCTTCCTTCCTGCTCTGTCCTATGCTCTCTCCTGGACCACCCTGGGTCAGCTCATTCACACCCATTGCTTCTGTTATGGTCTAGATTCTGTTGATTCCTAGATTTATAATTCCAGCCCAGGTTTCCTATCTGAGCCCCTCTTTGCTTATCCAACTGCCAACTGACATCTTGACATACACTCTTTAACAGTTTTTAATTTTTAATTTTTTTCTTTTTTGAGACAGGGTCTCGTTCTGTCACCCAGAACAGAATGCAGTGGTGTGATCTAGGCTCACTACAACCTCCTCCTCCCAGGCTCAAGCGATTCTCTTGCCTTAGCCTCCTAAGTAGCTGGGATTATAGGTGCGTGCCACTGCAGCCAAGCTAATTTTTGTATTTTTAGTAGATTCAGGGTTTCGCCATGTTGGCCGGGCTGGTTTTGAACTCCTGTGATTACAGGCGTGAGCCACCATGCCTGCCACTCTTTAATGTTTCCACCAGACAGAAATCTTGGAGTCATTTTTGGCACCCTCTTACTTTTCTTTTCATATCCTGTTGATTGTATCCTCTAAACACCTCTTCAATCTAACCACTTCTTTCCTTCCCTACCGCTGCATCTTTGTCCAGCTTGGACTTGGACTGTTATCTTTGCCTGAAGCACAGTAATAGACTTCGACACTTCCTTGTTTACCTACTTATTCTTGCCCTCCTCTAACTCTTCTCCAACTCTAGACCAAAGTGATCTCTTCAAAATGAAACTCTGATCATGCCGTATTTAAAACCCTTACATAGCTTCCCCTTGCTCTTGGATTAATGAACAAGATTGTTACTGGAGGCTATAAGGCTCAAAATGCTCTGGTCTGGCTGGGCGCGGTGGCTCACGCCAGTAATCCCAGCATTTTGGGAGGCTGAGGCAGGCAGATCACGAGGTCAGGAAATCGGGACCATCCTAGCCAACACGGTGAAACTCCGTCTCTATTAAAAATACAAAAAAAAAAATTAGCCAGGCATGGTGGCGGGTGCCTGTAGTCCCAGCCACTCAGGAGGCTGAGGTAGGAGAATCTCTCGAACTTGGGAGGCAGAGCTTGCAGTGAGCCGAGATCATGCCACTGCACTGCAGCCTGGGTGACAGAGTGAGACTCTGTCTCAAAAAAAAAAAATAAAAAAATTCTCTAGTCCTACTTAACCTTTCTAGCCTAGCCTTATCTGATACATATTCTCCCTCTCTGATCTCTGACTATCTCAATTTCTCAAGGACACTATGGAGAGGGAAAGAGATGCTGTTAATAATTAGTCTTGGACAACAGGCATAAAATATGACCATGCTGAACAAACTGTATGATGCCCTCACTCAGGAATGACATTCTCCTTCCTGCTACAGGCCCTTTTCTTGCTCTAGTCCATCTGCCTTGGAACCTCTGGCCTCTCTTCTTCACTTCGTTAATTCTGACTTGCCTTTCAGGTCTCATCTCAAGATCTACTTTTTCAGGAAAGCCTTTCTTGTCTCCCTACCTCAAATGCTCCTGTGATGCACTTTTGCAACACTTCCTACGGAGCCCCTCCTGAGTGCCATTGATCTCTTTCGAGATTCCTCATCACTGTTGCCACTTTGTGTGCATTTATGAGCTTATTTGATTAATATTTAATCTTCTCTACTGAAGTGTAAACTCTCTGAAGCCAGGAACCGTATCGAGGTTCGCTCACTATTGTATCCCCCACATGCAGCTCAGTGCCTGACACATAATTACTAAGTATTATTCAATAGGTGAATCAACAAAGAAATCAGCTCATTATTGGGGGTAACTATCCATTGGTTTCTTATGTTTCTGCCCATATTATGAATACAGATACTGACTACCTTTGTTTCTGACTATCTGTCTATTCAAGCGTTTTGAATAATGAACAGCCTTGGAAGATACAGATGAAGTCCCCTTCAGAGCAGAGGACAGACGTGCTAGCTTCCCAATATAATAAAGATAATGTCTTCCACTAAAGAAAAGGGCAGGTGTGCTTCTTGCCCATAATAAGTGATTCCATTTCTCTCAGATCAGTGTTCTTCTGCTGGAAACATAATTGACTGCATATGCAGGTATAATATGGCTATTTTCATGTTGCTCTGTGGGAATTGTAGCTCAAGTAACCAATGCAAAAAATATTGAAACCCTGGCACCTGCTGTAAGTAATAAACTGTCTTTCATCACTAACAAATAATCTCGTGTCTTTTTTCAGCACTCATGCTAGTTGCATGTTTGGTAAAATCTGAGATCCTTCACAGTTTTTGACATTAATTATATTTTACTCATTCTGTATATTTCTCAGACTTTAGTATCGAGATGTGCAGAAATAAAACATGTGAATGTCTTGAGTATAAGTCCCTGTTTTTCCTTATGCATTGACAAACTACATTCCTGAGATCACCCCTACATGATAATCTGTAATAGGCAAAGGTTTTATTGACCATCTCTCTTATTTATTCACTTTTTAATGTTCTCTTTTTCTCCTAATTTTGTCATTTTTTCCTCCTATGTTCTTAATCTATGTTCTATTTCCTTTCAAATGGTTACATTAATTTCTCCCAGGATGTTAGCTGATCTTTATAGGGGACTCTTAAAGAGGAAAAACATCCAGAGTTTAGCGAAGTGTAGTAGAAAAAGCCCTGAATCAGAAATTAGGAGACCTAACTTTTACATATGTACAGGCATAACTAGTTATGTGAAATTGGGCAGGTCACAAAGCTCCAGTTTCCTCATCTGAACCCAGTCATTCTTTTATGCATTTATTTATTCATTCAACAATCATTTATTGAATTATTTGCAATAAATGACATAACTGCTGCCTTCAAAAAACCCACAGTCTAATGAGAGAGAAAGACAAACTCAAGATATTAACACAGTGTGAAGGGCATGATAATAGAGGAAATCCCAGGGAGCTGCTGTAGGACCTATGGGATTAGAGCGGAGACAGAGAGCATGGGATTAAACTGTGCAAGGGAGGTAGAGTCTGAGCTGAGTCTGGTAGGGCAAAATAACTTGGCCATGAAGAAGGTGAGGTAGGGAGTTGTAGTCAAAGGCAAGAGAAAGTCCCTTGCAATGCTTGTTGAAGCTTTTCCCTCTTCTCCCTACTTAGGCTTTGCCTTGGCTCCCAATCCCTCCAAACCTATAGTGGTGTCCCTAATGGAGAGTCTTATCACCCCCATGGCCATGGCAAGTTGCCTAGTGGAAGGCAGTATAACAACCCAGTGGAGAGCTCAGGCATCTGCCTCCACCACTAACCCTGCAGTCTGGGCGCCATATTCCTGTCTGCAAAAAGGGAGTCACATTTGGTTTCTCCTGCTGGTTTATCGTGGGGATGTGAGTGCTCAGCATAGTCCTTAGCAAGTGAAAACTATCCAAGTGGTTGCATCAAAATTGGGGAATACTTTGGAAATTATTCATCTCATTTCTCTTTTGTCTCTTTGAGAACATGACATCACCTCTAGTTGGCCCAGGACCTCCATCTGCCTGAGGGTGGGAGAATGGAGCAGAGATTAGAAGTGTCTCAAAGTCACACAGGGAGGCCAACATAATTTTCAGTTTCTGACGTGCAAAATAGGATTAGGCAGTGGGAGGTTAGCTTTGAAACAGAGAATATTCTCTTGAGGTGAAATTACAAGATTTTTATTTCCCTGTCTTGAGTTTCTCCCACCAACACCTTCGTGACAGTCTTCAGAAGAAAGATACAGGCAATTGAGTGCATCTGATGAGAAGAAGCAAGGCAGTCACATTATTTACATCTATGTGAGACAAATAAAAAGAGTTTTATTATTTCAGTCACTAAGGGCTAGGGGCCTCATTCAGAAGACAGTGGTTTTCAACCCCAAGACATGCCCTTGTCACTATATTTTTCAATAGCACATGTTTGGAAAAATGACTGCTTTAAAAATGTATATATCATACCAGGTTGAAAATAACTTCATGCTTCTTAGTAATTTTGGAGAGGTACAAAGCAATCCCAATAATTTGAAGGCATCACCGACTCTTTTAGAGGAGTTTTTGGAGTGCTTTCAATGGTTGAGCCATAAACATGTCCACTGATTTACATATTAAAAATGAAAGAGTGTTGTTTTAAAATATTTGGATTCTGGTCACATAGCAATGCTATTGTGCTTCCAGGGGTTAGCGCAGGATTAGACTTGGTTACTGGAAGTATCAAAATTTGCAAATTATCCTTCAAATAAAAATTATTCAGTTCTTCAGGCTTTTTGCTTATGAGTGGTGCATATTTGCTGGTTGTGAAAATGGAAACCGACACAGGATTTGCTCCAAGTCTGAGCAAGTTGAGTGGCAGGGAGGCTAATAAGGCATCTCACTGCATTATTCCCTTTTCTTCCTGGATGGATGACATGTATTAATGTGCATGTAAATCCTTGCCCCACTTCACTCTAAGAGCTGAAGCAATGACTTAAAAGTCTTTTGCCTGTTTGTTTTTCTTTTTTCTTTTCCTATTTCTAAGTAGTAGACTCATACTGCTAGTTTTGATTGTTTAGTATTTGTGACTTCCTATGGTGAAAGAATGAAGACTTAGTCATTTCATGCCTTGTTCCCAACCCCACTTTCATCCTCCCAAGTGAGTCATATTATAGTTTTTGTTGTTGTTCAGTGTTTGTATTATCATGACCATAAGTATTGTTCACAGCAATACCGTATTTCCTTTTGTGGTTGTCATTAGTGCTCAGTGACAAATATTTTGTTCTCAACTTTTAAGGTACATAGCAGGACTTGCTTTCCCGCTCCCTTTGAATTAGGTAAAGTCATGTGACTAGGTCTAGCCAATGAGCTCCAGGCCAGAACATGTAATTACTGGTGTGAAACTTTCCAGAGCTCTCTTTCTGTCTGGTATTGCTAACTACCAATATTCAAGAAGTTTATGAGTGATGCTAGCATAATGGTGGATTGGAAGATCCAGACCCTCCTTTTACCCATGTACACACTGATTTAATCATAATACATGGGGCAACTTCCTTTCTGATAAACCCAGAAACCGATAAGAAGTTCCTGCATCTGAGATGAGCATGAGACCAGCTGCATAAAAGTCAGTAGGAAAATTCAGGGCACTTTTCTTGGCCTTGTTCTTCCCTTCAGTACAGCACAAAACAAATGGGTAAAAAAAACACAACTCCTGGCTTCTTCCTTAGGAGGTAAAAAATTGAAGCATGTGTCTAATGGTCCAGCTTTCTGAGTGGCTGCCTGAGGGACTGGTTTCCATCTGCCTGAATGTAAGCACTGGCAGGAAGAAGCACCAGGCTGGTAGGGACACTGAAAATAAAGGCAACACTTTGGACTAGTATATATAACCATTTACGATAGCCCCTCCTGGCTCAGCAGAGAATGAGTGGGTGAAAACTCTCAAATGGTAATTTCTCCCTGGGGAAAGAAATTGTTGGAGCATGGCATTTTGCAGAGCTGCCTGAAGTACTGATTTCTGTCTCACCCAATTCAGGGTGCTGATGGGACCTAATATACTCTAGATTCCTGGTGACTACTGAAAAAAAAAAAAAGCTGGAGTACATGCTGCTGCTACAGAGGACCCAGAGTACAGCAGGTAGACACCAGAGGAAGTAAGAGATTATGAGCATATGAAGATAGAAACAAGCAGGATTAGTTATAGTTAAGTCAGATAAAATGGACTTTAAGTCCAAAATAGTAATAAGAGACACAGGAAGTCATATAATGATAAAGGGATCAATTCAGCAAGAAGATATAACAATTCTAAATGTATAAGCATCCAACACCTGAGTACCCAGATTATATATCTGGGTAAATAGTAATTATAACAAGTATATAGTAATTATATATATATGTATATAAAACAAATATATATATAGATAACAAGTATATAGTAATAATAACAAGTAATTATTATTGTATCTAGAGGAAAAGATAGACTCCAATATAATAATATTAAATAGTTAAGGACTTCAACACCCCACTCTTAGCATTATATAGATCATGTAGACAGCAAATCAACAAAGAAACATTGAATTTAAACTGCACTTTAGACCAAATTCACCTAACAGACATCTACAGAACATTTATCGAACAGCTGCAGAATACACATTCTTCTCGTCAGCACATGGAACATTGTCCAGGATAGATCATATGTTAGACCACAGAATGTCTCCTCAAATTTTTTTTTAAAATGAAATCATACCAAGTAACTTCTCAGACCACAGTGGAATAAAACTGAAAATTAATAACAAGAGGAACTTTGGAAACTTTTCAAATACATGGAAATTATACAATGTGCTTCTGAAAGACCACTGGATCGATGAAGAAATTTAGGAGAAGATTTAAAAAAAAAATCCTTGAAACAAATGAAGATAGAAACACAGCATACTAAAAACCCATGGGATACAGCAAAAAGGACTGCTACAAGGGAAGTTTATAGCAATAAGTGCTTACATCAAAAAAGAGAAAGATTTCAAATAAACAATCTGATGACGCACCTCAAGGAACTACAAAAGCAAGAACAAACCAAACCAAAAAGTAGTAGAAGGATCTGATATGATGTTATATGTAGAAAATCCGAAAGATTTCACAAAATCCTGTTAGAACTAATAAATGAATTCAGCAAAGTTGCAGGATACAAAATCAACACACAAAAATCAGTTGCATTTCTATACACTAACAACAAACAATCCAAAAAAGAAATTAAGAAAACAATTTATTTACAATAGCATCAAGATGAATTAAATACCTAGAAATAAATTTAACCAAAGATGCAAAAGACTTGTACATTGAAAACTACAAAACATTGTGGAAAGAAGTCAAAGAAGACACAGATAAATAAAAAGGCAACTTATGTTTTATGAACTGCAAGAAATACTATTGTTAAAATGTTCATGCTACGCAAAGAAATCTAAAGATTCAATGCAATTTCTACCAAAATTCTAATGGCATTTTAATTGAAATAGAAAAGAAAGAAATTCTATAATTTATATGGAACCACAAAAGACCACAAATCAATCTTCAGAAAGAACAAAACTGGAGGTGTTATACTATTTGATTTCAAAATATAGCTATAGTAATGAAAACACTGTGGTTCTTGCCTAAAGATAGACATATAGACCAATAGAACAGAATAGAGAGCCCAGAAATTAATCCATACAAAAACCGATCAATTGCTCTTTGCCAAGGGATCCCAGAGTAAACAGTGGGGAAACATTAGTGTCTTCAATGAATGGTATTGGAAAAACTGGATATCTATGTGTAAAAGAGATTGGATCCTAATCTTGCGCCATACACAAAAATCAACTCAAAATGGATTAACAAGTTAAGCATAAGACTTAAAACTGTAAAACTCCTAGAAGAAAACATATGGGAAAAGCTTTATGACATTGGTCTTGGCAGTGATTTCTTGGACATGACACCGAAAGCACAGGCAACTAAAACAAAAATAGACAAGTAGGATTAATTAAACTAAAAGACTTCTGCACAGTCTTTCAACCAACAGTGTGAAAAGGAAACCTACAAAATGGCAGAAAATATTTGCAAATTGTGCATCTGGTAAGAGATTAATGTCTGAAATATATAAGGAACTTCTACAACCTAATGGCCAAAAGCCACAAATAACCCAATGAAAAAATTGGCAAAAGATTTGAATAGACATTTCCCCAAAGAAGACATATAAATGGCTAACTGGTATATGAAAAGATGCTCAACATCACTAGTCATCAGAGAAATGCAAATCAAAATCACAACGATATATCACCTCACACTTGTTAGAATGGTCATTCTCCAAAAGCCAGAAAATAACAAGTGTTGGTGAACATATGTAGCAGTTGGAAGTCTTGAACACCGTTTACGTGAATGTAAAATGGTGCAGCTGCTATAGAAAACAGTAAGGTGATCTTTCAAAAACTTAAAAATAACTACCTTATGATTCACAATCCCACTCCTGGGAATTTATCCAAAAGAACTGAAATCATGTTTTTGAAGAGATTATTTGCACCCTTATGTTTATTGTAGCATTGTTCACAAAGGCCAAGAGGTGGAAATAGCCTAAATGTTCATTGATGGATGAATGGATAAGGAAAATGTGGTATGTACATAGAATGGAATACTACTTAGCTGTAAAAATAAGCCTATCATATGCTATGACATGGATGAACATTGTGCTAGGACATTGCACTAAGTTAAATAAGCCAGTCACAAAGGGACAAATACTGCATGATTCCATTTATATGAGGTTTTTAAAGTAACCAAACTCGTAGAAACAGAAAATATAACAGTGATTGCTAGAGAATAGGGGTTTGGGGAAGGAGGAAAGGGAGTTGTTCAATGGGTGTAGTGTTTCAGTCGTGCAAGATGTAAAGGTTCAAGGGATCTGCTTTGTGACATTGTACTCGTAGTTGACAATACTACATTGTATACCTAACATTTGTTAAGAGACCAGATCTCCTGCTATGTGTTATTTACCATAATAATAATAATAAATGTTTGCTTCATTACCTTGCATCCATTTGTGACTATTATAAACAGAACCCCCCTTTCAACCTGTGGTGGATATGTAGTATAAGCAAAAAATGAAACCTTATTGTTTCCAGCTACTGAAACTTTGGAAATGTTTGTTACCACACTATAACCAAGACATTCCCAACTGATAAACATTTCTTGAATAAATGTTTATTTTTTCCTGAAAATAACAACACCTCATTGAAAAAATTTGCTTTATCTTCTTTGTACTTGTCAGAAATTAAACTCTAAAACTCTCCATCAGAAATATAAATCTCTTCTGAATATTGTTTATCAAGGACTCTATTAATTTCATCTTTTCTTTGGGACTTTCCAACCAAGGATTGCTCTCTAGCCTCCTGCACAACTGTCTTCCTGGAGATACCCTTCATCTCTATACTATGCAGCATAAATTCCCTGGTTTCTACAACTCAAGTTGGCAAAGTCTTGCTTACTATTCCAACATCTATCCTCTCAGTTAGCGGATTACATTTCCTACTGTTCCTCACAGTAGGTTAGCTCTGTAACGTATTTCTGGCCAATGAGATGCAAACATTAATGTTGTGTGTGACCTTTGGGAAGTGTCCTTAAAGGGATGGGGCTCGCTCTTCTTTGTCCTTTCCTATACCAGGGTTTTTCAACTTTGGCACTATTCATATTTTGAACCAGATAATTCTTTCTTGTGGGCATCTGTCCTGTGCATTATATTAATCATGTTCAGTAGTATCTCTAGCTACTACCTGCTGGATGTCAGTAGAACCCTCTCCTCCAGTTGTGGCAATTGGTAGTGACTTCAGACCTTGCCAAGTGCCCCCAAATGGGCAAAAATCATCCCTTTTGAGAACCGTTGCTCTGTACCAGTGAATCTCAGACTTGACTGTAAGTCACAATAATGGGGAAACCTGTACACGTATAGATGGCTGGATCTTCTTCCTAGAGTTCCTGATTTAGCAGGTCTGGGATAGGGCTTGGGAATTTGCAAGTTCCTAGGAGGTGCTGAAGCTGCTGGTCTGGGACTGCACTGTGAGAACTGCTGATCTGTACTACTTTGCTTAGCAGATAAACCTGTGGTTCCTACCAAAAAAGTGTAACAATAGCATTGAACATGGAAGGGTTGTGAACTACAGGCCATCAAGGTAAATCTTGATAGTGGAGTTCAGGAATTTAGAAATCATGCAATTACGTGAAATTGGAACGCAGCACCAAAAACTATGGTTTATGCATTAGATGAAGATTTGGTTTACATATGCTCTAAATGCAGTGATTTTTCTCAAATAACAGAGATGATCAAGATGAAAAGAAACAATCTCAAAAGAAATAATAAAGATGATAGCGATGAATCTTATTAGTCTATAATGTGCATGCCCACCCATCTTTATTCCATAGGTTTCCAATTGCTGTTGTCAAGCTTTCTGTGGTAAATTTTATATAAATTTCCAGAGGCTATGTTAAAAAAAGCTATTATACAAAACTCTTTTCATTTAGTGCCACATACTTTTTAATACCTTACCTAAATAATTTGTGTTGGACCAGCACAAAACTGGGGGGCATTAATGCTGTACACATTTCTGCAGATGGGAGAAAGACTAATAAAAGAAATCATTATGGCCTGAAATTTAATAGATGTCTTGTATTTAATCTCCTAGGTTTACTAGACATGACAGAAGTCTGCAGAGGCATTTTTAGATCATCACTTTTTAGCACTAATCTGTGCCTGCCCTGCATGTCTGGTGCCAACGTTTAATTGTAGCCGAGAGAATCTGAGAAATGAACGAATCTCTCCCCACACCAGCAAGCTACAAACAAAATCAATAGCTCTGTGCTGGCAACATTATTTTATTGTTGTCCCCTTAATCTCCTCTACTCTTTTGCAATTAGTTTTATTACTACTGCTCATTTAATGAGACCATGGAGTTTGGTGCCAGATGGTGCCATTAGTTAAATCTGGAAGACTCTAATGGAATTGAGTTCAAAGCAGGTTAAAAGTAATAGAATTACAAATTTTAATGGTCATCACCTCATAGCACACCGCTCTGTGTACCTGTTACATACCAGAAATTAGTGCCAGTTTCAAACAGAAAGGCTTGGATTAAAGTTCAGAGAGACCAAGGGTGCTCATTCACTCACTCATTCATTCAGCAAATATTTAATCATATTCCTATCTGGGTGCTTCAGGATACCATAAATAAGACAGTCATGGTTTCTGCCTCATGGAGCTTAGAGTCTACTAGAGGAGAAACACAACATCAAGCAAACCAGTAAGATCATTATGCATTTGTGGTAAGTGCTAGGAATGGGGGAAGCAGGGAACTGGCATGGAGCGTTAGAGGATAGAGTGGTTTAGGTCGGGGCTTGATCAAGGGAAGCTCTTTGAGGAGGTGCTCTTTAAGCTGAGATTTGAGTGGTAGAGAGAAGCTGATTGGGGGCATGCAAGAGGAATGTCATTATTGTCTGATGCAGTGAATAGCATGTGGAAAGGTCTTGGGATGGAAGTCATTTGGTGTCCCCAAGGAACTCAAGGACACTTAGTGGGGAAGGGAGGATGGGTCGAGATGAGGCAGGAGAGTGGCCAGAAACTGCTGGACCCAGTGTTGTGCATGAGTGAGATGAATGAGCATTTAGAACCTGAGATTATCCAGGGATTTTAAATATGCCTTTGTGCCAAAGTGCTGATGAGTAAGACTTGCAGCAAGAACACCTTTTGGTCAGGGCAGTAAATACTCATGAGAGCATCATGACCTGGTCAGTATATAAAGTCATCAGAAGCATACTTCTGTCCCTTGGTGAAGAGGGCAGGCAAAACTGAGGCAATAGTTTGATTCATAAAGTTGCCTTATATAACAGTAGCAGTAATTTAAACTTTGCATCCCTGCCTTCTTACAGGGCACATCTATTGTGTTTAGGTCTCCTCATCTTCCTGGTTGGTAACAGTGCCTGGCCTGCCTTTAAAGAACATCCCTGCTCCCCACCACATCCCTTGGCAAATGACTGCTGTCCCATTCCCAGTGTTGCCTTTCCTGGTCTTTTGTCCTGGGCTGAGGCGCCTTCTTTCCTGTTGAATGAGTTTGCATCCATCAAGGCCAAGGTCAAAGAAACACATGATCTCCTGGGCACTGAGCTTGAGAGAAGAACACAAACTGCCAATGTTTCCATCATCTCTAAGAAGTCTTTCTTCAGCTTCTCTCTGAATTCCTCCAGGGATTTGTACTACCTGTGTTGGCACCCACATTTGCATTGTTTATGAAGGATAGGCTGGATTATTAGTTCATTTCAGATATTCTCCGGACCTGTTGCCTTACATGTAGCAGATACTAAAAGTATCTGTTGAATTGAATTCTTACTAGTGGTTACCAATTGTTGAGTAATTAATTGCCAAGTACTCTTCTAGAGCTTGTTATTTAATCTGTATATGATGACTAATTTAATGTGTTAACTTGGCTAGGCCATGGTACTCAGACATTTTGTCAAACACTATTTAAGACGTTTCTGGGAAGGTATGTTTAAATATGAGATTAACATTTAAATTAATAGACTTCGTGTAAAGTAGATTACCCTCCATTATGTGGGTGGGCCTCATCCAATCAGTCAAAGGCCTGAATAGAAAAAGACTGATGTCCCCCGAGCAGGAAGACATTCTGCCAGTCAATTGCCTTTGGCTGAAGCAGCAACTCTTCACTGGGGCTCCAGCCTCCCAGCCTGCACCACACACTTTGGACTTGCCAGCTTCCACAATCATGTGAGCAAATTCCTTAAAATCTCTCTTTCTTGTGAATTTGTTTAACTTCTTTGTAGATTCTAGGTATTGGCCCTTTGTCAGATGGATAGATCGCAAAAATTTTCTCCCATTCTGTAGGTTGCTTGTTCACTCTGATGATAGTTTCTTCTGCTCTGCAGAAGTTCTTTAGTTTAATTAGAGCCCATTTGTCTATTTTGGCTTTTGTTGCCATTGCTTTTGGTGTTTTAGTCGTGAAGTCTTTGCCCATGCCTATGTCCTGAATGGTATTGCCTAGGTTTTCTTCTAGGGTTTTTATGGTTTTAGGTTTTACATTAAGTCTGTAATCCATCTTGAGTTAATTTTTGTATAAGGTGTAAGGAAGGGATCTAGTTTCAGCTTTCTGCATATGGCTAGCTACAAGGAAAAAACAACCAACCCCATTAAAAAGTGGGCAAAGGATATGAACAGACACTTCTCAAAAGAAGATATTTATGCAGCCAACACTCATATGAAAAAATGCTCATCATCATTGGTCATTAGAGAAATGCAAATCAAAACCACAATGAGATATCATCTCACGCCAGTTAGAATGGCAATCCTTAGAAAGTCAGGAAGCAACAGATGCTGAAGAGGATGTGGAGAAATAGAAACACTTTTACACTGTTGGTAGGAGTGTAAATTAGTTCAACCATTGTGGAAGACAGTGTGGCAATTCCTCAAGGACCTAGAACTAGAAATACCATTTGACCCAGCAATCCCATTACTGGGTATATACACAAAGGATTATAAATCATTCTACTGTAAAGACACATGCACACATATGTTTATTGTGGCACTGTTCACAATAGCAAAGACTTGGAACCAACCCAAATACCCATCAATGATAGACTGGATAAAGAAAATGTGGCACATATACACCATGGAATACTATGCAGCCATAAAAAGGGATGAGTTCATGTTCTTTGTAGGGACATGGATGAAGCTGGAAACCATCATTCTCAGTAAACTAACACAAGAACAGAAAACCAAACACCACACGTTCTCACTCATAAGTGGGAGTTGAACAATGAGAACAAATGGACACAGGGAGGGGAACATCACACACCAGGGCCTGTTGGGGGGTGGGGTTGGGGGAGGGATAGTATTAGGAGAAATACCTAATGTAGATGATGGGTTGATTGGTGCAGCAAACAACCATGGCACATGTATGTATACCTATGTAACAAACCTGAAGGTTCTGCACATGTGCCCCAGAACTTAAAGTATATATTTAAAAAATCTCTCTTTTTCTCTCCCTCTATATTTTGGTTCTCCTTTCTGGAGAACCCTGACTAAGAACACACCTGACATCTAACCATTTACTCCCATTTTATAGATGAGAAAATTGAGGTTCAGAGGTGCTGAGTGCCATGCCCAAGGGTATACACCTGGTACATGATAGAGCCAAGATCCCAGTCCAGGTCTTTCTGCGCCAAAACACAGCTCCTTATGCATGAAATCCACAAATAAGAACACAATGACCTACATACAACACAAACTGTACTTCCAATTAAGTAGTTCTCCTTTTTAATCATTCAAAAACTACCTTGGGACTTACAGTGCATGGGAATCATCAATATGTAAATACCTTATTATCCAGGTGATGTGTAAAAGTGTCCAGTAGCACAGAAGATTGGTTAATAGGATGCTGTGTCCCAGCTTTTTACTGCACTTGTACTTGCTTCGAATATTTAGGACCTCTATATAAAATTATCTTCCCCAAAGTCATAATTTCCAAGAAGATCTTATACCCACACTATTTTCATAAGCAGTCAACTGCAAGATCTTTAGAACCATGAGGGGATCTCAATACACAACAATTTAAGATTAACCATTTTGTTGAATGTACGATTATTTCACCTCCCCCAAAAGAGTGAAATTAAAATAGAGAAAAATAAACAGCACACGTGGAATCCTGAGCCTCTTGATGCCTTTTGCCTTGGGCTAAAGTTCTCTGGTGAGTTGTAAACTTCAAAAGTGTCCTCAAACTGGAACCTTTCCATAGGAAAAGTCAGCAGAAAATATTGACCCCAGGATCAATTATTTCTGTTTAAGTTACAGATTGCTGCAGTCAAAATAAGCAGCCAGTGTTTGATAAAGACAGCTCCTCTTAGGAAGAATTGTCATCCCCAAACACATAGAGAGACACTCTCTCTCGATTACAATCGTGATTTCCAGAATGGAGAAGATGACGATGATGATGAAGATATTGATTATGTTTGCTCTTGGAATGAACTACTGGTCTTGCTCAGGTAAGGTATTCACCAACCTGGCCACCTGCTCTGGATGATGCAGAGCCACGCTGGCGCCTGTATCTTGTCTCACTTTGCCCCATGTGCTTGCATGTCCAGGTTTCCCAGTGTACGACTACAATCCATCCTCCTTAAGGGATGCCCTCAGTTCCTCTGTGGCAAAAGTGAATTCCCAGTCACTGAGTCCGTATCTGTTTCGGGCATTCAGAAGCTCATTAAAAAGAGTAAGTGTACAATGTAATCTTCTCTGCTCCTCCTTCCAATGCTGTCTGCCTTTTGTCAGTTCATTGGATATACTTTTAAGAAATTTTCTCCAGTTTAAAAATGATAGTAGCTAGTCATCTCTTTCATACTGTCTCTTTTCTTTGACAGAGAAAGGATTTAATTACAATTTTTGTCATGAGGCTATCCAAACCACTTTTGATGATTGATTCTTCTGCTGTATTCTCCTCTCTAACCCTGTCTTCTGGTTCCCTGCATCCTGCTTTTGTACTTGAAGTCCTCATGATTCTTTCTGAGGTGTTTTATTAAGAACTTCTCATTTATTGGAAATGAGCCTCCTTTCAAATTCAGCAGTTCTGCTCCTAATACTTACTGGAAATAATCTGGCTTTTGAGCCAAAGAAATCCACCTTTCCTTGTCAATTTGGTAATAGTCTGTTTCCTCTTAGCTTTGGGAGCTAAAGAAAGAGTAATCACTTGGGCTTCCAGTGACTAAGTCTGTGATATGCAAGGAAAGAAATGTAAAAATATCCTTCAAAGGAAATGAGAAACATAAGCAGCAAGTCATCTCCCTTCTTCCTGTTCCCCAGGTAATTTCACTGCCTTATTATCATCTGCATGGGGCTCATTTGGAGGTAGGAATGAACGTATTTTCAAGCAAATTTAGGTTAAGGGGGGAGGTAGAGAGGTTCTATAAAGTTGCACGTCTTAGGAATGAAGGCTCTGTATAGCCAGGCAGCATGGGAATGAGAATGAAGACACGGCTGAAGGTCCAGGCAGCAGAGGCCAGATGGGCATTGCTTTCTCTCTGTCTGCCTGCTGCCTTCTCCCATCTCTCCTGGACTGACTCTTAGCTTGTTCCCTCTGCTACTCTGTGGAGCACATGGCTCATGGTTTCCTAGTTCTAGTCTCCAAATACAAGATATTCAGCTTGATCTTCAGAAACTGGCTCCTAGTTCTGTTTTCCAAATTTCAAGGGAAATGAATCAAAAGGACCCAGTTTTATTTTCTAGTTTGATTATAGTTCATGAAGACTACGGGCTATGCTTTTTTTAGGTGCCATTCCAGAATCATGGCCAGAGTGGGGTCACTTGCTCTGGATGTTGTGGTGTGGAGGCACTGGTCAGCTGCCACACCGAAGGTTGAGCTGCTCCTGGATCAGAATACAGAACCCCCTTTCCTTCCTTGTATCGTATTTCAAATGCCAGTTTCCATTGGCATTTAATGAAATCCACTTGTGGTGGTGTGGAATCGGGGTCTTGTTGCCAACCCTGCAGATGAACAGTTTAAATTTACTTTTGATTTAGCTATTGCTCACTACAGAAGAAAGTTGGCAGTTTATTAGATGAATAAGAGCATGAGGATAGATCCCAAGAGAACCAGTTACTGACACCCTGGAAATCTGGCCTGTGGAGATGAGCTATTGTGAGGCACAGCCACCAGAGCGTGTTCTGGCTCATGCACCATCTTGGTATGGTCACCCAGACTTGAGCCCAGACACACATGCACCTAAAAATAGATACAATTATATGTGATGTGTGTGACTCTTGATGAGCACACGAAAAAAGTTGCCTCTCCACCTCAGGTATACGGCTCCTTTACCTGGAGGTCTGCCTATTCTTGCCTCTCCCTAGCCTTTTCTGATTATTCAAATTCATTGGTCAAGCTACAGTCACTGTGCCCTCTTGTTGAGAACTCTATTTCTTCTCCCACTGGAAGGGAGATTCTCTTCCTTTGATCTCTCCTGGTGATATTTTTTCCTATTGGGAGTGTTTCATATTTTGATTTATGTTGTGTGTATTAACCATGTCTTCTATAAACACCCTATAGATGGCTCCAAATATACCAATTCTCTCTACCCCAGCAGACATGAGGGATACACTAAAAGGCAAAGCCCTCAGGAGAGAGTTGAGTGAATAGATCACTAGCACTGGGGTTACAAACAATTCACAAAAGAGGAAATACAAAAGACTAAGAAAGATTTGGAAAAGTATTCAACCTCTCTGATAGAAAAAATGTGCAGAATTAAAATAGCAATGTGAAAAAGAAGAATAACAAGGTAAAAGAATAACAGGGTAAAAAAACATCACAACTACTGCTCGAGAGTTTGTAATTTTGTAAAATTGTATTTGAAAAGCAAGTTGGAAATATGTGTTAAACATATTTACTAGCATGTTAAACGTTAAATTAGTAAATATTTAAAACTTTCAATTGCATAGTTTCACTTCTAAGAATATGTTCAAAGCAAATAAGTGGTTTAGTCATGAGTATTTGGGGGTACGGTTCAATCATTGTAGGGAGAAGGGTTGGGCCTTTCTGCTTTGCCCCCAGGTTTGCTTACCAAGCACAGTGATTTTCTACTAAGACTGCACATCATCATCGCACGGGAGCTTTAAATATTTCTGATGTCCAGGAGGGATGGTCGACTCCTTAAATCCCAGTCTCTGAGGGTGGGACTCATATTCTTAAATGTTCTCCTGCTCATTCTAATGTGTGGCCTGGGTGAAGAACCACTGGGTATTACCAACAGACCTAGATAAAATATTCTTGTAATTGATTTCAAGTTACTCACCTCCTGGGCTCCAAATCTGAAAAAGGATGAGAAAGGAAAAAATCCACATGACTTTAGCACTGATGGTTTTCTTGCTCCAACCTTGACATTAGGCTCACTTGGACTGTTCCCTCAGTGGACACGAGCAGAGAAAGGAAAGGTGGGCACTGGCCCTGTGCTGGGCAGGGGGAAGCAAAGAGGACAAGTTGAGCTGTGGTTTCATAGGGAGCAGTTTCTACCAGGGAAAGAGAGGGAAAGGAGATGGGGAGGGAGGGGAAGGGGAAGAAAGGGGAAGAGGAAGAAGACACAGTTAAATAAACCAAATTAATTTCCAATAGTGGAGAGTACCATAGAGGAGGGTAAGCAGGTTGACATGATAGGCCTTGCCTGAGGCAGCAGTCAGATGGGACAAGTGTCCTCTGATGTTGCATCTTTGAGCTAAGACTCACTCCAGTGACAAGAAGTTCCCACCATGGAAAGACCTTTTGAGGAATATTGGGGTGAACTGGCGGAGTCAGTGGGAGGGCCCTGAAGGATAAAAGACCTTGAGAGGGAGGCTGGCTAGAGCCAAGTGAGCCTGGGAGAGAAAGGTAGGAATGCAGAGAGGTCAGAGAGGTGGGCATGAGTGGGACATGCCTAGGTCGTGATTTTGAGGAGTTTGAGGTCTGTGTTAAGGGCAATGGGTAGCCCCCAGGGACACTTGCATTTGCAAAACATCTCTGCTTAGCTTGGGCCACCGTAACAAAGTGCCATGAACACATAACAAACCATGGTCTAGGTGGTGCATAAACAACACCAATTTATTTCTCAGAGTTCAGGAGGCTGAGATCCAGGATGAGGGTGCCAGCATGGTCCGGTTCTGGTGAGGGCCCTCTTCTGGGCTGCAGACTGCTGATTTCCTGTTGTATCCTCATATGGCAGAAAGAGAGCTAGCTAACTCTCCAGCCTCTTCTTATAAGGATGCTAATCCCACTTGTTTTTTATTAATTTTTTTTGCACACAAAACAATAAACATTTTCTAAAAATACATATAAACAAAAAGATGCATATCAAACATATTAGGAAGGTTGCGCATGGGAAGATGGGGAATAGAAATGGGGGGTGAGAATTAAAGAAAATAAATGAGAGAGGGACTTTGTATGGATCAATGATAATAACTCAATCCTCTATTTAACAAAGAAGAAGGAGAAGGAAGAGGAAGAAAAAGAAAGTTGGATAAAGGATCAGAAAGGGAGGAAAATAGAAAAAATTAGAGTATGACTCCAGGGTAGACCTGTTTTGTTGTCGCTGGGTTGGTTGGTTGGTTTGTCTGTTGTATTTTTCATATGTTTTGCCATGTTGGCCAGGCTGGTCTCGAACTCCTAGCCTCAAGTGATCAACCCGCCTCAGCCTCCCAGAGTGCTGGGACTACAGGCATGAGCCACCACGTCCAGCCCCTACATTGCGTCTGGCCTCCGTGGTAGACCTCCCAGACAGGGCGGCTGGGCAGAGGCGCTCCCCACATTCCAGACGGGGCGGCCGGACAGAGGTGCTCCTCACTTCCCAGATGGGGCGGCTGGGCAGAGACGCTCCTCACTTCCTAGACGGGGCGGTCGGGCAGAGGCGCTCCTCACTTCCCAGACGGGGCGGCCAGGCAGAGACGCTCCTCACTTCCTAGATGGGGTGGCGGCCAGGCAGAGGCTGTCCTCACTTCCCAGACGGGGCGGCCTAGCAGAGGTGCTCCTCACTTTCCAGAAGGGGTGGCCGGGCAGAGACGCTCCTCACTTCTTCCCAGACGGGGCGGCCGGGCAGAGGCGCTCCTCACATCCCAGACGGGGCGGCCGGGCAGAGGTGCTTCTCACTGCTAATCCCACTTATAAGCGCTCTACCTTGAAGACCTAATAACCTCCCAAAGGCCCAGCCTCCAAATATCACATCAGGGATTAGAGTTTCAATATACGGATTGGCGGCGGGGGACAAACAGTCCATTGCAATCTCTCTAGCTGCTGTGTGGAGTGGGGTGTGAGGGGAGAAACTGAGCATGGTGAGATGCTGGTGTGGGGTCTCAAGTCAGGGCAGGGAAGATGCGGGGAGAAGATAGATTTGAGGTACATTTGGAGGCAAAGCCATGGAGGTTTGGGATCCTTGAGGTCTCCATGCCTTATTTGTGTGTCCATTTTACCTTTCAACCTCTTTGCATTTTTTGATTTTTGGCTTTCTAAATTATTCTCAGCTAGCCATTTCTGATCTTTACTTTTTGTCCATTAATAAGGGATTCATTTGAAAAACCTAAGTGACCAGTGATGCCCTATTAGTGAGGGTTCTCCAGAGAAACAGAACCAATATGACATGCATACATATATAAATGGATGCATATGAATATATGAGAGAGAGAGAGAGAGACATTGAGAGAGAGAGAGAGAGAGATTTATTATAAGGAATTGCCTCACGCAATTTCAAAGGCTGGAAAGTCCAAAAGGAAAAAAGAAAATCTGATGAGGTAGGCCAGCAGGCTGGAGATTCAGGGATAACTTATACTTTAAATCCAAAGGCAGTCTGCCGGCAGAATTCCTTTCTGTTGGGAAGATTTCTGTCTTTATTCTATTAAGGCCTTCAACTGATTCGATGAGGTCCACCCACATAATGGAGGGTCATCTGCTTTACTCAAAGTCCATTGATTTAAATATTAATCCCATTCAAAGAATAGCTTCACAGAAACATTCAGAATAGTGTTGACCAAATATCTGGGCACCATGGTTCAGTCAAGTTGACAATATAAAATTAACCATTACAATTGTCAAATGGAATTGCTATGGGTCTTTTATTTTTATATATTTGTATTTCTTTTAAAAATAAAAACCAAAATGTAATCATTACAAAAAGTCAAAAAATACAAGAAAGGGAAAATGAAAAATAACATTCATTATCCATTTATCTGAGAAACACTATATCACCCATGAGAGCATATCCTTTTGGAGTTTTTTTATTCATATGAAGGTAAACAATGTATTTTTAAAGAAAAATAGGTCCATACTATAATACTGATTGTAAATTCCCATAATTTATTTCAGCAATAATGCTGGGTTTTTAATTTTCTCCAGTTGACTTCTTTCTTTTTTTGGAAATGAATTATTTTATTTTATGAGTATCTTGGTAAGTTTTTTTTACTATACTTTAAGTTTTAGGGTACATGTGCACAACGTGCAGGTTTGTTACATATATATACATGTGCCATGTTGGTGTGCTGCACCCATTAACTTGTCATTTAACATTAGGTATATCTCCTAATGCTATCCCTCCCCCCTCCTCAACTGACAAATGGGATCTAATTAAACTAAAGAGCTTCTGCATGGCAAAAGAAACTACCATCAGAATGAACAGGCAACCTACAGAACGGGAGAAAATTTTTGCAATCTACTCATCTGACAAAGGGCTAATATCCAGAATCTACAATGAACTCAAACAAATTTACAAGAAAAAAACAAACAACCCCATCAACAAGTGGGCGAAGGATATGAACAGACACTTCTCAAAAGAAGACATTTATGCAGCCAAAAGACACATGAAAGAATGCTCATCATCACTGTCCATCAGAGAAATGCAAATCAAAACCACAATGAGTTGACTTCTTATTGTTGAGCATTTAGGCTGTCCCCCATTTCTTGAATTACACAGAATAGAAATTTACTGGCAGAGAGTGAGTTCAAATGAAACAGCAAAAATGTTAGATGTTTCTCCCTATTCTTGAAAGACCCCTTCAAGATGCAAAAGAGATTGCAAAGTTATCTCATAGCTCAATAAAATGATCTGTACCCCCAAAAAGCCCACATTTTCATCTTTTCAGCTAAGCTTTTGTGTTGCCAGTTGCTTCCATCAAATTGCTTTTAGGTGAATTGCTGAAGCACACTCTGCAGTGGAGGGCCCCAAACAATGGACTTCAGTTAACGGGAGAGGTTTTTAGTTTTTAATTTTTTAATGAGACACAGATTTAACGTTCAATATATTAAAATTATAAATATATGAGGTAGTAATTAATGGCGATGTTGAGTTTTTATTTCTACTTGTTTTCAGAAAATTCTACTTTTATCAGCACTCATTATGTGTCCTATGTTAGGAGACATAAAGATCCCCATCCTAAGCTTGGAGTTTTGCCACTTTTTTTCCAAAACAAAATGTTCTGCATGTGCCTATTATTCCCTACTTGTAAGTAGTTCTTGCTCTCACAGAAAGAGCACTGCCTCCATCTCTCTCTTCCCTGGGCGGTACGTTCAATGTGCTGCTGACTTCAATTTGCTGCAAGGTGGGTTCAGAAACTAAGAGGGAAGAAGTGACTTGGATCCTGGGGGTGTTGTCAGGTACTGGACCATGGCGGGCTCCCCACTGGCTTCCTGCTGCCCCCTTGTTCCTGCCCCAATCTGTTTACCTTGCAGCAGCCACGGCAATTCAGGTGCTGCTCTTAAAACCCTGTGATAGCATCTCGCTGCAGTGAGAATGAAATCTAAACACCTTCCCGTGGGCTCCAAGACCATACCTGACACGCTCCATCTCTCCAAAGTCACAGTGTATGGTTCCTGCCTTGGTCAGGTTGCTCCAGCCACAAGAGTCCCCAGGGCATTGGCTCTGCTTTCTATTCACAGGATGAGCTTCTTCCCATCCTTCAAGGCTCAGTTTAAATTGGCCTTCCTTGGGAGGATTTTTCTGGCATTTTCTCTAAAACAGCTGCTTCCTTCCCTCACCCCCATTGCCATGTTGTTGTTTTTCTTGATAGCCCCATAACTATCTGGGATGATCTTGTATAATTTTCTTTGATGTGTCCACTGTGTGGCACCTCCTCTGGAATTTAAGCCACGTGGCATCTTCCCTGCTCTGCCTCTGGTGCTGAACACACAGTGAGTACTCAAGAAGTCACAGGACTTTGTGACATCAGAACTCCCCAGATTTGTCATGGAGTTTAGATTATTTTCCTTTGTGGAAAGGAGAATAAAATCATTTAAATTCATTCACATATCAGAACTGCTCAAGCAGGAAGCTAGGGCTGGAGAATGGTCTGTACTGCAGAGAGCATTTGTTGCTTAATTATTTATTTCAAGAATTATTAAAAAATTATGGAGCAATAGGAAAATGACACTTAGAAATATGTACAGTTGATTCTTCTTACTTGTAGTAGTTATGTTCTATAAAATTACCATTAACACTGAATTAGCAAACACAGAATCATTGCTCCTAGGGGAAATAGAAGGTTTGGTTCCTGTGAGCCTCGGGTCACAACATTTTCATCAACCCATCAATACTAACCTTGTTTTTGTGAGTTCCTGCTTAAAGATGCTTAAATTAATATATATTGTTGATTCATTAACATTGAACTCATGACCAACAGCACTGTGACTCCTGCCTGAACAAAGCTTACCTTACTCACATATTTTCCATGTCAGGTGCATCACAGCCTTGTGCTTTGGAACACTAGTGGGTTCTTCCACAGCAGGCTTGGGGGCCATCTTAAACACTAAAGCTACTAACAAAAAGCACAAAAATGCAAAAAAAAGCCACTAAATAGACCATAAAAAGCACACCTGTTTTCAATATGAGAGTTGAAACAAGAAGGAAGAATGTCTCCTTGTTCGGCTTCTATTGATAACATGCATGTTGGGTGACTGAAGATTTTTGTCATTCTGCATTTGTCCCTAGATGATTGCCAAAGTAAGTGCTACTAGTATTGATTTTGGGGTTACAAATAAATTTTAGTGAGTAGGTGAGTTTGCCAATATGGAATCCACAAATAGTGAGGATCAATTGTCACTGTAAAGTGTTAGAAGCAATACTGGCCTTGGAGTCAGAACACCTACATTCTGCTTCCATTTTTGTCACTAAACTACTGTCCGACTTTGTTAAGTCACTTTTCCTCTCTGGTCTGCAGAAGAAAGGCATGGAACTAGGTGATTGCTAAGATAATTTATTGCTTTCATGGTGGACGATTCTGTAATTTTTTTCTCATGGGGTAGAAAGAATGGTTTATAGCATCATAAACTTCAGAAATGCATTGATCACACTCTGATACTTTATTTTTGTGAAGGTTGAGGTCCTAGATGAGAGCAACTTGGTCATGAATTTAGAGTTCAGCATCCGGGAGACTACATGCAGGAAGGATTCTGGAGAAGATCCTGCTACATGTGCCTTCCAGAGGGACTACTATGTGGTAAGTGGGAGGAGACCCGTCCCAGAAACCAACAAAAGGAAAAGCCTCACTTCTTCCATGACCTGGAGTCACACAAAGACCTCGGTCGCTGCCTGGCTAGCATCTGGCCACACTGCTAACATGTGGACACGGTGTCCCCTGGTGGGGGAAGTGTTACTCCGTGGCTGAGCATTGAGCTGTGGAGTCTGAGATCCTGAGTGATCCTGACAAATTACTTTATCCCTAGTGCCTCAGTTTCCTGCTTTTTAACATGAGGATGAATTTGTATCAGGTAAAGTGAATACAACACCAGAGACAAATCCCAGACACACTTAAAATTCTCTTACAAAGGATTACGAAACATTGACTCTTCCTGGCACATGTCACATTCTTTTGCCGTTGACTGTTGAATGACATCTGTCTTCCCTACTGGTTCAGGCTCAGTGAGATCAGGAACATGGCATGTTCGTTTTCGTGTCTCTCATGACCAGAATGTGTACAGCACTGTTCCATGGTGAGCAGGTCCACGCAAACCTAACCCCAAAGGCCAAGGGAGCTGAGAGGCTGAAGAAAGAGGCTCCCAAATCCAGTTTCTCAGAAAAGCAAACAAACAAACAAACAAAAAACACTTCATAGGGACTAACAAACAGAACCCATGTCTTGGGTGGAGGTGAGACAGTGGATCCCTGTGCCATTACCTCCCAGATCCAGGGCTTACATACTTTAGGGAATTTGACCCAAGACCAGGATTTACGGTATGCACATGAAAGCGGAAATCTTAGAGGGATTCCCAGAAACGGGTTAATCAGAAGTCAGCATGGCAGATTGGCATCCAAGGTGGAATAGCTTTAGTCTCCACAGACACTTAGTCAACACCCATGGGCAATAATCCCATCTGAACAGGGCAACGCCAGCAGTCCAAAATTTGCTTTCCAAAGTGTTTGTATTCTGAGGTTCAAGCTCGTGGGTTTTGTTACTTAAAAGAGGATTGTTTGATTTGTTATTTGTTTCATGAAACTACTCACTGTGACTCTGTTTTACAAAGGACTCATACCAAAGTGTCGCAAGCTTCTATTTCTAATGAAATCTGAGGGCGAAGAAGAAGAGAGTGAAGTCCTATGGGGTTCTTCATCATTTCTTTTTGTCCGAATGAAAATTGACTCAGGGAAGCCCAGTTAGCACTCATGGGGGAAATGTTTGCTTTTCCTTGAGACTTGTAATGGGTCAAACAGCCAAGAGATGATTTACTTGATGGAGGCTATCCCTTTCCACAAGCAGCTGAAGAGAGAACTCACCACTTTGTCTTTTCCAGCCCACAGCTGTTTGCAGAAGCACCGTGAAGGTATCTGCCCAGCAGGTGCAGGGCGTGCATGCTCGCTGCAGCTGGTCCTCCTCCACATCCGAGTCTTACAGCAGCGAAGAGGTATGACTGGGGCCTTGTCTCCTCCCAGACCGCACCTCTTAGGGTCTGTGTGGGATTGTGAAAAACAGAGTGGTTTGCTGGGTAGCTGGGTCATCACCTGGGCTTGGGGACACAGAGCTCTGCTGACACAGTGGGATTCTCTCTTGGACACCTACAGCCTCATTGTCCACATCCCCTACTTCTCCCAGCTTATTCTTTCACTCTTGTATGTTCTCTCTCTTTCTCTCTCTCTCTCTGTCACACACACACACACACACACACATGCACACACACACATACACGCACACACACGCACACACACTTGATTTCCCTGGGATTGGGAAATGGCCTTCAAGTAACAATTAGCAAACCTTTAAAGTTTCAGATCTAAGTATGTGGCTCGCTGGCACTGTGGTTTAGTGCAATCAAGAAGGACATTTTTGTTGGACCAGGGTTCAAAACTATTTCTCAGCTCTGCAGTCCAGGTCAGGATACTTGACTTTCATTTAACCCTTATGATCCATGGCTTCTTCATCTGTTAAGTGCTAGCAGTCATAAAGACCACCTTATAGGTTGTCGAGAGAATCTGTAAGCTGATGGACATGAAGGATCTGGCCTGGCACTGGGATACTCAATGGATGGCAGGAACCTTACTTTTCCTCAATTGCATTGAAGGTGATTTGCAATAATACTGCAATATTAATAATATATATTTTTTTCCTTGAAATTATATTATATAAGTGTCCAATTATTGGCTGCTTTCCTTACTAGACTGTGTGTCTCATGAGGGCAGGGAATGTTTGTTTTTGTCAGCCTAGGACAATATGTTTGACACAGCTCACTAAATACTTGTTGTATAAATGCAAGAAAACTGGGGAGGAAATGGACAAGAATATGATAAGAAGAGGCCATCTCTTCACTTTAAACTAGGGATAAAAACATGACATATTATTTGTTCATGTGTAATAGGATAATATTATTGACAGATATTTTTTAAATATTTCCAACATTATGTGGACGATTCTGTCAAACATAATCTTTCTTTCCTTTTCATATTTTTGTTCAGTTTTTCAAGATTTAACTCTGTAGTGAAAATTACGTTAAAATATTATAAAATTTCTACTTCAAGAATTACATATAAAAGTTAGTTTTCCCATATAATTAATATACTCCTGCCTTACCTATTTTGTCTGGAGGTACATTTTAGAATTAGAAAGTAATGAAGCTAATGACTGAGACACTCCTATCGCAGAGGATGGCCTTATTGGTACAAAGAGGACTTCACACAGTTTATTAGGACTTTCTCCACAAAACGTTCAGTTGCGCACGGCCTTATTGATTGATCCCGTTCACACTGGCAACTTTTGAAGGTCAACTCCCAGGTGATCTCTGAACTTGTCCTGGAGCCATAGTTGAAGAACCTTCTTTTCTCAGTGCTGGGGCGAGTACCATGGGCCTCCTTTCTTAGACCCTATTGAAATATTTAGGAAGTCAAATACATTCTGCTGTAACACACTCATACACTGTGGCCCAGCTAACCAGAAACGACAAGGACCAAGCTTACCACTTCACAAATCTTTTGTTAGTCTTGATTTGTGGTTCATATGAGAAAAAAGACAGTGGGGAGGAAGACAAGCACAGTGCTAGCCTTTGTGGAGTTTATAGACACGTCTTGGGGAAAGGTGCCCACTAAGCAGGAAGTACCTTGACTATCAGGCAGGCACTGGGGGCCACATAGTGAGAGGAATGCATGTCACCTGGGGAGCAGACAGCTTCCCCCAGGAACTGACCTTCCAGCCAAGAACTGGAAGGAGGGTACAAGTCAGAACGAACAGGGCAGAGTGTGGAGAGGGAAGGGTATTTCAAGCATAGGGGAAATCAGGTGGGGTACCCTGAATTGCCAGGAAAGCTGGTGGGTTGAAATGGACAGAACTCCATTACAACAGGAATGAGAAAAACATGGGGAGACAGGCACAAGGTGGGGCTGGAGGAACATTAGCAGTCAAGATGGACTTTGAGGGTCTTGTCGAGGATGACTGGCTCTATCCTAAAGGCACAGGGGCTGTGAAAGGGTTTTAAGTGTGTGTGTGTTGGGAGCAGAGGAGGGTAACAGAATCAGATGATGAATAGATTGGAACTAGGTAAGAATAAATATGGAGTAAATATGAAATAAATAAGAGGTGAGAGAGAATGCTAACTGGGTCTAGGGCTTAGTAGTGAATGTTGAGAGAAATGGATTCTGGTTCATTTTATGACCTTTAACACAAAATGAATTTAGTAAATGGCCAGCTAAGTTAACGCCTCTTCCACCCCTGATTTGGAAAGTGGGTTCTGATTGTTTGCAAAGCCTACAAATCTGTTGCAGCTTTCTAATTGCATAGTGAAGACCACTCTCTTTTCTTCCAATTCCAAGTTTTCTAAGAAGACTCAGATATTAAGTTAGCCCTTGTAAAAAACTAGATCTTAAAATAAACTCCCAGGTTGCTTGTTCTTAAAGGTTAGGTGATCATAAACATTTTTGAGCAAATTTATTTTTTAAAATTCTCAAATTAAAAAATTCTACAATTCAAAAGAAGAGAAGAAAGCAGATAGAGACTTAAGTAATTCCTGGAAACTCTGTAATGAATTTCTTGCATGAAAGAGAGAAGAAATGAGAGAACAGCTGGTAATCATTTTCAGTGAAAAAAATGGTGACATTATAAATGTGAAAGACATTAGACTAGGATACATTTAGTCATAGAACAAATAAATTATTGTTGGAAGGAAGAAATAGAAGAAATAAAACTGAAAAAAACTCCCAGAGTAATAAAAATAAAGATCACTTGAAAAACATATAGAAAAATGTAGAAGAATTTCCAGAGTAAGGAATATAAGGTAAAGAAAAACAGAAGCCATGGCAAATAAGCCCCAAAATCCAAATTATGACCAATAAGGACTTAGAGTAAGTCTGGTAAGGACATAATGAAAGCCCTGAATATAAAATATTTGGACTTTCCATGACATAATTTTAAAAAGTATAGTAACAATAAAAAATTGAGAAAATAAATTTCTAAATTTGCAAATATTCTCCTATCATTAACTAAATAGATAGGTGAATTATCGGTAGTTTTTATTATTTCTTTTTCAATCCCGAAAGAGAAATGTGTAGAGGAGAAAAGCTTTCCTTATGGTGCATAAGCACTCACTCAACCTTGTACTGGTACAGGCGCCGTCAGGAGTACGATGCTGAAATGGTGCAGTGTAGTACAGTTGTAGGTTGGAGCTCTCTTCTTCTTTCTTCAGTTTCTAATAAGTGAGCTTGACTTTAGACAAATCCTTCTGATTTGGAGCGGATAGGATGAAGTCAGCTAGGGTTTCAGACACCAGACCCAAAATAGTCTAAGAGAGAGAAACTGAGGAAGAATAATGACAGGAATTCTGAGCTCAGGGGAGGGGTGAGGGGCATTTAATTTATTTACTGCCTTTCATTTCAAAACATAGATATTCAACTAGAAGTAGTCTAAGCCAAAAAGAGGTAATTCCCTGGATCACATTCCCAGAAAGGAAGGAGAGAAGTTGGCTTCAGGGACAACTCTACTTAGAGTCCTTCAGTCCCGTATGTGCCACATTCTTCTCCTTCCCTTTCTCTCCAGGCCTCCCCTCCCCTCTGCCCCTCCCTCTTCCTCCTCCCCCTCATTTCCTTTTCTCTGTCTCTCTTCCTCCCTTTCCTCTTCCCTCTCCCTCTCCTTCTCCTTCCTTCTCTGCCTCCTCCATCTTCTCCTCCTTCCTCTCTGTCTGTCTCTGTCTCTCTGTCTGTCTCTGTCTCTGTCTCTCTGTCTGTCTCTGTCTCTGTCTCTCTGTCTCTCTCTCTCTCTCTCTCTGTCACTGTGCTTCCCACACTCCACGCCCACCCTTACTGCAGAGAGGCTTTCTCCTTGCAGCAGGAAGTAAAGCCTCAAGCTACTCCAGACTTATGTCCTCTGTACTTAGGAGGGAAAGGAGGCATCTCTCTGTTGCCAGTTAGAGAAACCTCTCGGCATTCCCTCTATTGGCCTGGCTTAGGTGTCCCCTCTTTTTGTTCTTTTATACATATAACTTTATTATTAATTTATTTTAAATTTTATATATTTACTTGTGTACAATGTGATGTTTTGATACCCCCCTTTAAAAATACATTTTGGTGGAGATATAATTTATATACCATAGAATTCACCCTTTTAATGTGTACAGTTCAGCGGTTTTTAGTATATTCGCAACTGCCACCACCATTTAAATCCAGAACACTTTCGTCCCGCGAAAGAGAGACCCCAATAACAGTCATTCTCTATTCCTCATTCCTCCCAACACCTGGCAACCACTAATCTACTTTGTGTGTCTATGGATTTGTCCACTCTGATCATTTCATACAAATGGAATCATACAGCCTGTGTTCTTTTGTGACTGACTTGTTTCACTTAGCATAATGTTCTAGAGGTTTATCCATGTCGTAGCATGCATCAGTGCTTCATTCCTTTGTATTGTTCCATTTTACAGAGCCACATTTGATTGATCCATTCATTCGCTGATCGATATTTGGTTTATTTCTCCCTTTTTGGCTATCATAGATAATGATGCTAGAAGCATTCATGTGCAAGTTTTTGTGTACACATGTGTTTAATTCTCTTGGAAACAGAATCCCTGGATCATATAGTAATTCTATGTTTAATGACCGCATAGTGACTTTACGTTTAACTTTTTGAGGAACTGCCACATTATTTCCATAGTAGCTGTACCATTTTACATTCCCACCAGTAATGTATGAGGATTTCAGTTTCTATACATTTTTGTCAATACTTGTTGGTCCTGTCTTTTTTATTTTAGCCATTCTAGTGAGTGTGACATGGTATCTCATTGTAGTTTGTTTTTGTTGTTGTTGACAGAGTCTCACTCTGTCACTCAGTCTGGAGTGAGACAATCTCGGCTCACTATAACCTTTGTCTCCTGGGTTCAAGCAATTGTAGTGCCTCAGCTTCCCAAGAAGCTGGGACTACACGTGTGTGCCACCATGCACGGCTAATTTTTGTATTTTTAGTAGAGACTGGGTTTCGCCATGTTGGCCTGCCTGGTCTCCAACTCCTGGTCTCAGCTGGTCTGCCTGCCTCGCCTCCCAAAGTGCTGGGATTACAGGCATGAGCCACTGTGCCTAGCTCTCATTGTGGTTTTAATTTACATTTTTCTAATGAGTAATGATTGGCCATTACACATCTTCTTTGAAGAAATGTCTATTCAAATCCTTGCCTATGATTTAATTGCACTATTTATCTTTTTATTTAGTTATTTTGAAATATTTTCTCCCCCTCTGTGGGTTGTCTTTTACTTTCTTGATGGTGCCCTTTGAAGAGCAAAATTAAATTTTGATGAAGTCCGGTTTATTTTTTGTTTTGTTGTTTCTGTAGTCTTACATTAGGTCTATGATCTATGTTGACTTGATTTTTGCATATGACGTGAGGAAGGGGTTCGACTTCATTCTTTTGCATGTGCATATCTGGTAGTATCAGCACTATCTGTTGAAAAGAATGTTCTTTCTCTCTTAAATTGTCTTGGTATGTGTCCCTTCCTGGTCCAATTAGTGTGATGGAGGCCAAGAGATTACCTGACTGTTCAGGACGGGGAGGACAGCCTACCAAGACTCTTGGTAGAAAGACTGTGAGCCAAGCAACCACTTTACTTTGTGATGATTGCATGGACTTCTAGTGGTTTCATGAAAACTTCTTGCAGACACCTTTTCCTACTGAACATATTACGGTGACTTTGTACAGAGAAAACTCTAAAATTTGACCTAAACTTAGTCTATGTGCAAGTCTGTGTAACAGGGTTTTGCTTTTCTGGAGGTTGGCAATGTTTGGGAGTACATTCTCAGTCTGGGGGAAAGATCTGTGGGTAATTTAAACTTCACGTAGGTTGCTCTTCCCCATGTGCTTTTTTAGACTTATATGTTTGATACCATATGAAGTTATTTAATATAACGTATTGCCTATTTCATTAAAAATGGATTATATAACATATATCAGAGTCTTCCAGATGACATTTACATTTTTCAGTGTCTTTCCTTTTTCTTTCTTTCATGTGCTGACACGTCCCGATGCCTGAATTTCTTCAGATGATTTTTGGGGACATGTTGGGATCTCATAAATGGAGAAACAATTATCTATTTGGTAAGTTAAGATCTGTTCTTTTTATCTTTTTTTAAAAAATAATTCCATATTACAACTCTTTGCTAGTGAGTTATTTAAAACTAGAAATACATATGTATGTAGTCTTGCAACAATTACAGCCATAGAAAATTAACATTTTGTTTTGCTTTTGCTTATTTTTTATCACGAGGTAATAATGATACAACTATTCACTTAGATATTCCTTTGTATTCACAACAGAGCTTTTCCATAGATAATTCCATGTGATGGCCCCAACATCTCTGCCAAGTAAATGGAGCCAGTGTTGGTTTTCCCCTTAAGAATGTGTAGCTGGGGGGATCAGAAGTAAACAGGCTGAATTCTATCATCTTTCAGCCATACAACTAGATCTGATCATCTCTTTGAATGTCTTGGTTCAGGGACGAAGGGCTCTCCTTCTTTCTTTTCTTGTGTGGCTTTTAATACAAAGTGGGTTGGGTTAGTGTTCTATGATTTAGGAGGCATTTTTCCTATTAGTGCTGACGGCAATAAAACTCAGTGGTGATCTCTCACTGCTTCTTTGCTTAAGAAGCATATTTGTGGCATTAATAATAAAGTCATAGAACATTCTGGAGTAGTGAGAGGAGTCTTATGATCATTACTGTGTTACAGGTCTCATTCCAGATGAGTCCATAAGTGAACAATTTTATGATCGGTCACTTGGTAAGTGGTTTCTTTCCTGCTGTGCCACTAGACCCTTTTCTGATCAATCTGGACTCCTGAGAAATCCTATTTCATAGCTGTTTCCTGTTTCATGGGGGTTAAATCTCTGAAATACAAAATATTTTAAGTAAAAAATGAATAGTAGGGCCGGGCGCAGTGGCTCACGCTTGTAATCCCAGCACTTTGGGAGGCCGAGGCGGGTGGATCAGAGGAGATCGAGACCACAGTGAAACCCGTCTTACTAAAAAAAAAAATAAAAAATTAGCCGGCGTGTAGCCCAGTACTAGACTGAGCAGGAGAATGGTAACATTGCATGAAACCTTGCCTTTGGCAAATCAATTAATAAAAAAGGTAGCCTTGAGGCACTAACTGACTTAAAAGTTACCAAGAATCAAAATATCAAATCTGGCTCAGGAAATAAGCATTCACCATTTTTTTTTTCCTGACGCTCTGTGGAGCATTTCAAAAGTAGCATGAACTCTAATAATCTTCTATTTTTAAACTAAAAAATTTAATTTTTATGGGTACATAGGAGGTATACATATTTATGGCATACATGAGATATTTTGATAGAGGCATACAATGTGTCTAATGATCTTCTTTTTGCCATACTCAACCAAACTTCTCACCAAATAAATGAAACAAAGTTATTTTGTCCCTCTCCTGTACAGATCAGTTTTCTCATTTGGTCCTCATGATAGCCCTGTCAACCAGGTGTGTTACCTACTTATATAGATAAAGAAAACAGTAAGAACTCATGGCATTAATTGGCATATGCAAATTGTCTACCCTTTACTAATTGCTTAACATAATTTTCTTCTTCAGTGTCACAACCATTCTGTGAGGTAGCACTGTGTTCTTTCCCATTTTGTAGGTGAGCTAACTGAGGCTTAGTGAGTTTCTGTAATCTGCTTGTGGCTACATTGCCAATGTAGGACTTTAATCAGGTTTTGTCAGAATCTAAAACCTGTGCCTGTTTCATGTTGCCTCCCAGAAGAGCTGTGAAATCCGCCTGATGTTCAGCATTCCCCATTAAAATGAATAACACAGATATTAACATTTCAATGAGCTCAAAGTCTGACCTTCGTTAGGCATACTCCAGTTTATTTGAAGTGCTAGAGCTTATAATCTGATGCTTGATTTTTTTTTAAATGCCTGTTTTATACCTCATCCAAGTTGTCACTTTGGGAGAATATACAGTTATTATAACAGCATGACCACTGCTGAAACGTTTTTATGAGCTTTTGTTTTAGAATTGTCTTCAGAATCCATGGCTTTTTTTTTTTTTTAAATCTCTGTACTGGTGGCAAAGATTTGCCCTTGGATTTGATGTTGGGAATATTCAAAAGATATTTGGAAATAAATCTGATTAATCAGATTAATAATCAACTTGGGTGTGTTGGTTATCTATTGCTATGTATCAAATTACCCCAAAATTTGGCAGCTTAAAACAATACATATTTATTATCTCACAGTTTCTGATGGTCAAAGACCCAGGAGAAGCTTAGCTGGGTGGTTCTGGCTCAGAGTCTATCAGAAGGTTTCAGACAAGATGTTGACTGGGCTGTGATCTCATCTGAAGCTTGACTGGGGTTGAAGGAGCTACTTCCAAGCCCACTCACATGTTCTTGGGAAGCCTCAGTTCTTCACAGGCTGGTGGACCAAAGGCTTCAGTTTCTCACCATATGACCTTTCCATAGGACTTCTGAATGTCTTCAAATCATGACAGCTGGATCCCCCCAGAGATGATGATTTGAGAGAAAGAGAGAGAGAAAGAGAGAGAGAGAGAGAGAGAATGAGCAAGCAAGAGCACTGAAGGCAAAAGACACAGTCTTTTATAAATTAATCTTGGAAGTGATATATCATCACTTCTGCATAGTCTATTATTAAACACACAGGCCAATCCTGCCCCAATGTGGGAAGGGACTGCCCAGGAGTGTGAATATCAGGAAGCCATCTTGGAAACTAATTATTGTATTGGACAAATGCCATTTGGGACTAAAAATATTATATGGATATAAATTAATGTGACCAATTCTTTTATATATCTCAGAAGATATTTCTAAGCCAAAATCTTAAAAACACATTGGGCCTGGGAGACTATCATTGACACAGAAGTGCAGTTGTCTTAGAGACTGCTTTGAACATGATGATTTAATTTAATTCAACAAATATGTGTGACAAACACTGGGTAGATCCCATGGAGGACTGAAAGATAAATGTGGTAGTTCCTGCCCTTGAGGGCATCCATGGTAGCTGAGACGTCACATGTAGTAATGCAGAGTGGGGAGAAATGAGCACTGGGCCCAGCTGTAACACCACACAAGAGAGAAGGAGAGAGAGTGGAATAAGGAAGGTGAAGTTATCACGCCCTCAGGTATTCTCATGGCAGATGGGTTCAGGTTATGAATGTCACAATCCTTCTCATTAATTTGTAGTAACATTGTCCACGCTGTCTCAGATCTTGATGTGACTGACAGAGCCTATGCTTCCCTTTTCTATCTTTAGAGATCATGAGAAGGGTATTGCCTCCTGGAAACAGAAGGTACCCAAACCACTGGCACAGAGCAAGAATAAATACTGACTTTGAGTAACAGCCTTGAGGTAAGAAAATGCAGGTGCACACATGTGTATTTAGAAATAGAAGCTATGTGGAGTGAATGCCTTAAAACTGCCGACCTCCAAATATCTGCAATGTGCTATTCAAATCCTTGCTTTTTGGCTTCTCTGACCTCCTTCCCAAGACTTCTCCTCAATTGCCTCTTCAATCTCATGCACCCTCAATCTTTTTCCCATGACATTTCTATCTGTTGCCACTGATGTGATCAAGTCTGTCCATCTGAGGAGCAAACAAACAGTAAGGGCACAGCCCCTTCTTTTGGCCCATCTCATCCATCTAAGCAACTGCCTTACCCCCATCCTTCCTTCCCTGCTAAACTTTTTGACACAATTGTGGTCTCTGGTTGCTTCCTCAACCTCCTCACCTCACATCTATGAAATCTCATCTAGCTTCCTTTTCTGGATGTGTACTTTATTTATTATTTTATTCATTTATTTTTCCAGAGGGAGTTTCACTCTCGTTGCCCACGCTGGAATGCAATGGCATGATCTTAGCTCACTGCAACCTCTGCCTCCTGGGTTTAAGCGATTCTCCCACCTCAGCCTCTCTAGTAGCTGGGATTACAGGCTCCTGCCATCACGCTCAGCTAATATTTGTATTTTTAGTAGAGATAGGGTTTCACCATGTTAGCCAGGCTGGTCTCAAACTCCTGATCTCAGGTGATCTGCCTGCTTCAGCCTCCCAAAGTGCTAGGATTACAAGTGTGAGCCACCACGCTTGGCCGGTGTATACTTTAAATACTGGTGAGCATTTGTATGATCTTAGTTTAATTCTTTCCCTATTCTGTAGATTACTCTTTTATCTCTTCTTCTTGCTTGACTTTAACTATCAATGATGCATAACTATTTCCAAACACATGTCTCTTACCACACTCTACGTCCTGATCCAGGCCTTGATATCAACTGCCTATTGGATGGCGTTGCCATTGTGTATCCTGGGTGTCCCTGAAACTCAACTAGCTTCCTGACAAGCTCCCTTTCTTAATTGATGGCATTACCATCCACCTAATTTGCTCAAGCTAAAAATCTTGAGGGCATCACTGACTCCCCTTCATCCTTCATCTTCTTGGAACGTACACTGAGGTCCAGTCTTATTCATTTCTCCCACACATTTCTCTGGCATTGGTCCATCACTTCACTACCATCACCAATGAACTATTGATTGTATTCTTGCCTCAGGTTCTGATCCCACACTGTCTACATTGCTTGCTGTCTTCAGGTTTATTGTGAAACACGGAGGAGACTCTGATCCTTGCCCCATATAAACTAATGCTTGCTTCACGTGTGGGACTGAGCAGAGGTGGGCAACAGCCAGACGCTCGGCCAAGAGGAGGAACAGCCTATCTGCCCCAGCTCTATAGAAAGCTAGAGACGGAGTCCTGGTTTATCATACTGGCACTGAGCTTCATGGAGTTTCACACGTGTATAAATTCCCAGTTACTAGGGATGGGATTGGAGCAAATGTAGCTATCATGAAGGGCACACATAAGAGGAATCTCAAGATGGAATTATAGATGTCGATTCCTTGCATAAGTATTTTACATGCACACATGTGCACACACAAGTTAATAATGAAGCTGGAGTGTTCCTGGGCTTTACAGTCTGCATAACAGTGCATGCTTTCAGGATAAAGTCCAAACTCCCAGTGTACCTCACCATGGCCTTCATGACCTGGGTCTGGCCACATCTCTAGCCTCACCTGGCCGCTCAGCTTCTGAGACACTGAGGTACTTGCAGCTCCTCTGGCTGCTGCCTCTACTGGGACCATCCACCTGACTAGTTCTGTCTCACCGTTCAGGTCCCAGCTCAGTTGTCGCTTCCCTTTGGAGGTCTACGCTGACACCACAAACCACCACCACGGAATCAGACATGATGTCCCTTTTTGGGCCTCTGTAGGTTCCTCATCACAGGGCACTGCCATTGGTTGTTTCCTGTCACCCATCTGACTACCAGACTCCCCAAGAGGAGGTCTCAAGGAACTTCAACTGCCACTGTCCCCAGTGAACTGCACACAGCCCAGCACACTCAATAAATAGCGCTCAGTAAATATTTTTTAAGCGAATGAAATCCTTCACTTTGGGTTCTTGAAATTCTTTTACCAAAAACATCAGTTAAGCATGGTATAATTAATTTTTAACCATTGAAATTTGAAAGAAGTCAACTGACATTTTACTAAAATAGAAAGGAAATTCACCAGTGAGGCCTTCTTGGATGAAAGACACAAATGGTAGGTTTTCTTTTTAATGTATGGCACAACTCTAAATATAAAAACCAGCTCCATACTGAGATCAAGAATCTACTCATTATGAAGCAACAGATGCATCATATTCCTTTTTTATAAATGTAAATGATATCTTCTTTTTTTCTTTACAGAACATCACGGGTTGGGGGCAGGGAGGATAGAGTTCTCAATGGATAGGCTGTATTTTGTTTATTAGTAATATGATAACGTTGGATGTGTATACATATGTGTATTGCAATATAAATTCATCATCTGATTTTTTATGAAGAAATTGATCACTCAAACATTTATTTTTAAAGACAGCTGCAGCCCTGACCTGGACATTGGATTTGACTGAAGTCCCAGTTATGTCTCTGCCCTCCCGTGACCTTTAGCAGGGCGGGTTTCTACACTGTGCTGGGTTCTCTGAAATCACAGAATGAGGCTGGTAAGGCCGGCACAGTGGGTCTAGTGAGGCGGTCAATCTGATGGGATCTGGAATCCACGGGTGTGGTTCTGAGCCTGCTCTCCCATCTGTAATGGTGATCCAGTTCCTTAACCTCTCAGGGTGCAATTCCTTCAAGGGTTTATTATTACTTTTTGCTTTTTCTTGTTCATACTAGACCATAAGCTTCCTTTTTATTTTGAGACAGTCTTGCTCTGTTGCCCAGGCTGGAGTGCAGTGGCACAACCTCTGCTCACTGAAAACTCCACCTCCCAGGTTCAAGCAATTCTCCTGCCTCAGCCTCCCGAGTAGCTGGGATTGCAGGTGTGCACAACCACGCCCAGCTAATTTTTGTATTTTTAGTAGTGATGGGGTTTCACTATGTTGGCCAGGCTGGTCTCAGACTCCTGACCTCAAGTGATCCACCCACCTTGGCCTCACAAAGTGCTGGGATTACAGGCATGAGCCACCATGCCTGGCCGACCATAAACTTCTTGAGGATGCATTCTTCTTGTTAATTATTGCAGTTTTACAAGTAAAAATATTATTAATGATATGTCTATATGAAATTATTAAAAATATCCTTTGTCCGTTTCACAGGGCTAAGAACAGTGTATAGAATACAATCAATCAGATTGGGAGGAAAGAATGAATGAATGCATGACCAGAAACAAAATTACTCTTTTGAAATTGTGAGTGACATTTTTCCACTGGGGAGCTCTTTGAAGGTAGAGACTTGGGCTATTTGTTATGAAATCCCCAGAGCCCTAAACACTGTTCTACGATTCTTTCATGTTGCCAGAAAATGATTTAATATATGAGTAGATAGTGAAATGCAATATTTAAATAAAATACTCTGAATTTTTTTCTTATTTATTGCTCTAAGGTAGGAAATGTAGAAAATCAGGTCCCAACTCTCATGTTGAAAAAATCTCTTTGAGAATCTTAGACTTTCTTATCTTTGTAGCTGGAATAGTTCTGACTTTTCAATTATGTAGTGGCCAGAAGACCCTCAGCACCCAAACCATAGCCGCGTGAGTGATGCATTTTTCTTTATGTCACAATCTTGATTATTAGTGTGAAGTTCCTAAACTATGCCCAAGAGCAGCAAAGGGGGCAGTTCCTATTGAGGCCTTTTGTCAATAAGGGCATAGTGAAAAGAATAAGTCTCATGATTTTATCCATTTATTCAACAAATGTTCATTAAATGCCCCTCTATGCCCGGCCTCTGTGCCCATGAACATCACAGCTCTCAAGTATGCCTGGGTCTGTGTTTGGACCCATCTCATACATTCTCTTGCATAAACCTTGGAACAATCAAATGAGGTTTTATTCCTGTTGTTCTCTCTGTTTCATTGAGGAGGAAGCAGAGGCATTTAGAGGCCCCTGCCCTCAGAGATAGTGTTAGGATTGGAATTGAACTCTTGATGTCTGTCTGTTTCCAAAGCCTCTTCTCTTTTCCTTCCTGTTTTCCTCATATCTCTGTATTTAAAAAAAATAGTATGAGAGGGCAAAACTTCAAGGCTTATTTGTTTAAGAAGCATTTGTCATGCATTGGGTGAAACTAGAAATGTAGTCACCAGCTAGATGGCAAAGACTTTAATTGATTGGAAGTGTTAGCAACATATCTGCTTATCATCAACTATGTGGAAGGACTGGTCCCTAAAACCCGCACCACCTCCACCAGCTTTCTGAGTGATTTCCACTTTCAGGTGTCAGACTCATTCGTGACAACTTCTTGTCATGGTCTCCCATGACAGCCCCCCTACTGAAGGGAGCCAGATGCCCCACAGAAGACAGAAAAGATCCAACCAAGACTCCAGAGGCAGAGACATGGCTATGTGCAGTTGTATTCATTTACATTTTCTCTGATTCACATTCACAGCACACTCTATTAGTTGCTGCATCAAGTAGAGCTGGTTCTTATTGTCTGAGGCAGCTATGGTCTATAAAGTTGCTTCAAACATTGAATTAGTGAATACTAAACTATCGCTCATATAGGCAATAGAGGGTTAGAGTTCTCTGAGCCTCTGTTCCCAACGTTTTCCTCAACCGATTAGTATATAACCTTGTTTTATGTGTGTTTCTGTTTAGAAGCCATATTTAATAGATACTGTTGACTCATTAACAATGAACTCATGGCCAACAGCGCTATAACTCATGCCTGAATGAAGCTTCTCTAACACACACATTTTCTCTGTAAGGCACATCACAGCCTTTTTGCACTTAGAAACACTTGACAGCACCATACTTGGGGGCTATTTTAAACAATGACATCATCAACAAAAAGCACAAAAATGCAAAAAAAATGGGGCACTAAATAGACCATGAAAAGGACACTTGTTGACAGCAGGAGAGCTGAGACATGGAGGCAAAGCGTTGCCTTGTTTGACCTCAGCTGGGAAGGTGTGGGTAGGATGACTCCAAGGTTTTGCTTCTCCGTGCCTGTCTGAGAATGAATGAGAAAGCACCATGACTACTGATTTTGGGGTTTCAAATAACTGTTAGTGAGCAGTGAGTAGGCAAATTCACAAATACAGCATCTGTGACTAATGAGGATTGACTGCTGAGTGGGTTCCTGGCCCCTCGTTCATCCCTAGCTTCTCATTACTCTCCGTTGGTCTCTTCTCATCCTGTCTTTTTAAAAACACCATCTGCATTAGTTCCCCAGGGCCTCACGCAGTCTCTCCTCCTGCATCCGACACCGCCCTGCTCTGTAGCCACTTCACGGCTATCCTATCCCCATGTTCACCCCTTCTCCTCCTGGACCTCATGGCCACATTGGATGTGGGTGACCAATCCTTCTTGAAACCCTCTGACCTCTGAGATTTGGTCCCCTCTCAAGCCAAGACTTCTTACTCTTCACAGACCGGCTTCTTCCTGCTGCCCCTGAAACCATGATGTTCCCCAGGGTTCCAGCCTCAGCTCTCCTTCTGCTCATGGCCTTCCCTCTCCTAGGTGATGCCAAGCACCCCCAGGGCTTTGACACCCAGCCGTCTGGGGATTCTTCCCCCCTCCTCCACACTGTCCCTCCAGCCTGGACTCTAAGCTCGAATCAACGGCAGCCTGCCAGACACCTCCGTCTGGGTATTCCACACCACGTTCAAAAAGCGATTCTTCCCTCGGAGACTCACCCTTCCCCGTCTCCAACTCATCTTCCAAGGTCCCCCAGGCCTGAAGCAGATGCATCTTAGACCTCCTCCCCACCTCACCCAGTTGGTCACTGAGGTTTGCTAATCCTTCCTCCGAAATGTTTCACAGCTCTGTCCTCTTCGCGCTGTTGGCTCCAGTTCCCGCTGCATCTCTAGCCTGCTATGTTCAGCATTTTCTTGGTGGCTGTGTCTTGTCCCCCTCAAAGGCACCTGTGCACTGTCATCAGAGTCGTCTTATAATGAGTCCGGGGCCTTGCTGTGCTGGAGGATGGGGATGAGCTCCCCCAGAGTGTGCGCCTCAGCAATCCTCGCCCACACACCCGCAGAGTGCTCCCTGTCTGTCCCCAGCCTTATGTGCTGCTTCTGTCTCCCAAGTCACGTGGGAGAGCCTCACACAGCTGACTGTTCTCCCGGGGTCCCAGTCTGGGTCTCACCTCCACTCTCAGGCCCGCTCTGCTGAGATACAGTATCCCCGCCCCATTTTATCCTCCGAGTTCACCTTACATGTCCTCTCCAGGAACCCTTTTCCTCGGGTTTCTGGCACATAGGTGTCTCTGGAATTGGCATTTACCAAGCTGTACTCTAACTACTTCCACCCCCTTCACTAGGTTGTGGGAGGTTTTTGAGGTCAAAACTATGCCTCATTGATCTTTGTAACCCCCAGCAAATGCTCAGTGCATACATGTTTATTGAACAGATGAATTGATAAATGGATGAATGGCTGGATGGCGTATCTTGATCTCCAGCCCCACACCTGCACACGGTGGCAGCTGTGGCCAGCCTACTCTTTTGCTTTTGCTTGGTTCCTTCCTTCCTGACCTTACACCACAAACACCTTCATAGACCCACATGGGGACCAACACCTGGCTGAAGCCTCTGCTTGGGGTCTCTTTGATTCTTCCCTTTATGAGAGATTTGAGCTTCCTTTCTGGGGCTGTGTATCTGCTCCCCAGACCCAGTTACCTGTTCTTCCTCCTGCAGGTGTCTCTCGCCCTTTTGATTTGTTCAACGAGCTGCTGCTTCGCATAGCTGCTCTAGTATCTGGTATCATCGGATCTGGTTTTGAATAATGCCAGGAGTCCTGGGTCCCTGGCCTCCAAAGCTGGAATGTGAACGCATGCCACGGTGGTCTGACCCTCACGCTGCTTTTCTCTTAACAGCAAAATGCAATGGAAGGAAGAGAAGTTCCAACAAAGAATGATTTTGTGAATTCTGTGATTTTTCTTCTGATCAGTTTCAGTCTGGAATAAATGCCTTATTTTTCCCGTAAGACTTTTTCTTTCATTGCCTGGTTGTTGTTTTTGTTGTTTTTTAAAAAGTAACATTAACTATGAAATTTTTCAATGAGAAACTACTAAGATTGGTATTAGCTAAGAATTTTAGGAGTTGAGGACTCTCAAAGTGACTGGTGTATTTCAGGTCAATTTACCATGGTTGTAAATTTCTTGTTATTAGAAAGGCAAGCAGCTCCGTGTCAGAAGAGCTCTGTCTTTCTCTTTATGTCTAATTGTTTTTTTTTTTTTTTTTGAGACGGAGTCGCACTCTGTTGCCCAGGCTGGAGTGCAGTGGTGCGATCTTGGCTCACTGCAAGCTCCGCCTCCCAGGTTCATGCCATTCTCCTGCCTCAGCCTCCTGAGTAGCTGGGACTACAGGCGTGTGCCACCAAGCGTGGTTAATTTTTTTTGTATTTTTAGTAGAGACGGGGTTTCACTGTGTTAGCCAGGATGGCCTCGATCTACTGACCTCGTCATCCGCCCGCCTCAGCCTCCCAAAGTGCTGGGATTACAGGCGTGAGCCACCGCACCCGGCCTATGTCTGATTTCATTTTGAAAAATCATCCATGGAGCTCAGGGGACTTTCGGGACAGTGAAACTGCTCTATATGATACTGAAACGGGAGATGCATGACATTATGCTCTGTGAAAACCCGTAGGATGTGGGAAACAGAGTGCACGCTCTAATGCGCCACACTCATGTGAGACGTTAATGGTAGAGGAAATTCTGTGGGGTGAGGTGTAGGGTGGGGAAAGGAGGTATCTGAGAACTCACTGTATTTTCTGTTCAACTTTTTAAGAAACCTAACACTGGTCTAAAAAATAAAGTTTATTAATAAAAGAATTATCTGGTGGCTAAGGAGTAAGAGGTATCACAGTCATCAGTGTCCCCATAAAAATACCCTTGTTGCTGCTTTTCCTCCAGGTTTCTCAGTCTAGGGAACCTACAGCAAAGGGAGCTTTCTATCAAAGCAGGTATTGCCAGGAAGAGATCCAGAGGACTGGGGCTTCTATTCTCCAAGCCTCTTAGAAATGTGCTCCAAATACGTTGCGTTCCTGGAGCCGGGCCTGCTTTGGGGCTAATTGAGCAGTGAAAGAATTTGAGGATGTGAGAATCCCCCAAACCAATCACAGTCTCCTGCTGGGACTGAAACCCACATGCGTTACCAGGGCAGTGGCTGAAGACATCATGAACCCTTGAAAACTATTTCCTGGATGAATGATACACTAAGTCATTATCAGTCACTTGTGCCTGGGTGTAGATGTGATGATTTAATTCTGCCCCATAGCAAACTGCTTTACTTATTACAGCTTTTAAATGTCTGATAAGGCTAGTCCCTATCTCACCCCGATTCTTCTATAATTTTTCCAGAACTTTCCTGAATATTTTCATATGCTTATTTTACTTCAACTGTAGGATAAGCTTGTCAGGTTATGAAGAAAACTCTGATAGCATTTCAAATCAAATTAATTACATCAAATTTACAAATTAAGTTAGAAAAACATGACATCTTTGGATTTTTGAGATTTGCTCCATAAGACTAAAATATACATTTCCATGTACTAAAGTCTTCCTTTATGCCCCTCTGGAGTTTAAGAATTTTCTCATATGTGTTCTGCATATTTCCTTTAAGATTTATTTATTGCTATAATTCTTTTCATTGTTATTATAAATGGGATCTTTTGTCATTATATTTCATAATATAAAATTGACTAACATATATTAGGATTTTGACCTCTCTTCCTGCTGACTTTTCATAGTGTTAATAATAGATTTTCAGCTGACACTCTTGAATATTCCATCTATTACAACCATAAGTTTTTCAAATAATATTAATTTTGCCTTCTTTTCATTTTTTTAAACTTTCTTTCTTTCTTTTTCCTATTTTCTTTGATGAGTCTATTCCAACAGGACTACATTACAGGGTGATCATAGACTCCTCTGTGTCCCGTTCCTTACTTTGACAGCATTCTAAGAAGCATTTTAGTGTTTCACCGTGGACAATGCTGACTTCTGTTTTGATGTAAGAGCGTCTATATTTTTAAGCACATTAAAGTTGCATCTGTTCTTCCACTATTAAGAGCTTACAACATAAATGTATATTGAACTTTATTAAATGTCTTGAAATTATCTCGTTTTGTTCTTCTTTGATTAAAAAAAGTAGAATGAATTGTTAACAAATCATCTTATTAAACCATCTTTGCTTTCTCGGGACAACCCCACTTGGTCATGGTTTACCACTCTGTAAATACGCTGCTGTTTCATTCAGGTTGTTTATATTAAGCTCCCTAAGTGAGAACCGACTGTAGTTTATTCTATGCTGTCTTTGTTTGGTTTTGGTGTCTGGGTTGTGAAGTCTCTTCCATCTCTGTAGTCTTTCCATGGCATCGCCTTCTGTCTCCAAAACCTCCAACACTCTGGTCTAGTAAAGGACCCATCTGTATTATTTTTTAATTTTTTATATATATTTTTTATTGTAGTTTAAATTCTAGGGTACATGTGCACAACATGCAGGTTTGTTACATATGTATACATGTGCCATGTTGGTGTACTAAACCCATTAACTTGTCATTTACATTTGGTATATCTCCTAATGCTATCCTTCCCCCCTACCCCCACCCCACAACAGGCCCCAGTGTATGATGTTCCCCTTCCTGTGTCCAAGTGTTCTCATTGTTCAATTCTCACCTATGAGTGAGAACATGCAGTGTTTGGTTTTTTGTCCTTGCGATAGTTTGCTGAGAATGATGGTTTCTAGCTTCATCCGTGTCCCTACAAAGGACATGAACTCATCATTTTTTATGGCTGCATAGTATTCCATGGTGTATATGTGCCACATTTTCTTAATCCAGTCTATCATTGTTAGACATTTGGGTTGGTTCCAAGTCTTTGCTATTGTGAGTAGTGCCACAATAAACGTGTGTTCATGTGTCTTTATAGCAGCATGATTTATATTTCTTTGGGTATATACCCAGTAATGGGATGGCTGGGTCAAATGGTATTTCTAGTTCTAGATCCCTGAGGAATCGCCGCACTGTCTTCCACAATGGTTGAACTAGTTTACAGTCTCACCAACAGTGTAAAAGTGTTTCTATTTCTCCACATCCTCTCCAGCACCTGTTGTTTCCTGACTTTTTAATGATCGCCATTCTAACTGGTGTGAGATGGTATCTCACTGTGGTTTTGATTTGCATTTCTCTGATGGCCAGTGATGATTAGTATTTTCTCATGTGTCTGTTGGCTGCATAAATGTCTTCTTTTGAGAAATATCTGTTCATATCCTTCACCCACTTGTTGATGGGGTTGTTTGTTTTTTTCTTGTAAATTTGTTTGAGTTCATTGTAGATTCTCGATATTAGTCCTTTGTCAGAAGAGTAGATTGCAAAAATTTTCTCCCATTCTGTAGGTTGCCTATTCATTCTGATGGTAGTTTCTTTTGCTGTGCAGAAGCTCTTTAGTTTAATTGGATCCCATTTGTCAATTTTGGCTTTTGTTGCCATTGCTTTTGGTGTTTTAGACATGAAGTCCTTGCCCATGCCTATGTCCTGAATGGTATTGCCTAGGTTTTCTTCTAGGGTTTTTATGGCTTTAGGTCTAACATGTAAGTCTTTAAGCCATCTTGAATTAATTTTTGTATAGGGTGTAAAGAAGGGATCCAGTTTCAGCTTTCTACATACGGCTAGTCAGTTTTTCCAGTTTTTGTTAAATAGGGAATCCTTTCCCCATTTCTTGTTTTTGTCAGATTTGTCAAAGATCAGATGGTTGTAGATGTGTGGTATTATTTCTGAAAGCTCTATTCTGTTCCATTGGTCTATATCTCTGTTGTGGTACTAGTACCATGCTGTTTTGGTTACTGTAGCCTTGTAGTATAGTTTGAAGTCAGGTAGCGTGATGCCTCCAGCTTTGTTCTTTTGGCTTAGGATTGACTTGGGAATGTGGTCTCTTTTTTGGTTCTGTATGAACTTTAAAGTAGTTTTTTCCAATTCTGTGAAGAAAGTCATTGGTAGCTTGATGGGGATGGCATTGAATCTATAAATTACCTTGGGCAGTATGGCCATTTTCACAATATTGATTCTTCCTATCCATGAGCATGGAATATTCTTCCATTTGTTTGTGTCCTCTTTTATTTCGTTGAGCAGTGGTTTGTAGTTCTCCTTGAAGAGGTCCTTCACATCCCTTGTAAGTTGGATTCCTAGGTATTTTATTCTCTTTGAAGCAATTGTGAATGGAAGTTCACTCATGATTTGGCTCTCTGTTTGTCTGTTATTGGCGTATAGGAATGCTTGTGATTTTTGCACATTGATTTTGTATCCTGAGACTTTGCTGAAGTTGTTTATCAGCTTAAGGAGATTTGGGGCTGAGACGATGGGGCTTTCTAGATACACAACCATGTCATCTGCAAACAGGGACACTTTGACTTCTGCTGTAAAGGACTCACCTTTAAACATCCACAGAGGGCAGGCATGATTTTTCTTTATGGTCTGAATAGAATATTAACTGTATATAAAGTAATATATATTAATTTACATATTTCTGTAATCTGCCAATCTTTGAATTCAGCAACCTTTTCCAAGGCTTTTTCTTCCACTTTCTTCTGGAAAGTTGGCAAAAATATTCTTTATTTTTTATTTCACTTTCTTCTGGAGAGAGAGAATAGTAGCAAACAAATACTAGGCCTGGAATGTTAGATCTTTGCTTAGCAATGGTCATTGGCCCAGGAGAGTGCTGGGGTGTGTAAGGGGTACTGGCATCGGAACTATCTCATATGTTTTAGAAATGTGTCCTTTGGGATTGTGGGAGCCAATTCCATCATTACCCTGGCTACCAGGCCCCAGCTCAGCCCATGCCTTTTCAGAGCACTGCCTTTCCTTGGGCCTTAGCAGACCAGTAGAAATAGAAACACACGTAGTGGGGAACACTGCTGTAGGCAGCAACAGAGACGTCATGGAAGATGCAGACGGAGGCTGTGGGACCCACATACTCTGCACCTCAGCCGAGCCTGTTTCTGAAAACAAACATGATCTACTTCCTTCAAGCCGGAATCCAGGTGTGTCATTAATTTTCTGTTAAACAAAGAGAACTGTGGCTTTTTTGAGTGGAGCACACCTGTCCCCACTTGTGGGGTTGCAGAATGTGGTCACTGCCAGGATTCCCTCTCAGCTCTCACGTCTGTAGAAATCACAGCACAACACAAACAATGGAAAGCCCCTCTGTTAAAATGTCTGGGTGCCACTGCGAGGCTTGCAGCAGAACAATTTTGGCCTCTCTCCAGAGGCAGGTGTGACCGGAGCCAACCTGTCTGGAGTGACTTTTTTACTATGAGACTATCAGCAGCAGGGACGAACAAAACAATGTTGCATTATTTGGAGCCCCTGGGAATGTGCACACCCTTTATAAATGGACTGTGTTTACCCTCCTGTCCCTTCACAGCTGGGATTAAAAATTGCCAGAGTTCAAATATTTAATGTTCTTTCTTGTTTTCTATCCTTGGAATGTCTCAGTGTCGCCTGACTTGTTGCCAACACGTACACCACATTGTTCCTCCCTCGCCCAGGTTATCGCCTGTATGAGAAGCTGGACGGTCAGTTCTTGTCACCTTTGGTGATGTGTCAGCCTCAAAATTAGCTGGTGCCCTCCTCAAGTTTGGAGGCAGCCTCCTAGGGCTATTCTGTTCTATGTTATTTTTCTTTCCAGGTTGCAACAAGAGATTTAATTTTGATCATGAGAATAATTTTATATTGCATTTCACAGTATGTTATTTCATTTCCTCAGTGATTTTGGAATGTTAGTGGTCACAAAAGGATGTATGTAAGAGAAGTGGGAAAGGGGCAAGTTATGAATTACTCTATAGAATGTTATGTACTGCAAAGACGACAAGTTCTATCTTTCTTTCTTGCTCAAGATCCCTGTCAGATCAGACTGCTTGGCAAGAGGAAGAATTTGAGTGAGAAAGTGGTGCTTCCAGATATTTAGCAGACCAGGCTGAGTCCTGATGTCTAAACACAGGCTGCAGGTGGCGTTGCACAGTCAGGGGTGCAGCTATAGTTGCTATGGTAGTGGCTGGGGCCACTGGTCCAAGGAACACATAAAATCTCTAACTGGGGTGAGCTGTAGGGAGCTTCCAGGATCACACACGGACAAAGGAACAATGGCAGTGTCTTAGTCGGCTTGGGGGGCAATCACAAGATACTATAGACTGGGATGTTTAAACAACAGACATTTATGGCTCTCACAGTCCTAGAGGCCAGGAAATCCAGCATCAAGGTGCCAGCAGGTTTGGTTCCTGGTGAATGCCCTTTTTCTGGCTGGTGGCTGACTTGGTGGCTGACTTCTCACTGTGTGCTCACAGTGGAGAGAGAAGGAGCTCTGACCCCTCTTCCTCTTCTTATAAGGGTACCCGCCAATCCCATCATGGAGCCACACCCTCAAGACTTCATCTAAACCTAATTGCCCCCCAAAGGCTTCATCTCCAAATACCATCATATTGGGGATTAGAGCTTCAACATGTGAATTTTGAGGGGGAGACAAATATTCAGTCCATAACAGTCATGAAGCATTAGACACAACAGAGCAATTAGACACTCCACTGACCACGGGAGCTCTGAGAGCTAGGGTCACATATTTAGCGGCTGACCAGCTTCACCCCTACTTTCCCAGTCCAGTGCTAGCCAATTCCCTAAATCAGCAGGAGTGTGTCTGCTGCATCTCTGGACTCTCACAGTTGCTACAGTCCCAGTTCAGCCCCCCAAGATCACCCTGCAAAAGGACTCCCCAGGGTAAGAACCAGTCTTCCTGTAGGTACCAACAGGCAGAGAAAGAGAAAACTCCTCAACCTGCTCATTCTTATTGATTTTCCAACCACATTTATTTCCATGGAACAGCAATAGGTCAGTGACAGAAGCCACAGTCTGAGACCTGCAGATTTCTCAAATGCAAACGTTTGAGTTTGCATGTATACCCCCAAACCACACTTTTTCTTGTTCCCTCTTTCGATTCCACCTTCATCTGTGCCCTCTACCTCACCAGGATATTCTGTATCACTCCGGGGTGGGGCCCCAGAGCTGACCTCTTCCTTGCCCAGCTCAAGTTTGTACATCTCCCTCCTGGTATTTTTGTGCCCTTATAATGTAGGACGTGGTTTGGGTCCCAAATGTCTGTGATGGACCCCCATGTTTTCCTTCCTTGGTAGTAGATTGCTTTGGATATTATTCTTTTATGATCCAAGTTATGCAAAGTATCAAGCATTTATTTTCTTAACTTTCTTAAGTTAGTAATAAAGTGAGCTGAATATTTCCCTTCACTGTCCATTGTTGTTTTGTGCTATTTGTTGTGCAGACCATTTTATTTCAAATGCTGTCTACTCATTTCTAAAGTCCTATTTGAAGGTGAATATATTAATAAATTAAATGGTCAGTTTCTCAGTCAATATTTTACTTGCTAATAGGTTAACCCTGACCAAACCCTTGGACTGGTAGGAAATCCCTTCCATAAAAATAAAAATCTTGAATTTTCTGATCGTGAAGTTGGAGAGATAGATGAGTGGATACAGAGAGTCTCAACTTTCCAGAGCAGAAATCCGCAAGCATAAACCTCTGGAGAAACCATGCCAGGGTAGGGAAAGCTGAGCTGTAATTGGTGAATTGCGATGGCTCAGGATGGACAGGTCTAAGTTTTAAAAACTCCAGGGGACACACTCAAAGGAAGTCTCCACACATTTGTGTTTCACCCTGAGATGCTCTAGCATCCTCACAGTGAACACTGGAGAAAAATACCCTGAGGAATCATATTTACCTTTCAATAAAAAAACTATAAAACATACCAAAAGGGAAAAAACCCTACAGTTTGAAGGGTTTTGATATTTGAACGAATATCAGAACCAGAGTCAGATATGGCAAGAATTTTGGAATTTTCGGTACAGTAATAATTTTTAGAACTCCAAAATTATGATCAATATGCTAAGGGCTTTAATAAAAAAAAATAGACAACATCCAAAAGCAGATGGATAATGTAAGCAGAGAGATCGGCTAGAGATAAAAAATATTGAAAGAGAAATGAAGAATGCTGTTGATGGGCTCGTTAGTAGACTGGACACAGACAAGGAAAGAATCTCCAAGCTTGAGGTTATGTCAATAGAAATTTCCAAAACCAGAAAGCAAAGAAAAAATAGCCAACCCCATCCCCCATCCCCAACCAAAACCAAAACAGAGCAGAATATCCAAGAACCGTGAGATGACTACAAAAAGCATAATATATGTGTAATTGGGAAACTAGAAGACAAAGAAAGAGGGGAAGAAACAAAGCAATATTTGAAGCAACAATGACTGTTAGTTTCCCCAAAATAATGTAGACGCCAAAACTACAGATCCGGGAAGCCCAGAGAACACCAAGCAGGATAAATACCCAAAAGAAATACACCTAGGCCAGGCATATCATATTCAAACTTCAGAAAAATCAAAGACAAAGAAAATGTCTTGAAAGAAGCCAGAAGAAGAAAACACCTTACTTATAGAGAGAGGCAAAGACAACAATGACATGTGACGTTTCCTCAGAAACCACGCAAGCAGGGAGGGAGTGGAGTGAAATATCTGAAATGCTGAGAGGAGAAACCCACTTCTCTACTCTGCATATAATTATCCTTTTCAGGTGAAGAAGAAATAAGGACATTCTTAGACAAAAATTGAGAGAATTTGTTGCCAGTAGGCCTGCCTTTGAAAGAAATGTTAAGAGAAGTTGTTTGACGAGAAGGAAAATGTTACAGGTCAGAAACTTGTATCTACATTAAGAAATGAAGAGCATTGGAGAAGGAATAAGTGGAGACAAAGTAAAACTTTAATTGTTCTTATTCTTATTTGATCTTATTTGAACAAACAGATAATAGTTTCTTCAGAATAACAATAGCTACACTGTGTTCTAATACATATGTATTATGTCAAATACATATGGCAAAGTGTTATTTGAAAGTGGACTTGGATTAGTTGTAATGTGTGTTGGAAACTGAGGTAATCCCTAAAAAAGTAAAGAAAGAAAAAAAGAAATATAATATGCTAAGGAAAAAGAGAAAATAGCATCATATAAAATGCTCAGTTGAAATAAAAGGCAGAAACAGTGTAGAAGACAAAAATAAGAGCAAAGAACAAGTGCAACAAACAGAAAACAGTAACAAATTTGGTAGATATTAGTTCAATGATCTCAATAATCACTTTAAACATCAATTTCCTAAATATTAGATTGGTGCAAAAGTAATTGTGGGTTTTGCTATTACTTTTTTTTTTTTTTTTGAGATGGAATCTCACTCTGCTGCCAGACTGGAGTGTAGTGGCATGATCTCAGCTCACTGCAACCTCCGACTCCCGGGTTCAAGCAATTCTCCTGCCTCAGCCTCCAGAGTATCTGGAATTACAGGCATGCACCACCATGCCCAGCTAATTTTTGTATTTTTAGTAGAGACAAGGTTTCACCATGTTGGCCGGAATGGTCTTGATCTCCTGACCTCATGAGCTGCCCACCTCAGCTTCCCAAAGTGTTGGGATTACAGGCGTGAACCACCATGCCCGGCTTGCTGTTACTTTTAATGGCAAAAACTGCAATTAATTTTACACCAACCTAGTACATCAATTAAAGACAGAGGTTGTTAGAATGGATCAAAGTATGACCCAACATCTTGTCTAAAAAAAAGTCCACTTTAAATATAAAGACACATGTAGGTTAAAAGTAAAAGGATCTATCATACTAACACTAATCAAAAGAAAGCAGGACTAGTTGTATTAGTTTCAGACAGAGCAGAATTCAGAGCAAGGAAAGTTATCAGGATTAAAGAGGGTGATTATATAATGATAAAGGAGTCAATACTCCAAGGAAAAAACAATCATTAATGTGTATGTGCCTAATAAAAGAGCATCAAAATATGTGAGACAAAAACCAATAAAACTGCTTGGAGAAATAGATGAATCCACTATTATGGTTGGAGATTTTAACATTCTTCTATCAGAGATGGACAGATCCAGCAGGCAGAAAATCAGGAAGGACATAGTTGAACTCAATAGCACTATCATTCGGCTGGATATAATTGACATCTACAGACTACTTCATCTAACAACAGCATATTACACGTTCTCCTCAAGCTCATATGGAATATTCACCAAGATGTACCACATTCTGAGCCATAAGACACACCTTAACAAATTTAAAAGAATAGAAATCATACAATGTCTGCTTTCATACCACAGTGGAATTACATTAGAAATTAGTACGGAAAGATAGCTGAAAAATTCCCCAATACTTGGAGATTAAACAACATACTTTTAAGTCACAAATGGGTCAAATAAAAAATCTGAAGGGAAATCCCCCCAAAAATTGAACAAAATTAAAATGAAAATAGAACTTAATTTGTGGGGTGCTGGAAAAGCAGTGCTTAGGGGAATTTTTTAGCATTGAATGCATACAAAAAAGAGGAAGAAAGATCTGAAATCAATAGCCTAAGTTTACACTTTAGGAAACTAGAAAAAGAAGAGAAAATTGAATCCAAAATAAGCAGAAGAAATATAATAAAGATTAGTGCAGAAATCAGTGAAATTGAAGATAGGAACTCAACAGAGAAAAGTCAGTAAAACCAAGAGCTGGTTCTTTGAAAAGATTAATAAAATTTATCAGCCTCTAGCCAGGGTAATAAAGGAAAGAAAAGAAAGGAAAAGATAAGAGATAACACAAATTACTAATATCACAATAAAAGTAGGGACATCACTACAGATCCCATGGACATTAAAAGAACAATAAAGGAATGCTATGAATAAATCTAAGCCCACAAATTTGATAACCTAGATGAAACAAACTAATTCCTTAAAGGATACAATTAGCCAAAACTTACACATGAAAAAATAGACAATTGGAATAAGCCTATACCTATTAAGAAATAGAATCAATAATGAATAAACTTCCAAACAGAATGCTCAAAGCCCAGATGGATTCACTGGTGAATTCTACCAAATATTTAAGGAAGAAATTATACCAATTCTCTATAGTCTGTTCTAGAACATAGAAGCAAAGGAAATGCTTCCTAATTCTATGAGGCCAACATTAACTTAAAACCAAAACCAAACAAAGAGGTTACAAGAAAATAAAAAGTATATAGACCAATATCTCTCTTAAACATAGATGCAAAAATTCTCAACAAAATATTAACAAATCAAATATAATAATGTATAATTAGAATTATTCAAAACAATCCCAGTAAAGATCCAAGGAAGGTATTTTGTGATATCAATACTGATTCTAAAGTGTATATAAAGATGCTGAAAACCCCAAATACAGAAATCAAGAACAAGAAAGCCAGAAGATTGATACTACTCAACTTTAAGATGTAAGTAGAACTCATCAAAGAAGATATACAAATGGCAAATACACATATGAAAAAATGCTGACTATCACATGCCATTAAGGAATTGCAAATTAAAACAGTGTGATACCACTACACATCTACTAGAATGGCCAAAAACCAAAACACAGACAGTTCCAAATGCTCTTGAGGATGTGTAGCAATGAGAACATTCATTCATTACTGTGGGAATGCAAAATGGTACAGCCACTTTGGAAGCCAGTTTTGTAGTTTCTTACAAAGCTGAACATACTTGTACCCTAAGATCAAGCAGTCATGCTCCATGGTGTTTACCCAAATGATTTGAAAACTTACACTTGGATATTTACAACAGCTTTATTTATAATTGCCAAAACCTGGAAGCAACCAAGATGTCCTTCAGTAGATAAATGGGTAAATAAACTGTGGCATATCCAGACAATGGAGTATTATTCAGTGCCAAAAAAAAAAATGAACTATTAAGTCATGAAGACATAGAAAAAAATTTAAATGTATGTTACTAAGTGAAAGAAGCTAATCTGAAAAGACTACATGCTGTACAATCCCAACTATATGACATTTTGGAAAATGCAAAGCTATGGAGACAGTCGAAAGACTGGTGGTTGTGAGGGGTCGGGGAGAGGAAAGAAAGGATGAAGAGTTGGAGCACTGGGAATTTTTAGGGCGGTGAAACTCTTTTGTATGATACTACAATGGTGGAAAAATGTCATTATACCTTTTTCCAAACCCACAAAATGCACAACATTAAGAGTAAATCCTAATGAAACTATAGATTTGGGGTGATGATGTGTCAGTGCATGTTCATCAGTTGTAACAAATGCACCGCTGTGGTGTGTGGGATGTTGATCATGAGAGAGGCTGAGCATGCGTGGTAGCAGGGAGTATACAGGAACTCTGCCCTTTGTACTCAGTTTGACCATGAACCTAAAACTTCTCTGAAAATTAAAGTGTATTTATTTTCAAAGAAGGAGCCTGACCCAATGTCACGATTCATGTGACACATTTGGGGTGTGGGAGGGGTTGGTAGTTATACTTCCATTAGTTTCCTATTGCTGCTAAACAAATTGCCACAAACTTAGATTAAAACAATTCAGATTTATTACCTTATAGTCTTGGAAGACAGACATCTGAAATGGGCCTCATTGGACTAAAATCAAGGTGTTGGCAGGGCCAGTTCCTGTGGGGGCTCCAGGGGAAAATGTTTCCATGTTGTTTCCAGCTTCTAGAGGCCACCTGCATTCCTTGGCTCATGGTCCCTTTCTCTGTCTTCCCCATGAGAAATTCCAGCTTTGGTTTCCATCATCATATGGCTGGTTTTCTCCCGGACTCTGACTCTCTTCTCTCCTCCTTAGAAGAGCCCTTGTGGTTACATTGGGTCCACCTGGATAATCCAGAATAATCTCCTCATCTCAAGATCCTTAACCTAATAACACCTTTCCCTTTTACCATGTAAAGGAACTGTTATGGACGGAATTGTGTCTCCCAAAACCCGTATGTTCAAGTCCTAATCTCCAGTTTCTCAGAATGTGGCTATATTTGGAGAGAGGGCCTTTAAAGAGGAAATTAAAATAAAATTAGTTCCTATAGGTGGGTCAACACGAGTAGTGTCCTTATAAGAAGACGAGATTAGGACACAGACACACAGAGGAAAAATGATGTGAAGACACAGGGAGAAGACGGCCACTCACAAGCCAGCGAGACAGACCTCAGGACAATCCAAACCTGATGACGCTTTGATCTCAGACTTCCAGCCTCCAGAACTGTAAGAAAATACTTTTCTACTGATCAAGTCACCCAGCTGGTGGTATTTCGTTATGGCAGCCCAAACAGAATGGAAGTAGCATTTTCACAGATTCTGGGGATGAGGATGTGAACAACTTTGTGGGTGGGGAAGGCATTTTTCAATCTACCACAACCACCACAAACCATCCAAATGGCTGCCACATGTTGAATGTTGCAGGCCAGGCAGGAATCTTACATGTATTATATTATTTAATTCTTGAAACAACCCTACTGGGTAGCTACCATTACTATCCCAATTTTACAAATAAGGAAAAGGTGACATAGAGAAAACTTGTTGCCTTGCTAGTAAGAGGCCAAATCAAGACTTACATTTTAGCTCTCTGGTTCCTATCTTCTCCCCTGTATTAAAAGAAAAAAACAATCGATGGAGTTGCAGCTCTCTGGATAGATATGAAGCAAAGGAGATGATAGCCACACTGCTGGCCTGATATACCTCTCTGGCTATCAGATGTTGTCAGTGTTTGCTTCTGTTTTTTTTTTTTTGAGACAGAGTCTCCCTCTGTCGCCCAGGCTGGAGTGCGGTGGTGTGATCCCCAAGCTCTGCCTCCCGGGTTCACGCCATTCTCCTGCCTCAGCCTCTGGAGTAGCTAGGACTACAGGCGCCTGCCACCATGCCCGGCTAATATTTTGTATTTTTAGTAGAGACAGGTGGTTTCACCATGTTAGCCAGGATGGTCTCGATCTCCTGACCTTGTGATCTGCCCGCCTCGGCCTCCCAAAGTGCTGGGATTACAGGCATGAGCCACTGCACCCGGCCCAGTGTTTGCTTCTTACAGAATGATTGCAACCCCCCTTGCAGTCCCGCCTGCCTTTCTAAAAAATGTGCATTGAGTGGCTTCATAAGGAAATCCAGAGACCTTGGTTCTCTGAGTCTGATGCAGCTACAGAAACTGTGCAGATGTGGGTGTGGAATTATTTTACACTAAAGGACCGTGTTAAACACTCAGACTTTTGCCTAAATCCTAGACCGAAGGCCTGAAGTTTTCAGCTCATGAAATTAGACAAGGAGCTGGGGTTCATTCCAAGTTTCCCTTTGCCCATGACCCTGGCATTCTTTCTTTTGACATCAAAATAGACACTCCCTTGGCTTCCACTCAACAGAAGATTGGCATCCTGAAAAGCCAAATAAAACCTGCCTCAAAAGGGAAAACAAAATTAACGAACAGACAGGAAATCTGAGACTTATTTTTCTCTGAAGTAGGATACGGGGGAGGTAATGGCTTTGTGAATAAACTGGAGGAGGAGGGAGAGAGAAGCAAAGCTGGGTTTCCAAGGTTGATTCCCCAGCTGCTAAGGGTGTTTTGAACTAGAGGGCACTCAGTGGCAGAGTTTGTTAAGCACCGTGGCTCCGTGGGCTCCCAGGGCCCCAGGCTCATGGCGACGAGAGCAAGGCTTGGTGTTTTCTCCAGGTTCCAGTCAATTATCACAGTTAAATTGGAACATGCATGTCCTGTGGACAGAAATGCAGGAGCTGCCGCAGCTTCTTCCAAAATAGAGCTCTCCTGGCTGCTGCAGCTGCTGACGTCTTCCTGTGTCTCTCAACCTGCTCTTCCTCTCCTTTCTTCCCGCCACGCCATCTCCCCTGGCCTGCTTCCCCTCACTCGGACTGGGGCCCGCTGGGACATCACCCAGTCTACCACCCTGGTGTCTCAGAGGCCACTGTTTTCCATTCCAAACCACACCTGGCATTAGGGACATTCCATTTTCAGATCTTCACTGGTTTGCTTCTGTGGGGGCAAAACTCAGATTTTCAAGAAAATGCATTACATTGTAAAAGGATCCTTCAGATTACAAAAAAAAAAAAAAAAAAAGAAATCAATTCACCAAGAATCCCACCACATACATTTTGTGTCTCTTGTGCTCCCTTTAAAATCTATTGTGGAAATCCTCCCCTGACCAAGAATGGGATTGCTGGCTGACCATGGCTACTCTCAGATAATTAAAAGCTCTGTGGTCAATTCCAGTGCTAAAATAGACCCACGTCTTTAATTAGGACGATGCCATGTTGCAGGATACATGAGCATAGTGCGTATGAATACATACATATTAGCATATGCCCTCAGTACAGTCAACACTCTAAGCCAAGTATCACATTTCTTGCCTCTTCCTTTCAGTTGGATTTGCAGCTGAACCTGCGAAGAGGAAAAGGAGGTGGTTCTGTTATCCACCCTCACCCTGCAAGCACAGGCTGGGGACTGGACAGTTTGCAGGGGACTGGGTAGCTTGGGGCCCTGGCCCTGGCAGACGGTAATCCGGTTCTTCCACTCAGGGCTCCTAAGAAATGCCCTGTGTTCCCTTCTCCCTGGTGTTCTTTTCCCCTGGGCTTAGAGTAGACCCAGCTACATTCCAAATATTACCTGCAGCTCCTCGCTCAGCCCCAGGCCAACCTGCAACACACCTGCCCTCCTTCCCTGTGTCTCTTACCCCTCCACACTTCATGTGAACTGACTCAGGATGACCCCATCTCGTCCTGGGTTAAATAGTGTCACCTCAAAATTCATGTGCACGTGGAACCTCAGAAGGTGACATTATTTGGTAATAGGGTCTTTGCAGATGAAATCAATTAAATTTAAATTAGTTAAATTTGTTTAAGATGAAATCATACTAGATTAGAGTGGTTTCTAATCCAATAATGGGTGTCCTTATAAGGAGAGAAAACAAAGACTCTGAGGCAGAGGAAAGAAGGCCCTGTGATGATGGAGGCAGGATTGGAGTTGCACGCCCACAAGCCAGAAAACGCCGAGGGGTGTTGGAGCCGCTGAGAGCTAGGAGGGAGGCAAGGAACAGTTTGTCCCTCAGAACTTCCAAAGGAAGCAATCCTGCCAACAACCAGATTTCAGACTGTCAACCTCTAGAGCTGGGAAAAAATTAATATGTGTTGGTATAAACCCCTCCATTGGAGATAATGTTTTATGGCAGCCCCCGGAAGAGAATACACTGGCTTGCTCTCCACTTGCCCACATGTAATCCCAGGAAGCACCCATGCATCGTTTGTCTTCATAAACCCCAGAGGGCAGGCTGGTCCTCCTAGCACAGCCCTCTCCTGGCCCTTCCTCCAAAGTGCTTGCACAGCTCTGCTCTGGTCCTTCAATCTCCTGGTGGCAGTTGAATCCCAGTCCTCTGTCCATTTTCTCCATCTCAGTTTTGGATTGGACACCAGGCATCACTAACTTCAAATGGTCCCCTTGAAGCTCCCTCCAAGGCTATGGCTTAGCACTAGCATCCCCTTCCTTTTCCCCAAGGGTGGGCTTCCACAACAAGGAAACTTCTCTCCAGAGAGCTCTTCACAGTCTGTTCCCCAAAGTCTCCTTCCCTCTGACCCCTTTGCAAATCTGTGGTCCTGCCAAGAGCTCCATGCCATAGGCCACAAGTTCTCCTTCATTCCTTTTGAAAATTCTGCATATGGGCTTAGCAGCAGGGTCTTTTTGGTCATTTTGATTTTCCAGGCCCGTCCTAGCATCCTGTTACATGTCTATGTTCTTCCACTGTGGAGGGAGGACCGTGTATAGTAATATCTACTGCCATTCTGACTCATCGTAGTGGGTTGGTTTGTGGTCCCCTCATTCCCCCTCCCCAAAAAACATGTCCAAAGAGAGCCTGTGAATGTGACCTCAGATGAGAAAAGGGTCGTTGCCGATATAATTCAGTCGAGGAAGACACAGAGACACAGAGAAAAGGCAACGTGACCACAAAAGCAAAGGTAGCAGTGATACCACCACAAGCCAAGGAACACCCGGAGCCACTGGAAGCTGGGGGAGACATGGAGCATCCTCTCCTGGAGTCCCGGAAGCTGGGGGAGACATGGAGCATCCTCTCCTGGAGTCCCGGAAGTTGGGGGAGACATGGAGCATCCTCTCCTGGAGTCCGGAAGTTGGGGGAGACATGGAGCATCCTCTCGTGGAGTCCCGGAAGCTGGGGGAGACATGGAGCATCCTCTCGTGGAGTCCCGGAAGCTGGGGGAGACATGGAGCATCCTCTCCTGGAGTCCCGGAAGCTGGGGGAGACATGGAGCATCCTCTCCTGGAGTCCCGGAAGCTGGGGGAGACATGGAGCATCCTCTCGTGGAGTCCCGGGAGGGAGCAAGTCCCTATCAACACCTTGATTTTGGACTTCTGGCCTTCATAATTGTGAGAGAATACGTGTCTGTTGTTCTAAGCCATCCCGTTCATAGTACTTTGTTATGGCAGTCACAGAAAACTAATACCCAAAAAATATATACAAACATTTTTCCTGACGGCAGAACATTATTCTGTAGTATGAGGAAGCCAATCTATTCTTTATCATAAAATATTTAATATTTGAAAATTGAACTACAATAACTAATAAGAAATTAACTACACTTGAACATACATTTTGAGTATCTGACCATTTCCTTAGGAAATTTTCCTAGAGATGGAATTACTGGGTCAAGGGATACACCCTCTGCGTTGGCGCCATATGTGCCTCTCTTGCCTGAAGCCTATTGCTCAAAGCCTATAATTTCCATAAATATTATTTTCTACTAGTTGGTAGAAGACGTGTAATAACTATGATTCATTTATATAACAATGATTTCAAATGAGTCCTTGTGAGCATGAAAAACGACCATCTGAAAACCAGGCACAACCCAGTACTTAAGCTGTCTGGGTTACCCATTTAATATATTTTAGTCACGATTAGCTCACATCCCTTAAATTTGGTGTCAGATGTGTATTTAAAAATGTGCTTCTTTGTGGCTTTTCTTTTATTGGTCTCAACTCTAAAAGCAAATTCTGAAATACAGCAAACTATTCTTAAGTACCACCAACAAAAGTGGTTTGGGTCAGCTCCCTCCTCATTTTTTAATGCCTAATAAAATAAATCCACCAGCTGTGGCAGTAAAGTTAGCTCAAGAAGTCTTTGAGCATCTTTGTTTTGAAGAAGTCGGTCTAGAAGAGCTACTGAAAACTGTGTTCATCTACAGCCAAAGGATCTGGGATTCCACTTGTATTTTGCTAACTTTTAATTATTTTTTCCTTGGGAGTGTTTGTGAGTCACTTAAACTTGGTGACATATTCTGGGCAACAAGGACGGTGGGCTAAGTAAACTCTAAGACTTCCAAGATTTGATCTTCCTGCTAACGTTTAAATGGCCCACATGAAGGCCACTTGCACATCCATTTCCAAGTATTGAGGCAAATATGTCTGAACCACATCATGTGGACAAGTCATTCCCTGTGCTCTGCTCAAAGACGGTGTTCATAAGTTAAGCCCTTGCTAAAATAACCATCATAAAGGTCATAATTATATTAAACAGATGCAATTATACCAGGAGCTGGGCTTGTTTTTTTTTCAGTTGAATAAAACATTTGATTGTTATATAAACAAATATCTTGATACTCAAGGTTATAATTAGGAACAATATAATAAATCACGAAATTATTACCCAACTAGCTATTGTGCTGAGGCACAAATACTAATTGCAAGTTTATAGGCGCCCTATGGCCTCTCATAAGCTTATAAAAAAAAAGTCTGTGTAATTTTAACTCAGGGTCAAAATTACACAGACTTTTATTTTTTTATTTTTTTATTTTTTTTTATTTTTTTATTATTATACTTTAGGGTTTTAGGGTACATGTGCACAATGTGCAGGTTTGTTACATATGTATCCATGTGCCATGTTGATTTCCTGCACCCATTAACTCGTCATTTAGCAATAGGTGTATCTCCCAATGCTGTCCCTCCCCCCTCCCCCCACCCCACAACAGTCCCCGGATTGTGATGTTCCCCTTCCTAAAATTACACAGACTTTTAAAATGATATTAAAAATTTAGTCTAGAAAGAAGTTGATTAGTATAATCAAATAAGAAAAACATAATTACTTTGGCCAATAACTATTAAATAACACTCCTTGATTATAAAAAAGAAACACAAGCACACATGCACCCATTCGTACACACAGGAACACACACACCCATTCATGCACACATGCACACACACACCCGTTCATACACACGTGCACACACACGTGCATATGAACACATGCACACGTGCACACACATGTGCACACAAAGCAGATGCACAGTAACTCTTTGCCTTCCTCTTTCTAGCATCTTTTTCCCAGTGTCTCTTCTTTAGGAAGAGAGAACACCACCACAGAGCATGAAGAGAGGCTGTCTTAGAAAAATTGCCAGGGATAGGATGGTATAACATCCCTTTTGAAGTATATGAAAAGCTAAAAGACATTCGTCCTTAAGTTGCACACAGTATCACCAGAAGGCCCAGGGACAATTTAACTAAATTATTTGGAATTAGGTTTCTTTAATAGCATGCCTCTAGTTTGGTTTCCTTGATTTTTCTAAGTTTTAATTTTTTTAATTGTTTTACAAAACTTGTTGACTCTTTAGAGTTAGATGAAACTTTAGAGACCTTCTACAGTAGATGCAAAAATTCTGTTCCAACATCCTTTCTGTCTCTTTCACAGTTTGGGCCAATGTGGTCTCAGCCAGTGGTGGGAACAGCAGCTCCTTCCAGTGACTGGTTCAGAAATGGGCCTATGAGTCCATGCAGGCCAGGGTTGAGCAAGGGCGACTTTGCTGGAGCCTGCTAGGTACATTTTCCTGCCTTATGGTCTCTCCTTCCTCTACAAAGCTGAAGATGAAGTTGCCGCCTGGCAGAGGGCAGAGCTGAGAGAATCCGAGACATGGAGCCAGAGCCACAGGGTTCAATTAAGCCTCAGACCCATCCTGCACGTCCAGAGCCAATGCATTCTTTACTGTTTAAGTCATTGGGCTGCCTGTTATTGCAAAAGTGTCATAAGTGTGATACACTATCATGTTCGATACATTTCATTTTATGCAAGAAACCAGAGTCCAACAGGCCAAGGCCAAAGGATTTGTCCAGGATCACTGGTTGTTTAGAGCAAGATCAGAAACCAGGACCCAGTCTCCTGATAACAGTCTACAGTTCTTTCCATCTCACAGTCCACAGTCCTGACGAGCTGGAGCAGGTCTTCCACACACCTTTCTAAACACACTGCGCTTTGGTGGATAAACAGCCTTCTTGGAGAGATCTTTAATGTTCAGAGAAAGTGGATAAGGTCAGTGAGGCAGCATTTGTTTGGGACATCATATCTTCATAACCCAACTTATTGAGGTTTTTCTTTTCTCTTTTTTTCTTTTTTATTTTTTTTTGAGACAGGTTGCCAGGGTGCTGTGGCGCGATTATAGTTCAGCGCAGCCTGGAACTCCTGGGTTCAAACAATCCTCCCACCTCAGCCTCCAGAGTAGATGGAATTACAGGTGCCTGCTACCATGCCCACCTAATTTTAAAAATTTTTTGTAGAGATAGGGTCTTGCTATGTTGCCCAGGCTGGTCTCAAACTCCTGGCCTCAAGTGATCCTCCCTCCTTTGCCTCCCAAAGCACTGGGATTACAGGCTGGAGCCCCCTCGCCCAACCTGACACCTTTCTTGAGGCTTGCAGAAGCACCAAGGTGCCTGCCTGTGCCTGGCCAATAACATTTTAGTATTTTGATACGGGCATGCATACTAATTGAGAGTCCAGTTCTCCAGTTAGTTCTTGCTTTTTGATTGGAATGTTCCTGCCCATTGCTGTTGGAATGCTCAGAAAGGGCCTTGGCCTCCTGAGGACAGCTTCCTCACATGCCTGCTCTAGCCTGTGCCTTCTCGGGGAAAAGGAGAGGACCAGGGAAGCCTGTGGACATCCCTTCCTCCCACAGGCTGGGACATCTTTCAGAGTGGGTGAATCCACTCTCTTTTATCTCCTTCCTCTTTGTGGCTTACATTATTCTTCCCCAGACTCCTTCCCTCATTAACACATCTTTTTTTGTTGTTGTTGTTGTTGTTCTGGGCAATATATTGAAAACAAAGGTTACTAGACGGCACATCAGACGACCTGCTTTAACATCTGGAAATGACTTTGAACAGAGTAACTTAATGTCTCCAGCCTCTGCTCACACATCTGAATATGAAAATAACAACATCTGCCCAGCACATTTTTCATCTGAGCTGCTCTGCATCCCAACCTCGTTGCGGTGATCAGTTCTCCAACACGTTTTGGGTAACCACTACGTAAAAGGCACATTGCTAGGGAGGAAATATCAGTGTAAATTGTAGAGCATTATCTAAATGTAAAGTCTTGTTACCATTAGTAAAACACTCATCTGCAAACTATATACAACATTTTATTTCTTCTTCAACTACTGGTCCTCGTCCACCTCCATAAACTTCCCAGCTCTTCTATTACCCACATTAGAGAGAAAAACAAAATGCCATCTTTTTCATGCTCTGTCACCTTCCTTCACTGGGCAATAACCATGTCGACCGGCAATATTAGAAAGGTCATCCGGTGAAGCGTTCACTCTGCAGTTGTGCACCATTGGGTTTTGAGAGTGTGGGCTAAATATTTTAAGTGATGGATGTCCCTGCCACTTCTCACTTTTCATTTTTTATTTAATCAGTCTCACACGGATCAGGAAAAACACAAACCTTTACTCCCTGTGAAAACATTGTAGTCAAAACAGATTAAGCGTGTTTAACTCAGGCTACGGTAGCATGCTAGTAAAAAGCATCCTTGGTATAGGCTACGAATTGAATTTTTCACTGCCTCCCACCACCTCACTAAAAAAAGATATATCTAAGGTTCTAACCTTTAGTACTTCAGAATGTCGTTTTGTTTGGAAATAGGGTCATTGCAGATGTGACTGGTTAAACTGAGATGAGGTCATTCTGGACTAAGGCGGGCCCCTAATCCAATATGACTGGTGTCTTTATGGAAAGATGGTCTGTGAAGACAGAGCTGCACAGGGAAAAACCATGTGACAACAGGGGCCAAGATTAGAGTTAATGCAGCTATAAGCCAATAAATGTCAAGGATTGAAGCAACCACAGAAAAGGGAGGTATTCTCCTCTACAGGTTTCAGAGGAAGCACGGCCCTGCCAACGCATTTATTTCAGATTTCTAGCTTCCAAAACTGTGAAGCAGTACATCTCTGTTGTTTTAAGCCACCCAGTTTGTGGCACAGTCATCCCTCAGTATTCCTGGAGGATTAGTTCCGGGTCCCCGCATGGATACCAACATCCACACATGTTCAAGTCTTTTATATAAAGTAATGTAATATTTGCATATGGCCTAGGTACATCTTCTCATATACTTTAAATCATTTCCAGGTTACTTGTAATAGTACCTAATACAATGAAAATGCTGTGTAAAGAGTTGTTCTACTGTATTGCCCAGGGAATAATGACAAGAAAAAAACTCTGTACATGCTTCAGCACAGATGCAGGCATTCATTCTTTTCTTTCAAATATTTTCGATCCATAGTTGGTCAGATCCATAGATACAGAACCCACAGATATGGAGGGCTGGAGATACTTTGTTGCAGAAGCTCTGTGAGACTAATACAGTACAGAAGAAATTTGAGAAAAGGAGGTTTTCCAAATGGTGCTGTATTTACCTATCTATTGCTATATAACAAATCACTACAAACTTAGTCACTTAAAACAACACCCATTTCACAGTTTCTATAGGTCAGGGACCTGAGCATAACTTACCATCTTCTGTTTCAAAGTCTCACATAGGCTACAGTCAAAGTGTTGGCCAGGGCTGGTGTCTCGTCTGAAGGCTCAATTGGGATAGGAGTCCATTATAAACTGGTGGTGGGGCCTGGTCCTAGCTGTAGTTAGTGTGCAGGTGACAGAGGGGGCCATTGGGTAGGCTCTTAAAATCTGCGATAGAGGCTCATCTATCTTCAGATACTAAGAGAAAGGATAGCTTATCTTAATGTAATAGGTTAAAATCTGTAGGGATGGCTGGGCATGGAGGCTTACGTCTGTAATCCAAGAACTTTGGGAGGCCGAGGTAGGCAGATCACCTGAGGTCAGGAGTTTGAGATCAGCCTGGCCAACATGGTGAAACCCTGTCTCCACTAAAAATACAAAAATTAGCCGGGCATGGAGGCAAGTGCCTGTAATCACAACTACTCAGAAGACTCAGGCAGGGAGAATTGCTTGAACCTGGGAGGCAGAAGTTGCAGTGAGGCAAGATCAGGCCACTGCATTCCAGCCTGGGTGACAGAGTGAGACTCTGTCTCAAAAAAAAAAAAATATCTGTAGGGACAAAAGAACCGAATATATTTAATGTAGGTAAACTGTGGCTTAAACTAAGACTACATGTTTGGTTATCTCTTCTGTAGTTGACATATTTTTGGAAGTGTAATATTTTTGACCATGTCGAAATAAGATAGATTGACGATTGAAGAAATGAAGGCTTCTTGTCATTTCCTTTTGTGATATTTTAGGGAAATTTGTGGTAAGACCTCAGTCCTCTGAAATGTTGGGACTGTAGGTGAAAGCAAAACAACAGCAGCACAGCTGACCTTTAACATAAAATTGTGTGCCCAATACTTGTATTTACATACTCAATTACTTTCCTAGAACATGTGTGTTAAGACATATATCTACCATTTTACGTATATATTGAGCCTGCACTATATGCCAGGGACTATGCTTGGCACTAGAGATATGGCAGATAACAAGACAAGCTTTGTGGTTAAGATTTAAAGGGATAAATAATTAAATCCCTTGTCCTCAGAGTGCTAAATTGTGTCACTTAGAAACACAAGTATCAAGTATGAATAAAAACTGCTTTGTGACTGATGGATTAGAAACTACAGTGTGATTCAAAGTCCAAAATTGACTTCCTACTTCTCCATGGATGTATAGTGGAGACCCCGTGAATGCTTCTGCCCATGATAAAGTGGAGGCGAAAACCTTTGTGGTCTGTGGGTGGGGGGAGAATGACGAGAGATGGAGAGACAGAGACAGAGGGACAGGCGACAGAAAGAGAAAGGGACAGAGACAGAAAGAGACAGAAGGAAAGAGGGAGACAGAAGAAGAGAGAAAGGACACACACACACACACACACACACACAGTCTTGTCCAAAGTCTCTTCCCTTTTATCCTCCAGGGAGCAGGCATGGTGGGCATGGCCAACACGGGGGGTTGTTAGCAATCTGGCTCCTGGTTAACACCTCATCAGAGATATGGCTCTCTGTGAGATGTTTTTGAGGAGAGGACCTTCTGCTTGGTTTGCCTACAGGGCCACATGTTAGCCGGCTCTGGGGCAAAGAGCGTGGGCCAGGGAGATTGAGAGTTGAAAGTGATTTTGCTATTAAAGGGTCTTTTGACTTCAGGTGTGTTACTTATCTTCACTGAACCTCAGGTTGCCTACCTGTAGGGTGGGATGTTTCTACCTACCATAGTGGGTTGGGAGGATTAAGAATGAACACACGCTAACCATGACATGTGTGATATGTAGCAGGTGTTCAGCAAATGTTGGCTTCCTCTTCTCCCCATTCAAGGCTGGTTTTTCCATCCCCTTTCCATTCTTATTGTTTTCTTCTAATATTCCTTCCATTCTGAGAAGGAGTAAGCTCAAATTTCTTCAGAAGTTTTGCAAAGGTTTGGTGTAGGTAGGGGAAAGAGTAAGAGGTTCTTTTGGCACCAAGTTTATTGCACTTTGGAGTTTTCCATGACTTGTCAAGGGATGGGGTGAGAAGAGAGAATGGGACCATAGACTTGGAGATATCAGTGTCAGGAAGTCACACAGAGGTTGGAAGGTGGAGGCAGGAGTGCCCACAGTGACCTATGCCCTGCACAGGTCGTTGTCATCCTGCAGACTCTAGGAGGGATAAGCAGGTCAGGTGAGTTCTGTGCACACCAAACCACTGGACTACAGAGACTCCTTTGTATTAAAGAGAGTATTGCAGGTGGTTGCTTCCTGTCAGCCACCTCTGATGTGAAATGGCTGAGTTAAGAGGAGAGACCTTGAGTAGAGTCAGGCATACATTTCAGTTACAGTTCAGCTACTTTTTAGCTGGATTTCTCTGAGCAAAAAATTTGACTTCTCTGAGCCTTTATTACCTCATAGCACTTTTGAGAGAGTCACATGGGAGAATTTCTAAAAATGTGCTCCATAAATAGCGCTATTTTGATTTTGTTGTCTACGCAACCCCAGCATCAGCTCTCCCTGTTGCTGTCCAGAGTTATCTTCCTCCACTTTAAGTTAATCCACCTGCAGGGGCCCTTGGCCATATAAAGTATACATTCATAGTATAGGGCTGGGGAAGTATTCTTCAATCTACCAAAATATAAGTAAGAAACAAGAGTCTCACTGCCCTTCCTGGGACAAGGATGGGCAGCAAATACTTTCCAAGGTCTCCCCTGCCTCTCTCAGCCAGGGCCTGGGACACTGCTTCCTCTCTTGCTGGTTTCCTCCTGGAGCTCTGGTGGAAAGAAGGCTACCGTTCACTTTCCTGCCTCTTCCTGAATTTTCCCAATAAACCAGTAACTTCAGAATCTATCTATCATCTATCTATCTATCATCTATCTATCTATCTATCTATCTATCTATCTATCTATCTATCTATCCATCTATCCATCTTCCTACCTATCAGGGTTTGGCAAACTCTTCTGAATAGCAGGAAGGTATTACAGTGTAGAAAGAAAAAAAAAATCAGTCAAGTATAACTGTTCTCATAGTTCCAGGGAAAAGAATAATAAATGAACTAACTCATTCGCAGACAAAATGCACCAATCCTGGCTTTACCCCTGGTTTTGAAGATAGCCTTCCTATCCTCATTCCATCCACATTTCGCTCTTAAATCAATAAAAGGCAAAATCCCAAACTTCTGTTTAGAAATGTGGAAAGGAATATGCAGGGAAGCAACATGATCTTCCCTAAAGCCAGTCTGGAACCAACTGATAGAGGCCCACATAGGCACATGATGTGTGTAGAAGTCAGTCTAGGTGTATGTCCAGGTGTGTTCAAAGACTGAATGGAGACCTCCTCTGCAACTGCTGATCTCTCTTGACTAAGGAAATTGGAAACCTAAACCTAAAACAAAATAAAAAACTCACACATAGACCTGGGTCATGAGTAACTTCACTGGACACCAGGAAAAAGTCCTTCAGCCTGGGAGAAGGCCCTGGTCCATAGGCCCCAGCAGCCTCTCCCTATAGTTTGTCCAGGAGCTTAGCTCACTAACAATGAGTCTGAATAAAGAAGGAATCAGTACAGAATCTATACAACAGCAATATATAAAAAATGAGAAAATAAACATCAAACATATATAGCAGATAAGCAAGCCTCACAGAAAAAACGTTACCATGGGTCAGATGAATGTTGTGATTAAACCAACTGCTGAGAATTTTCTAAAGTCTTAGTGAAGAAATAGTTTTATAAAAAAATAAGCCAGGCACAGTGGCTCACACCTGTAATTCCAGCACTTTGGGAGGCTGAGGTGAACAGATTGCTTGAGCTCAGGAGTTCAAGACTAGCCTGGGCAAAATGGCAAAACCCCATCTTTACAAAAAATACAGAAATATGCAGGCATGGTAGTGTGTGCCTGTAGTCCTAGCTACTTGGGAGGCTGAGGCAGGAGGATCACTTGAGCCCAGGAGGTAGAGGCTGCAGTGAGCTATGACTGCACCACTGCACTCCATCCTGGGCAACAGAGCAAGACATTGCCTTAATAAAAAAAATAGAATTCTTTAGAAAACCAGAGCCCAAAGATAGGAGCTCAGGGATGACACGATCAGATAAGGGAACGAGATAAAGCATGAACTGAGAGAGGTCTTGAAAGGGGTGGATGAGAAATAAAACAACTGTAGGAAGGAAAGCCAGATGGGAAGCAGCGCAGAAGGGAAGAGCTGATGTTGAAAATGTCAAAGGTAATGGATGATAAGATGGAGAAAGATGGGAAAAATAAAATTCATATGAGCCAAGAGTCGTAAGAGGATTGCAGAGAAAGTGAGAAATAAGCAAGACAGACAAAGAAGTTCAAACCACCCATAATTGATGCCTCCAAAGAAGATAACCAAATACGTTATTACATATTTTAAGAAGGTTGGGGGTAGAAATTGGGGAGATGTTGTTCAAAGGATGCAGAATTCTGGTTTATTAGAGGAGTAGTTCAAGAGATCTATCGTATTATACACTAGATATACAATGGTGACTATAGTTAGCAATATATTATATTCTTTAAAAATGCTGAGAGTGGATGTCAAGTGTTCTCAACATGAACATGATAAAACTATGTGAGATAATGCATAGATTCATTGGCTAGAGTCAGTCACTCCACAACGTGTACATACTTCAACCGTATGTCACACACAGTAAATATGTACAATTTTATCTGTTATTAAAACATAAATAAATTCAACCTTCCTACCAAAAAATAAAAAATAAAGATGTAATCCAAGTACAATTACTAAAAATAAAGAAAGACTTGGCTCTTCAACTTGAAAGATCATAACAGTATGTCTTAGAGGGAAATATTTACAGAACCATTGACACGGAGCCTCATCTGAGTGAAGTTACTGAATGTCAGAGAGAAAGAAAGAATCTTTTGGACAGGTAGATCAAGAGATCAAATTACCTCTTAACGGGAAAATATGAGCCTGGCTCAAAGCACTTCATAGCCTCAATCGACCCTTGAAGTCAGTAGAACAAAGTCTACAAAGTCCTAAAGAGAAAACGTGTATTTTATAGCAGTCTATACCATGCATCATAAATAAGACAGCAGAAAAGCATCTTGGAACCTGCAAGCGCTTAGGGAATGTGGTTCCCATGAGTCACTTTCGAAGAAACTACTAAAGGATGACATTCGGGCAATTTTTTACTGGAAAAAAAAATATGGTCAAAAGACCACCAGGGAGCACTGACTGACTCCATTAAGATGTAGGATTAAGACCAAAGTGATCTGGTTACTGGCATGTCGAAATTATGCAGCTGATGAAAACCAGGAGACAAGGAAACTGTGTACTGGAGAAGGTAAAGGAGGCAGGTGTTTCCCCTTGTTTAATATTTGCTATTTTCTGAATTTTGGCCCACAGACACTTATTATCTATTCAAGAAATAAATAATGTATTTAAAAACAACAAGAAAAGGATGAGCCAACAGTTGAAGCTTCACTGTCTGTCAGCTAGAAACCAAAAGATGTGTACAGTTCTGTATTATCTCAACCACAACAAATGGGGGTGGACAGGATTTGTTCTCTCACACAGTCAGAAAAAGGAATAAGAAGAAAAAGGAAAGGAAAGGGAGCATTCTTTCTTAGGGTTGGCATTTTTCCGGCAACCAGCATTCGAGTGATCCTTCTACAAGGACATCTTGTTACATTGGTGTGCATTTGTGAAACGAAGAGGTTCTTGGGCTGACTTTTCATATCAAATGAGGTCCATAGTGAGCCTGTGGCTTTTCATCCCTGTGAGCCTCACTAGATCCCCATGGCTTCCTTCTCCAAGTTCTGCCCTAACCTTGGTTCCAGAGTGGTTCAGATGGCATCTAAGCCTCAGCAGCTGGTCTGTGGTGGTTCAGTCCTGGATGCCTTCTCATCTTCAGAGCCACCCATTTCCCATGTTGTAGTCTCATTCGTCTCTCTGGGCCTCAGTTTCCTGGCCTGGGATTCTGCTTTGCTTTGTTTGGCTTTCTCCCACTCCTCCTGACTTCTCCCGCAAGAGAATGTGGCCTTTTCCTTGAATCCCAGCCCAGTAGCAAGACCCTACCATACCTTAGAAAGCTCTGTTGGACAATGATAGACTGAACCCTGTCCTCATTGTGTCAAAGCCTCCTCGTTGGGACCCTTCCACCTTCTCTTTGCAATGTCCAGTTCTATTTTTACATTAGGCTTATTGTTATTGTTGAGTGGCATTTGGCCACCTGAAGTCCCAATCTGGACCAAGTTAACTTCACTACCTTTGACTTGAATGGGTAGGTTTCTTGCCAAGCTCTAACTTCCCTCTCCTTCTGTTGGAACATGGAATCATCAATTCTTTTGCCTGATTATTTAAATCAATTATCCATAAGAGTGCACCTCAATCTTAATGTCCCTATGAATGATCTGGGTTCTTATTAAAATGTAAATTCTAGTTCATTAGAGCTGGTGATAGTCTACACATCTAATGAGCTCCCAGATGATGATATCAGTCACTCCTGGATATATAGACCACACTTTGAGTAGCAAGGAATCTGTGTCATATCACTTTAATTGGAGAGAGAAAGATTTTTTTAAAGAAATTTATTTTTTGCAAATCAAAACCACAATGAGATAACCATCTCACACCAGTCAGAATGGCGATTATTAAAAAGTCAGGAAACAACAGATGCTGGCGAGGCTGTGGAGAAATAGGAATTCTTTTACACTGTTGGTAGGAGTGCAAATTATTTCAACCATTGTGGAAGACAGTGTGGCGATTTCTCAAGGATCTACAACCAGAAATACCATTTGACCCAGCAATCCCATTACTGGGTATATACCCCCCAAATTCTAAATTATTCTACTATAAAGACACATGAACACATATGCTTATTGCAGCACTATTTACAGTAGCAAAGACTTGGAACAAACCCAAATGCCCATCAATGATAGACTGGATAAAAAAAAGTGGCACATATACACCATGGAATACTATGCAGCCATAAAAAAGAATGAGTTTATGTACTTTGCAGGGACATGGATGAAGCTGGAAGCCATCATTCTCAGCAAACTAACACAGGAAGAGAAAATCAAACAGCGTGTGTTCTCACTCATAAGTTGAATAATGAGAACACTTGGACACAGTGAGAAGAACATCACACATTGAGGCCTGTTGGGGGTTGGGGGGCAAGGGGAGGGAGAGCATTAGTACAAATGCCTAATGCATGTGGGGCTTAAAACCTAGATGATGGGTTGATAGGTGCAGCAAACCACCATGGCACATGTATACCCATGTAACAAACCTGCAGGTTCTGGACATGTATCTCAGAACTTAAAGTAAAATTTTTTAAAATTGTTTTTAATTGGCAAATAATAATTGTGTATATTTATGAGGTACAGTGTGATGTTTTGATATATGTTTACAGTATGGAATGATTAAATCAGGCTAATTAAGCAATCCATCACCTCATATATATATATTTTTTGCTGTGAAAACATTTAAAATCTACTCTTAGAAATATACAACACGATTATCTTTTTGAAATAGACAATGCGTTATGATTTATTATAGTCCCCATTTTGTGCAACAGGTCACTAAAGCTTATTCCTCCTGTCTAGCTGTGCCCTTCACTCTGTGCTCTTTACTCTTTGACCAACATCTCCCCTTTCTACTATAATTGCTTTTCAGGCTCTTGGGTTCTGGAAAGATGTGTTTTTGACATTGCAACTTGGAAGTCACAATGCATTTTTCACAAAACAATGCAGCTAGATGTAGTAAAAATAGTCTGATTAGAGCTGTAATTTGGGTGTTTGTGGGTTAAATAAGCTTTTGTGCACTGTCTGAAAATCATACCACCAGGAATGAAGTTGTCACTGAGGAAGAATCTACTCAGGGTTGCAACCAGCTTATATGCAGAATTCAACCTGAGCTTAATTGGGGTAGTGGACTTTGCTGGATTTCTCACAGCAAAGCTTTTTCTCAAGCTTAAAATATGCACCCCTTTTTGAATGACCGAATCTAACATGAATGGTTTTTACTTCTTGCCAACTTATGTGCCTTGAAATCCTGAGACATGTCCTTTCATGTTGAATTTTCCTTAGGAATTAAAGAAATCCTTAATAAATGTCTTGCAATTATAATAAACTTTAATTACTTGTTGCTATGGAGTTTTGCTTGGTTACAAATTCTTCATCTGCTGTTTCTAATTCAGCTCAAGTTTCTGCAGCTAAAGGGATATTTTGACTCTAATGAGAGAAAATACATAAATTTTTTAATAGTTTTAGTCTTTCCTCTAGCAAGGGCTATCCAAGCAGTACCAAGAGAAGAAAGCAGAACAGGGGAGAGTGATATTTCATAAGAGCTCTAGTACTGATTTTTTTTTTTTTTTGAGACGGAGTCTTGCTCTGTTGCCCAGGCTGGAGTGCAGTGGCACGATCTCGGCTCACTGCAAGCTCCGCCTCCTGGGTTCACGCCATTCTCCTGCCTCAGCCTCCCGAGTAGCTGGGACTACAGGTGCCCGCCACCATGCCCGGCTAATTTTTTTGTATTTTTAATAGACACGGGGTTTCACCATGTTAGCCAGGATGGTCTCAATCTCCTGACCTCATGATCCGCCTGCCTCGGCCTCCCAAAGTGCTGGGATTACAGGCTTGAGCCACCACACCCGGCCTCTAGTACTGATCTTAAGAAGAAAGATTTGGAATGGTTTGCCTTTTCCAGGATGGAAATTTTGCTGTAATAGCTTGAGAACAGGAGAAAAAAAATATTTGTCAATAGGCTAATCCTAAAGCTTAAGCTACTAGTTAGAAAGCAGTGTCCCCACCACAAGTTTTGTGCTGCTTTTTCCTGAAGAAATTTTTTAAAGTTTCGTATGTGTCAAAACAATTTTGATGGTTTCATTCTACATTTAGTAGAGGAAAAATAAAAATCATCTCCATACCAGACCAGATGAATCTAACAAAATCTTTTTTTTTTAAAGAAGGTATTGTATTAAATGAGAGCAGCATCAAACTGCGATCATGCATGGCCTTGTTGCAAACACTTATATCCATGCCACTCGTGAGAGCTGAGCATTTGCCTTTGTACGTTCCTTGGTCTGCTGTTCTCTTCTGCCATATAAGAGTGGGCCTTGGGCATGAAGGCTGAAGCATTTAGAGGTAAAGGGCCAACATTTTTTAAAACCTATTTTGAAATCATGGCTTTATAATGTGTCAACTTAACTAAGCTGAACTACGTTCCCAGGATTCCCTCTCCTGTATGTTTCTCATTAGGTTGGACCACAAAAGACAAACGGAAGATTTTGAGGACAGAGGGGAAGCCACAGCCATTTGGCAGCTCTAGTGCATCATCAAGGAGTACCTGGCTCCCTTCTCCCCATCACCTGTTGGCAAGCATTCTGCCTTCCCCGGGACCTCCTCCAGCTGCTCCAGCTCCTGGGTCATGTGTGTGCTTTTAGCTTCAGGAGGAGGGACCAGTGTCTTCCCCCTTCCCCTCACCTATTGGTGTGAGTCAGTGGGGCCTGCAAGCATTCTGCCTTCTCTGGAACCCTCCTCCAGTTGTTCCAGCTCCTAGGACAGGTGTGTGCATTTATCTTCATAGGGAGGGACCCCTGGCTTCACTAGGACACCCACTTCATCAGGGTTGGAAGTGACAAGAATGACGGGAGTCTACCAATGGTAGACTTACCTTCTCCCTGAAGACCAGTCGTCTGTCCATCCAGGTGAAGGCCCAGCTCACACTAGTGGGTTCCAGCCTGCTCTTGGTCTCCCCCATTCCACATCCATCTTGCTTTCTTGACTCTTGCTCTGTGAGCCTCAAGCTCCAGTATAAAACGTGAAGAACAGCCTTGCAGATATGAAGAAATACAGATAAACAGTGACTCTGCTTTTCTGATTGAACCCAGCTGATACACAAGCCTACCTACATATACAAATAAGTACATATTATGTATGCATATTATATGTGCATATATATTCATATATATAATATAAATATTCATGTTTATATAATATATACATTTCATTTTAGTATAAACATATTTGTATATTTATGCTTATATATACAAACAAACATAAATGTATTTGAAATGTTAAAAGAAATCAAATAAAGTGTTAACAATTATTAAACCTAGATAGTGAGTGTGTGATTATTTTACTCTTATTTCAGCTTTTTCTTGTGTTTGAACTTTCCTATATAAATAATTTGAGAAAAGAAAGAATAGATCTTAACAATAAGTAAAGCCTCCAGATCCTTAGTCCAAAGAGCTGCGGAGTAAAGTCTCAGCAAAAGTTTTATTTTTCATTGAAATTAAATATCATTACATAAGTATTGAAGTGCCTACTGGGTGCCAGGCACTGTCCTAGGTGCTGAGGAGTCAATGCCAAGAAAATCACGAGTTCCTTGCTTCCTGCGGTTTATATTCTAGGGTTTCTCTAAACAGCCATTGTTCTTTGAAGTCTTACATTCTAGCTCCTCATGGCCACTCCTGGTATAAACCAAAAATGCAAATGGTAGTAACCAATCATAGATTTCCCATGCTGTCTGAAGAGTAGCCATTAACTGTCTCTTTTGTTTCCAGTGGGAACCTATCATATGCTTGGCCCTGATTAACGAATAAGATGCCAGGGACCTTTTTTGGACTATGGTCTTCCAGTTGTACCTGGACAGCAAAACTGACCTCAGTAGAGGAACTGTTGGTGTTTTGGGGGTCCTTTTCAGTTGGGGACCAGCCACTGAGTTGCATATCTGGTCAGTGTTTTGTGAGGATTGTGGTCGGGGGCTGACGGAGGTGTGATGCTGGATCACAGGTACCTGGACTCAGAGTTAAGGGGATGATGAGTGGAGAGGAGCTGAAGACATGCACAGGCTTCACAAGCTGAGATCCTCCTCTGCCAGCAAGTCTCGGTATGCCTGTTATGACACATGTCTTTTTGATGAAAGGTTCTAAATGTCTCGGATGACAGTATTTTATGAGTGTTCTTTTGCCTTTTGGCAAATACAACATAGGAAAAGCTTTTGTAGTTTCGGAAGGGAAAGAGTAAGTGGAAGATTACAATCTCAATATGCTTAAAACCGTTTGGTTTCTATAAGCTCAAAAGCAGGGCAGGTTGTCACTTTTATTATCATCATCTGCCAGTGAATCGTCCCTATGACAGCACTGTCCCTCTATAATGATGGCATCAGCTTCTAGCCGTGGTGAACCTCTGGGCTGACTCTTGCTGGGCATCTCAGCACAAAGCCTCAAATGATGGGAATGAAAAAATATATATACATATGCACACATTAATTATACTTATGTATTGATTCATATATTCTTCAGCAACTCTCTTGTTAAGCTGCATTTCCAGTTGTATGGCCCCACTTCCTACTGGTAGTACCATCACAGGGCATGCCACCATTTAATCAAAATAAACGGTGATGTGTTGTAGAAATGTTTTTATAACTGGTGTGCATTGATTCCAGTTGTCTCTTTATTCCTGAATAAAAGCAGGCAAGAACAACATTGCTTTAAGATGCTTATGCAAAATCTCAACTGTTAGACTGCTATTGTTCTTTCATTGCATTAGGAAGTATATTACTATATGGTACTCTATGATCTTAAATAATGATAACCCCACCCATGACATTTCTGTACTTATTATTATCTCAGAGGCCAGTAATAGCTGGCCTCTGAGATGACTGTCTGTGATCTCACCTTCTGGTATTTATGCCCTTGTGAAGGGCCCTCTACACTGAGTCAGAGTTGGCCCTGTGTGCCCCGAAGAATATGGCAGAGGTGCCAGTGTGTGACTAAGGATAAGTCATAAAAGGAATTTCAATGCCCATCTTTGTCTCTTGTTCAAGTTTTCCATTGCTTTGATGATTTTTGTCTATTTGCTCTATAGTTGACTGAGAGAGAAGGATTGAAATCCCAGACTATAATTACAAATTTGCCAGTTTCTTTTCATTTCTATCATTGTTTTGTTTATGTATTTTGAAGCTGTTACTAGACACACATGCACGTAGATTATTATGTCTTTTTAATCAATTAACTCATTTATCATTATAAAATGCTTCCTCTAAATCCCTTTTAATATTGCTGGTTCTAAGATTCTTTGTCTATATTAATATAAGCACTCCAGGTTTTTTGATCGATATTTTCATTATATATATAATGCAAATATATGTATGCAAATATATATATATATCACACGTGTGTGTGTGTATTTCTATCATGCTACTTTCAGCTTGTCTGTGCCTTTATATTTAAAATGCATTTCTCTTAAACAACATGCCGTCGAATTTTATTGCTTTATTGATTCAGAAAAGCCTTTTAATTGATGGATATATGTTGGATTTCAACCAGAGAAGCAAAACCAGTAGGAAATATATAGTAAGAGATTTACTGTAAGAAATTGGCTTATGTGATTGTGGTAACTGGCTAGGCAAGTTGGAAATCATAGGGCAGGTCACTGGGAAGGGTGAACCGGAACTCAGGCTTGGTGGATGCTGCTGTCCACAGGCAGGATTTCTTCTTCATCAGAGAGGCTTCAGCTCTGCTCTTCGCCCTTTCAACTGACTGAATGAGGCCCACCCAGATTATCTAGGATAATTTCATTTACTTAAAGTCAACTGATTATAGACTTTAATCATGTCTACAAAACAACTTCATAGCAACACCTAGATTCATGTTTGATTAAGATATTGTGAACTGTAGCCCACAGAAGCCAACACATCATTAGGCCATCACAGTGAGGTTGATTACAAGCCATTTACATTAAATGTAATTATTAATAGAGTTGGGTTTAAATTTACCATGCCGAGATTTATTTTATATTTATTTCCTATTTCCCTTGTAATTTTTCTGTATTCCCTGACATCTTTTGGACTGAGCACTTTCTATGGTAGTTACTCCTCTTCATGTTACTTTTTTAATGGTTTCTAAGGGATTTTCAGTATAATTTTTTCACTGAGTGATGAATTCTAGGTTGATATTTTTTTTTCTTTCAGCACTTTAAAAACATGGCTTTGCTGTATTCTGATGTGCATAACTTTTTATGTTTCCTGTTTTCCTTGTCTTTGTTGCCTCTCTTTAAAGTGTCTTTTTTTTTTTTTTTTTTTTTTTTTTTTGAGAAGGAGGCTCACTCTGTCACCCAGGCTAGAGTGCAGTGGCACAATCTCAGCTCACTGCAACCTCTGCCTCCCGGGTTCAAGCAATTCTCCTGCCTCAGCCTCCTGAGCAGCTGGGATTACAGGTTCATGCCACCACGCCAAGCTGATTTTTGTATTTTTAGTAGAGACAGGGTTTCACCATGTTGGTCATGTTGGTCTCGAACTCCTGACCTCGTCATCCTCCTGTCTCGGCCTCCCAAAGTGCTGGGATTACAGGCATGAGCCACCGTGCCCAGCCCTAAAGTGTCATTTTTAGGAACAAGTTTTAGTATTCTTTTTTTGGTCACCAAGTTTTAGAAATCTGGTTATGATGTGGCTTGAAATGGTTTGAAAGTTTATTTTACTGACCTTCTTGGATCTGAGGACTTACGGTTTTCATAAAGATTTGTAAAACATCAGATGTGGCCATTAATTCTTCAAATGTTTTTTTTCTGTATCTGTTCTTCCTCTCCTAGAACTCCATACATGTGTGTTAGAACATTTAATAGTGTACATAGTCACGGATACTCTTGTTAATTCCTCCCATCTTTTTTCTGTTTTGTTTTGAATAGTTTTTTATTGCTTTGTATTCCCGTTCATTGATATCTTTTTCTGCAGTGTCTAATTTGCTGTTAATGGCTCTTCAGATATATTTTACTTTTCGTCTCTAGAAGCTCTATTTGGGCCTTTTCATATGTTACATCTTTCACCTCATCATATTTATGTTTTCCTATACGTTCATGAACAAATGTGGGCTATTTATAACTGTTTTTATCATTCTCTTCTGCTAGTTTCATCCCGTCTATCATTTCTGGCTCAGTGGCTAATGAGTAAATTTTTTTCATGCTTCTTTGTATGGTAATTTTTGTTGGACACAGAACATTGTAAAGTTTTTGTTCTCAAGTGCTAGATTTTTTGAATTCCTTACTGATGTTTAATTTTGTTTTATCACTTAGTTAAGTTACTTGGAATCAGATGTTTTAAGGCTTTGCTTTTAAGCTTTGTTAGGGCTTGTTCAGTGCAACTTTTAATCCAGGTCTAGTTCCCAGCCCCACGAAGAAAGCAATTCTCTGAGGGTTTTACCCAATGCCTCATGTATAGCAAAGTCTTTTTGGATGGTGGGAACACAGACTATTTCCAGCTCTGGGTGAGCTCAGAGAATTGTTCTACATTCTACTTTCTGGTGACTTTTTGCCAGACTCAGATAATTGCCTCTCCTGTATTCACAGATGAACTCTTAGCCAAAGATTTGAAGGCTCTTCTCTGGCAATCTCCAGAACTCTCACTCTCTCTTTGTAGCTCTCTCCTCTCCAGTATTTTGCCGTGAAAATTCTTGCCGTCTTGACCAAACTTCAATTTCTTTTTCTCACCTCGGGGAGCCCACCAGGCTCTGTTTGGATTCTCTTACCTTTGCTGAATCTTGAAAACTTCTTCTAGACAGTGAGCTGGAGAAATCTTAGGGAATTATTTGCTTACCTTCTCTACAGGCCCCTAAACTTTTTAAATTGCCCAGTTTATAGAAAACATTATTTTTACCATTCTCTAGTTGTTTAAGACAGGAAGGTCGCTGTTACTCCAACTTGGCCAGAAGCAGAAATGTCCCTTTATTTGTTTTTAACAGAATAGAATATTGTCATAAAATAACCTTTTAATATTTAAAATTTAACATCATAGAAAGAAGGAAAGAGACCCAATTATAAACACAGGATAAACCTTAGAGTTATGTCTTACATTTCTAACTTTAACACAGCAATTGAAGTGTAAAATTCTCATAGGGTAATTACGTTAATAAACCATTACCCTTTCACAGTTTTAGCAGTCAAATTTTGCACACCAACAGAGTCCTTCAGGCTCCATGAATTTGGTTACAAATTCTGCTTGATAGGAATCTGTCTCAGGCCACTGAGCCTCGAGTCTATTTTTCCCCTTGAGATATGTAAATATATTTCTAGGTAAATAAGAATTGGAAATGAGCCCCTTACCCTCACTTTAGTGATGGGCTAGGTCAACCCGATATCTAATAGTGCTGACAACCCAATAACTTACTTTTGAAGACCATCTAACAAACAGCCAAGATTACTTAGCTAGATAGCAACAGAAAAATAATTTGAGAGCTTCAAGTATATTGAACTTCTGGGATGAGGTTTTGCAATGAATCCGTAAAATTCTCACGCATATTTGATTTTTTATATTACATATAACGACTCCTTTCATTTAAATATGGCTCTAATTTTTATCTTTTTCTCTAAGTTACCATAAAAACTAAAATTTTGTTTTATATACACAAATGTTGGTTCTGTACACTGATTTTTACTGTTCTCCGAACACACTAACCACATCACTGCAATCATCATTCCTATGAAATACTTCTGTTTTGTAAAAGAGCTGTATATGCAAAGTAACCCCCCAAAATGCTGAAGGAGCCGAGAGACCAAAGGGAAAGGTAGACAAATCCTGTTTGTCAGTATGGGATGATTCAGTGGGAGAACTTAGAGTCAGAAGTGTGGTCGTGGGTGGTCACAAGACAGGTAGATTGCCACACCACAACCCCCTAGACCCAGGGATTATGCTTGGGGAAAAAGGACACGTGCTCTAGAAGGAATGTGTAGGTAGCTACAGGTATCACGGCCTATGATTTCTGCAACAACATCAAGCGTTGTTTGGAAGAAAACTTAGAGTGAATAGGTGTTCTTACATAAAGAGTAGTTCATCGACAACATTTTGGAGGCATTGCCAGACTTGAGGTTAGTTAGAAGTGACATGGCAGATTAGCATTTAAGATTAAGTCATTCTTGTCCCCATATCTTCCTTTTTAATATTTCTACTCTTCAACTGGGAAAATTATTTTTGTTTCAAAACCCTTCAGAAATTAATTTTGGCATAACCCTTTTACTCCTTCGAAGCTTCTTTGAAACTTTCATCATTTCTCTGAAATTATAACAACAGTATTTTTGTTTCCTTTGAAAAAGAAAGTCCCTCATTTCACTTTGAAGCGTATTTTTAAAAGTGTATAATACTCACTGGGTAAAAATATGATAATTTAAATTTAGACCAATGTCTATAAACTCGTATCATTGAGGAATTGTTTAATACACTTATTTCACAAACTTCCAGTATTTCAAATGCTTAAAAATCTACTCAATACCTACTGCAATGTAAATCATGTCTTATAAAAATTGACAATTTGGGAGCGATTGCTATTTTCCTATGTAAGATCCATTTTCTTGTCTTTTTTTAAGAGAACCAGAGAAATAACCCTAATGTTAGCTGGTTGGAATAAAGACTACATTTCCCAACTGCCCCTGCGTGTGGGTATGACTATGTGATTAAGTCCTGGTCAATGCGACATAAGCAGAAGCATCGTGTGGGACTTCTGAGAAGCTCCTTAAAGTCAACTGGAGGAAGAAGGCAAAATACTCCCAGCCCCAAAGCAATAACGACCTTCAGGTTGTCCCAAGAGAGCAATAGGGACAGAGGGACAGCTCAGTACTTAGCTTTCCAGAGTGTAGACTCCACTGACACATCTTCTGGGGACATCTGCTGTCCAACAGGTGTGGTCACTTGCTTCTGAGCAAAGAGTAGGAACCTGGGCACCAAGTCCCAAGAGTGGGGATGTAAAGCATAAGCCTTACTCCCTGACCAACCAGACCAGGTGAGAACTGCCCTGTGGCCAAGACACGGGGGGCATCTTCTCCCCCTTCCCTGGTGCTGGGCCCTTGTCACTATCCTCCCTTTGCCAACACATAGGAAGGACACAGATGCTAGATGGGTCATTCACAGACCCTAGGATAATGTGGCTCACAATAATTTGTACAGATATATATATTTTGGAGACCATATATGTTGACAAGGTTTTGCTTTAAAAATGATGTTAAGATAAACAAACTACCTTTTCTTAGCACCACCAATTTACCAAAGAAAGGACATTCTACTAGAAAGAAAAGGTTAGAAAGGACACTATCAGAATAAAGAGGTGCTCTTCAAATGGAAGAATTTGGCTTTCTTCAAAATGAACAGTGCCCTTGGTTCTCTTTCTTGTAGGTGGTGGAGCCTGTTTGTGTTCAGCACGGGAGTCGGAACCTTTCTGAGGATCCACCTTGAAATGGGCCCCATGTTCTTTAGGAGCTTGGGCATAGGAGTCTGATGCCCTGGGCTGGCATCTGCTCTGGTCCTTAGTGTCTGCATGGCCTCAGGGGAATTTCTTAGGGTCTCTGGGTCACAGTTGCTTCCTGGGTAACATGGAGAATGTGAGATGGGCTCAAGAGATGAAAGCAATTATTTTTATCATCCAGTTAACTCTGGATGTGCATTCAGGTTGTGGTGAGTGACAGCTGGCATAGTTATCCTCTCCTCTGCTCTCCCCTGCCCACATAATAGAATTGTTCTGAGGATAATTTAGGTTAATATCAGCAAAGCACTTAGGTCAATATCCAGAATTAAGAAAGGGGTTTATAAGTGAGAGCTGCCATTATTTTTCATTATTTTAACTTTAGATCATCCAGAGACTGCTATGTTTATCTAGGAGGTACTGTTTTCTACTAATTCAATGATATCACTTGGCTAGCTTTAGGGACTTTTGATAATATCCATAACATACTCATGCATGCCCGAAAAAAGGCCCTCATGTCAACCAAGTTATGGAGTGATCTAGAACGTATTTTACAATTGCCTTACGTGAACCAGGTAAGGGGTCTGACCCTCACCAGCTTAGCCACCCATTAACATTCCAGCGTTTGGTCCTGAGGCTTTGGGCAGAAGTCAATGCTGATTCCATAGTCCTCCCAGGAGATGAGTCTGCCCTCTCCCCTTGCACCTTAAAGGAGGTTAATCTGGCCCTGGGTCTTCTGGAGTTGAGTAAGGTTTTATTCTGAAGGGTGATTCTGAGATATGCCTTATTTCTCCCTCTCTGTCTCCTTGTCCTCCCTCACCCTACTCCTTTCTGCAAATACCGGGTGTGTGACTGTTTGGACACAAGTTTGGACAGAGCCATTGGAGAGGTGGACACTAAGCACTGTGAGCCCAGCCCTTGGCTCACTGTGCAAATGCACAGCCCTCAACAGTGGGTGCCCAATAAAGCAAGTTCTGTCTTATTTCTTATTCTTACCCTTCTGCTTTCATCCCAACTTTTTGGCTTATATCTAAAAGTGGAAAAGTACCCCATACTAGATTTGCTTTTTGTTTTTTTTTCTTTTTGGAGACAGAGTCTCACTGTGTTGCCCAAGCTGGAGTGCAGTGGTGTGATCTTGGCTCACTGCAACCTCCACTTCCTGGGCTCAAGCAATCTTTCCACCTCAGCCTCCCGGGTAGCTGAGACTACAGCTGTGCACCAGCACGCCTGGCTAATTTTTTATATTTTAGTAGAGATGGGGTTTTACCATGTTGCCCAGGCTGGTCTTGAACTCCTGAGCTCAGGCAATCCACCCGCCTCGGCCTCCCAAAGTGCTAGGATTACAGGCTTGAGCTACCGCGCCTGGCCTAAATTTGCTTTGAATATTAAAAAGATGGGGATATGTATTACTTTCTGTAACAATAATATCAAATGCTGAAAGCATAAGTACTTTATACAGAATGACTTGAGTAATTCACTGAACCAATATAATGAAGTAAAAGATACTTAGATACACCCCTATCAATTTATAGGGATGAACACATATCCATGACCATTTGTCTGGAACCAAAAGATCAAAATTCACAGCTCTGATTGCAGACATGTCCTAGAGTCCATCTCCTGTGATGCACAGTATTGTAAACATTGCAAACACATCACCACATAATAATAATGCAAAGATATCATAGAATCATATAGGGAATCTCTGGAGAAAGGATGAAGTGATAAGCCAGGCAGTTGGAAAATGGGAAAACGATTGGTCCTGTAGCCCCTGAAAGCTCGTCCTGTATTGAGAGGGAGGCCCCATGTAATGGGGCTAACAATATGTTGTCCATTCCTCATATTACAAAATCACTCTCAGTACAGTTTTGTTGACTGTATCTGACTACTACAATAATAATAACAATAATAAACAAAGAGAATCTGGGACTTTTCCTACTTTTACCAGAAAAGAAGGAGACATTGTAAAGCATCCCTCTGAACCCTACCCTAATTTTATTTCTTTAGTTTCCCAATTGGAAGATGCAGATTTCTGTAGCCAAATTTGAAGAAATCAAAGTCCTGCAGTTTGTTTGTTTGTTTGTTTGTTTGAGATGGAGTCTTGCTGCAATGCCCATGCTGGAGTGCACTGGTGCAATCTCGGCTCACTGCAACCTCAGCTTTCCAGGTTCAAGAGATTTTTCTGCCTCAGCCTCCTGAATAGCTTGTAGCACACACCACCATGCCCGGCTAATTTTTGTATTTTTAGTAGAGACAGGGTTTCACCATATTGGCCAGGCTGGTCTCAAATTCCTCACCTCAGGTGATCTGCCCTCCTCAGCCTCCCAAAGTGCTGGGATTACAGGTGTGAGCCACCACGCCCAGCCTAAAAGAATAATTTGAACTAAATGAATTTCATATTTTTAATTGAAAGTCTGGACTTTTATGAAAGAACGTATTTGTCTGTTAAACATTAACTGAGAAATTGGAATGAAGACAGCCCTTTTCCATTTAGTTAGGAGAGAAAGACAAATGAATAATAATAATGGTATTAATATTATTTTTAAAAGGCTTTAAATACAAGTATGAGTAGGATTATTATATAAAATGATGGTCATTAGGTATCAAAACTGACTTTTCCACCCTTAAAGAGCTGCTTTTTGGAAACTAAGTGTGATTAGAAAGGAGGGGAGACCTTTGGTCTCCTAGCTGCACCTGTTGCCAGAAGGCGTCTCTATCTAGATGGCAAGAGCGGGTACGTGGATCTCGCGCAGGAAAGAATTCAAGGTGAGTCACAGAGTGCAGTGAGAAGACAGAGTTTATGGAGAGCTACTCGGAGTAGGGCGTCCTCAGAAGGCAGGAGGAGGAAAGCCTCCTCTTTGTTTTAAGTTTTTCTTACTTAGGGGTCTTATCTATGTAAAAACTAAGCTATATCTACACGTGGGTGGGCTGACAGCATGACAACATTTAAAACTTTGCTGATTTAAAGGAAACGATCCTTGGCATTTACTGCATAAATACATTTAGCACATAACTATATTGGGCCAGCCAAACAGTCCGCTCTCGGAGGAGTGTGTCCTTGCAGGTGTTATTAAGCTGCTTCCTCAGCCTTAAACATCTCATGACCGTGGGTGATGACTAGCAAGGAATGTGCCTTGATTTCAAAATGGTATCACTCTGGCTCTCCTATGCTCCTGCTTCCCTAACACACCCATCAATGAACGAGACGTGCCTCCTTTCTGATGATGCCATATCTAGGTCCTGAGCCCCCCACTGCCTGATTAGTGGGCAGTGCCATCTTTTCCTGGTGACTTCTTGCCCAAACGCTCCTTTTTGGAGTCCTCAGTGGGAGGAGAGGGTGGTTCTCATGGGCCCCCTGATTGAACCTGGGGGTATTCACCACCCACCACACACCCCCTAGTGAGGTTGGGGTCCCTGGGGGGTTGTGGTGGCTGTCCAAGCTGCCAGCCTCTTGCTGCTGTCCCTCCCCCTCACCACCAGCCTCCAGGGTGTGCCAGTCCAGCTCTTCCCCTGGGGCTTTCTCTAATCATTTTGTCAATTTGTCTTGATTGTGGAGTAGATAAAGGCATTAAGCATAACAAATTTACATCTTCTTTCTGTTTGTGCACTTAAAAGAGATAGTATAATAAAAACAATGCAAGTAAACTCTTTTAGATGGAGTTGCATTTATGTAAAATTGGGAGATGGCGTTTTCTAAGATGGTTGTGATATAAACCAGACAAATGTTTTTAAGGATTTTTTTTCAAAAAGGGTTCGGGGAGGACATGTTTTGTATCAAATAACTTGATTGGCTTCTGAATCAAAAATGTATTTTCTTTCCACTACTCCAGGTGATCCCCTGGGCATATTCTGTGTAGGCCTGGAACCAGGAGTCCAGGGCATGAGTTTGAAGAAGGCAGGTTTAGAATCAAGGAAAGAAAAACCCTGAGCTGTTAGCTGAGGTGAGAGGGGCGTGATGGCTGCAGGGACGGTGTCCAGGGGCAGGGTGGGGTGGGGCAGGGGCATGTCAGTATCAGAGTTTCCTAGGGAGACACCCAGGTCCCTCCTGGAGAGACCTGGTGAGATCTCAGATAGCAAAGGTTAAATTTGCAAATCACTCAATGAGGAGTCAAAACAGCAGCTCCTGGGGAGCTAGAGAGACTACAGGATTCATGCTAATGACAGTGTTAAGAGTGGCGGGCAACGACTTTGTCCTCATCAGTGAAAGCCATCTCCAGACAGCAATAAATTGATTCCTGAATATTGTGTGTGGCATAAATAAATAAATAAATAGGCCAGAAATGAAATTCTAATAGACTTGGTGGAAAGTAATTTGCAGACAAATCTTTCTGCTGCTGGGGATAGAAACAGCAACTGCGGGAGAGGTCGTCAGTGTCTCTAGCACAGTTCCTAATTACTAATGCTAATTACTTGCATCATCATTTGCATACCGTCTTGAGGCAGAAACTACCAGGGCCCAGGAGTAGGTTTTTTTCTTTCTTTCTTTTTTTTTCTTTTTTTTTTTTTTTTTGTTCCTGTTCATTCAGAAATGGAGAATAAAGAATTCTATCTAGGCTGAGTGCTTGTCAATGCGAAGGACAGCTGGAACAGAGTTTGCCCCTCTCCTTTTAGAGTCTGGCAGCTTCCAGCTCTCAGATCTAAACATAAAGACAGCGACAGATATATGTGTGTGTATATATATAATTGGGAAATGGATATAAATGGAGAGATATATATGGCCAATTTGCAAGAATTTTTAGGCACTTCCAGTTCTGGGAATCCATATGGCCCAGTGGTTAAAAGCCCAGGCCCTGGATTCAGACCCTGACTCAGCCACTTACTAGCTCTGAGATCTACAGAATGGAGTGTTTAAAAAAGAAGAAGAAAAAAATTTTTTAGACAAATTAAATCTGACAGAGTTTAATTGAGCAAAGAACAACTGATGCATCGGACCCCACCCAGAACTAAAATAAATTCCGAGCAACTCTGGGGCTGCCACATGGTTGGTTAACATTTATGGACAGAAAAAGGCCAGTGACTTATGGAAAACGGAAGTGAGGGACAGAAAACAGCCAGATTGGCTATAGCTCCGCGTTGCCTTATTGGAACACAGTGTGAACAGTTGGCGGCCTGTGATTGGCTGAAACTCTGTGATTGGCACAGGAATAGGTTATAGCCTGTTTACATGTCCAGTTAGGTTACAGTCCACTATGTACAGAGAAACCCTTAATACAGGGTGTTCCTTCCAAGGTTGCTGTGAAGATCTGCACCACGGCAGGCCTAGAGCATCAGCAAAGATAGATTCTTGTTCCTGCTAGTGCAAGACAGATGTTGACTCCTGTCCTGAACCAACAGCCATTTCATTTGTTCTGACTAAACGGGTAGTGAGTTCAATGAAGGGTGTGAGTCTTTGCCTAGAGGGGTGAGTGTCAGGCCGGGATTCCTCTGCACTCAGGGATCCTGGCTTTATGCTGCCTCTGCTTGTTGTTAGAGATATCCCAAAAGCAGCCACGTTGGTGCATTCCCTGCCCTGCCCACCCTGTGGCCTGCAGAGAATTACAGTCTGTGAACGTAAGTGTGGAGAGACCAGCCCATGTGGGGAGGGCTAGGGGAGAGTGATGGACTCTAGGCCTTCCTAACTGAGAATAAATCATCTGCAGAGCTGACAGGTGGCCACCTGACTGTTTTGGCTGCTTGTTTGTTTTTATTGTTTTAAAAAATACAGCAGCAGAAAATTGTAGAGAATTAGATTTTTTTTTTTCCAGTTCAGAAGATGGAGTAAGTGTTTCTCAACCCATCTACAGAGTTTATACCATGGCAGAAATTTTACCTTGATATTGACTTCTGGCTCTTCCTTTTTATATTTGACTATCTTTATGGATTTTTAAAGTGAGAGGTGCAATGAAGCCATTGCAAATATAAGCTGGTTTTCCTTTGTTATTCTAACCCCAACATTTAAGTGTTATTTCTCTGGTATTGTAAATATTTTTAAATTTTCTGTATGTAAAAACTTCTCTGGCTGGGTGAGACTGCCTCTCCTGGGGTGGTCAATTCTATTTTTTTTGAGACAGAGTCTCCCTCTGTCACCCAGGCTGGAGTGCAATGGTGTGATCTTGGCTCACAGCAACCTACGCCTCCTGGGTTCAAGCAGTTCTCCTGCCTCAGCCTCCTAGGTAGCTGACATCACGGGCACGTGCCACCACGCCTGGCTAATTTTTGTATTTATTTTTTAGTAGGGATGAGGTTTCACCATGTTGGTAAGGCTGGTCTCAAACTCCTGACCTACTGATCCACCCTCCTTGGCCTCCCAAAGTGCTGGGATTACAGGCGTGAGGCACCGCGCCCAGCCAAGGTAGCCAATTCTTAAAGATACTAAGGGGCCCAGCCAGGAGCATGCCTTTGGTATGCACCTAACCCTTGCTGAGTCTACCTATGTATACCCCCAAATACCCCCAGAGTCAATATTGCTTGCTTTAATCATCCTAGGACCAGGTACCAGGCAACTAGAGACCTGATAGTGCAAAGCCTGCTGCAATTATTCAGACTAGCCAATCCTAAACTAAACTACACACTAAACTGTTCTTGTTGCCCTGCCCTACCCTGCTTTTCCTTCAGAAACCCCAATAAAGACAGTGGCCTAAACCTCATGTCTTCTGCCTCTGACCATCCTGGTGTCTTTCCCATGTGGCCTTATGTGATGTGCTGTGCTTCCTGTCTCTTGAACCTGTGAATATTATATTCACAGGTTATTTTTGTCTCCTCTGTCTCCTTTTGTGGCCATACCTGAATAACCATAAAAGAATACAAAACATCTTTCTTTAAAAGAAAATAAAATGAGTACCTTCCTATTACTAAAATATGGAGTAATTATATTGTAATAATTTGGGACAATTATTTGAGATGTAAAATGTGAGATTTTATTAACAAATTAGAGACTCAAAGTGTCTTTGTAGCTTGATAAATTATGATTTGTTGTGTGCTGATGTCTGCTTAAAATGTTAGGTATGAAGTCTTGTAAAGAGTCCCAAAATGAACTTTGCTGCATTTAATTCCATGTTGTTGAGTGAATTCATTATGCTATACTCCATGAGAGTTTTCTAATTCCTTTCCTACAGGTATAATAATAGTCTTTGTATTTCGGGAGTATATTTAAGCTTATATAAATGTTAATCATCACATGAATCACAAATTCAGTCCATTACTCAACATCACCCTATATTAGTGTTTTATTACTGCCTATCAAACTGAGCAAGCTTAACAGTTTAAAGCATCTCACAGTCTCCATGGGTCAGCAGTCTGGCCATGGTATAGCTGAGTCCACTGCTCAGGGTCTCACAAGCCTACAGTCCAGATGCTGACTGGGCTGTGTTCTCATCTGGGTGCTTGACTGGGAAAGAGTCTGGTTCCATGCCCTTTCCCACTGTTGGCACATTTGATCTTGTGCCCCCAGGGCTGAAGTTGGTTTCTGTTTTGCTGCTGGCTACCAGCAGGGGCTGCTCTCAGGATCTCCAAGAGGGCACTGGAAGTTTCTTGCCATGTGGCCCTCTCCAGAGGCCTCCCACAGCATGGCTGGCACTTTTTCAAGGCCAGCAGGATAATCTCTCTGCTGAGATAGAGTCTCTTCTTCCTTCCTTCCTTCCTTCCTTCCTTCCTTCCTTCCTTCCTCTTTCTTTCTTTCTTTCTTTCTTTCTTTCTTTCTTTCTTTCTTTCTTTCTTTCTTTCTTTCTTTCTCTTTCCTTCTTTCCTTCTTTCTTTCTTTATTTCTCCCCTCCCTCCTTCCTTCCTTCCTTTTTTCTTTCTTCTTTCTTTCTTCTTTCTTTCTTTCTTTCTTTCTTTCTTTCTTTCTTTCTTCTTTCTTTCTTCTTTCTTTTCTTTCTCTCTTTCTTTCTTTTCTTTCTCTCTTTCTTTCTTTCTTTCTCTCTTTCTTTCTTCTTTTCTCTCTCCCTCCCTCCCTCTCTCTTTCTTCCTCCCTCCCTCTCTCTCTCACTCTCTTTCTCGCTTTCTTTCTTTGCTTCTGACATGAGCCCTGCCTGCATGGTGCTGCTCTAAATTAAAATGTGAGGGGATCCATTTGGGCGTGTGGTCAGTTGGGGGAAATAAGAGTTCTGTTTTATACATATTAAATTTAAATGACTGTACGACATTCAACTAGAAATATCAGCTGTGGATATGTGAGTCTAGACCTCAGAAGGATGGTCTTACCTAGAGGTATAAATCTGGTGTGTTTCAGCATAAAAATGGTATTTAAATCCACGAGAACATTTAAAAATCATCTGGGAAGAGAAAAATAGGTGGAATGGAAAAGCCCGAGAAAAATATTTTTAAAAAGAGAAAGGACCATGACCCAAACCTTAGGAATTCAGTATCCAAATGTTGGAAAGAGGAGGAGAAGCCACAGAATAAGGTAGAGTCTGAAATAATGTAACCTAATCAAGGAAGTAACAGTCCCTATTTCATCAACTCTGCCATATTCTATTGATGAGAAGAGGTGGTGTTCCTGCCAGCACCCAAAGGGTACAGGGAGACTCAGGGCATGAACGTTGTGGGCAGGGATCCTGGGCCATATTAGACTTCTGCCTGCCATTGGCCATTTTTTTTGTGATTATGGCCTCATGCGTTAGGGAAATCTAAGAGATTTCAGATGTGTTCTAATGGGCAGGAAAGAATGACATTTTTATTCCAACTTAGATTTAGAGATTTTGAGAAACTTCCCTGCTTGGTTGCTTAATTATTCATGTATTTTTGGAGTAATAGAATTTGCTAGATTCTTTTTACCTCTTGGGGTACTCATCCTTCTTCTATATGAGTGCTGGCTGATATAGGGAGTATAAAAGCCCATTTCCCTTGCCTCCAGGTGGTATAATTCTAAGGTGCATTTTATGTACCAAGCACCCTACCACCACCACACACCCGCTCCATGGGTTAAGCCAAGGTTAGACTTTACCTGAGGCCACCTTCTTGCTTTCCTCCTTTTTCTTCCCTTTCCTGCTTCCTCCCTCCCTTACAGGTGTCTCCTAAAGAGACCCCTCCCTATAGATCATGTTGACCTCAATCCCTGACTCTGTGCTTCCAGGGAATCTGACCTGACCTGAGACATCCACCTTGTCTCAACAGAGCTGTCAGATGCTCTAGCACAACACTCACCTGCCTGGGCTTTGGTACCAGGAAAGTCCACGTTTGTTTCCTGGCTCTGCCACTTACTAGCTATGTACAACTGTTACTAAATCTCTTGAAGTCACAGTTTCTCTACCAGCAAAATGGACATAATAAGGGTAAGAAGATTAAAGACAGACGGTTTGTAAAATGCACATCATATAATAAATACTTGAGAAATTTTAGCTATTTTTATTATTTCCAAGAGATGAGTACAGTAGTAAGATGAGTATATAGATACACTTTTCAAGGAAATACGTATTTTAAAACTTTAAGCTCCACACATATGCCTTCTTTCACATCTGAAATAATTATGCAAGCTCTCCAGGCAGTGGCTTTGATTTGTTTTTGATACTTGTGGTAATAGGTTCCATTGGAATATTGTCTCTCTCTGGGCACTGCCCCTGGACCAATGGCTCCCTGTGGCAAGGCTTCTGCAGTTACTAGGTGGCTAAGAGGTCCAAACCTAGTTCCACTTGGGGACTGGGAGCCAGGTCTGTGAATTCTTTAGCAACTTGCTTTTTTTCTTTTTGAAGCAAATCAGTCTAGGCATTCCGGGCTTCTTCCAGCTGGGCAGCTCACTCACTGCCCTGAGCAAGGAAAAATTAAAGCTCAGATCACGGTACTCTTCTTCATTAGAGGGTACTCATGTGTGTGGAGGGCAGTGGGCAGGCTCACAGGAGAGAAGGAATGTAAATACTTACCCAGTAGATTTAATTTTATCCCTGTTCCATTATGGATGACCTTATAATCCATGGTAAAGATTTTGAATATTACTCCGGGCAACGGGGAGTCATTAAAATGTTTTGAGCAGAGAAATGACATCTCAGATTTGCATTTTAGAAGTCCTTGGCTCCAGTGTGGAGAATAGATTGTGAGGGAAGAGGGAGGCAGGGAGAGCAAATACGGAATTGTTTTAGCTATCTGGGAGAAAGGCAACGGGGTCCTGAACTAGGGCAGTGATTGTAGGGATGGCTAGAGCCTGGGAGAAGATTCTGGAGACAGCTGGGGAGCAGAACCAATGGGATTGGCAATTGATTACATGTAAGGGGAAGAGAGGGATCAAGAATGGGCTACAAGAGGCTGAGGTGAGAGGATCTCTTGAGCCCATGAGTTTGAGCCTACGGTGAGCTGTGATTGCACTGCTGCACTCCAGTCTGAGTGACAGAATGAAGACCCCATATGTGGGTTCTGTATTTGACAACTGGCTTGATGATGAGTCATTCATTGAGATGAGGATCATGGTGAAGTTTGTCTATATCAAGCTGTGATGCCAAGTGGAGATGTCTGGTAGGCAACTGGCTACAAAGAAGGAAGAGTAACAGGCTCAAGGCAGCAGGAAGAGGAGACATTCGGGGGTGTAGGAGAATGGCCAGACCCACTAGAAAACCACTGGGGAGCACCTCCTTCAGAGCGTGGCCAGACTTCTGTTAAGGCAAGGATGGAACAGGAACAGTTGCTGAAGCATTTTACAATAGGGGTGGTTTATTAACCACAAAAGATTTTGTGTGAGTTTTTTCCAGAGAACATGGAAATACTTTGGGGGCAGAAGAGGAGAGGAAAGTTAACTGAGAGAGTATGGAGATGACAGTATGGTAGAATAAGATGTCCAGAGGGACTTCCAGCTCAGAAGGGTCCAGGAAGAACAAGCAGGCAAGGCCTGGGGTTTCCTTAACTGCAAGAATCCCAAAATGATGAGGCACTGGGAGACAGAAGGGTCCCTGTCCAAGTGAGCAGCTCAGCAGTGCATTTCTCTGGTTCCTTTCTTCTGTTTTCAGAACCCTGGCCCAGCAGTCATGAAGTTCTATGGCCCTGTTCCACCCATAGTGCTATGGGCTGAACTGTATCCCCTCAAATTCACACTTTTAATTTGTAACCCCCAGTACTTCAGAATGTGACTGTGAAGACAGGACCCCTAAAGAGGTACTTAAGTTAAAAGAAGTAGTTAGAGTGGACCCCAAAACCAATATGACTGGGGTCCTTATAAGAAGAGATGAGGACACAGACACACACAGAGGGAAGAACACAGGGGGACAAAGAGAGAAGACAGCCGCCTGCAAGCCAAGGAAAGAGGCCTCAGGAGAAACCAACCCAGCTGACACCTCCATCTAGACTTCCAGCCTTAAGAGTTGTGGGGAAATGAATGTCTATTGTTTCGGACTCACCCGTGAGTGCTTTGTTACGGCAGCCCTGGCAAACTCATACCCACGGATACTGGAGGAGGAGCAGAAAAGTAGGTGCCCCGCTTGGTTTTGGAAGCCAGAGTACACACTGCTGGCTGGATGTTCCCGCAGGGCTACCTCCACCCAGCTGGAAATGCTGGTCCTACTGCGAGAAAGGAGGCTGTGGCTGCAGGGGCAGATCTGTGGGAACACCGGAGGAGATCCTGGATGTGGCTCCGGTTCAAAGTAAGCCTTGGGAGCAATGATGCCTCCCCACAGGGCTGAGCCAGGGGCAAATGAAAAAATCAAAGCCCTTGATACATGGTGCGGGTGAATAGAGGGAAACTTAGACAGGGGTTCTGGGTGACAGCTCCAGCCCACTGCTGGCCAGCCTGTGACCTGGGACAAGCTAAGCAACTTCTCTGTCCCCAGTTTCTTCAACTATAAAATGGGTATAATAATAATCAAATGCCACCTTCCTAGGTTTACTTTGGGGATTAAATGAGATGATAACATGTGTGTGTTTAGAAAGGTGCCTGGCACCACGTAAGCACGCAGGCCAGCACACTCACTCATTCGTGATTCCACACATAGTCGTGAAGCTTCTGGACACAGGCATTGCGTAATCTGCCCTGGAGAATACAAAGGTGAGGTTCAAAATCAAGCAGTACTTTAAAAACCAAAGACTTCTATGGTGTTGCTAATTGCTGTGTGAGTTGTATTACACTTTACTCAATTAGATTTTCAGAACAGCTTCATTAAGGTATAACTTACATAACTTTTTAAAATCTACAGTTCAATGATTTTTAGGAAATGTAAATGGTTACAGTTGTGTAACCATCATCACAACGCAGTGTTAGAAGACTTCCGTCACCTCTCAAAATTGCAGTCAGTCTCCATTCCCATCCCCATCCAGGCAACCACGGATCTGTGGCTTTCTGCTGCCATAGTTTTGCCTTTTCTAGAATTTCATTGAAATGAAATAATACAACATATAGTCTGTCCTGTCTGGCTTCTTTCCCTTAACACAATGTTTTAGCACATTGTTGCATGTATTAGTAGTTTGTTCCTTTTTAATTTTTGAGCAATTTCCATCATAGGAATGTACCCCATTTTGTTTATCCTTTCATCAGTATATCTACATTTTTGTTATTTCTACTTTTTGGCTCCTATGAATGACATTGCTATGAACATCCCTGTTCAAACCTTTTTGTGGATGTATGTTTTCATTTCTCTTGGATAGACACCCAGGAGTGAAATTACTGGGTTATATCATAAATATGTACATAACTTTTTAATGAACTGCCAAACTGTTTTCAAAAGTGACTATGCCAACCCAGCTGGATTTTTAATTCCCTCCAAATATGAAGTGTGCCATGGGTCTTATTTTACAATCAGCTCCCTCACTGCCGTTACTCACTCCTGCCTCCCTACAGAGCCCAAGGCCGTGCGGTAGGTTTGCAGAAACTCACATTCCTACCAATCAGCTGGATTAACACACTCCCTAGAAACACGTAGCTTGTTTCCTGGGCTGAGCAAGTGTGGTCCTGTCAGAGATTTTTGTGCTCTACAAGAGCATGTGTCGAAGTAATTGATTTAGTGTCTGATGCACTCTCTCTGAAGAGTGGCTGAATTACAAGCTCTCCAAATCCAACTGATCCCTCACATGACTCGCTGGGGACCACAAGGAGGACAGCGGGGCTGGGAGGCTCATTGGGAGTGTTCACTTCTTTCTTTTGCTCCACTATGATAGGAGATTCTGCAACTTTTTTGCAGTTATGTCTATTGTTAAAGAAAAACTTATTCAATGGCACTTGTGAAAGCACATAAGGAGCCCTCAAGACAGGCACTGGGACCACGGCAATGGGGTTTTGCAGATGGGGAGAGATTAGGTTCAACTCTGAACATGACATATGCAAGTGGGAATTTACAGCCAAGGAGCATGGTGGGGGTAGTGGATGGAAACCGCTAAGGGAAATCCTCAGGGTTAAAAGGGATTCTGGCTAAACCAACCTACCAGGATTCTAGCTGAAGACAAGCCAGGGTGATCAGACAGCACCTGGTGGGTGGTCGAGGGTGAGGAACCTGATTAGATATCAAGGGCGATCAGGTATTGAAGGTGTAGGATTTTTGCCAACTGATTTAGCGGGTTCTTTGCTAAAACTGGGTTTTACAAGAAAGTGCTCAGACAAGCCTAGGGGTTTTAGAAGACTGACTAGTGTTCCGTCAAGCAGAGAATCTTTGCCACTATCAGCTTGAAAATGGTGAGACCCAAAACACAGGAACATGGCACATGTGGTGGGAGCTATGAGCTCAGAAGGCCAAAGGGAATCCTTCTGGGTGCCCCCCAGGAGTCTAGACCCAGAGGTCTAGGGTCTGCACCAAGAAAGCCTTTTGCTTGTGTTGCCTTTAGAGAAGAGGAGACCAGCTGGGCAGCACCGCCCCTCCTGGGTTATGTGCAGCTGAGATACTTGTATCCTGGCAGTGAGCCCGGGCCATCTTGACGGCTGATTCCTTGTTCCAGACCAGGGCCTGGTCTCTTGAGATTGTTCTTGCAGGTCCCAATATGCACAGTGAAGGAAAAAGTAAGTGTGGAGGAGTGACTGCAAACCCCGCCAGGTCTGATGTGGAGCATGACGCAGAAGCTGAGCCTCCAGGCTCCCAGCACTGTGGTTTCCGGAGTTCCTCTGATGCCCCGAGCTTCTGGCTCCACATCTGAAAATGAGAATGAACATTCCCCTTTCTGCCTCACAGTGTGAAGGTCAGTCACATGGTGTGTGAAAAGCCCTTGTCACCTGTAAACGGGCTCTCAGTGGAAGTGACCTGTGCATTCCTGCAGCCAGAATCAAACCCGGCACTCCTCAAACCTCCCAGATGATAAGAACCCCTTGGACAGATGCTCAGATGACCAGCCTCATCCCTGGAAATGCTCATCAGTGGGTGTGGGTTGAGGCATGGGAATCAGTGCTGAAGTAAGTTCCCTAGGGTGATTCTAATCCTCGGTGGCTGGGGAAACATGGACCATTTAATCGAGTGGTTCTCAGGCTTGTCTGAGATGACCTGGGGGAAGATAATAAAGAGAAAGACTCCATTTTTTTTTTTTTTTTTTTTTTTTTGAGACGGAGTCTCCCTCTGTCGGCCAGGCTGGAGTGCAGTGGCGCAATCTCGGTTCGCTGCAAGCTCCGCCTCCCGGGTTCACGCCATTCTCCTGCCTCAGCCTCTCCGAGTAGCTGGGACTACAGGCGCCCGCCACCACGCCTGGCTAATTTTTTGTATTTTTAGTAGAGACGGGGTTTCATCGTGGTCTCGATCTCCTGACCTCGTGATCCGCCTGCCTCGGCCTCCCAAAGTGCTGGGATTACAAGCGTGAGCCACCGCGCCAGGCCGAGAAAGACTCCATTTTTTATGTTTGACTACTAATGGCTTTCAATCTGTTCTCTTTCCCTCCCGCTGGAACCACATCCAGGCAAGTTGATGAGAACATTGATGCCTTCTCCCTGGGTGCCTGAGTGCCCGCGGGGAGTTCAAATCCTGGCCTCTGTGCAGGAACCCTCAACTTGGCTGGCTCACTTTTAACCACAGTAAGAACCAATGACACTGCCATCACACCTACTTTATTTTCTCAAGCCCCCTGAACTGTATTGAGCCCAATTTGATCTCCCAAGAAAGTCACATTATGTGACCCTTTTCACATCCTAACAATGGAAGGGACCAGTTTGGGCATCCTAACCTATTTTAGATGGGGGTTAATCCCACCCTCCATGGGGCACCTGCACTACAGGGGCTTCAAAGGCCAATGCCTGGCCTGCAGAGTCAGATGTGAGCATCTGGGAGGCAGCCTGGCCATCAGCTTAAAGGCTCCTGGGTCATCCCTGGTGATCGTTGGGTGCAGTGGGGACTGAGGACGTGGGTCTCATTCTCCTCACTTCCCATCCAGTTGACTGTAGCTTTCTCTTAGCTGGCCTTGCCTCAGCCTGGTAAGAGCAAAGTCTGTGCATTTTCTGTTACCTTTCTATTCCCGGATCTTAGCTGAAATGCAGGAGCTGCTTACTTGACAGAAAGAAATGAAAAGGAAATGAATGCTTAGAAACAGTGATCTCATATCAGCCAAGTGTACACCAAGAGTCAGCCTCCCCCCACCCACTTTGACACTTTCTTCTCTATATTGCTATTCATTTTGGGGACCTTTGGGGTCAAACTGCAGGTTAAAATGTAAGGAATAAGACTCCAGCCGAGGAATAGAATTTTCACACCTAGAGTTGTTAAAAAATGCAACAGAGTCCGGTATTGAACTCTAAACAGAAACTGGATCGGGGATTCTTTAGGAGGGATTCTTAAAATGGGCGGCCCCAGGCCTAAACGACTTCAGTGGAATCTTCCAGTCCTGCATTCACCGTTACCAGCTGTTTGTAATGGGAGAGGTTCAGTGACTCTTATCGGGCACTAGATGGCGATCAGGCATCGATAAGGCCCAACAATCGCCTCGGACCTGGGACCTGGGATTGGCTCCTCCAACCTCGGCCGCCACCCTGGGAAGTGGCCATTGTCATCTTGATCGTCTGCGGGAGACCAGTGAGGCTGGCGGCGGGGATTAGGACTTCACCCAAGGATCACACCCTCCTTCAACCCTTCCGTGCAGCAGGTTTTACATTCATGTGCAGTGACCGCAGCCGAGGGTGTGGGGCACAGCCCGTGAGAGAGACCAGGACGTCAGCAGTGGTGGGAGTGCTGTGTGCAGCACAGCCAGGGACTACGGTATGGGTCTCTGCGGCCGCTGGACCCTGCCCCACGGGCCTCAGGGAGGAAGAGCTCTTGAAGCCCGAGAAGGGGCTGTGCTCTAAGCCTGCTGCCCAGGCCTACCCTGCAGCCCCCAGGATGGTTTTCAGGATGCCTCTAATAACACCCATGGCACTCTTACCACTGGCCAAGCACCATTTTGAGCACTTTCCACAGGTCAATGTATTTAATCCTCACACAAGCACAATGGGCTGGATACTACCATCATTGTCATTCTACAGATGAGGAAACTGAGGCACAAGGAAATTACAAAGTTTGTCCAAAGTCATTTGTAGACCAAAAAAGAAAAGAAAGAAAAATTCTGAGCCCCTCAACCATCTAAATGGACCCCTCCTCTCCGCAAGGACATTCCAAAGCTAACCTGAAAAACTACTTCAGGCCATGCTGGGAAGCGGGGGTCAGAGGTCAGACATGCCTCATTATGCCCTCCTCCCTTTTGGAATTACTGATGGAACATTTACAATCTATTCTCTCTGAAGCCTGCCACCTGGAGGTTTCACATGCCTGATTAAATCTTGGTCTTCGCAACCCTTTATCTTAACCCAGACATCGCTAAGTCCTCTGACAATAGCTTAACTCTTTCAACTAATTGCCAATCAGAAAATCTTTGAATCTACCTATGATCCTGGAATCCTCCTCCACTCCAAGCCCTGCAGCTTCCAGTTGACCCACCTTTCCAGACAGAAACAATGTTCATCTTACATGAATTTGATTGATGCCTATGTCTCCCTAAAATGTATAAAACTAAACCGTCCCTGACCACCTTGGGCACATGTTCTCAGGATCTCCTGAGGGCTGTGTCGTGGGCCATTGGTCACTCATATTTGGCTCAGAATAAATCTCTTCAAAGATTTTACAGAACTTGACTCTTTTCATCAACACATTCAACAAGTAGGTGACAGAGATGGGATTATGCCATTTTTTGAGACACTTTCATTCTTCCATCTAGGCTGGAGTGCAGTGGTGCAATCTTGGCTCACTGCAACCTCCAACTCCAGGGTTCAAGCAATTCTCCTGCCTCAGCCTCCTAAGTAACTGGGATTACAGGTGCACACCAGAAAGCCCGGCTAATTTTTGTATTTTTTAGTAGAGATGGGTTTTCCCCATGTTGGCCAGGCTGATCTTGAACTCCTGATCTCAGGTGATTCGCCTGCCTTGGCCTCCCAAAGTGCTGGGATTACAGGCGTGAGCCACTACACCCAGCTGCAAAATGTTTTAGATGAATTTTGTTCAATTGAAAAAAAACAACAGCAAAAGAACTTGTTACCTCTTCAGACCTCCTTGGGATGAAGCAACTGACTCCCTCTCACAGGAAATTTCTATGACAGTCAACAAAAGCTGTCAGATTGCCTGCCTTTGTTCTTTGAGAAATTAGAACTCCCTCAGCCTCCAATGCCTGCAGGTTACATTTCCAACCAGTGACTCATTTCATTGAGGTGAGTTCTTTTTCCTGCAATGATAGCAAGTTTGTTATACTAGTTGGGTCTTGGTGAGAACACTGACTAGGAACCAGAAAGAATTCCACAGCCCAGGACAATTAGGTCAAGTCATGAAAGCCCTTTAATTCTGGTAAAACCCCTCAAAGGGGAGTGCTGAACGTTGAGTCTTCACAGCCCTCTGGCACCAGCACAATGGCAAAATCACTCCACCCAGAAGCACTTGGCCCCCAGCTGGGACGTTCTGGGTTCAGTCTGGCTCCTTGTCCCAAAGGTCCCTGGTTGGCACAGTGGGGCTCTGCACCATCTATCTGGTCCTCTCCAGGGAGGGCAGGCGTGAGGCGGCATGGGCGGCCTCCTGTGCCGGGCGACTCTGGCTTGCAAGTAGAAATTAAATTCATGTCTTTTGCTGTTGGTGTTATTTGGATACAAAATATCTTCTCTTTCAAATTAAGTTTTTGAAGCATCGAATTTTAAACTACTGGCAAGATAATGTGAAAACTACAGTGATTAGAAGGGCTTGGAACTATTCTCAGATTTTAGCTAAAATGTCACTTTCGTAGAGAAGTTTTTGTGGCCATGCCTTCCCGATCCCTCCATCATTCAGTCAAGACCTTCTGAAATGCCCTCCAGCACCACCGTCCTTCCTTCATTGTAACATCTTAATTAGTAATTATATACTAATATATGTGATTATTTGATGTGCGGCTGTCCCCACCTCCTTCCTCCAACCTCAAATACACTAAGCTCCATGCTTGTGTTTTTAACAACCAGAGTGGTCAGGAAATGCCTCAAAACATCAAGCATGTGAATTTCTTAAAAAAAAAAAGAAAATAAATGAGATGTTCAATTAAAAAAGGGGAAAATTAAGGAAAAAGTGAGGTCCTGTCACATGGTAGCCTGATTAACTACAGGATGGCATGTACACCCCATGGCCTATGGTGCAGTCATTAAAATTCGGAAGTATCGGTTGACTAAGAAAGATGTTCATAAGACACCTTGTGAAATAAGCAGTTTTATAAAGCGGTCAATGATTCCATGAAAAATACAGAAATGTGCATAAGAAAGAACCAGTTGGAAGTAAAAACTGTTGATGTCAGGAGCAATGACATCTGAAGGGGGGCAGCTGAGGCAGGGACTCCCAACTGAGGGTCCCGCCATTTCCTCCTCTCCCTGAGCCCCAGCCAGGTCACATTTCCCAGCCTCGCTTGCAGGTAGGTGTGGTCATAGCTGCACCTTGTCAATGGCTTCTGGGCAGAGCTGATGTAGACCATCTCCAGGCTTGACCTGCTGACACTCCCCATGTCCCAATCTCTATATTCTTTGGCCGTCTGCCGGCTAGAGGTTAATGTCCAAGGTGACCTTGACTTTGGAAGCCACATGGTGAAGGTGGCATAGCTGCCAGCATCCTGAGTCCCTGAGCAGCGGCGTGAAGCAGGGCTTTGCATGGCACCAACACATACATCAGCCTAAACTTGCACTGGATTGGGGCCGGGGTGGTATCTAAGAGGCCATGGTAAAGCAGGGTGAAGCTGAGAATGGAGTTAGATGGAGAGGCAGGGGTCTTGCAGTTACTGGGAAGGTGTTTCAAAGACTCATCTTTTCAGGCCTCTCCCAGTGCAGTGCTGTGACAGGGGCCTCACTCCTTCATGTACAGGATCTGATTGTATCCGGGCTCTGTCAAGCCCCATCTGCCTTTTCCACCAGAGAGCAAGCTCCCTTCCCACTATCTCAGGTGGATTTCACAACCTTCCAGGCGTGTCCAGTTACTAAAGCAGAGTCTCATTTTGTTACAATTCAATCTTGTTCAATTTAAAAATTTCAGCCTCATATTTGATCTATAAAGCTCTCTGGGCTGGCCGCACTTGTGGCTGTCATGGTGTGGAATGAAGGGTGCTGTGTCTGGCCTCCTTCTTCCTGGCCTGGGGCTGGGGCATTAAGGAGGGAAAGAGGAAAATCTATCCCCTTCTCTATCTCTATATGGCAATTGACTATCCCCTTTGGGTTGAGGGGAACCATTGCTCCCTTCCATGGCAATCCCCCCTCGGTGGCGACAAGGTGCTGTTCTTGTGACCGAGGCGGATTTTCTGTCCCCACGAAGCAGCCATGCATTTCCTTTTGCAGCAGGCATCCTGCTGGGGCTCTTATGTGGGAATGGTGTGTGGGCATGGGAGCTCTGGCCAATTAAGGCCACTCTACCCGGGATAATGATGGATTTTTTCTACCCTGGCACTCTCTCCCTTAGTCAGTGGTATGGGGGAGCCAGCTTGGACCAGCTCATAGGAGCTGATGATTAGATTTTTAGGAATGTTGTGAGCAGATTGATGTTTCCTTGGTAGTTTGAAATATGTCTTGCTGGGAGTATTTACACCACAGGAATTGGCAAGAGCTGTACACCAGGACTGTTGTCTTCTACCCAGATAACTGGTTATTAAAATGTATTAGCACACCACTGATTTTTCTATGGGGTGAGTGGCTCAGCTACTTTCAAACAAGAAACAACCACTACTGTCGAAGAAAGAGGGGACTACTTGGTATCTGGAACCAAAAGTTGAGTATATTGCCCTGTAAGCAAGGGAGGTCTATGCGGTTGGACACATGAGTCTCTCTAAAGAAACAAACTGCTGACTTTATATAGGGTTTGAGAACTATGATCTTCAAGGATTGGAGGACTTTTGGAGGCAAGGTGAGTTGTCCTGCAGCTGTGAAATTGTGGCTACTGGGATTTAACTGTTAATGATTTGCTGATTTTTAGAGGTGCAGCTACTGATGTGAAGATACTGTTGATTGATTGGAATGGCTTTAAAACTGATCATGGTGGTTACTTGTTGCTACCACCAAAGAACAATCCGTTCTTCCCTTCCTCGAATTTGGAGTATAGAAAGTCACCATTCTCTGACTTAGTGATGGTATCCTGGATCTTAAAGGAAAGGACGTTTAAGTGGAGGTCCCATGGAGAGATGAGGGGGAATGTATGGATTTTGGTTCTTTAAACTCAGTGTTTGCTGCACAAAAAGCAATCAGCCTTTGCTCTTCTAGAACATCTCTCAATGTCCAAAGCCTCTAACCAGTTTGGCTTCTCTTTTCCGTGGGACACAGGGAGTCCTGCCCTTGCTGAGAATCAGGTCTTCTCTGATGGTAGTGCTGGGGAGTGGTGACCATTTGTAGGAGTGTCCATCTTCAGGGAAGCTGCTGCATCGTTCAGTAACTCTTGCAGGACAAGGAAAGATCTCACTAGTATATCACACCATCCTGTGTGATTCACATAATGTTTCTCTCTGTGGTTCTCATTCCCCAGCTCTCATTCGTAGAACATTCTTCTGTGTATAGAGTTGAAAATGGTCATCTTTTAAGTTCTCACCTGTCACTGTGGGGCAACATCAATTACTTGATAAAATTAAGAATATAGAGCTTACTTAAAGCTAAATGCATTTCCTTGGAAGCTTTGGATACTATATTTAAAAGGACCAAAAGTAAATACAACTGTGAACCATTATGTAGATTCAACCATCTTATAAAAGATCACATACAGCCAGTGTTTACCTAAGGGCAGCAAAAACAGCAATACCACAATTAATTATTTAGACAACAGCAACTTTGAGAGTTGCTTAAGTGATATTTATGATATTTTGCCATGGCAACTATTCTTCTTTTGAATATTATTAAAAATCTATCAAACTGCAGTAGTAATGTACTTGTGGTTTAAAAATTGCATTGCGCTAGCATCCCCAGATACAGTCTTTCCCAATGAACTACTAAAATTCCTGTTGAAGATGAAGAAGCTATGAGTATGGCAGTTTAGTCGTGGGCTGGCTGGATGTGGTGTCCCTAGAGCAGAAGGATCACACCACCAGAAAGGACAGCTGTACAGCCCAGGGATAGATGAGATGCAATTTCCTACACAGTGTGTTAGTTTCCTATTGCTTCTAAACAAATTATCACAAATTCTGTGAATTAAAACAACAACGTTTATTATATTATAGTTATGAAAGGCAAAAGTCTAAAATAGGATAGCAGTGCTATATTCCTTCAGGAGGCTCTGGAGGCGAATCCACTTCCCTGCCTTTCCAGCTTCTGGAGGCCACTTGCATTCTTAGGCAGACGAGCCCTTCCTGCATCTTCAAAACCAGTACCACTGCATCTTCAAATTCCCCCCTGCCCCTCACCTCTGCATCTGTTTTTCACATCTCTTGCAACTCTGACCTTCCCACCTCTCTCTTATAAGGACTTTGTGATTACATGAGCCCAACCCAATAACACAGGTTAATTTCTTCATCTCAAGATCCTTAATCACTATGAACAAAGTTCCTTGTTTGCCATGTAAGGTAGCACATTCACAAGCTTTAGAGATTAGGATGTAAACATCTTTGGGGAGCCATTAGTCAGCCTACTTTACACAGGTTCACATGTTATGTTCTGGGAAACATCAGGACCTCCTGGGAATTGGGATCTGTGAAGATCAGCCCTGAATTCACATGATAAGTGGGGGATAGAGCAGGTGTAATGTGGCCCCCATAGCTTGCATAAGCCTTGAAGTTTTCATTGCAGGGAAGAAGAGATTTTATAAACTTGGCTTGTCTAGCACTGACAATTCCTGACCTACAGGATGGCTTGGATGGACCACAGTTGTGAGATGTGACACATAGAGACATTGTTATGACTCAGTGGTATCCCCCTCAAATTCATATATTGAAGCCCTAACCCCCAACGTGACTGTATTTCGAATAAGGGAGTAATTAAGGTTAAATGAGGTCATAAGGGTAGGGTCCTGAGCCAATGGGATTGATGTCCTTGTAAGAGACGCCAGAAAGCTCCCTCTCCTTCTCTTCTGCCTGTGCCCAAAGAAAATGTCATGAGGGCATGTGGGCACATGGTGAGAAGGTGGCCGTCTGCAGTCTAAGGGGAGAGCCCTCACCAGACACCAATGCTGCCAACACCTTGATCTTGGACTTACAGTCTCCAGAGCTGTGAGAAGATAAACTTCTGTTGTTTAGGCCACCTAGTCTCTGTGGTATTTTGTTAGGGCAGCCTCGCAGACTAAGACAAATAACTGCCTTTTAGAATGTTTAGGAAAGTTGGAGTGCTTTGTAGTGCCCATCAGCTTGGAGAATGCTCCTGCCATGTTCTAGGAGCTGGGTGGGTTACAATAATACTCTTGTTTATTTTCCTAGCCTCTCCTCTGGTACACCTTTGTTTCACTTCCAGGAAAAAAAAAAAAAAACAACAAAAAGTACCTCTGTGCTGTGATCCTTGCAGCCTGGGCATTTGTGTGATGCCAGATTATGTCTCAGGCATGTGGTCACAGGCCACTCGCACCACAAAAACATCCAAAAATTGCAGGGTTTTTCCAACTCCTACACGTCTTTACATTCTCCTGCCCCAACATCCCAGTTTGGCCAATTTGTTTTCTTCAAAAATTAGGAAGGGGCTTGCTGGGTCTGTTGGCATTAACATCTTCTGAAGAGCTAAAGAAGCCCTTTACCTGGGTTCTGGCTTAGTCTGACCATGCATTATCTAAACAGGCATTTGAGCTAAACTTGTATCAGGTGAGCTGTATACAAAGACAGATAGAAAGAATAAAACTCAAAACCATCACCAACCAATAGCCATAGCTTCCATCATCTCCCTCCAAGGCCCATCTTAATAGGCCTCCGGATAAGCTCTCTGTTCTATTCTCATTCACCACATTAAGTCTATTCTCTAACCTGTCCCAGAATATTCTTTCCCAAAGGTAAACTAATTCTCTTTTCCTCCTCCTTAAGATTTTTTAATGGCTCTAGTTTGCCCCAAGGATAAAGTTCATGCTCCTTTACTTGGTGGCATCAAAAGCTCTACCTGAGCCCTCTTTTCTGCTTTTGAGTCCCGGCTCCCCTTCTCATACTCGTGACTCAGCCCTGTCCATGTCCCTGTGTCCTTGTAGGCACTCTTCCCTCCATGTGACATGCTCTCACCCACCCCCCGTGTGCTGGAAGAACCCATATCCCACCACAGAATTTCTCTTGCTTTGGTCCAATTTTGCCCAGGCCCTGTCAAACAGGAGCCATTGTCATGGTAAAAACAAAAGCTCAAGTAGATTCTTGATCCAATTAATAAACCCTCTGTCTCAGCAAAGTTTCACATAAAATTTATGTAATTGTTCCATGCAAGATAAAGCACTATCTGTGACCTCTTGCTAATCATTTCCACCTCTGATTTCCTATTTTGATTTCAAATGCATAAGTGAGTTTAATGAAGGGCTTGCATGATGACCCACTGCTGGGGCACAGACACCTGGAGGTGACATTGTTCAGACTATGAACAGTTATCTGAGACCTATGTGGCTGATTTTTAAATTGATGTTTATCAAAGCATTTCTAAATTATCTCACTCCTCAAAGATTCTCTAAGGAGGCTGGGTTGTAAAATGGCCAAGCTCTTTTATTTCAGTGGTCTAGCTTTAGGCCATAATAAAATGTGAGCTGGTGTTTAAAGAGGCTCGTGAGGAATACAGGGATGGAAAATGAGTTTCATCATAAAACTGCTCAGTCATTCTCTGTGGTCCTATGATCATCGGGGCCAACTTTTCCATCAGGACAGGAGGCTCATGGCTGAAAGGCCATGATACTTTTAGGAGCCCACAAAAATGTTTCAATTTCTTCTAAAACCAGAAGAAAAAAATGAACTTTTAGGGTGAAAAATGTTTCAGTATTTTTCTCTCATCAACAATAAATGATAAATGTTAGAAACTACATTAGTTTGCTAGGGCTACCAGAACAAAAGACCACAGACTAGGTGGCTTAAACAGCAGAAATGTATTTTCTCAGGATTCTGGAGGCTGGAAGTTCAAGACCCAGGTGCCAGGAGGGTTGACTCCCTGGGACCTCTCTCTGTGACTTGTGGATGGTGTTCACTTGCTGCTTCTTCCCAAAGTCATCCTCTGTGCACATGTACCTTTTGTGTATCTTTTTGTATCAAAATTTCGTCTTTTTATAAAGACACAAGTCTTTGAATCAGGATTCACCCTAATGACCTCTTTTTTTTTTTTTTCCCTGAGACGGAGTTTCGTGCTTGTTGCCCAGGCGGGAGTGCAATGGCACGATCTTGGCTTACCACAACCTTTGCCTCCTGGGTTCAAGTGACTCTCCTGAATGGCCTCTTTTTAACTTAACCCCCTCTTTAAAGATGCTATCACCAAATATAGTCACATTCTGAAGTACTGGAGATTAGGGCTTCAACATATGAAATTTTGGGAAACACAATTTAGCCCATATCAGGGTCTACAAAAATCTATGATTATGGGAGGGACCCACAAAGGCAAAAGGACTCACAAAAATCATAGTATTGAAACTGCCATTGCAAAAATTATAACATTGAGAAAATTATGACACTGAAAGAAATCTGATCTGACCAACTCCATCTTGCCTTTTAACCTCCAAACTGCCCTTGGTCATTCCTAAGCATGGGCCAAGCTAACTTTGGGAGTAATTTAGTTTATAGTTCAAATGACAATAGTCCTTCCCAAAACTCAACTGCCTCTGTAACACTAATGAAAAGTCACTAGGTTAGGAGAATGAGAGGGGCCTGAATTCCACTAAGATGTAGGCATAAGCAATTACTAGCCATTATTCCAGAGGTCATAAGATTTGCAACTTTCCTTATTACTCCTGTAAATTACATTACTATTGTATAACCCAAGATTGGCCTTCTGAGATGTCTTTTGCACTTCTGAGGGCTGGATGGCACCACTTGGATCCATGACTCTTGACTTAACTGGTACCGTGGTCCTCACCCAGAAGTGGACTCAGTGCATGAGGATCATTTTCCACACCCCTATGATTGCACGCTCAACTTATCAGTAGTACCTATTCCTTAGCCCCATGCCCGCCAAACTATTTTTGAAAAACCCTAGCCTCCAAATTCTGGGGGAGGCTGATTTGAGTAATAATAAAACTCTGGTCTCCCATTTAGCTGGCTCTATGTGAGTTAAACTATTTCTGTACTCCAATTCCCCTGTCTTGATAAATCGTCTCCATCTGGGCAGCGGGGAAGAGAACTTGCTGGGCAGTTACAGTGTGGTCCTGGTGACAGTAGATTAGGTTGACTTTCTGCATGGAGGAGAATGGAATGAGAAAGTGTCTTGGCAGTCTGGAAATTCAGAATGGTTAAGCCAATGCTAGCAAGGGTTCTACTGCATTTACTAGCAGGAGCTCCATCTTCTTCTGTCAAACTCACTGTTGACTGAAACTCAAAAACATATAGAATCAATAAAACATGTTACAACAATTCTTATTTAGCTTTCTTCTTAAGAGGTCTAACTATTGGCCAGGCATGGTGGCTCATGCCTATAATCCCAGCTCTTTGGGAGGCTGAGGCAGGTGGATCATGAGGTCAGGAGTTCAAGACCAGCCTCGCCAGCGTGGTGAAACCCTGTCATTACTAAAAATACAAAAACTAGCTGGGCATGGTGGTGCACACCTGTAATTTCAGCTACTCAGGAGGCTGAGGCAGGAGAATCGGGATGTGGAGGTTGCAGTGAGCCCAGATCACGCCACTGTACTCCAGCCTGGCTGACAGAGCGAGATTCTTCTCAAAAAAAAAAAAAAAAAGGTCTAACTATTTACCAGGCCATCAATTTTAAAAATTTATACACTGCATTCATTCAGTAAACATAGAATTATTTGCTACTGAACTGCAAAGTGCTGTGCTGGGCCCTGTGCTGACCTTATAAAAGGAAACTATCAATGTGTTTTCCATGTCCCGGTCTCTGACGAGAGAGTTGCGGGAACGGGCCGAGTGACTAGGGCCCAGAATTTGACTCACTCAGGATAGGGAAGACCACATCCTGTCTCCTATTTCTGCTCCTCATTAACAGGAAGCTGTGTGTGTTCAGAGAGTGCTGCAGACATTAATCATATTCACAGACACCGAGGGAGACTTTCTAACATTCACGAGTGTGTGCTGCCCCAAGGTCAGCAAAGGTCATCCAGAAAGTCAACGTTGAAGGAAGAGTGAGGATCATGCTGCCTGAGAGATGAAGCCACCAGATGGCCCCAAATGTTAGCCTGGGCTCATATGGGGTCATTTATCTTCACCTTTACCAGGGAGAATGAGCAGTGAGTTTCCTCAATGCATCTCTAGGGGCTGTACTGATTGTCTCATAGAACCACTGGGGGAAGAAAGGAATCATAGGAGAGAATGCACTTACAAAATATCAAGCAGCATACTTGTTATTTATAAAGCTGCTTTTTCATGCCCTGGCATGTCTTTAAAATTTTTCCTAGGCCAAGTGCAGCGGCTCACACCTGTAATCCCAGCACTTTGGGAGGCCGAGGCAGGCAGATCACAAGGTCAGGAGTTCAAGACCAGCCTGGCCAGCATGGTGAAACCCCTGTCACTACTAAAAATACAAAAAAATTAGCCAGGTGTAGTGGTGCATGCCTGTAATCCCAGCTACTTGGGAGGCTGAGGCAGGAGAATTGCTTGAACCCTGGAGACAGAGGTTGCAGTGAGCTGAGATCGCATCACTGCACCCCAGCCTGGGCGACAGAGCGAGACTCCGTCTAAAAAAAAAAAAAAATCCTGCAGGAGCTCAGACTCTGTCCTGCTGGGGGCTGACTGTGACTAGAGGATGCAGCGCTTCACCAGTGAAAATACTTGTGGAGCTACTGCCATGAATAAACAGGGGACAGTTTTCACCCATGTCTGGGGAAGGCGTGAGGGAATTGTGCTGCAGGTTGAGTTATCAAACAAACTAGGTGAAGCAGAGGTCTTAGGGAATGACTGTCAAAGCATTCATGATTCCTTCTTCCAAGTTTAGTTCTGTGGGAACAAGTGGTATAATCCAGACCCAGGGGCTCCGAGTTGGCATTGACCCCTAAGGACTAAAATGCTGAAGAGAAACTTATTAAGGCTAGTAAATAATTGACGTGGCCTCCTGGAGACACTCAGTGAAGCATTTCCAAGGCATCTAACCACAAACTGTAAATGTTAATTGGCACCCTTAGATAATAGACTCTGATGAGGAGATCAAAGGCACAGGAAGTCATAACTCCTGACATCGCTTTTCAGACAAGTCAGGTTAGAATCATCTTACTCTTCAAAATGCTTTTCACAGTGTTTCTGCCCTGATGGGCACGGAAAGTTCAATTATAGAGTGATCAGCAAGAGGGTGGAGTCTGCACTTCATGATCGAGTCTGGACAATCATGTGTGAGGAATATTTGTTTAGAATAAGGCTGTTTATTCTCTCTCTGGAAGCTGAAGTGCATCTCAGCTGTCAGATTAATCATTAAACTAAGCAATTTTTAGATAAACTTAATCTGAAAATTAGCCCCATGGCTTCCCCAGCACTGAACTGAAGCCCATCTTCCATGAGTCACGTGATGATGGTGTTTCGCAGTTCTATAGTTTACTGCCAATGCAGTTCCAGGGTTTTCCTCTTTCTCTCCCTCTAGGTTTCAGAGTAGCCAGCTGACCCCTCACAAGGGCAAGTCAACAGAGGAAAGGGATCTGAATGTGTTTCCTCCTGTCCTTCTGAGGAGGCGGGGGCTGACCTAGCTGTGCTGAGGCCAACTCTGAACCTCACTTGTCCCAGTTTCTGGGATTCCTTCCCAGGTATGTAGCCTTGGGAGGACAAGACATGGGAGAAGAGCTGACTCCTACTCAAGGACATTTAGTAGTGGCTTTCTCTTACCTTCTGAGTATCTCCTTTTCTTCAAACAAGCAGTAGACTACGTTTGAGCCTTTACTCAAACTCCCAGTACAGTGCAGTCTCATCCAATTCTCCCCACAACTTGGGGAGCTGTTCTCTCTTTGCTGTCCAAGCTGTATGACTTCCCTGGGGTCCCAGGGTGACATCATGGGAAGTGAAAACAATATAAAATGAAGGAAAATAAAGAAGAGCCTGCTCCCTGCTGAGCCTGAGCTCCAGCATACTGGGTACAAGTCAGGGACAGGTCTCCTTTCCTTCTTCAACATGCTCACTTGGGGCTTCCATGCTGTTTTGCAGGAGTGGAGAAATTTAAAATGGAAATGGACTAGCTGGCCAAAAACAGAAAAGCATTTCCTTGCACCTTGAGGCTGATTTCTAAAGCAGATAGGTGGCAGACCTTGTCTGGCTTTGGTCTGGCAGAACGCACTGGTCACGAACTTCACTTGCAGTGGACAACAGCCTCAATTCAATGGCTCAGAGGAGCCAGAATCATTTCTGCACAGAGAGCCTTCCAATGGCTTACTTAGGATAGTATTCTTTTCTGCTATGTCGGTTAGACCTTCTCAGCATCCCCAATATACAGAGAGTTTATTGTAGTTGGAGGAAAGTCCTATCTCCTTAAGAGCGCAGGTGAAGCCTTGCGGCTGTTGAAAGAGATTCCAGGCAGAATCTTTTTGCAATTAGTATATTCTAATAAAAGAAGAAACTGTGTGTCATGGGTTAAGACAGATGAGCATCATCTGTGGGCCAACATGTCGCACAGAAACAGATTTATGGGGCTGACAGGATCAACTCCAAGAAGGAAGAAAATTCAGGCCAAAAATGAGGCCAAATACTCCTCTTCCCATTCAGGGCCATGGTACATGCTATGCTTTGAATACCTCCCTCAAATTTCATGTGTTGGGAACTTAATCCATAAATTCATATGGAGATGGTATTTGAAGTTGGCACCTTTGGCAAGTAATTAGGATTTGATAAGGGTATCAGGGTGTGATCCACATGGTGGGACTGGTGGCTTTATAAGAAGAGAGAGGCCTGAGCTGGAATGCTCTTGCCCTCTCACCATGCAATGCCCTCAATCATGTTATGACACAGCAGAGAGGGCCTTACCAGATGCTAGAGCCATGCTCTTGGACTTCCCAGTGTCCAAAACTATGAGCCAAATGAACTTCTGCTCTTTACAAATTGCTTAGTCTATGATATTATTACAGCAACAGAAAATGGACTAAGACAGTACAGAACTTACCAGGGTGAGAGATTGGCAAATAACCCTACAGTTGCCCTGCAATTATACCTGTGCATGTCAGTTATGAATGGCCTTAGATTCTTATGTCCACTCTTGGGTTTATGACAGCAGTTATCAGAAGCCCAGGAGGGAAAGGTAGTCCTGAGACCACTGCAGGCAATACTGACATGGAGGGATGAGAAGAGGTGGCACTGTCCTTTGCTACAGCTTTTCAAAGAGCCCAGGTCTACTGCTAGAGATGTGATTATTTCCTAGGGACAAAATGAGTTAAGAACCAGACATGTGCATGTAAAAGTTCCCTTTTTTTCTTCCTGTGGTTTTCAGACTTCAGGCTGCATAAAAATTAGTGCATAGGATCGTACACACACACAGACACACACTGAGTTTACGGTACTTTGTGGGCTATCTCAGGGCTATCAAGAATGATGTAGACTTTAACCAGTTTTCTGATTGGGGTCAAGCTCTGCCCAGAGCACCCAGCCTGGGGCTGGATTGACACTGCTTTGCATTGTGCACAGTTGCTCTGGACAGAGGGAATGTTTGGTTCTCTCTATTTGTGGTGAAGAGCTTTTCCTGGGCTGAGGTCCGTAGCCCAGTCCTGATCCTCCATCTCAGGAATGTTGACAAGACAAGGCTGATTCTTCCTGCAATTTGTACCCCAGCAGGGTCTCTGCAGTTTCAGGACCTCTTTTTTGGCTTGGAAGATTTAGACATTTCATGTTCTCAACTGCTCCGAAAATTGATGAGGCCTTGGGAAACCTATTTATTATATTAACTACACTTAGAAGAGATCGAATTACAACCTGAGTTAAAATTTGTTTACTGTTAGAGTTTGTATCGATCAGAATAGGCCTGGCTATGCCACCATGATAACTCTAAACTCAGGGGCTCAAAGCAACAAAGCTTTCATTCTCATTGATGCAAAGGACACAGCAGACTGGGGCAGCTGTCCTCCAAGCAATGGCTTGGTGTTGCACCTCCACATCAACCGTGTTGCTATGATTGATGAGAGAGGGAGAGAGGGCATGCTGGAGGGTCCCCCGCTGCTACTTACATTCTCCCCTGAAGGAACACAGCCACCTCCACTCACAGCTCATGGACCAAAGCAAAGCATGCAGCCACATCAAATCTCCAAGAAGCAGGGAAAAACAGTGCCTGGAAGGAAAGGGACTGGAAATATTGGGATGAACCTTTCAACCACTAGCATGTCCATGGCTATATTCCTCCAGATGGCAAAGCACCTAAGAAATGGAGTCACCAAGTAGATGTTAGTGAGCATAAGCTGCACAACAGGAGCCGATGAGTGCTTTTAAAACATAACTGTTAATAACAGCTAACAGCTAACATTCGTTAATAACAGCTAACATTCGTTAATAACAGCTAACATTCGTTAATAACAGCTAACATTCGTTAATAACTGCTAACATTCGTTAATAATAGCTAACATTCATTAATAATAGCTAACATTCGGCCGGGCGCGGTGGCTCACGCTTGTAATCCCAGCACTTTGGGAGGCCGAGGCGGGCGGATCACGAGGTCAGGAGATCGAGACCACGATGAAACCCCGTCTCTACTAAAAAAAAATACAAAAAAAAATTAGCCAGGCATGGTGGCGGGCGCCTGTAGTCCCAGCTACTCAGAGAGGCTGAGACAGGAGAATGGCGTGAACCCGGGAGGCGGAGCTTGCAGTGAGCCGAGATCGCGCCACTGCACTCCAGCCTGGGTGACAGAGCGAGACTCCATCTCAAAAAAAAAAAAAAATAATAATAATAGCTAACATTCGTTAATAATAGCTAACATTTGTTAATAATAGCTAACGTTTGTTAATAATAGCAAATGTTTGTTGAATGCCTACTTTGTAGATTTTGGTATAGGACATACAATTTTGGCTGTTATGATGAGTTTAACGAGCCTTTGCTCCTCAGTTGAGTCAGTTTGAGACCAGACTATTAGTGGCCATCAGAAACAGGATTTCCTCTACCCATTCATTTTTATGCCCCTCACCTGAGTCATGTTACTTTGTGGCAAACATTTTGTAACAGATTCAATTATGACTTTATTTTTCCATCACATATGTGGAGATATATATACACACACACACACAGATATATATGTATGTGTGTATGTATATTATGTGGGTCTACATGTGTGTCTATATCTATCTCTATCTATCTCTATTCATCAACGATAAATTCTTCCATGGTCAATTTCAGTGAAGCCTCATTTTTTTTTTTTTTTGGTGAATTTTAGAAGTACACTGGTTTCCTTGATTACATTTGAAAGATATACTAATATTACCTGCAAAACACTCCTCTTACCTTACCCCTAGATTATAAAAGGGACCTCATAGCAGCTATCCATGAACTGATTACATTTCCACATATTTGAAAAATCTCATTGTATTGGTCCATTTTCACGTTGCTGATAGAGACATATCTAAGACTGAGCAATTTACAAAACAAAGAGGTTTAATGGACTTACAGTTTCATGTGGCTTGGGAGCATCACAATCATGGTGGAAGGCAAAAGGAATGTCTCACATGGTGACAACAAGAGAGGAGAATGAGAGCCAAGTGAAAGGAGTTTCCTCTTAAAAAAAAATCAGATCTTGTGAGACTTATTCACTACCACGAGAACAGTATGGGGGAACCACCCCCTTGATTCAATTATCTTCCACTAGGTCTCTCCTACAACACAAAGGAATTATGGGAGCTACAATTCAAGATGAGATTTGGGTGGGGACACAGCCAAACCATATTATTCTGCCCCTAGACCCTCCCAAATCTCATGTCCTCACATTTCAAAACCAATTATGCCTTCCCAACAATTCCCCAAAGTCTTAACTCATTTCAGCATTAACTGAAATGTCCATAGTCCAAAGTCTCATCTGAGACAAGGCAAGTCCCTTCTGTCTATTTAGCCTGTAAAATCAAAAGCAAGTTAGTTACTTCCCAGATATAATGGGGGTACAGACATTGGTAAATACAGCCATTCCAAATGGGAGAAATTGGCCAAAACAAAGGGGCTACAGGTCCCATGCAAGTCTGAAATCCAGCAGGGCAGTCAAATCTTAAAACTCCAAAATGATCTCCTTTGACTCCATGTCTCACAAGCAGGTCATGCTGATGCAAGGGGTGGGTTCCCATGGTCTTGGGCAGCTCTGCCCCTGTGGCTTTGCAGGACACAGCCTCCCTCCTGGCTGCTTTCACAAGCTGGTTTTGAGTGTCGGCAGCTTTTCCAGGCTCATGGTGCAAGCTGTTGGTGGATCTACCATTCTGCGGTCTGGAGGATGGTGGCCCTCTTCTTATAGCTCCACTAGGCAGTGCCCCAGTAGATGTGTGGGGACTCCAACCCCACATTTCCCTTCCACACTGCCCTGGTAGAGGTTCTCCATGAGGGCCCCACCCCTGCAGCAAACTTCTCTCTGGAGATCCAAGCATTTCCATACATCCTCTGAAATCTAGGCAGAGGTTCCCAATCCCTAATTCTTGACTCCTGTGCACTCGCAGGCTCCACACCATGTGGAAGTTGCCAAGGCTTGGGGCTTGGACCCTCTGAAGCCATGGCCCAAGCTGTACTTTGGCCCCTTTTAGTCATGGCTGGAGCCACTGGAACATAGAGCACCAAGTCCTTAGACTGCACACAGCAGAGGGACCTGGGCCTGGCTCAGGAAACCATTTTTTCCTCCTAGGCCTCAGGGCCTGTGATGGGAAGGCTGCCACAAAGGTCTCTGGCATGCCCTGAAGATATTTTCCCCATTGTCTCAGTGATTAACATTTGGCTCCTTGTTATTTACACAAATTTCTGCAGCTGGCTTGAATTTCTCCTCAGAAAATGGGTGTTTCTTTTCATCACATTGTCAGACTGCAAATTTTCCAAACTTTTATGCTCTGTTTCCTTTTTAAAACTGAATGCCTTTACCAGCATCCAAGTCACCTCTTGAATGCTTTGCTGCTTAGAAATTTATTCTGTCTGATACCCTAAATCATCTCTCTTGAGTTCAAAGTTCCACAAATCTCTAGGGCAGGGACAAAATGCTGCTGGTCTCTTTGCTAAAACATAACAAGGGTCACCTTTGTTCCAGTTCCCAACAAGTTCCTCATCTCCCTCTGAAACCACCTCAGCCTGGATTTCATTGTCCGTATCATTATTAGCAGTTTGGTCAAAGCCATTCAACAAATCTTTACAGAGTTCCAAAGGTTCCGACATTTTCCTGTCTTCTTCTGAGCATGCCAAACTGTTCCAACCTCTGCTTGTTACCCAGTTCCAAGGTTGCTTCCACATTTTCAGGTATCTTTTCATCAGCAGTACACTCTACTGGTACCAATTTACTGTATTAGTCTGTTTTCATGCTGCTGATAAAGACATACCTGAGACTGGGCAATTTACAAAAGAAAGAGTTTAATAGATTCACAGTTCCATGTGGCTGGCGAGGCCTCACAATCATGGAAGAAGGCAAAAGGCATGTCTCATATGGTGGCAGACAAGAGAAGAGAATGAGAGCCAAGAGAAAGGTTTTTCCCCTTAAAAACCATCAGATCTTGTGAGAATTATTCACTGCCATGAGAACAGTGTGGGGGAAACTGTCCCCATGATTCAATTATCTCCCACTGGGTCCCACCCACCTCACATGGGAATTATGGGAGCTTCAATTCAAGATGAGATTTAGGCGGGGACACAGCCAAGCAGTATTACTCATTTTCTTTAGTAAGAAAGTAATGATTGTATTATCTCAGGATTTCAACATCTCAGTTTGGAATCCTCCTCCCTGTAACTACAAGATATAATATTTTCAATTTGTGTATCTGCTTAATATTAAACATCTCAACAGATGCTCATGAATCTTCATTGATAATTTTATGGTGGAATGAAAAGAATCTCCTCTTCCCTTTTAGTTAGCTTAGATTACCATATATTTATCTAAATTGTATTTAATTAATCTTGTTTTATGTGTAATTGTACTACAATTCATTTTACTCATCCTTGCTTTGATATTTAAACATTTTTAAAGGTGTTTTTGTTTTGTTTAGGATTTTTTTTTTTTTTTTGAGACAGAGTCTCATTCTGTCACTCAGGCTGGTGTGCAGTGGCACGATCACTGCTCACTGCAACCTTAACCTCTGGGCTCAGGCAATGCTCCCGCCTCAGCCTCTCAAATAACTAGGACTACAGGCATGTACCTCCACACCCAGCTAACTTTTAAAATCTCTTTGTAGAGACAGGGTCTTCCTATGTTGCCCAGGCTGGTAAACATTTTAAAAGATTTGATGTTTGTTGACTCTCCTTAATGGCTTCCTTTTGCCAAACAGAAAACAATTAAGGGTAAATTAAAGTGCACTGAGTGGATTTTTCACTGAGAAAATCCAAGCAATTTCAAATGCCTGTCTTTGCTTTGAGCAGGTTTTTATCAGATGGAAGCTCCTACAGCCATTGGATGTGTACATTTTACTGTGGCCATAGTCTCCACTGGGAATCCTAAGGTTGCTAAAGATGAAAATCCATGGCTGATCTGAGCCTTCACCTTAAGATTTTGGGTTTTCAAACTCAGTAGGTTTTTTTTTTTTTTAATTGTTTATCTTTTTTTCAGAGTGAAGGATTATAATGAAAGAACAACATTTTCTTGCTTCCTCTGGATGCCTGGGGTGGGTTGCTCTGGGGTGGGTGGAGCCCCATCTTCCCAGCAGGATATTCTCCCTTTTTCCAGTGCTGGTTCCTTCGGCCGTGGCCAATAATGGTGGCCTTTGCAGCACTCCTTGATGACACCACCCTCCACCAGAGCCAGGTTACGATGTGGGCTATGGAGCCCACCTGCTGCCAATTGACAGTGAATCCTCCTGGCTGCCCCACCAATCACAGTTTGGTCAGCAGATGTTATCCAGTGACCTTGCCATACGGAGCACACAACTGCCAGCAATTGCTTCCCATGGCAGTCATGGCTGTTCTCTGTGAAGTAGGGTACTTGTTACCTTCAGCACCTTTTGTAGGGTCTTTGAGCTTCAATGATGCATGTCCACATGCCACTGCATCTCACTTGTCCACCTGTCACTATCACCTCTAAGAGTAGCTCAAACGATTCTCTGGTGAGTTTTCTCTCGGGACAGCCACCTTGCTCTGCAGCTTCCTCAAGGATATTGTCCACACCTCTTTGGAGAGCAAGGGCAATGTCTTCCTCAATTTTATGAGCCCCACAGCACAGTCCTATATTGAACACCTATATAGTAGGTGTTCAATAAATGTTTGGTGAAAAATCCAACTCCTAGGATGAACCATATGAAATTGTCAATATACAACTCTTTTTTTTGACTAACAAAAATGACAGTTGCATACGGTTCACTTCATATATGATACAATAATTTTCAACTCATTAAAATTGCAATATATATTATCAGCTCTCAGATTGTTCTTAAGATAGAATATTATTACCTGAAAAGTTTTTACTTGGTCACTGTTGAGTCACAGTCATTTCATCCTTTTCCTGAACATGCATTGCATGCTTCAGATAATTTTAAGGCATGAGAAATAATGCACTATATGTATTTTAATCAACTGTGTAGGACCTTTCGATGCAACACTTGATGTCTTTCTAGATCTAAATCTAAACAGCTCAAAGAATCACTCAGAAATTTTATCAGATCTCCAGTTTAAAATAATACAGTGTCTCTTCTAATTTCTCACTAACACAGCTAAGAAAATAGGAAAATAGTAAAATTCATTGCAACATGAAGTGGTAACAACCAACAAAAGTCTTAATGCCTTGATCTGGGAGGAATTAACACCAATCACAACAGAAAACAAAGCTGGGTAGAATCAAACAAGCAAACAAATAAACATCAGCTGGGTGATTCGACCAATGTTATTCCCATGCTTTCCCTAAACAAAATTGAGATGACCTTTTTCTCCCTCTTCCCCCTCCTCTTTCTTTTTCTTCTTCAAAATCACTCTATCTTCTAACGTAGGCACCTGGGGTCTGTATCAGCAAGAGAATTGTGTGGGTCAGCCACCTCTTCTCCTTGGGGCTGCATTTCCCCTCCCCACCGGTTCTCATCTCTGCTCATAAGCAGCACAGGAGAAAGGTGATGAGGATAGTCAGGGAGGCAGGATAGACAAGGCTCAGAGCATTTTGGGAGTTATAGTCCTCAGGAGTGAGAAAGAAAAGAAACTTTTTATCTGAGGAATGCGAGCCCCCCTTAATTACCAGGCCCAGAGGGGCAATGAATTGTGATAGCGTGTGACAGCAGTCATGTCTCACTCCCTCTTAAGCTAAATAATCACCTCTTGAAGCCACCTGCTATGTGGGCTCTAGACTAACTGACGCCAAGTAGCCATAAAGTGCCATACACCCTATAGTTCACCAATGTACAGCCAATCACTAATCAATGTTATTTCTGTAAACCAATGAGAATTTGACAATAACTTTGTATCAGCACATTCCCTGTCCCCCTTCTGCCTTTAAAACCTTGCTTGTAACAAAGGTCAAAGGGAGCACTCCCCAGAGCAACTTGGAAGTGTATGCTGGGAAGCTGTTGGCCCAAATAAATTCTATTAATTTTGCCTCAGTTTCTTTCTTTCAGTTGACAGGAGTATATAATAAAAACAATGTTTGCCAGTGTCTACGGAGTGCTATATGCTAGGCCTTATATTGAGCATTTAACAATAATTACTAGGGCAAGTTCTATTAAATCTTTATTTTCCAGAAATGGCCCCCTCTTAATTAATTTCATTGCTTTACTCTTGGGAATTACCTGGATTCTTTCCTCTAATTCCAAACAGTTTCTGTGCATCTTTCTAGATGGATCTAGAAGTCCTTAAAAATTATAGTTCAATGATAGATCAATCCCCAGCAGGCCTGTGCTGCTCTCTGAAGGGGCTTTTTGTCAGTCGAGAGTGATTCAAGAACCCAGTACTCTAAGGTGTGCTCAGGCCAAAATATATCTGTGGACTTTTCACATTGCTTCAAGGGCTGTTTACACTAAGATAAAAAAAAAAAAAACTACTCTTTTATCATCTTGCATATTTATCTTTTAACCCAATTTTGTAAGATCAGGTCTGCAAACCTGTAATTACCTGTGTAATTAAAGTGAGATATATCATTAAAATATTCAATTTTTTTAAAAAAGGTCCCTTTTTGTTTCTGTAAAAATCATGTTTGCTTATTTTTAAGAATTTAAGCAGCCCAGAAAGAGTTGAAAGAGAAAAGTTAAAGAGAAAAATCATCAAATTTCTGCCCCTGAGAAATAACCATTTTAGATTTAAGGAAAATAAATACAAGCCCCAACAAAAGATTCTTAATAATTGAAGACATAGCTAAGTAAAAAGGATTTCCAAAACACACTCACACGAATTATATTTAGAGTTTGCAGTTTGATTAGAACTGCCTACAGGGTGTGATTTGAGGCCTCTTTGCTAAAACATAATTCTCCCGGGCTGTCAGAGGTGTATGAAAGCCCCTCCCCCATCCCCTTCCTAAGGTTTCACTCCAGCTTCAAGATTCTGCTGACCTTGGGCAAATCACCCCATCTCTCTAGTCCTCAGACTCCTCAGCTTCAAAATGAGGGGGCTGGACCAAGTGATTCCTGAAGGCCCCTCCATGACTCACAGTCTAGGGGCCATTTTCCCTGTTAAATTGTAAAGTGTCCTATGAGGTGCTTGGATGGTACGAATGGAAGTGGAGATCTCAGAAATATGGGGGTAGGAGGAACTCAGGGGAACCACAGGCTGTGTGATTCCCCTGAGTTCATCTAACCCTATAGGAAGGATGGGAGGAATGAATGGAGGAAATGCAGATACTTGGGACAAAGATGAAAGGAGAGAGAGAGAGAGAGATGGTACCAAATTTAGAAAATTTCGTTTCTTCCACAATTTAATCTATGATTGACCTAAATTTTATTGTCCGTGTCTTTGATTGCAAGTACATTAAAAATGATAGTTATATGGGCAATTAAATCCTGAAATTAGCCAAAAAAAGAAAGGTACACATTAGTGATAGGTCTTTAGATTATACCAAGGCTTCCTGCATTTCCACTCCTGATTGTTTTCAGATTATAACCAATTGGCAGAGAGGTAAAGGATCAGACAAACTTCTAATGCAGGTGTCAGGGAAACAAAAACCAATCCCAAAGTGAGAACAAAGCTTCACTGCACAGGAAAAGTAAGTCAAGGCACAAACACGTGCCTCAGTTTATAAGAGTTGGATGATCCTATCTTGTTGGTTTGCCTTTGTGAATTCTTTGCATATCGAAGAATTCCCATGGTTTGCACAATGAGAGGATGTGTGGTAAAGTAATAGATTTATCAACAAACCCATCCCACTAAATAAGAAGGTTTCAAACTTGGTCAATGTTGTTGATTTATTTACTGTGGGGCTGCTTCACAAGAAGGTAAGCTACCGGCAGTCAGGGACTTGCTCTGTTTGGTTCCCTGCTGTGTTCTCTGGGTCTGAACAGAGCCTGGTTCAATAAACATTTGTGAATGATGAGCCCCAGGGTTTGCCTGAAAAGAGGACTTCCTGCTGAAGACAGATGACTCACAAAGTAATTAGGACAAAAAATTATTTCAAGTTCTTGTTCTACATCCCAAGGATGATGAAACCCCCCACCCCCCGAAAGCATGGCTGAAATAGAATATCCTAACAGCCTTAGTGAACCTTACTGAGTGGGGGCCTGAACCAAATTTATTTAAGAAAATAAAGATGTGTGTTACAGTTACCCATTGCTGCAGAATAGACCACCCCAAATGTAGTGGGGTGATGATGTTTTAAAAGTTCACCTACAGGGAAGGAAGGGTGGAAGCAGGAAGAACAGCTCAGAGGCTCTTATTGCAATACTCCAGGCCAGAGGTGGGGTGGCTTGGATCAGGGTGGCAGTGGTGAAAATGGGAGAAACAGTTGGAACCCAGACATATTTGGATATATTTTGAGGGTGTAGCCAATGGGATTTTCTAGTGCATGAGATGTGGAATACAAGAAAAAGAAGAATCAGGGATGATTCAAACTCTTTAGCCTGAGCAACTAGAAAGATAAAGTTGCCATTTATTAAAATCGGGAAAGCCATCAAGGGGAATAAACTGAGGTGGGGGAACATTAGAGTCTGGCTTTGGACATGTTAAACTTAAGATGTTGTGTTAATCGATTTTTGCATTGCTATAAAGAAATACCTGAGGCTGGATGATGTATAAAGAAAAAAGGTCTAATTGTCTCATGGTTATGCAGGCTATATTATAGGAAGCATGGTGCCAGCATCTGCTTGGCTTCTGATGAGGTCTCAGGGAGTTTTTACTCATGGCAGAATGTGAAGCAGGAGGAGCACATCATATGGTGGGAGTCGGGGGAACAGTGCCGCACTCTTTTATTTTTTATTTTATTATTATTATTATTTTTTGAGATGGAGTCTTGCCCTGTCTCCCAGGCTGGAGTGCAGTGGTGCAATCTCTGCTCACTGCAAGCTCCACCTCCCGGGTTCACCCCATTCTCCTGCCTCAGCCTCCCGAATAGCTGGGACTACAGGCGCCCACCACCACACCCGGCTAAATTTTTGTATTTTTAGTAGGGACAGGGTTTCACCACCATGCCAGGATGGTCTCAATCTCCTGACCTCGTGATCTGCCCACCTCGGCCTCCCAAAGTTCTGGGATTACAAACGTGAGCCACCATGCCCAGCCTATTTTTTATTTTTGAGATGGAGTCTTGCTCTGTTGCCCAGGCTGGAGTGCAGTGGCGTGATCTCGGCTCACTGCAAACTCCACCTCCCGGGTTCAAGCAATTCTCATGCCTCAGTCTCCAGAGTAGCTGGGATTACAGGGGCCTGCCACTACATCCAGCTAATTTTTGTATTTTTAGTAGAGACTGGGTTTCACCGTGTTGGCCAGGCAGGTTTCAAACTCCTGACCTCAGGTGGTCCACCTGCCTTGGCCTCCCAAAGTGCTGGGATTACAGGCATGAGCCAATGCGCCTGAACTCATAGAGTGAGAACTCACTCATTACCTCAAGCAGAGGACCAAGCCATTCGTGAGAGATCCATTCCCATGATTCAAACACCTCCAGGCCCCCTCCAACATTGGAGATCACATTTCAAAGTGATATTTGAGGGCGCAAATATCCAAGCCATATCAGATGTTAACTACATGTCTGAATGAAAGCATTGAGTAGGCAATCGGATAGGGGACTGGAGTTAAGGGAAGAGGAACAGTTTAGAATTATAGATTAGCGAGCTGTCAGCACAGAGGATGCCTCAAGCCATGAGGCTGAATGACATCTCTAGGCAGTGAACGTGGATAGAGAGGAGAGGGGACTCAGCTGTTCTAACATGAAGAGGTTGGGGATTTGAACGGAACCACTGAAGTGACTGAGGAGGTGCTCTACTGAGACAGGAGGGAACTGGGAGCAGCTTGGCGTCTGGAGGCTGAGGGCAGAAAGTGCACCAGGAAGGAGGAAGTGATCACTAGGTCAAAAGCTGCTGGCAGATTAGGGAAGATGGCTAAGGGTTGATTGCTGGTTTTAGCAACATGAGGGTCCCTGGTGACCTCAACAGAACAGCTCCACAGAGAGGATGGGGGTAAAAGCCTAAATGGACAGGGTTCCAGAAAGAAGGGGAAACCTTGAATGAAGACAGTTATTTGAGGAAATATGTTACAAAGAGAAGTGGCAAAATGGGTTAGTTGCTGGAGGAGAATGTGGGTCAAAGGAGTTTTTATGAATACAGAGGACAGGATAGCGTGTTTTTGTGCAGATGGGAGTAATCTCATAGACAGGGAAAAGTGGATGATACAGCACACAAAGGGGAGAGAATCCCCGAGTGTCGTTGAGTAGCCCGAGTGGGGACAAGGCCCAGGGCAGAAGTGGAGGCACTGGCCTGGAAGAGTGCAAGCTTCCCGGAGGCAAAGGATGGGGACCACCCTAGCACTGAGCCCAGCACCTGATGCACCAAAATATTGTTTGAACGAATACAATACAGCAATCATAATGATAGCCGCTGTTATGGAGCACTCACTGAACATTAGGCGCTGTCATAGGCACTCTGCAGGGGTGAAATTGTCCAGCTCCCACAAGGCCCTATGTGGCGGGAATGACAGGTATCCCCTTTCCACAGATGGGGCGCTGAGGTGGCCCAGTTCCTTGCCAAATGCAGAGAGCTAGGAAGAGGCAGATCAGGATTCAAAGCCAGGCACCCGGAACCTTTCTAAGTTAGGCTATTTGCCTGGGAGTTCCAAAATGTGGTTGAAAAGTCCTGTGTTAAAGAGTGTAAATACAATTCCCACAGAATAAATATCTTAAAATAAATATGAAAGACCCCTCTCATCCCCCCTGACTGGAGTGAGAACCACTCAGCTTGAGACAAGGTGCCAGGGCATCGGTAACCCACTGGGGACCCCCTCCCAACTCAGCCTGTGCTCCTCCTGCTGTTTCGTTCCCCAGAGCCTGAAGCCTCTCCAAGGTGTTTGTCTATGACTTGTCATTAGTAATATTATTAACGCCTTGGACTCCTCAGTTTCCTAAGATGATTGATTTGGAGACAGCTGCTATTGTGGATGATTCAGAAAACTTCGTGACTGAGCACGTTTGCTGATGAAAGGTTTGGCCCCATTTACTGCGTGCCGTGCTGATGATTGCACTCTGTTCACTGGGTTCATTGGCTGAATGACTGAGGTGGGCTCTGTTATCAGCCTCACTTTACAGACAAGAAAACCAAGTGTCAGGAGGTTAAGTTACTAATTCAAGACTGTACACCACGGAGTGAATTGAACCCAGTTCTTCCTGCTCCAAATCCCATTCTTGGTCTTGTCTCCTGTTGTGACAGGGATGGCGCCCCCACTCTGATCACACTACTGAGAGCCACCAGGTGCTCTCTGGAGCCCCATGAATGTCTTGACAAATGACCTGAGTGTATGTAGTAAAAGCTAACTCCTGCCACCGCATATTCTAGACATTGTGCCATTGTTTCCTTGAGAGAAACGAATTGAACTCATCCAGCTTCTAGAGTTTTCAAGCTCTCCGTAGCCGAAAAAGCACACTGCCCTCCCAGTCCCTAGTCTGCCCTCCCAGTCCCTAGTCTGGTGAGTAACCAATGCACTCACATCTATGAGGAAGCGACCCGGTCCTGCCCCTCCCACCAGCGTGCTGCAGAGCCCTCCACAACAGACAGGTCTGGAGAGCCACTGAGCGAGAGGCCACAACAGAGCCCTAATGAACCATCTAACAGCACATTGCTGAAGTCCCTACCGTCCCTTTTACATATTTTATCTTATGCACACATAGATTTACTCTTCAATTAAAATGTCAATGTTGTGATTTATTCATGGTGCAATTTCAGACCCCATGACAAGCGTTAGGTGAGTTGTCTTTGGGTAGGAGTCTCTCTTCAGACTGCTCAAAATACTCTAGATTTATGTCTGTACTATTCAGAATGAGCTTGACTTCAACCTTTCTACATCTCCAGTTGTAGACAGGAACATGTTTACAGCTGCACAGTGAGACAGCCCTTGGGGTTGAAGAATTTCTGCAAACCTACAAGGCAGAGTGGCTCATACCAGATTCCAGGGTCATAAGCAGGTGAAGGGATAAATCAGATATCTGGATCAGGTTACCATTCCAGAGTGTACCAAAAAAGATGATTTGTGTGTGTGTGTGTGTGTGTGTGTGGTGTGTGTGTGTGGTGTGTGTATGTGTGTATGTGTATGGCTATTGTGTGCATCTGGGTGTTGTGTGGACGGGCATGTGCGCACATATATGTCTGCTTGTCGGGGGAGAGAGTTAAAGCAGATATGTAAACCCAGCTCAAGGTGAAGCAGACAGGCAGTCCAGAGAGGTAGAACATGATACATGTCCAGCCAGGTGGTCCTGGAAGCCCGGGAACAGATGGGGGTAAACAGCAGAGCTCCAGAGGACTGGCTACACCTGTCCAGGTGAGGGCTATGATGGCCAGGCTCATGGGATGACTGTAAAGTGGACAGTTATTTGGAGATCAACATCATAGGAGTAACTCCAAATTGAGTGTTGCTGGAGGGAAACTGAAGACCCGGGGAGGGAGGCATGAAGTCAAGCTTTCTCTGTCTCTTTCCCAGTGAGGATAAGAGTAAAATACAATTACATGCAATATCGTCTATCTTATCTGATCCTCTTTGGATCTGAGCTGTAATTTTCCCCCTGAAACCTTCTACGCATTATGGGTCTGGCATTTCCATTTATCTTCCAGTAACTATTTACATTTGCATCTGTTCATCTCTAAATAGTTTCTCTTTCTTTTTCTCTGACATCTTAAGCTTTTTGTCTCTCAAATGACAACTGCACACACAAAAGAAATGCCTGACTCTGCACTCACATTTGGCTTTATTATGAATTCTGCTCTGTAGACAAATTTATGAATCCCAGGGTTCTCCCTCGAACTCGTCTCATTAGGATTAGAGGCAGAAATGTTCGTATCTTTCGCATAAATAATGCAAGCCACAATGGCTAGCTACTGCTTGATGGAGCCCATTTCTTCTCCTATTTCATTTACAACAAAGGATCACAGTGATTATCTTACCTGGAGACCCACACGGGAGCCCTGGAGCCTCAGGAATAAAGGGGAGAAGACTGAAGGAGACTAGCCAGGGCAACACCAAATCCAGTTGGAAGCCATGGAGGCAAAGGCTTCAGTCTCGTGGGCACCGGTCCCACCCAGGGATGAACTCAGCTGTGAGCCGGACCTGGGTCACCAATGCCAAGGCACTGAGGCTCTCTACATGGTGACCTTTTTATGATCTTGGCCGTGTCCTGGGGGAGGATTTGTGAGTTTCTCCATGTAGGTGACTAAATCACAAAAGAGCCAAGGCACCTTGAAGGCCTACTGGGGCCTTGATTACTTGAGGGAAAGACTACCCCTGGCAGGCCTTGGGCAAAGCCTTTAGCTTCTGAAACACAGAGCAGGGGCAGTTGTCCGATCAGAGCAGCCCAGTGGTGCAGCGCAAAGAAAGGCTTGATTTTGAATCCTGGCTCTGCCACTATGAGCAAGTCATGTAGCCCGTCAGAGCCTTTGCCTCCTCATCTGTCAACTGGGCTAACAGCACTCAGCTGAGAGTCTGGTACTGACATAAACGAGCCGCTGTGCCGTGACTGCACTGTGACGGCACTGGGGTGATGGCTGGCACGGGGTTTCCTGCTTCCTCTGAGGCCAGCGCCAGGTCTCAAGGGATGGCTGTCAGGCAGAGATTGAATATAAGGGGGAGGAAGAAAGTTCAGTTCCCCTTTGAGATTTATCTCACCTTTTTTTCAGCTGTTTTGCTCTTGTGACTACCCTTGTGGTCCCCTGAACTGGAACCTAAAAGCTAGGAGCTGAGAAAAGCCTGGGAGCGAGGCTTTAAAACCTCATTGCCAACTCCGCACTGATGGATAAAAGTAGGTGACTCAGAGGTCCATGGAGATCATGGGTGAGCAGCCGAGGGTCCATGGAGATCCAAGGGTGAGCAGCTGAGGGTCTATGGAGATCATAGGCAAGCAGCCGAGACTCTGCATTCATCCCTTGGGTTCCCTTTCTTTTTTTTTCCTTTTTTTTGTTTCAGGGGTGCATGTGCAGGTTTGTTATATGCGTAAATTTCATGTAGCAGGAGCTTGGTATACAGATTATTTCATTACCCAGGTGAGAAGCGTAGTACCCAATAGGTAGTTTATCAGTCCTCACCCTCCGCCCACCCTCCACCCTCCAGTGGGCCCTGGTGTCTGCTGTTCTCTGTGTTCGCATGTACTCAATGCTTAGCTTGCACTTATAAGTGAGAACATGTGGCATTTGCTTTTCTGTTCCTGTGTTAGTTTTTAACTTCCATTGCTCATACAGTCCCGCCCGCCCCCGCCCCCCCATCCCCCCCCCCCCGCCCCCCGCTTGTCTTGCCCTCCAGGAGGCACCATCACTGGCCCTCCTGTTTCTGTGGATGCCCTGGGGCTGGATGGGGACACCCAGGCCCTCCCACTCCCTGTACCTGTGATTCCGGTTCTCAGCCTCCCTCCGCCTTCCTTGCAGCAAGCCCCTAGCTCTTCTCCTTGCTTCCATACTTGCCTCCAATCAACTCAACCCCCTTGCTTGGCCTAGTCAGTAAATATCTGAGAAAAATATTTCTGAGCAGCCATGGATTGAAAGGCAAAGAAAACACTGAAAGGCTCACATTCTGCAGCTGGGGGAGACCACATTGAACATTCCACCCATTCTCTCTCAGATACATGCAAGGCCCATAACTTATTCTGGTCTAGTTATTCAATTTGTGGTTCTACCAGAGTAATTCCATTTCCCATGCTCTCAGAAATATTTTAGAACAAGTGCAAAAATAACCTTATGTATGTGCACACATACACGCCACCCACAAGACAAACTGGATGTGTGCAGAGGATTGCTTGACTTGGCTCTGGAACACTTTTAGATGGTATCACTATACAGTGATGGGGGTCCCACATGTGTTTCTAGGTAGCATCTGGTTTACTAATAAGAGTTTGAGCTGTTTAGGGAAAGGATCAGGACGTGAAGGAGTTGGAGATGTTTATGCCTAGAAAGAAGAAAAGACTTGTCCATGTGCACCCTGGGTGTGCAGGGTGCAATGGGAACTGGAGGTGTGGTGAATAAAGACCATGACTCTTTGAGAAAACTAGAAGAGCTGCCATGTGGCAGGCACACAGACTGACTTTACCATAGAGACAGGTTGTGAGTGACGGGAAGGCAGATTTTGGTTAAATATAGAGAACAATGTTCTAATAACGATTGCTGTTAAGAAACAGAATGGATTACTTTATGAGGCATGGAGTCTTCTGTTCCTAAAAGTGTTTAAGCTGAGACTAGAAATCTGCTTTGGTTATCTGTTGCTGTCCAAAAAAATTAACCCTAAACTTGCTGACTTAAACAAAGCCTTTTAAATTTATTTTCTCATGATTCTGCAATCTGGGCAGGGCTCGGCAGGGGCAGTTCGTATGGCATCATCTGGGTGGCTTGAGTGGGGCTGAGGGATCCACTTCAAAGATGGCCTCTCTCATAGCTGGCAGGTTAGTGCTGATTGCATCTAGAAATTCAGCTGGGGCTGTGGGCTGGAGGCCTTGGTTTTCCTGCATGTGGCCTCTGCACATGGTTAGACTGGCTTCTCAGAGCATCATGGTAACAGGTAGTTCTTATGCTATGTCTACCTTCATCCAGACTGAAAAGAAGTTGCTAGGCCTGATTAAGTTTTAAGCCCAGAACCGGCATAGCATCACTTCTGCAACATTCTGTTGGTTGAAGGAGGGTCACTGGGCCAGAGCAAATTCAAAGGGAGGGAACCACATAAAACGTGAATACATCATTGGAGTCCACCAAAGTTATGCTTTATCACAATGCCCAACTAGCTTTATAGTAGAGAACATTCATTTTCTGGGTAGAATGTTGAAATGAGTGATCATTGATGCTTCTTTGAACTCTAAAACTCTCTGGTTAAATTTCTTTTCAGCCTCCAGTGCCTAGTACAATAACAGGCACATCATGATCATTAAAACAGTACTTATTGATTGATTGATTTCACACGTTTTATATTTTCAAGCTGAGACAGGGCCTCAGTCAATATCTCACAGGAACATAGCTCTCTGCAAAATACAATGCCATTTCAAACCAACAAATGATTACTCTTCACGCTGTAGAAACAAACTTGGTCCAAAGTAATTTGTTTTGCAAATGCTGTTTTTAGACACACACGCACAAATCAGTCTGGTTTATAAAATCCATGGCACAATGTACAGAAGGATGGGAAGGTATATGCTGTTACATTACATGTATATTTTGCTATCTGAATTGGATTTTTTTAAAGGTAAAATTTCTGTTTATTATCAATGTAAAACACACTCACTTGGGCAAATGTATATGAAAATGAGCACACAAAAAAGAAAAAGAATCACTTATAATGACCTATAGGTAACTACTCCAACCTTTTTATGCATATTTTAATATAGATTAACCTAATAGGGTTATGTTATTATTTCATTTAACTTCACCATAACTTATTTTCTATGATACCAAAAATTCTATATTGAAATAATATATTTTATGTCAAAATATTTAATAATATTAAAATCCTTACAATTTATTTTTCAAGATGGAATCTTGCTCTGTCGTCCAGGCTGGAGTGCAGTCGCGCGATCTCAGCTCATCACAACCTCCACTTCCCGGGTTCAAGCAGTTCTCCTGTCTCAGCCTCCTGAGTAGCTGGGATTACAGGCACGCACCACTACGCCTGGCTACTTTTTGTAATTTTAGTAGAGACGGGGTTTCACCATGTTGACCAGGCTGGTCTCAAACTCCTGACCTCATGATCCACCCGCCTTGGCTTCCCAAAGTGCTGGGATTACAGTTGTGAGCCACCATGCCCGGCCACAAATGCTTTTTAATTATTACAGAATATATATAATTCTGCCATGTGGAGATACCATAATTTACTTATTGTGCTAATCTTCGGTTTAAAATTGTTTAAAAATTGTTAACACTAAATATCATCATATTATACATTTTTCTGCATAAAGACTTATTTAGAAATATATTTTAAAATACACTTCAAAGAGATGTATTAACATTACGTATTTTATTCCATAAATATTTATTGAACACCTACTATGTCTAGACACATTGATAGGCTAATAAAAAACACCTATATATTGATTGTTCACTTACTATGCATGAGGTACTATATTAAAGGATCTACAATTAGTTTGCTAAGGCTTTTGTAACAAATTCCACAAACTTGGTGGTGAGACAGACATTGTCTCACAGCTCTGGAGGCTGGCAGTATGGCTGCGCTCCTTCTGAGGACTATAAGGAAATACCCTTCCTTGCCTCTTTCCAGCTTCTGGTAGTTGCCCGCAATTCTTGACATTCTTTCACTTGGTCCTAAGCTACTTAGATAGGGTCATTCCAATCTGTGTGTCTGTTACCATATAGCCATCTTCCCTCTGTGTGCCTCTGTGTCCTAATTTCCCTCTTCTTACCCTAATCCAATATGACCTCATCTTAATTTGATTACAGCTGCAAATATCTTATTTCCAAATAAGGTCACCTTCACAGATTTCAGGTTCACATGAATTTTTGGAGGACAGTATTCATTCTAGGCAGCATTCCATGAATATTTTCTGATCCTCACAATTACCCTATTGGGTAAGAATGTCGATCATTCTGGGGCTTAGAGAAGCCAATTATCTTTTCTAGGGTCATACAACCAGGAAACTGTGCGGCAGGTGTTCAAAGCCAGAAGCTCCAGCTCCAAGGCCCCACTTGCGAACACCAGCTCTACTGCTAGAGGGGCTGTTTGAATCAGAGGCCAACAGGTTAGAAAAACCAACAAAAGTGATTTGCTTGCCCAGTCAAGGGGAATCATGAATCCCCAGCCCTGTGGGTTACAATGAGCTCACTTTTTGTTTTTCTCTGTCATGAAAGGTGGAAACCTTGGAAAAGCTGAAGAATGGAGGAGAGGGGAGGACTGAACAGAGACCCTTGGAACTGTAGGTAGTAAGGCCAGGGAAGCCCTGCCCGGTGTTCAGAACTAGCTGCAGCCACAGTAGGAAGCCAGCCATGGGACACTGAGGTGTTCTAGGGCTGGAAGGGCTATGGGATGGTTCCAAGCTGTGCCAATGCTAGAGGCAGCAGAAGCGGAGCTTCCAGCCAATGAGATGCTCCTTTCCTAATGAATATTTGCATCTCCCCTCCCATCCCATGAGAACACGTACACTGGCTTAAAAATAGCATCAGTCAAGCCCCTCTTAGCTTCATTTCCACCTTCACATCCTGAATGTGCGGTTCTAAACTTGGAACTGACAAAAGGCGGCCGAAAGATAAAATAATGAGCTTAATGGGCCCTTTGACAAATGGTAGAGATTTTCATTTTCTACTGTCCCTTTGTTTGAACTATTTTTTGTTTGTTTGTTTGTTTGTTTGTTTGTTTTGAAACGGAGTCTCTCTCTGTCACCCAGTCAGGAGTGCAGTGGCACGATCTCGGCTCACTGCAAACTCTGCCTCCTGGGTTCACACCATTCTCCTGCCTCAGCCTTCCAAGTAGCTGGGACTACAGGCGCCCGCCACCACGCCCGGCTAATTTTTTTTTTTTTTTTGTATTTTTAGTAGAGACGGGGTTTCACAGTGTTAACTAGGATGGTCTCGATCTCCTGACCTCGTGATCCGCCTGCCTCAGCCTCCCAAAGTGCTGGGATTACAGGCGTAAGCCACCGTGCCCAGCTAATTCTTTGTATTTTTAGTAGAGACAGGGTTTCACCGTGTTAGCCAGGATGGTCTGGATCTCCTGACCTCGTGATCCGCCCGCCTCGGCCTCCCAAAGTGCTGGGATCACAGGCGTGAGCCACTGCGCCCAGCCTTTTTTTGTTTTTTTTTTTTAGGTGACATGTACATCTTTGTTTCCAATAACTGGATCTGGGTTGAAAAGGAAAGCCTCTGTGAAATGAGTTTCCTGTGAAAATCAGACCTCGACCCTGAAAAGTGAAATCGTAGTAGGGAGGCTTCTGCTTTAAACACTCCAATTGTGGAAAGGTGGTCCTCCCACTGCACTGTTCTCAGAAAGGCGGGCAGTCGCCTGGAGGAGTGGAGAGAAAGGAGGTCACCATCTTAAAGGGGATAGGGCTGAGTTGTCCTGGGCTCCCTCTGCCGTCCCTTGCGGTGGAGCCACAGGACCTTTGGAAGCTGGCTTCCTTGCCATCTGCTGTTTCTCACCTTAGATACTCGTTTGTGTCGTGTTTGTCTTGTCTGGTTCCACTTTTAGCAGAAAAAGAAAACTCCCTTTTAGTAGAACATTATAAGCTTTTCAGTTAAAATAGCGAAAGGAGCATATGCCTCTAACATGCCTCCCCCATCCCAATGTCAAATCCAGAAAGTAACCCAAAAGAGAAGAACATACGTGAGCGCTGGAGACCGGGGAGGGTGCATTTCAACAGCAAGCCAGAAACTTCAAGGGAGTTTTGCAAAATGTTTCATGTAAGGGAAATTAGAGGGAGAGAAAGGAATGGGGACGTGTTGAGGTATGTGTGTCCCCCTCTACCTGGGGAGGCAATCGCAACCTCCATCTGTACCTTGTGGTCCATGCTACAGAGATAAGAGGCAAGGTCACGTTCTCTGCTCAGGTCTTCACGGCTGTGCGGAGGAAGGCTTGGTCACCGGACATTTCTCCAGCTGTTGTGGGGCCCCTGGTTAGCAGCCAGGGGTGGCAGCGCCCATAGCATTACGGTGCCCCTGCCTGTCCCTGGAGATGTGATGTGGGCCCCCGATGACATGCCAGGGAGGTGGAGCCACTCTCCCTGCCAGTAAGTGTCCTGGATCCGGCAGCCGGAGCAGGTGGTCCACGGAGGCCCTCATCACAGCGTCTCCAGGTACGGGTAGGGGCGCACTAACACTGTGGGCTCTGCCACCACCGGCTAACCAGAGGCTCCACGGCCGCTGGAGAAGTGGGCAGTGACCCAGCCTGCCTCTGTACAGCTGTGAAGTCTTTTGCAGAGAACGCAACCTCTGACCCGCCAAAGTAAAAAGCATGGTAAATCTGGGTTGAGACGCTTTCAGCAGGATCCTGCACAATCTCGCCCCGTCTCTTACAGAAGCCACCTTCACCGCCGCTGCTCCCTGGATACAGATCAGAACCCCTCTGCATGCTAAGCAAGATAAGAAAAGCAACAGGACACCTGAAAAGCCCCGTGATGATGGCTCTGGAAGAAACTGGTCTAGGAACTCAGAGCAAATACCATCCGTATCCTGACTCCCTAATTCCTGGGCGTCACATAGGCTTATTCCCGGAAGCAGGAAGAGAGCTCTGGAGTGTTCTCAATGTGTGTTTTCAATGGATACTGTATCTGTGAGTAGAGAATGACACGAGAGCAGAAAAAAAAGGGTTTTCTGATAAAAAGTACAACTAGTGAATTAAAAGAAAAAAAGTCAGCGGAGGCAGAGAAGGTTAGATGAGATTCCCTGAAATTCTCAGAGGAAAAGTCTGCAGAGATTAATGAAGAAAGCAAAACTGAAGAGATAAACAAGTGACAGGCATGTAGAGATAAATAAGTGACAAGGAGGACAAATTTAGGAGATTCAATATATCCATGATCAGAATGTAAATGGTAGCAAAGCTCAGAACACGCGTAGAAGGGTTTTCCAGTAATAGATGACATTTCATTCTCTCATACTTTTAAAATCTGTTCCATAAATGCAGTTCTGAATCACCTTGCACGTGTAAAGCTCCATATTTGGACTTTCTCTTTTATTTTCTTAATTAGCCTTGCTAAAGAGTGACTACATTCAGAGTTTCCTAAGGATATCCATTTTTAAAATCACCTGGAGTGTTGGCTAAGAATACAGACTTCAGGGCCTCTCCCAAATGTTCTGGATTTTAATGTGGGGCTGTAGGAAGACCTGGAACTTTAATTTTACTAAGCATCTGAGGTTGTCTTATGATCCTCTCAGTTGGGGAAACTTGCATATTGTCATTGCCTTTTTGAATAATTAATTTGGATTTATTTAATAATTTTATTTAATTTTTGTAATTAATAATTTCTGATTTTGTCATCGTTACTTTTTCCTTTGGGATTTTGCTTTTTTTCCTTTTTCCTCCTTTTTTTAGATCTAAAGAGAAATCCTTGGCTTATTGATATTTTTCTCTTTTTTTGCCACATAATAAAAGTTTTAAAACAGAATTTTCATCTGGGGATAGCTTTGTCCAAATTCTACGGTTTTGTATAAGCAAAATTTCCATGAGTATTATTTTCTAAATAGGTTGTAACTACAAGATAATTCCTTTCATTAATCGAAGCATCACTTAAAAATTTTTTCACCTGGTTTTTGTTTTACTTCTAAAATTTTGTTTAAAATGCCAGTGCCGGTAAAGGACTTAAGTGCTAGAAACAATTAGAAATTAGAATGAAAACTATGGGCCAGGCGTGGTGGCTCATGCCTGTAATCCCAGCACTTTGGGAGGCCAAGGGCAGGGATGGATCGCCTGAGGTCAGGAGTTCAAGACCAGCCTAGCCAACATGGTGAAATCTCGTCTCTACTAAAAGTACAAAAAACTAGCTGGGCATGATAGTGCATGCCTGTAATCCCAGCTACTCAGGGGGCTTAGGCAGGAGAATCAGTTGAACCCAGGAGGTGGAGGTTGCAGTGAGCCGAGATTGCACCACCCTCCAACCTAGGTGATAGTACGAGACTCTGTCTCAACAAATACATATATATAAAACATAAAATTTTTAAAAAGAAGAAAAGCTATGGTCAACCTTGACATCTAAACAAAATTATAAAGTTATTAGCATGGATGTATAAATTTGGAGATAAAATAGATTGCTAAATAGAGAAAAACAGAATCAAATTTTAGAATACATCAATGTAGAACAGGATTTCTCGATCACGACACTATTGACAATTTGGACTGGATGATTCTGGGCATGGTGCGTGGGGGAGGACGGTTCTGTGCATCATAGAACACTTAGCAGCAGCTGTGGTCTCCAGGAAGAGATGCTAGTGTCACGCCCTCCATTACATCCCATGTTGTGACAACCAAAATTGTTTCCTGGGAGTCCAAATTGCCATGAGTAAAAACCAGTGATTTTGAAAGAGGGAGTTCTATGCTTGCTCAAAGATGAATTTGGAAACTTGCAAATTTTAAATCTATCTTTGTCCCTTTCAGAATCTTTTTTCCAGCACTGGTTGGCTCCCTGGGTTTTGGAGGGGAGTGGGAAGTAGGAAGGAGGTTGTTCTGAAACATACACAGTGATGTGCTCTAATCGATGCGTTGATTCTCCTTCTTTTCAGTCCAGCGGAACTCACAACCCTCTCCATTCTTGGCAACAGTTTCTGAAACCAACATTATTAAATTACCAAAAAAAAAAAAAAAAAAAGAAGCTGGAACAATTCCTGCCAGAGAGTTAGCCCTTAATTGACCTCTCCAAAATCTTTATTCCATATCACTGAGTAGTGAGCATTTTAATCTCTCTTTTGCAGTCAATAAATTGAGGCTTGGGGAGTTTAAACAAGTGGCCCAAAGTTACGGATGTGCTTCCAAAGTAGAGGAGCTGATAAAAGGGGCGCAGGTAGCCTGACTTCTGGGTATATGCTCTGATTTCTTGGTTAAGATGAAGGGCACTTAACTGTGTCTCATTTATCTCTTTCCCCACTGCTTGAAGATTGCCCATAAAGTTTGTAAAACTGCAATGCTCTGCAAAATAAAAAAAAAAATCAACAGATTGCTGAAGAATATAAGACATTTTTTCCAGATATCAGAGTTTCCTTGTTCCCCTTGTCTTTCATTTTATTTCATGAAATTTATGTTTTGTTGTATGAAAGATAAGAAAAGGAGAGTCAGAAAATACAGATGCCATTTCATCTGCCAATTCTGCTGATAGCAATCTATCTTCATGAAATGCAAGTAAAGCTATTTTGCAACAAAATATTTGTCATAGTGTTATTTATAATGGCAAAACCTTTGGAAAAGGTCAAATCCCCAAGATAGGATACTGGGTTACTAAATTATGATTCAGTCACACAATGAGTTATTATAGAAATATTTTAATTTTTTTTCTTTGAGATGAAGTCTCGCTCTGTCGCCCAGGCTGGAGTGCAATGGCATGATCTTAGCTCACCGCAACCTCCACCTCCTGGCTTCAAGCAATTCTCCTGTCTCAGCCTCCCGAATAGCTGGTGAATTGTTTTTATAATGCTATTTTACTAACTGTATTAGGCCATTTTTGTATTGCTATAAGGAAATATCTGAGACTGGGTAATTTATAAAGAAAAGAGGTTTAATTGGCTCTCAGTTCTGCAGGCTGTACAGGAAGCATGGCAGGATCAGCTTCTGGTGAGACCCCAGGAAGCTTCCAATCACGGCAGAATGTCAAGAGGGACCCAGCACATCACATGGTGAAAGAAGGAGCAAGAGAAAGAGCAGGAGGTGCCACACACTTTTAAATGACCAGATCCTTTGAGAAGTCACTCACTCACTATGACAATGACAGCACCAAGGGGATGTTGCTAAACCATTCCTAAGAAATCCACTCACATGATCTAATCACCTTCCCCCAGGCCCCACCTTCAATACTGGGGCTTTCAATTCAACATGAGATTTGAGTGGGGTCACATATCCAAACCATACCACTGAATTTTTTGTTTTAAGGCATCTGTTAATTGTAGAACTAAATTAATGGTACTGAAAGGTACAAAGATGAAAGTAAAACATCACATTAAGTATTCCAACACTCAGTATGGTAGTCATTAGGGCTGTTGATGAACTCACCGGCCCTCTCCCTGGACATAATAAAATGGAACGTTCCCTCCCACTGAAAGTTCAATGTGGTCACGTGACTTGCTTTGGCCAGTGAAATGTGAGCAGCCATGACTGTGCCCATTTTCCAACACACTCATCAACACTGGGTCCGATCAATATTACCAACCATTGGCAATCTGGCAATCTGATAGCAAACACAGATTTGCATTTCCTTGGTTGTCTTTCTTTGATTTCCTTAGTTGTCTCTCTCTCTTGCTCGCTTTCTTTTTTTGATAAAGCTGAACCATGTCATACTGAACACGTAGCTAACCTTTTGGGAATGGACCCCTTAAGTCATTTAACTAATTTCGACTATAAGTATTCTTTGCATATTAACCCACTGCCTGCAAATCTGTATCCCTCTTTTGTCATTTTTCTTTTAGCTTGGCTCATATTTTTTTTCACAAAGAAGTTAATATTTTATAGTCCAACTTTAACCTTTATGAGTTTTGGTCTTGTGGCATGTTTAGAAAATACTTCCTCACTTCAAAATCATAAATATTCATCTAAAGCTGGATTCTAGTACTTTTATGTTTTCATTTATTAATACTTAATTTGTTAGTAATCTAGAGTTTATTTTAGAGTAAGGAGAGAACTACTGGTAGTATTGTAATTTTTGTTGTTGTTGTTGTTGTTGCTGTTGAGACAGAGTCTCGCTCTGTCACCCAGGCTGGAGTGAAGTGGCATGATACCGGCTCACTGCAACCTCCGCTTCCCAGGTTCAAGCAATTCTCCTGCCTCAGCCTCCCAAGTAGCTGGGACTACAGGCACATGCCACCATGCCTGGCTAATTTTTTGTATTTTTAGTAGAGACGGGGTTTCACCATGTTGGCCAGAGTGGTCTCGGTCTCCTGAGCTCGTGATCCACCCACCGCGGCCTCCCAAGGTGCTGGGATTACAGGTGTGAGCCACTGCGCTGGCCTTTTCTTTTCTTCCTACTGGTTAATAAATTGTGCTGCCACCACCTATTAAGCCATTTTTAAAAATCCCCATTGGGCTGAGTGCCATGGCTCATGACTGTAATCCCAGCACTTTGGGAGGCCGAGGCAGGTGGATCACCTGAGGTCAGGAGGTCAAGAACAGCCTGGCCAACATGGTGAAAACCCATCTCCACTAAAAATACAAAAAATTAGCCAAGCATGGTGGCACATGCCTGTAGTCCCAGCTACTTGGGAGGCTCAGGCAGGAGAATCACTTGAACTCAGGGGGCAGAGGTTGCAGTGAGCCAAGATCATGCTACTGCACCCCAGCCTGGGCAACAGAGCAAGACTCCATCTCAAAAAAAAAAAAATCCCTATTAATTTGAAATTATGGTGAGATTTTTGGGTTTTGATGGCATGGGGCATACTCATCGTGATGCCTTATGAAAAGAACTGATTGAAAACAAAAACAAAAATTGTAACCGAGAGAATGAGCCCCCATCTCAAGTAAGTGTATTGACAGAAAAATTCTGGAAAGAATTCTATCATGCTGTTTTTTGAAGAGTATTTTTCCTTAAATACTTTTATATGTTTCCTAAAATTCTACAATGTATGCTATTGCTTTATAATCAGGAAAACCGCATTACATATGTCATTTTAAACCACTGTGTTTTTGAGTGATGTAAGCAGAGGAGCCTATGAATTCAACTTATTTTCCTCATAGGATTGTTTTCCAGCCTTAGCTCTATTGTCAAAAGTTCTCCCAATTCTGACAACAGTACTAGCAAATGTCCTGCTTTATATGCTTCTATATCTCAAAGTTTTCACCCCATAAACTTGCCAAGCAGCGATGCTAAGTGCGAGTTTTCTTAAGTGGAGAATTACAGCAAATCTTTAGTGAAAAAAAGTAAAATCCTGGGAACGCTCCTGAGTTGTGCAAAGTGAGATAAATGGAGATTTGTGGCCATGACACTCAGCTCACCCTCCTGCTGTTTGTTGGTTTATTCTTTGGCTTCTGGTTACAACAGATTTTGGAAATACCTTGGCTTTTTTTTTTTTTTTTTTTCGCTTTGAAAAGTTGAGCCACTTTCCTCTCAGGGCATCATGATAAGTTTCACTTCTTAAAATTCACAGCCGGGTTCTATATAGCAGTGACAGTAGACTAATTAGATCTGCCACCTAGGAATATGTTCATATATGTCCATATAATTATGATGGGGTTCATAAATATAATTTATGCGATTATGTAAAACAAAAGTGTATGCAAAAATTCCAGAAATTGGCCGGGCGAGGTGGCTCACTCCTGCAGTCCCAGCACTTTGGGAGGGCGAGGTGGGCAGATCATGAGGTCAGGAGATGGAGAACATCCTGGCCAACATGGTCTCCACTAAAAATTAAAAAAAAAAAAATTAGCTGGGCGTGGCAACATGTGCCTGTAATCCCAGCTACTGGAGAGGCTGAGGCAGGAGAATCGCTTGAACCCAGGAGGCGGAGGTTGCAGTGAGTCGAGATCGCACCAGCCTGGCATTCCAGCCTGGCAACAGAGCTCTGTCTCAAAAAAAAAAAAAAAGAAAATCCACAAATTACTGAATATCATCTCCAGATCTCCAGTTAAGGTATCATTTTTATTCTTTTATCATTTTTGTGTTAAGTTTAAAGCATGTAAAATAGTGCTCTGTATTGTTTAGGGATAATCCAGTCGTGATATAAAGAACTATGTGAGAAGAATGATAACTGTCCATTCATGCCAGTGGTTAGCTCTGAGAAGGGCAGTGCAGGCTTTGTGACTGAGTAGGGGTACAGAGAGATAAGAGAAACAGTGTGAACCTATGTCACTGTGCGAGCTGAATCTTCCTGTTGAAGCCAGGAGGAAAAGGTGGAGGCAAAGGTGACTCCAGGCTGCCAGACGAGTGGCTGGGTGATGATGGAACCATTCACTAGGATCTGGAATGTAGGGAAAGACCAGATATGTCTTCTATTCTTTCCCTTTCCTCTCTGTGCCCTGTGGGGCTGATCCTTATGGACTATTTCAACTGGGCCCCTAATGCTGTGGCTTCTGGCTGGGTTTGGCCAAGCAGCAGCACCAGCAGAGGATCAAAGAGTGGGAGGAGGGAGAGGTGAGGCCACTTAGCTGTGGCTGCCTCGGTGCCAGGCTGCAGGCGAACAGCGGCCCGGGGCTCTCCTGCTGCACTCTGGGTGCCAGGAACTGTCCAGCCTGAATGGCTCCCTGGTGTGGCTGATGCAGAGGCGCATCACTGTCCCTTGCTGGTTTTCTTCAACTTTGCCCACACCTTGAAAATGACTCTTTCATAAAATTGTCCTCAAGTACTCTTTTTGAATGAGCTACTTGTTTCCTGCAGCTTTTCTGACTATTGTAAGAAGGATGACAAATGTGTTTGTTTTCTGCTGCTGCTGTAATAAACTATCACAAACTCAGTGGCTTAATGCAACACGAATTTATTCTCTTACAGTTCTGGAGGTCAGAAGCCTACAGTGGGTCAGCAGGGCTGCGTTCCTTCTGGAGGCTTTTGGGGAGAAACCATTTCCTTGCTGTTTCCATCTTCTCTGGGCTGCCCACATTCCCTGGCTCATGGCCTTGCAAAATTCTAATCTCTGCTTCTGCAACCACGTCACCGTCTCCCACTCTGACTCCTGCTTTCTTCCTATGAGGGTCCTTGTGAGTATATTGCACTCCCCTCCCAATAATGCAGGATCATCTCTCCATCTCATGATCTTTCACTTAGTTTCATATGCAAAGTCCCTTTTGCCTTGGAACATAACATATTCACAGGTTCCAGGTTCTGGGAATTAGGATGTGGACATCCTTTGGGTGCCATTATTCTGCCTCCCATAACAGATTCTTCAGGAAAAATAATGGTTGATTTTTACATCCATATGTCTGCAGGAGTTGGAGGAGACATGGCATGGGCTGTTGGTTATCTGGGTCTGGATGTTTAATTTGGTTGTTAAGGTCTTCCCTGTATATGCATCATGCAATATTCTCACGCTGGAAGTAGTGGAAAATAAAAACAAAGCTCACTTCCCATATTTAGTTTTGCTAAATCTTTAAAGGAAGCCATCCATACTTCAATACCACTTCATTAAAATAGTCCTGTGAGTTACCTGGAAGGCTGAAGTGGGAGGACCACTTGAAGCCACGAGTTCAAGACCAGCCTGGGCAACATAGCAAGATTCCGTCTCAAAAAAAGAAAGAAAGAAAGAAGGAAAGAAAGAAAGAAAGGAAAGAAAGAAAGAAAGAAGAAAGAAAGAAAGAAAGGAAAGAAAGAAGAAAGAAAGAAAGAAAGAAAAGAAAGACAGAAGAAAGAAAGAAAGGAAAGAAAGAAAGAAGAAAGAAAGAAAGAAAGGAAAGAAAGAAAGAAGAAAGAAAGAAAGGAAAAGAAGGAAAGAAAGAAAGGAAAGAAAGAAAGGAAAGAAAGAAAGGAAAGAAAGAAAGAAAGAAAGAAAGGAAGGAAGGAAAGAAAGGAAGGAAAGAAAGAAGGAAAGAAAGAAAGAAAGAAGAAAGAAAGAAAGAAAGAAAGAAAGAAAGAAAGAAAGAAAGAAAGAAAGAAAGAAAGAAAGGCCAGATGAGGTGGTGCACGTCAGTAGCCCCAGGTACTCAGGAGGCTGAGGCAGGGGAATCATTTGAGCTCAGGATTTCAAGGCTCCAGTGACCTATGGTCGCATCATTTCACTCCAGCCTGGGCTACAGAGCAAGACTCTCTCTGGAAAAAAAAAAAGTCTTTTGAATGATAGTTCTGTTATCCTTATGCTTGCCTTTTCTATCTTATGGATACCAACCCCCTCAATGTTATAGTCTTACAATTTCAGGCAATGGTTAAAAAACCCGTACTGAATTATACCACAATTCAAATCCAGTTACCTCATATGTGGTTGATTTGCTTCTAAGACTTGCACACACTATATGGACTCTATCTTGGTATATTGGGCCATGGAGATGCCTCGTTATAGACTAGGATTATCTGGGTTTACAAAACTGAGTGTTTTCATGTCATAACAGTAACTTTTATGGGCTTAGATCCTAAATGAGTTTAAATATCATTCGACCTTTTATTATCTAGGTGTCCCTGAACCTACACTTTGTTTGCCTTATTTTTAAAATTTATAGCAGTGATGGAATAATTTACCAGGCTATTATTAGGTTAAAAATAGTATGGATTCAAAGCCCACTAGAGGGCCTATAACATACAAGGCATGTAAAAACATTGGTTTCCTGGCTGCTTTTCCACCTAACTATCGTGTATTGCAATAACACACTACCAGCAAAATAATTCATTTTTAGTAAAATTCAATTCAAAAAGCCCTTATTAAACATATGTACTAAGTAATGCAAGGCACTGAAGCAAATACAAAGATGAATGAGTCATGTCTCCTTTCCTTATGAGGCCTGCAGTCAGTGAGAAGGGCAGATGAGAGCAGAAATCGCCCTCATGAAGTATGTTTATGTAAATATATCTCCTTACCCAGAATCATCATGACAGTTTTAGGTAGATTCCACCAGCTTTCCCATCTAATATTTATTATTGTATACAGCTGGCATTTCAATAACAGCTGGCTGGAATTAGGGGTATCATTTGTGGCCACGGAACAGAGGACAGATTTTCACCAGGATTATGGTCTTGTGAATGCAGAATTCTAACTAGCTGAGCTCATCAGCCAGAGAATACACATTTGCCCTGGAAAGTGGTATTGATTATAATCATGGAGAGAAAAGGATGTTTGCTAAAAAGGAGAGAATGAATAATGATTACTGGATTCTATAAAAGACTTTCAAAATCCAATTCCATGCATAAGTAAGTAGAGTATCCATTACATGCAGGGCAATGTGTTTAGGGGATATTGTGCAATGAATAAGACAGGGAAGAAGCTGTCTTTCCCTCAAGGAACTGACAGTCTTGTGGGGGAGAAACAGATGAGAACAACTAAGACAGAATATGACAAGGGCCTTGGGGAGAGTCCTAGCTTGTGATTTTGAAGGGGGGAGAGAGTAGATTTGGTTGGAGAGTCAAGAAAGATGCCAAGAAGTTGGGGCATTTGAAATGGACTGTGCGAATACATTCAAAATATTACATATGCATCACAGTGATTTATTCAATGTTGCTTATCTCTTGCTTTTCTAAAATTATTTTAAAAATCAATCAAGTAGCACATTATCACATCGTCATAAAATGCAAAGTCAAATATAAAAGCTCCTTTGCCTACAGTTCCCATTTCTACTCTTTTCCCAGAGATCAGCAGCTGTGTATTATTTCAAAACATTCTCTATGCATTTACTTACATATATTTGTACTTACACAAATATTTGAAAACAAGAAACATACATGATGTATAAAATGGCTCAGCACTTGCTTCTTAAAAATTTAACAATTTTTAAAATCCCTTTGCGTGTCGGTTTTTGTATATCTATCTCCTTTTTATTGGCTGAGTTGTAGTCTGCAGACCCACGCTGCCCAATATAGTATTCCTTAACTACATGGATCTATTTCCATTTAAAATAATTAAAATGAAGTAAAGCTTAAAATTCAGTTTCTCCATTGCAATGACCACATTTCAAGTGCTAGGCAGCCACCCGTGGCTGGTGGCTACTGTGTGGGACGGAGCAGACTGGGAATATTTCCGTCACCTGTGGAAGCTCCGCTGCCCGGCACTGCTCTGCACTAGTCATGAGCCAGCGTTTCCTCAACCATTCTTTATTGAAGAACATTTAGACTCTTTCTTACTTTCCACTATCATAGATGCTACGATGAACATCCTTGAACATCCATCTTTTATGTACGTGGGGAAGGGTTTCTGGAGAATAAATTTCCAGAATAGACACTTTAGAATTACAATGTAAACACATCTAAATTTGGAAAGATAATGTCAAATTTCCTCCTAAAACTATGTAACAATTATATTACTCAGAGAATATTGGAATGCTCATTTTTTTCAGATGCTTACCAGCCCTGGAGATTACAAATCTCTGCAACTTTAGCCACTCTGATGGACAAAAATAACATCTTTCTGTCTTTCCAATATGGATTTTTTTATTCTTAGTGAGTCTGAGCATTTTAAAATAATTTCTAATTACCCAAGGAAGCACATGAGTACATATTTTATTGTAAAATATTATAGTTGTGTATATTAAAATAGAACAGTATTAAAATGTGAGGTTTTTCTTCATCTTTCCAACCCCCATCCCATCTTCACTTCTGAGCGTTAACAACTATTATGACTTTGCTGTGTATTCCTCTTGCCCTTGGTCTAGGGGAATTCATAAATTTATAGCATGCTTGTACATACAAAATGTACTGTGGGTTTCATTTTTTTCCTCATAAAACTAATCATGGTGTGTTTATTGTTCAATAAAGTGCAGTTTCAATTTAACAATATGTCTCGAAGAGATTTGTCATGCAGTAGTAACAGTTGCTAGCATTTATTGAGTGCTCGCTATGTGCAATGAGTAAGCTTAACCTCCGCAGCCTACCACCACCAGATGTGTCTGGGCTTTGCTCATTGCTCTTTGATAAGAGGAACCAAATCTTGGGGATCTCCCAAAGATCATGCCCAGGTCTCTGCCTGAAAGGATTTCCTACTGAAGGAAGCCACGTTCTCCTCATTTTTTGACCAATTATCTGCTTGGTGTGGCCACTGTCATGTGAATAAGATTTCAATCCTTGCCTGTACTGTCATGGTCTCTGATGCTGCTTGCAGAAGCAAAAGGGAGTTCACTGGAAAAGTGGAGGTTGCAGTGAGCCGAGATTGTGCCACTGCACTCCAGCCTGGGAGACAGAGTGAGACTCTGTGTCAAACAAAACAAAGCAAAACAAAACAACAAAGGGTGGGTTCAGGGCAGACTCCTAGTGACCTCATCCCAGCCTCCCTCCAGTCCTATATCCCCAGGGTGTTGATGGATGTCTGTTGGAGGCCCCTTCTCCTTTCTACTGGAATATTCCATCTTTCTTAGAAGGAATTTACCAAAGAGGATGCTTTCATCTATAAATAAAATCAGCTGGGTGCAGTGGCTCACGCCTGTAATCCCAGCACTTTGGAGAGCCGAGGAGGGTGGATGACTTGAAGTCAGGATTTCAAGACTAGCCTGGCCAACAGGGTGACACCCTGTCTCCACTAAAAATACAACAGTTAGCCAGGCTTAATGGCACATGCCTGTAATCTCAGCTACTTGGGAGGCTTAGGCAGGAGAATCCTTTGAACCTGGGAGGCAGAGGTCGCAGTGAGCTGAGGTTGTGTCACCACACTCCAGCCTGGGTGACAGAACAAGACTCTGTCAAAAGAAAGGAAAGAAAGAAAGAAAAAAGAGAGGAAGGAAGGAAGACAGGGAAAGAAAGAGAGAGGGAGAAAGAAAGAAAGAATGAAAGAAAAGAAAAGAAAAGGAAAGGAAAGAAAGAAAGAAAGAAAGAAAGAAAGAAAGAAAGAAAGAAAGAAAGAAAGAAAAGGAAGGAAGGAGGGAGGGAGAGGAGCAAGGAAGGAAGGAAGGAGAGAGAGAGAAAGAAAGAGAAAGAGAAAGAAAGAGAAAGAGAAAGAAAGAAAGAAAAGAAAGAAAGAAAGAAAAGAAAAGAAAAGAAAAGAAAAGAAAAGAAAAAGAAAATCCACTCAAACTGACAAACAACCAAAGGTGAAAGTCTTGCGTCCTGTAACCACGAAGCCCAGCAATAGAGGCAATTCAGCCAGGTGTGGTCAGAGCTCCAGATGCATTTCCCTGATGCTTCACTTTTCCCTCCTTGCATCAGGTTCACTGTCAGGCTGATGTCCCCGGTGTTGGCTGAACAGCTTCCGCAGCACTATGCTTTGCATCATTGAGCCTTGGCAGTTGAGATGGAAAAAGACTTCTCTCTCCTGGACCATCAATACAAGTCTTGGCTTCCCTTTTAAGAGACCAACTGGAGTCATTCATCTACTCCTAAACTAATCAGTGTTACTAATCACTAATTAGTGATTCATGACATTGATTTCTGAATCAATCACTGTGACAAAGTGGATGAAACTGTATCAACTGTCTTAACAAAAATAACCACATGTGTGTGGGAATGGTACCACCCAAACCAGAGGGCTCCTCCCCAGTGGTGGGCTGGATGCTTGGGAGGCAACCATGAGGATCACCTCTCAAGGTCTCATTCCATGTGTGGGGTACTGCATTGTATAGCATCCCCAAAATCACATGTCTATAAATATGATCTTATTTGGAAATAGTTAAAATGAGGTTATAATGGATTAGGATGGGCCCTAACACAATGACTGGTGTGCTTACAAGAAGAGGGAAACTGGAGACAGACACACAGAGACAATGCCATGTGACGATGGAGGCAGAGATTTGAGTGATGCATCTACAAGCCAAGGAGTGGCAAGGACTGCCAGCAACACCAGAGGCCAGGAGAGAAGCACGGAACGAATTCTCCCTTGGAGCCTCCAGACTGTGAAAGGATACATTTTGGATGTTTTCAGCAGCCCAGTTTGTGGTGCTTAGTTATGGCAGCTTTCGGAAACCAACATGTGCTACAACCGGGAGACTGAGTCCTGCACGGGTCTGGAAACCCTCTGTTTTCCAACATGAAAAGGAACCTATTCTTGATTTCTAATGAGTATGCAGATTTGTCCCATTTATGGGCTTTGATGGACATTTTTAGGATTGGGAACTGTAGAGCTGGAAGCAGATTTGGAAACTATTGTCCTTTATTTCTGTGAGTCTTTTGCTCTGGAAAAATGCATTCAAAGCAAACGAAGATGGAGTATGTTGATTGCAATGCTCACAGGATGGCTTCCTTTCCCCTGAAGTTGTGACATGTTTCTGTGCCTGTGTCCACACATGTGTGGCTATGTGAAGATGTGAGAAGGGGAGAGGTTGGCAGTGGAAGGAATGGAAAGGAGATATACTGAGAAAGAGAGAGAAAAAAGAAATAGAGACACATTTTATCCAAAGGAATTTATGTATTGATAATAAAAATGGCTGTGGATATTGCTCCAATCTGTGCAACAGCTTTGGAATTCTTTGCTATATTACTTAGAATACAAATTTAGATATCCTTCTCTCATGTAAATCTAATTTATGTCCAGAGAAACAATATACAGAAACATGTGCTCTGTTTTTCTTTTAGCTAGTCATAGGCAAAGTCATTCTTCAAAGTTCTTGTCAAATAGGGCGTTTTAGTTTTAAGCTAATATGAAATTTGTCAGCCTTCCAAAGGAATTCACAATAGCAGGATGTACATTTCAGGCAAATAGTTTTTACAAAGGAATATCGATATTTTTCAATAGATTTTCCTGGACTAAAAACACAACAGGGTTCAGCTAGGTTTCTATAAGATTTTACCAATATGGTAAAGCAAGGACCATAGGAACCTCCTGATGGTCATACTGGGGGGAAGAGTTATAATAAAGAGTTCATCCAATTAAAGATTACACTAATTTAACAGGGGTTTCTGTTTCATGTTAATTGCAGAGGCGACATCATGCAGTGACTAGCCTTTCCAATGAAGGACGAAATGAGATATGTTGTTACATACATAAAATTCATAATCAGTTGGGCAAAATAATTCTAACCAGCTTTTTAAATATGCTCTGTTTATGAAGGCATGGGCAGATTATTAACTGACACTTGAGATATTGCCTAAAAGAAAATTGTATACAATGAGAAAATGATTATTTGTTCTATGAGAAAGGGACAGTGATTATGGTGGTCACAGCTATATACCCCTAGCATTGTCCCTGGTGCACAGTGGATGCTCAGTATATAGTTGCTCAATCAATAAATTAATACAACTTTTTTAAAAGTCCATTATTTATTGTATTTAAGAGACTGACTTGCAGGAAATTGAAATTATACATGTGGTTTCAGAATTTCTACAGTTGCCATTCAATCAAGATATCTTGGTGGAGTCCCTATCATAAGGGCAGGTTCCATAAACACATGTCCTGTCCTCATGGGACTTGCAGACTGATGGAGGAGACAGGCATCAATTATCTCATTACACAAACGATGTGAAATTAACTACTAGGGAGCGATACACAATGCCACAGATGTCCATGGCAGGGCTATGACCTCATCAGAGAGTTCTGGAAGGCTTCCCAGAAGGACTACATCACCTTTGCCACCACTGCCATTTGGAGAGTAAACTGAGTTCCAGAACTGAGTGCATGAAAGGAACATAGAAGGGGTGATCCCAGAGTGAGCTGATGGGTTGTGGTTAAATCATTTCAGCCACACACAGGTTGTCTGGATAATATAAGCTGGCATTTATAACATAATATAATAAAATAAATAAGAATACAGTATAATATTATTAATTAATAAATGGGCTTTTCTAAAAGCACCTCTTTTTTGTATTTTTAGTAATGTTTCTAGGAGATTTAAAAATCTCCATTATTTTTCGATAGCTCATCTAAGTGTTTCTTACTTATTCATGCTCCATATTTTAAGTAGATGATTCTTCTACATATTTTTTTAAGCTGACTGATATGGTTTGGCTGTGTCCCCACCCAAGTCTCATCTTGAATTGTGACTCCCACAATTCCCACATGTCATGGGAGGGACCCAGTGGGAAGTAATTGAATCATGGGGGTGGGTCTTTCCCATGCTGTTCTCGTGATAGTGAATAAGTCTCACGAGATTTGATGGTTTTGTAAAAAGGAGTTCCCCTGCACAAGTTCTCTCTCTTTGCCTGCCACCATCCATGTAAGACATGACTGGCTCTTCCTTGCCTTCCACCATGATTGTGAGGCCTCCCCAGCTATGTAGAACTGTAAGTCAATTAAACCCCTTTCCTTTCTAAATTACCCAGTCTCGGATATGTCTTTATGAGCAGCATGAAAATGGACTAATATACTGACTTTTACATTTTTCTGATTACAGGAGTGGCAGGTGTCTTTGGCACTTACTCTCAACTTGTTGCCATCTCTCCATCTCCATGGCCACCATCCTGACTGAGCCAAGCTGCCCTTCCACTCACTCTCAGTTACCTGACTTGGTTTTATTTTTAGCAGAGCACTTATGCTGCCTTTTGTTTTCATGTTTTTTTTATTTGTATGTTTATTGATGGTTTCTACCCCTGGGACATAAGCTGTGTAAAGGCAGGGATTTGTCTGTCTGGTCCATTATTGCATCCCAGGTATAGAGAATAGTGCTTGGTACATGATAGGTATCAAAAATATTTAAGATATGAATTGATAAAATAGATTTCAGACATAGAGCAAAGAAAAAAGAAAATGCTGCTTTCTTTACAAACAAAATAATTTGGCAGCATTTCCTTTAATACATGGGAGTGACTGTTTAAGGCAGTCAGCACGTTCCACTCCTCACCTCCCACCTCCATCTTCTTCTCTCTTCCCACTTGTACCAGATTCAGGAAACCACAGAGCAGAAACAGAGGTGGGCTCTTTCTTGGTGGTAGATTGTACCTGGGGAGTTGCAGTTCACATGAGTATAGCAAAGGACTCTGCCAGTCCTGCATCATATGAGACTTGTTTTTCCTACATTCTGTTGTCACAGAACATCAAAGGTAGTGTTGTGCTCATAAATGATTAACAATTGGCTTTGGGAGTGGGAAAAAAAAACTGACTTGTAGTATTTGCCAATTTCTGTAGTGTAACTACTACTACCATAGCTAATTTCAAGGTACCAATTCACTGCACATGGAGCAGATTTGCACAAAATCAGGTCGCATAAACTTGTACAAGTTGCCTCCAGCACATCACTGAAAAAGCAAAGGCCTTCTGGGGTCTCACAAACTCAGGATTCCAGGTGGCTTGTGTGTTGTGTGGTTGTGACTCTCTTTTCAGACACACAGGTGTGTTCTGCAGTTTTGTCAGTTTCCGATGGAACAGTCATTCTTCCTGGCTGGTAGAAGCATTCACTTGGGTCTTTCATCCCCCTTGTCAGGGTCTTGTGAAGGCTATTACAGGGTCTTATCAAGGCATAGTGAGGGGAGGGATACTTCTGATCCTTGGTCTAAGGAAACATACAAAAACTCCACATCTTCCGTTTGTTTTCTCAACTCACATGGACTCTCTTGTCAGTCTTGATGACTACTTTAAAAAAATGACCGTTCTGTTCTAATAATTGCTAATAATGCCCAAGCTATATGTGGTTGTGCCATGAGAACAGCTAAACAAAAAGATTGTTCCTTTTCACTCTAAAAAAAGCGTGAGTCCATAGAACAACATAATAGCCATTTTCACTGCCAGAAACTAGGGTGGTAAGATTCTGCATCTTCAAAACTCATAATGATGGGACTGAATCTTTGGATATTTTTTTGATGAGAACAGTCAATACATCACCAAGAAGCAGCTTTTCTGTGATGAGCATGCAATTTCTTTATAAGCAGGGAAAAATAGACTTGAATGTCATTATGCACAATTTTGAATGTACCACATGATCATAATAACTTTAAAACAAAAAATGAATAGAAAAAAGATTTGAAGAAAATGCACCCAACTGTTAACTGTGCATGTCTTGGAAGATAAAAATATTTGCATTTTCTTCCACTTTTTCAAGTTTCTCTACTTCAAAAAAAAACTGAGTATTACTTTGATAACAGAAAAAAAAATGTTCTTTTAACTGGTAAAAGCCAGAGAACAAGCAAAGAAATAAATCATGTTTTTAACACTACCAGTGAAACGAAGAGAAGCCCCTGCGGAGGAGGGCAGATGCTTTCTTAAACTACTGTCTGGGGCAGGTGGAAGTCTTAGCCTGGGATGGAAGATGGGAAGAGGCAGCAGCAAGAGGATGGCTTAGAGAACAGCTTCTCAAATCCTGCTAGCATACCCTTAGCAGAGTCACTATCTGCCACTTTACTGCAGACATTGTAACAACTGCCTGGGCCATTGCTTCCAGCGTTGACCAGAATAAGGGTTCGAGGGATTTAGGGGCTAACCAAGGAAAAAGATGTAACCACATGGGGCAGTAGCACACACAAACTTTGTCTGGGGATACTTGGACGACTTTGCATGTGGAGAATGCCCCCCACAGCAGGATTTTGCAGTCACTACTCGCAAGGGGAGGGAAGCAGGGGAACTCCTAAGGCAGAGGGGGATGGAAGAGGGGGTCTCCATGTCTAGGTGCTCAGCAGCACAGCAGACCCTCTGGGTCAGAGAACTCTGAAAAGCAGTATGGGTCTACAGCCATAACACCCGGAATGCGCCTGATCTCGTCTGAAAAGCAGTACAGGCTCATGGCCTTGTAACTCTATCAATAAAGAGCAAGTTCTGGTGAGGTTCCACAGCATATGCAATGCAGGCAGGTTCTACATGGCTAAAAATTCACTTGTCTGGGCTATTTTTAAAGTAATTGGATGTGTATAAATCTGAGTTTGGCACCAACAAGTTTTTGAGATAACGGGTCTCAGCCTGCAGTGAAGAAATAAACAAGCTTGAGGCCAATACACAGAGGCCATGTTTGGCTGATTTTGTATAAAGATAGGATACCATGGGGCAAGGCAAAATTCCTGCTGGGTGGGTGCTGTGGAGACTGATGGGAACAGGTGGCAGCTGCCCAGCCTCTCTTGGTCAGTCCCGTCTTCATACCCTCCTCCAAGTCAACAGATTTGATCAATTTTAACCCCGGGGATTGCCCCTTCCACTGCTTCTTCCTGACCAGAAGAGAAAACGAAGGTTGTAGTGGCAACAGGCAGGATGCCACTGCCTGGGTGGCTCAGGTCTGTCCACTCTGAAGTCAGTCCTTATCCCTCCATAAGTTGATCAGGTCATGAAGGCTTGGCCTTCGGTATTTGCAACAATATGTTGTCTACAAAAGACCCTTAAGTGAAAAGGATACATAATGCTTGAAAATGAAAGGATTATAAAAAATTAAGCAGTTAAATACAAGCCAGAACAAAGCTGAAGTAGAAACTTCAATATCTGATAAAATGGATTTAAGTTAAAAACATTATAAGGAGCAAAGAAGGATGTTTTTCATTTGTATGTTTGTAACAGGTGCAAAAGAAGGAAAAGTATATCTCTCTCACAAACTTATAGGCATCAGACAGCACAACCTCAAAATCTAAGATGCAAAAATTGATGGAAGGGCAGAGAAATAGGCAAATCAACTGTATGAGACAGTTTAACTCATCTTTCCCTGAAAGAGATTAATCAAGCAACATTTTCAGAAATAACCGTGATAAGTAGAAATACAAAGATTTTCACAATACCATTGATAAACTTGAGATGCTAGATATATATAGAACTCAGTATCAAGTAAACAAAAGAACTGCATGTGCTTTTCAACTAAATCTAAAAAACTTATCAGAAAAATACACACAGTCTATCATAAAGGGAGTTCTAAGGGATTAACATTTACATACTCTGTTCTCCAACTACAACACAACAAAGTTAGAAATTAACATCAAAAGGCTAGTTTTTAAATCCCATATCTTTGGAAACTAAATAACATATTACTAAAGAGCCTATGGGTTAAGAAGGAAATAGTAAATTAAGGCATATTTAAAACTGAATGATAATGAAAACATTTCATGTCAAAATTTTGAGACATATCTAAAATTGTATCCAAAGATGACATTCATCAATTTATATTTATCAGAAAATAAGAACGTTAAAAATAAATTGATGAAATTTTCGTCTCGACACGTTAAAAAAAGACCAACAGAGCAAATCCAAATAAACAAGATAGAAAGGTAGAATACAGGCAAGGGCAGAAATCCAACAGAGAAACAACAACAGAAAAACAGCAAGAGAAATTAACAGAACAGAAAGCTCGTTCTTTGGAACGGTTATTAAAATAAATAAATTGCTGGCAAGGCTGATACAGAAAGAGAAAGAGAGAGTGAAAGAGAAAGAGAGAGGGAGGGAGAAGAGGCAAATAATCAAAATAAATAATAAAAATAAGTAACTACAGTCTAACAATAAGCTTTTTATTGTGAGCATGTATACATTTAATGTGAAAAGCTGCAGGATTCAATCCCAGAAAAAATTAAAATGCCAAACTGGAAAAAGAAAAAGTACAACATGAATAGACTGGTAATATTTAAAAAGTTGAAATTGTCAGTGAAGACCTTCCCTCTTCCCCAGAACTCAAATCTAGATGGTTTCACACGTCAATCCTGACAAACTTTCAGAGAATAGTTAATTTCTGTTTCGCACAAGTTGTTTTAGAAAGTAGAAGAAGGAATAGGCTACTGCTCATTGTGTAAATCATCTGCAATCTTGATTCTAAAATTAGATAAGGACAGCTCCCGAAATGAAAACCATAGGCCCGTTATATATTTGAATGTAGGAGAAAACCGCCCAAATAAATTGTCAGCTACCCAAATCCAACAGCACATCTCATTCATTGTGATGAAGAGGGTTGCTCTGATACAAGGACACTTCAAATCAGAAAATGAATCCATGTAACTCACCACATTCATACATTCAAAGAGGAAAATCACACAATTATCTCCAATGTGCTGAAAAAGGCTTTGTTAAGATGCAACCCTAGCAAACCTGGAAGAGCAAGGAACACTGTTACTGGCAACCTTGCACGTAGCCACTTGGCCACGCAGGCAAAGGCTTGAACTGCAGCTGAATCTGAGTCTTGGCAAAATGCCTTGTATTCCTCCCAGAACACAAGAGGATGAGAGGCTGGTGAGGAGCTGCTATAAGGCCATTGCCCTCCCACTGCCCTGTCTTCCCTGGGAGGCTGTCAAGAGACAGTGTCTCATGGTTTCCTGGGGTCTCTGGGTTCTAATGAGGTCTGGGGCTTCCGGTCTCACCCCCTGCCCCTCCCGCGCCTCCTACAGAACTGCAGACGGTAAACCACTCAGCTGTGGTCTAGGCTTTGCTCCTCACCAATGAGGTATCCCATAACTTCATTGCAGTCATTGACCTTTTCTGTTTTCTTGTCACCCTTCTGGTGTATGGGACAAGGACTGAGGGATGCTGGCATCTTTGACTTAAACACTTTTTCTTTCTGTCTGTAAGTAATCAACTGTCCAAATATAAAAGTGGCTCATTTTGTCATCACCAGTTGAATCAGTAAAACTTCGAAAGCAAAGCCAGAAGGTGAAATGTGATTAATTTGATTACATTAGCATTGATAATTTCCATTCATCAAAGAACAGTGTAAACGAAATCATTGAGAAATCACAGAATAGGAGATGGTTCTTGCTGTACCTACGATAAACAGGAGATTGCTATCTAGAGCACACAGAACTCCTGAAAAACGATAAGGAAATGATAGCGTCCCAGTAGAAAAAGAACGGGCAAAGGACGTTGATGAATAAGCACGTTAGAGAAAAAACCCAAGAAACTTAGAAGAGTGCAAAGACACGCTCAGAATCATTAGGAATCAGATAACTGAAAATTAACACTGTAATGATGTGTCGTTCTATGCTTTTAGACTGGCAAGCTCACTCCTGCAAGCTCTCCTGAGAAAGTTTCCATTGCTCATTATGGGGTGTGCATTGTCATAGTGATGGTAGGGGTAGGGAGAGCTAATCTGAGAGAAGACTGTGAAAGATCCCACATCGTAAAAAGGGACATTGTCTACAATTTAAATGTGCCAACATTTACTTCTTCAAGCTGGGTTTGAGATGTTTTATTACCTACTCCCTACATTACAGCTTCCCAAGAATCTGCAAGCCCAATGGGGCTAAGATTTTATTACAGAATCTAGGTATTTTAGAGCCATTATATTGATAAGAGTTCCTGATATTGAAACAAATGATATTATTTAAAACAAAAACTTTTATTAATACTTTTACAATTTTTGTCATGGAATAGTTCAAAAGTCCATAAGTATGAATGAGTAAATTACTCAGGGAGTTTTGTGGGGACAAATGAACACAACTAACTGAAATATCATCATATATTTGATCTGGATTTTAAAGGATAAATAACTGCAAAAGGGTAAGAGCCTGGGGTCATTATAAAAGCATTCTGGAAACTAGAAGTTTAGTGTGACTGGGTAGAGATGGAGGGAAAGGTAGGACAGGAGTCTGGAGAGGTACGCAGGGGTGTGAGCTGCCTCTATGGACAGAGGTGAGCCCTAACACATCAAAGAAAGGAAATGGTCCCATAGGATTTGTTTTTGAGGTGGAAAATGCTGGTGGTAAAATGAAGAAAGAGCTAGAAAGAGGAGAGATAATGAGGGAGGCTATTGAAGGGAGTCAGGCTGAAAACGCAGTGGTAGAACTCAGCATCTCAGAAAGACAAACGAAAACCAGCATGGTGGCTGGGACTGTGGGCCAAGTCTGGTCGGGGGCAGGGAGGCGTTCTCCTGGGCATTTCCTTACTAGTGAGGTAAGAGGGCTCTGGATCCCGGGAAGCCTGGCATTCCCAGACTCCAGGATTCACCTCCTTGCCCTCCCCAGATCCTGCCTTCCCCAAGCTGCCCCCTGACCTGAGGTTCTTCCCCTTCCCCTCTTTTGGCCTTGCCATTTTCTGGTCCTCTGGCTTATCCCTTTTCTGAGAATCACTGAATTTGAAGCTAAAGTGGCCCCACAGATCACTCAGAATCTCATGGTTGTTTGAAGGACCAAATTGCTCGAGGGATCAATCAAAAGAGAAGACAGAAAATAACTCTGACCTTAGCCCACAATCTTTGCCACTCATTCAGTCACCAGTGCCTTTTCCATTAGATGTGTTCTCAATAATCATCCTTATATTGAAGGCATTTGCAGAAAGGTGGAAGAAAGTTTTAGTTAGTCAGCATATCACATTTCACGTTGATAAACTGGTTTGTGTAGTACCCTGTTTCCTATTTGCAAAGAGATACAGTAATTCATCAACATCCTATGCCCTTACTCCTCCTTAAGGATTACTGAACTCAGGCAAAGGTGGTGTATTAGTTTCCCAGGAATGCTGAAGCAAAGTGCCACAAGCGGGGTGGCTTGAAATAATGGGAATTTCTTCTCTCACAGCTCTGGAGGCTAGACGTTTGAAGTCAAAATTCTTAGTAGGGCCAAACTTTCTCTGTAGGCTCCAGCCGATAATCTATTCCATGCCTTTCTCTTAGATTCTGCTGTTTCTGGCAACCCTCGGCATTTCTTGGCTTGTAGATGTGTTGCTCCAATCTCTGCTTCTATTGGTTGGCACATGGTGTTCACCCTGCTTGTCTCTGTCTCTGCATCTCTTTTCCTCTTCGTATAATGACATGGGTCATACTGAGTTAAAGACCCACCCTACTCCAATAGAACCTTACAACACCCTATTTCCAAATAAGGTCACAAGAAGAACATTAATTTTGGGGAAAACTATTCAACTCAGTACAGGTACCCTTGGTTGGCTTAGTTTTATATTAGATTGACCTTCGGTGTTACCTAAATTATTAGGAATGCACCTACTTCTTATATCCCTCAGTTGCTTTCCCCATGAAACCATGGTCAATAAACCAAATCCACAGACATTCATGCATGCACCCACTCTGTAAACATTTCTTAGGCAGATACCACCTGCCAGGGACTATGCTAATAAGGAAGTCAATGGAGAGGTTCACCTTCCAGGAGAGGAACAAATGCATAAGCAAATAAATTTAAATAATGCTAATAGGAGGGGCACAGAGGAGGGAGCCTGGCCAAAACAGAAATGACTGCACTGAGTGAGGCTCTGAGGAGGAGATGGAATATACAGGGGAATCAGGAAGGGAAGGGATTAGGGGCAGTAGGGCCAGGCCAGCACATGCAAAGGCACAAAGACATGAAAAACATTGGAATTGGAGGACCTACACACATTCCTCATTGACTGAAGAGTTGACAGTGTCTGGGAGCAGCAAGAGAAGAGTTGGGAAAGATCATCACAGACAAGAGGAGAGATGGGAGTAGGAACTTCAGCTTGTAGGTCGTATTAGTTTATTCTCACACTTCTATAAAGAAATACCTGAAGGCCAGGCACAGTGGCTCATGCCTGTAATCCTAGCAATTTGGGAGGCCAAGGTGGGCAAAATGCCTGAGCTTAGGAGTTCGAGACCAGCCTAGGGAACACGGTCAAACCTCATCTCAACTAAAATACAAAAAAATTAGCCAGGTGTGGCAGCATGCACCTGTAGTCCCAGGGAGGCTGAGGCAGGAGAATTGCTTGAACACAGGAGGCGGAGGTTGCAGTGAGCTGAGATTGCACCACTGCACTCCAGTCTTGGCTACAGAGTGAGACCCCATCTCCAAAGAAAGAGAAATACCTGAGACTCGGTTATTTATAAAGAAAAGAGGTTTAATTGGCTCACAGTTCTTCAGGCTATACAGGAAGCATGATGCTGGCTTCTGCTAGGCTTCTGGGGAGGCCTCAGGAAACTTATCATGGTGGAAGATGAAGGGGAAGCCTTCTTACATGGCTGGAGCAGGAGCAAGAGAGAGACGGGAGGTGCTGCACACTTTTAAACAACTGGATCTCACAAGAACTCACTCTCCATCCTGAGAAGAGCACCAAAGGGCTGGTGCTAGACCATTCATGAAGGATTCACCCCCATGATCCAATCACCTCCCACCAGGCCCCGCCTCCAACATTAAGGATTGCAAATAAACATGAGATTTGGGTGGGGACACAGAGCCAAACCATATTCTAGGTGATGAGGAGGACTTTAAGCAACAGGTTAAAACATCAGTCTTTAAAAATGTACATGGAGATCAGTGAGGAGGATGCACTGAAGAAGAGGATGGATTAAAGAGGAAGGGACTTGAGGCTGGGATGCTGGAGTGGATGTTTGGCTGCCACAGTTGGGAGACAAGGAAAACAGGAGGTTAAAAATACAGATTTGAGAGTCAAGAGTGTTTTGGACATAGCCGGGGATGTGCCCAGGGTGTACAGAATTTTCAAAAGAAATACAATGGAAGCTCAGAGATCTGAACATGTGTAGCCCACAGGAGAAGGAGCAGTGGGAGACCAGGAAGAGAGATGAGAATAGAGTAGGAGGACAGGAGACAGGAACATGGCAGCAGCCTGCTTCTTGGACCAAAAACCATGGGGAGGTGGAGTACACGGAATATTCTGGGCTCAGAAACACAAGCCACAGACCACACACACACACACACACACACACACAGTGTTTCTATAACCATGATTTCACATTAGAGAATTTAACTTTCTAAATTTATAAAGTTAGTATTTTGGTGATGATTGTTAAAGATATATCCACTCAAATGTCAAGAGCAGTTAAAAGCACTCAAAAATCCTTTGGAAATATTTTTTCTGAAGGACATTTATTACAGCAAAAGCATTCCATAGACAAAGAGGATATTAGAGTTTTTCTGTACTTCTCCAAACTTACTCTGCCATAAAGGTGTTTCCTAGGATGAATTTGTTCAATGGTTGGGATGGAACTCCAGTGACACTTATAAAAATAACTTACACACACACACGCACACACACACGCACGCACAGAGAGAGACACACACAGAGAGAGAGAGAGAGAGAGAAAGTTAATCAGCAATTTAAGCAGTTTCCTTCCTTCCTTCCTTCCTTCCTTCCTTCCTTCCTTCCTTCCTTCCTTCTCTCTTTCTTTCTTTGTTTCTTTCCTTCCTTCTTTTCTTTCTCTTTCTTTCTTTCTTTCCTTCTTTTCTTTCTTTCCTTCTTTTCTTTCTCTTTCTTTTTTCTCTTTTCTTTCTTTCTTTCTCTTTTCTTTCTTTCTCTTTCTTTCTCTTTCCTTCTTTCTTTCTCTTTCCTTCTTTCTTTCTCTTTCCTTCTTTCTCTTTCCTTCTTTCTCTTTCCTTCTTTCTTTCTCTTTCCTTCTTTCTTTCTCTTTCCTTCTTTCTTTCTCTTTCCTTCTTTCTTTTTCCTGAATCCTTCGTTCCCTTCCCTTCCCTTACTTTTCCTTCTCTTCCCTTCTTTGCTTCCCTCCTTTTTCCTTCCTCTTCTTCTTCTTTCCTTCCTTCCTTACCAACAGAAAACTTACAGAGCATCTATAGGCAATTTTCTAGATTTGCACATTCGGGCATCAGGAAATGGTGATAATCATTAGGAAGTAGGGTCTATCTAATCCAGCTGTACATAGATAACACCACTAAGGAATTAAAAAGAAAATTCTGGGCATCTTTATGAAAGTAAGAAAATGCTTTTTTAAGAATAATGGAAGCCACGCTGATGAGACAGCCAGCTAGAATGCATCATGCCTATACATATGCAAGGGTGCATCAAGGACCTGTGGCCTGTGTACGTGTCTTTCTGCAGCTCCACCATCCTGAGGAAGTGGTGGTCTTCCTGGCCAGTGTGGTTGAGAGCACAGTTCAGTTGACCCGTGTTCCTCAGCTCTAGGCTCTGCAGTTCTCTCCTGTGGGGTCCATCCTGCTCTGGTCCATTCTATCAGTGCGAGGAGGTCTGATTTCTTTTGGCTAAGTCTTGGTTTCTTTCTACACACTTGTCCAGAGCTCAAGCTTTGAGGTCTGACTCTTCATCAGTTCGTATATATGAAAGATTCACAAATTCCAGTTTGTCTTAGTGGACCAAACCACAGGGCAGATCATCTTGTGCTTCTAACTGGAAGCCCTGTATCTGCAGCATCTCACACTCTGGTCTCCCTGGGGGGAAGGAGGAGCTTTTCTGTGGAAGGTTTCCATTGCCTTCTGCCAGGTGTCTAATGAAAATAACGATAGCTGGCCGGGCACTGTGGTTCACGCCTGTAGTCCCAACACTTTGGGAGGACAAAGCAGGCAGATCACGAGGTCAGGAGACCGAGACCATCCTGACTAACATGGTGAAACCCCGTCTCTACTAAAAAAATACAAAAAATTAGCTGGGCATGGTGGCAGGCGCCTATGGTCCCAGCTGCTCCGGAGGCTGAGGCAGGAGAATGGTATGAGCCTGGGAGGCAGAGCTTGCAGTGAGCCGAGATTGTGCCACTGCACTGCAGCCTGGGCGACAGAGCGAGACTCCGTCTCAAAAAAAAAAAAAAAGAAAATGATGATAGCCACTACGCTCCCTGCGTAATGCCATTACCTATCTGTCCAGCCAGCCCCGTCCTCCAAGGCTAACAGATAATTACTGCTTAATTATGTCTTAGTCGAAGGTGCACAGTTACCTTATAAAATGCAGTGTTTCTAGTTGCCATGGCTTAAAGATGACAGGTAGGTTTATCTTTAGGTAGTCTATGAATTTGTACTGATTTTATGCAACAGGTTTCCAAAGTCAGTTCTTGTTATTTTATTCTGCATGTAAGCCTTTCCTGCAGAATCTTTCCTGCCTGTGTCTACCTGGATCCATGTCCCTGCTTACCACTTCAAACTGGTTTCTTCACTCTGGAGCAGGTTCCCCTTCCCCTTCAGGATATCTGGACGAAGTTTTCAGATGGGCACGAGTTAAGTTGCTGCTCCTTTAAGGATGACGTTTCTTAGCAACAACGGATTGCCTGCTTTGTTTTCTGTGGATCGATTTTCTCTGTCGGCTGCTCTCAGCTCCATTTTTTTCAAACTGATCATTGGGAATAAATATTGCTGATGAGCTGAAAGTAACATGCTCCCCCCTCCAAAATAAACTAAAAAAACTAACCAAAGGAACACACTGAGGGACTATTCTAGTTGTCCTATTCCAGTTGAATATTCATAGTATTCATCAGTACTATTTAATGTTTTATATAAACTCCAAATGTGCTTGCTATTTCAGTGTTTGGAAAAATTATAGCCAGTAAAATTACATATATACATATACATGATTTACTTTTATTTATTTGATTATGAATGCAAGTAAAATATTATTTTCTTTAAGTGCTCATTGAGTGCTTGTGTTTCTTGTATGAGTTGGCTAGTCAGGATCTCTGTCCATTTTTCTCCTGTGGCCTTTGTTAGCAGAATTAAATTTTTTTCTCGACCACTCCTCACCGGCCAAGTAAGCATGAGTTCCATCCACCCAGAGCCTCTTGCATCACTAAAGCAAGAAACGTAGATCTGAGAATCCCCAGGTCCTTAGAGGCCTGTGGAGGTCCTCTGATTCTAGAATTTACTTCCTTTCGCCCCGGAAGTAAGTGTTAGGAAAGAAAACTTCAGAGCAGTGTGAGAGAAGGAAATGGGGGACCCGACTTATTTGGGGGCCATGGAAGTCAGCAGCTCTGAGAGGGGAGCTGAGCATGAGGAGCAAGGGGAGCAAGGGGAGCAAGGGGAGACATCAGCATGAGTAGAAGTGGCCAATTGCAGCACAGAATAAGGGCGGGATGAAGGGTGGCCGGGACCTTCAGGGGAACTGGTGCCAGGTACTGAAGGTATGAGAGCCCCTGAACCAGCTCGGAAACAGATAAGAACAAATGCGAATGCGGTGTTCTTCCCAGTATCTGCTCCCTTTACCATGTAACTTCTCGGTGCTCACCCACAATGGGCAGGGAAACTCCACCACATCTTTATGATGGGCTGAACCCTGTGATTTGTTTTGGCCAAGGGGGTTGTTAGCCCACTTGATGCAGCAGGAATGAGGGTGCATATGTGTTTCTGCTTGTACCTATGTGCTTCTGCCAGTTTCCGAGGATATGGATGACCAGCTGGCCTACGAGTCTTAGGAGGAGGAGAGACCCACAGTGCAGAGCCACCCGCAGTGAAGCTGAGTCCAGGCTAGCTGACCCCAGCCAACCCACAGACTCAGGGGCTACCCAAACACCTACAGCTGCATGTCTTGGTGGGTCGGTATTCTGAATGAAGGCTGTAGATAGCTCATACGCAGCAAACTGGGCTGGAGTGGGGCCAATGTTGTCCTCCAAGGCACTTCAAGTCCTACTGCACGAGTTGTATCAGTTTCTAGAAATTTCCAACACTGGCAGAAACCGAGATACTGGCTTGGGGTAAAAGAAAGAAAGCCCAGTAGGACCAAAGGAAGAGGAAACTGGTAAGTTATGGAAAGGCCATCAAGATCCATCCACATGGAATGGGAATCAGTGAATTCATCCCAACAAAGAAACCTGGGAGTAAACCAGGAGTCTGTGACACCCACATGCAGGAAGCCTGTGACATCGCCTGAAATAGCAAGGTGGGCACTGAAGGAAGGCCAATACTTCAAGGCCTGTGTGTGCCCTGGGGGACGCCTGGCACCCTGGAGGGAATCTCATTCATTGGAACAACACTGACTCTGATCATACTGCCCTTTGGAACAGGTATACACTGCATAATGCAAAGGATGTGAGCCTTGGCACCCGAGAAGTGACAAGGGCCAGAGCAGACTGAGAATGGTCATGTAGTATGTGTGTGCAGCCTAACAGGTCTCAACTCTCAGTCCTTCCACCCATCCTGGGAATAGGCACAAACATCAACACTGTATATATAGATCAGGACACAGGTTCACGTAGATCTGGTGATTTACTCCAGATGATGCAACCGGAAACAGGCAGGACCAAGGTCCAAACCCATCCTGAACCTGAATTTTGCCCTCTTTAAAGAAGAGCCTGACATACATTATAGCTACCTAAACCCTATCTTCCTGACCATTATGGGCCTTGGTTTTAGCCACTAAGAACATCCAGTTAATTCCTTCTATTTTTATTCTATGCTCACAAAGTAATCTTCCATTTATGCATTGTTTTCTCATATAGACTTGTTAATGGAATGACCATAAATGTATTCAACTTTATGAAATTCATTCCATGGTTCTCATGGTGAATTTGTAGGTTGGCATTCTCAAGCAATTTCCAGGATTTGCTGAATTTAGCTAGAAGGAGACTGGGCAGCTCTGGGTATGCTGACCAATCAAGATTCTGGACATGGGGGAGACCCCAAATTATGGGAAAGCACCCAAGTACTGCTGTTCGGCAAGACTTTGAGGTGACCTTCCTGGACAACATTTCCGAGACTTCAGGTCCTCCAACTGCAGGATGCAATGGCAAGACTGGACTGGAGGTCTTGCTTTTAGAGAGTGTGTTCTTAAATTTCACTTTGTCTTCTCAGGTTAATAGTACCGTGCTTTTGTAATCTATTAATACTTTCTGCTGTCATTAGCTACCAATGCTAAGGGTAAAAATCAAACTATGGGATATTGATAGACTATTTATTTATTTGAGGCAGGGTCTTTCTCTGTCGCCCAGGCTGGAATACAGTGGTGCAATCACAGCTCCCTGCAGCTTTGAACTCCTGGGCTCAAGCAATCCTCTTGCCTCAGTCGCCCGGTAGCTGGAGCTACAGGTGCACACCACGATGCCTGCCTAATTCTTTTATCTTTTGTAAAACCAGGGTCTTCTTGTGTGGGCCAGGCTAGTCTCAAACTCCTGACCTCAAGTGATCCTCCCACCTCAGCCCCTCAAAGTGCTAGTATTACAGGTGTGAGCCATTGCACCCTGTCTAGAATTTTAGAAAAGCAATTCATAGTATTTCAATTACCAATCTCAAGACTGAAACTCCTAGATCTGTGTGTGCGGCAGCCTGGTGCCATCTGTGCAGTTGAAAAAGTCTTGACAGCCTTGAGCCCGTGCTTAGTGGAACTCCTGCTGATGCAATGTGAACACACACTTGTGTCTGGAGCACACGTCTCAAGTGTAAATCCTCTGTTCCAAACAAGTTTGAATAGGTTTTGTTTTATTTTGTCGGCTACTAATTCAAAGACTTGTCCTGTGCTAATAGCCAGTGATTAATTTCAGGTTCTTTTTCATGTGGGAATTACTCAAAGCTCCTCTCAAAACTATGCTGCATTCATCAGCATGACTCATCGTTTTCCATTTCCAGAGCAAATGGCAGGGACTATCCAGTCCGTACTTCAGGAAATGAGCGAGAGTGAAGTAAGCTGGCAAACGACTGCTATTTCTCTTCTTTAGAGTTTGAAATAAACGGTTTTTTTCCAGTATAAGATTATTCTTAGGCCGGGTGCAGTGTGTGCCTGTAAGCCAGCACTTTGGGAGGCCAAGATGGGAGGATCACTTGAGCCCAAGAGTTTGCAACCAGCCTGGGCAATGTAGTAAGATGCCCCCGTCTCTAAAAAATTAATTTAAAAAAATTAGCCAGGCCTGGTGGCACATGCCTGTGGTCCCAGCTACTTGGGAGGCCAAGGTGGGAGGATTGCATGAGCCTAGAAGGTAGAGGTTGCAGTAAGCTGTTGTTGTGCCACTGCCCTCCAGCCTGGATGACAGATAAAGACCTTGTCTCAAAAAAAAAAAAAAAAAAAAAAAAAAAAAAAAAAAAAAAAGCTACTTTTTTATTTAAAAAATGTTTTACTTATTATAGTAACATAAAGAAACAAACATACATAAGAAGCATATAGTGGGATCGATTTTCCCAATGTGAACCCACTGGTGTAATCAGCACTCAGAGAAAGAATCAAAATATTAGCAGCACCCTAGAAGCCCCTGTAGGCCCTGATTTCTAAATTCACAGATGAGTTTGTCCATCCCTGAAGTTTTATATCAATAGATCACATGCTATATACTCTTTGGTCTGCGTGTTTTTTTTTTTTTTAATTGCTGTTAGGTTTGTGCATTGTATCCATATTTTTGTTGAGCAATTGCTTGTTTCTTTTCATTGCTGTATAGTATTCATAACAATCTACAGTTTATTTACTGGATACCGTTAATTCTGTCCTTCATGATTAATGATGTGAATCCCCACTTTCAAGCAGTTCTCAGCCAATTATTCAATACATTTTGTTCATTTTTCTACTAGATTTTTTCCTTGGGCTTAATTTTTTTAATTTCTGTCTTTTATATTTTTTTAATTTTTAATTTTGAAAAAATGTTAATCTACAAAAAAGTTGCTAGAATTTCCTACTGAATACTCATAGATCTTTTCATCTAGATTCATCAGTTGTTAACCATTAATCATATTTGCTGTATTTTTCTCTCCATCTCTCTACATATCAACTTTTTTGTGAATCATTGAGAATGAATCATGTTGATATCATGTTCCCCAGCCAATATTCACCGAAATTCTTATCTGGAGTAATTATTACTATGGTGGTTGCAAAATCCACTCTGTTATGCCTTCTACATTTATGAGTTGCCATTCTACTGTAAAATGTTTGCTACATTTATTGTATTTTTCTATCTGTCTACCTACCTATGTACTGATCAGCTTTTTTGTGAATCACTGAGAGTAAGCTGTAGACACCATAACCCTTTGTTGCTGAATACTTAAGGATATCTTGAATACAAAGACATTTTCTTTCAAAATTACTATATCAAATCCAATAAATTTAACATTTTTATATTAATATTATATCATGTATTGTCATAAAACTTTGGCAATTATCTCAATAATGTCTCTGGAATAGCGTTTTCTCCTAATGTGGTATCACATGCTGCATTTAGTTTTCACATCTGTTTAGTCTTCTCTAATCCGAAATAGGTTCTGAGCCTTTTTTTGTTTTTTTATGATATTGACATTTTTTTACAAATATAGCGTATTGATGTTGTAGAAAGTGCTCTAATTTGGCTATTTCTGTTTTTTTCTCCAAGACTAAATTAAAGGTACTTATTTTCTCAGAGTATTTCATAATTGAGGCTGTGTCCACGTCTCAATGCATCACTTCAGAAAGCTTGTGACATCATTCTGATCACTCAGACAGAGAGGTGTCCACTAGATTTCTCCACTAAAAGGATTCATTTTCTTTCCATATAATTAATACATAATCGATAGGGAGATTGATACCATGTTGATATCATATTTCCCAGTAAAGATTGACCCAAATTCTTGCCAGAAGTAATTATTAATATAGTGGTTATAAAAATGGCAATTTTCAACTAATTATGTCTTTTATATGTACTAGTTGTCATTCTACTATAAAAAATGTTTTACCTTTATTTATTCATTCATTTATATGTTTAGTACAGTATGGACTCCTGTTTTCACTTTATATTCAATATGTTTTTATTCACTTTTGTTTATATTCTTTTGAGAAACAGAACCGTCCTAAACTTCACCAATGGAAGGTCCTTGATGCCAGTTTGCACATGTCATGTTGGAGGGGGGTGGTCTTTTAACACTTCCTTGATTTATGGACAAGATATCCCAGGCTTATTCACAGTCTTCTGATGTTCGTAATTTCTTGATCAAGTTCAATTTATTAATATATGGCTACCACTCTTTGTACTCCGGCTAGGAAATCCTTGCTTAATACAAGTTCACCTTATTTATGGCTACTACACTTGGTATTTTGACTTGAAAATCCTTGCTCACTTAACACAAGTTCAGGAAATTATTTTCCTGTGAATTTTTTTTCTACAGGCTTTCATGCTTATATCTACAATACTGCTTGAATTTAATTTTGCTATGGATTGTATATAAAGTTCTGGTTCTTCTCTATAAGGAAGAAAGGAACACTATTAATTATGGAGCCGTCAGCAGGTATAAACTAGACCCATCTGGGAAAATTTGGACAATGGCCACACACCACTTTAAAGTCCTCTGCTATGCATTGGCTCCTGGCTACCTCAGTACCTCATTTCTTACAGGTCTCCCTGTCACACTGGTGGCTTAGCTGTTCCTCAAACCTGTCAAGGCAGCCCTTATCCTAAGCCTGTGCTCTTTCTTCCAACACAACTCTCCTCTCCCATACAGCCATCGGGCCTACTCTTCGCTGAGGTCTCTGTCAGTCACCTCCTGAGACATGTTTCCACAACCACCCAATCAAAAATAGCTCCACCTTATGCCCTTGGTTACTGTCTACTGCTTTACCCTGTGTCGTTTTCTTCACAGCACTCACCACCACCTGACGGAGTGGAGGATTCTAAGTTCCAAGAGGGCAGAAGCAGATTTTCTTTCATTTGCTGTTGTGGCCTCACACATAGCTACGACTGTGCCTGCTGCACACCAGGATGCAATAAATGTTGGCCAGGTGCCTGAATGGAGTGTTTTATCTCTTCCGTATCTTAACATGGACCTAGCCCTCCCCACCATATTCTTTTAAGAACTGTTTATTTGCTTCTTTGGTCTGCTTACTCTTCCAGAAAAAAAATGGAATATAATTTTAAGTTAGAAAACAAACAAGCAAGCAAGAATATCTCTATTTATTTGTTGAAATCATCTGTCTTAGTCCACTTTGTGCTGCTATAACAGAATACTTAAGATTGAGTAAGTTAGAAAGAAAACAAATTTACTTCTCAGGATTCTGGTGGCTGGGAAGTCCAAGATCATGGCATTGGCCTCTGGGGAGGACCTTATTGCCGTGTCCTCACATGGCAGAGGCAGAAGTGCAAGACGGTAAGGCAAACTAATGCTGCGTGAAGCTTCTTTTCTAAGGGCCTTAATCCCTTTCCTGAGGAAGGAGCCCTCATGGCCTAATCACTTCTTATAAACCCCACCTCTTAATACTATCATATTGTAAACACCTAAATTTTGAAGGGGATACATTCAAATTATAGTATTGTCTAAACTTAAAAAATAACTTGGGGAAAATTGACATTTTTAACAATATCTGCCTTACCACTGAGAAATATGGAATGTCTATTCTTTCCTTCCTCTCAATGGTTCTTTTACAGCTCTCAATGCAGCTTTTAAATTCTATTATATATGTTTGTTTTTGAGATTATTTTGAGGTATTTTATGGAATCTTTCATGTTATTACAGTGAATAGGATTCTTTTTCTATCATGTCTTCTCTAACTCAGGATTTAAAGTATATAGGAAAGGTCTTTTGGGTATTGGTTTTATCCATATACTTTGATGAATTCTCTTCTGACATGGTACATTGCAGGATGCTTTGCTACTACGGACATATAATCATCCTAACAATGACTAATATAATGATAGCAATCATAATCATGAGATAACAATTACAGCCATAACATGACCATGACATAACAGAACACTAAATTGCAGGTGTTCTGAACCCCTATAATGCCCAGAAACTACCAGGCCTGCAACAAATATTTGTTGTTATGAATGAATAAATTTATAGCCATACCCGGGTGCTGTGGCTCACGCCTGTAATCCCAGCACATTGGGAGGCTGAGGCAGGCAGATCACCTGAGGTCAGGAGTTCGAGACCAGCCTGGCCAACCTCATGAAACCCCATCTGTACTAAAAATACACAATTAGCCAGGCGTGGTGATGCATTCCTGTAATCCTAGCTACTCGGGAGGCTGAGGCAGGAGAATTGCTTGAAACTGGGAGGCGGAAGTTGCAGTAAGCTGAGATCATGCCATTGCACTCCAGCCTGGGCGACAAGAGCAAAACTCTGTCTTGAAAAAAAAAAAAATTGTAGCCATAGTCACAATTCTCATTTTCTCCTGATTTCACTGAGTGCACCTCAAGTGAATTCCTTATGTGATAATGAGCATTGTTTGAAGAGAATGATTCTTAATCTGTTAGGCAAGAATCCTTCCAGTCCTACTTTTCAAAAAGTTATATCTGGAAAGGGGACTAAAATGTATTAAAATCATTGTCAATACCTTTTGGAATGGTTCTATATCTTTTTCTTTTTTCATATGTCAGTTTAATGCATTATTTAGATTTTATAACATCTCTCTAATCCTGGAATAAATCTTACATATCTGCGTTTGGGTATATTCAGATTTAGTATGGAGGTTTGTGGTAAAATTTTGATTAGGATCTTTATACATGAGACTGATTTACAATTGTCATATCTGTGCTGTGCTAATCCATGTTGAAATCAGCTTTAGGGTAGCATTTCAAAAACACATTGCCTGTGAAATTATGTAACTTACTTGAAAGGATAACTAAAGCCAGAGCCTTTAAAGAGTAGTTATTTGAAAATCCCTATGACACGTTTTCATTAGTGGCCCTGTTGTTTAAAAGGTTTTCTTATTTAACTTTTATTTTACTTTCTGGGATACACGTGCAGTTTTGTCGTATAGGTAAATTTGTGTCATGGGGGTTTGCTATACAGATTATTTTATCACCCAAGTATTAAGCCTAGTACCCATTAGTTATTTTTCCTGATTCTCTCCCTCCTCCCACCCTTCACCCTCTAAAAGGCCCCAGTGTGTGTTGTTCCCCTCTGTGTGTCCACATGATCTCATCATTTAGCTTCTACTTAAAGGGAGAATATATGGTATTTGGTTTTCTGTTCCTGCATTAGTTTGCTAAGGATAATGGCCTCCAGCTCCATCCATGTTCCTGCAAAGAACATGATCTCATTCTTTTTTATGGCTGAATAGTATTCCATGGGGTTTATGTATCACATTTCATTTATCCAGTCTACCATTGATGAGCATTTAGGTTGACTTCATGTCTTGATATTGTGAATAGTGTTGGGGCAATAAACATACACGTGCATGTGTTTTTGTGGTAAAACAATTTATATTCCTTTGGGTATATACCCAATAAGGGGATTATTGGGTCGAATGGTATTTCTGTTTTTAGGTCCTTGAGGAATCACCAAATTGTCTTTCACAATGGTTGAATTAATTTACACTCCTACTAACAGAGTATAAGTGTTCTTTTTTCTTGGCAACCTCGCCAGCATCTGTTTTTTGTTTGTTTGTTTGTTTTTGGCTTTTTAATAACAGCCAATTCTGACCGATGTCAGATACTATCTCATTATGCTTTTGATTTCCATTTCTCTAATGAACAGTGAAGTTAAGCCTTTTTTCATATGCTTATTGGCTGCAGGTATGTCTTCTTTTGAAAAGTGTCTTTTCATGTCCTTTGCCCACTTTTTAATGGGGTTGTTTTTTTCTTGTAAATTTGTTTAAGCTGCATATTAAACCTTTGTCACATGCATAATTTGCAAAAATTTTCTCCCATTCTGTAGGTTGTGTGTTCACTCTGTTGATAGTTTTCTTTCTGTGCAGAAGTTTAGTTTAATTAGGTCCCATTTGTCAACTTTTGCTTTTGTTGCAATTGCTATTGGTGTCTTCATCATGAAATCTTTGCCTGTTCCTATGTCCAGAATGGTATTGCCTAGGTGTCTTCCAGGGTTTTTATAGTTTTGAGTTTTACATTTAAGTCTTTAATCCATCTTGAGTTGATTTTTGTATATGGTGTAAGTAAGGAGTCCAGTTTCAATCTTCTGCATATGGCTAGCCTATGCAGCCATAGAAAATGCTTTTCCTAGCAGAAAAAAAATGCTTTTCCTAGCAGCATTTATTGAATAAGGGAATCCTGTCTCCACTGCTTGTTTTTCTCAGGTTGGTCAAAGATCAGATAGTTGTAGGTGTGTGGCCTTTTTTCTTGCTTCTCTATTCTCTTCCATTGCTCTATATGTCTGATTTTGTACCAGCACCATGCTGTTTTGGTTACTGTAGCCCTGTAGTATGGTTTGAAGTCAGTTAGTGTGATACTTCCAGCTTTATTCTTTTGCTTAGAATTGTCTTTGCTATTTGGGTTCTTTTTTGGTTCCGTATAAATTTTAAAATATTATTTTCTAGTTCTGTGAAGAATGTCAATGGTAGTTTGATAGAAATAGCATTGACTCTATTAATTGCTTTGGGCAGTATGGCCGTTTTAACTATATTGATTATTTGTATCTATGAGCATGGAAAAGTTTCTATTATTTAAAAAAATCCCACAGAATATTTTCATTTATTGATATTTTCAAGTTTCAACTCTGCTAAGTAGACTGACTGATAGCTTTCGGAAATAGCATTATACCTTTTGTTACAATTACAACTTTCTTTCTTTCTTTCCTTCTTTCTTTCTTTCTTTCTTTCTTTCTTTCTTTCTTTCTTTCTTTCTTTCTTTCCTTCCTTCCTTCCTTCCTTCCTTCCTTCTTTCTTTTTGTTTGTTTGAGAAGGAGTCTCACTCTGTCACCCAGGCTGGAGTGCAATGGCATGATCTCGGCTGACTGCAACCTCTGCCTCCCGGGTTCAAGCAATTCTCCTGCCTCAGCCTCCCGAGTAGCTGGGACTACAGGCGCATGACACCATGCCCGGCTAATTTTTTTTGCACTTTTTAGTAGACACAGGGTTTTGCTGTGTTAGCCAGGATGGTCTCAATCTCCTGACCTCGTGATCTGCTGGCCTCAGCCTCCCAAAGTGGTGGGATTACAGGCATGAGCCACGGCACCTGACCACAATCACAACTTTCTAATTTTATGTCTTTGTATGGTGGGTTGTTAAAAATTAAATTTGATTTGTCCATTTTATTGATTTTGTAAAAAGAAGCAGCTTTTTGATTCCATTTATAGAATTTTTTCACAATTAACTAATTTCTGTCATATTTCTTTTATTTCTTTTTTCCTGGTTTCCTTAGGACTAATTTTGTTTTTTAATCATAGCAAATAAATAAATAAATCATACACACATACACACACATGCATACACACACACGCATGCACACACACACACAATCTGAGGTGAATATTTAGTCTAGAAACTTACTGTCATTCCTTTTCTTAAAAGTTGTGCCTTTCTGTCTGATAATCTTATTAACTAAGACATATGTATTTTTAAGTGGTGCATTCTCATTTTCATTCTCATCTAAGTTACCCACCATTGTATATTTTAATTTACTTCTTAATCCTACAGGTTTTTAGACAAATGATTTTCATTTTTTTATTTTTGAATCTATGAGTGATTTGAGTACTTTCTTTTAAACCCAGGTTATTAATTTGTAGGTTTGTTTGCATGTTGTTCAAAAATATGTTTTGTACAATTTCTACTTTTGGGGAATATATGTTCTGTAGGGGTGAGGCTATGACCAATTTTCTAAATTTTCATGGACACTTAAAATAAGAAAGAAAGCTTATATATGTCTATAAATTTTTCTTTATTAATTACATTGATCAAATCTACTATGCTCGTGTGTATTTTCTGGGTGTTTAATCTTTCTTGGACTGACAATATTAGTTTAAAATTTTACCATTGCTTTTCTGTTCAGCATTCTTTGGAATTAAAATCATTTTTGCTTTACTGGTTTTGATTCAACACCAAAGCTCTAACACAATTATTTTCTTACATTGCTTTGTGTTTTGTGTCCACTAAAATGGTCTTATTTGCCCCATTCAACAGTATTTGCTTGAAATTTAATTTCTCTTCAATTATGTTTCTATCTTCTTTATGTATGCTAATATTTGCATGTTGTATATTTGTTCATCCTTTGATTTTGCATTTCTCTGTTTTTCCCTCTTTGGGTGTATTTTTATAAGTAGCATGTCAGGGAGACTCTTAGAATTTTAATAAGTGGGTTTAATGCATTTGTCGTCCTGCTATGCTGCCGTGTTTTATGCTCTCAGCTTTAATGCTGCCTCCTGCTCACTTTCCTGTCTGCCCTTTGCCTTAGAGAAATATGTTTAGTTTGCTCTTATCTTCTGAAATGGTTTTGAACTTTGACATTCTAAATTTAATCCTATTAGAACAGTGCTTTCCAGAGAGTGTTTGGCAGAACTCTCATCTCATGAGACGTTCTTAAAAAAAAAAAAAAGATCTGTGGTCAAATACTACGTGCTACATACCCCCTAGAGAGCCTTCAAGCACAGCAGTGAAGTAAAGACTCTGAGAAGTCCTGCAGTGGGTGCAGGGGATGGGGAGGAGCCTGTCTTTGTTTTCCCAAGTTATTTTTTAGGAGGGCTATTACCGCCATTATAGCCTGAAGTTCTCAGCAAAATACTTCCCAAATGTTAACCAAAGATGATTTTCTGAGCCTTCACTGGTGTGGGGTAATTCCAGTATTGATGCTTCTCTCCTTGTGCCTTATATAAGACGCAGCATACGGCTTGGTGTCCCAAGGAAGAAGAGGGTGAGCCCTCTAGAGCAAAGAAGTTCATAGGATGGGGAAAGGGGCACGTTTGACCTGGAGGAGACCCCCATGGGGCATGAAAGGGAGGAGAAAGGCCGGGCGCGGTGGCTCACGCTTGTAATCCCAGCACTTTGGGAGGCTGAGGCGGGCGGATCACAAGGTCAGGAGATCAAGACCACGGTGAAACCCCATCTCTACTAAAAATACAAAAACAAACAAACAAACAAACAAACAAAAAAAACTAGCCGAGCGTGGTGGCGGGCGCCTGTAGTCCCAGCTACTCGGAGAGGCTGAGGCAGGAGAATGGCGTGAATCGGGGAGGCGGAGCTTGCAGTGAGCCGCGATTGTGTCACTGCACTCCAGCCTGGGCGACAGGGCGAGACTCCGTCTCAAACAAAAAAAGGAAGAAGAAAGCCCACTCGAGTTGGCAGGCTGCGGGGAGGTGAGGAGGGCAAAGAAGTGGAAAGTCAGAGTCCTGAGGCCCCCTCGGACTGAGCTCTCCTGGGGGTAGGAAAAGGCTAGAGACCCTGGAAAAACAGGAAGGAAAGGGGAAAGCAGGGCACTTTTGTCCCACTGGGGCTCCAGGAGGAGAACAGCTTGCCCCTGTCACCACAGCAGCAGGGAGTGGTCCAGAGGGAGGAGGCTGAGAGTCCGAAGTCAGGCCCACCCAGGGCCCGTGGCAGATGTGGGCAGACACCATGGCCAAGGCTGCTGGGTGAGCTGCTGTCTGTGACGGAGACCCTGAGGACCAGCAGCTCTAGTGAGAACCAGCATGGGGCCCACAGGTCCCAGGGTGTGCTGGGGGAGCTGCCTGAGTTTCCATAGTGCAGGCGTTAGCAGTAGGGCCACACGGGCACCAGTGGAATCAGGACGTGGCTCAGAGGCCTGAGGGGGCCTCAGATTCTCATCAGAATTCCCTCCAGGGACAGAGAGAACACTGAAGTTAAAGACACCTGGACTAGAGGGAGAGAAAGGAACTATTTCCAAAGGTGCGTCTGAGGGCAGGAGCCCCGCAGGGGGCAGTTCAGCATCCTCGGGTTGGGGGGCCGTCACTGAAGCCAGAGACAGAGAGGGTGTATGGAGAGGGGGAAGGTGCATGGAGAGGGGGAGGGTGCATGGAGAGGGGAATGGTGTATGGAGAGGGTACCTCCCATCAGCTGAGACCTTGACAAAGGACCAGGCAGCACCCAGTGACACTTGAGAGAAAAAAACGAGGGCAATAAATACCCTGGCCTCAGTCACCCCCTCCCTCCCACCTCCTGCGATGCCCCTGTGGACGTGGCCCTTACAGGTCAGCTTCTCAAAACTCAAAGACAGAAGAGGTTAGGCGTGAAGCGGGAAGAGCGGTGACAAGGCCCTTGCCCTGCCCAAGGACACGCAGGGACCAGCATGTGGGCTCAAGGTACTCCCTGCCCCAATGCAGTGAGGTTAAGTCACTTTCCTCTCTACCCAGATGTCATCAAGCTAGAAAGGGCCAAGGACCCCTGAAAAGGAGCCCCAGACACCTTTCATTAGGAAATTTGCCACTTCCTGGCCCCCTGGTGCAGTGAGGTTAAGTTACCTTCCTCTCCCTCAGATGTCATCAAGCTGGAAGAGCGGGCCAGAGACCACCAAAAAAAGGAGCCCCATTTCCTGGTCCCGCCAAGCTCATCAGTCTCAGTTCAGGGATTCTGACCTACAGGGGGAAGAGTGATAGAAAATAACACGAGTGTGGCCAGGCACGGTGGCTCACGCCTGTAATCCCAGCACTTTGGGAGGCCGAGACGGGCGGAACATGAGGTCAGGAGATCGAGACCATCCTGGCTAACACGGTGAAACGCCGTCTCTACTAAAAAATACAAAAAAAATTAGCTGGGCGTGGTGGCGGGCGCCTGTAGTCCCAGCTACTCTGGAGGCTGAGGCAGGAGAATGGCGTGAACCCGGGAGGCGGAGCTTGCAGTGAGCCAAGATCGCGCCACTGCTCTCCAGCCTGGGCAACAGAGCCAGACTCTTGTCTCAAAAAAAAAAAATAAATAAAAGAAAGAAAAAAAAGAAAATAACACTAGTGTGTATTTTTGCACATCTGAGTGAAGTGCATAACAGTTAACCCTGACCTCCAAATACATGAACAGATCATTAGCATGGATCAGTTTCTAAATACTTGTTTTAGTCGTAGCAAGTTCTAATGAAAGGCCTTCTTTGTTACGGTGAATGCCCACGAATCATCGCCATTTCCCCGCACAAATCAGCACTAATTATTTACAACCCACATATTGTTAAACAGCGATGTCTCTGGATCTACCTCCCTTTAATTTAAATACTGTGTGATTAGCGGCCTGGCACAGTGGCTCAAGCCTGTAATCCCAGCACTTTGGGAGCCCGAGACAGGTGGATCACCTGAGGTCAGGAGTTCGAGACCAGCCTGGCCAACATGGTGAAACCTTGTCTCCACTAAAAAATACAAAAATTAGCCAGGTGTGGTGGAGCACACCTGTAATCCCAGATACGTGGGAGGCTGAGGCAGGAGAATTGCTTGAAACCGGGACGCGACGTGGAGGTGGCAGTGAGCCAAGATTGCGCCACTGCACTCCAGCCTGGGCAACAGAGCAAGACTTCATCTCAAAAAATAATAATAATAAATAAACAATAAAAAATAAATACTGTGTGGTTAGGAACCTCATGTGAGCTGTCTCCGTTAGGCCCTATTGAATGCAAGCTTGGGGTAGACCCTCAAAAAATCTCTGCCTTAGAATGAGAGATCTGCGGTGTTTCTCTGTATATGACATGTCAGCGTCAGGAGCCAGTCCTGTGGAGATCCCCAGCTGGACTTGAATGAGTTGGGAAAAATGTTTGCTCCACTGTTTGCACCTACCCTTCACACATTCTTTCATCATCCAGGAAGCCCGGCGGGAACCATGAGTTGGAGCAATATAGGTAGATCATCTGCTAATCATGGAAAAATTGATAATGGAACTTCTAGAATCATTTCTAGGACGGCTCAGTAGTATGTTTTCAACAAGTTGTCCTCGGAGCTGTATTTTGCACCTCCTCATTCAAACTGTTGCACTGATTGCTGACACATGAGGTTTCCACGCAGGTAGACTTTGGCTAGACTAGGGATTGCATATCAGAATCACCTGTGGAGCGTTTAAAAGCTGGTGCCTGGTTTCCACCTGGGCCATCTGATCAGCACTTCTGGGGATAGTGTTTTGGTATCTATGCTGTTTAAGGAGCCTCAGACAGCTCTGGTGTGCAGGTAGGATGGGCCCGAGAACTACTAAGCTGGGCGGAGACCTCCTGTCTTCGTCTGTCACTCACTCCTTCCAGGAGGAAGAGAAGTCAGTTGCTCCAGGTGACTACTGGAGGACGACCTAGATGTTTCCAGCCCAGCTCTTTACTTTCTTCTTCTTGAGCCTGCCCACCTGCAGGGAGAGTGTGCTCTGGGCTGTCAGGGACTGCCTCTAAGGACCATGCCCTGTGGGTGTCTAGCTGTGTCCGGGCCAGGTGAGTGTCTGCTAATTCAATGGTAAAACATTAGCAAGTGCACCTCACTGAGATCTTAAGCCTTATCTCCAGTGGGCTTTGGTCAGTGATAAGACTGGTATTTTCATCTCCTGCCTGGCTCCTCTCTATATCTGTGCTTCAAAATGCAGACAGTGAAGAGCAGAGTGGTGTTTATTGACAGACTCTCCCCTAAGCTAATGCCATCTCATTGGCAGGTGCTTTTCCGCTACTGGGGAAAATGTAGAGAATCCTCAGAATGTGTTTCAATGTCTACATTTGTCTTTTTTTTTTTTTTTTTTTTTGAGACAGAGTCTTGCTCTGTAGCCCAGGCTGGAGTGCAGTAGCGCAATCTCGGCTCACTGCAACTTCCACCTCCCAGGTTCAAGCAATTCTCCTGCCTCAGCCTCCCTAGAAGCTAGGATTACAGGCACCTGCCACCATTTCCGGCTAATTTTTGTAATTTTAGTAGAGACGGGGGTTTCACCATGTTGGCCAGGCTGGTCTTAACTCCTGACCTCAGGTGATCCGCCCACCTCAGCCTTCCAAAGTGCTGGGATTACAGGCGTGAGCCACTGCACCCCGCCCGAATGTCTATATTTGTAATAAAGAAATATGAGTAAATAGAAGCAAATCAAATCCATTCTCATTATAATAAACACTTGCTTGTATGTTCCTTTGCTTTTATTCTAGTCTCTAAATTAACCCTCTGGAGATGAGGGACAAATACGTATTTGCAGGGGAAGTGAAAAATGATGACTACAGAAAGGCAAATTGGGATGGAGCCCTGGGGTCCTAGGATGTGGTCTTTATATGGGTATCAGCTCTGGCATGGTCCATTGAGATTTGCCCAGAGAGTCTGGTGGGGCCACACCTCCCAGCATGGTGTCATCCTCTCTGTGACAGCTCTTGCCTAACGTAGGTTTCCCCGCGAACTCGGAGCACACAGCCTGGTCTGAAGTACAGCCCTTACCCTAAACCAGAGCAGCCACTACTGCATCGAGTGGCATGTACTTTTTTTAGGGTTTCTAATTCATATGGAAGAAATGTCTTTTAGGGAATGTCGTAGCAAATTACATTCCCAGAAGAAATATCTGAGAGTTCCCCAGGCTCACACTTCTTCTTTTTTATCCTTCAACATGTAGATGAAAAATAACATGATGTGGTTATTTAACCTTCAGTTTGTTGATTAATTCTAAGATTAAAACTTTACATATTTTATTCGTTTTTGAATTAAATGTCTCTGTATTTCCCCCTTAGAATATTTTTCTTATTTTTAAGAGATCTTTATATAGTAAAGTCCATATAGATTAAGAATATTTCCCCCAGGATGTCAATGTTATTAGTTTGTGGTGGTGGTTTTCCTGTTTTTCACAGAAATTTATAAGATCATTCATGATATTACTTTCCTTTATTTCTGCCTTTGATGTCATGCTATTCTACCTGAATATTTTATGAAGATTCACTTGCATTTTCTTCCCTTATGTTTTATTAGGTTGGAGCAAAAGTAATTGCAGTTTTGCCATTTTTAATGGCAAAAATCCCATAAAAATCCAAAAATCCCCTTCATAAACCTTCCCTCTCAATTTCCAAGTCTCAACCCCAACATGGATGAGGGTGTTTAAAAGCTGCACAAATAGATTTTAAAATCTGCACTGAAATTTCTGTACAGAGGCCTCATGGGAATGTAGTGTCTCGAGCCTCAGGTGAACCAATGGATTGAGTCTCATCTTAATGTGTGGTTATAGCATTTTACAACCAATGAATATCTTGGACCTGGCAAAGCATGTGGCCAAAGTTGGAAGCTTTCTAGACCCAGCCAACCTGCCAAGTGGTTTCTCCTGGGAAGAGAAACTGAGCATCTGACCATGACCCATGAAAGCAGAGCTGGGAGCCCAAAGGTGGGACACCATCCAGTCCCTGGTGGATACTTTTCAAATGTGCTGGACAGGTTTTCACATGTGGCCCTGTGTCAGCAATAAAAGCCGCAGTGTTCTTGCCTGGGCAGATGCTCCAGCTTTCCTTCCACCTGGCATTGGGAGGCAGGACAGACCCTTCTAGTCCATGTGAATCCTTAACACCAGGACTCACAGACTAATGGACAAGATTGACCATGAGCTGATAATTGCTGCAGGCTGGTGTCAGCGATGGGATGCATTATACCCTTCAGGAGCAGGCTATTGTGGCTGTTAGTCCCAACCCTTTGCCAGGTACAGGGTGAGGATATCTGCTCCCACTGTGAGGTTAGTTTGAGGATTTTCACACAGACTCTTTGGAGAACTTGAGGCATGTTCCCCACCGTGTGGGGTTGAACTGGCCTCTGACTTCCACCTGAGAAGTAGAAAGGCAGAGAGACGCTGACCAGCTGCTGTTGGTGAGCTGACAGAGAACAGGCACATAGGAACTGGGGTGTGCACACAGAGTTTCTTGGGTAGAAAAGGCAGAGAGACGGCCAGGTGTAGTGGTTCATGCTTGTAATCCCAGCACTTTGGGAGGCTGAGGCAGGTGGATCATGAGGTCAGGAGTTTGAGACCAGCCTGGCCAACACGGTGAAAACCCAGCTCTACTAAAAATACAAAAATTAGCTGGGCATGGTGGCGTGCGTCTGTAATCCCAGCTACTCAGGAGGCTGAGGCAGGAGAATCGCTTGAACCCGGGAGGCAGAGGTTGCAGTGAGCCGAGATTGGGCCACTGCACTCCAGCAGCCTGGGCGGCAAAGCTAGACTCCGTCTAAAAAAAAAGAAAACAAAAGGCAGACTCTGACCAGCTGCTGTCAGTGGGCTGACAGGCGGGCACATAGGAACTGGGGTGTACACACAGAGTTTCTTGTGGTAAAGAAGTCATGAGCATTCCCATTTTGTCCACATGGGTGATACCACAGTGGGGAAATGTTAGGTCTTGCAAAATAGAATCCTTAGAGGGAAAAAACCTTCATCAGAGAAGTCTGAGGTATTGCTGGATTCCTAGGGAGTGGCAAAGGGGTGAGAAGCCAGCTGGCATTTGTCCATATAATGGGAAAGACAGGCAAGAAATCCTCAGGGACGGGGGAAGATTTCTCCAAAGAATCTAGAAGTCCTTCTGCAAAAAAGAGTCAGTGTAAATATCTGCTGGTCAGATTGGAACATCCCCAACTCAAATTTTCACTCTTCCTGCAGCTCTAAAGTAGATTCTAAGGGGTGTGTGTGCGTGTTTGGGGTAGGGTGTTAAGTGGGAACAGATGACAGGGAAGTAGAGCAGAAGAGGAGCAGTGCCATCTCCAGCTCAAGTGCAGTCTGCTTCCTGCACAGGCCTGGGCTGGGAGGACGATGGGCTGGTTATCTTAATGAAGCTGTAAACTTCGACTTCTAGATGGAACTGACATTCTAATGACTAGCAGGAGACTGTGTGTTACTTAAGAATGGCCAGAAAAGCCAAGAAACTGCCCAGCTTTTTATTGGGGCAGAGAAAAACCCAGTGCATGGAATTCATTGCAAGGAATATCAGAAGACCAAACAATGTGATCCTTACACCTAGTGAGTCCTCTGGTTCGATGTGCTGGTTACATTTAGAATTCCAGGAGAGAAATAGTAGTAAGTTGCATTTACCACCTTTCAAGCTCTGCTCTTAAGACTCTCACATTTAACTTTCACAGGTTAAATATTATCTCATTTATCCTTCACAGCTCCCTGGGAGAAGACGCTCTTAACTCAGAGATGAGGCAACAGAATCACAGATGTAAGTAATTTGCCAAAGTTCATCAAGCAGTAATGGATGCATCTGGGGTAAATTAGAATTCTTAGCCGAGTAGAGTGGGGGAGCTGGGGGTATAGATGGACAAGATTGACCATGAGTTGATCATTGTTGGAGGCTGGTCTTAGCAGATGGGGCACATTATACCATTCTCTCCATTCTCTTTTTTATGTTTGGAAATTTCCATAATAAAAAGTTAAAGAGTGTGTTGAACAAGCAGTTTGGTGAGGATGCTGAACAATCAGAGGGTGTAGATTATAAATGACTGGGAGGCCCACACCTGTGCATTCTGGCTGAGGCCCAGCCCTGGTGTGGCAGGGATTCAAACCCACCAGTCTGCCTGTAGCCCACATTTCCACTGTCCCCCCAGACTGCCTGCTTTGTTGAAATGGCCAAAGGAGAAGTGAATCTGGTGACCAGACCCATTTGTCCCCTCTGTCACCTGACCCCTGGGTCTCTCCCTCCATCCCCATCTCCTCCTCTTAGGCTGACTGGAATATTGGGGCACCAGGGGGGGACCTTCCCAAGGACTTGACAGGAAAATCAGATTTGCCCCATGAAGAGTTAAATTAACTGCAGATCTGAATGAAGATTTACAGAACCTCACTGCAGAGGCAGAATGAGTTTTCAGCTATTAATGGAGGAACCAGATGCTCATTTGTGTAATGAACAGGTTTCAAGGTCACATTTCTCTCTTTTCTATGAATGCATATTCCTTGTAAAAGTCATTAAAATAATCTGTTGGGGAAAGAGGTTTGATCACAAACACTGAGCATCTTTTACATCTGTGGTCTTCAACCACTAATGTGCCATTAAAGTGGCTCTAATAGTAGTTTAGGCAACAAACTGTGAGCATTTTGTTTTTATTTGCAAGAATTAGAATGGATATGAGATTGTCCTTACATTATTGTCATAGTCACTCTTCTGCGTTCTGCTGCATGTTCATAAGTGTGAGAAGAAATGGTAGAATCAAGAGTTGTCCTTGGACATCCAGGGAAGGCTTTGCACATTTAAGCACCAGTCATCATTTGTCTTGCAGTGGGAAGAAAAAGGTTAAGATCCAATGTTGTAGATGCTCAATAAATGATTACTGAGTTGAATTGAACGCTGAATCTTGCAGTTTCTATTCAAAACAGAAGAGTGGAGAGAGAAAAATGGATTTCCTTTCATTCCTTTGAACAAAACCCTCACCCAGAGGGGATGGTATGTGTGAACTGAGGGACAGATTATTCTCTTTATCACCTTTTTCAGGAAAATAACCACAAAGAATTCTTAGTGGCACATCACACGCTGGTTTTGTTAAAAGGTACTGATGATGATAAATTGGCCTTGAATAAAAGGTTTATGGTTGGGAGTAATTTTATTGATTTGGGGCCTGGCTGGTCTCTTGGAACTATAACATTATTTTCAGTAAATCGATTGTGTCTCTTTGGGAAGGCTTTGTACTACATTTGTCTTAAATTATATTTAAATAATTGATCACAATTTGTATTTGTTCATGACCTTTAACTGAACTGTCACTGACCTGTGTTGGGCTTTGGAGATCAATTCTGTGGGTGGCTCATTAGTTCTTGTGACTTTTCTAAGATGCTTGATGTTTTTCTACATTTAAATTCTCTATTAGGCATTGACTTCAGAAATCAAGAATTCTTTTTTGCAAAAAGAAAATGAGATTTTGATGAGGAGACATGTTATCTGACCCCCTTCACAGTTATAGAGAGACCATGGATATGGACATCATTTTTCTCTTTTGGAGTCAGATATTGAAACTCAAGGGCAAGGAAGGAAAAGTAACACCATGAATCCCAAATGAAGACCACCTCCTTTCCCCTCAGATCTGGGCCTCTGCTGTGACTTAGGATGTCTGTTCTTATTTTGTTTTCACCCATCACCACGAATGAAGGCCTCAGTGCCATCTTTGTCTTCTTATTCTCTCCCCTGTCTCCACCATATCCATTTGTTGCAAAACTTCTCTTGGCTCTTCTATGCTGTCTTTCATCTCTTCCCCCCTTTCGCCCACCCCATTGCTGCTCCTCTGATGCAGACCCTTTAAGGAAGGGGAGTGGGGGACATAAAGGGTGGCTGCATAGGCACTGGCATCCCGGGAGAACCCCCAAATGGATCAGTGTACTCCCTCTTAGATTTTTAGGAACTGAACATCAAATCTGGAAGCCTGAGTGTGTCCTAACTCAGGGAGTCGCCTGTCTAGTCCAGGGTTTCCCAACTGGGTCTGAAGAGCCCCAGTGTTCCATGGGTGTGAGTGGCCTTCTGGTGGGCAGATCCAGGCCAGCAGCCCCTATTTCAACCAGACCTTCCAGGCTCATCTCTTTGAAATGATTTGCTGTCACTCCTTATGTGTAGGGAAGTGACACAATTCATCATAGGGGCAAATGACATTTTTGCTTTGGAAAACCCTTCAAGGTGGGTCAGGCTAAAAGAGATAAAAATGAATTATTTTGCCTTATATGGTGAAGTAGTAGAATGTTTGCATTTCTCGCAGGCAGCCCAGTGGACTGAGGGTGAAGAGCTTTCATCTCAATGATGAGGGTGTATTAGGTTTCTAGGGCTGCCACTAAAAAGTACCAAAAACTGGGTGACTTAACAGAAATGCGTTGCATCACAGTTATGGAGGCTAGCAGTCCAAAATCAAGGTGTTGACAGGACCATACTCCCTCTGACACCTCTAGGGGAGAATCCTTTCTTACCTCTTCCTAGCCCCTGATGATTGGCCAACAATCTTTGGCGTTCCTTGGCTTATGAACACCATCACTCAATCCTGTTCACATAGCCTTCTTACCATGTCTCTTCATGTCATCCTCCCTCTGAACAGGTCTGTGTCTGTATTCCAATTTCCTCTTTTGACAAAGACACCAGTCTTATTGGATTAGAGCCCACTCTAATGGCCTTAACCTCCACAGAGACCCTATTTCCTAATAAAGTCATATTCTGAGGTGCTGCAGATTAGGATTCAACATACCTTTTGAGGGCACACAGTTTAATCTGTCACAAGAGGAGATGAAGGAAATGCTCAACAGGCAAGAGATTAAGAGGTTGGGATCTCATGAGAGCAAGCCCTTTGGTGAAGAATGGCCAGAGAATTGTTACAAATGGGGAAGTCTGCTATTAAATTTGAAGGAAATCCTGGTTGGGTGTGGTGGCTCACGCCTGTAATCCTAGCAATTTGGGAGGCCAAGGCAGGTGAATCACTTGAGATCAGAAGTTCAAGGCCAGCCTGGCCAACATGATGAAACCCCATCTCCACTAAAAATACAAATTTTTTTCTGGGCATGATGGTGCATGCTTGTAATCTTAGCTACTTCGGAGGCCGAGGCAGGTGAATCGCTTGAACCTGGGATGGGGAGGTTGCGGTGAGCTGAGATAGTGCCATTGCACTCCAGCCTGGGTGATACTGACTCTGTCTCAAAAAAAAAAAAAAAAAAGCAGAAAAGAAAGAAGAAGAAATTGAAGGAGTTCCTAATTTTAATCTACAATCACTTTCTTTCTCCCCAAGCCTTTAATAAAAGACTTGTGTGTAACAGCCTTGTTGTATTAGTCCATTTTCACACTGCTATTAATATAAAGAACTACCCAAGACTAGGTAATTTATAAATGAAAGAGGTTTAATTGACTCACAGTTCCACATGGCTGGGAAGGCCTCAGGAACCTTACAATCATGGCTGGAGGTGAAGAAGAAGCAAGTACCTTCTTCACAAGGCGGCAGGAAAGAGAGAAGTGCAAAGGAGGAACTTCCGAACACTTATAAAACCATTGGATCTCATGAGAACTCACTCATTATCATGAGAACAATATGGGGGAAACAGACCCTATGATCCAATCATCTCCCTCCCTCAACACACGGGGATTACAATTCGAGATGAGATTTGGGTGGGGACACAGAGCCAAACCATATCACTTGTGCTGGTGGAGCCTGGAGAAGTAAAGGGGTGATTGTGTTTGTGTTTCAGATGAAATGAGAGTGGCTGTCATCCTGGATAACTATCGGTTGGCTAATTGGCTGGATCCCTCACTGGACTGTAAGGAACACTGTCATGAAACTAGGGGCCTTGTCATGTTCATCATGTAGAGTGGTGCTAGGAAACTAGTACAAACTCAATAAACATTTGTTGGATAAATATAAGAATGAACAGCATACAGCAGCTGCAGGAGGACAGGGAATGCTTTGGATTTGAGAGCTGGGCTGATAACAGACGTTTATAGAGAGTAGCAATAGAACACTTTTTGCTGTTTATCCACCAACCCTCAAATCCCAAGTAGAGTACTGGACTTCCCACAGTTAATGGGGAAGGAGCTCAAGTAGTTCCATTTGGACATGAACAGAAAAGGCCCCCAAAAGACCTCAGAACTCAGGGATAATCAGTTTCCATCATTTTTTATAGTTATCTTTCATATTAGACTTTTTCAGGTAAAATTTACATATAGTGAGTGAAAGGCACAAATTCTAAGTGTACTTGATGCATTTTGACAGTATTCTCTCATGTTACCAACATATAAACAAAATATAGAACATTTCCATCACCCAAGTAAGTTCCCTTGTGCCCCTCTTCCAGTCACTGCCCAACACCTTTCTCACAGACAACACATTTTCTTATGTCATTCACCATAGATTCATTTAACCTGTCACAAATGTCATATAAATAAAATCATACTTTTTGTTTGGCTTCTTTTGTGCAACGAATTTTTTTGAGATGCTTTCATGTTGATATATGAATTCGTGTTTTATCCATCTTTATTGCTGAGAAGTGCAGTTGTTGATGGATATTTGGGTATTTGTTTTTGTCCATTATGAATAACTTCTGTAAACATTCTTGTGCAAGTCTTTTGTTTAAATATATTTTCACTACTCTTGAGTAAACACAGATAAATGGATTTGTATTATACATATTTAAATTCATAAGAATCTACCAAATGGTTTTGCAAAGTGGTTATTACATTTTACACTTCCATTGGTCATAGATGACAGTTCTAGTTGCTCTGCACCTTTGTCAACATTTGGGTCTGTCAGTCTTTATAATTGTAAGTTTTTTATACACCTTGACTTTACTGACAAGCCTTTATAGAGATTCTAGTGTGTATGAAGTCATATCTCATTGTGGTTTGAATTTGTATTTTCCTAATGTCTAATGATGTTTAGCACATTTTCATGAGCTTATTGGCTATTCCTATATCTTCTGTTGAGAAGCTTCAATTAAAGCCATTTGCCCATGTTTGATAGAATTGTTTTTTCTGTTAATTTTTAGCAATTCTTACATGTGCTTATATCTTTTGGTAGATATATATATTGCAAATATTTTTCTCAGTTGGTGGCTTGCCTTTTTCTATTCTCAATGGTGTTGATTGACAGGAGCTTTAAATTTTGCTGCAGTTCATCTTACCTCAAAGTCTTTTTTCCCATCCCCTCTCTTTCTGCAGATTCTGGATCTTTTGGAATGCCTCTCCCAGGACTTAGCAAAACAAAACAAAACAAAACAAAACAAATATACATGTGCCCTTTTCCCAAGGAAAACAGCCTTTTACTTCAGTGTGCAGAGTAGCTCTAGCTCTGTGTTAGTTCATTCCACAAAAACTAATTGAGCACCTATTATACGATGTGCTGGGCCCCATAGTGGGTGCTGCTGAAGTAGCTGTTAAGAAGACAAGCAAGGTCTCTGTTCTCAGTTCATTCAAGGCATTGAAACAGATGATAAACAAGTAAGAGATATAGCTGGTTGCAATACATAGAGAATTATTTTAAGAGAGGGTGATAGAGTAATTTAAGGGCTACTCTGGATTAGATTGGCAGGAAAGGCATTTTGGAGGAGAGATATTTGAGCCGAGAACTGAGAAACAAATAGAAGCCAGCTATGCAAAGATCACCACCTTTGCTGGTGCAAAGGCCCTGGGCTGGGAGCAGCCTGGCATGTGAAGAATGAGTATAGGACATTGGAATCAAGGCCTAGACCACACGAGGTCTCCCAAGCTGTGGTGGTGGGTGATTGGATTTTATTTCCATCTCAACTGAAAGTCACTGAGTAGTTTTCAGTAGGGGAGGGTAACCTGTTCTGATTTTCATTTTCAAGGGACCGCACTAGCTGATATCTGGCAGTGAATTGAGTGGGAAAGTAAGTCCTTCAGAGGAAAGGTGTTGGCAGCTTCAACTAGGGTGGTCATGGAAGGGGTAGGTAGAAGTAGATGGATTTGGTGCACATTTTAGATGGTAGATGGTATGGGACTTGCTAACAGTTTGAATGTGGGATCAAATGAGTGGGAATAAGTGTCTAAATTTTTCTTAGTGCTTAGATTAAGGGAGCCACTTCCCTCTCCCACCGGCAGTCAGAAATGAAAGATACAATGGGAGATTTACATCCCCATTTCCAACCAAAACTTAAAAATGACTGCTATACACTAAAAAGTGATAGCCACAATTTTCTTCCAAGTGAGGAGGCCCTGGTCTGCTGGAAGGTCTTCCTGTTGCTCTTACACACCCTGATCTGCATTCTCACACGAAATACAAGAGCTCGTCACTGAAGGAACGAGCTGAAGCCATGCAGAGTCTCAGTGGCTATACTGAGCTTGGCACTGAGTTGGGGAGACTCATCAAATGCATGTACAAACCACAGTGGTCAGTCAATATTTCCTCCCCAACTTTCTAGATTTTCAGCAACACAGAAGCAATAGATAGAGTTGACTTTAGTTGCTTTTTGAAAGGATGACATTTTGGCATTTGGAATCAATTATTCCAATATTAAACTCCTGGTACCTCCATATAGTTAGATAACTTTGATAGGGATTGAGTTGTCCTACTTGGTGCAGAAGATTGAAAAAGTATTCCCTGCACAAATTAATGTATTAATGAATCTTTAAGAGAAAGGATCGCCCTTCCTACTGTTGAAAAAGCAAGCAATTACAAACAAATAGCTTTTGAAGTCCTTTATAATTGCTAACAGATATCTAATTTATTCATGATATTAGAATGAATTTCATAAGAAGCTATGTGGAACATCTCCTTCAGCTTGGTTCAGTTATGTGTACTTGTACGGACGGTCAAGGACATTTTTACGGTAAAAAGGACTTGAGAAATGGGGGGACTCCCATCATCATGTGCTCAGGACAGCTCCCGTTTGCCACTGTTTTCCAGGCATCCTCTCCGCATCCCATCCTCATCCGATCTCATAAGTGTAATCATTTTACAGTTACAAAATGTGAGGTGACCAATAACTCTGATGGTGAGGAAAGTATCAGACAAACCCCACCTGAGGGACATCCTATAACAGGCCTGACCAGTCGTCCTCAAAACTTTCAAGGTCACCAAAGACAAGAAAGGTCTGAGAAACTGTCGCAGACAGGAGGAGCCTAAAAAGACCATGATAACTAAAAGTAATGTGGTATCTGGGATGGGATCCTGAGAGAGAAAAAGATCATTATGAAAAAATTAGGAAATCTGAATTAAGTGGATTTGAGTTAAAAATCATGCACCAATATTCATTCATTAATGAGAGAGTACACTGATGTAAAATGTCAGTAACAGGGGAAACCAGATGTGAGATACTAACTAGTATTTTCGCAATTTTTCTATAAACCTAAAACTCTCGTAAAAAGAACTTGAGAAAAAAAGTGAGGTACAGAAGTGTGAAGTCTCAACAATCCAGAGATAATCCAAAGTTTATAAACTGGGTCTCCAATTTGTTTCCAGGTAATTTTCTACCATACTACATAATCTATCATGACATATGGTCCCATATATTGAAATATAATAAAACTATACTCTTTCAGAAGTGTTCTGTAATTTAGAGCTTTCAAGAGCTTGGTGCTATTTCACTTTTTTAATAATAAAACCACTCAAGTTTAACAATTTTGGTTCATACGATTTCACTTCATTAAATTATCATACGATTATTTACAAAAGTAACATTTTCAAGTAGCCTATTTTAAGATTCTTGCTTCCCCCTCAACCCCAAATTCAGGATATGGACACTCCCCCTTTTAAGAGTTCTATATGAAAATAAACACAAGCCATAGAAAGTGTGTGTCCAAAGAGCATCTGTGTGCTTCTGACATAAGAAGATATGTCATATGAGATTATTTTACTTCACTTTGACAATCAGGCAAGCTGAATTTAATTGATTACCTCTTAAATAATTCCTAGTTCAAGGCAAGAAGAAATAAGGATCCTTATTTCAGATTGGAAGTCCCTGGTCAGGGATAGAGTTTAATCTTCCATCTGTAGAATATTTTCATAACTTTCAATCTAAAAATTCATACCATCAAAGATACAGACAACATATGGATGTCAACTAGCCCTTCCCTTAGGAGGTGCTCAGTAAATACCTGCTGAATGGAAATAAATAACGTGCAGGGAATTTTTTTATTTTTGTTTTGTTGTTGTTGTTTGAGACAGAGTCTCACTCTGTCGCCCAGGCAGAAGTGCAGTGGCGCAATCTTGGCTCACTGCAACCTCCACCTCCCAGGTTCAAGCAATCCTCCTGCCTCAGCCTCCCAAGTAGCTGGGATTACAGGCAACTGCCACTACGCCTGGCTAATTTTTGTATTTTTAGTAGAGACAGGGTTTCACCATGTTGGTCAGGCTGGTCTCAAATTCCTGGCCTCAGGTGATCCTCCCGCCTCAGCCTCCCAAAATGCTGGTATTACAGGCATGAGCCACTGCGTCAGGCATGCAGGGGATGTTTGTAATGTATAGAAAGGAGGAAAATGGGGTATCTGAAGTTCTAACTTCTACAGAAATTGAGATTCAAATATACAGCTTCAACCTCAGACCCAGCACCATCCTGACAATCATAGCAAATATCTCAACACTCCTCTTCATAATTCTCAGGTCCTTTTTATACATATTCTGCCTGGGGAACTGAATATGAGACTCAGATTGACATCATGACATTCTGATCTTGACCCTGTGATGATTTCTCTCTGTACTGCATGGCTGCAGTGCTGCCTCAAGGGCGCTAGGCTAGTTGAGATGGGGCAGAGCACCTGCCATGGGGTCCTGGTCTCAGATTGAGCTGCTGCTGGTCTGTGGGCTCACAGGGGCTATTAAGAAATACGAGGGTCTGGCTGGGCACAGTGGTTCACACCTGTAATCCCAGCACTTTGGGAGGCTGAGGTGGGCAGATCACTTGAGGTCAGGAGTTTGAGACCAGCCTGGCCAACATGGAGAAACCCTGTTTCTACTAAAAATACAAAAAAAATAAAAAATAAAAAATTAGCTGGCGTGGTGGCATGTGCCTGTAATCCCAGCTACTCTGGAGGCTGAGGCACGAGAGTCACTTGAACTTGGGAGGCAGAGGTTGCAGTGAGCCAAGACTGTACCACTGCACTCCAGCCTGGGTAGCAGAGTCAAGGTGTCTCAAAAAAAAAAAAAAGGAAAACAAAAAAGAATCTGGGTGCAGTGGCTCACACCTGTAATCCCAACACTTTGGGAGGTGAAGGCAGGTGGATCACCTGAGGTTGGGAGTTCGAGACCAGCCTGACCAACATGGAGAAACCCTGTCTCTACTGAAAACACAAAATTAGCCAGACATGGTGTTGCATGCCTGTATTCCCAGCTACTTGGGAGGCTGAGGCAGGAGAATTGCTTGAACCCAGGAGGCGGAGGTTGCGGTGACCTGAGATTGCGCCATTGCACTCCAGCCTGGGCAACAAGAGTGAAACTCCATCTCAAAAAAAAAAAAAAAAGAAGAAGAAAAAGAGACTCTTTGAGGAAAGAGTGTCTTAATCCCTGACATAAGCTAGAGCTCAACCCTGTGGGAAAGAACACTGAGTCAGGTGTCAGAGATGTGTGTTCTAACTTCTCCAGTTTGTCTTACTGGTCAGCAAGGCCATTTTGAGGTTTAAATGAGAAATACGTATAAAAGTACTGATATGGTTAGGCTTTGTATCCCTACCCAAATGTCATCTTGAATTGTAATCCTCATAATCTCCACGTGTCAAGGGAGAGACCCAGGACCCGGTGGAGGTAATTGAATTGTGGGGGTGTTCTCTCCCATGCTGTTTTCATGATAGTGAGTGAGTTCTCACGAGAGCTGATGGTTTTATAAGGGACTCTTCCCGTTTGCTCAGCACTTCTCCTTCCTGCTGTCTCGTGAAGAAGGGGCCCTTTGCCTTCTGCCATGATTGTAAGTTTCCTGAGGCCTCCCCAGCCATGCTAAACTGTGAGTCAATTAAACCTCTTTCCTTTATAAATTACCCAGTCTCGGGCAGTTCTTTATAGTAGTGTGAAAACGGACTAAAAACAGTGCCTTAAAATCTGAGGATTCCAAAGCTCTTTAAATGAACCTATTGGAAATAGGTTGCCTTCTAGCAAGCATCATGCTTTATGCTTTGGAGCTAAGCACGTGCCAGAAATCACTTTTGTGGATGAGGGTCCTGTCCTTGCAAGCACTGGCCCATGTGCCTTGTTTAGGCTTGAAGACTCAGAGGCCATGGTTAGCTGTCTTCTGGAAATCCATCCCTTGGCGCTCAGGTTCTGCGCCTGGCCAGTGGCAGCATCCCATTAGCCCTGAGGGCAGTGGATCTGTGGCTGTATATTGCTGGTTGTCTCCAACCAGGGCCTTCTCCTGAAGCCTTCTGAAGGACCTGCTGATTGTTAATCACTCATTGTCCACTCCATTCTGATCACATATTGAGCATGTACTGTGGATAGTCTATATATGTGGCTCTCTTCTGCAGAGGCATAAAGGTAGGTTTGGATGCTCCCTGAGGGGAGGGGCTGCCTCTCCTCTGACTTTGCATCTCCAGTGTGTTCCTTGGGGTTGGCATAGCCCACTAGAAGCTCTATTCTTGTTCAATTACAGGTTCAGGTTAGGCAATCCTTCAAGGGCCCAGGATGAAGAAGTTTCTATCATCCTCAACACATGGTTTCCGAAGCTACCACGGCTGGTTCCATTCTGGCCAAGTGAAGTGGAGAAGGGGCATGCAGGAGTGCACTGAGGAAGATATTAGGAAGACACACCCTTGTCTTCACATTCCGTTGGCTGGAACCCAGGCACCTGGCCATGGACCCTGCAAGGGAGGCTGGGAAAGGAGGTCTGTCGGTGTCCTCAGGGAGAAGAGAAATGAGCCTGGGCTAACAGCCACTTGCCAGATAACAGCTATTTGTCCAGCGGACAAACAGGAGTGAGTGCCCAACAAATATTAATAGGAGTGAGTGCTCAATATCTTTGCTGGACAAATGGGTCTATTTAAAAATTTAGGAATTGTACGTAGCAATGGGCAGCACCCACACAAATATGGCCTTCAGAGAGTCTCTCAAAAAGTACTGTTTTTTTTGTCCACAGTTTCTATGGATTTCATTAGGCACAAAACGACTTTATTTAAACCCTGATTGTGTTGTCACTGTGTCCTGGGCAATGAGATCTCGCTGAATGCCACCAGGTTCCTGCCTTCAAGGCTCTACAGCTATGGACCTCAGAGGATCAGTTGTCTTAATATTAAAGCAGCTGCATTTGCACGGGAGCGTCAGATACTATAATCTTCATACCCAGAGGTACATTCTCCTCAATGGATTTATCTAAAATCCTTTCAACACAGAACCATATGTTGAAACCCTTGATGGAATATTAATCAAACATTTTTTCCCGAGCTCTGAAGCCCTGATTGAAAGTGCATCTGTGTAAGTAGGCTTTTCAGGACAATTACATACCTTACATTGAAGCAAGCAATCAAGTCTTCCCCACTCTTTCACAATGGCAAAGCAGTGGATATGTAAGAAGACAGCTTAGCCAAATGAAAAAGAGAATAATTTTATTCGAATGAGATTGTGGAGCTGGATCAATTATAGATAAGTGTGCAAAGTTACTGAAGTTTTCTTTTTTTCTGTTTTGATGAATAGTTACATGAAAATATCCAAAAGCATTCTTGCTGCCTGTGGAGGGTCAGAAATGGCTCTTGGTATATTTGAATGTAATCATGAGTATATCTTACAATATCAGTTTCCACTTTAAAAAGGGAGATCTATTTTCAGGATCAGCAAAGACATGAAATCTGAGAGAGATGAGGAGAAGCAATGTTTGGAGGTGGAGCGGGCTGACATCAGGGCCCGTGGAGGATGGCGTCACTCAGCACACCACCTCTGCACAAGCACTTCTTCAGGTTAGCAACAGGAAGCTTAATGTAGCCAAGAACCTGAAGGATCATGGAAAAGAATTCTGGAGCCTCTGCTACTCTTATGCAGCTTTGTTAAGGGTAATGCTGATTTGCATTTCCACCTCTCTTCAGCATGCATCTCAGAACACACAGCTGCCCATCTTGTTAGTCAGCTGTAGGAACTGACGTGCTACTTTCTTTTATTAATGTTGCCTAATGTAAGACATCACAGACTGGGCATACACCTAAAGTCCTTGGATCTACTGCTCACTGGAATTGAATTTTCTTTTTCTTTTTAATCTTTTTAATCTTTTAATCCAAGAAACCAGTTCAATTTTGTTCAAGGATTATAAAGTATCATCCCGGCCAGGCGCGGTGGCTCATGCCTGTAATCCCAGCACTTTGGGAGGCGGAGGTGGGCAGATCACCTGAGGTCAGGAGTTCAAGACCAGCCTGGCCAACATGGCAAAACCCTGTCTCTACTAAAAAATATAAAAATTAGCCAAGTGTGGTCGTGGGCACCTGTAGTCCCAGCTACTTAGGAAGCTGAGGCAGGGAGAATTGCTTGAACCCATATCATCCCCACTTTTCATAATGAGGTCCCTTCCTTGTCTGGAGGTCAGGGACAGGGAAGGAACAGGTATTTTGTGGATGAACTGCATAATATTCTAGCATCTGAGATATGTGCAGGTCAGAGTTGAGCATGAAGCCAAATATAATAAACTGGGAAGAGATCAGGAAGTGCACTGATCAAACTCAAGTGGTTAGAACCATATAGCAGAAGTTTGGGTGCAAAGTTACAATACAAATTATAAACTAAAGAGATGAACAAGGAACCACTGATGGGAAGAATGAACTGAGAGTTGCAACTACCTGAGGCAGGATTATTTTCCCTGGCAGCTTTGATTTGCTGAGGATCTTATCATAGGTAGGAGATGCTCAATTTATTTATTTTTTAATTTTTTTTGAGATGGGAGTCTTGCCCTGTCACCCAAGCTGGACGTGCAATGGCGTGATCTCAGCTCACTGCAACTTCCGCCTCCCAGGTTCAAGCAATTCTCCTGCTTCAGCCTCCAGAGTAGCTGGGATTACAGGTGTGCGCCACCATGCCCAGCTACTTTTTTGTATCTTTAGTAGAGACAGGGTTTCACCATGTTGGCCAGGCTGGTCTTGAACTCCTGACCTCGTGGTCCGCCTGACTTGTCCTTCCAAAATGCTGGGATTACAGGAGTGAGCCACCGTGCCCGGCCAGAGATGCTCAATTTAAGTGGTTCGGGATGGGGCAAACAACACCTGCTTATCTTCTCCCAGTAAGTCCAGTGGGTGAAGTGAGAGTTACAGCCTAGGTCCAAGCTTAGGTCTTACAAGGTCTCATGATTTTACTTGCCCCTTGTTCCATGAAGGGAACATACCTTAACTAGCTTCTTGGTCAAGGAGGATGAGAAACATGTGGAGCAGGCCCAGACCCAACTTGTAGCTTACAGCCACCATAGACAATGGCTAGGTTCCGCTGAGCTATGCTTCCCACCCAACCATGGGAAGTGGAACTCAGCTGACCCCGAGCCATTGCTTTTGTTGCCCAGTGGTTTCTTAAACACTTGCAAGATCCAGGACCAGAGCATACATGCACGCTGTCATACCTTTGAGACGCATCCTCCACCTTGTATGTGCAGGCATTCAGTACCCAGACTTCTGCTATGTGGTTCTGGCCACTTGAGTTTGATCACTGCACTTCCTGATTTCTTCCCAGTTTATTCCACTTGGCCTATCCCATCAAGGAACACACTTATTTGGCTGGAACACTTATTTATTTCCATGGGACTGTGTGCTCTTTAAAGGCAGAAATTATTTAGAGAGCCTGGCACATAGGAAGCCCTGAAGAAAAGATTGTTGAGTGACTGAATGATCTGGAGATTTTTTTCTAATTTAAAGAATTTTTTCTTAGCTTGCTGGGAAAAAAACGCTGTACAACATTTCAAATTTCACATTCTCTTAAAAAAGATAATAGCAGCATTTTCTGTGTTTTTCCAATACCTTAAGTGTTTAAATATTGATATTCGGTGTTATTATGTTATTTACCAGGGTTTATTTATCCCTATGTATTCTTTCCATAGAAGTACCTGAGTCAGATAGTGAAGTTTTGCACATCAGGAACTCATCATCCCTATTTTTGAACTTTTAGAAACAAATGTAAATCAATGTTAGCTATGTTTAGGCAAATCGCGCTGCCCATTTCCTACTACTCCATTTCTTAAAGACTTATAGTTTTACTTACAGAATTGTGACTAAGGGAATGTCTCCCTTTCTTCATCATTTTCAGAAGGAACCAGGTAAATATGATCATGACTTCACTGTCGTTGCCATTCAAAGATGAAATCAAGGTCAGCAAATCAATGTGAACTATTAATTCTACCCCCTCCCTTTTTTTTCTTTTTTTTTTTCTTTTTGTTTGAGACAGGGTCTTGCTCTGTCACCCAGGCTGGAGTGCAGTGGCATGATCTCGGCTTACTGCAGCCTCGACCTCCCAGGCTCAAGTGATCCTCCCACCTCAGCCTTCCAAGTAGCTGGGACCACAGGGATGCACCACTACGTCAGGTTAATTTTTGTATTGTTTGTAGAGACGTCATCTCATTGTGTTGTCAGGGCTGGTCTTGAACTCCCAGGCTCAAGTGATCCTCCCACCTTGGCCTCCCAGGGTACTGGAATTACAGGCATGAGCCACCGCACCTGGCTGATTCTTACTTTTATATATAAAGTTGTACCGTTGTTTTATTCTACATCTCTTTGATGAGTGTATAAAGAATGTAAAACATAAAATTTATATTATTAATTTGAAACAGTATTCCTAAAGAGTAGAATCATTAACAAAATGTGTGTGAACACTTGGCCTGTCTAAAGAGGTAATACTGAAAACACGGTACCCAGGGTTGGTAAGGATGCAGGGGAACAAGCGCGTTTCACACACTGGAGTACACATTGTTACAGTCCTTCAGAGGATAACTTTGCTAATAATGAATAATAATAGTAAAACATTTTTAAAATATATAAACCTTGAAAATTTTACTTCTAGAAATTTATGCTAGATAAGTAAGCATAGATGTGTATAAGGATTTAGCTGGGTTGGACAAAATCATAAAAAATAAAAAGCACAAAACATTTCACAGGTAGAGGTTAAATTACATAAATTATAATAACCCATGTAATGGAGCAAATATCTCATTAAAAATAATTTAAAACATATAATTTCATGAAAAACATTCATTGAATACTCAATGGTAAAAAAAAAAATAGGTTTCCAACAGCAGTGTAATCCTATCTTTGAAAGAAAATTATCCCCATCAAAGATGAATAGGACATTCATTAAAACATTAACAGTACTCACTCTTGGAGGATTCTGAAGGATTTTGATTATGCTGGCTTTTCTGAATTCTCTACCAAAAAATGCCATTACTTTTGTGATTCAAGTAAATTACGCTTAAATAATTTAATGAAAAAATACACACTCATGGTTGAAGTGGAAGGGCTGGGGGCAAGTAATGGTGCAAGTTCAACTGCAGGTAGGTGACACCCTGGAGACAAGAACTGGCAAGAGGAGACTGCGCATTAGAATTGCCTAACGTTTTCAACTTTGAGTCTGTAAATATGGATGTGTTGTGGTCATTTGAGGTTAAAATGTTGTCCGTGAAAAATGATGCCTAATTTTTGGAGGAGACTGTGTGTCTATGTGAATGTGTGAGTGTGTGTGGGTGTGCCTGCATGCTCCAGAGATGGCATTAATATTTTAATTATGTCAGGGGTTAATTTATTTTAAATGTATTTCTGCCTTTGGCCCTTCTAGCTAAGCAGCAGCTAATTCATTTTTAAAATGCCAAGACTTTATTCCCCCAGGGGAAGCAATAAGCCTGATCTTCAAAGGTGTAAACGTCTAACAAGAGATAAAAACCATAGGCTGTTGGAATGTCAAATGCTATGATGATTCAGAGTATATCTAAAAGTAGTCGTTTTGCATTTCAAGTTTAGCTAAAGGATTCACATGTCCCTCCATTTTTCCTGTGATATTTCGAATATTGTCCTACCACCTCCAAAAACAAACAAAAATGTCTACGTCCAAATCCCCAGAACTTGCTAATGCGTTACCTTATATGAGAAATGGAGGTCAGGTGTGGTGGCTCACGCCTGTAATCCCAGCACTTTGAGAGACTGAGGTGGGCGAATCATGAGCTCAGGAGATTGAGACCATCCTGGCTAACACGGTGAAACCCCATCTCTACTAAAAATACAAAAAATTAGCTGGGCATGGTGGTGGGCGCCTGTAGTCCCAGCTACTTGGGAGGCTGAGGCAGGAGAATCACATGAACCCGGGAGGCAGCCTGGGCAACAGAGCAAGACTCTGTCTTTAAAAAAAAAAAAAAAAAGAGAAGAGAAGAAAAGAAAAGAAATATGGGACTTTGTAGATGTGATTATTGATATCCAAGGAGTAAGGAACCCCCAAAATATTCCTCAGAGGGAGAGAAAAAAGTGGAACTTACTTGCCATCAATCTTTCAAACTCAGAGAAAAGAGCTTGACTGTGCTTGGGGACAATAACTAGAGCAGAGGCTGCCCATGCAGTTATGGAAGGAACAGGAGAGTCAGAGGGAGGTGTGGCTATCAAAGAAGGATCACTGAGCTGCAACTTGGATGGCTTAGAAGACGGAAGAAGGGGCCACAAGCCAAGGAACATAAGTGAGCTCTGGGAGCTGAAAAAGGCAAGGAAACAAATTCTTTCCTAGAGCTTCCAGAAGGAATACAGCAAGATATGCAGTTCCCCAGGGTTCCCCCTCCACACTGGCATGGGACCCTGTGTTCACTACAGAACCTTCCCTGCCTTCCTCCCTCCCTTTCCACCCCATCCTATGTACTGATCCAGCAGAGTCCTTCAACTCAACGCTTAACTATTGCAAATTCAGTTATAGCCCTTTCCATGGCAGTATCAACAGGGGCGGGTGAAGCGTCTACACTCCTGTGGCCCTTGCCTGGGTTGGTGGCACGTGCCTGCCTGAGACCTTCCATAACTGCACGGGCAGCCCCTGCTCTAGTTATTGTCCCCAAGCACAGTCAAGCTGTGGGTCTGAGAATTTATGTTGGGATCATTCTCACACATATAAACAATAACTTGTTAAATGATAGAATTCTTGGGTTACAATAATTTTTCCTCAAAAGTGTAGAGACGATTTATTGATTTTAGCACTTCATGCTGCAGAAGTTAATTTGATACTAACCTGATAATGTGTTCTCCTTTTGAAGCAACCTTTAAAATGTCTTTTTAGGTCCTAGAAAAAAATTTTCTTTATCCTTAAAAACTCTATCATTGACTATAAGTCTCTTTTCACTCAACTTTTCGTAGCATTATGGGCCTTTCAATATGAAGACTTCTGTGTTCAGCTAAGGGAAATTTCATTGTGTCATTCATGTGATTACTGCATGTACTCTTTGTGTAACATTTTATATTTTTGATAATTTTTCTTATATTTAGAGTTGCCCTTTGGGCTCTGCCTTGGTTTGAACGTTTGTTCCCTCCGAAACTATGTTGAAACGAATCCCTAATGCACAGTATTGAGAGGTAGGGTCTCTAAGAGGTGATTGGGTAATGGGGGTGCTGCCTTGATGAATGGGTTAATTCACCCATGAATTTGTGGATTAACAAGTTAATGGATTAATGGGTTGTCATGGGAGTGGGACTGGTGGCTTTATAAGAAGGTGAAGAGAGGCCTGAGCTAGCACACTCAGGCTCCTAACTGTACGATGCCCCATGCTACCTCAGGACTCTGCAGAGAGTTCCTTTCTGCAAGAAGGCCCTTACCTTTGACCTTGGACTTCTCAGCCTCCATAACTGTAAGAAATAAATTCCTTTTCTTCATAAATTACCTAGTTTCAGGTATTCTGTTATAAGCAACAGAAAATGGACTAAGACATCTTTATTGTCTAACTTTCATGAATTTTCAATGAACTTCTCAAATACGGTATTTTATTACAATTTTTTAATGCAGTGACTTTCCCATAATTCCCAGGACAAAATGAAACAAGATATCACAGGAATGAAAAGTACACTGAGATTGCAACTCGTAAGTCCGCCAGTATGCATATCACAATCTAAGAGGTACTCGACTATTCCATTACTTTTTTTTTTTTCTTATTTTTTGAGACAGAGTGTCACTCTGTTGCCCAGGCTGGAGTGCAGTGGCACGATCTCGGCTCACTACAAGCTCCGCCTCCCAGGTTCACACCATTCTCCTGCCTCAGCCTCCCGAGTAGGTGGGACTACAGGTGCCCGCCACCAAGCCCGGCTGATTTTTTGTATTTTTAGTAGAGACGGGGTTTCACTGTGTGTTAGGCAGCATGGTCTTGATCTCCTGACGTCATGATCCACCCACCTTGGCCTCCCAAAGTGCTGGGATTACAGGCGTGAGCCACCACACCAGGCCTATTCCATTACTTTTATAATACCCAAAATTCACTTTGTATTCATTTATTTCTATATAAATATATTTTTATATCTTAATGTGACTACTAGCAAACTAATTTCATGATATGCACATTCATAGCTGAGTGAAAACAAAAATATATACATTGAAGCTAACTGAGCTCATTTATGCTTCCTGAATTGGGAACTTCTACCCAAAAGCATTTGTGATTAATCATGTGTTCAAATACACACCCAAATGAAGAAAAATAATGCGAAATTGAAGACCAAACAACGAAGGCACTGAGTTGTCCCTGGAAATGACTCAGAAAAGGTTTCTAAAGAGTGTTTGTAATGGCTCCATGAAGCACATTCTGTGATTAAGCTTGGTCTAAACCAGGCATAAACACATATTGAACTAGTAATTCTGGATCAGTTGAGAAGTGGATTTACTCTATTACAAAGGTTTGTCCTTGTGAAAATTATGTGGCAAACATAATTATATATATGTGGCAAACTCCAAGAAAACATCAGTCATATTTACTTAAAGTACAAGAGCCATGACTTTCACAACCCCAAGAAAGCAGTTTTCTGGGACAAAATTATTTTGAGATTGGATGGTGAAATATTTACCTTACATAATCCCAAACCAAATGAAACACATCAGTGAAGATAAATATTGCACAAAACTTTAGGTTACATTTTGTTGACTTTGAAAATTATGTTTTTATCTCCCATGAAAAACTCCTAGAAACTTCTAAACCAATGGAGTATTTAGGTTATTTCAAATAATGAGAATATAATTGATATACTTATAAGCTTATAACTTAACAGCAGTTGTTTTAGCTCCAAGTTGTTCCCATGATGGTACTAGGTTGGAGCTGGGTATTGGGTGAAAACAAAGTGTAAAGGGATTCTGGCCCCAGTACACCTCCTTCAAGAGTTTGTTGAATCATGCCAGTTACTTTTAAACAACTCCTCCTCTATGAATGAACTCACCCTTATCATCATTATCCACTCACACCAGAAGCCTGGTGATTGGCCTTCAACATGTCTTCTTTTACCCTTATGGCATTCTGTTAGTTTTACATCTTTATCTCTTGAATATATATCTTCTATTTATCATCATTGTGACCATCTCAGTTCAGGTCTTCATCAGTTCTCACCTGGCTTATGATAAGAGGCACTACATTAAAAATGAGCAAATTATTTGAACAGACACTTAAACTTCACAAAAGAAGATAGGCAATGACCAAGAAGCACATGAAAAGGTGCTCAACATTGTTAGTCTTTAAAAAAAAATGAATAATAAACCCACAGTGAGGTACCCCTTCATACCCAAATTGAAACAAAAAATACTGATGGCATCAAATGTTGGCCAGGATGTGGAGCAACTGGAACTCTAACATGCTGCTGGTGAAAGTGTAAAGTCATACTGCCACTTTGTAAAACCAGCAGTTTCTTACAAAGCTGAACATACAGTTATGCTATGTCTCAGCAAATCATGTCCTAAATATTTACACTAGCGGAATGAAAACATACATCTATAAGAAGGCTTACACAAGAATATTCATAGCAACTTCACTTATTATAGCCAAAAAACTGGAAAAAAATACAAACGTTCATTAGCAGGAGGAATGACAGATTGTTGTTTATTCATATAATGAAATACATCTTGACAATGAAAGAAACTACTGATGAATTTTGAAGACATATGGTGAGTAAAAGAAGCTAGACAGTTACATACTGCATAGTTTCGTTTATATGAAGTTCAAGAACATGAACAATTAATCTATGGTGAAGGAAATCAGAATAGTAGTTGCCTCTGGGAATAGTGATTAACTAGAAAGGGACACACAGGAACTTAATAGGGTTTGGAATTATTTTCTATCTTGTTTGTGTGTCAAAAATCATAGTACCAAACACTTAATATTTGTACTTTATTGAATTGCACTAAAAATAAAAATGTTCAACACGCATTGTTTATATTTTTCAGTAATTTTATCCTGTACTTAATAAATCTTTGTAAGCTGCAGAATCAGAAATTTGTACAGAAATTTTTACTTTATTATATATTATTACTTATTTTTCTTGATTCTGAGCTCTTCCATGGAAATTCCATTTACCCTTATATTTTTCACATTCTCCAGTGCATGATTTCTGGTCCTGTTCATTTGCATTCTGAGAGAACTTCTCAATACGATTCTTCACATCACAGATGTTGATTCTTCTCTTTACTGCTTCCATGTGCACATTTTAATTTTGATATTTTATCTAGCATCTCTAATAATATTTTCTCAGTCTCCACAGCTCCCGCTCTATTTCTCCTGCTGGTGTGAAAATAAAAAACGCAAACCTTTGGAATCAGATAGATTTAGTTTGTCAATATAGAAGCTCCAACCTTTACAGTATGACCTTGGGCAAGTTAATTTAATAAGCTTCTTTTTCTCGTCTACAAACTGAGGACCTTCATTGTAACAACTTTATAGTGTTGTAATGATTTCATGACCTAATGCTCACACAAGACTTAGTACAGGTCAAGGCATAAAATACCAAATAAATAAACATTAGCCTTCATCACTACTATGATCAGCAACAACAACATCATCATCTGCGTTGTGCTTGCCTTCCTCTGGACAACTATGTTTTGCTGTTAAGCTATTAACTAATCTTCTAAAAGTTTTGTATGCTGGCTGACATGTGGCAGGCATCCAGTGAGCATCTGTTGAAGAAATAGATAAATTTGTTCCTTCTTTTTACCATGCGCTTTTGATATTATACTGTGAGTCACTATGTTTTTGTTGTTAGTGAAACTCAACTAACAAATGCAAGAGCTATTCTTTGAACAGATTTAAAAATAATAAATCAACTGCTTTACCTAGCGAAATATTGTTACAATGTTAAGTTGACAGAGCTTGAACAATTAACCACATCAGGAAAGGAAATCCAATTGCATGTCAAGTTTTTATTTTGAGATACATTATGATAATACTATTTTAGAATTAACTTTTATGAGATAGGAATTCGGAGAGAAAGATTTGTGTCAATAAGTGATGAAAATGTTATTTTTTAAAGCTTTTAAAAACGTATTATCATGCCATTTTTTCCCTTTCATTAAATCTCAAAATAAATTATTGGAGAAATTATAAAGAAAGACCACTAGTATCTTTAAGTAATTCCAGTCTCAAAAGGGTGGGTACATCTCAGGCTTTAGTTTTTAAATTCTAATTTAAATGTCCAAATGTGACCATTTCATCCTTTGTGGGCAGGAGAAATCAAGATCTCTCACCCACCTTCATCTTAAACTATCAGTTTAAGCCCCAGTCATGGACGAGCCAACTGTTTTTCATGCTCAGCACAGGTCTTGTTCTATTTATTTATTTATTTGAGACGGAGTTTCACTCTTGTTGCCCAGGCTTGAGTGCAGTGGCACAATCTTGGTTCACTGCAACCTCCGTCTGCCGGGTTCAAATGATTCTCCTGCCTCAGCCTCCCGAGTAGCTGACATTACAGGCGTGCCACCATGCCTGGCTAATTTTTTGTATTTTTAGTAGAGACAGAGTTTCAACATGCTGGCCAGGCTGGTCTTGAACTCCTGAGCTCAGGTGATCCACCTGCCTTGGCCTCCCTAAGTGCTGGGATTATAGGTGTGAGCTGCCGCACCCGGCCAGTTTTTGTTCTTATACCATCACTGCTAATGCCCCAGCACTTGGACCTCTTGCCATTTTTTACTAAAGGCAAGATTTTGGTGAAGCCCATTGGAATTACTCCAGTATCCCCCAGACCAGACATAGCCACTGTCCCCAGCCAACCAAACGTAATATTGGCGCTCAGGTTTCTCCACGCTCTATCACACCAGGGTCTTTCTCTCCTGCAGCAGCGAACACAGTCATCTTTGACACGTTGGCCAATGCTATCTCCATCCCTGAGATTTTGCCAACCCTACTGCAGTGCCCATATGGTGGGATTTCCCCTCTCCTGTATGCTTTTGGTAGGGAGCTAAGCTGCAGAGATTGTTCCTGTATCTTGTGAGCTGCTTTTCTCTCCTCCCAGAAGAAGCAAGGAAGACAACAGTGGATATGTTTTAGTGACACTTTTTATTCCTGATAAGAAGCTTTGAATAGCCTTCTCACAAGGGGAAGAAGAGGGTTAAGATAAAAATTCAGTTGTTTGCATGGAAGCTGCAGATAAGTGCCCATCCTTCCTGATTAGCAGCTGGCACAATGGGAATAAAGTGATTTTGATTTCCCCAAAAGATACAGCACTCAATGAAAAGGTACATTTTTATTTTGAATTTTAAATAAATTCAGACAGAAAAGTTGCAAAAATAGTACAAAGAATTCCTGCATATCATTCAATATATTTGATTTTATTTATCATTCTCTCTCTCTCCCAAAAGTTGAATCATTGATTGATCACTTAGTTATGCTACTTCCTGCCAGGTTTCTCCAACGTAAAGTTATCATTTTTTTGCTTTGGAATTAATAAGTACGTTGTGGAGAGACACTTTGAGGCCATGTGAGTATCTGTTTTTCATTACACTTTGTCACCTACTGGTTTTGGCATTCCCTGATGATTCCTGCCTGAAATAATTGCTATTCAGGTTGTTGCTAAATGATGATTTTCTAATTCCATCATTTCTTCTGCACACATTAATTGAAATTCTGTTCCAGGGAAGAGCTTTCTCTTGTTTTCCCTTCCTTCTCACTTAATTCATTAATCATGGATTCATATATTCTTATTTTATTCAATGGGTTACAACCCATTACTACCATTTTTTGATGCTCATGCTATTTCAGATCTGGCAAGTGGGATCCCCTTAAATCAGTTTTATGTGCCCTTTGACATGCACCGATAATTCTTTGAGCACTTCCTTACTTTCCGGTAAACGGCAAGTTTCAGGCTCACATGTATTTTCCCAGACCCAATCTTGGAATCAAACATTTCTCCAAAGAGCCCTGGTTCCTTCAGGTACAGAAAGGTATCTAGAAACCAAGCTCTAGGCTCTAGGTGTGCTCATTGCTACTGGGATGCCACTGCTTCTAGGCCCCCAGTGGATACAGCTAAAAAATAAGTATATATATTTGTGTGCATCTATTTGTGCATATGTGCATACATACCTTCAGAAACACACACACACACATACACACTTTTTGTAACCTAAAACTATGAGTTCATAACGAGTCCTAATCACAAAGTGAATTCTCTCCTTCTCTCTTTACATATTTGTTACTTGCATCTCCAATGGAAGAAACATGACTCTCACTATCCACGGTATATTTATTTATTTGCTTAATTCCAGAATATGTTAAGTTGTTTCAGAATTGCTAACTGCTAACCCTTACCACTGTGCAAAACAAATATATTAATCAGAGTTCAATAATTATGTATAGTTACTTTTGCCTTTAGCCTGAGAATATATTACCAAGATTATTTAGTTCATTTGTTTTTCCCTCTTCTTCAGTGTGATTGCTTTTCATTTGAAATACCATTAGGTTTGTTTCTATTTGTATTTCATTTCCTATTTTTTTATTCCCAATCTTGCTTATTTTATTTATTTATTTTTAGCGTGTGAAAAATCACATGATTCTAAACATTAAAACTAGACACAAAGTTGTACTGAGAAAGAGATGCCTCTTTACCCCATCCCCTTGGGTCTATTCCCTTTCCCCCATCCTTTATACCCTGTTCCAACCCACTCCATATGCGTAACCAATTTCACTGGTCTCTGGTTTATCCGTTATGCATGTCTTTTTGCATTAATGAGCATATACAAGTATTTCTTATAATTCCTTCTTTCTTAAACAAAACATAGCATACTATAGATAATCTCTCACACTTTGGTCTTTCACTCGACAACACTTCCTGGGAAACACTCCATGTCAATTCATAGAGGCTTTCCTTATTCTTTTCTTTTTTTTTCTTTTTTTTTTTTTTTTTTTTAGATGAAGACTCACTCTTGTCACCCAGGCTGGAGTGCAATGGTGTAATCATGGATCTTGGCTCACTGCAACCTCCACCTCCCCAATTCAAGCACTTGTCCTGCCTTAGCCTCCCAAGTAGCTAGGATTACAGGCTTCAGCCACCACGCCCAGCTAATTTTTTTTTTTTTTTTTTTGAGATGGAGTCTCACTCTGTTGCCCAGGCTGGAGTGCAGTGGCACGATCTCTGCTCACTGCAAGCTCTGCCTCCTGGGTTCACTCCATTCTTCTGCCTCAGCCTCCTGAGTAGCTGGGACTATAGGCGCCCGCCACCATGCCCGGCTAATTTTTTTGTATTTTTAGTAGAGACGGGGTTTCACTGTGTTAGCCAGGATAGTCTCGATCTCCTGACCTCTTGATCCATCCTCCAAGGGCTCCCAAAGTGCTGGGATTACAGGCGTGAGCCACCGCACCTGCCCTAATTTTTGTATTTTAAGTAGAGACGGGGTTTCACCATGTTGGCCAGGCTGGTCTCAAACTCCTGACCTCAGGTGATCCACCCACCTCTGCCTCCCAAAGTGCTGGTATTACAGGTATGAGCCACCATGCCTGGCCAAGGATTGCCTTATTCTTTTTCCAGATGCAGAGTCCTCCATTGTGTGGATGTATCACTGTTTATTCAACCGCACAGGTCTAAAGCTGTGGGCAACTTTCAGTTCCAGAGCAAAGCTCTATCCTTGCCTCCTCCCCAATAATCCAGCCTTCCAGCCATAGGAAACCTCCTTTTCCCACCAGCCAAGTCCAATCCCTGCCATGTGGGGTGGATACAGATCATCTGGGATGATCTCACCCTGGCTTCCCTATATCCTGAGCAATTTTGATCAATGGGTGTGTTAGTCATCTACTGCTGCATAAAAATTACTCCAAAACTTAATGCCATAAAACAACAGGCACTTATTAGCTCACACAATTTCTGAGGGTCATACATCTGGGAGCAGCTCAGCTTCTAGATTAGGTGGTTCTGGCTCAGGGTCTTGGCAGTCCAGCCATGACTCCTGAAGACTGACGGGGGCTGGAGGTTCCACTTCCAAGCTCACATACATGGCTGTTGCAGGAGGGTTCCATTTGTTGCTGTATGAACAGACTTCTCCACAGTTCTCGTGCTACCGCTTCCCCCAGAGTAAGTGATTCAGGAGACAGAAAGAGTGCACACCCAAGGTGGAGGCTCCAGCATCCTTATAACCTAGTCTCAGAAATGCCATCCCATGGCTGAGCACAGTGGCTCACACCTGTAATCCCAACACTTTGGGAGGCCAAGGTGGGTGGATCCCCTGAGGTCAGGAGTTCAAGACCAGCCTGGCCAATATGGTGAAAACCCGTCTCTACTAAAACTACAAAAATTAGCGGAGTGTCGTGGCATGTGCCTGTAATCCCAGCTACCCAGGAGGCTGAGGCAGGAGAATCGCTGGAACTTGGGAGGCAGAGGCTGCAGTGAGCCGAGATCATGCAGTGCACCCCAGCCTGGGTGACAGAGCAAGACTCTGTCTCAAAAAAATAAATAATTAAAAAGCTTTTGCCGTATCCTATTCATTCGAGGTGTGTCACTAAGTCCACCCACATCTGAGGAAAAGTGAATTAAGCTCCATCTCTTGAAGAAGAAGTAGGAAGAATTTTTAGACACATTTTAAAAATCACCATGTCGGGTTATCATACAGACCTTTTCAGGTGTATGAAGATACTGTCAGGTGAACTAACGTAGGAGCTTGCATTACATCTTAGAATGAAAGATTTCTGTAGAATAAAAACTGCTCCTTAGAGCTGTGCCAGCTGCAGAGTGGGCTGGCTACTTACTCACCCTCCCTGATGCCCTCTGGTTGCTCATTAACATGGTACAGGTGGGCCCCTGACAAAGCGGAACTAATGAATTGTTTCAATGCAAAGGGAAGCATGTATGAGAAAGCTGGAAAGGGGGTAGAAATGGTTCATTGCTCCAGGGAACATAATGAATGAACTCTTCAGCCACAGTGATTCATCGCCCAGTCACAGCCTCACTGATCTGGAAAGGAATTCAGGTCTCCTAACTGTCTAGAAAATGAGACTTTTTGGATGAGGGTCAACCCCCACAGGGTCACAGCTGCCTTGAAAAGTTTGAAAAGTAGTTTAGAGCATTTTATAGCAGGTCTCAGAGTTTTGACGTGGATTACAAAGTAGCTCATGTGTTTCTTTAAAAAAAAAATACAAGTATTCCTATCTTCGCATGCCTTCTTGCCAAATTGATTCTTTCCTGTTCATTGCAGTGTGCTGTGAAAGATTTAATCTTATCACCCTCATCAGGGGTGATAATAAAAACTCATGGTTTTATTAGAATGCACACTGTGGGATGTAATATCACTTGCAGTTGTTATAGGAAGGCTTGCAGTTGTTATAGGAAGTTAAATAGGGTTAATAAAAAGAGTAGGGTTTACATGAAGTATGTCTTGGGGTTGCTGTGGAATACTGTTTCCCAAAGTACGTTCCATAGAACACAAGTCCCATGAGCTACTCCACGGATAGAAAATTGGATGGCAAAATAGAGATATAAAAACACTGCATAAAATGCTGCATTTCTTCACTTATAAATTCATCATCTACATTATATATGAAGGCATATGGGAACTCCTGCAGCATGTTCTCTCACCTCCTCTCCCCCTCCTCATTATTACTTAACTTGGCTTAACCCAAAGTTTTGCAGACACCTTTGTCCATGGAACAAGTGGGACTTCACATTTTCTAAAAATTACATACATGTATATATTTGTGTGTGTGTGTGTGTGTGTGTATATATATATATATATATATACATAATTTCTAACTAATTTATATTGTCAAATAACATATAAGATGTTCTGTGTGTTTTTTTAAGTTTTGAGTTTTTTTATGGTCTACTACATATTTTTGTAAATACTCCATTTGTGTGAAAGAAGAATGTGTGTTTTCCCATTGTTGCCAGCTGATATCTGAATGCCTGTCAAATTGAATTTGTTAAATAGTATTGGACAGATCTTCTATACCTATACTAATGTTTTTGTCTGTTTGGCCTATCAATAATTGAAAAAGGTATGTTGAAATCTTCTACGCTGGCAAAGAATATGTCAATTTCCCCCTGTAGTTTAAGCAATTTTTGCTTTATATGTTTTGAAACCATTTAAGATCATACAAATTTAAAATTGTTACATCAATATGTAGCAACCATTCTTATCCCGAATAATTTATTTTATCTCATATTTTCATAGCTGTGTGAGCTTTCTTTAATATTTGCCTAGTATCTTTGATTCTTTTACTTTTAACTTCCAGTGTCTTTATGTTTTAGATGTGGCTCATTTAAATGGGCATGGTAGATTTTTTTTTCCTTAATCAAAACTGATACTCTGTATTTTGAGTAGGAAGTTTAGTTTATTTTTATCTATTGTAATTATTATATACTAAGTCTTCTTTTTTATCTCATCTTGCATTGTGGTTTCTATTTACCCTGCTAATTCTCTATTTTTTTTTCTTTTCTTTTTTTTTTTTGGAATAAGTTGATTTGTTGTTGCTCTTTTTCTACTACTATAATTATTATCATTCAATTTTCGCTTCTACTAGTTTTTTTCCCAGTGGAGGGTGTCCAGCTTCTTGGGGTTTTGAACAAAGAATCGGACAAAACGCACTGAGAAAACAAGGACAGAATGAAGCAACAGAAGCAGAGATTTATTGAAAATGAACGCATACTCCACAGGGCGGGAGCAGCCCTGAGCAAGTAGTTCAAGGGCACTGTTTACAGAATTTTCTGGGGTTTAAATACCCTTCTAGAGGTTTCCCACTGATAACTTGGTATATGCCCTATGTAAACAAAGAGGATGAAGTGAAGATACAAAATTATTTACTTGGTGTACAACCTATGCAAATGAAGAGGACGTTTCCTGCCATAGCTGAAGTAGAGTTACAAAGTTATTTGCTTGGGTTTAGAAGGTTTGATTTTTTTCTGTTTAATTTAATTCTAGGAAGTCCTTAGGTTCCCTGCCTCCAGACCCTATTTCCTGCCTCAGTTTGAAAGTGATACATTTATTTATTTATTTATTTATTTATTTATTTATTTATTTATTTATTTTGGATTGTTACATTTGGAATTCAGGCTTACTGAACCTCATCTCTAAAGTTAGTCAGTATCTTGACCACTCCTGAACAGTTGTTCAACCTCCAGACTTACCTGCTCTTGCATCCCAGCATTTGCTTTGTTAAACTTATTATTATTATTTTACATGTACTTTAAAAAATGCACCCATTGTTTGAAAGTTATTTGACTCCCTATGTCTTCAAAATCAGGCCTTCTTTCTGGGATCATTTCCTCTTTCTGGGAAACATACCTGGGAGTCCTTTTGGTTAAAGTCTCTTTGGCGGTAAAACGATTTTTGTTTATCAAATTATCTCCAATTTGCCATTGCTTTTAAACCTTAGTTCGTTGGGCTGACAATCCTAAATTAGCCCTTTTAGGTATTGTTTTATTCTCCCTGGCTTGCATTGCAGCTAATAACAAGCCTACTTGAAATCTAATTTTCACTTGTAGGTGATCTATTTCTTCCCTTTGGCTGTTTTAAAGATCTTTTTATTTTTGTTGGATTTTCTGTAATTTCGTCATAATCTAAAGTGTGGATTTAAAGAAAAATTAAACAACTTGGGATTCATTGTGTTTTCTGTAACTAAGAATTCACGTTCTTCTCAGTTCTGGAAAGTTCTGAACCATGATCTTTTCAAATATTTCTCCTCTTTCATTCTCTGGGATTCTGAGTAGATGCACATTATGCTTTTTAACTTCCTGCTTTCTATTTCTTCACTTCTCTTCCATATTTTCTCTCTCCTATTTCTCTGTGCTATTGGCTAATTTCTTCAGATTTGCTTTTCTGTTCTTTCTTCAACTGTATTTAATCATCTACTTATAACTCAACTCATCTACGGAGTTTTTTATTTCATTAAATAATTTTCATTTGTAAAACTTGACAGTTATCTTTAAAATATTCCTGAAATTTCTGACTGTCTCTCATTTTCTGGTTATTTAAAAACAAATTAATTATTATTTATTTTTATTTTTGACACATAAAAATTATATATTTAAGGTGTAAAATGTGATGATTTTGTATACATATACATTGTGAAATGATTACCACAATGAACATATCCATTACTTCATCTTTGTGTGTGTGTGTGTGTGTGTGTGTGTGTGTGGTGAGAACAGTGTCAGATCTACTCTCAGCAAACCTCAAGTATACAATACATTACTATTAACTATAGTTATCATGTTGTACATTAGCTCTCCAGAATCTATTCAACTTATGACTGAAAGTTTGTACCAAAATCCACCTCCTGCCCCGTCTCCTCCACCCTCTATTTCTGGTTATTTTTAATCTAGCTTTTATTTCTCCAAATAAAAATGGTTATTTTTCAGTCCACGTATAATTCCCATCATTAAGAAACTTGGGGAATTCTGTTGTTTGCTGCTGACTCTCACTCATAGCAGCCTATTTCTTTGCATGTTTTGTAGTTAATTTTGAATTCCTGTTAATCTGCATGTAATACGAGGCAATCCCAAGGCTGTCTGCTGAGGCTTTTGTCCACCGAGGATTTGCTTCTGCTGGGAGCTAGGGGCACTGCCAATCTGGGCCTGCCCCGTTTGCTCCCCACTTTCCAGGCTCACGGCAAGCTTCTCTTCCCCCATCTTACAAAACGAGTGTCACTGAAGAGAAGCTGAAAACATGGAAAAAAAAAAAAAAAAAAAAAAGACACAGCTGGTCTTTGAACAAAGTTACCCAGAGCATTCATTGCTTATTCGTGGGTTTTCCAAGACTTTGCGGGACCTGGTGCTCAGGATGACTTCGAGTCTTGGCTAAGGCAGCATGAAGAGTGCATTACTGATTTCCTGAGAAAGCCACACTTGCAGGATGAGACTAAAAGGAAAAAAAAAATCCGTCTGTATGGTAAAACAATACACACAGAAGCATTCTTTATACATGATGGCATATGAATTGATGACTCACAAACTACTTTTCTCCAGCAACAAAACTGAAAGAAGCCAATACCCAAGGGAAAGTCTCAATAGTTTAAAGGTTGATTTTTGTATAACGTTCAAATTAACATTATCTAACCACTCAAGAGGATCTCAAAAACGTATTATAAATTATTTTAATCGAGGAGAAAATATTATGCCCAATGAATATTTAAACCTAATAATATTAGATCTAACAATATGACAAGAAATGGAATAACCTCATGTAATCTTTGTGCATACTGAATAGCTTGATAACAAAGGATCTTTTTTTTCTGTTGGAATAATGGATGCCATCAGTAGTAGAAATGAAAAATTTTAATAACCTTAATTTTTTAGTTATCATTAAAATCAAGTGTGAGTTTCTTAACGAGTAAAGTCCAGGATATAGCACTGGTGAAACGAGGTCTGTGTTGGCTGGTCAAGACCTGTGTTCTCATCTCAGCTCTGCCACAGACTTCTTGCAGGGCTTAGGGAAGTCACTTCTGTTCTCTGGGTTCATGTGTGTACAAATATGAAGAGAGTCTCTCTAGGACTTTTCCCAGCACTAGAGTTACAATCTTTTTTTTTTTTTTTTTTGAGATGGAGTCTCGCTCAACTGTTGCCCAGACTGGAGTGCAGTGTCATGATCTTGGCTGACTGCAACGTCTGCCTCCCAGGTTCAAGTGATTCTCCTGCCTCAGCCTCCCGAGTAGCTGGGATTACAGGTGCACACCACCATGCCCGGCTAATTTGTGTATTTTTATTGGAGACGGGGTTTCACCATATTGGCCAGGCTGGTCTCGAACTCCTGACCTCAGGTGATCCTCCTGCCTCGGCCTCCCAAAGTGCTGGGATTCCAGGCGTGAGCCACCGGACCCGGCCAGAATTCCAAGATTTTTATGGTAAATATAAAATTCCATCAATCATTGCAATATAAGGGGCATGAGAGATTGGTCCAAAGCTTTCCCTTTCATACCTGACAAAATCTAGACCTTGAAGGGCATTGGTGAGTGAGGACCTTTGAAGGCCTGCTTAAAGTTCTTCAGTTGGTTATTAACCAAGTCACACAGAGGTTGAAACTTTTTTGTTAACAACGAGAGAGAGAGAGAAACGAATAAACTTATGAAGTTGGCTTTAGGTGGTGTCATAGGAGGGACCCTCATCCCGATTAACAACTATTGATAAACATTATAAATATGCAAAAAATTCCAATGTTAAATGATGTCTATAATGCAAATGTCTTCAATTTATAGAAAAATACAGCTTAAAAAAACTCTGTGATGTCACATTTAAGGATGAGATCCATAGTGCTTTTGGAGACAGGTGGTTTAGGACTATAGTAGATGCCTAGATATGGTGATACAATATTTCAGTACTGCTTGAGAAACTTTGATCTGGAGAAAATGAGAGAAAAACAATATATAGAGGGAGAATTTTATAAAGGTGTACTCATCCAGAGAAAAGAAAAAGTGAGTGACAAAGACAGGTGGTGGGAACCTTACAGGGAGAGGATTTGTCTCCACATTTATGTTTTCTCAGTTTGGCATTCACATTGCTCTCTCAGTGTTCCCACAATATTTTCTCTTTTTATTTTTTAGAAAGTCTCCTCCTGATTGCAGAATTTCTTGACATTTGATTTACTCAAAGCTGGCTTCTTCCTACCAATGACTACCCGTATTATTAGATCAATTGTTCAAAACATCTACAAAAACTGCATTTCTTTAACCTGGCTTTGGAAAAAATATTAGCAGTTTTAACACAGCACAGTTATACATGTGGCAGATAGTACTGATGTCTATCCAATACAGGTTTGCCTTTTCTTCCATTCCAACAGATTTTATTCAGAAAGGCAAAGTGCTTGTTTGTTATCGTCCCCCCTTTTGCAGCCGAGAGTGTCTGTGTGACTCACTTCTGGCCATGGGGTATGATATGGTTTGCCTCTGTATCCCCACCCAAGTCTCATGTTGACTTGTAATCCCCACTGTTGGAGGTGAGGCCTGATAGGAGGTGACTGGATCATGGTGAGAGGTGACAGTGTGCTGGCGGCCCTTGCTCTCCGCACCTCCTCGGCCTCAGCACCCACTCTAGCCGCGCTTGAGGAGCCCTTCAGCCTGTCGCTGCACTGTGGGAGCCCCTCTCTGGGCTGGCCAAGGCTGGAGCCGGCTCCCTCTGCTTGCAGGGAGGTGTGGAGGGAGAGGCGCAGGTGGGAACTGGGGCTGCAGGCTGCGCTGATGGACCAGCAGAAGTTCTGGATGGGCATGGGCTCCATGGGCCACACTCGGAGCAGCTGGCAGGCGCCACTGACCCCAGGCAGTGAGGGGCTTAGTACCCGAGCCAGCAGCTGCAGAGGGTGCACCAGGTCCCCCAGCAGTGCCGGCCGCCCACACTGTGCTCAAATTCTCCCCGGGCCTCAGCTGCCTCCCTGCGGGGCAGGGCTAGGGACCTGCAGCCCACCATGCCCGAGCCTCCCTTGCTCCGTGGGCTCCTGCGCTGCCCGAACCTCCCCAACAAGCACCGCCCCCTGCCCGGCACCCGGTCCCCTAGAACATCCAAGGGCTGAGGACAGCAGGCGAACGGGTGGGACTAGCGGGCAGCTCCGCCTGCGGCCCTGCTGTGGGATCCCCTAGGTGAAGCCAGCTGGGCTCCTGAGTCTAGTGGGGACTTGGAGAACTTCTATGTCTAGCTGGAGGATTGTAAACACACCAATCAGCACCCTGTGTCTAGCTCAAGGTTTTTAAACGCACCAGTCTGTGCTCTGTGTCTAACTCATCTAGTGGCGACTTGGAGAACTTTTGTGTCTAGCTAAAGGTTTGTAAAGGCACCAATCAGCACCCTGTCAAAACAGACCAATCAGCTCTCTGTAAAATGGACCAATCAGCAGGATGTGGGTGGGGTCGGATAAGGGAATAAATGCAGGCTGCCCTAACCAAGAGTGGCAACCGGCCTGGGTCCCTTTCCACACTGTGGAAGCTTTGTTCTTTCGCCCTTTGCAATGAATCTTCCTGAGGGTCACTCTTTGGGTCCTCACTGCCTTTATGAGCTGTAACACTCACCGGGAAGATCTGCAGCTTCACTCCTGAGGCCAGCGAGACCATGAACCCACCAGAAGGAAGAAACTCCGAACATGTCCGAACATCAGAAGGAACAAACTCTGGACACATCATGTTTAAGAACTGTAACACTCACCGTGAACGAAAGTCAGTGAGACCAAGAACTCACCAATTCCGGCCACAATGGGAGTGGTTTCTCATGGTTTAGCACCATATAAGAGATGCTTGCTTGTCCTTCACCTTCCACCGTGATTGTAAGTTTCCTGAGGCTTCCCCAGAAGCAGAAGCCTGTATAGCTCGCAGAACCATGAGTCAATTAAACCTCTTTTCTTTATAAATTACCTAGTCTCAGGTATGTCTTTATAGCAATGCAAGAATGGACTAATACAGGGTATAAGCAAAAGACCTTGGGAAGGGCTTACCTGGGGTAATAAACAAAGCTTTGCCCTCAACCCTACCTTTCACCCCATCTGGAATGTAGATACCATGTCCTGGAAGGCACAGCAGCCACCCTGTGGTCATGAGACAGAAAGGCACAAGCTAAAAATAAAGATGGAAAAGCAGAAAAATAAATGTAGCCTGGATCCCTGAGGATTTTGAGGAGCCATTAAGTATTATTTTATTTATGGTAAGAAGTAATGGCTAGGAGGGCCGGGCGCAGTGGCTCACGCCTGTAATCCCAGCACTTTGGGAGGCCAAGGTGGGCGGATCATGAGGTCAGGAGATCGAGACCATCCTGGCTAACACGGTGAAAACCTGTCTCTACTAAAAATACAAAAAATTAGCCGGGCGTGGTGGTGGGCGTCTGTAGTCCCAGCTAGTCGGGAAGCTGAGGCAGGAGAATGGCGTGAACCTGGGAGGCGGAGCTTGCAGTGAGCCGAGATGGCGCCACTGCACTCCAGCCTGGGCGACAGCGCAAGACTCCCTTCTCAAAAAAAAAAAGTAATGGCTAGGAGGAAATCAGTATTCTCCTGGTAATATAACTAAATAATCTCAAAATACTTTCTAGTATATAACCCTTCTTGGGACGTTTTTCAAGGAAATAATCCTTATCATAAAATTTATTCGTAAATATGCTTATTACAAAACTGTTACCAAATTATTGAAAATAACTTAAAATGTCCAATAATATGTAAACAGATCATCCATCCATGTCTTCTGACTCTGGAATCAGTAAAGTTCTCCTCCCTGGTACCAAGTTCTTGGTCAATTGCTCTAAGAAACTGTCTCCTACAATGGACATTTGTCTCCCTCTCTGGGGCATATGCTGGCTATTTCATTTACTGCCCATCAGAGCAGAGGGCTTTGGGATGCTTTGCACCGTTCTTCCTGGGACCACCTCTAGAAAGCCATTCAACACAAATACACAGCAGATAACAGCACAGACTGGATGTGACATGTAGTAGTGACAGCTAGGGGAAAAGGTTTATTGCAGAGGGATTCAATCTCAGAGCATTTGGGGAAGAACTCTGACTTGGCACAACAAGAGCAGCTGTGTGCCATGCCATTTAGTCCCCTGTCAAGGAACTTTCCGAGATTTTCCTTCTTTCTGTCCTGATTACAGACAGGAGATACCATCATAATTGAAGAACATGAAGCCAGGCAACAGTACTTTCACTCATTAAAGATTTTTTTCAACTGACAACTCATCTCTCAGCTATTTAGAGAAAAGGGCTCAGCCCTAGCAAGTCAAAGGTATTCAACAATGAGAAACATTTATAACAAAGGGGAAGGGAATGTGAATCACTTACTGGAGCCCCGAGGCTGGTTGGTTCTGGAAACCTTGGAAGCCTGTTTTGACCTTGTTATTCACTTCAGTCACTCTTCGTGCCTCTATGCCAACTCCAACTCTTACATTTCAGGTTCATTATTCTGATGCAGAAAGTTGACCAGAACCCACAAGGGGCCTGACTTTGGGTCTACGAGCCTGCGAAAGTTGACCCCTAAATGTGATGTTTTCTGAGGCTCAAATACACTTGAGACAGGGAAAAGACTAACAAAGAATCACATTACAGTGTGGATTGGGATCACTGGCTAACTTTAATCAACTGATGTCAGCATACACAAAATCAATAGATTTCGTTGCTGTGTCCTCAACATTTGGTAAAAAGGAGAGAGGGGAAATACAAGTATATTCAGTTACCTCCATACCTGTCTCTTGGAATAATTGCTTATCCTGAAAATGCTATAGATGTGGTTTCCACAAAGACTTGTAAGTAGGAAATGAGAAGACTCTATGAGACCCTAGGATCTCAGAGATAGAGATATTTGCAAATGCAAATAGCTCATCACAGGGTGGCCAATCTCTTGTGGGGAGCCATGACCCTTTTCCAATAATCCACCCTACCTCTTTGCCTCAAAGTCTTCGTAAGAACCATCTTCTGATCTACGACTGAGTGTATAATATGTCTGTAACTAAGCAAATGGGGGCAGAATTAATTAAATCACTGCTAGAAGCAATCCTTGTCAAGTACTAGTCTACAGTTACAAAATAATATGTAAAGTATAATCCATTTTTGAATAAAAATACAAATAGATGCATGATAGAAAAGGCTAAGTAGCAAAATGTTGTGTGGTTAGCTGTAGGTGGTCATTTATATGTGATTTTAAAAATTCAGCTATATTTTCCAGAGTATGTACAATGTAATTAAAATACAATGTTTTCTTAAAAGGAGAAAATCATGGGGAAAGAATGATTCCAAGCCACCGGTATTGATTTTTGTGCCAATGCATAATCCATTCCCAAGCAACCAGCAGAATGCCCTGAATGCTTCCAAGTCCCTACAGTTGCAGAATTGCAACCTTTGTTCAAATGGATGAAGGTGTGGTCTTAATTCAATTTGCAACAAGATTCACCTCAACTCCAATTTCACTTCAGGGCCTTAAGCAAAAGCAAAGATCAGCAACTGAATGGAACAGAAAAGAGGAGAAACCCAGAAATCCTGGGAGAAGCCCAGTGACCATCCCTGATGCCCCTAAATTCTCCCAGAGCAATGAGAGCTGCCCTGCCGCAGGCTAAGCATGTGACGCCCAGCAGCCCAACAGGAAGCCCACCAGATTACTCCCTACTCCATGGACCCCCTCTAATGACAGGCAGCTTCAGAATCCCTCAGCTGGTGTGCGCTCCTGACATGATCAACCACACCATGCTGAGAGGTGAGCATGGCAAAATAGTTTTTCTTAGACCCCTGGCCCTATCAAGAGCTGAGGATGAAGCTCCCACTGAAGCTCTGACTCCAGCTTGGTCCCTCATCCACAGCTTCCTTGTCCCGAGCTCATTGACAACTTCCCTGCCTTTTCTGTTCCTCCTCTCCCTGCCTTCCTGGGACTGGACCTGGAGTTCCTTCTGTGAAAGACATTGGCAGAATCTACAGTCATCTCTGCAGGGTGCCAGCTGAACGCCCGCCTATCTGTTTGCCGATGCTGGTCAAGCGTAAGGCTTGCTCCAATAAATTGAGTAAGAAATGAAAATCTTCAAGCCATGACAATTCAGCTCTGTGCCAGCAAAAGAGACTCCAGGCTCTGGAAAATCCTGAGGGCCTGACTTCCTATGAAATAACTTTTCTTCTGAAAAAGAATAACCTTTGAGAAACTGTGTGATTCATGTTCTCAACAAGATTCAAGCAAACATCACAGTTAATTCCAAGAAACCTTTCTCGAATGTCAACATATGAAACAAAGAACCCTGGTGTGAAATGGGAAGCCCAGTTGCTGAACACAAAGCATCAGTGGTCACTCTGGAATGTGAACCTGGACTTCCTCCATCCATGATGCACACCCTCGAGGCTGGTTTTATGAGCCGCATGTGACAGTTTACAATCTGGTTACTTAACCATAATACATAGTCTGCAGATCCCTTCCTTTCTGGAAGGAGATCCTGTGTGGAGAACTGAGAACTCTGAGCTCTGTCCCCAGTGAGCAAGAAACTTGTCTATGGTTTTTCCGAAATGCAACCCATTGTCTCCCAGGCCCCACTACTCAACAACAAGTGGTTCTCCCAGGAACATGCAAATATGCAGCTACATTCTTTCAGTCGGTTCTTTCCTTGTCTGTTTTCTTTCTGACCAACTAGAATGTGAGCTCCCGAGGGCAGGGACTTGTCTGTCCAGTTCACTCCATGTTGCCCACATGAAGCATCATCTGCGTTTAGTAGAGGCTCGATTAGGAAGTCGTGGATGAGGGAACTGGATGTCGCTTCTGCCCATGCCTTGTCCATGAGCATTACTCGGGTGGGGTGACAACTCTCTTTCCAAATCACATTGCCCTTGACATTCACTAAAATTGGCTTTTCAGCACCCATCTGGATGGGGAAGGAGAAACGGATGAGGCAGTAGAATTTACAAACATGTGTTTATGGGTTGGAAGGGAACTAACAATAAAATCTGTATCCCCAAGGGATGGTCCAGTCTGGAAAGGGAGAGGGGTCTGTCAATGCAGTGGAGGAAAGGCACCAAGACCACCTCCTACCTTCCATTCCCTCTGCACACTGGACAATCGTGTCCTGTAGTGAGAAAAGCCAATTGTTTCAGTCAAGGCTTCCAGTCTTATTCTTGGCATACAAACATGTGAAAATAGACGTGTCAGTCATTTTCACGACTGCCAGGGTGGCTGCCAAGTAACCAGCAGGAGCAGGAGTGGAAGCTGACGTGGGAACCGTGCACCTGCTATTTTCCCATTAACATGTTGCTGTTTGGGGGCTACAATTCTGCCAACTTGTCGGAAGATTTTATCTGTTTATAATGCGTGAATTCTGTTTTTTTTATGACTGTTCAAAAAAAAAAAAAAGAAACAGAAGAGCCCCCCTCGGTTATATTACCTTGGCATTCTTTTGAACGTTCATCTGCATTAGGAAGGGTTGATGGTAAAGTTGATGACTATTTTGGCTCTCCAGTTCAGATCTGCTTGCATCGTTCTTCCCCAGCCTCACCCAGCCTGAGAAACATCCTCTTCTCCTGCTCTCAGTATCTGAATACCTAAAAATATGGCCGGGCACAGTGGCTCATGCCTGTAATCGCAACACTTTGGGAGGCCGAGGCAGGTGGGTCACAAGGTCAAGAGTTCAAGACCAGCCTGGCCAAGATGGTGAAACTCCGTCTCTACTAAAAATACAAAAATTAGCCAGGTGTGGTGGCAGGCACCCGTAATCCCAGCTACTCGGCAGGCTGAGGCAGGAGAATCACTTGAACCCAGGTGGCAGAGGTTGCAGTGAGCACAGATCATGCCACTGCATTCCAGCCTGGGTGACAGAGTGAGACTGCATCTCAAAAATAAATGAATAAATAAAAATATTAGGGGGATTCAGTATTATCCCTATTTTACAGATGAGAAAACTGAGGCCCAGCAAGGTTAAGTGACTTGCCCAGAGTTCTGTGGCCTACAAATGGTGGAGTTAGGGTTGGAAACCAGGCGGCTTGTTCCACGGCCGTGTGCTGTTGCGAATGGCTATGCCTTGCTGAGATTAGTGTATACGCCAGATCAATCATTCAGAGATGGGGTTTTAGGAAAACAACAAGCAAACCGAAAGAGGATGCCCAGTAAAATTTGAATTTTACATAAATAACAATATTTTTTAGTATAAGCATATCCCGTGGGATATTTGGGACATACTTTCACTTAAAAATTTGTGTTGTTTATCTGAAATTCAAATTTAACTGGGCATATTGTATTTGATTTGTCAGCCTAGCATTGGAAGTAGATGACTAGTTTGGAGATCCAGGAATCTGGGGGTTGGGGTGACCTGAGGATGAGAGATGGATGTCAGTCAAGACAAGCAGGTTGGTAGAAGCAGCCTGGAGCGTCTTCTCATCTTGACCACCAGTCTGACTTCCTAGAAGAGATGCTGATGGGACTCCAGGGGAAATGTTTGTGCCCTCTGCATGCATTCCCATGTGCGCGCGCACACACACACACACACACACACACACACACACACACACACACACACCATGTATACCCTCCTGGCTCTCTATCTAGAATGTCCAACTCATCAGGAGCAAGTTGCATGCCCTAGTGAAGCTTAGTGCCTCTGCTGTGCAGATGGGAGGCAAAGTCAACTTAGGAGGCTTTAGAGCACTCCAGGCAGCCTGTAGGCCCCATCTCCCAAGAGCCTATGCTTTTATTTTATTTTTGTTTTTGTTAAAGACAAGGTCTCGCTATGTTGCCAAGACTGGAGTGCAATGGTGTGATCATAGCTCTCTGAAGTCTGAAACTCCTAGGCTTAAGAGATCCTCCGACTCAGCCTCCCGAGTAGCTGGGACTACAGCCATCAGCCAGCCATGTGCCACCATGCTCAGCTAAGGTGTTTTTTGTTTTTTGTTTTTTAAGAGAGACAAGGGTCTTGCTATGTTGCCCGGGCTGGTCTTGATCTCCTGGGCTTAAGCAATCCTCCCATCTCAGCTTCCCGAGTAGCTGAGGATTACAGGTGTGCACCACTGTGCCTGTGAGCCCATGCTTTTGAATGAGAGGGTGCTAGTAGGCTATTGTGTGGCACAGCCAAGCTTCCTTTCCAGGCATTATTTGTCTGTGGATGTGAAGCATTTCCCAGCAATCAGTGATGTGTTCTGTGTATTTCTGTCCACACTGCATTTGCAAAAATCCCTCATAGATGCTGGGATGTGGTTAATTTCTGGTTTCACTTTGTAATGAAGATGCACATGTTTTCTATTTTATGTTTTGGTTGTACATGTGTCTATGAACATGGAGACAGATGTGGACATATAGATTAATAGTCGCTTTGAAGACAATTTGAGGTGGTTTATGCTGTGGCTGTTTAAATGAGAACAATGGGGAGGGAGAAGGAATCCCATGCTCCCTTGAGGTCCTTCCACCTGTATCAGAAACCCCACATCTCAGGTCCTCAACCAGATTGTAAGATTCTCAAACACAGGACAGGTTTTACTTACCTAATGCTTCCCAGAGATGCCCAGTAGAGAGCCTTCTACATCTTTCTGTATTTTTCCATTAGCTGATTTGGAAAACCTGATGAAGCAAATACTGTTTGGTTGAAACAATTTACATTGCTCTAGGCAATGCTATTCCTCAGCCAAATGAATTAGATGATTAATAAGTATAACACGTAATTGAATTCAAAGTCCATGTTTGCCATCCCCTAAGCAGAGGAGGTTTCATTGTATATTGTTATTGATGGAAAGAAACTGAGGTACTTTGGCTAAACAAAAGAGGGTACAGATGGCATTGTGCTTCAACTACACAAAAGGAGCCTGCTTATATACATGCTTGCTGCATGCCAATTGCTGCTCTCTGGTATTTTAGTGGAGAAAGGAGATTTTTTTAAAGACGCTAACTTAAGTATCAACAAAGAAGTGATTTATCTTTGTATCAGAATTTTGGCTTGGAGCACAATCAGGATTTTGGGTCTGTTTGGGGCTAAGTAGAAATATATGTGAGACCAAAATACGTTTTCATGAACCTTCAAAACTACACACAGTGAAAGAAATATTAGCTTCAAAAATCAAAGTGATTGGATTTTCTAGAATCTGTACAATATGATGAGAAAATGTATGCAATACACATAAACCAGAATAGCCTTCCTTGTTCAGTGTTAACACTTTTTATAAGAAAGTATTAGACTTATTGATTTAGCAACTACATAATTATTAGTACTTGAAATACAGACTTATAGATACTAAGAAGTCAGAGTCACTCATTCAAAATGTGAGCATAAATATGACTTCCGTTAGCAATACCGGATTCCTGGATAGAATGGCCCAGTCTAGTCATCCCAGCAGGTCCAAGTGGCAAACCACGTCAACACCAGAAGGGGCCCTTACAAATCCAAACAGAAACTTCTTTCTAAACCAAATCATTTGGAAAACACCTGAGCAATCCACGAAGTTTTTTTACTGAGGTGCAGACATTCCAAAAGCTAAGCAAATATTCCTGTAATGAGCGCCCCAAGCCCATCAGCCATGGACCTGTGATTACTTCAACAAGTCAGGATTTCAACCAGGTCAGGGTTGAAGAAGAATAATTTTGGTCTAAGCACCTGGCATTGGTTCTTATGCGTGGTCAAACTATATATAGGTGGATGCCACCAGTCTTTAGTTGAATTGGGCAAAGAACTCTGAGTTCAGTAGGGGTGTGTGTGTATGTATGTGTGTGTGTGTGTATATTTGAAATCTTTTTCATCTGTAATGAAATCTATTTTTTAGATGTCCTTCTTGTCTAAGTGCAGCTAAGAGACAGAGAGACTGCCCATACTAAGAGTTTGGGGTGTTTGCTCAGGGCAGGGGTACAAGGCACACCTACTCCTCACCCAGTGCATGCTGAGGGGATGGAGGACTTAGATGACTCCTGAGATCGCTGCTATAACCAGAGAGGGAAGGGGCAAGCCTGCATTCTTGTCAAGGTGAGGATAATTCTGGCCTCATGTGACCCAGCTTTGCTGATCCTACCAGGGGAGCATAACTGAAATAACCGCTATCCCCATGGCGTTCTGTTCCTGGTCCTGTCCACTGAAGAGATTGTGGGTGTCTCTAAGAGATGGTGGGTGTCACCTGCCGTGAGTTGGCCACCCTCATGGGCTTCTTTGTTACTGGCTATCAAAGTCCTGAGAACCGTGATGTGATACCCCTGCATTCATCCCTGCTAAAATTCTAATGAAAAGCCACTTCTCTCAGATCATCATGTGGGGTGGTAGATTTCACCTGTTGACAGATTCCTAGGGATAGATGTGGACTTGGAAGCCAGGAGGACCTGGGTTCAAATCCCTACTCATCCACTTATGGGCAAAAGAGCCTGGAAAACTTACTTACTCTAAAAACCACTGTTTCATTGTCTATAAAGATGCAGATAATAACAATGACAATAGAATTTTATATGGACTGAATGAGCTAATCCAGTATAAATATGTAACACCAGGTATGATTTGGTAAAAAAGCATCATTTTATAAACATAGGGAGCAACTGAGGTTGAGGAAAGGCAACAGAGTTCTATTACCTTTCAGATCTCGGTACATGTCAATATCAATTTTGTAATGTCATTCAACAAAACAAGTATATACTGAGTTCTTATTAGGTGTCAGGCACAAATTCCAGGAGTTGGGTAAGACAGTCAGTGTCCCTACTCTCAGGAAGCTTACATTTTAATAAAGAAAGAAAGGAAAGAAGGGAGACAGGGAGGGAGGAAAAGAAAAAATAAAATCTAATTAATGTAGCAGTACAAACACTCAGGCATTATGACAGGGGTGACTTCTGCAAAGCCCCACTGATATGGTTTGGCTGTGTCCCCACCCAAATTTATCTTGTATCATAGCTCCCATAATTCCCACGTGCTGCGGGAGGGACCCGGTGGGAGGTAATTGAATCATGGGGGCAGTTTCCCCCATACTGTTCTCATGGTAGTGAATAAGTCCCACAGATCTGATGGTTTTATAAAGGGAAACCCCTTTCGCTTGCTCTCATTCTCTCTTTGCCGGTCACCATGTAAGGTAGCCTTTTGCTCCTTTTTCATTTTCTGCCATGATTGTGAGGCCTTCTTAGCCATGTGGAACTGTGAGTCAGTTAAACCTCTTTCCTTTATAAACTACCCAGTCTTGGGTATGTCTTTATCAGCAGCATGAAAATGGACTAATATACCCCCTCACCCTAACCCTAACCCTAACCAAACAACTTTAATTTTGTCAGAAATAACCAGCATTGGTTTTCTCGGTAGTCACCACCAAATTTCTCACCATTGCATCTGGAAAAGTGGAAACAGCATTCTAGGACCCTGCCAAGGATGGGAAGGCCAGGAGGGGTGTGGCCTGTGTCTTAAGAACAATCTGTCTGTAACCAAACACGGTTGTTCATCTTTAGGAAATCCCTGCTGCCCTAAGCTAAGATTGTGGATGTGAAAATGTCACACTTGCTGGAAGAGGGAGCTTAACCTCGGAGAGAGCATTTCTGAGGCTTCTGTGGCATCTGTTAAGTCTTCAAACACATAGGACCCTCTCCAAGTCAAGCGACGAGAAAGGGCATTTTTCGCCACGGCTTGCTGCAGCACGTTTCAGGGAGCATGTGTGGAGCCCGCTGATGGGGACAATACCTGGCAGCTGCCAAAGCTGCCAAACACATTCACTGTGGGATTCTGTGGCTGAAGCACATGTCCTGTGTGTCACAGGATATGAGACAGTGAGGAGGCGGAGGGTAGGGAGAGGGCAAGGCACTCCAGAGGCTGCAGCAAAGGAGAGGGGGGATGCCTTATTTCTCTTAATTTTTAACCTATATAGGCAATTTTGCAATAAAATGGATTGGCTACCAAGTATATTTCCCTAGAGCTCATGAAGCGTTGGGTCCTTTGATTGCAGAAATCCAAAGACAACAAGAAGAAAATTCAACTCAAGATCCATATTTCAATTTGCCATTCATGGTTTGTAGTGATTGGTCTGAGCCTTTGAGTAATCTAATGGTGAAACATGGTTGCACTCTAGAAAAGCTGTAGTTTACAGCAAAAACCAAGGAGCTATGGGCAAAAATTTAATCACTTCAAAAAGAAGTAATTCACCTGGAATCGTCTTTCCTGCAGGCAGTGAGACATGTGCAAACAGGCCCTGAGCTATAGGTAAGAACACCCAGGTGTTGGGGCTGCCCCTGCTGCTTATCAGATCCCTGAGCCATCCATGCCCCACCTGGAAATACCATGAGAACCTGTTGAATGAGGTTCTTTGCAAGCCACAGAACACAATATGAGGATGAAAGTTTCTTTATAGTTGAATTTGTATAGTATCCATTGACAGCACAGTTCATATGGGACCACAAACAGAGATTCGTGTACCATGCACCCAGCACTATGCAACATGCACCATGCACTAAGCAGCAGGCACCATCGCTGACTTGGGGTTAAAGATAAACACATGCCAGGCCAGGCAAGGTGGCTCACGCCTGTAATCCCAGCACTTTGGGAGGCCGAGGTGGGCGGATCACGAGGTCCAGAGTTGGAGACCAGCCTGGCCAACATAGTGAAACCCCATCTCTACTAAAAATACAAAAAATTAGCCAGGTGTGGTGGCAGATGCCTGTAGTCCCAGCTGCTCGAGAGGCTGAGGCAGGAGAATCACTTGAACCTGGGAAGTGGAGGTTGCAGTGAGCTGAGATTGTGCCATTGCACTCTAGCCTGGGTGACAGTGCAAGACTCCGTCTGAAAAATAAATAAATAAAAATAAACACAAGCCAAATAATAACAGAGTGTTGGATAAGAAGGTAAAGTTAGTTGGGCCTCTTGACCAGAATAAAAATTCGTTCATTTGACCAACATTTACATCTTTCGTACTTATTTTATATGAGGTGTCCTATGCTCTCTGAGAAATCCAAAGCCGAATCAGAAACAAGTCCTGCTGTCAGGGAGGTGATAATTTAGTAAAGAATGTAAATTCATATACGAATATCTATAGCACGAAGTGGTATTATGCATTTTACTCAGGCCTTGGTCACTGGGTATAAAAACTATTCAGGAGAGGAAAAGCTGTCACAGGAGCTCTGCTTGGTAACCTCCCAGCCCCAGCCCCAGCCTCAGCCTCAGCCTCAGCCTCACCTCAGCCCCAGCCCCAGCCTCACCTCAGCCTCACCTCAGCCTCAGCCCCAGCCTCACCTCAGCCTCAGCCTCACCTCAGCCTCACCTCAGCCTCAGCCTCAGCCTCAGCCTCACCTCAGCCTCAGCCTCACCTCAGCCTCACCTCAGCCTCAGCCTCAGCCTCAGCCTCAGCCTCAGCCTCACCTCAGCCTCAGCCTCACCTCAGCCTCACCTCAGCCTCAGCCTCACCTCAGCCTCAGCCTCAGCCTCAGCCTCAGCCTCACCTCAGCCCCAGCCTCACCTCAGCCTCAGCCTCACCTCAGCCTCACCTCAGCCTCAGCCTCAGCCTCAGCCTCACCTCAGCCCCAGCCTCACCTCAGCCTCAGCCTCACCTCAGCCTCACCTCAGCCTCAGCCTCACCTCAGCCTCACCTCAGCCTCACCTCAGCCTCAGCCTCACCTCAGCCTCAGCCTCACCTCAGCCTCACCTCAGCCCCAGCCTCAGCCTCAGCCCAGCCTCAGCCTCAGCCTCACTCAGCCTCAGCCTCAGCCTCAGCCTCACCTCAGCCTCACCTCAGCCTCACCTCAGCCTCAGCCTCACCTCAGCCTCAGCCTCACCTCAGCCTCACCTCAGCCTCAGCCTCAGCCTCAGCCTCAGCCTCGCCTCAGCCTCACCTCAGCCCCAGCCTCACCTCAGCCTCAGCCTCACCTCAGCCTCACCTCAGCCTCAGCCTCAGCCTCAGCCTCACCTCAGCCCCAGCCTCACCTCAGCCTCAGCCTCACCTCAGCCTCACCTCAGCCTCAGCCTCAGCCTCAGCCTCACCTCAGCCCCAGCCTCACCTCAGCCTCAGCCTCACCTCAGCCTCACCTCAGCCTCAGCCTCACCTCAGCCTCACCTCAGCCTCACCTCAGCCTCAGCCTCACCTCAGCCTCAGCCTCACCTCAGCCTCACCTCAGCCCAGCCTCAGCCTCAGCCCCAGCCTCAGCCTCAGCCTCACCTCAGCCTCACCTCAGCCTCAGCCTCACCTCAGCCTCACCTCAGCCTCAGCCTCACCTCAGCCTCAGCCTCAGCCTCACCTCAGCCCCAGCCTCAGCCTCACCTCAGCCTCAGCCTCACCTCAGCCTCACCTCAGCCTCAGCCTCACCTCAGCCTCACCTCAGCCTCAGCCTCACCTCAGCCTCACCTCAGCCTCAGCCTCACCTCAGCCTCACCTCAGCCTCACCTCAGCCTCACCTCAGCCTCACCTCAGCCTCAGCCTCACCTCAGCCTCACCTCAGCCTCAGCCTCACCTCAGCCTCACCTCAGCCTCACCTCAGCCTCAGCCTCACCTCAGCCTCACCTCAGCCTCAGCCTCACCTCAGCCTCAGCCTCACCTCAGCCTCACCTCAGTCTCAGCCTCAGCCTCAGCCTCAGCCTTACCTCAGCCTCACCTCAGCCCCAGCCTCACCTCAGCCTCAGCCTCACCTCAGCCTCACCTCAGCCTCAGCCTCACCTCAGCCTCACCTCAGCCTCACCTCAGCCTCAGCCTCAGCCTCACCTCAGCCTCACCTCAGCCTCAGCCTCACCTCAGCCTCAGCCCCAGCCTCAGCCCCAGCCTCACGTCAGCCCCAGCCTCACGTCAGCCTCAGCCTCACCTCAGCCTCAGCCTCAGCCACTCCCACCCTGGGGCTCTGGGAGTGTCCTGAAGGTTCTGCTGAGGTGCTCAGGAAACCATTCCCCTGGTCTCCTCCGCGGGATTCACCACCGTCCTCCTCTCGTGAAGAGCTCTCTGGCAATGTTCCTATGGCAGCTCTGCTCCCAACACCCACAGAAGACACGGTCAGAGAGAAAGCCTGTAACTGTGATCTGTACACATCCTCCTGCCCTCACTTTCTGTTAGCAGGATCCTCATTTTCTACAGGAAACTGTTTCCTCCCACTCATCATAACCAGAGCATTCTGGTGTGACTGTCAATCTGCATCCCTCATCCCTCTGGCCTCTGATCAGTTCCCAGTCCCTAGGGCACAGAGGCCCTTGCCAAGCCAATCCCAACCTTGTATGGACTAAAACTCTCAGGTCACTAAGCTAGAATGAGAATAGCTGGAGCCGCCAATGGCCACATCTCCTGCTGCAGCAAGAAAAGCTCACTGCATGGCCAGGCATGGTGACTCACGCCTGTAATCCCAGCAATTTGGGAAGCTGAGGCGGGTGGATCACTTGAGGTCAGGGGTTCAAGACCAGCCAGGCCAACATGGTGAAACCCCGTCTCTATTAAAAATATAAAAATTAGCCGGGCGTGATGGCGGGCTCCTGTAATCCAAGCTACTCGGGAGGCTGAGGCAGGATAATCGCTTAAACCCAGGAGGCGGAAGTTGCAGTGAGCTGAGATCACGCCGCTGCACTCCATCCTGGGTGATAGAGCGAGACTCTGTCTCAAAAAAAAAAAAAAAAAGAAAAAGAAAAGCTCATTCCAGTTGGAGAGAAAGTGCCCAAGCCGGAGGAAAACAGAAAGGAGAGAAAGCCACACTTGAAGGTACCATTTGGATCCTGGGATCCAGCTTTTCCAGAGGCCGACTCTAACTTCTGCCTTCCCAGATGGGTGAGCCAAAAAGATCCTCCTTTCAGCTCATGCTGATCCACATTCACTTTCTCCCGTCTTCCAGCATCATTCCTGCTGCTTCCAGCTGGCCTGGATGTCCCCACTGGAGCCGTCAACACCAACACACAGGCCTCTGAGGGCTGCACCAAGACCCTGGAGCTAGTCTTCACTCAAAAAAGATCAGATCTAATGAGGTTATCTTTTTCTTTTTTTTTCAGATTCAGATGCCCAGGTATCTGGTGTCTTTAAGCCCCTTGTCATTGACCTCTTTTTGTGCCCCAGCTTGCTCTCCTAAGGATGAGTTCTTGTCTAAGAGGCTCCACGATCTCCCAGGTACATAGAAGGTTTAGCTTGGAACCTTCACCCCGTGAGTCCCACAGACACACTTGGGCTTGTCTGAGTTCAAAGATAAGATAGTTTAGGCTCAAGATGGGGGTCTTTTTGCAGAAAGAGGATACAGAGAAAGTGCTATAGCAGTTAGAAAATGAGGGATGATTTCTGGGTGATGGAAGTGTAGCTGCTTTTGTGCTTCATGACGATGTGGCGTTTGCAGTAAGTTTGTGGGAAAGATAGAATTCTACCACTAAAGGCATGAGCAAAGGAAAATGGAGGATATATTATAGCGACCTAGAGAAAGAGCACACTGGAAAGACACATAAATGCCTAATTGTAGCTGTCATAGAAGACCTCAGGTGCCACTGGAAGGGTTTACTCTTTGTGATACCAGTAGGGAGCCATTGCAGGCCTCGGACCAGGGATCAGGGAGGGCGGGGGAATCAGAGACCTCTGTTTCAAGCAGGCATGTGTGGTTTCCCTTAAAACTTGAACTGAGCCTGCCTCTGGATGAGCCCCTTTTCTCCCATGGCTGTGCCGAGCCAGCAGGCTCAGCTCAAGGCAGAGCCAAGAGCAACCCTGCAAAGATAGAGGGTCTGCATGCTGGGAGGCAGTGTTGTCTACTTTCCTCCTGTAGGACCCAGTGAATCCAGAGCATAGAAACCTGGTGAGTTCCAGCAGGGTGGTGGGGATGCGCAGACACAGAATCGAGGGGCTCAGTGGTGGGCTGAGGATCTGCGACGTCTCCAGAGGCAGCCAGAGCAACATGGCCAGAGTGACTGCTGGGTTGAAAGGAGCCCTGGGTGAGTGCTCAGGTTCCCTTCACCTTTCACCCTGGGTACCTCATTCTGCTGTATCTCCTTCCACTTCTCTGCCATCACCATTTCTTGTCACTGGCTCTTATCAATTCATATTTAATTGCACTTAGTTCTCTCTAATGTAAAAGAAATTTCTCTCGCTGGGTGTGGTGGCTCACGCCTGTAATCCCAGCACTTTGGGAGGCTGAGGCAGGCGGATCATGAGGTTAGGAGTTCGAGACCAGCCTGGCCAACATAGTGAAACCATGTCTCTACTAAAAATACAAAAATTAGCTGGGCATGGTGGCGCATGCCTGTAATCCCAGCTACTCGGAAGGCTGAGGCAGGAGAATCACTTGAACCCAGGAGGCGGAGGTTGTGGTGAGCCGAAATCACGCCACTGCACTCCAGCCTGGGCAATAGAATGAGACTCCGTCTCAAAAAAAAAAAAAAAAAAAAAAAAAAAAAAAAAAAAAATTTCTTCCCTGACTGCACCCTCCTGTCCATTCACTTTCTATCATATTCTTTCCTGTTGGTCTTGAAAGAGTTGTGTACCCTCGCCATCTTCACTTCCTTACATACTATCCTCAACCTTTACATGCGGCTTCTATTTCCGTTACCATAGAGCCAGTTTTTTCCAGTTCTACCCCTTACAACACCAGCCGTATCCCCTCACTGATTTGTGAAACATTTTATTTGTATGCATTAACTAGTCTGTAATATTGCTAGAGGGTCAGGATCTAGGGCATTCTCGTTAAAGGAGTTGCTAAAAAGAGGAATAGATTTGGTATCCCACCTCTTGAGTCCTGGGATAAATTATAAGCCATGTCTGTCCCTGTTATCTTTAATTCTTCCTTTTGCCTCCTTCTTATCAAGCCACATGTCTCTTGATTTGGAATTAATCTACCTGGTGTAATGACTAACATTTACTATTTCAGAAAATTAACTTTGATCCTTGTTCTATATCAAGATAGGTGCTCACAGAGCACAATAGCATTCTTTCTTCAGTTGCCTCCCCAAAACCCCGATGGGAAAGGGTGGAAGTTTTACACTGTGGGAGCTCCCGACATGTTTTAAAGAATGTTACAGGTCGGGCATGCCTCGGCCCGTTCTCTTCCCACTGAACAAGGAGCTAAGGCTGACTGTGGAGTCTTGGGCATCCTATACTGAAGACTTCAGCATCACTTCTGCCATTTTTTTCTTTCATATCTTGGAAGACAAGAGGCCCCTCTTACTGTTTAAGGTCATTGCCTTCACCTGTAGTTTGGACACACTCTCCAGGAAGGTGTTTCATAGGAAGGGTGACTGCACAATTTGTTGTCTTCACCAAGACACTTGGGAAAGTCAAACAGGGCACCAACTCAACTGAATACTGACACAGCAGGTACATGTGAGGATTGACCCAGGAAACTGGTATGTGTGGCCACCCGATCTACAGCAATTTCTTCCCTTTTTGATACTTACAGTCTGGTCCCTAAACAGACATTTTTTCCTCCAGCAGATAGACTAACGTGGCCCAGTCCCTCTCCTCTTCATGACTGTGTGTTTCTGTCTCTCCCATCCCTTCTTCTGTCAAATACATTCTTATCCTTGTCCTCCATTTATACAGCTGTCTCCTTGTTCTCCTTGGCCCATAGTGACTATTCTATCAGGAAGGGAAGGATCCAGTTTTATTTTCTTCTGGATAGAGAGTCAGTTGTGCCAGCACCTTATATTGAGCAATGATTGTTTTTCAGATGGGCTTGAACTATTACCTTTGTCTTATATTCACTTCTCAAATTTATTGGCATCTATAACTAATTCATTTTCATTTTATTGATCCATTACGTTCTTAAATATTATATATGCATGAAAAACCTCAATGAATTTCAAATAATAAAAACAATCTGCCTTGTCTAACTACAATGAAAAAGAAAATAAACTATACCAATAAAGTACTGATATGATTTGAATGTTTGTCCCCTCCAAATCTTATGTTGAACTATAATCCGCAGTGCTGGAGGTGAGGCCTGGGGACAAGGAGTGGACGTGGGGTTTGGATCATGGGAGTGGATCCCTCATAAGTGGCTAAGTGCTGTCCCTTTGGTAGTAACTGAGTCTCCTTCTGGTAGTTCACACAAGTTATGATTGTTTAAGAGTGTGGCTCCTCCCTATCCTGCTCCCTCTCTCACTATGTGAAGATGCCTGCTCCTGCTTTACCTCCTGCCATGAGTAAAAGCTACCTGAGGCCTCAATAGAAGCTGAGCAGATGCCGACACCATGCTTCCTGTACAGCCTGCAGAGCCGTGAGCCAATTAAACCTTTTTTCTTTATAAATTATTCAGTCCCAGGTATTCCTTAATAGTAATGCAAATGGACTAACACAAGTACCAACAATAAAAATGCAAACAACTGGAGCAAGGAAAAGCCTGCTTGCATCAAAGGCAAATCACAATTTCAGTGCAAAATATTCATAAAATAGCAATAAGAATGCCTCATGTCTAAATAGATGTAATTCAGCCAAAGTTGCCCCTAGAGATAAATTCATAGCCTTCAACATGTTCATTAACTTAAAAATGCATTAAAAATTACACACTTAAGAAGTGAGGAAAAAAGGAAAAACAAAAGAGAAATTAATGGAGAAAATGACAAAGCAACGTAATTGGTGAATAAATCTAAGTGGCAGTTCTTTGAAAAAATTAATAAAATAGAAAAACCATTATTTACTCTAACCAAGAATAATCGTAAAGAGAATACCTGGTGATCACTGTGCTTTCTTGTCACTTTTAAGTATTATAGAAAGTACTAATCAGATCTTAAATGGATGTTTCTGAACCAAGAACATGATGCTTATTTTAAATAGTTTGTTAACTCATTGATTTCTTTCTTTCTTCTTTCTTTTTCTTTTTCTTTCTCTCTTTCTCTCTTTCTTTCTCTCTCTCTTTCTCTCTCTTTCTCTTTCTCTCTCTCTCTGTCTCTTCTTTCTTTCTCTCTCTTTCTTCCTCTTCTTTCTTTCTCTCTCTTTCTTCCTCCTTCCTTCCTTCCTTCCTTCTCTTTTTTTTTGCCACAGGACGATGGAGTTTTGCTCGCTCTTGTTGCCCAGACTGCAGTGCAATGGGGTGATCTTGGCTTACTGCAACCTCCGCCTCCCAGGTTCAAGCAATTATCCTGCCTCAGCCTCCCGAGTAGCTGGTATTACAGGCATGCGCCACCATGCCCAGCTAATTTTGTATGTTTAGTAGACATGGGGTTTCTCCATGTTGTTCAGGCTGGTCTTGAACTCCCAACCTCAGGTGATCCACCTGCCTCGGCCTCCCAAAGTGCTGGGATTAGAGGCATGAGCCAGGACACCTGGCCGATTTATTTCTTAATTGTATACAAGTGCCAAGAATAGTGCCTGGAATATAGTTGGAGCTCAAAAGCCAAGGAATTTCAGGCAAATGGGCACCTCCAACTCCTACATGGGAGTTGTCTCAGACAAGGGCAGTTTGCTTGAATAGTATGAGCATGGGTAGGGTTAGCTGGCCGGTGACAGGTGCCCCCCTCCATGGCATCAGTGACACTGGTATCCATCAACTGCATTGGGACACGCAGCTATACACAGCACCTGTAGCCCAGCTCCTTGGGCCTAGACTATGGCTGGAGTCCAAGTGAAAATCACTTTATCAAGAGGAAGGTTAGTGCATGTGAAATCTAAATAGATCCTTCATGATTATTTTATAAAGTACACCAACTTAAACTTCAGTCAACAGTGTATAAACATACCAATTTTCACAACCCTAACTTGCATTAAATCAAATGTGTCCATTATAAGCTTGCTCTTTATTAAGGTTGGCTTCCCATATCTCTTCACCATCCCCACCCTACCCCATTCCCTTCCTTGGTTAGGAAAGTAAATATTCTGGTTTCTCTGTTAATGCTTATATAGTTGCTATGGAATTTGGATCTCTAATCCTCATGAAATTGTTTTGGATATCACCTGAGGAGGGTATCTAACTACATCTTTTCAAATAGATAGTTAATTATAAAAATGATATATATTTGATAACTTATCCTTCAATGTTTAAAACTGCCACATGTTTTAGTCCATTTTCACACTGCTATATAGAACTACCTGAGACTGGGTAATTAATGAAGAGAAAAGGTTTAATTGACTCACAGTTTCACGTGGCCGAGGAGGCCTCAGGAAACTTACAGTTATGGCAGAAGGCGAAGGGGAAGAAAGACACATTTTATATCGTGGCAGGAGAGAGAGAGAAAGAAGGGAAGTGCCACACTGTTAAACCATCAGATATTGTGAGAACTCACTATCATGAGAACAGCATGGGGGAAACTGCCCCCATGATCCAATTACCTCCAATTACCAGGTCCCTCCATCCACATGTGGGGATTACAACGATGAGACTTGAGGAGGGACACAGAGCCAAACCATATCATCATATTTTCACAATGTTAAGTTGTTGTGCTTTAGATTTGTTTGAATATTGTCTTCCACTTACTGTCTATTCTTGGGCTATTGCCACAGTGTTTTGTTGGAGCACAGAGAACAAGATCCCAAAGCATGGTGCCTTGGCATGCTGAGTGCTTTGAATTAAAGGAAACTGGAAAGCCTCCGAAATCATCCTCAGAACCAAGGTCTCCCTCCGACCTTCTCCTTCTTTCCGCTTCTCTGATCCCTTTTTTCCCCCAAAGCACTAGAGTGGCTTTCTCTTAAGTTCCCTTATCTAATTAAGGGAAGTTCTTAAAACTCTGTCTCTAGTAATATGAACAAATAACCAGGAAACATTAACCACAGGAGAAGAGAAGAGATTAAAACTTGTCACATCTAGATAGACTTTTCATGTATTTTTCTGGAGATAGCTCCAAGAAATCACCTGGGAAACATTATCTGTATAAGACAAGCTTTGTTCACAGTGAAGTTTTGCCTCTCACCTTCACACCACCTCCCCCAGAGCTCACAGGAACTCTTTGTCCAAGGCCATTGTTCCTTGGACTCATTAATTTCCCCCAAAAATCATTTACTACCCCTCACAATTGGCTACATTTCCCCCATTTCCCTCTCCCCTGTGAAGAGGATATGTAAGCTTCAACTCTCTGGTCTTTCTTTGAGTCTCATATTTAAATGGCTACTGTACTTACTCACATTTTAAAAATTGTCTGCCTTTTCTCCTATTGATCTCTCTGTTGTCAGTTTATTCCAGCAAAACATCAGAAAGAATGGAAAGGAAGTTTTCCCTTCACCCCTAAGATACTATTTCCTTGACCCAATAATAATGACACTCCAAGAATCTGTTGTATAGAAGTAATAGCACAAATATATTCCAGGATGTTCAGTATTATTAGTATTGCTAAAAAATAAAATAGAAAAAATTATGAGAAAAAAATGGGGAAGCACTCCATCTCTAACAGAGAAGAATGTCTGAGTACATTACTAAACAGTTGAATAGAGGAACACTATGAAACCATTAAAAATGAGATAGATCTAGGCCGGGCGTGGTGGCTCATGCCTGTAATCCTAGCACTTTGGGAGGCCGAGGCGGGTGGATTATGAGGTCAGGAGATCGAGACCATCCTGGCTAACACAGGGAAACTCCGTGTCCACTAAAAATACAAAAAATTAGCTGGGCATGGTGGCAGGCGCCTGTAGTCCCAGCTACTCAGGAGGGTGAGGCCGGAGACTGGCATGAACCCGGGAGGCGGAGCTTGCAGTGAGCCGAGATCATGACACTGAACTCCATCCAGCCTGGGTGACAGAGGGAGATGCTGTCTCAAAAAAAAAAAAAAAAAAAAAAAAAAAAGGATCTACTTATACTGATGTGGAAATACATTGATGATATATAAATTTTAAAAAATTATATATGTACATACCATACACACACATATATAGATAATGATTTTGATATATAGAAATGTGTCTTTCTATGAGTATAAATAGATCTGAATGGATTTAGAACAGACTCAGGAAGACTACCCATTAACTGTTAAGAGCAGCTATGTATGAGGCAACTGATTAGAAGGGGTAAGTGGTTTTTCTTTTTTTGCTTTCTATAATTTAATTTGAAATTCAGAATAGGTATGATGAGTGATCTCCAAAACAAAAGAACAAGACATAAGTAGATTGTGATATAATGTAAAATATATTTGGTCTTTGTCCCCAGTTCATGTCTTGAAACTATTGTGATTTTCTGAGGGATGGGAGTGTCTTTTTGAGGTGACTTAGGATGGAGCACCCAGATAGCCTCAGAATGGGACTGGTCACCAGAAAGGCCAAGTGGTTAGAACACTGGAACTTTCAGCCCCACTCACCAACCTCTGGGAAGCATGCAGGTGGGCTGGAGGTCAAGCTCTACGAAAACTCTTGGACAGCAAAACGTGATGAGCTTGTGGGTTGCTGGAGGTACTGGGTTGGGGCGGCTCACCCAGGGAGGGCCCGGAAGCCCCACCTCCCATCCATCTCTTCATCTGGCTGTTCATCTTTATCTTTTAGTATCATTCATAATAAAATGGTAAACATAAGTGAGTGCTTCCCTGAGTTCTGTGATCCATCCTAGCAAACTAATTGGACTCAAGGAGGGAGTAGGGGGAACCCTGATATACAGCCAGTCGGTCAGAAGTACAGGAGATAAGCTTCCACTGCAATTGATGTCTGAAGCTGGGGGCAGTGTTATGGGACTGAGTCCTTCACCTGTAGGTTCTGACTCTAAACTCCAGGCAGATAGTGTCAGAATTGAATGAAATAGTAACACACCCAGTGGGTGTCCCCTGGAGAATTGCTCCATGTGAAAAGCAGCTTATTTTCCTTGTGCATAGATGGAGACAGTTCCAGCTGGGTCGACAGGACAGGTGCCATTAAACCACATGAAAGCCACAGGCCCACTTTGATCCTGGCTCCACCTCAGCAGGGTTTAGCTGACAACCCCCAGTCTGGGCTCTGATGAATCAGGTTTGGTTTCTGAAGTGGCCCAGGAAGTTGAAACACTACAGATGCTCAGTCAAGGCCAGGTTCAGAAAGGCCTAAGCCTGTTAGCAGGAGTTGGGGAGAACCACACTGAGGTAGTGGCATGAGGGAAGGGGGACCTGAAACAGGGCTTGCTCCCCGAAACCCCGCACTGGACACAGAGGCCCCTGCCCTCCATTATCTCGAAGGTTCCTTCTGGCTTCTCCTTGTAGTAAGTGTTTCCAAGAATCTTGAACCGTCAGCAGGGGCAGCCTATTGATCATTAGTGGGCACTGACAACTCCACGCCTAAAACTACACATACTAATGGACTTTTCTTGGAGAAAGTTAAAAGCATGGAACATTTTTAAAAAGAATTTTTTGGCTGGGCATGGTAGCTCACACCTGTAATATCAGCACTTTGGGAGGCCTAGGCGGGGGGATCATGAGGTCAGGAGATCGAGACCATCTTGGCCAGCATGGTGAAACCCCATCTCTACTAAAAATACAAAAATTAGCCAGGAGCGGTGGCACGTGCCTGTAGTGCCAGCTACTCAGGAGGCTGAGACAGGAGAATCGTTTGAACCCAGGAGATGGAGGTTGCAGTGAGCCAAGATCGTGCCTCTGCACTCCAGCCTGGGCGACAGAGCGAGACTTTTTGCTTTCATGCCACATCTTATCTCATGAAAATCCCAGATTTTGCAACACCAGAAGGTTCTTTCTTGGAATTATTTTTCCCCTCAAAGAATATCCTAAAATATCTCATAGCAGGGAAAAACAGAAAAATAAATCTGCACACTCAGCAATTAAGCTTTTCCATCCGCTATAAGAGACAGGCAGTAAATGCAAATAAAAGAGCATATAAGCTGCTTCTTCCCCAGCTCAGCTCAGATGGGAGGTGTCATGCACGGTCATCACAGGCAAGAACCCCTCGCTTCCATAGGAATCATAGCTAGTGGCTGGTTTGTAAGCTGGGAGCACTGCAAGGGCAGCGGCATGCCTGTCTAGTGCAGCACTGTCCCCCAGAATTCTGGATGGATATGTGATCTTAACGCCCTTCAATTACAGAGGGATTAGCAAGTGAAACACAGAGTTCAGAAGCACTGACAGGGCCGGGCGCGGTGGCTCACACCTGTAACCCCAGCACTTTGGGAGGCCAATGCGGGTGGATCACGAGGTGAGGAGATCGAGACCATCCTGGCTAACACGGTGAAACCTCGTCTCTACTAAAAATACAAAAAATTAGCCGGGCGTGGTGGCGGGTGCCTGTGGTCCCAGCTACTTGGGAGGGTGAGGCAGGAGAATGGCATGAACCCGGGAGGCGGAGCTTGCAGTGAGCCAAGATAAAGCCACTGCACTCCAGCCTGGGCGACAGAGCAAGACTCTGTCTCAAAAAAATAAAAAAATAAAAAATAGAAAAAAGAAACACTGACACTTAGCTAATGGTAACTTGAGTATAGCACTTGGTCACTCTTTGGGGTTTTTTTGGTTGTTGTTGTTGTTGTTTCTGAGATGGAGTCTTGCTCTGTCACCCAGGCTGGAGTGCAGTGGCGCAATCTCAGCTCACTGTAACCGCCGCCTCCTGGGTTCAAGCAATTCTCCTGCCTCAGCCTCCCAAATAGCTGGGATTACAAGCATGTGCCACCACGCCAGCTAATTTTTGTATTTTTAGTAGAGATGAGGTTTCACCATGTTGACAAGGTTGGTCTTGAACTCCTGACCTCATGATCTGCCCGCCTCAGCCTCCCAAAGTGCTGGGATTACAGGAGTGAGCCACCGTGCCCGGCCAGCACTTGGTCACTCTTTAAACACCTACGCATATGCTATTAATTTTTATCCCCAATATGAGTTTGTCACATGTGCAGGAAAGATATTTTTATTTCAGAAGAGCTAAGTAATCTGCTTAAAGTCACACAGAAGTGAAAGCATGATTAAGTTTTCCTTTTGGACTGATCAATATTCAACATATTGCACATTCTTTTGTTTATTTCCTCTCTCTCTCTCTCTCTAGAATATAACCCCCTATCAGCAAGAACTTTATCTGTTTTATTTATGATTATTTCCCCAGCATCTAGAATAGACCTGGTACTTAGTAGCCATTGAATAAAAATGTGCGTTACTTTTATTACTGTTGTTGTTATCATTGTCATTGCATCATACTTCCCAAGAAAGGCTTCTTCTGGAAAAGTCATCTGAGCTGAGATATGAAGGGTGAGGGGAAGGAACGAGGCCAAAAGTGATGGGTGGAGTTTCAGGCAGATGGAACCACAAGGGCAAACGCCTAGAGGCAGGAAGGAGCATATGGGGAGAATGAGGGGCTAAGAAAAGTCAGTGCTGCTGAGCAGAGAGCAAGCAGGGAGCTCAGTGTCTGGAGAGGAAGCATGGACTCTATGACTATTACAGGCTTCATGGACTGTAGCGGTAGCTGCCCAGCTGGTCTAACCACTCCACATACCCTGCACTGTGACAAAAGCCAACTTTTTAAAATTTTAATCTGTTCAGATCCACCTCTTCCTTGATGTCCACTAAAGCCTTCACACCCTGCTCCAGCCCTGCCAGGCCCAGCCCTCAACAATAGCCAAGGTGATATGGTTTGGCTCTGTGTCCTCACTCAAATCTCATGTCAAACTGCAATTCCCAGTGTTAAAGGAGGAGCCTGGTGGGAGTTGATTGAATCATGGGCACGGACAGCCCCTTTGCTGTTCTTACGATAGAGTTCTCATAAGACCTGGTTGTTTAAATGTGCGTAGCACCTCCTGCTTTGTTCTCTCTCTGCTACTCTACTGTGTGAAGACATGCCTGCTTCCCCTTGGCCTTCCATCACACTTGTAAGTTTCCTGAGGCCTCCCAGAAGCAGAAGCCTGTATAGCTGGCAGAACTGTAAACCAATTAAACCTCTTTTTTAAATAAATGACCCAGTCTCAGGTATGTCTTTATAGTAGTGTGAGAACAGATTAATACGTAAGGCAATCATGAAGAGCAAAACCAGGAGACTTGAGCTACAGCTCTCAAAATCTGCTACGCTGCAAGCGTGAAGGGGATGCAATATTGACATGTGAACCAATAGACAATGGACTGCCAGCATAGGATAAGATCCAGAAACAGACCACACATATGAAGCCATTTGATTTATGATAAAAGTGATGTGACAAGCATGGAAATTAGGAGCTGAATAAACTTTTCAAGAAGTATTGCTTGATGGATTGGCTTTCCATATAGGAAAAAAATGTATCTTGACACCTATCTCACGCCATACACAAAAAAATCAATTCCACACACATTTCAAATCTACACGAGAAAGGCAATATAATCACACTCTTAGAAAAAAACAAAAGACTAGATCTTTATGAGTAGAACAGTCAAAGATTTCTTAAATAGGATACAGAAAGCATTAACCTACAGCAAAAATAATCAATATTAACCTATATTAAAATTAAGAATCTCTTTTCATCAAACGCCTCATTAGAAGAGTGAAAAGGTGTCATGGAGACTTGAAGATATTGGCATTACATTATACCCAACAAAGGACTCGTATCAGCAATAAATAGCACCTACAAATCAGTAAGTTAAAGGGACAATTCAATGGAAAAAATCACCAAAAGACTTGAATAGGTACTTCATAAATGAGGGTATTCAATTGGCACCCACATATATAAAAAGCTGTGCAGCTGTATCAGTTATCAAGAAAACAAAAAGTGAAATCACAAAGAAATACGATGTGCACAACAGAATGGGGAAAATAAAAAAGACTGAAATACTCAGTGTTTGGCAAGCAAAGCAGCTTGGAGCTCTCATACCCTGCTGGTGAGGGTGTACATCAGCACTGGAAAACTGATCATCAGTATTTAATAAGCTGAATACATACACCTCATTACCCAGAAATCACACTCCTCGGTACATATTCAGCAGAAATGTACACACGAGTTTACCGAAATACGTTTATTAAAATATTCATAGCAGCTCTATTCAAAATACTCCCAAATTGGAACCTGTGCACAGGCTCAGCAACAATAGAATGGATCAATAAATTGTAGTATATTCACAGAGTATAATACCTAATACCACACAGTTACTGAATGAATACTCTACAGCTCCATGCAAGAATATCATTAAAATCTCACAAACATAATGTTGAATGAAAGAAGTCATATTTGAAGTGTCAATCAAGGAAAATGACCAAGGGAAGTCTCAATCATTTTAGGAGGTTTATTTGCCAAAGCTAAGGACGTGCCAAGGAGACAGGTCTGTGCCTTTCTCTGAAGACGATTTTGAGGGCTCCAATATTTAAAGGGGAAATGGCTGGATATTGAAAAATACACATTTTTCTTGTGAGAGGGGATTAGGAGAAAATAGCCATGCATGCCTCTGTCACTGGCTCAGTGAATCTGCAGTTATACATAAGGCAACACAGACAATAGGGCAGAGGAAAGAACCAGACACGCATTTGTCTCAGGTGGGCAGAGGGATGGCTTTGAGTTCTGTCCTATGTCCTCTCACCTGTGAAGACAAGCCATCAATTTACATTGCCATGGTGAGCTTTAACAGAAACACTTTAGGGTAAGAATCTTGGGGCCCAACAGGAATTTCTTGGTGGGTAAAATGTGAGGGAGGTATGTAGCTTTTCATCTTTGTGGCCATCTTATCTAGGAACCAAAATGGGAGGCAGGTTTGCATGACCCGGTTCCCAGCTTGACTCTTCCCTTTGACTTAGTGAGTTTGGGGTCCCAAGATCTATTTTCCTTTCACAGAAGGAAGTCAATACTGAGTGAAAAGAGAATATGTCACAATTCTATTTTTACTTTAAGAAATGGCAAAACTTCATCAATGCTGTTATACTCTATGTAGGATTGTGGTTACCCTTAACAAATAGTGACTGGTAGGAGTATGAAACATCTTCTGCAGGTGCTTGTTTCTTAATCTCTTTGCTGGTTACATGGTGAATTTCCATTTGTGAAAAATGTATCTAGTTGCCCACCTAGGATATGGGTGCTTTTCTAAATGTATATTATACTTGTGAAAATTCTCAGAATCAAAATGGAGTCACTTGTGACAAACCCTAATAAAATGGAGTTGGGAGGCTTTGAAGAGAGGGTCCTCATGCATATTTCCCTGATAGCAAGAACGATCACAGAGAATCGACAAACCACACCTTGCAGTTAAGGTCATTCTTATGAGAACACCTTTCCACTAACAGCCAGTCCTAATTGAAACTTTTTAAGTAGCCTTATTTTATATATATATATATATATTTTTTAATTTAAGTTCTAAGTCAGGGTCACTTCTATGAAGACCCTCTCCTAAAAATGGCCAGTACACACATCACTGCCTGTGATAAGCCTCTGTAGACAATGAACTTTTGCTTCAAAACAACCTGCATATACTTCTTCCCCTCTTTACCTTCAAAAGTTTCCCTAGCCTCAACTTCCCCAGATGCGTCTATAGTTTGCTATAGCACATGTATTCCAAATGATAATTCCTCTGCTATTTCTCAGTAAACTAATTTCTTTAGAGAACCACTCTGTCTGTTGTTATTTTAGGTTGACACACTTCAATAAAAAGCTTAAACAAGGTGTGCAGAACTGCTGTGTGCCTCAACTTTGGTGGTGGTCAAAGAAATCTACATATGTGATAAAGTTGCATGGAACTAAATACCCACACGCACAACAGAGAGCACACAAAACTGGAGAAATCTGAGGAAGTGGGTACATTGAACTGTAAGGAAGGAAAATAACTTTTTCCTCCATTCTTCATGAGTTCTTAGCTGGAACTCCCTGTAACGAAAGACAGCTTAACAAGAGAAAAGTAAACAAGTTTGAAGCCGCCTTTGCAAAATTATGACTGAGACAATGAAAGAGATCTAACCTAACTGACTCCATCTTCCTTCTAACCTTTAAGCTGTCCTTGTTCCTTCCTGGGCGTAGGCTCAACTAACTTTGGTAGGAACTTAGTTTATAGTTTAAAACAAAGACAAAAACAGCCCTTTCCCAGAACAAACCTTCTTGCCTGGGGACTAGACTGCCTTTGTAGGAATAACAAATTAGCCACAAGATTAGAAATTAGGGTTTAAGAGTCATGCAGCTGGAGGCTACAAGATTCTGACCCTCCCTAAACTGCTCCTAAGATCAGTGCGTGAGATATTTTGCAGACCCTGCACTTGATGGATCAGCTGGCCCCACCCAGATCGATAAACTGGTTTATCTGATCTTGTGGCCCCCACCCGGGAACTGACTCAGTGCAAGGGAACAGCTTCGACTTGCGATGATTTCATCTCCTACCTAACCAATCAGCACTCCTGGCTCACTGGCTTCCCCCCACCCACCAAGTTGCCCTTAAAAATTCTGATCCCCGAATGCTCTGGGAGACTGATTGGAGTAATAATAAAACTCCAGTCTCCCGCACAGCCACCTCTGCGTGAATTACTCTTTCTCTATTGCAATTCCCCTGTCTTGATAAATCAACTCTGTCTAGGCATCAGGCAAGGTGAACCCGCTGGGTGGTTACAAGTTTAATAACACAAATACCTCCTGTATACGTAAGAGATACCCAGAGGGATGAGTAAATTAGAGTAGATCTCAAAGAGTTGTCTTCAGGCTTAACTACCATCACTCGCTGAAACATAGGAGGATGTGGGCAAAGTTCTGGTTAAGGTGAGATGGCCAGGAAGAGCACCATAAACCCAGGGTAAGGTTTGTTATCAAATTTAAGTCTTCTCCATTGATTAGAGTCTCTAGTGATGTAGTCATCCTCCTCTTCCTGGTGCACAGAAGGAGATGCTCTTACAAACAGAGATTTCCTTTATAGACATCAATTTCCTTACAAAAGGAACTCTGCTTTCAAGGCTTTTCCTGTGCCTGCCTTTTCCCAAAATAATCAGCTCAAAATAATCCTTATGCCAAAGAGGCATATTTTGGGGTGATGTGCCCTGAGCCCCATCATTGTCATTGTCAATTTCATGGTTGTTATGCTGTATTAAAATTAGGCAAGATGCCAGACATGGTGGCTCACAGCTGTAATCCCAGCACTTTGAGAGGCTAAGGCAGGTGGATCACCTGAGGTCAGGAGTTGGAGACAGCTTGACCAACAGGTCAAAACCCTGTCTCTACTAAAAATACAAAAAGAAATTAGCCAGACATGGTGGTGGGCGCCTGTAATCCCAGCTACTCCAGAGGCTGAGGCAGGAGAGTCCCTTGAACCTGGGAGGTGGAGGTTGGAGTGAGCCGAGATTGCGACGTTGCACTCCAGCCCAGGTGACAAAGTGAGACTCTGTCTCAAAAAAAAAAAAAGGCAAGATGCTACCATTCAGGTAACAACTAGGGTCTCTCTATTTGTTTCTTACAACTGCATGTAAACCTACAATTATCTAAAAATAAAGTTTTTTTTTGAAGTATGTGTATATGTCTAGAAAAGACCTTGAAAAGGTGTTAAGTCAAGACATCGGCAGTGGATAAGTATAGGATGACGAACAGGATTAGGCAGAGAAATGAAAGGTGACTCTTGCTTGTATTTATGTATCCTTGAATCTTCTTCAGTAAGAATGTATTCATATATTATGTTGTGTATTTTAAGAAAAAAAGACAGTTTCTTTACTTTCCACACCCCCCAAAAATTGATTTCCAACTCTCCCAGACCAACTGAGTTGTTTAGGCATAAATTAATAAAACACATTTTCACCCCAAGGTCAAACATACAGTGGCCCTAATGGGCACCGATTAATTATGTAAAGTAGTTAAGTTGGTGATAATTACGCTAGCATAGTAGCTTCAGGAAGCCTCTGGACCTGCTGCAAAAATAGCCATCAAATTCTGAGGTGGCTGAAGGTCCTTTCAAATCCCAGTCACCTCCTGCTCCACGATCAGAGTGTCCCAGCATGATCCTACGTGCATCAGTGCCTGAGGAATGGTAAGCAAGCCATGGGCATTCTGTGTGAACCCCAGATAGAGCACCTGCCAGGGAAACTGTGTGACTGATTAGGCCAAGGAGAATCAGAGTTCATTTTTCCATGGCCCTTTGCCCAAACCTCCCAAGCAAAAGTTTAGTGCTTACAAAATGAATATTTACTTTGAAGCCATATGGAGCACCAGGTGTAAGAAAGCATATATCTATTATTTTACCTCACTTCCTCTATGGCTCAAATATGGTCTTTATTTTTCACTGAATGGTGACAGCTCTTTAGAGCAGCACTAAAGTCTCCCACTCAGGTATGACTAAAAAAAAAAAAATTTTTTTTGAATTTTTACACCTATGTTATTTGGTGCACAGATTTTTTGTGTGTGTTGTAGCTTAGCTATTAATGGCTTTTTTATCTATCTGTAAACTGACTGTGTGTCCTGGTTTATGTTTTCTGCCTAAAACCTTTTGTCTCATTAATTGCATATTAATTTTGCAATGTCTGTCTTTTTTTTCGTTATTGTTATTATTGTTTTTGGTCTAGGGTTTTAAAAGTTTAATCCTCTATTTCTCTTTAAGTGGGTTTCTTATAGAAAACTAGTTAACGATTTTTGATAGAGTGCAAATTATGGAATTCAATAAGAGGATTAAAGCACTTTTACTGCCATGATATTTTACTAGATCTTTTCTAATCTTGTATGTATTTTCTCATTCTCCCTTCCCCACTTTTCCTCTGTTTTTTTTTTTTTTTGTTGTAAACCCTGTGCTTTATTTTTATTTACTTCTTTAAGAACTTGGAATTTAAAAATCCTATTTTAGTTTTACCAGTATTTACTTTATAGTTTTTACAAAAAAAAAAAATTGAAGCTGTGTTTACAAATGTTTATGGTGCAAGAATAGCCAAACATATTTTTCTTTTTTATGCAAGATGAGAATTTTAAAGCTTTGACTTATTACTCCAATATCACCCGATCTTTATAATTTTATCTGAGATAGTAACCACACCTTATCATTATGATTTAAGTATGATTTCAAATTCATGTGAAACATTTAAAGGAATTACTATTTTCTATACATTATCTGATATTAAGCCTCATCACCTATCCAACATTTTATAACAAAGCTTCCTCTTTCTTAAATGTGATTCTGTGTCTGGAATCTTAAAAACACTTACAGGTTATTATTTTAGAAAGTGCAGTATGATATTGTATTACAAGAGAAGTTTGCATTAAGAATGCTTTTCGGCCAGGCACGGTGGCTCATGCCTATAATCCCAGCACTTTGGGAGGCCAAGGCAGGTGGATCACGAGGTCAGGAGTTTGAGACCAGTTTGACCAACGTAGTGAAACCTTGTCTCTACTAAAAATACAAAAAAATTAGCCAGGCATGGTGGTGGGCACCTGTAATCCCAACTACTTGGGAAGCTGAGGCAGCAGAATTGCTTGAACCTGGGAGGGGGAGGTTGCAGTGAGCTGAGATCACGTCATTGCACTCCAGCCTGGGTGACAGTGTGAGACTCCATTTCAAAAAAAAAAAAAGCTTTTAGACTCCTGCTTTTAGGATTTGTAATATAAATTACATGTATAATAGCAATTATGAATTTTCTGGATAAAAATTTTTAAAGGTTATATATTATTGCTTTTGTTTTTCAAAACGAGTTAATTTTCTTCAGGTTGAAATTGCAAAGGATTCTGTGGTTAATCTGATTTTTATTTATTGACACATTACACGTTTGGGTTTTTTCCCATGAACATCTATAAAATTCTGTTCTAGCATTTGATTTTTTAAAAGTGTAGTCAGATAAGTCTAGATGTTGCCACCTTTCAGTTAAATTTGTTAAGTTTGATTGGCAATATGGCTTTTTGCATTCAAGTCTTACTAGATCTGAAAAGCTGTATTTAAAAATTCTTTTCTCTATTCAATTACTGTTTCTGCTTCATTTGTCTTCTTTCCTCTTTGGGATCATTGTTAGGCTTTCTGTTAAAATTTTTCCACATATTATCTTATCTATCATCTTTTTACTTCTGTATTCTTTCTCCTGTGTTTTGAGGCTGTTTCTCAAGTTTTTTCTCCACAAGAACAAATTTGGTTTTCTATAGGGAACTAATCTCTGCTCATTGCCTTGAATATAAGTTTTGATTGAGGTTTTATGCTTTTGGTTGACATGCAGGCCCTTTGCTTATCTTTTTATAGGCATCATCCTATATAATTCATAGAAAAGTAAAATTTTCTTAAGATTTCTTTTTTTAATAAATGAAATAAATTTGTATTCAAAGGATGCCCTTTCTTTGAGAGTTTAATACCTGCTACATAATCACTGAGTGTATTAGTCTGTCCTCACACTGCTATAAAGAAATACCTGAGACTGGGTAATTTATAAAGAAAAGAGGTTTAATTGGCTCAGAATTCCACAGGCTATACAGGAAGCATGACGCTAACATCTGCCTGGCTTCTGGGAGGGCCTCAGGAAACTTACAACCATGGTGGAAGGCAAAGAGGGAGCTGGCCCATCTTACATGGCCAGAGCAGGAGGGAGAGAGGAGGGGGAGGTGCCACACACTTTTAAACAACCAGATCTCACGAAAACTCTCTCAGGAGAACAGCACCAAAGGGATGGTGCTAAACCATGGATGAAGGATCCACCCTCATGATTCAAGCACCTTCCACCAGACCCCACCTCCATCATGGAGGATTACAATTGAACGTGAGATTTGGGTGGGGACACGGATCCAAACCATATCAATGAGTCAGCTTTTATAGCAGGTCCCTGATGTAAATCACTCCCCCTATTAATACCCAGAGGCACTCCTTATAGTGGCATGACCAGACAACTCCACCCTGTTGTCATTCCTGTTAGCATAAGTGATACAGTAATTGCAGAGTTCTCAGTTTTGTGTCTTAAAATTAATCTTAAAGTAGAGGTTTCACAGATTGTATTTCTGCTTCTCTAACTATTTTTATTCCCATTTGTGTCTGCATAGATGAAGAGAATACTGAGCTGTAGACTGTGAAATACAAATGAACTCAGCAATATGGTTTTTGTGGGTTTTTTTTTTGCACCATCACAACATGAGGAGGTTGACACATTATTTGGTTCTTCCTGTTCTTCTTTTTCTCAGAAGTTATTTTTCTTGGTTTTCAGGCACTATAAAACATCTCTCTCCCCAACGCTGCACTGAAGGTGAAAATCCTTTTGCCCTTATCTCAGGGAAATGAAGACTTTTGTTCACGCACACACTCAGACCTGTACGCTAATGTTCATAGCAGCTTTATTCATAATAGTAAGTTGCTGGAAACAACTGATGTCCTTCAATGTGTGAATGGAAACAACTGATGTCCTTTAATTGTGAATGGCTAAACACACTAAGTGCCTCCATCACGGAATACTACTCAGTAATGAAAAAGAAGGAACCACAGTTACCCATAAAGCCTGCACAAAATCTCCAGAGAATTATACTGAGTGAGAAAAGCCACATGTAAAAAGTTGTACTATATGGTTCCCTTTATACAACATTCCTAAAGTGATGAAATGATAAAAATAAAAGACAGTAGCACCTGCCAGGGGTTAGGAATTAGGTGGGAGAGGGAAGGAGTGGGCAAGGCTCTAAAAAGACAACAGGAGGGATCTTTGTGGTGATTGAATGTTCTGGATCATGACATAGGATTGTTAATATCCTGATCAAAATATGATAGTAGAGGCCAGGCGCAGTGGCTCATGCTTATAATCCCAGCACTTTGGGAGACTGAGGCGGGCGGATCATGAGGTCAGGAGTTTGAGACCAGCCTGGCCAATGTGACAAAACCCTGTCTCTACTAAAAATGCAAAAATTAGCCAGCCATGGTGGCACATTCCTGTAATCCCAGCTACTCAAGAGGCTGAGGCAGGAGAATTGTTTGAACCCGGGAGACGGAGGTTGCAGTGAGCCAAAATCGTGCCACTGCACTCCAGCCTGGGCAACAGAGCAAGACTCCGTCTTGGAAAAAAAAAAAAATCGTAGTAGAGCTTTGAAGCATGTTACCATGGTAGGATATTTCTTTCGATTGCATGTAAATCCACAATTATCCCAAGATAAAAAGCTTAATATTAACAATAATAACGATGATAATAAAACCTTTGCCTGATACCTGTGAGAGATTTGGCTTCCTGGTGCCCATCATGATTTTTCTTGCCATTACCATTACATTACATGTGCAGTGAGTCATAATTGAAGCCAACATAATCCAGAGTGGATCTGATCTGCTGGGATCCATGCCGCCTTCCTTTGGCACTTACCATGCATTTTTTCATGCAAGATAGCATTGTAGGAGACATGCAAGAGACTAACTGCTACGGCGCAGCTTACTCTCTCAAGCAGCTGATGCTATCAACAGATCATACGATAACTACATGAATGATTCCCGTATAAGTATCACCTTGGTTGAGTGAAATGTGTCCTGTTCCCCAGGAATAGACACCGCACAGCTGAAAACAGGACTTTCCAAAGAGTCCACATCCTAAAGTGGGCTGCGGACACTTGGAGCCTGACAACCAAACTTCTAAAGAAGTCCAACGCAATCAACCACAGTAAGGTGAGTGGTAAGTGGGGAGGAGGATGTGCTTCCTGGAGAGTTGGTTCTTGATGGATGGCTGCTGCTCCCACGCTTTCTCCTGATGGAGGTGAGAGCTGGGCTGCTATCTCCCTCCCTGAAGACTGGAGAAGAAAAGGGCTGGGAGCCTCATGTATGCCTCTGCTGCAGCTTAGGACATAGAACAATTGCCAGAGAAATCTATTCCAGCAGGGCAAGGAGACACTTAAGAGAGTGTGCCTGAGAGAGAAATGGGGAGGGAGCCCAGGGGCTCCTTTCTTCTCTCTCTTGCCCCAAAAGAGAGGTGCCTACAATAGGCCAAGGATGCAAGAATTTAAGGGGAAGTAGCACTGTGACTCACCTGGACCACTGCTCTTCTCGCCGAGAAAGGAAGAAAGAGCGTTTCTACGGGGGTGAAAACCAAAGGCAGATTTCAAAGAGTTAAGAATAGGAGACCAAGAAGAGGAATGCCAACTTTTCTTTGCAGAAGTCCTTTTTTTTAGTGAAAGAAAAGAGGAAGATTGAGGAATTGAATTTGTTAAGAGGAAAGGATTAAGAATGTCTTTAAGACTGGAAGGAATTAAGGAGCCTGATTCTGCAGCTGGGAGAGAGAGAGCAGAGGATGCAGCCAGGCCCTGCAGGAGGGCTGGAGCGAAGGGCAGAGGTGGAAGGATTAGCAGTGGAAATGAGGGCACCATCATGATTCAGATAAAGCCCCTGGATTTGTGCAGTGCACAACCTGGACACTAACTTTCAGGGTCCCTGCAGCTTCCTCTGAGTCAGAGGACGAGACACAGAATGTCAAAGGTAGGAAAGAGTGAAAAAGCAGCAGCCACACTGGGCAGCTCATGGCCTTTGGAGCCACACCTGTGTGTGTCTAAGTTCTGCCACTGGACACTTCGTCCTTGAGCAACTTATTTCCCCTTTCTGGGCCTCAGTTTTCTCATTTGCAGAATGGGTATAATAATCCTTACATCACAGGGTTGGCAGAGGATTCCAGTGAGATCACGAGACGACACGTACAGAATGCCTGGTACCAGGGCACTTAGGACATTGTGGTTCTCTGCCTCCTCCTAGGGTGTTGGCTTCTGGGGCCTTGTCCTCCTCAGTGGAGTGGAGGGTGAAGCATCTGGCCACCTGCGGAGCCGAGGGAACCTCCAATACCTGTGCCAATGCAGGCTTCCAATCCCTGAGTGTTATTGATGATCTGGAGTCCATTGGCTGTGCAATAGACTGCTTCAAGGCTGCGCGAGTCCATTCTATTTTGTTCAATACTTTGAGTTTCTCTTGTCCTAGCTGCCATATAAGTGTTGCCATACTTAAAAGGAACTCAGGAAAAGTAAGGGAAAGAGGGAGAGAAAGACTCAGGAAAATCTGTTTAAAACTGTATCCAGGCCAAACCTGTCTGCTGCTTGTTCCTTCTTCCCAGGGTCGGGCTGTGGGGCCCTGGCTGGGGGCTGGGAGCAGAGCTCTGGACAGGTGGCCTGTCCTTGGGATTCTGGGGAGTTCTCATGCTCCTCCTTAATGGTGGCTTTTTAGAGGAGACTACAGGGAAGAACTAATGCCCCATATTACTAAATCCTGACTCTCAAGCCTAATTGCTGGGGTTTAGGTCTCAGTCGAGGATCTCCTTGGCCTCTGGAGATTCAGACCCAAGTCATTCTCCATACCTAGGATGCAAAGAGCCAGGCTGCTATGGAGGACACACACACACACACACACACACACATCTCCTCCTTGTATTCTAATCTGGATAAAGATGAAAAAAGAAAGAAAAAGAAAGAAAGAAAGAAAGAAGAAAGAAAGAAAGAAAGAAAGAAAGAAAGAAAGAAAGAAAGAAAGAAAGAAAGAAAGAAAAGAAAAGAAAAGAAACAAGACTGGAGCTCAAAGTTGCTTTTCCCAAAGGTGAGGGAGAAACCTGGGTGATTTTTTTCCCCATAATTTCTGTTCTTGTTCTGCCTCATCATCTGCCTGCAGTCACCTGTGCGGCTTTATTGATTTTTCTGTCCAAACTGCCTTACTGGATAAAACTTGTACTTTTGCTCCATTCTGCAGGAGTTGGAGGAGTTGCAGGGGCATGAGGCTCACCTCAGCTTTGTTCCCCATGCTCTCTCTCCCACCTTCTACTTTCCCTTGCTTATTTTGATCCAAAATGCGATTTTCAGGCTGGGTGCAGTGGCACACCCTTATAATCCCAGCACTTTGGGAGACCGGGGCAGGTGGATCACTTGAGCCCAGGAGTTCAAGACCAGACTGGACAACATGGTGAAACCCTGTGTCTACTAAAAATATACAAATTACCCAGGTGTGGTGGTGCACACCTGTGGTCCCAGCTACCCGGGAAGCTGACGCAGGAGGATCTCTTGAGCCTGGGAGACAGAGGTTGCAGTGAGCTGAGATTGTGCCACTGCACTCCAGCCTGGGTAACAGAGTGAGACCCTGTCTCAAAAAAAAAAAAAAAAGAAAAAAGAAAAAAAGAAAAGAAAAAAAGATGAAAAGAAAAAACGAAATGTGATTTTCCCTCTTTTCTGCTTTTTCTTCTCCCCAACCCCCAATTTGGTTTTCCCATTAAATACAGTGAAGGCCGAAGGAAGAAAACAGAAGAAGAAGCCATATTAATGGTAAGCATGATAGGCATCAAGGAGGCTGGATTGGACGTAACTGATTTTCTTCCTGGAGCAAATAGACGTTACAGGGACACAAAGGAAGGACCTTTGGAAAGACCACAAAGCCCTTCCACAGGTGCTTCTGTGGCTTCTTAACCCCAGGTGTGCCCAGATCCTGCCCTGGAAACTCTTTTTACTGCTCAGATCTGTGGGCCTGGGGCTGGTGTTGCTTGATGCTGAAGCTGCGTATGTCTTTCCTAATGGCATAAAACACCCATCTGGGTTTACCTGGCTTTAATGGACAAGGCCAGCCGACTCAGAGGGAGCAAGAGGTGGTTGGTCAGCACCCCTTGGGGCCTGAAGTGTGTGTCTAGAATCACTAAAGATTCCTGTGCCTGAAGGGCAAGCTCTCTCTGCCCCACCCTGTTTAGGGAACCCAGGCTGCAGGGAAGAGGTCAAGAACTTGAAGAGGTTGCCATATTGGGGCAGGGCTGCACGGGCCTGAGTCCTCCCACCAATGCAGCAACAGTTTTTGTTCATTTCTTGACTATTCTAGTTCATTTCCAAAATTTTTCTGTCTGGGATGCTGGTAATAAAAGTGTGTGTAAGCTCCTAGAATCATGGGCTCCAAGCATTGCTTTTGGTGATCAAATTGACTGAGCCATCAGCTGGAGAAACAGCGTTCCTTTGTGTCTGTTTAGTCTCTTAGCCACACGAGCGCCCAGCCTGGAGTCTGAAGGTGAGCTCTCATTCCACCTCTTGAGCTAAGAAGGTGAGAGGTCCTGGAAAAGTCACCTGGCAGGAGTCCATGGAAATTTCAGCCTTGCCTCCTTTATTAGCTTGTTTTAAGGATCCAATAATGGGAATTTGCTTCAAAATACAAGACTGTTCTATAGATGGGACAGATTTTTACCTTGATCATAATCCTTGATTCTTCAGGGCTCACTAGCATCAGGAATATGGGAGAGAAAACAATTTAAAGCCTGAATTTTAAAATGATAATTAAAATTAGACCTGTGCTCCCCAGACAGTAATATTAATGGGTTCAGAGGGGTTAGTTGAGGATCTAGGATCTTTAGCCACCAGGACTTTGTCCAATGGCTGAAGGCATCATGTCAATACTTCAACCTTCCTGAGGCTGCCATACTGTGAGGATGAGCAAACTGTACCCTTTGGAGAGGTTCATGAAGAAGTTGGAAGACCACAGAGGGAGACAGAACCGCCAAGCTCACCCTCAGCTGTGGTGGCCGCCACTGTTCCTGCTCCATCTACCATCCACAGTCCATGAGTGATGATAAGCCAGAACCCCCTAGCTAAGCCCTTCCCAAATCCCAATCCACAGGAACTGTGAGAGGTGTTAACATGATTCTTGCTCCTCCAGGTGTTTTGCAATGAATCACTAGCTAAGCAAGACAACCTTCTCCTAAGCGTACATTTCAAGTGGAAGCTGTTCATCTTCCCATAAACTGTAAGACCAAGACAACAGATCAGCTAAATTCCGATTTCCCTTATTTCAGTTGGGGCTTTGGCTGTAAGTGGTAAAAATATGGGACAAAGAAAATTGAAGTAAGCAGAAAAGTGTTAGCTCCAGATGCTGGGGATAATCCTGCCACCTCATAGAGTTGAAAGCAAAACTGTGACAACCAGATCCTTGGGGGCGGGCTAGAGTGCTCAGCACCATCAGGACTCTCTCTGTTTCTGATTTCTGACGTCTACTTGGCTTCACTTTGCAGGTAGGTGCTCTCTACCTGGTTAGAAGGATGTCTGCCAGCATCCATTCTGCATTCTCTCAGCTTAGCAATCCCAGCGGAGGAGGAAGCTGCTTGTTGACAACATCTGAAGTTTAGCCTTCACCACCTTTTGACCAGGAGATCTAGGAACTACAAAGACATCCAAAATGGGTGGAGGATCATGACAGGATAACAGCAAAACACACTCCCGTTTAGAAAGGAAAGCGTGGGAGACACAGGCATCACTGATTTCTGAATTCCAACTCTAGGTCAAGCAGACCTTGTGAGGCCCCCTACTCTTCAGAGCTCTTGGGGGTCAGGAATGATTTTTGATTAGGTTCGGATGCCGCCATCTGAGGGAGCTAGCTGCTTTGCCCACTGTTCCTTGACTCTGTCCTCTAGGAGTCCTTTCCTTTTCCATCATCCTCCTTGCATGTATCTGAAGTGCGGTGATCCCACTTGGAGGCTCCAGGGTCCTCAGCACACTTTCTGCTTGAGGCAAGTATGGAGTTCAAGGGTTTGGGAATAGACACGCCTTGCTAGTATGGGCCTGTGGTTGCCTTAATGCACACCTTTCTTAACAGCCTGAAGGCTTTTTTTTTTTTTTTTTTGAGACAGAGTCTTGCTGTGTCACCCAGGCTGGAGTTCAATGGTGTGATTGCAGCTCACTGCAACCTCTGCCTCCCAGGGTCAAGCGATTCTCCTGCCTCAGCCTCCCAAGTAGCTGGGATTACAGGTGCCCGCCACCATGCCCAGCTAATTTTTTGTATTTTTAGTAGAGATGGGGTTTCACTATGTTGGCCAGGCTAGTCTGAAACTCATGACCTCATGATCTGCCTGCCTCAGCCTCCCAAAGTGCTGGGATTACAGGCGTGAGCCACAGCACCCAGCCTAATTTTTGTATTTGTAGTAGAGACAGGATTTTGCCATGTTGGCCAGGCTGGTCTCGAACTCCTGACCTCAAGTAATCCACCCCTTCGGCCTCCCCAAGTGTTGGGATTACAGGTGTGAGCCACCACGCCCAGCCTGAAGGCTTCTTATCTATTTGATTCCAATTGGTCTCCGAGAGCGTGTCCTCACATCCACAGTTCTGTTCCCACACCGTTCTCGGATGGGTTCTTTTTCAGGCTTTCTCACACCGTATCTACCTCTCCTAAGTGAAGGGGCTACATTCGCATTGTTGGGAAACCCACACACTTAGGCTCTTTTCTCTGAGGCTTTCTTCAGATTTGTCTGGATTTTTACCCAACTGGAAGGATTTGCTTGGTGCTGTTCCTCCAAGTTCTTCTTGATCATATTTTGTGTTTCTGCTGAAGAGGCATCTGGCTGATCCAACCCAGCAAGACCTTGAACTTTTGAGTTCTCCCTATTCTCTTGCATTTGTGTTTGCAAATTAGCCAGTTCCTCCGTGAGCTGTTCTCTCTTGTAACAGATGCTCAAATGCAGGTCATTTCTAGTGTTCTGTTTTCCATGCTTTCCCCAACAACAACTACAAACTTATTAGGTGCCCATCTGCCTCTTGAACCATGACGGCAGCCTCCAGTGTCTGTCTCCTTGATGCCCACTGCTGATCCAACACCAATGCCAGGTCCTTCAGGGTTTTTGTTTACAGTAGCACCCATTTCTAGTACTGATATACATAGTGGTCAAGATAAGTTAGATTATGGTGTGGTGATAAACAACCCCAAATTTCACTGCTTCTCAGAACTAAAGCTGCCTCCTCAGGCATGGGCCTCCCTGGGGCCCACTGCAGGGAAAAAGGGAGGATGCAGACCCACTCATGGGTATCTCCTGCTTCTGCCTGCAAGTTGCTTAGACCTAGAACAGCATCTCCCACACAGAAGGCATTCAGTGTACTTTGTAGATTGAATCCATGTTTTTTAGCTTTATAATTAACATTAATGTTTAATAAGAAACACACACACTGATAGGATTTGGCTGTGTCCCCACCCAAATCTCACCTTGAATTGTAATGATCCCCACGTGTCAAGGGTGGGGCCAGATGAAGATAATTGAATCATGGGGGTGGTTCCCCCATATTGCTCTCGTGGTAGTGAATAAGTCTCGTGAGATCCGATGGTTTTATAAATGGGAGTTCCCCTGCAGAAGCTGTCTTGCCTGCTGCTGTGTGAGACTTGCCTTACTCTTCCTTCACCTTCCACCATGATTGTGAGGCCTCCTCAGCGGTGTGCAACTGTGAGTTAATTAAACCTCTTTACCTTGTAATATTACAAGGTTCATTAAACCTCTTTACCTTGTAAAAAATATACCTTGTATAATTTCTTTTTCAGAAATGTCTGGATTATTCTACAAGTATTTTCCTTTTTCTTTTTTTCTTTTCTTTTTTGAGAGAGAGTTTTGCTCGTTACCCAGGCTATAATGCAATGGTGCAATCTTGGCTCACTGCACCCTCCATCTCCTGGGTTCAAGTGATTCTCCTGCCTTAGCCTCCCAAGTAGCTGGGATTACAGGCTTGCACCACCACGCCTGGCTAATTTTGTATTTTTAGTAGAGGTAGAGTTTCTCCATGTTGGTCAGGCTGGTCTTGAACTCCCAACCTCAGGTGATCCACCCACCTCGGCCTCCCAAAGTGCTGGGATTACGGATGTGAGCCACCTCGCCTGGCCTCTACAAGTATTTTTCTTACAAATAAAACCTAGAATTATTTTGTCAAGTTTTAAAAATCCCATTGGGATACTGATAGGATTATATCTAATATACAGATGAGTATAACCGTTATTAATTTTTTTTTTTGATACAGAGTTTCTCTCTTGTTGCCTAAGCTGGAGTGTAGTGGTGCGATCTTGGCTCACTGCAACCTCTGCCTCCCAAATAATTATCCTGCCTCAGCTTTCCAAGTAGCTGGGGTTTCAGGCGCTCGCCACTATGCCTGGCTAATGTTTTGTATTTTTGGTAGAGACAGGGTTTCATAATGTTGGCCAGGCTGGCCTCAAACTCCTGACCTCAGGTGATCTTACCTGCCTTGGCCTCCCAAAGTGCTAGGATTACAGGCGTGAGCCACCACGCCTGGCCTGACATTTTTTTTTATCATGTTAGTTTCCAAATCTCTTTTTTTTTTTTTTTTTTTGAGACAGAGTCTAATCTATATCTACTTTGTTTTTCTTTTAATCAGCAGAGTTTATACATAGTTTTCTTCATGTAAGTCATGTTCACTTCTTATTTATCTTATTTCTAACTATTCTGCTTCTGTCGCTACTGTGAATAGAATTATCTTCTTAATATTTTCTGCCTAGAGTTTGAGCTCAGTAACAAGCTATTGACTTTAGTGCTTAGGAGTATTATTTTAAATGAGCACACACAGGCGCCGAAATCACAGCACATCTGAATTCTTGTCTTCCCTGCCCTCTAATATCCATTTAGTGAGGAAAGCTTTGCCTCTGCCTTTGAGTGAAAGTCTGTGTATTACAGGCTAATTCCCCCATAAAGACAATCCCATGACCACCTTCCATCACTGCTGCTATTTGAATGTGTCCCCCGAAGTTCATGTGTTGGCAACTTAATCTCCAAAGCAACAGTGTTGGGAGGTGGGACCTTTAGGAGGTGATGACGTCAGGCTGAGCACGGTGGCTCATGCCTGTAATCCCAGCACTTTGGGAGGCCGAGGTAGGCAGATCACGAGGTCAGGAGTTCAAGTTGAGACCAGCCTGGCCAACATGGTGAAACTCTGTCTGTACTAAAAGTACAAAAATTAGCCAGGGGTGGTGGTGCATGCCTGTAGTCCCAGCTACTCAGGAGGCTGAAGAATGAGAATTACCTGAACCTGGAGGTGGAGGTTGCAGTGAGCCGAGATAATGCCACTGCACTCCAGCCTGAATGACAGAGCAAGATTCCATCTAAAAAAAAAAAAAAATTTAAATATGAAATCTCAATATTAGCAATCATTCTGTTGATTGAAAAAGCACACTATATACAGTTTTGTGCATAGGGATGTTTATTGCAGCATTGATTTCGAGAGAAAACAAATGGAAAGAATCTAAATGCCTGTGAGTAATGAAATGGCTAAATATAGCATATTTGACCACGGATTATGAGGCAACTATTGTCAAAGATGAACTTAATTCTCTATGTTTATAGCTGTAAAGTCATGCAAATATATTGTGAAATAAAACAAGTAATTTTCCTGTAAAGAAAAAAAGCAAGAGGAAAAGGGAAAAAGGATGGTGGGCTGACCTACATACGTTCATCCACATCTGTATTTAAGCAAAGAGCATTTACATATGCATAATTTTTGCCCACAAGGATTAGAGTAGTTGAGATCCTGGGCTCTGCAGTTGGGCCTTTGTGTTGGAATTCCGACAGTGGCACTCATTAATTGCAGAACCTGATTATCAACTTCTCTGTGCCTCAGTTTCCTCACTTGTGAAACAAGAATAAGGATAGTGCTGACCTTGGTGTAGTATTTTGAGGATTAAATGAGCTAAGCTATGTTCCCAGCACCTTGTAAGTGCTGTATGAATGGTTGCACTTATTATTAGTTTTAATTAAATATTCAAGTTATTTCAGGAATTACTATTTATTATTTTAATAGGTTGATGAGAGGGGGGTAGCTGGCTGTTAACTATTTTTTAAATATATTACTACAGTTTTCAAACTTTTTCAATGAATACAATTTACTTTTGTAACTGAAAAAAACAATAAAATGTGGGGAAGGGACCACCAACAGTAGCAAGCATGAGAATGCTTCTGGGAAAAGCTGAGTTCCTAGGCAGATGGATAAATCTGTGGCAGCTTTTGATGTTTCTTGAAACAGAGCATTAAAATGAGTCACAGCCTCTCGCATAGCTTTTTATCTTTCCTAAATTGGAATCCTTAGCGTTCTTACAAAGAATTACCAGCAATAACATGCTCATTTCCTGGCATAATAATTAGAAACCCAAATAAATGAGTATTTTTATTTCCCAAACGCTTGGGCCTGGTATGTGAGCCCCTAGCCACAATTTTTGACTCCAGAGTGACGTGGCCACTGGGGTGGCAGTCAGAGTCAGACCACCCTGACACGACCTCATCTGTGTTATTGGTGATTCACTGCACCTGACAAAACCTCGTCTTGGGCAATCATTCCCTCCTCACAGGAACTGCTGTGAGGATGTAATGACAAGATACATGTGCAATTACTCTTAGCAGATTGCTTGGCACAGAGAACTCACACAAATACGATAAAGACGATGACGGCAGTGGCTGATCTGCAGGATTGAATGGCATGTCAAAAATGGTAGATGTGGCTAAATAAATAATTGAAAACTCTCATAATTCAAAAACTTTAAGAGGAAAAGACAAATGAAACATTTTAAAAGACCTTTAACAAACCACTTTTACATGCCAATACCAGTAGACTGTATGCAAAATAACACTAATAGAAGAAACATACAGTTGGTTGATTAAAGCAGTAGAGAAATGCTTCATCCCCACTCTCCAAACATCCTTATTGGTAAATTTTTCCAAACCTGCCACCACTTTGCAGCCCATTCCTTATCTGTCCTCTAAGAGAAGTAGATAATTCTGGCCAGTCCATTTCAGAAAAGTAAACTCTGTGTTCTCAGCTCACTTGTCCCCTTTTCTGTTTTGGGAACCACACGCCTGCAGGAGCGATCCTCCTCTGCTCCTTTATGCTGAGTCTCCCAGGCAGTTCCCACACCAAGGGAGGCTGAGCCAGCTCTCTGTCCGGCTGTCAGTTCAGCTAAGTCAGCCGGGGATGGAGAGAGGGGTTGTTGCTGAATTAATAACCCATCTAGCAGGCCCCGCTGGCATCCACAGGAGGCCGCATTCTCCGCCTTTGTTTTATCAAGAATTGAGGTAGTATTTTAGCCCCTTCTGTCCCTCCTCGGCCTTGTTTCTGAAATTGTGGTTCTATGGGTAGGAAAAATAACTGCTGTTCACTGGGCTCCTTCAGAGACTTCAGCCACATCTGCAGAAGATGCTCAGCCGGACTGACAAATAAGAACACATTAAAACGAAAGTAACAGCCGGTGCAGGGGCTGACGCCTGTAATCCCAGCACTTTGGGAGGCTGAGGTCGGTGGATCATCTGAGGTCAGGAGTTCCAGACCAGCCTGGCCAACATGGCAAAAGCCCATCTCTACTAAAAATAATTTTAAAAAAAATTAGCCAGGTATGGTGGTGCACACTTGTAATCCCAGCTACTCAGGAGGCTGAGGCAAGAGAATCACTTGAACCCAGGACATGGAGGTTGCAATGAGCAGAGATCGTGCCACTGTACTCCAGCCTGGGCAACAAGAGCAAGACTCTGTCTCAGAAAAAAAAGTGAGAGGCTGTGCCCACCTTCCCTGCTGTTCAGGGCAGAACAGGAGCAATGGGTACGTTCACACCTGTCCATGGGGAAACCGCTGCTGCTCATCTGGGAGGCAGTGGGGCCATGACCATAGTGAGCTTTAAAACTGTTTGCATCCTTTGACCTCAAGATTTCACTTCCAGGACTCTACCCCAGCAACCAAGATTCACAAACCACCTTTTCCTTATAGCATGGTTCATAATAGTAAGATTAAAGACAATAGAAATGGCCAATAAAACAAGAATGACTATATAAATTATAGGCCAGCCACAGAATGAAATGTGATGAGGCTATGCAAAAGAGGGCTTATAGAACATTTCATAATGCTTCCGTAGGTAAGGCTATTCAACAACATCGAATATAGCATGATTAGTGAAGTACGTATCCAATGGTGCACTTATGATTTGAAAGGAGATGCATGTAAACGCTAATGGGATTTATATCATTTATATCTTGAGAGTTGGATTGAGAGTGATTTTTATTTTGCTTCTGTATTTTAAACATTTTCCACATTACCTGCAAGGAGAACATGCTACTTTGTTTGTTGTCTTTTGTTTTGTTTTGTTTTTTGAGATGGAGTCTCGCTCTGTCACCCAGGCTGGAGTGCGATGGCATGATCTTGGCTCACTGCAACCTCCGCCTCCTGGCTTCAAGTGATTCTCCTGCCTCAGCCTCCTGAGTAGCTGGGATTATAGGCACCCGCCACCACAACTGGCTAATTTTTGTATTTTTAGTAGAGACGGGGTTTCGCCATGTTGGCCAGGCTGGTCTCGAACTCTTGACCTCAGGTGATCCACCTGCCTTGGCCTCCCGAAGTGCTGGGATTACAGGCGTGAGCCACTGCGCCCAGCCCATGCTGCTTTTAAAGAAAGAAAAATCATAAAACACTTTACAATTAACACCATTTGAAATAAGGCCTGTAGAAACACAGAAGATAGAGCTGTGGGCCTAGGCTCATTCCTTGGCCTGCCGGGGGGAAGGACATCTGAACACTAAAAGGTTCACCTGTAAGGAAGAGGAAAAGTGTCCCAGCAGGAGAAGCGGCCTGTGGGGAACACATAGAGATGCAGCGTGGGAGGCAGCTGCCTGGGAGAATTGTTCTCCCATCCCTCTTGCGGCAAAATGTTGCTTACAGGTTCAGACACGTGATGCTCTCTCCACGGTCAGGATCTACTTACCAGAAGCTCCTGTTTCACCTGTGCCCTAATTACACCCCCCCCCCATCACCTGAGTCAAGTGCCTACCCCTCTCTGTTCCCTACATTAGGGCCCACGACCAGGTGAGACATCAAAAGTTCCCTCTGTGACCAGAAGAGGGCGCGGTGGTGCAGGATAGGCGTCCCAGGAAGGCCAGGACTTAGGTTCAAATTCCCATTTTGTTCGTTCCTGTAACCTGTGAAGTCCACGTGGGTAACATGCGTGTGACAACACCTCATCACGGGGTTCTTGCGAAATCAAATACAACAGTGACATACAAATGGCTTGCAAGCTGAACTCCTGTGACTCCGAGGGATTACCAACTTCTGTCAATACCTTATTCAGTGTCAAACCCCAGGTGATGTGCAGCTCGCTTTACCTGAACCTTCACCTCCCAGAGAGGTCTTGGCATCTGCCTGCTTGTAGGGACTGTGGCCCCTGTCCATGCCCTGCTCCTGCCCTTTGAGTTCCAGGGTCTGTCTGCTGTAAAAGCCTGCTGGACTCTGCTCCTGACTCAGTTTCACCAGCTGCCTGGGCTCTGGTGCGGCCCACAGCCTAGGAGGAAGGATGTCGTGTCCTGGCCAGGTGCTCAAGGGCTCAGTGAGCAGCACTCTGAACTCCAGGTGCAGTAACAAGGGCCTCCCTCATGACCCCTCATGACCAAATGAACCCTTGACTCTGGGGAGCGGTCCTCATCCTGCCACTCTTTGCTTTTATACCCAGACCCAAATTTCCTCCAGGGCAGTGGTCTGTTCTTACCTGCCTTTCCAAATGCCAGTCTTCCACCCTAAATGCCAGTGTCCATGGATGGGGACCCATCACTGCTGTCCAGGTTCCGAGTCACCCTCCTGCCTCCATTTTCACCACATACTCAGCCCAAGAGATGGGACCTCTCTGTCTGATGGGAGCTCTCAGGCCTTTGCCCTGACTCTGACTCAGAGCCTCCCCGGACAGTGGTGCAGTGTGTGCACTGCATACCCTCAGGCAGTGTTGCTCAGACTTCAGTCTATAAAAAGCAAGGCAAGGCCTGAACAGCTGCAAACAGCAGCCCTGCTAGGGCATAGCTTTCCAGCTGTGATCTAGGCATGTGGCCCTGGCTGCTTCATGAAAGGCCCTGGATCTGAGCCCTGGCCTGGCCTCTTCCAGATGTAAGATGGGAAAGAGCTCAGAATCTCTCTGAACCTCTATTTCCTTAACTGTAAAGTGAGGGGCTGGATTGCTTGATTTCTAAGCTCAATTACCTAGACATGCCAAACTGTACTATCTATCTGATTCTAGAATCTCTCAAACCTGCCCTAATCTGCCTGTACCAATGGGCTCTGGAGAATGTCCTGATGTCGCCAGATTCATGCCTGAGATGAAAGCCTTATAATTTAAGAGCCCAGCTCTGTCCTTCTCCAACACAGCCTGAAACCTCCTGCTGTTCTTGGCCCCATGCTAGCATCCCCTTCCCACCATCACAGGACACCCTAAAGGCCCTAATAACAGGTATTTCCATATTACTGGGCTCATGCCTTCATGGTGGACCTCCTGGAGGTGGGCATAGCCCATGCCCAGGTAGAGAGGAGCAGGAAGGCATGGGCATGGTTGGGGAGGTTGAGAGAGACCAACCTGGCTGCATCAGAGAGCACCAGTGGCTGGTCTGGCTAGGAATCCAGGTCGGGGCCCTAGAGTGGCCACATTTGCTTGCTTTTGCTAAGGTAGTTTCAGGTTTGGTAAGGCAGTGAGTGAAGATCTGTTGGGCAGGTGGTCTCTTGGTGCCCTGCAATCACATACGTGAGTCTGCCTCCCCCATCTCACCCCAATGGTGACTCATAGATCAACACCAAAGCCAGTTATGCTGCCAACCGGCAGAACTTGTGCCCCAGACACCTTAGGAGGAAGTGGAGCCAGAAGTGAGAACACTGAGGGTGGAAAAACTCCAACACTTCTTCTGTTCTCACGCCACGCCACAACAATCAACACAGAAGCGTTCTACAACCAAATGTGTGGGATTTCTCCCCACCACCAAGAAAACCGCCCGGACATGGACACCGGGATGGACTGGGGGTCCTCCAGTTCAGTTCTGACACTCTCTACCTGGAGACAGCATCAGATCCCAGGGGTTGAGGGCTTAGTCCCCCAAGACCACCCCTGACCTTCAGACATCAGTCACTAGTACAGGCCTCTGGAACTTCTGACAACCAGCTATAAATTGATAAAGACCCCCTCTTTATTAATTTTCTAGGGTGGCTCACAGAACTCAGGGAAACCCTTAGGTTTACCATAAAGGATGTTACAAAGGATACAGATGAAGAGATGGATAGGCGAGCTATGGGGAAGGGGTGCGGAGCTTCCACCTCTCCCTGAGTGTGACTCTCTCCGGGAACCTCCATGGGTTCAGCTACCTAGAAACTCTTAGAACTGTGTCCTTTTGGGTTTTCATGGAAGCTTCGTGACATATGCAGGATTGGCCATTGATGGTCAACTTAACCTTCAGCTTTTCTCCCCTCCCTGGAGTTCAGGGTGAGGCTGAAAATCTCAACCCTCTAATCCTGCCTTGGTCTTTCCAATGACCAGCCTCACCCTGAAGCTACCTAGGGGCTACCAGCCATCAGCCAACTCATCAGCATTTAAAAGTACATCACTTTGGAGATTCTAAGGGTTTTAGGAGGCGTATGTCAGGAAATGGATTCAAAGACCAAATATATATCTCATAATATCACACTCCTAAACTCATAGGACACTGGCAAGGACACCAAGCTCAATTCTTCCCCATTTTTGAATCCCTGGGCTCCATGCTGCGCCTATGGCTGCTGCACAGTTGTCCTGAAGGGGGCCTGGCCTGCATGTGCCTGATGCACACAGCTGGAGGGTGTTCTGCAGAGATGGGACCATTAGCTGGCAGGCATGTGTGGTGGAGGGGACAGGGGAGCACGTGCCATAGTTCAATTTATTCTGAGGTATGTGGAAGTCACTAAAGGCAGTAAGCAAGGGTGTGATGTAATCAACTGTGCATTTTAAAGTGATGGCTCCAGCTGCCTGTGGAGAATGGATTGGAGAAAGGCCAAAGGACACTCAGGGGCACCAGCTGGGAGGCTGTGCTACAGTTCCCAGGAAGGATGTGGCTGCAACAGTGACAGAAAACACATAAACAGGGCAATGGACTATAGGGTGTTCATGCAACCAGGCACACCAAGAGTATCTCACCTCCTACAGGTCAGATGCAGACCCCCTCTAACCACTGGCATTGTGGCCTCTGGAATGAGCCTGGTGGTGGTAGAAGTCTGGAGGGCCACAGGTGACCATATGAGCCACAGGATGCCTCAAGACCAGAGACATCCTCGCAGAATCAACAAGAGGAGAGCAAAGGACAGGAAGAGACTCAGGTAAAACTTTTGTCTGCACAACCAATTCCCATCTTCACCACCTGAACACCACCCAGATGACATACATGGGGCTGCTTTTGCCATCCACATGGCTAGGACTGTGTATCTGTAGTTGTCAACAACAATCAGGGGACCACATCAATTAAACCAGGAACCTTTCCACGTAGTTTAGACTGAATCATATAAAGGTAGACAACATCATGCTATGTGGGTGCACAGGGCACCCTGAAATGATTCATTTTTTGCTCCTTTGAGGTGAAGGCAAACCTACAAGCAGAGCAAACCACATCCGGAGAGGAAGTGATAAAGCTCAGAGGAGCAGCAAGAATAACCATGGCGACAATCTTGCAATTTAGAGGCTGCAAATAAGAGAGATGTTTACTTTGGAAATGCAACTGAAAAAAGGAAAAGCTGTAATGACAACAGCATAGCAACAATCTTCTCTGGGCTCATGGAAAAAGAAATGACAAGACAATGAACCATCTCCCAGGGGCTGTATGTAAATCCAAGATTTCCTTTTGACATAACAGTGTGAAAGATCATCAGTGCGGAAGGTGAATCATTCAGCTTTTAAAATAGCTTTTTATTTTGAGATCTTGTAGATTCACCTGCAGTTGTAAGAAATACTAGATTCTGTGTACCCTTCACCCAGTTTCCCCCAGTGGTAACACTTCGCATGAGGAAATTGACATTGAAACAATGGTTTGGTTTTGAGAAAGTATCAGATATCAAAGAGATACTTTGTCATGTTTGGATAAAAATGTAACACTTCCGTATTAAAAAAAAAAAAACTAAAATTACAAGAAAACCAAACAGGAAAAAAAAAAAGCTTTTGTATTAATCCTTGCAAGGAGTTTATTCTATACAATGAGTATGTTCACATTTATAAGAAAAACATTAAGTGGCCTTTGAAAAGATTTTGATGGCCTGTAGAGTTATAACCAGAATCACTGCAATGCAGTAATATTTAAAGAAATGTATGAGGCAACATTGGATGAATTTACTGATTGAGATGTCATCGTTTTGAGGAATTACTGTTTGTGGCCTTTCTGAAATCCTCCATCGCTACCTTTTACATTCAGGAACTCATCAGGCCCTTCCAGCATTACATTATAAGAAATATAGTGTATCGCCTGTAATTCTAGCACTGTGGGAAGCTGAGGCAGGTGGATCACCTGAGATCAGGAGTTCGAGACCAGCCTGATCAACAGGGTGAAACCCCGTCTCTACTAAAAATACAAAAAAAAATTAGCCAGGCATGGTGGCGGATACCTGTAATCCCAGTTACTCAGGAGGCTGAGGCAGGAGAATCACTTGAACCCGAGGGGCAGTGGTTGCAGTTAGCTGAGATCGTACCACTGAACTCTAGCCTGAGCAACAAGAGCTAAAACTTTGTCTTAAAAAAAAAAAAAAAAGAAAGAAATATAGTGTATCTTTTTACTGATTCATTCAACAAATATTTATATACTACTATTGGCCCACTATTTTTCTAGGGGGAAAACAGGAATGACCCCCCTCAAAAAGCCCTCTGGGGAGCTGACATTCTAATCCATTATTGGTTTTGTCTCAACTATAATTGCCTTTGTTTAGAATTTCATCATCTTTCAGAGGAGTCACCCTCTGTACAGTCTTTCCCCACCCCTCAGTTTATTCTCTGCATTGCTGATCCTTCCTCAACAGATACTGCTGATTATGTCAGGTTTAGGGTCAAAATCCTTCCCATGTTTCTATCACTCATGCCCCTGACTTCCACATGGGGCAGTTCTGAGCTCCTCTGTGGCTCTTAGTCATCCAGCCCCTACCTTCCTGTGCACCTCCTCATTCATCCACCTTCTTCTCTGCCCACACAGCTGGCCCAGGCTTCCTGTCCAGGTGCATGGTCCTCCTGTGCCAGGGGATGAGATGGGGGCTGGTTTGGGAGGGCTCTGCTTGCTTTTCTGCCTGAAGAAGCCCTACTCATTAACCTTTAAGTCTAAACATGACCTCTTCTGTTGAATAAAATATAGAAAATTCCATTTAGTGGGAGATTGCATGGAGATCACCAAATAACTATCTATTGATTGGATTAATGTGCTGTCATTCTATTATGAGCAAAGTGATATGTTTGTTTCAGCATTGTTTGTATCTTAATGCCTGTGATGCTGTGACAATGTAGCAACAGTGATTTCTTTGGAGTGGTGCGTAGAATCCACTTAGCACTTTGTGTCATTAACCTTTTTTTTTTTTTTCTGAAAAGTCATTGTAAAAAATTAGAAAAAAAATATAGAAAACACCAAATATCCAGCGTGTAATATTGCAAGGTTTGGGCATATTAATATTTTCTTCATTTTTCCCAGTACTTTTATTTACTCTATGTTGATTACATACACAATTTAAACTCTTGTGTTTTTTTCCATTTAAAGTATATTAAAATGTTTTAAGCATTTGACACAAGCTGCCAAATGGATTTTCAAATGGATTGTAAAATTTTATTTTCCCAAATCATTAGATATGAAAATGTATGGCTTTCCTACCACATCTTCATAATAGCTAGCATTAATTACTAGTTGAAGAGGCAAAATTTGGTATATTCACCTTTGTTTTTTGAGTCTTAGGAAGCTTGACTAAATTGTCTTTTTTTTTTTTTTTTTTTTTGATACAGAGTTGCACTCTTGTTGCCCAGGCTGGAGTGCAATGGCACAATCTCAGCTCACTGCAACCTCCGCCTCCTGGGTTCAAGCAAGTCTCCTATCTCAGCCTCCTGAGTAGCTGGGATTACTAGTGCCCACCACTACACCTGGCTAATTTTTGGTATGTTGGCCAGGCTGGTCTGGAACTCTTGACCTCAGGTGATCTGCCCGCCTCGGCCTCTCAAAGTGCTAGGATTACAGGCATAAGCCACCATGCCTGGCCAATTGTCATTTCTTTATAACATGTTTATATTTCATCTTTCTGAGTTTCCTAAACTTTTTATTTGCCACTTAATGGAATATTCTAGGTTTTCTCATTGATTCATATGAACGATTTATTTGCTAACACTTTAAGTCCTTTCTCAATTTTATTGGGGGAAGAGTGAGGTTTTTATAAGCCCATAATTTGCCTTTCATTGATTTTATAATGCTTGATGTATAATTTTTGTGTACTCAAATCTATTCATCTTTTTCTTTTTAATGCCTTCCACTACTAAGCTCAGAAAATCTTTACTCCATCCAGAGACCAAGCAGTTATTCTCTTAATTTTTTCTATTTTAAAAAATAACTGAGCTCTATTCAATCTGCAGTTTATTTTTGGTGTGTAATGAAGTCAATGTGGATACTTCCCCCTCAAAATCTTGTTCGTCATCCTTGATGGTGAAATCTTTCATTTCTGCATTCGTTAGTGACGACTCTTTTAACATGTGTTAGATACTAAGCAGGTTTTTTTTGTGGGGGGGTGTTGTTGTTTTGTTGTTGTTTGAGACAGAGTCTCACTCTGTCGCCCATGCTAGAGTGCAGTGGCGCGATCTCAGCTCACCGCAACCTCTGCCCCCCGGATTCAAGTGATTCTCATGCCTCAGCCTCCCAAGTGGCTGGGACTACAGGCGCATGCCACCATGCCTAGCTAATTTTTGTATTTTTAGTAGAGATGGGGTTTCGCCATGTTGGCCAGGATGGTTTTGGTCTCTTGACTTTAGGTGATCTGCCCGCCTCGGCCTCCCAAAGTGCTGGGATTGCAGGCATGAGCCACTGTGCCCGGCCAATACTGAGCAGTTTTTACTGAACAGTCCACTGTTCATTCCATGCAATGCATGACTCCCCTAATCAGCAGCCTTTGCCTGGGAACCCCCGACCATCCAAGACTGTGGTCTGAGGCTCTTTCTACTCACTCCTTCCTGCCCTCTCACCTGCCAAAGGAGTCAGACTTGTCTCAAGACCTGAAGGCTGTCACTGCCTCCTCCTATCTGTTCCTCTCTATCTTCCACCGATGTCTTGTCCAATAAATCTCATGCGCATCTCATTCCAATCTTGACTTCTGCTTCTCAGGGGACTCAAACTGATGCACCAACTTTGCTCCAGTTTGTGGAGTTCGGAGCCTTGGTTTATGCGCCCTGTTATGCACTCCAGGATCTCAGGCAAGCCACTGGCATTCAAGGCAAGAAAGCATGTTCATTTCCAAATAGGGGCCCATGGGTTGCGTTGGCAGTCCTATACCTGCACTCACACACCATCCCACTCTGTCACCCCAAAGGGCAGCTTAGCAAAACCCAAACTTCAAATTTGAACAAATTATTCAAACTAGTATTTCCTAAGGAGATGCTAGGTCTCCTCTCACCCCACCATTCCCTACAACCTGGCACAGCCACACCACATGCAGGGAAGAGATGGTCCACATCGTGGCTGCCATTCACATGGGGGCAGCCCCCCAAGTCATGCAGACACTGCCCTGTGAGGGGCAGTGCAAATCTCAGGGGGTAGAATCCTCATAGACCTGGTCAGTGAGGACCCAGGCTTTGATGTTTAACCCATCGCCTGTTTAACGGTGCCCACACTGAGACAGAAACAATCAAATCTGCAGAGAGCTGGCAACAAGACCAGGACAGGTAGGCAAATCTAAAATGAATCCCCAAGCGTCCCCAGTATCCCCTGCTCAGACATATGGAAGGGAAGAGAGGAAAGGGATTTTTTATCTCTGCTTTGACTTAATAAATACTCTTAATCTCCCCGGATAAACAACAAAGCTTGTATAGGTTACAGAGTTAGAGATTCTAAGCTCAAGGATATTCAGCATTTAGAGGCAATTTCATAAAAGGCACAGCAATGTTTAAAAAAAAAAAAAAATGATTTGAAAATGGTATGGGGCTCTTTGGTTTTTATATCTTTGGGTTGATAGAATGCCTGGATACTTGTGGAATGCCTGCAAGCCCTTGAAGATGCACATATAACTTCAGGGCCCATGAGATTCTCAAGTTTATCCATGGAGACCTTTGGGAGTCTATGAATCCTGATTTCCTGATCTGAAACCTGTGTCTATGAAAATATATCCAAGATATATTTGTTATGTGAAAACCAAATACGTCACAGGCAGTGCATACAGCTTGATCCTTCTTTCTTTCTCTCTCTCTCTTTCTCTCCCTCCCTCCCTCCCTTCCTCCCTTCCTTCCTTCCTTTCTTCCTTCCTTCTGACGGAGTCTTTCTCTGTCACCCAGGCTGGAGTGCAGTGGCCCTATCTCGGCTCACTGCAAGCTCCACCTCCTGGGTTCACACCATTCTCCTGCCTCAGCCTCCTGAGTAGCTGGGACTACAGGCGCCCACCACCACGCCCAGCTAATTTTTTTTTTTTTTTTTTTTTGGTAGAGACAGGGTTTCACCGTGTTAGCCAGGATGGTATCGATCTCCTGACCTTGTGATCCGCCCACCTCAGCCTCCCAAAGTGCTGGGATTACAGGCGTGAGCCACCGTGCCTGGCCGATCCATTTTTCTTTCAATATTATGTGTATAAATCAAAGCTCACTGTTTGAGGAAGTGAGATTAAGGGGTCAAAAGATTTCTTTTGCCTTAAAAAAATATATACTGCACTCCTAAACTGTTTGAACTATATTAAATAGCAAATATGTTACTTTTAAAATAAGTGTCTAAACAAGTGAACTTGTTGAAAAGAAAGTATTTTCTGGCTGGGCACGGTGGCTCACACCTGTAATCCCAGCACTTTGGGAGGTCGATGCGGGTGGATCACGAGGTCAGGAGGTAGAGACCATCCTGGCCAACATGGGGAAACCCCGTCTCTACTAAAAATACAAAAAAATTAGCTGGGCGTGGTGGCAGGTGCCTGTAATCCCAGCTACTCGGGAGGCTGAAGCAGGAGAATCTCTTGAACCTGGGAGGCAGAGGTTGCAGTGAGCCGAGATCACACCATTGCACTCCAGCCTGGGCAACAGAGCAAGACTCTCAAAAAAAAAAAAAAAAAAAAAAGTATTTTCCAACAAATCATAACTCTGACCTAATCTTATATGTTTCATGACATAAAGCAGTGGAGTAAAGCAGCCACTGTGTCTCTAATTCTCAACCATTCAGCCCAGAGCAAACAGACTGGCTGCAGACATCTGTCCACGGTGACTTCCAAGGCTCCTTCCACACTCAGCTCTTCGTCTGCTCTGTAACTGCTTCTTTCTCAGTGGCCACTGCTTGGCCACCTACCTCACAGGCTGACATGGCCGAGGATGGTTGAATGTCAGGAGGGCCTCTGCTTTACAGAGCCGGGATTCCCTGGGCCACTCTGAAGTCCTGTCCTGTCACCAAGACACTCAATTTCTCAGCAGCAAAAGCCCCTGCCTGTTGTTGAAGACTCATTTCTTCGTTCAGTACTTATTAATTCAAACATTTATTCAGCATGTATTTATAAAGTACCTAATGAGTAGGAAGTTCTGTAGAAACAGAGAAATTAGCTGTAAAAGGTAAACAGAAAATCCATCCAGCTACAAATTAAGAAAGCCTGCTCCTGACAGCCGCTGTGCTAAGAATTCTAGGAAAGGGGGTGTTTCGCACTAGAAGTCAAAGAAATGCAAATTGAAATAACAATGAGTTGACATTTTCGTTTGTCAACCATTAAAATAAAGTTATAAAACTCAATGCCAGTGAAGGTCTGATAAGTTAGGCAAGGAATTTCTATTCATTGTGGGAGACCGGTTATCAATTCAGGTGTGGCAGGCTAACTCAGTAAGATATTAATTTGTATTTTGTTCCCTTTGTATTTTTTTCTGTCTCCTTCAAATAAGGTAGCCAGACTGTATTGCTGTGTCACAAATTACCACCAAAACAGCCATGTAAGACAAAAACCCATATATTAGCTCACAGATTTGTTGGTCAGAAGCCCAGGTAGGGCTCAGCTCTGTACTCTGCTCAGGGTCGTACAAGACAGTTCAGGGCTGGGCGTGGTGGCTCATGCCTGTAATCCCAGCACTTTGGGAGGCTGAGGTGGGTGGATCATGAGGTCAGGAGATAAAGACCATCCTGGCTAACATGGTGAAACCTCGTCTCTACTAAAAATACAAAAAATTAGCCGGGTGTGGTGGTGGGTGCCTGTAATCCCAGCTACTCAGGAGGCTGAGGCAGGAGAATGGTGTGAACCCGGGAGGCTGAGCTTGCCTCACTGAGCTTGCAGTGAGCCGAGACCATGCCACTGCACTTCAGCCTCAGCACAGAGTGAGACTCTGTCTCAAAAAAACAAAAAAAAAAAAAAAAAAATGAGATCAGGGTGTCTGCCATCTTCAATTCACACATGTGGCCCTGGGAGAGAATCTACTTCCAAGCTCATTATGGTTCTTGGCAGAACTTCCTTCCTTGTGCTGCAGGACTGAGGCCCCTGTTTCCCTGAGGACTGTTAGCCAGGGGCCACCCTCAGCTCCTAGAGGCTGCCGTTTCCTTGTCCTGTGACCCCTCAGTCTCCAAAGCCAGTATTTGATATCCCTCGACAGAAGTCGAGGCACATGAGGAGTTTATGATCTAAACCCAAAATATTGTGTCAGCACAGAGGCCCCAAGTGGGCCCTGCTGAGAGCTGGAGCTGTCCTTGAACTCCTGTCTCCAAGATGGTCCCAGTCTTCTGTGAGGGCGCAACTGATTGGGTCAGCCCAATTGTTGAAAGGAAATAAAATCATGTAATGAAATAAATAGTAACACACCTTTGGCATGATATTTGCACAGTGCTTTTGTGGCAGTAGGTGACTGACACGCTGACCTTCCTATGGCTAAAAGTAGTGTAGCCTGGCCCTAAATCGCTTGACTTAGATATGAAACTGGTGAAGACGGCAGCAAGAGGATTTTTAGACACATGAAGGTGAGGGATGGTTGTTGCTTCTTTGTCCCTCTGCCTGTCTCTTGAAGGTTAGTGCCATTTGTCTCTCAGCTTCTCCTACACACACACCCTGTTACACTAACAGAAAGGCAAAGATGGCAACTTGGCTGGCAACCTTCGAAAGGTTTCCAGTGCCTGCTTTAAACCTGAAAGTCCCGTGCAAGCAAAGCAGAAGTGCAGCAGCTTTTAATGTGCTGTGGCCAGAGATGCTAAACTCACATCACCAAGATGTGGAGAGGCAGAGAAAAGGGAAAGTCTGGAGGCTGCGTCCCTTGCAGAAGGACAGGACCCAGCAGTCAAGGCATTTAGGCTAAAGGACTGCACCTCCTCACTTCTGCCGGAGAGAAAGGACCAAGCTGTCCACCGGATGCTGGCATCGGGCTCTGGTTCCCAGCAAATGTCACAGCAAGAAAATGGGGGCATTTTGATTTTGGACCTTGGCACCCCCGCTCCTGAGAGCATAGTGCCTCATCTACTTCTGCATCAGCCCTCTGTTTAGGGGTCCTGCTTCTGGTTCTGTTTTTGCTTCTGCTCCATTCTGCACACCCCTACACCCATCCGCCCACCCCCTCAGATGTATGCATGCACACACTTACACGTACACACGCACAAAGTCACCATGGGAAAACCCATAGACATGTACCTGCACATACTTACACAGTCACACACCTGCAGACACACTCAGATGCAGACACATGCATATACATACATGTATACACACTCATATAAACAAACTCACACCCTCAAACACAAAGACACTCGTGCTCACATAGGCACACATGTACTCAATGGATACACTTGCACACAACTTCTTGGCAGAAATTCCAGCTCACAATGTCCTGCCAGCCGTACATGTGGATTTTCTTTCCAATTGTTCTTTGACCCTCCCTCTGTTTTCCTCTGAAGTCAGGTAATTATAGTTCTGAAGAAGTAAAAATTGCCAAACAGCCATAGCAACAGAGACCTGGCAAGGAAGGACAGCTCCAGCTCTCAGCAGGGCCCAGCCGGGGCCTCTGTGCTCACACAATATTTTGGGTTTAGATCATAAATCCCTCACGTGCCTTCGTTTTCTTTTCTTACACTCCTTTTCCCTCAAAAGCACCTTTTCTTTACCTGCCAGGTGCTTTGATTGTGGTGCCAAAAGCCGAGTGAGTCCCACTCCCTGTGGCTGCACAGACGCCATGGGCTCAGAAGCCCTGCAGGCTGGTAGCCAGACTCCCTTCCCCAGGCACAAACTCAGCACATCTGCTGCACAGCCGCCTTCTGTCAGGGGTGAAATCTCTGCCCCCTAGGTTTCCCACAGTGTTTGGATGCAGGCCACAGCTCCTGTGGCACCGGTTTGGGTCCTGGCTTTTAACCTCCCTCTTGTTGGAAGGGGTCAGAGGGGACAGAAGTTATCCTCAGTGCTCTAGCGGAATCCCACTTCACTTGGAAAGAGAATTTTAAACAATTGTGGGTGGTTTTATACAAAATGTTTCTTTAAGGCCGGGCGCGGTGGCTCACGCTTGTAATCCCAGCACTTTGGGAGGCCGAGGCGGGTGGATCATGAGGTCAGGAGATCGAGACCACGGTGAAACCCCGTCTCTACTAAAAAAAATACAAAAAATTAGCCGGGCGTGGTGGCAGGCGCCTGTAGTCCCAGCTACTCGGAGAGGCTGAGGCAGGAGAATGGCGTGAACCCGGGAGGCGGAGCTTGCAGTGAGCCGAGATCGCGCCACTGCACTCCAGCCTGGGCGACAGAGCGAGACTCCGTCTCCAAAAAAAAAAAAAAAATGTTTCTTTATAAACACAAGAATGGGCTGGATGCCATGGCTCACGCCTGTAATCCCAGCACTTTGGGAGGCAGAGGCAAGCCGATCACTTGAGGTCAGGAGTTCAAGACCAGCTTGGACCACATGGCAAAACCCCACCTCCACTAAAAATACAAACATTAGCCGGGTGTGGTGGTGGGTGCCTGTAATCCCAGCTACTTGGGAGGCTGAGGCAGGAGAACTGCCTGAACCCAGGACTCAGAGGTTGCAATGAGCTGAGATTGTACCACCGCATTCCAGTCTAGGTGACACAGCAAGACTCCAACTCAAAAAACAAAACAAACCACAGGCAAGAATGAAGTCAGTGAAGCACCCATATCCTTAGGCGGGTCCAGCCCAGGTTTGCAAGTGTAGTAAATGGGGTGTCCCTATGAAGCCAATCCTTGTAGGAACCAAGCCCCCCAGAGGCTGGTTTCTCTAATGTCTGTGATTTGGGGGGACTGGTACATTATTGTGCATTTTGCAGAGGCAGCTATCACATGCTGAGGAGGTGGCACTAGAGAGAGGGGCACACACCAGGGACCAAGACTTTCCTTCCAGGGACTCATCCAGGCTGTGCATGACTGACCTGCCTCCCACTGCCATATGGCTTTGCTACAAAGCCACTCACAAACCTCCCTCGCCTCCCTGGCACCTCTTCCCTCTCATTTCAGAGCCCCTGAATCCCTACTTAGTAAGACAGCTGGTCTAGTTTAACGCTTACTATTTCAAATCTTATTCCATCCAAGCACCCCAGGACTGAGCGGGGCCAGTGTGTGCTGGTATCTAGCCCCCATCCCCCCTGGCTCCTTAATGCAGGCACCAGGCTGGCTGGTGGAGGTGAATGCAACCAGAGTCTCCAAACCCTCTTCCAGCAGATCCTATCACTAGGCATCACCGCTCTGTCCTCACCCTCATCATGGGCACGGCTGCTTGTAACCTGGGAATAAACCACCTAAACATCTCCTTATTAAAAATCCTAAAATTCCCTAGCTTGAAACTCACGACTCCCAATTAACCTAGTCTAGTAATGGGTACCTCCCAGATGCCTATTTTAAGAGTGATCTCCAGGGCCAGAACCAGACAGGCAGGTGAGGTGCCCAGAACACAGAATCTAAAGATACTGTATCAATGTCAGTATACTGACCAGGCTGTTGTACTGTAGCATTGCCAGAGTTTCATTGGAGGAACCGAGTAACAGGTGCATAGGGTCTCGCTGTATTTCTTAGAACTTTTTATGAATCTACAGTGACCTCAAAAAAAGTTTAATAAAAAATAAAAATTAATTAAAAAGCCACAGTCACAGAGTGTTGCTTTGCATATTCTGGTAAGCCTGCATTCCATTTATCTTTCTGTTTTGGATTTTCCTTACCTCCTTAGATGAGTGATCTTGCGTTTCCCCAAGTTGCGACCTGGGGTTCCCTGAGGAGGCTGATTCTAGTAATTGCCCACTGGTTATGCCTGCTGCAAACACAGGTAAGAGGCACCCTAATGTGGTTTTCTGTTCAAAGTCTCCCTAGCTCCCCTGTATCAGGTATGGAGTCTGAAAAGCTTTTCTGGGTCATTTGTTCCTTCAGCAAACATGGACTGAGCATTGATGTGTGGTCACTCACAGTATTAAACCTTCAGGGCTGGATGGATGGCTTTTTTTTTTTTTTTTTTTTTTTGACAGAGTCTTGCTCTGTCGCCCAGGCTGGAGTGCAGTGGTGCAATCTTGGCTCACTGCAAGCTCCGCCTCCCAGGTTAACACCATTCTCCTGCCTCAGCCTCCTGAGTAGCTGGGACCACCATGCCCAGCTAATTTTTTGTATTTTTAGTAGAGACAGGGTTTCACCGTGTTAGCCAGGACGTTCTCTATCTCCTGACCTCATGATCCGCCCCCCTCGGCCTCCAAAAGTGCTGGGATTACAGGTGTGAGCCACTGCACAGGGCCAATGGCTGGCTTTTTAATACTTACCTTATAGCCATTTTTAAACTGAGAAGCTTAAACTGAACATATAATCAAAGTTTGTATTAAGGAAGTGAGATTTCAGCAGCATTTTTCAGTTTTGAAGTCCAAAACCATCTCAAGGCATAGGAACCATAGCCTCAACTGAAGTTGAATTTTTGCAGGGGTTGTTAATTGCCATTTGTACCTAATCCTGTGTGTGTGTGTGTGTGTGTGTGTGTGTGTGTGTGTGTATACATGAAATATAGTCTGTCACTATGTGACACAGGTTGCATATTTGGGACTGTAGTAAGGGCTTGGTGGGCTGGGGGAGTAGTGTGGATTTTTTTTTTTTTTCTTTTCTGAGATGAAGTCTTGCTCTTGTCGCCCAGACTGGAGTGCAGTGACGCGATCTTGGCTCACTGCAACCTCCACCTCCTGGGTTCAAGCTATTCTCCTGCCTCAGCCTCCTGAGTAGCTGGGATTACGGGGGTCTGCCACCATGCCCGGATAATTTTTGTACTTTTAGTAGAGATGGGGTTTCGCCAATAGTATGGATATTTAATGACTACTTGTTTTTTAATTAATGAACACTTAGCCTTTCTATGTGCATAATGGTGTAAATGATAGATGGTTAGGCGTTTGACAAACACATGCTTGCCATTCAGTTACAGACCGGGGAAATAGCCCAGTATTTGGGATTGAAACTGTCAAGACTGGATAGTTTTAGTAGTCACTCTCTTTTGTCTGGTGGGGATTTAATAAATACTTTCAAGCTTCTGGTTTGGGAATTTAGAGAGTTTTGATTTTGGATTTATAAATAGTTGATTGCTAAATTTGGTCAGATTTCTCCTGACTGGCTGTTCCTCAATTCTTAGGATATGTCCCAGTAAAATTGTACTTTGTGAATTAATTGTCATATGCGTAATTGTTGGATTTTGGATGTACCTAATTTGATAATTTTTTTAAAATTCCATTTAAGGAATTTATTTGCAGTAAATTTACCTGGCCTCCACCCCACAGCTACCAAAACAGAAATTTATTTGCAGTAAATATTTATTTAAGGTATCTATGTGCAGGTCAGAAAGTAAGAAAATGTAATTGTGTAATCCTCTGAAATGTAAACAAACAAACAAACAAAACACTAAACAAACAAAGGAAACAAAGAAGCTTCAGGGCTGGAATAAAAAGGCATGAATGAGGAACCCTCTGCTCAAGGACTCAGAGCGGATGGGAGCTAAACAGGCATTCAGAAGGCTTATTATCTTGTTAACACTCAATGACAACTACTACCATAGAGGTAAGCACATGGTGTCCTGCCTGGAAGAGGTGATTCTTTAAGGAGGGGGTAAACAGTATTTGTCCTGCCTCTGCTGAATCGACTTCACATTCCTGCTCCCCAGCAGGCATGTTCAACACAATGGGGAGTCCCTCCCTTCCCCAATGCCACACGTGGGATCAGCCAGTGTCACTTAGCATTAAACATTGCATGACTGATGTGCTCTGTTTTGGGGTTAGACATATTCTGTGCCAGAAATAATACAACTGAGACTAATTGCTAAAAGGGACCGAGATAAGAATCTAGGAAAGAACTAGAGAGAGCTGTGAAATACTAGGAATGTCACAAAACACAAAAGGGTTTTGATTTTGATCATCTTGTCCCACTACTCAGAGGGGCGATCTTTCCAGTGCTTCCATATCCCTCTACACAGTTTCCAACCTGTGCCCACCGAGTTAAAACAACAACAACAATAAGAACCCTCCAAATTTCTTAAATCCATGCTCCAATCCTGTGTCTGACTCCAGTACTGGTAGAGATGGGAAGGGTTTCTTGAGGTATTTAAGGAAAACTTTATTTCAGACACCCCATATACCACCAAAGCCATCACCGCTAGGCTGGTGATGGTTTAGATCTCTAGATCAGTGGTTCTCAAACTTGAACATTCCTCAGAATCCCCTGGTGGGCTTGTGAAAACATAGACTGTTGGGCACACAATCCCCAGAATTTCTGATTTGGTAGCTGTGGGGCGGAGTCCAGGTAAACAGGCGATGCTGATGTGGATGCCCTGAGGACACTCTTTGAGAACCACTGTCATAGGCAATTTCTAAGGGCATGGGTGATCCGCCTTTTACAATCTCTCTGATGCCTCATGGAGTCACAACAGACATGTGGATGTGAAAAGGATAGGGGCCAGCAGGATTCCTAAATGCACTCATTAACACATGGTACATTCCTTGCTGTGATGTGCCTGCCTCGGTCAGTCGCTCTTAGGAATTTTACTAACCACGAGAAGAGTCAGAGGGCAGGAAAAAGAATCTAAGCCGGTCATCAGGTGACCATGGTTTCGGTCGGGGCTCGGCTACTTGCTTGGTGGTTGATTTTAGGGAAGTAACCTACGTTATCTGTTACTATTTGGTCTTCTCAGTGGAAAGTTATCACATTAGGCTCTTAATAGGACAAAAGGAAATAAACTTAGGAAAGCAGTTTTTAAAAAGCAAGGTTTATTCTTGTTTTGTTTCTGTTTGGCTGCTTACCATACAGCAGAACAGACTACTGAAAACTGGACATTCAAAGCCTGAGTTCTAAGACCTCACACTTGACAGTTTCATGAAAGCAGGCAGAAGACTCAGGTGCAGGCAAGGAAAGGGGCTTCCGCTGGCAGACAAGACCCTCATGCTTAGCCTTTGGTAACAAATGTCCAACAAGGAATGGCAGGTGATTTGGATGGTGGTAGGAGCATAACAAAGAGGAATCTCAGAGCAGGGCATGTGTAAAGTTCCAGGCAGGCAGCGGCAGTGCTATTTCTCAGGACTCGGCAGGTTCTAGCTTGCAGGGACTGGTTTCAGGACAGGATTCTCATCCCTGGATATTGTGAGCCCCTCCTACCCATTTCAAATCACCTCCTCAGCTGGGTGCCAGACATTAACCAGACAGCTTCCACGAAGCAAGCTTGGATCAATGCTGGGTTTGCACCAAAGAAGGAATCCTTTAATCCCTCCCCTTCTTTTTTAGAGACAGGGTCTCACCACGTGCCCAGGCTGGTCTTGAACTCATGGCCTCAAGTGATCCTCCCACCTCAGCCTTCTGAGTAGCTGGCATTACAGGTGTGAGCCATTGCACCCCGCTGAATCCCCTCTGACTGAGAAAAGAACTGGCGCCAAGCTGAGCCTGGATTTGCTAATGGTATGAGTTAAGGAGTGTGCCCATTTAGGTTAATGGACTCATCCATTGCCATGTGGACTGTGCAGTACCTGCTACCCCAAAGAGGCAGAGTCTGTTTTCCCACCTTGGGGGTGGCCTTGATCGTGAGACTTGCTTCGTCTAATAGAATGAGATAACAGTGACCGAGCACTATTAGTTTTGAACCTAGGTCTCAAGAGACCTTAATTTTTTTTTTTTTTTTTTTTTTTTTTTTGCTGTTTTGATCTTCTGCCATGGCCATGAGAAGGACATGCCCAGACTAGCTCGCTGGTCCTGTGAGGAGGATGAGAGATGTGTGGGGCAGAGCTGCCTCAGCTAAATTCCACCAGCTAAGCCCAGGCTAGAGCACTGACCCCAGGTGATCCCCAAATGCAGGAATGAACCCAGCTGAGGTCAGCCAAGTTCAGTACAGATTAGCAGCCAACCCTTAGCTGATCCACTGACACATGAGCCACAATAATAAGTTGTCTTATGGTACTGAGTCTGGGATAATTCGTTACACAGAAAGAGGTAACTGATACAAGTGGCTACTATGTTAAGCTTGGGGATACCAACATGAATTAACACTAAATATCCACCCGCAAGTAATTTACAATGTAATGGAGGAAGCAACAGTCACAATAAGGTAAGTGATATGTGCTACTAGGGTTAGAGTCAGAGAACTTGAGAGGAACTTAATAGGTGCTATAAAAAAGGAACTCAATAGGTGCCATTCAGGTTCAGAGAAACAAGGCGCAAACTCTGCCTTGGAGGTTAGCAAAGCCTAAGAATGACAGTCTTGTCTACCAGTGGAGGCTCCATTTAAATTGCCTGCTTCTCAGGCAGAAAGGAAGTTTTCTCCAAAGTAACACATGTGCCAAGCAAGGTAGGGACAAATAACCAGACAGCTCTGAGCATGCCCTGCATTGAACGCAAGACCAATTGCTTACAGTTGGAAACAACTGAGATCAGACCCAAGGTTTGACTCACATAGGAACAAGTTAACTTCCTGGGCTCCAGGGCAACAGAATCCACCTTCACCTCTGGTCAGCCATCTTGCAAAGGAAAGCTGTGGGACTCTAAAGGTGCAGTTGGGTCGGTCCATATCCATGGCCAATCCTGAGCGAGGGCCTTGCTGATGTGGAGAACCCCAACTTAGTCACTGAGCAGGCATCTCCTTGTCCAAATACCAAGGACAGACACCGCAGGCCACTGACCACTGTAACAGCAAAATAAATTTGTTCCAGGGAAAATGCTAAACATGTGACTGAATTTTTCCTGTAGTCCTTAAAAAAAATTCCCTGTGCATCTTGATGATGCATCATTTGTAAGATGCTTTGTTTGCCTACAGTGGTGTTCTGGTGGAGGACGAGGGATGGACACTCTAATGCAGAAAGCAAAGAAAAGTAATTGACAGCTTTCCTTCTGTAATTTTGAGTTCATAAAATAGAGAATTGCTGTAAGCCTAAAAGCAACTGATGGCTGACACCAAAATCAAACCATGGATATGCTCAGCCTGACATCTTGGGAAGCCACCAACGATACTGTGTGCAAGACCATCAATCGGCACATCCCTGGGCATCCCAGGCTTCTTAACGAGAGGAGTTTGCGCAGAGAAACCAAATTGTGGATGGTTAAAGCCATGTGGGTAGGGCTGATCTATCTTTACCTAACATATGCATATGCAAGGTTAGCCCTTGTTCTGAAGAGCAGATTCTTCTCTGAAAACTGATGCTCTTTGTCTGGACTTTTCAGAAGGAGAAAGAGCATAATGCTTAATTTTATAAGTGACTGAATTGAACTGTGTAACTTCTAGAGATATTTCTCAGAGGTTTACTATCGGTCACAAAAAATATAACACGACTCAGAGAAGAACTGATTTCCCTTTTTTAAAAAGTAGAGAAGCCACAGGGCAAACAAATGAGGCAGCTTCCCCTGGCTCATGCGGAAAGATTGACGTCAATCTCCAAGTAGCTGAGACAGCCCACACTTGCTTGGGCTCGTGAGGAAGAAGTGGAAATCTCTGACAAAACCCAAAGGCATAATGTCAAAACCGCATCTGTAAGCAGGAGAGAGCTTCAAGGCTGGATGGGCCATGGTCTCATTACAGAGCCAGTTTCACAAAAGACATGGGGTTTATAGCATCACAGGGAGAAAGAGGAGATCGTCAGTTAAACGAAAGAAAACAGTGGATGAAATGACTCTTTTAAGTGTGCTGCCTTTCAGTTCACTGGCTCACAGTTTTAACGGCAAATAACCAGAAAAATGCCACAAGTCGTCTTTGCTATGAAGTCTCCAAACTCTAGCTAGGTTTAATGGTGCAACATCTGCATATTTGTATTAGTCTGTTTTCATGCTGCTGATAAAGATATACCTGAGAGTGAGCAATTTACAAAAGAAAGAGGTTTAACTGGACTTTCAGTTCCGCGTGGCTGGGGAGGCCTCACAATCATGGCGGAAGGCAAGGAGAAGCAAGTCACGTCTTACGTGGACGGCAGCAGGCAAAGAGAATTTGTGCCAGGAAATTCCCATTTTTAAAACCATCAGATCTCATGAGACTCATTCACCATCATGAGAACAGCTCAGGAAGACCGCCACCCCCCATAATTCGATCACCTCCCCTTATGGGAATTGTGGGAGTTATAATTCAAGATGAGATTTGGGTGGGGACACAGCCAAACCATATAAATATTCCAGCTGCCACTTTGCAGAGTAAATGGTGAGAAGTGATTGGAATCTGAATATAGATTGCAGGTCAAGCTGACAAATTTTGCATATGGTTTACATGTAGGGCATGAGAGAAAAGAGAAGGCAAAGATTACACCAAGGCCATGGCCTGAACAGCTCTTGCCTCGGTGCCTCCAGGTGTGTGGGATGTGTTTGCTTTCTGCTTCTGCCTTTCTGGTGCTACTGTCAACTTTTTGTCCAGCAACCCCTTGTCTATGAAGTTGTGCCTCCCTGTGGTATAGACCATCTCCTCCTCCTTCCCAAACCAGGAAACCAGAATGCCACAAAACAGCACATACCTTTACTGCATGTGAAGTCCTTCAGCATTTTATCTTCTCTTCCATTGGTTATATATTTTTAAAAAGTTTCTCGAAATCCACTAAACAGATTCTCTATCCTCTATCGAGTCATGACCCACAATTTTGAAAATCACTCTTTCAGACAACACTGGATGAGAATATTTTTCCTGCTTGAAACCAAGGAAGCAATAACACTGCTTCTAACCCCAGCCACGCTTTAAAGGACACTGGAGAAAGGGGGCAGAACCCGCAGCAGGTGGGCACACCTTAGGAAACACTCATCTGCTGAAACAATTGAGCTTGCCTGGAGATTTGCAAGAAATATATCCAGGAACGACTCCTGGGCTTTTCTCCTGCTGAGCTCCCAGGATCACGCCCTTAGACTCAAATCGTCACCCCAACTCACTGTGGTGGCTGCATGGCCCAGATGGGGCTGCACCAACCACTCCTCTGGGGCTGGGACTCTTTGAAGCAAGTGACACACCTTCTTAAGACTAACCCGCAGGTCGGCTTTCTTATTTTTTTTTTAAGCGATAATCTCTATGGAGACACAAACAGAGGGTAACACTAATAATCAACAGAGCGAAGGCTTCGGAATACACAACAGTTTCAGAATATGACAGTTTATAATGTCTTGGCCCACATCCACTGTGAAACAGCAACTTTAGTCTTCCATCCTCTGACCATCACTCCCCTTTGTGAAGGCCCAACAAGGAGCCCTTTCTAGTCCGTGTTGATCAGCCACCTGCCTTGAGGAACTCGATTTAGGCTGTCTTATAACCACCGATTTGTGTTCGGTAACTTAAACCTTGTCTCTTTTTAATGGGTTCTTCTATTAGTTTTAATAGTTTTTAATTTGTGATTAAAGTTTCCTAGAGTCACAAATTAAATATCATATCACAGGCAAATATAGATCATTTTGTCTTCTTGACTTAAAAAGTTACACCTTGTATTGCTGTTTCTGGACTTATTTCACTGCCCAGAACTTTTAGAGCAACATTAGACAATAGGAAATGGCAGGTCTTTCTGAATTTGTTGGAAATGCTTTCAACTTTTCTTTTCATTCGTTCTTTTTTCTTTCTTTCTTTCTTTTTGAGATGGAGTTTCACTCTTGTTGCCCAGGCTGGAGTGCAATGGTGCGACCATGGCTCACCGCAACCTCCGCCTCCCGGGTTCAAGCAATTCTCCTGCCTCAGCCTCCCAAGTATCTGAGACTACAGGCACACGCCACCACACCCAGCTAATTTTGTGTTTTTAGTAGAGACGGGGTTTCTACATGTTGGTCAGGCTGGTCTCGAACTCCCGACCTCAGGTGATCCACCCGCCCCGGCCTCCCAAAGTGCTGGGATTACAGGCATGAGCCACCATGCCCAGCCGCTTTCAACTTTTCACTCTTGAAGTATAATATTGTCTCCTTGGTATAAGACGCCATCCTATAATATCTAGTTGAGAGGGTTTTTAAAAATAACAACGATAGTTGAGCTTAATTAAATACTTCTTCAGCATCTATTTATATTTTTTTGATTTTGTATTTTAAAGTATGCATTAATAGATTTCCTACCATTATATTAATATTACTCTGTCTTCTTGGAATAAGCCTTCAATGACATACTGAAATATTGTAATATATCTATGAATTTATTTTCAAGTGTTTTATTTAGGATGTCTGCAATTTTATTAATAACATACTGTCTTTGCCAAAGTTACTGATATTAAAAAAATAGATTATTTACATTAAAAATGATACTATAATTTTCTTTGTTATCTGGAAGAGTTTATAAAATATGGAAAGTCTCTTTTCCTTGAGAGCTTTAATGAATTTTCCAGTGAAATCTTCTGCCATGATTGTGAGGCCTCTCCAGCGTGCGGAACTATAAGTCCAATTAAACCTCTTGCTTTTGTAAATTTCCCAGTCTCAGGTATGTCTTGATCAGCAGCAAGAAAACAGACTAATACAAATATGCAGATGTTGCACCGTTAAACCTAGCTAGAGTTCGGAGTCTTCAAGCAAAAATGACTTGTGGCATTTTTCTGATCCCCTCCCTTCTCCAGGCTAATTTTTGTAGTTTTAGTAGAGACAGGATTTCGCCACGTTGGCCAGAGTGGTCTTGAACTCCTGACCTCAGGTGATCTGCCTGCCTCGGCCTCCCAATGTGCTGGGATCATGCACCCAGCCTAATTTCTGATTTTCATGTATAATTTTTCTCAGTGAGCTTTACCAAGATATCTCTGACCAACTCTCAGCCAGCTTTGGGGTTTATCTATCAATTCTCCTTTATTCGCTATATGTTTTTTGTCTTTAAAAATAAATAGTTGAAAATTTTCTTGTTATAAATTATGTAGAAAAATTAGGAGTACTCAGACAAAAAAACCTGCAGACTCCTTCAGCGCTCTCCTCCTCAATCCTGATCCCCTCCCTTCTCCCTGGGTCAGGGATTTGAGAAGAAAGTAATGCTTAAGTTTTATATTTTATGGTTTGATTTTTGTTTTGTAATTTTTTACATTGTTATAAATGTATCCAAGTTTTTACTTGCAACAACAATTTTTATTTAATACATGGGCAAGAAAAGTACCTTCTTATTGATAGTTTAAAGTTCGTGAGTGTATTGTCGTGCCTGGTCTCATATAGTTTAGTATCCTCATCTTTTTAATTTCTGATTTTCTTTTTCTTTCTTTTTTTTTTTTTTTTTTTTCTCGTGACCGAGACTGGCTGTGTCACCCAGGCTGGAGTGCAGTGGTGCACTCTCAACTCACTGCAACCTCCACCTCCCAGGTTCAAGCAATTCTCTTGCCTCACCCTTCTGAGCAGCTGGGACTACAGGCACATGCCACCATGCCTGGCTAATTTTTGTATTTTTAGTAGAGATGGGGTTTCACCATGTTGGCCAGGGTGGTCTCGAACTTCTGACCTCAGGTGATCTGCCTGCCTCGGCCTCCCAAAGTGCTGGGATTATAGGCATGAGCCTCTGCATCCAGCCTAATTTCTGATTTTCATGTATAATTTTTCTCAATGAGCTTTACCAAGATATCTTTGACCAACTCTCAGATAACCAGCTTTGGGGTTTATCAATTCTCCTTTATTCCCTATATGTTTTTTGTCTTTAAAAATAAATAGATGAAAATTTTCTTATTATAAATTATGTAGAAAAATTAGGAGTACTCGGACAAACAAACAAAAAAAAATGCAGACTCCTTCAGTGCTGTCCTCCTCAATCCTTATCCCCTCCCTTCTCCCTGGGCCATCCTAGGCAGGAGGGTGGGGTTCCTCAAAGGTTCTAGTTGATTCCATTTGAATCTTTGGGCTTTGTGGCACCTTCCCACTGAGGGGGATCCTTCCTTTCTCCCACCAGCGACCTTCCTTTTCCTTGTTACAATGACATTTAGGCTGTTTTTATAAATCAAGCCTTGTTATATTTTGTAGCCACTGATTTGTGTTCATTTTCTCAAACCCAGCCTCTTTAATGGATTCTTCTGCTGTGATGGTGCCTGCACCTTGCATGTTAGGGGCAAGGAGCTGCTACATTGAGGTGGAGCCTGGGCAGGATTCCTCCCGGAGGCTGCTGAGGTGACTTGCTCAGGCCCGGCTCCAAGCCAACCTGTTAGACTGAAGAAGGGCAGAGCCCTGCCCTTTTCTCTCTCTTTTCACCAATGGGGTGTTAGGGTACACTGTGGATCCCCACCCTCTGCCTGTGTCTATGGGACATGCAAACAACCACATTCCTCTTTGTTTTGCTATGGTTGAACATTTGCTTGCTAGGGTTTTACCAGTCTCCTCTCCCCAAAACCTCATCATTTTTTTCTCCTTAAAACATTCACCGCATGACATTATCTGGTGATTTGCAAAAATATTGCCTGGGTTTTGACTGAATTGTGTTTTCTTTTGGTGGTGTATAAAATTGTCGTCTATAAATGCTACATAATGACTTCACAAGTTACTACTTACCTCATGTGTGTCTACATGGTCTCGTGTGGATTACCTGTGATCCGTTACTAGCTTCTACCATGAGTGTGATTCCATAATGTAGTTTGTGTTTTCACTTGAAGTTCATTGTACCATATTGCCTGGTACATGGAAGTTTATTACTTATAAATATTAAGATTTCTGGGGTCAGATTGCTTGAATCTAAATCCTGAGTCCACCACTTACTAACAAAACTTGATTTAATTCAATATTCGTTAAATAATTGTTGTGTGCCTATCATGTGACGTGTGTTGTTCCAGGTACTGAGACTAGAGCAATGAACAGAACATACACGTTCCCTAGCTCATAGAGCTTACCCTGGTAGGAAGGGATTGAACCAGATGGTGATGAATGCTGTAGAGGAATAGCAAGGAGAATAAGGAGGCAAAGAGTATGTGTACTGCAGCTTTATACAGGGTGGTCGGGGATAGCTGAGCAAATGTCTAGAAGTGAAATTGTCAAGCCATATTCCTACAGCTTAGGAAGGGGCCTGAAGCCAAAGGGAACATCAAATACAAAGTCACACTTATCCTAAAATCAATAGGAAAACATAGAAGGGGGAATCAGAAGATTAACATGATCAGATTTGCATTTAATTTATTTATTTTAAATGGACACATAATTGTACATACTCATGGGGTACAGTGTGATGTTTTAGTATCTATTGTGTAATGATTAAATCTGGCTACAGGTTGAGTATCCCTTATCCAAAATGCTTGGAACCAGAAGTGTTTCTGACTTCAATTTTGTTTTTTAATTTTGGAATATTTTTATATACATAATGAGATATCTTGGGGGTGGAATCCAAGTCTAACAAGTCTAAACACAAACTTCATTTATGTTTTATATACACCTTATACATATAACCTGAAGATAATGAAAAACAATATTTTTATTTTGTGTATGAAACAGAGTTTGTGTTGAACACTTATGTGTGGAATTTTTCACTTATGGCATCATGTCAGTACTCAAAACGTTTTGGATTTTGAAGCATTTCACACTTTGATTTTTTTTTTTTTTTATTTCTTGAGTCAGAATCTTGCTCTGTTGCCCAGGTTATAGTGCAGTGGCACAGTCATGGCTCACTGCAGTCTCAACCTCCTGGGCTCAAGTGATCCTCCCACCTCAGCTCCCCAAGTAGCTGGGACCATAGGCACATGCCACCATGCCCAGCTAATTTTTTATATTTTGTAGAGACAAGGTTTTGTTATGCCCGGGCTGATCTTGAACTCCTGGGCTCAAGCAATCTGCTTGCCTCCACCTCCCAAAGTGCTGGGATTACAGGCATGAGCCACCACACCTGGCCTGGATTTCTAATTTTTGGATTAGAAATGCTCAACCTGTATTTAGCATATTTATTACCTCATACATTTATGATATCTTCATGGTGAGAACACTCAATCTTCTCTTCCAGCTATTTTAAAATATGCAATATAATATTGTTAACCAGTCACCCTAATGTGCTATAGAACACCAGAACTTTTTCCTCCTGTCACCTTGTACCCACTGATGAGTCTCTCTCCATCCCCCATCTTCCCCACCCTCCCCAGCCTCTAGTAACCTCTATCTACTTCATGCTTCTGTGAGAACAGCGTTTTTAGATTTCTCATATGCATGAGAGCATGTAGTATTTATCTCTCTGAGCCTGGCATATTTCATTTAACATCTTCTGGATTAATCAATGTTGCCCCAAATGACAAGATTTCTCTAGTTTTATGGCTGAATAGTATTATTTTATTGTGTATATATATAACATTTTCTTTCTGTTGATAGAAACGTAGATTGATTCCATATTTTGGCTATCGTGAACAATGCTGCAATAAACACGAAAGTGCAGACATCTCTTTGACACACTGATTTTATTTCCTTTGGATATGTATCTTGTAGTGGTATTGTGAGATGGGATTTGTATTTATTTAAAAGATCGAATTGTATGTTATGCTGAGATAAATGGGAAGATCCATTTATAAGTCAAATCAACTGAAAGACAATTGTAATCTTGGTGAGAGATGAACCAGGGTAGTGCCTGGGGATGAAGAAATGCAGGCATGTTGGAGATATGTCTCAGAGAGAGACTTGACCAGGTATTTGTTTTTATGGAGGGAGGAATCCTAAAGAAGAGGAAACCGAGGGCCGGACACGGTGGCTCACGCCTGTAATCCCAGCACTTTGGGAGGCTGAGGCAGGCGGATCACGAGGTCAGGAGATCGAGAACGTCCTGGCTAACACGGTGAAACCCCGTCTCTACTAAAAATACAAAAAATTAGCCAGGCGTGGTGGCGGGCACCTGTAGTCCCAGCTACTCGGGAGGCTGAGGCAGGAGAATTGCTTGAACCTGGGAGGCGGAGCTTGCAGTGAGCCGAGATCGTGCCACTGCACTCCAGCCTGGGTGACAGAGCGAGACTCTGTCTCAAAAAGGAAAAACTGAAAAGGTGATTCCCCACCCCCACTTCCCGTTTCTGGCTTGAGGAATTAGGTAGATGGAGGTGCCATCATAAAGGGACACTAGGAGAATGATATAGAACCCAGGTGGTTGCCAAAGGACTCTTAGGTCCCAGGCCTGGGGAGGTGACTTCTTTCTAATCGCATGTCAATATGACAAGGGAGATGTGATCAGGCGTGTTGACATGTTCCTTGACTCCCACAAACTCGGAATGGGAGCAGAACCAGTTCTGTAGTGCAGGGTGCTAGTGGTCCCAGTTACCCAGCATCAGGGATAGCAGAGGCAAAACCAAAGCCAGGGCTGCGCGCAGTGGCTCACGCCTGTAACCCCAGCACTTTGGGAGGCCGAGGCAGGCAGATCACAGGGTCAAGAGATCAAGACCATCCTGGCCAACATGGTGAAACCCCGTCTCTACGAAAAATACAAAAAACTGCTGGGTGTGTTGGCACATACCTGTAATCCCAGCTACTGGGGAGGCTGAGGCAGGAGAATCACTTGAATCCGGGAGGCAGAGGTTGCAGTGAGCCGAGATCGTGCCACTGCACTTCAGCCTGGCAATAGAGCGAGACTCCGTCAAAAATAAAAACAAAAGCCAGGGCCTTTGGGAAGTGATTACATCATAAGGGTAGAAACCTCATGCTGGGGTCAGTGCCCTTATTTGTCTTTTTATTTTTTATTTTTTTTTTGAGATGGAGTCTCACTCTGTTGCCCAGGCTGGAGTGCAGTGGTGATCTCAGCTCACTGCAACCTCCGACTCCCAGTTTCAAGTGATTCTCCTGCCTCAGACTCTCAAGTAGCTGAGACTACAGGCCTGCACTACCATGCCTGGCTAATTTATGTGTGTGTGTGTGTGTGTGTTTAGTAAAGATGGGGTTTCGCCATGTTAGCCAGGATGGTCTCAATCTCCTGACCTCATCATCCCCCTGCCTCAGCCTCCTAAAGTGCTGGGATTACAGGCATGAGCCACTGCGCCTGGCCTTGGTGCCCTTATAAAAGAGACTTCAAAAAGCTCTCCAGCCTTCTTTGTGCATGTGAGGACACATGGAGAAGCTGGCAGTCCCAACCCAGAAGGGGTCCTCACCAGAATCTGACTATGCTGTTATTCTGATCTCAGATGTCCGGTTTCCAGAACTATGAAAAATAAATCCCTGTTGTTTTTAAGGCACCCAGTCTGGGAAACTTTGTTCCGGCAGCCAGAACAGACTAAGACAGCCTCTAAGGAGACTGCTCCTGGCAATTGGGAAGACCTAGGTGAGCAGAGCACTTTGCTGAGTTTGGATGTGCAGCGTTGGAGATGGAGTGGGGCAGGGTTGGCTGCTTTCCAGAAATGAAGAAGAATTTGAAGTTTTTGATCTATACTGGAGGAAAAGGACAGGAAGTGATAAGGGAAAAAAGAAAGAAAAGAAGGTCCAGAAAGATGGCAAAGTATTGGGCATGGTAGAAAATGTGTGCTGGGCAGGGCATGGTGGCTCTCACGCCTGTAATCCCAGTACTTTGGGAGGCCGAGATGGGTGGATCACCTGAGGTCAGGAGTTTGAGTCCAGCCTGGCCAACATGGAGAAACCCCGTCTCTACTAATAATACAAAAATTAGCCAGGCGTGGTGGCGTACACCTGTAATCTCATTTACTCAGGAGGCTGAGGCAGGAGAATTGCTTGAACCTGGGAGGCAGAGGTTGTGGTGAGCCGAGACTGTATCACTGCACTCCAGCCTGGGCAACAAGAGAAAAACTCTGTCTCAAAAGAAAAGAAAAGAAAAGAAAAGAAAACATGTACCAAAGTGACTCTTCCCCCCATGACACCCCCTGACACCTCCAGAAAAATCTACGTCACTCAAAAGCATTGGCGTGACCAAGTTCCTGAAGGAAGAGGCTGAGCTGCAAGACAGGGTGACATGGAGAAGGCAGAGGAGGCCAGGAAATGGGGACAATTGCCAGACTGCATAAGTGGCTGGGTTTGAATGCCAGTTCTGTGGGATTCTTGATTATTCACTGAGAAGTCTGCCAGAATTCCACATGACATGAAATGGTAGTGGTGGTGGAGAGGGTTTGGTATGGGGCAATATTTTCACTTCTTCAGGGAGCAACCGGGATCTGAGAACCCAGCTGGGCTAATTAATGATTAGGGTGACTTTTCCTCCTTCCAGTCATATTCTCCACTCTTAATTGCTTTCTTCCTTTTTTTGTTGTCTCGTTATTTTCTTCTTCTGGCTCATTTCTTTTTTTTCTTTTTTTGAGACAGAGTCTTGCTGTGTTGGCCAGGCTGGAGTACAGTGGTGCGATCCCAGCTCACTGCAACCTCCACCTCCTGGTTTCAAGCGATTCTCCTGCCTCAGCCTCCTGAGTAGCTGGGATTACAGGAGCATGCCACTATGCCCGGCTGATTTTTGTATTTTTGGTGGAGATGGGGTTTCTCCATGTTGGCTAGGCTGGTCTCAAACTCCTGACCTCATGATCCACCCACCTCAGCCTCCCAAAGTGTTGGGATTACAGGCATGAGCCACCGTGCCCAGCCTCTTTTTTTATTTTTATTTTTTTGAGACGGAGTCTCACACTGTCTCCCAGGCTTGAGTGCGGTGGTGCGATCTCAGCTCACTGCAACCTCTTCCTCCCGGGTTCAAGCAATTCTCTTACCTCAGCCTCTTGAGTAGCTGGGACTACAGGTGCCTGCTACCATACCTGGCTGAAGGTTTTTGTATTATTAGTAGAGATGAGGTTTCACCATGTTGGTCAGGCTGGTCTCGAACTCCTGACCTCAGGTGATCCACCCACCTCGGCCTCCCAAAGTGCTGGGATTACAGGCATCAGCCACCTCACCCAGCCTGGCTTATTTCTTTGATAGTTAATACTTCAAATCTGTCCCCCAACCATAAAATTGCCTTCTGGAAAAACATACCTGCGTCTACCAGTGTGCAATACACAGCATAGAACAACACGTAGGGCCCCAACTTCAGGATAACACGACCTCGGCCCCCCACTAAAGATGGGGAGATTGAGCTCAGCCCAGAGGGTTTGTTTTGTTGTTGTTCTTTTTTTTTTTTTTTTTTTTTTTTTTTTTTTGTGAGATGGAGTTTTCGCTCCTGTTTCCCAGGCTGGAGTGTAATGGTATGATCTCGGCTCACTGCAACCGCTACCTCCCAGGTTCAAGCAGTTCTCCTGACTTACCCTCCCGAGCCGTTCAGATTACAGGCGCCCACCACCACGCCCAGCTAATTTTTTGTATTTTTAGTAGAGACAGGGTTTCACCATGTTGGCCAGGCTGGTCTTGAACTCCTGACCTCAGGAGATCTGCCTGCCTCGGCCTCCCAAAGTTGTTGTTGTTCTTGTTTTCCTCCTCCCTCCTCCTCCCTCCTCCTCCTCCTCCTCCTCCTCTTCCTTCTCTTCCTTCGTCTTCCTCTTTTTCCTCTTTCTTCCTCCTCCTCTTCTTCATCTTGATGTAAGCCACTGAACTAGCCTCTGCTATTTTATCAGTTGATTCTTCTACCACAGTTTTTCACAGAAATACTTGATCTAAGAACATCTGCTACTGTCTGGAACATTTTTTTTTTCTTATACTTGACTTTGCACTTCCTATAGCTGTCAGATAAGCATCGTCTCACAGATTCTGCAACATAGCTCCGTATTACTGAACAAACATCAATTATGCTTATGACTGGAATCATGTCAATCTGAATGCAAAACGTGCCAGCTGTCTTCCTTGTTAATGGGCATCTTAATTATGTTGGCCTAATTATGCTGATATTGCAAGTAATACTGTTCATTGTTGCTTTAGAAATAAAAGTGATATCACCAAGTGACTTCCAAGGCTTTTCTAGCTGGGCTATCTTTTGCAGATTCAAAATATTAAGATGCAAGAATTCTGAGCCACTCCTTGATGTGGACCTGCAACTACTGGTCTCTCTACGTCTGGACCCATCTCCGGAGGCTTCAACTGGATAGGTCCCTCCCAGTTGAATCCTTGGCCTAATTAATTCTATTGCCATGGTTCTTCCTATTGAAATAGATTAGGGAGATGTATTTGAGAGGTTTCATTTTAGGCCCTCAGTGTGACAAAACTGTTTTCTGTGTTTCTCTCCAAACTTCTGTATTCACGCTGTCTAAAACCTCAATGGCTAGCGTACCTGCGACTTGTATTTATGTTTATGATCTTGATGATTAGTATTATTCTTCTGAAAAAACAACATAACCTTCTCTTTCCATCTCCTTTTTTTTTCTTTCTAAAAAATATTCAATTTGAGAACCAATAATTCTGTTCCTAAAAATAAATCCTAGAGAAAAATTTTGACCAAAACTAAATGCACAAAATGCTCCTGGAAAAGTTTTCTTTAATAACAATAAAAGATAATGTTATCTGAATATTATTGATTATAGTTGTCACCACAACAGGCACCCAGAGTATGGTCTTTGTCAATATTCCTTTTTATTTGCCACAGCGAATGAAGTGATGGTGTTTTTCCCTGAATACCATAACCTGGCAAGACCAGTCATTGAGCACAAGCTTATTCTAGGATGTCTAATTGATAAATGAGATACTGCACATGTTGCACATTAAAAACGTTGACTTTCTTTTGGTTTTCCAGAACTCCATACCCAATACCAATTCATCACCAAAGGGGATAGAGCAGGAGCAATGGGGATAGAGCAGGAGGCTCCTCCTTGGCATGGTAAGGCGGGGTTCACATCGGTTATTTGATGACTGGAAACTGACATTCCCGGTTTATTATGAACACACAGAGCCAGCACATTTTGGCCCCTTCTATAACTACAACTATTCTCAGAGGAGGAAGAGCACATGAATTCCGAGGACTAGCCCTTCCAAGAGGATGGAAGAAAAACAAGTATTTTGAATGCATCTCAGCCAAACCTCCACCTTTTCTCTATTCCCCTTCCTTCTCTGTCTTTCTTCTCCCTTTCCTTCATAGACCCATAGGCAATGTCAAATATAGGATTAAAGGAGGAAGAGGGCAAAAATTTCCAACCGTGATTAGGATTCGCCCTTTCAATACATGCAATGGATTTAACAAATGCTAAAAAATGGCTAAAGCAACAGTGGTCAAGACAGAAAAATAACATGCATCTGTTTAAAATAATAATTTTGAAGAATCTATCGACATGGAAATGGTATAACATCAAGGAATAAGAGCAGAATATGACATTTAGTGGGTACTATGTTTACTTATGAAAATGAAGACAGTGAATAATTTTTGATAGTGTTAGGATTTTTTTTTAGGTATTTATTTATTACAAAAGAGAAACTATTTTGTGGTGTATTCTGTGGGATTTTCAAACAAGTTTTATAGTTAAGAAAAATACCTTTACATCCTTACATAACTCTCATCCCAAATAGTAGAATGATACTTAAGAATATCTCTAAACAACAAAAAATGCTGTAAACCTTATGAGGAATCTGATTTGAAGATACCAGCTGTCAAAAGAGATTCTTGAGAACACTGGGGACATTGGATTATGAAATAGTTATAAAATAATATTAAAAATTATTGTAGGCCAGGTGCAGTGGCTCATGCCTGTAATCCTAGCACTTTGGGAGGCCGAGGTGGGTGAATCACCTGCAGTCAGGAGTTCGAGACCAGCCTGGCAAACAAGGTGAAACCCCGTGTCTACTAAAAATACATTTAAAAAATTAGCTGGGTGTGGTCGTGGGCACCTGTAATTCCAGCTACTCGGTAGGCTGAGGCAGAAGAATCGCTTGAACACAGTAGGCAGAGGTTGCAGTGAGCTAAGATCGCGCCATTGCACTCCAGCCTGGGTGACAAGAGCAAAACTATCTCAAAAAAAAAAAAAAAAAAAAATTGTTAACTTTTTAAGGTGTGATAATGTCATGGTTGTTATGCTAAAAAGAAAAGTCCTTACCTGTTAGAGATATATACATACAAAAAATGATTCTTGAGATTTGCTTTAAAATTTTTTAAAATGTAGAATAGGGCAATGTGGGACAAGATTTTTTAAAGGGTGATAATCATTGAAGCTGAAACGGGTAATGGGCACATTGATATGTATTATAGTTTTTAATTTTGGGGTATGTTTGAAATTTTCTGAAAAAGAAAAAAGTAATAATACAACTGGCTGCAGTTATGAAAATAATATCAGGATAATCTTGGGTCTCAGTGTATTCAGGATAATTCAAGATTTTACTGACACTGAAAAATTAGATTTAGTGGATTCTTTTTCTCTGTCAACATTACTGCTCGTGATGTTTCATGCATCAGTTGCTAGGGACGTATTTTCACTGTTTATACTGGGAAATGCTAAAGTTTTCTTGACTTCCTTTTTGTGAATCAAGTTGTTTGTCACTAATTGCTCTTTAACTGTCCATTCAATACATTAAGATCAAGAATCTAACTCCTATTTAATTCTAAAGGAATTTTCAGTGAAATAAGAAACATAGAATTAAAGACTTAAAAATTCAGAGATTATACAAAATCAACAAAGAAAGCTCATATTTCCAGGTAGCATTGAGAAAGTGTCTTGGAAACAGGATACCATATTTGTTTCTGAATTTCCTGGTAACCAAGGCTAAAAGCAAAACACAGATGATACCCAGAAAGTAAAATCAGACACATTCACCTGCATTCATAATAAAACTACACTTCTGATGAAATGTGTCTCTAATGATTATTCTTGGATATTGAGTAACACTAGTATCACCTTCACTTGCTGTTTTATATAAGACATAGAGATGCTCGTAAATAAAAGCTTACTGAATTCATTCTCTATGAAGCTTAAAAATACATTGTTAATTATAAATCAGTAGCATTGGCTCCATGGAAAGTTAAAAAAATATGGCCCAGGCATTTTGTTTTCTGAAGATCTAAGTAAAGTGAATAATATCAAAGAATGGTCAAGCCATGTGTCCTTAGCTAGTCTTTGTGGCACCTCCAGGATTTGGTGAAGCCTGGGCAGGGGCTGGAGGAGCAGAGCTGCCCTCTCTCCCAGACTCTCCTATGCCCACACTGACCATTGATCCCCTCACTGTACTTTGGAAAAACACCAATTCTGTTAGACATTCCCAGGGACCCTACCAAAAAGGTTTCAAAGTCAAGTACTGAGATGTGATAGTCTAAACAATGTTACACCAGTTTTCTTTTTCTTTTTTCTTCTTTTTTTTTTTTTTTTTTTGGCTGCAGGACACTTCTAGTTTTGAACACCAGGTTTTAATTTGAATGTGCGAGAGGCATAGAGTATACGATTTCTCCAGTTTGGTTGACCACGGAATCCCTCTTTCTCCCCTACTTTTAAAAAAATGTGGCATGTTTTATTATCTCTTTCTTTTCAACGCATTATTTAGGAAACCCTGGACATGGAATCAGCTGAAATGAGAGCCATGAGCTTTATATAACACTGAAAGCACCATGGTTCTCTTTCTGTCATTCAGAGCCAAACTTGCAGACTCCCAGATTAATATGGTGGCTCATAGCAGGTGCCTGATTGCCTGATTCATCCTCTCCCATCCTCCCATTAAAACACCATTGAAGGCACATGCAAAATTGCAAAATTGCAACTGCACCAGAAGCTAAGAATACCAATTAATGCTTGGCCACAGTCTAGGAAGGATTTCTGCCAATAGCAGTGCAGATGAGGACAGATTGAGAAACTCTCATTAGCTGATGCACAATGCGGCTTTGAGGCAGAGCACCAAGGTCAGAAAAGAGGGAGCCAAGCCCATCACAGAGGCACCCCGCAAGTGCCCAGGAGAAGCTGAGTACCAAACTCCAAGCAAGATGGAGTTGCATCCCAAGGCAAAGAGGGCCACTTCTTTAACCCCAAGCACAACAGTCCTGCTAATCTGTATTTCTTAAAGAGTGCACTCCCACAAGTGAAGCAACCAGAGGTCCTTGGTCATTAAAATACTTTTCTCTTCCAGGCAGATGGGGCAAGAGGAGACCCCACACTGATAAACACCAGAAATGTGGCTAATGGTCCTCCCTCCTGCTAAAGATCTGAGAAGAGAATTCTGTCAGCAACAGAGTGAACAGTGAGGGGATCGTGGGGCATGTGCTAGACATTTCTATAGCCCAGCTCAAATGTGTTAGGTGACTACAGTGTGATTCTAAATGCAGTCTAGGGATATCATTTTAGCAGATATGAAGCCAGTCAAGAGATGTCAGGTTTTGGACAGATGGTGAAGAATCTTATAACTTAGGGATAATATTAGTACAATTAAAAATAGAATATATATCTTCCAAATTATAGAAAGAAAATAAAATGTAGTCTATAGAGCAAAAGACAGAAAATAACAAAAATCAAACATCCATTAAAAAGATACAGAGCAGAAAAATAAAATGGCAAAAGTAACAGCAAACATATTTTTTGAGACAACAGTCTCCTTTTCTAAGACTCTAAGTCTGGATTGAAAGGGAAATGTAAGTGTGTGTCATTGAGACTCACTGAAAACAAAAGGAAAAAATAGATTTTTTTCTTTCTTTTTTTTTTTTTTTTTTTTTGAAACAGTCTCGCTCTGTCTGTGGCCGAGGCAGGAGTGCTGTGGCATGACCTTGGTTCACTGCAACTTCCACCTCCCAGGTTCAAGCGATTCTCATACCTCAGCCTCCCGAGTATCTGGAATTACAGGCTCATGCCACTATGCCCGGCTAATTTTTGTATTTTTAGTAGAAACGTAGTTTCACCATGTTGGCCAGGCTTGTCTCAAACTCCTGGCCTCAAGTGATCTGCCCACCTTGGCCTCCCAAAGTGCTGGGATTACAGGCATGAACACTGTGTCTGGCCCCAAAATAGATTATTTTAAAAGATGAACAAAGATAAATTATACATAAGTAAAATAAATCAGGAGTTTAAAACATGATATCAGGCAAAACAATGTGCAAGAGAAAATAAACAGAAAAGATTGTTTCATGTTAGTAAAAATATAGTCATGATGAAATTGCAACATTCATGAATCTTTATGTGCCAAATTATACAGCATTGACATATTTAAAGCACGTACAGTTTAAAATCTCAGAAGAAATTCACACACACACAAAACCGTGGTAGGAAATTTTAATAGAACAAAAGGTTTCCTTTGCAAGTTGAGGAATGTATAGAAAACTTTAAGAAGCATAGAAAATTTGGATAATAATATGGCCAACTAGGGCATAACCTAAAAAAATTAGAGCCTCAAAACAACAACAAAAAAGTACCTTCTTTTCAAGCAACTAAAGAGTATTTTCAAAAGTGACTATTAAACAGAGCATAAGAACATCTAGTATTACAAAAAAAGGCCTCATTGTATAGGATGTTTTATAAACTTTGCAATTAAATTACAAATTATAGCTAAAATTTAAGCAAAACAAAGCAAAAATAATTTGCAAAACTTTAAACACATTCCTAAACAATTCTGACAAGGGAGAAGAGCTTAATTCCTTATGAATGCTAGAGCTCTAAATCTTTGTCGCAATTTCAGTGCCCCAAGACCATTCAATTCCATCCTTAAGGTGGGACAGTGCATTCATGAAAATCATGTTTTCAAGGACTCGGAAATGGCAATGGGAAATGCTGAAATGAAAGCTTAAGTGCAAAAACAGACTATGGAACAATATGGAGCATATACGCCTAATATTTTTTTAAAGGAAATGAACCAAATTGTCAACAGATGCTCTGTGAGGCAAAATTATAAGTGATTTTAATTTGCTTCTATTTTGTGTTATTTTCAAATTTGGGGCCATAAATATGTGGTTATACAATGAAGCAGCAATAAATATGTTTTAAGAAAAATATTAAAAATTATAATTAAGTCCTTGAATTTACCAGGTCGACCTAGGACACCAGGTGCCATGGCTTGGGTGGGGATCAGCTGCCCCATCACTCCAACCATGGAGCCCAGAGCCTGCTCAGGTGTGTCTTGTAGGGTGTCTCTTTCAGGCACAACCTGCTTGCCCCTTAAGGGCCCACCTTCTGCTCATTGGTTACTTGTAACTTCATCAGTCTGTGACTTTGAAGACTCCTTCCTTCTTAGCAATTCAGACAAAATTAGCATTTCTCTTCTTCCAAACTTGTATCTGGACTGAAACCAAATTAACCTGTGAAGATTTGCAAACAAAGGCCGTTTGTTTGGAAACGACCCTGGGTGAACTTTTTTTCTTTTATAGACAGGGACTCACTATGTTGCCCAGACTGGTCTTGAATTCCTGGGCGCTCATATGATCCCACCTCAGCCTCCTGAGTAGCTGGGATTACAGGCATGAGCCATTGCACACAGCATGATGCTTCAACAGCTCCCAAGCATGTTTCATTGGAGAATCCTGCCTTCTGTCTCTGCCTCCCCCTCCACCCACAATAATGTGAACGATGCTGGGGTAGAAAGGCCCTGGGTGCAGGCCTGGTGTGGTGGCTCACACCTGTCATTCCAGCACTTTGGGAGGCCAAGGCCGGTGGATTGCTTGAGGTCGGGAGTTTGAGACTAGCCTGACCAACATGGTAAAACTCCATCTCTACTAAAAATACAAAAAAAAAAAAAAAGTTAGCTGGGTGTGGTGGTCAGTGCCTATAATCCCAGCTACTTGGGAGGCTGAGGCAGAAGAATCGCTTGAACCCAGGAGGTGCAGGTTGCAGTGAGCCAAGATCATGCCACTACACTCCAGCCTGAGTGACAGAGTGAGACTGTGTCTCAAAAAAAGAAAAAAAAAAAAAGGCCCTGGGTGCAGAGTGCAGGAATAAGGATGATGCTAGGGAATGAAGTCACATTCTCCATCCTGTCAACTAAATTAAATGATAAACAGAAGAGAGGAGAGCCTTCCACATGCAGGAAGAGCCTGAGAACAAGAGCACCTGATGCTCAAAGACCATGAGCATGAAGGGCAGGGGGCACGATGAAGCTGGGGGAATGTGGCGTCTCACCAGATGGGGTTTTGGGTCTGTGCAAATGATATGGTCCTTTGACTTAGGGGCAATGAGAACCTACTGAAACATTTTAAGCAAAAGATGACATGATCGGACAATGTTAGAAAAATGAACATATCATCCTGGCTAACACGGTGAAACACCGTCTACATCGTTGGCACCTTATCCAGCTTTGGAGGCTGAGGCAGGAGAATGGTTTGAACCCGGGAGGCGGAGGTTGCAGTGAGCCGAGATCATGCCACTGCACTCCAGCCTGGGTGACAGAGCAAGACTCCATCTCAAAAAAAAAAAAAAAAAAAAGAACATGGCTACGGCTACAGAAGGGATAGCAAATGAGAGATATAGAGGGGATGAGACTGGAAATGGAGCCACCAGCAAGGGCACCTGATGGAGTGGGGAAGGTGGCATTAAAGAAAAGTGAACAGATCTAGAAGATAAAGATCATGCAGTGCATCTCAACTGGGGGTGACTGAACCCTCCAGATTCTGGAGAACTTTTTGGTTGTCACAGTCAGAGGGAAGTGCTGCTGGCACTTGGTAGGTAGAGGCCGGGGGAGCCGTTCAACACACCTGCAATGCACGGACCATCCCCGCCAATTATCAGGACCAAAATCACAATAGTGTGGCCCGTGGGGATCCCCGGAGGTAGAAACTGGATGCCAGGACAGTCCCATTTCCTGGCATGTGTAGAGGGTTAATGATGATGCCGGTCACTGCCAGAGAAGACCAAGTGTGCAAGGAAGGCCACGGGGTATGAGTGTTTCTGATTTTACTCTCATAAAAGCAAGCCTGGGGGAAAATGGTGAAATTGGAAGATGTTGATAAAATATGTTTTAACAAAGACCCAAAGTCTACATTAAGAAAAATATCGAGCCAGAACTCCTTGCACAGGACTTTCCTACCTGGGTGTTATGGCTCGGTGCTGTGTGTATTACAAGTGCACCCTGGAGGGAGGGGCACTGGGGACCTGCAGAGGGCTGGACTCAGCCGGGGAACCCCCAAGGCAGTGGACCTGGTGTTCCAGGAGCTCCTGCGGAGAACCCTATGGGGCTGTTTGCACAGCGGACTAAGGGCCCGCAGGGAAGGCCAGAGAGCCAGGGAGTATCCCTTAGTCCAGGGCCCAGAGGGAAAGTGCTGTTTTGAGCACAGTCCACCCCTCAGCTCAGCCAGAGCCCTGCCCCTGGGACTTGGCCTGCATCCTGAGGAGAGGTGAGCGCAGGACAGGGACCGGCCTCACCTGCGTCTCTGCAGCAGGGCGCTCCTCTTTCTACCTTTCACCTGGACAACTCGAGCCCAATGTTCGCAGCTCAGTCTCTCTCCTGGGGATCCTTGAACCCCCAAAACCAGTGGTTGCTCCCTCTGCTTGTTTGTGTGAAAGCAATAGATTACGCCAATTGATCCTGCTAGGCCCTTAAGGGAGGGACTGAGTTTATTGATCATGAAATCCCCAGAGCCCCCAACAGGGCATTATCCTGTTAAGGGGTGGCCGCATGGCCCAGAGGCACAGAGCCCTGCTCTGGTGTCTGTGAAGTCTGCAGGGATGGAGGACATTGCCTTACAGGAGGTCTCAGGCCCAGGCACAGTAGGCATTGGCAAAGAGCAGCCGACCCCCGGGACCCCCTGCAGCAACAGCAGCTTCCAGGCTCTGCCCCAGTGACAGCTGACAGCACCGGTCCCGGGAGGAAGGCAGGGAGACGGCAGGTGTAGGTGACGCCGAGCCTATGTTGTTCTCCACCACTGCTGAGACAACCCTCTTGAAATAGTCGCTGATCCCCAGGCTCCTGCTCCTGACTCACCGCTGCTCGCTCTTGCCGAGGTACAAGTCGGCCAGGAAGCCGCACAGCAGCCATGGCTTTTAAGGACACCGGAAAAACACCCGTGGAGCCGGAGGTGGCAATTCACCCAATTTGAATCACTCTAATAAGCTGCAATGTAAAATCCCTGGAAAAGGTGTGTGCTGACTTGATCCGAGGAGCAAAGGAAAAGAATCTCAAAGTGAAAGGACCAGTTGGAATGCCTACCAAGACTTTGAGAATCGCTACAAGAAAAACTCCTTGTGGTGAAGGTTCTAAGACATGGGATGGTTTCCAGATGAGAATCCACAAGCGACTCATTGACTTGCACAGTCCTTCTGAGATTGTTAGGCAGATGACTTCCATCAGTAATGAGCCAGGAGTTGAGGTGGAAGTCAACATTACAGTTGCTTAAGTCAACTAGTTTAATAAATTGATTATCAGTTGTTAAAAAAAGGAAAAAGAAAGTGAACAGAAATAGTTAGACTTCCACAATGAGCAAATGGAGTTCCCAGAATAGCAGGTGTAGGCAGTACCCTAGGACCACTGTGTGTGACCATTCAACTATTATCTTGACCCTGTGGTTTCCCCACAGTCATGTGGCCCAAAACACATGGATCATACCAAAATCACCAGTTAGTCATGTTTCTAAGAAAGAATCTCTCCATCAGATAAATTGCAGCCTGTTCATAAGGCTGAGATGGTGCCTATTCACAATCAGAAATTAAGGTTCATTGAATAGGTCCAGTGCTTCTTGGCCCTTCACCCAAGCCCGGAAATTAAGTGTGAATGTTATTTAGTCATCACGCATTGATGAGTAACAATTTCTTTTTTTTTTTTGAGACGGAGTCTCGCTCTGTCGCCCAGGCTGGAGTGCAGTGGCACGATCTTGGCTCACTGCAACCTCCGCCTCCCGGGTTCAAGCAATTCTCCTGCCTCAGCCTCCTGTGTAGCTGGGACTACAGGTGCCGGCCACCACGCATGGCTAATTTTTGTATTTTTAGTAGAGACGGGATTTCACCATGTTGGTCAGGCTGGTCTCGAACTCCCGACCTCAGGTGATCCCCCTGCCTCAGCCTCTCAAAGTGTTGGGATTACATGTGTGAGCCACCGTGCCCGGCTAAACGATATTTTTTTATCTTAGACAAGTTTTTCATTTTGATTGTGTGTGTGTGTCTGTGTGTGTGTGTTGCTGTTGTTTTGTTATTTCATTTTACCCTGCAGGTTTGTGGCAGAATCAGCTCAGAGGTCAGGATTCAGGAGAAGGCCCAAATCACTCAGGGTCAGGTCCGTAGTCTAAGTGGATAACAGTACCAGGTGTCCTGTCCTCCCTGAGCAACTTGATATCACCTTCTTTTTTTTGAGATAGAGTCTCACTCCGCCACCCAGGCTGGAATGCAGTCTTGGCTCACTACAGCCTCTACCCCCTGGGTCCCAGTGATTCTCATGCCTCAGCCTCCTGAGTAGCTGGGACCATAGGCACGCGCCACCACGCCAAGCTAATTTTTGTATTTTTAGTAGAGATGGGGTTTTGCCATGTTGGCCAGACTGGTCTTGAACTCCTGGCCTCAAGTGATCCACCCACCTCAGCCTCCCAAAGTGCTGGGATTATAGGCATGAGCCACTGCACCCAGCCTGATAACGCCTTCATTTCTGAAAGACTCAAGACACAGCTTGTTGACCAACCAGCTTGACATTCTAGACCCCGTGACAGGCTTTTTGCCTGTCTGAGTAGTGTAAATAAATTAACCCGGGGTTTAATCAGTCAGTCTCTGAGACTTTTTTGTACTTTCCCAACACTGTGCCTTTCGTTATACTGCAGCCTCTTCTGGGAGAGTTTGTAGCCTCTGCGTCTGCGTATCAAGGCCACACCCTCTGGTTCTGACATGGAGATCCTCCATGGAGATTCGAGAGCCTCCTAGGTCAGCACTGCGGGAGGGAGAGAGGTTCAGGGAAGGGGCAGAGAGAAGTACAGGGGAGGGGCAGAGGGGAGGAGCTGGTTGTGATGCAGTCTCAGGGAAGAAGATGGGGAGTCCTGAAGATGAAATGACCTCCAGAATGTTCCATAGTAAGGGTGCGGTGCACAGAATCGAAGAGAAAAATCTCAGAGACAGAAAAAATGCTGCAAGAAGAAATAGGAGCTACTCCAGCAAAATGACCTGACCTCGGCTTTGGGCAGTGAACTTTGAAGGAAACACCCTCCTCTTGTCCTGTGCAATCACAGCACGCCTCAATCTGCCCCTCCTGTGTCCCCAGGTTCATTGAATAGTTCCAGTGCTTCTTGGCCCTTCACCCAAGCCCAGGGCCCCTGGGGAGCCTTTGCCTCTTTCCCTCCCTCCCCACATTCAATGCATCAGTCAGTCTTACTAGCTTTAATTCCAAATAACTTTTAATTTAAAAAGGTTGAGTGCCAACTACTTCACTTATTTCATCTTGAGTCATGTGGTGAAATGGGCATTAGGGTTCCCAGTTTCCACGATGCAGTTTGTAGGGCTCCGCTGGGTTTGGGGACTGTCCCAAGCTCCTAGGAGAGTCACTGACAGAGCCAGTGTGTGGCCTGGGGTCTTTGACACCACCTTGATGTACTTCTTCCAGTCCGCAGCTCAGTTTTCACCTTCAATTGCGACGCTGCAATTGAATAGAAATCTGTGTCAGCCCACACTCCATTGAATGAGTACCTCTTTAGAGTCGGCTCATTTTATTTCAGGTTTTAAATACGCACCCCCTCCCCATATGACAGTCATCAGTAGACAGAACCTCATGCCTCCAGGTTCCCTCTCCTCTCATTTACTGTGATATCAAGACACTGTCTTGGCCAAGCACTGAACATAGAGGTGGGGTATGAAATTGCTCTGTATGATGCAGTCCAGCATCCTGGGCTGGGAGTGGGCCAGTTTTGTGCCCTGCGTCTCTCTGTCCGGACTGCCGCTGCCCCATGTCTCTCTGTCTGTCCCGATGGCCACTGTCCTGTGTCTATCTGACCCGATGGCTTCTGTCCCGTGTCTCTCTGTCCTGATGGCCACTGTCCCGTTTCTCTTTGTCTTTCCCAATGGCCACTGTCTCATGTCTCTCTGTCTGTCCAGACAGCCGCTGTCCCGTGTCTCTCTGGCCCTATGGTCACTGTCCCATTTCTCTCTATCTGTCCTGATGGCTGCTGCCCCATGTCTCTCTGTCGTCCTGATGGCTGCTGTCTCTCTGTCCTGATGGCCGCTGTCCCGATAGCCACAGCCCCATGTCTCTCTGTCTGTCCCGATGGCTGCTGTCCGCTGTCTCTGTCTGTCCCAATGGCTGCTGCCCCGTGTCTGTCTGTCTGGACAGCCACTGTCCCATTTCACTCTGTCTGTCCCGACAGCTGCAGCCCCATGTCTCTCTGTCTGTCTGGACGGCCACTGTTCCATTTCACTCTGTCTGTCCCGACCGCTGCAGCCCTATGTCTCTCTGTCTGTCGGGATGGCCACTATCCCATGTCTGTGTCTCTGTCCTGATGGCCACTGTCCTGGGTTTCTCTGTCTGTCCCAATGGCTGCAGCCCCATGTCTCTCTGTCTGTCGGGATGGCCACTGCCCCGTGTCTTTCTGTCTGCCTCAGTGGCCGCTGTTCTGTGTCTCTCTGCCTGGCTCAGTGACCTTCATCTTCTGCTCATTCACATCCTGCCTGTGCTTCTAGCAATATGGACATGAGCAAGGAATCGACCCTCCATAGCTTAAGCCAGGAAAGCAAACTCCAGGACAGATTCCAAACTCATTCATTTATCAATCAAGAAAACAGGAAGCACCTGTAACGTCTTCAGGGAACTTCAGCCCAACGAGGGGGAGAGGAAGCAAAACATGGACTTAGGATGAGGCATCATGAGGGTTTGGGTGCAGCAAACCCAGGGGATCAACAGAAAACCTAGAGGGGAAGGATCTAAACAGAGTCTAAGAGGACACCTCAGAGTTATCCAGGCAGACAGGGAGGAGCATGGCATTCCAGATAAAGGGAGCAACCATTGTGAAACAAACGCTCCTGGGGAGGTGCTGGCACCACGGCCAGTCCTGTTTCACACCCATTAGGGGTGCACTGTCTGCTTCAGAGATTTCCTTCTAGATGAAGGCAGCTCCATGGATGTAATGCTCCTGGCCTCTGCAGGCTTTCAGTGGAGATGGGGGATTGATCTGATGGAAAAGTTGGGAGGGAACTCACAGGGAGGGAACTCATGCCTGCTCCTTTATGAAGGACAGAGCACGGGTCTCCCCAGACCCACTGCCCCCGTGGAGACATGCGCTGCCTGCACTGTCCAACTGCCAGGGGCTGCAAGTACAGGTCTGTCCTCCTGGGGTCTGGTGTCAGGAAGCCCGTGGGGGCTGCAGGCTCTGCAATCAGCTCTGGCAGAACTAGGGCCTGCATTTGATCTTCATCGGCTCCTCCTTGGTCTCTGTCAGTTATTCCAAACTCAGGGTGCAATTTCCTGAGTTCCCCAAATCCTAACCCCATTAGGGGCTGCTTAGATGGCTGGGCCCCTTTCCCACTTTTCAGCATCATGAACAGAACACCTACTGTGCAGCTGAGAGGGAAGCTCTGTATGCCTGATGCCTTCATTTTCCAGGTGAAGGAGCTGAGGCTGAGTCACACACTCCACAGGGATCAAGATCCTGCACAAAGGCCTGCATATGGGCATGTGACCCATGCAGTCACACAGGGACCCATCTTCAGAAGGACCCTGTTCTTGGTTTAAGGATCTGCTACTATCCTCTCTAAATTCTTAGTAATTTTTGAACAAGAGGCCCTGTATTTTCTTTATTTTTTTTTTTTTTGCGCCAGGCCCTGCAAATCATGTAATTGGTCCTGGGAGCAGAAACAGAATTAGAACTGAGGCCCCCTGACTACAGCCAGTGTCTTTTTCCACCACCCCACGCCGGTCTCTGAATGCTGGTGAAGCTGAACTGCAACATGTCCCAACCATATTATTCAAAGCTAAAGCCAGAGGCCTGAGTGACGCCTTTCCCAGCCTGAAAGCCCCTGATGAATGACATCACCAGATTTCCTGGTTGCTGTAACATTCCACCCCAAACAAGGGAGCTGCTGCTTTTTTTCCTAGTAAAAATCACCTTGTGGGGCACTTGATCGTCATCCTACCTGGGGCTACAGGCAGCCAGTCGCAGAATCACCCAGAAGTCAAACTGGCATCAAGGCTTGAAGAGAAAATAAGGTCAGGAGAGCTCAGGAAAGTTTAGGAAAAATACAGGGCGCAAAGAGAACCTACATAAGCACAGAGAGCACTGCTGAAATTGAGAGATATTTACAAACCTAAATAGCAGCCAAACAACTCCTCTGTGCCAGCTTTATTCCACATCCCTCTCAAGAAAACTATGGCACATGTCTCTTTTCAAAGATACACCATAAAGAGAAGTATGTTTCTTTATATTCCAATGATAGTGCTTTTTAGCTGCAATAGTTAATCTGCAGCAAATTATGAGAAAAAGGATGCCTTAAGCAGAGCAGAGTTTGCCACAATGGATGGTTTTTCCTGACAAGTTCGTCTGTGCCCATTTCCTGAGATTCCCATTTCCTATAATACCTTGTACTTCAAGTTTATTCTCGTTGCATTATTAAATTGCAAGTGATCATGTTTCTCACTGCAGTGGGACTGCCTCCACCGTCAGCTGAGACCACCTAAGCTCCCAGAGTAACTCAGAGAAGGAAAGGGCAGGCTGGTTCCCAGAGGCCCAGGGAAGCATGTCGGTCTGTGCGACTTTGTATTCACACATCCTAGGTGTGGGATTCTGGGCCAGGAAACAAGATTCTCATCCACATTTTAGAAACCACAATTTTATCATATCTGCTTCTTTATATTCAGTCAGTTTAACCATTTGAGGAGTAAGTCAATGAAAATGTTTAACAGTTAAAAAACATACAACCACCAATTTTAGAATAAAATATTCAGAAAAAAATGTTAAGCTTTTAAATAGTTCATGTTCTATATCACCCTTTGTAAGACTCAGGTTCACCTAAATTTTGTATTAACGGGACAGCCACCTTCTAAACAGGGACAGACAGAGTTCTATAGGCACAAAGAGGTGGGAATACAGTCCAGGTCTTCTGTTCACATGGACCTGAGAGAGAGCAAGTAGAAAGACAGTGATTCAATTGCTTGGTGGGTTAATGCCATTTCCCCTTAAGGAGACATTGCTAGATCTTTTTAGGACTCAGAGAAAAATAAGAAATATTGCCTGATGTCTACCCATTCCTTTCCAATTCTGTTTCAATGTTAGAATTTTCTTTTGCTAACATTTAATCTCTGTAGAGGGTCAGCTACTTAATGCAACAATGTTTCATTTCCATGGAAGCATCTGTTTTCTGAAGACATGGGGGTTCCCAAAGCAACCTATTGACATGGGATTTTGCAGTCCTTCCTCCTGAATTACCAGGAAGCCAGGGCTCACGTGTGTGGGTGTCAGAGCTGGCAACTGGCCTTGTCAGCGTCCATCTCTTCCTCCACTCCCTCTCATGAAATTAAGTCCCTGCTGCTGGACAACGTCCTGCTAACAGCTCGCAGATTGCCCCACCTCTCAGGGCCTGTCTGGGCATCTTAGCAACATCTGCTTCCAGCCTGTCACGCTCTAGACTCGAAATAGCTGTCTGCTGACTAGATGGCATTCCGATAAAGGGCAGAAAGGCAGAGCGATGTCTCTTCTGGGGTGTGTGCCAGGCACAGGGTGCAGGACAGTGGTGACGGGCGCTGCCTTTCCTCAGCCAAAACCACAAGCCCATGTCCCGTGCAGCGTCCTCATGCAAGATGTTCATCAGAGCCACTTCGTGGTTCTCAGCACACTCAGAGCACTCACTGTGGCTTTCAGCAGCACGAAACAGTTGCTTGAATGGGCCAAGAATGGGCGTGGTGGCTCAGGCCTGTAATCAACCTAGATAGATGATAGATAGATAGATAGATAGATAGATGATAGATTCCTAAACAAAATATTATTAAGCTTAGGAAAACAGAGTAATTAATAAGCACAAATTGAGCTGTATAAAAAATAGACTATGTCACCACTAGAAAATGCAGATTCCCAGTAGAATAAGCAGAATGACCCGTGGGTCTCAGACAGCCTTCAGCTTTCCTGAGAGTTTACAAGGCTTCTTCTAGGGGATCCAGAAGAGAGATGGTGAATGAATTCTGACAGCCCTAGGGACAACCCCAGTGAGAACATCAGGCAGGGTGGTAGAGCAGCCAGGCTGTGGACCACCAGCAGAAATGTGGTCAGAGGGTGTGAACTGGTCACTATTTTCTGGTTCACCTCCTGCTGCAAGAAGGAGGTCAAGTGTAGTATTTTTATAGGGTAATACAAGGCCCACGGACCAGGATATTGAGAGAAGAGAAGGAGCTTCATCAACACACAGGCAAGGCAGCTGTGTTGGCCCAGGCTGGCCCAGGCACTCTGTCCTCAGGTAGAAAGATGCGAACAACAATGGCAGCTGTGACCTGGGGCTAGTGCCCCTAATGGATCTGTCTCAAGAGTCGCATGAGGTTTGGGTGCAGTGGCTCACTCCCATACTACTAGCTACTTGGGAGGCTGAGGTGAAAGGATTGCTTAAGCCCAGGGGTTTGAGGCTGCAGTGAGCCATGATCGTACCACTGAACTCCAGCCTGGGCAACAGAGTAAGATCCCATCTCAAATAAATCATAAATAAATAAATAAAAATAATTTTTAAGAGAGTCACATGGGTCTAATCTAAATGTGCTATCTTCCATCAGTGCACATGGATGGTCCTGGATTCATCTCCAGTTCCCGAGGTTCCTAGAGATGCCTGTTCCTGTGCCTTTTGAGATCAGATTGTTTCTCAGCTTCTTCCTGCCAGGTGAGAATCAATTTTCTAAGGTCCTCTCAGGTCAGTCATTGCCGTACCCATCTGCTTTCTGCTTTCCAATTCTTCAAATGTTGTCACTGTCATCATCTCCTCTCCTGCCCTGCCTATCTGGGTCTCTCTCTCTCTCTCATTGCTTTAGTGAAGTTTAACTGAATATTGTTCTGGAGGGAACAAAATTAGACATGCATAGTTGATCTTCCATACTCTTTGATTATTCTTTTCAACTGTGGTTGCTGAATCAGGTGGCAAGGAGCCTGTTTTAGTCCATTCTCATGCTGCTATAAAAGACTGGGTAATTTATAAAGAAAAGAGGTTTAATTTATTTACAGTTCATGGCCGGGGAGGCCTCAGGAAACTTACAATCATGGCAGAAGTGGAAGCAGGCACATCTTACATGGTGGCAGACAAGAGAGACCGTGTGGAGGAGGAACTGTCAAACACTTATTAAACCATTGGATATCACGAGAACTTACTATCATGAGAACAGCATAGGGGAAAGTGCCTCCATGATCCAATCACCTCTCTCCCTGGACATGTAGGGATTACAATTTGAGATGAGATTTGGGAGGGGACACAGAGCCAAACCACATCGGAGCCCTTTTGGCTGAAAGTCTTCCCCAGAGGGTCCACACGCCCATGCAGCAAGAGAAGACTTTGTTTCCAACAGGAACCAGGCCCAAGTAGTTTACAGAGTCATTTTTCAGCCTTTCGGTTTCTAAATGAGTGTCCCTTGAAAATGTTCTTGCGATGGATGTAATGTTCCCCTTTCCCACTTCCCTCGCCACAGTCACCCTTCACCCACTTCATTAAAAAAAGTCTCTTCTTATAGGGACACTGGTCATATTGAATTGGGGCCCACTCTAATGACCTCGTTTTAACTTACTTACCTCTGCAAAGACCCCCTGACCTACTTCCAGGACTCCTCACATAAGGACGTTTCAACATTGGTATTGACTGGAAAAAATAAACAGTGCTGATGACTAGATAACAAATTATTTTACAAGCCATGCAGTCACTTCTAAATGTTTGCTTTTAAAAAATTAGTTGACCAATCATTAATTTTTCTTTTTTTTTTATGAAAGAGCCCTACATGTTTTTGGACATAACTCAGAAACAGTTCAAAGAATTGAGTGATACTGATTTACAAAAAAAAAAAAACCTTATACTTCCAACTGTTTTTTTATGTGTAAAGGGCAAAATTCTCAGAGCTATAGAAAAGAAAAATAAGAATAGTTTTTGCTGAATTTCAACTCATTCTAGCAGTGGAATATTTATGCTTAGACACATGAACTACTAGAAAAATAAAGCAGCTCTATCCACCTAATTAAGAGATAAATTTTTGATAACACTTCCTCTTTATGTATAATATTTGCCCATCAAAATGTAAAATCCCTTTGTGTTTTTGATCAATTCTGTGCTGCTAGTGCGATGATAATGTGATCCAGAGGAAATTTTTAGCACCTAGATTCTTACGGCCACAGGATATTGACATATTTCCGTTCCTGCTCATGAACACATTTGTGTCTGATCCAGAGATGTATAATCAATAAAATACTTTCAAGCATAATATGCTTTACATCAGATGAAATTCTGTGGGAATGAAAATGTGAGTTCAAGGAGAAAAGGAGGGAAGTAACATTTCCAACTGCTCAGGGAGAGCTTGTCAGTGGTTCTGTTTTAATGGATGCCAGTACTTGTCAAATTACTATGATATTTAGAGTCCACTGGATAATTTCAAAGAGTGATGCTACTATTTTGTCTCTAAGTGTCAGTGCAGTTGACCCTGAACAACTCAGGAGTTGGGAAGCTGACCCCAGTGTAGTTGAAAATCCTTGTATTACGTTTGACTCCCCATAAACATTTTTTTTTTAAACACAGAACAAAATCCTCTGTGAACATACACACAAAAATCCTCAACAAAATACTAGCAAGCTCAACCCAACAGCACATTATTATATGCCAGGGCCAAGTCAGATTTTTCCCAGGAATGCAAGGTATAGCAACGTAAGAAAATTAATCAATGTAGTACACACGGAAATACAATGAAGGTGAAAAACCATTTGATCATCCCAATTGATGCAGAACAACCACTTGACAAAATCCATTTGTCTTTAATGATAAAAACACTCAGTAAAATAGGAATGGTCAGGAACTTCCTCATCATAATGAAGGACCGTAGGTAAAACCCACAGCTAATGTCCTACTCAATAGTGAAAGACTAAAATCTTTCCCATTAAATTCCAGAAGAAAACAAGGATGTCTGCTTTCACTGCTTCTCTTCAAGATTTCCTGCAAGTCCTAGCCACAGGAATTAGTTAAGAAAATGAAGTAAAAGGCATGCAAATTGGAAATGAATAAGTAAAACTGTTTGCAGATGAAGTGGTTCTAATATATGGACCATCTGGAAAAATCCACACACACACAAATTATTACAGCTAAAAGGAATTTAGAGATGATACAGAGTGTAAGAGCAGCGTGCAAAACTCAGACATGTGGGCCTTGAACGTAAACACATGTGTTTCTATCAGAGTGGTGGGGACAGTTCACATGCAGACACACACAGGAGAAAGCAATGACAAGACAGAGTGGAGAGACATGTGGCCACGAGCCAAGGAATGCCAATAGTTGCCAAAAGCTTGGAGAGAAGGAAAGATCATCCAGTTGAGCAGGGATCTCCAATCCCCAGGCCATGGACCAGTAGCCTGCTAGGAACCAGGCCGCACAGCAGGAGGTGAGTGGTGGAAGCGTCAGCGAAGCTTCATCTGTATTCACAGCCGCTCCTAATTGCTCACATTACTGCCTGAGCTCTGCCTCTGTCAGATCAGCAGCAGCATTAGATTCTCATAGGAGCACAAACCCTATTGTGAACTGCACATGCAAGGGGTCTAGGTTGCACTCTCCTTATGAGGATCTAATGCCTCATGGTCTGTCACTGTTTCCCATCAGCCCCAGATGGGAACATCTAGTTGCAGGAAAACAAGCTCAGGGCTCCCATTGATTCTACATTGTGGTGAGTTGTAGAATTACCTTATTATGTAATACAATGTAATAATAATAGAAATAAAGTGCACAATAAATGTAATATGCTTAAATCACCCCCAAACCATCCCCCCTGCCTGGTCCGTGGAAAAATTGTCCCTAGTGTGAAAAAGGTTGGGGACCTAGAGGGTGTGGCCCTGCCAACACCTTGATTTGGTACTGCTGCCCTCCAGAACAGTGAGAGGTCACTTTTTGTTTTTATAAACCACCCAGTTTGTGGTGATTTGTTACAGCAGCCTTAGAAAACTGACATAATGACCCTTACACCACTCTATCAATTTCCCCTGTGCCTTCTACATGAATTTCATATTCTCTATGGAGTTTCTTTTTCTTTTTCTTTTTTTTTTTTTTGAGATGGGGTTTCACTCTCTCACCCAGGCTGGAGTGCAGAGGTGCATTCTCAGCTCACTGCAACCTCCACCTCCCAGGTTCAAGCGATTCTCCTGCCTCAGCCTCCTGAGTAGCTGGGACTACAGGCATGCACCACCATGCCTGGCTAATTTTTGTATTTTTAGTAGAGACAGGGTTTTGCCAAGTTGGCCAGGCTGGTTTCGAACTCCTGACATCAGGTGATCCAGCCTCCTTGGCATCCCAAAGTGCTGGGATTACCAGTGTGAGCCACTGTGCCTCACTCTATGGAGTTTCTGAATAATTAATATATTGTACTGAAAAAGAAAATAAGATAATCAGCTCACCACGGAAGGCAGGAGAGCCTGCAATCATTTTCTCTAACATTACGGCATACACATAGCCATGCAGTTATTTGCACGTTCATGACCACCAATGACTAGAAGATGCCAAAAACCTCTAGGCATGGTTTTGCCTTTGAACCAATTGAGCCTCTTCGTGGAGAACCATGTCATGGAGTTCAGGTTTATACATTTATTTCTGCTTCCTTCCGTAAGTTAGAGCAGAGGGTCCCCAACAAAAGTGATGGTGATGGTTTATCACTTAGTACAATAAAGGAATTGGAGGAGGAGGAATAACTCTTCTGGGTGAAGGTGGCGCTGGTAGAGACTGGCAGGTGGTGGGGATGGTTCCCCACCTGCCTTTGGATGTGGTGGAGGAGCTCCTGGAATGTATGACCAACTCATAGGTCCATGTTCCTGGGTTTGACAGTGGGTCCATGTTCCTGGTTTGCATGCTGCTCTTATATTCTGTACTGTCTCTAACAGAACCCAAATTCTGTTCTAAGGCCTTTGAATGTTTCTTCCTTTTCTTGCAGCTAGTTTTGAGATTATGGCCAGGTTCTGAATGCTTCATTTTTCTATCAGATACGTGAAATCAGTGTCTGATCTTTGTGATGGAGTTGAGGTCTGGGTCCACACAACTGTAAATCACACTTTGATTTTCTCACAATACTGTGACCTGTGTCCCTCAGGAGACCTTGGGCACTGTCAGCAGTCTCCTTTGGGTCCCTTTATAGATTGCCAAAAACTGACTGAGGCCACATGCCAGCAGGAAAGGCCCAACCCACTCTACCTCCCCATAAACTTAACTACTAATAGCCTCCTGTTGGCCGAAAGCCTTACTGATAACATAAACATTTCATTAACACATAAATAAACCAGTAGCTACATATATTTTATGCATTCATGACATACTTAGCTTTAAAAAATTTTTTTTTTAGTATTTTTAGACTATGTGGTTCATCTGTGAGTTTTTTCAAATTGTTGCAAATCTCCAAAAATCCAATATATACACAGAAAAAAACCCACCCATAAGTAGATTCTCACAGTTCAAACTTGTGTTGTACAAGGGTGAACTGTAGTTCAAATCCACTGGAAATTTCACCCTTTGTAACTATTTAAACATATAAGAAAAAATTAATAACTTTAAAATGTGTGAGCTTACGAAATGGATTTGCTGATGGGAGCCACTGCAGCAGGCCCACTGGAGCGGGAGTGTGGTCAGGGTCTAGAAGCTGAGAAGCCCATCATGGGGGAACGTGGCCCACTACCTGCTGATATATTGAGACCTGAGTCCCATCCCCCTCCTCTCCTCAGTTCCAGTGCACGTGCAGGGGTGGGCCTTGGGATATCTCACCCATTGCCATTGTCTGTCAAGCTCTGGTGACCGCTTGGGCTCCAAGACAACTGAGATGCAGAGTCCAGCAATCCTGCAGGAATCTCAGGGCCTGCCCCACCTCCACTGCCCTTTCCTCTGGACTGCTGCTCTCTGGGGGCCCTGCAGAGCACTTTCTCCGTGTCCCTCATCTGACAGCTTTCACAGCAGTTCTCGTGGTGTCAGGACAGGGAGAGCTTTCATTTCCTGAATGTTTTCCATCCAGAGAGTGAGTTTAACCCTTCCTTTCTACCCCATTCACCCTGGCCAGGGTCTCCCCGCCTCCTCACTTTCTTCCCTCTTCCCAAGCATACTGTATTAGTTCCCAAGGGCTGCCATGGCAAAGTACCCCAAACAGGGTGGCTTAAAGTAACACATTGATAGTCTCACAGTTATGGAGTTCATAAGTCCAAAACAGAGGTGTGGGCAGGACCACACTGTCTCCGAAGGCTCTACAGAGGATCCTTCCGGGCCTCTTCCAGCTTCTCGTGTTCATTGGCCATCCTTGGCATTCCTTGCTTGGCGATGGCATCACTCCAGTCTCTTCCTCCATCATCGCGGGCATTCTCCTGTGTCTCGTCACATCATCTCCCCTCTGTACGTGTCTCTGTGTCTCTTATCCTCTTCTTAGGGGACGCCAATCATATTGGATTAAAGCCCACCCTAATGAACTCATCTTAACCACATCTGCCAAGACCCTATTTCCAAATAAAGTCACATTTACAAGTACTGGGGCTTAAGACTTCAACAAATCTTTTGGGGGGACCCATTTCAAACCATAACAGGGATGGAGGGTGTGTTAGAAAATTTCCTGGCTGGGCGCGGTGGCTCACTCCTGTAATCCCAGCACTTTGGGAGGCTGAGGTGGAACGATCACGAGGTTAAGAGATCGAGACCATCCTGGCCAACATGGTGAAACCTCATCTCTACTAAAAATACAAAAATTAGCTGGGCATGGTGGCGTGTGCCTGTAGTCCCAGCTACTCAGGAGGCTGAGGCAGGAGAATCGCTTGAACCCAGGAGGTGGAGGTTGCAGTGAGCCCAGATGGCACCATTGCACTCCAGCCTGGGTGACAGAATGAGACTCCATCTCAAGAAAGAAAGAAAGAAAGAAAGAGAGAAAGAGAGGAACGAAGAAAGGAAGGAAGGAAGGAAGGGAAAGGAAAGGGAGGAAGGGAGGAATAAAGAGAAAGAAAGAAAGAAGGAAAGAAAGAAAGAAAGAAAAAGAAAGGAAAGAAAGAAAGAAAGAAGAAAGGAAGAAAATTTCCCCTGCTTTTCACTTTGAAGGGTTATATTACCAGTTAGTATTTGGCATTAGAGAAACATGGATTTAGAACCTAGATCTGCCCTAATATGGAGCAACTTAATCTCTCTGAGTTAATTTTCTATCTATAAAATAGGTACTAAATTCTAAAAGTGTTTTGAATTCTATATGAGCCAGTGTGTGCCACATGGTACACAGTAAGTGGTGTCTACGTAAAGAAAATTTTCTGGGATGCAGGCACTCCTAAACTTAGCTTCCCTTCTTTCTCCATGAACTCAAAACCCATCTCCCTTGTTTCAGTTGTTTTATTGTTTGGTTTGTTTCTATTTTAATCATATTAATCATAATCCTTGGCTCATGGTACAGCATTATTAATCCATTATATCTTTTACTTTGTTTCTTTATTTGCATCTATGCTCTAAATGAACGCATATGAACTCACCACCCAACCCAAGAACTAGATCATCAGTTGTGAATTTCACCTAGCAACAGGCTTCACCCATAGCCCACCCTCCCACAAGTTCCATCCAGAACTTCATATTGTTCATACTTTTTCTTTGGCACCCTAGATAACATGTGAGTCCTTTGGATGGACTTCTCGTTCACCTCCCTTCTACAGACCCTTTTGTGTGGGTCACAGACTTTGTGACCCATCCACCGGCACCATTGCTAAGAACCAACAGCAATTCCTAATGAAAGTCCCAGTCTGATTTCTTCTCCTGGGAGTTTAGAATTTGTCTCCTGGGGCTCTGAGTAATCACTGCAGGGCATGTGAACTGACAGGCCTTGAAAGGCTGCACCTGGGTGGTCACATTTCTGCTGTGCACAAGTGGGGAAGAAAGATCTATTCCTTGTGGAGAATGAGAAACAAAGAAGATGGGGACACAGCAAAATCGGGGAAGAGGGAGCAGATGGCTCCCCAGACAGAGCTGGAGAGAATGGCCTCTTGGTCCCTGGTTGCTTCCTAAATCTCGATTCTAGGCTGTCCCGTGGCCAGGCCATCTGTCCTTCCACTGAGTTCTGGAGGTGCTGGTGTTGTTTGCTGAAGCTTCCCTGAGTGGGCTGCTCTATCTGACAATCAAATGGTCAGAGAACACAATCACAGTTGCATTGCACAAAGCCATATCTGTATCTCATATTCAAGCATTGGTTGACCGATGAATCTATGGCTTTTCTGAATCTTATGTCTCTTTGCATCTTGTGTCTCTGAGCTAAAATGATTGAGACAGAGGCAGTGTGGAGTGGAAGAGCTAGCCAGCTGACCTGTCCGCTGCCATTCATGAGCTCTTTCTGTTCTAAGAATTTATCCACTTTTTTAGGCCGGGCGCGGTGGCTCATGCCTGTAATCCCAGCACTTTGGGAGGCCGAGGCGGGTGGATCACGAGGTCAGGAGATTGAGTCCATCCTGGCCAACATGGTGAAACCCTGTCTCTACTAAAAATACAAAAAATTAGCTGGGTGTGGTGGCAGGCGCCTGTAGTCCCAGCTATTTGGGAGGCTAAGGCAGGAGAATCACTTGAACCCGGAAGGCAGAGGTTGCAGCGAGCTGAGATGGTGCTACTGCACTGCAGCCTGATGACAGATTCCGTCTCAAAAAAAAAAAAAAAAAAAAAGAATTTTGTTTTTCTTTCTTTGATATTATTGCCCAAAATAGAAGTAGTGACCTTTTACCACTAACAGAAGTACTATTAAATTCAACCAGAAGGGTATTGTGCAGCAAAGACAAATAAGTATATGTCAACTCCCAGCTAAGCAGTCCCATGGCTATAACACCAGCCACCAGAGCTACATCAAGAGACCCAAATGCTAATTTCTCTTCTTGTACATCTGAAGTGAGACCTTCTGACTACAACTAGCAAGACTAGCTCCACAATTTGCAAGGTCCAGTGGAAAGCAAAAAGGCAAGTTCTTTTGTTCAAAAAGTATTAAGAATTTTAGGAAGGTAACAGCAGAATATTAAATCAAATGCAGGGCCCTTCTATGCTTAGGGCCCTGTGGGGCTGCACTGGTCCCACACCAGTGAAGCTGGTCATGATAACCAGAGGAGGGGTGCATGGTTCTCTGCTGGCCAGGAGACACAGCCGTCTTAGTCACCTGCAAAGAAAGTCTTTTCTGAGCCTTACAACATAGTTTCTGTACCACCTGGGAACTCCCATTCAACCTGTGTTGAATAAATGAATTGGCTGTGGCATGAGCTAATGGCTGATATGGGAATGCAAGATAATTGCTTCTCCAAACACCAACATGAAGAAAGGAGTGGTAAAGCCAGCTATTAATATTATGGGGATTCAAGACAGCATCAATAAATATAGGCCAAGTCTAGAACTGGCTGCTACCTGGTCTTGGAAAAAGACAAGCAAAAACAATGCTTTAAAATGCATCAAAGACAGAGGAAGAATGGTCCTAAAGGTTGGACTTAAATGCCCATCAGGCCCTGGGGAAGTGATCATAAGTCAAGAAATAACAGGAGATATAAAACTGTTCCACTGCCATTGAGCTCCTTGGACTCTTTGCCTCTGATTGATTCAGACCAACTGTTAAAACATCTCTGGGTTTACTCCAAAGCTGCTGGGTCAGAAGCATGACTGACAGAGCCCTGGAATCTGCATTTTTTAACAAGGCTTCCAGCTGATTCTTGCTCACAATAAAGTGTAAGACACACTGGTATCAGGAACTGTAAATCCCCAACCTTATGTTTTCAGGAGACTATTTCTCCCCAACATGTTCAAAATATTATTCACTTCTGCAAAGATGAGGATTCAACTGCCCCAGTGAGCACAAAGAAGAAGAATGCTAGGCAGCGCGTGAGGCGAGGAGGATTGAGGGAGCTAAATATGGGCTGAAACAACCTTCAGGAGTGTCTCAGCTGCCTCGTGGCTTCCCAAAATCTTTTCTTGATGGCGCAGGCATGACTTGGAATACTTCTCCACTTTGCTCTGAAAGTTAGAGAAACACTTGTTGCAACCACAAGAATATTTACTGGAAGCAGGAAGTCATGTTCAGCCATCTGCTAACCAATGCTGACTTACTTCCTCTGACCCTAAGTTACTTATGCGACCCAGGGGCTTGTGTGAACCAGACACTTTCTGAGGTCCCGTCTAACATCTGAACATGCTCAGAGCCATGGGATCAAGTACAAAGAACACTAAGCAAGACTTTAGAAGTCACCTAGACTCAGTTAAGCTCCAGTTCCAGTTAGCTCTTGGATTTTGAGGAGGTTCCTTGACTTACCAAAGAATCTATTGCTTTGGGAATTTTGAAATGGGGATACTAAACCTATCACTAAGAGATATTGTGAGAATTAAATGAGAAAGTGTGAGTGAAAATACTTTGAAACATTTATATCAACAAAATGTCAGTCCTGGTCCCATGATTGTGACAATGCACGACAGGCCTCTTCAGTTGCATTCTTGAGTGTATCTTTCATATTTCAAGAGGGGATGTTCCTGGATAAAAAGTGTTATTCCCAAAAGTGGAATTTTGGGATTGACGGAATGTGAACTTTTTTTTTTTTTTGAGACGGAGTCTCATTCTGTCACCCAGGCTGGAGTGCAGTGGCGTGATCTCTGCTCACTGCAAGCTCCACCTCTCGGGTTCACGCCATTCTCCTGCCTCAGCCTCCCGAGCAGCTGGGACTGCAGGTGCCCGCCACCACGCCCGGCTATTTTTTTGTATTTTTAGTAGAGACGGGGTTTCACCATGTTAGCCAGGATGGTCTCGATCTCCTGACCTCGTGAACCGCCCACCTTGGCTTCCCAAAGTGCTGGAATTACAGGCATGAGCCACCACTCACAGCTTCTTTTTTCTTTTCTTTTCTTTTCTTTTTTTTTTTTTGAGACAGAGTCTTGCTCTGTCACCCAAGCTGGAGTACAGTGGCGTGATCTCGGCTCACTGCAACCTCTGCCTCCCGGGTTCAAGCAATTCTCTTGCCTCAGCCTCCTGAGTAGCTGGGATTACAGGTATGCGCCACCAGATCCGGCTAATTTTTTGTGTTTTTAGTAGAGACAGGGTTTCACCATGCTGGCCAGGCTGGTCTCAAACTCCTGACGTCATGATCCACCAGCCTCAGCCTCCCAAAGTGCTGAGATTACAGGCATGAGCCAACACGTCTGGCCTGCTTCTTTTCTAATTTTCTATCAGCATAGCCAATATTTTTCTGAGTTGCTACTTCACTCATCATTCTTTATGACATTTCTTGACACATTAAAAAAAACTTTTAATTTTATGATAGTCAAAACATTTTAAGCATTGGATATGAGATAGCTAATATTGATAATATAAATACATTCTTTACCACACTTATAGGATGGATTTTTCTACTCTTTCTCCAGCCCCCACACATACTTTATGTTTTGTTTTTTTAAGATGGGGTCTTGCTCTGTTGCCTGGGCTGCAGGGCAGTGTTGTGATCATAGCTCACTGCATCCTCAAACTTCTGAGCTCAAGTGATCCTCCCACCTTAGCCTTCCAAAATGTTGAGGTTACAGGTGTGAGCTACTGTACCCAGCCCACACACTTTAAAAGTGTGCTTTGGAACAGTTTATATTGCACAGATATTGCAGACTTTTCAGATTTTAAAACAATAATCATAGATTGAACTACCAGGCCTTAGATTCTTATGTGGAAGTAATTTAAACAAGTTACTCATAGATGTGACTTTATAGATTTTTTTTCTTGTTAACTTCATTTTGATAAATGTTATTTTCCATCCCATAAAGGCTTTTAAATTTGAAGAAATATTTTAATTTTATCTTCTCTGCATATTATTCCCACATTTTTCTTCTTAATTTTGTATACTTCTGTTTTATCTTTTTATAATATTTTCACATTGTAGTATATCTATTCTCATTTCTACAAAAAGAAATATTGGGGGGAAATAGGATAGGATTCCTGCCTTCATGATGCAGATATAGCCTAGCACTGTCTATTCTGTTAAATGTTTCTCAAAGAAAGATTCACTTGTCAAATATTTTCCTAAATTTATTAATATTTACATTTGCCTTAATTATTTTCTTTCTACTATTTACTATTTTTCTATATTTGTTTTCTTGTCTTTCTTTCTTTTTGAGACAGGGTCTCCCTCTGTTGCCCAGGCTGGAGTGCAGTGGTGCTAGCACGGCTCACTGCAACCTTGATTTCTCAGGCTCAGGTGATCCTCCCACCTCAGCCTCTCGGGCATTACATCCCACTTGGGATTACAGGTGTGCACCACAACACCCAGCTAATTTTTTTGTATTGTTAGTAGACACAGGGTTTTGCCATGTTGCCCAGGCTGGTCTTGAACTCCTGGACTCAAGCAATCCACCTGCCCCTGTTTCTCAAAGTGCTGAAATTACAGGCATGAGCCACGGCACCCAACTGTTTTCTTGACTTTTTCCCTAACACCTTTTCCTGAATGCTTAGTGTCTTTATTTTAACTTTTTCTTAGTTCATAATACAAGAATTTAAGGCCATGAATTTGATTCTAAAAGTAACATTAGTTTCAACCTAACCTAGTTTCAAAGTTTTTATTTGCAGCATTCTCATTTTTTTAAATTACACATTTAACTTTTTTGATTCTAAAAATATTACTATATTTGTAAATTCTTGCATTGCTTTCGTGCCTAGAAAGTTTTTCTTAACTGAAGATAAAGACAATATTACAGTTTTTAATTTTTATTTATTTATTTATTTATTTATTTTTGAGACACAGTTTTGCCCTGTCGCCCAGGCTGAAGTGCAGTGATGCGATCTCGGCTCACTGCAACCTCCACCTCCTGGGTTCAAGCAATTCTCCTGCCTCAGCCTCTCAAGTAGCTGGGGTTACAGGCACTCACCACCACGCCCGGCTAATTTTTTTTTTTTTAGTAGAGACGGGGTTTCACCATGTTGGCCAGACTGGTCTCAAGCTCCTGACCTCGTGATCTGTCCACCTCAGCCTCCCAAAGTGCTGGGATTACAGGAATGAGCCACAGTGCCCTGCCTAATCATTATTTTTTAAACTCTAAACTTAGAGGTTCTCTAGTTTCGCTACTCTAAATAGACTTTTTTTGCAGACTTTCCAAATTTTAAAGTAATAGTCGTAAGTTGAACTACCTGGTCTTAGAATCTTATGTGGAAGTTACGTGTTACTTTAATTAAAATTTATTTTAGACTACATCAAGTGCGGTTTTTTATGTAGCAAATCTTGCTTTCAATACTATTTATTAAATGAATTTTCCTTTCTCACTATGTCACTGCTTTCAGGTTAATTTCTCATAAACTTTTGGCCCATGAGTGAGCAGTCTCCATTATTTAGATATGGTTATTTATTTTTTAATTACTACAGGTTTATAATATTTCTTAAGGGCTTCATTATTACTTATCTTTAGTAGAAATTGTTAGCTCTTTCACTCATTTTTTTCAGATTATCTCAATACAGAAAAAAAATTGTGGGCGAAAGAGTACCTAGGTGCCGAGGCAAGAGACTGAAGGCACAAACTGTTGCAGTATAATAAACAAAATAGTTAGAATAAGAACAGTCATAATACAAATTAGATATAGAGATGATCATGGACAATTATCAATCATTATTATAAACATTATTAATCATTAGCTTTTAATATTACTCTTTGTTGCATTACTAATATAACCTAGGAATAACCAGCGGATATAGGGTCAGGTGCTGAAGGGACATTGTGAGAAGTGACCCAGAAGGCAAGAAGTGAGCCTTCTGTTATGCCCGCATAAGGGCCGCTTGAAGGCTCCTTGGTCAAGAGGTAATGCCAGTGTCTGGGAAGGCACCTCTTACTTAGCAGACGGCTAAAGGGAGTCTCCTTTCCTTGGAAGAGTCAGGGAACACTCTGCTCCACCAGTTTCTTGTGGAAGGCTGGATATTATCCAGGCCTGCCCGCAGTCATCCGGAGGCCTAAACCCCTCCCTGTGGTGCTGTGCTTCAGTGGTCACGCTTCTTGTCCACTTTCATGCTCCGCCTGTACTTCTGGTTCCTCTTTGAAGTTCAAGTAGATAGCGGTAGAAGAAATAGTGAAAGTCTTAAAGTCTTTGGTCTTTCTTACAAGCGCAGAGAAGAGAACGCTGACGTATGCTGCCTTCTCTCTCTGCTTCGGCTACCTAAAAGGGAAGGGCCTCCTGTCCTGTAATCACGTGACTTGCTTCACCTTGTCAATCATTTAGAAGATTCACCCTCCTTACCCTGTCCCCTTGTCTTGTATGCAATAAATATCAGTGAGCCCAGCCATTCAGGACCACTACCGGTCTTCTGCATCTTGATGGTAGTAGTCCCCCAGGCCCAGCTGTTTTTTCTTTATCTCTTTGTCTTGTGTCTTTATTTATAACAATCTGTCATCTCCACACACGGGGAGAACACCCACTAAGCCCCATAGGGCTGGACCCTACAAAAAATATAATAGCAAGTTATTGGACTTTAGTTGACTGTAGTTAATTGGACATAAAAATAACATTTACAACCCTGATGAGTTTTGCTACTCAGGAATATTACAAGTTTCTCCAAGTCTTTTCAGTTATTTAACTTAGGTGCCTTTTATCATTTTCTTGTTTGTTTGTTCCTCAAATGAGTTCTTACATTTTGGGCTAAGTTTATTCCCAGATAGATGTGATATATATTTGTTCACATATACATAATACACATGATTGCACATACATACGCACATATGTGCACACATGCATACATACAGTAGGGCTTTCTCCTGCTAGGTATTGCCATTAGTAAGAAGGTTAACGATTTGTTCACATTTATTTGGTTGCATCTTATAAACTACTGAGTTCTGTTTTCCATTCTAATTCTAATTTTAGTTGATTATCTTGGGATTTCTAGGTAGACAATTAAATAATCATCTGACAATTAGCATTTCTCTCCTTTTGAAACTATTTCTGTCACATGTCTTATTGCATTGGCTACCATTTCTAGAATGATGTTAAAGAGGTGTAGTGATGAAGTTCATGGCCTTATCTTTAATGAATCTTCCTGGAGCATTTCAGCTTTAAGAATGACACTAATCATTGCTTTGAGATTAAGTATCCTTTAGAGAAAGTAGCCTTTCTGCCATACAGTAAATTATTATTCCATATTTAGGGCATGTCAGTTCTTGAATTCCCACTATGTGGTGGCATTATAATGTTAGAGAAAAGAACATGGGCTCTGCCAAATGAAGTTATTTGCCTATTTTCAAGCTAGAACTAATACTCTCATCTCCTAGAAAAACGAGGTTGACACTTTTCTTTTTTCTTCTAAGTTCAAATTAAACCTGCAGTAATTCTGCCTTCAGTAAAGCTGTCTTAATTTTATTTACCAAATTTGTCATGTAATGATCCCTATTTATCTTTCACTGACCAGGATTCTGAGTTTTCCAAATCATTGCCTATATAGACGAAAAAAGTCAAAAATAATAAAAAAATGGGAGAACACAAGGCGTTCCTGTTTACTTCTATTGAGGCCTTCTCCTCTGGCCTCCTTGGACTCCCCCAAGTCTCTTCCTGTTGTGGCTGCGAGGGTCTTGTTTACCCAGTTCTGAAGAGTGGCCACTGTCCTCCCTGGGGTTCAATGGCACCTATATCACCGCATCTGGTTTCCTGAGCCTCAATGCGGTAGAATTTGGAAGATCACAATGTTAATTTTTTCCTTCAATGAGATTTGCCATTTATTGAAAAGGAAGCTTTTTCCCCCATGGTAATACAATTTTTTTTTTTTTTGTAATTTGTAGATGACAAATACAAATCTGGAGGATACACAATAGCACATTTCTTCGTTATGTGTTCTCTGGAGAGGGAATTATTTTGTCAGTGGCATATATGAATTTTTTTTAACTTTTAGTGTTTTATTATGTGCAATAGCTGCTGGCAGAGTTTTGGACAGCCATCTACCATCCTGCTGCACTGACAGTGGGATTTGTGTTCTTTCCCACCTTCTCCCTGCTAGAGGCCGTCGGCCGTAAGAGCCAGAGGGGACGTTTGGAGTTACATAATGCAACATTTCCCAGAATCTGTTTTGGACACACTAATTTTTTTTTTTTTTTGCTGTTGTTGCTATGGCTTTTTAGTTTTATTTATTTATTTATTTATTTATTTTATTTTTATTATTATACTTTAGGTTTTAGGGTACATGTGCACAATGTGCAGGTTTGTTACATATGTATCCATGTGCCATGTTGATTTCCTGCACCCATTAACTCGTCATTTAGCATTAGGTGTATCTCCTAATGCTGTCCCTCCCCCCTCCCCCCACCCCACAACAGTCCCCGGAGTGTGATGTTCCCCTTCCTGTGGACACACTAATTTTTAAAGATGATCTTTGACAAAGGGGTCTAGTGATCTAGCCCGCAGATTTGCAATCAATAGAGAGAAATCCTGCAAAAAAGATGTGTGTTTTTCACTTTGTCTAACCCAGAGTTTTCCAAACATTTTATCACATAACATCTTCCCTTGCCTAACAGTGATATCAGATCTCCAAAACACTTTTAAAAACATGCTGCCCTTACCCACATCTCATAGAAAAGTCCCACCATTCCGGCGCCTGTAATCCCAGCTACTCAGGAGGCTGAAACAGGAGAATTGCTTGGACCTGGGAGGCAGAGTTTGCAGTGACCCGAGATCCTGCCATTGCACTCCAGCCTGGGCAACAAGAGCAAAACTCTGTCTCAAAAACAACAACAACAACAACAACAACAAAACAAATTCTCTAGTACTTAAGCCTGAGAATTCTGGGCTAATATAAAATCCTTGCACAAACAAAATCATCAAATTTGGTGAAAATGTTGGGAGTGCATATAATCATTTGGTTTGTTGCATAAAATTATGTTAAGGACACAAGAAAGAAGTTAATTATAAAATTATATGTTAGCATAGAATTATAAAGAAAAATAAATTGAACATTTGGTGAGGCCTAAAAAAAAAAAAAAGTCCCACCATTTCCCTTACGAGTGGTAAACTAAAAATTACATCAAAACATCCTGTTTATCCCTTAGTTATTTATAATTGTGACTAAGTTTATGCTGCAATCTGTATGCAAATATGACCCCATAATATCTACTTAGGTGTGTCTCTTTCCTTAGTGTGAGCTCAGCCAGTGTCTGCTTTTGCTATTTTCATCAACCATGAATCTTTCCAGTGAGCCTTGAATCCTCATGCTCACGGACACCTGGCTGTGCTGTGCGCGCCCCAGCTGACTCGAGACAGCCTGGGGCCGGCTGGCGGGCTGTTACTGTGAGGGTTGTTCTGGCGAGGCAAGGAGGATTTCCACCTGGATGAGCTGCGGGCTCATGGGGGTTATCAGTGCACAGTAACTCTGAGGCTGACATCCCAGTCATGGACCTGTGTGGAACAATTCCATCCTCTCCTTCCCAAGCCCGAGGCTGAATGCTTGACCTCAGCTAGCTGGGCTGTCAAAGTGCTTGGAAGAACTCTTCCGGCAAGGATGAAAGGGTTGAGCATCTCTTTATCTTCCTTGGTTGCATCACTTATTCACCAGGGCAAGGTTTCCCAGAAAGCAGCAGTGGGTTAGAGGTTGAGAGCAAAGTACTCAGCCCACACAGAGTTAGCAGCTGCCTGTAGCTGGTGACAGCGGTCCCTCAGGATTCTGAATGTCTCTAACTGTATCAGGTAATCTGGTTCAGTGCCCCTGGCTGCTGCTTTCCAGGGTGCTCAGGTTAAATGCAGGTTTCTGCAGATTTCCTGAATGCGCAGGGGTGTGTCCTGGGAATCGCCTTCTAAACAAGCCCCCAGGTGATTTTTTTGCCCATGGAAGTATGAGATGGTTTGTTTCCAGAGGTACACACCGTCTTTTTCTTTACCAAGTCTCTAAATGCAAGTGTCAGATAACATCTGACACTTAATGTAAGTGTAGGACCAATTGTTCTTTTTTTCTTTCCTCCCTTCCTCCCCTTTTTTTAAACTGCTTCTTCATGAGCAATCACTGTCTACTCACCACCTCCATCCTGTCTTGATGATTTAGGACTCTGGTCACCTCTGCTTCTGCTCCCAAGAAAAACCCTTCAGCTTTGAAGTACTGGGAACAAACAAAACAAAGAAAGTACTTAAAAGAAACTGTGACAGAGAGGCAAGTAAGCCCTCCCTTACCCATTAATAAAATCCTCCAAACAAGGCCCCCGAACAGCAACCACAAAACAAAGAGAGCATCAGGCTCTGCCCCTGGCCTCTGGTAAAGGTCTGACAACCAAAGACACCAAGGGAAAGTCTGACAACCAGAGTCTTGGCTCCTCTGGCTGAGTTCACAGGACAGGCAAATTCCCAATATTCTACGATGCTATGATACAGGGCTGTCGCCATGCAATGCAATCCTGAGTTATTTGGGGGATGGCATAAAGAGCAGAATTAATCAAACAGCATCACATTAAATCCCAGTTTCCTAAGTGAAAATGTAGGAAGGATCATTTCATTCATTCATAAATTATACTTACAAAAGGACCTCCAGAAAAACAAACACACTTCTTTATGCATAAACTTACTGACAATCTTGGCTCATGACAGCTTTCTTAAAAAGCATGAGTGTAAATAGACTTGGAAATGCATAGGAATAACAAGTATTTGTTGAGCACTTACAATATGCCATACATATAATCTATATGTACCATATATATAATTGTTCATATTTATTAAATACTTATTATGGGCCAGGCATTATGTCAAAGAGTTTATAAGATTTATCCTACTTAATCCTTTCAACAACCAGAGGAGATACTAGTATAAAAGGATGCCCATTTTATAGTTGAGAAGATTGAGGCTTACAGTGTTTTAAGGTCATAGATTTATAAGCTTCTGTGTCAGAAATAAAAACCAAGCCTGTTTGAGTATAGGTTTTGTTTGCTTAATCTCTGCACTCTACCATTTACTATAACTTACCTAGCAAGTACTTATTTTCATAGCTGAGATATTCCGTGGTCGTGCAAAGGTGAGATTAAATCACAGTTGGTGGTTCTCTACAAAGCTGACACATGCAGGCAATTCAACGTGGAGACTGTTCTCAGTGCTCAGTGAGGCTGGATGTTCTGGCCTCTGGAAGGGCTGCTGAGACACAGCATCCTTTTTGCCTGTAAGTAAACTGGCTCCCACCTGAGGATGAGGACTTCAGAAAGGAGCCCAGGAATTGGCTTCCAGTGCACAAAGCAGGTGCCCTGGGAGGGCTGCCTTTCTGAGGATTTTTTTTTTTTTAAATAAAATCCGTTCCCATTTTCAGTTTTTTCTTCTCATTTCAAAGAGAACCCCCAATAACAATGACTTTCAAATGCAAGTGGCACCGCCTACTGGACACTTGGTCCTCTAGACCCTGCTGTCTGCCCTCTGAAGTAGGCATGAGTGAGCTCCTCTTTCCACCACCGCAGGAACAGGTGGAAGAGAGGGGATCTCGGCTTCCAGTTGTTGTTCGTGATGCCGGTGGCCCTCAGCCTCATATTTCTGGCCATCCTGGTGTGGTCCTCATGCATCCAGTTAACCTAGGTGAAGGGTGAACTTAGAATGAGAGAGCAGGAAGAAGAGCAGCATGAGCAGAATTTCTCACCATGGTCTCCCTTCAGCGGCAAACGGAGCCTTCATGGGGGCACTTTACCAAAGAAATGACGGTGACACACAGCCTTGGCCACCTCCAGCCTGAGCAGTGGTGTTTCTTTCTATCTAATTTGCAGGGGCTCCCCTGTGTCACGACAGAGAGAAGATGCCCCCCACACACTGGCACAACCGGCCAGACTTGGGATCAGACCCAGGTCAAGCAGAGCCTCAGGAAAGGGACCTGAGAGAGGCCAGCTCCCTGGGGGTTTGTCTAAACAATACCCAGAGGAACAGGCCATACTGGAAGTTAAGAGCCCAAAGGCTTTTTGATGCCAAAGGATGGTATCTTCCTTCCCTTTCCTTCCCTTCCCCTCCCCTCCCCTCCCCTCCCCTCCCCTCCCCTCCCGTCCCCTCCCCTTCCCTTCCCTTCCCTCCCATCCCCTCCCCTCCGCTCCCCTACCCTCCCTTCCCCTCCCTTCCCCTCCCCTCCCCTTCTCTTCTTCCCTTCCTTTCCCAACAGAGTCAGTCTGTCGCCAAGGCTGCAGTGGAGCGGTGCAATCTTGGCTCACTGCGACCTCCACCTTCCAGGCTCAAGTGATCCTCCTGCCTCAGCCTCCTGAGTAGCTGAGACTACAGGTGTGCCACTTTTTTTTTCTAACTTTTATTTTAGGTTCAGGAGTACATGCGCAGGTTTGTTATATAAGTAAACTTGCATCACGGGGATTCATTGTACAGATTATTTCATCACCCAGGTACTAGGCCTAGTACCCAATAGACATTTTTTCTGATCCTCTCCCTCCTCCAACCTCCCACCCTCAAGTAGGCCCTAGTGTCTGTTGTTCCCCTCTTTGTGTCCATGTATTATCATCATTTAGCTCCCACTTAAGTAAGAACATGAGGTATTTGGTTTTCTGTTCTTGGGTTAATTTGTTAAGGATAATGGCCTCCAGCTCCATCCATGCTCCTGCAAAGGACATGATCTCTTTCTTTTTTATGACTGCATAGCATTCCATGGTGTATATGTACCATATTTTCTTTATCCAATCTGCCATTGATGGGCATTTAGGTTGATTCCATGTCTTTGCTATTGTGAATAGTGCTGCAACGAACATACACGCACATGTGTCTTTATGGTAGAATGATTTATATTCCTTTGGGTGTGTGCCCAGTAATGGGGTTGCTGGGTTAAATGGCAGCTCTTTTTTTCACTCTTTGAGGAATGGCACACTGCTTTCCACAATGGCTGAACTAATTTACACTCCCACCAACAGAATATAAGGGTTTCCTTTTCTTTGCAACTTCACCAGCATCTGTTATTTTTTGACTTTTCAGTAATAGCCATTCTGACTGGTGTGAGATGATGTCTCATTATGGTTCTGATTTGCATTTCCCTAATGATCAGTGATATTGAGCTTTTCTTCATATGCTTGTTGGCTGCAAATATGTATGTCTTCTTTTGAAAATGTCTGTTCATGTCTTTTGCCCACTTTTGAAGGGGGTTGTTTTTTCCTGTAAATTTGTTTTTTTCTTACAGATGCTGGATATTAGACCTTTGTCAGGTATATAGTTTGTAAGTATATTCTCCCATTCTGTAGGTTGTCTGTTTACTCTGCTGATAGTTTCTTTTGCTGTGCAGAAACTCTTTAATTAGATCCCATTTGTCAATTTTTGCTTTTGTTGTGATTGCTTTCTACGTCTTCATCATGAAATCTTTGCCAGCTCCCATGTCCAGAATGGTATTGCCTAGATCGGCGTCCAGGGTTTTCATAGTTTTGCGTTTTACATTTAAGTCTTTAATCCATCCTGAGTTGATTTTTGTATATGATGTAAGGGAGGGGTCCAGTTTCAATCTTCCACATATGGCTAGTCTGTTCTCCCAGCACCATTATTGAATACGAAGTCTTTTCTCTATTCAGGTGCTTGTTTTGTCAGCTTTGCCAAAGATCAGATGGTTGTAGGTGTGTGGGTTTATTTCTGGGCTCATTATTCTATTCCACTGGTCTATGTGTCTGTTTTTGTACCAGTACCATGCTGTTTTGGTTACTGTAGCCCTGTGGTATAGTTTGAAGTCAGATAATGTGATGCCTCCAGCTTTGTTTTCTGTTTGTTTGCTTGTTTTTTGCTTAGGATTGCCTGGGCTATTCCAGCTCTTTTTTGGTTCCATATGAATTTTTAAATAACTTTTTCCTAGTTATGTGAAGAATGTCATTGGTAGTTTGATAGGAATAGCATTGAATCTGTACATTGCTTTGGGCAACGTGGCCATTTTAGTGATACTGGTTCTTCCTATCCACGAGCATGGAATGTTTTTCTGTTTGTTTGTACCGTTTCTTGATTTATTTGAGCAGTGTTTTGTAATTCCATTGTAGAGGTCTTTCACCTCCCGGGTTAGCTGTATTCCTAGGTAATTTTTTTTTCTTTTTGTAGCAGTTGTGAATAGGATTGCATTTCTGATTTGGCTCTTGGCTTGACTGTTGTGGGTATATAGGAATACTCATGAATTTTGTACATTGATTTTGTATCCTGAGACTTTGCTGAAGTTGTTTATCAGCCGAAGGAGTTTTGGACCAAGACGATGGGGTTTTCTATATAGAATTATGTCATCTGCAAACAGGGGGTTCCTCTCTTCCTATTTGGATGTCCTTTATTTCTTTTTCTTGCCTGATTGCTCTGAACAAGACTTCCAGTACTATGCTGAGTAGGAGTGGTAAGAGCAGGCATCCTTGTCTTGTGCTGGCTTTCAAGGAGAATGCTTCCAGCTTTTGCCCATTCAGTACAATGTTGGCTGTGGGTTTTTCATAAATGGCTCATTATTTTGAGGTATGTTCCTTCAAAACTTAGTTTATTGAGAGTTCTTAACAAGAAGGGATGGTGAATTTTATAAAAAGTCTTTTCTGCATCTATTGAGATGATCACGTGGTTTTTGTCTTCAGTTCTGTTTGTGTGATGAGTCACATTTATGGATTTGTGTATGTTGAACCAGGCTTGCATCCCAGGGATAAAGCCTACTTGATCACAGTGGATTAGCTTTTTGATGTGCTGCTTGGTTCAGTTTGCAAGTATTTTGTTGAGGATTTTTGCATCAATGTTCATCAAGTATATTGGCCTGAAGTTTTCTTTTTTTGTTGTATCTCTGCCAGGTTTTGGTATCAGGATGATGCTGGCTTCATAGAATGAGTTGGAGAGGAGACCCCCTCCTCAATTCTTTGGAATAGTTTAAGTAGGCATGGCACCAGCTCTTCCTTGTACATCTGGTAGAATTCAGCTGTGAATCCATCTGGTCTTGGGCTTTTTTTGGTTGGTAGACAATTTATTACTGATTCAATTTCAGATCTCACTATTGGTCTGTTCAGGGAAAGATGATACAATTTTTTTAAGTCAGAAAACAAAAGACAAGCCCAAGAAGGCAGGGAGTTGTATTTCACTATCTGTTATACCGGTTTCTAAATGAATTTTCCTAAAACCACAGAGGCTGTATGAAAAGGGGCTATGCCACACATTGCCCTTGGATTGTCCTGATGCAAAGCTACACAGCTTTCTTCATGGCAGGACTACTAAGAGTTGTTACCATAAACTGTCAATGGCAAAATGAAATTATATTTTGTTTGCAGGATTTTCCAAACTTGCTTGAGCAGAGAAACCTCATGTGTGAGAGATGGGTGGTGGGGGAGTATGGGAGGTGTGAGTGCTTGTGTATTTGTGCATGTGTACATGAGGTGTGGGGTATGTGTGGGGGAAGTGGGCGTGTGTATGTGTGTCTGTGTGTGAGTGTAGGAGTGGGTGTGCCCATGTGGGTGTGTGTAGCATCACCCAGTGTCCCGCTGGGACATGCTACAATAGAGATAGCCATACAAGGCACTGAAGCCAACATGTCAATGCCTTGTTCTCTCTGAATCAACATTTCAGCCTCTCTCTTGGCTACTGACTTCACAGTTTACACATCCGAGGTCCAGGAAATGACTCTAGTATCAGAAATAGGTCAGTTTTCATCGAGATTCTAGAAAGCCTCTGGGAAGATGGTAGCTTTGAGCAATTTGTCATGACTCCAATGGGCAGAGCTTGAGAAAGCTCAGCATCCCATGCAGATGCATGTAGTCTGCATGTGGTGAGAACATCAAAGGGGAGGTCACAAAGAGTTTTGACTAAGGACCTGTAAACCAAAAAGAAAACGTGAAGGGCTCCCAACCATCCGAATGGACTTCCTCCGCTAGGCCAGCGTGCTCTGCATTTAACCTGAAAGACTGGTCTGGGCCCTCACAGAAGTGGGGGTCACACATGCCGCACCATACTCCTCTGGCATTAACATCAACACAGACCTGAATTCTGACAAGAAACATTTACGGTGTGGTGGCTCACGCCTGTAATCCCAGCACTTTGGGAGGTGGGCGGATCACCTGAGGTCAGGAGTTTGAGACCAGCCTGGCCAACATGGTGAAATCCCATCTCTATTAAAAATACAAAAATTAGCTGGGCCTGGTGGCAGGAGCCTGTAATCCCAGCTACTCAGGAGGCTGAGGCAGGAGAATCGCTTGAACCCAGCAAGCGGAGGTTGCAGTGAGCCGAGATTGCTCCACTGCACTCCAGCCTGGGTGACAGAGAGACTCTGCCTTAAAAAAAATAAATAAATAAAAGAAAGAAAGAAAGAAAAGAAAAGAAACATTTACTATCTCTGCAGCCTGCCTACTTGGAGTCTTCATCTGCATGATAAAACTCTGTTCTCCACAACCTCTTATCAGAACCCAGACATTCTTTTCTATTGATAATAACTTTCAACCTTTGCCAATAAGAAAAAATTTAAAATCTACCTATGACTGGCTGGGCACAGTAGCTCATGCCTGTAATCCCAGCACTTTGGGAGACTGAGGCAGGTGGATCACCTGAGGTCAGAAGTTCGGGACCAGCCTGGCCAACATGGTGAAACCCCGTCTCTACTAAAAAAATACAAAAAAAATTAGCTGGGCGTAGTGGTGTGTGCCTGTAGTCCCAGCTAATCAGGAGGCTGAGGCAGGAGAATCGCTTGAATCTGGGAGGCGGAGGTTGCAGTGAGCCGAGATTACACCATAACACTCCAGCCTGGGGGACAAGAGCAAGACTTGGTCTCAAAAAACAAAAATAAAAAATAAAAATAAATAAATAAATAAATAATCTACCTATGACCTGGAAGCTCTCTCTCTCCCAATCCTTTGGAGTTGTCCTGGCTTTCTGGACCAAACCAATGTATTAATATATCTTAAATGTATTTGATTGACAGGTCACGTCTCTCTAAAATGTATAAAACCAAGCTGCTCCCCAAACACCTTGGGCACATATCCTCAGGGTCTGCTGAGGGATGTGTCATGGGCCATTGTCGCTCATATTTGACTCAGAATGAATCTCTTGAAATATTCTACAAAGTTGGACTTTTTTCATCACCTGACCCGTGGTCTGTGCTTATGTGAGGAAGTGCAAGTAGAAATAACTGAATATAGGCTGGGCGCGGTGGCTCATGCCTGTAATCCCAGCACTTTGAGAGGCCAAAGCGGGTGGATCACCTTAGGTCAGTTGTTCGAGACCAGCCTGGCCAGTATAGTGAAACCCCCTCTCTACTAAAAATACAAAAATTAGCCGGGTGTGGTGGTGGGTGCCTGTAATCCCAGCTACTTGGGAGGCTGAGGCAGGAGAATCGCTTGAACCCTGGAGGCGCAGGTTGCAGTGAGCTGAAATCACACCATTGCACTCCAGCCTGGGCGACAGAGCGAGACTCTTTCTCAAAAAAAGAAAAAAGAAAGAACTAAATATTGACGTAGACAGTTTCTTTTCCTACTTTCTTCCTAAACTCTAAAAAAAAAAAATTGTTTTCCTTGAGAGAAGCTTTAAACAAAAATGATGGCTTTGATCCTTCTGTAAAGAATTGTCTTCTCATCCCAGCGCATCACAGCCATTCTGCATCCTTCCATTCTGTCCCGGGACTCCACCAGGTGTAAAAGGCACCAAGCTGCCCGATCTGGCCCGGCTGGTTTCGTTTATTTGTTTGGTGACAAGGTCCATTTCCTGCTCTCCCCCCTGCTGACCATCCTAAATCACCGTGCCTTTCCAACCTGTGGGATGGGAGACTTCAAAGGGCTGGGTCTGAGCCCTGCTTAACATTTGTGAACGCTGAGTCACTAAGATACTTGAAAGGGAATCTCAGCAGGTCCCTTGAGAAATTGCCATTAATTTTGTAGCCAGAAAAGCCTTAGAAATATTTACTGCCCATCTTCCCTTTTGCTGAGGTTTTTAGCAAACATTAGAAGCAGCGCTAACAAGCTCCACAATCCAGTGTGTGAACAGCTCTCTGCAGTGAATGTTCAACCCCAGAGGTGGGGCAGCAACTTAGAAAAGATCACCATTGAAAAGAATGAATTTGAGCTCTCACAGAGTTGCATGTGAAAAATGACTTATTAGGAAGCACTTCAGAAAACTTGGGCAGGCTTAAACTATGAGAACCTGGGTGTGAAATTGTTTTGTGGACAAATAACATAAGTGGTAGAGGTTTTCTGCATCACAAAAAAACTATTTTTAAACTCTGCTTAAAACAACAACAACAACAACAAACACCTGAGAGTGATTTTTCCTTTCCTAAGTTACAGCTCCCCATAATTCTTCAAGCCCCAAGCCCCGAGAAGATAGAGCTGAGAAGTCCATCCTGGCTAAGCAGGAACCAGCAGCCCAGGGTGAAGCCGAAGAAGTGTTAGCAGGGCATCTTGGATGAGGAAGGCTGGATTCCACCGGCTGACAACTGTTCTGTCCTTTGAAGTCTCTATTATTGAAAAGCTGATGCTTGAGCAACTGCAGATCACGACCGCACTGACAGTGCTCTGACATTCGCGATAAGACCTGGGTTTTGAGAAGGTCCACGCCCCTCTCACTTGGTCACTTGGGGTGAACCCAGGAGCAATCCCTGTTTATTTACCTTTGTTAGATTTTGATGCAAATTCTTGTAGAACTGTGATAAGCATCTAGACGGGAAGAGACCCTGACTGCTTCAGGCAAATAGAACCTGTGTCTGGAAGGACTGTGTCCAAAGAGGAGTAGAATAGGACGCTAAGTTTGCAGATGACGTGCACCTCTACGGCCATCAGGGAACAGGCCAATCAGCCCGAGGGAGGAAAGCATGCTGAGAGCCATTGATTTTTTTCTCACTGGAGGCTGCCTCCTTGGACCTGGAGGAAATCAGAGTCCCTATTGTAAAGGGAAGTAAAAACTTAAAGTGGCCAGGCATGGGGGCTCATGCCTGTAATCCCAGCACTTTGGGAGGCCGAGGTGGGTGGATCACCTGAGGTCATGAGTTCGAGACCAACCTGGCCAACATGGTGGAAACCCCCGTCTCTACTAAAAAAAATACAAAAATTAGCCAGGCGTGATGGCGGGTGCCTGCAATCCCAGCTACTGGAGAGGCTGAGGGAGGAGAATCGCTTGAACCTGGGAGGCGGAGTTTGCAGTGAGCTGAGATCGGGCCACTGCACTCCAGCCTGGGCAACAAAATGAGACTCTGTCTCAAAAACAAACAAACAAAACAACAACAACAAAACTTAAAGCATTACAGTCAGAGGTGTTGGAATCAGCAACTCCATCTTGAATAGGGGCTGGGTAAAATAAGGCTGAGACCAGCTGGGCTGCATTCCGGGAGGTTAGGCATTCTAAGTCACAGGGCGAGATAGGAGGTCAGCACAAGATACAAGTCCTAAATACCCTGCTGATAAAACAGGTTGCATTAAAGAAGCTGGCCAAAACCCGCCCAAACCGAGATGACCTCTGGTTGCCCTCATTGCTCATTATACACGAATTATAATGCATTAGCATGCTAAGAGACACTCCCACCGGCGCCATGACAGTTTACAAACGTCATGGCAACTTCAGGAAGTTACCCTGTGAGGTCTAAAAAGGGAAGGAATCCTCAGTTCCGGGAATCGCCCACCTCTTTCCCGGAAAACTCATAAATAATCCACTCCTTATTTAGCATATAATCAAGAGATAACCATAAAAATGGCCAACCAGCCCCTCATGCTGCTACTCTGCCTGTGGAGTGGTCATTATTTTATTCCTTTACTTTCCTAATAAACTTTCTTTCAATGTATGGATTCACCTCAAATTCTTTCTTGCGTGAGATCCAAGAACCCTCCCTGTGGTCCGGGTCAGGATCCCCCTTTCCTGTCACATCACTAAAATTGAACAAGACAAGCATTTATACAATGTTACTTTGTATTTAATTGCTTTTAATTTATTACATTCACCCCATTTCTATATGCAATTTTAAATATACAGTTCTGTTTTCTAAGAGGCCTTTATGTTGTTAAATAAGTCCTTTAGAGAACCTATAAATTATCCACCAAAACAATTCCAGTCATAAATTTTTGTTATTGTTGTCTTAGCACGGGACTATGGTACATTTGCCCCTGTATCCATGGGGGATTTGTTTCAGGACCCTCCTCCTCCCCGTCCAGATACCAAAATCCACAGATACTCAAGTCCCTGATATTAAATGATGTCGTATTTGCAAATAACTTGCACACATTCTCCTGCACACTGTAAATCATCTCTAGATTACTTATAACACCTAGTACAATGGCAATGCTTTGTAAATAGTGGTTTGCTGTATTGTTTAGGAAATAATGACAAGAAAAATTCTGTACATCTTCAGAACGGATGCAACTATTTATTATTATTTTTTAAATGTTCGACCTGCTGTTGGTTAAATCCACAGATGAAGAAGCTACAGATACAAAGAGTCAACCATATTTTACTTATTATTATAAAATATAGAAATGTACAAATCAGAAAAAGAATGTCTCCTAATTTTATTCCTCTGAGTTAACCACCACTAATAATCAATGTATGTCATGCTAAAACCATTTCTATGCATATGAAATACTTTGTCAAAATAATCTAAGCAAGGAACTTTAGAACTGACTTCAGATAAATAAAAATAATATGCACATTTGGAAAACACAGCACAACAAATTAGATCATGCTACATATTCTCATCTGCAATTTACCTTCTTTTAATGATGACATAGTATTTCACTGAATGGATATTTCATAATTGAGCTAATTAATTCCCAACCGATCTAACTTTGGGTTGTTTCCAATTTTTTTTTTTTTTTTTTTTTTTGCTATTAAAAGTAATGAGCTTTCTCAAACCAATACCTTTGGATATTTATGCTATTAATTCCGTAGGATAAATTCTGAGGAGCAGAATTGTTGGACCAAATAATATGGACATCTTTCAATTTCGATCGCTTTAAATGTTTGATTTTCCTATTGCCTTTTAATGTGCCACTATCCCAATGTGCACCACCAACTCCCTGATAACTTTTACTTCTCTCTCCTGCCAATGCCTTTTAGTCTTTATCACAGAGGGGGGAAAATAACTAAATGTTGACATTGATTATCTCCTCAGGTGTCGTTATGTTTCTATCTTACCGCTTTCTCCATAATTTTCTTTAATTTCCAACATTTCCACCATGATTATGAATTATTTTAGAGTTACTAGAATGAAGTTTAAGTGCTAACGTTACTTTCAGAGGTGAGAGAAGTTACTTTTGATTAGAGATTAGAAAAGATTTAGTAAAGACTGTAACGCAGGAAAATGCCTGACTCCAAATAGGCGGTACAGTTTCCGAACAGGCAGGAAGTAGAAGAGAACAGCTGAGACCCAGAGAACCAGGCCATGTCAATGATAGGGTGCATAGAGATTTCTGCCCAAGGAAGATTAGTAGGGCTGGGCTTTAGAAACACAAACCTTGCAGGAGTGTGTAGAAGAAACAGGGCTGGGGAGAGATCAGCCCTAAAACAATTTCAGGATTCCAGGCAAGAGGTAATGAAGGCTTAAACTAACATAATATAAGGAGCTAGAGAGAGAGAGGAGACAATTACACCTAAAACTGTGGGGGGAGAGATGTGGGAGCTTTGTGGGGCAGCATTTTCCCTACATAAGCAAATAGAGCTGCAGGGTCCCCTTGCAGAAGCAGCTGTACTAGATGGAAGCAGGTTTTTCTAGCTCAGCTATTTGTGAAAAGTAAATCTGAGCTTGGAAGGCCTGGAAGCATTGTGCAATTTCTCATTTGAGAGAGGTCATGCTCAGGCTAGCAAAAAGAGGGTAATTTCAACCACAATGAGTGCCTTTTCCCTCCGGAACATTGGGTTTCTCCAAAACATCAAAAAATGCATGTGTGTTAACAGTTTCATTTCTAGATCAATATTTTTCAAGGAGGAAAAGAAATGGCAATTTAGAGAAAAACAAAACAGAAGTTGTTGAAACTCTTACCACTGACCCTCCCATTTAATCACCAGAAATGTGGCACCCAAGAGACGGAGCAGCCCTTAAGTTCTCCTTCATGTTTTTTTGGGCTGAATGCATTCCCTGTTCATTTCTCAAAAGAGCCATATGAAATAGCCCCGTGAAGTGCTTCATCAGAGGGGACAGCATTTTTTTCTCTTTTATTTTTGAGACAGGGTCTCACTCTGTTGCCCAGGCTGGAGTACAGTAGCATGATCATGGCTTACTGCAGCCTCAACCTCCCAGGCTTAAGTGATCCTCCCACCTCAGCCTGCTGAGTAGCTGGGACTGCAGGCACACACCATCGTGCATGGCTAATTATTGTACTTTTTGTAGATACGGTGTTTTGTCATGTTGCCCAGGCTGGTCTCAAACTCTTGGGCTCAAGCCATCTTCCCCCCTCGGCCTCCCAAAGGGCTGGGATTACAGGCGTGAGCCACTGCACCTGGCCAGGGACAGCATTTTCAAGGTAAGTCTCTGGAAACAGGACAGCCCCTTAAATCAGTCCCTTATAACCACAGAAGTTTATTTCTTGCATGCATTACAGGTTGGCAGAAGGTTGGCTGTGGCTCTGCTCCATGTATTTCCCACAAGCAGATTCCACTGGGGCAGCTGATTTGTGGAGAGTGATGTCCTCATGTCAAAGGAGAAAGCGAGAAAGCAAAAGAAACCCCAAAATCTGACAATAGCCCTTAACAGTTCAGCTGGGAACTGGCTCCCTGTATGACTCCCGCTCCCATTTCAGTGGCCAAAGCAAGTCACCTTCCCAAGCCCCAAGCCTATTCTCAGCAGGATGGTTCATTGACTCCACCCACAAAAGGCGCTGTGGCTGTGCTCATGGTGTACTTGCACAGGCATCTTACAGGGGGCGGGGGCCAGTAGCTGAGAACAATAATGCATTCTGTGGCCAGCCTTGAGGGGCTGGAAATTGAGGCACCAATGCTTTCCCTCTGCCTATTACACCGCACTTCCTCTCAACACCCTACCCAGATCCTGGCCCATCTGATTGGATTTCTGATTCCAGAACTGGGCCTGTGTTTCTCACCCCGGCACTTCCTCTCAACACCCTACCCAGATCCTGGCCCGTGTGATTGGACCTCTGATTCCAGAACTGGGCCTGTGTTTCTCACCTCTGGCTGGATTTCTGTTCCACCTTGCAGAGGACCACTTAGGAGCATCAGGCTTCCACCCCAAAAACATCACCTCTAGACATACCTCCAAGACCAGAATGACACGCTGGTACAAAAACACAACCTCAAATCCAGTTCAAGCTTAGCACCCTTTTTGGATCCATTAAATTAGATGGTTAACTTTCTACTTTCCAGGACCTATGTTGAAATTAGTGTCTCCTTCTAAGATCCTCACCCTTCCCAGCTTCTTCTAGTTCTCTGTTGCCCCCCTGCGAGGTGCCAACATGCTTTTCAGCCAGTAGAAGAGGTAGGAAAGATCTTTGTTAGTAAGGGCACCTCTGAGTCACTGCATGAAGGGGCCTGTGACTGGGAGGCCCCACCCTCCCTCCTCCTTGCTGGGCCAGCAGGGGCCAGAGCTCATTTCCAATTCTGCACTGTTTGTGCTTGTTCTTTTTCCATGTAGTGTTATCAAGAGCCCATTTTTATGAGCTGCAACAGTGAGGTCTGTGCAAACAAACTTTCTGAGTAATAATAACTGTTCTAAATAATTTGCTCAGGAACAAATAGTGCTTTGCAACTGGCACAATCAGCTCCTCACATCTGAGTCAGGTTTGTAGCCTGCTTGAAGTGGATGCATGAGAAGGCTGCGGTGCTTTTCAGGGACCTGGAAGTTTCATTCATCGACTTGACAACCAACAGGTAACCAGAGAGAATAAACCAACCAACCAACAACAACAAATAGGATTACTTGCAACAAGGAAAGCAACTTAGACAACCCCAAATTTAAGAAAACAGAGGAAGAAAGGCTCCCACTGCCTCATCATCTTGGCTATCATTTTTTAATTTTGCTCCAATCCCTTTTCATGTAAAATCTAAGAATCGCTTTTACATAAACTTTCGTATCCAGCTTTTTTTTTTAATTAACCTCAATAGATTTTCTTCATCATAGTTGCTTTTGGTGGCTGAATAATTTTTCATGTACCAAAAGGATTGTATGCATGTTCCATAATTTACTTAGCCAACTCCCTTACTGCTGAACACTTAGGTGATTGTTACTTGATATTTTTGCCATGGTAAACAATACTATTACGAACACATTTGTATTTTCAAATTTGTGCATAATATGAGCTTGTGATTATTTGATTTTTTTGTTTTTTTTTAGGCATTAAAGCTAGAATCACAATAGTAGGGGTAGAGAATGATACTACATACTTACAAAAAAACCCAAAGAAAAATGATGCTGATTTTCTTGTATCTTCTGGAATCTGTAGAAAAGGCCACCCCTTTAAGAGCTTATGACCTGCTACCTGCAGCTGACAATGGGTGTGCTATGAGAATGAAAGTTGGATGAAAGCGTTGTAAGGAGAAAACACATCTTCCCCTTCTACCCACCTTAGGTTCATTGGCTGGGTCCCCTGTAACCAAATGCAGATTAATAAGAGCAAAGCCGGCCAGGCGTGGTGGCTCACGCCTGTAATCCCAGCACTTTGGGAGGCCAAGGCAGGCGGATCACCTGAGGTCAGGAGTTTGAGACCAGCCTGGCCAACATGGTGAAACCCTGTCTCTACTAAAAATACAAAAATTAGCTGGGCATGGTGGTTTGTGCCTGTAGTCTCAGCTACTTGGGAAGCTTGAACCCAGGAGGTGGAGTTTGCAGTGAGCCAAGATCGTGCCACTGCATTCCAGGCTAGGTGTCAGAGTGAGACTCTGTCTCAACAACAACAGCAAAAAAGCAAAGCCAACAAATTTATTTAATAAATTTTACATGACACAGAGCCCTCATGACGACATGAAGACCAGAAAAAACAGTTAAACCTGTGTTTTTATGCTAAGTTTGATAAAAGATGAGAAAGCCATGGAAGAATGTGATAGGTTAAAGGGGATGGGTAAACTGAGGAAAATTTAGCAAGTCCTGTGTGTTCAATTCCTCTCTGTGCCCCTGTGTCTTCAGAAGAGGGGTGCCTCTCACATGAGAGTCTTGTGGCCTGCTTCAGGGGAAGGTCAGAGTGCAGGGGAAGGTCAGAGTGCAGGGGGGAAGGTCAGAGCGCTCTTCTTGCACCTGCCACTCCTCAATTTTTTTTTTTTTTTAAGACAGGGTCTTAAAAGACAGGGTCTCACTGTTGCCCAGGCTGGAGTGCAGTGGTGCAATCATGGCTCACTGCAGCCTCGAACTCCTGGGCTCAAGTGATCCTCCTGCCTCAGCCTCCCAAGCAGATGGGACCATGGGTGCATGCCACTATGCCCAGGTCATTTTTTTTTTTTTTTTAACTTTTGGTTGAGACGAGGTTTTGCTATGTTACCCAGTCTGGTCTCAAATTCCTGGCCTCAAGGGATTCTCCCACCTCTGCCTCCCAAAGTGCTGGGATTACAGGCATGAGCCATCTCGCCAAGTCTATATTTCTTCGGCTTAAAATACTCAATGTGCTAACATGCCATACTTTGAGGTAGTGTGCCCTGAATCCCATCAGTGTCCTTCTTATCTCTCGTATGCAGGCTTATTTGTAGAATAAATAGATCCTGTGTCCGGAATTGGTGGGTTCTTGGTCTCAGTGACTTCAAGAATGAAGCCGCGGACCCTCGCGGTGAGTGTTACAGCTCTTAAGGTGGCGCGTCTGGAGTTGTTCGTTCCTTCTGATGTTCGGATGTGTTCGGAGTTTCTTCCTTCTGGTGGCTTCGTGGTCTCGCTGGCTCAGGAGTGAAGCTGCAGACCTTCGCGGTGAGTGTTACAGCTCATAAAAGCAGCATGCACCCAAAGAGTGAGCAGTAGCAATATTTACTGCAAAGAGCAAAAGAACAAAGCTTCCACAGTCTGGAAGGGGACCCGAGCGGGTTGCCACTGCTGGCTCGGGCAGCCTGCTTTTATTCTCTTATCTGGCCCCACCCACATCCTGTTGATTGGAAGAGCCGAGTGGTCTGTTTTGACAGGGCGCTGATTGGTGCGTTTACCATCCCTGAGCTAGACATAAAGGTTCTCCACGTCCCCATCAGGTCAGTTAGATACAGAGTATGGACACAAAGGTTCCCCAGGGCCCCACCAGAGCAGCTAGATACAGAGTGTCGATTGGTGCATCCACAAACCCTGAGCTAGATACAGAGTGTCGATTGGTGCATTCACAGACCCTGAGCTAGCTACAGAGTGCCGATTGGTGTATTTACAATCCCTGAGCTAGACATAAAGATTCTCCAAGGCCCCACCAGAGCAGCTAGATACAGAGTGTCGATTGGTGCATTCACAGACCCTGAGCTAGACACAGGGTGCTGATTGGTGTATTTACAATCCCTGAGCTAGACATAAAGGTTCTCCACATCTCCACCAGACTCAGGAGCCCAGCTGGCTTCACCCAGTGGATCCTGCACCGGGGCTGCAGGTGGAGCTGCCTGCCAGTCCCGTGCTGTGCGCTCGCACTCCTCAGCCCTTGGGTGGTCGATGGGACTGGGCGCCGTGGAGCAGGGGGTGGCGCTCGTCGGGGAGGCTCGGGCAGCACAGGAGCCCATGGAGGGGGTGGGAGGCTCAGGCATGGCGGGCTGCAGGTCCCGAGCCCTGCCCCGCGGGAAGGCAGCTAAGGTCCGGTGAGAAATCGAGCGCAGCGCTGGTGGGTTGGCACTGCTGGAGGACCCAGTACACCCTCCGCAGCCGCTGGCCCGGGTGCTAAGTCCCTCATTGCCCGGGGCCGGCAGGGCCAGCCGGCTGCTCCGATTGCGGGGCCCGCCAAGCCCATGCCCACCCGGAACTCCAGCCGGCCCACAAGCGCAGCACGCAGCCCCGGTTCCCGCTGGCGCATCTCCTTCCACACCTCCCTGCAAGCTGAGGGAGCCGGCTCTGGCCTTGGCCAGCCCACAAAAGGGCTCCCACAGTGCAGCAGTGGGCTGAAGGTCTCCTCAAGTGCCACCGAAGTGGCAGTCCAGGCAGAGGAGGCGCTGAAAGCGAGCAAGGGCTGTGGGGACTGCCAGCATGCTGTCACCTCTCAATCCTCCCAAGAAGGACTCATGGTGGAAATTCCCCCTTGGGTATCAATATCTGAAAAACACAGCCCTCTCCTGAAGTGCATATTGTGTTTTATTTTACAAACATTATGAATCCTGTGAACTAGTGGTGTGGATGTCTTGGCTTCAGCTAGCAGAGATCCGGTGCATTTGTGGCTCACTTCTAGCTAGTATTTAGGATAATTTGTTATACATTTTTCTGCTAATCATACCTTTAATTTACTTCCAGTATGCTGTTGCTATTTAAAATTATGTTAAAAAGGAATTCTTCGTAATGTACCAAAAAAAAAAAAAAAAACAAACAAATCCAGACCACAGTAATGTATGCTGTATACAAAATGACATTTTAAAAAGACAGAAAAGGGCCAGGTGTGGTGGCTCACGCCTGTAATCCTAGCACCTTGGGCGGCCGAGGCGGGTGGATCACCTGAGGTCGGGAGTTCAAGATCAGCCTGGCCAAAAAGGTGAAACCCCATCTCTACTAAAAATACAAAAATTAGTCAGGTGTGGTGGCATGTGCCTATAATTCCAGCTACTCAGGAGTCTGAGGTAAGAGAATTGCTTGAACCGGGGTGGGGGCGGAGATTGCAGTGAGCCAAGATCACACCACTGCACTCCAACCAGGGTGAAAGAGCAAAACTGTGTCTAAAGAAAAAAAAAAAGACAGAAAAGAAATACATCTGGAGTTAGAAGTGAGTACTGGGGAGCAGGGGGGGATTATGGATTATGTTTTTCAAGCTAGCTTTTGTGAATTTTTTAAAACATAAACATGCATTACTTTTATAAGGCTAATGGGAAAAACCGTTAGCTTTGGAAACAAACAAACAAAAAAAACAAAAAAAGTAAGTGAAGATCCCTCTGTGCACATGGGGCTGGCACCATTTACCTGTAATGGCATCAGGAACATTAGGAAATTGGAAACGGGAGCATCAGCACTTGCACGATTTAATAATTTGCTGATCACTGCCATGCATTAGACTTTAACTATTTTGTCTACAAAGCATGAGCATGCCTTTATGTAGTTAATGTAGCCACATTAAACATTTATATGTTGTCTATATTCCCAGGGCTGGTTTGTTTTCACTTTTTCATATCAGGAGCTGATGCAGTTGCTCTCTATCTTCTCAGGTGTGGCTCCTGCAGGTGGAGAGGCAAGAAAGCCTCCTTTGTGGCATGCTGGAAGCTGCAGAGAGCTTCCAGGCAGAAAAGAGCAGAAAAGTTTGCCTTGTTTGTTTTTTTTTCTCCTCTTTCTCTCCCCTCTGCCCTCCCAGGGCATTTCCTGGGTGTCACGCTCGTGTTTCATTTTGATTGATGCTAATGGCATTTTCAAACTGCAATTTCCCAGGCTTACTTAAAAACCATACTTGGAGATTGTGATAGCAATGTTTCCAATTAGCACAACACTTTTCACCCAAGTTTTAAATACTTGGTTAATTCGTGGAAAATGAACTCTAATGATTTAAGAAACTATTTCTCTCCCAAAAGAGTTGTGCATTGGAAACACGATCAAGTTCTGAATCTCTAAGCATATCCTGCATGAAAATGAGCTCCATGAATTTAAACTTCCTTTTTTGTTTTTTGAGACGGAGTCTCGCTCTGTCGCCTAGGCTGGAGTGCAGTGGTGCAATCATGGCTCACTGCAGCCTCAAACTCCTGGACTCAAGCAATCCTCTTTCCTCAGCCTCCCAAAATGCTGGAATTACAGGCATGAGCCACCACACTCAGCCCTAATCCCTTTCTTATGCCTTCTTCTTAGGGTTGCCAGATAAAATACAGGGCATCCAATTAAATTTAAATTTCAAGTAAACAACAAATAATTTTTTTTAGTATAATTGTGTCCCAAATACTGCATCCTTTTTCTCCCCTAAATGGTGAACCTTCACCCCTGGTTAGAAATGGCCATGTCCAGAAAGGAAAATTTGATCAGTGCCTTATTGCCATAGTGGTGTAGATGAGATTGGATTAGGCAGTTTAGACAAAATAGTTCATTTGATGCTTTTCTTCAAGGACAAGGCGATTTTTACTCTGTCAAAAACAAATTAAAAAACAAAAGTTGGCCTTTGCCAATTCGATCTTTAAATTCGTTGCCATTTTGTTTTTGATTCATGAGTCATGATGTACCCCAGCTATGAAAGAGGAAAGGTGCTTTGCCCCGTGGGCAGAAGAGTCAGTTTTTGTAAGGCAGCTTGAGCAGGAACAAGGAAACAGCACAGGACAAAAAACATAGGTGGGGTGGCATCAGGTCACCTTAGGCTGCCTTCCTCACAAGGATGAAAGCAGAGGGACTCTCTTACCACATAGCTCACAACTGGATCTCTCTTCTGATTTCTCAAATGTCAGATAAACAACATCGTTTCAGTTTGGTGACATGGAATTTAAGTATGAGTGACTCCATTTTGCAACAATTCTGTGGGGCTGCTCGGAAGCCCCCAGAGAGAAGCCTGAGCTGCACCTCACTGTGTGTTTCATCCATGGCATGCTCCCACCTCTAGCGTGGGTGGAGAGAGGTCATGGAGTGTGGTTGCTTTACCTTCTACAAAAGTTCCTAAAGCAGGAGCCCGGTGGGTGAGCAGGGGAAGGAACAGAATGGGAGGGGGAGAGAGGAGGAAGGCGCTGTAGCTCACGATCCCACCCCTAAACCTTCCGTTAGTCAAGTTCCTAGCCCCACAAAATGCTTGGTGTGAGTAGACACTTTATGTAACTGGTGAGGTGCCTGGGCTTTTTTATCATTGTGTCTAAGGGATGGAACAGAGGCAGCTCACACAGACTCAGAGGCATTTAGGACAGAAGAGGCCATGAGGAGGAGCCCCCTGGGAACTTGCAGGAATGGTGCAAGACTGACAACATCCCCCTGACATCTGGGTTACAGTTTTAGAGTAGGCGGAGCTCTGCATTTGGCAACTAATTGCCTCTATTCAATTCTTGTATGTACTACCTACTAGCTGTGTGATCTTAGACAAATAACTTAACCTCTCTGATCCTCAGATTTCACATCGTTAAAAAGAGAATATTAACACCTATATCCAGGGTCTCCTTGAGACTTAAATGAGGCATGGAGCTGATGCACCTGGTAGGTAGTAGGAGTCTCCAAAAAGTTAGTTGTCTTTTTCTCTTAATCCCACTATTTCTAGGAGGTGAATACACTAGACAAAAGTTTGGACAGCTGAATAACTAATCATACACGAACAATGTGGTGAACAATTCTTTTCAGGTTAACTTTCAGGTTACGGAGGAGGGGCAGGGAAAGATGACGTCACAAGAGAAGGGTTAGTTGCACCAGCAAATGAGGCAGGTTTCTGTACCCCTGCAACCCCCCGCCTTGCTGCACACGTGCACATGCTCACGAATGGGTCCTCCATCTTCCAATGCCAATTTTTATTACAGTTCAGTCATTTGAAATTACTGTACCAAGTCTTTTCTCCAATTTTGTGCATAATTGAATAATCCAGCTACTTAACAACGAAGGCCTTCATGTATCTTTATTCTTCCTCAAACCCTTCAAAAAAAATGTATAACTTTTACCAAAACTTATCCAGAAGTACCAATGTGCTTGCGATTAGGACTTCTTTCCAGTTGAGCTCACTGCCGTATCTAAATCTGTGTTAGCTACAGACCCCACACAAAAAGACCCACGAACAACAACTCAATCTACACCATGGGCATCAGGGCTGCTTTCAAGGGTTTGATTCAATGACAGTCTTAATAGGAGTGCAGAACAGCCGGTGTAAATCCGAGCCTTCGCCTTGGCAAGAGAGGAGCTGCTTTCAGAGCAGGCCTGATGGGTGAGGCTGGAGAGGCTGGCTGCCTTTCTGATAGAGCTTATCAGGGACTTCCCATGAGAGCCGCCTGCAGTGCCTCAATGCTGAGAGATAGAAAAGATGAGTTTAGTGAGAGCTCAAAGTGGTTGTACATAAGCAAAACTGTGATCTCCCAAGAGAAGGTCAGAGATGGCCACGCAGATGGCTGCAGGCACGTGCAGATGACTGTGGCTTTGTCCTCTCCCCTGGAAATGCAGAAGAGAATGGTTCCCTTGTCCTCTGCACTCTCTAAGCCATCCTGCAGGAACTTATAAGGAACACCTTTGTCATCGCCTAAAGGGAGTGAGGAATGAACTGTAAATCTCAGGTCTGGTGTAACGAGATGATTTTTGCAGTAGGATAGGACATTTTATCAATTCTAAGAGCAACATTTCAGTCTTTTTTCAGATAGGACCACTCCGCTAGCATAGATTTAACCCAGAAATTAGGAATGCAGAGGACTGATTGTATCCCCAGTGGCTCTAGCCAGAAACAATTATCCACTTGGCTCATTAAAACAAGTAACAAATGGCTAATTGTCTCCACAACTTGCCAAGTGCTGGTTCAGTTACTTGTGCCTGTGAACTCAGGAAAATGAAGAGCGGCTGGCAAGAATAGAAGAGGAACTAAAATTCTGCCATACATAGATTGGTCCATCATTTTATTTTTTTTTTCTCTTCCTTAGTGTGGGGAGTGTGGAGCAGGGGGTACAAAAAGAGAGGGATTGAACAGGATGACCCTATGTTACTTTCTGTGTTTCAAGTACTATGATTCATGGTGAAACAAAATGAATAGAATCATACCAGATCTGTGATCAGTTTCAACAGAATATACATCATCATGAAGTCCCCAGGAGAGGAGAACAGGGAAGGAATGCTCTCCCCACGTTTCTAGAAGTTCCCTGAGGCCCTGCCCAGCTTCTCTTTGGTGATAGGTGAGACCCAGGTGCAGCAGCCCAGCCGTGCTGGGGAGGACTTGGCCTGAGCAGAAGGCAGCAAGAGGAACCTGGGTCCACCTTTCTGTCCTAGTCCATTCGTGCTGTTATAACAACATTCCCGAGACTGGATAATTTATAAACAGTAGGAATTTATTTCTTATACTTCTGGAGGCTGGGAAGTCCAAGATCACTGCACCAGCAGATCGGGTGTCTGGTGGGAGGTCTCTGCATCATAGATGGGGCCTTCTACGTGTCCTTTCATGGCAGAAGGGCCAAACAGATGCACCCAAGCCTTTTTATAAGGTCATGAATTCCATTTCTGAAGGTGGAACCCTCCTGACCTAATCACTTCCTAAAGGTCTCACCTCTTAATGCTGTTGCATTGAGTGTTCAGGCTCAACATGAATTTTGGAGGGACACCAACATTCAAATCATAGCACTTTCCTTCTGAAATTGTTGATAGGATGAAGCTCTGGCCTTCTGCCTAACACCTCCTTTCTTCCCTTTATTCTTCTGCATTTGCATCTAGCTTGATTTTTTATTTTTCCCAAATTTTCTGAAGATCAGAAAATTGTATCAGTAAATTTCTGGTGATAAAAGACCAACAGCCCGTTCCACTCTTACACAGTCAGGACTGGGTGTGTCTGTGCTGAGGACAACAGGCAGACTCAAGTTCTCTGTCTTCTTCAGAGACACCCTTGAGAGCAAACATGGAAAATGAAAAATAAGTTAATAAAAATAAATATTAGGCAAAAGATCATAAAAACTTTAAATGGGAATGAAATAAGAAAAAAAGAGAAACAGGGAAGGAGAGAGATGGTGTCTGGGAGGTCCCTCTGCATGAAAAGTTCCCAGCAGGCAGAGATGACCCTTATTTATTACGCTGGTGCAAAAGTAATTGTGGCTTTGCCATTAAAAGCCGCAATTACTTTTGCACCAATCTAATACCAGAAGACTCACTCTCTGCTTCTCTCTCTCTCTTTTTTTTAGATGGAGTCTCATTCTGTCACCCAAGCTGGAGTACAGTGGCGCGATCTCAGCTCACTGCAACCTCCTTCTCCTGTGTTCAAGCGATTCTCCTGCCTCAGCCTCCCCAGTAGCTGGGACTACAGGTGTGCACTACCACGTCTGGCTAATTTTTTGTATTTTTTAGTAGAGACGGGGTTTCACCAAGTTGGTCAGGCTGGTCTCGAAGTCTTGACCTTGGGCAACTGCTTGCCTCACCTCCCAAAGTGCTGGGGTTACAGGCGTGAGCCACTGTGCCTGGCCCTCCCTGCTCCTCTTGTCCTGCATTGAGCATCTCCCACCTTCTAGCAGATCTGATCGATCAATTTATTCCAGTGTACAATGATTGATGAAGGCTGAAATATTAGTCATTTACGTTATAAAAATGGGTACTTGAAAAATGTGCTGATTATGCCCCCAAAAGCCATCGAAAGTAGCAGACATTTTAGACAACCCTGTTCTTGCTGGTGTCTCAACTTCATTAACCCATGAATGAAGAAAATAACAATATAAATGTTGAATTTGTGCGTATGTGTTATTGCTGAATTTTATAAGTCATGCCATTCTTTATATTCAGGAGCTATATTGAGCAAAATGCATCATGAGGAATGATTTAATTTGGATGCCTTTGTAAAACTCCATGGGCAAATTATTGCCAACCACAGTCGTCTGAGCAATCTTTCTTGCTCTGTTACTGTTCACATTTTTCAAATTTCCGTTGGCAACTGAGAAGCCCATTAGGATTATCAGGACATTTTCCCCTTTTATCGGAGGACTCTCGAAGGATCCTTGAACTCAGTGGGGCATGAACAGTTTAGCCTTGGAATGCCAGTGGGGTTTTCTGCTCTGGAAAGGAAATGGCAGGAGTGTGGGAAAATGGGCAGTGTGTCAGGAAGCAACGTGTCTTTCAGATGTGGCATGCCTGAGTTTTAGGACGATTATTTAATGTGTTTGAATTTGTGTGTTTTGTGGATGCTGATGCTCAAAATCCACAAATGCAGAAACCGCAACCCCTCCTAAGCTTTTCTTCCAAGCAATGCCTGACAGCACGCACGTTGCCGAGAATGATTACTGAGCTCAGGCTGTGACCTTTTCAGGGGGACCCTCGGTGGGATGCTGCTTGGGAATGCAGCCCTCCCAGGCCACCAGCGAGGGTGACTAATGGGACCAGCTTTTTCAACTTCTTTCCTAAGGGCAGAAGAGAAACTCCTGGGTAAGTTTTGATGGGGCAGGATGAGCACGTACCCCTTCCTAGGATCTTTTCCAGAGCTGCACATCTGCTCCTGCCCACCACACCAGAATTTCACAACGTTTCATTTTAATTCCACCCATGAGGTCAGCATTCCTAAGTAACAGCTCTTTGGGACATGTGAAAGTGAGAAATCACCCATATTTTCTTGGGAGGAAAACCAAAAACCAAACAGCCATTAACCAGTGGCGCACGCTGGGATATCTGAGACGTCTGCTTTTTTTTTTTGCTGAATGCAGCACCTCTCATCTTACCCAACGCAACACCATCTGCTGCGTTGTGCCCAGAACCTAAAAAGAGCATGTCTTGGCAGAGGAGGGTATATTTAAAGGCCATCGACAGCAGACCAGCTTCTCATTTTAAAGAAACACAGAGAAAAAGTCCTTCTATCTGAGGCATTCATGAGAGTCGTCGACGGTGAAACAAAACGCTAGTTAAGAAATTACAAATATTTAGAGTATGTTACTTTAACTTAAGAGACACAAATATAATTTGTTGGAGATAAAAATCCCTCTTCTGATGTGACAACCAAGTTCTGTTCTTTGAGTGAGGTCTCCTTGCTGGAATTCTGCATCATCCTTCTTCTAATACCACCTCTTCATTGCATCATCTAATCTTTTCAGATAAGATTTCTTTAATGTAGAGCAAGAACTTAGAAAGAACACAATGCACTATATGGGTAAAATCTTTCTTTTTTTATTCATAATGTATAAAGTACAACTATATACCATAAAAAAGATAGTAATACTTTTTTTTTTCACTTTAAGTTCTGGGATACATGTGCAGAACCTGCAGGTTTGTTACACAGGTATACATGTGCCATGGTGGTTTGCTGCACCTATCAACCCATCATTAAGCCCCGCATGCATTAGGTATTTGTCCTAATGCTCTCCCTCCCCTTGTCCCCCACCCCCCGACAGGCCCTGGTGTGTGATGGTCCCCTCCCTGTGTCCATGTGGTCTCATTGTTCAGCTCCCACTTATGAGTGAGAACATGTGGTGTTTGGTTTTCTGTTCTTGTGTTAGTTTGCTGAGAATGATGGCTTCCAGCTTCTTCCATGTTCCTGCAAAGGACATGAACTCATTCTTTTTTATGGCTGCATAGTATTCCATGGTATATAGGTGCCACATTTTCTTTATCTAGTCTATCATTGATGGGCTTGTGGGTTAGTTCCAAGTCTTTTGTAAATAGTGCTGCAGTAAACATATGTGTGCATGTGTCTTTACGTAGAATGATTTATAATCCTTTGGATATACACCCAGTAATGGGATTGTTGGGTGTTGGGTTCTTTTTTTTTTCTTTCTTTTTTTTTTTTTTTTTTTTAGATAAGATTTGATCTGTCACCCAGGAGGCTGGAGTGGAGTGAAGTGGAAAGATCAAGGCTGACTGCAGCCTTGACCTCCCAGGCTCAATTGATCCTCCCACCTCAGCCTCCTGAACAGCTGGGACTACAGGTGCACACCAACATGCCCGGCTAGTTTTTGTACTTTTTATTGAGTCAGGATTTTGCCATGTTGCCCAGGCTGGGTTTGAATTCCTGGGCTCAAGCAATCCACCCACCTTGGCCTCCCAAAGTGCTGCGATTACAGACGTGAGCCACTGCTCCTGGTACAAATCTTTCTAGATGTTTACAATCTCCACCCCACCTCCCAATGTCTTGGCCACAACTTTTTAAAAACATTTTTAAGAGACTCATTCTTAGTCTTTCCAGAGCATTCATCTTCATTTTCATAAAAACAATAGCTCTTTCCTTTTGCACTTAGGCTTCATAGAGTCAGCTAGTATTTATTTAAATTATATCATTATAACAACCAATACAACTGGCATAAATGGGCTTGGTGTGGAGGCCAGAGCAACTGCATCTTGGATGCTAATCCACTATGTATTTCTCATTAACCCCAGTTCCAGGAAGGCCTCCGAGATTTCTATGTTATCTACTGTTTTTTACATAAGAACACATACTTATGGTAAATACTGCCCTTAAGAAGTTGTCCTACACGTTCCTCTGCCTGGGTACGTAATCGGTGGGTCTGGGAGATAATGGTGCGAAGGCATCCACTATCTCATCTTGTGGCCTCCCAGGACATCATGGCTTCTGTTTGTAAGTCCCTATAAAATGTTCCTTTCTAAGAAACTGGATTTGTCGGCCTCTTTCTTCGGCCTCTCACCTTCCTTGGACTTTGGGGGTAGGTTTGCATAGACCTGCTCACTGTCACCTGGGAACCAGCCTGAGTCTTAGGAGGATTTATCAGAGAGCAGCCCACTAGCCTCAAAATCTGAGGCTGGGCATGGTGGCTCATGCCTGTAATCCCAGCACTTTGGGAGGCCGAGGCGGGCAGATCACCTGAGGTTGGGAGTTTGAGAACAGCCTGGCCAACATGGTGAAACCCTGTCTCTACTAAAAATACAAAAATAAATAAATAAATAAATAAGAGCCGGACCTGGTGGCGGGCACCTGTAATCCCAGCTACTTGGGAGGCTGAGGCAGGAGAACAGCTTGAACCCAGGAGGTGGAGGTTGCAGTGAGCTGAGATTGCACCAGCACACTCCAGCCTGGGTGACAAGAGCGAAACTCTGTCTCTCTCTCTCTCTCTCTCCACTTCTCTCTCTCTCTCTCTCTCTCTATATATATATGTATAATATGGCCATGCTGAGTCTATTTTGCAGAAGACATGCAGAATGTTGGTCAATCCAGCGATGGTGGTTAAGGGAAGGTTGGTTAAGAGAGCTTTAATACACAGCAAGAACTTAGAAATACACAAAGCAATATGTGGGTAAAATCTTCCTAGATTTTTACAGTCTCCACTCCATGCTGCAATGTCTTGGCCACACCTTCCATACTTGGAAGCCTGAACTGCTTGGGTTCAAATCTCAGTTTGCCACTAACAAACTAAGTGAGTTTGAGCAAATTATTCCGGTCTGGTGTTTCCTTATTTATCACATGGGATAGTAACAGCTTCTAACTCATATGACCAGGTCTGATTAAAGGTACAGCCAAACAAATATAAGGCTCTCCTCTCTTCTTACCACCTGTATTTATAGGATATAGAAACTTCCCCCAAGAATCAGAGGTGGGTATGACAATATCAATACTTCCATGTCACTACCCCTGGGCTTCACTGGCTGAACTAGGATCTTGGCCTCTCCCAGCAGGGTCTCTTCTAGTCATTGCTGCGAAGGTCCCATGGGTGTCTGAAAACATCTTGGGATTATTCCTGCTTTCCTTTGTTCCTCTTCTCTCTCAGAGGAACCAAAACATTTGGCTCTGGATCTTTGAGATGTCAGAACAGCACCTCATTCTGAACAAATCTATGCTGAAGTTTCACCCGGAACCCTGATATTTTTCTCCTTTTCAAAAAGAAAATGAAAACATCTCACAAAATTTTGGAGCCAACTTTTTCTTATTTAAAAGTATAAGATGGCTCTGACTGCATTAAGTATTATTTTTATCACCATTTTAAATGCTTGCTTAAGGACAAAAAACCAAACACTGCATGTTCTCACTCATAGGTGGGAATGAACAATGAGAACTCATGGACACAGGAAGGGGAACATCACACTCCGGGGACTGTTGTGGGGTGGGGGGAGCGGGGAGGGACAGCATTAGGAGATATACCTAATGCTAAATGACGAGTTAATGGATGCAGCAAAACAACATGGCACATGGATACATATGTAACAAACCTGCACATTGTGCACATGTACCCTAAAACCTAAAGTATAATAATTCAAAAAAATTTAAAAAAAAATAAATGCTTGGTTAGAATCCTAATGCATGGAAATATAGGAATGAATTAATTATTTTCTCTTATTCTTTTAGTTTCTTTTTTTTTTTGCTCTATTAACAGCCTTGCTATTATTCAACGCTCTTCTGAAAATCCTAGCCAACTCAATAAGTAACATATAATTACGAAGAAGAAGCCAAAATTATCATTAGTCACAGTTGTGAGGCAATGACAACCAAAAACTATTACAATTAATGAGAACAGCAGGATTGTGTTAAATAAAAATTAAATATAAATGTATATGTGTATATATGTACATATTTATGCGTGTGTGCATATATACACATACACATATAGTTTTCCTATGTGACAAAAATTACCACCTAAAACGTAATATAAAGAGGAATAAAATTGAAACTAACTAAGGTATAACTAAAACAAAATTCTTAGGCCATATTAGAAGAACATAAAACTTTGCCAAGGGATATAAGAAGGAGACTTAGAAATTGCTATAATGAACGTTTCTTTGTTATTTTTTTAGAGACAGGGTCTCATTCTGTTGCCCAGGTTGAAATGCACTGGTGAGATCATAGCTCACTGCAGCCTTGAACTCCTGAACTCCCAGGTTCAAGCAATCCTTCCGCCTCAGCCTTTTGAGTAGCTGGGACTACAGTCATGCACCACCACATCTGGCTAATTTTTAAAACTTTTTTTATAGAGATGGGGGTTTCACTATATTATCCAGGCTGGTTACAAACTGCTGGGCTCAAGTGATCCTCCCATTTTGGCCTCTGAAAGTGGTTGGATTACAAGCACGAGCCACTGAGCTTAGCCTTATCATTTTAATATGATTACATTGAAACTCTCCCTTTGATCCTTTTTGGAACTTTGAACATAATTTTAAAATTCATCCAGAAAAGTCATTGGGAAAGACTGGGCAGGCTGACTCAGAAACCCAAGTCCTCTTGCTGTCCCCACTGCCACTGAGCTGCACTGTGGAGGTGTGTTCTATTGAAGTAGGTGCGATAACAGCCCAGTGACAGGTAAATAAAATACAACAGAAATCTCCCAAACAGACTCGAGTATCCATCTAGTATTTGATAAAGATGAATTCAAGAACTAAGGTAACATTGGAAATAAACATTGGTAATTCAGCCACGTGTTCAACTTGACTAGCCACCATCTTGATTTCTCTAGTGAGATTTTCTTGCTGCATTTCACCAGGGGTCTCCTGGTGGTACTCACTCAATGTTTGCAGTATACCATGGTGACTAAGAACTTGGGAGCCTGAGGCCGGGCACGATGGCTCATGCCTGTTATCCCAACACTGTAGGAGGCTGAGGTGGGCAGATCATCTGAGGTCAGGAGTTCGAGACCAGCCTTGCCAACGTGGCGAAACCCCATCTCTACTAAAAATACAAAAATTAGCTGGGCGTGGTGGTGGGCACCTGTAATCCCAGCTACTCAGGAGGCTGAGGTAAGAGAATTGCTTGACCCTTGGAGGCAAAGGTTGCAGTGAGCTGAGATTGGGCCACTGCACTCCAGCCTGGATGGCAGAAAGAGACTCTGTCTCAAAAAAAAAGAAGAAGAAGAACTTGAGAGCCTGAAATGCTTGGGTTCAAATCTCAGTTTGCCACCATCAAGCTAAGTGACTGAGCAAGTTATTTAGGTCTGGTGTTTCCTTATTTCTCACATGGGATAGTAACAGCTTCTAACTCATACAACTAGGTCTGAACTCATGAATTGTATGAAAATTTTAAAACCAATACTTGTGAAATGCATAGTACTCAGTAAATACCATGTAAGAATTACTAATTATTTTCATGTCATGGTTTTTCTTTTACAAAAATTCAGACATTACATAAATTCTCAGAGCAAAATCTCAGTACCCTCAGAACATCTGCTATGGTCCGGTACGTAGGTGCCACCTCTTTTCCTGGACCATACCCTCAATCACATTGCAGGTATAAATTGCCCAGGGGGCAGTTTGAGTCACTTTATTTTAAAACTAGTGCCTGTATATATATTTTTAAATGTCAATTTCGTCATCATTTTGTTTAAAAAGTGGCTATCTTGTGAAAATTGCTACCATAGCAAAATATTAATGGTAATTATCTCTGATGTGATTATGTGAGATCCTTACTGTGTTCCTTTATTTTTCTCTAATTTCCCAATATCTACATTAGAAATGTTTTATTTTAGAGTTAGAAAAAATATATATATTAACAGAAAAACAACAAAGACTTAGGAAGTTTCAACCTATTGGTCTTGGCTGGCTAGGAGTCACTGAGGTTAGAGGCACTTTAATTGCTAACTCAGACTACTGACATTTCTTGCTTTCTTATCTTTTAACAAAAATTTAAAAGAAACGGACTCACCAGATGCTCAGACTTAAACTGTGAGAGGCAACAACACAACAGGATTCCCTAGGGAAACCCTGGGTCCCTGGAACCACCATTGCCACATGGCTTACCCTGATAGAGGCAAGTCCGTGTGCAAGGATGAAAGAGCTTGGGTTACGGATGAAGCCGAGTCCAGGCTGAGCTGCTGATGCCTCAGCATCCCTTAAGGCAGGACTGGGGCAGGGGTCTAAGAATGAGATTTGGAGGCGTATTGGGAACAGGCCCCCCAAAATCGGCATAAACTGGCCCCAAAACTGGCCATAAACAAAATCTCTGCAGCACTATGACATGTTCATGATGGCCATGATGCCCATGCTGGAAGGTTGTGGGTTTACCAGAATGAGGGCAAGGAATACCTGGCCTGCCTAGGGCGGAAAACTGCTTAAAGGCATTCTTAAGCCACAAACAACAGCATGAGCGATCTGAGTCTTAAGGACATGCTCCTGTGGCAGTTAACTAGCCCAACCTATTCCTTTAATTCTGCCCAGCCCTTCATTTCCCATAAGGGATACTTTTAGTTAATTTAGTATCTATAGAAACAATGCTAATGACTGGCTTGCTGTTAATAAATACATGGGTAAATCTCTGTTCAGAGCTCTTAGCTCTGAAAGCTAGGTTGTTGGGCCTCTTGGACTGATGACCCCAGTATAAGCAGGTGTGTCAGAGGAGAAAGGGGGTGAGAGGGGCCATGTCATCCACAGGGAGCTACCGCTTCATCTGAGCTGCTGTTTTATGCAGGAGGCACTGCTTGCTGGTCGCACCCCTACAGTTCCCCAGATGCTGCTAAGGGATTTTGTTGGCCACCATTGGTCATTGGCCTCACTGGGGACAGACGCCAGTCATTTAAGATCAAGTGTGTAGCTTCCCTTATTCCAAACCAGTCTGGCCCTTATGATAGATGCAAATGCTTCCCTGTGAGGAAGGTGGGACGCATACCTGGGGACAGACCCTTCCAGCTCAGGTAATTCATCTTATGCAACAAGATCATGGTGAAGGTTGCCCCTGATACCCTCCCTAGGCTGCCCACTAAACTGATTATGAAGCCAAAACAAACCAAATAAAAAACTCAAACTGCACACAGCCTGAAAACTAGCAATAATGATGAAACAGTTGGTAGAATTTGAAAGATGGTTTATTAGTTTTCACTTGCTATACCAGGTACAAAAAATAAACTAAGCTAAACCGTTCGATCATATGTTCACAGCCAATTAAAGGCTAAAATGTAGACAAACCCAAGTTATACAAATGTCAGAGAAAATATCAGAGGAAGAATCTGCTGTCTGGAAGGGAAGCAATGGAATTATGCAATGAAATCGCTCAGAAAAAAAAAAGTCATAATTCTTTTGGATTTAAAAAATGGAACATGGTACTGGTGCCAAAACAGATATACAGACCAATGGAACAGAACAGAGACCTCAGAAATATCACTACACATCTACAACCATCTGATATTTGAAAAACCTGACAAAAACAAGCAATGGGGAAAGGATTCCCTGTTTAACAAACGGTGCTGGGAAAACTGGCTAGCCATCTGTAGAAAACAGAAACCAGACCCCTTCCTTACACCTTGTACAAAAATTAACTCAAGTTGGATCAAAGGCTTAAGTGTAAAACCTAAAACCATAAAAACTCTAGAAGAAAACCTAGGCAGTACCATTAAGGACATAGACATGAGCAAAGACTTCATGACTAAAGCACCAAAAACAATTGCAACAAAAGCCGAGATTGACAAACGGGATCTAATTAAGCTTCTGCACAGCAAAAGAAACTATCATCAGAGTGAACAGGCAACCTACAGAATGGGAGAAAATTTTGCAATCTATCCATCTGACAAAGATCTAATATTCAGAATCTAGAAGTATCTTAAACAGATTTACAAGAAAAAAACAACCCCACCAAAAAGTGGGCGAAGGATATGTATAGACACTTCTCAAAATAAGACATTTATGCAGCCAACAAACATATGAAAAAAGCTCATCATCACTGGTCATTAGAGAAATGCAAATCAAAACCACAATGAGTTAGCATCTCACACCAGTTAGAATGGCGATCATTAAGAAGTCTGGAAACAACAGATGCTGGCGAGGATGTGGAGAAACAGGAATGCTTTTACACTGTTGTGTAAATTAGTCCAACCATTGTGGAAGACAGTGTGGCAATTCCTCAAGGATCTAGAACCAAAATACCATTTGACCCAGCAATCCCATTACTGGGTATATACCCAAAGGATTATAAATCATTCTACTATAAAGACACATGCACATGTCTGTTTATTGCAGCACTATTCACAATAGCAAAGACTTGGAACCAACCCAAATGCCCATCAATGATAGACTGGATAAATAAAATGTGGCATACACCATGGAATACTATGCAGCCACACAAAAGAATGAGTTCATGTCCTTTGCAGGGACATGGATGAAGGTGGAAGCCATCATTCTTAGCAAACTAACACAGGAACAGAAAACCAAACACCGCATGTTCTCGACTCTAACTGGGAGTTGAACAATGAGAACACATGATCACAGGGAAGGGAACATCACACACCGGGGCCTGTCAGGGGTTGCGGGGCAAGGGGAGGGAGAGCATTAGGACAAATACTTAATGCATGCGGGGCTTAAAATCTAGATGACTGGTTGATAGGTGCAGCAAACCACCATGGCACACGTATACCTATGTAACAAACCTGCACGTTCTGCGTATGTATCCTGAACTTAAAGTAAAAAAAAAAATTAATAAATAAACATAAGTAAAATAAAATAAAATGAAAAAAATGGGACAAAAGGCAAAAAGAAGAAGCCAAAACTAAAGACCAAAACTCTTGGAAAAACGCTTACCACAAATAAACAGGGATAAAAGATTAATATTATTCATCTATACCAAGTACTTATAGAAAAACATGTTAATTATAGGCTTATTAAACATTACAAAAATGTAAAAACAATTAAAATATCCAATGATAAGAAAATTAAATTTTTCTACATGTATAAGATGACATGCTGGAGTATAAAGGCTTATTAGGAACATTTAATGACATGTTAAAATTCCCATAATATAATGGTACTATGGTTTTGAATGCGTCGCTCAAAGTTCATGTGTTGGAACTTAATCCCCAGTGTCACAGTGTTGAGAGGTGTGAGGCCTTTAGGAGGTGTTTAGATCATGAGGGCTCTGCTTTTATGAATGGATTAAGGTCTTTATTGTGAGAGTGGGTTTGCTATGAAAGTGGGCTTGGCCCTCTCTTGCCCTTCTGCCTGCTGCCATGGGATGATGCAGCAAGCAGGCCCTCAGCAGATGTGGCCACCTTGACCTTGGACTTCTCAGCTCCAGAACTGTAAGAAATAAATCTCTGTTCTTTATAAGTTACCTGGTCTTAGGTGTTCTATCCTAGCAGCACAAAGCAGACTAAGAACAATGACAACTAGAGAAGGAAGAGGAATTTATGTACAACGCACTCAACTGTGTGTGCATGTATGCCTATGTGTGTATATGTGTGTTTTGTGCATGAGTGTTTGTGTGTATGTGGTGTGTTTGCATATATGTGGGTGGGTGTGCCTGTGTGTACACGTGTATGCACCCGTGTGTGCATGTGAGTGTGTATGTGTACCTCAGAAAAGCAAAGCAAAAAACATCATGAAGAAAATTATTATACCAGAATAATAACAGTGGTTAAGTCTGCGTGATGAGATTATGGAGTGATTTAGTAACTTTATTTTTTACACCTTTTACATTTTCTGCAATGACAATATACTAGTGTTATAATCAGAAGGAAAAGCTTCATGAAAAGATGCTGATACTGGAAGATAAAAAATATTACAACTCTCAGAGACACGTGGGCAAATAATGCACAAAGAGATAAAGAACTATTGAAAATCTTCCCCAAACCAAAGAAAAGTAAATCAATACAACGTGGCATACATGTTTTCTTCCATTGTGTTAGTAAATGTATTCATAAAAGGGGTCTCTAATGCTGCCGTGACTGCATCAAAAGTCACTTTCATTACCTGTCGTGGGGAGAACAGAATCTTTGAAAAATCATTTGGCAATATGCGTCAGGAACCTTAAACATCTTCATGACCTTTCACTTCTGGGAAACTACCTAAAGAAATAATCTGAGAATCAAATACTGATGTATGCACCAAAATGCAAATCACATCATTATAGTAGCAAAAACTTAGGAGTCATACAAATGCCCAGTAACTTTCAAAATAGTAAAATGTTTGTAAAAAAACTAAAGTATATTCACCTCCTGAGTATTATGCAGCCAGTAAAGTTAGGTTGAAGGTCAGTGTTAGTGGCATGGGATACTCTTTATGGATTCAGTTGCATTGTATGAATTTCTTTTTTATTCTTTTGTTCTTAAGTAGTGTATCAGCTGGAACCCAGCCTCCCATGTAGCTTTGCAAGTCTGCTTTGGGTCTAGGTTATTCTCTTCCTCATTCTCACTTGTGTTGCCCTCCCACAATATTTTGCTTCTAAAGAGTGTCTAGAAAACTGGTAGTGGTTGCACACACACAGAAATCCCAGACTTCTAATTTGGATTGAAAGAAGGAGCTTCAGTGTTTGCTGTGTGTATTAGTTTCCTGTGGATGGGCTGACAAATTACCACAAATTTGGTGGCTTAAAATCACACACAGCAGGAAGTGATGGCTCACACCCAACACTTTGGGATGCTGAGTCAGGAGGATCACTTGGGGCCAGGAGTTCAAGATCAAGCCTGGCAATATAGTGAGACCCTCATCTCTGTAAAAAGTACAGGCCAGGCACAGTGGCTCATGCCTGTAATCCTAGCACTTTGCGGGTTTGAGATGGGTGGATCACCTGAGGTCAGGAGTTCGAGACCAACCAGGTCAGCATGGTGAAACTCCATCTCTGCTAAAAATAGAAAAATCAGCCAGGCTTGGTGGCATGTGCCCGTAATCCCACCTACTCAGGAGGCTGAGGCAGGAGAATTGCTTGAGCCCTGGAGGTGGAGGTTGCAGTGACCCGAGGTCGCACCAGTGCACTCCAGTCTGGGCAACAGAGCGAGAATCTGTCTCAAAAAAAAAAAAAAAAAAATTAATAGACCCGGCGGTGCACACTTGTAAACCCAGCAACTCAGGAGGCTGAAGCAGAAGGATGACTTAAGCTCAGGAAGTCCAGGCTGCAGTGAGCTATGATCACATCGCTGCACTCTAGCCTGGGAGACAGCACGGGACCCTGTCTCAAATTAATAAATAATATAACAAAATCATTTTAAAAGTTAAAAATTTTTAAAAATACACTTATTCTTCTGTAGTTCTGGAAGAGGTCAGAATCTAAAATCAGTTTCAGTAGGCCAAGACCAAGGTGTCAGTGAGGCCGCACTCCCTCAGGAGGCTTTAGGGAAGAATAATTTTCTTGTCTTCTCCAGCTTCTACAGCTGTGCCCCTCACATTCCTTGGCTCACGGCCCCTTCTTACAGCTTCAAAGCCAGCAGGGTAGCATCTTGCTTGGGTGTCCTATTTCCCACTTCTTCTGTGGGATTTTCCCTCTTCCTCCCTCTTACAAGGTCACGTGTGAATACATATAGGACCTACCCAGATAATCTTCCCATCAGAAATTCCTGAACTTAATTAATCACATCTGCAAAGTCTCTTTTGTCACATAAGGTAACATTCAGAGGTTCTAGGAATAGGACTTAGATATCTCTGGGGGCCATTATTCAGTCTGCCCCAATGTGGCACATACAAGGGAACCTGCAGCATTTACCTTCTGCTCATGATCTGCAAAGCCTCCTCAGGAAATGTGCCACACCCCTGGGTTCCTGCTGGTATATTATGAATCTAAGGTAACCCCCTGTTTTAGTCTGTTTTATGATGCTGTATCAGAATAGCTGAGACTGGGTAATTTATAATGAACAGAACTTTACTGGCTCATAGTTCTGGAGGCTGGAAAGTCCAAGATCGAGGGGCCAGCATCTGGCAAGGGCCTTCTTTCTGCCACATCCCATGGTGAAAGGGCAATAGAGAGAGAAGAATTGTATGAATTTCTGTTTTGTCAGTTAAGATGGTCAAATATTGGCAAATTCATATGGTTCGTCTTTATATGGTGCAGGTCTTAACGGTTTGTAATATGCATGGAAGGAAATGCATTTGAATATTGACAGTGATCTCTCCTGAGTTGTCTCTGAGCGTTAACATGATAGATGACTTCAATCTTCCTGTCTGTGGTTTTTGGTCTAATCTAACGTTTCTATAATAAACCGTACGATTTAGTAATCAGAGGAAGAAAAACAAGACCAAGGCCTGCCCTCCTCCCAAAGATCTGCTCTTAAAACGAAGAACTGCTTTCTCCTGCCTTTCCCTGAGAATTTTTCAGATATGCAGAAAAGTAGAGAGACTAGTCTACTCATCACCTGTAAGTCTTGGTTTAACAATTGTTGACATTTTACCACTTTTAAAAATCTTTCGTTTCTGCTGAAGTATTTTAAAGTCAGGCATCATGATATTTTACACCTAAATACCTTAGCATGCCTCTTGCAAAGATGCAGACATTTTCTTACATTTCCCTGATCTTACCTTATAAAATTATCCCTAACGTTTGTAGATTTAAAATCTTGAAAAATTATCTTCTTGCACTTCTGTAATTTCTGGTATGTTTAACCATCGCAACATGATATCGCTGCAGTTCCTTTTTTGCTTTCCCTTAATTTTGGAGGTAAAAATTTAAAGTGAATTGGAAGATGGGAGGAAGTTTATTTCTGGCATTGCTCAGTGTGAGCCAGCTCTAAAAGTCTATCTTAACAGTGTGCAGTTCACAAGACACTGAATATGAAGGTCACATTTCTAATGTCACACCATGCAGGAACTCAGGCATCCTGCTGCTTTGTGCCTCATATAAATGTGTTATATATATATGCATATAAATATGTTCATTTCAAATGTTGTGGTCTTAAGGACAGAGAGGGGAGCATGAGTACAGGTGGCAGTGGCTTAGCACACAACGAGTGGTAGAGACATGATTTTGTATCCTGTGTTACATCTTGCCAGTGAGGCACATTTTCTTTCACGGAATAAATACATCCAGTGTTTATTACAAGTAGAAGTAACTTAGAAACACCCTTGTCTTCTCACACAGCTTAACTATGGCCCGGGAGGCATGATAGGGCTGGTGTTGGCTCAGGGTCTCCTAAGTCATCCATTGATTTTTTGGGGTGGAAGAAATGCTTTTTTTTTCTTTTTTTTGAGAGAGGGTCTTGCTCTGTTGCCCAGCCTGGAGTACAATGGTGCGATCTCAGCTCACTACAACCTCCATCTCCCAGGTTCAAGTGATTCTCATGCCTCAGCCTCCCAAGTAAGTGGGACCACAGCTGCACATCACCATGCCTGGCTAATTTTTTTTTTTTTTTTTTAGTAGAGATGGGGTTTCACCATGTTGGTCAGCTGGTCTTGAACTCCTGACCTCATGTGATCCACCTGCCTCAGCCTCTCAAAGTGCTGGGATTATAGGTGTGAGTCCCCGAGCCTGGCCATTGGGGTAGAGGGGATGCTCTTTGTGCTAACTTCTTTCTCCTTCAGTGGCCCTTCCAACATTCTATCCAGAGGTTTCTCCTTTCCAATGAGGGAACCATCTGTCAGTGAAAGATATATTTCACTACCACAAGCTGGGAACCACTCCCCACTTCTTCACAGAAGCTCTCCAGAGGGACTCTGGAGGAATAAAGAACTGGAACCTGGAGATGGAAGGACTGTGCCTGGTGTCCCCAGGAGCAGCCGATAACATTGCAGATTGTGCAAGGTTGGCTCCTTCGGCCCTCCAGCAGGTTGGCATCCATTGTCTGGTTCACTTGAAGTTGATGCTGGCTTTCCCATCGATGGAGCAGTCCCTAAAGGTTAGTCACGGCCCCCTCGGCACGCTGATCTCTGAGGTTGAGGTGGGGGCACTTCTTCCACTGGATCCAGTAAATTTTGCACGTGTTTGGGATTTGGGGAAAGACAAGCCTGGTCTGGAGGAGGGGGAGGCAACTCCCTTGGTCCCAGGAGAAAGGAAGCAGCTTTTCTGACTATGCTGGGGGAAGAGGGTCACCTAGCACCTCTTGCAGCACTATCAAAGGGATCTAATCAGACGGGAGGAGGTTCAGGAAGTGGCTGGACTCAATGCCAGACAGGTGGTAGTGTTTGGGGTTCTGAGCTGGCCCCCAGCCAGGGTAACTGGAGCAGCTGTGCTGTGGAGAGATGGGCTGACGTGCACCACAGGATGCCAGGCCTGTGCAAACCGCCTGTGTGTGCAGAGAGCCTGATTACCTCCAGAGCCTCAAAAGGGCAGAGACACAATCCTGGGCATAAGAACCCATCTGAAATGCCAGGGCAGGAGAAGGTTGCAGCCTGGTGGGCTGGCTGTCACCCAGCCTCACGCCAAGCACACAGGGTCAGATCATGGCCTCCAGACCTGACATGTGAACTGACAGCTGGAGGAGGCAGACCCCTCTGTAGTCCCTGTCCTGCTGCTGGTGAGAAGGGCTAATGTGCTGGGCTGAGCCTGCCATTTCCAGAACATCTTACTGACCACAGCTGTGCAGCCAGGGATCGCTTTACAGCACCAGGCGCTGGAAACACCCAAGACTGGTGCTTCTCATTGTGATCTCCCTACACCCCGACAGCTCTGTCCTCTGCAGTAAGTGAGACCTTGACTCCATCAGAATAGGGACAGAATTAAACGCATAGTTTCTGGAGCCAAACTGCCTGAGTTTAAGGCCAAACTCCACTCCATACTGGCTGCATGTAAACTGTAGAAAGCTACTGTGTTCGTGATCTGTGGCTGCAGAAGAAAATAATTCCTTAGTAAAACATTCAAATAAAACAGAAGAGTTGTTCAGAAGTAACTGGAAACACTGTGGAATGCTACCTCACATATGCTCATCGTTTTAGCATGATTTGCTAAAATGGTCTTTAACTCCGAAATATTTACCTAGAAACACACATACACACATAACTAATGGAACATGTTACTGTGCATTGTTAACACATGCTTTCCCCATGCTCAGAATGCCACCAACATGAGCCAGCGCCGTGGGCTGCTTGCACACCCTGCCACAGCGCTCCGGCTCACTGTACGGCAGAACCCCTCGGCGACAAGCTCTCAGCTCATTACATTTGTGGTGATTTGTTCCACCAGCAAATGGGAAAGTCATGTCCTCTCTGATGGCCAGGATCAGCACACTAGGTTGCAGCTGGGATGGGCACATGGACTTTCAGTATTTCATTTCCTTCATTGTAACTCACTGGGCAATACAAATTTATTTTCTATTATCTAAGATGTAGTTTAATTAACTAGTCCACTCTCAGGCTGGTCTACTAGCACTTCCATTCCTAGGCATATATAGAAAAGTATCCTAAGGGAGTATAAGGAAAATATACAAATATACAAATATAAGCTAAATATGCACAAATCTGTCCCGAAACTCTCTCCATCAGCGCATGCTTTTTGTTTTTTCTTTTTCAGAGATGGGGTCTCACTCTGTCACCCAGATTTGAGTGTAGTGGTGCGATCACAGCTCACTGCAGTCTTGAACTCCTGGGCTTAAGCGATCCTCCTGCCTCAGCCTCCCAAGTAACTGGAATTACAGGCACACGCCACTATGCCAGGCTAACTTTTTTTACAGACGAGGTCTTGCTATGTGGCCCAGGCTGTTCTCAAACTCATGGGTGTGAGCCATCGCACTGGGCTTGGTACTCACTTTTTGAAAAACATTGCTGTGGAAAGCAGCATTTACTCAAAAGAGGGTTTAAGCAGCATAGCACTGTGAAGGAGAACATTTCAAGGCAACAGCCTTCCTAAAATCCCCAAAATAATCCCCACTGGGTGACCCCTTGCTCAAGGAAAACCTGCAGTGAGCTTTACAGGATGGATGCTCAATCTCTTAGGTGGGAGCGGAGAGTGGCAGGGCATGAAGCTCTGGTTGCCCGTGAATTGGATGAACTTTGTGAGTGGATGCAGGGTCAGCGAGGGAAAGGCGAGGGCTTGGCCATCTCCAAGGGTCTGTGCTCTCCGTTACTCTCAGAGGATCTGACCATCCTGAGAGCTCCAAGGTGGCAGAGGCCCATCTTCCCCATCTCAGTCCACTGTAGGATGCAGCATCAAGCTCACAGTCGGCAGCAGGAGATGTTGGATGACTTAAATTTGTTTGGCAAGCGGAGGCCCCAGGAGTTGGGAGCAGCACAGGCCTTCCCTGAGTCTTGCTACGTAAGCATACCCGTCCACTGTTGATGTCCTAAAAACTCAGAGGATTTGCTAATGTTCCCTAAGAATTTGCGTGTTATGGGATATGGGTATTTCCCAATTCAGTTAGAGCAAACTCAGTGTTTTTCTAAATAAATGACAAAAGCTGCAATGCTATTTCTTGTTGTTGTTGGTGAGACGGAGCCTCACTCTGTCACCAGGCTGGAGTGCAGTGGCATGATCTCAGCTCGCTGCAACCTCCGCCTCCCGGGTTCAAGTGATTCTCCTGTCAGCCTCCTGAATAGCTGGGACTACAGGCGCATGCTATCACGCCTGGCCAATTTTTGTATTTTTAGTAGAGATGGGGTGGGGTTTCACCATGTTGGCCAGGATGGTCTCAATCTCTTGACCTCGTGATCTGTCCGCCTCAGCCTCCCAAAATCCTGGGAGTACAGACATGAGCCATCACACCAGGCCAATGCTATTTCTTAATGTTAAACGTCGGTTTGGCAAATGGAGTTTGTATTCTGAAGCATCAAAACATCTGAGAGTTTTAATGGTTTAAAGGAAGAGAGGCACAATATGTTAAATCAGACCATTCCCAAGAAATCTGAGCACATTGGTTCACCACTCACTTCCGGAGTTTCTGCTCTCTCTCTGGCTGCTCCCTGTGGAATCCGTGGCCAGACCTGCCCTGTCTCATTTCATAAGCGTTGTCTGCTCAGTGTCCCTTCCCACCCTCATCCTTCCACTCTGGGTGCTCTTACTCCTGTGGTGGGGTGCGGGCAGCTGCAGCCCAGGGAGAAGATGCTCAACAGATTCTCTGGGTTGGCAGCTAGGAGTGTGTGGGCTGCCCTACCCACCCATTGACTGCTGGGCCAGGAGGCCAGGTCTCTAATCACAGCTTGGCCTCACCATCAAAAGGTCAGAAAAGACCCATCCTCTGTCCTTCAAAGTCCCAACTTCGAGTATAATTACTAGGTGCTTTCCCTGTGGGGGGAAAAAAAATGGAAATCCTGCTCCATCTCATCAGCATCCTTAAGCAGTCCCAGGGTATAATTTCCTCTGCCTCAGTGCTGCGAGGGTATTGGCAAGGGATTCGGACAGCCAACCTCGACCACAGGCACCAACGCGAACCCTACAGCTCAGCACCAATATGTCATTTCCTTCTTTCTTTCTTTCTTCTTTCTTTCTTTCTTTCTTTCTTTCTTTCTTTCTTTCTTTCTTTCTTTCTTTCTTTCTTTCTTTCTTTCTTTCTTTCTTTCTTTCTTTCTTTCTTCTTTCCTTTCTTTCTTCTTTCTTTCTTTCTTTCTTCTTTCTCTCTTTCTTTCTTCTTTCTTTCTCTTTCTTTCTTTCTTTCTTTTCTTCTTTTCTTCTTTCTTCTTTCTTTCTTTCTTCTTTTTTTTAGACGGAGTTTCACTCTTGTTGCCCAGGGCTGGAGTGCAATGGTGCGATCTCCGCTCACTGCAACCTCTGCCTCCCGGGCTCAAGCGATTCTTCTGCCTCAGCCTTCCTGAGTAGCTGGGATTACAGGCATGTGCCACCATGCCCGGCTAATTTTGTATTTGTAGTAGAGACGGGGTTTCTCCATGTTGGTCAGACTGGCCTCAAACTCCCGACCTCAGATGATCCGCCCGCCTCAGCTTCCCAAAGTGCTGGGATTATAGGCGTGAGCCACCGCACCTGGTCCAATGCGTCATTTCTATTGCCTCTTCCCATGCAACATGACTGCATCCCGTTAAATTGCATGGGGTGCTACAGCAAACCTGGAGACGAGTCCAGTGACCCAAGGCAGAATGTAAGGTTGGCGTTTGGAAAGCTTGGTCACAAAACATCTGAGGCTTGAATACAGTGGTGGGTGGGCTGCATCCTCCTGGGAGCATGGCCACAAACGTGCACCTTGGTCAGAGGAACGCCGGGACACCAGGGACCAGTGAGGGAAGAAGATGAATTTGAAAACCGTGGAGACGGTTAAGAGGCACATGAGCGTGAGGGCAGATGGGTGCAGCGGGGTTAGGATCTGCCCCAGATGCAGACTCCAAACCTGCTGTGCTCACAAGCTTGGTCCTTCTCATCTCACCCAGGGTGGGAATGATTGGAACAGCACCCATCGGGGGTTTATTGTGGGGGTTGAATAAGACAGTACGTAGTAGAAAACCCTGCTTAAGGCAGAGCTGGCACCAGGAACCACTCAGGAATGCAACCCTCTGTGAGTCCTAATTTCTGTTTGCATCTGGCCTGGCCAAGGGTGCCCCTGGGGTTTCAGTTCTTAAGGCCCAAGTTTTCAGGGGATCTCAGAATGACTGATGTGCTTGGTTAAATGCAGATTCTGGGGTCTAATCACTACCCTGGGCCAGCTAAATTGGAATTTCTGTGGTAAGACAGGAATCTGCACCCCAAATAACTTCCTAAGAGAATCTGATGGGTATTAACATGTGAGAACCTCTGGAAGAATGCAGCATTCCTCTCTCTATTCAAAGCAAAGATGGAAAAATGAATAAGATTTTTTACATTTCCCTGACACAAAAATGGTGCAGGTATGATAGTCCCAGTTTCCCCAGATAATGTTGGGGCAGCAGAGAGGCACCAGTCAGAGAGGGAGGCAGCCAGAACCCTGGAGTTATTATTCATACGGGACGCACGTGGTCTGCCCTGTATCAGGGCCCCCTACCTGGACAACTATCTAGGGTCCTTGATCTTCATCCATCTCAGGGTTAAAACCAAACATTCTCTGAGATGTTTTCCTAAACCCAACTACAGATGACAATGGTAAGAATTAAAGTAATAAACTCAGGTGGTTGAGTGTTTCCTTAGATTCAGGACAAGGATTTCGCCTACTTTATCCACTTGATCCTCCCAGTTTTCTTATCCTAGTCTGTAGCTGAAGAACCTGAAGTTCTAACCTGCTCCAGGTCACACCAAATATCCATTGATAAATGGAAAATGGTGGTGGGGGGAACTAACCACCACTGTTCTTTATAACCAAAGTAGCATTCTTCACAGCTTCCAAAGCACTTAGCCACTCCTGCCATGGATGGTTTTCTGTTCCTGTGTCAGTTTGCTAAGGATAACGGCCTCTAGCTCCATCTATGTTTCTGCAAAGGACATGATCTCATTCTTTTTTATGGCTGCATAGTATTCCAGGCTGTGTATGTACCACATTTTCTTGATCCAGTCTATCATTGTTGGGTATTTAGATAGATTCTGTATCTTTGTGATTGTGAATAGTGCTGCAGTGAACATACACGTGCATGTGCACACGTACCCCTGAACTTAAAAGTTAAAAAAACAAAAAGAGAGAGAATGGATGAATCAGTGTAGGCCCGTGAGCTATCTAAAGATCTCTCTTGTGGAAAAATAACCTTCCTGTTAGAAATGAGTCAGAGAAGCAGAGTAAAATAGGGGTCAGGGATCCAGGCTCTGAAGGAGGCATGGCTGGGTTCCAACCCCAGGTCTTCTGTTTAATGGCTTAATTGTTGTGTGGCCTTAGGCTGGCTCTAATCCTTCACTTCCTTATCTACAAAACTGGGGAAGAAGGAGTAACAAAAATAAGATTATTTGATTTTGTTAGCTTTAAGTGAGATTATGTCAGTCCAGTGCCTAACATATTAGAAAGCACTCTTAAGTCTTGCCTTTCTTTCTGGAGTTAGAGTTAGGAGAAACTGGGCTTAAGAAATTTTATGATGTAATTTCTTAGAATAAGTTCATAAAAATGGTCTTCCCAATGAAAATTACCAGTATCTGTAGCATGGTCTGGCCCACATCCTCAGGCCTTCAACATTCTCAGAATTTAACATCACTGTGAGTAATCTGATTGCTGAGTGGAAAATGCAGGTGTTTAAATGTGATGACAACCATGCACTCTGTGATCCAAGGCCATCATTAGGGACTGAGCCATCCCCAGGGTTCTTAGGCGGATATTGGGAACTCTCTGGCTTGACATTCCTTCCTTCCTTTTTATGTTTGATAAATGTCCATTTGGAACGTATGTTGAGAGTATGGCACATTTTGCATGCAGAACAATTACAACCAGAAGGCAAACATTTGGGGGCCATTTTATTGTTCCAAGAAACACCTCAGTGACTTATTTCATAAGCTGGAACCGAACATTGATACTGTTAAAATTAAAACTACATATGGAGACTACAGCCAGAGTGGCCTCCTTTTCCTGCCGTAGTCAACTGTTTTCTCATTTTGTAGTTGGCATTCATTGTTTCCTTCGCTAATTTGAAATATACGAAGAACTTGCAATTGGGCTTCCAACTGTAGAAACAAAATCCATTTGAATGCACAAGTATTTATTGGCAAACTAGGGTATGAATAGCTGTTTTTCCACATTTCCAGTATGGCACGGAATCAAAGGTGCTCTTTTAAAGGAGTGACTATGGAGTAAAAGTGGTGAAACAATCCCAGGCTTCCCAAGTGGTCATTGATCAAATGGGATTTACTCATAATGAAAGACTCACCCATGGCCGGGCGCAGTGGCTCACACTTGTAATCCCAGCACTTTGGGAGGCGAAGGTCAGGAGTTTGAGACCAGTCTGGCCAACATGGTGAAAGCTTGTCTCTACTAAAAATACAAAAAATTAGCCGGGCGTGGTGGTGGGCACCTGTAATCCCAGCTACTAGGGAGGCCGAGGCAGGAGAATGGCTTGAGGTTGTGGTGAGCTGAGATTGCACCATTGCACTCCAGCCTGGGCAACAAGAGCAAAACTCGTCAAAAGAAAGAAAGAGAGAAGAAGGAAGGAAGGAAGGGAGGGAGGGAGGGAGGGAGGGAGGGAGGAAGGGAGGAAGGAAGGGAGGAAGGAAGGAAGGAAGGAAAGAAAGAAGAAAGAAAGAAAGAGAAGAAAGAAAGAAGAAAGAAAGAAAGAAAGAAAGAAAGAAGACTCACCCATTTACTTGTCTTCTCCCTTCTTGAGCTAAAAATCTGGGTGTGATACGGACGGGGTGGGGTTACTGAGAGTGCCTAGCCAGGAAGCACAAGGACCATAGAAGACAAGTCCACTGCTGGAGGACTCACTGCAGTCCCCAGGACCTTTTTAATATGTTACTCAGAGCACGATCCTGTTACTTCTCTGCACCAATCACCTCGTGGCACTCCAGGGCAACGAGAAATAATTGCAAGTCTGGGTTCTGCCCACCCCTCTTTCTGTCTGCCTGTCTGTTTCTCAGTCCCTTTCTCTATCTCCCTTTCCACCTCCTTCACTATTCACACTTTCTCTGATGTTTCAAATCCCCAAACTTGCGGAGCTCCTTCCAGCTGTGGGGGCCTTTGCATCTCTCTGGGAAAGTCTGTCTCTGCCTTTTCCATCACAGTGGACCTTGGCCAGAGATGTCGCCCAAGATCTTCTTGGAAGTCCCCAAATGTGCATGCCCATCGTATCCTTCTGCACGAGTTCCAGAGTGTGTGAGAGGCCGACTGGAGTCAAGAAAGTCTAAGCTTGCTCACTGCCCAGTGACTGGACCCACGCTGCAGCCTCCCCACATATGATGCCAGTTAGCTCTGGCTGTCCCTGTCCCGGGGCCGTACATGAGTTCCTCCTTTTCATTCTGGCAGGTTGTCTCCCTGGAGCAGCCTTCTCAGCTGAAGTCTCCCTGCTCCCAGCGGCCATCCCATCACCCTGTCTGCCTGTCTTATAACTTGTCACTGGGTGTCTCTCGCCATCTTCAGGGAGCCAGTGCAGCATAAGGAACAGGCGAGCCGGCTGGCTCAGAGGCATCCTCTCTGAGTGCAAAGCCCAGCTTGCCCTGCTTGCTCGAGATGTGTCTTTAGACAAGCAACTTCACCCTTCTGTGCCTCAGTCTCCCCACATGCAACATGGGAGTGACGAGGCACCTCATTTGGGGTTATTGTGAGGATTATGTGGAATAATGCCCAAGAAGCACTGACCAGAAGATGAACCTCCAAGAACGGGAGTCCAGGAGAATATTCCTTTCTCTCTCCCTTGGGCGCACACATTTCTCTTTCTTCTCTGTTCAGTTCCATCTGTTTGTGAAGCAATGTGGAATATTGGAATGAGTATAGCTTGGGTCTGATCTCTCCAGTTTACTAACGGGTAACTTAATCCTCTCTGGACTTCAGTTTCCACAGCTCTACAATGGGAATAATCCTTCTCTCATAGTTATTGGAAGAACAGAATGAGGGGACAGTTTTTGAATAGCTCCTGTGGCTTTTACTGATTCTTATGTTAAAAGGCATGTTCAGTCCAACAAATACCAGTCCTCACCATGGTGTTAATCATGGTAATACCTTACCATGATTAGCACCATTGCACTCCAGCCTGGGCAACAAGAGTGTACAATCAATTCAGTTGCTCCAGGAAAAATAAAATCCCGCTTTTCAGGTGAAATTAAGTATAATGTTAGGCTTTTTTAAAGCTCTTAAAACCTCTAAATTCCATGTAACATCTCCACGAAAGCCTATTGCTTACTGACTTTTCTCTTTTTTTTTTTTGACATGAAGTCTCACTCTTGTCCCCCAGGCTGGAGTGCAATGGCACCATCTCAGCTCACTGCAACCTCTGTCTCCCAGGTTCAAGCGATTCTCCTGCCTCAGCCTCCCGAGTAGCTGGGATTACTGGTGTCCGCCACCATGCCTGGCTAATTTTTGTATTTTTAGTAGAGACAGGGTTTCACCATGTTGACCAGACTGGTCTTGAACTCCTGACCTCAGGTGATCTGCCCGCCTTGGCCTCCCAAAGTGCTAGGATTACACGGTGAGCCACTGCGCCCGGCTGCCTATTGACTTTTCATTGCATTCTACATTTGGACAGGTTTTATATTGAGTTTCACTGGGGTATGATTTTAAAACTGTATCATTACTAGTGATGTCACTGCATTGCTTACTACCTTTTTCATTAAAATGGTCTATTATTTGAGGTTATATTAGATGAGCCTGTGTGGACCTATGCTTCTATGGAAAAGGGGCTTTCCGGTTTCCAGAAAAATCGATTAACAAATGAACCTTCTGAAAACTTGCTTGTGTAAGGAATTAAAATTAAATTTATTCTCTGAATACCTGTCAATATTTCTAATCAACTGGCCGGCCTGAGGTGATTTCTCATAAGAAAAATAACCAGGGATCATCTTCATAATCACTATGGTAGATTGCAAGAGATGGTATCCAGATAGGGTCTTTGTTATCAGCCTGCAGATGCCCTTCAGCAGCACCTGTGCCATCGCAAGACTTCCGTGAGGCTCCGGGGCTCAGCTCCAAGGAGGGCGGGACCCTTCCTGATACTCAGGCTGATCAGCAATGGAGGCGAAGAAAAATTAAGAGCTTGACCGGAAATAGGGGAATCCCTACACAAAAGAAGGAAGTTCGAACACAATAAGAAATGAAATGAGTTCCATGGAAAGGAAACAGGAGCTCTGCTGTGTTGATATAGAGCCTAGAGAAAAAAAAAAAAAAACTGCGCTGGATTTTCCCCCAACAGTAGGAGAAATCTGTGCAACCTCCAGCCAGCTGCAGGTGAGGCTAGTGCCTGCCGTCAGGCTGGGGAATGACCTGAAAGCATGGTCAGTCAGTTCAATGTGAAACTGATATGCCAGAAGAGCAAGCACCTGGCAGGCCTGAACTTACAGCTCTAAGGTCCATCTCCACCAAGGACAGCTCCGTAAATGGAATGTGTGACTCTCATCACAGCCAGACTGACAGTACTTGGAGCCAGACTGACAGTTGTCAGTTTTCAGTCCTGGCTTGACCACTCCCTGGCTCTGTTACCTGGACAAGGTGCTTTCCTTCAAAGCACTAGTTTCCTCTTCCATAGGATGGGATACTAGAATTGCCTACTTCATATAGAGTGTACGAAGGATGAATCACAAATGAATATAGCACTTAGTGCTGCGTAGATGTCAGCATAGTTATGATGAGGACTGCTGGTAATACACTCATTCCATTCAGTAATTAGCAGAGGGGCTGGGGCAGAACGAAGAATAAATAAGGCATAACTCAAGGACCTTACAGTCTGGCCAAAACAAGAGTCCCCTTCCTATGATGAGTGATGGGGGGTGTGGACTCCTAGAGAGACACCTAGAAGGAAGAGAGTAAACATTTCCATAAGGTGGAGTCATTCAACCTGGCAAATGAATTCAGAGTTTTTTCAGGTGGAGACAATAAGGGAAGCAGTGTATATGAACACTAAACTTATGACAAAGCTGGCGTTCTAGAACAGTGGGAAAATGGTCATCTTTACGGTAAATTATTCCAAAACAATTGGATATTCATATAAGACAATATATCAAGCTAGGGCATGATTGAAAACACAAACTTGGGCTATCTAGATCAAAGAGAATGTGTGGTCACTGCAAACACCTACCTATAATTTCCCTCTTAGGTATATACCCCACAGAAATGCTTGCACAGATGTTACAAGAGATGGACACAGGCATGTGTGTAGCAGCATTATTCATGACCGCCACCAGCTGGCAACAACACAAACGTCCACCAACTCCACGACGGATGGATATGTCGCAGCGTATCCCTACAGTGGAAGACAGCACGTGCAGTCTTTATTGCCAAAGCTCTATGAGAAGTCTTTCTATCCAGTAACACGAAGTCCTCCTCCAATGTTGTTCTTCAAGTTTGTTTTGTTATTCTTGGCACGTCCATTTTCATAGTAATTTTAGAATCATTTTGTGAATTTCCCAAAAACGTAAGTGAAAGAACACACAAAAAAATCATTCTGTGTGTCTTCATTTATATAAAAGTCCCCTCAAATAGGAAGAACTAGACTGACAATGTTTAGAGATACAAGTTCACAGAAATAATCACAAGGAAAGGTGAGGATGCTGTTGTCTTGAAAGTGGGAACTAGAAGGGAGGGGAAGCAGTGACTGGTGCAGGCTGCTGGCTGTGACTTTTCTCCTGACATGAACAGAGGTTGCAATTATTCGCTCTGTGATAGTTCACTAAGCTGTACATTTGGCTTCATGGGGTTTTTTTCCTCTAAATGTGCTTTATTTGACAATAGTGTTTTTAATCTGTGGACATAAAATTTAAAAGTTTTGTCCTAAAAGAGACATCATAAAGTGATAAGATGACATGTAAGACAGGGAGGATATTTGTAAAACATAAAACTGATAAATGATTATTGTGCAGAATAAATAATGAATGCCTATAAATCTATTAGCAATATACAGGTCAGGGTCAAGGATGAACCGCATATACAATGATAATCCCATAGGATTACAATGGAGTTGGAAAATTCCTATCACCTAGTAGTGACACCATAGCCATCTTCACGAAGCACAAGACTTCATGGTGATGCTGGTGTAAACAACCTACCATGCTGCCCGTGGAATAAAAGAGTAGCACATACAATTATGTACAGTACATGGTACTTGGAAGTAGTAGTAAATGACTATGTTACTGGTTTATAGATTTACAACACGCTGCTTTTAATCATTATTTCAGAATGCACTCCTTCTACACACAGACACACACACATATATATATGTATATATAAAGTTAATTGTAAAACAGCCTCAGGCAGCTCCTTCAGGAGGTATTCCAGAAGAAGGCACTGTCATCATAGGAGATGACAGCTATGCATGTAATTGCCCCTGAAAACCTTCCAGTGGGACAGTATGTGGAGGTGGAAGACAGTGATATAGACGATTCTGACCCTGTGTAGGCCTAGACTAATGTGTGTGTGTTTATGTCTTAGTTTTTAACAAAAAAGTTTAAAAAGTAAAAAAAAAAAAATTGAAAATTTTAAAATAGAAAAAAGCGTATAGAATGAGAATATAAAGAAAAAATATTTGGTACAGCTGTACAATGTGTTTGTGTTCTAAGCTAAGTATTATTACAAGAGTCAACTTTTTAAAATTAAAATGTTTATAAAGTGAAAAAGTTACAGTAAGATAAACTGATTATTTAAAAAAAATTTTTTTTTTGTATTTTTTTTTGAGACAGAGTCTCATTCTGTTGCCCAGGCTGGAGTGCAGTGGAGCAATCTCTGCTCACTGCAACCTATGCCTCTCGGGTTCAAGTAATTCTCATGCCTCAGCCACCCGAGTAGCTGGGATTACAGGCATGTGCCACCACATTCGGCTAATTTTTTTATTTTTTTATTTTTTCTATTTTTAGTAGAGATGGGGATTCACCATGTTGGCCAGGCTGGTCTCGAACTCCTGGCCTCAAGTGATCTGCCCGCCTCGGTCTTCCAAAGTGCTGGGATTACAGGTGTGAGCCACCGCACCCAGCCAGGAAAATGTTTTTATAAATGTAGTGTAGTCTCAGTGTCCAATGTTTATAAACTCTTCACCATACAGTACTGTCCTAGGCCTTCACATTCACCCACCACTCACTCATTCACCCACTCAGAGCAACTTCCAGTCCCTCACGCTCCATTCATGGTAAGTATCCTATGCAGGCATGCCTTTTTTTTTTTTTTTTGAGACAGAGTCTCACTCTGTGAACAAGCTGGAGTGCAGTGGCGCGATCTCAGCTCACTGCAAGCTCCGCCTCCCAGGTTCAAGTGATTCTCCTGCCTCAGCCTCCTGAGTAGCTGGGACTACAGAGGCGTGCCACCATGCCCAGCTAATTTTTGTATTTTTACGGGATTTCACCATGTTGGCCAGGACAGTCTCGATCTCTTGACCTCGTGATCCGCCCACCTCAGCCTCCCAAAGTGCTGGGATGACAGGCGTGAGCCACTGCACCGAGCTGCCATTTTTATCTTTTATACCCTATTTCTACTGTACCTTTTCTACATACTAACCATTGCATTATAATTGCTTACAGTATTCAGTACACTAGTACAGTCACATTCTGTGCAGGTTTGAAGCCTAGGAATAATAGGCTATCCCATAGAGCCTAGGTGTAGGGTAGGCTGGGCCATGTAGGTTGGTGTGAGAGCACATGCTATGATGTTCACACAATGACAAAGTCGCCTAACAACACATTTCTCAGAATGCATCTTGGACATTAAGCAACACATGACTGTATATACACACACACACATACACACATGTATGTACATGGATGTACATACTGACATGAATATATACATTCGTGTACGTGCATATATGCACATACCTATATATACATTCATATATATAAATTAGACAAAATCGTGGGCAGTCATCACAGAACAGGAAAGATACCTACCAAATAAATATATGAAACCATGTACAGTATTATGAAAAGTCCAAGAAATACAAATTATAACTGAAGGGAGATGCCATTTTACTCTTACTAGACTGGCAAAATTCAAAGTTCTGGTGACAAAGGAAAACAGGGCAGCTTGGAGAAGTGGCTGATCCAGGCAGGTGAATGAGCCTGGGTATCTTGTGCCAAAGGGCAAGGCGGTTAGTAAAGACCACAGTACTGGGCACAGTAGCTCATGCCTGTAATCCCCGCACTTTGGGAGGCCAAGACAGGCAGATCACTTGAGGTTAGGAGTTCGAGACCAGCTTGGCCAACATAGTGAAACCCCGTCTCTACTGAAAATACAAAAATTAGCCAGGCGTGGTGGTGGGCGCCTGTAATCTCAGCTACTTGGGAGGCTGAGGTAGGAGAATCTCTTGAACATGGGAGGCAGAGGTTGCAGTAAGCCAAGATTGCCCCACTACACTCCAGCCTGGGTGACAAAGCAAGACTCCATCTCAAAATAAAATAAAATAACATAAAATAAAAAGTAAGATAAAATAAAAATCACAGTAGAGCCTTAAGGACTCAGCCATCAACTTGAAGGGGCTCCTACCTGCCTGCAAGGCAACCATCTGTGCTTTAATAAAAACAATACCACGATAGATTAAAAACTCAGCAAACATTTCAATCCATGACTTCTTCGTGATGCCCAAAAAACATAATTGATCCCCATCAAAAACCTAATTGATCCATATTAGAGGAGGATGTAGTGAATATTACGTAATAATTTTTAAGTAAATAAATACATGTGAAATTAATTGGATGGATTAACCTTAGATGGCAGGGAGTAGAAAGAGGCACAAACAACATGGCCGGGGGACCTGAAAGTCACCGGGTCTGCTAACGGAGCTGGCTTTTGAGTTGTGCACTAAAGGATGGGGTCAAATTCCTCATGAGGGCTTGGGGCGGAGTCCATGGGTCCAGGACAGAGCATTCAAATGTGAGAGGCAGGAGAATTTGTGTTGGCCCCAGCACAGAGCCCGGTTCTCTAGAATTCAGTGGACCCGCAGGGAATTGTAGGGCAAACAGTGGAAAGCACAGCATGAAGAGCCCGGGATGGTGGTGTGAGGTGGCGGGGCCCAGTGCAGTCCCGAGATCCCTCTGCCCTAGGCCTGGAGAAGTGATCGGCAGGGCTGCAGCAGGAGCTTCTCCCTACCTCAGCCTTTGATTTGTTCCCATAGGAGACACTCAGGACGAACAGATCTTCCAAAATTTCAGTCGCTTTTAGATTTCAGTTGCTTTAAGATTTCACGATGGCGGAGTTCAGACTCCTCTGGCGTATTTCGTGGTAGAGGGGGAAGTCCGCCCTGCCAGGGCTGGGATCGTGCTCAGCCACCCACTCTGCATCCTTGGGCAGGTAATTCCCCTTCTAAGCATCTCTTTCCACTATTGCAAAAACCTGAGCAAGTGAGTGAGAAGCACAGGAAAGGTGCTAAGTATGTGAGTCCCCCCCACAACCCTCAGAGTCCACCAGCCCTGCAGGGCTCTCCAGCTGCTCAGCCTAACAGTCCTGCTCTCCTGGACCCTGGCCCTTGCTCTCTTTTAAGTTCTCTGGTATCCATCATGTTTATCTTCTGCTTTCAAAGCTCCAATTCCAGGGAGGTCTTTTTCTGACCCAGGGTTGAGGCTAAGAGGTGAACACATTCCTCATTCGCTTCTCTGCATAGCTCACATTCTTTCTCTGAAGCCCCTGTCCTAGGAAGGATATAATGACTATTGTCAGAGACTTAGCCTGGCGAGCGCACCCAGGAAAACTCGATCTTAAAAATTGACTCTGTGTCACTTTCATCACTCTGGCTGATGGATAAAGGTAAGGGCTTAACTCACACATTCTCAGATGTGTTCTAAATATTATTAACCTTCTCCTTGCCAATGAAGACTGATAAGCTTTCTCATAGCTGGCTCAACTCTTATATTTGTGTGTAGCTCATGCTGACTCCAAGAAGAATTAAGAATCTAATGTAAGCAATGTAAGAAATCCACTCATCCCAAATCATGGTTAAAACTATTGTCTCAAAACAGTAAAATGCATTTCAAAAAAAGATTACATGTTACCTATAATAAACAGGTAGGATTTCAATCACACAGCAGAATAAAAACAAAGAAGAGGTCACTCTTTCCCCTCTTATTTAAATGACTTTCCAGCTAGTCTAAAAACATACAAGTGGGCCGGGAGCCATAGCTCACGCCTGTAATCCCAGCACTTTGGGAGGCCGAAGTGGGCAGATTAAAAGGTCAGGAATTCGAGACCAGCCTGACCAACATGGTGAAACCCTGTCTCTACTAAAAATACAAAACTTAGCCAGGCGTGGTGGCGGGCCCCTGTAGTCCCAGCTACTCAGGAGGCTGAGGCAGGAGAATTGCTTGAACTCAGGAGGCGGAGGTTGCAGTGAGCCGAGGTCACGCCACTGCACTCCAGCCTGGGCATCAGAGCGAGACTCCATCTCAAACAAACAAACAAACAAACAAAAAAACAAACACCATACAACAAGTGTCTAATGTGTGTAGAAGCTTTAACTAGGATAATTTGTTTAGTAAGTCATTTTTTTCTAAGACTTCATGTTGTATTTCCAGCAGATTTAACTGCCCACTGCTCACCCCTAAGTTGGGCTTCTAAATTGAAATTCTGGACCAAAATGCAAATAATTATGTTGTAATATATTGGGGCAGCAAAGAAACTGACTTAAATATCCTAGCTACTTTTCAGGGAAACCTGAGCTCCTTGGAGTCCCCAAGAAGCCATCATCTGTTGAGCTTCATTTTCATGGTGGGAAAGGGTTTTTCTCTTGCAGCACAGTTATTAGAAAATGCAAGCCGTGTTGATGCAAATTTTCATAAGCTGTAACAGAAGCATCCCTTTCTTAAATGAGTGATCAGGACATAAAACTGAACTACTTTGCATGTGGCTTAGCAAAGCCATTGATGAGCTGTGCGGTCTCAGCCTTCTGTTTTCCCTCAGAGCCTGAAATGAACTACTGTCTATGGCCCTTACAGAGCTCAGATGCTGAGATTCTCTGAGGTTCCTCCACTGGCACTGATGGTTGGAAGCTTTCAAATAGGACAGATTTCTGGACCTGACAACAACCCACCGAATTTGTGTCTCTGGGGAAGGGTCCAGGGGCTGCATCTGTAGGAAGTTCCCAGGTGCTGCTATTAGGGAATTCTGGAGGCAGAGGTGTGGGCCATCAGGCATTCTGCAGTGGACCCCTTGGATGATAAATCCCGAACTGATTTTGATTCTACCTGGAGAGATGGACGTAAATAAAGCCAAGAAGAAATCTCTGTTAAGCTGAGAAAGTATGCAGTTGTTTCTCAAGACAGACTGAATGGGCTGTGTCTGTAGGAGGAGAAAACTGTAGTCTTCTCAAATTCATTTTCTTTGTGACCCCTAAACAAATCTGGTGGGAGATTTTCCTGTTGTGATCACATTTGTTGGGGGGTGGATGGCTTCAATGTCTCACATTTTCATATTAAGAAGGAAAGGCAGAGAGAGCATAGTACCATATAAAAATGATAATAACTCTAAAAGCTTCTGTTCTCTAAGGTGGGGCACATTCCAGGAAATTGTAGGAAGGAAACCAGTTCATGACCATCTGATGGGAGAGGATCTTGTCCCAGAGGAGAGGCGTACCTCAAACTCCTAGACATTAGCCAGAGCAGTCGCTGGGTGTGAACTGCGTCTAAATTGCTGGCTTCCTGTTGTGTACTTAGATCCAGTGCCAAGTTTGAGGATGACTCCTACACCATCTCTCTGGCATCATGCACAGATATGCACAGTGCAGAGAAAGAAACGTGAGATGGGGCCACAAAGTGTAACACTGACCCATAGAGTGCTATCCCAGCTTATCCTCAGGCTGCCGGAGACACACCCAAATCTGCAGGGCCAAAAGTCCATGTGTCAAAGTAGACAGAGAAGCATATAACCTAACCCTTTGGCAGGGTCTTCTGGCTCAGAGAGACAGTGCCAGCAAAGGAGGCAGATGGAAAGTGGTCAGCATAAACTATGAATTAATTAGTGCTGTCCACTGGAGCCCAGTCAAATGGAAGGTTGCCCAGGTATCCCAATAGTACTGTGCAGCTAATGTGATAAATGATTTAGACGGCACACCAAGCATGCTAACATGGACATAAATGACCAGTGTGTTTTATCCCTGTCCAGTTATCCCCGGAATTATGTAATTTAAGATCAGAATAAAACGAAAAAGAAACACAATCAAAGAATCACCAAGCTCTAACTTTACAAGAATGATACGTTTGAAATCAAAATATAATTTGATTTTGCAATGGATTGAAAAATTGTTCATGCTGCCAAGTAGTCCTTTGTTGGTGAAATAGTCTCACGTGTGCAAGGTCTCAAATAATAAACCTATGGGTAACTTCCGGAATGAACTATTAAAGATGACGCAAAGATAAAAATGAGAGATTGGTAGAGCTGTTGTTAAAAGACTGACAGTGTGCATTGAGATTAATTAAACATGTAATCACTGTACTTTGATTACAAAATGTACTAAACTAGAAAAAGTCTTTGTTGTAGATTATCTGTATTATTAAAAAAAGAAAAAAACTTGAAACAAGCAAACAAGACAAATAAAAACAATTTTTTTTTTTTTTTTTTAGGCGGAGTCTCGCTCTGTCGCTCAGGCTGGAGTGCAGTTGCGCAGTCTCAGCTCACTGCAACCTCTGCCTCCCAGGTTCAGGCGATTCTCCTGCCTCAGCCTCCTGAGTAGGTGGGACTACAGGCATATGCCACCACACCCAGTTAATTTTGTATTTTTAGTAGAGACAGGGTTTCACTGTGTTAGCCAGGATGGTCTTGAACTCCTGACCTCGTGATCCGCCTGCCTCAGCCTCCCAAAGTGCTAGGATTACAGGCATGGGCCACTGCACCCAGCCATAAAAACAATTTTTAAAATTAGGCTATAGGCCGGTCTCAGTGGCTCATGTCTGCAATCCCAGCACTTTGGGAGGCCGAGTGGAGCAGATCATCTGAGGTCAGTAGTTTGAGACCAGCCTGGCCAACATGGTGAAACCACATCTCTACTAAAAATACAAAAATTAGCTGGGAATGGTAGCTCGTGCCTGTAGTCCCAGGTACTTGGGAGGCTGAGACATGAGAATTGCTTGAACCCAGGAGGCAGAGGTTGCAGTGAGCTGAGATCGTGCCACCGCACTCCAGCCTGGGTGACACAGTGAGACTCCATCTCAAAAAAAAAAAAAAAAAAAAAAAGCAGGCTATAATCCTAATAACAGTAATGGGTGAAGGTGTCACTTAATTTCTTATATTCTGTAAAACAATTCAATTTATTATTTTGCAGCATAAATAGAAATGTATGGGCTTAAGAATGGCTTTGAAAGGTTTTGTTCCCTCTGATAGACTTTAATGGAATGTGTAGATTTTCCATTGTACTTATAGAGTGTAATGGCTAAGAAAATCCAGCATATATGGTAACTGTGGCAAAAGGGCTCTTAAAATGTAGAGGAACAGACCAAATGGTGGTGCATGTGAAACACCCAGTAACATCAGCTCTGACATTATAAATGAGGAGTGTTATAATTAAGATGTTTTCTAAGCCAGCATAGATTTATGCTTACCCTTCTGATAAGAGCTCCGCCTGGCATTTGGAGCTACAGCTAACATGCTGTGCTGAAGCTGACTGCACCCTTGCCCATCTTATCTATGCTAATGCCCACAGGAAGTGGAAGATACCACGCTTCTGTAATCTCACCCATGGATACATCTTCTGATGAGGAAGAAGACAAGGGCTGATGCATGCAATACAAATTATGAACATTTCTGTAAGCAGTGAAATAGCATCCACAGATACCACGTCATTTCTTTATTTCACCATTACTTTTGAGCAATGACATTGGGTTTTCGAGAGAAAGACCCTTGCTCCGTTTGAACCAGTGTTGTTTGCCATAAGACAGCCAATAAACAAGCAACCAACCTAACAATAAAAACATCCATTGGTGACAGGAGCTATAAAGAGAACTGCAATGAGGTGATGTAGTAGAGTGCTATCCTAGCTGGGTGGTGAAGGTGACACTCTAAGAGATGGCAACTGGCAGAATTCCAAAGAACGAGTGCCAGCCAGATAGAAATGCAAGGAAGAGCATTCCAGGCAGAGGGAAGAGCTGACTCAAAGGTAACAGGCAAGGAAATATCCTGCCATCGAAGAAGAACCATGGAAAGTGCGGAGGGCCAGAGACAACACAGAGCATGGCTGGAGAGGAGAACAGAATGTGTTCAGAAATGGAAGCTGAAGTCAGGCTTACCTTGGTAAGCCGGGATGGGACTTCAGGTTGTGTTTGTTTTGTAGGCCCATCAGTAAGGTTTACGCGGAGACTGCCATGATCTCATTCCAGTGTTGTAAAAAATCATGAAATGTGGAGACCACACTTTAATGGGCTCCGAGAGACAGTAACAGAATCCAGCAGGCCGGGTAGGAAGCCACTTCAGCAGTTGAGGTGTGAAAGATTGTGGCTTACACCGGGATGGTAGTGGTGGAGATAGAAGTAGATGAGTTGGGGGCATGTTTTGGAGGCAAAGATAATAAGACTTGTTGAAGAACCAGACACAGGGAGTGAGAAAAGAAAGGTGATAAAATCTGGGGAAGGAGCAGGTTTGTGGGGTAGGAATTGTTTTGGCCATGCTGAGCTAGAGAGGGCAACCAGGCATCCATGGAAGATGCCAATTATGTAGTAGACACAGTGTCGGGAGTTCTGGGGAGGTGGAGACAAACGATGTGGAAGTCACTTGCCAATAGATACTTTTAAAAGTCCTGGCACTAGACAAGGATTAGAGTGTGGTCAGAGAAGACAGATGAGTCCGGGACGGAGAACCACATCAAGGGAACAGTCGGGGAAGAGCCAGGAGGTGGCACCCAGGGCAGAAACCAAGAAGGAACAGCAGGGAGGAGAGAGGGAGACCAGGAGAACATGGTGATGAAGATGCCAAGACAGGGAGGCGTTTCCAGAAGGGAAGGCATCTGTCTGTGGTGTGCTAAGAAGCCGAAGTGATGATACCAGCAAAATGGACAGTATCACCACTCATTTGAATGAGATAAAAACAGGCAAATTGGCCGGGTGCAGAGGCTCACGCCTGTAATCCCAGCACTTTGGAAAGCCGAGGCGGGTGGATCACAAGGTCAGGAGATCGAGACCATCCTGGCTAACACGGTGAAACCCCGTTTCTACTAAAAATGCAAAAAATTAGCCGGGCGTGGTGGCGGGCGCCTGTAGTCCCAGCTACTCAGGAGGCTGAGGCAGGAGCTTGGCGTGAACCCAGGAGGCGGAGCTTGCAGTGAGCCAAGATCGCGCCACCGCACTCCAGCCTGGGCGACTGAGCGAGACTCCGTCTCAAAAAAAAAAAAAAAAAAAAACATGCAAAGTTGACGTTTGATTGCAACGTGAGGTTGATATCCACTTAGTCTTTGAAGGAAAATATACTCGGTTCCTTTATGAATTTTATAAGGGGATTTAGAAAAATAGGCTCCAAGTTGAAAGAAAAATACTTCATTTAAAAGTTTACTTTAAAAAGTTGGAGAAGCCAAATCTTTCCCCCTTATAATTAAAACACACACACACACACACACATACACACAGACACACACACACGTGCACAGAGATTTTTAAATAGGGGTTTTAATACTCACATACTTATAAGGCACTTCATATCTTCATAACATCTGCATGGTGTGATTTACCTGCATGCAAATTTGGAAAGGATGTTATAAGAATCTGACCAGATGCACGAGGGTGTGTCCCTGTGTCCCGCGTGTGGCTGTCATCCCTCAGTGTACTGTGGCAGCAGAGGCTGAGACAGCCGCTCTGGGGTGGTGTCCAGGTGTGGCCCTGGAGCCCTCTGTGTCCTGGCCAGCCACTCTGTGCTGTGAGCTGAGTGGAGTCTCAAGTGGGAGGCCAGCCTCACCTCTGGAGCTGACGGTTTTACCATGATTTTTTTTTCTTACCAGTTTGACCTGTTTTCGCTTTTAGACAACAAGTAAGCTCCGTGGGGAATTTCTCTAGTTTCGGCATCAAGCATATCATCATCACGATATTAACATCAGATGAAGAGTGATAGTAGCATGGCCAACAACCCCAGGGGGCTGCCAATGGGCTGGCAGCGCCATATCTTCTGCCCCAGCCTGCCCTCTCGCCCACCATCATTCACCACACAGTATGGGCAGAAAGATGCATCCTGTCAGTAGAACATTTGAGTTCATTTATTTATATCAGATGTACCAAAATGACAAAATTGTTTCTTCATAAGTGAAATAATAATCTGAGAAAGAGAGAAATGGCATCGTTAAGAGCTAGGGAAATAGAAGTGAAGACAATTATAACTAAACTTCAGGCATTCCTCTTCTGTGGAAAATGTTAATGTCTTTCGCCAGCATTAGAAAATATGTTTGTGATGTTTACAGCATCCACAAAGTAATTAAGCTCCTGGCCATATAAAAATTGCCCACATTGACTTTGCTCCAGCCATGTGCATTTGGCTGCAGGAAATGAGATTTGAGACCTAAACCTGAAGCCAGTCAAGTTATTAAGGGCTACTTAGTGGCACATCTAATTATGCGTAGAAAAATGTGTTTCCAGAATTGCATCAAGCGGAGCTAACGGTGACCATAATGGCATTAATATAGATAGAAAAGCTTTACATGAGAGAAGGCCCATCATTATGTCGTCTATAACGGCAAAAACAAAAGAAAACAATAAAAACGGGAATGAATAAATTACGGCATAGCTATGTATTGGAATATTATGCAGACAGAGGGTTTTTGTGGACTATTTTAGGTTATGGGAAAATATTCGTTATATAATCATACTTTTCTTTTTGAGATGGAGTCTCACTCTTTTGTTCAGGCTGGAGTGCAGTGGCACAATCTTGGCTCACTAAAACCTCTGCCCTACCAGGTTCAAGTGATTCTCCTGCCTCAGCCTCCCAAGTGGCTGGGATTACAGGCACCCACCACCATGCCTGGCTAATTTTTGTATTTTTAGTACAGACAGGGTTTCTCCATGTTGGCCAGGCTGGTCTCAAACTCCTGACCGCAGGTGATCCACCCGTCTCAGCCTCCCAAAGTGCCAGGATTACAGGCATAAGCAACCACACCAGGGGAATAATAGATTTTTTTTTTTTAAAAGCAAGAAACAACAGCATAAAAGATGGCAGGAAATATACCAACAGGTTAACAAATATTATTGCAAAATGGAGGGAACATGGATGATGGTTTTTTATTCTTTTCTGTATTTCCTAAAGTGTCAAGAATGAATGTATGTTTTATAAATCAGATGATGCCATCTTAGGATGGTGATACGGTTTGGCTATGTCCCCACCCAAATCTCATATTGAAATGTAGTTCCCGTAATCCCCATGTATTGTGGGAGGGACCTGGTGGGAGGCAATAGAATCATAGGGGTGGGTTTTTCCCGTACTGTTCTCATGGTAGTGAATAAGTCTCATGAGATCTGATGGTTTTATAAATGGGAGTTCCTCTGCACACACTCTCTTGCCTGCTGCCATGTAAGACATGCCTTTGCTTCTCTTTCACCTCCTGCCATGATTGTGAGGCCTCGCCAGCCATGTGGAACTATGAGTTCATTAAACCTCTTTCCTTTATAAATTACCCACTCTCAGGTATGTCTTTATTAGCAGCGTGAGAACAGACTAATACAGATGGCTTCTTGTTGCAGGGGAAAAACATCCCAAGCTCAGAACGGGATCTGCATACCCACCCCTGCCTGCTTCTTTCCTCGCCTCATTCCACCCTCCCCTTCCCCACAAGTCATGGGCCTCCTTTCCATTTCTCCCCATGAGGGAAGCTCTGTACCAAGAAGGCCACATACCTGCTGTTACCTCTGCCCAGACCAGTGTCCCTAAGCTCCTCTGCCCTGCTCCTCATCTTTGGCTGGTGGCTCCCTCTCATCCTTAAATTCCTTGGAGGATCTTTTCTCTGCCTCCTCCTCTGAAAGAACACCTGTCCTTTGCCCCGTGTCTTCGGCAGCACAAGCCCACCTCCACCTGTGTGCTCCCTTGGTCCTTGTCTCTTGAGGACTTGTAGGCTCTTTGCTTATTTTTCCCACCACTATGGTAGTAGGTGGCAAACAGCAAGTGTTCAACACACATTTGTTGAACAAATTACATGTATGACAAGTAACGCAATATACTTTAAAATCAACTTTATTTTCGAACAGTTTTAGATTTACAGAAAAATTGCAAAGAAAATAGAGTTCTCATATACTCACATCTATTTTTTCTCTGTCATTAACATTTTACATTAATATGATTTATCACAACTAATGAACTAATATTGATACACTATTACTCACTAAAGACTATACTTTATTGATGCTTCCTTAGTGTTTCCCCTCCTTTTTTGTACCAGGATCCCATCTAGGATCTCACATGACATTCAATTGTCCTAGCTCTGCAGGGTTCTCTGGGCTGCGACAGTTGCTCCGACTTTTCTTTTCTTTTCTTTTCTTTTTTTTTTTTTTTTGAGACATAGTCTTGTTCTGTTGCCCAAGCTGGAGTGCAGTAGTATGACCTCGGCTTACTGCAGCGTCCACTTCCCAGGTTCAAGCGATACTCCTGCCCGAGTAGCTGGGACTACAGGCACATGTCACCAGACCCAGCTAATTTTTGTAATTTTAGTAGAGATGGGGTTTCACCATTTTGGCCAGGCTGGTCTCGAACTCCTGACCTCAAGTAATCTGCCAACCTTGGCCTCCCAAAGTGCTGGTATTAAGGCATGAGCCACTGCACCCGGCCTTTTCTTGTTTTTGATGACCTTGACTCCTTTGAGGAGTGTTGGTTAGGAGTTTTATAGGATATCCTTCAGTTTTGGTTTGTTTGGGGTTTTCCTCACAGACTGGGGTTAAATATAATTTTAATATACAACTCAATGTCCTTGAATGGTGTATTAGTATTCTCTAGAGAAACAGAACCAACAGGATCTATGTACATCTATATCTCTATATCTATGTCTATCTATAGACAGAGGTGGGGGAGAGAGCGAGCGAGCTTTATTTTAAGGGATTGGCTCCCTCAATTGTGGGGGTTGACAAGTCTGAAATCTGCAGGGCAGGCTGGCAGGCTAGGGCCTCAGAGAGTGGATGCTGCAGCTCACGTCCAAAGGCAGGGTCTGGAGGCAGAACTGGCTTTTCACGTCTTCAGGAGGATCTCAGCCTTTTTCTCCTTTTTTTTTTTTTCTTCTACGGAGTTTCACTCTTCCACCCAGGCTGGAGTGCAGTGGCATGATCTTGGCCTACTGCAACCTATGCCTCCTGGGTTCAAGCGATTCTCCTGCCTCAGCCTCCCATGTAGCTGGGATTAGAGGCATGCATCACCACTCCTGGCTAATTTTTTTATTTTTAGTAGAGACGGGTTTTCACCATGTTGGCCAGGCTGGTCTCAAACTTCTGACCTCAGATGATCCACCTGCCTCGGGCTCCCAAAGTGCTGGGATTACAGGTGTGGCCACCATGCCCGGCTCTCAGGCTTTTTCTCTTAAGACCTTTGGATTGAATGAGGCTCACCCACATTATGGAAGATCATTGGCTGTACTCAAAGTCGATGATTTAAATGCTAATCACACCTAAAAAGTACCTTCCCAGCAGCATCCAGATTGGTCTCTGACCAAACATCTGGGCACCATAGCCCAGCCAAGTGAAGACATCAAATTAACCTCTGTCAAGGGTGGCCCCCAGAAGTGTGGTTCTAAACAAGACAGCAAGGGAGAGAGTGGGGGGTTGTGGGTGGGAAGGAAGGTCTGTCAATAGCAGCACCACCCAGTTCAGGAACAAAAAGCTGCTGCCTGGCTGTTAACCTCTGAACTCCGTGGCTGCGGCCCCCAAGTTAAACTGCTCCTTACTAACTGCAAAGCAAACATGACGTCAGCCTGCTTGCAGTGCAGAGGCTGCGAGGAGATAATATTTATAGAGAATTCTTTGATTTCCTGGAGAAAGGTCAGAATCGGAATTGATGGGAATATAACTTCAGAATATGTAGACTCTTGCCGGGCGTAGTGGCTCACACCTGTAATCTCAGCACTTTAGGAGGTTGAGGTGGGAGGATTGCTTGAGCTCAGGAGTTCAAGAACAGCCTGGGAAACATGGTGAAACCTCCTCAATACAAAAAAAAAAAAAAAAAGTAGCCGGGTGTGGTGGTGCACACCTGTAGTTCCAGCTACAGGTTCTGGGACTGTTCTGCCCACCTCGGCCACCCAAAGTGCTGGAATTACAGGCATAAGCCACTGTACCCGGCCTGTTATGTGGTTTCTTAAGAAGCTACTCCTCCAGTTCCAGCAAGGCGGCTCATGCCTGTAATCCCAGCACTTTGGGAGGCCAAGGCAGGCGGATCACCTGAGGTCAGGAGTTCGAGACCAGCCTGGCCAACATGGCAAAACCCCGTCTCTACTAAAAATACAAAAATTAGCCAGGCATGGTGGCATGTGCCTGTAGTCCCAGCTGCTCGGGAGGCTGAGGCAAGAGAATCACTTGAACCTGGGAGGCAGAGGTTGCAGTGAGCCGAGATCACACCACTGCACTCCATCCTGGGCAACAGAATGAGACTCTGTCTTGAAAAAAAAAGCTACTCCTCCAGCATTTCTTAATTATTTCCTGAGTTGTCCCTGGAGGTTCCCTCTCTCCCTCTGGGGATGCTTGAGTAGTAATAATTGCCCTGCCTTTCGTTAATATTGAGTGTTCAGATGGCTTCCATGAGCATGATTCCATTCTACTTTTTACATGATCTCCCCAGGATTATCACATTCAGGTGGTCCTAAATAGGGAAGGTTTAACTGTTAAAAAAAAAAAAAAAATAGAAGTATACCAGAAGAATGAGTTTCATTGCCAATAACAGCAAATCTCCGCTTGACATGGCTTGAGCAATAACGTATTTGTATTTAGTGGGTAGTGGCACATGCAGAAGTGAAGCTAGGGGATTGCCAAGTCATTTTTTTTTTTGAGATGGAATCTCGCTCTGTTGCCCAGGCTGGAGTACAGTGGCATGATCTCAGTGCTCACTGCAACCTCTGCCTCCCAGGTTCAAGTGATTCTCCTGCCTCAGCCTCCTGAGTAGCTGGGATTACAGGTGAGCGCCATCACGCCTGGCTAATTTTTGTATTTTTAGTAGAGACAGAGTTTCACCATGTTGGTCAGGCTGGTCTCGAACTCCTGGCCCCGTGATCCACCTGCCTCGGCCTCCCAAAGTGCTGGGGTTACAGGCATGAGCCACCGTGCCCGGCGAGTACCAACTCATCTAAATAGAAGTGTGCTCAGATAGCAAGCAGGAGACATGGACTTCTGTTGCTTTGCATAACAACTGGGTTATGAAGACCAACTTTAAGCCTATATGTCAATCAGTTTATATGAGGTTGGACTGATTTCTACTGTGTGCAGCCTCTACAGGAGCATTTATATTGGTTTCCTTTTTTTTTTCTTTCTACCTGTAGACATCTTTAAGATAAACAAGCTGAACACCATTAACTATGGTAACCTGTGCCGTGCTGTCTCTGTTCCTTGAGATCAGATAGAGCCCAGACAGCAAAGAAGCACATGGCCCTGATAATAAGATACAAGCATGCCAAGAGCTCGCATTAGTATTTGTGGAATGGATGAGTGAGTCATAATATATTTCCCCAAGCTTCAGCTGGGTGTGTTTTTCATGTAACCATTACTCATAAAGTGTTAAGGTCAATTATGTTAGGAAGGAAGGAAGGAATGATTTTTGTCATCCATGCATAGGACACTCAGGTATGCTTCCCCGAGCTTCACGGAGCATGGCCTCCCTGAGCTCACTCCTGCAAAGGCCACGCCTATTCACGAATGTTGACATTAACCAGAAGGTAGGGACTGTATATGTGAATTGAGCTTAAATCTGAGCCGAGGAATTCTATGACATGTAACTTCAAACACGTCACTGAGTTTGAGTTTACCATAACGCATAAGACTATTTCTAAGACTTGTAATTGCTTCTGTTTATTTACAGAGTTTGATGCATATTGGAGCATTTATTTACTTATTCAAAATTCAAAAAGTTCCAAGAAGTATAAAAATGGCTGAACAGTGGCAATAATTTTAGAAACCATAGAAAAAAAGCCGACATTATTAGGGAACAAAATAAATAGACTAGGAGATAAAAATGAAGTTTTGTGTTGCAGAAGCTGGCAGGGATCCCCAGTGAGAGAAAAGAGGTATCAGGATGAGGAGAATGATAACCACAGCCTCATCACATAGGACAGCGGCTGCTTCCGTCAACAGGGGCGTGTGCTCACAGCTGCAGGTCTGCATCGCACAGCATGATGCTGAGACAGGATGTCAGCACATCACATAATTACAACTATATTATAGTAGATGGCAGGATAGTGGCATCCCCCCCTGCCCCCAAAAGATGTCCATGTCTTAATTTCAGGAACCTATGAATGTGTTATATGACATGGTAAAGAAAAATTACGTTTGTAGCTGGAACTAGGGTTGGCAATCAGTTGACCTTAAAATAGGGAAATCACCTGGGTTATGCAGGTGTGCCATCACTAGGGCCCTTAAATGCGGAAGGAGGCAGAAGAGACAGGCGGGCGGGCGTCGTGACTCACACCTGTAATCCCAGCACTTTGGGAGGCTGAGGTGGAGGATTGTTTGAGTCCAGCAGTTCCAGACCAGCCTGGGCAAGATAGTAAGACTTTGACTCTATAAAAATAAAAAATTAACCAGGCATGGTGGTGCATGTCTGTGGTCCCAGCTACTCAGAAGGCTGAAGTGGGAGGATCACTTGGGCCCAGGGGTGTTGAGGTTGCAGTGAGCCATGCCACAATTTTGCCTGCACTGCAGCCTGGAGTGCAGAGCGAGATTCTGTCCCCATCCCCCATCAAAAAATAATAATAATAATAGAGAGACAGAACGATGAGATGTGACAAAATATCGACCCTCTGTTAAGGCCACCAAAAATAAAAAATACAAAAGGACACACAGCCCTGCCAACACCTGGATTTTAGCTCATGCCAGACTTCTGACCTTCAGAACTCTAAGATAATAAATTTGGTTTGTTTTAAGCACCACATTTGTGGTAATTTGCTACAGCAGCAATAGAAAACTGATACAATTATATTAATAATTTTGAAGATGGCATATTTTGCCAGGTAGAGTGAATCATCATTTTGAATGACTTTGAATCCAGAAGAAAATTTATGTAAGGAAAGGGCTTAATTGAAAACTAAAACATGAAAGTTCTTGGTGGCTGTGAAGGTTCTTCCTAGGACTGGAAATCCCCTGGGCCCCCCTCACACTTTGAAGTCAACCTAATTGGAGGGCCATGCCTCAATCCTTTGGGGAGACAGGTGTCCCTGTTAGAGTCTTCAGGTGTGTGTTATACTTCAGGTGTCTGCAATTACCTTACCCAGGCCTATAAGCTCCTTGAGAACAGGGAACGTATTTGTCTAATTTTCAGGACCAAATGCAACATCCAGCCTCTAATTGGGGCTTAATAGGTATTTGTTGAATAAATATTTCCAGTGTCATTGTTGCAATATTCTGACAAGTAGAAAGATCAAAGCTGGGAAGATGGGGGCTGGGTAGAAAGAAAATAAATGATGTTTTGATTTTTTAAAGGAACAAAACTTTAGATAAGGCAAGTTTCAAATCATCTTGGCTTTGTTGTGTTTCATCTCTCCAGAATTGGACTTCTATGCTCAATTCAATGAAAACACTCAGAACACAGATTGGGATCACTGACTTATTTTCAAAGCATGTTCCCACACATATTAACAATTGCTCAAAATTAACTGTAGCATCTGTTTAAAGTTGAACCAAATTGAATTCTCTATTTATAAAAATGGAGTTTACATAAGAGAATGGAAACCATGTACAGACATTTAGCATGCCACTTCTGCTTACACCATTTCAACAAATAAAAAGAAAGTATTGTTCTGGGAGAAATACACATTCCAAATCTTTGTAAAATGAAACCCTTCAAAATTAGGAAATGGAACAACTCTTTTTTTTTTTTTTTTTTTTGAGACAGTCTTGCTTAGTCATGTTGCTCAGTGCAATGGCGCGATCTCGGCTCATTGCAACCTCTGCCTCCCAGGTTCAAGCGATTCTCCTGCCTCAGCCTCCTGAGTAGCGGGGATTACAGGCACCTGCCATCATGCCCAGCTAATTTTTGTATTTTTGTAGAGATGGGGTTTCACCATGTTGGCCAGGCTCCTCTTGACCTCATGTGATCCGCCTGCCTTGGCTTCCCAAAGTGCTGGGATGACAGGTGTGAACCACCGCGCCCCACCAGAAATGGAACAACTCTTAATGAGTGACATGAGCTACCAAACAAAGGAACACTATATAAATTCCAGGGTTCAGGGTCCTAGAAGTGCCTGGAGCTGAGCCCCTGCTCCCCAAGTCTGTACACATGCACCCTGGGTGCTCAAGCCACAGGCCCTGTTGTAATGGGATGAGAGAATTCCCTCTTGCAGGAAAGCGGGCTACAAAGACGAAGGGTGGTGGGTGGCAAGAGAGGCTTAGGACACACCCTGGGCCCAAGCCTCACTGGTGATGGTTGGAGGGTGGTGGGAAAAGCCATAGGAGATTCCAGGGGAGGTCACAGGGATGGGGGTGAGAGCGAGCTAAGTGGTAGCCGGTGGCAGGGCCCCTGGTGGTTGAGTTTTATTGGGAATGAGGCTGGGCAGAGAGTGACTATAAGGCCCAGCTGGTCATGGCAGAGGTGGGAAGGGAATTTAGGGAACTCACTCTCTTGGCTTCATACCTGGGGACACAGCACAGGTGAAGCTGGTGGGCGGGTGACCTGCTGACGGTCCCTTCAGACCCCTGTCCCAGCTAGTCCCTGGGGACCCGTCCCTTTGGACCTGACTCCTTGGGGTTGTTTCCCCTTCCACCTGGCCAGGCTTTAGCATCTTCATCTGGAGGAACGAGGAGGTTTGGGTGACCTGCCTAGTGCCAGGGCAGCACAACTATGACCCTGAGTCACATTCCGCTGGTGTCTTTCAATTAGGCAGGAAAGCTCACTTCACAAGGAGCTTCTGTGTCACCGGAGTTATATGGAAATGACATCAACGCAGCACTCAGGGGCCTGCGGGAAGAAGCAAAGGATGGGCCAGAGAGGGTCCTCCCTACCCTCCTCCCAGGTTTGGCCCCCTAGGCCACTCCACCCACTGCATATGGGGGTGGGTGTGGCACCCAGTTCCTCACCATCTGGGACATAGAACTCCACCTACCCACAAAACCCACTTCCTCAGAAGCGTTAGGGCTGCCTTGGTGCCCTAACTGCAGGTGTGGGGGGCGGGGCTGAGGAAGAGGCAGGTAGGGCTGAACCCAGCAGGAGGGAAGCAAGCTCGCCCAGCTCTAGGTTTCTTGTGAACCCTCAGGACCTGCCTTTGGAGGTGGTCCTGAGACTGCTGGAAGAAATGAAAATGATGATGATTACAAAGATGAAGTGAGAAAATATTAATGAATCACAGATCTTCCTTCCCCTATCAGGTCACCCTGTGTCAGTTTAACAATGACAAAAATAATAATAATAATAATAAAATAAAAGTCACACACACACTCTGAGAAGGGAAACGCTTTGTTTTTCTGCACTCTCTGAGTTCCATCAGATAATGGAACTGCTGAGCTCTCTGTTCTGCCACTCTGCATTGACGGATTTCATGGCAGAGTAACACTTTGGAAATGAAAGTTTCTCTGCTACTTCCTAAGCGAGGGAGACCCAGAATCCAAGAAAGGATCCTTGACTCAGGAAATCACCTGCCATCGGTAGCCAGGGGCAGGTGGAACGTCAACATCTAACCTGTGGGAAGAAGCTCCTCACTCAGCAATAGGCCCCTCTGCCCCATCCCCAGAAGTCCCCAAAAGTTTCCAGGAGTGTCAACAGATGGGGGAGGGATCAGCCACTCTCACCCTCTGAACTGTGAGGGTTTCTCTTCCCATTTCTCTAGGAAGCAGTGGCCATGTGGTTGCCCAAAGCAGATTTCAAAAGAGAAACTTAGAAGAGGCTTCTGAGACTAGCAACCCTCCCACTCAGGGTGGAACCAAGTTCAGGGAGCGCCTCTCCCCAGACAGCTGAAATTAATGCAGAGGTGAATGCCTTCTCCCTCGGAAGCAGAGCGAGAATGATTCTGGATTACACTGAGCCTATGGAACAGCTCCCACTGTTTAAGAGCCAAGATTAGTGTGAAGCACCTCTCAAGTATTTAAGATTTGATTGTTTAACATGAGGCTGGGCGGGTTCATCTCAGTGCTGATGTCAACAATCGACCCCATCATCCACATGGCTCCCTGGCTTGCACCATGAGCCAGCCACTGCTGCTTCTGGGTGCCAGGCTGTCCGGCAAATCCTCCTAACCCCGTCTCTCCCGTCTAGATTTTTCTGAGCTGCCACTTCCTCTCACCCTCCAGGCAGGCAGGGCCTGAAACCCCCTCTCTCAGAAAGGGTTGCATCAAACTCATTTGATGCACACAAATTCCCCGAGGGAGAATTCCTTGACAAGCAGGTTCTGGGGCCCTGGGGCTGGGGCTTGAGAGCCTGGATCTCTGACACACCCAGGGGTTGCTGATGTCGGGGCCACAGCTGGAGTGGCCAAGGTTTTAGAGCATTACTTATGGTGGGTCTCTCTCTAGCTGGGCCATCCTCGAGGCCATCCTCTTCATTTCAGATCAGTTTGCCCCCTCCCCATTTCTCAAAGCTGCTTACTGTTTGCTGGAAGGGAAGGCTGGACTCCTCCGCCCCACCTTCCACCCCCACCTTCCTTTCCCCTCTGCCCCACACCCATTTCTCTGCTCCCTAGTCCGTTTCCTGTGCAACTTTAGGATATTGCCTTCATTCATGTTACCTTTTTGTTGTTGCTTTTTATGAGCTTTAGTTAAGATAACTAATTGCTGCGGACAAAACCAGCTCAAAACAATTTAATCCACACTTTGAGAGAGGGAGAAAGAAATGCACTCTGCAGAGGAATCTGAAGAATGTAGAGAACCATCCAATCAACGACTGTTCCAGGCATTTCCCTGAGAATGCAAACTTCGACCCACCTCAAGCCCTCCAGGAACTTGCCATTTTCACCACGTCACTGTGCAGCGTCACACCAGGAAGTACCCAGAAAACTTCGCATGATCCTCCGGAAGCCTCACCCTTCTGCTATATCCAGTCTTTTTTCTCGGCATAAGTGTTTTACATACTTGATATCAGAGTGTAATTTAAAATGTATTTCTTGACTTTTTTACTTAATAAGTTTTTAACTGTCACTAAAAATTCCTGAAAAAATGTATAACTCTTTCCGTTATTTACTTAACCATTTCCCTATTGTTGGAGACATAGAATCCAACTTAGGATTTGTTTTGTGGAAGGTTTCTTTGTTGTTGTTTTTTGAGATGGAGTCTTGCTCCATCACCCAAGCTGGAGTGCAGCGGCGCAATCTCAGCTCACTGCAACCTCTGCCTCCTGTGTTCAATAGATTCTCCTGCCTCAGCCTCCCGAGTAGCTGGGATTACAGGTGCGCACCACCACGCCCGGCTAATTTTTGTAATTTTAGTAGAAACAGGGTTTTGCCATGTTGGCCAGGCTGGTCTTGAACTCCTGACCTCAGGTGATCCGCCCACCTTGGCCTCCTAAAGTGCTGAGATTACAGGTGTGAGCCACCGTGCCTGACCTGTTTTGTGGAACTTTTGAAAGCACAGAGAGGCATGCTCACATCTCATGGACACCACCCGAGTTAGATTAACTTACCTTTCAAACTGGAAGTAGAAGGAGACCATGTTTTCATTTGTCCACTCACTCACTCAGCAAATTTCACAGCACATTCCCCGTGTGCCAGGTATTCAGGGAAAGCCCGTTGTCTGTCTGAAGACTATTAAGAGGTTAAATATTCATCAGTCCACTTCAAGCTGGTCGATCGTCTTTGAGCATGGGAGGTAAGAGCTGACTTTGCAGTAAACCGCTCAACACAGAAACCAGCAAGGGCTTCCACATGCAGCCCCGTTCCTAGAGCAACAAATCCCAATATCCGCCACTGTAGACTCTGGCCCGACACAGATGCTCCCCACATTCTTGAAGGCAAGGACTAAGAAAGAGTGGGTCAGGGTCTGTTGAGAAATTATTTCCGGGAAGCTGGCCCTCCGAGGCCAAATGGTGGGAGGTGGAGGGGACTAGACTTGGGCGGGAAGAAACATCCTCATCCATCCTCATCCTTTTGGAAACCTGTGTCCTAGTTCCCTGTCTGCGTCTTCAGGTGCCTCTGGTACAAACAAGTCTATGTGGATGCCTGCCTCAAGCTCATCACACAGAAATGCAGCACTCTCCCCCGCTGTACTGTGGCCCCTTCCAACTGTAGCCCCCTTGGAGAGACACGTATCCCCCACTGAGTGGATCCACTGCAGCCTCCATGCTATCTGGGTTCCTCTCTCCCTTTCTCCTCCAAGTCAGCAGGTGACAGGCTCGCTTTGCTTGTGCCTTCCAAAGAACAGAGACTCTAGCACATCTGCCCTTCGACGGGCCGTCCTGGCCTGGCTGTCTCCTGCTTCCTCAGTGGCTTCCTGGGAATACCTGCTGGTAGGTGGCGGATGGCCTAATTCCCGCCAGAGACTCCTTGGCCTTTTGATCCTGGTGAGCTGTGCTAGTCCACGCACAAACACAAAGCCTCTGTTCTCTTTCGAGGGCCTTTTGCGTAGTCTGACAGCTGGGCTGGAGATCCAGGCAGGCCTGCACTTAGCTGTGCTCTTGCCTCCAAGGACTGTTCCAACGTGGGGCCATGATTCAGCCTCTTTGAGCCTCAGATTCTCTTCTGTACACTGGAGATAAGGATGCCCACCTCACAGGGCTGTTTCAGCGATCAGATCTGTAAAGCACTTGGCGTTATGTGTAGGAAGAACTCAATACATAATATTAATGCCATGAGTATAATTACTGTTATTTCTCAGTAGGCTTCCAGGCCTGCCTGCCCTGAGTCCTCTTGGTCTTCCCTGTTTTATCTCCCCAGCTACAGGAGAGAAATGACTTGCTCCCCATCCCTCTGTAAATGAAAAGGCTAGGCCATGCACTGTGATTTGGTGCCCACTGTTCTACTTGGTTTACATCAGAGAAGGAAGGATAATATTAGAAAGTATATAGATGGGCCGGGCACGATGGCTCACGCCTGTAATCCCAGCACTTTGGGAGGCCGAGGCGGGCGGATCACCTGAGGTCAGGAGTTTGAGACTGGACTGGACAACATGGTGAAACTCCATCTCTACAAAAAAATACAAAAATTAGCTGGGTGTGGTGGCACATACCTGTAATCCCAGCTACTCAGGGGGCTGAGGCAAGAAAATCGCTGGAACCTGGGAGGTGGAGGCTGCAGTGAGCTGAGTTCGTGCCATTGCACTCCAGCCTGGGCAACAGAGTGAGACTCTGTCTCCAAAAAAAAAGAAAAAAAAAAAAAAAAATAATAATAATATATATATATATATATACATGTGGCATAGTAACCTTATTATGAAAACTATAATCTTGGTCATAATCATGCATGAATGTTAGAAAAATATCCAGTAAAATCCCACATTCTTTTTTTTCACTCTGACCATCAAAATTTTCTTGGAAGTTTTCATCACTATAAGCAGACTTTAAAAATTAAAGTTAATAATGATCTGGATTAAAGATGCAAAATAATTATTGCTTGCATGTATGTTGTAGGGGCCAAAGCGAAACCTTTGTCCCTCTGAAGTTTCACTGAAAAATCAACTCTCAAAAGGCAGATTAAGGCTGGGCACTGTGGCTCAAACCTGTGATTCTAGCACTTTGGGAGGCTGAGGTGGGCAGATCAATTGAGGTCAGGAATTCAAGACCAGCTTGGCCAACATGGCGAAACCCTGTCTCTACTAAAAATACAAAAATTAGCTGGACGTGGTGGTGCGTGCCTGTAATCTCAGCTACTCAGGAGGCTGAGGCGTGAGAATTGCTTGAACCAGGGAGACAGATTCAGAGGCTGCAGTGAGCTGAGATCAGGCCAGTGCACTCCAGCCTGGGCGACAGAGCAAGACTCTGTCTAAAAAAAAGGCAGATTAGTAGGAGAAAAGGCATACAAAGTTATTCAATGTGTGTATACACAGGAGCCCTCAGAATGAAGACCCCACCCCCCAACAAGGTACAGAAGCTTAAATATACCATCTTGAGGTTACAGAATGAATGGAGACTCAGAGCATGGCCAAAAAACAATTATGGTGGTTAATCGTGTTCTATTGGCAAGACAGATGATGGGAGGAGGAGAAGAGGAGGCCTGGCTGACAAAGGTGGTCTTGTTATGTAGATGAAACCTCACAGGTAGCAGCTCTCGGAGAGAATAGATGATGAATGTTTCTTTCAGATCTCTCAAGGTGTCAGACTCTCCTAAATTAATCTTTCCTAGATGAGGACTAGGGCAGGACTGGTTGCATTTCTGTGGATTCGCTAAAGATCTCCAGATGCAAATTTTCCCCACAAAAGACTGCTTTGTAGGGCCACTTCAGTCTGCCAGCCCTGTGGCAGCCATCTCAAAATATGTCAGAGCAATATATTTGGGGGTAAAATATTCTGATTTCCTTTAATGTGTAATAATATACCCAGAAAACTTCAGAGAATCAACTGAAAGTCTTATAGAATTAATAAGAGGCAATCAATACAGTACAAACATGGGAAACAGAACAGCTTTGCATCAGATCAGCATAGAACAGATGTGGGAGAGGAATACTGTTCTCAATAGCACCAATGTACAGAAGCTTAGAATAACATCAGTAAGATGCACATTGGAAAAAAGAAAAACTAGGAATTATAATGAGACATAAAGAATAAAACTTGAATAAATGGAGTAATGTATCGCATTTCTGATGATGCAACAAAATAAATTTTTCTCAAGTTACTTTATGAGTGACAAAATCCAAATAAAATCTCAAACCAACACTTCATCTTGATAAAATCATTCTATTATTAGCTTGAAAAATAAATGACTGCTCAAGAAACAACAGATGCTGGTGAGGCTGTGGAGAGCTAGAAATGCTTTTACACTGTTGGTGGGAATGTAAATTAGTTCAACCATGGTGGAAGACAGTGTGGCAATTCCTCAAAGAACTAGAACCAGAAATACCATTTGTCCCAGCAATCCCATTACTGGGTATATACTCAAAGTATTATAAATCATTCTACTATACAGACACATGCACATGTACGTTTATTGCAGGACAATAGCAAAGACATGGAACCAACCCAGATGCCCATCAATGATAGACTGGATGAAGAAAATGTGGTACATATATACCATGGAATACTATGCAGCCACAAAAAAGGATGAGATCATGTCCTTTGGGGGAACATGGATGAAGCTGGAAGCCATCATCCTCAGCAAACTAACACAGGAACAGAAAACCAAACACTGCATGTTCTTACCCATAAGTGGCAGTTGAACAATGAGAACACATGGTGCTAAACCCACCAAATCAGGGCCTGTTAGGGGGTGGGGAGCAAGGGGAGGAAGAACATTAGGACAAATACCTAATGTGTGTGGGGCTTAAAACTTAGATGACAGGTTGATAGGTGCAGCAAACCACCCATGGCACATGTATACCTATGTAACAAACCTGCACATTTTACACGTGTATCCTGGGACTTAAAGTAAAATAAAAAAGAAGGAAAAGAAAATAAATGACTGCAAATGGTTTTTTGCTGTTGTTGTTTGTTTGTTTCTGAGACAGGGTCTCACTCTTACCCAGGCTGGAGTGCAATGGCTTGGGCATGGCTCACTGCAGCCTCGGCCTCCTGGGCTCAAATAATCCTCTTACCTCAGCCTCTCAAGTAGCTGGAACCACGGGTGCACACCACCACTCCCACCTAACTTTTTAAAAAGTTGTTCGTAGAGACAGGGTCTTCCCATGTTGCCCAGGCTGGTCTTGAACTCTTGGGCTCAAGGGATCCTCCAACCTCAGCCTCCCAAAGTGCTGGGATTACAGGCATGAGCCACCATGCCTGGCAAATACATTTTTAAAAACAAAGTAAAAAAGTTACTAAATTTTAAAACTTAATAAAAAGAAAAGAAAGTCATCGTGTTTCTCACAAAAGAAAAGTCAAATCAACAGAGCTAAAGACATAAGCCAGACACAGGCCAACCATGTGTAAGAACTCATATCATTTTTAAAAAGAGTCATCAAAAACCAATGAATAAAGAACAGATTATTCTATAAGTGGGCTGTGATAATCGACTGTTTGAGGGATAAAATTAGCTCTTCTCCCATGACACAGGAAAATTAAATCCCAAATGCATTTTAAAACAAGAAAACCACAGAAAATTAGGAAAAAATATTTCTAGCATATATTTAAAAATAATATACTTGATTATATATCTACAGTAAATAAAATTCATTAGAAAACAAAAGTGAGGGCATATGGGTAACAAATGTGAAAGATAAAGGGTTAGTTTCTCTAATAAAGAACCAATATAGGCTGGATAAGGAAAGGGCAGTAATATGAACTCAATAGGAAAGGGAGTCCACAGCTATGTTGGGAGGCTTCTGAGAGTCAGAAACTGCTGATGTGGATGTGAACCAGCCAACTTTGCTGGAAAGAAATCCAGCAATTGGTATCAACAGCATTCAACAAGCTCATAGCTTTTGAGTCAGTAATCCTGTTCTGGAAACATATCCTAAGGAAAGCTGAAATGAGGACAGGGGTTACGCATCCACCCGTTAATGGCTGTGTTATTTTTACGTAGAACACATGGCAGCCACACTAAGTGACCTTCAAGGGAATGTTTAAGTCAAGTATGAGACATCCACTAGAGGGAATAGTTTTTTAAAGCCACTTACATTTTCATATAAAAAATTGTTGCTAAAATGTGACAATGCTTATGATACAATTTTAAGTAGAACAGAAGACAACATTGTGTAACGATGGGATTTCACATATGAACAAAGGCATAGGAGGATGTGGAGGTGGGTGATGTGTATGAATGGCTCCTGCCTGTGTGTGCTGGGCCCAGAGACAATGGTGGAAATGCATGCATCTTTTTCTCTTCCTGTATACTGCTAATTTCACATTTTTTTCAAAAATAAGTATATACTACTTTTATCATAATCAATAAAGAATAAAAAAGTAATCAAGTTTGGAAGCTTATGGGGACAAGAACTCAAGAGAATTGCTTGAGCAAAGAATGGAGTCACAGCTGGAGTCGATTGTGGGTCATGTGAGTGCACGTGTGTGTGCACGTGTTCACACGGATGCACCAGAGCACTCAAGATTTTAAGATGATAGAAATCTGAGCACTCTCACTGGGAGTGAGCAAGATTCCACTGGGTAGGGAGAAGTTGAAAAGAGTACTAGGCCGGGCGCAGTGGCTCATGCCTGTAATCCTAACACTTTGGGAGGCTGAGGCGGGCAGATCACCTGAGATTGGGAGTTCGAGACCAGCCTGACCAACATGGAGAAACCCCGTCTCTACTAAAAATACAAAATTAGCCAGGCGTGGTGGCACATGCCTGTAATCCCAGCTACTCGGGAGGCTGAGGCAGGAGAATCACTTGAACCCAGGAGATGGAGGTTGCAGTGAGCTGAGATCACGCCATTGCACTCCTGCCTGGGCAACAAGAGTGAAACTCCATCTCAAAATAAACAAACAAAAAAAAAGAGTGCTAAAGGGAGAAAGATGATGAAGGTACACCCTATAGGACATGAGAAGTAGAATCAGGGTTTCCTGTGGAGGTATTGTCAGAGTCATGTGAACCAGAGCAACTTCATCTTGAATAGGGGCTGGGTAAAATGAGACTGACACCTACTGGGCTGCATTTCCAGATGGTTAAATCATTCTAAGTCGCAGGATGAGATAAGAGGGTCGGCACAAGATACAGGTCATAAATACCTTGTGGATAAAACAGTTTGCAGTAAAGAAGCCGGCCAAAACCCACCAAAATGAAGATGGTGACGAAAGTGACCTCTGGTTGTCCTCACTGCTACCAGTGCCACGACAGTTTACGAATGCCATGGCAACATCAGAAAGTTACCCTATATGGTCTAAAAAGGGGAGATATGAATGAACCACCCCTTGTTTAGCATATAATCAAGAAATAAATAGCCATAAAAACGGGCAACCAGCAGCCCTCGGTTCTGCTCTGTCTGTGGAGCGGCCATTCTTTTATTCCGTTACTTTCCTAATAAACTTGCTTTCACTTTGCTCTGTGGACTCTCCCTGAATTATTTCTTTCTTGAGATCCAAGACCGGATCCGGACCCCTTTCCAGTAAGAGTATCAGCCATGACCTGTGCAGGAGAAAGAATGCTTTTTTTTTCTCCCCCGCTCCCAGAGACTAAAGAAAAACAGACACCAATTTTCACAGGCCCTCCCGTCTGTGATTTCCAAGAGCGCCCTCCATGAGGACTCCCGTCTATCCTATCCTTCACTCTGGCCTATTGCCCTTCATAGCACTCATCCCCACCTGACCTTTTATAGGTGTATTATCTGTTTTGCTCTGCTCCGGCAGCCCCAGAGTGCAAAGTCCAAGAGAGGACAGCATTGTCCATCTATCCCCTGCTGTCATGTCCACCACAGCGCTGGGACGCAGGAGCACTTAGTAAGTATTTGTTGAATAAAAATGTTTGTGGGCCGGGCACTGTGGCTTACGCCTGTAATCCCAGCACTTTGGGATGCCGAGGTGGATCACGAGGTCAGGAGATCGAGACCATCCTGGCTAACACAGTGAAACCCTGTCTCTACTAAAAAAAAATACAAAAAATTAGCCGGGCATGGTGGCAGGCGCCTGTAGTCCCAGCTACTCGGGAGGCTGAGGCAGGAGAATGGCGTGAACCCGGGAGGTGGAGCTTGCAGTGAGCCGAGATCACGCCACTGCACTCCAGCCTGGGCAACAGAGCAAGACTCTTGTCTTAAAAAAAAAAAAAAAAAAAAAAAAAATGCTTGTGTTTTCTTTCCTTTTCTTTCCCCTATTGGATTCAAACCAGAGGATTGCTGGCAAAGACTAGGAGAAACTGATGGTGGTAGTGGGGTGAGTGGCCACTGCTGGCCAGGCAGAAGGCTGAGCCCTATGGATTTCCTACATTGGTTTTAGGTGGAGTTGGTGTTTTTCTGGAATGGGCTGGGGGAGGCCTGCTATTCCTTGCAGGGTCTCTGCAGATCAATGGCTGGAGCCTTTGGAGGGTTCCCCTCCCAGATTTCAGAGCTCTGTTATCTCTATCCCCAGCAGGCCCATTTCCACTTCCTGACGCAGTGCCTCCCCACCCCTCCCTCTGACACACACCCAGACTACAAAAATCCATTTCCTTTGCCCAACTACAGTTTTCCAGGTCTCCCCACACTTCACTCCTTGGTCTTAAAATCCTTTTTGATTCCTTATCAATCTGCCTGTCTTTGGTTAAATGCCACATAGATGGCTTTAATTTGCATTGTGAAAATCCATCTCGAGTGCTTCCAGAATATAAAAAATGTGACCAGATCCACTGGAATCATTTCAGGAGAAGTAGGGCAGTGCCGAGAGACTATTTTTAAACTCTGCATTCTGGTGGTTTGGTGACCTGCCTGTCTCCCGTTTTCCTGCCCAATGCCAATGCTGAAGGACTTGGTGTTCCGGTTTTGGGTCAGTTCACAGTGCCCGGTGGAGCCCAGCATGGCCCCAGTGAGCTTGGTGTGGGGCTTTTTTTTTTTTTTTATGGAGGAGCAAAGCTGGAGAAGCCTAAGAAGCTTCCAGGAGGCTGGTGGGGAAGGATGCTGAGAGGAGGTCCTACTGTTGCAGAGCAGAGACCTGGAAGTTGCTGCGGGGGCTGTGGGAGTGCTGAGGGGTGATGAGCTGCAGAATCAGGCTCCTGGCAAGCAGGCGGGTCTGAAGAAACCACACCAGAATGCTTGTGGCTCCGCTCCCCCCGAGTCCCTGCTCCTTCTTCCTTGCATAACAGGGCCCTGGATGTTGGCCCAGGTCGGTGCACACACTTGGGCTGCCCCACAGGAACCCTTAGACACCACACAGTGTATGGGGGAGCCCTGGAGTCCCTGTGCTGACTGTCCTGAGCCCCAGACCCCACACGGACACCGAGTGGGATGGTCCAGCCGCTCGACATCCTTCCACACAGAGGCCACTCTGGGCGGGTTCCATCTGCCCTCTCTCTCCTTGACTTGCTTCTTTCTTTGTCCAGCAGTGCACTGTCTTGAACTCTAACATCAAAGTGTTTCTTTGACCTGTTCTCCATCTGAATATAAGTACCACAAAGACAAGCATTTGTTTTGTTTACTGCTTTGTCCCCAACTCCTAAAATCACCCCTGGTATATAGTAGATGCTCAGTAAAGGTTTGTGGGGGGAAGGAAAGGCAAGAAAGAGGAAGGGAAGTCAAGAGAGAGGGAAAGGGAAAGGGTGGTGTTTGTTGGTTCCTCCTTGAGTGATACCATCCACCCTGGGAGAAGCTGAAAACCCCACATGCTGTCCCCCCACAGTGACAGGGACCATCCATGCTGTGGCCTCCAACTCAGCTGCCGCCCTTCATAGGCATCAGCCTTGGCTCTGAGCCTCGCCCTGGCCTCTGCTCCCTGGGGGTGCCCCTGCTCACGGTACCCGAGGGAACACCGCCAGCAGAGAGGACAAGAAGCAGACCAAGTGAGGACCTTCCAGCATGCATAACCACAGGCACCATGGCACTGCTTCTCCTGGTAGAAGAGAGAGCAGGGGAGAGCGGTGTCCCCCGTATTTGGTTCCTATAAATTCTCCTGATCTGTCTGCATTCACAGGCTGGGAAAGACCCTCAAACAGGCTGCAGTGGCCACCCTAAGAAGGATTCTTCTTCTGTTTCAGACCCATTTCTTTCAGGACCATAAGCAGCTCTGCTCCTCATCTCCCACGCTGTGGACAGGGATCCCTGGTCGGCACTGTTTTCTCTGTCCCTAGAATGCCCGTGTCCTTCGGCTGCAGGCTCCCACCACCCAGCCCTTGCTCCCTGCACGGGGTGGTACTCAGTGAATATGTGGTGGCTCTTCGTGGGTTGAAGAAGAGAGGGCAGAAGAAAACCAGTCCCCTCCACTCGCTTTCCTGCAGTGGCTTTTCTCAGCTTGAGTGCTTCCCTTCCCAACTGACCACACACGAGGCCTCGCTGTGTGCTCCATCCATTCAAAACCAAGCGTCCAAACGATGCTTCCCTTGGGGATTTTCTTTAGAACAAAGACCATTTTCATCAGCACTCTTTTCTCCCGCTCCTGGGCTCCTTCCCCCTTTCATGAACTGAGCCCCCTTCTGAAGTAAGGCATGGGCACCCTGCATGAAAATGGCTGGATTAATGCGCATGCATGTCCGCACTGGTGCAGGGCACCTGCTTTTCTGGGACAATTGCCATCTGGAATCAGACGCCTTCCTCATTGTGTGCCTATTTCTGGACAAAGAAGAGGAGAATTGGACGAGAAGCAGGCCTCCTCTCCCACATCCTCCAGCCGCCTGGCAGGCCCGACTAAGACACCCGCTCCAGCTCAGGTGGTTTACGTGGCTCCAGTGAGTGGGGCAAGTGGGGCGTTTCACCCCAACCTTCTGCATAACAGCATTAGCAGATCAGACACTCAGGTCTGGGACAACATGTCCTGAAAGGCATCTCTGGGTTCCCCCTCCAGGGCCTTGGGTGCTGCCCTGCCTCCTCTGCTGACAGCTGCCTACCCCCCACCACCAGAGCAGCAGAGTTCCCTTCAGTAGCTTTCAGGGGCTGGAAGGAAAGTGGTGTGCCTCTCCCCACAGGTAAGGCTACCGTTGGTCTTCTGGCTCTTGGTTGGCCGGGGGCCCATCCCTGGATAGCAGCTATGGGGAAAGACATGGCTCTGGAGATGGAGATGGGAGTCAGATGCGGAGAACTCCAACAATGTCCGCTTGTGGAGGCTTTACTATTTATAACACTTTTGTTTTCTACAATGAATAGATAATGCTTTTAGAACAGAAAAGCGAAACGTAAATCAACTCCACAAGAAACAGGAAGCTCAAAATTTAGATCGGACCAAGTCTTTCCACCCAGGGCTGGTCTAGGGACAGAAGAAAGACTGATGTTTTTGGTAGAAGAGGAAATGGAGGTGAGGGGGCTGTGCTGGAGAAGTCAGCACCTGCTAGGGGGGCGGGGTAGAATTTTAATTCTGCTCTGAATCTTGTTTTCTTAGAATGCAATAAAATATTTTCACGTAAGATACTGGTCTGGAGGGCAGGCGTGGTGGCTCATGCCTGTAATCCCAGCACTTTGGGAGGTCAGGGAGGGTGGATCACCTGAGGTCAGGAGTTTGAGACCAGCTTGACCAACATGGTGAAACCCACCCCCCGCCTCTACTAAAAATGCAAAAATTAGCTGGGTGTGGTGGCGGGCACCTGTAGTCCCAGCTACTCAGGAGGCTGAGGCAGGAGAATCGCCTGAATCCGGGAAGTGGAGGTTGCAGTGAGCCAAGATCTTGCCATTGTACTTCAGCCTGGGCAACAAGAGCAAAACTCTGTCAGGTGGCGGGTGGGGAGAAAAGATACTGGTCTGGAGTGATTTATTTTAGAAATATCAGAATCTGTTAAGTTTTTTATAAATTGTCTTTGGGAGTGATTGTACAAATAGTGCAATGTTTTGAATAATCCAAGATCTAAATGCAAACACAATTTAATAAAATTAGAGACAAGCAAAACTATACATGGGGAGACCATATTACTCTTGACAAGAAATCACTGTGTATGTGCAATTATATTTATGTATTTGTCATTTGTGTCTATCCTATATATATATCTATAGATACATATATCTATATATATAACCTAGGGAAAGATACCATACAGCTAATCAAATGAAAAGTGAGAAATTGGAAAAATATTTTTAGCACGTCAGACAAAAATATTCATATGCCTATTGTACAAGGAGATATCACAAACTGATAAGAAAAACCGATGATCGATTAGAAGACAAGGTCAAGGGGAACAGCTCATGCTTCACTTGACTTGGTGATTCTTCAATAACAAGGGATTCCATCCCATCCATATGAAGAGTTGGCTTCATAGGAACAGTTTGAACCCTTTTTGGTAACATGTGGAGAGGCCTGGCCCAGGGTGCTGGGGACCCCCAGTGGGATTGAAGGGAAGACTCTTGGGAGCACCCAGACAATGGGCAAAGGGGATCTGAAAGAAAAGTTTTCAGCAACGAAGTCACAGGGGGATCAGGTGTGTACCAGGAGAATGTGGCTGAGCAGGAAGCAAGTGCACACTCTGGCGTGTAATTGAGGAGGTCAAAATCTGTGCTCTTGTTCCCTTGCCTGCAAAAATAATTCCCTTTCCCCTGTTCTCCTCCTTTTCGGAGCCTCTGTCACTGTCCCTCTGTGCCCACCTGGGCTCTCTCAGACTCTTGCTATGGGATTATCCTCACTAGCATCTTCCCACCATCAGCATGGACAGGAGGGATGGGCGTGCAGGCCACATGAGCCCAAGAAGAAATGGTGCTTGGGGACAAAATTCTCATGAGACCAACGTGTGTTTCCTATGGGACGAGGTGGCCAGGGAATGGTGGCCACAGTTGGCTGGGAGCCTGGGTGACCACGTGACACAGTAGGGCTGGTAGGACTGCCCAAGGTTATAGATGGTGCTTGTCTTTACCGATACTGGTGGGCAGCCCGTTGCTTAGTTGACCAACCAGACAAATTCCAACACCCTTAAGCCTGCAGCACTGCCCGGCTTATTTCTCAGCGAAAGTGGTTGTGACATGACAACCTGTAGAATCATGGCATTCACCCATGCACACTATCTCAGCAATGGCACTGCTGTCTTTCCGGAGTGTAAGTCACAGGCCCACATTTATCCTCGACACCACCCTCTCCCTATGCCTCAGAGGCAGAGTGACCACAGAGGTTATTGTCCAAACTGGACACTTGGGAGAGTAAAAGGAGGATGAACCCCGTCTCTACTAAAAATACAAAAAATTAGCTGGGCATGGTGGCAGGCACCTGTAGTCCCAGCTACTCGGGAGGCTGGGACAGGAGAATGGCATGAACCCAGGAGGCAGAGCTTACAGTGAGCCGAGATCACGTCACTGCACTCCAGCCTGGGCAACAAGTGCGAGACTCCGTCTCAAAAAAAAAAAAAAAAAAAGGACGATGATAGTCCATGGAGGCTACTGTAACAAATGCCATCAACTGGGTGGCTCATGAACAACAGGCATTTCCCTCCCTCCCTCCCTTCCTTCCTTCCTTTCTTCTTTCCTTCCTTTTCTTTCTTCTTTCTCCTTCCTTCTTTTCTCTTTCTTTTCTTTTCTTTTCTTCTTTTCTTTTCTTTTTGGCATCTTACTCTGTTGCCCAGGCTGGCATGCAGTGGCATGATTGTAGCTCACTGCAGCCTCAACCTCCCAGAATCAAGTGATCCTTCCATCTCTGCCTCCTGAGTAGCTGGGACTGCAAGTATGTGCCACTAGGCCCAGCTAATTTTTTAGTTTTTGGTAGAGATGGGAGACTCACTGTGTTGCCCAGGCTGGTCTCAATCTCCTAGTTTCAAGCGATCCTCTCACCTCAGACTCCTAAAGTGCTGGGATTACAGGTGTTAAGCCACCTGGCCCAGCTGACATTTATTTCTCCCAGTTCTGGACTCAGGGAAGACCTAGATCAAGGTACTGGCTGATACTGTTTCTGGTGAGAGCCACTCCTGGTTCATAGACAATCATCTTTTCACAGTAACCTCACATGGCAGAAGGAACAAGAGGTCTCTGTCTGGCCTCTTTTCTAAAGGCACTCATTCTATTCATGCAGGCTCTGCACTCATGACCTAATCACCTTCCAAAGGCTTCACTTCCAAACACATCTCATTGTTGATTAGGTTTCAACATATGAATTTTGTGGGAGGACACAAACATTTGGACCATAGCAGAGTAATAATAAATGGGGTTTTTTTGTTTGATTTTTTTTTTTTTTTGAGATGCAGTCTCACTCTGTCACCCAGGCTGGAGTGCAGTGGCACCATCTTGGCTCACTGCAACCTCCGCCTCCCGGGTTCAAGTGATTCTCCTGCCTCAGCCTCCTGAGTAGCTGGGATTACAGGCATGCGCCACCACGCCCGGCTAATTTTTTTTTATTTTTTAGTAGAGGGGGGTTTCACCATGTTGGCCAGGCTGGTCTTAAACTCCTGACCTGAAGTGATCTGCCTGCCTAGACCTCCCAAAGTGCTGGGATTATAGGCATGAGCCACTGTGCCCGGCAAATAAATGGTTACATTGCAGGTAACCATAGACTGTTTCAGCAAATCAAGGTGTAAGGTTGCCCAAATCAGAGCCAAACCATCACATGGATCTGTGAACTTCACCTTAGAAAAATCTCTCAAATCTATCCCTTTTTCTCCACTGCCACCACCTCCATCCCAATAACCACCATTTCTTTCCTGGACTGATGTCCACCTAGGCTTGCACCGGTTTCCAACCAAGTGATCATTTCAGATGTAAATCTGATCATGACAGTTTCTACTTCACCACTTTCAATACCCTCCGAGACGCCTCTTTGCTCTTAGGATACAATTAGAAGAACCTGAGAGGTCTTAATGTCTGTCTCCTTCACAAGGATGCCTCCCAGTGAAGACACAGATCCTGACTATTTGCTCACCCTGTTACCTTTAGTATCTGCTCTGTACCAGTGCTCATTAAGTATCAGCTAAATCACCAAATGAGTGAACCTATGAATGAATCCATCAGGTTTCCTGGGCCTGCAGTCTCTGCTGTGATGGAGAAGGCTGCCTAATATGCATGTGAACTCATGTATATTGAGTGTACGTGTAATAAATATATCCCTTATCTAAAGCTCCAATTTTGCGTCCACTGACGGCATCCCCTGTCATGTGTCTACGCTGTTTTTGTTTCCACTGAACTTTCGGTATAAATGTAGCTATTTGTATGGTATCTCCCCCTCTCCCCCTGCCCTCAAATTTGCTATTTACTCCCATGGATTTAAGGGATTATTTGAATTCAAACAAAACGATAAACTCCTACTTTTGTTTCATTCTTTGAAAAGCAAATTCTGTATTTCACTGGAAAAAAATATATTTCTCTTCCAGTTAGCTTTCTAAAGGGAGAGCTGGCAGGAAGTAAAGGAGCTAAAAATTACCAACGTTCCATTTTTATTTAATGCATGTTACACAGACATAGTAGTGTTTCAATAGATAGGAACAAATGCTACTATTATATACAAAGGTTAACAATACAAAGCATGATGACCATAAATCTGCATAACATCTAGAAGAAATAAAAACCACTTTGTAACTCCGGAGCACCCATTTCAGTAATAGCAGCATTTGTTGGGGCGGCTTGAGCCTATGCCCCTGTGGTTAAGAGCACACGTGTGTTCTTAAACACCAAATGCATTCACAGTTTTGAGGGAGAGAGGGAATGGAATTCAGCAGAAATATGTATCTAAACAATGCATAGTTATGGTTCCACGGTAAAATATACTATCATCAAAACCATTTAAGAATAATAACCTGAATGCTTTTGATAGGAAAGGTTTTGGGCCATGTTTCTTGACATATTGCATTCAAATTAGCTATGGAAATAACTACACATGAGTTGTGGTGTTTTCCCCTATGAGGGTCAAAACCTTTTCTTGTCAAAAGCGTACGAGTTGCTCTAAACCTCTAGCCATGGCTCTGCCAAGGCAACAACCCATAAGCAGCAAAAGATGAGGCAGAACAAGAAGATGCCAATGGCTCCAGGTTCCTGCAAACCTATTCTTGTTGTTGTTTGTCTCCTGTCCAGATGTCATAGCCATTAGTACCTGCAGGTCCCACCAGATTGAGACAATGAGACTTGTAAGCGTCATCATCAAAAAACACAGCAGATATAGGCTGTAAAAGCAAACTCCATAACTGACAACCCGAGTAGGCTGAATAATGACCTCCAGAGATACCAGGTACTAACTCCTGTATCCCATAAATGTTACCTTATATGGAAAATGGGTCTTTGCAGGTGTGATTAGGTTAAGGATTTTGAGATGGGGAGATTATCCTGAATTAGCCTGGTACTCCCTAAATGTAATCACAAAGGTCCTTATAAAAGAGTGACAGAAGGGGAGTCAACACACACAAGAGAGGAGAAGGTGATGTGACCACACAGGCAGAGATTGGAGTGATGTGGTCACAAGCCAAGGGATGCAGCAGCCCCCAGGACCTGAAGGAAGCAAGGGATGGATTCTCCCCTAGATCTTCAGGAGGGAGCCCTGGCCAACCCACACCTTGATTTTGGCCCAGTGAAACTGGTTTTGGATATTTGGCCTCCAGACTGTGAGAGAAGAAATTTTTGTTGCTTTTTAGTCACCAAGTTGATGGTGATTTGTTACGGCAGCCACAGGGAACAAACACAGCAACTGACCAAGGCAAGACTCTTAGGTTGCAAGCAAGGGAAATCATCTTGGGCTAACTTTAGCAGGAAAGCAACTCACGGGACATTGATTGGAGGGTGTAAAGAATCTAGGATGTTCAGAAGGACAGGGCCAGGCATCTGGACAGATGGTCCCACTGGTGCTGTTGTTAGGGAAGCTGCACTAGGATGGTAAGATCCAACAGCATGTTCTTTCCTATTAGAGACACTTTCTGTGTACAGGCACCCTGCAAAGACCTTTCCATCCTCACAAAAGCTTGTAGCGGCAGTTACTGACAGAGAGAATCTTAGGGCTCCGAGTCTTACTGCATCAGATCTTTTTCCATTGCATCAACATGCCTCCTTTTAGAAGTGCAAGTAAGATCTGCTTCACATTGAGCTTCGAGACACAGAACACAGTGAGTCAAGACTTCACGGAATGTCCTAAAGCCCAGTCCTCTATATGAAGACGACTCAAAACTGGGGAAGACAACCTTGGGCTTCAGGAGATTTTCACATTGCTTGACTCCCTCATTCTTGCCACGGGTCTTATGCCTTTTTGTAGGGTCAGGGCTTTCTCAAGCATCCTTAAGCATGTTAGGGTAGTGCCCCTGAAGGTAGGGTTTCGCCTGTAATTTAAACATTTACTTACACATGCTTTATGATTTTTCACCTCCTCCTTCTGTTAACAAACACGAATATACTTTATCATAGAAAAAAAAACTGCTGAATGAAAGACTGATATTGAGAGTTTACATTCCGATATATTGCCTTTTTATTACATCTCATTACAATGAAAACACACAAGCAAGCTCCCCCAGCTAACATTCCCTGTCCCTGCCCCATGCCAGTCAGCAGCCTGGGGTATATGAATCACCCCACGGAAGGTTCATGCCACAGCACCACTGCAAACTAAACAAATTCTTTCCACGTTAGACCTCGGGTTAAAAAAAGAAGTTGTGTTCTAAAGGAGAGCGATACGATTTTGAAAGGAGCACTAGAAAGAAAATAAAAAGGAAATGAGACCTCAGTTGACCAAGTGCTGAACCAGCCTGCCAGGCTGCCTTCCTCCATTGCTTCTGCTGTGGCTGCCTATGAGTGGGGGCTTTCCACAGAAGGCTGTGGGTCCAGGAACGGGGGCAGGACTTATAGACCTCACCGGAGTGTGGCCAAGGACAGAAGTTCTCTGTACGGAAGAGAAGGCTTGTCTAGTATGGAGCTCTAAGTTCTGTACTTAAATGTTCCCTGACAGGGGGCGGGGCTGGGGAGGGTGTAAAACAAAAAATTATTCTGATAGTTTTTTTTTTAATTTTTTCTTTTCGAGATGGAGTTTTGCCCTTGTTGCCCAGGCTGGAGTGCAATGGCATGATCCTGGCTCACTGCAACCTCCGCCTCCCAGGTTCAAGCAATTCTCCTGCCTCAGCCTCCCGAGTAGCTGAGATTATAGGTGTGCACCACCACGCCTGGCTGATTTTTTGTATTTTTAGTAGAGATGGGGTTCCACCATGGCCAGGCTGGTCTTGAACTTCTGACCTCAGGTGATCCACCCTCCTCGGCCTTCCAGAGTGCTGGGATTACAGGCATGAGCCACCGTGCCCAGCCGATACTTTCTAAAATGGTATGTAAGACTTTATTTAGGACAATTGCAATTGGCGTCCACACTGTCACAACAGGAGAGAGAGATCAAGCTCAAATCCCAATACAAGAACAAGGCACCAGATGTGGTGGCTCAAACCTGTAATCTCAGCACTTTGGGAGGCCGAGGCAGACAGATCACTTGAGGTCAGGAGTTCAAGACCAGCCTGGCCAACATGGTGAAACCCTATCTCTACCAAAAATACAAAATTATCCAGGGGTGGTGGCAGGTGCCTGTAGTAGTCCCAGCTACTAGGGAGGCTGAGGCAGGAGAATCACTTGAACCCAAGAAGCGGAGGTTGCAGTGAGCCGAGATTGGACCACTGCACTCCAGCCTAGTCACAGAGTGAGACTCCTTACCAAAAAAATTATAAAATTAAAATTAAGAAAAAAAAAAGAACAAGGGGATATTTACAGCAGGTTGAGGGGTTTCACCAGATGAAGACGATTTCAGGGTCGGGGTTCTTGCTAAACTGATCAAGGGGATTCTTGTTGAAGGTAGGCCAGGGTGATCTGATATCGAGGATCAAGGGTTCTCAATAAACTGGCAGCAGGATCCCTGCTGAAACTAAGCTTTGCAGGCCCAGCAAGGACAGGGACCAAGGTCGAGGGCTTGGAGGAGCCTGACTGAAGTTTGGTCAAGGAGAGAGTCTGTCAGGGGTTATGTGGGCTTTTCCTTCATGTTCCTTTAAAGAGCACGCCCATCTTCCGGGACTTCCTCTTTCTGTTTAAGTTACCATTTACTGTGGCTTCTCACGCTCTTTACGCGGCTGCAAAGGCAGAGCAAGACACACTGCTGGCCCAGAATGGCTAATGATCCGGCGGCCTCAGGCTACAGGTCAGGAGTGAGGAAGTGAGGCTGGCCTTGTGGGTGGGGAGTTGCTCTGAAGCTTCCTCTCTCCACCCAGCCCTCTGCCCCTGCCCTAAACCAAAGCCCTGCAGAGCAGAGTCTACGCTCCTGGGAAGGTGACACTCCTGGCGGCACATGGCCTTGGGGGCTTCCACGTAGTTTGCCCTTGGTCCTGTCTCTGAGAGGCCTTCTGGTTGCCTCGGTCTCCTCACACCCCCAGGATCCAAGTCCAGGCCTACCTGGCTCCCGGGCACTCCCTGTGTGCCTCCCACCTCCTCCTTCCACAGAAGGCAGGCGAGGTCAGCTCTCCCTTCCCTCCTGTCTCTGGAGCCCTCGCTCCACGCCCAGGCCTGTCCCACGGACGTGTCATGCAGCTGCTTGCTTCATGTTCTTCTAGCTTTCTCCCTGAGCCACAGGCAATGCTTTTCAAAAGCAGTGAAAAGTTTAGCGGAGTTGGTTTTTTTTTTTTTGTCAAGGTAATAAAATCTGCAGTGATAAAAATAGCTATTAGAAGTTTAGGAAAATTTCATCTTGGAGTAGAAGAATGAGGATGGACTAGGCTAAATGTGTCCTGACAAATACCTGTCCACCCAGAACCTCAGAATCTGAACTTATTTGGAAATAGGCTCTTTGTGTATGTCATTCTCACAGATGAAGTCCTCCTGGATTTAGGGTGGGTCCTAAATCCAGTGACTGGTGTCCTTATAAGAAGACCACATGAAGCCGCAGGGAGGCACGGAGAGGATGCCATGTGACCACGGAGACAGAGACTGGAGTGCAGCATCTAGGAACCAAAGACAGCCAAGGAATCCTAGCACTGCCAGAAGCCAGGAGAGAGCCGGAACATTCTCCCAGAGCTTCTGGAAGGAACCTAGCCCGCCCACACGTTGATTTTGGATTTCTGGCCTTCAGAACTGCAGGAGAAGAGCTTCTGTTGTTTGAAGACACCCAGTTTGCGGTCATTTGTTAAAGCAGGCCCCGGACACTAAGCCACAGTGTAGTCATATGCTTGGGCTCGGTCCCAGGGCAGCACTGACTCCTCACTTTACCTTGTGTCACAGCAAAGCCCACAGCCAGGGAGAGGGGGTCAAACTGCAGCAGCTCTCACTTCTGAGCATCATAACGGAAGCCAAAGACAGCGCCATTTACCTACATCGGACAGCCTACAGAATCTTCCAGTCTGAGATAAGAAATGGCAAGCGTTTTAGCCATGAGAATTATAGGGTAGGGGAGATCCTTCCCCTTAACTAGTCAGTGGTTGAAATTTCTTTTGCAGCAGAAAATTTAAGTGGTAGCTTGACTGTTTAATGTTTGCAATGTTAGAATGCCCTAGTCTCCACTTACTGATTTAAAGAGTAACGGAAATCCTTAAAGGAACAGCAGTAAGGATGGCTGATTCCCGAAAGCGGCTTCCTGACACCCTCGCCCCAGCACCCCTGGGTCCAGTCACTATTCACATACATCTTTTGATGGGTTGCAAGGGAAAGAACAGTGTCGGGGGACAAGGCCGGTTTACCTACAACTAACCCAAGCCCTTTGATGAGCTCCCCTGCCATCTCCAATCTGCCCCCAACCACTGGCCGTTTCTAACCCATCTCTTTGCAAATAAAAGTTATCATCATCAGATCTGGGTGTGCCATTCTTCCAGTTGGGTACACAAGAGGGTGGGAGTTCAGGGGGTTGGAATTCTTCTTTTCAAAAACCTGGTAAGTTTTTCTGAAACAGCAGCCTTCCCGAAGCTTCTACTTAGTACCCGTTAATCCTCTATTGAGAGCTGATAAGAGGATGTATTTTGCTTTTTTTTCTTTAAATGGATAAAACGATAATGCTTTTTCTTTTCTTTTTTTTTTTTCTTTTCTTGGCCTCCAGTGTCTATGCAAGTTATTTTTTGGTCCATTAAAATGAATTCATTGTTTATCATGTTAGTTTTCACATTTCACAAAGTGATGAACAATGGACTTTTCTTTGTTAAAAGATGGGGGCTTCTCTCCTCGGGCAATAGTGTTCAGAAGCTAAGACTTTCTCAGCGTTCCACACACTTCTTTCTTTTCACACGTGTTACGTTTATTTTCTGACTGAAGTCTCCAAAACAAACGCTATGGCTGCTGCTGAAATAGATCACATGTCACTACGGTACAAGCGAGACCAAATCACAGTGGCTGCTTTCGTTTTTAATTGCGACCACCTCGGATGGGTCCTGAGTGCTGAGCCAAAGCTCTGTTTTCCTTTCTTTCTTTTTTTTTTTTTTAATCTTTTCAAAATTCCTTTGAGGCAGGTAGGGGTAAACCCTCAACTCACTGTGGAAATTCATGTTGTTGAAGAGGATTAATAGAGAAGGGGTGGGAAAAGGAAAGTCTCAGGGGTGTTTTTGTGCCTCATTAAAAGGTCACAAAACCCTCTGTGTTCTCTCCCTCCGAGGGTCTAAACCTGAATGTCTTTTATCCGCTTCATCGAGCTCTGCACGTCCAATCGGGCTGCAAGGGAGCTCCATGTAGCTCCTGAGCATGTGACATGGGGCCAGTGGGAATTGAGGAGTTCTGTAAGTAGAAATAGGTTTAGTACAAATAAATAAACTGATTAAAAATATCATCAATAACATTTTTAAATTGATGATAACTTGACATGCAACATATTTGTGTATTGTTGATTGATTACCTGACTTGCCCTTCTGGGACCCAGACTGCTAGAAAACATGTCTCCCTAAGCACCGCCAGGAATGCTAATCCCATGACATTCCACAGGAAACAAAAGGCGCTGGGGTCAAACTCAGAAAAACCGCAGCAGAGTTCCACTGGGGATTTGAAAAGACCTGAGCATATAAAAGGCTCCTGAGCTCTGCAATAAAGACAGGCATCTAACTTGGTTAATATGTTAATATGGCTTTTCAGAAATCCATGACCGCAGGACTCCTGCCCCATCTGACTTTTTTAATGCTGGCCTACTACCAATTAACCTCTCAAGAAACTGCCATTCAGGACTTGAATAGCTGCAATGGAAAGAGAAAAATGGGGCAAAGCTTTGGACCCACAGTCCAAAGGGAAGGACTCTTTTTAATCCAATGGGTTACAGCAAGAGCATGTTGGGGACTCATATCTGGGAACTGCAACAGCATTTTTTTTTTTTTTTGAGAGAATCTTGCTCTGTGGCCCAGGCTGGAGTGTAGTGGTGCGATCCCGGCTCACTGCAACCTCCGTCTCCTGGTTCAAGCGATTCTCCTGCCTCAGCCTCCCAAGTAGCTGGGATTATGGGCACCTGCCACCATGCCCAGCTAATTATTGTATTTTAGTAGAGATGGGGTTTCACCATGTTGGCCAGGCTGGTCTTGAACTCCTGAACTCAAGCGATCCATTCGCCTCAGCCTCTGAAAATCTTGCAATTACAGGCGTGAGCCACCATGCCTGGCCTTGCAATGGCCTTTTTAATCTTACAAACATGTGTCCGTGCCTGGAGGACCCAGCTGCAGGGACAGACACTCCAACCCGGTCCAATCTCCTTACTTGCACATTCACTCCTTTTAAAGCAGCTTGAAACCAATGAAATAAGGGCTTTACCAATAAAGAGTGAAGAGGAGAATAGAATTTTGTGTTGCAGATCATTTTGTTGGCTCAATATCTTTCTCAACACACAAGCCGTAGGCTGTGTAAGTGGAGATGAACAACTCATTCGTCTCATAATGAATCTTCAGCCCGAAACTTCGCAAGCTGGAGCGACAGGGGCTTGAAGGTTGGGTACAGTTGCATCTTCAGGGCAGTGGGAGGGAAGGTGGCTGACAATGGAGCTGAGGAGGACAGGTTGAAGTTTGTGAAGGCACGCAGGTGCCGGGGAGGACAGGTTGAATTTGGTGAGGGCACGCAGGTGCCAGGTGCCATGACTGATTTCTGAGCCCAGGATGCTCTGCCGCCATTTCTCATATCCCCAGAGAAGACCTGAAGGCAGATTTCTTATCTTTCAGTGCCTGGCTAAGAGGGAGGTGAGTCTTGGAAGGGAAAGTTGGTGCACTGTGGGTGAAGGAATGGAAACTTATTCTGTTTGAATTCCTTTTTCATAGCCTGATGTTTGCTTGGGTTTTGAGAACAAAAACCAAAAAGACACAACCCACACCCCCCTGCCCAAACTTGTTTTTATATGTGGTCAGTTTAATTCTTGAAAGAGAGAGAATAAAAAGTACATTTTATAGGATTTATTTTTACCTTTCTAATGCATATGTACATGTATATTTAAGAAAAAAAATTCATCTAGTTGACTTTTTACTTCAATCTGAATAGGATTGAAAGATGAAAGACCACCATGATCCTCTTTGACAAACATGTACACATGTGAGCTCGCTGTTCCTGCACGTCTGATTTATTATGCTAATTGGCTTTGGGCAGCCTCTCACAAACATGTCTATAGGAGGTCCCTAGTGTAATTCTCAGTCTCTTAATTACATAGACTCGTCTTTGGAGTCTGAATAAAATAGGTGAATGAATTTGCCTCCCGTAAACACTGCACTCAGGCACCTGCTGTTGGCTGCACGATGTGTTAAAGCTTCACTACGCCACCCAGGAGGCCGACTAGTTTACTGTGATGGCGCCATCATCTGCAACCCCATGTTCATGCCTTCACATTATCTAAGACGTCGGCACCCAGTGGCCTTCGGACTTTTAGCTTTTCTTTCCTCAGAAAGGTTCTCCACATGGCCATTCTTAGGGGTGGCCCAGCAGCACCCAGTCTCACAGGACTGCCTCAGCCTCCAGGTCCTAGCCTTTTGCATCTGCATGCCATTTCAGCCACCATTGTTCATGGCCAAACTGTGGAACTCATAATGGATTGAATGGCACTAGCGCCAATGTTCTGCTCATTCTCTACAGAAAACACCAACCACAGAGGAAGCAGAATCTAATTAGCTCTTATGTGGTGCAGTCAACAGTAAGAGGGCAGAGCCCTGGTGGTCCCTATATTGGGTTTCCCTGTTAAGAGCTTGCAGGGAAGGCCAGTTGAAATCTTGAATCACTTCATACTATTGTCTTGATATTTGCTGTGACCTGCTAACGGCCTGTAGAGCAGGGTCCCTGTCTTGTTCTGGTTTTCCTTGAGCATAACTGGCTTCCTTGCATGGATTTGGGTGTCCTTGGTTTCTAGAACATTCCTGGGACCTGACTCAAAATCCTGGAAGAAAGGTCTTTGGCTGCGGCCTCCTCCTGGGCTCCGTTGTTCTTCAGGTGAACACAGCTGGGAGCAGAGTGAAGGTGGGGATCGAGAACCAAACAGCCTGTTAAGTGATGTTGACTTTTATGCTATGCTTTTCAGCTTCCAGGGGACCCAAGTGTTCATTCCAAAGGGATTGCTTGAAAAATTTAATCTCAGGGTTTACAAATCAAACCCAAAATACAAGGATTTGCAGGCCCTAAGAAAGCTAGCTCCTCAAATCCTAACTCATAAGAAAACTATTTGCACCAGGATGAGGGTGAACTTATCTCTTGTGATTCATAGTATTTGCCTGAGAACTGAACCACCCTTCAGCTGGAGCTCACTCAAAGGTTGAACTACAGATGGAAGCTTGGGGGATGATTATAAAATCATGACATATAGTGCTTAATGTTCCCAAGAAGGCACTTAATCCCCCATAATGGATCAATCGCTCTTATTCTTCTTGAAGAATTTTTCAAAAAAAAAAAAAAAGAATTTTTCTACTCCTAGAACCAGGTCTGATCCATCACCTAGAATCAGAATGTTCTCTACCTTTGGCAAAGCTAGTTGCAAAGTCTTACTGTTACTTTTTTTTTTTGGCTGTAGACTCAATGTCAACTGCTGCTTATTTCAATTCATGAATCGGCAAATATCTTTGTGTGTGTGTGTGTGTGTGTGAGAGAGAGAGAGTGTGTGTGTGTGTAGGCTTTATTGATGCACTTGTAACTGGAATTCCCTTCTTACATCTTAGACCTCAGCTCTCTGCAGAAAGACCCCTTAAGTAACGGACCAAAAATAACCAGCCCTGTTACTCACTACCACGCCTGTTTTTTTTTTTTTTTTCTTATCATGAGCCATGATGAACTTGTTTGCCTGCTCTTTTTCTACCTCAACCTTCATGAAGACAGAGATTTGCTTTCTTTTTTTTTTTCTTTTTGAGACAGAGTCTTGCTCTGTTGCCCAGGCTGGAGTGCAGTGGCACGATCTTGGCTCACTGCAACCTCTGCCTCCTGGGTTTCAAGCAGTTCTCCTGCCTCCTGGGTTTCAAGCAGTTCTCCTGCCTCAGCCTCCCGAGTAGCTGAGACTACAGGCGCCCACCACCATGCCTGGCTAATTTTTTTGTATTTTTAGTAAGGGCCGGATTTCACCATGTTGACCAGGCTGGTCTGGAACTCCTGACCTGAGGTGATCCACCTGCCTTGGCCTCCAAAAATGCCAGGATTACAGGCATGAGCCATTGTGCCTGGCCGAGATCTGCTTTCTTTATTTTATGTTTAATCCATGTCCAATACATGTGCCTGGCCTAACTCAAAAGCTATTTACTGAATGCACAAAATGTGCATATGAGACATTTCACAAGAAAAGTGGCTTGGTAGGAGTTGGTAAATGAAGAGGCTAGATCTATGAAAGTTCTCACCAAGCAAGGTGGTATCCTCAGAGACAGGACAACTAGGGAAAGACTGGGAGGGTTTCTTCAGGAATGTGAGGAATTTTGTAGATATTTGGAGGTAGCCAGAAAGAAACAGACCCATAGGATACAGGGAACAAGAACACAGAGAAGACAGCCAGGATTGAGAAAGTGGCCAGTGAAGCCACAAGAGCAGGTGCATTTTCACAGGGGTAGAGAGTAAAAAATAACAACCAAAAGCATGGGTGAATGCCAAGACAGCCTCAAGAGAAACAGGCAGGAACCAAGCCCTGGGAAAGTAGCACATCAGGCCTTGGCTTCGGGGACAGAGATAAGCCTGGTTCCGTAAAAGGTCTCATTAAAAAAAACCCAAAAAGCAAAAAACAAAACAAAACAAAACAAAAACAAAAACAAAAAAACGGTGAAATGTTGAACTTTTTTTAAAAAAAATTTTACTTTAAGTTCTGGGATACTTGTGCAGAATGTGCAGGTTTGTTACATAGGTATACGTGTGCCATTGTGGTTTGCTGCACCTATCAACCTGTCATCTAGGTTTTAAGCCCCACATGCGTTAGATATTTGTCCTAATGCTCTCCCACCCTTTGCCCCTCACCCCCCAACAGGCCCCGGTGTGTGATGTTCCCCTCTCTGTGTTCATGTGTTCTCATTGTTCAACTCCCACTTATGAGAGTGTTGAACATTTTATGAGGTTGGATAATATTCCTTCAAAATTTATGTCTACCTGGGACCTCAAAATTGGCCTTTGCACACAGGGTCTTTGCAGATGTAATCAAGCAAAGATGAGGTCATACTGGATTGGGGTGGATCCCCATCTAATGACTGGTGTCCTTATAAGGAGGCCATATGAAGACACAGAAACACAGAAATATGGAACAGAAAGCCATGTGATGACAGAGGCAGAGAGGGGAGCAATACAGCTGCAAGCCAAGAAATGCCAAGGACTGCTGGTATAGGAGTCAAGGGAACTTTCCTTCCACTCTCTGAAGGTGTGATGATTTGAGTCTCTGAAATAAACATCACAGTAGACAGATTAACAAGAGAAAAGGCACACACATTTATTACATGCATAGGCAAGGGGGTCCCACAAAATATGAGACTCAAAGAAGGGCCAGGTGGTTGAAGCTTAGGTAGCATTTTAAGCTACGGAAAGAAATGGGGGCTTGGGGCTTCTGGCAGGGGGGCAGTTGGCAACAGGTTATGGAAGGTGAGAAGAGGAAATATTTAATGTAAATGAAAGGTTGTCTTGTTGGCAGGTTGTCTTTCAGGTAGCAGCACTGAGAAAAAAAAGGGTACACTCTGTTTCAATCTCTGGACTCTGTCTGGGCTGCTAATATGATCTTTCCTATACCTGTCTTTAGGCTGATAAGAAGGCCTCAGAGAAAGCTTCTGCTTGCATCTGCCATTTGGTTTACTGAGGTAGATAGATGTAAATTTCTTTTACAAAAGGATAGCTTTTTAGAGCTATTTCTGTGTCTGCAGCTTCTCTGAATAGCTACCTTGATATATGCCAAAAAAGTATATTTTGGGGTAGCATATTTTGGTATCCCACACTGGCAACCACCAAAAGCTCGGATTCTTCCTTAGAGATTCAGAGGCAGCATGATCCTGCAGACACCTTGAGTTTAGACGTTCAGCCTTCAAAACTGAGAGAAGTAACTTTCTGTTGCTTTAAGCGGATCGGTTTGTGGTACTCTGTTATGGCAGTTCTAGAAAACTAATACAAACATATATTCAATAAAAATTCAGAAGGAGGAAATAGAGGTTTCAAGCAAGGCAATATTTGAAGAATGTATAACTGAGAATTTTCCAGATTAGACAAAAGACAAGAATCATCAAATTTCAAGTCATCAAATTCAGCAAATAAAAATATAAAATTTCCAGTCAAATTTGAATTTGAGATAAGCAAAAAATAATTTTTTAATACAAGTATGTTGTATGCAATATTTGAGTCATAATTACCTAATTCAAATTTAACTCAGCTGCCTGTAACTTGTCTGGCAACCCTACTCAAATTGGACAATCAGAGAGTCCTGAACAGGACACATGAAAATAAACATATGCCTAAATGAATCACCATGAAACTGCTGAGCAGTAATAACAAAGAGAAAAACCTTTAAAAACCACCACAGAAGCCAAAACAATGGATGACAGCAGATTCATCTGTAATGATAACAGAAACCAAAGAGAAATGGAATTAGAAACTCGAAGGGCCAAGGAAGAGCTGTCAAATGCATTCAGATACATTATCATTCAAGAGTAAGGACAAACTAAAATGTCTTATTACATGGCTGGACACAGTGGCTCATGCCTGTAATCCCAGCACTTTGGGAGGCCAAAGCAGGGGAATCGCTTGAGGTCAAGAGTTCAAGACTAGCCTGGCCAACATGGTGAAACCCCATCTCTACCAAAAATACAAAAATTAGTCAGGCGTGGTGGTGCACACTGGTAGTCCCAGCTACTCAGGAGGCTGAGGCAGGAGAATTGCTTGAACCTGGGAGGCAGAGGTTGCAGTGAGCCAAGATTGCACCATTGCATTCTAGCCTGGGTGACAGAGAGAGACTCTGTCTCAAAAAAAAAAAAAAAAAATTATGACAAAGGCAGAATATTTTCCATTCATAGACCTTGATTGGAAGGATTATTGATTGATATATTAGGAAGTAATGCAAGGAGAGAAATTGCTGATCATGTGGTCAAGTTTAAATATCTGCAGGTGGTCTTATAGCGGGCTCCCCAGTGGGGTCAGCCACTTGATATTCATGCCTGTGTACAATCTCTCCTTGAGTGTGGACTTGCTTCTAACATATATAATGCAGCAGAAGTAATGGGAGGTCACTTCTAAGGTTAGGTTATAAAAAGGCTATGGCTTCCATCTTGGCTGCTTGCTCTCTTTCTTCTCCCTCTCCCCTCTCTCTCCTTCCCCACAGTCCCCAACACTCAAATCACTCATGCTGAGGAAAGTTAGCTGCCCTGCTGTGATCAGCCCTGTGGTGAGGCCTACATGGCATGAACAGGAGCTGTGCCCTCAGTCCACCTGCTCACGAGGAACTGGATTTTGCTAAACCACATGAACGAGCTTGGAATCAGGTGCTTCAGCTCCACTTGAGCCTTGAGATGGCTGCAACCCTGGCCAACAGCTTGACCACAGTCTCATGTGAGGCTCTAAGCCAGAAACACCCAGATAAGCAGCTCTCAGGTTTCTGATCCACAGAAACTGACATAATAAATGTTTGTTGTTATAAGCTGCTAAGTTTTGGGGTAATCATTATGCAGCAATAAGTAACTAATACAAATATTTGTAAACAATAGCAATAGCAATGACTAACACTGGATCATGTAACATGAGATATACTGCAAGTGACTAGAGTCAGTATGTTCTAAATTCCTTGTATTATTGATGATAGTAGAGATATCAAGTTATTTTAAAATTTGTTAAGTCAAGAGGTATATATAAGCTTTAAGAATAACCAGTGAAGGAATAAAAATATTACTTCCAAACCAGTGGAGAGGAGGAAAAAAGAGATAAGGAAAACCAGAAATTCAAGATAAGGCAAAAAAGGGAGAAAAATAGAAGCACAGAGTGAAAAGGGCAAATAAGCTGTTAAAAATTAAAAGACATATCTCATATTCCATACATTCTAGAGCTTGTCAGTTTCTCCTTTGCACCACTCAGAGAAACTTCTAAAATACAATCTGCTCATAAATTGTATTCTTTTGAGGAAAGAGCATGTTGACAACAATCAGAACTGATGACGTAATGAAACTTGCTATGGCCAATTTGAAGCTTGGAGTAGAGGAGAATGAATTGTGGATAAAGTCAAGAATTGGCAGCAATACTCTCTAGCTTTGTGACCTTGGGCAAGCATCTTAGTTTCTCATTTGTAAAACAGAGGGTAATTCTTGCCTTAACCTCTTTGCTGGATATTTGTGACACTCATAAAAGAACGAATATGGCCGGGCGCGGTGGCTCACGCCTGTAGTCCCAGCACCTTGGGAGGTCGAGGCGGGCGGATCACGAGGTCAGGAGATCGAGACCATCCTGGCTAGCACGGTGAAACCCCATCTCTACTAAAAATACAAAAAATTAGCCGGGCGAGGTGGTGGGCGCCTGTAGTCCCAGCTACTCGGGAGGCTGAGGCAGGAGAATGGCGTGAACCCAGGAGGCGGAGCTTGCAGTGAGCCGAGATCGCACCACTGCATTCCAGCCTGGGCGACGGAGCGAGACTCTGTCTCAAAAAAAAAAAAAAAAAAAAAAAAAAGAATGAAGTAGACTATAGTTTGGATATAATTTGTTTGTCCCCACCAAGTCATGCTGAAATCTGATCCCTGATGGCACCTCACGGGAGGAAGGTGGGGAAGGTGGGGCCTAACGGGAGGTGCTCGGGTCTTAAGGCAGGTCCCTCACAATGGCTTGGTGCCCTCTTGTAGGTAATGAGGGAGGCCCTGCTCTATCAGTTCTCACAAGAGTTCTCCCAAGAGCTGGTTGTTAAAAACAGCCTGGCACCTTCCCTCCCTCTCTCTTGCTTTCGCTCTCCCCGTGTGACTGCTGCACACCAACTCCCCTTCGGCTTCCGCCGTGGTAGGAAGCAGCCTGAAGCCCTCAACAGAAGAAGATGCTGGTACCACAGTTCCTGTAGAGCCTGCAGGACCATGAGGCAAATAAACCTCCTTTCTTTATAATTACCCAGCCTCAGGTATTCCTCTATAGCAATACAAAAATAGACTAAAACAAGGCACATAGTAAAGTTCCACACAGGTGGCTCACTCCTGCAATGCCAGCAATTTGGGAGGCCGAGGCAGGAGGATTGCTTGAGCCCAGGAGTTCAAGATCAGCCTAGGCAACATAGTCAGACACCATTTTTACTAAAAATTTAAAAATTAGCTGGGCATGGTGGTGCACACCTCTGGTCCCAGCTACTTGGGAGGCTGTGGTGGGGGGATTGCTTGAGCCCAGGAGTTACAGGCTGCAGTGAGCTACAGTTGTGCCACTGCAGTCCACTCCAGCCTGGGCAACAGCGTGAGACCCTGTCTAAAAAAGGAATTTAATAAAATAAATAAATAAATAAAAAGGAGAAGAAGAAGAAAACAAGAAAAGTTTCATTAAAATATTTAAGTAAGTTATCTATAATACAATCTAGTGTTTATTGTTAGGAGCTAAAGAGTAATCTATGATATTTTTCAGTTTCAGTTTTACTGGCAGTAAAATAGCATCCTGGCTATATCAGGCTACCTCAGACCCAGTTTTAAATCAAATGTCATTTTCATCTCTTTGTATCTCAGATTCCCAGGAATTTGCAGTACAAGACTGCAGTTTACTAATTCGTGAGTCATTCATTCATCATTTAATAATCTATCTGGAAAGCATCATTCATTCATCATTTAATAATCTACCTGCAGAGCATGCTAAATCCATGGGGATGGGATGAGGAGGTAAGTGTGAGAAGGGTTCAATTCCCTGCACATGCACACCACTTCCACTAGACCCCTCCTGTCACTGAGGAGGGCCAGGGTGGGGGCTGTGGGGATTTTCTCCCTCACAAAACTTAGAGTTCCTCCTCCCAAGTCTGCGTGTTCCAGGCTGTATAAAAGATCATCAAAGACGCTGGAAACTTGATTTGCTTGTCTATCCACAAGTGCCAGCCTCAGTACATCTTACATTTTCTTAGGCTCTCTTCTTCCCATTAATTGGCTAAATTCCCCTGAGAGTTTATCAAGATGGACTTGTTTGGCAGCTTGTCTTCACACACAGCCCGAAGCAGCCGGTACCTCCGCCTCAACATCCCAGGTCCCATCATAAATAAATCAAACCTGGCTTCTGAATTGCGTTGGTGAGCATAGTTGGCCAGTGCCTGCCTGTGCGGTGGAACCGTTTCTGTGACTGGATGGGCCTCCCAGAAGGAGCTGAAGGGGGCGGGGGAAACTCAAAGAATCCAGACGTTCAGTTAGGGTTGGTGTTCCCGAAGTTCACATCCTATCATCTTGATTCAAAAATTTTTAATGGGCAAAATTGGCTGGAACTACCACTAAAACTCATATATAAGAAACGAATGGTCCAGAAACTCTTTAGTTATAAAATATGAAGAAAAAAATACCTAGAAATTTCGACTTCAAAAAAGTTCATTCTTAGTAGAGGGCTAAGTTCCTCTGAAGATTATAAATGAGGTCGTATATGCAAAATGCATCAAACAATGCCTGGCTCATTGTTAGCACACAAATATAAGCTTTCGGTATTATCAACTTGCTGCTTGCAAATATTTTCTGGACTCACCATATAAAACACACACACGAGTTTTGCTTTTCTTTGTTTCTAATCAAATTTGCAACTTGTTTATAAACACCAAATTCCTATTCGATTTTTAAGGAAATTCCATATCTTTTAGAGAACGTAAGACTTAAGCTTTTTGTTTATTTAAAATAAATAAATTTAAACCAGCTTGTTATGGGGTATAAACTTAGTTGTGATTTTAAATTTGTAATAGCAGAAATAGAAGAAATATAGGACTCGCCTAGTTCATATATGAGTGTATGTGTGGGAGTTAATAGCCAAAGGTTGGGTTTCTTTATGGTAGGATTTCTCTAGAACTTAAAAATCTAATTTCCCTGTTGTAGAGTTAACCCTTAAAATCAACCTGATGCAGAGCAGAAACATAACCACCACGAGGGATGAACCAGTAAGAAGTCGTTGTAACTTCTAAAGGGCTGAGTACAGCCCAGCACTGCGTCTGGGAGAGCACCACTTGAATTGCTCACCCCCGAAACAACGCAGGACATTCATCGGTCAGGCTCATACAAGTTTCCAATCTGCTTGACTGGTATGGCTCTTCCTACAAGCCAGCTCATCGGCATTATAGTCTTGATCAGTTCTTGGTCCCTAAAACGACAGAGTTCCTGAGGCTTCAGGGAAGAGGGTCACATTCTTGACTCCAGTTGCTTCCCCAGGTAGGGCCCAGCCCGGCTACCAGCCGGCTTCTCCAGGCAGCACATTGCACACTCTGGAGCAAGACGGCCCCCAAACTCAACCAGTCATCTTCATGGGTATGCCGTTGGCCGACAAACCCACGTCCCCACCTCTTCTCCAAAGTTCTGATGATTGCAACATTCGCACTTTCACTCAACCTTACCACTTTGGGCTGTGATCCTCTTAGGGCCACAGTAGGTGCAAATCTTAGCCAGATGGGTGTGGCCTCACAGCAAGACTTGGCTACAGCCCCTGTGGCTGCATCTGTCCTTATGACTGAGCTCTTTCCACAGACCATAGGAGCATGTTTCTCCCACTTCAATCAGCAGCTTTCCCCCGGACAGCCTTCCCTTCCACTACTGCCCCCCTACCCCACTGCCCAGGGTTCAATAGTTGCCATTTCCAACTGGTCCATCCAGTGTGCCCTGGAGAGCATTCCCTGGGCCTACCCAATCTTCCAACTTAAGAATGCACTCCAGGGACTGTTGGGGGGTGGAGGGAGGGGGGAGGGGGGAGGGACAGCATTAGGAGATATACCTAATGCTAAATGACGAGTTAAGGGGTGCAGCACACCAACATGGCACATGGATACATATGTAACAAACCTGCACATTGTGCACATGTACCCTAAAACTTAAAATAAAATAAAAAAAAAAGAATGCTCTGCAGGCATCACTCTGGTTGTTCAAGGTGGGGCAGCAAACTTTTATTTACTGGTCATCTGATAACCCTGAACTCTAGCCCAGTGACCTGGAGAAGATGAAAGGCAGCTGCATTGCTCAAGGTGAAAAAGAGACACAGGCTAGCAGAAAGACACACAGTGAATAACACCATCAAAGGAACGGATGCATTGGGAAGAGGAGAGATGGCGATGCCAGCCAGATGTGGCCATAGGTTGGTGTTTCCTCTGGCCAGCAGTTCCAATGACACCTCCTCCTGAGGGCTTTCCAGGGTGCCCAAATTGAATAATGCCATCCTCTGAGCTCCTCTCATACCTCTGTCCATTTTCAGAGGCTGCACACATTATGTGGTTTTGGAATTGATTTGTTTTTCTGCCCACAGCAGCCTCCAGTCTCTCAGGGCATTGGGGCCTGTTCCTGGTATATCCTTCTACTCCAAATGCCAAGCACAGTGCTTGGAACATGGTGGCAGATCTTTAAAATTGTATTTCTTTCTTCTTCTTTTTTTTTGAGACAGAATCTCACTCTGTTGCCCTGGCTGGAGTGCAGTGGCATGATCTTGGCTCCCTGCAACCTCTGCCTCCCAGGTTCAAACGATTCCCCTGCCTCGGCCTCCCGAGTAGCTGGGACTACCGGCGTGTGCCACCAAGCCCAGCTAATTTTTGTATTTTTAGTAGTGATGGGGTTTCAGGCCTGCTAGGGACCCCTAGAATTGTCCTGCTGCAGGGCATAGATTCCCTGTATTCCTCAACTTCCCCCACCACTCGAGGAGTTTCTCGAACTCCTGACCTCGTGGTCCGCCCGCCTTGGTCTCCCACACTGCTGGGATTACAGGCCTGAGCCACCGCGCCTGGCCTAAAATTGTGTTTCATTGAGTGAAATCTGTTCCTAAGGAATCGCTTTCCAATGAGATCGGCCGGGCAGTCCTTCCTTCAGACTCTCCCTGACCCCATTCCACATACGAGGCTTCCCTCTGACAATATCTGACTTCCCCTTGCTCCTGGAAGGAGCTTAGGGAGGGACATCAATTCATTATGAGGCTGGCTTTTCTCAGCCTCACGGAACCACGGGCCTACTTATGCCACCTTGGTGTTTCCCTGAGAAGATATGCTTGGGCTCGACCTGTCTGTGCTTTTCTAACTCCCTTAGGCTTCCTCGGGTTGGGTAAGGCATTCTCCATTTCGGTTGAATTTTTAAAGTTTACTAGTCAAAAGTATCACTTACCAGGTCCCCAAATGGTCTAGGCAAATACATGTTCACAGTAGCCACTGTCTTCTAGGAAAAATTCTCCTAAAGTATTATTAAAAATCTGCTCCTTGCTGAGTAATCACTTGCTTTGTCTTTCCCCTTCTCGTCGTTGTTTACTGTGCTCCGAATGTTTGCCAAAGGCGCAGGTGGGAGTCGTTCTGCGGCACGGGAGGCTTATTATTCACATGCATTTCCACCGTGCAGTTGAGAACTGATGACATCACAGCAGTGATATCTCTGTGGTTTCTATGAGCAGAACGGATGGAAGCGATACACCAAGCTCATCAAACCAGACCCAGGCAAATGCGGCCCTCAGGTCATCACAGGCAGCTCTCTTCTGCTGGTGTCTGCAAAGCATTCTAAGAGCCTGGCTTGAAAATGCTTAAAAGCGCCAGGTGTATGTTTTCAGAACAAAATTAATCCACCCAGTCTGCACAAACAGCTCCAAGATCTTCTGCGGTATAATTGACATATAAGTCACCATCATAAAAGTGAATCAGCCATGTCCCTGAAACACAGTGGGAGATGAGGTGCTAACTTCTTGAAGCGGCTGCATGAGTTTCCTTTGGCTGCTGTAACAAATCATCATGTCAGTGGCTTAAACAACCTGAATCTATTAAAAGTCTAACACAGGTGTCACTGAGCTAGAATTGAGGTGTCAGCAGGCCTGTGTTCCTTCTGAAGAATGCAGGGGAGAAGGTGTTTCCTTATCTTTTCCAGCTTCTAGGAGGCACCCACCTATTTTGGCTCGGGGCCCCTCTTCCACCTTCAAAGCCAGCAATGGTGCCTTCCCCTGCCTTCCTTCCAGAGCCCCCTCTCCCTCTCCAGTTCTGCTGCCCTCTAATCCTTGTAGGATCCTTAAACATTGGGCCCATTTGGACAATTCAGAATAATCTCTCTGTTTTAAAGTCAATTCGTAGCTTTAATTTTATCCACAGCATTAATTTCCCTTTCCATGTAATGTAACACACTCAGAGATTTTAGGGCCTGTGACAGGAACCCCTCTAGGGGGCTATTTTTCTGCGGACCAGTGGTGCCCTGCTTATCCAGGGATGTATCTCGCCATTGCCCAGCAGTGCTGGAGCCAGGTTGCAGGTGCCAGTTTGCCTGGAAGGTGAAGAAGGTGTTTGCATCTGGACCTGGCCTCGGCACTTGCCAGTATGTACCCTTGGGAAAGTCACTGCTCTTCCTCATGTGTTAGTTTGGATTCCCAGGGTTTGGGGCACAAGGCATTTATTTTGGAAGTGATTTCAGGAAGCACTGTGAGGGTGTGGGGACATTCGTCAGGGCAGGAAGCTAAAAAGGAATGAGCTATGAGTAGGTGGCCACTGTGGGCAGTGGGGCTCAGACCTTTTAGGGACCCTCAGAATTGTCCTGCTGCAGGGCACAAATGCCCAGTATTCCTCAACCACCCCCCACCCCCTAGTCCCGCTCAATGACTGAGAGCTGCTCCTGGAACCCCTGTCCTGCCCTGGTGTGGGTCGAGCCTGCTCCCAGGGCCAGAGGACATCCTGAGGCAAAAAGTGACACAGGAAACTGTCCCCAGTCAGCAGGCGGCTCTGGGCAAGCCAAGTAGACGTGGACGGGGCACGGCTAGCAATTGCCACATTCTCTGAGCCTCAGTTTCCTCAGCTGTAAACATAGGAGGATAATGATACTTGTACCTACACTGAGGTCATTGTGAAGATCAACTGGGACAATACAAGCTCATTAATTAGCACAGTACCTGGCACACACTCGGCACCCAAGCCGTGCCATGGTTATTATTCTATCGGCTCCCTGGCTGTGCAGCCCACGATGAGTCACCTTGTCCTCTCCTGCTCTGTTTCTTCACCTGTGACCTGACAGAGTTTATTCATTCATGCTTCCCATCCTTGGGGAGTCAGGCACAGTGTGAGAAGCTAGGACACTGAGTGACACAGCAGACACCATCCTCGCTCACGTGGCCCTTCCAAGCCCGCTCTGAGAGACAGAGGGCAGCCAAACAATCCTACAAGTAACAAGAAGATGAAGCTGGAAAGGCGCTGAGAGAGAGGGGTACACGATGTCGGGGGACATGCCAGGGTGGGAACGGTGGGGAGAGTTGGGGGGCTTCTGTTATCAAGTCGAGGCTGCTTGAGAGCCTGAGAGAGGGATCCCCGAGGACGAAAGAGGAAGGAGAGCTCTTCGGGCAGCAGCAACACGTGCAGAGGACCTGGGGCTGGAAGGAGCCAAGTGAATTCAATAAACTGCACCAAGGAAGGGGTGGTGTGGCTTGAGCAAGAAGGGCAGGGAGGGGCGGGCACAGGGTGGGTCGAGGAGCAGTCAAGGGCCTGGCATCTCAGGTCAAGATCAGTCTTATCCAAGGAACCACGAGAAGTCAGTAAAGTTGGACTTAAGTTCTGGAAGGATCCTTCCAGCTCCAAATTGTAGTGGGTAACATAACATCTAAACACCTGCCTATAATGCAAGACAGAGGAAGGGATGCTTTGCTTCATTTTGTAATTAAACTTAGATTATTTTGCCAGCTATTCTAATCATTTCTTTAATCATTTCTTGCCTAGCTCAAAGCCCTGGAATGATCTGAAATCAATCAGCCAATCAATCTTTTCCTTTTAAAAGATACAAGAAAGCAGACAGCAGAGTCTCCTATTCAACGTTTAGCTCACCATTTGCTGGGCAGCAACTCACGTGTGAACATTCATAACTTCACCATGGGTTGGAGAGGCTCCGTTGATGGGACAGAGCAGCCCCACGGGCACGGACTGTCTTCGTGCCGTCTTATTTCTGACCCTGTGCTACAGCCGGGGCGCCTGTGTGTTGTGTTCGGTCAGGCAGGTCCATTATCTTTGTCCCAGTTCAATTCAATTTCAGTCAAGTCCATAACCTTTAACTAAGCAGCCTACTATTGTAGGGTCACAGTGCCTTTCCACAGGGCCTGGGAACTCAGACCAAACCACAGCTTTCCCTTACATCCTGGTGGCTTCTCAAGAACGTTCTGGCCAGATGGTAAGGAGAGCTGTTTACTCATTATAATCCCCATGACCATCAGGTGAACAATCTGGAAAGACCCCTGCAGGCCAGAAGGAAGGGGAGCTCCTCATGGGTCAATGTATGCAGCCAACATGGCAGTCCACAGCTCCAAGCTGGACCTCTGAGTCCTCTGGTGTGCTTTGTGGACATACCAAGAAGGCACTGGTGCTACGGATGAAATGGACAACATAGTGTTAGGGGCTGCCTGTTTGTGCCCCAACATCACATTCCTATGTTAAAGCTCTCATGAATCTCCAGTGTCATGCTAGATAGAGATGGGGACTTTGGGAGGTAATTGGGTTTAGATGAGGTCATGAGAGTGGGGTCCCTATGATGATATTAGTATCCTTATAAGAAGAGGAAGAGGGACCAGAACTGTCCTGCCCTTTCTTCTGTGTGAAGACACAGCCAGAAGCCAGGAAGAGAGCCCTCGCCAGGAACTCTATCTGCTGGTGCCTTGATCCTGGACTTCCAGCCTCCAGGACTGTGAGCAATAAAGGTCTGCTGTTGAGTCACCCAGTCTATGGCATTTTGTTATAACAGTCTGAGCTGACTCATACATATGGATACACACATCTGCTGGGATTCTTCTGCTAGATGGGATTACGTTTTATTAGAGAGGCTGATTCTGCTATGGCTCAACTTTGTGATCTTTCTTCTGTGGCTGCCTGTTATCCCTGTGAGCTGGAGGTAACAGGGTCTGTGAGACAAACGCAGAATCAGGCTTGTTAGGGCAGTCAGTGTTCTCAGTCCCCCAACACTAGGGCTACCTCTCCATCAGTACCTTCAAGGGAATACAGTTTGGGATACAACCATGGCCAGCCTGCCCTGCCGAGCTTATGGATGCTGACCTTGGCCTTCCACTGCCGTCTTCCAGGATGGCTCTCTGAAAAGGAGCAAGGGCTGAGGTTGCCAGTGAGTGGCATGTGCCGTGCAGGGGACACTGGAGTTCCTTGGGTATTGTGGGAGTTTCTCAGGACACCCTTCCCCTTCTGCAGTATTGCTGGTGACCTCCCATGGTCCTGAGCTGTTCACACGTGGGGTGGCAGCCACTGCAGCCATGAAAGGGACTGAGCGTGACAGGGCTATCACTTTCTGAACCAGAGCGGCATCTTCCAGAGATTCCGGAGGATGAGACTCACTGGAAAATCTCTCTAAGTCAAAATATTTCCTGTCCCCAGGCCCCAATCCAGACCAACTGTAAAACCTGATAATGTGCACGTTTAACAAGCATCCAGGAGACACATAGAAGCAGGGGCGTTTTGGAAACACCAATTGGGCATCCCTTCACATCAACCTTTCCACATTTGCAGCTACACATCCTTTATAAAACTCCTTTATTTCTATCCAAAGCAGCCCAGAGCTCCATAGGCCTGAAGTCAGGCCTGGATTTTCCGGCTGTCACCCACACAAGCCTCTCTGGGACTTACTGAAGGGGATACTGGTGTGTCCTCCTGGAGGAAATCATTCTCTGATGTCTGTGCTCCCAGGAGTTTAGGGGACCCTGACTCTGCCTATGGCCTTTCAGGTCCCCATCCTGTCCTATGATAGAGGGTTCTGCTTCTTCTCACCACTGCCCTTCCCCACTCCCCTGTACCCTACCCACCGCTCACTTTCTTCCTGTAGCTTTGCTCTACCACTGCCTCAGCTATTAGGTGGCCTACATTGAAAATAAGTGCATGTTCTGGGCACTGGGCATACCAAGAGGATGCATGCCAACCGCGGAGCTCCTGCTGCTCCAGGGAAGACAGGCACATAGCAACAGGCCAGGACTCTACAGGACAGAACAGGCAGGCCCAGGGGCACATGGCAACTACTCATCCTATTTGGGAAGGAAAGGGATGGGGAAGATCCAGAGGCCTGACATTGAATTTGTTTGGGGGACATAGTTGCTAGTAATGTTCAATTATTCTAAACTTTACTTGTTTGCAACCATATGCAGTAAGTGCCTATGCTTTGCCAAGCCATGAGATAAGGAGACAGAGACAAACGAGATACTATCCTGGAGGGACTTACAGGCTAGAAAGGGAGAGAGACTCACCTGGAGGGACTTACAGGCTAGAGAGGGAGAGAGACTCAGACAGAGAGCATCTCTGTGAGATGTAGTGAGGGCCCTGATGGGCATGTGAGCAGGTCCTTGGACACCTGAGGGGCTGTGCTGAGGTCTGCCTTGACTCTTCCCTGAGAGGATGTTCATTCTTTCAGGGAAGGCAACTCATCATGCATTGTCTTGGTTCCCTCTCAGTATCCTGAGACAATTACTATGCCCAAAGGAAAGGTGGAAGACACTCATATTAAATATGGCACTCACCTGAAAGATTTATAAATGAACATTTGGGAAGGAATGGATATCTTTTGATGTAAATTTTTGATTCCTAGCTTCTAAGTACCCTCAGAATTATTAAAACATAGATTCTACAAGTTGTACTCACAATGAATTAGCTTTAGATTTGAGCTGCTGACAGAGTAATGACAGAGAATAGTTAAAACAGGTTTGTCTGGTCATAAATATTTTACTTGCTAGGCTCAGCAAGCTGCGGGCAGACACTTGCCCTCATAAGTAAGTATCGATTAAATTCTAGTCTGGAATCAGGACGCATAATTGATGGTTTGATGATTTGAGAAATCACACTCTGCAAATGAAAACAGACATTACTTGAGTCACACTGAAGGAGGTACTTATTTTATACCAAAACTCAAGGGGAAGCAGGGTTGTCATATGAGTCAGTTAGACACAAAGGTCACATTGGAGAGTCTGGCAGAATGGGTCCTCATGACCGCACAGAAACATAGAATTCTCCCTGAGAAGCATAGAATTTTAGAGCTGGAAGTTTCCTTGGGCTCATCCAGTCTAGCTTCATGCTAAGACATGCATCATTCTCTAATACCCAACTGATGACCGTCCATTTGTGAACACTTCCGTTCTTAAGATTTTTATTTCTGGATGGGACAGCAGAAGGCAAACCCTAAACAAGCACATATCAAACTTAGACTTTTTAGTCTACATCTTCACACATCCCCTCACTCATCAAATAACCATCGCACAAAGAAAGTCTATTGCCAGCAGTCCATAGTGACTTAGCTGAAAGAATTTTTCTGTTGGCACTCAATAGGGTACAAATTCAGGATATTTCAAGACTAATAATGAAGTCGTAGATCCAGTGAAACACGTTCTGTCTTTCAGCTCTCCTTTTTTGGTTTCACAAGAATACAGTTTTGGGGAGGAAACCTGGTATGGAGTCTACACAGACTCAGAAGCCAGGGACGAGACACTGTGATGGTCTGAGCTTGAGCAAGACTTGTGGGTCAGGAGGAAACTAGCCTGGTGTCAGTGCATTGACACCCACAGGGAATTAGGTGACCAAACAAGGTCTCTCTGAGTTTGGCCAGGTACCGCCTGCCTGTGGCCTCCTAGGTAATCTGGGGCCTGTGTCTCAGCCACACACTAATAATATTTTTGTTCTCTCTCTCTCTCTCTCCCTTTTTTTTTTTTTTTTCTGACAGAGTTTCACTCTTGTTGCCTGGGCTGGAGTGCAATGGCGCAACCTCGGCTCACCCCCACCTCCGCCTCCCAGGTTCAAGCAATTGTCCTGCCTCAGCCTCCCGAGTAGCTGGGATTACAGGTGCCCACCACCATGCCCAGCTAATTTTTTGTATTTTTAGCAGAGACAGGGTTTCACCATGTTGGCCAGGCTGGTCTTGAACTCCTGATCTCAGGTGATCCACGCAGCTCGGCCTCCCAAAGCGCTGGGATTACAGGCATGAGCCACCGCACCCGGCCTTGTTCTCTTTATATCAGCAGCATCAAGAGTGATGAGGGGTCCTTCTCTTAAGGCTGTGCTAAACTCTACAGCACAACTCTACTTCAGCAACCATATGTAGCTGAATTGGGAAAAGATAAGATGCCAACTGTGTAGTAACAGAGGCCACTGGTCATGGTGATTTCCGGGACAGAACTCTGGAGAAGCCACCCTACTCAGGGATCAATTTCAAGGTCCCAGGGAAACACCCAGCTCTAGAATTCTATGCTTCAGTGCAGTTGCAGGGACCCATTCTGCCAGATTCTCCAATGCGACCTTTGCATCTGACTCGTAGGGCAACCCTGCTTCCCCTAGAGTTTTGGCACAACACAGGTGCGTCCTTCAATGTTACACAGTGATTCTGTCTTCATTTGCAGAGTGTGATTTCTCAAATCATCAATCCATCAATGATGTGTCCTGATTCGAGACTAGTGCTCTCATAGAACAAACAGGGATAATTTGCACCTTGCCAGGCTGTGCACAGAGTCTTGAGTGTAGGGCCTAAAAGAGAAGTTCAGTTTCCCTGGGCGATCTGAGCCTGCATTCAAGGTTGTAGAATCATCAGAAGCCAGGAGGGCCTTGACCACCTCCAGACAAACACTGGGCAGATGCTCAGCCTGCTTTGAGGAATTAAAAAACAAATTCTCCTGTGGATGAGGCTTCAAGCCACTTGGAAGAATGCAAAGGGGCCATTCCAGGGAGAACATTGCGGCACCTGTGCTGTTGTCTAGAGGCCACCTCACTGCTCTCAAGAGATACCAGTGAGCAGATCTGCGGGCAAAGGCAGTGTCATTACCTGCCATGGAAACCTAAGCCTAGGGCCAGCTATGTAATTTGTGGGGCCAGGGGAAAAGTAAAAACATGAGGCCCTTGTTTGAAAGTTATTAAGAATTTTGAGAGAGCAACAGAGCAAAACGCTAAACTCAGCATGTAAGCCTGCATTTGTTTCCTAGGGCTGCTATAACCAATTACCACAAACAGGGCCACTTCAGACAACAGAAACATATAGTCTCATGACTCTGGATCCCAGAAATCCAAAATCAATGAGTTGGCAGTGTTGGCCTCTTCTGCAGGCTCTGCAGAAGAATCTGTTCCATGCTTCTCTCCTAGTGTCTGGTGGCTGCTGGCATCCTTGGTTTCCTTGGCTGGCGGCTGCGTCACTCTGATATCTACCTCCTTTTTTCTTTCTGTTGCCCAGGCTGGAGTGTAGTGGTGTGATCTTGGCCCACTGCAACCTCTGCTTCCCGGGTTCAAGCAATTCTCCTGCCTCAGCCTCCTGAGTAGCTGAGATTACAGGTGCCCATCACCGCACCTGGCTAATTTTTGTATTTTTAGTAGAGATGGGGGTTTCACCAAGTTGGCCAGGCTGGTCTCAGACTCCTGACCTCAGGTGATCTGTTCCCCTTGGCCTCCCAAAGGGCTGGGATTACAGGCATGAGCCACTGTGCCCAGCCTCTACCTCCATTTTTATATTGCTTTTCTCTGTGTGTGGTTTTGTGTCTCAAATCTTTCTGTCCTGTGTTTTGTGAGATCTCAGTCATTGACTTTAGAGCCCACTCCAACTCCAGGATGATCTCATCTCAAGGTCCTTAATTTAGTTATGTCTGCAAAGATCCTATTTCCAAATAAGGTCACATCCAAGGTACTGAGAGTCAGGACAGAGACATATCTTTTTGGGGGCCACCATTGAATCCATTGCATGGTCCTTCTGGGCACAATGATCTGGGCACCTGCACAGGTTGCACGCCCATGAAGTGGGCACTGCCTAAGTCCCTGGAAATCTCAGCTCCACACAGAGGATTAGAGCAGAGGCCATCCCGGGAGTCCCTTATTTCCAGCCAATTACCTCTTGTAGAATCAATTTCTTCTCTACAGCCCCAGCCCGTGGCCTTTTCAGGCAACATGGGTCTAGCAGCCATCAGGGAAGGTCTGTGGTTGCCTGGATCCCAGTGGGCCTGACAAGCCAGGACAACACAGGCTCATACCCCACCAAAGGGAGGACCCCCATCTCTCCCTGGAGGCTGCTCTTCTTGTAGGACAGAGGGTGCATTGCTGGTTTCTTCATTATGACACATGCCCTCTCATCCATTATGTTACTAAGCCACCCTGGCCCAGGAAACCCTAGGCTTGAAATTACCCCAAGAGTCTGAAGAGAGGCCTTTCTGAGGTAGTGCCACTCCCATCCAGAGCCTCTTTGCTCTGGGCTTCCTCTGCCTCCATATCTGGTCACCTGTACCTAACGTGAAGCTGCTGTAACAAACTGCCACAAGCTGATTGGCTTGAGACAGCACAGACTTATTATCTTACGATGCTGAAGGTCAGATGTCCCCAAGTCAGTCTCACTGGGCTAAAACCAAGATGGCAGCAGGGTTGGACCCCCCCCACCCCCGACCCAGAGCCCCTTACCCCTGAGCTCTGGGCATGCCTGCCTGATGCACCAATACCAGGGGAAGCAGCATGGAGATTGTTCCACTCTCAGTGCACCACCCTCCTTCCCACAGGCTCCGGCGCACCCTCCGGCAGCACCCTGCCTATCTGCCAGCCTTCATGCATGGTTGCACTCCGCAGACGCCCTGGCCACCGGCTGTCATCCAGCTGATCCCCAGCTGGTACTCACTGGGGCCACCATGCTGCTTGTTACTGTTGAAATCCATCCATGCCAAGTTGGCCAGTAGCCCCTGCCTGATGCCCCTGCTCCTACTCAGGGACCTTGGTAGGACCTAGCAACCGCAGAGGTAACACCTGGCCATGCGGAGGTCTCCAGACCCTGCCCCAGTGGCACAGGTGACCTCTGCTTGGATTGGCTGACTCCTGCGGTGGGCAGACGAATGGCTCCTGAGGATGCCATTAGGCCATCCTTGTGCTGCTGTAAAGAAATTCTTGAGGCTGAATCATTTATAAAGAAAAGAAGTTTAATTGGCTCACTGTTCTGCAGACCATACAGGAAGCACAGTGCCAGCATCTGCTTGGCTTCTGGGGAGGCCCAGGAAGCTTCCAATGATGGCGAAGGTGAAGGGGGAGCAGGTGTCTCACATGGCAGGAATGGGAGCGAGAGAGAGAGAGTGGGGGAGGCGCCACATGCTTTGAACAACCAGATCTCCTGTGAACTCACTCACGACCAAGGGGATGGCCCAGGCCACTCATGAGGGACTCTCACCTGTGATCCAAACACCACCCACCAGGCTCCACCTCCAACACTGGGGGTCACATTTCAACATGAGATTTGGGTGGAGACAAACATCCAAACTGTAGTAACATCCTAATCCCCAGAACCTGTGAAGATGTGGGCTTACATGGCAGTGTCTTACCCTGGAGGTGATCCTGGACTCTCTGGGGGTAGGGAGCAATGTGGTCACCAAGGTCCTTATGAGAGGCAAGAGGGTCGGGGTCGGAGAAGCGGATGTGACAATGGAAGCAGAAGTTGGATTAGAGGAAGGAGCCAGGAGTCAAGGTTGCAGGTGATTCCTAGGGCTGGAAAGGATGTAGAATGAATGCTGCCCTGGAGCCTCCAGAAGGAACCAGCCCTGCTGCCATCTTGGTTTTAGCCCAGTGAGACTGACTTGGGGACATCTGACCTTCAGCGTCCTGAGATAATAAGTACATGCTGTCTCAAGCCAATCGGCTTGTGGCAGTTTGTTACAGCAGCAACAGGGAATGAATACAATGCCCACGCCATACCTGTTGTTAAACATTTTGAATATCACCCCCGTTCTCATCCGTTCATTCCCAACAGGCCCTCCCATGGGAACCCTGAGCCTGTGCCTGGAAGATCATCTGGCATTGGCCAAAGCAGCACCAGGGCAAATTAAGAGAAAAGATGCAGTGTCAAATATACTTGAGTTCAAATCCCAGGGGAAGTCACAGACCCTCTCCAAGCCTCAGCGCTTCATCTGTCAAAGCAGATAATAATTCCTATCTGCACTATGTATTTTCTAGTTCCCTCCCCTTTTCTTGTTCTAAGAGGCCCAACTTCCACAGGGTGGGCACATGCGCTAGATGGGCCACTCTCTGGCCACAGGACTCAGCCCAGCACTGGCCCCTGCATACAAGCAGGACATACGAGTCTTTATCTAGAATTTTTTAAAGTGGACAGTTGAAGAGCTCTCGTGATAGGAGGGGAAGTTGTGTGCTTTTTCACTATATGAAGACCTTTCCACTGCAAAATGAGAAAAAAGGCAACATCTAGAAGGGAGCAGAGGTGGGGGTGTGTGCTGATGGTGACCTACTCCTGCTTCCTAGTCCCCAGGCCTCTTGGGATGCTTCAGTTTCTGTAATTCTCCTCCAATTCTCTGAGCAACCCCACCGTACTTCCAATCATTCCCTATTTTGAATTTGACCTACTTTGGTTTTCGTAACTGAGAAACCTGACTCATATACTGCCTCCCGGGCCTGAGGCAAAGATGAAATGAAATAAAAATACAAAGTGTTTGGCAAGTTCTTGAACATAATATGGCCTCAATAAATGATGGCTCTTATTATTATTACACTAAACTTCCTGGGGATTCCCTGACACATTTGCGCCTTGGAGAGTTCTGACATCAGCAGATTTCAAAGGCTCCTTAGCGTCTACTCGTCTCTTCTTGCCCTCCTCAAGGCCAGGCCTCCAAGCCTGCTGGTCTCAGTGTTGCCCCATGGCCCAGTCCTACTGCCAACCCCAAGTGATCCCAGAACCTTCCTGCCCATACCACCATTCTCTCCTGCTCCAGCCTCTGCCTTCTTGCTAGTGACCTTGATCATGGACATGTGGCCTGCCAGGATGACCTCAGGCCAGATGCTGAGTTAGCAGCAGGTGCTCCCAGGGTCCACAAAGAAGCCACAAGTAACCTCCCGCAGCTTCCCGTCTGGGGAATACCCACTATCTTTAGGACTGAATAAGAAAGACCATTGTCAGCATCCTACTAGAACAGAGGTTCAGGTTTCTAGGAAGCTTATATGATCAGAAACCCACAGCAGCACAGGAAGGACACTAGAGATATTTATTGATTAGGAAGGCGAATGGCGAGGGTCTATGCTCAATGTTCAACTATTGGGAGAGAATCAAATTGGGTCAAGTGCATATGGCATCCATCTTCACACACATTTTCCTTTTGTCAATCATCTTTCATAATTGTGTTATAACAAGTGAAATTAAATTAGAAAAACTTGCAATGATATAATGAAGTCCATTCTGTTCCAATTTCAGTGAGTAAACTGTGACATGGCACCCCCAGGAAGATCAAGTGTGGGCCCCACACACCTTCTGTTCCTGGGAGTTCAGCTACTTTGAGCAAAATGCTTCCTGACAAGGGTGTCAGGTGGGCCGCCCATTTCACACCCCCAGAGGGTCAAGGCAGTCTGCCTTGTGTCCCTCCACTTGGGGAATAAGTTCTCTGGCTTCCCATCAGATGTTGGTGCTTCAAATTGGATTCCAAAAACCACAAACACACATACTAACAAAAACAAAAAGAGGCCGGGTGCAGTGGCTCATGCCTGTAATCCCAGCAATTTGGGAGGCTGAGGCGGGTGGATCACTTGAGGTCAGGAGTTCAAAATCAGCCAGGCCAACATGGTGAAACCCCATCTGTGCTAAAAATACAAAAACTTAGCTGGGTGTGGTGGCATGTGCCTGTAATCCCAGCTACTTGGGAGGTTGAGGCAGGAGAATCCTTGAACCTGGGAGGCGGAGGTCGCAGTGAGACGAGATTGTACCATTGCACTGCAGCCTGGGCAAAAAAGCCAGACTCTGTCTCAAAAAAAAAAAAAAAAAAAAAGGAGAGAGAGAGAGAGAGAGACAGCCACCACAGCAGTGTGCTGCTCCTCAGGCAGAGTGCGTGTTAAGACAAGGTCCTCTCCCAAAGGCTCACAGGATGACACCTTGTCCATACTGCATCCGGATACAGTTGGCCTTCCGTATCCTCCTGCTCCATATCTGAGGATTCAACCAACTGCATATCAAAAATATTTGGGAATAAGAAACAATACAAATAACAATATAATAATTAAAGTAATGCAAATAAATAATACAGTATAACAACTTACATTGTACTCAGCATTATAAGGCATCTAGAGATGATTCCTTATAATACAGGAGGATGTGTGTAGGTTATCTGCAAATACTACAACATTTTATATAAGGGACAAGGCTCTGCAGATTTTGGTATCCGAGGGGTTGTCCTGGGACCAGCTCCCTGTCGATACTGAGGGATGACTGTAATTTACAATGAGAGATACATAGAATGGGCTTGAGCCAGATGGTGTCCTCCCAGCTTACAAAGCTCTGAGAATATTTCAATAAGTTGTGTGGGGGTATGCCTCTTCTCATTGGCTTCTGTAAGGGGTGGAGTGGTGGCCTCCTAAACGGTATGTCCACCCAGAACCTGTGGATGAGACCTTCTTTGGAAAAAACATCTTTGAAGGTGTAATGAAGTTCAGGATCTTGACATGAGGTCATCCTGGATTTAGAACCGGCCCTGAATGCATTGACCAGTGTCCTAGTAAGAGAAAAGAAGGAGAGAGAGAGACAGGGAGAAGGTCAGAGATTGGAGCGATGCCTCTTTAAGCCAAGGAATGCTGAGGGCTGCCGGAAGCCCCCAGGAGCTGGAGAGAGGCCTGGAACAGTGTCTCCCCCAGAACCTCCAGAAGGAATCAGCCGTGACCACACCTTGATTTCAGACTTCTAGTCTCTGGAGCTGTGAGTGGATACATCTCTTGTGATTCTGTTGCTCTGTTGTTGTACCCAACGTGTGGTCATTGCTACCGCAGCCACAGGTAGTGAATGCACCTCCCAAGACAAACTTTCACTGCCCACTGACCCCCAGCACCAGCTTTGATCTTTTTTTTTTTTTTTTTTTTTTTTTTGAGATGGAGTCTCGCTCTGTCACCCAGGCTGGAATGCAGTGGTGCGATCTCGGCTCACTGCAAGCTCCGCCTCCTGGATTCACACCATTCTCCTGCCTCAGCCTCTCCGAGTAGCTGGGACTACAGGCGCCCACCACCACGCCTGGCTAATTTTTTGTATTTTTAGTAGAGACGGGGTTTCACCGTGGTCTCGATCTCCTGACCTCATGATCCGCCTGCCTTGGCCTCCCAAAGTGCTGGGATTACAAGCGTGAGCCACAGCTTTGATCTTAGTCTCATTTGTGGTGGAGTATAACCATACATGCCTGCCAGTGAAACTTAAGATTGAAATAAACTTGATGCTTGCCTGATGCTGACCTTTGAGAGGCATTGCCCTCGATGCCAAAGATTAAGAGGATCTGGAAGTGCCAGTGGGCAGTGCACTGTGTCACAAAAAATAAGAAATAGGCCAGATGTGAGGACTTAGGCCTGTAATCCCAGCACTTTGGGAGGCCAAAGGGGAGGAGCACTTGAGCCCAGGAGTTCAAGACTAGCCTGGGAAAGATGACAAAACTCTGTCTGTGCAAAAAATTAAAAACTTAGCTGGGCATGGTGGCACATGCTTGTAGTCCCAGCTACTCAGGAGGCTGAGGTAGGAGGATGTCTTGAGCCCAGGAAGTCGAGGTGGCCATGAGCTATGATCATGCCACTTCACTCCTGCCTGGACCACAAAGGAACACCTCCACCCCCACACTAAAGAAGAAAAAAAATGTTTTTAAGGTAAGAAATAGAAGTTGGTTGAACAAGACCCCAGAGAACATATGCCCAGAAATTAGAGAAAATTTTGCATGCACAGACTCATTGTCACCAACCGTCTAATAACCAGCAGCTTGCCTGGCATTGTAGGTTCTCGTGGTGGTGGGTGGAGTGGGTAGGTGTTCAACGCTAATCATGCTAAGCTCTGCTGTGTCAACAGATAAACTCTAAAGTCTCAGTGGTGCAACACAGCAGAGGCTTTTGTCTAGCTCACCTCACGGTTGGCTGCAGACTGAGCGGAGTGACTCTAGGAAGAAGGGACTCAGGCTTCCAGGCAGTTCTCATCTCGCCCCTCAGTTATCTTATTTTTTTTAAATTTTTTATTTTTTATCGTTTTTGAGATAGAGCCTCACTCTTGTCACCCAGGCTGGAGCGCAGTGGCACGATCTCTGCTCACTGCAACTTCTGCCTCCTGGGTTCAAGCGATTCTTCTGCCTCAGCCTCCTAAGTAGCTGGGACTACAGGTGCACGCCACCACGCCCAGCTGATTTTTGTATTTTTAGTAGAGACGGGGTTTCGCCATGTTGGCCAGGCTGGTCTCAAACTACTGACCTCAAGTGGTCCATCTGCCTCGACCTCCCAAAGTGCTGGGATTACAGGTGTGAGCCACTGCGCCCAGCCTCCTTCAGTTATCTTAGGATCCATTGCTCTCCACTCCCCTCTCCGGGGGGAATGGAAGCAAATAGAATGGATATTCTCTTGGAACTGTCCTTTTACCCTCTAGTTACATTGGTAAGAGCCAGTGGCATGGTCCCATCTCAATCCATGGGGCTGAGAAAGGGGAGAGACGTGAGTGTGCAGGGGCGCAGGGAGAGTCTGCCTCAGTGGGCGTGGAAGGGTCCAGGAGGGGCTGTGATGTCGGGTGTAGGTACTGACTGCCAGTGTCTCTTGAGACTGCACATCGCCTCGGGTCATGCATGCAGGTATTCCGAGGTCCAAGCATGTTAAGATTCTAAAAAAAAAAAAAAAAAAAAAAAAAAGGTTACGAAAGTCATGGATACTGAGAGATGTCCTTGAAATCTGACAAAACAAGTCTCATGAATATGTGAGGTCACACCAGCAACCAACTGGTATTGCTGTTTCCCTTCCTGCCCCATGTGCTGGCAGGGGCCGTTGCAATATCCACTTCATGAAGGCAGAGCTGTGTATTTTCCAGGTGCTCTCCAGGTGTGGGCATGCATTTCCCTTCTGTAGCGTTCACCCTCTACACCGGGTTCGGCAAGTGTACGTGCGAGGGCAGCCTATCACGCGTTGCATCTGTCTTCTGCAATACTGAAACCATGGCTTCATTCCTTGCTACTCAGACCAGCAGGGTCAGCATCACCAGGCAGCTTGTTAAAAGTACAGAAGTTTGGGCCCCACCTGGGCCTAATAAACAAGACTCGGTGTTTTTTAGCAAGTGCCCCAGGTGAGTCCTATGTGTATTACAGTTTGAGAAGCAAAGATCTGTAGAATGTGTTCATTCCGGAGCAAGTCAGTAAGAACAGTAGATTAATGTCTGACTTGAACGGTGTTGATCATCATCCTAAAAGGGAACCGGGCAGACAAGAGTTAATCTGAGTTTAAGAAGATCCAGACACAAAGACCGATGTGCACAGCAAGGAAGAACAACTTGGAAACTCAAGAACCCTTTTTACAGACTATTGAGTCCTTGGCTGAACTATAATGATGAATGAGTTCCTTATAGGTGTATAAGAGTGTAAATGTGCACACAGGTAGACATTCAAGTGCTTTCATTTGGCAAAGCACCTGCAATCGGAATCAGCATCCTGACTTTACTGTAAGACAAACTGCAAAGTCACAGCCTGCACCAGGGAGTGCTGTTCTGGAATCAGTGCATACTTCTGGGCATGTGAAAACCTAAGATCTGAAAGATGAAAGAAGAAATGTTAGAAATCATTGGTCAATGGCACCAGGCTGGTTTTGTTTTTTGTTTTTTTTTCTCCCAGGCCTGTTCAACCCTTGAGTCTTACCAGAGGAAATCTCTAATGTGATTTAGTACTCAAGGGCCGAACTGTAGCAATTAAAGTGGATAGCAGAAACTCAAACAAGCCCTCATTAATAACTTAATTAAATCTGCCTGGGATATCATTTTCCTTGGCTGTTCAAATTTAGTCGTATAAGAACGGCACTCTTTACTGGGTACAAAAAAGCAAACCGTGATATCACTTATCATTCTCATCAGGCTGGGCTAGAAAGGAATCCATTCCCAAGGATCTTTCAAGATGACAAGTCTTGTCAGATAAGGTACTATGTTTGAGTGGGTTTTTTCTTTTTCAACTTTTTTCTCTTTTTTTGAGACAGAGTCTTGCTCTGTCGCCCAGGCTGGAGTGCAGCGGCATGATCTCGGCTCACCGCAATCCCTGTCTCCTGGGTTCAAGTGATTCCCCTGCCTCAGCCTTCTGAGTAGCTGGGATTACAGGCATGTGCCACCATGCACAGCTAATTTTTGTATTTTTAGTAGAGACAGAGTTTCACCATGTTGGCCAGGCTGGTCTTGAACTCCTGACCTCAGGTGATCCACTAGCCTTGGCCTCCCAAAGTGCTGGGATTACAGGAGTGAGCCACCGCGCCTGACCTCTTTTCCAATTTTAAAACTTGAGATACAATTCACATAATATGAGATTCATGTTTTTAAAAGACAATGTTGTGATTTTGAGTGCATTCACAATGCTGTGTAGTCATCATCACTGTCTAGTTCTAGGACATTTTCATCACCCAGAAAAGAAAGCCTGTACCCACTGCCATCAATCTCTTCCACCCACAACCCCTCCAAGCCCCTGCCCACCACTCATCTACTTTCTGTCTCTCTGATTTGCCTATTGTGGACATTTCCTATAAATGGCATCATACAATATGTGTTCTTTTGTGTCTGGCTTCTTTCACTTAACGTGTTTGCTACATTTACCCATGTTGTAGTGTGTGTCAGTGCCTCATTCCTTTTCATGGCTGAATAATATTCTGCTGTACAGATATACCACATTTTGTTTATCCATTCATTAGTTGATGGACATTTGGGTGCTTCCACTTAGGGACTATTATGAATAATGCTCCATGAACATACATGTACGAGTTTTGCTGTAAACACATGCTTTCAACTCTCTTGGGTGGAGACCTAGGTGAGAGATTGATGGATCCGTTGGTAATTCTGTTTATTTTTTTGAGGAATGGCCAAATTGTTTCCACAGATGCTGCACCATCTAACATCTCATCAGTAATGTATGAGGGTTACCAACGTTTGTTTTCCTGGTTTTTGTTTTTTATTTTAAAATTATGGCCATCCTCAGGGGTGTGAAATGGTGTCTCATTGTGGTTTTATCTGCAATCCGGAAATGACTAATGATGTTGAGCATCTTTTCCTGTGCTTATTGGCCATTTGTATATCTTCTTTGGAGACATGTCTATTCAAATTCTTTGCCCATTTTTAAATTAGGTTGTCTTTGTTGTTGAAGATAGTATTTTTTGTGTCATAATTGGTTCAATTAGCTAAAGGTAAATGATTTTTGTTTATATCACTACCTTTAGCAGAGACATTTTCACCTGGCAAAGTATATGAGACAACCTAATGGCTGTCTTATACGCTGGGTTTCTATTGCCACATCTATAAAAGTTTCCCTTGTGATGAACAGTATCCTATTGAGTTGAACAGGGAGAAATTCAAGATGAGGATTAACTTGATTTGCTCACAAAATGATGTTATAGGCCAGGCAAAGTGCCTCACGCCTATAATCCCAGCACCTTGGGAGGCTGAGGCGGGCAGATCACCTGAGTAGGGAGTTTGAGACCAGCCTGACAACATGGAGAAACTCTGTCTCTACTAAGAATACAAAATTAGCAGGGTGTGGTGGTGCATGCCTGTAACCCCAATTACTTGGGAGGCTGAGGCAAGAGAATCACTTGAACTCTGGAGGTGGAGGTTGCAGTGAGCCAAGATCGCGCCAGTGCACTCCAGCCTGGGCAACAAGAGCAAAACTCCATTTCCAAAAAAAAAAAAAGTTATATTCACTAACATTACTAACAAGAGAAGTGATCTCCATATCTTAGTTTTAGCATTTCCATATAAAACAGTAGAATCTTATTTGCACTTATTTTGGAGCAGATCCTCTAATCTTGTTGAAGAATTAACATCCCACCAAGGTTTAGGGGCTGTCAGAAATGTCACATACGCGGTTCCTTCAGGAGCATCTGTGTCTTGTGATAGGTTATTCTTAGTACTTGCAGCTCTGTGAGGTAGGTCTTATGCACCAATTTAAATATAGGGAAACAGGCTGAGTGAGTGTGTGACAATTTGCTCAGGGTCACACAGCTAATAAGTGACAGGAATGGAATGAAAATATTGTTCATTTATTTAGCATCTTCTATGGATGTGGACTCTGAAAAGTTAAGAAAATTACCCTGGGTCACACAGCAGTTATGAACCTAAGCTACAGTTTGAATGTACACAGGCCTGATTCCAAAACTGCCACCTGCTCTGAGGTTACACTGTCTCTCTTGGCATTTTTGTTAATTCATACCATATTTCTCATTTTAAGTAAAAATCCATCTAAGCATGGTGACATGCATATCTCTGAGTTGTCTCCTCGCTGTGGGATTTGACTTACCTCACTCCTAGTATAGCAGACTTATTTTTCTGCATTCAAATATTTATGCCAATATGTTACATCTCAAGATAGCTTTTTTTTTTTTCTTTTCAGACAGAGTCTCACTCTGTCACCCAGGCTGGAGTGCAATGGTGTGATCTTAGCTCACTGCAACCTCCATCTCCCAGGTTCAAGTGATTCTCCTGCCTCAGCCTTCCGGGTAGCTGGGATTACAGGCATGCACCACCATGTCCGGCTAATTTTTGTATTTTTATTAGAGACAGGGTTTTGACATGTTGGCCAGGCTGGTCTCAAACTCTTGACCTCTGGTGATCCACCCGCCTCGGCCTCCCAAAGTGCTGGGATTATAGGCATGAGCCACCGCTCCCAGCCAATATAGCATTTTAGCACGGATTTTTACCTTGAAACTCAGCTATAAAACATTATGTAATATCAACAAGATGAAAGCTCCCTGTGAACGTAGGAGGCTGAATGGGAAGTGGGTACAGGGCCAGGTGTAATCAGTGAACAGGCAGCTGTCCCCAGTGCATTCTGTGAGGACTTCCCCATAGTTTGTGGTTTCCTGGTGTCTCGAAGCTAATTAAACTTGGAGATTCAGATTCACGACGTCTCAATTCACAGAAATCATGAGTTACGGTTGAATGGCATCCCCTGCAAAAGATATTGAAGTCTTAACTCCTCGTACTGTGAATGAGACCTTATTTGGAAATAGAGTCTTTACAGATGATCAAGTTTAGATGGGGTCACTAGGTGAGCCCTATTCCAACATGATCATGTGCTCACAAAAAGGTGAAATTTGGACACAGAGACCTGCACACAGGGAGAATGTCATGTGAGGGTTGGGGTGATGCTGCCGCAAATAGGAAAACCAAAGACTGCCAGCAAACCACCAGAAGCTGGAGGAGAGGCCTGGAACACACGCCCTGGTGGCCTCAGAAGGAACCAACCCTGCTGACACCTGGGTCTCAGGCTTTCAGCCTCCACAACTAGGTGACAACACAGTTCTGTTGCCAAAGCCCCTCTGTTTGTGGCGTGTTGCCATGGCAGCTCTGGGAAACTAACACACCAACTCACACACCACAATGTCCACGGGTTAATTTGCGGTTAGAGTTGTACCTGCCAAGGGGGCATTTATTTGTGTTTGCTGTCCAGGCTTTCCACCCCACGTAGGAAAACCATGGCAGCCATCGGTGGCCACACTGGCTGTTGAAAGAGTGAGGTCTCTGCTGCCAGCGTCTCTTGGGGTCTCCTGTTTTCCACGCCTTCTTTGGCTGGCCTGGGCCCTGTGGGTGGACACCATCCTTATGTGGATCCACTAACTGCTTTGTCCAGATCTAACTCTGGCCAGGACAGTAGCCTGTCTCTTTAAGTTTCCTTCTTATATACCGATACTCATCCATGACAAATCGACATTACAGTTTGACTCTTACAGGTGAGCCGTATTTTCAGTGGGGAGGGTGTCTTCTGTGGCTTCCAGTTTTTTGATTATTTCTTCTGAAAATCAAGGGTTATTCATCATCCAATACATACTAAATGGTATTTAGGTATTCCTAAGTACCAGGCCCTGTGCTAGGCTCTCGGGATTTAGAAATCAACATGTTGGATAAAACTCTCTGCCTCCGTGGTGCTTTCATTCTAGGAGGGAGTGGTGGGCAGAATAATGGTCCCCCAAATGCTCATGTCTTGATTGCTGAAACCTGTGAATATGTTACCCACAAAGCAGAAAGAATGCTGTGGATGTGATTAAGCTGAGGACCTTGAGGTGGGGAGTTTGTCCTGGATTATTTGGGTGGGCCCGATGTCTTTGTAAGGGTTCTTATAAGAGAAAGGCCAGAGTCAGAGAGAGATTTGAAGGTGCTGTGCGGCTAGCTTTGATGATATTAGGTTGGTTCAAAAGTAATTGCATTTTTTACCATTAGTAACTGCAATTACTTTTGCACCAACCTAATAAAAGGGAGGCCATGAGTCAAGGAACGTGGGCAGCCTCTAGAAGCTGGAGAAGGCGAGGAACAGACTCTCCCCTGGGGCTGCAGAAGGAACAACCTCTGCTGACACCTGGATTTGAGGCCTTCTGATCCCTAGAACTGTAAGAGAATGCATTTGTGTTATTTGGGGCCACTACATTTGTGGCCATTTTTTTCAGGAACAGTGGGAAACTAACACATAGGAGAGACAGACGATGAATAAATCATTGAGGAAAATGCATATTATGTCAGTGGAATTATGTGCCATGGAGAAAAATGATGCAGGGAGGGGAGAGGCAGTGAGGGATGGGAGTTACAATTTAAAATGAGGCTGGGGAAGGCCGGGCCCAGAAGGGGATGTTGGAGCAAAGACTCGAAGGAAAGGAAGGATGGAGCCAGGCAGTCCCTTGGGGGACAAGTGTCCTAGGGAGAGGGAACTGCCAGTGCAAGGACCTCCTGCAGGCTTCCTCGACCTCAGTGCTATTGACATTCTGGGCCAGATCATTGTTTAGGGGGCTGCCCCAGGCATGGTAAGATGTTCAGTGGCATCCTGGCCTCTACCCACCTGATGCCTCTAGCCCCTTACCCTTAGTGGTGACACCCAAGCATGTCTCAGGACATTGCCATTGCACCTGGAGGACAAAGTCACCCATGGTTGACAGCCGCTGCTTTAAAGGGACCGGAGAAACATGGCTGAGGCACGAAATTTTCTGAGGTGCTGGCATGATACAAAGCCAAGGTCTGGCAACCCCCGAGGAATGAATGAATGCTCTGATGCTTGCATTCAGGGAACAGCAGCATCGGCCTCACTGGGAACTTACTAGAAAAGCAGAATCTCATGACACACCCCAGCCCCACCAAGTCAGGATGCGTGATGCAACGGAATCCCCAGGCAGGCAGTAAGTATGTCCGTCAGATTTGAAAGGTGCTGGTTCAGAGATCCCTGTGCGGTCCTTCTCAGCTGCAATGGTGGTGGATGCTGCACCAATTAGGAGTCCATTCATGAGACAGACATCCTGGGGTACCTGCCATGTGCCAGTTTCCAGCTCAGGGCTGTGAAGAGCTGCCTCACGGCAGGTGCACAGGCTCTGAGGTCAGACTGCCTGGGTTCAAATCCTCACTCTGCATAGTAGCACTGTGACCCTGGCAAGGCACCCAGCACCTCCAAGCCTGCTTCTGTATCTCTGTAGTGAGGCTAATGATAAAACTAGTCCTGATTCCATGATGTTTATTATCAGGGTTAAGAAGGATAGCCCATCTAACGTGTCTGGCTCAGTGCTTGGCACTCCAAAAGTGGTCAACCTTTGTTTTTAAGATTATCTATCTGTCTGTCTGTCTATCCAAAGGAGGCAGCTGGTGCAGGCAGGAAGTACATGCCTACCTCACAGTGCTTCAGAGAGGATTAAATGAGATGACTGTCAAGTGCTCAATTCAGCTTCTAATATAAAACAAACACTCCATGAATGGCAGTAATTAATATTATCAGAATAATTTCTTTTGAGAGAATGAGCAGTGGGAAAGGGCTTAACAATGAATGACATTCTCAGCTGTTTACTCTGAATTACACTCTTGTGGCCAGAACGTCCTTGTCTCCTTGGCAGTAATTGTCAAACCAGGATGGGAGTGGTCAGTCCTTCCACTCCCCCAGCCTGGGCCAAGCAAGGCAGGTTTCCATCTGCTTGTGACCTGTTGTCACACACAGAGGGGGTGGAGAGGCTTCTCTCACATGGCAGCTCTTGTGGGGAGCTCTCATTGTTTTTGCAATATCAGGGTTGGTGATGGTGTCTGAAGGATAGCTGAAATCCCAAGCCCTGAGTTCAGGCAGTCCTGGGGTTGGTTATTTCAGCAATTGCATGACATTTTCTAAGACCCAGGTTCCTTTCATATTTCCTTTCTGCCATCCTCAGTGTCTGGGTTAGCTCTCCTCATGGTATCAGGATGGCTGCAGTCACTCCAGGCATCACATCTTCATTTACTGAAATTCAGAGGCAGCAAAGGAGAGCCATATGGTCCCTATGTCTCATTTTCCAATATAAAATTTTTTTTTCCAAAGCCCACCCACTCTCTCTTCTACAAAAAGCCTTTCCTTTCATCCTCATTGGTCAGAATGGCAACATGGTCTATCCTAAGCAAATTGCAGGCAACAGGAATAATTGATTTTATGGTGGATACTAATTTCTCTTAAAGCTGGAGATAGGGTAGCCTTTTCTGAATACATAACCATGAGACAAAAGGTGCCATCCAAGCAAAATCAGGATCCTGCCAGCAAGATGATAACATATTGAACTGTATAGGTTACCTGCAGTATCTCCTTCTGAGGCCTTCACCCCACATCAGACCCTTTAATCTCTGATTCCAGCATCCAATTATCTATACAACCAGATGCAGGAAGAGCAGAATTAAGACACAGCCTGGATTTCAGGGGGAAGTGGTCATTCTCAGTACTTCTGCAGGAAATTCTTAACTCTATGACAGCAACTGGATTGCAGGCAGACCACACATCTCCCTTTAGGTTGATGGAGCCCTGGTTTAGAAACCTGAGCTGGGTCCACACCAAGATTCCCATCCATCCCAGGATTTCTAATCAGTTAAGGCAACTCTTGGGAAGAACTCCATGGAGGGGACCAGTGGGCTGATACACCCAAGAAAGGCTCCAGGAGAGACAGCCAGTTTCAGATAAAGGGGGATTCTGGGATGGCATATCATTAGACACTCAGATAATCCCTGGGCTCTTTGACTCCTGTGTTCCTTATGTGCAAGAGCAGACACCGAGGAGTCAGGCCCCCGAAATATCTGCTGGACATTGAGAATGGGGCGGACCTAGGTGGGGTCACCAGTGTTTGGGATCAGCAGTTTGAGCCATCATGCTGATCAGCTTCTCTAAAACCTGCAAAACTGGCACTGCCTTCAGCAGTCAGGGCAGGAAAGGAAGTGGAGGAGGCTGAGGACATGTGTACAATGAACATCCCTCCCTGCCCCAGGAAATCTCTGAAAGAGTTGGAGAAGGATTTTGAGGTGGGCCGAATTCTTCACGTTGCAGGTACCAGGACCACAGAGTAATACGCTTTGGGAACATACATTGCTTCCAGCTCTACTCCAAGGCTGGTGTGGCTTGCAATGGTGGGTTTGGTTAAATTTGTGACTCTCTCTTTGGTAAAACGATGGATGCTTTGCACTGGAGTCAAGCACCTCACTTGATCATTTAGGCCTGACTCACCTACTAGAATATCAGCCCTCTGAGGACAAGCGCCTTTGCCTATATCACAGTCTCCCCAATATTGTGGGTGTCACAACTGGTTGTCCATACTGTTTTTGGAAGCCTTTTTTATACAATAAATACAGCATCCCAGCACACTTCAAATTACTTAGCAATGCAAATTTTCATTCATGTAATAATGGATTCAAACACATATTTATGAAATAAACTGTTGCAATCATCATTACTTACCATGATGCCTTTTAAATGTTACCATTGTAGTTTTTTTAGTTGTTATGAGGCATAGGCAGTTGAAATTAACTGCACAGTGAGTTAGCGTTTAAGGAAATGGAAACACCCAGGAGTAGCCATGAGAAGAATGAGAATTCTGCAAACCACGGATAGAGGAGGCTTGTTTCCCCCACAGCCACTTACTGGAAACTTCCACTAAAGATTCGATGCCCAGAATCTCGCAAGGAGAGACGTTTTCCCTTAGGAAGTCTCCTTTGGTTTACTCTCCATGAGCTGGAAGTCTTATCAGTGAAAATGAAGAGGGAGCTAGCACCAGGGCTGTTTGGCCTGTCTGTGAAAAACAGACCAGCAGAATTCCCCTACAAGCAGGAGTGGGCATCCTGCCATCAGCGGGGAGAAGGGGTCACAGCCGAAGCATCATATGCATCCCTGCCGTGTGTGTGACTTGCCTTGCAGCTTGCATGGTGCTTTTCCATCTAGTGTTTCATTTTACCTTTAAAACAATACTGAGAGGTAGGCAGGACGGGGATTCTCAGCCTCATCCTGTAGTTGAGGGGTCTGAGGTTGAGAGGGGTTAGTTAGACAGGTGACTCATTCAAGATCACACCCCCAAATGCAGACCCAGTGACACCTGACACTCCTCCCTGTCCATCCTGTGTGGGGTAGGCATCGTCCCCGACACAAACACTCCTGAAAGGAAAACTGAAAACAAAATTTTGTTCAGGGACAGAATCTGAAATGAGAGGGGTTGTCTTCTAGACACTGGGATGTGCTAAGGAGAGAAAGCAAAGTGCAGTGCTGGGATGTCGGCAGAGCCCTGGCAGTGGGGGAAGGTGGAGGGGAAGGAGGTCACCCTTTCTGTCATCAGCATGAGGGTGGTGATGCAGGCTGGCAACACGAACCATCCATCCTCGTCTTCCTAGATCCAGAGCCCCAGATTTATTATTATTTATTTTTTTAGACGGAATCTCACTCTGTCGCCCAGGCTGGAGTTCCGTGGTGCAATCTTAGCTCACTGCAAATTCCGTCTTCCGGGTTCAAGAGATTCTCAGGCTTCAGCCTCCCAAGTAGCTAGGATTACAGGTGCCTACCACAACGCCCGACCAATGTTTTTGTATTTTTAGTAGAGACAGGGTTTCACCATGTTGGCCAGGCTGGTCTCAAACTCCTGACCTCAGATGATCCACCTGCCTCGGCCTCCCGAAGTGCTGGGATTACAGGCGTGACCCATCGCGCCTGGCCCAGAGCCCAATATTTTTTTAAACTGCAGAACCTTCCTGATCAAAGGGCAGCAGGTTAGTGGAGCCTCCAAGAGCCCAGCCCTTGGGTTGAAGGGATCTGGGGCTTAAACTAGTTCCACCCTCGCAGAATATTAGCTAATCTCCTCTGAATCTTGGTTTCCTCATCTGTAAGTGCAAATAAAATTAGTTGATCTCTTGAGGCCTTTGGGAGGAAAAATTATCAAGCACATGAAGCACTTAGCATGATACCTAGCATATACTAAGCACTCAGTAAAGGCTGCAGTGGCTATTACCATGATCATCTAGGACTAACAGGGACTATAAACCGGGCTGTGCCTAATGTTACTATGTTACAGTAATTTTAATTAACAAATGCAAATAAGATGCTGGTCTTCTAAAAGGCATGCTATAAAAACAACTTTAAAAATTGCTTGTTTTGGTTACTTCTTTCAAGCCATGCTGCCATGCTCCATGCAGAATGCAGTCACAGTTACATTCTGCATTAGGAGCAGTTCACGCCCAGAGTTGCGTGTAAGGTGGTACCATTCAAAGAAAGCCACTGCATATTCTGAAAACTTAGGTGGAGTAAGTAACACAGATCTTTCATTCTCACTTCTAATCTTGGGGAAGAAACAACAGGCTACTTTCTCAGAAACCCTCACATTGCAAGTTCCTCTCTGAAACTGACGCAGCCCCACGCTTAAGTTCAGAACTGGTGCAAAACAAATGTATAAAATCCTCCAACGTCTTGTGCAAATTCTATTTTAAACGAGTTTCAGCTGAGCCAGGGAGAGCCAGAAGGAGAGGGCTGTTTTAAGGATAAGTGAACATGTACGAGACAGCCGAATGAGGAGAGAAGAGAAATGCCTGCGTATCAACTGAGATGGCGGATTTCTTCCTGGCAGGCAAATGCCAAGCTGTGGGCATCAGACCTACATCAGGACGCAGAGCAGAAGAGAGGTTATTCAGCTGGGCAGCCAGAGAGCTGCTACATCAAGGACTATCAAGTTCTGCGTTTGTTCTCTTCTTACTTTTTTCATGTCAAACCTTTAATCTTCACATCAGTTATATGCACATAATTTTGTCCTTCCTTGCTACCACGATTGTGACATCAAAACAGTCTAACAGTTAACGCTGGTAACAGGATCGTTCCAAGAACCCAAGCTATGGAGACAAGCATAAAGTCACAAAACAGTAAGGCCAGGCATCCCTGGTCTACCAAAAAAAACTTACAAAGAATCGAAACCGTGAAAGAAAAGTTCAGATTGCGGGAAACAGGACAGTGGCTTAGGATTAATACCAACCTCCTCAGTTACTAGTGGTCAGAGGGATGGGGCCACTTGCAGTTAATTTTCTAGAAAACATAAAATGATTGATGTTGTCTGAGTATCAGATGACACTTGGCTCCCCAAGAATGTATTTGCTGAATCAAGGTTAAATTAAGGTTGCCCTATAAAGCAAGGGTTTTGGTCTTTGCTTCTTCTGATTCGCAATATTTTTACTCCTGGGGAGCCACAATAGTTCCTAAGTGGTTTTTCAGCCGTTTTTTAGGTTTCAGAAACCGCATCCGTGCCCTTTTAATGTAATCTAGATCCCAATAATTAGTTCCTGCAGCAACGTGAATGATTAAAGTCCAGCCATGCTCCTTTTTAAAGAAAAACCTCTAAACCCACAAATGTGTTCACCAATGTGTAAGTTTCAACACGCTTGGTTGGAGCAATGATTCATCTCACAATACTGATCTGGAAGAATAATAATATTTTGTCTATTTTTGTTTAAATATTTAATAGGAGATAGTAACTTTATTTAATGCCTATTTTAAAGTTTATGACTAAAACTAATTGACAGGAATTAAGTCATTCAGCCAATATTTACTGAGCACCTGCTATATGCCCAGTACTATGCTGGGCACCAAGAAGATCTCCCCCCTGCTTTGAGGGGATCACAGCCTAGTGATATGGGATGTATGAAAAGTAATGGATTCAAGAGTCTGGCAACCTAAGTTTGACACATAATTCAGCCTCTCACACCTTTGGAGGAGAAGACCACCTGGGTTGATCAGAGAGTCTCCAGGTGCTTGTTTTCACTCCTTTCTGGCCCAAGCCCAGAGTCAGCAGCCTAGGTTTTAGTGGGATGAGGATACCGAGAAGTGTGGCTGAAAGGGAGATTGCAAGGACCTGACTTAAAGGCCTGCAGGAAGGTGAGGTTATCACACGTTCCACACGTTGTTGGCAGCCAATAACAGCAAACGGAAAGCTACTGAGCACTTACCGTGTGCCAGCCATGGGGATAAGCGCTTCACCTGTATTATCCTGCTGCATCCTCCCAACAGTGCTTCGAGGTACCATTATGGTCCCATGTTACATATGAGAAACTGAGGCTTAGAGGGAAAGGACTTGAGCAAAATGACAGGGCCCTAAGCACTTGAGCCAGCTTTTGGAACTGGCTCTTTTGGGCTCCATGCTTAAGAGACCCCATACCCCACTAGGGTCTTAACCATCACTTAGTAACAAGCCTGTCGCTTAACAGCTGCCACGTGCCTCCATATGCTACCCATTGCACCCATTCAAGGTTCTATTGGTTCTGGCCCAATCGCATTTTTCTCTAGAAAGTGGACCTTTTCTCTGCAGAGTCTACAGAGTGTGAGGGTCTAACTATACCTGCTGTTTAAGAGAGCTCAAGCCTTGGACTCAAAAATCACGGACTCAGCCCAGGTACTGAGCAGAGAGACACAGCCAAGACACTGAGTAGCTTTGTGACTTCCAGCGTTCTTATATTAGTACATAGCTATTTCCAATTTTATATAATTACCTTTTTGAAGTAACTACCAATTCATGACCTTTTTAGTAAATGAGAGTGCTGAGGAAGGGCTAGACATTGAGGCCATTTTCCTAAAAGATTTGGGATGACTCAGTGGAAGGCACCCAGACAAAGGACAGGCACAAGTGAACGAGCTTCAAATGCATAGAGACCCTGCATTTTAGCGTCCAGATCCACCATGCACGGCAGAGCTAGACCCTGACACCAAAAATCCAGAGATGATTGACATACCGATTAGAACTCCAGACACCATCTTGTGATCCATCCCCCCACTCAGCAGAGGCCTAGAGAATGAATACCAGCAATGTCAAAAAAAAAAAAAAAAAAAAAAACCACAGAAAATCTCCCCAGTCATTTGATTGTATAAATAATTTATTTCTGTTCACAGCATCATATATGCATTATAAAAGGCTATGGAAACAAAAGAGGAGGATGATGAGACAGAGAATTACAGCAGTAGAAAGGAAAACAGAAACCAGGGCACACAGTCCCAACACCAGAACAGAGAATTCGGGAAGATAATTGCTCTGAAACAAAACTGGCCTCCCTGTGTCTATTAGAAAACATTTCCAAAGCTCACGGAGGGAGGCCAACTTCCCCTATGGGAAACCCATTCACTCGTCAAAGGGCAGAAGGCATCATAAATCACCCATTGATACATTGGTGGGGGGCTCCCTGTCCCCCTGGTGACCACTCCAAGGTGATTTGATCTGTGCTTCCTCTGTTGGGTCAGAGACGAAATGGGCTATTATTACGTCAAACATTACAGAAATCAACTGAGACTCTTAACTAGTAGTTGATACACCACAGGGCTTTACTTTACTGCACAATTACTAACAGCTGATTGCACCCTTAAGTATCGATTATGCAAAAAACAAAATCATCTCGCATCAGTTTTAAAGCATGACAGGGTTTGAACAGTGATCTTGAACCTAAGTATTGTTATCACGAGAAGGTTACAGTATTTGGCATCTGCAATGTCACAAAATAAATATATTATTCTCTCAATAGTGTGGAACTACCAAAATGTCAAAGTGCTTAAGAAATTGTCGCATGTGAAGAAAATAAAGAAAGATGGATTTTTTTTTTAATAATTCTATACAGAATCTTCAGATGATGGGACCAGCCCATTTAGAAATCAGTGAATATGCTGTCGATATGTAAACTGAAATCTTGCAGGCTTTTCAACACTGCTTAGCTAGACTTTCTCTACTGAGTTTCTACAAAAAGACCAGCATTGGAGGGGTACCAAATACACCGACGAAAGAGAAAAAGCAGATGGGCTGCTAGGTTTCTGCTTTTAAAAAATTTCATATAAGAATTGGGTTTCAAGCAGGAAGCCAGAACTTCTGCCTCTGGTTCTTAAATTAACATTCGGTGTGTAATGGACAATAGGCATGGACTCATAATTTGATCGTGTCCCATTTCTACAGGCCTCCTTTGTAAAGAAATGTGTAACAATGGGGGGACAGTCATAATTCTACCTGAAAACATGGATTGTAAGAGGAAATAAAAAAATCAAACAGTATGTTTTAAGTTTCCATTTTGATACTGTGTTTCAGGGTAAATGACAGCTTCTGCAAACCAAGACTCAGTCCTGATTATAAAGGATTTTTAAAATTACATTATTAAAAATATCTATTTATTCTTCTTTCACTTTATCTATTTTCCAAAGCCTCTTTCAAGTAAACTGTGAAGTGCCTGAGTACCAGTGACCATGACGTCACACTTTCTTTTATCTCAAGCACTCATTGTTGTTTGCATTTGCCCAAAGTGCTGGCTGGCTCCGAAGGCCAGTTCCCACAAGAATGAATTCGGAAAGACTTCATCCTTGTGTTTTTCCTTCTCTTTTAATTCCATGCAACGAGGTCAGCTTTTGCAACAAGGTGGGGTTTTATTTTTTTGGTGCATGACATCAAATACTCTAACGAGACATTTTTAATGAAATACTTAAACCAGATAGGCCACAATGAACCAAATTAGAAATCTGAACATGTCGCCACTTGCAGCATAAAGGAATATAAAAGGGCAGAGCAAAGTCTTTTTTCCTAAGGTGAATATTTCTAAGGTAAGTATTCATTTGTAAAAGTTTTTTTTTTTTCCAACATGTCTGAAAACCCATCATCACGCGGTTAGTATTACAAGAGACATCCCTTGGTTAAAAAAAAAAAAATCATCTTGCAATTCAGCACACACCTGCAGCTGGTGTGCTCATCCAAACCAATCAGTAGGCTAAGAGAATTTAAAATTCCACACATATGAGTCTAGGTATTAATGCCGATTACACAGTACAGAGGGAGGTCCCTATATTCACACACACACACCCCATCCAGCATTTACACCAAAAGCCTTACCCTTTAAACACCTTTAACTATCCTGCAAACAGTAAATGCATCATTGGCCACCACCTCCAATAGTTCGTCTTTTTTTTTTTTTTTTTAATTTTATTGGTCTCTTTGAGTGATAATGACCTACACATGGACAGGGTCCAAACCATCTGGAAGATGTCTGATTCCAGGCTGAAAAGCAGTTCTCAACAAAACTGGTCTCCTGCAGCCACCACAAAGCACCAGGAAAAGGGCATCTCCGCGGCCATCCCCAGCCAGGCAGCACAGCGCTCCGTGCCCACTGCACCGTCCCAGGCAGTCCTCTGATGACCCAAACCACCAGCTCCTCTGGACCCAGAGCAGGACAAATGAAATTTCAACAGGGGCCTGCCCTGTGACCGAAAATTACTCAGCTTCACAGCCCCTGAATGCAAGGAGAAGTGGTCCCCCCAGAACCAACATGCCCCCCCAGGTGGGTGCGCCCAGGGTTCTGGGAAATGCATACCTCAGGTAATTCACAGGTGCGATCCCCCAGTGGGGGCGGGGCAGCCTGAACTTCTGGCCCTGCAGTAGTAGGAAGAAATCGCCTTTGTCTTTCGGACAACTGAGCCTTCCACCTGGGGCTGGGAGGGCGGAGAGCAGGACCGGCTCTTCCACTCCCCACCGCGGCCCCCCGACCTGGTCAGTAGCTCTGGCGTTCAGACAAAAGGTCCCCTGAGCTGGGGGTGGGGGGCAGGTCGAGAGCAGGCCGGTAAATCAGCCTTCGCAGCTCCTTAAGTCACCAGTCCTGCATCTGGGTGCAGAGATTCCGTTTTAAAAATTCGAAGCATCGCTTTGGTTCGCTGTCTTTGTTCGCGGGCGCGGGTTCTCGCTCATCCATCCATCCATCCATCCATTCATTCTTTCTTGACGCACTCGCTCGCTCCCCGGTCGCTCCGGGCACATTACCGCTTCTTCTTCTGCTTGAGGGACTTCCTGCGTTTCAGGATCATCTCATAGAGCTTGTCCATGCCCTCGGTGAGGCCCTCGCCGATGATGGCGCACGCCGGCTGGACGTGGTAGGTGGTGGCCGGGATAAGCTCGTGCAGCGCCAGCTGCTTCTCGATCTCGGCCACCGGCAGCGACTTGGGCAGGTCCTGCTTGTTGGCGATGACCAGCAGCGGCGTGCCCTGGTTCTCGGCGAACTTGGTCACCTTGTGCAGCTCCGTCTTGGCCTCCTCCAGCCGGTCCACGTCCACCGAGTCCACCACGTAGATGATACCGTCCGTGCAGCGGCTGTAGGACTTCCACAGCGGCCGCAGCTTCTCCTGGCCGCCCACGTCCCAGAAGTGGCAGCTGATGCCCTTGGCCGTGCCGTTACTCAGCTTGATCTTCTCGGTGTTGAAGCCGATGGTGGGCACCGTGTTCACGAACTCGTTGAACTTGAGCCGGTAGAGCACCGTGGTCTTGCCGGCCGAGTCCAAGCCCAACATGACGATATGCAGGGACTGGAAGGCCGAGATGTTGGAGGAGATGTTGCCCATGGCTCCTGGCTGCGGCGCCGGCCACTGCGGCTGCGGCGGGAGGGCGCCGCCCCCCGAGCAGTCACGGGCCCGACGCGGCCGGGCGCACCTGGGCCCCGCCCGCCGCCGCCCGCACCGGCCCCGGGGCTCGGCGTCCTCCCCGGGCGCAAGGCTCGGCGCGCTCAGACGCCGCAGCCCCCGCGCCCTCGCCGGCCGGGCTCGCGATCGGCGGGCATCGCGTCTCTACGCGCGGCTTTGTCTCCCGCGAAGCCGCCTCGGATGTTCGGCGCAGGAGGCTCGCGCCCGGCGCCCTCCCCAGGCCTGGGCTCGCTCTGTCGCTTCCTCGGGCCGCGCCCCCGCGCTCCGGCAGCTGCCGGGGCTCTCCGCTCTCCCGGCGCCCGGCGCTCGCCTCTGGCCTGGGACGGCGCCGCTCCTGCGCCTGCTCCTGCTCCCGGGGCGCGGGTTTCCCCGGGAGTCGCTGTCCGCGCGGCCGCCTCACAGTCCCCGCAGTCCCCGCGCCGCCGCAGCAGCCGCCAGCCTGCAGCGGCCGGAGGGAGCCCGGACCCGCCCCCTCGCGCCCCGCCCCAGACCCGCCCCCGCCCCGCCCCGGGCCCCGCCCCGCTCGCCGCCGGGGGTCAGGCGCGGTCCTCCCCGCCCAGCCGGCCGTTTTCGCGCGCTTCGCTGCGTCCCCGCCGCCCCCCCGGCCCCTCCCGCGCCGCGCCGCGCCGCGCAGACACAATGGGCGCAGAGCCGGCTCTTCCTCCCCAGCGGCTGACGCGTTTGCAAAAATAGCTCTCGGCTCCCGGAACCCCCGCCCGGGCCCGAGCCCGCGCCCTGCCCGGCCGGGCCGCAGCCGTGGGCGACGCAGCTTGCCTGACGGAGTGGGTCCCGGGGTCCCAGCTCTGTGGGCGCGAGGCGGGGCAGGGCGGGCCCCAGGGTGACTGGGAGAGCGCCGCGCTGGGGAGTGAGGGCGGCGAGGTTGGGGCCTCCAAACCCCGGAAGGGACGGGACGGGGCTGGCCTCGGTGAGCTGCCAGCCTGCGCTCTGGAGCCAACGGGGCGCGTGCGCTCCCACCCTCGCGCCGCGGCCGTCGCTTGCCCCGGCCCCCAGTGACGCCCAAGCTCGCCTCCTGCCTGGGTTCCAGGGGGCTGCACCCGGCCAGCGCCGCCCTCCGGAGCCCAGGCCTGTGCCCAGGGCACCCTGGAGGCCCAGCCTTCTTGCCCGTTGGCGGCGGTTGGGGCAGGGTCGGACCTAGGCCGCGATGGGGGATTCGAAGACCTACCTGCCCCAAGTAACTCGGGACAGCTCACCCTCCCAGACACTCGCGTGGGCTGCCTCATTTCGTCCCCATCGACTCTGCTGACATCCCAGGGGAAGCGTCAGCATTTCGGGAGAGCACCACTTGCCACCCGACTTTGGGAACTGAGAACCACCTGCCAGCAGGTGAACTACTCCGCAGAAATGGCAACACCAGCCCCGGGGGCTGAAAGAAAATGTGTCTACAGCTTGGAGCTGGTGGCACAGTGGGTTACAAACACTGATATTCCACGGGTTCCACCTCCTGTCACCCCAATTCAATGGTTTTATTCTGGTTTGTAAACACGTAACAAATGTATATCCTCTCTGGGTGCGGAGAAAACTGAGTATATTATGGCAAACACAGATCTGGGGAGAGCTGCTCTGCAGGAGACAGTAGGCCGCAGCATGGGCGGCCGCATCTTCCCAGCTCTAGCTTATGAGACAGAACCGATGGAAACGGGGTTAAGAGGGAAGAAAATGAAAATGCTAATCATTTATGAATAAAAGCTAGAATTTTAGAGAAATACTTTATCACCTTCCGTTCACAAACCACGAAAAGACATATGATATCGTTGGTACCAAAGCATGTGAGAAGACCTCACCTGTAGAAGGAAAGACAAGCTACCACCACTGCTAACCTTGGAATTCCCGGGCGGCAGCCGGGGCGACCATCCACTCTCCTGACTGGGTCCGGGGATGGAAACGCAGTGTCAGTCTGGAAAGGACCCTGCCTATCATTCCACCCAACGCTGTCCAGTGAGGTAACAAGGCCTAGGCGCCTGTGACGGCTAAGGCAGAAACTAGAGGCCCACGGCCTGCTCCAGGACCAAGGATCTGTGTGCACAAAACTGGGCACCTGCCTGCTCTCTTCCTCACACTACCCACACGCTGTTTCCTTCAATGAGGAATAAAGCGAGCCACCCGAAGGATAGAGTTCAACAGAAAATATTGACTGCACCGTGCCACTTACTTCATTTTAAATAAAAATGGAAATGTATTCACTGACATCACTGAAAAGTCCTCTTCAGGCGTGGCTAGACCCAGGAGCTCAAAAGGAGTCTTTAGAGCAGGTGTCTCTCCAGCCCTCCTCCGTGTTCCCCTGTGTTGATTCTTTTTCCTTCTGGCAGCCTTGGACTCATATCCTTGGTTTAGATCCTGGAAAGGAAAAGGTACAACTCTTTCCCAATAACTCTAAACCAAAGCCTGGAGCACGCACCCTGGATCCAGGACTGCAGTCCAGGAGGAGGGAACACACCAGTGGATGTGGCCCAGGGGCTGAAATCGGGAAGGGTGGACAGAAGAATCCAGGATCTGTCACCAAAAGAGCAACTCTAGTGAGGCAACAAAAACAACATATGTTGGCATAATTCATAATGATGACGTTTCCGTTATTGGGAACCCTGGGGAGACAGGATTTTGTGTTTTTGGAGTGATTTTCTTGGTTCCCTTTAATGCCTGCCCATAGATAGCCACCTTCTCATGAGGCTGTTTCTTGTTTCTCTTTCTTCTCTGCCACAGACAGGGCCGAGGCTGAGCCCCAACCCAAGATGAACCTTTGGTTTAGTAGCCTGGGACCTGGACATTTGGAAAGAGACAGATCAGACTGGAAGCCTCTCCATCCGGCTTCCACCAATTACCTTTGTGTTACTTCCTTTTCCCCTAGTCAAGACTTGCTTTGATTTTCAAGGTGGTAGGAAGGAGATATTTTAGTAAAGTATCTGATGTATCTTTTTGGTGCTATGCTAATTATTACCAAGAGCCTCAGTGGTTTTGACTGCAGCCTCCACATTTTGCACCACCATGATGGGGTTTAGCAATAAAAGGCTGTCTGCTGTCCAGTAGAAAAAAACAGATTACTAGACATTAATAGAGCCTTCCAGAACACAGCCATTAAACAGCAACTCACCATAATTGAATAGCAACCACTCTACCTGCTAATTTCACTCACCAGGTGATAAGTTAATTTTACAGCTGATAATTTAACTTCTAACACATAAAAATGTCATTTGGTTGAGTCGACTGGTAACTTTCCTTCAAATATGGATTTTTATTGAAAAACACTGGAATTATGAAAAGGAAAGTAATGTTTACCACTCACATCAGACATGTAAGGCCTACTTTGAGCCTATTTCTTCATGGACATACCTCATGGCTAAATTCCACTGAGTGGAAAATATTGGCTGCACTGTGGCACTTACTTCATTTTAATTAATCAGAAGGAGACATTTTTTTCAAAGAATAGCATGTACTTGTGTCCTGCCTGAGATGAATTCCTCTTCCAGCAGCAGTGACATTTCAGGTCCTCTCCTTTGTATTCTTCATCAAGATGACTGCATCCAGAGAAGAACTCAATTATTTCAAGCAAACAGAAGGCAATAACTTGGCAGTAATTTTGAAATTGCATCCTAAAATATTCTCTTTTTTTTTACCTTTAAGGGCTTTAAAATAAAATGTGCCACCAATTAAAATGACTTTTGAGTGAATCCGGTGACTAGAGCAATATATCATGGCATTATTATCTTTTCTTGAGTAAGGCTAATAACCTAAAATGCAAAAGGGAGCATCCCATTTATTCTTGAACATGGTGAGTAAATAAAGACCAGAACATGGGCACGCGTGTTCACACACACACACACACACACACACACGTAAGTGTGGGGTTATTTGCATGTTCTCACTGCAGACCTGCTGTGGAACTCTGGGTTCAGGTTCACTGCCCTTGTGCTTAATTGTTATAATACAGGAGTGCCCTCTGCTGAGCTTCTCGGATAATAGATGAAGGCCTCTACAGATAGGCACATTGGCCTAGTGCTTAGCAAATGTTCAGTCCATAGTTATGGAATGAATGATGGATAAGTGACCCCCTACTTTTCTTCTCTCTATGGAGATGCAGAAATAGAGCCCTACTGGTTAAACTGAGAAAGTGCTAGGGGCCCATGGGTGCTTTGCTTGGGGCTCAGAGCTCGGAGCCATTGATGCCAGTGTGGGTCTTGTCTGTGAGACCTGCAGGTTATCTGCCAGGAGAGGGGAGCCAGGAACCTGGCAGAGCAGGAAGTTGCTTTACCAGAACTGTTCAAAGAATCACAACTGATGGAAGAGATCAGAAAAGAGCATCCAGAAAACCCAGCTGAGACCAGAGAAGGGAAGAAAACTGATTTTTGCATCTAATTCGCAGGCAGGCATGAGCAGCTGTAAATGGAGAATGGGGCTGGGAGTCAAGAATGAAGGAGGCCAGTTGGCAGACAAAGTGACAAGGCCTGAAGCTCCCGAAGCCAGGTGGTCCAGGATTGAAGCCTTTTATCTGTCAGGAGAGGTCCCTTAAGGAAGAACCAAACCAATACTTCCAGAAGCCCCAGGGCGTGCTGGACCAGCCAGTCACCATCACTGCAGAGCCACCCCCTCAACTCCAGGAGAAACGCCGGCTCAGGCTACGTAACAGTGGAAGCCACTAAGACACTGGCGCCAAGGGAAGTTTTGTGGATGGGACTGTAGATCTGGGGGGAGATAAATGAGAATCTGTGATGCCTGCAAGCTCCTGCTTCATTCAAGTGGTCCAAAGCCTGAAAATAAAAAAGATCCACTACTCTATTGGCCATTCAAGTTTATAATTCTAAGGAAAAAAATCAGGGTGCCTTATTTTTTATTTTGCTAAGCAACAGGGCTGAAACAATTCAGGTTTTTATTTTCCCAATGATCACCACTGCTAGTGTTTTGTATGGTTGTTGATGTTGCTGTTTTCTCCAAGAAAAAAAATTTGAATAAAAAGCTAAAAGGCTCCCCCCCTTCAAGTCTTCCTTAATAATTGTCAATCTCTGTTACATTCCTGAGATAGATATAACACTTTAGAAGCCATTATCTGGGCTGGGCATGGTGGCTCACGTCTGTAATCTCAGCACTTTGGGAGGCCAAGGTGGAAGGGTCACCTGAGGTCAGGAGTTCGAGACCAGCCTGACCAACATGGTGAAACTCCATCTCTACTAAAAATATAAAAATTTGCCAAGTGTGGTGGCAGGCATCTGTAATCCTAGCTATTCTTGAGGCTGAGGCAGGAGAATGGCTTGAACCTAGGAGGCAGAGGTTACAGTGAGCCAAGATCGCACCACTGCACTCTGGCCTGGGCAACAAAAGCGAAACTCTGTCTCAAAAAATAATGATAATAAATAGAAGCCATTATCTTTCCTATCAGTAATATTTTCAAATATAATTCTTATATAACACTATTTTACATCTCTCCCTGATATTTACATGGCATATATTAAATGAACCTTTGTCAAGGACGTTAAGACTCAAAGCTTTGGAAGTCAGCACTCAGGCATACCAAAGTGACAGAAAAGTTCTTAGATTAGTGCCAGCATCCTTTCAGTTCAGGGGGAAGAAAAGGCTTAGTATGCAAAAGGTATTTCTGAATCCTTTAATAATTCAATCACAGTAATTAAATTTCTACTCTAATAGCTTCGGTGAAGGAAAAAAAAAAAACAAGTTAACAATAAATATCAGGTGATTAGAGAGCTGCACCATGAACCAAAAAGTATTGGATGGAAACTTGGATTACTTTCATTCCTCTTCTCCCACCTCTGCAGGTGAACCGAAATGCTATTATTTTCATTTAATTAAGCTTACTTTGCTGGACCCCAGAGAGATGAAAACAATCATGCTTTTGTGCCCCTATCAAGCCCTATTGGCTTTCTACAGTGCAGCAGGGAGGATGGGGTGTGTTGCCAGCGCCCCCCTCTCTAATGTGTGGTCACTCAGGATGACTCTTCCCTTTAATACAACAGTTGGCTTTTGTAGAACCATCATCTGTGTGGATACAGCACAGCATCTGAACAGACCTCCTTGGCCCGTTGCTGCTTCTGTTGGAGTAATAGCCACTTGAGATGATCATTTCTTCCTTATGAGTCACACAGTGCTTATGTAACCTGATGCTTTGCTCCATCAATCACAGAAAATCCCTTTTACTCTCTTGCTTCTGCCTCTCCCAGTCTCCTGCAGCTGCTCTCCTAAGGTCATTGATGACCAGTGGAAAAATCCAAAGGGCTGATCTGTGTGGATGGCTGTCTGGGATGGAGATGCTCATGGGTTAGAGTCACACCACCCACCAGGACCTCCAAACGTGTGTCTTACAAAGCTGTGCTGTGTCTGTCTCCCTGATCACTAATACTACTTTTTGTGTGAGTCTTCTCATTATTTAGTCATCAGCCACAGACTGTGTTGTTCCTCAGTGTTGGGTCTGTGATGTTTTCTTTCTCTCAGTATCTAATTCCATCTAGCTCTCATGATTTCTCAATCTCTGTCACTGTCAAAAGCCAGAAGAGAGCAACATGGACTATTGGACTCAGAGCATGCTGTCTTTCTCTCTCACTCTGTAGATAGGTGGATGATAGATAGATGATAAATAGACAGATGACAGATAGATAGATGATTGATAGATGATAGATTGATAGACAAATGATAGATGATATAGATGATAGATCAATAAATAGATAGAGGTTATCCAGCAAACCCATCAACCAGCACTAGACAATAGACAAACTCATTGTCTTTCCCCTCCCTCTGCTCACCCTCTGCATCCAGTCAACCAATGTCCAGATGATTCTACTTTGGAAATGGCTCTTGGAATTAAAACTGTGAGCACTTTTAAACCACATTTATTGTTTTTTCTTCATGACAGTTGCCTTTATGTCCTTAATAAATGCAGTATTTACTTCCATTTTTGCATATGGGAAAGAGCAAACTTCACCAAGTTCACTAGCAAGGGCCTCTATCCAGTCTGCTTGGGTACCAGGGAGGAGGGTTGGCCCAAGCTTACTTACAATCTGATTGGCCCAAGCTTAATACTTCATTGGTACCAATTTGATGAGTGCTCAATGAAGGGATGTGCTTCTAAGGGCAGGCTTAGTGTCCTCTTCCCTGCCTGTCAGGGGTGGGTAAGCTCTGTGGGATTGGCCACCTTATATTCAGGAGTAGAGAAGGCACAGCTGGTTTATATCCTCAGCCTAAGCTGCTTGCTTCAATCTAGCATTTACTTCAGAGTTCTAGAAACAGATGGGGGAGGGTGTCCATCAGTGTTTGCCCAGCTTGATAAAGTGATACCACCTGGTCCATATAGGTAAGTGATAAACCCAACACTCAACCTCTCACATAACCCAGAAGGAAATTCCACTAAACTCTTTGGCATCCAATATGGAACATGAAGAGATGTGACCTCTAGGCTACAAAAAGAAAACCCTAAGGCAAGAAGAGACCCAAATAAAAAGGTGCCAAGATAGGATGAAAGGACACTTCAGACAACAAAAAAATAAAAGCGGAGAGTTTATTTCCTCCTCCTTCTCATTGTCCCACTTTTACTTATTTTTGATATTTTTATTCTGGTCAAAGGTATCACAATTTTTGTGGAGTATCTAGCCCTTTATTTGCATACTGCAGAGCAAATTTTTCTCTCCAGAGAAACTGACATTTAAGAGAACTAATAAATGACTGAGTTGATAACTTTTTAGTATTTTTTAATTAGGTAAAACATTCACATGGTATAACATTCATAAGGAACACCACCCTCCCTCACCCTCATACCCTTGCCTCCACCATAACTCCTCTCCTTAAAGGTGACTGCATTCATTAATGTTTTGTGTCTCCTCCAGTAATTAATTATTCTTTTTCAGAGAGCCATACCTTAGAATGCACTTATCCATCTCCAGAATCTTAAGCAAAGGAGGCAAAGGGAGGGCCATACTGTTAGTTAATGTGGTCATGGGGAGTCTAGCAGAGCTAAAATATATCCATGCCACACCAAGGTGAAGGACTCCAGAGAGAAACTACAAGCCTTATTGAGAAAGTAAGAAGCTACTAGACCTTTCCTGCTGTAGTTATGAATATCTTCATCCTGCAGCCCAGCCTTGCCCAGACCCTGAGCCCAGACAGATTTGCTCCCAAGAGCAGCTGGGCTCTGCAATTACCCTGCAGATAGAAGCTCCAGCTACATCCCTAGGGAGCTAGCCCCTGGGAACTTCAGCCGTGCACTGAGCACTCACCATCCAGAAGACAGGTCTTCTGCTCCATCCTAGGCAGCCACCCTGACATCTGGCTGGCCATTTGGAACCAGCCTTCCCATTGCCTGTGACTGTAGCTGTAGCTGCTGGCCATGCAGTCCTAGTTCATCCCATTTTGATGGACTGTCTTAGACGGGAGAAAGAAGGCAAACTAAAAAACACGGTAACTCCAGAAAGCAAGGCCAGCAGTTTTCCAGCCTGTAATGGCTTAGACCGAAAAGACAAAATAAAGGAAAACAAAAGAAAGAAATGAGAATAAATTTGATTTTTGTCACAGAAGAAGCTTACCTGTCTTGAATTCTGGCTTATTGATCTAGTATTTCTTAATTTCCAGCCTACTGTTCATGGACCATGTCTTTGTTATGATTTTATCTAGTACTAAGCGGGGAAAATAGTTAAAATAAAAACAACCCCAGTTTTTTCCTTGCCAAGAAAAAGGTCAAATATAAAAATTGGGTCTAGATTCTGGGCAGAATGATGATGCAATGTATTAGGGTTCTCTAGAGGGATACACACACACACACGTACATATATATAGAGATATCTATATATCTATCTATCTCTCTCTATATATATATATGTATATATAGAGAGAGAGAGATAGAGAGGTGTTTACTAAGTATTAACTCACATGATCACAAGATCCCGGAATAGGCCACCTGTAAGCTGAGGAGCAAGGAGAGCCAGTCCAAGCCCCAAAACTGAAGAACCTGGAGTCCAGTGTTCAAGAGCAGGAAGCATCCAGCACAGGAGAAAGGTGTAGGCTGGGAGGGTGAGAGTGTAGGCCAGTCCAGTCTTTTGACATTTTTCTCCCCGCTTTATATTCTGGCCTCGCTGGCAGCTGATTAGATGGTGCCCACCGAGATTAAGGGTAGGTCTGCCTTTCCCAGCCCACCGACTCAAATGTTAATCTCCTTTGGCAACACTCTCACAGAAACACCCAGGATTAATACTTTGCATCCTTCAATCCAATCAAGTTGATATTCAGTATTAACCATCACATTCAAAAAAACAGGCTTAAATTCACATGTCGCTGTAGGGACACAGAGTTGGTGCCAGCAGGAAGCTTCTCTAAAAAGTTGTTCATACAAGCCAGGAACTGACATGCCCATCACTAGCTATATTATGAAGTAATCTAAGACACTTCCATGCAATCAAAACTTCACAACTATTAAAAAGAATGAGATAAATTTTGTGTGTTGATATGGTTAAGAAACGCAGATATTGTTAAGCAAAAAAAAGCATGATACACAAATGTTTCCATCTCTATTAAAAAAAATGTGTGTGCGTTAGATAGATATATGACATCCATGATAATTTCCCAAAAAGATACACAAACAACTACTGGTATTGATTATCTGGATGATGGAACTGAGGAGGAATAGAAAGCAGCCTCATGTTTTACTGTAAATCTTTTTGTACTGTTTGAATTTGTGTTCTCCATGCATGAAAGTATTATTTTCATAATAACAAAAAAGAAAAAAAGTAGTTAATGAATGCATGCACAAAAAGAAAAAATTCCTGCAACCATATGCAGATTAAAGAAGCTCTAAACTTTGTACTGCATTCTAGAAAGAATTAAAATAAGTACAAGTGTCCAGAGAGCGAATCAACACACCAGCGAATGTCAAATATCCATAAATAAGTGATTTCATGTTCAGCAGCATGAGATCCATAAAGTAGCCTTCAAGCATGACTGAGATGTGTGGCTGAGCTTCCAGGGGCAAATTGATGGAGAGCATCGTTTTTCTCTAGAGCTGCTATCCTCCTTCCTCAAGGTCAGGCTGATAAGGTGAAATCAAACATTAACATTTAGAAGTGCTATCCCGTGGAGGTGGAAGTGCAGAAGTTTAGCTCTTCTGAAACCTTTAACCTTCCCGAAAGGTGTTAGTACTGCCAGCATCCCAAGTTCTCAGTAGGTTTTCAAATGATTTTTTCCAGGGCAGACCCTGAGATATAAAAAATGGACTGCAACATGCCCAGGATACTGCAGATATTTTGTGCTGTTACTTAAGAATTAAAATTCTTTCTTTCTGCTGTTTGTGCATGCAAATTATCTTTCCTAATGACCTTTAATCTACATATTATTAACACCTTATCACATGAAAGGGTTGGAAAACTAGTTTCCCAGCAGAGTTTCCACAGGTAGTGGAGAACTGGCTTTGCATAAGGGCTTTTCATACATTCTGTATTAGTCTGGGTAGAGCTAAGTGCAGCGATGTTGCATGAGGAGCAAGTAATGAGGAAGAGTTGAGTCTTTTACGTTTGGTGCATGGCTCGTGGCTATCTAGGCAGAGTTTCCTGTGTACAAAATGACACCTTTCATTTCAAAATTATGTATGTTATTTATGTATCAGTCCTTATCAGCCCAAAATAGAACCGCCTTCTATTTTACTAAATGTGTACAATAGCAACAGACACTCTTCTCTCCTTCAAGCCTCATTGCCTCTTGTTGAAGTAACATTTTCCTGAAGAAATCATTCTTCCAGACCATTTTTAATTTTTAATCAAATTCCCAATGAAATTATGCGAGGGACCGGAAAGTGTAGAATAACACATTGTAATTCTGGAAACAATTGAGTACGCCGGGGTAGTCAAACATGTCAGCATGACTGGTATTGATCTTGTCTGCACACATCAAATTGATCTTTTGAGTTCTCCACAATAATTTCAGTAAACTCATTCCTTTTCTTTTTCAGGGCATTGTAAAGACCCAAGCCAAAGAACTTAGTCACCGTGTTTGATTCACTCAGGTCCCAAATATAAAGTTATTTGTCTATTTTTTCCTTTCTAGAAACTTCTGTTATAATAACCAACACATAGAATTGAAAATTTGAAAATATTGTAAAAATGTCAGAGGATTCTCCAAGGCATCTATGCTTCATGTGATCTTATAATCAAGTTGATGATGTCACCATTTCTTCTGATTTTTAAGATATTTTTCCTCTTCTTCATTTTTGTTGAAGTAATTTTCTTGGTAAACGCCTTCTGTATTTAAAAAAAAAAACTATTAAAAAAATCCTGTGTTTAGAGTGCTTGAAATGGTGCTGAGAAGTCAACACTGAGGAAGGAGAATGGAAGTATCAATACAGGTTGCCAAAGACCATTATTTCCACAGTTAATCCTGCTGCTTTAAATGCACTGGGTCTTCATTTTCAGCTCCTCAAGATACTTGAAGTGAGGGAGCTCCCTTACTGGTTGCATGAATTACTAAGCATAAAATACTCATCCAGGGATTATGGCTAAACTGTTCATCCTGCCCGCATATCCAAACAAAAAGCCCAAGGACTTTCAGATAGGTAAATGATAGACAGCCCAGTGTCATAGGCCATAACATATCCTTCTGCTGTGTGAGGCTGTAAAATCATGACTGTTCATGTGATAGACACACATGCTCTGGAGCCACAATGTAATAGTCCACATGTGTAACATAGGAAAGAGTTCAAGTATAATAAGGAAATGCATCAATCATCATTTCAATGAGAAATACACTCTCTGGGTAAATGATTCCATATCATTCATTTAAGACAGTTTGTGAACATACCTGTTGTGTCAGGTGATGGAATCATAAAACATAGTCCTAATGCTCAGTGTTTACAGACAACTGACAGATGCAGCCACATCACAGGCAGGAGAAACAGAGTAGGGTAATCTGCTCCAAGGGAGGGATGATCCCTGAGCAAGGATGGGGTGGGGTGGGGCTTGGGAGTAGAAGGTAGGAGGGATGCTGAGGCAAATATTACCAAGGAAAGCTTCCATGAAGATGACTTCTAAGCAAGAAATATAATTAGCAGGTATTTGGGTAAGCAAAATATCTTGCCAGCTCTTTGGTGTCTGTGATTCTGTTCCCATATCCACCCTAATGCACTGTGGTCCCCGATGGTGATGGGGAGGAGAGGTGTCATAAACTAACAAAAGAAAACAAAGGAGCTTTGCTTATTCAGGACTCTGGACAGTAGCTCTGGGTAGAGACAGACTACAGTATAACAGCACAGATGTGATCCAAAAGCATAAATGGGGACAAGACCCCAGACAAGTCCAGGTGGCAATCAAATCAGAAGCTTTCTCTTGGACTCCCAAGGGTCTCTGTGTACCAACTTCAAGTGGGGGATTTTAAAAGGATACTTATAATCTCAAAAACATATTACTCACTGAAAAGGCCATCCATGAGTATTTACTGCATCAAAGGATAATAGTGACAACGACACAAGAAGCTCCCATTAATACAGTGTATATTACATTAGTTAATTGATAACACTTCACAGTTACACTTAGCACTTTATATCTGAAAGATTTATTCTGATAATACAACTTTAATGTTAAGTAGATGTATATTAAAAAACAAACCAGAAGAATTATGAGACAAAGAAAATTTCCTGCAGTCTAGGTGATCTTAAGACATTTGCATATGATAATAGAGAAGGCCATGAAGGTGCCTTCAAGTGTACTGCAGACCCTTCCGGGTAGACGTATGAGGAAAGCATTCCATCATCATTCCCTGTGCTTTGTAATTATAAATAAAAATTTTCTTTGTTGTTTATTTACCAGACGTTGATTGAGCTTCCACTGTGTGTAGGGGATGCTCTTGGCCACAAAAGCACAAAGATTTATGAATCTTCTTAAAATATAGCCCCTATTCAAGTCTCAGTTGTCTCAACTCTCTCTCTCCTCATCTGTCTCTCCCTGTCTCTGTCTCCTTTTCTCTTTCTCTGTCTCTTTTAGATTTGTGTAGCCCTCTAGCTACTGTCCTACAGTTTTGCTCCTTCCCTTCTCAGAGGGTCTCTGCTTTTCTCACAATGCAACTTTCTGTCTGCTCATATCTGTCATGCCCTTCCCCACTCGCTGAACCTATGCTGGCAAAGGTCACCTCCTATGCTGCACAAACTGGACCTATTTTAGTCCTAATCTTACTTATTGTCTCAGTTGCATCTGGTGCTGTTAACCACATTCTTTTTTTCACAAAACTCTCTCTGACTTGCCTTTCTTTGGCTTTCATTGTAGTCCTTGCTCCTAGCTCTCTTGTATATTTTGAGGTTCTCTTACAAAGTCCTTTTCTTCCATTTAACCCTGAACTGTGAGTATTTTCTGAGCCCTCTGCTTGGCTCTTGTTCCACACCACACCTGCCTTCAAGGGACAGTCTTTTTGCTCCAGTGAATTCTTCTCCCTCCTCCACAATGTTTTTGTTGTGAGAAAATACACATCACATAAAATTTACCATCTTGACAAGTTTTAAATGCACAGTTCAGTGGTATTAAATATATTCAGAATATTGAGCAAACATCACCACCATTCACCCTCATAACTCTTTTCATCTTGTAAAACTGAAACTCTACCCATTAATAATAATGTTTCATTATTTCCCCCTCCTCTCAGCCCCTGGAAATCACCATTCTACTTTCTGTCTTTATGATTTTGACTACACTAAGTACCTCATATAAATGGAATCATACGGTGTTTGTCTTTTTTTGACTGGCTTATTCCACTTCACATAATGTCCTCAAATTTCATCCATGTTGTAGCATGTGTCAGAATTTCTTCCCGTTTTAAAGCTAAATAATTTCCTGTTTTACATATGTGCCACATTTCGTTTATTCATTCATCTGTCAACAGACGCTTGAGTTGCTTTCACCTTTTGGCAATTGTGAATAATGTTGCTACGAATATGAGTGTACAGATATCCCTTCAAAACCCTGCTTCCAATTCTTTTGTGTATATATCTGGAAATGAGGTTGCTTGGTCATGTTGTATTTTTGTGTTTAAGTTTTGTAGGAACTGCCATGCTGTTTTCCATAGCAGCTGCACCATTACAATCCCACCAGAATACCAGAAGTGCACAAGTTTCCAATTTCTCTGCATGATCACCAGTATTTGTTATGTTCTTTTTTTTTTTTTGAGACGGAGTGTCACTCTGTCGCCCAGGCTGGAGTGCAGTGGCGCAATCTCGGCTCACTGCAAGCTCCGCCTCCCGGGTTCACGCCATTCTCTTGCCTCAGCCTCCCGAGTAGCTGGGACTACAGGCACCCGCTACCACACCCAGCTAATTTTTTGTATTTTTAGTAGAGGCGGGGTTTCACCATGTTAGCCAGGATGGTCTCAATCTCCTGACCTTGTGATCCACCTGTCTTGGCCTCCCAAAGTGCTGGGGTTACAGGCGTGAGCCACCGCGCCTGGCCTGTTCTTTTTTTTTTTTTTTTAATTCTGGCCATCCTGATGGGTGTGAGATGGTGTCTCATTGTGGTTTTGATTTGCATTTCACTAGTGATCAGTGATGTTGAACATCTCTTCATGCACTCATTGGCCATTTGGATATTTTCTTTGGAGAAATCTCTATTCAAGTCCCTTGTCCCTTTTTAAACCTGGTTGTTTGTTTTTGTTGTTGTTGTTGAGTTTCCAGTGGATTCTTCTTCCCAGATATTTGCTTCTACTGTGCCTTGAACTATATCCAAGTCCCTGTTCAGTTTCCGTTGGGTTGTCCCATGGACACCCCTAGACCATTCCAACTGCTCTCACCATTGCGCCTACTGAGCCACTCTTCCTCCCCCTATTCTTCTTCTTACCTCCTTCACTACCATTGACTCATTCTCACAGCCAGAACCCAGTAGAGAAGTGGGAGGCTGGTGAAGCCCTGCCACATGCCTTTTGATAGAATATCTAAGGACACAGCCTCCAGCTTTAGGAGAGAATAAGCCCATTTCTCTGCATTTGGTTGGGAATGAGCTTGATGGTGTCATCTGGGCCCACAGGTGGTGGGAGCCCTGCTGCCTCTTGGGCCAAGGAGACCACTCAGTAACTTTCCATGTCCTCTCCCCCCAGGCAGCATCAAGGATGACTGGCTGAGGTGAAGGATTCAGCCAGGTACGGCTGGACACTATGGGACCTTGGCCTTTAAGGTGGGTGTGGTAAGGGGAGTTTAGAGAAAATCCTGGCCCATCAGAAGTCCCCACTTTCTACCTACTTTAACCCACAATACCTGTAATAATAACTTCAATGTAAGAGTGCTATAGAATGACTAATTGTAATGTAATTTGAATGTGAACTTTACAAAATTGGAAGTTAGTTGTTAACTAGAACATCACAGTTTACGGTAATGCACAAAGTCAACTCCAAGTTGCCTAAATGATGGTAGAGAAGAATATTTCCAAAATATAAAACCTAGGTAGGGGACAAAGATGGAACCCACAAAACGTTACCTGTAATGCTCAATAAGAATTGTCCACTGCACAGAGGACACAGGAGATGAACAGGGCCACCCCCCTGGGCTGAAGGGAAGATGTGACTCCCTGAGCTAGGATGGCCAGTGTGAAGTAGGAAGCAGATCAGCCTTTGGACCATTGACCTCATCTACAAAGTTGCAATAGCTCAGTGAGCTCAGTGGATACAAATTAGGCGCATCCCAACCCACAAAGAATGATTTCCCAGACCCCTTTTCCGGGGTTCCTGATGGCACACCCTCTCACCTGCCTCGGAATCACTAGGGATGCCCGGGAGGGTGTGGTCACCTGTGGTGCCATCCTGCCTGCATCTTGCCCAGACCTAGGGAGTGGCAGCAGAGGCTACCCTGGTTCCAGCCCCTTGCACCGCCCTGGCTCCTAAGACAAGTGGAGGCACAGCCAGGGTGAGAAGGAGCAACAAACACCATTTGAAAGGTCTTGAACTCCCACTTTGTTCTTGGACCATCTTTAAAAAACCTTGGGACAAAACTTTCTAATACAATTGGATAAATCTTAACCAGGATTTTTCGATTTAAGCTTAGCTAAAAAGGCCCACTGGAATCAAGTAGCCAGCCAGGTGAGTAAGTTATTAGCAGGGTGGCCACTGGGGTCCCGGGCTTCTGCTTTTACTTCCCAGGCCTGATGGGTCTTCCCAGCAGCCCCTGTTGAGTGTGTCCAGGCGGAGACACAGCTGCACACAGTGGGTTAGATGGACTTCTTGGACCAAAGCACAGCTGGAAAGTTCCAGATGGTCCAGAGTCTAGCCCCATGATGTCTGGGTAACTAGGTAACGGCAATGGAGAAGCAGCAGAAATCAATGGAGAACAGTGTCTCGGCTACGTCGACCTGTAATTATGGCACTGAGTCATTATTTAGGAAGCTTCCCTAAAGCCTTTCCCTGCTCAAAAACAGCACCAGTTGCTACTCAAGTACAGACTCTCGAATGAACAATATTTGTAATTTTTTGAGTGACTTTTCATCAAAAAAATTTTTCCCTGAAAAATTCAAATATCTGTCACAACTAAATGCTTTATTCACTTACTTGGAAGACATAGGAGTGGGGAAATGTTTTGTGTTTTATTGGTGACTCACACTTTTCTGGGAAGAGCGTTCAGCTTAGGTTTTCATAGCAATGCTCCTGGAGTCAGTGAGATATGGGCTCTAATTCCACTCAGCGATATGATGTGGGGTGAGGGCCAGCCGCTCTAGCTGCAGTCTCCCCATCTGTGACGTGGAGATAATCACAGTGCCTCACTCATGAGGCTGCAGGGACAGCTATTGGAGCCTGGGCATTTCAGGACTCAGCCCCACACCTGGAGAAGAGCAAACACTCCACAATATCAGCTCTTGTCATTTTCTCTTGTCACATCAGGCCATCTTGTTCATCTTAATTGTATGCATGCTTATTTCGCATGTAAGTCCCTAAAATAACCCTTTACCAATGTGGCAGAGGTCACTTTTCTGGCCTGTAATTATTTCAATAAATGGTTATCTGCGGATTTATCTAAAAATATGTTTCCTGAGTTTATGAGAGAATAACGAGTTGTACTGTCCACTTTCGATGAGAGACTGAGTGTATTTATGGAGTCTATTTAGTTCACGTTCCATAGATACGTGAAATTGGTGCATATTGGACATGTATATTCAAATGCCTTCTTTATGAGAGCCCTGGTTTTATCTACTGAAACCTGCAAAAGATCATCTACCTCTGAAGTCCTAAGTATAATTAAACGACTATAAAAGTGATTGTTTTGTTACAGTAGTTACCTTGCTTAGCAATTTAAAGTTAGTACCACACAGGGGTAAAACGATGTGTTTCTTCTGCCTTTAACTTTTAAGCAACATATGAAGTGAGATGTGTGTATGGTGTGTGTGGTGTGGTATGTAGTATGGTATGTGTGTGTGGTGTGTAGTATGGTATGTGTGTGGTGTGTGGGGGGGTGAATGTGTGATGCGGTGTGTATGTGTGATGCGGTGTGATGTGTATGTGTGGTGTGGTGTGTTTGTGTTTGTGGTAGGTTGTGTGTGGGCTAGGTAGTGTGTGCAGTGTGGGTGTGGTGTGGTGTGTCTGTGAGATGTGGTGTGTTTGTGTGTGTGGTAGGTGGTGCGTGTGATGTGTTTATAGTGTGGTGTGTGTGTGTGTGCTGTGGTGTGTTGTGGTGGTGTGGTGTGTATGTGGTAGGTGATGTGTGTGCTGTGGTGGTGTGTGTGGTGTGGTGTATGTGTGTGTGATGTGGTGTGTGTGTGGTGTGTGTGTGTGGTGTGTATGTGTGTGGTAGATGGTGTGTGTGTGGTGTGTGGTGTGGTGTGTGTTTGTGTGGTGTGTGTGTGCGTGTGGGGGTGTGGTGGTGTGTGTAGTGTGGTGTGCATTCAATCAATTCACAAGGAAGTTTGAATTCCAGGAAACAGTAATGTAACGCCATGCTCAGTGGTGTGTTTGTGTGTGTGTGGGGGGGGTGGTGTGCGTGTGTGTGTGGTGTAATATGTATGTGTGTGTGGAGTGTGGTGTGTATGTGTAGTGCAGTGTATGTGGTGTGGTATGTACGTATGTGTGGGGTATGATGTGTATGTTTGTGGTGTATTGTGTATGTGGGGGGTGTGGTGTATGTGTGTGGTGTGTACGTGTGTGATGGGTGGTGTGTGTGGTGTGGTCTGTGTGTGTGGTAGGTAGTGTGTGGTATGCATGTGGTGTAGTGTGTGTGTGTGATGTGTGTGTGTGATGTGGTGTGTTTGTGTGTGTGGTGGGTGGTGCATGTGGTGTGTAGTGTGGTGTATGTGTGGTGGGGTACATGTGTGGTGTAGTGTGTGTGTGGTGTGTGTGTGGGGGGTGTGGTGTGTTTGTGTGTAGTAGGTGATGTGTGTGGTGTGTGTATGGTGTGGTGTCCGTGTGTGTGTGGTGTGGTGCAGTGTGTGCATGTGGCGTGTGTGTGTGGTGTGGTGTGTATGTGTGTGTGGTATGGTGTGTGGGGCGTGGTGTGTGTGATGTGGTGTATGTGTGTGGGGTGTGGTGTGTGTGTGTGAGGTAGTGTGTTTGTGTGGTGTTTCTGTGTGTGGTAGGTGGTGCATGTGGTGTGTGTGTAGTGTGGTGTATGTGTGGTGTATGTGGTGTAGTGTGTGTGGGTCTGTATGTGTGTAGTGTGGTGTGTGTGATGTGGTGTGTGTGGGGTGTGATGTGTGTGTGAGGTAGTGTGTGTGTGTTGTGTGTTTCTGTGTGTGGTAGGCAGTGGGTGTGGTGTGTGTGTAGTGTGGTGTATGTGTGGTGTGTGGTGTAGTGTGTGTGTGGTCTGCATGTGTGTGGTGTGGTGTGTGTGTGTGGTGTGGAGTGTGGGATGTGGTGTGTGTGATGTGTATGTGTGTGGGGTGTGGTATATGTGTGGTGTACTGTGTGGGGTGTGGTGTGTATGTGTGTGTGTGGTATGGTGTGTGTGATGTGTGTGTGTGGTGTGGTGTATGTGTGTGTGGTGTGGTATGTATGTGTGTATATGGTGTGGTGTGCGGAGTCTGGTGTTTGTGATGTGGTGTATGTGTGGTGTGTAGATGTGTGTGGTCCGTGTGTAAAGGGGTTGTGTTGCTGAGTCAGGGATGGGCATCGGCTGCGCCCCACACCCTCAAGGCCCCGTCTGAGGGATTGGGGGCTGTGTTCCCAGTTCCTCCGGGCGGCGCTGCCTCACTTGGGAAGTCCCATGCAGGCTCTATGGACTTTTCCTGGGTCTCTCATAGGCCCGAACTCCTGGCCAGTGGCCGAGGCAGCCGTGGCATCGTGCAGAAGAGAGTTAGCACCACAGGCCTGAGGCCGCTGTCCTGTGCTTGCAAGATGGCCCTTGGCTCGTGTCTGGGACCTTCGGTTTGGGGAGGCTTCCTACCACCCCACAAGCTGGTCAGAGGGCTCACTGTGCCTACACAGTTTGTATGAACAATAGGGTTTATGTTGAGTACCTGCTTTCCTTCTGGGAGTCTGGAATGTGAGTGTGTGCCAGGCAGAGGTGTCATGTGGCCGACCCAACAAGAACCCCGGGCACTGAGTCTCTAGCGAGCATGCCTGGTATAAAAGCTGGCACACATGTCACAGATCATTACCGGGGAGTTGGGCACTTCCTGGGTGACTCTGCTGGGAGACAACTCTGGAAGATCGCGCCTGGCTTCCTCTGGACTTCCTCCGTGAGCCTCTCCTTTCCCATGCTCATTGTGTTTTGCATCCTCTCGCTGTGGATATGACTGTAGGCTGAGTCCCATGAGTCCTCCCAGCAAATCATCGGCCTCAGGGTGGTCCTGGGGACCCCCAACAGAACCATCTTCCTCGGAGATGTGTAGGGATGAAGTGAGGGACTCAAAGGCCAGTGAAAACCTCTCCATTAAAATATCTCCTCATGCCAAGACCTCTTAGGCAATCCCTGGGTCTGAGTAGACGAGGTGTGATGATGAAAGACCCCTCACTCTTTTTTTTTTTTGAGGCAGAGATTCGCTCTTGTTGCCCAGGCTGGAATGCAATGGCATGATCCTGGCTCACCACAACCTCCACCTCCCAGGTTCAAGTGAGTCTCCTGCCTCAACCTCCCGAGTTGGGATTACAGACATGCGCCACCATGCCTGAATAATTTTGCATTTTTAGTAGAGACAGGGTTTCTCCATGTTAGTCAGGCTGGTCTTGAACTCCCGACCTCAGGTGATCCACCCACCTTGGCCTCCCAAAGTGTTGGGATTACAGGTGTGAGCCACTGTGCCTGGCTGACCCCTTCATTCCAATGTCATCTCACTACTAGTTTCAGTAATGCTCGCCTAGGAAAATTAGGTTGCTTTAAACATGAAAAGTCTTATTCTCTAAGCTGGAACATGAAATGGGCAGAAGAGAGATTTGGGATCACGACAGACAGCCACAAAGCTGCCCAGAGGCACTAAAAAATCTAGGGAGCTTATTTTTCTAACATTTTTATAATGTGACAATGCCTTTAGCATTTATTTTTTAATTTTCAAAACACTAAAAGTTTTAAAAATGATAATTTCTTTCTGTTATAATTAAAACACAGGAAGTTGAAAAATTTAAACAATCACATTAGCAGACTGTTAACATGTTTTGAAAAACTAAGCCTTAATGTTAGAACTTGCACCATTTTGAAATAATATAAAAACCTACTGCTTTCTACTCACTGCCTAAGAATCACAATCCCATCACAAACCCAACCTGAACATTTGAGAAGAGACATGGGCTGGCTTTTTTTTTTTCTTAATGGATTAAATCTCTGCAGGTCAGCAATTCATAAGGATGGTTGAATTCCCGGGAACATTAATGCGATGCCATGCTCCGTGATCATGATTGGTTCTCAGTGTCGTGCTGCTCAGATCACAGATTACTGATGTCCAGACATTGCATTCGCTTGTAGGACTGGGCTAGAATTATAAACATGCATGTGCACATATGAGCACACGAACGTATGTGTACACACACACAAACATGCATAGCCATGTCAATCCCAGGGTAGCTGAGAGCATAGGTTCTGGAGTCAGATCTAAGTGGAAATCCTGGATTTCTACCTACTGGTTTGTGATCATGAAGAACTTTCCTAACTGGCCTCAGCCTGATTTTTCTTGTGTATAAGAAGTGCATAATTATTCCAGTGTTCTGTAGGTGCTGTGAGGATTCAGTGAACAAAGTATCCAGGAGGCACTGTAGCCATGAGAGGTGGGTAGGCGGGCGGACTGCGGAGGGGTGAGAGGTGGGTGGGTGGGTGGACTGGGGAGGGGCCTTGTGAGGAGCCTTAGGGGATTCACATGCTTACAGACAGGTGAAGGTAGACTGGGCTTCCTATCTGTAATAAGGGAGGGGCTCCCTCTGCCCTGAACAGAACTGAATTATTCTTCTCTGTGCCTCAGTTTCCTCCACTGCAACACTGGCATAACAATAAAGTCTACCTTATGTGGCCCTTTTGAAAATCACGTGAATTAATCCAGGCAGAGTACTTGGAGGAGCACCTGGCCCAGCCTCAGCACTCAATAAATGTTTGCTACTATTATTACTGTTATCCAAAAATATCTCTGCGCTACGCTTTTCCGACATCTTACTTTGCACAATTTCTTGCGTACAATCTGTTTCCTTCATATCAAACAGATTGCAAATTTTTTTTCTGAAAAATAAAAATGAATTAAGAGAGTGTAGTAATCTAGAAAAGAGGGGGGAGAAAGGAGGGTTCCAACTGACATACAAAAAAAGAACTGATAATACAGAGAGGAGAGAGGAAAGAGGAAAGGGAGCATCATCCGGTGGGGATGAGGGTGCAGAAGGGATGCCCTTGACACCAGAAGTCAGGAAAAGCAGAAGCGCTGACACTCAAAATGTCCGCGCCATGGTGAGAAGTACCACTCTGAATATGTCCACTATGAGACTGAAGGAGAGAAAATTCTTCTATTATCATGTATACATAGCTGATATCCTTCAAGTATGTATGTCCTTTTTCTTGTTCAGGCGGACTCACCTAGGAGACCACAAATGCCGGTGGGTAAGGATCATGTATCATCGTCATCTAGAACCTTCCCCACGAGCGGCTTGAAGGAAGAATGGATGTTGAATGAGTGACTAAAATGTGCTTACCCGGTATCGGGAGGACATACAGGTGAACAATATCAGCTGTTTTCCTTTATGTTAACAAGCAGTGTCCAAGACATAGGGCTCATAAGAATCCATCAAATACCTTCCAGTTTCTCTAGAAACATCACTAGTGAATGGATCATCAATAGTCATTCCGCATTCAGCACCAGCTGCACCCTGGTGTATACAAGAGGTCAGCTTGGATAGAAATTCATGATGTGCATGAAGAATATGGCTTATCTGTGAGAGAAATGTTTATAGATTCTACAACTGAGCTGCCTAAGAAATTGTGAGTGAGAGAACAGAAGGTGGTGGCTGTCCATGCTATGAATGAAATAGAGGGGACTACGGGACAGGAAAACGTAAGGCTTCATCACACAAAGCCAGAGTTCATGTCTTCTTCCAGGTCCTTTTAAAACAAAGGCTCGGAATCATGTTGAATTGGAAGACAAGTATAAGTCAGCCCTCGTATGGTTTGAAAGTGAATTGGTGGCTGGACGCGTGGCTCACACCTGTAATCCAAGCACTTTGGGAGGCCAGCGTGGGCGGATCACTTGAGGTCAGGAGTTTTGAGACCAGCCTGGCCAACATGGTGAAACCCTGTCTCTAATAAAAATACAAAAAAATTAGCCACATGTGGTGGTGCATGCCTGTAATCCCAGCTACTTGGGAGGCTGAGGCAGCAGAATCACTTGAACCCAGGAGGCAAAGGTTGCAGTGAGCCAAGATGGTACCACTGCACTCCAGCCTGGGCAACAGAGTGAGAATCCATCTCATAAACAACAAAAAAAAGTGAATTGATGATTCATTTATTTGTTTTGTTGTTCATCAGAAAGTATTTACTGAGCATCAACTCTGTGTCTGGCTCTGTTCACAGAGCTGGTCTACCTAGAGCCTAATGGCAGCAGAGCCCTGCCTGCCTGGGGCTTAATCAGTTAAGAACATAGTCAGCAGTGGCCCGTAAGTCCAGGTTATTGTTCAGGCTAGAATTTGGCTGAAAATAAATATGCTGGTAAACAGGTAAGAAGGAGGAATGTAGAGAATTGCATCTTAAAATGGACATTGTCTTATTCTGTTCAGGCAGCAATGGCACAATACAATAGACTGGCTGGTGTATAAACAATGACGGTTATTTCTCACAGTTCTCTGGAGGCTGAGAAGTCCAAGGTTAAGGCACAGGCAAATCTCGTGTCTGGTGAGGGCCTGTTTCCTGGTTCACAGAGGAGGCCTTCTGGCCATGCCCTCACATGGTGGAAGGGGCAAGGCAGCTGTCTGGGAAGTGTTTTTGTTTTAGTTTTAGACAGAATCTCTCTCTGTCGTCCAAGCTGGAGTGCAATGGCGCGATCTCGACCCACGGCAACTTCTGCCTCCTAAGTTCAAGCAATTCTAGTGCCTCAGCCCCCCAAGTAATTGGAATTACAGGTGTGCGCTGCCACGCCTGGCTAATTTTTGGATTTTTACTTAGAGATGAGGTTTCACCATGTTGGCCAGACTGATCTGGAACTCCCACCTCAAGCGATCAGCCCACCTCGGCCTCCCAAAGTGCTGGGATTACAGGCATAAGCCACCGTGCCTGGCCTGGAATCTCTTTGATAAGAGCACCAAACCCATGCATGAGGACCCTGTGCCCACAACCTAATCCTCTCCAAAAAGTCTCACCTCCTAATACCATCACATTGGAGATGGGGATTTCTACATATGAAGGTTGCAGGGACACAGACCTTCAGTCTGTGGCACACATGAATATAAAGGATTTAAGGTCAGGCTTCTTGCACCAGCATATAGGAAGTCTATTTAGAAGCATGTAAAGTCTGAATAAATGTGAAGCATCTTCATGGAGCATCAGTTTTACTTGAAAGTTTGAGGAAGAGCTGGCTGGTCGTGGTGGCTCATGCTTGTAATCCCAGCACTTTGGGAGGCCGAGGCGGAGATCAAGACCACGGTGAAACCCCGTCTCTACTAAAAAAAATACAAAAAAATTAGCCGGGCATGGTGGCGGGCGCCTGTAGTCCCAGCTACTCGGAGAGGCTGAGGCAGGAGAATGGCGTGAACCCAGGAGGCGGAGCTTGCAGTGAGCCGAGATCACGCCACTGCACTCCAGCCTGGGAGACAGAGCAAGACTCCGTCTCAAAAAAAAAAAAAAAAAAAAGAAAGTTTGAAGAAGAGGAAAACACATGATTTTTTTAATATAGATAAATTACATTGGGGAATACAAAATTTGCACTAATTATTATGGTGAAACACAACATTTCAAAGACATTTCCTGCTTGTAACAGCACCTTGAGACTGTGATCTCAAGTCACAGGGGGCATGTGCTTACTCTCCTCTGCCGCTAGGATAGTCAATGAAAAAAATCCAAGGAGTCCTGTTTCAGTGTGTTTTTCCTATTCCTAAATATTCTGGTTAAAATTTTTCAATTAATTTATAAATACTACTTTTTGCAGTGGAATGGGTGTGGTTTAGAAGGCAATAGTATTTGATGTTAATGAAAACAAGACAACTGAGGTCTTGGTAGCTTTTCTCAGGTGGGAAATTTATGAATTGTCAATTTTTATTGTTGTAACTTGAATATAAAAGCTGCTCCAAGGAAAACTGTCCAAATGTCAAGTTACTTTTTAACAGTAAAACCCTCATAAATAAGCTGACATTAAAATACACTAAAGTAATTGGTTTGGGGAACATTCAAGGAAGAGGAGGTTTAGATGATCCAAATTCTCCATCTATGAACTACGGTCATAACAATAGATCATGAATGTATTGACTGGTGGAACATAGTATTGGCCTATAGAGAGGAGCTGAGAGCAAGACATTTGAATCATTTTAGAAATGAGATTAGTTTAGGGATCGGGGTTGGAAGGGTCCCTACCAATCCTTAAAGTTCACTATGACTGAAGATTGCCTAACTTGGTAAATATGCAGATTCCTGGCTTTCATCCCTGATGATTCTGACTTAATACATTTTCCATCAGTTTTGGGAACATGAGTGGTTTTTGTTTTTTTTCTTTTTTGGAGACAGCGTCTCGTTCTGTCACCCAGGCTGGAGTGCAGTGGCACGATCTCGACTCACTGCAGCCTCCACCTCCCAGGTTCAAATGATTCTCCTGCCTCAGCCTCCCAAGTGGCTGGGATTACATGTGCCTGCCACCACGCCTGGCTAATTTTTGTATCTTTAGTAGAGATGGGGTTTCACATTGTTGGCCAGGCTCATCTCGAACTCCTGACCTCAGGTCATCTGCCCGCCTCGGCCTCCCAAAGTGCTGGGATTACAGGTGTGAGCCACCATGCCCAGCCAAACATGCATGTTTTAACCAGCACCTCAGGAGATTCTGATGCAGGGGATTCTAACTCCCTCTTGAGAAGATCGGGCCTTAGGTGTCCCATGGATAGACTTTATTGTGGTTCCTTGAAGCCCTCAGATAGAAATTCAGTTTTATGTGTTCATTTTCCTGGAAAGAGGATCTGCATCTTTCTTTGGATTCTCAAAGGGGTTCCGATTAAATACCATTTCTGGCATGTAGGGAGGGGACCCTGTAGCTGGACTCTGCAGTTGGCCAATAAGGAATGAAGACTTACATAAATTAGCATGGTCATTTTAGCTCGTGAATAGAAATAAATAAGTTTGGATCTGAAAATAAATTAAAATATTAGACAAAAAAAAAAGGAGAGAAGAAGATATTTTATGGATGTCTCAGGGATGGGCAATCAGTATCTTCAGGATCTCTGCTCCGTCTCCTTGTCAACAGATGCCCTGTTGTTATGACAGCTGGGAGGATGCATGTGGCAGCTGCTGGTGCTGTTGCAGGCAAATGAAATGTGTCCTCAGACTTAGATTGTTTTTAACCTCCTTGAAAGACTGACCGAGAGGTCCAGATGCTGGAGTGATCATAATTATGGGGACAGAGATGTATGTGACTGGGTTTTAGGTCTTCCTTCAATTCACTGGTGCTCTCAAGAGCTATACAAATAGATGTCAGAGAAAGGCTGAAACACTGAAGATGACGGAATTTAATTATAACTCGAAAGAGTCAAGGAAGAAAAAGAGAAGGAAGAGGAAAGAATAGTGCTTATATTCCTGAAAAAAATGGATTTCTCTTTCAAAGAAATTGTCTTATCTACATAATCAGACACTGTGAATGGAGCTTCCTACAGAAATGTTGCTATGAGGTTGCTATGCACGAGAGGGAGCCTCTGCTTGTGCTAGCTAGAGAGAGTGTACCTGGGCCCTGGGCTGAAGCCATGAAGCTGGAGGCATAAGAATTCTGATGCCCTCCTTCTCTAGGGCCAGGCTTGCAAATACTGACCAGCTGCTGTTGCAATTTTGAGCATACCAGGCCGCCCCTAAGAAGATGGTGAAGACACCAGGTGGGTCTCCTGAGATCCACCACCTCTTAACGTGGCCTCAGCCCACTGGAATGAGGTGGGTAGTGGGTGAAGGGACTACTCAATGCTTAACGGAGCCAGGAGGGCTGACGAACCCAAGACGGTATGGAGCTCTGGGAGGGTTTTGGTAGGAGCCGCAGCCACGGAGGTACACAGCCTGAGACACGGCCAGGCAGCAAGGCGGTAGAGGGGAATAAACATGCCAGCCTCTCTCCTGGACTCTGAGGCTCTCCAGTCAGTGGCTTCTATTGACTGAATCCATTCAGGAGCCAGAGGACAATGGTGCCCTGGGGAGTCAGCCTCTAGAGCTCAGCCTCCTGGCCCACAGAGCTGGGCACTGAAGGATGAAGAAAAGACGTGTATCTGAGAGGGCGAGGCTGTAAAAAAAACAGAGCCCAGCACTAATACATAACAAGGAAGTAGAGGAGAGGCTGTGGCCACAGCACTTGCCCCTGAATGAACCTCTTTCTGCACCTACTGATCCAAGGTTTGCTAGGAGTGAGTCTCCCCACATCTGAGTAGTTTTGTGAAACAAGTGAAAGATGGTTGATAAGATTTGAATTTGTGTCCCCAAATTTTTTTTTTTTTTTTTTTTTTTTTTTTTTTTTTTAAGAGAGGAAGCCTAGACCATTTCCCTACTGCTAGCTTTGGTAAATAAAATCACTTTCTTTCTACCACACTTCATCCTTGTGATTTGATTTTGCAAGCAGCGAGCAGCCACATAGGTTCGGTCACTAGCTGCTTGCAAAATCAAATCACAAGAAGTGTAATGGGTAGTTCATCAGCAGGGCCTGTCAGATCTCAAGCCATCTGGAGGTGGCCATCAAGGTGTCCTTGATGGAGGATAGTGCCGGATTGCCCAGACAGAAGTGGCTTGATGTCTAATTCGTACCTGGCCATTGGAACCTCCTTTCTTGGGCCTTTTCATTTGGGGTTTATGTTTCAAACAATGTCAACTTGAACTATTCCTGGTGTCTTATCATGTAGCAGATTGCTTCTGATTGACAGTCATTTGGCTTCTTATTTTCACCTCTGTTTTAGTTACTCTGGAGAGAATTCCTATCCATCTCCTGGAGGTACCCCCAAAGTAACACAGTACATGTGCCCTGTGATCAGATATCCCAATCTACTCTCCCAATTTAGTTTTAAAAAATGACAACTATTTTCACATGATGCAGCAACAAACAGATACTATTAACTTGTTCATAGAAATTCCCTATGATAAAATTCCCATGATAAACTCTATTTGGATTAGATATGCTATGGTTTTAATATACTACTTGACTCTTTTTGCTAAGATTCTATTTAGGACTTTTGCCTCTGTATTTGCAAATGTGATGAGTGTAGAGTTTCCATTTTGGCATTGTCTTAGCATTTGGTACAGAAATTATGCTAGCTTTGTAAAATGTATTGACCTACATGAAGAAAACTACAAAACTTTACTGAGAGATATAAAAAAAGGTAAAACAAATAGACTGAGATATCCAACACTGGATGGGAAGAATACATTTTAAAATGTTAATTCTTCCCAAATTAAATTTTTAGGTTTAATGCATCATCGCCCCATTGGAACTACCTTTTAGCACTTAATAAAACAATTATAAAATTCATATGGAAGAAAAAGTAGAGGTAAGAATAATTTTGGTATTCTGGATTCTCAGTGTATTTTCTAGATAGGACATTATATGAGTTTAATTTTTCTAGTAGATAATTTTTTTGTGTTAAATTTAGCCATTGTTGCTAATTTCACCTTAAATTAAGAAATTATCACAGTGGTCAGGGAAGGTGACCTGTGAAATTTCTGCTTTGGGGAATTCAATGAATTCTCTTTGTAGCTAGGATATAGACACTTTTTATACATGTTTCTTTGTATATTCTTTGCAGGTAAAAAATTTTAGTCATATTTACACACATAGAAATTTTAAAATTTTCAATGTATTATAATCTTATGTTTTTTTTCTATTTGTTTGGCCATAAAGTGACAGTTGTGTATGAAAAGCTTCCACTACCACGTGGTTTCAATCGCATTGTCCTTGTGCTTTGTAAATACTTGCTGTATGATTTATTTAGATGTAAAGATCTCTATGAACACGAGCCCTTCTGTTTATGCTGAATCTTTTACTAATATAAAATTATGTTTTTGACCTTTTTAATGCTTTTTTCCTACATCCTCTTTTGCCTGCTTTTGAACGTTTTCATTCCTGCTTCCTTTTCATTTATGTCTGCCAAATATATCTTTGCCTTATTTTTTATTTTTAACCTTTATGAGTCATTTTATTTTTAGATGTGCCTTATAAGCTGAATATCTTTAGATTTAAAAAAATCTGTTTGCCCTTTTGAAAAAAATTTAATCCATGTGAACTTACTATAATAACAGATAAATCTGATCTATATATGTCATTTTTATGTTTTGCTCTTTTAAAAAAATTTGATTAGTCTTGGGGGTTTGTTTTGTTTTTTGAGACAGGATCTCACTCTGTCACTCAGGCTGGAGTGCAGTGGGACAATTGTAGTTCACTGCAGCATCAATCTCCCAAGCTCTAGCCATAGTATTTCCTCAGCCTCCCGAGTAGCTGAGACTACAGGTGCACACCACCACGTCCAGCTTATTTTTGGTTTTTAGTACAGACAAGGTCTTGCTACGTGGCCCAGGTGGTCTCAACTCCTAAGTTCCAGCAATCCTCCCACCTCGACCTTCCAAAATGCTAGTTTTTATTTTCTTTTGCAACATATACAAGATGTTCTGCTTGCTTTAATATTCCATGGTAGTTTAGACCTTGGGTTCTGCATTTTAATTCTACCAGTCATAAATTGAACAACCTACCAAAATAGTTTGAAACATTAAACCAATTAATTACCGACATTAGTACAAAACTATTTTCTTTGTCTTTTTTCCTGTTTTCTGCTTACTTTTCCCTTTCTTTTCTTTTCTTCTATCCTGTTTGTCATTTGCTTCCTGTGCCTGGGGTGGGTGGAATCCTTGAGTTAGCTCCAACTGTGGAGAGCCTGGCAGGAACTGAGCAAATTCTGATGATGACAGCGGGAGCTGTGAGTATTCTAAGAGCTGCAGGCAAACCTCACTTTTGTCTTTTCCCAGCTGGGGACAAAGCTGCAGTCCCACCTCAGGAAAATACCAGCCTGACTATAACCCCAAACCATTCATCCTAAATTGTTTTCACTCAAGGAGTGAAAACCTTTCTACAATAGGAAATACAGAGTAAGGTAGAAAAAAGTCTTTGCACTAATCTGTGAGAGAGCCTGCAGGAGACTGAGGTGGTTCAGCTTTGCATGCAAGAGGAGCCCAAATGGTCAAGTGGAAATAGTGTGTTATGCCCTGAAGATGCAAGAAGGAGTTAAGATGCATGAAGGATAAGCCCACACCTTAAGGTCATATGGTGTCACTGGAGCCGGTTAAATACTTGGGCAATGACAGCTTGAGTTCGGCCTGTGCTGCACTGAGGGAGCACCTGGAGAGTAGCCTACCCAGATGTGGGTGAGACCTAAAGAATGAAGTGGCATTAGCCATGCTGGGGATGGCTGGGGTGCGAAGGGGGAAAACTGTTGGCAACAGAGGGAACAGCAAAGGCCTCAGAGCAAGAGAGAGCTAGAATTGGTTATTCCAAGTGGAGGGTGCCAGCCAGGGTTTGGTTGCAAATGAAGAAACTGATTCTGTCTTGGGCAGAAGAGGAGTTTCCCAGACAGTCATTGGGAGGTCTCAGAGAATCAAAGGATGGCTAGACACTCAGGCTGGACAGAGCTTTGGCAAGATCCAAGGGGCTAGGAGCTCACATTGAGACCAAGTTCACAGTGCATCATCATTGGCCAGTGGATGCTGTCACCGGAAGCACTGCCACTGGAACCTGGAGGCCACCAGCCAGACTGGATTCTTTTGCCACCTCCTGGATTTTAGTGCCATTTGCTCCTGGTGCCTGAATTCCAGTTTCCAAGCCCTATGCCCCGGCCCAGGCTGCCTCTATCCAGAGGTATTCTTAAATACCTGCTAGCCATAATAAAAAATCAATGTACTTTATGTTCTTAGCTCCCACAATTTAGCTTAAATATTTGCTCTGACATGCTTATACTGGTCCAAGCAAGCATTAGATCACAGCCTGTTCCTCTTCCTTATCTAAAGGTGTTTTTACCTTTCTCAGCATTCTACAAGTTACTTCCTCCTTCCTTTGTTCTCCTCTGCCTTTGCCTCTTTTTAAAAGTTCTAAGTTGCTAGCCAGTCAAGACAAATACAGAACGTGAGGTCCCATTCCAGCCAACAGAAACTGGACACAGCAGTAAGGTGGATGCATCAGATTATAAATGACCCTATCTCCTTTGTTCAGTGTACTCTAGTGACAAAACTACTAGCAAGTGTACCCTTTCTAGAAAAAATAAAAATGGCCTTGCTAAATAATGTTCAAATAGTATTTCTTTACGGCACCAGGAAACAAACATTTCTAACATCACTTATAAGTGGGAGCTAAGATATGAGGACACAGAGGCACACAGAGTGATATAATGGACTATGGAGTCTCAGAAGGGGCAGGCTGGGAGGGGGGTGAGGGATAAAAAACACTACATATTGGGTACAATGTACACTACTCAAGTGATGGGTGCACCAAAATCTCAGAATTAAGAACATAATTCATCCATGTAACCAAAATGACTTGTATCCAAAGCGCTATTGAAATAAACAAGTAAAAAAAAAAATCCCAAAGACACCTGTGTTATTATGGAGACTGTAAATCTGCAGACACCCACATGAATGTTAAAACACGGATGCAGTGGGTTTTCTGGGATGGGAGGATGGTAATTCAATCTTTTTCTTCAGAAAGAAAGGAAGAAGAGAGAAAAAGGAAAAAAAGAGGAAAGAAGAGAGGGAGGGAGAGAGGGAGGAAGGAAGGAAGGAAGTTGAGGAAAGGGAGGAAAATATTAAAGCAGAAGACAAAGGCAGATGTAAAATCAGTCCACAAGTGCAGAAACATGTCGATAAAGCAGGAAAGCACTACGTTCCAGTTTACAAAATTTGATCCACCCTGGGGGACATTCATGTTCGCGCATTTAAGAAAAAAGAGTGTGGGCATCCCCCTGCCCCTCTGCCCCACATTCAGGCCATTTTCATAGAGACTGATCGCCCCGATTCCCAGCCCGGTGTTACCATGGCAACCCAGCAGCCTCCTTTGGTGAGGAAGGAAAGATGGCCACTGATTCTGCAGGACGCTCCGGGCAGATTTATAATAAGGCCAGGTGCAAGCTTGCAAGGCGTGGGAATGAATGGGGCTGAGCACGTTAGTAGCGCACCCCACACCTGCAAGCCAGGCTAGCGCATGGCGTTCATTTGAGTGTGTGCGTGCTCTCAGGGCAGTTTCGCAAAGGATGTCTTCAGAAGGGAAAAGTCCTCACTATACTTTTGGTCTAAGGAGGCAGGCCTCCTGCAGTGTGCTTTCTTCATGTGTCAGAATGGTGTGTTTTCCTTTCCTATATAGCTAGGCAAAAAAAAATTGTAAATACAAAGTAGTGCTCTAATGCATATTAGTTGTGGAAAAGAATTACAAACATATGTTTTTATAGACACATTTTATATATAATTAAGAGAAATACATGGAGTGTGAACATGCAACTTCCTTTAATGTGCGTTGTCACCCACCGCACTCCACGCAGGTGAAATCTCTGGAGTCTATGCAGGTGCACCTGCACTCCCCTCTCCCCGCTGCTCCACACCCACTTCTGTACGCTGCTTTGCAGAGCCGAGGTCAGAGCCCTTCAATCCCCAGCTCTGCTTTTGGGGGTTAGGCCCACAATGGGGCGGAGGAGCCTGAGGTGGGAAGAGCAAGGCTGGTGTGGGGTCTGGGCCTCAGCTCGCGGTGTGCGGAAGCAGAATGCTAGGCACCCACAGAGCCAGAAATTCATTCCAGGAACTGGAAGGATGTGGTGGGGTTGGAAGAAACTATCATGTTTCCAGGGAACTCTGAGCTTTTTGTTGCAACTGGAGACTCTATGACATGCACTCTGAACCTGCCGCTGTGCGGCCAGCCTCGGCCAAGCCGGGGTGCTGAGCCATGAGCTGAGCATGCAGGTTGGACCCAGCAGTGCCCACCCCTCCATTGTTCCCCTGGGTTCTGCAAATATGTACAGATAAAATCGTGGCTAATAAAGTTGCAGCCCCTGGTGGGTCCGGGCTGATCGTATGGGTGCAGGTTCCATGCTTACCTACAGAACCAAAGGGGTTTTACCGAATACAGTACCCGGTAAAGATGGCAGAGGCTGAGGCACAGGTGCCTGCGACCTTGCTGTAAGGGTGGACACCTGGGGAGGCTGACGGAGCAGCCCTCTCCCTTCTGGCTTCACTCACTTCCCTTCACAAAAACAACGGAGGAACCACCCGGGCGGGGCCAGCTAATGAGGCCCTCAACCCTGAGCACAGAAGCACACACTTCTTTAAGAAAGAAGAGTGCCCACACTATTTTTTCATAAATACCCTGGTTTACCAGACACCTTGGCACTGGTGGTGTCTCTGGGGCCCTCCTGTGTCCAGCACCAACCTACAGCCTAAATGTTCAAATTACAGCGAGGGAAAGGCAGAAGGCATGACACTCTAAGACAAGGTGGATTTCAGACTAGCACCGAGTGGATCTACAGAATAGATGAGAAAATAGAGAGTGATGAGGCTACGGCTCACAGAACGTGCAGGGCCGATGGGGACATTGCTGCATCGAGGAGCTTGGGTTTGAGCCCCTGCCCAGGAGGGCTGTTCTGAGCTGATGGAAGCCGACTGCAACAAAATGTCGTAGCGACTTTGTTTCACACTCAGGAAGTCTCTGTGACCTTCAGATTCAAGTAACTAAGATGTCCATCGATCATTTTTATCCCCCAAACAGTGTCAGGCCTCCTGGCATGTGAGTATAGCTAGAATATTTTCAGGGCCACGAGTTAAGTCCACAGATAATTGACAAGAGATGCAAATTAGGGGCCAATTCATAGTATTCAGAAAATTTCCATTTAAATTGCTAATCAAGCTGAATCCACTTGCAAATGTAGAAATCAACATGTACATAAATTATTTGGAAAACTGCAAAGCTCTGTAGAATACCCGGCATTGACTAGTCTGTGAAATAGAACAGAGAAATAGCAATGTCTTTGGACACAGATTACCCTCCCCAAATCTTCCAAGCATGTTCTTGTTGAGCTCTTTAGAAAGCCTCTGGGCCAGCCTTTTCAAAATGCATTTCTTTAAACAAAAACGTTCTATGAGATGCTTATTAAGTGTTACACACACACACACACACACACATCCACAGTGAACCAAATCTGAGAGAAACAGCATCTTGTATCCCCTCTAGGAAAATCAAAATACATATTGGTACATTCCAGATTCTGAGGAGCCCTGCAGGACAAAAACCAACTTGCCTGGGTTGATTTAATGTGGCATTTCCGGGAGCCACCAGATCAGAGACGGCTCATTTTTGGTAGAGCACCTACTCTCAGCTTGGGACGCACCCGTTGGGCAGTGCCGCGCTATAGCCAACTGTGAGTTTTGCTATTACCAATTTAATTGCTTACACTTTCGCCGGAGACAACTCCCACACCAACAAGTAGGGAAACAAATCCCAGCTGCTCCTCTTTAAGCTGACTCCCCTTCCAAACAAGCAACTGCTTTGCAGGCTCTCCATCTGCTACGTTTACGTGGAAATGCAAACCCTCCATCAGATTGAGAAACGGATGATCTGGGATAAACCCCTCTAATAATTGGACTGAGTCAGCAGGAGACGTCATGTCTCCCCTGCTCCACAGCCTGCCATGGCTCCCCATTGCCTAGCAGGTTACTCTGTTATTCTGCCTGTCCTGCCTTTTCTCCCATCCCTCCTCTGCACCTGTCTGCGCTTCTGTCTCATTGCAGCTCTCCCACTGCCCCCTCAATGCTGAGTCCTCCTTCCTAGTTCTTAGAGCATGCTCTTCCTCTTCCACTTATCCACAACAAAGCAAGCAGGCTCCACGCCCCTCACCCCACAGACAGTGAATATTTTAGGCTTCAAGGGCCGTATGATCTCTGTCAAAACTCAACTCTGCCACCGTAATGGGAAGCAGCCAATGACGATATGTAAGTGAATGAGTGTGGCTGAGTTCCAATAAAGCTATTTACAAAATCAGGCAGTGGGCTGGATGTAGCCTGGGGGCTGTAGTTTGCCAGTCCTGATCTTTATAATTGTCCATTCTTTTAGAATGATTTCTGGTCTTATTCTGTGCATCTTTCATCCACAATTTCAGCAAATATCGTTCATTTTAATTTCTCACTGGTCATAAGGAAGCGATTAAATGTGAAGCATCTACTGTGTTCTAGGTTTTCTGTAGAATATTTCATTGAATTATTCCATTAATTATTATTCTTGCTTTATGATGAGCAACCCAGGCCTAGAATGGCACACCTATGGGAAACAGTCTTCGGTTGAATCTGGACTCTACGACTCTATGTTCCAGGGAGTCCCCATGTCCATCGTTCATTCACTTTACTGTGCTGGGTGTCCTGCAAGCCCTTTCCCAAACACCATCTTGCTTGACATTCATACCATGCCAGGGGTGTAGGGACTTCCTTCATCCTCATTTGCAGATGTATAAACTTGCCTGGGTTGATTTAATGTTGCATTTCCGGGAGCCACTAGATCAGAGAAGGTTCATTTTTGGTGGAGCACCTACTCTCAGCTTGGGACGCACACGTTGAGCAGTGCCGCGCTATAGCCAACTGTGAGTTTTGCTGTTACCAATTTAATTGCTTACACTTTCGTGGGAGACAACTCCCACACCAACAAGTAGAGAAACAAATCCCAGCTGCTCCTCTTTAAGCCGACTCCCACCATCCACTGACGCTGAGATCGTCAGTGATGCGTCCCAGGTCACACAGCTGGTTGCCATCAAGGCCAGGATGCAAACTCACATCTCCAGTCCTCGAAGTCAATTTCAGCATGTTGGGCTGTTTTCAGTTAGTAAATAGCATCCTTCAGTGTAAAACTCAGAGGTCAGTGGAGCTTGTCAAGCAGTGCCAGGCAAATCAATGGGCAGCCTAACCAAGAGGAGGTTAGGACCACTCAGAGGCGGTTCATTTGCATTTTGACACCTAAATTAGGAAAACCGTATCTTGGCTTTCATCTTCAGGAAACTGTTAGAGGGTGCTATTTAACAAACAGCCTCTTTCCAGCTTTTAAATTGAGAACGAACACGGAGCCAGAGTATGGCACTTTTAGGATTAGGAAGGCTACACTGGACAACTCTGACATCACTTTTGCATTCTAGAACTTGATACCTTATTATCCCAACCAATACTTCTAGCACTGTCAGAAATGATGGAATAAAGAGAGCAAAGATCTGATTGAGCATGGCACACATAGAACCTATCTGGTCTGTTTACTGCATAGAAACTAAAGCTCCTGATGCTCTTGGTTCTGTAGAGTGGTTCTATCCCATGGCCAACTCGCCCACAGATGCCAGGCTTTCCCCAGACTCATCCCCCACACTTGTCACTGAGCCTTCCTTGGGGAAGATATAAAGTGTCTGTGTGTCTTTGTGTGTATGAGAGAGAGAGAGAGGGAGAGAGAGATTGTAGGTGTTCCTTCTGAACCAATAGAGGAAACAGGAAATAGGAAGCTAGGGGAATAAGGGTTTCCCCTTGTATCAGTTAGCTATCACCAGTTTACACCATGTAACAAGCAACCCCTCACATTGGAACTACAATAACTTATAGCTACAAAGGGCTATTTCTCATGTGGTTACATGTTGGTTGGCTGCAGTGCTCTGGCATCACTCCACGTGTCTTCCGCATTCTGAGATGCCTAAGGAAGCAGCTCCTTCTCGATTTCTTGGCAGAAGGAGCAGATCAAGAAGACTGGCCAAAAGCATGTATATGTCATTGATCCAAGCAAGTCACATGATCAAGCCCCACATCAATGGGGTTGTTAGCCCTCTCACAGGAAGATAAATACTTGTGAACAACAGTGCAGTCTACCATACTCCCTCACAAGAACAAATCTACATTAAAGTAGAACAGAAGAATGCCCTTCCTCTAAATAAAGACAAATTGAGTTGTCTAATTTCACTTACCCAAGATGATGAATCAATGATCAATTCCAGACATGTCAGGAATAATGACATAAGCTATGTCTATTATAAATTTAAGGTGATTTCAACAATACTCTTACATCTGCCCACTTCCATTTATGTCCCCATCTTGGTTCCTGTTAACAGAACCTCTTCCTGGTCTTCCTCCTTTAGGTTGACTCCTCCAATTCACTCTCAATACTATAGCTGGAGTGAGTGACAACAATGTAGTCTTGTCATTCTCTGTGTAAAACCCTTTGTACCTGCAACTTGAACTCAAAAAAAGAGCTAATCATTTTTGTCCATTTACTATATTCCAGATATGTTTCTGAGATAATATATATATATTATTTTATTTAATCCTCAGAAAACACTATTAAATACTACTATTAGTACAAATACTTAACAGACTTATTTAATATTTAACAGGAGCCAGAGGTTCAAAAAGATTAAGCACTTTCCCCTGTTGAGTTTGAGTTTTTAATATGAGATGAGAGACTCTACAGTAGCCAGTCCCCAAGATGGCACCCAGTGATTCCTGCCTCCTGGTATTCACACCATTGTGAGTCCCCTTCCACATTGTGTCAGGGTTGGCGTCACCCACAGAATATGGCAGAAGTGATGGTGTGGGACTCCCAGGGCTAGGTCATACAAGACATTGTAGCTTCTGTTTTGGTCTGTCTCTGGGGTCATTCTCTCAGGGGTAGGCAGCTGCCATATTGTGAGGACACTCAAGCAGCACTATGGAAAGGTCCACAGAACAAGGAGCTGAGTTCACCTGCCAGTGGCCAACAAGAAACTGAGGGCTGCCAAATTGGGTGAGTGAGCCTTCTTGAAATCAGATCCTCAAACGCTGAAATTACTGCAGCTCTGGCCAATGCGTTGATGGAAACCTCATGAGAGACCCAGAGATAGAACCACCAGGTTAAGCTGCCCCCAAAGTCTTGAGCTATAGAAACGGCGAGATAAATATATATTGTTTTAAGCTGCAAAATTTTGGGGGTAATTTGTTGCATAGCAATAGAAAATTAATTCACTCTGCCACCTTCATACTAAACTCGGTTCTCAAGAGCCCTGGGCAGCACTCCGTAGTATCCACTACTATGGAGTATGGGAAATGATAAGACATTCTAAGAAGAAAAATTAAGCTAGGGCTAAGAAGCATGTTAAGATGTTATGGTTTTAAATAGGATGGTCAAGAAAAGACTCACAGGGAAGGCAAAATTTGCTGAAAGGCCTGCAGGTGGTGGGGAAGTGAGCCTAATGGCGATCTGGGAGAAGAACATTCCCAAAAAGGGGAACAAGTACAGAGGCCAGAGGTGAGGGAGGGCCTGGCATGCCCAAGGGAACTGAAGAGGTCCAGTGGCTCAAATGGCTGAGTGCAGGTGAGTGCAGTGGCTGGAACAGGTGAGTGGCTGGAACAGGTAAGTGCAGGGTGTGTATTAGGAGATGAAATCCAACAGGGAAGAGAAAAGATCGGATCAAGCAGTGGCCATGTGGGTGATTTTCAGGACTTTGGCTTTTAGTCTGAGTGAGATGGAAAGTCATCAGATGGCTTTGACCAGAGGAGTGACACCATTCAACTCATACTATTGCCCTCCTTCATCCTAAAAATAATTGTTGAACAGAATTAGATAATAGTGGCCAACATTAGTTAACTGATAGTTATGTGCCAGGCATTGTATAACATACTTTACCTGGATTAAAGGTGATCATAGGATATCCATGAACATCCCCATTCTATTGATGGGAAAACTGAGTTTTGGAGGGGTAAAATAGCCAATCTGCAATCATACAGCCAGGGAGTGATGGAGCTGGGCTCTGAACCCAGGTAGCCTGGACTTACTAATTAAGCAGCTACTGTTCCTATAACCAAAAGTCAAACATAGCCAGGTATATAAAAAATATTCAATATCACTAATCATTAGGGAAATGCAGGTACAAACCACAATGAGATGTCACCTCACCCCTGTCAGAATGGCTATTACCAAAAAGATAAGACATAACAGTTGTTGGCAAGAATGTGAAAAACAGAGAATCCTTGTACACTGTTGGTGGGAATGTAAATTAGTACAGCCATTATGGAAAATAGTATGGAGGTTCCTCAAAATACTATGATCCAGCAATCTCACCACTGGGTATAGATCCAAAGAAAATGAACTTAGTATGTCAAAGAGATAGCTGCACTCCCATGTTCACGCCAGCATTATTCACAATAGCCAAGACACAGACCTAAGTGTCCATCAAGGGATGAATGAAGAAAATGTTTTATATATATGCATGCAACGGAATACTATTCAGTCTTAAAAATGAAGGAAATCCAATTATTTGTGACAACGTGAATGAACCTGGAGGACTTATGTTAAGTGAAATAAGCCATGTACAGAAAGACAAATACTGTGTGATCTCACTCACATGCGGAATCTAAAAAACATTGAATTCATAGAAGCAGAGAGTAGAATGGTGGTTGTCAGAGGCTGGGGAGTGGGATGAGGATGTCGGTCAAAAGGTACAAAGTTTCAGTTAGACCAGAAGAATAAGCTTTCGTGATCTGTGACACCACACGGTGACCATAGTTAATAATAATGTATTGTATGTTTTTAAATTACTAATAAAATTGATTTTAAACATTCTCATTGCAAAACAATGATAAGTAGGTGAGGTGTTGGATATGTTAATTACCTTGATTTAATTTTTCTACAGCGTATATGTAGATTAAAATATCACATTCTACCACATAAATATATACTTTTTGGTGGGGTAGAGATGTTTAGAGATGTTTCAGGGACAGGATCTCACTGTCACCCAGGCTGGAGTGCAGTGGTATGATCATAGCTCACTGCAACCTTGAACTCCTGGGCTCAAGGGATCCTTTTGCCTCCGGAGTAGCCAGGACTACAGGTGCACATCAGTACACCTGACTAATTTTTAAAGAATTTTTTTAGAGATGGGTTTTTTTGTTTGTTTGTTTGTTTTGAGATGTAGTCTTGCTCCGTTGCCAGGCTGGAGTGCAGTGGCGCAATCTCGGCCCACTGCAACCTCCACCTCCTGGGTTCAAGTGATTCTCCTGCCTCACCCTACCTAGTAGCTGGGACTACAGGCGTGCACCACCATGCCCTGCTAATTTTGTGTATTTTTAGTAGACACAGGGTTTCACCATGCTGACCAGGCTGGTCTTGAACTCCTGGCCTCAAGTGGTCCACCCACCTCGGCCTCCCAAAGTGCTAGGATTACAGGTGTGAGCCACCATGCCCAGCTGAGACGGGGTTTTGCTATTGACCAAGCTGATCTTGAACTCCTAGCCTCAAGTGATCCTCCCTCCTCAGCCTCTGAAAGAGTAGGGATTACAGGTGTGAGCCAGTGCACCCAACCTGCACTGTTATTATGTGTCAATTAAAAAAATTTTTTTAAATCATCATGTTGTACACCATAAATATATACAATTTTTGTCAATTTAAACATTAATTAATTTTTAAAAGTAAAAATTAAATTACCTAAAAAAGGTCATACGTGGGGCTGATGATCAATGAAACTGAAGTACTCCTCTTCAAATAATCTAGTCCTGCCAGACAACTCTGCCATGTAGTCCCTCTGCCCTGTGTCAATTCTCGATGCCCTGCCCCGGGAGAGGCTGCAGGGCCAGTGGGGAGAGCACTGCCTGGACCCAGATGGACTTGCCTGTAAGCCCAGCAGCAACACTCCCTCTCAGGCAGACAGTGCAATTCCCCTGACCTCAGTTTCCATGACCTTCAGGCTTTCTGGGTGAATCAGGTAGCACGTGATAAATGCTAAGTTAGTACGAATAGTTATGGTTTTACTAAAGTCATTATTTGGGGTGAAAATCTAAAATCTGAACTAATTACATTTTAGATGATTTATTCCAGTATTCCATAAGGTAAACTATATTTTAAGTGTTTTAGAGTATCTGAGAACAAAGAACTGGGTTTTTCTTTCTTTTCTCATAATGTCTCAAATGCTGGGGACTTTTGCCCAGCCACGGGACTGCTGTAAACAATGACAAACATCAAAACAGCTTCTTATCAACATAGATTATTTTTGTCAAAACCATTAGTATTTTCTATACTCATTCCTCCGTGGCCAGAGACGGACATGATAACGGAGATTCTAAAAATGGTTTTGTCCCGAAGTGTACCAGCGACGTTCATCTCGCCATGCAAATCATACCATCTAATGGGGTTCTCCTTGGTTCTGCTGACGCAGCTCTTTTTAATGGACTTCCTTAGTCACACATGAGGGTCAGTGACGAACACAACCTATCAGGGCCTGGCCCTGCTTCCTGTTAATACCCCCGCCTTGGTGCTAGGGTCGGCCCAGCACCACGCATCATTATTTTCAGATACATCAGTGGTTTCCCAGGTCATGAGGTGAGCCTTTCACATGGCAATGTTTGATGCAGCAAAGACATTGCATTTGAGGCATCTGAGGACTCCCAGGCTTTATGTGATGGTAGAAAACGGATGTCAGCGACCGTATAAGGACTCAATCACATCCAAATAGTTTGCAGACATTTTCTTAGAAAGGATGGAGGCTGTCTCTGTCACCTCTTAGTGGAGAACAATCTCTCAGAGAAACCCAACTCAAGTAGAGCCTTTGAGGTCAACCTTTTAAATTGATCATGTGGGTCCTCATCACACATACCAGAAAATGTCAGCACCCTCCTGGATATTCCCGACTTTGTGAATAAGGTTGGGCTACAGGGATAGGCAGATCCTTCCCCGAGAGAGGCTCCTTATCCTCTTGACATTTTGCAGTTTTCACGGTGGTCTGTGGAAGCTGTGCCCCAGGTATGATGTCTAATATAGAAGACTAATGGTAAAGAACGGAGTTCAGGCTTTAAAGTTGCGGATGGAAGTTGTGGGTGGGGAGGGGGTAGTCAGAGGAGAGACCAGAGTCAAAAGCTATGAATGTTGGATAATGAGTCCTCCAAGTAGCCAAGTCAGGGAGAAAATGGTAGACGGGTTACAGGGTCAGTTTACAGAAACTGGAAATAGGCCAGGTAGCTTTGGAAACAAAGTGCCCACACCTGTATGAGCAGCTGGTCCTGGTGTGTGTGGCCTGGAGCCTGAGGGCCTCTCACTAGGTACGGCTCTCTCTGGGTTCTCTCCTTCACCTGCATCTCTCTCCCGACCTGGTCCCCATGGATCATCCATGCTACATCTCCATGCCTTTTAGGCTGTTCCTTACCTCCTTGCCTCTATTTATTCACCAGTTCTCAGACACAGACAACAATCTTATTCAACAGGCATTTGCTGAGCACTATGTGCCAGGGAGGGTTCTCGATGCTGGAGGCCCACTGGTGAGCAGAGACTGTGCACCTGTGAGGTTTCTGTTCTTGTGAGGGTGATGGAGGAGGCCTGCAGAAGAGTCTATTCTCGCAGCTTGGACTAAGTCATCAAGCTGTGCTGACCAGGGTCAGCCACAGAGGGCCAGAAGGATGACCTTGGAGAGGGTGGAAGGAGCAGGAATGTGAGAAGTCAGGGAGGTGTGTCTGGGGCAGAGGGCATGGCACGCAGGAAGGCAGGGAAGGAGGGGCCCGCAGAGTCCAGGAACAGCAGCAGGGTACAGACCAGAGAGTGCCCGGAAAGGATGAGGAATTTGCTTGAAATGTAATGGAAGCCCCTTTCCTCTGTTTGCTCACCCTCACCTTCCCGGAAGGTGCTAACCTACTTTTTGAAACTCCAATGAGATGGACCTCACGTGATCAAGGAAAGAGGGCAGCTACGCCCTCGCAGGGGGCTCCAGGTAAATGCCTTACTCACGGCGGTGCCCAGTGTCTAGCAAGGTGTGGGGCCATGAACACATTTGTGGAGCTAGCCAGAAATGAATGAATGAGGGAAGAAAGGAAGGAAGGAAGGAAAGGAGGGATGGAGGGAGGGAAGGAGAGAGGGAGGGAGGGAGTGAGGAAGGAAGGAAAGGAGGGATGGAGGGAGAGAAGGAGAAAGGGAAGGAGAGAGGGAGGGAGGGAGAGAGGGAGGGAGGGAGAGAGGGAGGGAGGGAGGGAGGGAGAGAGGGAGGGAGGGAGGGAGGGAGGGGGAGGGAGGGAGGCAGGAAGGAAGGACTACCTCCACACTTCCTAGCTGTTCAGTAGAATTTGGCTCTCTAGATACGGCTTTTTTGGTCTGGAATGCTGAATCAGTAGCCAAAGTCATCAAAAACTGTCTCTTTCTCAAGGATCCCCAGTGTGGAAGCGGCACCCACCCAGCAAACCCATGCAACATCAGGCAACGCAGGGTTTTCATCCTGCTAGGAGCCTGCCCCCTGGTGGTGAAGAGAAGAAACGCAGAGCGAGAACCAGAGCCGGGCCGGCGTGTCCCTGGGGCGGTTATCAGGGTTCACCTGGGGCTGCTTTGTCCCTGCGTGCAGCGCCGCCCAGTAGGGCTGCTTACCTGTCCCACCCGTGCGCGCCCGCGGGTTCTAAACTCATTTTAACACTTGGTTAAGCAAAAACCAATTTGAGAAAATAAATGAGCTTGTATGGTGTTTGAAAGCTAAATGGATTGATTTTGGATTGAGAACTACAGTGCTCTCAGGTTTTATATGGCACAGGATTACACGCACCCAGAAGGAGCTGTGTGGTAATTATGACTAGAATCAGAAATTGCACCGTAAAAAGCTCATCTGAATAGATCCGGATTTACTGACACGGAAGACAGTCAGTTTCCCGTAAGGCCGGAAGACTGGGTATAGAATGAGCTTTCCTGATAATCTCTAACAAACAAAAGGTGTTTGTGCTATTGCAAGTGAAGGAAAACATTCTGAAGGGGGATGGTGAGCTCTGTTTTAAGTCATAATATTTAAGTACTTTGGGGTTATTTTTTGAGTGTCTGTATTTTCTGACTTCTCTATAGTGTATAGCTCTCTCCCAGTTTTCTTTAGGGAAGCCCTAACATAGACTGTCATGAATCCCCCAAAAAGGCAAGCTGAAAAAAATAACTTTTTTTTTTGACATTTGAGGCATTTGAATGTCACACACAGTCTCACTCTGTCGCCCAGGCTGGAGTGCAGTGGCATGATTTCAGCTCACTGCAACCTCCCCCTCCCTGGTTCAAGTGATTCTCCTGCCTCAGCCTCCTGAGTAGCTGTGACTACAGGTACCTGCCACCACACCCGGCTTATTTTGTATTTTTAGTAGAGATGGGGTTTTATCATGTTGGCCAGGCTGGTCTCGAACTCCTGACCTCAAATGATCCACCCACCTTGGCCTCCCAAAGTGCTAGGATTACAGGTGTGAGCCACCGTGCTAGGCTGAAAAAAAAAATAAGTTTTTTAATCCAGAAGAGACGGTATCTCCTCATGGTTTCATTTAGTTTTAAAAGACCCTTCTCATTTCCATCCCTCCCTCCTCACGTACAAACCTAAAATTCTTGGATCCCTTAGGATAAAAACATAGTGGCTGACTCACATCTACCTGTATAATAGTCAGGCAGCTTTTCCCAATTATTAGCTGTTCTCCACGGGATGAATGGAAGGTTTCTTTCTCCTCCCTACTTCTATTCTAGTTAAATAAGTGAGATGCAAGGAAGAAGAAGAATTATAACGAGTCTGTACCGTGATATTATTTCATTACAGGCTGTAAAAAAAAAATCCTCATTATTAGTCAATTATATCATATTAGTGATCTTGTATCGTGTGTGTGTGTGTGTGTGATCCTGCATGTGTGTGTGAGACGGAGAGAGTGTGTGTGTGTTTTTGCCTGGGAGAATGTTGTTGACATAGCTCTTATATAGGATAGTTTTAAATAAATTTCTTTGCCACTTTCAAATGTCTGTGTCCTGGATTCACACCTTCACTCTCATTCTCTTTGTTCTACTTAGTCGTCCCATTTGCCTATGTATATTTCCTAGGACCAAATGCTGTCTTTTAAAAGCCCTTCCCAAAACCTCTCTGAGGTTCTTTCTTGAACAGTTTTACAAACTTACAACCCACCCAATGTGTTTACAGGTAAGGTTTGCAGCGTAGAAAACATGATCAGCACCAATTGTCACTCCTGTTTTTGCAAATTTCCTTCCCCCATTTACTGTTATACACAATGAGAATAGCAAGTGGCAAGCACTGGGGAAAGACCCGTCTGCCTCTCTACATGTGCATGCAGTAGGAGGTGCATATGTGCATACAGCAAGCTTTCAACCTCAGCTCACCTGAGTGCTCTGTCCTTCTCGCTTCCTGCTGAGCAGACCTAGCAAACCAGGAGGGGCTCATGCTTTCTCTGCATTTGTCAGACCACATCCAGTGTGTGAGGGCTGGCTCCTTTCTTCCTTCCTTCATTCATTCTTCAAATCTTTACTGAGCTTGTCCTATATGCCAGACACTCTTCTAGACAACAGAGGGATGGAGGTGAGGAAGACAGCCCTCCTGCCCTCCAGGGGCTTACACTCCAGGAATAGTGACCAACAGACAGAGTTGATTCATGCCTTGGGAAGCGTCTAACAAAGAAGAGAGAGGCAAGCAGGAAGGGAGTGGGGTGAGGAGGCCCCGGCCCTCACTAGTTTTAAGATATTCAGCTTTCCTAGAGGAGGTGTTACCTAAATCGGTTGCTGAGGAAAGCAGGTGTCATTCAGGGAGATGATGGGGGCAGTGGGGAGAGAATGCCAGACTGAAAGGGCTCAGGGATGAAAGGTCGGTGCACAGGATGGAGAGGGCATGCTGTGTGTGTGGTGGGGGCACAGCAGGGAAGGCAGAGGTGGGTTCAAGGAAGTGAGAAGGGGCAGTACGAGGAGGTGAGGCAAACTCAGGAGAAGTTGAAGAAGCAGTCAGTTTGGCTTAGGGAAGAATCAGGGCAATTCTTTGTGAAGCAGTGATATCTGCCCCAAATGCCGAAAACACAGATGCAAGGGCAGACGGATTCTATGGCCTTCGTGTCATAGGAATAGAATGAAGGGCTGAAGGGCAGAAGGAGGAGCGTTGGGGGATAAATGGGAGCAGAGACAGCAGTTACTGAGCAGGTGCAACACATCAGGTGCCTTATGCGTGTCCTCCTGTTGATTCTCACAGCAATGCTGGGGTGGAACAATTATAACTTCCACCTTCCACAGGAGGTAGCTGAGGCCAGTGCAGTTAGGAAACTTGCCCAATATTATGGACTGCCAATTGGTGGAGCTGGGATTTGAACCCAGGAAGCCTGGTTCCCAGGCCTGTGCCAATGAAAGGCAACCAACCATGAAGCAGGCACCTTCTAAGGCAATGAGGGTCTCACTGCTGCTAATTTTCTAGAAGGGGGTGATATAGTGGACATTTGTGGCTAGCTCCCCAGCACTTGTATAAGCCAGCACGGTCCAATCCCTGTTTCCCCAGGGGCACCCACATGATGGAAGAGCTGGCCAGGCCCAGCTGCCATAAAAACCCTGGCCAAGGGAAGCACAGAGCGGACCCTGGGGGCACAGGCCTACCTGACCACAGCGTCCAAAGCTCGTGGCCTCTGGGCTTTCCACTGGGAGGGGTGATTGGAAGAATGAGTGAAAGGCATCCAGGAGCGAAATGATAAGAACTCATACACACAAAGAAGGAAACGACAGACACTGGGTTCTACTTGGGGGTGGAGGGTGGGGGAAGGGAGAAGAGCAGAAAAGATCACTACTAGGTACTGTGCTTAATTCCTGGGGGGTAAAATAATCTGTGCAACGGACGTCGTGACATGAGTTTACCTATGTAGCAAACCTGCACATGTACCCCCGAAACCCAAAATAAACGTTGACAAGAAGAAAGGCATTGAGGAATTGAATTGTTAAATTTTGGGAAAAAGTTGCAGCTCAGGCAGACTTGGAGGAGAGAGAAACCAGTGTTCAGGAGTGAGAGAGAGGAAACAGGCAGTTCTGAATTCTTTGGAGCAGTCGAGGGATCTCAGGCAGGGGCTGAAGACACCCGCTCAAGGGCGTGGCTGCCTTCCTGAACCCCTTCGCCCTGGCCAAGGCCTCCTCCTCTGTGAGAACAAAGTCGGAATTGAGAAAAACTACACACAAAAGGATAATCATCCATTCAGACGGTGGGGGTGCTGAGTGAGCTGTTGTCTAGGGGAAACCAGCGGGGAGGGCCCGGGAGGAGTTTGTGCTACAGCAAGAATATTATGAAGAAGGAAATGACTTGGCCAGAAAAGGGCAGCCTGAGCCTGTGGTCTCCATGGCTTCTCCAGGCTATGGGTCTGTGCCCCTCCTACGGACTCTAGTAAAATCTGAGTTGCTTGAAAAAGAAATCCAGGGGCTTTACACCCATGTTGTCACACCTGTTCTTATCATTAGCATTACAATCTGGAAAGGGGGCAGGCTGGGGAGAGAGGGAAGCTTGTTCTCCTGGGGCCCAGGGACATGTGGCCTGGGATCCTAGCAACTCAAACAGCTGGCTGCTGCACTGGCTTCTTGGCCGGTCCCCTCTCATATTCCAATATAGAGATGGAGACAGTGAGTCAATGAGTTCCCATCACTGATAAGTCACATGGTTTGATTTTGTCTCATTTTGTGTCTTGCAAACAAAAGCATTCTGATGGATTTGGCTGAGGTCAGCCCGCCCTCTGTCACGGATGCTATGGAAGGAATCTCTCCATCAGGAGGTGTGTGGATGAGGACCTCTGAGATCTCTGGCTCCACTCTAAGATTCTATTACTCCTTAGTATGATTCAAAGTTGCATAGGTTTTTCTTCTTTCAGATGCAGGTGGAAAACATCTTTAAAGACACAGAGTTAAAATTGTTTTATAGTTTAGATTCAGGGGTTACATGTGCAGGTTTGTTTCAAGGATGTATCGTGTGATGCTGATGTCTGGGCTTCTATTCATTCCATCACCCACATAGTGAGCGTAGTACCCAGTAGAAAGTTTTCAGCCCTTTCTCCCCACTCCCTCCTTCTCTCCTTTTGGAGTCCCCAGTGCCTGTTGTTCTCATCTTTATATTTGTGTGTACCAAGGTTTAGGGCCCACTTATAAGTGAGAAGATGTGACATTTGCTTTTTTGTTTCTGCATTACTTCATTTAGGATAATGGCCTGCAGCCACATCTATGTAGCTGCAAAGGACATAATTTCACTCTTTTTTATGACTCCATAGTATTCCATGGTGTATATGTATGACATTTTCTTATCCAGTCCACCATTGATGGACATCTAGGTTGATTCCATGAAAAGAGATACAATCTTAATTATTTTGTCCTCACAAATGTCACTAAGACAAAAAGAGGGAACACTTAACGTAACTTCTACAACCTAATAACACCGACAGGAATTCGATCCTGGTTTTGGAAAGCTTAAATTAGACACACACACACTTACTCAGGCACATACAAAGCACAATTCTTTGTCTAACTTAAACCCCAACTTCAGAGGGTAAGTTCAAGTTCACATCTTGAAAATTTAAATGGCTCTATTAAGACATTCTTCCCTTCCCATATCCTTGGGTTTAAAATGCAGTGAGTCAACCAGCCAAACTAATTTCGTACTCAACTTTCATATACTTGAAAGAATTATGGCTATTTTTAACAGGATTATGAAGATTATCAAAATCACTTGAGAGAGCAAGAAATCCTGCTGGAAGGAAGTATAATACCCTTGCAAAGATAAGCATAATTAATGTGGAAAAGGGCAATGAAAAATTAATAGAGTTTTAAGGTCAAAGATATATGCAGATGTGTAAAATCCTCAAATTAGTTCTTGTAAGACTCTGTCCTAACAAATTCCGTGATCAGAACATTCTCCGAAGTTTTTTTGCATTCTTCAGACTCTGCAAGAGTGGAAGGTGCCAACTGCATCCCTAGCCAGGGCAGGAGAACAAAGAGAGGAACCCACATCGTGACCACAATCATCTCAGCCCTGAGCGACAGCTGCTCTCATAGCGAAGGTGTTCAGTTTCACCACTAGAGGGAGCGCAGAGCCCACAGCATCATCGTAAGGTTGGCGAGAAAGAAGAAATTGGGTCCAGAAACTTCCTTCGGCATCCCCCATCCACCACAAATAAACGTTACAGCGATCTCACGGGAGAATTTAGAATGCACACAGGTCAAACGATCTTGGGTAGACCACAGGCTGGGTAAGTTCATTTGCAAGCCCTTGCTATCTGCTGGCCTCCAGTGTGTGTCTTACAGACACTTTTGATGGATAATCACACCTTTCTCACAAGGGTTCCATGAGTCACTATTTTGCAGAAGAAGCAACTGAGGCCCAGAGAGTAACTTGTTCGAGTTGATAAAGCAAGTAAGTCTCCCGGACTCCAAAGATGGTGCCTGTAACAATGTTCCCAGGAAGCACCCAGGACTCAGGACGCTCTTTGAAGATCACAATTGGATGATCTGACTGAAAACAAGCTTCTGCCCCTGAGGTCCATGTTTTGCCATCCTAGCTGTTCCTGGGAACTCATCCACAACGTCCCGTTAACAGTGGCCATGACATTACAGAAAGAAGACAGAAAAGAAGGAGAGAGTGAGAGAGAAATTCACAAGAGTGCCCCTACCACCAGGAACCTAAAAAACAGAGAGAAAATCCACAGGCCAGGAGGAAATCCACTGGCTGCTAGTGGAGTTTGAAACACAAGTCATCATCGGATACCCTGTTTCTAATATGAATGGTAAAGGCCTCAATTTATTTATTTAATTTAATTTAATTTTTTGAGACGGAGTTTCGCTCTTGTTGCCCAGGCTGGAGTGCAATGGCACGATCTCGGCTCACTGCAACCTCTGCCTCCCTGGTTCAAGTGATTCTCCTGCCTCAGCCTCCCGAGAAGCTAGGATTATGGGTGCACACCACCACACCCAGCTAATGTTTGTATTTGTAGTAGTGACAGAGTTTCACCATGTTGACCAGGCTGGTCTGGAACTCCTGACTTCAGGTGATTCCCCCACCTCGGTCTTCCCAAAGTACTGGGATTACAGGCCTGAGCTACCGCACCCAGCCAATTTATTTTTACAAAAGAATATTTCTATAACAAATAAGAAAAAATGGAATTATAACAACACTGTTGGTTTATCGCATCAAATTAACAACAATCGGGGTATAAAGGAGGGGATGGCAGTTCTTTCCATGGATAAAGCATAGTCAAAATTCCCATTCATTTTTTTTTAACTCTGGTAATTAAGCAATAGGGATAAACACAACTCGGTAAACCAAAAATTAAAGACTAACTAAGAACTGAATGTCTCTTCTTTCAAATACAAGAGAAAATTCATGTAAATAAATAAATATGATATACTTAATATTAATACATATAATATTAACATCAATATTAACAACATAATATTATATATTAAATATTATATTCTTAATTACAAAAGATAGGAAATGAAAGGAACAACAGTGAGCCCCCAAAGAGACCAAAGTGTGAAACCACACAGCAAGAATGAATGAAAGAGAGTTGTTTAAATTCCATAGTTAGAAAAATAAGACATATCAGGTTTTCAAAAAGTGTAGCCACTTTCTGTTTCTAAAAGGGACGCTTAAAGTGAAAGGTGACTGAAAGGCTAAGAATGAAGGACCAGGCAAAGATATAACAGGCAAGAAGACAAAGCAACGAAGAAGAGAGAGGAAAACGAATGAAAGGCAAGGCAGGTGCTGTGGTTTGAATGAGTCTCCTCTGATGTGTCCATCTGTGGTGGTGTTGAGAGGCGGGGTCTTTAAGAGCTGAGGAAGGGCCGGGTGCAGCGGCTGACGCCTGTAATCCCAGCACTTTGTGAGGCCAAGGTGGGTGGATCACCTGAGGTCAGGAGTTCGAGACCAGCCTGGTCAGTATGGTGAAACCCTGTCTCTACTAAAAATACAAAAATTAGCTGGGTGTGTTGGCGGGTGCCTGTACTCAGGAGGCTAAGGCAGGAGAATTGCCTGAACTCGGAAGGTGGAGGTTGCGGTGAGCCGAGATAGTGCCGTTGCACTCCAGCCTGGGAGACAGTGTGAGACTCCATCTCAAAAAAAAAAAAAAGAGTCTTTCATGAATGGGACTTAGGGCTTCACAGAAGAGGCTTCCCTCCGTGTTCAGCCTGCTCGCCCTCCTGCCTTCCGCCAGGTGAGGACACAGTGTCCCTCCCTCTGGAGGATGCAGCCCTCACCGGACAACCAGACCTGCTGCTGTCTTGATCTTCCATTCCCCAACCTCCGGAACTGTGAGAAATAAGTGTATGTTCTTTATATATTACCCAGCCTATAGTATTCTGTTATAGCAGCACAAAAGTGACTAAGACAGAAATGCTTGTGAAGGCTGATCTGCGATGTCAACATGACTGCATTAAGAGTATCAGACAGGGGCCGGGCGCGGCGGCTGACGCCTGTAATCCCAGCACTTTGGGAGGCCGAGGTGGGCGGATCACCTGAGGTCAGGAGTTCGAGACCAGCTTGGCCAACGTGGCGAAACCCTGTCTCTACTACAAATACAAAAATCAGCTGGGTGTGGTGGCGCGTGCCTGTAATTCCAGCTACGCAGGAGGCTGAGGCAGGAGAATCACTTGAAACCTGGAGGTGGAGGTTGCAGTGAGCTGAGATCATAGCACTGCACTCCAGCCTGGGTGACAGAGTGAGACCCTGTCTCAAAAAAAAAGGGGATCAGACAGCTGATAAAGCGTTATTCTCAGTGCTCCAGTAGGCACTGAACCCATTCCTCTGCTTCCCAGTGGTTTGGCATTTGACTTGAGTGATTGGGCTGCCTCAGGGGTGTCTGTGAGGCTGCTTCCATAGGAGATCAACTTTGAGTCGGTGGTTTGAATAAGAAAGATCTGCCTTCAGGGTGGGCAGGCATCATCCGATCAGTCACGGCCCAGATGGAACAAAAAGGCAGAGGAAGGACTAATTCTTGGTCTCTGTCTTCTGTAGCTGGGACACCACCCATCTTCTCTTGCCCTTGGATATCAGAATTTCGGGTTCACCAGCCTTTGGACTCTGGGACTGGCTCCAGCAGGCCCCCAGGCTCTTGGGCCTTCAGCCTCAGACTGAAGGTACTGAGAGGTACCCTACTGGCCTCCTTGGTGCAAAGGCCATCAGACTCGGACTGAGCCATGCTACCAGCTTCCCTTGTTCTCCAGCTTGCAGACAGTCTGTCGTGGGACTTCTCAGCCTCTATGATTGAATGAGCTAATTCCCTAATAAATCCCTTTCATATACATCCCTTCTCACATCTCTCTCTAAACAGCTCTCTAAATTCCTACCAGTTCTATCTTTCTAACTAAACCCTAACTAAAAAATAGTCTTCTCAGACCAGGCGCAGTGGCTCACACCTGTAATCCCAGCACTTCGGGAGGCCAAGGTGGGTGGATCACTTGAGGTCAGGAGTTCGAGACCAGCCTGGCCGATATGGTGAAACCTCGTCTCTACTAAATATACAAAGATTAGCCAGGCATGGTGGCACGTGCCTGTAATCCCAGCTGCTAGGGAGGCTGAGGCAGGAGAATTGCTTGAACCTGGGAGGCGGAGGTTGTAGTGAGCCAAGATCATGCCACTGCACTCCAGCAAGATTCCATCTCAAGGAAAAAAAAAAAGTCTTCTCCATCCTTGTATACTGGTTGATCTCATTTATTTTCAAGGTTTCAAATACCATTAGTAGGCCAGTGACTCACACATTTCACCCCATCCAAACTTGCACATCTAATGGCCTTCTTGATGTGACAGCCACCTGGCTGTCCTAGGGGAACCTCAAACTCAACTTGTGTAAAACCACAGGCTTCATCTTATCTCTTCAGTCTTCCCTCCCTTCAGCTTTTCCCGTTTATTCATTCAACACACGCAGAGTTTATTTTTCCCAGAAAGAGGGTGAGAACCAAATATGACATTCATACAGTTTACATTTTTGGGGGGAAGACAGATAATGAAAGAATGAACAAATTGATCAGATAATTTCAGATAATGATCAAACAAGAGTGTTGGGAAGCCCAGGACTAAATGATAACAAACATGTTGTGATTCTCTTTTCTAAGTTTCTAATGATTCTCATACAATAGTTTTCCCTGAGTGGTATTGGTACACCACAGGATGTTTAGATTCCTTACCTAGGAAGGCGTCTCTAAGGAAGGTACATTTGGGCTGCTGATGAGGGGGAGCTGGTCACTCAACAAGGTAAGAGATGAGCTTGCAAAGGAAAGGGAACAGCAGATGCAAAGGCCACAAAGTGAGAATGAGCTGGGCATGGACACAGAGCAGGAGGGAGGGTAGTTGGAGATGAGGTCAGAGAGTTAGGAAGGCAAGGTCTTGTTGGCTTGAAATGTATGTATCAGTCAGGAAATCCTAGGTTAGGTGGCAGTAACAAACAGTCCCCCTGGTTCAGCAGTTTGAAATAGTAAAGGTTATTTTCCTGCTCATTCCTTAAGTTCACTGAGGGTTAACAAGGAGAATCATGCTTTGTCTCTGAAATCTTTGACCTTGAAGTGACACATATCACCTCCACCCACATTTCATTAACCCCGAGTCCCATGGCTCAGCCTGCCTGCCAGTGTCAGGGAAGGGCAACCCCACCATGTGCTGGGGAGGAGGGAGACCAGGCTGCTGGTGAACAGCCCAGATGGCCACCACGCAAAGGGAAAGATTTAGAATCTTATTCTGAATGCAAGAGGAAAACGTGGGGCTGTATTAGGCTGCAGACGTGCAGGATTTGATTTAGGTTCGTAAAAGCTCACTCTGCATGAGCTCACTCTGTGGTCTGAGGAGGATGTGGCTGGAGGGGTCAAGAGCACGAGTCTGGTTAAGAGGCTGCTGCAGAGCCCAGGGAGGAAATGAGGCTGATGCAGCCTGAGGCAGTGACGAAGAAAGGCTGCAAAGGTACAATAATCAAGCCAGAAGCCAGAAACCTGGAACCCATCCCTGACAAGCACCTCCACCATCTGATCCACTCACAAGCCAAGCTGATTCTATCTCCAAACAGAGATCAAATCTGTTTAGTCTTATTCTGACCGTGATGGCTTCAGCTGTTTTCACCTGGCCTTTCGCCAAGACTCCCAAGTAGTCTTCTAGACTCATGGGGTTCCGAGAGTCATCTTAGGATCGATGTGGGAGCCTGTTACCCCCTCTTGCTCAGATCCCTCATTGAATTTCCACTGCCCCTAGGATAAACTTTTCCCAAACTCATTCTGCAGCACCCACCCCAGCCCCAAGCACCAGCCTTCTGGTCCCCCATTAGGTGCCTTGATGTGCCAGGTGGGCCCGCCTGGCAGGTCAGTCATGCAGGCTTCTCCCTCCCAGACACACACGTACTCACACCCCTACCTACCTCCTACTCTTCTTTATCATCCCAGCTTAAATGTCATTGTTTTAGCAAAGCCTTCCCTGACCACCCTTTCCCAGCAACTTAAATCAGGCCCTCCTATTCTATGCTTTTATAGCATTCTAGACTATTCCTTCACAGAAGTTGTAGCTTATAACGCTCTGTGTGTCGGTGTGTGAGTATGTGTGCATGTATAAGTTATAACTCTGTGTGTGTAAATGTCATAGCTCTTTATGTGTGTGTAATTGACATCTGTGGCACATTAGTCCTGGGAGAGCAGAATGTGTGTATTTTGCTCACCACTGAATCACCAGTACTGAGCAAGGTTCCAGACACAGAACTGGCATTTGACGTTTGTGGAATAAATAAATGAAATGAATAGCTAAAACAATGACGGCTATCCAAATTATATTTCTAAATAAACTATACAGAGTGCACCTAACAGATGACATAAATATAATTTTATATGAAATATATTATAACTAAGTAAATGGAATGCTGAGACTACCTTCCAATCCCCCTATCCTCTAAGAAATAGGAAATAGTCCATTCATTTGCTGTTAAAATCTTTACCAATCATTCTAGTCCTTCTTGCTCTATTTGCATTGTGTCTCAGCTTTAGGCAAATGAGAAACGGGAAAGTGACTCACCAGGTTTGCTAAGTGGCCAGCTCGGAAGGAAAATGCTGGTTGTCGCAGCAGTTATGGACATCACACCAGCAGAGGGGCAGGTGGCCTGGTCCTCCCTGGCAGGACATGCCTTTTTCAGATGGCCTCACCAGGCATCCTGCACCCTGAGGCCTGGCGCATCTCCCAAGTTCACACTTCCAAGAAGAGAAGGTGGGCTGGGGAAGGATTCAGAGCTGTTTGGGCTGCGTTCACTGCCATGTTTATTAACAGAGCCGCTGTGAAACTATCTGGACTGAAAAAAAGTGACTCAGGTACAAAATTCCTGCATCAGCTGGTGCTGAGTCAGCCTCAGTTCATGATCAGAAATGTTCTGAATTGATCAGCAGCCTGAATCAACATTTACACCCTCCACCCTGGGCAGGTCCAGTGGTCCCTGTGCATGGAGCCCAGCACTGGCTGCAGCGCAGGAGCTGAAACTAGAAACACGTCAGGCAGGTGTCCAATGTACAGGTGAGGTCAGCCTGCAGGGAGGTGGGGGGGCCTGGAGGTCAGGGCAAGAAGTGAGTTCCTACCAACAGGCTCAGCAGGCCCTTTTGGGATTTCATCTCTCTCTCTCTCTGCCTCTTCTGATAAGGTCACCAATCCCATCACGAAGGCCCCAACCTCATGGTTAATCTAACCCCAATTACCTCCCAAAGGCCCATCTCCAGATATCATTACATTGGAGGTTAGGACTTCAACGTATGAATTTTGGTGGGACACAAATGTTCAATTCATGCATCCCTTTATTAATGTTCAGTTATTGGAGAGGGGAGTTATTAAAAATGCTAGATGAACATGAATATTTGTCAAGATTTCTGATTCTTTTTCTTTTTCTGCTTTTTTTTTTTTTTGAGATGAAGTTTTGCTCTGTTGCATAGGCTGGAGTGCAATGGCACAATCTCATCTCACGGCAACCTCTGCCTCCCTGGTTCAAGCGATTCTCTGGCCTCAGCCTCCCAAGTAGCTGGGATTACAGGCATGTGCCACCATGCCTGGCTAATTGTTGTATTTTTAATAGAGACGGGGTTTCTCCATGTTGGTCTCGAACTCCTGACCTCACGTGATCCAACCACCTCGGCCTCCCAGAGCTTTTTCTTTTTTATACAACTTTATTGAGGTATCGTTGGCAATTAATGGAATGTGCGTGCTTGAAGCGCACAGTTTGGTAAGTTTTGACGTGTATATGGCAGGGGAGCCATTGCCACATTCAAGGTCATCCCTGCGGGAGGGTCCCCTTTGTCATTTCTCCCCCTTGTCCCCAACCCACCTCAACCTGTCCTCAGGCAACACTCATCTGCTCCTGTCACTATGGAATAGTTAGTTCTTTTTTCTAGAATATTATATAAAAGGGATCATACAGTATGTACTCTTTTTTTCACAGCTTTTTTAGCTCCATGTAAATATTTTAAGATCCATCCCTGCTGCATGTCATCAGCAATTTGTTCCTTTTTGTCACTGAGTTGTGTTCCATTGTGTGGCTAACTCTAATCTGTCTCTCCCTTCCCTGATGATTGACATTTGGGTGGTTTCCAGTTTGGGGCTTTTACAAATAAAGCTGTGATGAACAGTTGGGTATCAGCCTTTGTACAGACATTTGCTTTATTTTCTTTTGGGTAAATACCTAAAAGAGGAATGGCTGGGTCATAAGGTAGGTGTACGTTTAAGGTTTTAAGAAACTGTCAAATGTTTCCAAATTGTTCGTATCATTTTCACATTCCTTCCAGCAGAGTGTGAGTGTTCTGATTTCTCCACATTCCTGCCAGTGCTTGACATGGATAGTACTTTGAAGTACAGCCATTCTAGTGGTGATGTAGTGGTATCTGACAGCGGCTTTAATTTGCGTTCCCCAAGAGCTGGGTTCCTAACCACTGCTGAATTGTGCCTCTCCAAGCCTTGGCCTCCTCCAGAATCATCATGAGAATTTTATGCCTGCCTCACAGGGGTTCTGAGGTGTGAGTGAAGTACCCATTCATTCTCTGCCCCATCTAATCATTACCTCTCCCAGGTATTTTGAATTTTAGCAATAGCCATGTTGGAGAGGGAAAGAGAATCAGGTTTCTCTGGTTTTTATAAAAATCAATATGATAGGCCAGGCATGGTGGCTCATGCTTGTAATCCCAGCTTTGGGAGGCCAAGGCAGGCAAATAACGAGGCCAGGAGTTTGAGACCAGCCTGGCCAACATGGCAAAACCCCGTCTCCACTAAAAATACAAAAAATTAGCCGGGCATGGTGGTGGGCGCCTGTAATCCCAGCTACTCGGGAGGCTGAGGCAGGAGAATCACTTGAATCTGGGAGACAGAGGTTGCAGTGAGCTGAGATCACGCCACTGCACTCCAGCCTGAGGTGACAGAGTGAGACCCATCTCAAAAAACAAAATCGATATGATATATCAATAATTGCCTATAGCAAGAGTCCACAAAAGAAGCCAAAGAATATTGGCAGTATTGACACTAAGAAAATTCCGTGGATGCCGAAGCACAAGTCATTGTTTCCTTGTCACCATTTCTGCTACTCAACCAAATGCACAAGTTGAGGAAGGGACATATTACCTCCTGGTTGCACCTCACTGCAATTCCAGAGAAGTCAGAGCCCTGCCCTTGGGGAGTGCATGAACCAGAGGGAAGGCAAACACCTCCTGCAGACACAGGACACAGCAGGCACCTGGAAGTACCATGCCTTGAACTGACAGACTCAGGGAAGGCTTCATGGATCAGGAGCTCCTTGAAGAAAGAGTAGACGTTTTCCCTCGTGTGACAGTGTAGAGAAGTAGGACAATCCTGGGAGAGGGACCGTGTGTGTGAAGGCCAGGGGGCCAGGGTAAGTGGGAGTATTTCGGAAGCAATCGCAAACCATGCAGGGGGCCCGAACCAATTGACCATGCTAATATTGATTTTTCATCGTAGAGGCTAAGAGGACATTTTTGAGAACTTTGACCATGTTTTAGGAAGATCAGAGTGGCAGCAGTTTGCAGGATGGGAGAAGGGGATGAACAGCAGTGAGTGAACGAGTGACCACATAGTCTAACCCTTGATCACAAGGGTTAGACCAAGACTGCTGCAGTTGTCCAGGGAAAGAGGTATTCATGGGCCTGAACTAAGTCAGTGATGGTGGAGACAGAGAGAAGGGAGCCAGTCGAGTTCTAGGAGAGCTGAAAACATTGGCCGCTGATCACACGAGAAGGCAGAGGGACCCATTTTTGCTGTGGATGACTGGACATCCACTGAAGTTTGAAATGCATAGCTTAGTGAGGAAGAGGAAGCACTGGAGGGTTGTCCCAAGGTGCCTCCCAATGTGTACACCCCAAATCCAGGCCCTTCATCACTTGTATGGGGAAGCGCTGAAGGGCCTGGGTTTGGGGTGTATACATTGGGAGGCACCTAGGGGCATCCGTTGGACAATGTCATGGTGTCTGCAGCTCAGAACAGCTTGGACTGTTGAGAGTCACAGGACACGGGAGAACAGCAATGCCGGGGGTAAGGGTGAGATTGCCCAGGGGGGGTGGGCAAAAAGTCCGAGGAAGAGGAGCCTCCAGAGGACTTCGGGGGGCACTGGTGGGAGAGAGAGGAAGGAAAGAGACCCCCAAATTCCAGTCAACATGGGAGAGTCAGGGTTAAACAAATCTGTAAATCGGTAAGTGGAGAGAAGCACAGAGAGGAGGGCCGAGACTGGAGCTCTCTCCCTACAGGAGCCGGGAAGGGCAGATGCAGGTGCCATTACTTCAGCTTTGACCGGGTGGGATCCAATGGCCCCAGGGAGGCTGCAGGGCAAGGTTGGACACCCTTCATGAGACCAAGGGCTATGGTTATATTCTCTCACTCGTGAAAGAAACTCAAATTCTCTGCCCCCCTGGGATGGCAGCCAGAATGTAGCTGCGTGTCTGTGATGAAGGAAAAGGCAGACAAACAACAGCAGATCAGGATCTTGGCATTTGGGCTGCTTACCAGTTCCAGGATCGAAGCTGCCATGAACTCTTGGGGTGAGAACCCTGAACTGCTAATAACACTCTTCCTCTGAGTCTTGGTCTCTTGGAGATCTGACTGAGGATACCTGAAATTATCAAATAGGAAAAGGTGATGCCTGTAGGAGAGAAAATACAGCTCCTGTGCCAAGAGAGCCCATAAATAAGCATTATAAAGAATCTCTCAAAATCAGATGCCCCAGAAGAAAGACATGAAGTTAACAAACTGGAGAATACACACCTGGAAAAAAATAGAAAAATAGTGAAAACTGAAAAGGACTTTAATAGTGTGTGTTTAAAATCCTCAGAAAGTTAAAAAAAAAAAAGTGACCGCAACCGTAAATAAGAATGGGGAGTTATGAAACAAAAACATAGCATTCAGGAATCAAGATCAGTATGGACCCATTGATCAATGATCAATAAAGATCAATTTCAAAATCTGGAAAAAAAAGGTAGTTTTGCAATAAAAGCCTGCCGCAATGAGATAAACAATAAGCTGGAAAAAAGTTGATGAGCGACTTTGTAAGACAGAATTGCAGAAATCAATCAAAATGCAGCACAGAGAGATAAAGAGAGAGAAATATGAAAGAGAAGTAAAGCGATGTGGAGAAGATACTGAAAAGCTCCCTGCATATGAAACAGAATAGAATGAGTAGGGTCATGGCTAATTATTTCCAGAAGGGAAGGAAAATAAGAGCTCCTCAGACTAAAAGAACACGTTGAGGGCCAAGTAAGATAAACACACAAACAAAATTCCATATTTAGGTGTATCAGAGTGAAACTACAGATCAGAGATGATAAATACAATTTCAAACTACTAGAAAGAAAATACATTTTAGCCTAGGGAATGGCTATCTGTTCGAGAGCATTTTCATCAGTGAAAAAGAGGCCAGAAAACAATGGAGCAAAATGTAGAGGGAAAACATCTAACAATGCAATATTCTCTGCTCAACCGAAACATCTTTTAAGAGTTACGGTGGCCAAGCGCGGCGGCTCACGCCTGTAATCCTAGCACTTTGGGAGGCCGAGGTGGGCGGATCAACTGAGGTCAGGAGTTTAAAATCAGCCTGGCCAACATGGTGAAACACCGTCTGTACTAAAAATACAAAAAAAAAAATTAGCCAGATGTGGTGGCCCGTGCCTGTAATCCTAGCTACTAAGGAGGCTGAGGCACAAGAATCGCTTGAACCTGGGAGACGGAGGTCGCTGTGAGCCAAGATCACACCACTGCTCCAGGCTGGGCCACAGACCAAGACTCTGTCTCCAAAAAAAAAAAAAAAAAAAAAAAAAGAGTCACGGCAATATAGAAATATTTCTAGACATACAAGTACTATAATACTATAATTTCGATCATCTGCTCAACACGGCGAAATGAGCAGACCTCAAGCAGTAGTAACATGATAAATGAGAGAAGAATGTGGATGAGAGTTTAAAAGTTCTTGATTTTGATCTGGGTGGTGGACTTGACATTATTCACATTTATGTATGTTTGTTCCAGGCCACAACAAAAATGTTTATTTTTTCTTTTCCTTTTTTTTTTTTTTTTGAGATGGAGTCTTGCTCTGTCGCCCTGGCTAGAGTTCAATGGCACGATCTTGGCTCACTGCAACCTCCGCCTCCCGGGTTCAGGCGATTCTCCTGCCTCAGCCTCCTGAGTAGCTGGGATTATACGCATGAGCCACCACGCCTGGCTAATTTTTGTATTTTTAGTAGGGACGGGATTTCACCATGCTGGTCAGGCTGGTCTCAAACTCCTGACCTCGTGATCTGCCCGCCTCAGCCTCCCAAAGTGCTGAGATTTGTTTAGTTTTTCAAAAGCTAGGTTCTTTGTCTCATTCAGAAGAATCTGCTTCCATTTAGATTTTGGCTTCAGGAAAACACATGGCATTGGAGGGGGCATTTTCCTAATGGGACTCTTCTCATCATGTGGATCGCTCAATGGCAAAACAAAGCTGCTCCCTGGGTTGTCTTTGGTTCTTGAAGTGCTCTGAATTGGATGTGTGGTTTTTTTCCTTTTGGCAATGCCAAGATCTAGTCTATAATCACATTCATTTTGCACATGGCAATAAACACTCGATTAAAGTTTCCAGCTCCCAAGATCAGAATCCACTAACTAGCTGACACACAAAGCTGACATAATTACCTTCCCTGGAACACCGGTTTAGAACAGCAAATTACAGTCATTCAATTATCCACAGGAGGGCTCTGCTGATGTTCCAAACGCAGAAAGAGAAGCTTGGGTAGAAGGATAAGGAAATAATTTGGGGGAGAATGTGGACTAAACCTTTACAGTTTAAACAACATTTCAATAAACTATAAGAGTCAAGAGAGTGCCACATCTGATTCAAATTAACCTTCAGCTTCCTGCTGCTGTACACATTTATAGAAACACATGAAACACATCGGTACCAAAGAATAAAAGTGTTTTTGTGCAAACTAGTAATCTGAAAGTAAATGGAATGATTTCAGCAGCAACAACCTGGTTTTCTGAATATTTCATTCCCCCAATTTTACTTAAACAGTCTAGTAACTGAAGAAAGGGCATCTAAGAAGGTAAGAATTGGTAAAGAGTGATTTTTTTTACTTTCTTTCTCTCTCTTGCTCACCTACTCATTTGCTCACAAGGCTATTAATAATAAAAGACTACTATTGCATGTCAATGTCTGACTCCTCTATCTTGGGTTTTGAAGTTATAGAATAAAATAAACAGAAATGTAAGGGTTCAGTACAATATCATATTTCTTATAGGGAAGGGATTGGTGAATGCAATTTGGATTCAATGTAAAATTGTAGTTTTATGCTTCTCTACCCCAAACTGAACCTTTCCACTCAGTCCAGGGCTAAACGGATGGGGCCTGCAGACCTCTTTTGCTGTATCTGCAGTGAAGGACTATGGCCTTGGCTCATTAACAGGCAGCTCCAAGTGCGAGCACAAGCCAGGGCTCAGACCAGGCAAGAACAACTATCCTCACTCCAATTTTTCCATCGGGAGGCAAGTCCCTCCAGGAGTCTGGAGAGAAGGAGGAAGCCATCCTTGCAATGCTTCTTTGATTGAGCAGAAGTATTATGAAAAGTGCCAGTGCTATGGACCAATGAAAAAAATAAGAGTATTCTGTGTATATCAGCTGTGGACCAACCAGATAGCTTTACCAACATTATGCTTTAGGTGTGACAAAAAGTTGTGGGTTTTGTGTGTGTGTGGTTTTTTTTGTTTGTTTTCTGTTTGTTCGTTCGTTGTGAGATAGGGTCTCACTCTGTCACCCAGGCTGGAGTGCAGTGGCACAGTCTGGGCTCACTGCAGCCTCGACCTCCCAGGCTCAAGTAAGCCTCTTGAGTAGCTGGGACTACAGGTGCATGTCGCCATGCCTGGCTAATTTTTTGTATTTTTTTTGTAGAGACCGGGTTTCACGATGTTGTTGCCCAAGCTGGTCTTTGAACTCCTGGGCTCAAGCGATCCTCCCACCTCGGCCTCCCAAAGTGCTGGGGATTACAGGCATGAACCACTGTCCCCAACCAAAAAGTTTTATTTTTGTTCAAATTATTTTTCCTAGCCTTAACTTACTTGACTACTGCTGTGTAACTTCACCACCGTCACTATCAACAACAACATGTACCCTCAGCCTTCCACAAACACCCAGCATAGCAACCTAGCTAGTAGTTTTCCTCTTTTAAAAAATGTCCCTCCCATTTCTGTTCCATTATTCACAGTGAAAGGAGTCAAAACAGGAGAATAGGGAAGTCGGAGGAAATTGACAGTCTATCCCTTTGATCCTTCTTAACCAGGGACCAGAACAATGACCTTGCTGGAGGGAACTGCGTTACCAGGGAACAATGACCTAACTAACTGACAGTGGGTGAAACTGGGGAGGATTCCAGACATCCGAGGTTGAGATGAGCTGGATGGTTTAGCGCTTAAGCATGGCTAGCGCCAGACTGACATCAGTTCAGTAATATTCCTTCCTACACTGAAGGTGAGTGAAGACATCTCCCATGAACCCTTTGTGCAGACTTCACAACATCTTGCTGTGTCTATTTTCTTTTCAAACACAAAGTTTCTTATTTTTTTAAAACTTTTTATTTCAAAATAATTCGATATTCAGAGGAAGTTGGAAAGATTGTATAGAGAGGTACTATGTAACCTTCACCTGTCTCCCCCAACATAGCAGTACTATGCAAACACCATACGATTAAAGTACAATTTCCACGATATGAATTACAGTACAATTTCAACATCAGACAATTGGTGTTGGTGCAATCCACAGGCCTTATTCACCAGTTCCACAAGCACTTATTTGTGTGTGTGTGTGTGTGTGTGTGTGGTTTGGGCACGTGTGTAGATTCATACAACCACCCACCAGCACAACGAAGATACAGAGTTGTTTCACCAGCACAGATGCCTCTTGTGTGGCCAAGTTTCTTAACGTGTTGATGTTCACCTAGTTTGGTAATAAGATTGGGTTCTTGCTGAAATAACACATTGAACATAGAGTGTACTGTTCTTATGGAGACCTCACATAAAATCCTTTGCCCTGGGACAAATGTGCTTCTTCCCACCTGGATACAGTTTACCCTAATTCAAGACAAAAATTGTGAAAAGGAAGTAATCAATCTTGAGGTTTTTGTCTTCATCCAGTCAAGCACCCAGCACTATCAAGACTTCCTCCTACACCCATTGAATTCCATGCAGTCTCTCCATCCCATTGGCATGGTCGTTGTTCAGGATGCAAATGTCTTTTCCCTGCATCAATGTGACAGACATCCATCCAAATGGCAGCTCTGCCTCCACTCATGTTCCCCTGCAGCAATCTAGCCACCGCGATACGGCCACAGGGCTCCTTTAAAAGGGCCAATCATGTCACATCAGCTGCTCTCCCAACCAGCCCTGTTTAATAAAACTTCATGTTCCGCCCATGGATCTTGTGAGCAAATTTAAACTCCAGCTGATGGCTCATGAGACCACTTTGCTATCAGCCCTGCTATCAGCCCCCTGCCAATCCTTGCAGTGGCCTTCACCTCTCTTCCCCTGATGTCCATGTCCAGCGACATTGGACTTCCTGTGCCCTTGGGTTGGGTGTGCTCTTTTCACACCTGGGCCACCCATGTGATGCTGGCCACCCCATTCTCTCTCCTATTGCCCCCAGATCGCTGCTCATCCTTCTAATGTCAGCTTCGACACCACTTCCTCCAAAAACCCTTCTTCAGCTTCCCAAGCGTGTGCTACATGCCTCTCTGTGTGCATCCTGGGCCGAGGGTTCCATAGGACCCTCAGCACGGTGTGTGATCTTGGCCACCAAATATCGGGGTTCACCTCCAACCTTTAAGCTCCAGCCACACAAAGACGCTTCTCACTTGTTTACCTTTGCATTCTGATGCAAATGACACCCAGACATAAGATGCCCTTATCAGGGCAGGGAAAAGTGAGGACAATGTGGGAAAGATCAAGAATGAGGCCTGAGAAACCCATATAAGGAGGAGGAGGGATTCAGCCTCTTGACAGGGAATGTCCTCATTCTCACGGTATCGTCCTACCATCACCCACTGATTTCAGAGGGAGGATGTGCTTCCGATGGAGACACTCTGTTGCAGCTCCTTCGTCGAGTGATGGAATGCAGCCACCCAGCATACATGCCTCTGGGTGGGGCCCTGTGAAGACAGCAGTGTCACCAATGGAGTGTTGCCAGCCAGGGTATTTGAATCTGATTAAGAGAAAACAGTCAGACAAATCTAGAGGAAGGCCGTCTCCATGACGGCTGGTCTGGACCCTCTAAATAGGTCAACAGTATGAAAAGCAAAAGATGAGGTGGCTGTTCTTGATTTTCTAAAATAGAGATAAATAGCAGCCAAATACAATGGTTGATTTAAAAAAACACTGTAAAATATTTTTGGGACAATGGTGACTTGAACATGGAGTGGCTTTCAGATGATTTCATGGGATTCTTGTTAGTCTCCTTAGGTGGGATCACTGCACTGGGGTCATGTGGGTGGCGCTTATTCACTGGAGACTTGTGCATATTTGGGGATAAAGATCACAACGTCTGCAACTTACTTTCAAATGATTCATCAATAAATATATTTTGTCTCTTTGTGCGCACATATGTGTGTATGCACACAAATGTAAAATGCGTATGTGGCAACATGTTAACAATTGGTGAATCTAAGATGCAATGTTCATTATATTATTATTATTATTATTATTATATTATTTTGAACAGAGTCTCACTCTGTCACCCAGGCTGGAGTGCAGTGGTGCGATCTCAGCCCACTGCAACCTCCACCTCCCGGGTTCAAGCGATTCTCCTGCTTCAGCCTCCTGAGTAGCAACAGGCACGTGCCACCACACCTGGCTAATTTTTTGTATTTTTAGTAGAGACGAGGTTTCACCATGTTAGCCAGGCTGGTCTTGATCTCCTGACCTCGTGATCTGCCTACCTCGGTCCATTATATTATTTTTAAACTTCTCTGTAGGTCTGAATATTTTCAAAGCAAAAAGTTGGAACAAGAAAGAGTGACTCGGGCTGGAAACATTGCCACCAAGGTGGGGTTATGTGGGGTCTGTGCCTTGAGTAGTAACGCATAACCCAGAAATCAGCCCTAAGCAGAACCATTGAGGACAATGGTGCATGTTGGGCAATGCACAACCCTAAAGGAGCCATTTACATAGACAATCGTGTTAATGATACTTCCGCCCATACTCTGCACAACTGTCCACAGTCATCTGTGCCTAGAGGCAGTATATGCTGAACTAGACCAAAGCTTAGAGTGGCCAGATTCTACATGCAGGAATGGGGATTGGAGTAAACTAAATCAGTGTTTTCCAAGGTGTAGATCATGAGGGATTACTAAGTATTCTCTGAGACTGGAGGCGTTGTGAGGGCAGGCTGTGTTTGGCTTTCTTCTGTTTCGCCAGTGCAGAGCCCAGTATTTAGCACAAAATAGGGAGTCAATAATTTTTGTTGTTGCAATAACAAGTTAACTGCTACTGAACACATTTAAGAAATATTGCATGAAACAGGATTGCTAGAATAAGATTTGTCAGAGACTTTGATACAGTAAATCCATGGAATGAATCTCTAAAAGGAGAACACAGGAGGCAATGTTCCCAAAACTAGCTCAACATGGAAACCTTCAACCACAAAGTGGCTCACAGGCATATTGCTATGTCCTGGATGCAATGTGTGAAATGTATTTCTTGGGGGTCATGGTTGAGAAAGTTTTAAATTTCCATTTTTAGAAAAAAGTCCATGAGTGTTTGCTGCTGAGATTTCTTGAGCTTCCTTCTTCTGCTCTTTCCATGGCTAGCTATTTAGCTAGCTGTCAAGCCTCCTGCCGCTGTCTTCTGTTTCTTGCTTCAGTAAATCTGAGTCTGCTGCCACCCAAGAGCTGTGAAGTTTCCACTCCTCCTAAGTGGTTCTATGGTTCCATTTGCTGCACTATTGAGAAATTTTCTCAGTTTCTGGTCACAGGAACTAACTCAAATCAGCTTAGACACAAAAAGACAATTTATCAGTTTATATGATCAAAAAGTCTGGTCATGGCCTAAAAATAAATCATAACATTTCCGTTTCTCTCTCCATTTCTCTGCCAGTGTCTTCATATGGCTTCCAGAAGCCCCAGACTCATGTCCTATTAGTTTAGCGGTCTGACCCTGAGAGACAGAAAGAAAGCACTTATCTCTATAGATCTGCTGGGAAGGTCTTGGGGAAGAATGTCACTAGTCAAGCATGAGTGGGATGCCTGTCCCTAAGCCAATCACTGCAGCCAGAGCAATGGGGTGCTCTGATGGTCAGGCCTGGGGTTTGTCCCACCATTGTAACAGGATGGGACGACAGCCAGCCCACCCAAACCACAGGAAACGGGTTCCCCACAGGAAGACACTTTCCTCTACCAAAAGAAAGCAGAAGCCATGTCGGGCAGACAAAACCAATGGATATCTACTGTTAGCACTAGTGATGGGCCAAATACTATTGAAACCCAGACACTGCCCTTTAATGAGCAATTCAGAAGCTTAGGAAAAAGGAGAGGATGATGGCATTTGCCCAGGACTGCTCGGGTGGAAACCTCATTGTTCCAGAGAAAATTCCATACAGTTGATAATGAAGTCCCTTATTTACCAGAGATAAAATCTCAAGCCACTGGCAAATAGTTCAAATAACCATTCTGCCAAGCAACTGCCTACACATACACATTGACTGAATGCAAACTTTTACCCCATTTCCCTCTGAAACCAAGAGGGGTCATTCCAATAGGCTAGATTGATGTTCTTTTCCTCAAAGGGCTCATAATCTAAGGAAAGAGACAGAAAATCAAACAAGTACAGAGCATTTTAATAAGGGCTTTGAGAGGAGAAGGTAAGGGGTCTAGAAAGGAAGAAGGTCCTTACCAACAGAGGACCCAGAAAAAAACACAGGAACCTCACAGAAGCAGGTGAGTCCCATGGCTAGAGTGAGGGTGCCTGCTCCAGACTACGCTGGACAGGTAGTGTTCTGCCTCCCATGGACAGCACTCTCTATAAGACGTCCAGACATTACAAAGAGCATTCAGAGGAAGACATTCTGAAGAATGGATAAATCAAGTCTGTGCTATATGGGAAACTGTTGCAGAATGATAGTCTTGAAAATTTATTTGAAGGGCTGTCGTAGGAGAAAGGGATTTGACTTGTGTTAGAGTTTCCAGGAGTGCTGCAGTGAGCCTGTCCCTGGGACAACACAGGGAGTCATGCTTTGCTTCTAGAGAAGGAAGCACTTTCCAATAAAAGGCCATCCTGGAAAGGCATGAGATCTTTAGGGAGAAAACGATTTGACTATCACTGAAGGTGTTTAAGAACAGACTGAATGGCCACTTGGCAGAGATGTATATTCAAGCACTGGGTTAGGGGTAGGCTGATGAGATGCAGCTTTAAGAACCTTGAGATAGTAAGATTTTTCACCAACACTCAGAAGCCTGTTGCTGTAACCACGTATGCATGATCTTTAATATGTTGTCCATTTAGAGCCTTCATAGCAAGTACTGCAGGAATGTTTGCCTTACAAATAAAAGCTATGCAAAGGCCTCTATGCTTTATGCTTTCGTAGAACTCCTTCCCCATCAGCAATGTATGCAAAGCCGCCACCAATATAATCTGCGGGGTTAGTAGCTATGTTGATGGCTTCTAATTCTGCAGAGAGGCAGCATAACACAGGGTGTCTGTAAATGACATAGAATGCAACAGGTGTAAGGAGCCCAGGCTAGAGCTTTGCACCTTCCTTGTCATGACACATCAGTGAACTATTCGTCATTCACTGGGGCCTCTTCTTTTTCCTCTTCTCTGTCTGTGTAATTGTTGGATGGGGGAGTGGTGCGTACAGAGTGGTATAAAGGAAAGTGAATTCTCCCGTGAAAAAAGCAAGTTTGTCCCTCTCATCTGTGCCTTTAGGAAAGTCGCTTCACCTCTTCCTTTCCCTCTTCAAAGTGAGGATCAAGGAGATGAGTTTGAAAGAGCTTTGAATTTCTCAGTATGAATATTTTCCAGTTATATTGTGTTTAATTTTGTACTCTGTCAACCTCTCCTATACATACCCAAAGTTATCTCAAATGTAAACCTGAGTTTTAGTCTGCATGCCCTAAAGAGGAACTGATTTGAAGAAGTTGAGTAGGGGTAGAGAGAAAGGTGGAGCTGAAGATGAGGGTTGGAGGAAGTGGAAACACAGCTTGGCAGACTCCACAAACGACAGGAACTTATTATAACAATGGGAATATAGTTTCTACTCAATGATATACTCCCATCAAAGACACATGCCCCATATGGCTGCTGGGGATGGTTGCATGGTTGCCAGGGGTGCCCACTCTCCTCTGCCGTGAGCTGAGGGGGTGCTGGCAGGCCTAGTGCCTCCTCACAGCAGGATGCTGGGGTCCTCCAAGCCCCAGCTTATAGACCCCTACTTCCTGCATCAACCATGAGGGGATGCACTGAGGGTGGATGAACAACTGGCCTGGGAAAGATCCTCTCCCAGAAAGCGGCGCCAGTTGGGCCTTATAAACTTTCTGGCGATTCCCTGGGTGTGGGCACAGAAATAATGTGTGTTCAGAGTCTGTCTAGGGTCACATGCACAGCTGCCTCTCAGACCCCAAGCTTGTTCTGAAATAAAGAATCTGGATGGGTTAGGAATCCAGAGGTTCCCAAACTCCAAATATGGTCCCTTTCCCACTGAGAACCAAAATTATTTCCCCTGCATGGCAAGAGATGCTCCTTAAACCACATGCCAATAACATTCCACACTCTCATAAACATTCTACTTTGCCCTCACCACTCTGAGATGCTAGGATGCTCTGCTAGCAGGTGCTTTCTCTGACTCTGATAGGAATAAACTTAGCTCCATCTTATCAGCAGGGTGTTTTTGTAATATTTTCAGAGCAGCATTCAATACCTCCCTCTCTTCTGGAGGTCTGGCAAGTTCTAACTTTATCCTCTCCTCTACAAATCTTCTGTGCTAAGGTTTATTGCACTAAAAGTGTTGCAGAGGTCTTTCCTCCTCCCCTCTTACGTGGGAGACCAAGTTGCAGTCACAGGAAAATTATGGACTTGCCTTAGGCAATTAAGATGATATTCTCCATTTTTCTGAGTTGAGATAAAACGACATGTTGAGAACTTCTGTGCAAACAAGATGGCATAACATAATTCCTTTCTTTCATCCTTGCTAAGCACAACTATAAATTCTGAACATAACTCAAGGGACAACCAATGGAGAACTCTGAGAGATAGTAAGAAGGCGACAAGTTGAATTGGGACCCAAGAAGTTGAGGAACAGCCCAGCAATAGGACCTTTTACATCCCACTCTCAACAGAGAAGGTGACTTGGCATTTTCTCACCCCTGGCTTAGCAACAGAAGGGAGCACAGGTAGACTCCTCCCTGGAATCAGATAGGAGTCTTTTTGATGACATCACAGCCTGATGCTTACTGGAAAGGGGGTCCTTTGGGAGCCCCACCCACAATAAGTGTCTAGGGAAGCTCTGTTCTTCCCTTCAGGTCCTGAGCTTCCCCTCCTCATGGGGAGACACAGGAGCCGTGGGTGGGACTGGCAAAAGGGGAACAGCCACATAAAATGGGCCAGGACATGTCTTCATCCCCACAGGTCTAAAAGGTGCCTCCCTCGCTGTGGGACACTGTATTAGTCTGTTCCCACACTGCTAATGAAGACATACCCGAGACTGGGTGATTTACAAAGAAAACTTAATGGACTCACAGTTCCACATGGCTGGGAAGGCCTCACAATCATGGCAGACGGCAAGGAGAGAGTGTGTACAGGGGATCTCCCCTTTATAAAACCATCAGATCTCGTGAGACTTAATCACTATCATGAGAACAGCATGGGAAAGATCCACCCCATGATTCAATTACCTCCCACAAGGTCCCTCCCACAACATGTAGGAATTATGGGAGCTACAATTCAAGATGAGATTTGGGTGGGGACACAGCCAAACGATATCAGACACCTAGAGGTCTGCCTGGGGAAATTGCCTTTGCCCTCTCAGGCAGCACCGACAGGGAGCGGTGGGAACCCCAGCATCACCAGATGAACCAAGTAGACTGGATTAACACAGCAAAGCCTCCGAAAATTGAATTGTCATTGGTGCCCAGCTGAGAAAAGGAGTCCAGACCCTGCATGCTAACCCTAAACAGGAAGCCTGCCTTCTAAAATAACAGACTTAAATAGGATCCAGAGACTCCTGACATAATAGACGACATGTTCAGGATACAGTAGAAAATCATTTATCGTTTCAAGAATCAAGAAAACCACAAGTTGAATGAGAAGAAATAATCAACCAATAGCAACATTGAGATGAATCAGATGTTGGAATAATCTGGCCGGGATGTTAAAGAAGCTACCATAAAAATACTGTAACCATCAGCTAAAAACTCTCTTGAGGCAAATGAAAAACAGAAAATGTCAGCAAAGAAATTGAAGTTACAAAAAAAGAACCAGGTAAAAATTACAGAAATGAAAAGTGCAATAATTAAAAAAATTTTTAAATTTATTGGATGAGCTCAATAGTAGAGTGGAGTTGACAGAGGATAGAGTCAGTGAACTGGAAGACAGATCAATAGAATTCATCCATTATGAACATCAGAGAAAACACAGACTGAGAAAAAAATTGACAGGAACTCAAGGGCCTGTGGGACAATAACAAAAAAGCCAACATTCATATCATCAGAGTCCCAGAAGAATAGCGAAAAGAGAGAAGAGGTGGAAGAATATTTAAGGAAATGATAGCTGAAAACTCCTTAAATTTGGAAAAAGACACAAAGCTGCAGCCTCAAGATGCTAAGAAAATCCCACATAAGATAAACGCAAAGAAACACATGTTAAGACACAGCATAATTAAACTTTTGAGAATTAAAGATGAAGAAAAATATCTTGAAAGCAGCCAAAGAGAAATGATGCACCAGTTGGCAAATAGCCATTTGAATGACAGTGGATTTCTCGTCTGAAACCTGGAGGTCAGGAGGAAGTGGCACTTTTTTTTTTTTTTTTTTTTTTTGAGATGGAGTCTTTCTCTGTTGCCCAGGCTGGAGAGTAGTGGCACGGTCTCGGCTCACTGCAACCTCTGCCTCCCGGGTTCATGCCATTCTCCTGCCTCAGCCTCCCTTAGTAGCTGGAACTACAGGCGCCCACCACCACGCCTGGCTAAATTTTTGTATTTTTAGTAGAGATGGGGTTTCACCGTGTTCGCCAGGATGGTCTCAATCTCGTGACCTCATGATCCACCCGCCTCGGCCTCCCAAAATGCTGGGATTATAGGCGTGAGCCACTGTGCCCGGCCTGTGGCACATTTTTCAAATCAGTTCAATTTTTGAACAACAACAAACTGTCAACTTTGAATTCTATATCTGGCAAAACTGTCCCTCAAGAATGAAGGGGAAATAAAGATCCCTTCAGCCTAAGGAAAACTAAAAGAATTTATCATTAGCTGAGCTACCTTTAAAGAGTGGCTAAAGGAAATTTATCAAATGAAAACAAAATGATCAGGGAAAAATAGTGGAACATTAAGATAGTAGAAGAAGCAATAGGAGGAGTAGCTTCCCATGTCCACACTGAAGGTAATTTGATTGGCTGGGTAGGTGTCTTCTTCCCTTAGCTCCTTGAAGAGCCCTGAGCTCCACTGAAAATTGCTGACCTTCCTCGAGAGAGAGGCTGGGTCTTGGAACAAGAATGAAAAGATATTAGCAGCCTATAAGCCAAAATGGACAAGCTAATTCTGCCCAAGGCAACAATTCTGGGTCCTACAATCTCCTGTGTCTGATATAATTAACACATTACCTTGTCTTTTATTCTCCTCTGGTCTCACTATCTACCTCCTCATCTGTATGATGCATCTTAATCCTTTTTATTAAAGCTCTATAGAGATAGGAGTGTTGGATTTTTTTAGAAGGTATTCCAGGAAGTTTCCCTGTTTCTTAACCTCACCTCTATCACACTGTTTTAAAATCAGCTTCTTGTGATCTTTCTCACAATTGCAGTTGGTGGTCAGAGGTTTGATACTGAAGAAAAATTAAGGGCCAGGCCAGGCATGGTGTCTCAGCCTGTAATCCCAGCACTTTGAGAGGCCAAAGTGGGTGGATTACTTGAGGCCAGGAGTTCGAGATCAGCCTGGCTAACATAATGAAACTCCATCTCTACTAAAAATACAAAAAATTGGCCAGGCGTTATGGGGGGCACCTGTGGTCCCAGCAACTTAGGAGGCTGAGGCAAGAGAATCGGTTGAACCCAGGAGGTGGAGGTTGCAGTAAGCCAAGATTGCACCTCTGAACTCCAGCCTGGGTGAAAGAGCAAGACCCTGTCTCAAAAATAAATAAATGAATAAATAAATCAATATCTTAAAAAGGGCCAATTTTTCCCCCAACAGTAATCTTATATCTCAAAGATAAAAAGTCTAGCTTGAGAAATCCACTTAGCAATAGTTACATAAATTCTAATTATCCTCTTTCTCAGAGTTAAGAGAGAAGCTGGAAAAAAGAGAGCTACCAGAAAATAAGAAGGGTAGGTATTGGTCCAGGGAGGCTAAAAATACTGCAGAGATGAATATTATACTCAACTTGCCCTTTTAGTGGGCACATGACACAAAATAAAGATAGCTCGAAGTAGTAGCAGTAGGGGGTTGTCAATTCCAAAGTTATATGATTCCAGTAACTACAGTGAGGAATCAAGCCCAACATGTGCCTAAAGCCGTCCTTTCTTTTCAGTAAAAGGAAAAAAGACGTCTGTCTAAGCAGCCTTCCTTGTGAATCCACCTCACCCCAAGCACCTTGTTCTCACTGTCAGGAGCAAGGAACATATTTAGAGCTTATGTTTCAGAGACTTCAGGCGCAGGTAGGATTTGAGCCCTCTGGTCACTCGATGTGTTTATCCCTGAGAGGAGCCTGAAAGCCAGCCAAGCAGATATTTGTAATTGCCATGCAGTGGGAGACCTCCTACCAAGAACAGAGATTGCTTAGATGTGCCTGGCATGAGCACCTTTAACTGCTTCAGATGTAAGTGCATTTGCTTCTGTTATTTTTCCAAAGTGAGACAAGCTGCATGTTCCCTAATTAGCTGGAAATCAAAGATTTTACTGTTGAATCCACAAGCCCAAACCCAGTCCCATGCAAATTATCCAAATGTTGTCTATCCTGGGAAGGCCATTGTGTTAGTCCATTTTATGTTGCTATTAAGAAATATCTGAGGCTTGTTGATTTATTTTTTTAAAATGGCTCATGGTTCTGCAGGCTATACAGGAAGCATGGCACCAGCATCTGCTTCTGGTGAGGCCTCAGGGAGCTGTTACTCATGTCAGAAGGTGAAGAGGCAGCAAGTGTCTCACATGATGAGAGAGGGAGCAAGAGACAGAGGAGGAGGTGCCAGGCTCTTTTAAACAACCAACTCTCATTTGAAAAGAGCAGTAACTCATGGACTACTATGGGGAGGGCACCAAGCCATTTATGAGGGATGCCCCTATGATCCAAACACCTTCCACCAGGCCCCACCTCCAATACTGGGGATCACAATGTGACATGAGATTTGGAGGGGACAAACATCCAAACTATATTACCATCTTATTCTGAAAGCATTTGCTTCCATTGCTAGACCATGCAAAAGAACTAAACTCCTTATCAGTCCAATAGTGCTGTCATTTCTGCCATGGTCACTAGGGGCCACTGTTGGACATCAGCCCCGTGGTGCTTGGTAAAGGCTTATTCACTGGTGTACAACACCCCATGGCTCAGATCCCTACCAGGGCTGCCATGGGCCAGGGCTTGAGCCCTGAGTGGCTCTTGGTTCATCTTCATGATCTTTGGCAATGCTTCTCAACCACAGCCCTTTGCACTGTTTCAGAACAAGCTCTACTCCACAAATATGCAGGCCAGAGGTGTGCAAACCTTAGGGCCCTGAGAAGCACTGAAATAAGCTTATTTTTTTAATGCAAATTTCCAGGGTCTTCCCCAGCATCTTATGATTCAATTTCAAGGATAAAGGGTGATGCACATTTTTAACAGTCACATCAGGAGAGAAGATGCACTTTCTTGGCAGGTCACACTTTGAAAAACTCTGCCTTATTGCCTCATGGTAAAACCGGTTTATAGCCCAGACTCCCTCTCTCATGAGGACCTCATGGTGAACTTGGGGTCCTTTTCTATCCGTGAACCTTGACTGAGTCACTCCATTATTCATCAAGAGGTTTTCTACACAAAGAGTCTTGGAAGTAAGGATCTGAGGATTTCATCCGTTTCTTTAAACCTAGGTCTCTCATCCCCCAAAACACACACACACACACACACACACACACAGGCATGTACACATACACACACACAGACACATATACATACACACACACACATACACACAGATGCATACATACACACACACATACACACAGAAACATACATACACACACAGACACAAACACATACACACACACATACACACAAACACAGACACACAGACACACACACATGCACATACACACGCATACACACAGACACATACACACATACACACAGACACATATACAGACACACATATACATACACATACACACAGACACACACATACACATACACACAGACACTTGCATACACACACAGACACACAGACACATATACATAGACACACACAGACACACAGACACATATACATAGACACACACAGACACACAGACAGATGCACATACACACAAACACACAGACACAGACACACACACATACACACATATACATACAAACACACACATACACACGTACACACACACTCATGCACATACATACACATACACACACACACATACAGTTCTTGTAGAAATGTTTTAACAGAAGCATTACATACTGAGCCAGCCTGGCACAATAAAATAAATATCCCCATGGCAAGGGAACATTTATAGAACCAAAGAAGGGCACCGTCCTGAACCTCGCAGCACAGGAGACCTGCTCCAACGTGGCTTTCTATCTCTCTGTGAAGAGAAACCCTGGAAGCTTCTCTCCTATTAAAAAAAGGGGAGGCACATAACTGGGAGTGGTGGTGCATGCCTGTAGTCCCAGCTACTCAGGAGGCTGAGGCGGGAGGATCATTTGAACCTGAGAGGCAGAGGGTGTAGTGAGCCAAGATCATGCCACTGCACTCCAGCCTTAGTGACAGAGCAAGACTTTGTCTGAAAATAAAAATTAAAAAAAAAGGGGGGCAGGGGGCAGGGCAAAGAATGTAGGCCCACTGCAGCCTCACCGAAACACAGGTCAATCCTGCACTCAGCCTCCTGCCAAGTCTTCATGCCACACTGCAATCACCTCAAGGGTAAGGGCTGTGTCTGTCCCATTTATTACTCTCTCCCGAGTACACCAGTAGAGCACTGGGAGCCCAGGAAAGGGAGCCACAGACGTGTTAATTTAACTTACCTGGATGATCATGCAAGTGGCATGGTCAGAGCTTGGGCTGCCGGTCAGGAGCCTCACCATACACCTGTGCTGGTCAGCAAGGCTGCCCAGTAAACTATCCTGATATCCAACCTTCCGATAAATGGCAGGATGGTCAGGACTGTTTGTCCTGGCCCCCTGGTGTCGAGTAGGGTCAGAGGTCCCGTTCTGGCCCCTGAGTTGTGAGCAGAAGGGATGAGTGTCACCTCTAGGCCATGCACTTGGCTCTGGATTAAGATCCTCCAGGGCTCACTTCCCCTCTGCACATCCACCAGCAGCATCTGGGAGGGTTTTGACTTAGCCTGAGGCCCTGAGTCACTACAAGAGGCAGAGGCTCTTGTCGTCATGCCCTGTGAGCAAGATACATTCTCATGCTGTTTTCAATGGCTTAGACTGTAGGTGGTTTTAGCAGCATAACTGAGCCTGTCTTAGCTGATGACACCCCCAGAGCCAAGGACCAGGGCAGGACAGAGGGTCAGGAGCTCAGTCCTGCAGAATGGGGAACAGGGGACAGGAGTTGGAAATCAGATGATAGCAGTCGGTTTGGATGACAGGAACCTGGCAGGCTTGCTGTGTAGTAGGCAGAGGCCACAGCCAGTCCTACCTAGGGATGAGTCGCTCCCCAATCTCTCCTGCCATCTGGCTCTGCCTCCGAGACTCTGCCCTGGCCTCTCCTGGCTCCATAAATCTGCTCATCTTTCAGCACAGAGCCCTTTAAATCCCTTCAAGCACCAATGTTCTGGAGAATCACTGGTTAGGTCACTTCTAAACTGGAGTACAGTGGGGTCAAAACAGTCAATCACCCCAGCGGCTTCAGTGGCGGTACCTCCTGTTTGCTTCTGCCTGTCACATTAACTCATGGCACTAATCCCCCACACCCGGTATGAATGAGTGCTCCCAGCAGCAGGTGAAGATGCTCACCTCTGTGGTTTACTCCTCCCTCCCAAGTCTCCTTCCCTCTCCCCGGCCTTGTCCCATCCTCCTCCAGTTAAACAAGGTTCTCATTTTCCCTTCTCTTCCCCACTCTTATACCTTCTCTTGGGCAAGCATCTTCAATCTAGGGTAGCTGTCAGCATACTCACTCCCTGCGGGAGAGCCAGAGGGTCCCAGCACAAGGCCTGGCCAGGTACTCAAACAATGACTAGCAACATAACCTCTCCAAGGCTCATCCTCCTCCATGGCAAAAATCAGGCCTGTCATGTTTAACCCACATGGTCCCCTTGGGCCATGCTTGGTAAAGCACCAGGAACTTCGGGGATGCTTTATAGATGCCCAACAAGGCTTTGCAGCTCTTGAAGGAAGCAATGACTTTGTTCCCACCAATGAAGGTTCCAAGACGCAGGTAGGTGCTTGCCCTCTGATGGCCATGAGCACCTCGGTCACACTTCAGAGACTCACCCTGCTGTATGGACCTTGCTGCTGACTGGAGCCCAGGCCTGAGTGTGAACCATGCCCGCTCAACTTACTAACGCCGTGCTCAGAGCACACCCATTGGAAGCTGATAAGAAGAGGAGTTTCTCTTTTCCCCTTTGAAGAAAATGTCAGGAAATCCATGGGTAGACATTCTGCTAATGACTTGCCCCAAATCATTTCTCTTTATCCCTGGGAGAGCCTTGCTAACTCTGTTTCTTCCTTAAACTTGTACCTGGGGCAAGGAATGCCCCAAAATGCCAAGACCCACTGTCGCGGGTGCTAAGTGAAACAAGTGAGTTCCTCTTCCTAAAAAGTGTAATAGGCTCCTCTGTGTTATTCAGTGGCTTGAAATATCCAGTGTTTCTTATTCCTTTTAATCACAAATACCCTTCTTAGAGTAGAAGAAATTGCAGCTCATTATCTTGCCTAATTTGCATGCTTGCCAATTACATACCTAGCAATACAAAACACAAAAATACAAATGTTTAGCAGCAAACAATGATTTAAGCCTGGAATAAGCAATTCTCCCTATTTTCATCATCAATGTCATACCCTTTTCTTGTTGCCAGACACAAACAGGAGAGCAAATCCACTTTAGACAACGGTCTTTGGGGGCCCCTGGGGGTCTCTTTGATCCTGCAAAGCTTTGAGCCAAGGAGGAGGCATTTAGAGAAAGACAAAATCCAATCCACACAATAAAAATACTTGTTGGCTGTTAATTGGAAATTCAGAATGCGCGGCTGCAGGGTATTTATTCCTGCTGATAGCCTCCCTGTCCCCAGCCCCTCAGTCCCGGAAATTCTGGAATCTGAGGGTGAGATGTTTTGCTGGCTTTGGCTGGGATATTAAGCAGAGGAGTAAAGGGGTCACAGGGTGATTGTCTCCGAGCAGAGAAGGAAAAGCCCCCACTGCATTTCCACCCATCGGACCCACCAAGTCCGGCAAGGGAAGCTGACGCTGGTTTCTCTCAGACCACCCCACATCCACAGAAAGCCCCAGGCTTCCCCTTCTACTTTTTAAACCTCAATCCATGGCCAGCCCTGAATTCACGGCAACACAGCCAATTCTCATTCCCTTTTCTTTCCCCTCAATCTCTTTCACCAATCTCCAGCTGCAGAACATTCCAGACCTCTGTGTTCTCCACGCTGGCTGCCCACTTAGGAGGAGCGTGGGATGAAATCCCCCATCACCAAGGCTGCTCGCACCGTCTCGTTGCCTGTCTCAGCTGCGCCTTCAGTCTTGCTTGACTTTTTTTTCTTATTCGTCTTCATTTCTCTTTTCATTCTCCACCGCAAACATTCCAAATAGTCACCAAGTAAAGCGCTAAACAGGTGCATTAGTCTCCCAGGGCTGCCTTAACAAATGACCACTAACCAGGTGGCTTCAAACAGCAGGGATTTATTCTCTCGCTAGTCCTGAAGGCTAGGAGTCCAAAATCAAGGTGTCAGCAGGTGGTTCCTTCTGGAGGCTCCGAGGAAGAATCTGCTCCATGCCTCTCTCCTAGCTTCTGGGTTTTCCAGCAAACCTTAGTGCTCGTAGCCTTGTAGATGCCTCACTCCAATCCCTGCCTCTGTGTTCACGGGACCCTCTTTCCTTTGTCTCTCTGTGTGTGCCCAAATTTCCCTCTTCTTATAATGACGCCAGTCATTGGGGTAGGGTTTTCACTAATACAGTACAACCTCATCCATTAAGACCTCATCTTCATGTGATTACATCTGGAAAGTCTGTATTTCAAAATAAGGTTGCATTCACAGGGACCGGAGGTTATAACATCTTTTTGGAGTAGAGAATTCTACCCATTATAATAGGTGTCTGATATTTAGAAAGCACTTGACAGACTTTAGCTTTCTTGTTAAGAAATCATTATCTAGACCCTAAACTCTCATCAAATAATTTGCATTTTCTTTCATTAACTAGGTATTTCCTCAGCTTTGTTCCATTTCACCACATCCTCATACTTTCCTCTCCTGTCTCGCAGGGACCTCCCTCTGTTTCCAAGGCTAGCCCTCCACTTTGGTTTCTCTCTCTTTTTTTTTATTTTTTTTTATTTTTGAGATGGAGTTTTGCTCTTGCTGCCCAGGCTGGAGGGCAATGGTGTGATCTCGGCTCACTGCAACCTCCGCCTCCCAGGTTCAAGCGATTCTCCTGCTTCAGCCTCCCAAGTAGCTGGAATTACGGGCATGTGCCACCACGCTCGGCTAATTTTGTATTTCTAGTAGAGATGGGGTTTCTCCATATTGGTCAGGCTGGTCTCAAACTCCCGATCTCAGGTGATCTGCCTGCCTCAGTCTCCCAAAGTGCTGGGATTACAGGCGTGAGTCACTGCCCCCTGCCTTGTTTCTCTTTTATCCCTAGCTTCCTGACTCTACTGAAAACCCACCTGACACCATCTTTATTAAAAATCTCCCAAGGTACCCATTGCCTCTAGGAGACATCATCCTTTCAGGAACTACTATCATGCAAGTCCTTCTTAGCAAGCCAGCCTCCTACCTCCAAAGTGAGATCAGCTTTGCTGGCTTCAAGGCATTCAGAAGCTCACCGCACCTCTTGCTTCTACAGTAGGTTGCTGGGAAGGTCCAAGGTCACTTTCCTGGCACCAGGAGAATGTGCTAGAAGATCTGCTTCTTCTGGAAGCATCCCTACCACCAGCAAACTTTCAGAGTTATTGTAGGCACCATGTGCTCTTTAGCCATTTCTCTGGGCACCTTCACTAACACACTCAGGGACCTCGTGCCTTCCCAAGCTTCTGATTGATCCATCCCGAATTTCATAAGCATTTAGCTTGCAGTTAACAGGAATCTGTATAAAAGTGCCAAGTATCTTGCATTGGGTTCTAAAGGCTATAAAAGCACCTCAAGAAGATGAGAGGACCTGGGTTTGCACAGTCGATTGGAGGGTTTTAGATGAACTATGGAGCAGGAGGCATCTTTGAGGGATTGCAGAGACCAGGAGTAAATGAAACTGAGTATGAGTAACTCATTTTTGTGTCCCCAATGTGAATACGGTGGGCTTTGCAAACTGTAGTTCAATTAGCTTGACATTGATCACAGAAATAATTCTACTGTGGGATGTATTTTTGATGGAGTAGTTAATCCCTAATAAGAAACCAAGGAAAGCTTTACTGACAAACAACACTCATTTCCTTCTGTGATGAGTTGCTAGGGTTTTAAAAGAGGGATATAGGCTGGGCGCTGTGGGTCACGCCTGTAATCCCAGCACTTTGGGAGGCCGAGGCAGGTGGATCGCGAGGTCAAGAGTTCGAGACCAGCCTGGCCAACGTAGTGAAACCCCGTCTCTACTAAAAATACAAAAATTAGCCAGGTGTGATGGCATGCACCTATAGTCCCAGCTACTCGGGAGGCTGAGGTGGGAGAATCGCTTGAACCCAGGAGGCGGAGGTTGCAGTGAGCTGAGACCATGCCATTGCACTCTAGCCTGTGTGACAGAGTGAGGCTCTGTGTCAAAAAAAAAGAAGGATATGAAGTGACCGTTGACTCACTGACTTTCTTCCTGGTGTGTTCCATGATGTCTCCATTCCAAGTGCCCTCCAGCCTCCAATCAAGCATCTTCAGTGACGGGGAACTCATAACCTCCTAGGGCAAGTAATCCCATCTTTGAGCTGCTCAGGCTGCAAGGAAATTTTTTTTCTTCTATCATGCTAAAATTGTGCACCCTGAGGCTTCTCCTCATTGCTATTAATTAAAGTATTCACATGTTCATTATATGGAAGCTGTCACCACCTGCACCCTGACACTGATCTCCTTTCCACTTCGCCTAACATCAAATTATGATTGCTGGCAGCCACATCTCTCTGCTAGCTCCTACTAGGACTCCTCTCAGTTAAAACACATAGCAGTGGCTAAGCCATGGCCACCCCCATGCTTTATGTGTACTGTTGGATTTATTACTCAATGCAGAGTCTGACATTACCTGTGTTCAGTTCATTTTCTTAGTTAGTAGTTCTTAATTAGGACTAGGTGCCAAAATCACCTGCAGAGCTTTTTCAAAGCATGTAAGTTTGGTCCTCTCTTCAGACAAACTGCATCAGTCCATGTAACACAATATGTCATACCCACAGGGAAGATGGATTATTTTCTCCATGTGGAGAGTCCTGAAGCCTAGAACACACAGAACAGCCTAAAAAGAAGGATGAATCTGATATGCAGAAGGTTCTGCAATAGAGGGTGAGGTAGGTCCAAGAAATACAACTTTATTATTGTTATTATAATCCTATTTTCATCCCCAAGCTGGTGCATTCCAGAAAAGCATAGGTTATTAAAATTAAAAGGAAGGCAAAAAATCAGAGAGCAATATTCGCAATAATCGTAAGAGACAAAGAGCTAATATTACAACACAAACAGAGTTCATAAATATCAAGACGAACAGTAGAAACTCCAGAGGTAAACATGCTAATGATGTTAATTGATACTTACAGGAAGAGAAATATAAATGATGAATAAATATGGAAACAAGGTCACCACATGCCTAGTTATCAAACAAATGTAAATTAAAATAATATGAAGATTGTTTTCAGAGCATTTTAAAAAATTTGTTCGATGCTCTCTGAAGCATAATGAAGCAATCTCTTACATGCTGCTTCTGAAAATGGACTAGCAACAATTTCCACTTTGGAGACTCTATCATAAAGAAAAACAACATTCTGAAAAGCATGTATGCCCCTACATATTAATTTTAATAATGTTTAATAGTATTTTTAATGATGTGAAAATGGAAATAATCTAAATGGTCAACATTAGAGGAATGGCTAAGTCAATTACAATCATCTCCTGCACAGTGCGGTCTGAGTCCCATCTCCCTGGTGAGCACTCAGGACTTACTTCTTGATCAAATCCCTAATATTCGAGGATCACATCCCACTGTGATTACCTGTCTCTGTATTTCTCTATCTATTTGCTTCCTTGTCTGTGAATTCTTTGTGCCAGGGATGCTTTTTACTTGTATGTCCATTTCCATTATGACTGTACTGTATAACTTGTAGTAGAGAGTCAATACATATTTATTAAATGAATAAGAACAAAATGTACATAGATTATCCTGTATTCATAAAAATAATATTGGGAGCATGTTAGGTAATTAAAAATGCTCATGTAATAATGACAGAGAAATGTCAAGGAGAAAAAAAGTAGAAAAGGAAGAATGTATTACTGTATTCAAGCTCCTTTTATGTTTTGTTTTGTTTTGGAGACACGGTCTAGCTCTGTCTTCCAGGCTGGAATGCAGTGGTATGATCTTGGCTCACTGCAACCTCCACCTCCTGGGTTCAAGTGATTCTTGTGCCTCAGCTTCCCAAGTAGCTGGGATTATAGACATGCACCACCATGCCCGACTAATTGTGTTTTTATTAGAGACGAGGTTTCATCATGTTGGCCAGGCTGGTCTCAAACTCCTGACCTCAAGTGATCCACCTGCCTCGGCCTCCCAAAGTGCTGGGATTACAGGTGTGAGCCACCACACCCAGCCTCCTTTTGTGTTAAGTTCAATTTACATATATTTTGTTTGCTTTTAATCCCTTTAATGATCCTTTGGGGTTCAAACTATGTTTTAATTTTAAAGCAAATAGCATTTTTATTTCCACATTGCTGATTAAGAAGACAAATCTTACGGCGTTAACAAACTTAGCCAAGATGATACTACCAGGCTTAGCCGGGGCACTTACCCAGGCTGTCTGACCCCAGAACTGATTTCCTGAATACCATGCTGTACTGTGTCTAGTGTGAATACGGACAAAACACAGACACTCAACCCTGCACTGAAAAAGTGTTGTACAAGCTCTCCAAATATTGACCATGATTGGCTTTGCTTACTAAGACTATAAAGGTTAGTTTTATTATAAATTTTCTATATTGACCCTGTATGACATTCACAATGGGAAAAGTAATTAATGCTTAAAAAAAAAAAGCAATGGCAATTGAGGTGGACATGTATTCACTCTAAAACAAAAATCTAGCTTAGAACCCACCCAGAGTCCTGTTTGCTGAAACATTAAAAGGACCTTGTCAATAGCCTAGAGTTGGGTGACCCAGCTAGCAGGTCTCCTGTGCATGTGGGGCATCAGCAGAACTGGACAACAGATTGAGAGAAAATTTTAGCTTGAATAACTTACCTAGAAATTAGAAAAACCTGGAAAGAAGCTATTGAAATGTTCAAATGCATGTAGGGATTATTGTACAGTTTGGCATTGCCTGGATTGTCATTTCACACGGCATGTGGGGAGTTACTCTCCAGCACTCAACGCCTCCATGTTTTTATGTGGCTGAGCAAGAGATATGCATTCTACAAGGCAAGCTCACAGAATGGCTTCAAGAAGGGTTGAACGTTGTGGTCTATTTTCAAACCGTAAACCCAGACACGGATGGGTTAGAAGGCCACAGAGAGGAATGAATGAAGGGACATTTCCTATCAAGTGCTCAACATGTCCTATGCACAGGCCCATTGGACTTTTCTCTGGTGCTGTTAACTGGGGGAGCTGAGACTTGCCTTTGAAGTACATCATGCCAAGGAGTTGAATTTGTGTCGGCAGGAGACACTGCACAGGCTCCAGGGTGGGCGAGTGTTTATTGGACATGGCATAAGTAGTCCTGTTGGTATTTCATTGTAATTCACCATTAATTTCAAGCTGATACCAATGAATAGGACACTGTGACAGACTAATGGTTTCCTGCCCCATGCTGATGGCAGCTGAAGTGTTTATTTTTCTAGCTGGAGGCATTGATCTTAGGGCCAGAGGTCAATTACAAAGACTACTGAGTGAATTATGACTAATGTTAAAACATTTTGCGAAAACATAACATAGTGGGGTTTCACAAAAATGTGATAAACGTTCACAGAGTCTTTGTTAAATTCTGAGAATTCTCAGTAGGATGGCAAGAATAAATGCTGTTTGTTTCAGGCAAACAGAGAGAAACATGAGCAGCTTCCTAAAGGTGACTGCACTTTCAAGAGGCTCTGGAAGGTAGCAGGATAGAAGCACACTGTTATTTGTTTTGTTCATATAAACTGAGTACCCAGATTTCAACAAGAACCTGGATGAAGGAAGGGCCATCAAAAAACCCGATTCTCAAATATCTAGGTCTGGCTTAATGAAACCCTTAGCCAACAGTGGATCCAATGGACGGGTTTGAAAGACCATTCATCCCTTTCATAGCGGATTAAAAAACATGTGAATAAGCTTTTCACTCTCTTTTCTCACTAAAATAAATACTTAAAACCTCCTCCAACCAACTTGTACATAATTTTCTCACAACCGCAAAACCATGCACTCAACTCCTCTATCCCTGACCTTCCTGAGCCCTGTGTGACCGCACAAAGTCACACGACACTCCTTTTAGCTGAGCGTCTAGGATACCAGTAAATTCTCTCCCACAGAACTCAAGTGAAGGGCCCTTGTGTTCAGCCACATCACAGAATTCTCTGGCTTGTGATGTGATCTTTTTCTAGCATGTGATTCCAGTAAAATGACCCATTATGCCTTAAGTTACAAATATTTACAGGCCTAGGGTCAATTTCCTTAAATTTGATTTTTTTTTGGTCCCACTGGTATTTTTTTCAGAAATTTAAACAGTTATTGCCAAAAATTATTTCCCTTCTATTTCAAAAAGCATGACCAGAATATTTGCAAAACTCGTGGTCCGTGATTGTGGGATGCCATTTTTAGTCAACAGAGATAGTTTAGCATCTGTTGGCCAATCAAAAGTCAGGTTTTCTTAAGATTATATTCATCCTAATTGTTTACTATTGGGTCTTTTTCCAGTTTGCATTTTTATTATTTCCCTGTATCTTCCCCCAATTTTATTTAAATGTAATTGACAAAGAAACATTGTGTATATTTATGGTGCATATGATATTTTGATATGTGTGTACCTTGTAAAATGATTACCACAATCATGCTAATGAATGTATTCATCACCTCACATAGCTATTTGTGTGTGTGTGGTGAGAACGTTTTAAGATCCACTTTCTTAGCAAATTTCAATTATATGATACAGTATTGTGTTAGTTTGCTCTCTCACTGCTATAAAGAAATACCTGACACTGGATAATTTATAAAGAAAAGAGGTTTAATTGGCTCACGGTTCTGCAGGTTATACATTAAGCATGATTCTGCCATCTGCTTGGCTTCTGGGGAAGCCTCAGGAAACTTACAACCACGGCAGAAGGAAAAAGGGAGGCTGGTGCCTCATATGGTGGGAGCAGGGGCAAGGGGCGGGGAGGTGCCACACACTTTTAAACGAGCAGATCTCACGAGAACTTGCTCACTTTCGTGAGGACAGTACCGTGGGGAGGATGGTGTTAAGCCATTCATGAGAACTCTATGCCCATGATCCAGTCACCTCCCACCAGACCCTACCTCCGGCACTGGGGATTACATTTCAACACGAGATTTGGGTGGGGACACAGATCCAAACCATATCAATTATTAACTCTAGACACTGGGCTGTGCATTAGGTCTCCAGAACTTATTCCTCCCACACAATTGAAATTTTGGATCCTTTAACCAACATCCCCCCATTCCTGCTTCCCAGTCCCTGCAACCATCATCCTACTCTCTGCTTCTATGAGTTTGACTTTTTAAGATCATCACAGTTGTTTTTAATTTGACATTTAAAAGCCCTTAGCAATGAAGAGATTCTCATTTAAATAAAATTACAAACACATTTTTTCTTTTTCTTTTTTTTAAATAGAGATGGGGTCCCACTTTGTTACCCAGGCTAGTCTTAAATTCCAGAGATCGAGTGATCCTCCTGCCTCAGCCTCCCGAAGTGCTGGGATTACAGCCCCACCACACCCAGCCCATTTTTTTATTTTATCTTCATATTTTCCTCTTCCCTTTCCCCGCAGCACCCCTGTCTTCATTCAAGTAGATCTGTAGCTTTGAGCTAAAGAGGAGACATGGGACAGGGCACAAATCATAAATAAATAAATAAATAAATAAAGCAAAATGAATAAATCTTCTCTTTAAAAGCCTAAGCCCTTAAAACACCAGAAAAGGTTTACAGCATGGACAAAACGTTTGAGAAATATGGGTGGGGTTTCCTCAGAGACAGGAATGCATCTCTGGACTGGGGGAAGGAAATGGATAAATGTTGAGGAGAGTGAATGTTGGTGGGTCTCAGACAGAGCCACTCTCAGGTGGGCCGTGGAGGGGCTGAGACCAGGTGCTGCCAGCGGGGTCAGGGCAGGTAAGACATTGGGCAACAATGGAGGTGTTTTTGTGCCCGAGAGAGGGTGGCACTGAAACAAACGCATGTTTCCTCCCCCATAGTGATGCTGACAGCTGCACTTGAAGGGGCCAGGTGGGCAGACAGATAGTTCATGGTAGCAAGGCCAGTGCCCTCCAGCCAAACCACCAGGAGCACAGCTGCAGTTGGACTCAGTTGGTTTCACTGACACATTGCAGTAGGCAGAAAAATCATGGGCACGTAGGTAAGAGGCATTGGAAGGACCTATTATAGAGCCTGGGCTCATGTTAGGTAATGCAGGGAAGGGCTCAAAGAACCGGGACACCAATCCAGGTTGGATGCTTGCAGGAAGCAAGCGTGATTCTCTGAGTGCATGCATATTTTTATCTGGAGGGAGAAGGGGGTGCACAGACTAAATCTCCCTGGGAAAGAGCAGCTGAGGCACATCACAATTGCTTGCTTCTGAGGCATGGGCAGTCCTCATGCTCTGTCTCTGTTCAGGTGTGATGATGGAGCGGGATTGTCTGATGGTCACAGAGTGGCCTTGTGTGTTGTGAATGCTCTGCGAAATTCTGTTCAACAGAACACCCAGGACCTGTGGTGAGAGTCACACAGCTCCCAGCAACTTTCAGGCCCAACTGATAGTTCCAGGCCTGCTCCCTTTCTCTGCAGAGACCTGTGCAGCTCAGTAGCTAATGGCAGATGAGAGCACACCTGCGTGGGTTGACAACCCAAATCTAGAGGGCCCCACCCTGCAGTCCCACCAGAATGCTTGGCGATATGCAATTTTAAAGGACCTGCATTCTTGAGGAGCCCGTATGGACTGAGACTGTTTTCTTCACTCCGACAGAGCTGAGGGTCTAAATAGAAATTAATTTGAAGCTACAGGATAAAGGGAATCATATTTCCTGCAAACCTGAGTTGCGGCAGAGACTGCTAACAGTTGGATACTCCAGGTCTACACCCTGAGCTGGTTACAGACCCTCAAATTAGAGCCATGCTATTTCTAGGCAATGGCTGTGGTCTTTTAGCGGCCAATGCTGATTTCAGAAATGTCAGTGGCTTCAGGTGGCATTTCGTTTCAAAGTTTCCTGCAAAATCTTCTACATTCCCCAAACATATCAAGACCACAAGCTGAATAGTGAGCTGATGGAACTTCTTAGGATTTTCTGCTGACTTTAGTTCTTTGTTTCCAGGAATAGTCCTAGAAAGGATTCGGGGCATAGAGAGTTATCTAGAAGGCCCCTAATACAAAGTTGGAAATTCTTTAACAAAAATAGAATCTTGGCTGGGCACAGTGGCTCATGCCTGTAATCCCAGCACTTTGGGAGGCTGAGGTGCGTGGATCACCTGACATCAGGAATTCAAAATCAGCCTGCCCAACATAGTGAAACCCCATCTCTATTAAAAATACAAAAAATTTGCCGGATGTTGTGGCAGGCGCCTGTAATCCAGGTACTTGGGAGGCTGAGGCAGAAGAATCGCTTGAACCTGGGAGGCGAAGGTTGCAGTGAGCTGAGATCATGCCATTGCACTCCAGCCTGGGTGACAGAGTGAGGCTGTTTAAAAATATAATCTTTTTCCTCGGTGATGGAAGTGTAATTCCTGTGATACCTGCTCTAGGTTTCAGGACAAGGGCACCTGGGTTCCCCATCAAATTGGCAGTCCCTTTAAGCATTTGCAAATTCATCAGCTCAGGCCATATACGGTCAGAGAACTGGACGGAATAACAAATCAAAAGAAAATCTCCCAAGCAGAAAGTTTTCCAAGACAGCCACTATGCATTTAAACAAGCAAAGCTTCCCACCTGTTTACTTTGCTTGTGGCAAAACTGACGATTTCCTGCAAATGGTACCCGTAAAGAGAACCAACAGTGGATGTAGCAGCCATAGGGGGCTCCAGGCAACTAGGATTCTAGAAGATTCTAGAGAAGATGCTCCTCTGGATCTTAGTCATCACTAGAGAGTCAAGGTTTAGAGACTGAACAAGGAGAAAGGGAGAAGGAGGCTGCTGGCATTCAGGCAGGGAAGGCAGCCCCCAGCTTCTGTCCTAGACAAAGTCAGGGGCTCCCAGGACACTGCTCATGTCTGAGGTTCAGGGCATACCTGGGCTAAGGGGAGTTGTTTCTGAACTGGTGGCTGAGTTTCTTGGGGGGAATAGAGCTATACTAGAAGGAAAGGCAACCTTCTCAGAAATGGAGGGTGGCACCAACTCCTTCAAGGGTGGGAGCTGAGGCTTCAGCCAACACCATCAGAATCCAGGGTACCTACCCAGAGCACCAAGGGCCACTGCCACCCCAAGAAGTATGGTACAGGAGGTGGGTGCCATCCTGGGACACCAATCTGGGACAGAAGCTCATGTTCTGTTCCATGTGGATGAGAAGCCCATGCTTGCTAGTATATTTGTGCATGTATACACGTGCACAAGGTGGGGGGATAAATGGCTTTCTCCCTTCAACCTCCTCTCTCCTCACTTTCCTACCTCTCACGAGGACAAGCCCCTTTAGCAGGATATGTAAGACTTAAGTGATTATAAGGCGATCAGTATCACAGCAACAGTGAGCTTGTCTTATCATGCTTGACTCTGAAAATGATGGGGACTAAGCCCGCAACTAGCCAGGCTTGGTCACAAAACGCAAGCAGGACTTGCAGTCCTGGCCCACAAGCAGTGGGGATGGTGAAACCAGGACTCAGGTGGGAGAGTGCAGAAAAAGAAAGTGAGTGAGAGCCTAAGCCAGAGAGGGCTCCTGGGTTGTTGTATAAGGTGGACACTGGACGCCCTGCAAGGGGAAGAGATGGGAACCATAAAGGAAAGCTTCCCACCATTTCCTGTTCTTTGGGTGTGCTCAAGTTGACTTCAGGTAAGTGGAGTTCCTGATAATAATGGACTTGGCCAGCAAAGCTTCTGAGATGGCTTAAACTTGCTACACACACACACACACACCATACAGATGCACACACATACACAAAAACATACACACCACACCCATATACCACACATAAAACATACACATGCAACACGCACACACACGTTTGTGATACAGTTTTTTTCTTAGTCTTTCTGAATTGTCTATTCCTAAATCCAATCTCTATTCCTTCAGGAGGCCCTAGCTCTAGACAGCCCAGAACAAAAATAGGCAGCCATTGTACGTTTTGTAAATTGTGTACTGCCCCTCTCCATTTCTTTCTTTCCTTTCTTTTTTGAGATGGAGTTTCACTCTTGTTGCCCAAGCTGGAATGCAATGGCATGATCTTGGGCTCACTGCAACCTCCACCTCCCGGATTCAAGCGATTCTCCTGCCTCAGCCTCCCGAGTAGCTGGGATTACAGGCATGTGCCACCATGCCCAGCTAATTTTTGTATTGTTAGTAGAGATGGGATTTCACCACGTTGGCCAGGCTGGTATCGAACTCCTGACCTCAGGTGATCTGCCCACCTTGGCCTCCCAAAGTGCTGGGATTACGGGCATGAGCCACCACGCTCGGCCCTCCATTTCATTTTTGACTGTAAAAGTCAATGGGGTGGTGTCCTAATGAGACAAAAATAACTGAGGCTTGGGGCAGGAAGCAAAGATGAATGTTCCCAGCCCTGCTTGTCTTAGGGTGTCATTTGTAATTGAAAGAGAAAAGTGCTTTGAATTTTTCTCTTTCGGTCAGCTAACCACAGCATGTCCTACTTTTTAACTTGTGGGTATTCCCTCTTCATTTCTAAGGGTACATGCCCACCATGTGGAGCATGCCAAGAGCTGGGGTTCTGTGGACAGGGGTTAGGCCCTGCTCCTGACTGCAGCCGCAGAGGGTTTCCTTCTGCCTTCTTGATCCCCACACTCTAAGTCCTGGCCAGATCCGCTTGGCTTGCTCATGGACATGGTAGCCTTCCTGCCAGCTGGAGGAACATCCCATTTCCCCACATATTTGAGAGTGGTCATTATCCAGTAGCTACGTGCACATCGAATCCTTCCTCTACACAAGGAGCTAATTTTAAAAAATCAAGAAAAGGTGCCATCTATGAATGTGCCCATAAGACTGTTCTTCCTAATGGATCCTGGGTCTCTGCCTGCTTTCCTCGTCAGGCACTCCCACTTCATCGGATGCTAGGATGCTCCACTCCCTCTAAGAGATACGTTTATGACTAAGGAAGCCTTTTCCTGGGTTTCCAAATGTTTATGCTTCTGCACATTTTCATAGATCCTCCTTTGAAAGAAAGGCCAATTGTTTAAGTACCACCATGGAGGTGGGAAGACCTTCTTTTAAGCATCCCCAAATCGTCAGACCCTAGAGCAGACTTCATTTCACATTGCGACTACAGTTCATCAGTACAATATGCAATGACTTGTGAGTGATACTGGACTCACCTCTTAGAATACATGCACTGAGGAGGTTCCAGAGGTCAGAGTAGACCCAAATCAAAGTTAAAGTGAAGGTGCAGAAGGGAAGCCAAAGATGTCAGATCAATGTGTTTCATTCTAAGAAATACACTGGGATCTCCTGATGGAATATCCTAGTGGGAGCTTTCATACGATGTTAAAGTCATGAGGAAATGACCATTTCTAAAGAGGCAGAGGCCCATCATTAAGATGAAAAAATATTTTGCACTTTACTAAACCATTTTATTTTCTTTAAAACGTCTCTTTTTGTGCTGTACTTTCATATAAGAGCCATAGTGATCATTTTCCACACTCCATCCAGCCACCTAAAGCCTCACTTATGTTCTGAGACGATGGCCCGAAAGACACAGCAGCTGAGTGTGCACTTTCTGTACGGAGCTAGACTTCCTCTGGGATCACAATCTCCCCTTCTCCCTCAGTGCCTGGGTGGGGTGACATAGAAGGGAGGTCAATGAGTCAAATGAAGTGACCAGGTGACCCTGAGTCGGGGGGTGTGTAGATGGGAGCCTGTAGCTCCGCTCCCAAATTCTTTTCGAGCACCATGGTTGTCCATTTTTCTTGGTTGTCCACTTTTCTAGCTTAAAAATTTTGCTCTATGCAAAGCTTTTCATGAAGACGGGCTTCGAGTCACCTTGCCCACCCCTCCACAAAGAAATCACTGCCCTGAACCCCTAAAGTTCAGTACTTCATTCATTGACTGTGCACAGGTCCTTGTTGTCAGCTAATATCTTAGTTTGGAACCTTCCAGTCACAAAGACTTGAATGCAGGAGTTACTTGAGGGGTGGGGGCTCACCCTAAGAAGGATGAAGGAGAGAGTGGAGAAGGTGAGATGGAGAAGCAAGGAAATGCAATCATGGTGTTTGCTGAGCAAATCTCCACTGGGCAGCTGAGGCCGGCCCTGCAGCATCATGCAGAACATGCTTAGGGGCTGCCCTTCCGATGGAAGGAAAGCTGGGATATTTATCTATAATTCTCATGCCTCATTCGTTGAGGGTTTATCCTAAAGGTGTCAAACTGCCTAATGGGTTCTCCTTGTCCACTGCCCAGACAGAGGCGATTTATCAAGACAGAGGAATTGCAATAGAGAAAGAGTTTAATACACACAGAGCCAGCTAAACGGGAGACTGAAGTTTCATTACTCAAATCAGTCTCCCCAGAAATTCAGAGACTGGAGTTTTTAAAAAATAATTTGGTGGGTAGGGGGCCAGGGAGTTGGGGGGTGCTGATGGGTCAGGTTGAAGATGAAATCATAGGGGGTCGAAGTGGGTGGGTTGTTCTTGCTGCCTTCTGTTCCTGGGTGGGATTGCAGAACTGGTTGAGCCAAATTAGTGGCCTGGGTGGCTCCAGATAGTGCATTAGAATGCAGGGTCTGAAAAATATCTCAAGCACCAGTAGGTTTTACAACAGTGATATTATTCCTAGGAGGTTTGGAATCTTGTGGCCTCTGACTGCATGACTCCTAAACCATAATTTATAATCTTGCAGCTAATTTTTTTCGTCTTACACAAGTAGCCTGGTCCCCAGGCAAGAAGGAGGTTTGTTTCAGGAAAGGGATGATATCATTTTTGTTTCAACGTTAAACTGTAAACTAAATTCCTCCTGAAGTTAGGTCAGCCTACACCCAGGAATGAACAAGGGCAGCTTGGAGATTAGAAGCAAGATGGAGTCAGTTGGGTCAAATCTCTTTCATTGCCATTATTTTCTGTGATAATTTTTGCGAAGGCCGTGTCAGTGTTAGATCCCAGAATTTCTGGGCTTCTTGAGCTTGGGCTGAAGAAGACCTGAGGTGCAGTGCCCAGCAACCTCGTGGGCAGAGAAGCCGTGAGACACAGCTTCCATTCTGCCCGCTGAAGCTGTCAGTGGGCAGGGATCTGTCTGCGGAAGCTCCAGGGACACTCAGGTGTGTGCGTGCTGCGGGGAGTAGGTTCTGGGTGGTCCATCAACAGCACGTGCTGCAATTAATTTTCATAAGTTTACGGAGGTCCTGGGTTGCTGATGTTTATATGCAACTCCTGTGTTAATTATATTCAGAGTTATAGAGAAAAGGTCTCTTGGATGAATCAGGAAAATAAAACTTACCAAATTGAAAAAGAAAAACAGGGCTGTTTTCCCTTGCCCCTGCCTTTTAACTTTAATACAATGATGTGCTACCACTGTGGGGTGTTTTGCATAGAAGACATTCATACTTGCTCTAGTCCCATATGCTGGCAGACCCTCCCACTATAAGGAACAAAGGGATACATGGAATGAGAGAAAGAGTTGGAAATTATTAAAGCTTTCTTTCTTTTGTTTTCCCCTGAGTGTGGCATCCTTCTGCCTTGGCTCCCAGAGAAACAGCAGGGTTGAAATTAACATGAAAACAGAGGGAATCCAAAGAAAAGAAAGCAATTTCAGCTTATGAAATTCAAAGTAGGATTTCACAGAACTAGTGCACTCTCCAAGACGAGGCAGGATTGTAAGAAAGGATTAGCACACTAAGAGGCCAGGCCGGGACTATGAGGCCATTATCACAATGATGATTATTAGGCCATGGACTTTAATGTAAGGAGAGGAGGTGGGCCCTCCTCCTCACCCATGGGAGAAGTTTATGGGAAGCTGTGGTTCTCATTTCCCCTTCCCGGATCTGACTGAAAGGGGGCTATGCTAGACAGACGTGGGGTGGCCCAATATATTTCAGAGGGTCAGAGGCATGGTCAGAGAGACAGTGCTTTGTGTTTGAATGGCTGAGTCTCTGGCAGCTCCCAGGTGGCCAGGACCGGTGGCTGAGGCCACGCCCTGGGGGGCTGAACTGGATTCCACCAGCATTGGCTGAAGGAGGACAGGACAGAGGCTCAGAGGACTCAATTGCTCTTCTGAACCGGGAGGAGGCGCATGGACGAAACCGGGCCCTGACTAGCAGAGAGGGAACAGAACATGAGCTCGTCTACTCTAGAAGTTGGCAGAATACCCAGCGAGGGGATAAGGACAACCTTCCCCTGGGGGACAGCAGACCTGCCACCCCTCAGGCACGATCTTCCCTCCACCACCCGGCACAGTCTGGTGGGGATGCGCTCTCGTTAGCCAGGATGGGGGGCGATTGTCATTCTGTGGCTTGGTTCTTCGGTTGATCTGTGTTCAGATGCGCCATGGGTGCTTTTGGTTTTACTCTGCGGTGGCCACAGTCTGATGTGGATGCTGATGTTCTGTGACATCATTTATGCTCAACAGGAGAACCCCAAGACCAGGCTGGGTGTGCCATGTGGCTCCCTGATGTCAGGGGCTGCCTGTCTCTTTTCCATCAGAACCTAGATTAGCTTCCTGTGGACAAGCATATCAACATATTCCGTTGGACAGCTTCCAAGCACACTTTACTATAGACAAAAATGTAGCCTCCCAGGAAGAAGGAATATGAATCAGGTAGAAATGGAGTCCTTATTCATCAAATAGCTTAGTCTGTTTGTTAACGATTTGTAAAAAAGAGCAACTTCGATCCAGACTTAGCAACATACTGCACAATAAATTTCAGTTAGGTTAGAGAAAATTGTGCTTCAGAAAATCTAAGAGCTAACATTTTAGAAACACACATTAAATATATTTCTCAAATCCTCGAATGTCACAGGATTTTCCAAGTTGAAGCACCAGCATTTATTTCAAAGACAGTCATCGGTATAGTTGAATCCATCAAAATTTAAAATAGTATGTGTCAAAGCACACTATAAATAAAACGAAAAGTCAGACATCTCGTTTTAAAAAGTGTTTCAAACAAAAATGAGAAATGAAAATATCAATAATATTTAAACAGCTCACATACATCAATAGAAAGGCACTAAAATGGACAAATGCATGATCAAATATATACCAATTTGATATACAAATGATTACTAAATATTTGGACAAATGCTTTGCTTTGCTAATAACCGAAAGTAAACAATCATAATATACGATGAAAAAACAATCATACAAACAACAAAACAAAGCAGAATTCCATGTCCTAAAACCGTGAACAATATTTTTTAATTGAAAATGCCAAACAACCATGATCATGTGTTTAAAATTAACACTCTCAAATACTATTGGTAGGGTTATAAATTGTTCCCACTTTCTTTAAAAATAACTTAGCACTGCATATACCCATGCCTTTTAGACTTCTAATTCTACTTCTAGAAATCTAACCTGGAAAAATATTTCAAAATGCAAAAGTTTTTGCACAAGATGGTCATAGAATATTTATAATAAATAAATATAATACAATATATAATATAAATAAATATAAATATAATGTAAATATAATAATAAAAGAAAAAACTGGAAATTACTTAGGTAACAAAGGGAGGGTGGCAAAAGTCATATGGCTTTCTATAAAATATAATGTTATGAATTGTATTTCACAGAGTCCTAATGGCTTGGGAAAAATCTTTCTATTTAATGTTTATTTGTCCCCTTCAAAAATACTTTAATATTTTAAAATATTAAATATGATATTTTATGGTCATGTTTGACCTTTAAGATATTAAGGATTTTTAAAGGACAGTTTTTTTTATCATGAGTAAATTTTTTTTTTTTTTTTTTTGAGACAGAGTCTCACTCTGTCACCCTGGCTGGAGTGCATTGGCGCAATCTCGGCTCACTGCAAGCTCCGCCTCCCGGGTTCATGCCATTCTCCTGCCTCAGCCTCCCAAGTAGCTGGGACTACAGGTGCCCGCCACCACGCCAGGCTTTTTTTGCATTTTTAGTAGAGACAGGGTTTCACCCTGTTAGCCAGGATGGTCTCGATCTCCGACCTCATGATCTGCCCACCTCTGCCTCCCAAAGTGCTGGGATTACAGGTGTGAGCAACTGCGCCCGGCCTATCGTGAGTAAATTTTAATTTGCCATCTAATATAGAAAAAAAACCTACTGATTTAAAAAATACTGAAGATTTTTTTGAGGATTTTTTTTTCTTGGCATTTGAAGCAAATAACTGAACCCTCCCCATCTCAGCAATTAGACTCTACCTTTGGATGGAAGCACACATTCAGAAGAGTTTTAAATAATTACAAACGATTCACTGTGTCAAGCAGCTTGTGTTTTTTCTTCTGATATATGTGTAAATCCTTTTCTTGAGGAAAAACAATTTGATCTTTATTATTCCAACACAGCGTGGGTGTCTGTCATGAATGAAAATGTCAATGCATTTTCATAACAGAATATACCTTTTGGTATTGGCAAAGAAATTCATTCTTCATTGCACCCGCTGCATAAAGAAGTGACTTTCATCCTGTGTAATGTGTGAGCCTCCATGTTGCATTATTAATGTGCACTATTTACAGGCGTACAATGCAGACAGCAATTTCCCATAAAATTGCTGAGTGTGTCGTCTTGTTCATTTGAAATGATTTGAAGATGGTCATTCAACCGGATTGTTATGGTAATGCTACAAATTTTTGTAGTATTTTAGAAACAATAATGTAGAATTTGGTAACACAGTGAATCATGAAAGCAGGTGTTTAAAAATTACCACCAACTCCTCTGAGTCAAAGACAGAGAGTTGCATTCTACCAGCCACAGGTGGCTCCTGGGAGTTCCTGGTTGGGCTAGAGATGCAGCTATTTCCTTCTTAATTTGCTTCCTGCAGATCCTCTCCTCCTGCCCCTGGGAACCCCATGTCCTCTGTGCCTCCGTCACCCCCCACCTCATCCCTACCCCCACCACACACACGGGCTGATTACATTAGAAGCAATGCCTACTTCCTCTGGGCCAATTTAGATTGTCTGCACAAGGAATTTGAAATTGAGACTTGGAGGCAAGTTGGCATGCAGTGTAGGGCACTGGACCTATAAACTCACTGGGATCCTCAAATACTGAATGACCATGTGGCTCAGCAATTCCACTCCAAAGTATATGCTCAAAAGCACAGAAACACATACTCAAGGAAAAGCATGTTTATGGCAGCATTGTTCACAATAGCCAAAAATGTGGAAACAATCCAAGTGTCCATCAACAGATGAATGGGTCCACAAAATGTGCTCTATCCATACAGTGGAATATTACTTAGCCATAAAAAGGAATGAAGTTCTGACACATGCTACAATGTGGACGGACCTCAAAACATCACACTAAGTTAAAGAAGCCAGTCACCAAAAAGCACCTATTAAACGATTCCATTCATATGAAATTCCAGAAAAGGTAAGTCCACAGAGACTGCAAACAGATTTGTGATTGCCGGCAGCTGAGGGGAGGCGGCAGATTCATGGGCATGGGATTTTCTTTTGTGGTGATGAAAATGTTTTGGAGTTAGAAACAGGTAGTGGTTGTACAGCACTGTGAATTGTACATGTTTAAATGGTTCATTTTATGTTATGTGAATTTCTCTTCAATAATAAGAAATATATGTAGATTTGGGGTTCAGAGTTGGTACCCTGCAAAGACAGATGCTAGATGAAGCCATGATGGAGCACAAATGAGGAGGCCAGCAGAGGAAGCTGGCATCAGAGAGGATGATGAAGTGGGCATGCAGAGAAGCAGAGGCAGGTTGGGGAGGCGGAGATGGGTGGAGCCAGCAGTTATCGGTGACATTCCAGTTCCTACAGTCAGAGTCCCCCACATCCCTGCAGTAAATGTCCTCTTATCTCAAGTGGAATGGGCTTCTGCTTCTCGCATCCCAACAGCCTCAGGAGGTCCTAATGACATGTGCCCAAGGTAGTCGGGGCACAGCTTGGTTTTATACACTTTAGGGAGACACGAGACATCAATATGTGTGAGATGAACATTGGTTCAGTACAGAAAGGCTGGACAACTTGAAATGGGGACTTCCAGGCCATAGGTAGATAAGAGACAAAAGGTTGCATTATTTTGGGTCTTTGATCAGCCTTTCACTGAGTACACAATTTACATATGAGAAGGGAATGGAGGAATAGTCATTTCTGCCTCAGTCTGGCTCAGTGAATCTGCATTTTTACATAAACAATAAGGTGGAAGAAACAATCAGATATGTATTTGTCTTCAGTGAGCAGAGGGATGACTTTCACTTCTGTCCTTTGTCCCACATCTGTGAAGATAAGCTATCAATTTACATTGCCAGGGTGAAATTCAATAGAATTGTTTTAGGGTAAAGATCCTGAGGCCCACAAGGAATTTTCTTGCGGATAAATAGTGATGGAGGTATGTAGCTTTTTACTTTTTGTAGCTATCTTATTTAGTAATAAAATGGGAGGCAGGCCGGCCCGATGCAGTTCCCAGCCTTAGTTTTCCTGTTGGCTTAGTGATTTTGGGGTCCTGAGATTTATTTTCCTTTCCCAGACCTTAAGCTGTGTTTGTCAGCCCTCATCACATGTAAGAGAATGCTGATGGTCACTTCACAAGCATTTGTAATTCAAGGTTTATCGAGCACCCAACACGGACCCATCACTTGCTGCGTGTGAGCAACTCTGGGTTGAAAAAGATCTCTTCCCGCTCTCTCAGGTAATTCACAGCACCTGTGAGATCCGGCGGCTCTAAGATCATTCCTATTACATAGGCAGTGAAACTGGAGCTGGAGAAATGGAGACATTTGTCCCAAAGTCTTGGGGACTCCTGAGGAGTGAGAGAGCTAGGACTAAGCCGGAGAAAGCACTCTGAACAGCCCCATTTTCTAGTTGAGTTTCATTTGGAGCTTCTGTACAGATGAAGAGCGATGTTGTCAGGACAAAATATGGCACATCATGGCGCACTTGTATGAAGAGAGCTACATGATAAAATGGAGTCTTTCATGGAAGATGTCCCAGAGCAGATGGGACATGCATGGAAAGTCTGGAGTCCTGGCTCCTCATCTTTAATCATCTTGGAAGGCAAACTCCCTGGGGTAGAGGCTGTGTGTACTTACATCTCCTTTCTGCTTCCCTTCCAAGACCCCAGCCAGGTGACCCCTTTGCTTTGCTTATTACAGGTTCCATGCCAAGTGTCCCAGCAGCTCATGGCCTGGAGGCAAGTCACAGAGGCCAGTCTGAGGCTGCCCATTTCTCATGGGCCTGGAGAAGACCTGTTCTTTCAAGGTCAGAATGAAAGTGATCATGGATGGAGGAGAGGCTCTCCCGTGGCCTTCAGCTTTCAGCTGGTCTGGGATTGTCACCTAAACCCGTCTTCACTAGCAGGTAAATTAACCCATCAGGGAAATTTGGCAGCTATTACATTTGAAATGATATTTTTAAAAAAGTGTTTGGTGGTGATTTTAACCTTGGCTGATATTCAAGTAATTTGTCACATACTGCCATGGTTCTTACCCATTTGTCAAAGCAATTGTTGCAGAGCCATTAGCAAAACTCTCCAAAATTGTGCAGGGCATCAGATGGAGCAAATCAGTCCTGATTAAAAGTGTGATCTTGACTTTTTTTTTTTTTGTGAGACGGCATCTCATTCTGTCACCTAGGCTGAAGTGTAGTGGCATGATCTTGGCTCACTGCAAGCTTTGCCTCCTGGGTTCATGCCATTCTCCTGCCTCAGTCTCCCGAGTAGCTGAGACTACAGGCACCCGCCACCATGCCCGGCTAATTTTTTTGTGTCTTTAGTAGACACAGGATTTCACCATGTTAGCCAGGATGGTTTCGATCTCTGATCTCGTGACCCACCCGCCTCGGCCTCCCAAAGTGCTGGGATTACAGGCGTGAGCCACCGCGCCTGGCTGACCTATTTTTATAAATGTTAATCCGACCATGACACTCACCTTCTAGAATCCCCCTTCCATCTAGAATAAAACCAACCTCTTCCCCAGGCATGCAGGCCCCAGGAGACTCAGCCTGGGTCTGCATCCAACTTCATCTCCCTCAACTCCTTCACTAGGCTCTTGTCCTGCCAACCTGCAGCTAGTGGGAGCACTTGATTCCTCCACGTGACAGCCTCCTTCACTCTTCCCAATCTCAGTTCCCATATCCCCAACATTCGACATCTGCAATGATCCATTCTCAGTCCCCGGCATACCCGTTGCTGAGAACCAGGTTATTCTCCATCTAACGCATGCTCGTTTAATGCCTACCTCCTGGGACACCTGCAGGCCAGGGGCCATTTCCATTTTGTTCTCTCTCTGTACCTCAGGTCTAATGTACAGCAGGTGCTGAGCGGACATTTGCGGAACAAATTCACTGAAATGATAATGAGTAGGAAATGTACAGAGGACCCTCAAAATAGTGGCCTGTTCCAGAATTTCCAGAATCTAAGGTCATGGCCTCAGATCATCAGAGCCAGAAGCAGCCTCAGAGTTGTCAGGTCCAGCCAAAGCTGCCCCAGCTCTGAGGCTTGAGACCTGGCCCAGCTGTCTGCAGAGTCAGCTGTGGAAGCAGGGCTGGCCCAGGCCTGCAGCGCCTCCTGTTGCTCTTGCCTAGAAGTGACTCATCCACAGGGAAACCATTCAGATCAGAGAAGGAGTTCCCAGCAGGTGAGCCTGCCGGGAGCCAACCTCAGATCCCTGTGGCCGCAGTGGTGGTGGGAGGTTGAAGGAGGCTGCCTCTTCCCTGCTGGCCACCAGGTCTGCACCCATCTCCCTCCCTCCCTTCTACACAGCATGCACCGTTTAGAGCTGGATGTGCACAGAAGCCAGTAATGAAAAGACTGCCAGTTTTTGGCTCACGCCTGTAATCCTAGCACCTTGGGAGCCCAAAGCAGGTAGATCGCTTGAGCCCAGGAGTTGAAGACCAGCCTGGGCAACATAGTGAGACCTCATCTCTACAAAAAAAATACAAAAGTTAGCTGTGCGTGTTGGTGCACACCTGTAGTTCCAGCTACTCAGTAGGCTGAGGTGGGGGGATTGCTTGAGCTCAGAAGGTTCAGGCTGCAGTGAACTGTGTTCATGCCACTGAATTCCAGCCTGGGTGACAGAGTGAGACCCTGTCTCACCAAAAAGATCGTCAGTTCTCAAAAATTCTCTCCTCCTGTTGATTCCAAACAGCACTTTCTCTCTCTGGCTCCCCTCTCTCAGTCGATGTCACTCCTCTGCCTCGGCTGCCTAATTATCTTGATACTCTCAGGGGCCTGGCCCTGGGCACTCTCCTCTTCTTACCTGGTACAGTCTCCCTGGACAATTTCATCCACTCCTTGCCTTAATTAGCATCCATTTGCCTACGGTAATTAAATATCGCTGTGGTCCAGAACTCTCAGCTGAGCTGCAAACCTGCAGGGCTGAGCACAGCAGGCCTCCTGGATGTTGCTGCACCAAGATGGTGCTCCCAGCCACCTGCTCCTCCGCTTGCTTTTCTCCTGGCCAATGAGAAATCCGGGGCAACACTTGTCTCCTCCTCCTCCTCTGCCAACCCCCACCCCCCATGCTTCAGTCATCAGTACAGATTCACCTCCTGAGTGTGCTGGTATTCTACCCAACTCCTCCACCCCCTCTGCTATAACCTTAGCGAAAGGCTTCCTGGCAGTTTTCCTCCCCACACAGTGCCATGAGAGCAAAATTTTACAAAGTCACATTTAATCCCGTTTGAAATGGTCCCATATTTTAATGTCATCTGCAGAAGCAAGTGCCATCTCTGTCTGTGTTCTGGTGCATCCTCAACCTCCTGTGCTGGCTCTTTTCTTTTTTGCAGTGTTTCCTCCAGGCAAGGGCTGCCTCAGCCCCTCACAGATGTGGAGAGGTGGCAGAAGGTGGCCTATGCTCTCCAAATACACCACGCTCAGCCAGTACCCCAGGGCCTTCGTTCGGGCTGCCCTCCAAATCCACAGCTTCATCCTCTCCCTGTCTGCCTGATAAACACGTCCTCTTTTCTCGAGAGGGTTCAAGGACCACGAGAGTTCTGTCTAGGAGAGTTCACTGAATGCCAGCTGCACAGGGCACTGTGGATGCCTGTCCCAGGACTGGCCTCATGGAGCTGCCACCTCTTTGTAAAGAGGACAGAGACGCAGGGTATGCAATTCATTGTGTCCTGAGTGCTGCCCAAGGGAAGCATCAGAGGAGACAGCCAGGGTAACCAGCCATCCCAACGGGCCCAGATTGTCCCCATTTTAGCAGTAAATTCTCATCTCCTGGGAAATCCCTTGGTCCCAGCAAACCAAGATGGTTCGTCACCTTACACCTTGCAGGGTCAGAGAAGGGAGACCCAGGAGAAAAGTCAGTGTTTGTTAGAGGGCAGGAGGATGGAGAGAGGTTGCAGGCAGACAGAAGTACCTGGGGGAAGCACCTGAGAGAGGTGGGTGGGAAAAGGCCTGAGCAGGGCAGGTTCCAGGGCAGAAGGAGTCCTGGTCGGGCTGCAGTGAGTCAGGCCTCTTTGAAGTGACCTCTCCACCCTCATCCGCTACCCTCAGCTCCCAGAAATAGTCATTCTCTCCTCTGAGGCCCTACCAAACACCACGCCTACACCAAACACAGCACATACATTTCATGACATTTTCTTATTACTTTATTTACTGCCTTTGCCAACTTTCCTGCAAGTGACTGCGGACAGGAGACCATTATCCAATCCCCCGTGTCTCAGAGTTAGCAGCAGGGGCACGGTAAACATCGGGGGGTGTGGGGGAGACGACGCTTCGATCGTGCTTCAGACTCCCAGAGCATCTTCCACGCATCCGTGAAATCAAAGTCGCATCAAAGCAGAACTACTTTTACATGATAAGCAGGGGAGCATATGCTAGCAATGTGTTTCCAAGGTCCCCAAGACACAGGAGAGCAGAATGGCAGGAGACACCACAGCCAAGAGTGCATAGAGACAATGACCACACAGGAAGAACATGATCACGAGCCTGGGTTTAAAGGAAGATTCCAGATCAGACTGAGATGCCTTGGGCTTTGCTCTCCCCTTTGCTGTCATCAGACTCAAAGTTCCATGAGGACAGAGACCCTGTCAGTCTTGTTCACTGTGTCCCCCAATCCTACAAGAGCACCTGGCGCTTGGGAGGCATGCTCAGTCTTTACTCTCTGAAGCCGCTTCTGTAAAGCCCTGCTGTGGCAAGTGTGGTCTATACAGCATTGGTGCCCCTTGAGACCTCAGCCACATCTACTGAATCAGAATCTGCATTTTAATAGAGTTTCTGTGCTACATCTTAACTTTTGAGAAGGACCTTTTGAAAGGGCTTGGTCATCCCAAGCCAGCGACCTCAGCTGGCTATAAAAACAATTAAAGGCCAGGCACGGTAGTTCACGCCTGTAATCCCAGCACTTTGAGAGGCCGAGGAGGGCGGATCACCTGAGGTCAGGAGTTCGAGACCAGCCTGGCCAACATGATGGAATCCCGTCTCTACTAAAACTACAAAAATTATCCAGGTGCAGTGGTGGGCACCTGTAATTCCAGCTACTCAGGAGGCTGAGGCAGGAGAATCACTTGAACCCGGGAGGTGGAGGTTGCAGTGAGCCAAGATCACATCACTGCATTCCAGCCTGGGCAACAGATTGAGACTCTGTCTCAAAATAAATAAATAAATGAAATAAAATAAAAATAAAAACTAATAAACCTGAGGCCTTGCTTATCTGGAAAACTCTTCTTCATCTTTGGAAACCCTGCTCAGGAGTTACCCTCCTGAGAAACTTCACAGACAGCGCCCTTTCACCATCAGGGTTGATTGCTCCATCTGCCAGGCTGTGCTCATCCTGCTCTGGGTTCTCCCTTCTGTCAAGGCATTTATCATGCAGCAACACAATCTGCTTTACACGCCTGTCTCCCCACCAGATGGGTCAGCCAGACTGATGTCCTTGAAATAAGAAAAGGAATCTTATTTATCTTTGCATTCCAGGTCTGTTCCCACATGGAACCGAGTGTGATCAGTTGTGTGTGTCGGCCTGTGGGCTCTCCCTTTGAGTCCCACATTCTAGAATCCCACACTTCACTAAAGAAGGTCTTCCCTCCCTCCCTCCCTCCCTCTCTGTCCCTCCATTTCTCCCTCCCTCCTTTATTCTCTTCCTTCTTATCTTCCTTCCTTCCAATGGAAAGGTAGAAACTCAAGAAAACATTTCTTTATGTGACCTAAGTACTAAAATTACTTGGAACCATTGCAATGGGATAGAACACATATTTAACATGAATAAGGGAATTCCCAAGATGATTTATGAAGGCATGACAGGAGAGAATGGCATGGCATTTCCCTGGACTGCCCAGATTTCCTAGCCATTCCGGGATGCCGAGGATGCGGCCACTCTAACCCAGCAGTCATGTTGCCTCATCCACACGGACCTCTGAGAGTGCAATAACAAAATCTAGGGATTCAAGTCAAACTTGCCCGATGGCCGGGCGCGGTGGCTCACACCTGTAATCCCAACACTTTGGGAGGCGGAGGCAGGTGGATCACCTGAGGTCAGGCGTTCAAGACCAGCCTGAGCAACATGGTGAAACCCCTTCTCTACTAAAAGTACAAAAATCAGCTGGGCACAGTTGCATGTGCCTGTAATCCCAGTTACTCAGTAGGCTGAGGCAAGAGAATCGCTTGAGCCCGGTAGGTGGAGGTTGCAGTGAGCTGAGATCGCACCATTGCACTCCAGCCTGGGTGACAGAGTGAGACTTCATCTCAAAAAAAAAAAAAAAAAATTGCTGGATGTGACATGCTTTGGTCCTTAAGTAGATAGGTATGTCACCTGCTTAGACTGTGAACTCCTTAAAGACACACACTTTGCCTTAGACACATGTATGTCTGTGGTGGTTCACATGGTACCCAGCTCAACAAATACTTTGTTAACCATGAAATCCAGAAGACCATCACAAAAGTGCCCATCTGCGTGCAAAGCAGGTGGATGCAGGGCTCCAGCTCAAGCCCAGCTCTCTGTGTGTGCCCTCCAGCAAACAACTGCACCTCGTTAAGCTGCGGGTTCATTGACTGGATGTGATGCGATGCAGCTGACAGCACTCTCTCATCACCTCCAAGGTCATGTACATTGACAGCACTAGAAATGCGCCAGAATTTTGAGAATCTTTTTCAACTTGCTGTCTTCAGCCTGATGTGCTGGTGAAATTGAAATTGCTGAAAATTGATATGAATCAGTAGGGCATTAAAATGTTGTTAACTGAAGTATGAGAATGGTCATGAATAACTATTGTTATTATTTAGGTTTTTTTTTCATGTTCTGTAAACTCAAAGCCTCCAGGAAAAGTAAAATGGAATAGGTCTCATTAAACACATCATCCAACAATACAGGGTGGGTTTTTTTTTTAACCTCTTAGGAATATCCCCCAAAAGGCCTTTTCTAACTAATACAATTAATTTGACCACTGCTTTATAGCCCATAGGAACATAAATCTGGTTATGCTTCAAGATTATCTGGGGAACTTGACTCAGCCCTGATTGGAACACAGTGGGTAAGCCAAGCATGGCCTGAATTTCAGCCTTTATTGTCTTCCCCTGCCAGGTGCCTTTGTGCAGTGCACAAACTTCACAACTGTACATGGCAGCTCTGCTCTGGAGTCCCTCCAACAGATGCTGATTTGGAGAGTCTTGAGAAAACTTGGGACCAATAATTTTAGCAAGTTTCCCAGGTAAGTCTAGTGCACAAGCATATTTGAGAACCAGTACTTTATTTCATATTTCCCCAGCAATCTGATTACATTGTATCTCTGTATTTATGTACCAATGCATTATTATAGCACTCTAGTAGTTCCTACACATGGAAAGATAAGTGGAAGGTATTATTTGAAAATTTGCTACTGTGTTGTACAAAATACCTCGAGTCAGTATCGTAGCTGAAGAGCACTGATATGTGTGTCATTGGATGCTGACGCTGACATGAACTAACTAGGCTTGTAAAAGAGCTGGCATCAGCATCCCTTCCAAGCCCCAGGCACACGTCCCTCTGGGTAGGAGCCTTCTTGGCCCCACTCAGCACAATTCTTGCAATGCCCTGCTTTGCAGCTGTCTCTGTGCACCAATCATCACCTGGAGATAGGTAGGTAAAATGCAGTCTTGTGAGCCTCCCAGCAGAGCAGAAACCATCCCTAATTATAGGAACACACTATGTTCTTCTCTGCCCTAATGCACGTTGGCCTTAAAACACAATTCCTTGAAAAATTGTAGCCTGCTCTGATAGTGGGAATGCCAACAGCAGAGTTCTTGTCCTTTAGTTTCTGCCTGCTGTGGGCAGCAATGGCTACTCGGTGAATCATATGCCCAGCAGAACTCACTGGCAGGGCTGTGGACCCAGGGGGGCTCTGTCAGCGGTCAAGAACGGTGTAATTGAAACGGGAGTGAGGCCTGAATAAGTTTGGCTGCCTGTATGTTGCCAGAAACACTGCTCTTCCAGAGTAGATGAATGCCATCTAGCTTATGATGCAAAGAAACGTAGGGGTGACTTGTGGCAAGCTCAGGCTTCTTCCCACCATGGGTGTCAAAGGCACAATCACGTCTCACTCATGATCAACTGGAATCATATAAGGAACTTATTATCTATATCAAATTTCATCTAGAAAAGTAGTCTGGAAGTCTGATGTGCATGCACTTACTTTACTGAACGTCCCCTGCTCCACCCCTGGCTGCACCCAGGCCCCTCTCTGTCTCAGTCCCTGACCTCATGAGTCCTGTGATTGTGGCAACTCTCCATCCAGGCCCCTGAGTGCCCCCTACTCTTGTCTCTACCAGCAAACATCTTCTAACTGTACATTCCCTTCCTCTAGAGGAGCCCAGAAAGGTCCCTGGGGGAAGTCTGCCAAGTGTTTGACGCTCCAGGAGGCCCCTGCTAAACTTTTGCTGCCTAGTCTAAGCTCACCCACCTTACCTTAAATGCGACTTTTCACGTTTCTCAGGACAAAAATGATAATAACAAAGTAAGACTGTTAACTGCTATTCTCAAGCAGTTTTTACCAAGCACTGGGAGTGCCTTCCTTACAAAGGCAAATTTTACATTATTGTCACATAAGGAACAGAACGTGTAATAGCTACTGATACGGTTTGGCTCTGTGTCCCCACCCAAATCTCATCCTGTATCTCCCATAACTCCCATGCATTGTGGGAGGGACCTGGTGGGAGATGACTGAATCATGGGGACGGGTTTCTCCCATACTGGTCTTGATAGGGAATAAGTCTCATGAGATCTGATGGTTTTAAAAAGCGGCATTCCCCTGCACAAGCTCTCTCATTTTTTGCCTGCCACCATCCACGTAAGACGTGACTTGCTTCTCCTTGCCTTCCACCATGATTGTGAGGCTTCCCCAGCCACGTAGAACAGTAAGTCCAATTAAACCTGTTTCTTTTGTAAATTGCTCAGTCTCAGGTATGTCTTTATCAGCAGCATGAAAATGGACTAATACACCTACTGGGTCCCAGTAGGAAATTTTCTGTCCCCAAGTGGTACCAGCCTGCAGTTTAATGTTGCTACTGAAGAAGAGAGAGAGAGATCTGTCTTTTAATCCCTAAAACTATACATGAACTATGATTGCATGTCATTATTGTCAATTCCTTCAGTCCAAGGACAAGTTATAAAATGTGCCAGGATAGCACTCCTCACCCCCAGATCTTGGTTTCTAATACCATTCTCCAACCAAAGGAACCAGGGATCCAGGGAAAAATGAATGCTTCTAGGGCTGGGGCAGGAAATAAACCATGTGAGCCTGGAGTATATTGTAATGCCAGAAAGTAAGAAAGTGCTAAAAAAAAAAAAAAAAAAAGTAATAGTAATTATAAATAAAAAGCAGCCAGTGATGTCAAAGGGGCACAGGAGCCCAGGAGCTCACTGAAAGAGCCCCCAGTGGCCAAAGCTGGAACAATTCAAACAACAACACAAGTAAAGCAGTATTGGATTCTAAACCAAAGTGTAAGGTAAATATTCACGAATCCACGCCCACATGAATGATTGAGTAAATTAAATAAATTAGGGAGAGAAGACAGTCTCCTGTACAGAAAAATTCCAATTACTGTGTAGACACTTCATCTTACGGTAAAGGGAAAACGTAACTCCTGATTCTTCAAGGGTGGGCCACACATAGTGATTTCCTTCAAAGAGTTTGTGATGAAGGAGGTGCAGTAAAGCTGCACTGAAGTCTATCTACTGATGCACGTGGAAGCTGTGGAAATGCCGCATGTAGTACTGGTAGCAGAGACAGCCTTCCCTCAGATCAGGTCTGTGGAATGGCCATTATTCTTGGAAACTTAGCCTTGACTCCTGCTCTCTATGCCTCCTCATGACTCTGTAAACCCCACAATCCTTTGAATAAACTCCTTTTATTTAATTAGCTAAAGTCATTTTCTGTTGCATTGAACTAAAAACGTTGATACATTCAGCTAGAAAAGAAGTGAATACAGAACGATAGCAAGGCACATGGGAAGTTATAATGAGCTCAGAAATTAATATAAGCTATGATAGTAAGTATGACACATTATTGACTATAAAAATGTGTGTGACACATTATTGACTATAAAAATTGTGTGTGTGTGTGTGTGTGTGTAAAGAGGATAAAATAAAAAGTCTTAGGATTATAATAGGAGTGTGGGGTTTTTCAGTGGGTAGATGTATGACAAAATTCTTGCAGAAATTTGAGGAATAGAGATAGTAATTACTATAGAATTTGCTAGGAAAAAATGAATAGCTAAAACTTTAATGGTAACCACTAAATCAATGAAAATATAATCATGGCTTCTTCATCAACAGAGGATAGAAGCAGGACAGAAGGGTGGATATAGAAAATTTCATTAATCTAACAAAAGGAAGGAAAGGGTAAAAAGAAAAGAAAAGACAAAAGATGGTAAGTAGAAAGTGCACCATCCGATGGGAGAAGTGAGTCTAAAAATATCATAATCTCAATAAATGTAAATGGATTAGACTCACCAATTAAAAAACAGAGACTATCAGGTAAGATATTTAAAAATCTAGCTAACACTATTTATAAGAAGCACATAAAGAAGTATAAAACTGCATAGAAATGTTTAAATAAAAAGATAGGAAATGGTATACCTTACAAATGCTGACAAAATTAGGATAACAATTAAAGAACAAATAATATTAGACAAAATAGAATTTAAGATAAATAGCACTAGTAGAGATAAAGGACACTCTATATTAATAAAAAGAACAATCCAAACAGAAGAATCATAATTTTGTTCTTAGCAATACTGCCTCAAAATATGCCAAATTTTAACCCACTGAGAAAGATTTCAACACATTCATATTAGAAATTAACATATCAACTATATGAGACAAAAATTAATAACCAGCAAAAGTAAAATACATATAATATATATGTAGAAAATCTCTCATCACACCAAAATATAGAAGATATATTCTTTTCATGAAAAATTAATCATGCCGGAAAAACACAAAGAAATTGCCAATACATTTCATGGCATCAATAAAATACAGATCATGTTTGCTAAGCATAATTCAACTACATTGAAAAACAACAATAACAGATAATGGGGTAGACAACACTTTCTGCTCTCCAGATATGGAGATACTTAAAAATACATTTATTAATAACTCACAAATTAAGGAGGAATTCATAATGCAAATTACAGAGTATCTAGAAATGAATAGCATGAAAATGCTGTGGACCTCAAAACATAAAGGCTGTAGCTAAATTAGTACTTGGGGTTTAGATTATAGCCTTCATGCATTTATTAAAAACAGCTTTTTTTTTTAACAAATGAGTCCATTTATTTTAAGTTAAAAAAGAAAAATTACTAAAGCCTAAAAATGTAACAAGAAGAAAATGACAAATATAAAAGCAGATATTAACAAAATGAAAAAGAAACAATAGAAGATCAGCAAAGATCAATTCCTTAATAAGTCTATAAAATAACATTAATCATTAAAACAGGAGAAAAGCGGCACCAACAAAAGACAGGGAATAAAAATGGGGCTATAATGACATTATGATGAGTTATTTAAAAACCCTAAGAGGCTGCTATATGCAACTTTATGCCAGAAAATTTAAAAGCTTAGTAAAAACAGAAACATTTCGAGAAGAATACAATTAAAATGTAGAAACTATTCCACAGTATCCTAAAAATAATTTAAAAATTTTAAAACAAAATAAAATAATAAAATTGAGAAAAAAAACAAAAAGCAGAGAAGAAGGCTGGCGGTTCCCTGGTGTCTCATCACCTCATAGAGCAGAGCACTGGGGACAGCCCCATGCTTCTGGATGTGCAGAGGGTTCAAGTTCTAATAAGGCACCTGCCTCTTCTTATAATACCTTGTATGGAGGAGGAGAAAAACCATCAGGTGGGTGTGTATAAACAGAAAAGGTTTGGGTGCCAGGCTCTTACAGGATACAGGCCAGCTGGACAGGAGTTTTGGGGAAGGCACCTGCAGCTTGCTGGTTTCTTATCCTACCCCAACAGGAAAGGAACCCCCACCGCTAGGGAGATTGACTTCAAGCACAGACCCTCCCACTGAGAAGGGAGAGTGTCAGTCAGTCTGTTGTTAGGCAGCCTACACTTTGGAAGCAATTCTGCTTGTTTCTCTTCAGGTTACCAACACCGATTCATAAAGAAATAGGAATTCTCATTAAAACGATACACACTGAAAACAATAAATTAACTTGTAGTCAAAAGATTCCTGCTTAAAGAGACACACACACAGTAGGATTGGATGGGTTTACGGTACATTTTGCCATCTGTTCAAAAAATAACTATCTTAAATAACTGTTTAAGTGATTAAAAAAGGAAGGAAAGCCTCCAAAACTTGTTTGAAAAACCTAGCAAATATCCTTTTCACCAAACTGGACTAGAAGAGTATAAGACAAGGAGAAGATAGACCAGCCTGTCATTGCATCCATAGATACAATAATCTTAAACAAAATGTTGGCAAATCAAACTCAACATTATATTTTAAAATAATGCATGTTTACTCTGGGAATGTATAATTTTCAAAAGCAGAAAAATTGTTATTATAATATTCCATATTAAGAGAATAATGAGAAGAAAACAAAGGAAAATCTCAATAGATGTACCTAGGTCAGTCACAAAAGTCAATACCAATTTATGATCTGAAAACTCTCATGAAATTGGGAAAAAGAAGAAACTTGAAAAGCCTACAGCACACACTAATCCTAATGGTTTGTGTCTAGAAGCATTAGCACCAAAGTCAAGAACAAGGGAGGGATGGCCTCTGTCATCGTGTTGAAACCACCTCTGCAAAATTATGACTGAGCCAGTGAAAGAGATTTAATTTAACTGACTCCATCTTGCTTCAAACCTCCAAGCTGTCCTTGTTCATTCCTGGGCGTAGGCTGAACTAACTTTGGGAGAAACTTAGTTTATAGTTTATAGCTTAAACAAAGACGGTAACAGCCCTTTCCCAAAGCAGACCTCCTTCTTGCCTGGGGACTAGACTGCCTTTGCAGCACTAACATTAGCCACAGATTAGAAATTACGGTTCAGGAGTCGTGCAGCTGGAGGCTACAAGATTCTGACCCTCCCTAAACTGCTCCTAAGATCAGTGCTTGAGATATTTTGCAGACCCTGCACTTGATGGATCAGCTGGCACCACCCAGATCAATAAACTGGCTCATCTGATCTTGTGGCCCCCACCCAGGAAACGACTGAGCACAAGAAGGCAGCTCCGACTTCCTATGATTTCATCTCTGACTAATCAGCACTCTTGGTTCACTGGCTTCCTCCGACCCACCAAGTTATCCTTAAAAACTCTGCTCCCCGAATGTTTGGGGAGACTGATTTGAGTAATAATAAAACTCTGGTCTCCCACACAGCCAGCTCTGTGTGAATTACTCTTTCTCTATTACAGTTCCCCTGTCTTGAATACTCTTTCTCGATTGCAATTCCCCTGTCTTGATGAATTGCTCTGTCTAGACAGAGGGCAAGGTGAAGCCCTTGGGCGGTTACAATGTTCACCAAAAATGTTCCGTAGTCACTAGCTAAATAAGAAAAGAAAAAGAAATAATATGTATATGAATTAGAAGGGAAGAGGTTATACCATTTTTATTTGCAGATACATGATAATTTTGTAATATAAAATACTTAACAGAATGTCCAGACAAGCCATGAAAACTAATGCAAGAGCTTGGTGGCCTAGTGAAGTGGTTCATGCCTGTAATCCCAGCACTTTGGGAGGCTGGGGCAAGAGGATGGCTTGCCCCTGGCAGGTGGAGGCGGCAGTGAGTCATGATTGTACCACTGCATTCCAGCCTGGGTAACAGAGTGAGACACTGTCTCAAAAATAAAATAAAATAAAATAAAAAGAGTTTGGCAAGTTTGCTGGATACAAAATCAACATTTAAAAAGCAATAACATTCCTCTATCAGTAAATAAAGGTAGAACATACAATAGGAAACCTCTGGACTTCTGGTCATGGGGAGGAAGCGGTCCAGGATCACCCTCCTGCAGTAGACAACTAGAGAACTGAACACACAAAGAGCACAGCTGTCAGACAACGAACAACACACAGCACAGGAGAAAGGGCAGGAAGTGAGACGAGCCCTATCCTGGCCTGGGCTTTCTGCCTGGAGAAGTCCCTGGACTGTGGCTTACGGAGGGGACCTACACAGAGTCTAACATCCCTGCTGCATTGGAGATACACACAACTGGAGTTCAGAGACTGCGAAAACACTAGAATCTGTGGGCCAGAGAATCCGAGAGAAAGAAACCGTGCACTCTTAAGAGAACTCAGAAATCTGCATGGGGTCCCTTGAGTCTTTGGTTGAAAATCAAACTGCACATATATAGAACGAAACTCCCAAGGCTGGACAAGAACAATTTCTGAATAAAGAATAATTTACAAGGAGTGATGAGAAAATTCTCCGAGCTTATGGGGTGGCTGAGACCTTTCAAGTTTTCTCTAGCCAGAGTGGGGAGACTGTTGAACTCACAGCGCTTCCAACAGAGACCCTGGCTAGGCTGTGCCTTTTGAAATGGAGCTTAATTAGCCCTGCAATGAAGATGTCTTTAGACTCTTCCCAATGCAGGTTAGAAACAAGCCATGGATGGATCACTAATCCACTAAAAAACTGATGGCCAGAAATTGTCCAATCTTCTATTAAGGAATACAAGAAAATCCAGCACTCAATAGCATCTGGGAGGAAAGTGCCTATACCCCAGAGAAGCTGCAGGGCCCAGCGAGCAGTGGCAGCAGAAGTGAGGAGGGCCCATACAGAAATGGATTCAAGGGCTTTTGATCAAGGAGGATGGAACATAAGGTTGGATAAGGAAGAGTTAGTTGATTTGGCAGCATTCTCCACAAAAACAAGATGCAATACCTTGGCAAGGACTTCGAGTGATGGCATAAATGTGCGATCTGGATGGCTTGTGGGAGCACAAAAACACAGTGGGCTACACTAAGTCAGGTAGAAATGTCAGAATTCTTGTGGCAGGTGATAGAAAAGAGAAGTGGGTATGCTAACGGGTATATAGCACCTAAATCCAGAAAACCTACCAGAGTACTGTGTGCCCAGAGAGGCACCCAGAGGGTACACAATTCAGCAAGGCTGTAAGAAATGTGCTGGTATGGGGGGCACCAAGGATGCTAAGAGCAGAGGTGATTCTCCTCTGTAGGCAAAGGCTGGTGGTAGGAGATGCCGTTAGGGACTGGGCTCACCCATAGCAATGAGAATGACAGGATCCCGAAATAATAGTGGGAAGGTGGCAACACCTTGTCATCGGAAGGCAGGTGGATTAAATTATCATGAGCGTGTTGGAGGGTAGCCAGAGGGGCCTGGCTGGCTGAAAGTTATTGAGACGTCTATGTGAATGTGGCTTCCCAAGGGGAAGATTAGTAGGCAGCCAACAAGGGTAATATCAACCTATACAATCAGAAGAATCAAGAATGATGACCAGGAGGCTGAGGGAATTGATCTTTGTAAAGTAATATCCTTTACCTGGTACCCAGTTTTAGGATTAATGAGAAGGTCGGCCCCTGGAGAAAGGACCCTGCAACATCATGGCAAATGTTCCTGAAATGAGTCCTCAGTCTTTTTCTACAAGGACCTGTGGCTGTTTACCTTGGTCATTGCACAGTGTGGAAAGGGGAATACAAGACATATTAGATACTGTTAGAGACAGAGTCCTGGTTGACAATGATACCAGCATCATGGTGCCCTCTCAGGGGGCCATGTATTAAGTGGAGTCCTGGCCCTGGTTTAGCTCATGTTACATCCACTGGGATGACAAATATCTGCAGTGGTCATTAGCACAATTCCCACATTGGTTTCTTGGCCTAGGGATAAGAGCTATTACAGTGGGAAAAAACAAATAGAAACCTCTGAAACTGGCCTCCCTTCCCCTACCCACCATATAGTTAATCAAAACCAATATCTCATCTCAAGAGAATGGTAGAAATTAGTGCCATTCTTAAAGAAAAAGTGCAAGGGGGTGCTTCTCATTATACCTCCTTGTAATTCACTAGTCTGGCTCCTATAAAAACAGACTAATCCTAGAGGTCAACAGTGAACGACAAGAAACTCAGCCACATAGTAGCCCAGTGGCAGTTGCTGTGCCTGCTGTGGTATCTTTACTAGGGCAGATTGACACAGCCTGGGGCACATGGTATGTGGCTATTGATCTACCAAATACATTCTTTTATCCTTATCAGAAAATCAGATCAGAAATATTTTGCAGTCACTTGGAATGAACAAGAATGTACATTTCCATGCTTGAATAAGGGCCGTGTCAACTATTCTACTCTCTCTTTAATGTAATCTAAGAGACACAGGCCTACTAGACACCTTTCAGAACATTCTATTGGGCTACATTATGAATAAAGTCATGGTAATTTGACTGGATGAGAAAGAAGTAGGCCAGGTGCGGTAGTGGCTCTCCCCTGTAACCCCAGTACTTTGGGAGGCCAAGGCAGGTGGATTACCTGAGGTCAGGAGTTCAACACCAATCTGGCCAACATGGCAAAACCCCATTTCTACTAAAACTACAAAAAATGAGCCAAACATGGTGGCAGGCGCTTGTAATCCCAGCTACTAGGAGGCTGAGGCAGGAGAATTGCTTGAACCCAGGAGGCGGAAGTTGCAGTGAGCCGAGATGGCACCATTACACTCCAGCCTGGGCAACAAGAGTGACACTCCATCTCCAAAAAAAAAAAAAAAGTGGCTAGGATATTTGGCATGACTTTGGCAACACATGCATTCCAGAGGGTGGGAAAGTAACCCTATAAAGATTCAGGGACCTGTTATATGGGTCACCTTTTTAGGTGACCAGTGGTATGGGGTATTCTAGAACTTTCACTCCAGGTTAATGTACAGATTAACATACATTATCCTCCCAAATACAAAGAAGGAAATGTAACACCTGGGATTTGGGCACTATTGACATAATATTTCTCAGCACATATACCTACATACTGGCCAATGTGAAAACCTTCCATATTCCTCTAGACCAAAAAAAAGGAATGATATAATTTATTAAAAAGACACCAAAAATTCCACTAAAGGAAAATCAAAAGATAGATACATTTGATTACATTTAAATGAAAACTTCTGCACAAAGCAAATAAAGTGAAAAGACAAGCCAGGCTCAGAAAAGATATTTGCAAAAAATCAAGTAAAAAGTTTCAATAAATCAACAAGAAGAGAAAAACAACATAATAGAAAAAGTGCAGGCTGGGCGCAGTGGCTCATGCCTGTAATCCCAGCACTTTGGGAGGCTGAGGTGGGTGGATCACCTGAGGTCAGGAGTTCAAGACCAGCCTAGGCAACATGGTGAAACCCTAGCTCTAATAAAAATACAAAAATTAGCCGGGTGCGGTAACGAGTGCCTGTAATCCCAGCTACTCAGGGGGCTGAGGCAGGAGAATTGCTTGAATGTGGGATGCGGAGGTTGCAGTGAACCAAGATTGCATCACTGCACTCCAGACTGGGTAACAGAGCGAGACTCTGTCTTAAAAAAAAAAAAAAAGAAAAAGAAAAAGAAAAAAAATAGCAAAGAACATGAATAGGCAGTTCCCAGAAGAAAAAACTTAAATGAAAAAAACTTGTATTGGCAAAAATTAACTAGATTGATATGATATGCACGTGTGCAAATCTAGAGCAATACAAACCACAAACTATACTTTAAAAGATGAGATAGTGTTACCAAGGAAAATGAACAATATTCACTCACTGGGCCCTAAAATTCAATTTCTGGAACTGCAGCTGAGAGGACTTTTCACATGTGTGGATGGATAAGGACAAGAAGATCAGCAAAGCCATACTTGTGATGGCAAATAAGACCTACCTCCATCAATCAGAAAACGTATATGTAGTTGTCATATAGTCATATAATGTACTTACTATACAGTAGCAAAATCAAAATAAATGAGACTGAGCTACACCTATCATCATGAAGAAATATAATTTGATCAGAAAAAGCAAATTGCAGAAGGATATGCAATATCCAATAGAGATGATGATGATGATAGTGGCAGTAGGGCAATGGTTATATCTCTGTTCGCTCATGAATTTTTTGCAACAATCCTGTGAGATAAGCACTTTAATTATTTCCGTTTTAGAGATGAGGAAATTGAAGCATGTTGAGGTTAGATAATGGGTCGGAGAGTTACGGAGCTAGGAAATGACATAGCCAACACATCCTATGAGTGTGAGTTTATGATACTCACACAAAAGTGTAGAATTAGTGAGTCAAGGGTTATACATAGTTTACATTTTAAGCAATGTTTCTAGATTACATTTTTAAGAGGTTGCAGTATTTCACACTCATACCAGCAAGAAGGAAAGAGTATCTTTCCCTTCACTCGGTATAATACTGGCTTTTATCATCAATAGGTAAAAAATAGACTTCTGGGTTTAATTTGAAAATTTCAGACGATAAGGAAGCTGTTTACAGGGTGTTTGGATTTCTTCTGTATTATCACCTGTTCATATTCATTAAGCATTTTTATATTGAGTTGTATTTGTTCTGTTCCTCAATTTATAGCAGACTTCTTCATATTAGTAATAGCAGACTTCTTTATATTAGTAAGATGAATCCTGTGTCTATCACATCTTGCAAATTGTTTTCTTAGTCTATAGTCTGATTGTTTACTTCCTTAATGGTTATTCTTGCCATATTTACATTTTTCTTTTCTTTCTTTTTTTTTTTTGAGATGGAGTCTAGCTCTGTCGCCCAGGCTGGTGTGTAGTGGTGTGATCTCAGCTTACTGCAAATTCTGACTCCCGGAATCAAGTGATTCTCTTGCCTCAGCCTCCCAAGTAGCTGGGACTACAGGCACACACCACCATGCCTGGCTAATTTTTGTATTTTTAGTAGAGCTGGGGTTTCGCCATGATGGCCAGGCTGGTCTTGAACTCCTGACCTCAGGTGATCCACCCGCCTTGGCCTCCCAAAGTGCTGGGATTACAGGCGTGAGCCACCACGCCCAGCCCATGTATACATTTTTCACTTCCTATGCAGACCATTTGAATCTGGCTTCCACCTTAATTATTTCACTCAAATTGCTGCATTCAAGGTTCCCAACAACCTCCACATTACCGAATTTAGTGTAGCATTTTCTGTCCTCATCTTGCTTAACCCAGTTATAAATCCTCTATTTAGCATCTCCAAATCTTAGATTTTTCATTTGTAAACATGAGACAACACCACCAGCTTTGCAAGTTCGTTGTAAAAATTAGGAAATGCTTATGCATAGCTTGTAGCACAGTGCCCACTGTTATTACTGGCCAAAAACCTGACCTCCCACTTTCTGCCTCAGCACCTTGGAAAATTGCTGCTAATCACAGGAAAAAGCAAGAAGCAGGAGTGAGCAATAATGGGAGCCTGGTGTGCCCTGGGGACTGTGCTATTCACACCTCGTAGACTTCCAAATGTAAAGAGCAATCTTAACAATCACGAACATCATGACATTTATTGAGAGTTTACTATGTCCCAAACACCTTGCTGGGTGCCTTCTAATAAAGGACGCAATACACACGGAACACTTAGCCTGTCTGGCCCGTAGGAAGTGCACTATGTCATCTCACTCTCATCTTTACTGCTGCCGTCATTTTAGAGTCTGCATGTTATTAGGCAAACCCAGCAGAACTCTCCTCCACCTCCAGGCAAATGAGTGGACCACGTGTGCATCCTGTCTTCCATCAAGGGGCTTGGAAAAGCCTTCTTCACTCCAGGAAGAGTCAGCAGGGACCATATGGAACCTCACAGAAAGTTCTCCCCATAGGAGAAGGCTTTTCTGCTAAGCCTTAGCTAAAGACTAGAGGCCGGCGGGCAGAACACTGGCCAGGAAGCCTTTTGCATTTGCCCTCCCCACCCCTGGGTTGGCCTAACATTGAAAAGTCACAGCATTTCACCTGGAAACTGGCATTTTCCACTTCTGTGGACAAGTCAGACAAGGAGCTCTGACCTTCCTTCCAGCCAGCCAGTGGTTCCACTCATTGCAGATGCCTGCCTGGCCCTAAAGGCATTTGGGTTCCGACCTCTGACCCTGAGGCAGGAGAACAGGGCCTTGAAGCAGGGAACATAAGGCTGACCCACGCTGACTTCCTAGGCCGGGCGTGGTGGCTCATGCCTGTAATCCCAGCACTTTGGGAGGCCAGGGCGGGCGGATCACCTGACGTCAGAAGTTCGAGACCAGCCTGGCCAACATGATGAAACACCATCTCTACAAAAATACAAAAATTAGCCAGGCATAATGGCAGGTGCCTGTAATCCCAGGCAGGAGAATCGCTTGACCCCAGGAGGCAGAGGTTGCAGTGAGCTGAGATCGTGCCATTGCACTCCAGCCTGGGAGACAGAGTGAGACTCCATCTCAAATAAATAAAATAAAATAAAATAAAATATAAAATATAAAATAAAATAAAATAAATAAAATAAAATAAATAAAAGCACTTCAGCAATGACAGGAATGTGAATGGCTTTGAAACTTCACTTCATCCTCTCCGTTTACATAGACCATACGCACCAAGTAACATCTTCTCCGTTTATAACAGGGTGCATTCTGAGTAAGTGACTCTGTAACTTCACTTCATTCTCTTCATTTACATAGAACATACACCAAGTAACCAATGGGAAACCTCTAGAGTACTGAAACCCCAGAAAATTCTGTAACCAGAGCTCTTGAGCCCCTCCTGCCGGTCCCACTCCCGCACTACGGAGTGTACTTTCGTTCTCGGTAAATCCCTGCTTTTGCTTTCCTTGCTTTGTTTATGGGTTTTGTCCAATTCTTTGTTCGAGACGCCAAGAACCCGGACACCTACCGGTAACAACCCCAGCTCCCTGCCCTCAAAGAAGAGGTCTTGATATAACACATACTCTACGAAACAGAGGGATTGTTTTCAGAAAATCCCCACTCAGTATTCTCTGTGTGACTCAAGAAGATGCAGCTCTTGTTTAATTCTCCAGGGTAAGATAAGGATAGCCCAGTCCTAGGAACAAATTCATAGATAAAAAGAACAGACACAGATATTAAATCCACACCAGAAGAGAAAAACCAGGCTCCTTGTTGAAGGAAATCAACTCAGTAAAGCCGAAGATGAACTTGAGTGACCTTATACTATCACAGAGGAAATGAATAAAAAGATTAAAAGATAAGAAAAATAAGATAATAGAAGCAGAGGACTAACCAAGGAGATCCAATCCCTGAATAAAAGCTGCTCCTGACAAAGCACACCCTGGAAATTAGAATGAAGCAACAATAAAAGGTATTAGAGAAAAGTTTTCTGACCTGGAAATAGACTTGCCCACCAGGGCAGGGGCCCACAGTCCCCAGGCTCCATTAATGAAGAGAGATGGGCATGAAGACAATGCTGGCAATTTCTTATAATTTCAAAATTAACATAAGAATGCCTTTGAATTTACCCTTGAGGAAATGAATGTCAGGTAGGTTGGACTAAAATTTCTCCCCTGCTACATTAAACACCAGGAGATAACAGAAAAACATTTGTAGAGCTGAAGCTAAAAGTGCCTGGGCCGGGAGTCACAGGCCCTGAGTAGACACAGCATGGGGCTCATTGTTCAGCTTCTCTGGGGTAGCCAGAAGGGCCAGTTCATTAGCGTACCACTAAATTTGGTGACTTACACAGGAAACACCTCCTGATGACATGTACCCTGGATGCAGTTCCAAGAGGGAGCCTAGGAAGCCCGGATTGAGGATGACGGATGGCCTCACCTCCCCTTTGACTGATGCTGGGATCTGATGGCACCTATCCACAAGGTCACCACAGTCCTTGGGACTGGTAATGAAAGTTGCAAAACCTACGTCACAGGGAGCACAAAGCTAGTTTCCACTGATGTCACTGGGTAAGCATGCTGATGTGCCATAATGAACAGGACACTTGGTGGGTAGAGTTTCACCGGCACACCACACAGGCACCAGGGAGTGCCAACTACTGTGATATGGTTTGGCTGAGTCTGCACCGAAAGCTCATCTTGAACTGTAGTTCCCATAATCCCCATGTGTCATGGGAAGAACCCGGTGGGAGGTAATTGAATCAGCATGGTTACCTCCATGTTGTTCTCAGGATAGTGAGTAAGTTCTCACGAGATCTGATGGTTTTATAAGGGGCTTTCCCCCCCTTTCTCTGCACTTCTGCTTGCTGCCGCCATGTAAAGAAGGAACGTGTTTGCTTCCCCTTTGCCATGATTGTAAGTTTCCTGAGGCCTCCCCAGCCATGCTGAACTGTGAGTCCATTAAACCTCTTTCCTTTATAAATCACCCAGCCTTGGGTGTGTCTTTATTAGCAGCATGAGAATGGACTAACACACTCTGCAGATTCTGAAGGAGCAGGCTAGCTGGAGAGCAATATCACCAGCTCCCAGCCCCTGCAGACTTGATGCTCTGTGGCTTCCTGAGTCTCCTCCAGGGTGTGAGCACTCACTTCCATCCTGGGGCCCGCGTATCCTTGGGCCTGTGCTCTAGAGGAGCCAGAAGACTGTAGCTCACTTGCTGGGTTTCCCTCTGTGTGTTCCACAACATGGATGTTCTTACCTTTCACCTGATCCTCTTAGACTCAAGGAACAGGTCATTTGCTTGGCTTGTGACTGGAGGGCACTAAGGCTCTTTGGGCTTGTCCATGAGGCAAAATTTCAACGATTGGCCCCTGAGTTTGGGCCATCACCAATGTCTCCACTAGCTGAGCATGAGCCTGTGGGGTCCACCCTGGCCTTATGCTCTATGTTGCCTGATTGCAACGTCAGTGTCTTCAAAATTCCCTCTCATGGGAGCACCACCTGCCTGTCTTGCTGTTTACGTGTGACTGTGTTTCAAACTCCATCCTGTGTTGATATTTTTCTAATTTAAAATGTTTCACTTTGAAGGTTTATTTTGAAGGTAGAAAAAGCAATTGTGCACTGAATATAATTAAGCAATGGCATATTGATTTACCCACCAATATAAATATGCCTTCAGTTCTCACCATGTTAGCCACTAATGAGTTTATCCTTAAATAGGTATTTATTGACATCTTGATAGCAACTATATCAAGGTGCCCAGAGGCCCATCCAAATATGTGCCAAACTGAGCTTAAGTTATTCATAATGCAGCTATCACCTGGGTGCTGTGTTGCTTGCTATCGTTATGAAATAAATAGGAAAAGGATTGGAATTCAAGGAAAGAACCAGGTTCTGTTTTCCATATATCATAAATGAAACAGTACTTCTAACAAAACCAGGTCTATTCTGACAGTTAACACTCATATCCCACAAGCTGTGTGTCATTTAATAAATAAACTGCTGTTCTTTGTAATGAAGCCAAAATAATGGTGAGAAACACAGTTATAGCCCCAGAAATAAGGCAAGGAAATGTTAATTACAAAGCAGTTTACATGGCAACGGCTTGATAAATGATGCTGAGAAAAATGACCTTCTTGCTCATTTTCCTTTGTCTCTGCTAAAGAAGAGAGACTTAGAGATTTGAAAAGGCAACCTGACGTCTCATTTTTGGTGTCACGTTGCCCTTTATAAGTTTCTCCTTATAGACCATCGTGTTGGTGGTGGGAACAACACAGTGGATGGAGACAAGAAGAGAAGACACCTAAAGGAAGAGCTGTTCCGAGTCCCTTCCTGCCTGCTTCTTCCCCGTGCCACCCTCTCCCAGGGTGCCCTCTCCCAGGGATGGCAAGGTCAGGACTCCTCCATTCCTGGGGTGCTTTAATACTTGGAGGACTGAGTCAATAGGGGGCGTGGCAGTCCTACATGGACAAAGTGTGGCATGTCAGCTCTAGGACTGGGGCGTGGTCACTGGGGTGTCCCAAGGTTATCATTCCCTGTCCTGAAGCTTCCATGGAAAAAGGAGGCTCTCAAGAATGCTCCGCTCTTCTTACTGGAAGCTCTGAGAGGGTGTCTGCTGCCATTTACCCTCCTTTGGAGTTTGTATTTCCACGTGTCTGAGCTACTTGCTGCATGGGAGCCCACATCCACATTTCTCCTCTGAGGCCACAGGTTTTAGATGAGGCGACTCTGCCTGTCCCAGACTCCAGGACTGGGAGGTGGTACCTAGAGGAAGCCAATCAGCACCTTCGAAACCTGGCATCAGTGATTGGCTCAGAGGTGGACATGTGACCAGAACAGGCTCATCAGAACCAATGAGATTCAATTCCTGAGTCTGTTTTATTAACTGAGCAGAAGACTGCCTCTCCAATGGATATATGGCCTGAGGTTTGAGCAGCCAACTTTCAATATCTTTCTAAAATTCCTAATATTGATAACTTCTACTTCTCTTTTGTTCTAATCAGTATGGCAAATGTACTATTTCAAAGAACAAGCTTTTGGTTTCATTGATTTTCTCTATCATATTTCTCTTCTCCATTTCATTGATTTCTGCTGTTCATGCTATGATTTCTTTTTTTCTGCTCACTTTGGGTTTAATTGGCTCTTACTTCTCTAGTTTCTTAAGTGTAAGCTTAAATCATTCATAAGAGACCTTTCTTCTTTCCTAATATGGGCATTTAATACTATAGATTTCCCTTCTAAGCACGATTTTAGCTGCATTGCACAAATTTTGATATGGATTTCATTTTCATTCATTTCAAAGTACTCTCTAATTTTTCTCATGACTGCCTCTTTGATCCATAGATTATTTAGAAGTGTATTGTTTAATTTCCATGGCTTAGTTGGTTTTCCAGCTATAGGTCTATTTTTGATTTCTAGTTTGCTTCTGTTAAACTCTGTGACTCATGCAGGGGAGAAGGTCCCAGGTGTGCCTCATGCCCTTATCTCTGAGGCCACTGTTCCTTTCCACCAGGTGCACCATGAGGGTGGTTTTCTCCATCTCTGGGTTGCTTCTGATCTTTCTGGTGAGCACACAGTGAGGCCTGTGGAGAAGAGCCTGCTAGTGGGTGTGAATTCCTCTTGTGTTTGCCATGCTTAGGGCTTCTCTGCACACACTCTGGCCATCCCTTGGCCTTTAGCACTTTGTCAAACACTTTAGCTTAATCCTTCTTACTTGGCTTGTTTGGCGTCCGTGTGCTTCTGCCTGAGGTAAGCAAGGATTTACATCCTGTCTCTTCTCAGGAGCTCTTTTCCTTTGATTTTGTTTTGTTTTTTAACTGAGGTAAAATTTACATAACATAAAATTAACCATTTTAAAGTGTACAAGCCAGGCACGGTGGCTCACACCTGTAATTCCAGCACTTTGGGAGGCTGATGTGGGGGATCACCTGAGGTTAGGAGTTTGAGACCAGCCTAGGAAACCCCATCTGTACTAAAAATACAAAAATTCTCCCAGTGTGGGGACTGGTGCCTGTAATCCCAGCTGCTCTGGAGGCTGAGGTAGGAGAATTGCTTGAACCTGAGAGGTGGAGGGTGCAGTGAGCTGAGATTGTGCTATTGCACTCCAGCCTGGGCAACAGCGAGACTCCATCTCAGAAAAAAAGAAAAGAAAAGAAATAAAGTGTACAATTCAGTGGCATCTAGTACCTTCACAGTGAGTGCAACCATGACCTCTATCTAGTTCCAAACATTTTCATCATCCCCAAAGGAGACCCTGTACTCAGCAAGCAGGCACTCTCCACTCCCCTTTACCCAGCCTCTGGCAAACAGTAATCTGCTTTCTGTTCCTAGGGATTTGTCAATTCTGAGTATTTCATATAAATAGAATTATGGAATATGTGACCTTAGTGTCTGGATTATTCCTCAGAGTTTGGGTTAGTTTAGTGGTTCTGCAACCCCAGCTTTCTGATAGGGTTGAAAAAAGTGGTGCTTCTTGCAGATGACCTGGCATGTTGTTACTGCAGTTGTTAGAATGCCCTTTCCATCTTTCTGCGTCCTAAGCAGAAGCTGGAAACCCAACAAATTCCCTCTTGCAATTTTCCCCAGATCCACATCTTCTTCCTGAGTTGCCAGATTTGCTGTTGTTATGTAAAGCAATTTCTCAATTAAGTCTTCAGCTCTTTGGTGTTTTGTTGTTGTGAGGGAGAAGTTATATGCTCTTATATAGAGGACATTTCTCTATTTTTGCAAAATCACAGTCATAGAAGTGTCTGATAGGTTGTCCTACACACCTGAAGGTGTATAAAGATCAATTTAATGGATTCCACATAGATTTTAGTGTCCAAATACGTTTCTTTTCAGAAACCATGTTGGCTTTGCCTTATCACATAATGAGAAATGTAAAACTCATCATAGTTTTTCTATTTCCTTGGTTGTCAAGATGCTAAATTAACTTTCAATTGGATTAACTGATTGTATGTTTCTGGAATATTTGTATCTCTTTACCTTCTAAAAAATTTCTGATTTTTAATTTTTATTTTTTGAAAACATAGTTATGAAACAAAATGTTTGTAGTATGATATCAAATATTTGCATTTAAATATCTATATAGGTAAATTATATAGGTAAATTACAAAAAAAATTTTAATGAAATTATATAAAGTTGTCATGGACATAATTCTGTATCAATACATGAAAAACTAACTCTTTTGTAAATTTCCTCAAGAAATCTGTGGTAGGTTACTCTATCTCTCTCTCTCTCTCTCTCTCTCTCTATATATATATATATATATACACACAGTAAAATAGATATGCATGTCCAATACATGCACAGGAGGGCAATTAAAATATCAACTATTTATAAAAACAATCTGTAAGGAAGTATGAAAATGACAGGAAGGAATGCTAAAGGGTTATTTCTTTTATTATTGTTTAAACTTCTGTATTGTTTGAACTAGCAATCACAGATTACAGATATGGACAAGAGACAGGGAAATACTGAGTAGAAGAGGCTGGTTCCCTAGCAAAGGCCTCACTGTCAATTTGTGGCCCTAAATGGGAATAGGCATTTCTGTTTTCACACCCAAAAAGTTGCCTTTTGGCCTGCAATGCCCCCCTGTCCCATACCCATATAAACCCTGAGCCCCAGGCTCCAAGAGCAGATGAGGAGACAAGAAAACAAGCAGATGAATGGCAGAATGGCATGGCAGAGAAAGTGAGAAGAAAAGGAATGTCTGAACGCTGAAAGGAGTTCAGCTGAGGGAAGTCAGAGAGGAGTTTGGCTGCTGGGTGGCCAAACTCCAGGGGAAGATCACCTTCCCACTCCATCCCCCTTCCAGCTCCCCATTCATCCCACCGAGAGCCACCTCCACCACTCAGTAAAACTCTGCATTCATCCTTCAAGTCCATGTGTGACCTGATTCTTCCAGGACACTGGACAAGAGCTCAGGATACAGAAAGCTGTCACACTGGTCTTCTGCCCTTGCGGAAAGGCAGAGAGGGCACTGAGCCAGTTAACTCTTAAGCTGTCTGTGGACCACATAACTAAAAGAGCACTGTAACACTGGGGTTGCAGGCACCCACCCTTAGACACTACCATGGGGCCAGAGCTGAAAGCGCTTGCCCTGGCTCCTGCACCTGCCCGTCCATGTGATATCCCTCCCGTCAGGGGTTTGAGCATCAGTAGCGACTGAACAGGTGAGCCACACCCCTGTGGCACATCCTGCAAGGGGGACCAGGGAACTCTCCTGTTTTGTCACTTTTATTATTGTGAAAGAAAGAAAATATGCTATAAAGAATAAATGAAATAATACACATATATAGTAAATGCAACCAAACACATAGCTAGCTCGAAGTGCTCAGAATCATGACACTGAATCAAACAGCAGCCACTAAAAATCCTCATCCTGTGCTCTTGCAGAATGCTTTTTCCGAGGGAGACTTTCTATCACCTAAAGACATCTGAGATTCACAAAATAATGTCTTGTGGCAGTACTGAGGCAGAGGCCTGCTGTAGATGCTGCTAGAGGAGGCTGTCGTGATTGAGCCTTGAGACGCTTTCCAGTTCTAAGATTTTATGACTCAATTCTCTCTCTGCTGACAATTTCAGATTTACTCTTGGAGGCCCACACATAATAGATCAATGTCAAAACAAAATTAAACACACGAGACCTCTTGTAAACAATGTTTCTGCATAAAATGAGCCTGGATTTCAATTCTATTACATGAATTCTATTAAAGCTGTCTTCTAAGGAAAGAAGTTATGGTGCAGATTGTTAAAGATGAACAACATTTTCAAAGGCAGGCCAAAGAGATATAAATTCCTTTTGTTATTTAAAATCATGGTCATCTGAACTATGCCTATATTTACAAGCATTCACCATAAATCTTCCCTTGAATGACTTATCTTAGTTTGTGTTAACTCTGGAGTCCTCTTTCCTGATGTCCTTTTCAAAACATTCTTCAGTTCTGTTAGGTGTGCATGTTTCAATAGTTGAGAAACAGGTGCACAAAAACCAATGCAGCTTTTTTTACTCCGGAGCAGATTGTTATTGTCCAAAGGCACAGTTCAACCTTCATTATTAAAGGAGGTATTTTTGGTTTTGAATTATTATTTGTATTCACATATAATACAAATGTATAACTCATGTATAATTTCAGAGCTGCCTAACTGCCGGGTTTCTAGAGTTGCAGAGGATAAGATGAGGATGTAGAATTTGAAAGTCAACCCAAACGTCTTAAAGTGAAATCGCATGATGTGGGAAAAGCGGGCTTAACAGAATAATTTTTCGTGACTGCCGTAGTGCAAACTCGAAGAAATTTACAGGACACTTGCAGGAGTGTGGATGACAATAAACCAAGCGCACCTGTGATTGTTTACATGGACAATGAAGTCAAGGTTACCCCACAGTTGGTACTGTCCTATCTAGAATGGCTGCTTTCCAATTGTCTGAGAATTTAAGAGACTTACAACGCTCTGCTTAGTAAGTTTCTATAATGTAGCCTCCCTAAGGCAATAGATGTACTTTGTAGTTAAAATTAAAAAATAAATATTAAAAAACAGCTTATGAATAAACAATGGAATGTGAAACACCTCAGGCTAGAGATCCAGGTCTGAGCTGGCCACTCCCCTGACCTCTCAGCACGTTAAGAAAAAGCAATAGCAAATCTGGCTCAGCATCCAGCCTGTCTCTCTCGGCAGCTTGAAACGCTGTTCTTCCTCAGCCTCAGAAGCAAGTTTACTAACAAATCTCACAAAGAGGAGAAAAACAATTAGTTGGAGGTGAAGTAATAAGTGAGACCAAATCATAATAACTATGACATTTCCTTGCTGGTTTTAAATTCCAGGAACCAGCCAGCCGGCTCCATGTGTCAGGGGCAGCAAAAGTCCCCATGCTGGGAAGCCGAAGTCACTTCCAGCTCTGGGACTTTTATGAAAGGTTCCCAGACTCCTTCTCATTCCTTAACTGGGGAGAAGAACCTCTGTTCTGACTGCCTTTCTGAGTCATTGGTGAGAAATCGATGAGGGTCAGGGCCTGGAACCCCACGAGGGGTCAGTTTCATCTGTGGGCAGTTGTTTCCCCAGTGCCCTCTCAGAGAAAAACACAAGTCTCCCAAGCACCTGCCCTACCTTCCAAATTTAGAGCTAGTAATGCCTGGTAGAGTTTTTATAATCTATTTATTATGGTAATTTTTGTACTGAGAATGATAATTATTTCACAATTTGAGATAGTTTTGGTTACAACTTTCTTAAGAAGTGATAACAATAACAGGTTAACTTAAATTCACCTCATACTAAAATGTATTTACTGGTTGCCAGAACCCAAGGAGCAGAGCCCTGAAGGCCTCATGTGGTTTTTGTTGCTGTTGTTTGCTTTTGTTTTTGAGACAGGGGCTCACTCTGTCACCCAGGCTGGAGTGCAGTGGTACGATCACTGCTCACCGCAGCCTCCACCTCCCAGGCTCAAGCAGTCCTCCCGCCTCAGTCCCTCACATGGCTGAGACTACAGATGCACGCCACCACACGCAGCATGGAAGTATTTACACTACAGCAATCAGCAAATGCTGCAAACCAAGGCTTCCTCCCCCAAATCCAGATGTTAAACATTTGCTAGCACACCACTGGTCTCTCTCCATTCTTATGCTTCCAGACAATTACAGCACAGGGGCTACAATGTTAGAGATAAATCCGTGGTCTGAGAGCAGGTCTTCACTCCTACACACCCAACTTCTAAGGGCACAACAGTTTCTGGGGAGGATGCCCAGTTTCTAGTAGTTTCTAATAGATGAGCATGAAAACGGACAAGTTTGAGTCCCATTTCTTCACCTTCTGGTGTCAAAGGCTAACAGTCAGAAGGGGCAAGAATCTGAACCAACTGGATGATCAGTGCCTTAGCAATGGATCAGTCTCCTTTTTCACCACTGGTCATTCAAAGCCCAGGTTGACACAATGTTTTTAAACAAAAGAGGTGTTTGCAGAGGTGCAAATGGAGACGCTCCACGAGAAAGTGGGAGGGGATCGGAGCCTACGTCCTGGGATCTCTCTTCTTGCTCACAGCAGGACTGAAAAGGGAATTCCTCCATTGCAGGGTATATGGCATGGAAACCTCTGCCACAGCCAAGAGCAGATGGTTGTTGATGCTAAAACTCACACACCAGCCTCGCTTCCACCCACGAAAGCAGTTGTCCTCAGCAGCTATTTACAGAGGCGCCTGAGAACCAAAGGTTCTCCACAATGAGGATCTGTTTTGAACGAAAGAAGGGTTTTGTTTAATGACTTCTAGGCCCAGGAAAGCAGCCTGGTTCCCATGCTGATGGCAGGAAGAGGTGCTGGGTAAGGCATCCTCTGTTGCAAGCGAGTGAATGATGGTAAGAAACCAGGAGAGACCAAGGGGAAGGTTGAATCTTAAAATGTCTTGTTTAAGTGTGTAGCCAGCACCTGGGGAGAAAAATCCCAGCCTTGCTAATCATTCCAGTAAGATCAGTAAGATCACAAATGAGCTTTGTCTTCGGGTTTCTGGGAAATGATCCAGGATCAGCAGATCTACAAATGAAGAGAAGTTAACCCCAAATCTGTGTGTATAGCAGGGGATAACCACATACATGTGTGGAATACTTTCAAACACTGGTGTGTCCATACTTTTGCCAGTCATCATAAAAGTTATTTCCTTGGTTAATTTGTGGGTTTCATGGTTTTTTTCCCCAATATTGTAACAGTTGTAATCCTGTACCGTTAAACCTGTAAGAAGAGTCATAGTTTGCACTGTCTTCCTAATCACCCATATGCATGTAGTTAATGGCTTATCTTTTTTCTGCCAGTTCTAAAGCATTCCAGTATATAGACTTGACCACAGTTGAACATTTTGCAGATGTGTTCATTTTCTTTGAGTCGCCCTAGGCTTCTTGCACCAAGTCTGCCTGTGTGTCTATGTGAGCTGTTTACACCCTGCAGCTGCATGAAACTCTGATCCAGCCTCTTCCTGAACATGTCACTGTCTATGTGGCCAGATCTTCTCTCCCACCAGCCAAGTCAGTCCTCCCAAATTCCTGTGCTCTGTCCCATTGCCACTGCTGCTGGTGCCAGCTCTCAACAGGACAAAGAATAGGATTGGGAGAGGAGAGAACAGGCAGGGGTTTGTGTTCCATTAGTCGTGTTCCATCCACCTTTCCCATGATAAATTCAGAAAGAAGCACTCTGGTGTTATACATCTGTCTCTTGTGAGTTAGCATAGTATGTGTTCTTTTACCCTATCTACTCACTTCACATAAAAAGCCTCCTTTCCAGGGTAACTGGATTCAGGGCTTCTTTGTAGAGGAAAGCCCTGTCTTTGTTTCTTTCTCTTCTTATAGCATAGAGTACTTGCCCCCAAATTCAGACTCTTGGGGAAGTGAAAAATTCCACTTGGCCTACAGTTCCAGGCTGAGTTCTCCATTCCAGTCTAATCAAAAAGGCCTGAATTAAGCCACTGAACCAAGTACTGGCCCAGCCACAGAATGGACTTTTATGTCCGGTTGGCTAGCATCCCTCATGGATACAGGGTCCTGAGGTGGGACTCAAGTTATATAGGGGAGTATTAGAAATTGAACGCTTAAACCCCAGCTCCTCGTGCAGACGAACACATCCAATTCCAAGTTAAACAGAATCTGAACCAATAAAAACATTTTACCCTGAGGATAGAAACATGCAAACAAGGTGAATCAAAACAAAGAAAACCTGTTTGCATTGTCTTAAACATCCAGAACTATTTACCTCTGTCGTCATTAATAAAATCTCTTTATAAATATTTCCCCAGGAGGCAGCTTCTGGTGACGCACAAATATTTTTCCATTAAAGGAGACGAGACATTGCCTTCTTTTTCGATATCACCATTCTGACTCCTGATGGAGAGACTGATGCCCATGAGGCATACCTGTCCCCAACAGGTAAATCCAGGAGTAAGGATTCTGCCCTCGTTTCCCCTCGATTGCTACAACATTCTTTTTTTTTTTTTTTTAGACGGATGCTAGCTCTGTCGCCCAGGCTGGAGTGCACTGGTGCAAACTCGGCTCACTGCAACCTCCACTTCCTGGGTTCAAGTGATTCTTCAGCCTCAGCCTCCCAAATAGCTGGGATTACAGGCGCCCACCACCACACTCAGCTAATCTTTGTATTTTTAGTAGAGATGGGGTTTTGCCATGTTGGCCTGGCTAATCTTGAACTCCTGACCTCAGGTGATCTGCCCACCTCGGCCTCCCAAAGTGCTGGGATTACAGGTGTGAGCCACTGTGCTCAGCTGATTGCTACTACATTCTAATGGTTGCTCTTGGAGGTTCCTGATGTACAGTGGATACTGAAAATTAAAGTTAAAAGATCTTTTAACATAAAGCAGTACTGGAACAGGTGAAATACATCTTGGAAATGCTAACTGTAGGCAATGGAAAGCCATTGAAGGTTTTGGAGCAGAAGAAATTAATGATCTGAGTAATGGAGATAGTAATGTATATAGTGATTCTGAGGGGAAATTTAGAAACAGGAAGATCAGATTGGCAGCTAACAGGAAGAAATCAGAATTAAGGTAGTTTGGAGTCAGAAAGGAGAAAAAATTCTTTACAAGACAAAGTGAGATGAATAACATATTAATAGGCTGTGAGGGAGATTATCTGCCATGTTGGGATAAGATGAAGACAGGAAAAATATTTTTACTGAAAAGAGTTGGGTGAAAACTAAAGTAACTCCAGATGTAATGCGTTTAAGTATTTATGAGAGACCCCGGTGTAGATAACCAGCAAATTACTGGAAATACAGAGTTAGAGGTTGGGAAAATATTAGGTTTGGATTTGAGATCATGTATTTAGAGGTGATTTTTGAAGAGGGTGTGGAGAGAAAGAACAAATGGAGAACTTAGAAAAACATATTGATTCTCTTTATATTATAAAAAGAATGCTGTTATATTGGATGCCATAGCATCTCCCAGGTCCAAATATTAGGTTTGGATTTGAGATCATGTATTCAGAGGTGATTTTTGAAGAGGGTGTGGAGTGAAAGAACAAATGGATGACTTAGAAAAACATATCGATTCTCTTTATATTATAAAAGGAATGCTGTTGTATTGGATGCCATAGCATCTCCCAGGTCGAAATCCACCAACCTTTTTTGCCCTGCGTTGTGGGACTACAGCTGGACCCTGTAAACATTTATCCTTCTCCAGCTGCTGGAATGTTAGGTTTCATCAACAGAGGGTGCTAGAGTGACCCTATCAGGCCACAGCAGCAGAAAGACTCTTCCACTTTGCAGTCTGTTCATCATGGGACCTGATATGGTTTGGCTGTGTCCCCATCCAAATATCACCTTAAATTGTAATAATCCCCATGTGTCAGGGCAGGGCCAGGTGGAGATAATTGAATCACGGGAGCAGTTTCTCCCATACTGTTCTTGTTGTAGTGAATAAGTCTCACAAGATGTGATGGTTTTATAAATAGGTGATCCCCTGCACAACCTCTCTTCCCTGCTGCCATGTTAAGATGTGACTTTGCTCCTCATTCACCTGCCACCATGACTGTGGGCCTCCCCAGCCATGTGGACCTGTAAGTCACTGAAACTTCTTTATAAATTACTCAATCTTGGGTATGTCTTTATTAGTGTGAGAACAAACTAATACAGTAAATTGGTACCGGTAGAGTGGGGTGCTGCTATAAAGATACCCAAAAATGTGGAAGTGACTTTGGAACTGGGTAACAGGCAGAAGTTGGAACAGTTTTGAGGGCTCAGAAGAAGAAAGAAAAATGTGGGAAAGTTTGGAACTTCCTAGAGACTTGTCGAATGGCTTTGACCAAAATGCTGATAGTGACGTGGACAATAAAATCCAGGCTGAGGTGGTCTCAGATGAAGATGAGGGACTTGTTGGGAACTGGAGTAAAGGTCGCTCTTGCTATGCAAGGAGACTGGTGGCACTTTGCCCCTGCCCTAGAGATTTATGGAACTTTGAACTTAAGAGATGATTTATGGTATCTGGTGAAAGAAATTTCTAAGTGGCAAAGCATTCAAGAGGTGACAGATCATAAAAGTTTAGAAAATTTGTAGCCTGACAATGCAGTAGAAAAAAAAAAACTCATTTTCTGGGGAGAAATTGAAGGTGGCGGCAGAAATTTGCATAAGTAACCAGGAGCCAAATGCTAATCACCAAGACAATGGGGAAAATTTCTTCAGGGCATGCCAGACACTTTTGCAGCAGTCCCTCCCATCACAGGCCTGGAGCCCTAGGAAGGAAAAATGGCTTCCTGGGCCAGGCCCAGGGACCCCCTTTTCTATGCAGCCTCTGAACCTGGCGCCCTGCATTCTAGCTGTTTCAGTTCCAGCTGTGGCTAAAAGTGGCCAACCTACAGCTCAGGCCGTTGCTTCAGAGGGTGCAAGCCCCTGGCCTTGGTGGCTTACACATGGTGTTTGGCCTGTGGGTACACAGAAGTCAAAAACTGAGGTTTGGGAACCTCCACCTAGATTTAAGAGGCTGTATGGAAATACCTGGATGTCCTGGCAGACGTTTGCTGCAGGGGTGGGGCCCTCATGGAGAACCTCTCCTAAAAGGCAGTGTGGAAGGGAAATATGGGATAGGAGCCCTAACACAGAGTCTGTACTCGGGCACTTCCTAATGGAGCTGTGAGAAGAGGGCCCCCATCCTCCAGACCCCAGAATGGTAGATCCACTGACAGCTTGCACCATGCACCTTGAAAAGCCACAGATACTCAACACCAGTCCATGAAAGCAGCCACGAAGGGTGCTCTACCCTGCAAAGCCACAGAGACAGAGCTGCCCAAGGCTGCAAGGGCCCACCTCTTACATCAGCATGACCTGAATGTGAGACATGAAGTCAAAGGAGATCATTTTGGAACTTTAAAGTTTAATGACTGCCCTATGGATTTGGGACTTGCATGGGGTCTGTAGCCCCTTTGTTTTGGCCAGTTTCTCCCATTTGGAATGGGTGTATTTACCCAATGCCTGTACCCCCATTGTATCTAGGAAGTAACTAACTCGCTTTTGATTTTACAGGCTCATAGGCAGATGGTACTTGCCTTGTTCTCAGGTGAGACTTTGGACTGCGGACTTTTGAGTTAATGCAGAACTTTTGGGGCCTGTTGGGAAGGCATGATTGGTTTTGAAATGTGAGAGCATGAGATTTGGGAGGGGCCAGGGGCAGAATGATATGGTTTTCACTGTGTCCCTACCCAAATCTCACCTTGAATTGTAATAATCCCCACATGCCAAGGGCAGGGCCAAATGGAGATAATTGAATCATGGGGGCAGTTTCCCCTATACTGTTCTTGCGGTAGTGAATAAGTCAAGTCTCACAAGATCTGATGGTTTTATAAATAGGTGATCCCCTGCACAAGCTCTGTTGCCTACCACCATGTAAGATGTAACTTTGCTCCTCCTTTGCCTTCCACCATGATTATGGGGCATCCCCAGCCATGTGGAACTGTGAGTCAATTAAACCTCTTTATAAATTACCCAGCCTTGGGTATGTCTTTATTAGCAGCATGAAAACAGACTAAGACAGGAGCCCAGCACCTTTGCAGAGGAACCCTCTCTGGCCATACTCTCCACCAGTGGCCACTTCTGAGCCACTCCTACCTGCCCACAACCTCTGTCAATGGCAGCTGCTTCTAAAGACCAGCACCAGCCTATGTTCTCTGCCAAGTTTTTTTTTTTTGAGACAGAGTCTCACTCTGTCACCCAGGCTGTAGTGCAGTGGCGCAGTCTCGACTCACTGCAAGCTCTGCCTCCCGGGTTCATGCCATTCTCCTACCTCAGCCTCCCGAGTAGCTGGGACTACAGGCACACGCCTCCATGCCCGGCTAATTTTTTGTATTTTTAGTAGAGACAGGGTTTCACCGTGTTAGCCAGGATGGTCTCAATCTCCTGACCTCGTGATCCACCTGCCTCGGCCTCCCAAAGTGCTGGGATTACAGGCATGAGCCACTGTGCCCGGCCATCCTCTGCCAAGTTTCTTGCATATGTCAGGCTGTGTGTTCCTGCTGTAGTGATGCTCTCTTCAATGAGGTCTGAATCTCAGCCTTGGTGTGGGGTGGGGCTCTCTTCGTCTTTTGTTCCTTTATTATCCACTTTCTTTGTCCTGCAATAAATAGCTGCTCCTTTGTACCTGCTTCTTGACCTCTTACAGTCCTTTTTTATTTTTTAGGTAATTAACCACTTTCTGTAATTAGCAATACATTAAATTACATCTTCCCTGTTCCAATGAATGGTGTGGTTTCTGTCTCTAATATACATGTGGAAAAGAGGTTAGACTTTTTCTAACTGATTATTTATTATACAGCTGAAACCTATAAGTAGAAAGTACAGAATCAAAATAACGGCTTTTGAAAGGTCAGCACTACAAAGGTCAGAATAGACTGCATCAAATTGTAATGACTTTGCTGCCAATGGCACAACCCCCCAGCAGGAATCCTCTAGAGGGATTCAAGAGTTAAGCAAGGAGTTGGACTGGATGAAACTGAAGGTCATGGCTAACCTTGAGAGTCTACAATTTTACAGAACATTCTGAATCTTATTGTTGCCTCCACTAATAATTAACTCTCCTAATTCCCATTAGTCTTCCCAAGGGCATGATTATAGTTTGGCATTATAAAAGCCATAGACTCAATGTGAGAAAAGTGCAAACTATTATTGTCAAATTAGTGTTTTTCTGGAGGTTTCTCAAATTGTCTTGTGACATTCCATATCAATGTTATTGCTCAGGTAAATATGATATTCCATTTCCCAAGCATCTAGATTTAAAATTTCTAAACATACTCTAACAACTAATAGCTCAATACTGCTGAAGCTCCGTGGCCATTGAATTAGGTTGTTCTTCAACTTCAAAACAGCCTTCAATGTCATTCATCCATTACTGTTCCAGGCCATATATTTCCTCTGTGTAGCATAGGTTGAAACACTCAAGCAGAATCTGAGTGACTTATCCAAGGTTGTGCTGGGGAAAGAAAAGCCTTCTTAATGCCTGATATATCTTGATCTCTTTCTCCTATAAATGAAAAGCTAATAATGTAAGCTTTTTTTGTGCACATTAGTTTTAACATATGGGCATAGAACATTCTACCACATGGCTGAAATTCTACCTCATGGCTGTGTGAAAATCTACCCACTGCTGCTTAACTTCTCACTGCTGCTTCTTGATTTTCTAATGATTTGACCTTTAAGTTTGATGTAATATTATTCAGAAAAAGATTAATAGCAATTGTATTATATCCTGTGAAGTGAATTATATCCTTTAGCAATTGAAAACGGTCCTTTGGTCCCATGAATTTTTTCTTGAATTTTACTTAAATGTACTTTATTCCTGCTTTCTTTGTATTCAATTTTTATATATCTGTTTGTTCTTTTTATTTTTTGAGTTAGTTTTAGTTATTTAATTTTACACTAGGCCTTTCAGATATGCCACTTTTGTTTTCCACGGGCCTCTTATAAACATATATAAATGGATTTTGTTTTTCAATCAACGTAAGAATTTTTTAAATAGGTGTTCAACATATTTAAGTTCAATTTATTTTGGCATTATGTTCTTTGTTTTTGTTTCTTTTTTGAGACTGAGTCTCGCTCTGTTGCCCAGGCTGGAGTGCAGTGGCACAATCTTGGCTCACTACAGCCTCTGCCTCCCAGGTGCAAGCAATTCTTGTGCCTCGGCCTCCTGAGTAGCTGGGATTACAGGTGCCTACCGCCATGCCTGGCTAATTTTTGTATTTTTAGTAGAGATGGGGTTTCACCATGTTGGCCCGGCTGGTCTCAAACTCCTGACCTCAAGTGATCCGCCCACCATGGCCTCTCAAAGTGCTGGAATTACAGGTATAAACCACCATGCCCAGATGTTCTGGCATGATGTTCTTTTTAATACTCTCCTTTACCACTCCCTTGTTTCCTGCCTTTCTCATGTGACCTAAGTCTCAATTATTTTATCTTCTGCAGCCCTATACAGCATGTGTTAAATAAATCTAGCAAATAAGATAGTGGGGATGTAGCCTTTAAGTCACTGGAACAGAGGTAATGGTTGAAGTTATGGAATATTTGATTTTTTTTTTTTTTTTTAGAGAGGGTCTGGCTCTGTCACCCAGGCTGGAGTGCACTGGTGTGATCTCAGCTCACTGCAGCCTTGACCTCCTGAGCTCAAGCAATCCTCCCACCTCAGCCTCCCAAGTAGCTGGGACCACAGGTGCACGCCACCACACCCAGCTTATTTTTTGTATTTTTGGTAGAGATGGGGTCTCATATGTTGCCCAGGCTGGTCTCAAACTCCTGAGCTGAAGCTATCCATCCACCTTGGCCTCCCAAAGTGCTGGGATTACAGGTGTGAGCCACTGAGCCCAGCACAGATTTGATTTTCTAAGAAAGCACAAATGAAGAAAAAAAACAGAAGACATTGGCCAATCCTTGGGGAATGTGTACATTAGACAGGAATGCAACTACACCATAGTGTCTGGAGAGCCATGATCACACAAAACCAGGCATACAAAGAGAAGAGAGGGTTTCAGGAAAGTCTGGTTAGCTGTGTCCATGGTTTCAGGGAGCCCAAGTAAGATATTAACTAAGAAAAGATCACTGGGTTTGGCATGCAAGACATCACTAGAGAGCCTGAATGAGTCATTTTAGCTAAGTGATAGAGGCAAAGGCCAAGGTAGGGGAGCACTGGAAAAGTTATTGTACATAAACTAGACCATTCTCACAAGACATTGAACAGAGAATGAGAGGAAAGAAAAAGACTTACAACATCAAGGACAGCAGGTACTGGGACATGGAAAAGACCAAGATATGTGTACAAATATAGCAAAACAAGAATGATAAGACCAAGCAGAGAAGATATCTGTGGTAGAGAATAGTCTCCAAAGAGAAATGTTAATAGCTTTGGGATGCCACTGAAGAATGAACAACATTCTCCACTCATTCCTAACTTGAGGGTAAGCATTACACATGGAATACATAATAGGCCAGGCTCCATTAAGCTTTCCCTGCTGATGTCAAGGGCTCATAGCAGGAGCTGCCAGAGCAATCTCAGGGAAAGTCAATTATCAGCGCGGCAGGGAATGAGGGTCATCTGCAAGTCAATGGCTGCCTATTTAAATCCATTAATTCAATGAATATGGACTGTAAGAGTCTAAGGATGAACTCAGCATTTGAGGGGTGATATTCTTCATGTTTCTATTCCATTTATGTTTCGTAACCACCCTGTGAGATTTCTAACTTAACTTTTAAAAAGCAGGCTCAGAAGTTAGGTGACCTGCCCAAGGAAACAGAGTTGTTAGGTGATGGAAGCAACGCTCACTCTAGCCCAGATCTTTTAGCTCTGAGTTCAATGTTCTTTCCACAACATGACACTCTCCTTTTAAACACTCATCTCTTCAACAGCCAAGCCACATAAAGGGGATGGAACAAGAGCATTGGCATAGCAGAACATTAAAATGGCATAACTGAAGGTGTTCCTCACCCCTTTTCACTCTGTCCCCAACTTTAAGTGATTCACCCCAAATTCACTGCCTTTGTTCCTGGAGGCAGGGTTCTTGCCTGAATCTTGACTCCTATTTTACAACTAGAGAACATTGTGGAGCAACCTATAAGAAATCCCAATGTTGGCCAGGCACAGTAGCTCGCACTTGTAATTCCAGCACTTTGGGAGGCCAAGGCAGGTGGATCACCTGAGGTCAGGAGTTCGAGACCAGCCTGGCCAACATGATGAAACCCCTCCTCTACTGAAAATACAAAAATTAGCTGGGCGCAGTTGCATGTGCCTGTAATCCCAGCTACTTGGGAGGCTGAGGCATGAGGGTCACTTGAACCTGGGAGGTGGAGGTTGCAGTGAGCTGAGATTATCCTACTGCACTCCAGCCTGGATGACAGAGCAAGATTCTGTCTTAAAAAAAAAAAGGAAAAGAAAAAAATCCCAATGTCCCAATGTCCCAATATCCAATTTCTCCTTTCCTGGAGGTTAAAGGCAATTTTTCAGATCCTGCTCGTGATCACTCTCCTCTTCTCTACACTTCCATTGTCACAGGAGGTTTATAAGCAGAAGCCACCCAAGGTCCAAGGGAGGGAGGAGGGGGATGTGGAGAATGGAGTATAATAATAACCTAAACTACTATGACCCACAACTCCAGCAAAGCCATGTGGGGTGTCTGAAATTAGCCAGATAGCTTTTAAAAACATTCCTAAGAATTGGCCAGGGGCAATGGCTCACGCCCATAATCTCAGCACTTTGGGAGGCTGAAGAGGGCAGATTACCTGAGGTCAAGAGTTTGAGACCAGCCTGGCCAATGTGGTGAAGCCTCATCTCTACTAAAAATACAAAAAAAAAAAAAAATTAGCTGGGCCTGGTGGCGTGCGCCTTTAGTCCCAGCTACTGGAGGAGGCTGAGGCAACAGAATCACTTGAACCTGGGAGGTAGAGGTTGCAGTGAGTCAAGATGTGCCACTGCACTCCAGCCTGGGTGACAGAAGGAGACTCCAGCTCAAATAATAAATAAATAAATAAATATAAAAATATTAAAAATTCCTAAGAATTGCATAATTCTAAAAAAAGTTTAAAAATCTCATAAAGTACAAAGTCCATATAGCTTGACTAAAAATGTATTTAAATATCTTTAAAATAAAAAGGAAATAGAAAATCCAAACAAGTAATCATCCTGGATAGGAGTTGTTGACATCTGACATTTGAATTAAAAATTAATGAAAATATTGTGACTCCTGGTATAAAGGGCTACATAAGCTTTGAGACCAACTTTGTTACAAATTTGAGGCTTATGATCCAGTAATTCTAAAAAGGAGCTCTTTTGGCTCAATTAGTATATAAGAAGATCTCTTAAAATCTTTGGCCCTAAGATAGCTCAGTTAACTTTAATGTTTTAATGTATTGAGTTTCCTTAATCTTATATATATCAACTCCTAAATATTTTAGAATTATGTAACCTCAGTAAAATAAGATTTTAACTGTCTTTTTTAGTGAATAGAAATCTTTTAACTCCAGAAAGTGTTAGAATTAAATTCAAAATGGTTTAAAAATTAAAACCAAATCTGTACATAATGGATAACTTAGTATGTTTGTAATATGTAAAAGAATGTGGTCTATTAGTGTGACCACCCTGTTTCTATCTTTTGTACTCTAGATTGATGAATTAGTTTACATTCTTCATTTTAATTTGGAACCTTAACAAATGTATCCATGGACTTAGAACACATGAAAGAACTTTAGTTTATATGTATATGTATGTGTGTGAGTGTGTAAAATAGAATTATAGGAATTATTTATACTAGGAAATATTATTGCTATGACTTTACTTTTAAAGCTACAGTAATAAGACTGACAGCTGATTTCTCAACCAATACAGTGGAAACCAAAAAGCAATGGAATTGGTATACTTAATGTTTTGAAAGAAAACAGCTACTAATGTAGAAGTTTGTATGTAGCAAAAATATTCTCCAACAGTGAAACAGAAATAAAAACATCTTTAGAGTTAGAAAATCCTGACAGAATTCATGGTCATTTAATATTAAACAAGGAAATACTAATCGAGGCACTGTGGTGTGCACCTGCAGTCCCAGCTACTCAGAAATTTGAGGCAGGAGGATCACTTGAGCCCAGGAGTTTGAGTCCAGCTTGGACAACATAGAAAGACCCTGACTCTACCAAAAAAAGAGAAAGGAATACTGAAAGGAGTTTTTTGATTTTTTTGATTCCAGGTAAATGCACAGTAAAACAGGAAGAAATAATGAGCATTAAAAGAGGCAAATATGTGTGTAAATTTTAAAATATCATCAACTGTATCAAATGATAATGTATCATTGAAACTTAAAATATAAAATCAGAATGCAAAATGTTATCACAAAAGTCAGATAGGATAGGCAGGGCATGGTGGCTTATGCCTGTAATCCCGGCACTTTGGGAGGCAGAGGCAGGCAGATCACTTGAGGTCAAGAGTTTGAGACCAAACTGGCCAACATGGTGAAACCCTGTCTCTGCCAAAAATACAAAAATGAGCCAGGTGTGGTGGCCCATGCCTGTGATCCCAGCTACTCAGGAGGCTGAGGCAGGAGAATCACCTGAACCCAGGAGGCAGAGGTCGCAATGAGCTGAGATCATGCCACTACACTCTAGCCTTGGTGACAGAGTAAGACTTAGTCTCAAAAAAATTATATATATATAAAGGCAGGTAAGATAAACAGCTATAACTTGTTGTAAGCTCTTTACATTCTCCTGGAAATGATAAAAAAATTACTGATATATCTAATAAGTGAAGGATGTGTATGATAATATATAGTAACCACTAAAAGAATAATAGAGAAATGTATAACAAAAATAAAGCCAGTAGAAGGAGAGAACAAGGGATTGATAAAAATAATTGATTAATCCAAAGAGGGCATAACACAGAACAAAGAACAATTTTCTTCTTTTGTATAATTTTCAGTACATTTTATATTTCTACTAATTTTGCCTTCTTTATTCCATTACAATAATCTACTACCTATTGTTTGATCTGAATCATAGCTATGAACACCCATTGTTTCACACTTTTCCTTATTTACTCTTTATAAAAACTTCAGAAAACAGGTACTATTGTGCATATTTTACTAACAGAAACAAACAGTTGAAGTAACTTGCCCAAGAAATCACAAATAACAAAAGGCTTTATCTTATACTATAGCCTCACTCTGCTCTGTCCCCACAGAGGCTGAGATGAAGGGGACAGTGGACAGGACACATTTCCGTGGACAGAGCCCTTCAGGCTGTTTTAACTTGTGATCCATTTTTCACCAGATATTTCACTTCAGTGTATGAAAGGGGTCCCATGCTAGGTTCTAGAAATATCAAAACTATTTAACCTGGCTAGCCACTCTAGCTGGAAGCAGAAGAATGAGCTTCATTTTTTTGTCTTTAGATTTTTTGTTTTGAGATAATTGTAGCTTCATGCACTTCTGAGAAATGATACAGAGGGATTTTGTGTACCCTTTACCCAGTTACCCCCAATAGCAACCTATTACAAAACTACAATACAATATCAGCACCAGGATATTGACACAGATACAGTCAAGATGTAGGATATTTCCATCTCAACTGGGACCCCTCACCATGTCCTTCTGTAGTCACTGTCTCCCTACTCCCACTGCCTCCCTACTTCCACTGCCTCCCTACTCCCACTGTCTCCTAACCCTGAGCATTTCCTAAGCTGTTCTCCATTTCAACTGTAGACAAAAAGAGTCTCTGTAAAATATGTGAAGAGATTCATTCTAAGCCAAATGTGAATGACCATGCCCATGACACAGCCCTCAGGAGACCCTGAGAACCTGTGCCCAAGGTGGTCAGGGTGCATCTTGGTTTTATACATTTTTTGGGAGACGTGAGACATCAGTCAAATACATTTAAGGTGTACATTGGTGGACACTGTTCAGTCCAGAAAGGTGGGATAACTCGGGGGTGGAATGGGGGCTTCCAGGTTATAAGTAGATTTAAAAATTTTCTGATTGGCAATTGGTTGAAAGAGTTTAAAGACCTGGAATCAACAGAAAGGAAATGAATGTCTAGGTTAAGATAAGGGATTGTGGAGACCAAGGTTCTTCTTATTATATGAAGCTCCCAGGTAGCAGGCTTCAGAGGGAATAGATGGTAAATGTTTCTTATCAGACTTAAAAAGGTGCCAGACTCTTAGCTGATTCTCTCTTGGATCAGGAGGAAATTCTGGGAAAGGGAAAGGGGATTCTCTACAGAATGCAGATTTTTCCCTGCAAGAGATGACTTTGCAGGGTAATTTCAAGATATGGCAAGGAAATAGATTTGGGGTTAAAATATTTTGATTTCCTTCCTTATCTATCATGTGATGTATAGCAGAGTCAGGTTGGGAAGCAGGCCACATTATACAGGGTTAGATAAAGCCTCTCTGATGAGACTTTATGGTTTGTAAGGTGTGATTCCCCAGGCCCCTTAGATAGGAATTTGGGCAAGAGAAGAAAAAAAGGTCAGAGTTTAGTCCTCACAATTATTTTCTCATTTTAAGGATGTTAAATCAGGCTGGGCGTGGTGGCTCATGCCTGTAATCCCACCACTTTGGGAGGCTGAGGCAGGAAGATTGCTTGAGCACAGGAGTTCAAGACCAGCCTAGGTAACATAGTGAAACCTTGTCTCCACAAAAAATACAAAAATTAGCTGGTGGTGGTGAGCACCTTTAATCCCAGCTACTCAGAAGGCTGAGGTAGGAGAATTGCTTGAGCCTGGAAGGCAGAGGTTGCAGTGAGCTGAGATCATGCCACTGCACTCCAGCCTGGGCAACAAAGCAAGACCCTGTCTCAAAAAAAATTAAAATAAAAAAAAAGAGATAAAAAATAATGTTATATAAATGGAATCTTAAGTATATAACTTTTTGGGACTGGCCTTTTCACTTAGCATAATTCATCCTGATTGTTGTGTGTATAAATCGTTTCTTCTTTGTGTTTTTTAAAATCATTATTGCTGAGTGGTATCTTTCATGGCATGGACAGAACACAGCTTGTCAAGTCATTTGCCTCTTAAAGGACAACTGAGTGGTTTTCAGTTTGCAACTATTCCGAGTCAAGTTGCTGTGAGCATTTGTGTACAGTTTCTTGTGTGAGCGTAGATTTCATTTCTCTTGGATAAATGCCCACGCGTGCAATCACTGGGTTGCATGATAATTGCGTGTTTAGTTTCATTAAGAAACTGCCGAACTGTTTCCTCAAGTGGCTGTATCACTTTACATTCCCACCAGCAATGTGTGAGTGATGCAGTTTCTCTACAGCCCTACTGGCATTTGATGCTGCCACTATTCTTTTGACAGATAATTCTAATATGTTTGCCATCTTGATTTTGGTATCTATTGATTATCTAATTTTTTTTTTTTTTGAGATGGAGTCTCACTCTGTCATCCAGGCTGGAGTGCAGTGGTGTGACGTTGGCTCACTGCAACCTCCGCCTCCCAGGTTCAAGGGATTCTCCTGCCTCAGCATCCCAAGTAGCTGGGATTACAGGTGCCAGCTACTATGCCCAGCTAATTTTTGTATTTTTAGTAGAGATGGGGTTTCACTATGTTAGTCAGAACTTTTTAAACCTGTTTAGCTGGCTTCCTCTGACATTGCACTAGCAATGGAAGCAGTGATGCCCCTCTGCCATTGATGCCTTAGTGGGGAGGGGTCCTTGTTACTGCTGGCCAGGGGTGGGAGCTCCAGCATCCCACAGACCTCCCCTGACCCCCCGGCCCCCAGGCTGGGACAGATAGTAACACCTCGTTATTGCTCTTCGTGTAGACTCCACTGACACCAAGGGGAGGGTGGCCTCATTACTGCTGGGTGGTGTTGAAAATCTTCACTTTCCAATAGACCCACCCTGACACAGCTACCCTACCCGGCTCAGTGGGCGGGGGGTGGGGTGCCTCATTACTGTTGGGTGGGGGAGAAAGTCAAGTCCAGGCTTGTGACTCGGCTTTGTCTGGGACTACGCTGGCAGGTATTGGAGCACCCAGTTACAGGCAGCAGAACTCTAGGCTCCCCACACAGCATTTACTGAGGGGGTAGGTGGTGGGGTTTCAGTTTTCTCCTGCAGTGTTTGGCAGGGGTGGTCAGTTATTATCTAAGTCTGCTGTCTTCATAGGCTGCCCTTTTGGCAGAGAGACCGGGCTTTTGTTGAGACCCTTTTTTTTTGTCTGCACCTTTCTGTGTTACAGGCTTCTTCAGCTCCAAATCTGATACACACAAGGCCAAAACAGAAGCTAGAAAACTGACCACCCTGTCATTCCTGGGTCTCCGTCTGATCTGTGTCCTTCTCTCTACCTTTCAGAGTCTCCTTATGTTTGTTTTATAGGCAACGTCCAGGCTTTGAGTCGTACTCAGCAGGGGGAATAGGAAAAAGTGTATCTGTTCCATCCTCCCAGGAGGGGACATTTAGCAAGAATGGAGTTTTGGTTTTTGTTTTGTTTTTGAGACAGAGTCTTCCCTGGAGTGCAATGGTGTCATCTCGGCTCACTGCAACCTCCGACTCCCAGGTTCAAGTGGTTCTCCTGCCTCAGTCTCCCAAGTAGCTGGGGACTATAGGCATGCACTACCACGCTAGGCTAATTTTTGTATTTTTAGTGGAGACGGGGTTTCACCATGTTGGCCAGGATGGCCTCAATCTCTTGACCTCCTGATACGCCCATCTCACCCTCCCAAAGTGCTGGGATTACAGGCGTGAGCCACCGCGTCCAGCCAAGAATGGAGTTTTAAAATCTCGGTTTAACCCTAAAAGCACCCATGGGACCTCCAATTTCATGGGAGAGTTTCTTCCCGGTGTAAAGGAGGTGCTGGGAAGGACAGGCTTAGGTTGTCCTTCTCAAGATTCTTGTCCTTTACTGTTCAGTGTTCAGTTCCTTCATTTCTCAGCAGCCTCTAAAGCAACATGAAAAATGCCAATGAGAATGAATTACTTGGATGTCTTGAAATTAGCATTTCTAATCCAACCTCAGAGTCTCTTAATGAATTTTAAGCTGTCTTTACAGCAGATTTAACCACAATTCGTCACTGCAATGTCTGTCAAGCCAGGGAAACTAGCAGTGATACCCTTGTCCTAAAAAAGGAAAAGGACATGGTCCTAGAATGAACATCAGCAGCCCTCCAATCAAGGTCCACACAGCCACCAAGTAGCCATGTGACCTGGGCCCTCAGTGTGCCCTGATTCCCTCAAGTTTTTTGTTTGTTTGTTTGTTTGTTTGAGATGGAGTCTGGCTCTGTCACCCAGGCTGCAGTGCAGTGGCACAATCTTAGCTCACTGAAACCTCTGCCTCCTGGGTTCAAGTGATTCTTCTGCCTTAACCTCCTGAGTAGCTGGGATTACAGGCACCCACCACCATGCCTGGCTAATTTTTGTATTTTTGGTAGAGATGGGGTTTCACCATGTTGGCCAGGCTGGTCTGGAACTCCTGACCTCAGGTGATCCACCTGCCTTGGCCTCCTAAAGTGCAGAGATTACAGGCATGAGCCATCATGCCCAGCCAATTCTCCATATACCCCTGCATCCGCCTCCAGACCTTGGATTCTATAGCATAGGATAAAGAACACCCAATGTGATATAAGAACCATAAAAGTGTCAGAGGGTCTGAAGCTGACCTGAGCTGGCTTATACTTATGTACCAGTTTCTATGTAGTCAATTTCCAATGGGGTCAGTGGGTTGGGAGCAAGGAATTATGCAAAACCTGTGCTCACGAGAACCCAATAAGCTGTATCTCTGTGTAGTTATTAGCCTTCATATTTGGAGAGGCCCTTTTCTGGACATGGTGGTCAGCACTCCTCCCCATTCTCCTAATACAAAAGCCCTCCTGTGGGAGCCCACGCCTTATGGATCTGATGTGGCTCCCTTTCTTCTTGATCATGGATGTGACAAAGCCCAGGCCTGAGCGATCAGAGCACCCCATTTCCTAACCACCATGACTGGCCAAGAAAGGGCATGTGAGCCCGGCTGGGCCAATGAAAGCCTTCTCTTAGTTGTGATGTGTGAACCTAAGAGAGATTGAGAGGCCAGAGCTGCCATGCCCCACCCCCCATGCAAGGAGAGTCCACTGAGGAAGGGCCAGCACCTGAGGGAGGATCAGGTGCGGTGGGACACACCTGTAATCCCAGCACTTTCAGAGGCCAAGGCAGGCAGGTCATTTGAGCTCAGGAGTTCGAGACCAGCCTGGGCAACATGGCAAAACCCTGTCTCTACAAAAAATACAAAAATTAGCTGGGCGTGGTGGCACCTGCCTGTAGTCCCAGCTACTTGGGGTCTGAGGCAGGAGGATTGCTGGAATCTGGCAGGTTGAGGCTGCAGTGAGCTGAGATTGCGCCACCGTATTTCTGCCTGGGTGACAAAGTGAGACCTTGTCTCAAAAAAAAAAAAAAAAGAAAGAAAAAAAGACTGAGAGAGGGGCTGATGGTGTCTTTTGGATATTATTTGGGTGACTTTTCTAGAGAAAAACTTTCTTAAATTCCTTCCAATAGTGAGATTTATTGTTTACAGGGAACTTGGTTTTATAATGATGAGTTTGCTTGAACACACAGGAATTTTCTTATCTTCCAGCTCTTCCCAAGTGTGTACAATCCCTTTCAAAGTTGCTCCATACAACTATCCAGAAGAGACCTGTCCTTTGAGAGGAGCCAAAGCATTGATTTGCTGAAAGCCATTTGTCTCCTGTTTCTGAAAGACCAGATAGAACCTGTGGCCCTTTCTAAACATCGGCTTGCCACAGGCCTGAACCTTCCAGGGAGTACCAACTTTACTTTTTAAGGGAGAACGAGCTCACAGAATCTGCCTGAACCTTGGAGGGAAAATCCATCTACAGTCACATCCAAATTCTAGCAAGACTAACCCTTTGAATTTCTCACTCCCAAGAGCTACAAGGCTCTGTCTATTTTACAACGCAAAATCTTTTAAGAAAGCTGAGACAAAAATTTTATAGGGAAAAATTTTCATAAGAGAGAGAAAGATAACACCAGTTGCTGTCCTGGAGACAGACTGTTCAGTCTTGTTAATTCTCTAGTCATACCAGAAGTATAAGCAAAAGTGTCAGTGAAATCAATCCCTGCACTAGGAGAGAGAGCCCGGCTGTGTATTGTTCATAATCTCCTGTTAAATTACCGATTGTTTAGCCATCGGGGATGATCTTGATTATGAACAAGACACAGCCAGATCTGTCTTGTAGGAGAGGGTCTTGACCGGGGCAGTGTCTGCTGTGGAGGTTTGCAGCAGGGGTGCAGAGATGCACCAGGAGCTATCGTACCTTAAATGTCTCCTCAAGCCCCAGTTGGCTCTTCTGATTCTACTAGACTCCAGAAATAAAAATGTTTGAGTTCATTTCATGTGAATCCAGATGTTTGTGGGGCAAAAGTCCCATGCTCCCGCCAAACATAAGACATCACTAGTTTCATGAACAGGCAGACACAGAATATCCTTGCCAATCTGTCATGATCGGAGCCAGAGCATAACGTGATTGATGATTTGCTGTGCAGGTGACTCGAGAATCACCATCTTGCTTCACTTCAGGCAGGCTTGCTCTTTGGGGTCTTGACTCTGGAGAAATAATAGAAACCATCAGGAGGTTTTGGGTGCTATTTCTTTACCATCCTCCTACTCCAGATTTTAGCAACTGAGAACGGGCACCAGGAACCAGCTGGGATCCAGGCATAGCCCTAAATCTGCTGATCAGAGCCAAGTCACAGCCGCATGCAACCCCTCTTGTACACTATGTTGGAAACTTCCTTTGGCCGTGAAACTGCCTTTGCAAAAGTTATGTTAGTGAGAAAATGATGACAGCTAAAGGGATCCCATCTTGCCTTTCCCTTAATTTTTCCTGGGCTATTGGGCCAAGCTAATTTTGAAAGACATTTAGGCTATAGTTTAAATGATAGTAAGCCTCTCCTAAAACTCAGCCATTTTTGTAAAGCTATTGGGAGGCCATCAGGCTGGGCAGAGAGAGGGGCCTGAGTCCTTCTAAGGTGCAGAATGAATGATTATCAACCATTGTTCTGGAGGTCATGAGATATGCAGCTTCCTCAATTACTCCTGCAAATAACATCACTATTGCTGAGGCGCAGACATGAACAATTGTCAGCCATTATTCCGGAGGTCATGAGATATTTAATTTCCCCACTTAACTGCTGCAAATAACATCACTATTGCTAAGGCACAGACATGAATGATTGTCAGCCATTATTCCGGAGGTCATAAGATATGCAGCTTTCCCAACTGCTCCTGCAAATAACATCACTATGGTAGATCCTAAGATTGGCCTTTTGAAATATCTTCTCAGGTTTTTTGCATGTCTGACACCCATGGCTCCGCCTGGACCCACCAACCCCGATTCTGTGGCTCCACCCAGAATTGGTTTAGCTCACAGGAGGACAGTTTTGACCCCCTATGATTTCATTTCTGCCCCAACCAATCAACAGCAAGCACCTATTACCTGGCCACCCCCATCCCTTCCCACGAACTGCCTATGAAAAATTTCTAACCTAGTAGCTTTGGACAGGATAATTTGAGTATGAACTCCATCTCCCATGTGGCATGGCCAGCCTTGTGTCTACTAAACTCTTTCTCTACTACAATGCCATGGTCCTTCTTTATGCAGTGGGCAGGAAGAACCCCTCAGGGTTACAGCTCCAGTCCAGGATGGAGCAGCCTACCTCTTTGTCCTTGAATTAAAGGAAGCAGAACCTCCTGAGCCCGGTCCTCCTGACCTGCCCAGGTTGCAGATGAAGAACCTTGACCACAGGAACAGAGCAGGGATCGGCCTGAGGCAGGCCTTTGCTGTCTGCTCACAGCATGATGGGGGGAAATGCAATACTGGCTCCCCTAGGTCTGGTCCAAGCCAGGCCTTTAAGAACGGGAAGCTGGAGAACAGGAGCTGGTGTTGCTTTTAGACACAACCCAGTGTAAAATGGACCTATCAGATTTGCACACCTACCTCTGAGGGATGAGGGAAGAATAAAGATTCTACTCTAGATCTTTTTAGAGCCAGGGATGTCGGAGTTTCTTATTTATGAGCAGAAGAAAGAACATGAGAGAGAAAATGACATCAAGCTTGTCCAACCCACAGCTCATAGGCCACAGGTGGCCCAGGAAGGCTTTGAATGCAGCCCAACACAGATTTGTGAACTTTCTTAAAACATTATGAGATTGCTTTGTGATATATATATGTATTTTTAGCTCATCAGCTATCGTTAGTGTTAGCGTATTTTATGTGTGGCCCAAGACGATTCCTCTTCTCCCAGTGTGGCCCAGGAAAGCCAAAACATTGGACACCCCTGCCCTACAGGAATCAACAACAGCTTGAAGTGGTGAACCCAGGCTTTCCTGTGCCCCTGACACTCAGGAGTTGCTGGCTGCAGGTCAAGAGACAAGGCCTGGGGAATCTGCAGCCCACGTGAATAAGGCAGGCTTTCTACGTTTATTCCTTTCCCCATGGGGTTCCAACAGAAAGCATAGTCTGCCCCACACAGTCCCCTAACCAGAGCCTCTTAGAATTTGAACAGAAGGGTCCCTGACCTCTGCTCTGTACAGCAAGAAGAGGAAGTAAGCCGGGTTCTGGGGGACCTGAGATTGACCCCAAGACCACTCATTGTGCAGGCAGTTTTCCAGAAGGTTCTGTTGTGGCAACTTTCCTATCATGCACCCTTAGAAAAGCCATCAAAGTCATATTCACAGGTACTTAGGAAAAGTTTTCAAAACTCAGAAATAAGGCAAAAAAAAAAATCTCATTACCTTTTAGTATTAAGCTAAATGATTTTCTAATGAGCCTGTTTGAAGGTCCTCTCACTCTCAGAGAATAGACTGGCTTGATTAATAATTGATTAGGGCTGTATTAATCTGGAGAAAACTGATGAGGTAAAGTGACTGATCCATTAGACAAGATTACCCTGAGGGTTATGGTTTAATTACCCTATGGAAATGCACCAGGAAATATTGATCAGTTTTGTATCTAAATCAAGTATTTTTCAGCATTTTTTCCTCACTATGTCTCCTATTCTCTCTGAACAATCTCTGTTTTTCCACTGTTTTCTTACCCATGAGTTAATAACAACTCTCCCGTGTGCTTGCTATCTGTATTAGAATTATGATTTTAATGACTTGAGTAATATCTTTAACCAAACATTTATAATAATTTATTGTAATAATTGTTACAATTATGTAACTGTAATAATATCATATTTTAAGTATTTGTTAAAATACTATATTAATTTGTAAACCTATTCATAGAACTGAATATGGTCTCTCTTCTGTTGAGGCATGTTTATACCGCTATATATCCAATTCTTTATCCATCTGCCCATTCATATTATCCACTAAAGAAGCATTAAAGAATGCTATATAACTCTTTCTAAGTTCTGTACCTGTATGAGTCTGTTCTCACACTGCTATAAAGAACTACCTGAGACTGGGTAATTTATAAAGAAAAGAGGTGTAATTGACTCACAGTTCCACATGGCTGTGGAGGCCTCAGGAAACATAATCATGGTGGAAAATGAAGTAGAAGCAGGCATAGTCTTCACATGGCTGGCACAGGAGAAAGAGAGAGAGAAGAGGGAAGTGCTTACACCTTTAAACAACCAGATTTCATGAGAACTTTATCACAAGAACAGCAAGGGGGACGTCCACTTCCATGATTCAATCACCTCCCACCAGGCTCCTCCTTCAACAAGTGGGGATTACAATTTGACATGAAATTTGGGTAGGGACACAGAGCCAAACCATATCAGTCCCTTACTAGCCTCATGACTGGGTAAGTCACACATGCTAAGAAGTGTGCTTTCTCATTTGTCAAACGGGGGCATCATGAGATTGTGGAGAAAAATAAAATAGATTGTATATATAAAGTAGTTGGAGCAGTACAGGTTTATATGTTCAATCAATGGAAAAAGTTACAAAGAAGGTAGATACTAATCCAACTGAATCAATAATCACTTTAAATGTGTATGCCCTAAATATCCAATTAAAAGACAGATTGTCAGAATGGATCATAAAAGCAGGATCCAACAATATGTGGTCTACAAGAAACTCACTTTAAATATAAAAACTCAGGTTGAAAGTAAAGGGATAGAGAAAGATATACTATGTTAACACTAATCAAAAGAAAGTTGGAGTTGCTATGTTAATTTCAGATAAAGCTTCATAACAGGAAAAATTATCAGAGAAGGGCATTACATAATGAAAAAGTGCAAGTTCTCCAAGAAGACATAGGCTTAAAAATATATGCACCTAATAACAGAACACCAGAATATGTGAGAACTATCTCTTGTTGATATGATTATGAGTTATTTTATTTTTCAGATATTCACCAGCAGACATGTGTTTGTTTAAAAAAAAAAAAAAGCAAACTTCATTTTTCCCCATTTTGTTTACCCATCCCTTTCAAGGATGGAATGTGGAGATGGCCCAGAATAGCTATGGAAACAGAAGCCCAGGAGGTCAGATGTCCACTCAAAGATATCTCAAGAGCTATTATTTGCATTTGCAAGTTCACCTTGTCTAGAAGAAAAAAAGTACAGGAGTCCAATCTGAACAGATGGCCTCTCAGAGGGTGCTCACTGCCACAGAAATCTCAGAATATCCTCTTCAAAACTAAGTCTCCATCCCACACTTCCCTGTTAGTTTAAGACCAAGGGCCCCAAGGACAGGATTTTGGGAAGCATTTGGATATCCTGGCCACTGAAGCCAAATCACAGAGTGAGAATTTGAGGCACAGAAATGTGTCAATTTGTACATATTTGACTTTCAAAAACTGTTTAAGCACTAGCAAAAGGAAGATTAAAAGGCTGGGTGTGGTGGCTCATGCCTGTAATCCCAGCAGTTTGGGAGGCTGAGGCAGGCAGATCACTGGAGGTCAGGAGTTCGAGACCAGCTTGGTCAACATGGTGAAATCCCATCTCTACTAAAAATACAAAAGTTAGCCAGGCATGGTGGTACGTGCCTGTATTTCCAGCTACTTGAGAGGCTGAGGCAGAAAAATCGCTGGAATCCAGGAGGCAGAGGTTCCAGTGAGCAGAGATTGTGCCACTGTACTCCAGCCTGGGCAACAGAGTGACTCCACCTCAAAAAAAAAAAAAAAAAAAAGGAAAGCTAACGAAAGGAAGCACTAACAAAAGGAAGGTGTGGGAAGGAGACTGGCTGGCCGGTGGCTTCGGAAAGTGAGCCCAGCACAGCCTTCACCTGGGAGTCAAGTGGTGTTAATTAAATGGCAAAAACTGGTTCCAAGGTATTTACAATCCCTGAGCAGTCTTAAACTTTGAGCTGTGATGCCAAATCCTAGCTCTGATGAAAAAACAGCAAGTCCTTAGAAAAATGCTGTTTGTAAAAATGTCCTGTATTACTGAATTTAAAAACTGGAATTTTTAAAATCTATAGACCTATATCTCATATACTAAAATCTGGATTAGTAGGAAAACTTGGAAATTAAATTTATGAGATTAAAATGTATTTCTGATCAACTGAGAGCTAATGAAAAGACATTTTGTTTTGGTTCATGTTGATTTAAAAATATTTTTCCTGCCTTTTTTCTCAGCATAGCTCACCACCAAACTTTTATTAGTTGTTGAAAAGTTCTTACAGTGATTTGTGGATTTGAGGTTGTGGTTGACATGCTAAATATACATTTTTCATCATACATCTTGGTCCATGAGAATGAAGGAAAGTTAAATAAAGACATACTAATCCCAGAATATACCATAGATTTTTTTAAATCCCTTATATCAACATATTCTGTTGTAATTCCTCTTTATCCTAAAAGTAGATTGCAAATATTTCCAAATCAGTAACAGCATCACTCTACCATTGCCAATCGCGCCTTTACATCAAAGTGTGTCCAACACACTTGAGCCTGGAGCAGAGTACATACGTTCATTCTCTACCCATGCCTAAGCAGCAGCAGCTGTGAGCTCAGACTCCTGGCAAAGACAGAGGGGCTCAAGGAGCAGATGGCTGGGAAGAGCCTTCTCCCCTCCTATGCACTCACACACATGCACATCCCTCACAAAGATCCTCTTCTTATCCATACCTCCCTGCCAGAAAACCATTGTCTCGTCTGTTTTTGAGCCCTCCTCTAAGAGCTCATAACCATTTCTTCACTTAGCAAATACCCTCCAGGCAGCTACCAAATGCAAGGCAACGTTTTAATGAATGTGAATCTTTAGGTCCCTGCTTTGTGGAGCTTCCATTGTAGCCAGAGAAGGCGAGTTACAATCTATTCAATAAATGAGCAAGAGATTATTCCTACTGAGCTCTACAAAGGAAATTGCCCCGGGGTGGGACAGAGGCCCTGAAGCAGGAAGGTGATGCTGCCTCAGGTAAGATACTCCGAGGGGATGCTCCTGGAAGAGGAGCAGACTGGCAAGAAGAATTTGGCCATTGAAGGACTTGGAAAAAAGAAAAGGAAACTATGAGTAAGGAGGAACTGCATGCACAAATGTCCCTGCCTGAGAAGGGGCTCAGCTTGTGTGAGAACCTGGGCGGGGGCCAGGAGTGAGAGAGCAAGTTCAGAGGGGCCCTGGAAAGGAGTGCACATAAGATTTGTGTATCTATGGTCTTCAACATGCAAAGCATGGAGACATTGGACCATGTGGAACTTGAGGCACACATGTGGGGGCGCCAGAGTTACCGGGAGAAGGCCAACCTTATGACCTGGATGATTTGTACAGTGAGGGGCTGCCCCTCACCCCCTTCTCTGCCTATGGAACTTGAGCCCCTCCTCACAGGCACAACCCAGGAGTGTAGTGTTGGCGAGGGTAAGAGGTGGCCTCAACCAGTGGGGAAGAGGTTGGGGGATAAATGTCCCAGCCTCTCCATATGCTATGGCCATTATGCCCCAACTTCCATATGGTCTCTTGAAAGCTCCCCAGAAGGACTGACTCCCAGCTGCCCACACAGTCATCCACTCTCTACTGGTTTTCCCTCCTTTTGTGTTTCATTTTTCCACTTCCTCACCTTTGCTTCCTGGAATAATTCCCCAAATAAACTTCCTTGACTCTTAACAAAGACTCCAAGATTGGATGATCTAGAGCAGGGGACAATAAGCTTTCCTATAAAGAGTCAGACAGTAAATATTTTAGGCTTTGTAGGCCATACAATCTCTATTGCAACTATTTAACTAAGACATTGTAGCATATAAATAGCATTCTACACCACATAAATGAATGACATGGCTGTGTTTCAGTAAAACTTTATTTATAAAAATAAGCAGCAAATGGAATTTAACCCATGAGCTGTAGTTTACCAGTCCCTGGACTAGGAGCTTCATATTTTTGAGCTATGACAGTTGATACAATTTTCTCTTCTACAGGGATTCATGGGCTACAGACATCTGCAGGTCACTTCGATGGGTCAGAGAACTCCTCTTCTGGACAGTTCAAGAGACACAGCCAACATTTGCTTCTATGCCTTGGTGGTCTAAGGGCCAAGAGAAGCCTCTCCTGTTTCCCAGGGTGACCTTGCCTTCCATCCCCAAGAATAAATGCTATGGCAGCCACCATTACCAAGCTGCTGCCATTTCAGCTGAACCAGTGCTGCAGTTCCCCGTTCCCTCCTACCCACCACCTCCCACCCATCTCCTACTTCTGTCCAAAAAAGAGTAGAGATGGAGAGCAAGGAGGCCTTTCAAGGAGGGAAGGCTTCATGAATCCATAGCCATCACCATCTCTCTATTTCCTCTGGTGAAGGGCAGGAGAATTCTGTGTCAACTCTCTGTGGTACCTGAGGTGGGGAGACAGGAGTCTTTCTCCTGGCCATTTGCTCATGAAACCACATCAGAGCCACCAGAGAGGAGGTATGATGAGGGCAGAGAGGTCTGGGCATTTGATCCCAAGTTTGATGACCTGCATAAATACAGACAATGAAGCCAGCCTCTCGTTTGAAGATTCCTGAAAATGAAAAACTTCCATGCCATTAGGGTGTGGACAGTTTCTAATGAATTGTTGCAGGAAGTCAGGGACCCCGAACAGAAGGACCAGCTGAAGCCATGGCAGAAGAACATAAATTATGAGGATTTCATGGACATTTATTAGTTCCCAAAATTTTATAATTTCTTAAGCCTGTCTTTACTGCAATCTCTGAACATAAATTGTGAAGATTTCATGGACATTTATCACTTCCCCAATCTTGGATTTCCTATGCCTGTTTTACTTTAATCTCTTAATCCCATCATCTTTGTAAGCTGACGAGGATGTATGTCACCTCAGGACCCTGTGATGATTGCATTAACTGCACAAATTGTTTGTAGAGCATGTGTGTTTGAACAATATCAAATCTGTGCACCTTAAGAACAGGATAACAGCGATGTTCAGGGAACAAGGGAGATAACCTTAAAGTCTGGCTGCCTGTGGGCCGGGTGGAACAGAGCCATATTTATCTTCTTTCAAGCCAAATAGGAGAAATATCTCTGAATTCTTTTTCTCAGCAAGGAACATCCCTGAGAAAGAGAATGCATCCCTAAGGGGAGGCCTCTAAAATGGCTGCTTTGGGGACGGCTGTCTTTTACGGTCACAGCTGTAGGGAAGAAATAAGCCCCGGTCTCCTGTAGCACTCCCAGGCCTATTAGGATGAGGAAATTCCTGCCTAATAAATTGTGGTCAGACCAGTTGTCTGCTCTCAAACCCTGTCTCCTGATAAGATGTTATCACTGACAATGGATGCCCAAAACTTCATTAGCAATTTTAATTTCACCCCAGTCCTGTGGTCCTGTGATCTCGCCCTGCCTCCATTTGCCTTGTGATATTTTATTACCTTGTGAAGCATGTGATCTCTGTGACCCACACCGTATTCGTACACTCCTTTCCCTTTTGAAAATCACTAATAAAAACTTGCTGGTTTTACGGCTCAGGGGGCATCATGGAACCTGCCAACATGTGATGTCTCCCCCGGATGCCCAGCTTTAAAATTTCTCTCCTTTGTACGCTTTCCCTTTATTTCTCAGACCAGCTGACACTTAGGGAAAATAGAAAAGAACCTACATGAAATATCGGGGGTAAATTTCCCCCGATAATGAATGTGCCTCAAGAAGAGTTTGAAGGCCTTTGTACATCCATGTCTCTCAAACAAAACCAAGTGGACCCATGTGAGCTCTCATAGCATCTCCTGGGGAAGCCTGGGGTGTGAAAAAAGGGCAGGGGTCCTGGGTTCCACAGAAAGCTACTCAGGCAAGTCCTGAAGAGCCCATTTTGGGGAAGGGCTTGGAGCCTGGGGCTACCATGACACACCCTGAGCACAAGGGCAGAAGCAGGGGTGCTTCTCTATGAAGTCAGGGCAGGGTCAACACCAAACCCCACCCAAGGTCAACCCACACAGCCCTCAGGCCAAGACCACAGCATTAGGGTTTCACAGCTCTTCCCACCACAGTCAGCGGAAGGAGCTCCATGAGGAGTGTCAGGACTTGGCTGCTGGAGGACTCCGACTCAGAGAAGATTCTGGTCCTGGAAACAGCACTGTAGGTAGTGCTTTGGATGAAAGATGAGCTGCAGCTGGGAAGCTCTCCAGCTAGCAGGCTTCTGAGAGAAAGCATGGTTGTGATGACAGGAAAAAGGACAATTGCTCCATGTTTCCACCACAGTAAGTGGACTTGTCCCCGTCTGAGTGACACCGCTCAGATTGATTTTCCTAAGCACCCACCGGATGCCCTTTTTTCTCATGGACAGATTTGGCTCTAGACTGGCTAATACCATGGGTCTGGGCATGTCTTTGCATATCTCTGATATGATCCACTAAGCACGGACTTTTAATTTTAACTCTCAGGGTTTAAGGGATTGTCTGTTTGAGTACTAAGTCAAAATTTGACTCCTTTTTAACTATATGGTTTTTAAAAAATCAAACCCTGTCTATCCTCTATTTTGGGATGGCTGATCTTGCTGATGCCCAACCACAAAGGAGAACCCCAAGCTCTTCGCAGAGCTGAGCATCAGCCTGCCTAGGGAGGCATTCAAAGGCCACGGAAAGCCGGAGATTTGTTTCCCTCCCTCTTTTCTTTTCTTTTCTTCTTTTCTCTCCTTGCTTCCTTCCTTTCTTTCTTCTTCTTTCTTTTCTTTCTTTTTTCTTTCTCTTTCTTTCTCTATTCCTCTCTCTCTCCCTCCCTCCTTTCCTTCCCTCCCTTCCTTCCTTTCCTTCCTTCCTTTCCTTCCTTCTTTCCTTCCTTTCTCTTTCTTCTTTCTTTCTTTCCTTCCTTCCTTCCTTTTCTTTCTCTCTCTCTCTTTCCTTCTTTTTCTTTCTTGCTTTTGTTTGAAAGACAGGGTCTCACTTTGTTGCCTAGGCTGGAGCACTGTGGCACAAAAATGGCTCACTACAGCCTCCACCTCCTGGGCTCAAGTGTTCCTCCTGCCTCAGTTTCCCAAGTAACTGGGACTACAGGTGTGCACTGCCACCTGTAGTGGGCTAATTTTTTAACTATTACTTTTTGTAGAGACAAGGTCTCACTATGTTGCCAGGCTGGTCTCAAACTCCTGAGCAATCTTTCTGCCTTGGCCTCCCAAAGTGCTGGAATTTCAGGCATGAGCCACCATGCCTGGCCTATTTCTTTATCTTTTGATTTCTTTCTTTGTCTTTTTATTTTGTAAAGTTTTACTTCAGTTTGTTTATTTTTACCCAGTCTTCTCTTTAAGCTTCGGGTCTTAGCATTTTATTTTGTTTCTATTTATCTGTTTGAAGTGGTTTTTTTGTTTTCTCAATTAGTTCATGATGTTTTAATTTTATCTTTATCTTACTGTTTTGACATTTTGATTGTAGCCTTCTCATCTTTAACATGAATTTGTTTTATTTTTGCATGTGGTTTCATTTTTCTACTCGCCTCTCTTTTTCCTTAAGTTTTGTCTGTTTGCATTGTATCTTCCCATCATTCCCTCCATTGCTTTAATATCTCTTTACCATTTATTTTATCCTGTTATTGTTTAATTGTTGTATAGAGATTCAGTTCTTGATTTTAGGAATTCTAGCCATGGAAGTCTGGTATCAGAGTGACAGATGAGGGAAAGCTGTCATAGGGCCCTGAACATGTCACACTCACTTAATTAGGAAGCCAAGCAACAATGGAACGAATGTGCACTTGCCATGTGTACCCGGGATCTCAGAAACAGGTCCCACGATAATGAATGAGCAACATTTATTCTCATGATAGCCCCTTCCCCCAACCCCCAAAAAGGAGAATCTAAAAAATTTGTATTTAGAATTCTTGGTGTTCTGACAATGTATACTACTGAAATTCAGGAGGAAAAACCTAGGCACATTAGGATGTCATATACAAGTGTATCATGGGTTGTGTGGAAGAAGACACCAATGAACAAATCTTCTTCCTTTTAGTCTATTCATTACAGGATTTAGGTTGTTATCTGAACAGAAGGGGGCAGAAATAGGAGAAGATAGGAGAAGTTATTTTGATAAATGGGTAATGGCTTACTTAGGAAATCCTGAGCGTAGGTCTCCTTCTCCAAGTTGTATTTTGTGTGGGACAGTCCACTTTCCTTCTATTGAAGACACTGTGGGGTCAATAAAACCACTGGTGATCCTGCAGGCTGAGCAGGTCTCACCTCTTTACTTTAGCTCAGGATTCTAAAGAAGTCTTGGCCAAAGGAGAATACTCCGCTTCACCAGGGAGCAAAACCATTTTCATTGTTGTCCCTTGATCAACAAACCTTAGACAGAATCCAATAGTACCATTTTGCAATGCTGTATTTTAATTCCTGAGAGAGGTAAAAGTCATCAGAAATCTTGCAAATGAGCCCCGATGTTGCCGAAATCAGCATTTTCCAATCTGTATACACAGGTATTTATAATTGTCCAATGTTTCACTGTATGTTGGCAGAGGCTGATAGTGATTAAGATGGTAGGAAAAAAATGTCATAACTATAAAGGTGGAGAAAATTGAAGTGCAATGTGCTCTTCAGACAGCAAATGGAAAAATAAATGGGTCAGGTTCTCATTTTGGCAATTCAGAGGGAAATTTTTTGAAGTAATGAAGGGAACTAGAATTAGATAGAATGAGAAATTGGCTCATGAATTGAAAGGCATCGTCTGTATCCTAAGTAATAAGAAATTCCAGACGTCGGTTAGAGTATTCACATTGCCCTGATGACATCTCAATAGAGTCTTCAAATGTTTATTGCAAGGGAATGTAAAAATTTTATAGGCAAAACATATTAGCCAAAAAAGCACTGGATTGTAACAAAAAGGAAAACAGCATTCATTAATTCTATATAATGCATCTAGCACTTCCCTACCCATTTTAAGGTGATTGTGTGGTTTCATCCTCTCAAGAACTCTGTTGCTGCAAACAAGGAATATGAGGCTAAACACTTCAGCTTCTTGTTCAAGCTCACACAGCTGGGAAATGGCACACCTGGGTCCTCAAGCAAGGAACCCTGAACACAGATGCTTTTCCACTTGATCCCACCCTTCCCAAGATTCTGAGCTAGGTTCAGCCACAGGCTGGCAGTGTGATCTCCACTCTACTCCGGGTTACCACACACCTGCAGTGGGCTACACATTGCTGGAAGCAGGATTGGAAGCTGGACAAGCTGTTCCTGTTCTGTGCACCTGCAGTGAGCTACACGTTGCTGGAAGCAGGACTGGAAGCTGGATAGGCTGTTCCTGCCTCATGGTTTTCACCATCTGATAGGGCCTCCAGCAAGCAGCAATTCACCGTATCCATTAGGACAACATCCGCGAAGTCATTTAATTTCTTAGGTATCCAATTTCTTCATCTCCAGAGTGAGGAATGTTTAACCTTTCAGTGATTCAGAACTAACAGTATGCAAAAAAGTCACCTACAAAGGTTTTGAAAAATTGGGTTATCAAGGCCCTACTCCAAACCAGCTTTCGAGTTCTTACAAACCTGTATTGAAAGAACCAATAGAAATGCTGACTCCAAATTCCTTTCTAGGTCTCAGGTGCTAGTTTTATCTGTAGAAGATCTTTAAATATCTCTGTTATCCAGCATTTATACTTGAACACTGGCAAAAAAAAATGCCTACTGACATTGGACTACCAGGTATTGGAGTGACTTCTGAAAAAGAAAAGGATTCGCCATCTTCACACGGGGTTACAAGTTGAAACTTTCCCCTTAGCAGAATACATAGCTAACAAGAGCCTTTCGGCTGGGTGCTGTGGCTCACGCCTGTAATCCCAGCACTTTGAGAGGCTGAGGCAGGTGGATCACAAGGTCAGGAGTTCGAGACCAGCCTGACCAACAAGGTGAAACCTTGTCTCTACTAAAAATACAAAAATTAGCCGGTCATGGTGGCGTGCGCCTATAATCCCAGCTGCTCAGGAGGCTGAGGCAGGAGAATCGCTTGAATTTGGGAGGTGGAGGTTGCAGTGAGCCGAGATCACGCCACTGTACTCCAGCCTAGGTGACAGAGCGAGATGCCATCTCAAAAAAAAAAAAAAAAAAACTTTTCATGTCAAGCAAGGAAATGAAGAAATTTCTGATGCAAAGTTCCTCCACCAAAGAAATTCAAGTTCCAAACATGCTGCTGGGGAATGGACTTCTGCCTAGTAGAAAAATCAAGTATTTGGCCCAGGATGATGGGAAGAAAGTGAAAGCAAGATTAAGAATTTACAGATATCATTGGGCAGGAAGTGAACTTCAGACGGTGCAATCTGGAGTACAAGCAAAGCTGAACTGGTTTTTGGAGGGGCAGAGAAGCTACCAAAATCATCCAGATCATATGTATGCAAAACACATCATTTTAGAAAATGTTTGCAAAAGGAGAGAACTTCAAGCCAAAATTGCTCTTCCTGAGTTTTCCACAAGTAGCCACAGACTTTGTAGTAAGGAAGGAAATTGAACACAATGAACACAGAATTCCGTCTACACACAAAAATTCATGGAAAATCACTTCAAAGTAAGGGGAAATGCGATGATGGTAAATTACAATTCAAATTACTACCAGATCAATGCTATTTTTCCTGTTAGATTTTATTTTTCCTTCTCTGCTTCTGTAAGCTGAGGCTGTGAGAACAGGGGCTGCCTTGCTTCGATACTTAAGCCAAAGTTGGCCCATGAGACTGTACAAAGGTTAACCAGCTCTGTAGCAAGAAAAACATAGGAAGGCTATGAATTAATCTGTTCACTGTCTTCCTCCCTCATTCGTTCCCACATAGCCCCCATTATCTTCCATGAACCTAAACAGCCAGTGCCGTGTCACTACTGGTGGACCTCCCATGAGCTTCCTCTGTCCCTAAAAGTGGGGTGCCAATTCATACCCAGGAAGAACAACCACAGCTTCCACCCTCTCCCTACATAAAAATTAGCCATTCCAGGGATATGATGAGCATGGACTAGCAGGACCCAAACTGGGGGACATGGTGCACCGGAAAACCTGGGAGCACACCTTGGACCCAGTCTAAGAGGCGCAGAGGCAATATCCCAATGGAAGCCACCAAGAGGCAAGCCAGGAAAACAGGAGCTAACGTCAGGAATCTGCCAGGCAGAAAAACCAACAGGGGACAGTGACTCCAAATTGACTATGGGAGGTGCTGGCCTGATTCCAGGAGACAGCAGGACCCTCAACCTCTCGGGTGTAGATGCTTCCAAGAAGATGAATGTGTGTGTCTCTACGGGCACCACCGGGCCTCCTGTGCATTCCACATGCGACCCTACCTCTTTCTGACACCTGTAGTCAAGCTGCCCTTTCCTATGGGGACCTAAGGGTAAGCCTCATATCAGGCCCTTCTGAAAAGTCCCCAGTACCCACATTGGAACTTCACCATTATACTTCCCTTTGAATCTGTGCATTTTGCAAGTAAAAGATACCTCTTCTTTGCCATGAGTGGGGCTATGTCTTAACTCCCATGTAAGATGATAAAGTCCTTGAAGGAGATTGTTTTTGTCTTAGTCATCTTTTTCTTAATCCCCACTATGTATTGAATGCACATGATTGCGATAAGTGGAATCCAGGGACTTTCCCTCAGTCGCTGAAAGTGTGGTTCCAACAAGCAACAAAACACCCTCAGCTCAGACTCCAGCTCCTTAGAGCCTAGAAGGATTCCAGGTAAAATATTGCCTTGCTTTCTAAGTCAGGGAGTAGAGAGGGTCCAGGCTCCACATTCACATAGGAGGCGTCACCCTTGCCTAGAGCATCGATTTTTTGCTCCTGCTTTACATAAACATCATTTTTATTATAAAACAGATAGAAATACATTATAAAACAAAATTCTACATATTTCTTATACAAAACATGAGTCCTCACATGACTGTCAATATCTCAATGTACCCTGCTCTGCCATTAAGACAATTCACTGCAATATGTAATCCTCAACATAGAAGCGTGAACAGAAATGTGACCTTGTTTTACCATTGCCAGACCTAGGCTTTACATGATGCTGCTTAAATGAGACACACGGCTATCCCTGGGCTTAGCAAACCAGAAGCCCAGAGGGAAATCTCTCAGAAGAATAAATACATGAATCTTTATGAAAGCCTTCCTAATACACGGTGCTCAGTCACAGGAAGGCTTCAGTAGGTGTCACTGCAATGGCGTGGTCACCTCTTTGCTACACGGAGCGGGTTGCTGCCAGACTGGGCTCAGCTCCATCCCCCTGGGGTCTCCCTTTTTGACATCTCGTGTTTGGTCTTTGCAGGGAACTGATTCCCTCGCTCTTTGTCGCAAGCTGCAAAGCCAGCACTCAGCTCTGAGATGAAGGCAGGATAGGCAGCAGGAACTCCCAGGTAGTGAGCAGATGGATTAGGACTAGTTTTGCAAAGGTGAGGGGGGAAGGTTGCCACGGGATCCTAGCTCTGAGGAATGGCAAGCAGATGCAGGGGATGTGGGGGTTGGGGGAGGCAGCAGGAATCCCATCCAACTCAGTATGCCTTCCAATTAGGAGCCTTTCAAGTTAAGGCCTCCTTCAGATCACCTTCAGCCACTTCTTGAAGGTTAAACAAGTTTTGCTTCTAGTGTACATTATGCAAAGTGGGTAACAATTACTTGTTGTTTATTAACATCATATATTTTATGGTCAGACGTGACCCTGCCAAGCCCCCGACAGACCTGCCTCTGGGAGAGGAGTGCCCAGCAGGCAGGGACCAGTCACCCCCAGCTCAGTTCCAGACTCTCTGCCACAGGCTGCTAAATACTGAATTTTCTTATAAGATTCTCTTTAAAAGGAGATTCCGCCACTAAGATGTTGAAAGCAGGAGTTTGACATCACGAAGCCTGCATTCAGAACCCACACACCTGCGTTGTCTCTGCTCTAACTCCACCAGCTCACATCAGCTTGGCCTTTCAGGTTGCATGGCCTTCCCTCTATGTCCCTTGTCTGGGGACCTGAGAAACCTCAGGTGAAAACTTGGCAGAGGCTGGTGCTTCTGATGGTATCTTGAAGGTTAAGTGCAAATCCTGAAGCATCAGTTTCCTCCCTGTCCCTTGCACAGCACTGATAACCAAACCCACATGAGAAAGATGCAGAGGCCTGGTGCCCGGTATGGGCTCACTGCCTATCAGGCTCCACCCCTGCCTCCCAGCACAAACAGTGAAGCTCTGTGGAAGACTGGTGACATCATTCTTATCAAAACTTGAGGGCTGAAGACTTTGGGAAACTGAACAGCCTTTCACTCCTGCCCTGCCCAAGCCCAGCCTGCCCATCTGATGTGCATGGCCCAGTGCCCTGAAAGTCAGCAGTCAGGACTGCAGCAAGGAAAGTGAAGTGGGCGATGGGCTCCCCTAACCCCAACTGGGCCTTTGAGCTCCGAAACCCTTGAACCTGAGAGATCGTCACTAGGTAGGGTTTTGGTTTGGAGCAGAAAAAAATGATGGCTGCTGCATTCGCCATCTGAAATTGGTGTCAATGGATGCTCTACCATCTCTGAAATGAGAATTATGTTCTTGTCATAAATGCAGTGGGCACCCAGCTGATTTTTTTAGGAACTAGGTATTTATAAAGAAGCAAGACTGATCACCAGACATGTAACTAGGAGCCTTGGAGAATCACTAGTTCTAATTATTGGAAATATTATATTTGGGTCCTATAGGATATGATCTGGAGGATCCATGAAGATCTCTTTGGTTACAACAAACAGAAATTTCAGGTCATACTAGTTGGAGCAAAAGGGGGCGCTCATGAAAAGGAAATTGAGTTGTCTCATATAATGAGATAAAGATGAGCATTAGGAACACCTGTAACTAGGCAAGAGCCTGACCATAGGAGCTCTACTTCCCCTCCAATCTCCACTGTGCTCTGAGTATCAGCTCCCTTCCCTCTCCGCAAGGTGAGTGTCCTCAGCAGGCCCTGGGACTCATACGTCCTGGCTTCCACCACCAAAGAGCAATGGGCTGTTTTCCATGTGCATTTCAAAACATTCCTGGAGAAAAAAAACCCACTTGGCCAGGCTTGGGACAGGCCATCCCTGGCCCAGACAATCAAGGCCAAGCACGAAGGCCTTATTCACAAGGGGAGAGCCACTCCTAGGGAAAGGTATGGGGTCTGGGCTGATCACACCAGACGGTCTCAGCCCCTAGGCCTGACCTTTATGTGCTAAAGCAGAGACTGGCAAACCACAGCTGAATCTGGTTGACTGCCTGTTTTTGTAAATGAAATTTTACTGGCACACAGCCACACCCAGCTGCCTTCCTACAATGGCAGAGTTGAGTAGCCATTACAGAAACCCTATGGCCAGCAAAGCCTAAACATTTACTATCTGACCCTTCAGAGGAAGTTTGCTGACTGTGTGCTAAAGGGTAAGACATTTTAGGAGAGAGCCCAACAGTGGTCCCCAGGTCTGGAACCAGCTCATAAGGAAATAGCCATCCTCCTGTCTCAGGATTCATGCTGTTTAGATGCATTCTATTAAGTAATAAAATGGAAATGTTGTGACTTGGGGTTGAATTTTGTGGACGTGGAGCCAGTGCTGTGATTTTCTTGTGTATTCTGGATCTTTGGATCTTCAGGGAGGTGAGATGTGGGAAAGATTTGGTATTGAAATAACTTAGCTTTTGAGGCTCTCAAGGAAATATACCAGTTCCAGTGATGTCATAAGAAACATGGAGGTTACAGAATGAAATGCATTTACATCTATTTGATGACTTTTTACGGGGGATAATGGGATAGGTTTAAAAGAATAGTAGCAAGTCTGCATCTTTTTTACTGAGCAGAATTCCACCACATAACTTGTGCTACCATGTGCTGGGGGTTACCGTGTGTGACTCTCCCTGGAAGGTCTGTGAGATACTGTGAGGGTACTGGAACAGAGGGGACACTTTTCCTCCTCCTGCATAGAGGAGTTCATCAGGCAGTCATACTGGTAAGCATGGCCAACTTGAAAGCTTTCTTCAGAACCGTCAAGAGGCATTCACTGATCCCTTATGGATGTGAGGTGTGTTGGTAAGGACTGGAGAGTCTGCCCCATGAAAGAGTGGATAGATCTCTCCTGAAACATTATTCAGCTCTGCACCTAAGCACTGCAGGGAAAGCAACAGTCTTGCTTGATCCAGCCTCCAGGTATGAAGTCCACTGGCCTCTCAGAGAGAAAGAACCAGGAGGAAGGGATGGTTGGCTTGAGCCTTTCTCCCCTCTTCTCTCTGTCAGCACCTTACCCCCACTACACAGTTGGCACATGGAGAGTTAGGTGAAATGAACAAACCCATCTCCCAGATCATAGCCCCAAGGTCAGTAAGTTAAAGGTCAAGCAGAAAGTATGGAGTCGCTCTCCTTAAGAGGCTTTCCTTTGAGTAGCTTGGCTGGATTCCCAGACTCTCTCTCTACTGGGCTGTTCTAAGCTCCCTTTGTCTTCTCCTCATGTGGCTGAGGTTAGAGGTTCATATGAGAACTTTCCTGGCCTTTGTGTGTCCTGAGACAGACACCCAGAACCAACTTTGTGTTGGCCTCAGGGTGAAATGGCCTCTATGACTTCATCTTTAGGATCAAAGTTGGTTCATCATGTGCTCCAACCCTTCTGAGCTGCAGAGACTATACTAGAACTTAGTGCATGGGGCTGGAGCTTCAACAGTGATATGATGTTCCCCTGAAATTGTTCTCTGGGCATGTACCTCTCTTGGAGACCTTAAGGGGAGGAAAGACAAAGTAAGGTTGAAATTTGGGTCTTTCTGGGTCCACTGGCCCAATATTATCTCATAATCTCATCTCCGTCCCCACAATACCAACCTAGATCCCTTATCTCGGAGGACAATGCTGTGTCCAAGCCCAGAGTGGAAAAATGCTGAGCCCATCTCACTGTCAACTTTCTAAGCAGGAGGAGGGGAGAGCTGTCCTGGGAAGACTGCTCTAAAGCTGTGCCAGGCACTGCCTTTTGGAAGCTCTAAGATTTTGTCATAAAAAGCAATATGGAAGAGAAGATTTCATTAAGACAAAGCCAAAATATATTCCAAGCTCACTTTCGGGAAAAAAAAAACAAAACAAAACCGTAAGACTCCTTTTGAGAAGCTTTATAGGAGCTTTTCATGTCATTGAGCTCATCTAATCTAGATACCAAATTGCTTTCTGTTCACTCATCATTCTTAGCATTCCTCATGAGGACAAACATAAAACAAAACAAAGCAAAACCAACAGCTAAACATGGCTAGGAAGCCAGTCAAACATGCCACACCACATGAGGCAGCATTCATACCCCCACATACCAGGGAGGATGCACTGACAATCATTGCTCAGTTGTTCCCTTGGAGATACAGATACCAGTGGGCTGGGGGAGATCCCTGAACACCGGTGAGATCTTGACCCCAGCCGGTGCCCAGGCTCTTGACATCTTCACGAGAAGGAATTCAAGGATGAGTCAGAAAATAGTGCAAGTATGGAGATTTATCACAAAGGGAAAAGTACACCCTTTAAAAAGGGAGGTGTGGGTGTACTTCAGAGTTAAGTAAATGGAATTTGGGGCTGCTACCTTTATGGATTTCTTGAATCAAGGGGTGGAATATTCATGAAAGTTCTTGGAAAAAGGTGAAGATCTCTTGGAACTGTGGTGCCATCCATTTTTACACCAAATATGGGTGTTCTCAGAACCATCATGGTGCTGGTGGGTGTGTGGTTAGTATGTTAATGAGCACATAATGAGGTCCTAGGAGAAACCTAGATCAAATCCAGCACCATGTTGGTTCCAGTCATTCTTATCCAGCTTGGTCCACAGCCTGGTTTTTCAGGGTCTTATCAGCCCATGGGCTCTAGTCATGTGAAATTCCTGCCTGAAATGTTTTATTCTCTTGTGACCAACCTATATTATTCCTGTCTCAAAACAATGGCCTCAGAATAACACCTGAGTTATTAGGATAGAATATGACCCACACTGAGGTCTCAGGGTGATCTGCTATGAACACCAGAGTCCTCCTGAATGAGTTAGTGGATGTCGGGACAATTTTAGAGAAGAAAACAGCACAATCTTTTCTTTGCACAGCCTCCCAGCACTGACCACTTATTGTTTCATCACAGGGCCAGGTTGCAGGCGAACCCTCTCATTATTTATATTTCCTCTACAATAAAGAGTGCCAGCAACCTGAGATTCTGTTCATTAACCTAAGCAGGTAAAAGCCAGCAGGCCTGCAGCTGGAAATGGTTTCAGGAAAATGAAGCAGAGATTGCCTTCCTTCAATATCTTATGGTAGGATGATCATCGAGCCTCTATCAGTCCTCAAAACAGGGACAAATGACACCTATTACTTCCCTGATAAAGTTTTGATGTGTGTACTCATGGGTAAAAAGCTAGGTAAATGACTAGGAAGACCATCTTCCAGTCCCCAAATAAAATAAGACTAAATAACAGAGAGGTTCAATCTCCTTCAGGGAGATCGGCAAAAAGGATGGAGTTGTCAAAACGAAGAGGGGCCACTGCTTTTTCTATGGCCATCATTTTAGTGCCTCTGCACCTTCTAAACTTGTATTTGCTCACCACCGAGGTTGAAGTTGGGATAAAAGTGGGGAGGGGGGGGAAGGGGAGGCAAATATTTGCTTGAGTAAGAGATCATTGTTTCCATAGCTGTTTGCTATGTTTTCTTCCTGAGCCAAACACCACACACCTGTCTCCTAAAGAAAGGACAGAGCCTGTTTAACCGGCAGCATAAGCAGGTGTTCTCTCGCTGTTCTAAATGCACTGCTTATTCTTGCAAGCAGAAACATGCTGCTCTAAACAAATGCCATCCAGTTGCTTCTAAATCTGTATGTCTGAAACACCTAGGGGGGCTTGCTATAAATATAAATTCCCAGACTGTACCTCCCAAGATTCTAGTCCAGTTGGTCTGGGCAGGGGCCCAGGAATCTGAATGTTGAGTAGGCACTTCTGCTTCCCTGGGAGTGCTGGGAGCTAGGCATAGCAGTTACTCTGCATTCCCACACCTCACGTTAGCATTTTAGAGTAGAAAAAAAGAACTTGGAGATCATCTAACAGCCTCTTTGTTTTACACAGAAATAACATCGAATCCGAAAGAAAGGACCTGATTTGACCAGTCAGGGCTGAGACTGGAGGAAAATCTCTGGTCCAGGCCGCCTGCCTCTTGCTGAATTGAGAACTTTGAGATATGTTTCTGTAAAGGGCTAGAAGCAAATAACCTTGGGGGCAGGGGAGGCTTAGTAGGAGTCATCTATAGAAAGAAGCTTTTGTTCGGAAAAGATGGCTTTGAAAAAGCAAATGTTAGTGTAAGATGCTATATTAGAGGAAGGGCCCGGGAAAACCCGGCCTGGGGCACAGGGGCACAAGAACCGGGCTTTGTTCGGCCATCTGCAGTCTGCGTCTGAGTGCCCAGGGAAGAGGCAGGAACTCAGATGGCTAATAGCTTTTGAACTCCAAATAAAAGGCAAACAAAGCCATTCTTAAACAAAAGGACTGTAGTCTTGAAACAATTCTTAAAGAGAAAGGCCCCGTTGATGTGTATTCCTCCCAAATGGAACTTAATTAGGCCACACATGCTCATGCACTTTGGAGACACCAGAAAACCCAATCTTTTCTGTATTCCTAGATCCAGGAGGAGCATGGGTAGCTTACAGCTGCCTCAGTAGCACTATATGGATTGTCAGAGATATTAAGTAAATAATTATGGAGTTACCTCTGATAACATGTATGCCCATAACGGAACCACTTCTGGGTACCCTGCGCACACCCTTCACCCCAATTCTTATTGAACCACAGGACCCACAGCAGAGCAGATGTTGCTGAGAACCCTGGCCATGGGCCTGTCAGGCAGGGATGTGCACATTGTGGGTGTGCTTAGTGTGGATAATGGGGATTCCTGGCAAATTTTAGAGCTGGGTAACAGCGAATATAATGATTTCTAAAATTCTGGGTGTTTCGATTTTCATTCCATTAAAACTTGCATCATGAAATGGGGGCCCTCTGAAGAATTCTTAACAAAAAGAAAATAGGAAGAAGCAGGGCCTCCCTGGGCACTTGCCCCACAGTTTGACTGTGGACCAACTGTGACGCATTGAGCTCATCACTTTATTCATTTAGAAATGTCTGCAGTGCACGTATCCATGGGTTTCTAACCACACAGCCCATTAAGCAGAGCTGACAAAATTGAGGCCCTGTGATATCCTCGCAGGTACTGATAGAGCTGGGGCAAAGACCCAGGAGACCTCCCACACAGCATCCTTTCTCCACCAAGACACAGCCTTGATGACCCATCCTCTGTTGACATGAATTTCCAAATTATTAGCTCTTTCCTGAGTAATCAGTGACATCTCATCTTTCCTGGGTTTGCATGGAGACTTCTGGAAGATTTGGGGTCAGTCTTTACAGCAGCTGCATCTTAATGTGATCCCCCCATGAGTCAAGCCTTGTGTGACCCTTCCCCTTGAGTAGAACCTGAGACTTGATTCTAGCCAATGGAGTATGTCAGAGGTGATGGGATGCCCCTCACTAAAGGTAATGTTACATGCAAGGTGGTAGAAAGTGACCCACCTGATTGTGTTATGCTATAGGACAGGGGTCCTCAACCATGGGGCCATGGACTGGTACCAGTTAGGAACCAGGTTGCACAGCAGGAGGTGAGTGGCGGGTGAGCGAGCAAAGCTTCATCTGTATTTACAGCCGCTCCTCATTGTTCATTTACCACCTGAGCTCCACCTCCTGTCAGATTAGCAGCAGCATTAGATGCTCATAGGAGCACAAACCCCATTGGGAACTGCACATGTGAGGAATCTAGGTTGTCTGCTCCTTATGAGAATATAATGCCTGATGATCTGTCTCTGTCTCCCATCACCCCTAGACGGGACTATCTAGTTGCAGGAAAACAAGCTTAAGGCTCCCACTGATTCTACATTATGGTGAGTTGCAGAATTATTTCATTATATATTACAATGTAATAATAATAGAACATGCACAATAAATGTCATGTGCTTGAATCATCCTGAGACTGCCCCTCACCCCACCCCTGGTCCATGGAAAAATTGTCTTCCATGAAACCAGTCCCTGGTTGCTGCTGTAGGAGACGCTCTCACAGCTGACTGGAGTGAGATTACTTGAAGACATAAGCTGCCATCCTGCAAGAACATCACATGGCAAGGAACTGCAGACAGCCTTTAGGTGCTGAGAGCAGCTGCAGCTACAGCCAGCTAGAAAACAGGACTCAGTGTAGAGCCACAAGGGACTGAATTCTGCCAACAACCACACGAGCTTGGAAGAGGAACACAGCTTGGCTGATACCTGACCACAGCCTTGGAAGAACCTGAGGTCTCAACTAAGCCATGCCCAGTCTCCTGACCCACAGAAGTCGGGAGAGGATAAAGGCACAGTCGATTCTCATTATACACCGTAGTTATGTTCTGTGAAGTCACCATGAACACCGAATTAGCAAATACCATTGCTGCTATGGGGAATGCAGGGTTAGGCTCCTATGAGTCTCTGGTCACAACAATTTTTGGTCACCCGATCAATACGTAACCTTGTTTTATGTGTGTTTCTATTGACAGGCACCTGATTTAATATATATTGTTGATTCATAACATTGAACAACTCACGGCCAACAACGCCACAACTCATGCCTGCGTGAAACTTGTCTAACACACAGATTTCCTCCAGGAAGCACATCACAGCCTTCTCACGCTTGGGAACATCAGACGGCTCTTCCGTGCTGTTCTTGGGACCATTTTAAACAGTGAAATCACCATCAAAAACACAAATCAGTGACGAACCATGGCACTAAATAGACTGTGAAAAGGACAATTGTTTACAGCGTGCCAGCTGGAGCAAGAGGGCAGAGCATTGCTTTGTTCAACTCAGTGGGATGTGCACCTTTGGTGACTCAAATGTTTCAAAGCTCTGTGCACATCCACCAATGAGCACAAAAGCACCTCGGGTATCCATTTTGGGGTTACTAATCAATTTCAGCAGTGGGAGAATTCACAAATACGGAATCTGTAAATGATGAGGATAGGCTGTTTTGTTGTTTTCAGCTGCTGAGTTTGTGATCACTTGTTAGGCAGCCATCGCCAACTAACTCAGTCCCTCACTGCCATCATTCTGCCTGCTGGCAAACCCCAGTCAAGCTCCCTCTCAGAAATAAAATTCTGTTTCCAATGAACATGCTGTTTCATACTCTGACTTTCTTTGCCTTCAGTCTTCCCTTGAACGTGACTCCTGTTCTACGTGTACGAGGACGTTAAACAAATACTGTTCTTCTGACACAACCTTTCTGTTATTTGAGTGTTTTATAGTACATTCCTAGAACTATGTACTAGAAAAGCACAAGGAGGTGGAAGGCTTTGCTGCATTTCATAAATATATGGTCTCTGTAGCAGACACAACTCATTCCCTCAGCCTGGCTTAAACATGAGGTCAAATCTCCTTCATTCCTTGGTTTAAACCGTCACGTGGTTTAAGCCTATTTCGTATCCCACAAGATCATTTTTCTTGCTTTTACAAGAATCCCACTTCCTTTCCTGATGGATCAAAGAATTCCAGAGCTCACTCACCATGACTCACTTATACCCCAGCCAAGTTCACAGGGTCGAGAGAAAACCAGGAAAGTCGCTCTGTCCTCTGGCCAGCCCAGGCCTTGGCTGCATTGCTGTGGTCGTTGCCCTGCTGCACGATTTCTCAACCCCAGGGTCACCGGCCACCAGCTCCTTTCCTTTGCTCTCTTCTATACCATTACGAAAAGTTGGATGAGTACCTCCATGTGACTGAAGCAGGGACTGTCCCTTCTCGCATCCGTCCCTCAGTGCAGGCACCCTCACCCTTCGGACACAACCCTGAATATCATACCAGCCAGATGTGTCCCACATTAGTTGGCAGAATTGAAGCTGAGAGACCCCAGATCCTGCACCGTACAGCCTGGGCTTAGCGCCGTCTCCAGTAACTGAGCTGAGTAGGTTGACACCTGTGCATAAAGCCAACGCTTCTCCCAAGGCTTGCACAGATTTAGTGGGCAGGTTGCTAGCACCTTCTACCCTCTGTTGAACATTGTCTCAGAGACCACCATCTAACCCTCCACATTAGTGCACCCCTCACCCTCTAAGTGTGGAATCTGCCCCTCCCTCAATCAGTCCTCAAAACTAGCCTGCCCTCAAGATAGGGGGACAAAACCCCTCCCAGTTGCATATACAGATCCTCCTCCTTTACAATGGGGTTATGTCCTAATAAACCCATTGTAAGTTGAGAATATCATAAGTTGAAAATGCACTCAATACACCTCACCTACCCAACATTATAGCTTAGCCTAGCCTAGTTTAAACATGCCTTAGCCAACAGTTAGGCAAAATCATCTCACACAAAGCTTATCTTATAATAAAGTGTTGAATATCTCATGTAGTTTATTGACTTCTGTACTAAAAGTCAAAAACAGAACAGTTGTATGGGTAGCACTGCAAAGTTGAAAAATCACAAATCAAACCATGGTAAGTTGGGACCCTCTGTGTTAAAAAATACTATCACAAAAGAGCTCAGAGTGGGACACAAACATTCTTATGCTGAACTGCACCACTGCAGCACAGGACTTAGATAAATGAAGAGAAAGAACAACACTACGTTTATGACACAGGGAGAAAAATCTGGTTGTCCACACACAATTAGCAATGTTTCCCCATCCCAGGGGCTCAGAGTGACTTGCCTATTTCCCCATGTTGCTAGGTTAATAATCATCATCTGCTTCAATGCAGCAAAATAGGAGAAGCAAAATAGGAGGAGAATTAATGAACCATTTCACAGCAAGCACTCACTGCGTCTCAGTGAGTAGCCTCAAAAATAAATTACACAGACCTGCTATATGCTTGCAGAATGGAGAGAAGAGCTAACAAAGCCATACTTTTCCCTTCTTTTAAGCCTCTGCACAAAATATATAGTTTTCCACTTTGGTTGATTCCCCTACGGTTTTGTATTGGTGGTGATTGATTTTCTTCTTTCATCATTATCAATTGATGCTGTGTTCTCAGATCACAGAACATTAGAGATATTACAATCTCATTTATAGAAAGCTATAAAAAGTTAAATTTGGAGAATGAGGGACAATACATAAAAAGCATTCTGAAGCATACTAGCACTTTGGCCTATAAAATGACGATAATTGTAATAATTTATCACATAATTCTGCTTAAGATTTAATTATGTTGTGACTTTGAGATTTCTTCTTTCAGAATTTATAACTGCAATGAATCTCAAAACAGTAAAGGAGTTGGAGACGAGCAAAGCAGAAGAAAATCCTTGATGTAAAAAAGATACAAGCACAGGATTCTTCAAAGAAAAAAGAAGAATGAGACAAATATATGTGCCAATGATTACTCTCAACTCAGCCGTTAGCTCATTTGCATTACTTTAATATATATCACCTGCTCATAATATTCCACTTGGCTTCAAAATTCTTCCTCCCTCCATGGCAGAAGTGATTGGACATTATTCTCATGTGACTTCTTTATCCTAGGTTTCTCCTTAACAGCTACATTCCAAACTAATATTAAGAACCGTCACATGATACCATTTACAAATCATCGGAAGCATGCATGGAATTCAAAAGGGATAAAGTCGCATTCTCCAAAATATTTTATGGCATTCTTATTTGTGCTTCACCTATTCTGAAAAGTGTTTGAGGCTTCTCACTACTATATATGTATTAAAATGGAATTTTTAAAAGTAAGAGAAGAAAACTGTGGGAACAATGGAAAACAAGGATAGGAAAAGTAAGATGAGGTCAGTGCACCTGTATTATTCAACTAGTACTGCAAAAGTGCTGCATAGTGGACAATGACAAAATCTCCGTGGCTGACAACTGCAGCATTCCCTTTGCACTCATAAGCCTGTGAGTCAGCTGGGGGCCTCTCTCACTGCAGACCCTGCTGACTCTGCTCCAAGAGTCTCTCACCCTCCTAGGACCAGAGAGGCCAGCTGGGGCATGTTCTTTTCATAGTGAAGGCAGAGCACGTGCTGGCAAATGGAAATTCATGATGCTTCCTAAGGCCTAGGCTCAGACCTGGCAACTATCAGTTCCACTTTCCTCATCTTATGTACGTAGAAACTCTAAAGCAAATCTGCACAAGGAATGGGATTCTGGGAAATGTAGTTCCCAGCCTTAGATGCCTATAGTGATGGTGGTAAAGGTGAGGGTGATGGTGTGATGGTGATGGGTAGTAGCGGTGATGATGGTGGTTATGGTGGTAACAGTGGTGGTAATGATGGTGATGATGGTGACAGTGGTAGTGACAGTGGTGGTTATGGTGGTGATGGTGGTGATGCTGTTGGTGGTGATGGTGGTGGTGGGTGATAATGGTGGTTATGGTGGTGGCAGCGGTGGGTGGTGATGGTGGTGACAGTGATAGTGACAGTGGTGGTTTTGGTGGTGATGGTGGTAGTGGTGATTATGTTGGTGGTGAAGGTGAATGGTGGTGGTAATGGTAGTGATGTGATGGTGATGGTGGTGGTGGTGGTGGTTATGGTGGTGATGGTGGTGGTAATGGTGATGATGGTGCTGGTAGCAGTGATATGATGGTGGTGGAGGTGCAGTGGTGGTGGTAACAAACTGAAAATAGATAATCAAGCACAGTAGGAAAATGTTCAGTCCCTGAGCACCTTTCTAGACATAAGCTTGAAAGAACTTCTGTACTTTCTAGAATTCAATTCAAAGGGAAACATGATCACAGAGGCTGTAAGATTCACTTAGGGATGGGTCATTTATAATTCATTGTGGAGCAGGTGCTTTTTGTGTGAAGTTTTATCTTCATCAATTTCAATCATTTCTGTTTTTTATCTGATGATTCCACTGTTTTCTCTGTTTTCTTTTTCTGTGACCCTTATGTCTCACCATATCTCTCATTTTTTCATCTTTTTATGTTTGGGAAAAATTTTCCTGACTCTACCTTTATTTTTTAGTCTCATATAGTTGTTCTTTTCCATTTCTTTCTTTTTCAGAATATTTTGTTCTTGGTTTATGTACTAAAAATTTTACATCTATTAATTGGAATATTATTCTTAGATATTTTCTGTATCCCAAACTACCATATTTTTTCTGTTTATATTTTTTTCTGTTTCTTTGTCCAAGTCTTTCTTGTTTGAGCTAGAAATCAAAAGGTATCTGAGACAAATGTCAATCAATTTAGAGGTTTATTTTGCCAAAGTTGAGGATGCACCCAGGAAAAAAAAACACAAGTTACACTAGGATCTGTGGCCTGTGCTTTATCTGAAGAGAGTTTCATGAACGACAATATTTAAAGGCAAAAGAGCAGACAGGAGTGAAAGAAGGAAAGAAAAAAAAAGGAGGGCAGGCAATGAGGCAAGCAGTTACATTCTTGTGAGGCTCTGATTAGTGCTCACTGCATCGACATTTTACATAAAAAGAGAGGAGTAGGGGGAAAAGTCAATAATGTATTCCTCTCAAGCTCAGTAAATCTACATTTTACATAAGATAAAATTAGCATGTGAAATTACAGCTCTCTGGGAACAAAGAAAGGCAGGTTTTGTTTGTTTGTTTGTTTCTGTTGTGTGTGTTTTGTTTTGTTTTGTGTGAATCAGTTCACAGGCTGAACTTTTTGCCTCTGGCATAGTGACTTTGGGGACTTAAGATTTTATTTTTCTTGCACGGAGTTTAGGTCTCCTCCTCTGCCTGGTGATTCTTGGTCTTCTGTTTGGGATTGAGAAAACAGGATGGGTATGTGGTGTTGGTTCTCTCTGTGGCTCAGTCTCTATGGTATGGCAGGGTGTGTTCAATTATTTTAGAAAATAGGCTACAGTGGTTTCTCTTGGAACATCTACAGACCACCTCTTCTATGGATCAAGGAGTATATATTCTTTGTGAACTTGTGACTTATCAGGACTTTAATAACCCACCTGCATAACCAGTTAACATATTCTAGGAAGTCGCTTTGCCACATATTTCATTAGCCAACACATTTCCCTCTAACTAGCAGTGTCTGCATTTTCCATTAAATAATCCATGACTTCTCATACTATTTGCCTTTGCCAACTTCATCATATATTCAAACTCCTTCTCTAATAATAGGGCTATATGAACTAAAAATCAACACAGCTTTACAGCATTTTTAATATTTGGAAAAGTCACTTCCCCTCATAATACTTTCTTTCAAAACATGTAAAATTTATTCTCAACACTTTCTTCTTCCACACGAACTTTGGATTTATTTTACCAAGTCTCCCCAAAAATAGTATAGAGACTTTGTTTGGAATTATTTTAATTATGTAAGTTGGGAAATTTAATCATACAAAATAGTCTTATCATTCAAGACATGTTATGTAAATATTGGTATTACTTATTTTTTTGGTGTGTAATAATAATAGTATCTATAATTATTACTTTTATGCTTTCCAAGTGGTTACAGACATTATAAAGACCTGATTTTTTATATATTACTTTCAGAATCAGCCACTGAATTCTATCAACAATCCATATATTATTTTGATTGACAATCTGGGGTGTTTATATACAATCATACTGGCTGCAAATAGTAATACTTCTATCTTCTTCATATCAAATGTATATTACTTGTTTTTGTCATCTGTCCAGAGCCTGCAAAGTAACATTGTAATGTGTTGATAGGAATGAGAAATGAAGACCTTCACTAGGTTTATTTTTCTACAGTTTCTCTATTCCTTGAGTACACTGGGCAGAGGTATTTATTGTCTTTGCAAATAAATCATTTTTTGTTTCACTTATTAATCCTATCACCTTATAATTTGTTAATTTCTGATTTCATCTATATTATGTTCTAATTCCCTGCATTGAATGATAACTTACATATTTATTTTCTTCTTAATTTGGAAATGAAAGAATTTAGGGTTAATAATTGGCCTCTCCAGATACCTTGGAAAGCCTTAGTTATGTAGTATCTTCCTTTTTAATAATTTTCCAAATAATCTGAAATAATATTTGATATCCTATTAGTTATCTGGGAAGGCTTTTATTTTATTTGTTATATCTTAACTAATTGGGTTATCCTTTCTAAATGTTTGTTATAAATCTTGAATTTTAGAAAATTATGTTGGTGAATAACAAGTGTTGCTTTGAGGATTTTATAGAGCCAAATATATGCAACTTTTGTAAATGTTCCATGGACATTCAAAAATTAGTAGTCCTATTAGTATGAGCTTTATCTTCTCTAAGTCTAATATTATCATTGTGATAGGCTGAACAGTGGCCCCTCAAGATATACAGGCCCTAATCCCTCAAACCTTTGGATATTACTTTATAGGACAAGACTTTGCAGATGTGATTAACAGTCTTGAGATGGGGAGATTATCCTAAATCAACTTAAAGGAAAAAAAACCTGAGGCAAAATTAATAAAGTAGAGAGTTTATTTGGGCCAAATTTGAGGACTGCAACCCAGGAGCATAGATCCAAATTGCCCTGAATCTACATTCTAATTAATAGCAGTTACAAGTGGGATTTTAAAGAAAAGAAGAAGAGGCAGTTCCTAAGCTGTTTACCAAGAATTTACATTAAAATGACATAGTCTATTGAATGGCTATACATTGTCCTTTGTATCACTAATTCCAGGAACAGGATACATGGGTGAGACAGCTGGTCTGAAATGCTTTTAAACAATTGCCCCCAGCATAGGTGTGGAAGGGCGGGGTGAGAATGAAGCCCTGTGCTCAAGTCTCTGAGCCTGGTAAGTTCTGCCCACATCGTTCAGACTGCTCTCAGCTATTTTTCTTTTCTCACCTGGATTATCCAGGTATGCCCTAAATGCAAATCACAAGTATCCTTACAAGAGGGAGGCAGAGAGAGATTTGATACAGAAGAAGAAGGCCTTGTGACCACTGAAGCTGGATGCTATGTCGCTGGCTTTGAAGGTGGAGGGAGGGGCCAGGGGCCAGGGAATGTAAGGAATGCAGCTCCAAGCTAGAAAAGGCAAGAAAGGGCAAGAAAACAGGTCCTCCCCAGAGCTTCTGGAGGCGGTGAGGCCCTACTGACATCTCCATTTCAGCCCAGTGAAACTGATTACAGCCTTCTGACCTGCACAACTGTGAGGCAGTCAATATGGGTTGTTTTAAACCATCACATTTGTGGCAATTTGTTATGGCAGCCATTTGCAACTAATTCTCTTTTCATTGTTTCCCGATCTACCATAGAGTAGTGGTATTGATAAACTCTCCCTAATAGTTGTGTTTTGATCATTTCTTCTTGACTTTTAAAATATGAATATACAATGCCAGTACTGTGTTTCTCAGCAGATGAAGGCTGGGGACCATTTTTACTGCTAATGCCTTTCATAACACAACATGACTTTTATTGCCACTTTAAGGCTCGAGTTGATGCCTACATTTTCTTGATACTGAAATAATTGTTTTCTCTGTCACGTGAACTTTCCTATCTTTCCCCAGTCTTTTATTTTAAATTGTAAAAGAGCTCTCCTTAATATTTATTTCTTCTATCATATTGTTCTATTTTTGCTTCCTATTATAAGACTTTGCTTTGACATAGCAGAATTTAAACTGCCAACATTTATCATCCTAATTAAAATGCTTGACCCTTATGCCTCTCATCTTGCTTTGTTAGGCTTTCCATTTTACACTTTACTGTAGCTTTCTTTTATATTCATGTTATTCGTACGATGGTATTTTTAAAAATTATACCAATGAATACTTTTAATTTTTAAAATGTCTATTTAAATGTGTTCTCTAATTATCTAAGTCAAGAATAAAGCAATTATTTTGACTCCTTTTGACATAAGATTTAAAATTTATTACACTTTATCTCTTCCTATGCACTTGGTTATTTCCTAGTCTTTGTTAATTTACTTTCACATTATAAACCTAGATCGACATATATTATCATCACTATTTTTAATAAAGTAAAAATTATTTAAGATTTTTTTCCTCTTTATAGGCCATTTTAATGTAACTAATTTATTCATCCAATAAATATTTATTGAGGACCTATACTATGAGCCAGATGCTAAGCTAAGAAGTGGCCGAGCCTTAGTGATCGAGACCACACCGCCTCTGCCTAGGCCTCATGGGCTGTGGTGCTGTGTGGTCTCTGTGTTTGATCCATTTCAGTTCTCACCTATCCTGTGTTCAGGCCACCCTGAACTGGGCTTGGTTCTTTAGAATCACTGTATCTACCATGTTACCAAGCCACCATGCCCTAAAGCCACCATGCCACTATGCCCCTATACCACCATGCTACCCCATTACCACACATCACAATGCCACCATGCCACCCATGCCATCATGTCACCATGCTATATCATGCCATCATTCCACCATGACATCATACCACCATGTTGCAATGTCCCCATGTCACCACCTCACCACATCGTCATGCCACGACATCATCATGCCATATCACCATGTCACACATCATCATGCCATATCACCATGTCACACATCATCATGCCACCATATCACCACATCATTATGCCACCATGCCACAATACCACCATGTCACCATGTCACAACATCACCATGACACCATATCACCCACATCATGCCACAATACCGTCATGTCGCATCCCCATATCACCATGCCACCATATCACATCATTATGCCACCATGTCACGATACCACCATGTCACCATGTCACCATGCCACATCACCATGCCACCATATCACATCATCATGCCACAATGCCATCATGTCACATCACCATATCACCATGCCAGATCACCATGCCACCACCTCGTCATATCATGACGCCATGTTACTTACTGTACCACTGTGTCATGATGCACCCTGTCATACTCAACTGTGTTATCAAGTTACCACACCACCATCTCACCCTGTCACCATACCACCATGCACCATGCCCCTATGTTACCTGTCCCCTGGTAGGTGTTTGCCTGTTGATTTCCCTCTTGTCCCTTGGACTGTGGGCTTCACAAGGGCATGGACCTTTCTGGTTTTGTTCAAAATTTTGCTTCCTAGCACAATGCCTTGGCACCTTGCAACCATTCGATAAATGTTTATTAACGAAAGGGGTGAAAAAGTAAGGTGCTCTTTTTTGGTAATTAATTCTTTATATTGACTGCTTTTTTGTTGGCTAGAATATCTCTTGACTAATGATAAAAGAGAATGTGAACGGTCATTTTCTAATCCCCAATGTAACCGAGGATGACCTTGTGTTGTAAGAGTGTGGCTGGGTATGATAGTCTTTGTGCCTAATTTTCACTCAATTTTTACCTCTTAGAAGTGTATGAATTCGGGGGCATCGTCCCCTGGCTTTTGCAGAAGAAATGTCTGATGTCAGATTAATTTTTGTTTGTTTTTAAATAATCTGCCCTCCTTTCTCTTTTGTCTGAATATATGTGAATTTTTATCTTTTTCCTTTAAAAAATCCCATGTAGTGTGTTGGTCTTTCCTGGTATATGGTGAGTGTTCTCCCCCCTGTGGATTCAATGTTTGTTCTATCCAGAGAAGTTTTCATGAATTACAATCTCCCTTGAACTGCCTTGTCCACATGCAGGTGGCCAAGTGAACTTCCGCCACCCACCACCATGTTGAGAACTAGAGCTCAAAGATAGAGAGGAGGAATAGAGGTAGATGAAAGTAGGAACACCACTGATGGCTTCAAAGATAGTCCTTGTGCAGTGAGAGGGTGTCTCTCTCTCTGTTTTCTGATTAATGTGGACTCAAACAAGGATCACCCAGGGGGTCAAAGTCTTTTCCTCCCTTCTCTAGGACCTGCTACGCTGATCTCATGGAGTGGACTCGGGGGAGTTCCCTGTGTTCCTCAATTAAACCCAAGCTCCGCTAAAATATACAAATAGTCATCCTAAACTCTAGGTCCAACATTGGCCCTAATTTTCCAAGCTGTTAAATGTTTTTATTTTCAGGATTTTTTTTTTTTTTTGAGACGGAGTTTTGCTCTTGTCGCCCAGGCTGGAGTGCAGTGGCATGATTTCACCCCCTGCTCACTGCAACCTCTGCCTCCTGGGTTCAAGCGATTCTCCTGCCTCAGCCTCCCACGTAGCTGGGATTACAGGTGGCCACCACCATCCCCAGTTAATTTTTGTATTTTTCGGAAGAGATGGGTTTCACCATATTGTCCAGGCTGGTCTTGAACTCCTGACCTCAGGTGATCCCCCCACCTCAGCCTCTTAAAGCGCTGGGATTACAGGCATGAGCCACCATGCCCGGCCTGTTTTCGGGATATTTTAATGGAAAGTAATAGAGTATGAATCCGGCCTGCTCAGGTAGCTCTAGGTCAGCCATGAAATCTGCGTCCTGATAAGGAGCCTGGAGAGGCTTCCTCAAATTCCCAGGCCATGGCATTGCCAGTGCAACACTTGCATCTCCTGACTTAGCCCAGCACTGCCAAGCAGACCTCACAGGTGTCATTCTGCCACCTTCGTGCTTCCTCCATCCTGGCGTCCCTGTCTGTTTACATGGGTGTTTTTCTTGGCCCAGGCCAGTGTCTTTTTATCTCACGGCCTCTATGGTCCAGTTAGTTAGGAGAGAGTTTTGAGCAGGTGCAATTAGTGTGGAGTCTCTGGGGCCTGCACTCACACACGCGGGATCCTGACAAGCCCTGAGTCCTGGAACAGCCGCACCCTGCAGCAGCACCCGTGGAGCAGCCTTTAGGCCCCGATGCTCCTTTCAAACAATCAGAAGCTTCTGTGGGTCAGAGCCGTCCATAGGGCCTTTGAGAGCCTGGGGAGGTAGAAGGGACAGTGAGGCATCCATAGCAGTGTCTGCAGGGAAAGGGGGGTTTACCTGTCCCCTGGCACAGCAAGATGTGTAGCCCACGCTTTGACTATAGGATGCTCTTATGTGTCCACACTTCATAAAGCACTGGGCAGCTCTGTGTTGTTGCCCAGAAGGAAATGAAAACCCCCCACTTCCACTAGGGGTCTGTGAGTTGATTTGAAATGCAAGTATGAATTCTCTGCGTCGCTGCATGTAGGCAGCAGGACAGCCAGCAGCAAGCTGCAGACATCCCACCATCCTGTCTGCAGCAGGAAGCCCCACACGCAGCCTGACAGTCAGGCCAAGCCAATTTGGCCATTCACCAGCACTGCAAGCTCAGGCAGGTTGCTTAACCTGTCTCAGTTCCTGCTTCTGAAAAGTAAAGCTAATGGGGTCTATGCCATGAGATTACTGGAAGATTAAGTAAAATAACAAGCATCAGGCAGCTGACACAGAAAGTGTGCCTGAGAGGTGGATGAAGGGCTCCCTAGCCCCTCTCTTTGTCTTCTGGGCTGAGCCCCTCCTGATCTCCACAGGGCAAAGGCTGGCTGATTTTCAGTAGTTTAAGCTGGTGTAGCAGGAGCTAAACTCTGCATTTTTAGACCGTTTGAACAGGAAACCTGAGATGAGGGAGCATTTGAATTGGCTCATGTAAAAAACAATATTTGCTGGAGGTTAGCTGCTGCATTATGAATTTTTAACCTCCCGTAAATCAAACTGTAAAAATGGACAAAGGCTGAGTTTCCTGTGCCAGGACCAAAATAGACACTGCCTGCGTCTCCTAGACAATTCCGATTATGTTTCCACAACCAAATCATGCTGAGATGAATAGCTGGAATATTTATATTTAGGTCCTAATGTACAATGTAAAATAAATGAAAACAGTCTATCTTCTTGGCACTGAAATTGTGCCACCATATCCATTTACAAAGACGATAACTCAAAGACCAGGCTGTGCAAAGAGCATCATGTGCCTCGGGCAGGATTTTGCTTCTCTGCTCCCATTGCTTTTCCTTATAACTGTCGTCACCAGATACCCAATACTAAATGATTAATAGAAAATCCCCAGCGGGATCAGTCCACAGCAAGGTTTAAAGTGAATCCTTTTGTGAATGCTTTATACTGAGAAATACAAACGCTTTAAAAGATCCAGGAGATGGAATCTTGTAACTGCAGAGGACAGTATTTTAACTAAAGAAAGCTTTTATTAATTTGACAAACATATCTTTCTCTGGCAACTCCTATGAGCTACAAACTTAGATGAATATCACAACAACTAAGAGATTTTTCTTCTTTTAATTTAGTGGTAAAGGGAGATATTAAAGCACCTGATTTACTATGAGGCAGAAAGAAACATGAGCTCAAGAGCGTTACAAGCAAATGTTACAGACTTCTAGAAGGAACGACCGCACCAAAAAAGTGAAGTTGGAGCTGAACTTTAAAGGATGATAAAGGTTTCAGTATGGAAAATAGAGTTCCAGAGGCCAAGAGAAATGTGGCTACACTGAGGTGAAACTAGCAATAGGGTGTGGAGTGAAAGTATGCGATGCAAAAAATAAATTGAAAGCAAGTATGGGCCAGGCACGGTGGCTCATGCCTATAATCCCAGCACACTGGGAGACCGATGTGGGAGGATCACTTGAGGCCAGAAGTTCGAGACCAGCCTGACCCACATGGCAAAGCCCTGTCTCTACTAAAAACACAAAAATTAGCCAGGAATGGTGGCACACACCTGTAGTCCCAGGTACTTGGGAGGCCGAGGCAGAAGGATCGCTTGAACGCGGGAGGCGGAGGTTGCAGTGAGCCTAGATCATACCACTGTATTCCAGCCTGGGTGACAGAGCAAGACTCTGTCTCCAAAAAAAACAAAGCAAAGTATGAAGCAATTTGGAATAAGGAAGATAGCACCATATAGGAGACTGGAGGTTTTTATTTTTTTATTTTTATTTATTTATTTATTTTTTGAGACAGAGTCTAGCTCTGTCACTCAGGCTGGAGTGCAGCGGCGCAATCTCGGCTCACTGCAAGCTCCACCTCCTGGGTTCACACCATTCTCCTGCTTCAGCCTCTCCGAGTAGCTGGGACTACAGGCGCTCGCCACCACGCCCGGCTAATTTTTTTTTTTGTATTTTTAGTAGAGACGGGGTTTCACCATGGTCTCGAACTCCTGACCTCGTGATCTGCCCGCCTCGGCCTCCCAAAGTGCTGGGATTACAAGCGTGAGCCACCGTGCCCAGCCGAGACTGGAGGTTTTTAAAGGCTTCTAACAAAAGGGCTGATATGATATCAGCAGTGTGAATGAATCCATTCATTCACTTAACAAATATTTACCGAGCTCCTCAGTGAGGGAGGAAGTGGTAGGTAACAAAACCAATAGGCTCCTGTCCCCGTGGACCCACAGTTTCGTGGGGTGACAAGCATTAACAAACCTGTAAGTAAATGTATTAGGTTGACGCAAAAGTAATTGTCATTTCTGCATTACTTATAATGCAATTACTTTTGCATCAACCTAATATAATTACAGGCAGAAGAGAGAACTAGGTAAGAAGGGTGCTTAAGGGGGTGTCCTAGGATAGCAGGGAGCTCTGACTAATACCAGGGGTTGGAGAGAGGAGAGAAGGCATTGCTGAAGATCTGGCATCCACACTGGGTCCTGGGGGGTCAATGGAGTTGGAAAGCAGGGCACTGCTGGGGCCAGGGATGCAGCAGAGATCGGGAGCATTCCAAGTGCAGGACTAGGAACAAAGGCCTTTTGGTAAATGAAGAGATAGGCATTTTCAAGAAAACAAAAGAGAAGAGAGTGGCATAAGATAACTGCAGGGCGATGGGACATCTGCAGGGCCTGGCAAGGCACATTCGGGATTTTATTTTTATTTATTTATTTATTTATTTATTTATTTATTTGAGATGGAATCTCGCTCTGTCACCCAGGCTGGAGTGCAGTGGTGCAATCTTGACTCACTGCAACCTCCACCTCCCAGGTTCAAGTGATTCTCCTGCCTCAGCCTCCCGAGTAGCTGGGACTACAGGCACCTGCCACCACACCCAGCTAATTTTTTGTATTTTTAGTAGAGATGGGGTTTCACCATGTTAACCAGGATGGTCTCGATCTCCTGAACTTGTGATCTACCTGCCTCAGCCTCCCAAAGTGCTAGGATTACAGAAATGAGCCACCATGCCCAGACGAATTTTTGTATTTTTAGTAGAGATGGGGTTTCACCATCTTGGCCAGGCTGGTCTTGAACTCCTGACCTTATGATCCACACACCTTGGCCTCCCAAAGTGCTGGGATTACAGGCGTGAGCCACTGCACCCGGCCACATTCAGGATTTTAATCAGGAAGTGCAAGGGGAAGCCACTGTCTGGCGTGATAAGATCTAGCTGGTTGAGTAATGTTCCTCTGGCTGCTGTGTGGAAGGTGGCTCTGAGAGCAGTGAGTTTGAAAGACGTTGTGGTGATCCTGAGGACTATCCTCTGATTTTTTTATCTTGCCCGAATTTCTGTCTCAAGGGTCTGGGGAGTCATGTTCTACAAATCATAAATTCTCATCAGATGGGTTTAATTTAACCCTATATAGGATGACTTACTTTCCAACCTGACTCTGGCATAACATTACGAGACAAGGAAGAAAATCAAAATATTTTACCCCAAAACACGTTTCTTTGCCATATCTTGAAATGGCCCTGCAAAGCTGTCCTTTTGGGGGAAAATTTGCATCTATAAAGAATCACTATTAACATAGCTAGTTCTTTTTCTTCAAGACCCTCCCAATCCTAAAGAGATTAACTAAAAGTCTAGCACCTTCTAAAGATCTGAATAGGAAACATTTGTCATCTGTTATCTCTAAAGGACAGCCACCTTAAGACTTCAAAAGAACCTTGGTCTTCACAATGTTTTATCTTAACCTGAACATTTCCTTTCTGTGATCCCAGGTCTTTAGATAAACTCAACCAATTGTCAACCAGAAAATGTTTAAATTCACCTATAGCCTGGAAGCCCCTGCTTTGAGTTGTTCCGCCTTTCTGGATCAAACCAATGTATTTCTTTAATGTATTTGATTGATGTCTCATGCCTCCCTAAAATGTATAAAACCAAGCTGTGCCCTGACCACCTTGGGCACATGTTCTCAGGACCTCCTGAGGGCTGTGTCGGGGGCCATGGTCACTCATATTTGGCTCAGAATAAATCTCTTCAAATATTTTACAGAGTTTGACTCTTTTCATTGACAATGTGAAGGAGATATGTGGTGGTTTGCACAGAGCAGTCCTGGTGAACCAGGAGGCAAGAGGGCAATTTAAGACCTTCTTCAAAGGTACAGCAGACAGCTCTTGCTGATGGGTTGAGGGTTGGGAGCAGTAGAGGAGAGAAAAGTCAAGAGGACTCCATGTTCTGACTTGAGCTACTGAGCAGAAGGTGGTAGTTTCCCAGAGATGGAAAAGCCTAAAGTAATGTTAATGTGTAGGCTGCAGGTGAGAGGTCAAGAAATCAGCTTGAGATTTGGAAACATTGAATGCCTATGAGACATCCAATGTAGAGGTCAAGTGGGCCATTCACAATATGAGTTGGAAGCTCAGAAAAATGAAAACAACCACAGATCATCTGGGAGGAGGGCAGAATAGAGGCAACAGCTAGAAAGGGCAGTTTCCATCTCGGCTTCCTGTGCCTGGGATCTGCCCCAGCTGAGCTTTCAGGGAAGTCTCTGGTGGTCACCTGCCTACCTTATCACAAAGCTCTCCAAAACACATCAACCTTAATTTCAGGTTCAGATTCGCCCAAGAAGAAAAACAGTAGGCTTTTGTCTTATATCCTTTTGCAATCACTTACCCTTCTCCAAATCTTGGCCCCAAGCAATCATGAGTTTACTTCCTGTTGTGATAGCTTAGCTTTGCCTGTTCTCCTCCCGGGTTCTTTGGATGTGCCTATAGTAATCTCCAACAGGTTTCTTTGATATTATGACAAGTTCTAGACACATCCTGCATTTTCCTTGACTGCAGAATCTGTATTAACTCTTCTCAAGAGCCCTGGTTCCTTTTTGTGGGAAATGATATTTAGAGACCACAGTCCGGGTTCAAAGGGTGCTAATTAATAGTGATTCATTGTAACTAGGCCTTTTGTAAAGCTAGGAAATTTCCAACTGGGCGTGTTGGCTCATGCCTGTAATCCTAGCACTTTGGGAGGCTGAGACAGGCAGATCACCTGAGGTCAGGAGTTTGAGACCAGCCTTGTCAACATGGTGAAACCCTGTCTCTGCTAAAAATACAAAAATTAGCCAGACATGGTGGTGCACGCCTGTAATCCCAGCTACTTGGGAGGCTGAAGCAGGATAATCGCTTAAGCCTGGGAGGCAGAGGTTGCAGTGAGCTGAGATCACACTACTGCCCTTCAGCCTGGGCAACAGAGAGAGACTCTGTCTTGAAAGAAAAAAAAAAAGTCTAGGGAATTTCTAAAAATTAAGATAAAACACTTCTTAATTCATACTGCTAGCTTCCAATCCAGATTCTGGATGTAGGCTTTTTACTAAAATTGATTAATCTTACTTCTATTCTTTTTTCTCCCATACAGAAAATTCTGGTTCTCAGTGACACCAGCATCATTACTGATTTGCTTTCTACTCACACACAAATAGCCTCCGAATAAGAATGCCAACACTATCACCAAAAAGGTAATTGTTGAAAACTGTTTAAGATCTTTAGCAGGTTTTTGGTGGGAAGGGCTTGGGGGTTTGGGAGGTTAGTTTGGCTTTTTTTTGTTTGTTTGGTTGGTTGTTTTTTTTGGTCCTGACATTATATCCCACTTGGAATGTATACTGTAATTACCATATTTGGAAATCACTTGAAATACTTTCTCTTTGTGTGGTATGACATCAAATGCATATATCATGAAATTTGTCCTATTTTGCCTTCTATTTTTATGAATGGTTTTAATGGTGAGTTTGTTTTGCAACTATGTAAAAATATTTACATGTCCCAAGTCAAATTCCAAAACAAGACATATTCAAAGAATTTAGCTTCTCTACCTGCTATCCCTTTCCTCTGAGATAGCGGTTTTTTAATTTTAAGATTTATACCAGCACTGTTTTTACACATGCGCATATGCATACACACACACATACACACATACATATATTCCTTGTATTAGTTCATTTTCCTACTGCTATAAAGAAATACCCAAGACTGGGTCATTTATAAAGGAAAAGAGGTTTAACAGACTCAGTTCCACATGGCTGGGGAAGCCACACAATCATGGCAGAAGGTGAAGGAGAAGCAAAGACACATGTTACATGATGGCCATCAAGAGAGAAGTGCAGCATGAAATGGGGGAAAGCCCCTTATAAAACCATCAGATTTTGTGAGAACTCACTTGCTATCACAAGAACAGTTTAGAGGTAACAACTCCCATGATTCAATTACCTCCCACAAGGTCCCTTTCACAACAAGATGATATTTGAGTGGAAACACAGCCAAACAATATCATTCTGCCCCTGGCCCCTCCCAAATCTTATGTTCTTACAATTCAAAACATAATCATGCCCTTCCAATATTCCCCCAAAGTCTTAACTCACTCCAGCATTAACTCAAAAGTCCAAGTTGAAAGTCTCATCTGAGACAAAGCAAGTCCCTTCAACCTATGAACCTGTAAAATCAAAAGCAATTTAGTTACTTCCTAGATACAATGGGGGTACAGGCATTGGATAAATACACCCATTCCAAATGGGAAAAATTGGCCAAAACAAAGAGTCTGCAAGCCCCATGCAAGTCCAAAATCCAATAGTGAAGTCATTAAACCTTGCAGTTCCAAAATGATCTCCTTTGACTCCATGTCTCACATCCAGGGCACACTGATGCAAGAGGTGGGCTCCCACGGCCTTTGCCAGCTTTGCCCCTGTGGCTTTACAAGGTACAGCCCCTCTCCTGGCTGCTTTCACAGGCTGGCATTGAATGTCTGTGGCTTTTCCAGGTGCATGGTGCAATCTGTCAGTGGATCTACCATTCTGGGGTCTGGAGGACAGTGGCCTTCTTCTCACAGCTCCACTAGGCAGTAGCCCAGTGGGAACTCTTTGTGGGGGCTCCAACCCCACATTTCCCTTCTGCAGTGCCCCAGTAGAGGTTCTCCATGAGGGCCTCGCCTTTGCAGGAAACTTCTGCCTGGACAGCTAGGTGTTTCCATACACCCTCTGAAATCTAAGTAGAGGTTCCCAAACCTCAATTCTTGACCTCTGTGACCCTAAAGGCTCAACACCACATAGAAGCTGCCAAGGTTTGGGGCTTGTACCCTCTGAAGCCACAGCTGGGGTGGCTAGGATGCAGGACATCAAGTCCTGAGGCTTCACACAGCAGGGCGGCCCTGGACACAGCCCAGGAAACCATTTTTTCCTCCTAGGCCTCCAGGCCTGTGATGGAAGGGGCTGCTGCAAAGGTATCTGACATGCCCTGGAGACATTTTCCCCATTGTCTTGGTGATTAGCATTTGGCTCCTCACTACTTATGCAAACTTCTGCTGCCAGCTTGAATTTCTCCCCAGAAAATGAGTTTTTCTTTCCTAGTGCATCATCAGGCTGCAAATTTTTCAAACTCTTGTGCTCTTCTTCCTCTTGAATGCTTTGCTGCTTAGAAATTTCTTCCACCAGATACCCTAAATTCTCTCCCTTAAGTTCAAAGTTCCACAGATCTCCAGGGCAGGGCAAAATGCCATCAGTCTCCTTGCACAGCAACAGTGACCTTTGCTCTAGTTCCCAACAAGTTCCTCATCTCCATCTGAGATCACCTCAGCCTGGGTTTTATTGTCCCTATCACTATCAGCATTTTGGTCAAAGCCATTCAACAAGGCTCTAGGAAATTCCAAACTTTCCCACATCTTCCTGACTTCTTCTGAACCCTCCAAACTGTTGCAACCTTTGCTTGTTACCCAGTTCCAAAGTCACTTCCACATTTTCAGAAATCTTAATAGCAGTACTTCACTCTACCAATACCAATTTACTGCATTAATCCATTTTCATACTGCTATGAAGAAATACCCAAAACTGGATAATTTATAATGTGTAAAGGAAAAGAGGTTTAATGGACTCACAATTCCACATGGCTAGGGAGGCATCACAATCACGGCAGAAGGCAAAGGAGGAGCAAAGGCACGTCTTACATGGAGGCAGGCAAGAGAGAAGTGCAGCATGAAGCCAAGGAAAAGCCCCTTATAAAACCATCAGATCCTGTGAGAACTCACTATCACAAGAACAGTATGGTGGTAACTGCCCCCATGATTCAATTAGCTCCTACTAGGTCCCTCCTATGACACATGAAGATTATGTGAACTACAGTTCATGATGAGATTTGGGTGGGGACACAGCCAAGCCATATCATTTGTATTACCTTTCTGAGATATATGGAAGCGTATTGTATGTAAACATATTGTTCTCTTTGTTCTCATCACCTAATATGACTGCACTGTGGCCTCCGATCATCTTCCTTCCTTTTATACCCTAATGCTCCATTACATGGAAGCACCACTGTTATTCAACCAGTCATCCATCCATGAACATTTGTCATTTGTAATCTTCCATTATTATAAATAGGGTTGCAATAAATAGCCTTGATCATTTGTCTTTTTGTATTTCTGCTAGCACCACTAATTTTTAGGGCACTTACTACATTCCAGGCCTTAATAGTATACTAGCAGGAAGACATAAATCCCTGCTGCTATGATCGAAATGTTTGTCTCCCCCTACTCCTAAATGTATATGTTGAAATCCTAACTCACAACGTGATAAAATGATGGTATTAGAAAGTGGGGCCTTTGGGAGGTGAGGAGGTCATAAAGGTGGATCCCTCATGACTGGAATGAGCATCCTTATAAAAGAGACCCCAGGGAGCCACCTCACCCTGTCTGCCATATGAGAAGACAGCCAGAAGGCATCATCTGTGAACCAGGAAGCAGGTTCTCACCAGATACAGAATCTGCCAGAACCTCGATCCTCCAGAACTGTGAGGACTAATTTTCTGTTGTTTATGAACACCTAGACTGTGGTATTTTGTCATAGCAACCCAGATGGACTAAGACACCTGCCCTTAAGAAGTCATCATTCTGTTGGGGTTGGGGGAAGAAGGACATTACAGAGAATCTGTTGGCATGTGGTAGGGGCTCTGAGGAAAAGTAAAGCTGGGTAAAGGGGTTAGGAGCGATGGGATGGGGGTGGGAATTCTAGCCTATTCAGATAAGTCCCCTCAGATAATAAGGCAGTTCAGCAGAAACCTGGAGGAAGTGAGGGAGTGAGCCACAAAGGCTCTAGGAAGAGGAACAGCAAATGCAAAGAGAAGCACACCTGAAACAGGAACAAATCACAGGCCAGTGCGACTGCAGCAAAGTGAGTGAGGGGAGGTGGCGGGAGAGCAGGTCAGAGGCACGGCTGTGGCCTGGATCATGAGGCTCATGGAACGGTATGGTGCATTCCAGAAGGCCCAGGAACGGGTAAGGCAAGCAACTGTCTGGGAGCCCCAGCACCCATACCCAAGCACCCAAGCCCAGCACCACACTCCCGACCAGCTCCCCAGGACTTTGAAACTTGAAGCCCATTCCCATCATCTGTGGCACTGGCCCTGCTTGCTTGGACCTGGGTAGCAGAGTGCATGATACATGGAATGTCTGGACAGGCCACCATGGGACAGAGCACAGAGGACACCCATACAGCAGCTGAGAATGACCGCAGGCCCTCTGGACCCAGTCCCCGGCTGCTCCCAAAGCTGTCTGCTCCTTCAGTGTCCAGCTATGCCATCTACCCCAGAAGATTCCCCCTTGGCTTGATGACCTGCTTGCAGTATTTACCTTGGCACACACCTTGTATTCTTTTAGGTGATTAAAAGTAATTCCCACCAGCTCCACATGCCATAAGCCTGGGTAAGAAATGCCCCACCTGGTGCACTCCCAGGCCCCAAGCCCTATGCTAATTGGCTATTCAAGGCATTCTCTGGCACCCACCCACTCATTATGCCTCAGTTCCCAACTGTAGGTTAGCGAATATGTCATGGGACACCAGGTAAGCGTGACTTTGTTGAGGAGTTAAGCTGAAGGGGAAAATTGAAGTCAGAATAGTCATACAGTGGGTTCTCTGACTTTTGAATCCTTTTGGCCCCGGTTTCCTCATTTAAAGGGATGAGGATAAAAGACCGGTTCCTGTATCATAGGATACATATGTGGGTTAAATGTTAACTGTCATGCATGTAGTGGAGTGATGCCTAATATACACTATGTGCAGAAAATGTGTTACACGATGACAGTGATTTTTATTATCATTACCATACATGGTGTCTTAGTTCTTTTGGACTGCTATAGAAAAACATCATAAACTGGGTAGCTGATAAACAACAGAAATGTATTTTGGATAGCTCTGGAGGCTGGGAAGACCAAGATCAGGGCACCAGCAGGTTCCATGTCCGGCAAGGGCCCATTTTCTCGTTCCGAGACAGCACCTTCTCACTGTGTCCTCATGGGGTGGAAGTGCTGAGGGATCTCTCAGGGGCCTCTTTGAGAAGGGCACTAATCCCATTTGTGAGGGCTCCAGTCCCATGACCTAATCACCTCCCAGAGGCCCCACCTCCTAATACCATCATCTGGGGGTTAGGTTTCAATGCTTGAAAAAGTCAGACTACACCAGTGACTAGAAGAATTTCATAAAATTCTGGAAAGTCTGTCATGTTCTGATAGTGCTGCTTCTGTCCTCCTGGGGGTCACGCATAAAATGCCTCAGCCATTCCGAGAGCCAGTGAGGGGATCTGCAGAAGAGAGGAAGAGCAGAGCTGAGCACAGTGTCCCCTCCACTTTGGAAGAGAACCCTGATGGACAAGGGAGTGGTGGCGACGCTCTCAAGAGGTGTTGCGAGGGAAAGGGAGAGACGGAGTGCAGACAGAGGGCGAGGCAGTGCCAAAGGAAAGATTTGCGGGTTCCTTTTAAAGACTAGATGTGCCAGCCAGGTGCGGTGGCTCACGCCTGTAATCCCAGCACTCTGGGAGGCTGAGGCGGGTGAATTACCTGAGGTCAGGAGTTCGAGACCATCCTGGCCAACATGGTAAAACCCCCCCGTCTACTAAAAATACAAAAATTAGACGGGTGTGGTGGTGCGTGCCTGTAATCCTAGCTACTGGGGAGGCTGAGGCACGAGAATCACTTGAACCCAGGAGGCAGAGGTTGCAGTGAGTTGAGATCGCACCACTGCACTCCAGCCTGGGTGACAGAGGGGACTCTGTCTCAAAAACAAACAAACAAACAAAAAAACCACAAAAAACAAACAAAAAGAAACCCAAACTAGATGTATCTGTTAAAGCCACATTAACAAAAGCAAAACCTCTACAGGGATTTCAAACAGAGAGAATGCAATGCAGGGCTCTTACTGCCCAAGTGGCAGAGGAGGTGAGGAGCCAGCAGGGCAAGCTGAGTAACCTGAGGCTGGCATGTCTGACAGTCACAGCCACCTTGCTGGAGGGAGGCTGGGCAGTGGTGATGTTTGGGGCCGGGAAGCTGGGGCTGGAGATGGAGTGTGGTATGCTGCCTTTGGGAGCTGCTGCCAGAGACCCAGCAGCGAGCAGAGAGGTGAGGCGGACCAGCACCCCCTCCTCCCATTCATCCCTAATCTTCCTCTGGGGCCTACCATTGGCCAAACCTGCCCAGGAGCCTGGGGTGAGTGGGCCTGAGGAATAGAAGAGCCAGAACTGTGGATGGACAGCTCTATGGGAGATTTGACATCCTGGGGGACAGGATGAAGGAGGTGAGAATCAGAGCCATGGGGTGGGGGGACGGGGGTCAGAGACGTGGCCGGGGTGGGTCTGGCTGGAGGAGCAGGAAGCCTGTTCTAGCAGTCGGAGCAAAGCTGGCGTTGACAGGGAGAAGGTGCTTCGCCCTCAAGGGAGCTCAGAACAGGCCCTGGGAACACTGGCCTGGGGTCTTGGGTATGCTGGCAAGGGTCCTGCAGAGGTTTCCTCACTGCCACTCCCACAGGAGGGATACTGATATGGTTTGGCTGTGTCCCTACCCAAATCTCATCTTGAATCATAGCTCCCATAATTCCCATGTGCTGTGGGAGGGACTCGGTGGGAGGTGATTGAATCATGGGGGCGATTTCCCCCATACCGCTCTCATGGTAGTGAATAAGTCTCATGAGATCTGATGGTTTTCTGGGGAAACCCCTTTTGCTTGGCTGTCATTCTCTCTCTTGTCTACTGCCATGTAAGACATGTCTTTCACCTTCCACCGTGATTGAAGCCTCCCCGGCCATGTGGAACTGTGAGTCCATTAAACTGTGTTTTCTCTATAAATTATCCAGTCTCAGGTATGTCTTTATCAGCAGCATGAAAACAGACTAATACAGATGCTCAGCCACCTCACCTCTCGGAGAAACTGAAGCCTGAGACACCAAGCTCACAGCCCCAGAAGTGGCCAAATCAGGATGGAATCCAGGTGCAGACGATTCCAAAGATCAAGCCCATTGGAGCCACACATCCTCATACACACACACCCTCCCATCTTCTCACTCACGTGCACTCACAGCCTCTGGCCCCCTGGCACACTCACACTCACACATGTTCACACCCCTCACACACTCAGCACATCTCCTCAGTCACACTCATGCCACAGTCGCCCACCTACCCCAGGGGTCAGAGTGGCCCTTGGCAAAGCCCAGCTGTGGGAAAGGGCCCAGTGCTCTAGGGCTCTCCTGGAGGAAGTTTTGTGGAAGACCAGACCTGGGGCACACGGCGATGTCCCCCCCGTGAGGTTACTGCAGGGGTTTCCGACTTGCCCCTTTGCACAAGGACAGGCCCAGTGCCCAGCACATGGTGCTTAGTAAACAGATGATGGAGGAATGAATGGATGAAGCCAGGCGTGTCTGGGAGGGAGCCAAAGGCCTGAGGCAGAAGAGAAGGGAGGACAGACATGAACTTGCGGGGTGGGTGGTATGTGCAAAGAGGTGGTGGAATGTTTATTATCCTGAGACCTGGGGTGGAAAGTCCTTTGAGGCAGACGCTGGTGTTTGTTCAGGATCCTCTCTACGTGGGTGGGTGGGGGCAGCTGTGTCCCCTGAGGGCTGCATGTGGGCAGGCACCCTGCTTCAGAGGAGGGAAAGCTGCCCCACCTGAGAGTGAGGGAGAGAAAGGAGGAAGAGCAGGGAAGAGGAGGGGAAGTGGGGAGAGGGAGGGGCGGCAGGCCAGGGGCTGGGACCAGACAGGGAAGATGACTTCAGGGAACGAACTCTCCAGGCGCCTGACAGCACCAAGCTGTCTCTATTCAGCTTCTGCACCACTGCCATGCAAGACCCTTCCAGAAAAGTCTTCTCCACTCATGAATGGACATCCTAACTGACCTCAGCTTGGGTGGTGGGAGGGGGATGGACAGTGAGAGAGAGAAAGGAGGAGCTGAACTTCATGCTGAGACCACGATGCATAAACAGTCGTGTTTGCATCACTCCACAAAGGCAGACACATTCAGGGAGGGCGTTCTCAGTAGAGGGAGAATAATGGCAGCTCATAAAATATCATGGAAACTGACAGTAGTGTCTTCCAGGCAAATTTGATAAGCCTGTTCCTAAAATAAACTTAATTCAAAAGGAACGCAGGCAGCAGAATGTGAATTATCTTTTAACTTTCTTATTATTTTTCTGGCGCTTCGTTCTTTTTACTCAAGATGCTCTAGTAGTAGCTTGTTTTGCCTTTACAAGGAGCAAGGGACTCCAGACTGTCAGCATCTAGCTGAAAAACCGCTTCTGCTAGGGTAGTCCTCAGTCCTCCCAGAGCGTGCACAGCACAGCGGGGAGTTTCAATCGCTGCAGGTGCCCAGGGCTTCAGCCCTGGAGATTCAGGATCAGTTTACCTGGGCTGGGAGAGCTGTACTTTTAAAAAGCTTCAAGGTCCTTCAAATGGGCACTCAGAACCAAGAACCACGCTGTTTGGTGCTAAAGCTAATGCCACTCCACCCAAAGCCTCAAAGGTTGCTTAGATACCCACACACTTCTGCTGAAACAAGCTTCCGGAAAGGAATGAACAGATGAATGTCGTTAATAAGGCAGACCAAATGTTTTGCGTTCAGATTTTTTTTTTTTTTTTGAGACAGAGTCTTGCTCTGTTGCCCAGGCTGGAGTGCAATGACATGATCTCAGCTCACTGCAACCTCCACCTCCCAGGTTCAAGCAATTCTCTTGCCTCAGCCTCCTGAGTAGCTGGGATTACAGGCACGCGCCACCATGCCTGGCTACATTTTGCATTTTTAATACAGACAGGGTTTCACTATGTTGGTCAGGCTGGTCTCAAACTCCTGACCTTGTGATCCACCCGCCTCGGCCTCAATGTGCTGGGATTACAGGCGTGAGCCATCACACCCAGCCAGAGTTCAGAAGTATTTTAACCCAGTAACTGAATTTTCTTTTTACAAATGCAATGATCTTTAAGGTAGATGGCATGGTAGCAGGCGGTACTGGGAGGTTTGGCTTAATAATATGGAACATCAAAACGAGGGTAGAAACTGAATAAGGGTGTGTTTATGCTTACATTAGTTATTCGTAAGTGTATCTATATAGTTTTAAATAACTCAAGTTGTTTTTCTTTTCTTTTTCAAATACCATGAAATCCAAAAGTTATGAATTCTCTGAAATATGGACTGATGCTTAGAATGTTACACCTTCCTTTCCCCTTCCAAAGTGTCGTTACTACTTTGATAGAAGCTGTAGGCACAGGCTTCATAAGTATAATCATATCACTTTTATTCATAGCCGAGAAAAATTGAGCTTCTTATTGAGAGTACATGCCACTAAGAATCCAGCTTCTGCAGACGGGGCAGGGGGAAGGTTTTCTGCTTAGTCCCAAATTGCTTTGGCCGTGATTGGATTTCAGCATGAAAAATTGGGGCAGCCTGTTCAGGGTGAGATAGGAGGAAGGGAATGTGGAGCCACTAGTGGCTGAGCAGCCGTGAGACAGTCAGCACACACGCCATGCCTCATTTTCCCATCTACGACCAGGGGTGATTGCAGTATGTGGCATCCAAATGCTGACTACTCTACAGCTTCCACCCTGGGGTCTCAACAACACCGGGGACCTGAGAACAAGACAGAGGTGAGCCTGGTACACAGCTTCAGCCACACGCCTACCCATCTATGCCGTCATACTCACTTGGCCCTAGCCAGAACCACAGATGACATCATTCCTGGTAAATTAGCATTATTTCCACCATTTCTCACCTCTGCCTGCCCTCTTGCCTTCTCTTCTAGGAAGTTACGTATCTGAAAGTGGTAATTAATGCAAGTGAGAGATCTGGTCACTTAAATATGTGGCACCTCTCCCCTCTTCTCTTCCTCCTGCTCTGGCTATGTGACATGTGCCTGCTTCCCCTTTGCCTTCCGCCATGATTGTGAGTTTCCTGAGGCCTCAGTAGAAGACACTATGCTTCCCGTACAGCCTGCAGAACCATGAGCCAATTAAACTTCTTTTCTTTATAAATTACCCAGTCTCAGATATTTTTTTTCTTTTTTTTTTTTTCTTTTGGTGAGACAGAGTCTTGCTCTGTTGCCCAGGCTGGAGTGCAGCAGCGCCATCTTGGCTCACTGCAAGCTCCGCCTCCGGGGTTCTCGCCATTCTCCTGCCTCAGCCTCCCCAGTAGCTGGGACTACAGGTGTCCACCACCATGGCCGGCTAATTTTTTGTATTTTTAGTACAGACAAGGTTTCACAGTGTTAGCCAGGATCAGTCTCAGATATTTCTTTATAGCAATGCAAGAATGGACTAATACACGTGCTTACTTTCAAAAACTTAAATATATGAAAAGTATAAGAAAAAAATTAAAAGGATGGATACTCCCAAAGTAAGAAGATCATCTTTGTTTACATGTTGATGCGCTTTCTTGCAGCCTTTGGTCTAAACAGGCCTCTCAAACATCCCTGGGTCCTCCTTGTACATGGGTGCTCAGGAGGTACCAGGACTATTTGTTCCGCAATTCTCCTGGCTCATTTACTCTCACTCTCCCATTCTCCCCAGTTGATTTTGGGCATCCACAAGGGGCTCTCACACAGGGAAGAAGTGACTTTCACACCAGTCATCTTGTGATTTTTAGGGCACAAGTAGCACCACGGCCACTGCCATCCAAGAGGACATCACCTCCCTTCACCAAAGAGCCCCTATAACAGCCCCAAACCTACAAGGGCCAAGCAGAACTGTGCTTTCTTCAGGCCCTACTCGATCATGGCCCAAGTCTATATACTTCTGGAGGAGAGGGAAAAAACCTCCCTTGTCCCAATTATTTTGAACTTTGTCATCTGTCTTTGGAAAAATAGTCTCGTAAATTTTACCTTGCACTCCTCCCTCCCCAGTTCCCCTTTCACAGGCCTTGCCAGTTACTCAGGCAAGGAGACACATACTTGAGAGGTGGTGGGGGGTGGGGCGGGGGGCAGGGATGCCACCAGTTCCACAGTCAATCTGTTTTCTTCTTTTTAAATATATTCTTAATTGACAAATAATAATTGTATATATTTATAGGGTACAATGTAATGTTTTGATTATATATACATTATGGAATGAATTAATCAAGCTAATTAACATATCTATCACTTCACATACTTATTTTGTTGTTGTGAAACATTTAAAATCTGTTCTTGGCTGGGCACAGTGGCTCATGCCTGTAATTCCAGCACTTCGGGAGGCCAAGGCAGGAGAATCAGTTAAACCCAGGAGTTCAAGACCAGCCTGAGCAACACAGTGAAACCCCATCTCTACAAAAGAATACAAAAATTAGCCGGGTGTGGTGGTGTGCACTTGTAGACTTGTAGTCCCAACTACTCAGGAGGCTGAGGTGGGAGGATTGCTTGAGCCCAGGAGGTTGAAGGTGCAGTGAGCCGAGATCGCACCACTGCATTCCAGCCTGGATAACAGAGTGAGACCCTGTCTTAAAAAAAAAAAAAAATCTTTTAACAATTTTGAAATGCACATTGCATTATTAACTATAGTCACCATGCTGTGCAATGGATCGCAAAAGCTTATCCCTTCCTGAAACTTTGTGCCCTTTGACCAGCATCTCCATACCCACCCACGCCCAGCCCCTGGTGACCACCATTCTACTCTCTACCTCTGTGAGTTTGGCTTTTTCGGATTCCACATATTAAGGGAGATCATGCAGTATTTGTCTTTCTGTGCCTGGCTTATATCACTTAACATAATGTCCTCCCGGTTCATCCATGTTGTCACAAATGATACCATTTGTGAATAGTATTCCATGATGTATATATACCACATTTAGTGATATATCAACATACATTTAGTTTGTTTTCATATCTCGGCTATTGTGAATGATACTGCAATGAACATAAGAGTGCAGATATCTCTTCAACATATTGATTTCACTGTCTTTGGATACATACCCAGTAGTGGGACTGGACAGCCAATCTTGATGTAGTCTTTGAACAAGGCTGTGCATGTGAATGTGTGTGTGTATGTTTATGTGTGTGCACGCATGTGCCTGTATGTTTGTACACATCACATAATTGTAAACTTTCCATCAGCACAATTTTATATTATTTTTGCTTCATGTCACTTAAGAATATATTATGAATATCTTTACATATTAAATTTTGGGAAACCTCTTACATTTGCTGCACATATATGATTTGCTTCTCCTTACTGGGCATTTGAGTACCTTGCATATTTTTCCATTTTAAATGATCTTACAGGGAATGTCTTTTGATATCAACCTTTGTTATTTGCCTTGGAGTGAAATTACTGGGTCAGATGGCATTTACATTTTAAGCCCTAACTCTGCTTATAGAATAAAAGGCATGAGCACAATAGAGAATTTCCAAAAGCAAAGCAAGTGCAATTGTCCTCTGGGGGCTGGGGACAGTCACTCTGCAACCACAGCGGGTGGGTGGCTGTCCGCTACACTTATCCATCTAGGTGCATATATATATATACATATACACATATATACATATATATAAGATATATATATCATATATATAGATATATATATCTTAGACATATTTTTGTTAGAAACAGCCCCGCAGCTTTAGCCTGCAGCTCCCCTCTCTTCCCCCCAGACATTTCTCTTAAGAGTGATGGGAATACATTCTATGAAGCTGCTGTTAGGCGAGACAGCTCCCAGTAATGCCAGCCATCAAGTGATTCCGAAAGGAGCCATGAGGGGCTGTATGGGTGAATGTTCGGCATTGCAACAGTGCACAGCAGACCACCAGTCTATTATCCACCGAATCTTGAGATTCAGCCGAGGATGCATTCAGTTGCTAAAACTGTCACGGCAGCCACTCGCTGCTAGCTCTTAGGCAAGAAAATATGCATTCCTTCAGAAATTCAGGGAAAGCTGTTGTCTCTATAAAACAAAGTCCAAAGCAATTGCGCAGCTGCATGATGTTCAGCACATTACATGGATTCTTCTCGCATCTGCCTCTTCCTTAAGTTGTGTAAAAATGATTATGCAATTCTAAATTTGGAAACTTACCTTATTGTATGCACCAGGGACTCAACAGAAATTTTTATATCGTATTCAAGAATATCAAGTGGTACCAGGACACTGATTTGGCTAGCATAAATGTTACAATTGCTAAATACATGGAGTCAGACTACCAAAGGATTCATTTGTTTCAATCAATAAATATTCATTGAACACTGAGTCTCTGTGAGACCCTGTGCCAGAACCAGGGAATGCAGTAGAGAAAGACCATCCTGGTTCTGCCCCAGGCATTAAGCTTCCCACCACGTACACGGGGGCACTTCATCAACAGCAGGGTTATGGCCCGCCTTGGTCATGAGCATAAAGACCATTGCTACTAATCTTTATAGTAAAGCCCTGCAGGGATGGGAGCCCATCTCTTTGACATTCCAACTCACATCTCTACATTCCCCTGACAGTGAGCTTTCAATTTGCCCTTGTACTGTCCTGTCTCATGTTTCCCTTTGATCTAGAATGCTGATCTGCACCTCTTCTATTGGCATACATCATACAGCCAATCCTTCCACGCCTCGCCTGCCTGTAACACTTTTAATGGGGAGTCTTGCCCAAGGCTCCAAGCAGAAACAGCCACGCTCTCCTTTATTGTGCATTGTGCATGCCTCTGTGATGGTGTTACTATGCCAGGACCTCTAGGCCATAATTTTACACATATTAATCTATTAATAGCTCCTTCTCCAGATGTGAGCTAATTGGGGACTGGGACATATAGTACTTATGGGTTGAATGAATGAATGAATAAGTGAATGCAAAGCTGATGCATATAGATTTTAGCCACAAGGAAAAATTTCCCCAGCCATTATTAATAGAATATGAGCTTGGAGTTGCTTTTCCAGCCTTAAGAACAGCAGGGCTGGGCACGGTGGCTCACACCTGCAATCCCAGCACTTTGGGAGGTTGAGGTGGGAGGATCACATGAGGCCAGGAGTTCGAGATCAGCCTGGCCAACATAGTGAAACCCCATCTCTACTAAAAATACAAAAATGAGCTGGATGTGGTGACAGGTGCCTGTAATCCGAGCTGCTTGGGAGCCTGAGGCAGGAGAATTGTTCGAACCTGGGAGGTAGAGGTTGCGGTGAGCTGAGATCACGCCATTGCACTCCAGCCTGGGTGACAGAGTGAGACTCCACCTCAATTAAAAAAAAAAAAAGAAAAGAACAGCAGGATTGGGATGTAGGATGGCTAGAGGCAGAGGTATAATCTATGTCCATGAAGCTGAGAATGACCAATGGCTTGTAAAGAGCTTAGATCCATAACCCTGGACTCACTGCCCCTTGACTGTTGACAGATAGGACCCAGAAAAGTAGTGCCACAAAGCACGAGACAGAAAATCAACCACTGTCCCAATTCTATAAAAATGGACTCATTCAATGTAACTCTGGGAGACTTGGTTGAACTTCAACGAAACCCCAGTTCCACAGCCTGTGGCAAGTGGAAGCCCTCACCATGATGCCTGGGTCTCCATAGCTTCACTCCTCTCCCTTCTGCACTCCTGCCACCTCGTGGGCTGTCACTAGTGGATGCTGAGACACAGAACTCTCGCCTTCAGTAGGGTCCACAGGAAATCCATTCACATCAAGCATTTTGTGATTTTTGTTAAACTTGCACTGAAGATTTTGTTTGTCAAAGAAATAGTCATATCACTCACTGCACAAATACACTCGCGCAAGCTTGCCTGTGTTGACGCTGCTTCCTTCTATTTTCTGACTCCTTTCCTTCTAGTACAGCCAAAATATTCCCCACTTGATTCTGGCCCTGTAGTTTAGTCCATACCCAGTTCCTTTAAGAAATTAGCTTCTACCTCCACTCACTGTATCAATGAAATCCCTCTGAACAAATACAGGGCCCTCTCATTAAGGACTTCTGTTGATTTTGACATTCTCTCTCCCACTTCATCAAGCAGTTGTTAGAATTTACTGTTTGCCTCCCCCAACCTCCCAATCCACAGGACTCTTCTTTAGATATTAACATAAATCAGCATGATTTTGGGGAAACAAATCGTATTTCCATGTTTACAGGGTCACTGCTTTCTGAGCAATAGGTGCTGGCAACCTGGGTTAAAGGACGTTTCAATGGCAACAAACCTTGGAAGTTAAAGATAGTAACTTCTGGAGAGATTGGCAGCAGCGTCTCCCCTAGCGATGGGTGTTTATATTCCAATGGTTGATGGACCTAGAGACCTTCTCATTCTCTCCCCAGAGAGCCTTTGTTTACATTTCAGAGCAAAAGCTCTTTCTCTTTCTCTACCTGGGGTGAGAAGAGGAGGAGCAGCTGTGTCAGCAGCTTTTATGTCAGCTCCAGAATTTATACTCCTCTCCGGTGGCCCAAATTCCTACATCTGGATCTCAGTTTGTCACCCTGAGGGAGATGGATGCATGGGGAATGGCGCAATGATGGCTATGTCAGCAATTAAAAATCTGTTTCTGATCTAGAAACCTGGCGTTTCCCAACAGAACAAACAAGCAAATAAGTAAAGTTATACAAGTAAAAGTTATAAAATGGATCTCTCAACATGAACTTTGTTATTTCTTAGATAAATAGATTGGAACGAAGCAGAGGACTGTGTAAAGAAAAGAGCAAGGAAGAAATTATTAACATCTCTGTGAATATAGTTCATGGTGACGTGTCATGTATTTCATCAAACCTAAGATAGCAAAAATTTGATGAACTACTATTTTGTGCACCACTACAAAAGAAAGAAAAAGGCTGCCAATTAAGCTGTAATGCAATGATTTCTAGTACCTTTGAATTTTTATTTTATTGAAAGAATTATTTTAGATTAAAATATAGATAAATCTGTCATATAAGTGACATAATTTAGTCAAGGTATTCCTAAAGCTTTTTTATATTTAAAGTCTGAAACTTGTGGATTTCTTTTCAAATTTCAGGTGAACGTCAGTGTCATTGATGTTCATGTTGCTGACACAGCATTTTTTTAATGCTGGAAGTGATTACAATTTCACCTCACAAATTAGTCCTCAATATTAATAATATCCTAATTGTTGTCGGGCCAACAGAGACTGTAGGAAGCTGTCAACTGTAGTATGCGTCCCGATTTCAAAGATATTGGAATGTGAAAAAACGTGTCTTTTGAATAATTAAAAATATGGTATATGAGATAGACTTTTTTGACCTTAAAAAGAAGGAAAGGGGAGAAGACAGAAAAGTAGCAGTTGACTGAAGTTATTTTAATAAAAATGTAAGAAAAACATGTCTATTAATCACCATTAATAATCACAATAAACAATTTTTAATGTGACTTGAGTCAATTTCTGAATTTCCCTTTCTTTCAAAATTCCCAGTAAATGATTAACAATGAAAAGCCTTAGGCATACGAAAAATACATGGGCTGAAAAACAGGAACAGTACATATCTGTGAACCTAGAGACCTCTTGACCTTGAGGATGTCAGATGATCCTTGAGTTGTGAGGGGGTTCATCCTGATAAACCCATCGTAAGCTGAAAATATCCTAAGTCAAAAACACACTTAACGCACCTAACCTAACAATGAACAATATCACTTCACCCAGCCTCTCTTAAACGTGCTCAGGATGCTTACATTAGCTGACTGACAGTAGGGCAATATCATCTCACACAAAGCCCATTTTACAATAAAGTATTGAATATTTTATGTAATTTCTTGAATACCGTACTGAAAGTGGAAAGTAGAATACTTGTATGGGTTTCTACCAAATGTGTAACACTTTTGTACCATGGCAAAGTTGAAAAATCATTCAGCCAAACCCTCATTAAGTTGGGGACCGTCTGTATGGATAGAAGTGGGTTGGAGGTATCCCAGCCACTCTGATTCCACACATGTGAGAGTGCAGCCCTCCTGGACAGTATTGGACAGAATATACTCAAATCTGCAAAGACAGAGCAGCAGGAGCTGAGCACGAGGGCAAGATGGTGTCTGATCAACAGGGACGACCTACTGACCACAGCAAGGGCTCCAGGGTCTTCACACCAAGCAGGCTGGTGTTGGCTCCCAGGATCCCTGAGGCAGAGGTGGTGATGCGCCAGTGAACGGAGCCTGCACCCCACAGAGGGAAAAGAAACTTCTCTGGGGAGCCCTGTTCTACCCTTTGTGGCCTAGGACCTGACACACTGACTCTGTCTGATGCATTCACCAGTGGATCTCCAGAGCTCACTCAGAAAATGGCACATAGCAGGTACTTGGGGGTTAGCTGGATTCATTTATTTTACACATATTTGAGAGCCCAGAAAGTAACAAACGGTGGTTGAATCACCGGGCATACAGGAATAAACCAATGTCAGAATCTACAAGGAGGTTTACATTCTAATAGATGCCATAAAGAGATCAATATATCCCAGGTCAGGAGCAGATGAGCCCAGAAAGGACAGAAAAGCAGGTAAGGGAGGCAGGGCTTGGGGGATAGGGGAGCGTGGCTGCTGCTGAAGTAAAATGGTTGGGAATGAGGCTCACAGAAGTTGCTGGGGCAGCAGAGAAATGAATAAAACAATGAAATGAGTCCCAAGGACACCTGCAGGAACAGCATTGCAGAAGGAGGGAAGAGCAAGCCAAGGCTCTGAAAAAATAAGCAAATGGATGCAACAGTGAATTTACGGGACTAACCTCGCTATCCATCCAAACCCAAGCTTCCTGACTTCTATTTTACCTGAGACTACAGATTTGCCCACATCATCTCTGAAAGAAATGTCCTCAAGTTCCCATTCTGAGCAAACACCACCCTCCCTGGCTAAGAATGATGGGCGGGTGGAAGGTGAGGTTGAAGTATAAAAAATGTATAAAAAGGTGAAGGATGTATAAAAGGATGAAGGAGTTCAAGAGAAGGGCATGATTATGGTGAATTAGAACCGATGTCCCCTAAGAAGTGGACTTGCTCCAAGGAGCAGGAGAGAATTATTTCCAAAGCATTTTTTTCATACACAGTTTTTACTTTCAACATGATGAGACAGACAAGGCAGTTCTAGAGAGAGAACATCATCCTGAGGTCAGCGAAAATTGCTTTCGGTAGAAAAGCTATTACCAAATTTTAAAACACAATAAAAGAGTTTAATAAGGTGCCTAGTTACAAAATAAATCTATAAAAATCAATAGCTTTGTTTTACACCAATAATAACCTGACACAAAATGTAATGGGAGGAAAATTCCATACACCATCACGATGATAAATACAAAATACACAGGACGATCTTCATGAGGTATGTCAACGTCCTAGATGAACACTTCAAAATTTACTTACAGAGAGAAGACGTCATGTTCATTAAAGGGAACAATTGATACTGTGGTTTTCATTTTCCCTGTTGTAATTTTCATTACCTTTGTATTAATTTGCTCTGATGTCTATATTTCCCACTATGCTGTAAACTTAATGATGGCAAAGACTCGGTTCCATTCTTTGCTGGGCACATATCTAAGTACATAGCCAAGTCTTGGGACACAGGAAGTGCTCAATAAACATTAGTTGGGTTAATGAGTGAAGATGGAGATGATCACAAAAGTAAGTTGTCTTAAAGTGACCTCCAGAAAAATCCAAGATTCTGCCCTGAATCAAAAGAATAGTTTCAAATCATAGCGAGTCTTAGACAATGAGGAATTTAATTCTGCCAACATAATATTCGTGGAGCCTCAGCAAAGAGTGTACATCTCAGCACATTTAGCATAGTAAAAGTGAAAAGGATGCTTCCAAGAAAATTACCATCTTGTGAAGCAGCAATAGCCAGGAGGCCCCTCTGACTTTTCCCAGCAGTCCTGGGGGTCAGTAAACCTCCTTGAAATGTTCCAGAGACTTCTGAGAGAGCGGTAATTCCTCCAGAACTTCCAACATTGATTACATTGACAATATCATGGAAGGAAATGCTTATTGTTTGAAAACAAACCTAATCTGATAGCTGTGGCCCTTTGGCCTTCTTAGAGGTGGAAATCAGAGAGCATAACCCACATAGAGGTGAAACTCAGTTTCCATTCCGCCCCTTCTTCTTGACACTGGGAAGGAAAGAAGAAGGAGCTACTCTTGAAATGGATACCCCGTGGTTTAGCAGAAGACATTGATGAGTTTTCAGTCTGCAAGAAGAGGTCTAGAACCCAGTATTGGGGGCAAAAAAACAGACAGCACATAATCCTTCTGTATATGGTAAGGATTTGCTTTGAGGAAGGAGATGCCATGAGCAGAATGGGAAGTCAGAGAGCAAACTAAATGGCAGCAGGACCCTGGAGCCCATGCTGGTGAGAATTGTCAAGGGATTGTCGGAACAAGAAGTCCCAGTGCTCAGTTAAGTCAGGTCTGTAAACAGATACTGATATGAATCAAGGAAAAGGAGCCAAGTTCCACGTGTAGATTGGTACAAAGACTAGGAATTGGCTGTGGGAGGGAAGAGCTCAGCGAGGCTTTGAGATCTGCCAGAAGTCAAACTCGGCTTGCAAAAATCACAGAGAGATTGGTGGGAGGTAGGGAGGGCTGAGGGGGCAGGTGGATTACTTGGTGAAACTTGCAAGGAAGGGCCAAGAAGGCTCGTCTGAGCCAAGGCCACCCTAGCGGCAAGTCCCTGTTAGCCACACGGAAGGGGACAGGCTTGCTATTCCTTGCAGGACAAATCACCCTTGGAGAGCTATAGCCCGAGACATTTACAACCTAGAGCTTCTCTGTAAGTTACCAGGAGACAAGTGAGAGTACAAATACAGCAGATGAAGGCTAATGGAAAGAATTTGGGGTGTTTGGGCTAAAAAGAGAAGTCCATGGGGGAACAAAATGGTCATCTTCAAAACATGGATGGAGTGTACTTATTATTGTTATGATTCTGGAGGGCAAATTGGTGTTAAAAGGTAGAAGTGGGAGGCCGGGTGCAGTGGTTCACACCTGTAATCCTAGCACTTTGGGAGGCCGAGGCGGGCAGATCAACTTGAAGTTCGAGACCAGCCTAGCCAACATGATGAAACCCTGGCTCTACTAAAAGTACAAAATTTAAAATTAGCAGGGGTGGGCACCTGTAATCCCAGCTACTTGGGAGGCTGAGGCAGGAGAATCACTTGAACCTGGGAGGTAGAGGTTGCAGTGAGCCAAGATCACACCACTGCATTCCAGCCTGGGGGGCAGAGAAAGACTCCATCTCAAAAAACAAAACAAAACAAAACAAAACAAAACGTGGAAATAGCAGGAAGAAATAACTTTCTTCCATGCAAGGAAAATATTTCTGGCAATTCGAGAAGACTAAGTATGAGGGTGCCTTTCCGTGCACATCAGTTCCTTTCTCACTGGGTAAGGTGGGTCCACAGGGCAGAGGAGGAAAGAGCCTGGCTCTAGGGTTTGAGGAGGGATTTGGGGAATCGCTGGGGCAAGAGGAGGTGCTTCCATGGGATCCCTTGATAGAAGTCCCAGCATGAACACCAGCCCCAGATGCCTCCGTGGGAAGTGGGAAGTGAACCTTCTCACAGGCAGGACACAGCTCCTCATGGCAGCAGTGATCAAGCGCTTTGGGGAGCATTTCTAGGGTAAGAACAGACACTCTTGAGCAAACTCAGGGACAGTCAGACAAGCACCCCTACTGACTGTCAGGTGGGCTCTTCCCAAGGGAAGAGGTGGCCAGAGCATCTGCTTTCCGGAGTCATGTCACAGAATGGAGGAAACATGGGGTACTCCCCTATGCAGAACGGTTCTCCGAGCTCTCAGCCCTGTCTGCGGGGCATTTGTGCTGAGAACCCACAGGATTAACTAGGAGGACGTGGGAGCAAAAAGCCTGAGTGCACCACTAGAGAGATGGGAAGGGACATATCGTGACTGGCTTGGGAAAGGTCTTCTGCCTTCCTGTGCAGCAAGGGCCCAGGGAAGTGGCATCTAAATCAGTGACTGTGTTGACGGCCACTACAATGAGAGGATTGGCATCGGCCGCCGTGCTCAGAGGCTCAAGGCAGCCCCCGTTGCTCACAGTGGCCCCCCCAGGTGCTGGCTGACTACCCCGGTGCCACTGCAGTCAGCACACGATCAGGAGCAAGAAGCCTGGAGTCTCCCATTTCAGAGAGCAGTTTTCATGGTCACGGGCAGCACCAGAGTGACCCAGCCTGGGCCTAAAGAAGAAATCGACTCTGGAGGGAGCAAGGGCTCCCAGATATCTCTGAGGACACCCTCTGGATGCTGTTGCTTTGGCCTTTTGGTGTTGCTAATGCCCTTGGCTTTATTTTTCCCATCCCCTGCAGTGTGTAGATTAATCCAAATTCCCTGCATTTCCCATAAACCCGCCCCAAAAGCTTGGTTACATAACTTTTGAGCCTCGTAAAGTGCTCCAAGCATTGTGCTTCAGGATGAAACCAGCTCTCCAGTGTTCCAAGGCAAGAAGCATTGACCAGCTAAATAGGATTTGGAAGTTCCAAAGAGCAGGCTGGGTAACACATTTAGAGCAGTCTTAGAGCAGTGCCATAGACAATTTTCTGGATCTTTGGATACAATAGCACAGGGAAAATGTGGTTTATGTGGCCAAGCATTGCTTAGATGGGTATAAAAAGAATATTGGCTTAAAATTGGCTGTTTTACACCAATAACAACCTGACACAAAATGTAATGGGAGGAAACTTCTATGCACCATCGTGATGATAAATATGCAATACACAGGACAATCTTCACGAGGTATGTTCACATGAAGAGGAATCTTCACATGAATCTTCACAAGAAGAGGAATTCTATAGCAAAAATATCTCCTCAACATGAGGCTGACTTGAGGCTCTTTTAACATGATTGAGTTAAAAGAGTCCAAAAGAAAAGAAATGAACAATGTAATTTGCTCTTATTGCTTCTACTATTATACTTAAAGTGACATGTTTATTTCTATTTTAATAAAAGATAGAAGCTAAAATTCTCTGAAGTGTGAAACAGCTGGGTTTAGAGAGGGCTTGATTAATTAAGCAAGTAAATGCCTCACAAAAACACCCTACCATTTGGCTGAAAGACAGTCTTTGCTCGGGAGAGGGCTGAGGCTGCAATAATGAAAAATACCGTTTTGCTGAAAACAGAGCACGTCAGTGGAGAGCAGATTGAATCCCATAATCAAATTTGTCATTTGAAAGTAGGCTAGATTTCTCTCTTAGCACAGGCATTAATTGGATATAAGACAGCAATCACACTGTGTTTTCAATCTATAGTAAAAATTATCTTCGTTTCCCCAAGGCCCGCAGCTTTGATAAGAAGGCAGGAGTTTTTGGAGAAGAGCGTTGTGTTCCTCTGTCTGTAGACCCCTAGACACTGATTCACAGCAAGACTCACCATGACAAGGTTTATATTCTTAAAAACCAGAGATAAGCCATGATTTTGCAAGGGACAAAAACCAACTCTAACTTCAGTGGAAAAGGAAAATTATTAGCTTATGGACCTAAAGAACAGAGTGAAGACAGCAATAGCTACACTGCATTCAAACAATCTCCCTAGCACACACACACAGCACACACATGCACACATGAACACTCTCTCTCTGGGTTGGTCTAATCCCTCTGGCCAGCTGGCCCTATAAGTCTACCATACACCATAGAGCACTTTATCCTACAGCCTTACTATCTCACCCAGACAAGACAGACTTCTCCCATTTTTTAAAATCCAGGGAAGGACTCTAATTGGGTAGCTGAGGTCACAAGTCCATGGCTGAATCAGCTAGCAAGGCCAGGTGTACGGGTACCCTAATTGGCTGCCCCACCAGAACCATATGTTTCAAGTGGGAGAAAGAGAAGTCCTCTAAAAAAGGTGATGCAATCTTCTGAGAAGACAAAACATTACTACACCATGCTGGCAAAGTTCCAATTCTGCCTTGTTTCCCAGAGCACAGACACAAAAGGCACAGGGAACCAAGGTGATCTGCTTCCCACCTGTGCTGTCCAATATGGTGGGCATCAACCACGTGGCTGCGAGCCCTTGAAATGTGTGTGAGATGTGCTGTAATGTAAAATACACCCTGAATTTTGAAGACGTACTGAAAAAAATAAAGTGTAAACATGGTGAAACCTCGTCTCTACTACAAGATACAAAAATTAGCCGGATGTGGTGGCACGCACCGGTAATCCCAGGTACTTGGGAGGCTGAGGCAGGATAATTGCTTGAAAGTGGGAGGTGGAGGTTGCAGTGAGCCAAGATCATGCCATTGCACTCCAGCCTGGGCAACAGAGTGAGACTCTGTCAAAAAAAAAAAAAAAAAAACCTCATTAGTAATAGTTTAATTACATATTAAAATGAAAGTATTTTGGATCTATTACATTAAATAAGATATATTATTCAAACTTTTTACTTCTTTAATGTGGCTATTAGAACTTTTATAATTACATAGGTTATTACATTAGGTGGCTTGCATTGTATTTCTATGGGGATGGCTACCTTAGAAGTTGAGGGTCAGCTTGCTTTCTTTTCTTTCTTTCCTTTCCTTTACTTTCTTTCTTTCTCCCTCCCCTCCCCTTTCTTCTTTCTTTCTTTCTTTCTTTCTTTCTTTCTTTCTTTCTTTCTTTCTTTCTTTCTTTCTTTCTTTCTTTCTCTTTCTTCTTTCTTTCTTTCTTTTTCTCTCTCTCTCTCTCTCTTTCTCTTTTCTTCCCTCTGTTGCCCAGGCTGGAGTGTAGTCGGCTCGCTGCCGACTCCCTGCCTCCGGCTCCCGTGATGCTCCTACCTCGGCCTGCCGGCTGGCTGGGATTGCGGCCACGCGCCACCACCCCTGGCTGGTTTTTGTACTTTTGGTGCAGGCGGGGTTTCGCCATGTTGGCCAGGCTGATCTCCAGCTCCTGACCTCGAGTGGTCTACCCGCCTCGGCCTCCCGAGGTGCTGGGACTGCAGACGGAGTCTCGCTCACTCGGTGCTCAGTGTTGCCTGGGCTGGAGTGCGGTGGCGTGGTCTCGGCTCGCTGCAGCCTCAGCTTCCTAGCCGCCTACCTTGGCCTCCCAGGGTGCTAGGATTGCAGCCCCTGTCCGGCCGCCGCCCCGTCTAGGAAGTGAGGAGCGCCTCTGCCCGGCCGCCCATCGTCTGGGAAGTGAGGAGCGCCTCTGCCCGGCTGCCCATCGTCTGGGAAGTGAGGAGCGCCTCTGCCCGGCCACCCCGTCTGGGAAGGGAGGAGTGCCTCTGCCCGGCCGCCCATCGTCTGGGAAGTGAGGAGCGCCTCTGCCCGGCCGCCCCGTCTGGGAAATGAGAAGCACCTCTGCCCGGCTGCCCATCGTCTGGGAAGTGAGGAGCGCCTCTGCCCGGCTGCCCTGTCTGGGATGTGGGGAGCGCCTCTGCCCGGCTGCCCTGTCTGGGATGTGGGGAGCGCCTCTGCCCGGCTGCCCTGTCTGGGAAGTGAGGAGCGCCTCTGCCCGGCTGCCCTGTCTGGGATGTGGGGAGCACCTCTGCCTGGCCGCCCCGTCTGGGAAGTGAGGAGCACCACTGCCCGGCTGCCCATCGTCTGGGAAGTGAGGAGCGCCTCTGCCCAGCTGCCCTGTCTGGGATGTGGGGAGCACCTCTGCCCGGCCGCCCTGTCTGGGAGGTCTACTGCAGAGGCCAGACGCAGTGTGGAGGCTGGACGTGGTGGCTCACGCCTGTAGTCCCGGCACTCTGGGAGGCCGAGGCGAGTTGATCACTTGAGGCTATAGGAGTTCGAGACCAGCCTGCCCAACATGGCGAAACATATGAAAAATACAACAAACCAACCAACCAACCAACCCAGCAACAACAAAACAGGTCTACCCTGGAGTCATACTCTAATTTTTTCTATTTTCTTCCCTTTCTGATCCTTTATCCCACTTTTCTTTTTCTTCCTCTTCCTTCTCCTTCTTCTTTGTCAAAGACATAGGGGATTGAGTTATTGTCATTGATCCATACAAAGTCCCTCTCTCATTTATTTTCTTTAATTCCCACCCCCCATTTCTATTCCCCGTCTTCCCATGTGCAACCTTCCTAATATGTTTGATATGCATCTTTTTGTCTGTATGTATTTTTAGAAAATGTTTATTGTTTTGTGTGCAAAAAAAAAAAAAATTAAAAAAAAAAAGAAATTAAGGGTCACAGAGGCCTTGGGTCCTGCCTCACCAAATTAAGCCAAGTGCATCCAGCAAACGCTAGCTTTACGAAAAGGAAAGGGTTATGGAATTAACTTCCATTTTTACACAGCATGTCATTAGGGTGCTTAGTGTGTCTGGTTAGACGATATCAACGTTTTTTTCTTTATACTCTCCAGAGTCCCTGCTTTGGTGTCTCCCAGCCATGCCCTTAAAAGATTTCTATCAAAGATCATCATCCAGTTCTTTCAGGAGGCACCAAGCAATAACCAATGCACACAGTTATAAATCTTTGTCTGGGTACCAAAGCCATATATAAATCCATAAGCTGTCAAGTCTTCCCGTCATCCCACGAAGCAGGTTGAGCAGGCTGAAGTGATTCAGGATAAAACGTGCACTTTGTCAATGTCATTGTGTCACAAAGAGTCCAGATCCTAGAGGCAGCTACCTCCAGTCTGCAGCCTCTCCATGCCCTAGTGGTCTCATGAATCTGAACAGCTTTCCTGTTTGATGCTAGCTTATTTTCTAGTGTGGCCCGTTTTTCTGCAAAACGCCAATTTAGGTTGGTAAAGGGAATAAAGGTCTGGGTTGGAAAATTCATTGCCTTTCACTCAGAAAGCTTTCAATGGGAAACAAATTTAGATAGGACAGCCTTGCTTCTTTGTATGTGGAAAGCACAAAGGACTTTGCGTATTTCATCAACTTCTCCTCCCAGCATCCCAGAGAGGAGGAAGGCAGGTCTCTGCATCTGGCTGACAGGAGGATTTAGAGATGTCTATTTTAGTCAAAGCCTGCCCCTAAAAGCTTGTGACCTAAAAGAAGCCCTCCAACCTTATTGCCTGCTGGGCTCTGTCTCAGTTATAAAACAAGGCATCCAAGGACACTTAAGAAAATATTTCCAAATGCAAACTACAGGGTGCCGTGCTTAAATCTCTCCAAGAGCTGCCCACACCAATGAAGTGCAAAGGCTTGCCATGGCCTCTAAGACCCTACAGAATCTGACCACAGCCTGGGCCTCCAGCTCTTCTCCTGCTGCCTCCTTCACCTCTCACAGCTCTTCAGCCACATAAACCCTGCCCTGCTTTAAGGAGAGGCAGCTGGTCCTGCCGCGGGGCCTTTCCTGGGGCAGGGTCCTGCGTCTGGAACACTCATCCCAATAGTCCTTGCCTCCGCCTCTTTAGAAGGATCTTCCTAGAGCAGTCTGAGCAATTTTCCATTTCATGCATCTAAGAAGTCAGAAGTTGTAGTTCAGGGCCATCAAGTTAGCCGAGACTGGAGAGGTCAAGATCCCAGAGAAAAGTCAAGCAGAGGCCGGGCGCAGTGGGTGGCTCACGCCTGTAATCCCAGCACTTTGGGAGGCCGAGGTGGGCAGATCACGAGGTCAGGAGATTGAGACCATCCTGGCTAACACAGTGAAACCCCAAACCCCATCTCTACTAAAAATACAAAAAATTAGCCAGGCATGGTGGTGGGCGCCTGTAGTCCCAGCTACTAGGGAGGCTGAGGCAGGAGAATGGCTCAAACCCAGGAGGCGGAGGTTGCAGTGAGCCGAGATCGTGCCATTGCACTCCAGCCTGGGACACAGAGAGAGACTCTGTCTCGAAAACAAACAAACAAAAAAAAAAAAAAAACAAAAAAAAGTCCAGCAGAAAGGAGCTAGTCTAACAGTCTCAGCCCCTTCCCCGCAGGGACCTCAGCCTATTTGTAAAAGGCACGAACCTAGAGAAGCAGAAAAAAATTAGCTGTAAAAAGCCTGAGGACCCACACAGGGCTTTTGGCACCATCATAGCACTGGAGAAATTCTTAAAAATGGAATTCAGGGTCTGACAAGGAAGAGCTGCCCTGATAACAGCCAGGCAATCACATGGGGGCCCTGAAGAAGCTCGTCCTAATGCAGTGTTTCTCAAAGTGAGATCCATGGATCCCTGGGGGTTCCAGACACTCTTCCAGGACATTCAAGACCTCAGACTATTTCCATAATAACCCTTGCCTTTCTCACTGAGTTGACATTTGCCCTAAAGATGCAAAAGTGATAGTAGATGCCTCACCCCAAATTAAGGCAATGGCACCAAAGCCATAGGAGTCACTGTATTCACCACCACCAGGCACTCACAGAAAATGAACAAACAAGCAAAGTTAGTTTCCCCTAAGAATACCCTTGATGTTGCAGTAAAAATGATTAATTTTATTAAATCTTGACCTTTCAGCAAACATTGTTCTAACATTCTGTGTGACAAAATGAAGTACCTCTGATGAAAAATGAAACGTGATGGTCGCTTCTGGGAAAAGGAATTGTGTGATTTTTTTTTGAGTTGTTAGCTGCATTAGCCTCTTTTCATGGAATGACAATATTCCTTGAAGGAACAAGTAATAGATAGATAAATAGATCTATCTATATACTATCTATTTATCTACCTATAGATGATAACTCTAGGTAGATCTATCTATCTAGCAACTGATAGATAAATTATGGTTAATCAGACTTGAAAGACATTCTAAAAAATGCACAAAGTGAATCTGTCTCTTAAAGGAAAAAAATACTGAAGTATAGCATATAAAATTTGAATTTAAGTGAAAATGAGAATTTTGGAAAAATTGAATCTGTCACTAGGAACTTGGTAGCATCCCAATAGTAAAAGGCTTCCCTGATAGGACTGATAATGATATTAATGAATATGCTGTTTTGATTTTGTATAATAAAATGTATCAACACTTGCAAGATTTGTATAAGTCAATGACAAATATTTTTTGAATGACCAATGCATGATGTTATAAAATCATGCATCCATAAAAGTTTCATTCAAAGAGCAAGATAGGATAATGGCTTTCCAAGTAATAGAATACGAAAAGTTTCTTGATATGGTTTCAAATTTCACGTTGTGACCAATCTTTAAGAAACTACCACTTGTGGACTTTTGTTGTAGTATTAAAGAATAATCACAGTCACCTGACAAGGATATTAAAATACTCCACCCTTTTCCAATTACATATTGTGTGGAGCTGGATCTTCTTTACATGCCTTAATCAGAACAACAGATAGAAACAGATTGAACACAGAAGCAGATATGAGAATCTGTCTCTCATTAAGCCAGAAATCAGAGATTTGAAAAAATGCAAAACAATTGTTACTCTTATAACTAAATTTTTTTCGTTTTTGAAGACAGAGATATTTTTCATAAAATATATTATTTAGACTAACATGGAATAGGTTTATGATTATTATTTTGATTATTATTTATGATTGATTATTTTAAGTAAATAATGAGTAATAATATTTTCAGTAATATTTGAGTAATAATATTTTGAGTAATAATATTTGAGTAATATTTTGAGCAAATAATTATTGAGTAAAAAGCAAGTGTAAAACTTTCTCAGTGTTTAATATGGCAAATATCAACATATGTAACCCACGTTAACAGAAGCTGTTTGGGGATCCCAGTAATTTTTAAGAGTATAAAGGAATCTTGAGACCAAAAGCTTTCAAAATTACTTATCTGGAACAGTTGCCAAAATTGGCCATATGCCAGGCCTTAAGGCAAGTCATGAAAAATCTGAGTTTTGAAATTATTCAGAGTATGTTCTCTCATCATAGTGTAATTAAGTTTGACATCACTAAAAATACTTTAGAAATCCCCAATATTTAGAAATTAATCCATTCACCTCTAAATATTCTATGTCGAGAAGCTATCCAAATAGAATTTAGAAAATATTTTCAAGTAAATTACAATTAAAAATGGTGCGTCAAAATTCATAGTATCTAAATAAAGGTGTACTTGGAGAAAAACTTATAGCACTAAATGTATATATTAGAAGAGAAGCTTAAAATAAGTGATCTAAATATCTATTTAGAAGAAGTAAGAACAACAAAAGCAAATTAAGTCCAAGAAAGCAGGAGGGAGGATAATAAGTTCAGAAATAATGGCTTAAAACACAAACATTCAATGGAGAATCAGCATAAAAGTTGGTTCTTCTTTGAAAAAAACTAAAAATTAATAAATACTTAAGTCACTCAAGAAAATTGGAGAAGACATAAATTACCAAAATCAAAAATAAAAGGTGTCATTAAATAAATTTTAAGATGATATAAGTATGAAGTTTAGAAAATCATAACTTACCAAAACTGATAGAAATAGAAAACATGAATAGTTCTATACCTATTCAAGAAATTGAATCTCTAAGTCAAAAGGTCCCTATAAGGAAAACTCCAGACTTGAATTCATTCAAATATTTTAAGAGGAAATGACATTAATCTTAAACATTTTCTTTTTCATAGAATATAAACATCTCTTCAATTCATTTGATGAGGAAGAAAAGCTTTGATAAAGAAACTTGACAAGAACTTTACAAGGAAGAAAAATTACCAACCAATTTCTCCTATCAATGTAGATGAAAAATTCTAAACAAAACGTGAGCAAATTGAATTCCCTTTTATGTGAATAGGATAATACATTATGATGAAATCAAGTTTATTTAACAATGCAAGATTGGTTTGCTATTCAAAAATCAATGAAATATGAATACATATGTAGAGAGATTAAATGTTAAGAAACTCCAGTTTCCAGTCCAACATGTGAAGAGCTTGGAAATCTTCATATTAAAAAAAAAAAACTGAACAAATTGAAAATCAGCAATTCTTACATCTGTCAGAGAATTGAGGTCCCAGGGCAATCTGCTGCCTTGAAAATGAAAGAAGCAGACAGACAGATACAGAGAATTTCAGCTTAAAAGGAGCAGACAGCCTCAGCTGGACGAGTTCGAGTTTAAAACTCCAGGAGGGGCCAGTCTTGGAGACACCACATAGCTGGGAGTTTCACCTCCAGAAGCCCTACTGTTACTCAAAAGGGGTCCCGAGCCAAACCCCAAGAGAGGGTTCTTAGATCTTGCACAAGAAAGAATTCAAGGCAAGTCCATAGAGTAAAGTGAAAACAAGTTTGTTAGAAAAGTAAAGAAACAAAGGAATGGCTACTCCATAGGCAGAGCAGACCCAAAGGCTGCTGGTTGCCCATTTTTATGGTTATTTATTAATTATATGCTAAACAAGTGGTGGATTATTCATGCCTTTCCTATTTAGACCATATAGGGCAACTTCCTGACATAGCCACGGCATTCGTAAGCTGTCATGGCGCTGGTGGAAGTGTAGCAGTGAGGACGACCAGGTCACTCTCATCACCATCTTGGTTTTGACGGGTTTTGACTGGCTTCTTTACTGCAACCTCTTATCGGCAAGGTCGTTATGACCTGTATTTTGTGCCTACCTCCCATCTCATTCTGTGACTTAGAATGTCTCTCTGGGAATGCAGCCCAGTAGGCCTCAGCCTTATTTTACCCAGCCCCTATTCAAGATGGAGTTGCTCTGGTTCAGACGTGCCTCTGACACTGCCAGTTACTCACTGTGAAGGTCCCTCATACTCCTCGCCCTGGGAGGAGATAGCAACCATTTTAAGATATGGCCAGAACATTTTGCTCTCCTTAACTGCTGCCCTCATGGGGAAAGCATTTTGCTAGAGCCTAACTTGGGATTTTATCCAGGCCCAAGTGGCCTGAGAGAAGGGAAATACTCAATTTGGGCTCACTAAAGACTGAGCCCTGATCACAGGGCTACAGGACGCTTCCCCTCCCTGACACCTCATTGCATTCTCAATAGAGCTCCTGTGTAATAATGGAAGATCAAGAACTGCAAGCCCTGGGCCCTATTTTAAAATTTTAAAAGTCTCTAGGAAAACCCAAAGACAACAGGGGGGACAAAAACAAGAGCACTAGAGGAAACTTTAGCCTCTGACACCACAGCCACAGTAAACAGTGTTGACAAAAAGAGTCAAACTGTAAAGTATTTTAAGAGATTTATTCTGAGCCAAATATGAGTGACCATGGCCTGTGACACAACCCTCAGGAGGTTCTGAGAACATGTGCCCAAGGTGGTTGGGGCACAGCTTGGTTTTATGTATTTTAGGGAGGCATGAGACATAAATCAAACGCATTTAAGAAATACATTGGTGTAGTTCAGAAAGGTGGGGCAACTCAAAGCAGGGGGAGCAGGGCTTCCAGGCTATAGGTAAATTTAAACATTTTTCTGGTTGACAATTGGTTGAGTTTATCTGAAGACCTGGAATCAACAGAAAGGAAATGTTCAGGTTAAGATAAAGGATTGTGGAGACCAAGTTTTACTGCACAGAGGCAGCTTTCAGATAGCCAACTTCAGAGCGAGCATGTTGTAAAATGTTTATTGTCGGAACTAAAAGGGCACCAGGCTCTTAGCTGATTATCTCCTGGATCTGGGAAGGAAAGAAGGAAGAAAAAAAGGGGAAAGGAGTTTCTCTATAGAATGTGGATTTTACCCACAAGGGACGACTTTGCAGGACCATTTCAAGATATAACAGAGAAATATGTTTGGGATAAAATATTTTGATTTTCTTCCTTGTTATGCCAGAATCGGATTGGAAAGTAAGTCACGATATACAGGGTTAAATCAAACCCATCTGATGAGAATTTATGGTTTGTAGGGCATGACTTCCCAGACCCCTTAGACAGGAATTTAGGCAAGATAAAAAAAAAATCAGAGCTTAGTCTTCAATAGTGAACACAGCCCAACGCCTAATCAGATAAACATAAACTTCACGCTCACATCCTATCCACCTCAGTTCCTATTACTCAATACATCGTATTGGGCTTTCAACAAAAAAATTACAAAGTGTGCTAAAAGCCAAAACACACAGTCTGAAGAGACAAAGCAAGATCAGAACGCACTTTTGCAAAAATCATGAGAGTGAGAAAAACCTGACACAGGGAAATGATGGCAGCGAAAGAGATCTGACTGAACTGACTCCGTCTTGCCTTTAACCTCCAAACTGCTCTTGTTCATTCCTGGGCGTAAGCCAAACTAACTTTGGGAGAAATTTAGTTTACAGTTTAACTTCGAAACAAACATAGTAACAGCCCCTCCCTGAAAAAAAAAATACCCCTTCTTGTCTAGGGACCAAACTGCCTTTTTAAAACTAACAAATTAGCCATGAGATTAGAAATTATGGCTCAGGAGTCACACATCCAGAGCCCACAAGATTCCTAACCTCCCCAATTGCTCCTATAGATAACACTACTATTGTGAAAGCTAAGATTGGTGTTTAAGGTATTCTTCAGGCCCTGCATTCTGGTGGACCAGCTAGCACCACCCAGACCAATACACTGTCTCATCTGGTCTTGTGAACCCCACCCAGGAACTGACTCAGTGCAAGAGGACAGCTTTGTCCCCTGTGATTTCATTCCTGACCCAACCAGTCAGCGTTCCCCATTCCCTTGACCCCGCCTACCAAACAATCTTTAAAAATCCTAGACTCTGAATGTTCAGGAAGGCTGATTTGAGTAATAATAAAACTCTATTCTCTAATTTAGCTAGCTGTGTATGTATTAAACTCTTTCTCTACTGTAGTTTCCCTGTCTTGATAAATTGGCTCTATCTGGACAGTGACGAAGAACTCACTGGATGGTTACAGAACCAAACTCAGATATGGCAGAGATTTTGAAATTATCAGGAAGGTAATTAAAATAACTACAGTAGGCCAGGTTCGGTGGCTCATGGCTGTAATCCCAGCACTTTGTGAGGCCAAGGTGGGTGGATCACTTGAGCCCAGGAGTTCAAGACCAGCCTGGGTAACATGGAGAAAACCCGTCTCTACAAAAAATTAAACACTTAACCAGGTGTATTTGAAACCAGCCTGACCAACATGGTAAAACCCTGTCTCTACTAAAAATACAAAAATTAGCCAAGCGTGGTGGCTTGCACCTGTTATCCCAGCTACTCGGGAGACTGAGGCAGGAGAATCACTTGAACCCGGGAGGCAGAGGTTGCAGTGAGCTGAGATTGCGCCACTGCACTCTAGCCTGGGTAACAGAGTGAGACTCCATCTGAAAAAACAAACAAACAAAAAACTTAACCAGGTATAGTGGTGTGCCCCTGTAATTCCAGCTACTCAGGAGGCTGAGGTAGGAGGATCACTAGAACCTGGAAGACAGGTGTTGCAGAGAGCTGAGATCACACCACTGCACTCCAGCCTAGGTGATAGAGTAAGACCCTGTCTCAAAAAATGAATAAAATAAAAAAGACTAGTTAATATGCTAAGAATTTTAATGGACAAAGTGAACAATAGGCAATAGAGCCAATGGTTCATATAGGCAGAGAGATGGAAACTCAAAAACGGAAAAGAGTTTAAAGGAAATGCTAGAAATCAAAAGCACTGTAACAGAAATGAAGAATCTTCTTGATGGGCTCATCAGTAGACTGGACACGTTCAAGGAAAGAATCCATGAGCCTGAAGGTATGTCAATAGGAGCTTCCACAACTGAAATGTGGAGAGAAAGAAGAATGAGAAAGATGGAACAGAATATTCAAGAACTATGGAATAATTACAAAAGGTGTAAATTATTATCTATAATAACACTACCGTTTGTGACAATATCAGAAAATATTATATACCAAAAAATAAATCAAACAAAAGATTGCAAGTCCTCTGCCTAGAAAACCACAAAACATCATTGAGAGAAAGTAACTAAGATATAAATAAATGAAAGAACATACGATGTTCACAGATTGCAAGACTCAAAATTGAAAGATGTTCATTCTTTCCAGATTTACTCAGTACAATTCTGATTAAAAACTTCGGAAAGCTTTTTTTCTATGAAAACTGAAAAAATGATTCTATAATTTTTATGAAATGCAATGGTACAAGTGCAGCCAAGACAATCTCAAAAACCAAAGTTGGAAGTCTCAAATGACTACATATCAAGATTTATTATGAAGTCATAGAAACTAAGACACAACTAGACATAAATAGATGAATAAAACAAGATTACAACAGTCCATAAAATGTCACTTTATTTATGGAAAAGTTACATATTATAGCAGTGAGGAAAAGTTGATCTTTTCACTAAAGTCAACTGGGTATCTTTATTTTTAAAAATGAATCTTGACTCCTTATATTTTAAACAAAAATCAATTCCACTTGGATTATAGGCATAAATGTGAAAGGTAAAAAATAATAAGTTTCTAGAAGAGAATTTAAGAGAATGTCTTCATGGTCTTGGGTAGCAAAATTTCCTTTTTTAGGGAAAAATAAGTCCTAAACATAACAGGAAAATAATAAAAATTAGACTATATTAAAATTAAGAACTTGTGTTCAACAAAGACAAAATTAAAGGAGTGAAAAAGCAAACCACAGAATGGAGAAAACATATGTAATAAATGTGTTTGACAGATAACTCAAATCTACTATACACAGGGAAGTCTTCAAATCAATTTAAAAAAAGAAAAAGCAGACAACTAATAGAAAACTGGACAAAAGACTGAATTTAACTTCACAGAAGATATAAAGTGTTCAGTAAACACATAAAAAGATGCTTAACATCCTCAATTGTCAGAAAAAAATGCAAATTAAAGCAATGTGATAGCAGTACACCCCATCACAATGACAATTGTTTCCGATGTGGAGGTATTATGAATAATACTGCTATGACTATATTTGTACGTATCTTCCAGTGCATATTTGTACAAAATCTGCTGGTTGTATACCTAGAAGAAGAAATGCTGGATCACAGTATGCCCTAAAGAAATCTCCAAAGAGGTTAAGCCACTGTCCACTCCCAGCATACAGGGAAGAGCAGTTGGTAGCAAGAACGTGAAGCAACTGGAGCTCTCACATTCTGGTGGTGGGAGTACACAGTGGCATAGCCTCTTTGGGAGTTTAAGGGTATCTATGAATGTTAAATATATGCATATGCTGTGGTTCAGTATTTCTTCTTTTAGGTATATAACCAACAGATTTTATACCAATATGTGTCAAACAATATACAAATCTATTTATAGCAATATTATTCATAATAGCCCCACATCAGAAACAATCTCAATATCCAGCCATAGGAGAATGGATATATAAACTATGGGCCTGTTCATAGGAAGAAATTCTCTATTATAATCGATACAAGTGAACTGCAGCTATGTGAATGAAGCTCACACATATACTATTAAAAGAAAGAAGCTGGCCAGGTGTGGTGGCTCACGCCTGTAATCCCAACACTTTGGGAGGCCAAGGTTGGCGGATCACAAGGTCAGGATATCGAGACCATCCTGGCCAACATGGTGGAACCCCGTCTCTACTAAAAATAGAAAAATTAGCTGGGCATAGTGGTGTGTGCCTGTAATCCCAGCTATTTGGGAGGCTGAGGAAGGAGAATCGCTTGAACCCGAGAAGTGGAGGTTGCAGTGAACCGAGTTTGTGCCACTACACTCCCGCCTGGGCGACAGAGTGAGATGTCTCAAAAGAAAGAAAGAAAGAAAGAAAGAAATCAGACATAAAAAAGTACACACTGTATGATCCCACTTATCTAAAATTCTAACACAGGTAGAACCAATCTATGGTGATGGAAGTAGGAACAGTGGCTGGTGTGGAGAGGTAGAGGCTTGAAAGGCGAAACGGTGTGGGCGACCTGGGGGTGGGTATTGTTGGGTAGCTTGATCTGTGTGCTGGTTGCCCTGGTGTGGCCACTTTGTAAAAGTTGATCTTAACGATGTGTGCACTTTTCTGTAGGTGTATTAGATTTCAATGAAAAAGCTTGCTTTAATGAACAACTGCAGGGAGGAGGAGTGTGGGGGTCACCTTTACCTGGAGGCAGAGGAGCAGGAGGAGAATGTTCTTTTTTTTTTTTTTTTTAGATGATGTCTTGCCCTGTTGCCCAGGCTGGAGTATAGTGGCTCGATCTCGGCTCACTGCAACCTCCGCCTCCCGGGTTCAAGCAATCCTTTTGCCTCAGCCTCCCGAGTAGCTGGGACTACAGACATGCACCACCATGCCTGGTTAATTTTTAGTAGAAATGGGGTTTCACCATTCTGGCCAGCTGGTCTCAACAGCTGGTCTCCGCCTCCCCAAGTGCTGGGATTACAGGCGTGAGCCACCGCTCCCGGCTAGCAGGACAATGTTCTAAAGAGACTACATACAGTCTCTATTTCCCTCCTTCTGAGGAAACAAACAAACAAAAAACATTTTCCTCTTGTGGGCAGACAGGGTTGCCTTTTTGTTCAGCCTTGTGTTATTCACAGATCCCAGAGCAGTGACTGACATGTGGTGGGGAGTCAGTACATCTTTGGTGAATGAGAAGCGAAATGTTTTTCTTCTCCACTGAGATTCTCTTTTCAATGGCTCTCTGTGGGGGCCAGGATCGATCCTCCGTCTCTTGAATCTGGCTGGTCCTGTGACCTGCTTGGGAAACGGCAGAAGCAATGCTGTGCCCACTCCGGGCGTGGGCCTCCAAAGGCCTTGCACGCTTCCTCTCTGCTGTTGTGGCTGCTCAGTGAACAAACCCAGCTAGCCTGTTGGGGAATGAGACACCACGTGGCAGGAGACCGAAGCACCCCAGCAGAGAGCCAGCCAAGCCCAGAAGCACAGCCCCTTGACTGCCCTGAGGTCACTGCAGACACACAAGGGAACCCAGGCAGGACCAGAACCACACAGCCGACCTGTAGACGCATAAGCAGTAATACAGGATTGCTATTCTAAACTACTTAGTGGAATAGTTTGATACTCAGAAATAGTTAACTGATGAAACAACCTCTGGGGCAGCTTTCGCATAAAGTGCAATAAGAATGGACCCCCTGTGGTTTGCTGTGCAACCTGCACACACCAGATGCAGTGCTGTGGGTGTGTCAGCTGGCCAACTCCACTTCCAGCCTCTCTCCTGTCTACCTTTTCTATGGAAGCTCCATATGCTTCAACTGATGGCCTAGCTTCCCTGGCCGCTGGGTGTGGCCAGCCATAGGACACTGCTCTGGTCAGTTAGATATAGGCAGACACCTGCTAGTGACACCTCTCTTCTCTCTTCCTAACTGTGTCTGTGATGCCTGGAGGTGCCACAACTGTTTCTAAGGCAAACCTGAGAGATTCCCTTACAGTATCATGGAAGACAGTTGCCAGATTTAGCACAAAAGAATAAATGAATAAATAACGATTAACTGAAAGAAATGCCGGACATTCAGGTACCTTTAAATTTGAGATAAACAGAGTTTTGTTTTGTTTTGTTTTGTTTTAAGACAGAGTCTCGCTCTGTTGCCCAGGCTGGAGTGTACTGGTGTGATCTTTGCCCACTGCAACCTCTACCTCTTGGGTTCCAGCTATTCTTATGCCTCAGCCTCCTAAGTAGCTGGGACTACAAGTACACCACGGTGCCTGGCTAATTTTTGTATTTTTAGTAGAGCTGGGGTTTCACCATGTTGGCCAGGTTAGTCTCAAACTCCTGGCCTCAAGCCATCCGCCCACCTCAGCCTCCCAAAGGGTTGGGATTACAGGCATGAACCACCATGCCCGGCCCCCAGAGAATAATTTTTTTAGTATAAGTATATCCCAAATATACCATTTTCTCCAACTCCACCATGGAGTCACACATCAACCCCCGAGTACCTGGGGTACCCATTCAGAGGCTTCCTGTACATGACTGAACCCCCATTTGCTTACTCTTCTGAGGTAGGAAGGGCTTCCCGCCACTCTGGCTGAATGAAATGCTAGCGTATTTTCAAACTGACGGACAGAGGACCCCATGCTAGTCCAGAGGCTTGATTGACAGCCCTATCCTTTCAGTGTAGGCATTGATTGCTCTGCTGTCTTGTATCTTACAGTGTTGCCAGTGGAAAATCTGAGAACAGTTGCACTTTCTTTTAAGTATTATTTCTTTCCCTTTGGAAGCTTATAAGATTTTCTACTGATTCTTGCTGGGCAGTGACATGGTCAGCCTTGGTCCATTGGGCGTCTCTTTCATGAGTCCTCAGTGGAACCCCGGGTGACTGGTTTTACCTATACACTCAAGTGATTTACAATTTGGAGAGTTATTTCAGGCATCTGCTTAGTGAATTCCTCTCCTACACTGTTACCCTATCATTTTTCTGTCAGTTTTTTGTTTGTTTTTGAGACAGAGTTTTGTTCTTGTCACCCAGGCTAGAGTGCAATGGCGTGATCTCAGCTCACTGCAACCTCTGCCTCCTGGGTTCAAGTGATTCTCCTGCCTCAGCCTCCTTAGTAGCTGGGATTACAGGTGCCCACCACCACACCTGGCTTATTTTTGTATTTTTAGTAGAGATGGGGTTTCACCATGTTGGCCAGGCTGGTGTCGAACTCCTGACCTTACATGATCCATCTGCCTTGCTCTCCCAAAGTGCTGGGATTACAGGTGTGAGCCACCGCGGCCAGCCTATCAGCTTTTATGGTTCTAACATTCAAGTTTCTTATTTTGTTCCCTCATACAATTTTCATCTGCAAATGTTTCTCTGGGCTTCGAGATACATGTCTTCCACTTAATCTTCCAGGCCACTAATTTGTGTTTAAGTAGAGGAAGTCATCCCTTTGAAGATATATGCTTAATTTTTTTAATTCAAAAATAATTCTTCAGTTCCAGTCCATGCTGTCATTGGATTCTGAAGCGCTCTTACTGATTTTTGGTTCAAGCCGCAGCTGCTTCCAGCAGCAGGCCTGTTTCTGTGCAAGCTGACTGCGTATTCTTCCTCTCTTTGCCTGTTGGGATGCCTTAGATGCCTTGCTTTCCTGCCTTGCCTCCTTTCAGCTCTCTTCACCCTTGGAGCCGTGCTTGGCTGGGCTACCTTGTTTGTGGCAGCCCTCAGGTGGTGGGGGCCCAGCAGTCACTGCTCCCATGGGCTCTGTTGTGCAGCTTGGGATGCTCAGTTCCCTGCCTGCAGCTGGGAAGCAGCACCCAGGTCTGAACTTTTCCCATTGCAAGGCTGTTGCTCTCTCATCTTTCAGAGGTGGACCACTAGGATCACCTGATCAACTTCCCTGAGGCTCCTCTGAGGGAGACCAGTGGGTCCTCCAGAGCAGAGCACACTGGCTAGTTCCGCCCTTCCAGACTGGTCTCTAGGTCTCCATGAGCTGCCTGTAGGCACTGTGGAGTTCAAGCCTCACCCCAGGGCTCTGCCTCAGGCACCCAGGCCCTTCCTAGCCTGGAAAAGACCCAACTTCAGCCTCTTATACCCTTAGGCTTTCTCATGCCTTGTAGCCCAGCTTTGGCTGAGCTCAGCAAAGGCGGTTGATAGTGCATTCCCAGAGACTGTGAGAAAAAGACTCCATGGGCAATCTTTCTTCCCTACCATTTTCCCACAAATGCCCAGGCCTTGTACTTTAGACACCTTTTATTTCTAAAGTTTTAAACTTTGTATAATTTTGTATTACATTTTTAATCAAAAAATATTTTTTCTTTGAGACAGGGTCTCACTCTGTTGCCCAGGCTGGAGTGCAGTGGTGTGATCACAGCTCACTGCAGCCTCGACCTCCTGGGCTCAAGCCATCCTCCTACCTCAGCCTCCTGAGCAACTGAGACTACAGGCATGTGCCACCATGCTCAGCTAATCTTTTATTTTTTGTTGTGATGGGGGTCTCATTATGTTGCTCAGGCTGGTCTTGAACTCCTGGGCTCAAGCAATTCTCCCACCTTGGCCTCCCAAATGCTGGGATTACAGGTGTGAGCCATCACGCCTGGCCTAAAATAAATATTTTTAACACCAAAAAGACTTTGCTTAAAGCAAAGTAAAAAGAGAAACGAATGTATTTGACTTCATTAGATCAGGATTTTTAAATTTCTGTTTGAGGGAAGGGAAAATGTCCCTTTTCCCCTGGATGTGTGCTGAGGAATCAGATGACAAAGGCAGGTTATTAGGAGGAAGTACATACAGCTTTATTAGCGTACATGGGGAAGAATCACAGAGCGACTGTCCCACTTGCAATGGTACAGATGCTTACATACCCCTCTTCATATGGGAGAGGGAGATGGGAAGGGGTAGATGATTTTAGGGGGATAGTAAATGATTTTTAGGGAAATTCAATGAGCTTGAAGACATACACTGGCCTGGGACAAAGTCTGTTGGGCCCACAGAGCAGACAAACGTTTGTGACAATCATCCATGCCTACCTGCACAGACGGACCTCAGTCTTTCTTCCTGTGATATGAGTTTAGTTAATGAAAACTCAGGGAGGGACTAAAAAATCATTGTTTCCTCCTTTGGCAGGTCTGGACTTTAGATAAACAAGGGAACTTCAAAGAATAAATCCATTCTGCGCTTTGGGAGAGACATAGAATGGAGAAACAGGGGAAGGGCTAAGAGGACGTCAGAGAGACCCTGAGGCCTCTTCTTCACTTCAGAATGTCAAAGTGTCATATTTTGGGGTATCAGCTTCTGAGACCCAACATTTCTTACTTGTAAGATTGTGTTTAGCAAAAGAGTGGAAACCACTTGTGTCCAGTAGCCATGGACAGTTAAGTAAACTATGGTATCTCAAATGGAATAGCATGACTATGAAGCTATAAAAAAGGGTGAAAATCTGTGTGCACTGATGTGGAGAGACCACCTGGTTTTAATGGTAAGGGGAAAAGCATGGTGCAGAAGAGCATCTAGGGCTCTGCAAACTTTTCCTGTAAAGGATCAGGTAGCAACTATTTTAGGCTTGCAGGCCACATGTGCTCTCTGTTGCAACTGCTCAACTCTGCCATGTTAGCAAGAAAGTTGATATGGACAATACATAAACTCATGAGTGTAGCTGTGTTCCAGTAAAGCTATATTTATTGCCAGGCTCAGTGGCTCATGCCTGTAATCCCACTTTGGGAGGCCAAGGCAGAAAAATTGCTTGAGCCCAGGACTGAAAGACCAGCCTAAGCAACATAGGGAGACTCCATCTCTACAAAAAATAAAAATAAATATCCAAGCATAGTGGCATGCACCTGTGGTCCCAGCTACTTGGGAGGCTGAGGTGGGAGGATCATTTGAGCCCATAAGGTCAAGTCTGTAGTGAGCTATGATCATGCTACTGCACTCCAGCCTGGGTGACACAGTGAGATCCTGTCCCTACAAATAATAATAATAATAACTAAACAAAAAAACCCTTATATCTACAACAACAGGTAGAGGCTGGATTTGGCCAATGGGTTATTGTTTGCCAGCCCCTGGTGCAGCAGGCACACCCTAAGGTGATCCCCAGTGCACTGAAGCCTTAGATCATCTACTGCCCTTGAGTTCGCACAAAGCCTGACTTGCTTCTTAGCTAATAAGACATGGCCAAAAGGAAGGGATTTTGCAAATATAATTAAGATCCCAAATCAGGTGGTTTTGAGTTAATCAAATGATAGTCATCTTGGGAAGCCCTAACCTAATTAGATGGAACTCCTTAAATAGGCTTCTCTTTAGGTTAGAGACTCTTCTGCTAGCTTTGAAGAAGTAGACTGCTATGGGTTTTATAGCTGCAAGAAAATAAAGTCTGCCAGCAACTCAAGGGAGCTTGCAAACAGATCCTTCCCCACTCTAGCCTCTGATGAAAACACAGCCCAGTCGATGTGTTAACTGCCGCCCTGTGAGACCCTGTGCAGAGAACCCAGCCAAGACACACCCAGATTCCTGGCCCAGAGAAATGGTGAGATAATAAACACACATTGTTTTAAGCCATTAAATTTGTGGTAATTTGTTACACAGCCTAGAAAACCCATATACCTGTTTTATGAAATCTGCTGTTATTTATGTAAGAAAGGGAATAAGAGGGCAAGACTTTTCAGAGTATGACTTTTTGTATTATTTAGATGTTTAAACCACATAAACATATTACCTATTCAAAAATTAAATTAAAAAATTTAATCTACTTTCCCATTTGGTAATTAAAGATCATTTTTCAGATTTGTACCTTTCATATTTCAATTATTATTTATTTTCACAGTACCCTTTACCTTGATTCTTTTACATGCTTCTTTTTCCTTCAGAATGTCCTTCATTTTATCTGAAAGCTCTATGTTCAAAAGGACCTTCTTTGTTTTTTTAAACTTGAGTTTACTTTGCTCAGAGTTGTTCTCCCGGCACCCAACAGAGGGACTGGCATGAGAGATGCCCCCAATAAATACTGACAGAATGAATGAATCACAGTGACCCTCATCTTGGTGTCTGTACATGCCAAACCCACTTGAACAACTCCTGCGCCTACAACCCCCCACCCCTGCAGTTCAGATTTCATCCTCCACTTGGAAAGAAAACTTCTCTACAGAACAAGCTGTCTTGCCGCCTCCTTACCTCCCACCTGCCATCAAGAAATGTTGATGAAACATTATTTCTTGAGGCCTTTTAAACATCTTTTGGGAATACGTTATGCAGAGAAGACATAGTGATGGCAACAGCAAAACACAGGCATCTGTTCTTCTCTGGCTCATTTTCTGAAAACAACTTTCCATTTTCCTAACATGCCCTCTGCCAGCTGACCTATCCTGTTGTGGCCACAGCTTGCAGGGACAGAGTGAGGATATTATGTCCCAGTCTCCCTGCCCCCTTCCCCTACTCCAAGCCAGCCCTGCCAGTCAAATCAGCCACCCTGCCCTGATCAATTCCCATTTTAGGAGGCACAAAGAATCTGCCATCAAGCTATCCACCAGGCTCACCATTTGCTTGGGCTGACATCCTGCAAGTGGACCCTCTGCTTTGCTCTGAAGACAGGAACTCCAAGGCACACTTGTCTCCCCATAATTAAGAACCTATTTTTTTTTATTTTATTCTCTTCTAAGGACTAGAGTCCAGCCTCCCTTCAGCCCATGATGGTCTCTGGAGCCAAAGAGAGGGTGGTAGATGTGGAGGGGAGATATAACAAAAGGCAAACAGAAGGCTAAGTGAAACATCCAGAACCCAGAACCATGTCCCTGAGTGTGGATGAGAATCTGGAGGAATGGGACAGGCTGACCTTGGGATTTCCCTGAACTCTGAATAGGACCTCTCCTGGCCTAAACCAGAAGTGACATGAGCTCACGTGTGGAGTTGGGCCTTGTGCATGCATACACATGCACACACACACATGCACATACATGTGTACATACAGATACAGTCTTTGTCCACAGTGGGGTGCCCTATGGTGCTAATCTGAGGTTACTTGACCTGTCCTATCACTAGCAGGTGCATTGGAACCCCACACAGCCTGGGAGCAATCACCACTTGCTGAGAATACTTCCACAGCCCATTACCAAGCTCTGGGGCTCTGTTGCCAACTCCTAGGTCAAATTTCCTCTCATTCTGTGCTCATCCACCTGGTAGACAATAGCTGTCCAGCTCCCAGGCACCCTGTACTCTTCTCTTGGCCAATCTGAGCACCACCTATGTTCACAAGCCCACCAAGAAAACACAAAACACAGTCTCTGGTTAGAGTTGGAGAGAGGGGAAATATCAGTCACAAAAACGTACAAGATTTTCCCAAGTGGCCATAAAAAATTTCCAATGGAATCTAAAGTACCAATAATGAAGATAAAAATCCCACAATATAGAGTTTTTTGTTTTTAAAGCAGGTTATAAAACAGTATGGACTACAGTCCCACTTCTCTTTATCCACTTTGACAGTATTCTGTGTTTCCTAACTCTACACACATCTAAACTTTCTTCCTTTATTCTCTTCCAGCCATGCTGGTCTCTGGAGCCAAAAGGAGGGTGGTAGGAGTGGAGGGGAGAGACAAGGAAAAGCAAAAGGCAGGCTGAGCGAAACAACCCAGAACGGTGTCCCTGAGTGTGGACAAGGGTCTCAAGGAACATTTTCTTGGCATTCCTACTCAAACTTCAAACTAAACAGGTCTTACATTCAAGTGGGGACCCCCCCCCCAAGAAGTTACTCCTACATCAGAAAAGATGACCCCCTTCTTCCTGATGCTCGGAGCCATCAATACTCCTTTGTCTCTCACCTAGCACCCAATTCATCTGCAAATCCTGTTGGCACCACCTTAAATATGTAACCAGAACCTGATCAGGAGCCCCCATGGTCACCCAACTAATTAGGGGGGTGGTGTTGCAGGACTCCTGCTGTCTCCTACAGTGGCCAGAGTTAAACTTTTCAAATACAGATGGTGTTTGTCCCATCTATCCCCTACCTTCTATCACCTCCCTGAGAATGGCATCTTGCTCTCCTCTGACTGTATCTCTCAGCCCTTGCTATGTAGAATGTGCCTCCACCCCAGGGCCTCTCTGCTTGCTCTTTTCTTGGCCAAGAAACACCTCTCCCAACATGCCCTCTGGCTACAGGTCCTCACTTTTCTGGGGCCCCTGCAAGAGAGGGCTTTCTTAAGGCTGGAGGTGAAACAGCATGTCCCAACATCACTAGTCCCTTCCTTGCCCTGCACAGCCCTAGACCGCCCATCCTCTTAGATATTCATTTGTTTGCTTTTGGTCACCCCCACCCCTCTATAGAATGGGTACTCTATAAGAGCAGGGATTTTCGTCTGTTTTGCACAATGTTGCATCCTCAGTGGACAGAGCAGTGGCTGGCACATTAAAGAGCACCTTCTGAATATTTGTTGAATGAATGAACAGGGAACATACTAATTAAATATATACCTATAGAAAGCAGGATGTGGGCACTATTTTGAGGGGCAGGGGCCAAGACCACTTGGCTTCTTTTGTCTGTTTTTCTGTTTCTATTTCTAAAAGCCTCCCATGGCTGTTGGGAAGTGGGGAGGGAACAGAGATTTCTCTAGGAAGGAATGGTATCTGATTCTGCTCCATCCCTAACTCCTTTCCCCTTAGCCAGGTAACTGCCATTCCCCTTCCTTGAAGACCTTACATGAGAGAGCCTCTGGACTGAACGCAGCTGGGAAAAATGGCGGCAACTGTCCTAAAAGCTACAGAAGAAAGCAACATGAGAACTCCTTCACATTTCACCCATCTGATACTCACTCAGTGTGCAGGGCCTCACCATGGAAAGGAGGAGTCCCCTCTGGGGAATGTCCCAGACCAAGGGAAGAGACTTGTAGAGGTGGGTGTTTGGTGGAATCTCCTGCAGAGTGGCTGAGTCCTGCCTGCCAGTGAGCCCCCTCTGTGCACACAATACTACCAATCCATGTCTTGGTGACTTCTTAAAATACAACGGCAAACCAAGAAAAGCCTTGAGCCTGAAAGACTAAAACTAACTGTAAACCAAAAATAAAATTCTAAGCCCCCCAACTAACTGAATGGACCCCCCTCAGCCAAGGGGATTCCAAAGAAACCTGAAAAAAAAAAAGTTCAGACCATGACAAGAAGTAGGGTTAGACATACCTCATTATACCCTCCTCCCGTTGGAGTTCAGGCACAGCTGGCCAGCATTAACATTGAAACAGAGATCTTAAGACTAACAAAGCAGATTATTTGTAGCAATAAGATACCCATTTCCAACCTGACTCCAGCATAGGATCACATGACAGATAGCAGGTCGGGAAAAAATTCAAAGTATTTTACCAAAAAATATGTTTATTTGACATATTTTGGAAAGTGGTCTCTTGTGGGGGAAATTTGCATTCTGTAGAGAATCTCCTTCCCTTACTTGTTTTTTTCTAGAGAGTCTGGCACCTTTTAAAGTTCTGAATAGGAAACGTTTGCCTTCTGAGTAGGAAAACATTTGCCATCTATTGCCTCAAAGAGTGGCCACCTGTGAGACTTCATCTACATAGTAAGAATCTTGATTTACACAACCCCTTATCTTTACTCAGACACTACTTTCTATTGATTCCAGGTCTTTAGCTAATAGCTTCAGAAGCCATATATTTTATTAAATAGGGAATTCTTTCCCTATTGCTTGTTTTTGTCAGGTTTGTCAAAGATCAGAGGTTGTAGATGTGTGGTGTTATTTCTGAAGCCTCTGTTCTGTTCTATTGGTCTGTATATCTCTTTTGGTACCAGTACCATGCTGTTTTGGTTACTGTAACCTTGTAGTATAATTTGAAGTTAGGTAGCATCATGCCTCCAGCTTTGTTCTTTTTGCTTAGGATTGTCTTGACCATATGGGCTCTTTTTTGGTTCCATCTGAAATTTAAAGTAGTTTTTTCTAATTCTGTGAAGAAAGTCAATGGTAGCTTGATGGAAATAGCATTTTCATGATATTGAATCTTCCTATCATATAATGTTTTTCCATTTGCTTGTGTCCTCTAGTTCAACCACTGTGGAAGACAGTGTGGCAATTCCTCAAGGATCTAGAACTAGATGTACCATTTGACCCAGTAATCCCATTACTGGGTATATACCCAAAGGATTATAAATCATTAAACTATAAAGATATATGCACACATATATTTATTGCAGCACTATTCACAATAGCAAAGACTTGGAACCAACCCAAATGCCCATCAAGGATAGACTGGATAAAGCAAATGTGGCACATACACACCATGGAATACTACGCAGCCATGAAAAAGAATGAGTTCATGTCCTTTGCGGGGACATGGATGAAGCTAGAAACCATCATTCTTAGCAAACTAACAGGAACAGAAAACCAAACACCGCATGTTCTCACTCATAAGTGGGAGTTGAACAATGAGAACATATGGGCCAGGGAGGGGAACATCACACACTGGGGTCTGTCGGGGGGTGGGGGCAAGGGGAGGGATAGCATTAGGAGAAATACCTAATGTAGATGACATGTTGATGGGTGCAGCAAACCACCATGGCACATGTATACCTAAGTAACAAACCTGCACGTTCTGCACATGTATCACAGAACTTAAGTATAATAAAAATACACAAAAAATAAAAATTAAAAAAAAGATTTGATATCTCATCTCTCCCTAAAACATATAAAACCAAGCTGTAACCCAACCACCTTGGGCACATGTTCTCAGGACCTCTGGAAGCTGTGTCATGGGCCATGGCCCTCATATTTAGCTGAGAATAAATCTCTTCAAATATTTTATAGAATTTCATAGTTTTCATCAACATAATCCAAAAGAAAAGAAGACTTGGAATAAATATAAATAATAGAGAGGATAGAATGGAATACATGAACACATGTTATCCATCAGAGAAACAAAGACTATACTGTATCTATAATATTAAAATTATACTAAAAATAAAACAAAAAAGAAATGGGAATATTCAGAGAATAAAGAAGAGCTCTTTGAAACATTAAGAAAATGGTAGCAGAATTTTTTAAAAATAATAACAGACCAGGCATGGTGGCCCACGCCTACAATCCCAGCACTTTGGAAGGCTGAGGCAGGTGGATCACCTGAGGTCAGGAGTTCGAGATCAACCTGACCAACATGGTGAAACCCCATCTCTACTAAAAACACAAAAATTAGCCGGGTGTGGTGGCAGATGCCTGTAATCCCAGCTAGTTGGAAGGCTGAGGCAGGAGAATCACTTAAACCCTGGAGGTGGAGGTTGCAGTGAGCAGAGACCACATCACTGCACTCCAGCCTGGGTGACAGAGTGGGACTCTGTGTCAATATAATAATAATGACAACAACAACAACAGAACTAATATAAAATCAATAGAATCTTCTGAAAAGTAGATAGCAACAAAGATAAGGAAAATAGGAGATAATAAGAAAACTAGAGGCTCAGCCTAAGGTCTGATAGGAATTCAATAGTTGGGGAAAAGGCAGAGAAAATGGAGGAGAGGAGATTACAAAAACAAAACAAAATCTGATGTAAAAGTTTTCCAAAGACGAACAGATCTGAGCTTTCAGACTGAAGAGCATGGCAATTGCTCAGCACAAATGCGTGAAAATAGACCCACACCAAAGCCCACTGCTGGGAAATTGAGAACCCAGGAATGAAGAGAAGATTCTAAAACTTCCCAGAGAGAAAATGCAGGCCACAAAACAGGAAGTTTGGAACCAGAGCAGCATTCAATTTCAAAACACCAACTCTAGAATTGAAAGGAAAGTGGAGTAAAGCCTTCAAATGTCTAAGGGGATTCATTTCTAACCTAGAATTCTATTCCAAGCCAAACAAATTTGAGGATAGAATAAAGATATTTTCAGGCATACAAGTTCTCCTTTTTAAAGAAAAAAATATTCCCAGGGCTCTTTATTAGGAAACGAGTATGGAATGTCTGCCTCCAAGACAAAAGAGTAAACCACAAAAGATGAGAAGGGCTCTGGAAAGCAGAAGTCCAATGTAGGAGAAGGGAGAATGTATTCCCAGGGTGATGGTGAAGGAAGATCCCAACTTGACAACTGGGCAGCAATTAGACAAGAAAAATAAGCAGTGCAGGATAATGCTAGAGGACAGAAGCTGAAAGAACCTGCCAAGAAAAACAAGGACCTGGGGGATGATCAGCAAGGGATGTAAGGGGTTCTGGTCAAATTTGAGGATTAGATAGTGACAAGTACAAAGACAACAGAAAAAGTTAGGTAGTCGCGAACTCCAGGAAAAACAAAAAGTTGCATAAGAAAGGACATGATAGCATAGGAAGACAGTGTTTTTCAGCTATGACTCATGTAAATATTGCCAAAATACATCCAAGAATATACAAATGCAGAATGCCAATCTGACTCAATTATAACATTACACTTTAAGAGGCTGTGGTGCAGGGAGGCAGGAGGAGGCTGGTGCTGAGAAAGCTGGGGGATGCTTTTGGATCTTTCATGGAGGGCGGCATTCAGATAATGCCAACAATTCTAAATCAACAAATAGTGGCACATCATTGTTATTGAGTAAAGGAAAGATCAGAAAAAAATAAACAACTGAAATTGATTACCTTTTGGGAGTGGAAATGGGGATGAGGAAGTGAGAAACAGGGGATTATTGTTTTCATCATAAGCCTCCTAGGACCAAGGACCTCTAGATGCTTTAAACTATAGACACATATTACTTTGGTAAACATTTAAAATAACAATAGAAAATCACAATGGAAATCACCATGCATAGGCCAAAAATTGTTAAATCTTCAATTACATAAAAATAAAGAACAAACCACAAAATTAAAATCAACAACAAGAAAATTATGCCCTAGAAAATTTCCTACCCAAGTCTAGCTTACTTTCTCCTCAGTGAATAGCTTTGTCATTGATTTGTTTTGCCAATTTAATGTAAATCCTGAGACATCATCATACAAAGTTGAACATGTATGTCACATACTGCTGTGTCTTAGGACCTGTGATAGCGCCTGGCATCTTGTAGCTCCTCAAGGAATATTTGCGGATTTGAAGTAAAGTGACAGGAGCCTCCTTGTGTCTGAGATTCATCAGATTTTCTCAGATTCCTTTAAGAACCATCTCCATGAAAATCATTTCTGAATTTTCTGTAAAACTTCACAAAACATTAGTCATTAATTTGCTTAATGTTCCCTTCAGAGGGATCCACAAAATAAATTCCTCTCTGAATTTAACACCCCAAAAAAGTCAGCCTTCTGAAGAAATGGTGTCTAGCAATGAGAGTTATGTAACTTGTCCTTAGCTTTAGCTCCTAGGGATGAAAGTTTTGTGTCTACTTCAGGTAGGTTAATAACTGGAGGGACCTTCAAGCTGATGAACACTCTCGGAGTTTTTGTTAATGCTTATTCAGGAGATGAAAAGTGACTTATTCTCTTCCTTTTCTAATGTCAATTTAAGTGGATATTTATTCTCTAGGACATGAGTAGCATTTTTTTACTTTTTTACAGACCTGTTTGAACAGGTCTGTAAAAAAGTAAATTGTAGGAAAGTGTTCACTTATAAAAATAACTATATGCATAATCAAGTATTGGAATGCTCAAGAATTTGTATCACAGCTAAGATAGTGCCACTGTAGGGACTTGGGTCTGAATTCTCTCTTCCTATGTTTGACTGGCTGGGTAGAACGTGCATTTACTGGTCTTGGTGGTGGATGCAGAACCAGCACAGGGAGCTCAGCCCCTCAGGAACTGCTAGGACATCTTCTTGGTGTGGCTTCTGCCCTCAGGACAGACTTAGGATGGTGGCTTGGCAAGACATTCTCTAGTTTCTTCTTTTCAGAAACTCTTGTTCTCAGTAGACTGACTCTTGTCCAGCCAGTTGATGATTGCATTGTACTTGTCTTGAAGTTTCTCCTCTTCCACAATGGCCTTCTGATTGAGAGCACAGGAGTTCAGTGAATAGTTGAAAGACAGCTTCCCTCTGTGCTTCTCCTCTTCCGCCTGTGCCTCTCATCTTCTTGCTCTATGAACTCAATATCTTCCTTTCTCAAAGACATCCTTTGTCTTCAACAATCATAAACTTCTTCTCTTTGCCTGTGCTCTGCTCTGCTGACACACGGGGCTTCCCACAGGCCTCAGTGTCATAGTTTAGATCAACTTGAAGAATGCTGTGGACCCTCAGGCAGGTTGTCATTGGTCATTGATTGCTCTCTCATTTTCATAAACCTGAGTAAGTGTATGATGCCGGTTGTCTGAGAAGCAATAAAGTCTGCACTGCTTAGTGGCCCAGCAGATCAGAACAGAAATAATTCCAACAGAGACTTCTATTCCAAAGATCCTTGAGGAAAAAAAAAAAAAATCCTAAACATTGCTAGATCTGTGCCAGATTAAATTGTGGTCCAGACAGCCTTATCTAAGTGACAGTCTCATCCTATCATTGAGAAGTCCCATGTAGGTTTCTTATTCTTTGACATATGACAGAGTGCCCCACTAGGGCGATGTTATAAATCTGTGACCTCCTGGGCGTGGTGGATCATGCCTGTAATCCCAGCACTTTGGGAGGCCGAGGCAGGTGGGTCACCTGAGGTCAGGAGTTCGAGACCAGCCTGACCAATATGGTGAAACCCTGTCTCTACTAAAAATACAAAAATTAGTTGGGCGTCTTGGCATGCACCTGTAGTCCCAGCTACTCAGGAGGCTGAGACAGCAGAAATGCTTGAACCTGGGAGGCAGAGGTTGCAGTGAGACAAGATCAAACCACTGCACTCCAGCCTGGGCGACAGAGCAAGACCCCATCTCAAAAAAATAAAATAAAATGAAATATACAAATAAATAATCTGTGACTTGATGAGTTTGCTGTTTTGAAGGGCCCAGGCACCAGGGGCAAGTGGACAAGAGACCATTCAGTTCTTCAAGTTAAGGATGGATATGGAGAATCAGTTGCTTTATAGGGCAGGGGGGCTTAATCATATTCATGGTGAGATGCTTGCAGTAAGTGTGGAGGTAACAGAAGTCTCTTTTGGTTTTTTCACACTTGAGTTTGGCAATGAAATCATTGACCATTCAGTTGTCAAAGTCTTCTTTAACTCAAGTGGATTTGTTTAGATGAAGACTTGACATAAAAGATACCATCTTCAGAAGGGAGAATAGATACATCCAAATGCCACTTCCAACTTCGAAGATCAATATAACTCTTTTAACATCAACCTTCTTGTCTAAGCCATGAACAGAGGCAGTGGACATTGCCTCACTGATGATTCTGGGCACAGTGAGACTGTTCATGTTTCCAATTAAGAGATGAAATAAGAAGACCCGTGACGACAAAATAGTAACAATCCTCCCAGAGGTAGCTTCTGCAATCTTCTCCACGTTTTTCAGAAACGTAAAAGACACCTTCTTGGGATGGAAGCTTTCATTCCCTCACATGTACTCTAACTGGGATTACTGCCACATGCCACCACCACCACCACCATGTAAGCCCCACCCAAATATCCAAACAGATCCTTAGTGATGAAATGGTCTTAGTAGGCTTCAACCACAGTTTGATTCATTGCACTATCACTGATCGTCCAATCAATCGTTCCATGTTGGTGAGGACCACAAAGCTTGGGATGATCCTGTTTTCCTGATCATCGCCTGGATTTCCATGTTCCCCTGCTGGAAGACACCCACATAGTGATATATGGTGCCAGGACCAACGACCTCAGATCCACATCATATCATTGCTAGTCCTTACCCAGGAGAGCACCAGGCTCCAGGAGGATGGGTCTCGTTGTTCAGCAAGTGGTGCAAAAAACAAAAAAAACAGGAGCTCTGTGTGCTGAGTAGAATAAACAAAAACTGATTTTTGACAAATAAAACATTTATATCTCTTTATATTCTAAACTAGATATTTGTTTCACATTAGATATAACATTACATTTTAACTCTTCAAAATTATTTTGCATTTGACAGTTTTCCCATCACTCATAACTGAAGTGCATTAGTCACACTTAAGAGTAGAGATGATTTTACGTAGCTAAAAGTTCTTCTTCCAAATAGACTCAGAAATGCTTTTCTTTTTACCTTCAATGTTGGCCACACAAAAAAATCCCAATTTTCTTATAGTTATTTTTCTCATTTCTATTTTCTTTTATAATTTTTAAAATTATGTCTCATCTTTTAAGAGTTAGGTGAGTGCAAAAGTAATTGTGGTTTTTGAATTGTTGGAATTTGCCATTTGATATTGGAATACATTCTTTTAAAATAATGTTATGTTATACGTCGTGTTAATGGGCATTTCTTGCTTTATGTCTTTTTGCTAATGACTTATTACTTGCTGTTTATTTTTGTGTTCTAGACTATGGAAATGATGTTAGACAAAAAGCAAATTCTAGCGATTTTCTTATCCAAGTTCAAAATGGGTCATAAAGCAGTGGAGACAACTCACAACATCAACAACGCATTTGGCCCAGGAACTGCTAAAGAACGAACAGTGCAGTGGTGCTTCAAGGAGTTTTGCAAAGGAGACAAGAGCCTTGAAGATGAGGAGCACAGTGACTGGACATCAGAAGTTGACAATGACCAATTGAGAGAAATTATTGAAGCTGATCCTCTTACAACTACACCAGAAGTTGCTAAATAATTCAACATCGACCTGTCTACAGTCCTTTGGCATTTGAAGCAAATTGGAAAGATTAAAAAGCTCAGTAAGTGGGTGCCTCATGAGCTGGGTGAAAATGAAAACAAACATCGTTTTGAAGTGTCATCTTCTCTTATTCTAGGCAACAACAACGAACCATATCTTGATCAGATTGTGACATGCGATGAAAAGTAGATTTTATAGGACAACCAGTGATGACCAGCTCAGTGGTTGGACCAAGAAGCTCCAAAGCACTTCCCAAAACAAAACTTGCACCAAAAAATGGTCATGGTCACCGGTGATCTGCTGACGATCTGATCCACTATAGCTTTCGGAATTCTGGCAAAATCATGACATCTGAGAAGTATGCTCAGCAAATGGATGGATGCACCAAAAACTGCAACACTTACAGCTGGCATTGGTCAACAGAAATGGCCAATTCTTCACAACAATGCCCTACCACGCATCGCACAACCAAGGCCTCAAAAGTTGAACGAATTGGGCTACGAAGTCTGGCTTCATCTGCCATATTCACCTGATTTCTCACGAACCGACTACTACTTCTTTAAGCATCTCAACAACAGGTCTCATCTTTTAAGAGGAATCTTAAATGTTTTAAGTTTTAAAAATGATTCATTCCTATGAAACAGGATGACACCATTTGTTTTTTGGCTCCAGGATTTCCAGAGACTACATCAGCCCCCTTCCAACAAATTTCTGTTTGTTGGAATCTAGTGAAAGGCAAGCCTGTTATTGTGCAAAGTTCTCAGCAGAGACAGATCTAGGCCAAAGAGAAACTATTTCTCCATGTTTTGTTTTGTTTTCTTTGGGAAGGTGACATCTGCTTCTGCAGGAATAGCATCTTATCTACACTGTTTTCTTCACCGGTGTAAAGACTTGCATAGGGAAACTTGAATTAATTAACTGTGCCATATTTCCAATTTATTCCAGGGATGTTTATGACTTCTTCATGAATTGGCACCTGCTTCTTGCTCTGGCTCTTTTTTCTAGAACAGAGCCTGGTATATATTAAATCCTTAGTAATTGTTGCCATATGGTTGCAATTATTTTTTCTTTATTTTTTATTTTTTGCCATTCTGCTTTGCTCTCTCTCACCCATAATCTTGAATTTTCTCACTTTCTTTCTCACTCCCTCCTGTGATTGCTCCTTTGCACACTGTGTTTCCTGAGATAACTTACATGTAATTGTGGCCAGCAAAGCTAGAGTCAAGGGACACCCATAGTGTATGAATGGTGGCAGAAAATGTGGTATTTAAACAAGGGTTGGGATAGAGTCACCTAATGGATTCATTAGTCAGTGTATTAGTCCATTTTCATACTGCTATGAAGAAATACTCAAGACTGGGTAATTTATAAAGAAAAAGAGATTTAATGGACTCACAGTTCCACATGGCTGGGGAGGCCTCACAATTATGGCAGAAGCTGAAGGGGGAGCACAGGCATGTCTTACATGGCAGCAAGCAAGACAGCATGTGCAGGGGAACTGCCCTTTATAAAACCATCAGATCTCATGACACTTATTCACTATCACAAGAACCACGAGAACAGCATAAGAAAAACCCCCACTGGGTCCCTCACACGACACATGGGGATTATGGGGGCTACAATTCAAGATGAGATTTGGGTGAGGACACAGCCAAACCATATCAGTTAGGAAGCTGTCCCTTAAATGGAGGACAAAGTGATTTCCCAAGAACTGCTTCTTCTCATCAGAGGATCTTAAGCAACAGAGAGAGTTTAATGCCTGACTTCACCCAGAATAGTAGGAGGCTGGGTCCTTGGCTCATCAACAATCCAGTCATGAGGAGGGAGCAAAGGACAGGCATGTGTGTGTCAGCCAGAAGATGGATATAACCAGAGGTTTTCCCCCTGACATCAAGAGATGCAGAGAGGTGAAGGTCCAGACTGTGCTGGAATTACGTCGAATGACAAAGAATTTTGTGCTAGGCACTGAGAACAGAAAGCTAAACGGAATTGACACAGTCCTTGCCATCACAGTGCTTACCACCTTGACAAAAAATAAAAAAAGATATATAGACATTTATTTCTGATGTATGACTGAATGATCCGGGGACTCCCCATTCCCCTGCTAAAACAAGCAAATCTTGAATAAAATATCATTGAAAATGCACTAATAGTCTGGGAAAAAAATTAGACATATATATTCAGTGAAATAATGTCCTCCAAGAATTCACGTCTTCCCAATACCTTATGAAGGGAAATAAGGTATATAACTAACAAACTAGCAGAGGCAGGAAATGAAATAGGAAAACTACTCAATAATAAATCCAAAGAAAGGGAGAAAGGAGAGGGAAACACAGAAAAGTGAGGATAATAGAAAGTACAAATAGATATGGTAGAAATAAATCCAAATATATTAATAACTACAGTTTTTGAAGGGAATGTGATACTACAGGTTTAAAAATGTCAAATTACATTTTTAAATCAGACTAGATTTTTTTTAAATCCAGCTACCTCTGTTTGCAAGAGGCACACCAAATTATATGTCAACAAAGATATTGAAAGTAAAAGGTTGAAAAAAATATACCAGGACAACGTTAAACAAAAACTAAACTACGGTATGTAATTAATAACAGATAAATCAACCTTAGAAAAGTATTACTAGAGATAAGAGTATCTTAGTCCATTTGTGCTGCTATAATAAAAATACCTGAGACAGGGTAATTATCAAGAACAGAAATGTATTTCCTGTAGTCCTAGAGAATAGGAAGTCCAAGATCAAGACTTCCGTCTGGGCACGGTGGCCCACACCTGCAATCCCAGCACTTTGGAAGGCTGAGGCGGGCAGTCACAAGGTCAGGAGTTCGAGACCAGGCTGGCTGGCATGGTAAAACCCCGTCTCTACCAAAAATACAAAAATTAGCCAGGCATGGTAGCATGTGCCTGTAGTCACAGCTACTCAGGAGGCTGAGGCAGGAGAATCGCTTGAACCCAGGAGGTGCAGGTAGTGGTGAGCCAAGATCACGCCGCTGCACTCCAGCCTGGCGACAGAGTGAGACTCCGTCTAAAAAAAAAAAAAAAAAAAAAAAAAAAAAACCATACTTCCATAGGCTCAGCGTCCCCTGAGGGCTGCTCTCTACTTCCAAGGTGGCGCCCTGACGCTGCATCCTCCAGTGTGGACAAACACCACATCCTCTCTTTGCATGACGAAAGAGATAGAAGGGGAAAGAGAGCTGAACAATGCGTGAAGCCTTTTTTATAAAGGTCATTCACATGACTTAATCACCTTTAAAGGCCCCACCTATTACCATCACATTGCTGATTAAATTTCAGCACATGAATTTGGCAGAGGTGTGCCATATAATGCTAAAAGTACAGTTCATCCAGTAGATGTACCCATTAACAAAGCTTAAAAATATAGACAACAAAAATTTGACAGAACTACAAATAGAAACAAAAATAGCCTGTAATCCCTGCACTTTTGGGCTGAAGCAGGAGAATGGCTTCAGGCCAGGAGTTCAAGACCAGCCTGGGTAACATAGTGAGACCCAATTTCGGTTTTAAAAAAATACCAAAATTGGCCAGGTGTGGTGGCATGCACCTGTAGTCCCTGCTGCTTGGGAGGCAAAGACGGAAGAATCACTTGAGCCCAGGAGTTCGAGGCTGCAGTGAACTATGATCACAGCACTGCACTCCAGCCTGGACAACAATGAGATCCTATTTCTCAAAAAAAAGGAAAAAGAAAAATATCCACTATTATAGTGGGAGATTTTAACATACCTCCCTCAATAATTAATTGACCAAACGGACAGATTGTTAACTTTAGGTCTAGGGCAGAGAAAACACAAGCCCGAAATATTTTATTGTGCCAAGAAATATGGATGTTCTCACAGAATGATGGGAGCATGTCAAAAGAACACAGGAGCCAGTTTGAAGAAGCTTCCACTGGTCAAGTCTGGGATAATTTGAACATCAAAATTTTAAAAATAGGCCAGGTGCAGTGGCTCATGCCTGTAATCTCAACACTTTGAGAGGCCAAGACAGGCAGATCACTCGAGCCCAGGATTTTGAGACCAGCCTGGGCAACACGGTGAAACTCTATCTCTACAAAATATACAAACATTTAGCCGAGCATGGTGGCACACACCTGCAGTCTCAGCTACTCAGGAGGCTGAGAGGTGGGAGGATCACTTGGGAGGTCAAGGCTGCAATGAGCAGTGATCGTGCCACTGCACTCCAGTCTGGGTGACAGAGTGAGACCCTGTCTCAAAAAAAACAAAAACAAACAAAAAATTGTTAGTGATAGTAATGGAGTATAAGTCTCTGAGAAAAATAGTAATCAATTATCTGAATTAATTACTAAATGCTAACTAATTACTAACTGCTAATTAATTACTAATTTACTGAGCACTTACTATGTACCAGGAGAGTGCCTGGCACATAGTAAGTGCTCAGTAAATTATAACTGCTTTTATTCTCATTTTGTTATTTGGATATATTATTACTTCTCTCAAATCTTTGGGGCATGCAAAGATCTTCAAGGTGCTAAGGTTTAATCAGTCTGTTATACTGTCTTATAAACTGTTACTAAGATAAAATTTAAAAAAAAGTGTTGTGAGTAAAATTAATTGAATCAGTAATGATTAATTACTAATTAATTAGTAAAAGTTAGGGAGAAGCTCTTCCTAACAGTAGAATGCCAACTATTAAAGCTAAAAGAAATTATGGGATTAGAAAAATCACAGTTTAGCAACCAACACAGTCATAATTAATTCAAGCAAAAACTATCAGCAGATGAAAATTCAGGAGGGGCAAGTCTGATAAGGAATTAGAATATTTGTATAGTCTCAAAGTATCTCCCTGCATGCTACTTACTACTTATTAACCAATAAGCTCATCACACTTAATCAGTTTATTGAACAGAAGAGAAGCCTGACCAACATCATCTTGACCAGGTGATAAAAGAAGTTAGTATGCCTAGTAACGGCACACACTGCCAACATCCACCTGCCTCCTGATAGAAAACACTGAGACAGACAGCGTCTCAGTTCTGTGAGATTCCTGCCAAAAATGCACCACCTGAATTAAATTATGAGAAACATCAGACAAGCACAAGTTGGGAGATGTACAAAGTAACAGGCCTGGATGCTTCAAGAATGTCAAGATTAGGAAAAGACAAGGAATTGGATGGAGACTGAAGAGGCAGACCGACCAGGTGCAATGCGTGATCCTGACTTGCATCCTGGCCTACGGAGGACTCTGTGGGGACAATTAAATGGGGTCTGGAGGATTTGATGGTGTAATGTATCAGTGTTAATTTCCTGATTTTGAGAGCTGAGCCCTACATGCAGAAAATTCCTTGCATGAAGAAAACCGAAGTGTTAAGGGGTAATGAGCCATCATGCCTGCAGCTTATTCTCAGCGCAGCCACTACCAATTGCTTGGAGCTAACCCATCAGGAAAAACCCTCTCTGCCATTTTAGAACTATGTGACCTTGCAGTTTTCCTTTGTACCTGCATTTAATTATTATCATGACCAGATTTCCCAATATCAACAAACACATTCACAAGAGAGTTGGAGATAAAATTTGACTTTCCAAATACCTAAGGCTGATTTTGAGATGTGCTGCTATAGAAATAAATAAGAAGAGGAAGTGAAAAACTTAGGAGGAATGGAAATAATCTCTGAGAATAAAACCACCAACGCCTCTCACTTTGCAAAATGCCCCTTGCCTGAAACTGATATGCTTTCTTCTGCCATAGGCCTCAGTCGCAATAGGTCTTCTTGCTTTAAAGGAAAATAACCTTCATGTGGCGTGACTTCCCAAATACTGGTTATGCTCCTAAAATTCTCCATTACAAGTGAATTCCTAGCACTTCCTAGGCAGCATGCTGTGGTGGAAAGAGGAAACTAGGGTCAGTCTGTCTGAACTCCATGTCCAGCTCACCCATTTCTCAGCTGTGAGACCAGGGACAAGTGCCTTCCTGTGGCCCAGGTCAGCCTCTCATCTAGAAGGCAGGGTAAATACAAATGGCCTTAGAAGATTTGTTACGAGGTTCCAATGCAGCCCCACTGGTAGAGTGCCTGGCACATACAGCTGCTTTTATTCTCATTTTGTTATTTGGATACATTATTACTTCTCCCAAATCATTTGGAGAATGAAAAAATGTTTAGGATACTAAGGCTTTTATTCAGCCTGTTACACTGTTTTGTAAACAATTACTAAGATGACAAATTTTAAAAGCAGTGTTCTGAATAAAATAAATGTCAATGCAATTTTGTCATGTTGCTCATAGAACTGACCCTGTGTCTTCTAGGTTTTTCTCCTTCATTTTATGAATTATGTGTTCCTTCGACATCAAATAAATGCCCAACTGTTACCAGTTGAAGGTGTCCAGGTTCTTGGCATCAAAGAATTGGACAAAATGCACAAAGTAAGGAAAGAATGAAGCAACAAAAGCAGAGATTTATTGAAAACCAAAGTACACTCTACGGTCTAACAGTGCGCCATGGTAGAGGGGCCGAAGAGCCCGGATACAGAATTTTCTGGGGTTTAAATACCCTCTAGAAGTCTCCCACTGGTTACTTGGTGTACACCCTATGTAAAGTAGTGACCTGCAATCAGTCTGATTGGCTGTGGAAAGCAACCAATCAGAGGCTGAAGTTACAAAGTTACACTCCCCTATGCAAATATCTAATTGGTTGCAGAAAGCAACCAATCAGACATACTTTCAATTTTCCATCTGCTACACAGATGGAAAAGGGGAAGGGGTTTGTGAAGGGACTAGCCTCCCATCCTTTTGTTACTTAGGTGTGGAAAGTTGTTGTTTTCCTTTTGATTTAGTTTTAGGAAGTCAGCGTGAATTGGCCTTAGGTTCCCTGCCTCCAGACCCTATTCTCCTGCCGGCAACCCTCACCTCGGGCAGACCTACAAGAGCCGTGACATTGTGCACCTGCTTATGTGTGCACCCTCTCCCTGGAAGGGGCACAGGAAGCTGATGCTGGTGGTTGCCCCTGGGAAATCAGCTGGGTGGATGGGCACAGTTGGGACGGAGATGTCGTCTTCACTTTACACCCTTTTGCAATTCGGAATTTTGTGCCATATGAATCTCAGACATATTAAAATAAATAAATAAAATCAAAATGTAAAGACTTAAGATTTTTAAAAACTAAATCCTAGTCCTGAAACTCTCCAAACACCTTCTCCACCCACTGACTTGAGTCATATGTTTAAAGATCATACTTTCTTTATCTAAATGTGAGCAAACACATAATTCTTCAAATGTTGCATTACTGAGTTAGCAGGAAATTAAAGTAACATAGTGAAACCTGAGCACCAAATGTCAGTGTTCACTCAAAAAGAAACATGATCTATTCTCTTGAGAGTTGGTGAGAATGTAGAAGACTGTGAGGAATAACAGGCCAGCGAGGAAGCTGAGGTGGGAGCCACAGCCAGGCAACAGGAGACAGCCAGGCAGCCCCATGGCCGGGCTAGATGGGTCTTGGGATTTAAACGAGCTTGACATAAAAATGGAAAGTAAATCCACAAGTATTAGAATTTTTACATTGGACTAACTTACAGTTGGGAAGCCTTAGAGTATAATAATAATAATGTATGTGGCTATAATCAAGATCTTTTCTAATTAGCTAGGAATTGCACCAGGGCTTATAACAATTAGAGGTGCAAGACAGCACAGGAATTTATCATGTATGCACACGTGTGTGCATATGTGTCTATGAAGTCTGGAATTTGCAAATTAACCAGACAGAAAGGCCTCCAAAAAGCACCAGTCACGTCTGACTACACAGGGGAAACCTAGGAAGGGAGAGAGAAGGTGAGGGAGAGCAAGTGGGAAAGATAAGAGCTGCTCAGAGAGAAGGAACGTCTGCAGCTTTGAGGGGTGACGGGACAATTCAGGGCGCCAGTCCCCTGCAGAAAGCCCCGACTGACATGAACTGCTCTAGTGCATACCGGAGATGAAACCCAATACTGACACTCAGGAGTGACCAACCAAGAAGACTACAGCCCGAGGAGAGGAGAATCTAGGTGGAAAGCTGGATGCGGTGGTTTGTGCCTTTTGTTCCAGCGACTTGGGAGGCTGGGGAGGAAGGCTCACTTGAGGCCAGGAGTTTGAGACCAGCCTGGGCAACACAGCAAGACCCTGTGTCCCTCCCTGAAAAAAAAAAAAAAGAAAGCAAAAGAATTCAGGCTACAATCACACCCTCACTAGGGAGGCAATAACTTGTGGCCAAGACCCCCGAATCCCAGATGTCTTTCCCACACACAGGAGTTAAGGGGGAGCCCAGACAACCACCCCACCTGAGCGCCTGTCCTTCTTATCCAAGTCACCTTCATCTCTTGCTGGAGTTCCTGTATAAGTCTTGTAATGTGTCTCCCTGCTTCTATCCTGGTGCCCTACAGAGCTCTAAACACAGCATCTGGGGGATCCTTTAAAAATTAAATCTTGGCCGGGCGCGGTGGCTCACGCTTGTAATCCCAGCACTTTGGGAGGCTGAAGCAGGTGGATCACGAGGTCAGGAGATCAAGGTCTTCCTGGCTAACATGGTGAAACCCCGTCTCTACTAAAAATACAAAAAATTAGCAGGGCGTGGTGGCATGCGCCTGTAGTCCCAGCTACCTGGGAGGCTGAGGCAGGAGAATGGCTTGAACCCAGGAGGTGAAGGTTGCAGTGAGCTGAGATCGCGCCACTGCACTCCAGCCTGGGCAACAGAGTGAGACTCCGTCTCAAAAAATAATAATAATCATTAAATCTCATTATATCCCTCCTCCATTCCTCATCCTCCCCAGCTCCTTATTTCCCTTAAAGAAAAATTAAGCCTTAAGTCTTTTCAATGACCCCACACACCCTCCATGATCCACCTCCCTCCTTCTTCCCCATCTCCTCCTATCTCCCCATGCTCTCTTCCCTCCAGCCACACTGGCCTCCCTGATCTCCCTTTGAGCTGCCAGGCACACTCCTGCCTCAGTACCTTTGCACTGGCTGCTGGCTCTGCCTGGAATGCCCTTCCCTGAGATAGCCACCCAGCTCCCTCCCTCACCTCTCCAGGTCTTTGTTCAAATGCACCTTTTCAATCGGGTCAATGGTCCAGCCGATATAAAAAGTCTATTGCCAGCCCCCTTAACACTGATCAACTTTTCATCCTTACCACCTTCAAACATTCTACATACTTTCCTTATTTGTTGCTTTTTCATCTTTCTGCCCTACTAGAATATAACTTCTCTAAGAGCAGGGAAATATTTTTTTTCCACTAATGAACTAAGTACTTGATGAAAGTTTCCATAACTTTTACTCCCTTAAAGCTTGCAACTAGGCAGGGCCTCATAATTGCATATCTGTTCAGCTGGCCTTTCCTAAAAGCGGTAATATACCTGTCCCATACATCAGATATTCACAAGAGGTCAGGAGAGGGGAATATGCCAACACAAGCAATAAGGCAGGAAAATAATGGCTATGGGGAATTCACTGTCCTCAATCTTTCAGCAATAATAAGAAGGAATGTTTGTAGAGGGTTTTGCAGTTTAGAAAGAACTTGCAATTCATTTTCTCACTTGAGCCTCTCTGCATCCCTGTGAATTATGCATTAGTATTGTTATGCGTACTTTACGTTTGATAAAACTGATGCTCGGAGAGGCCCAAGGTCACTCAACTAGCAAAGGCTCAGGGAGAAGGAAAATGCTGGTCTCAGGACTGTTTGTACCAACACCACGCACCTGCCTTGCCAGAGCAATCAACACAGACGTAAGTGTCAGTGGGATTAACCATCTCAGAGAGCATTTGGTGCTGTTGTTTATTTCTTTCTGCTTGTCTTTTTACCCTTCACTGTGAAATAAATAGAGGAATCACGGAAAGAGGAATCCACACTAAAGAAATGTGTGATTCCATGAATTATTATACAATGAGCCTTGTAAACCTTGCAGCCAGAAGACCCCCATGGTCCCCATACCATCCCCACATAGCCCCTCTCCCCCATCAAAAGTAACCATTATCCCAGCTTCTTCAGTAAAAGTTCTCTTGCATTTCTTTATAGTTTCACCATCCAGATGTGTATCTTTAGACACAACAATTGTAGTCTTACTCATTTTTTTTTTCTTGAGACAAGATCTCTGTCACCCAGACTAGAGTGCAGTGGCACAATCAAGGCTCACTGCAGCCTTGACCTTCTGGGCTGAAGCAATCCTCCTGCCTCTGCCCCCAAGTAGCTGAGACTACAGGTGTGTGCCACCATGCCTGGCTAATTTTTGTATTTTTTTTTTTTTTTTTGTAGAGACGGGGTTTTGCCATCTTGTCTAGGCTGGTCTCAAACTCTTGAGCTCAAGCAATCCGCCTGTCTTGGCCTCCCAAAGTGCTAGGCTTACAGGTGTGAGCCACCACACCCAGCTGCCTTACCCATTTTTAAAAAACTTGCTCTGAATTTTAAGTCTCTTAATCAACTGATTTCCCTGCCATTCTTTCTCTTCCTTACAATATATCTAATGAAGAATCTAGGCCTTTAGACCAGTAGTATACCCCACAACTGGAGTGTGTGTGTGTGTTTGGTGTGTGTGTGTGGATGAGCAGGTGTGGGTGTATGTGCACATATACATAAAAAATATCCCTTCGGTTTATACCGATATTTTAAATTCAAATTCAGAACTAAAGGGTTTGTACTTAATCTCTTCTATATTATACCTGTATATCCCGTCATCCCAAGAATCCACACTCTCAAAAAAACAAGAGATGATAGAATCAGAGTATTCCACAATTATTCATTTGCTTTATCCCTTATCACACACACAACAGTCTCAGAATATTAACACCAGCACTACCATTTTAAAGACTGATAACAGCAAACAATGTTCCCCCTATTTTGTAGTCGTTGTAATGTATATTAGTTGTCCATCCACACAGCCAGCACATGTCATCTCTCTCCCTGTTAACCTTCATGTAGCCCCAGTCCTGCAAGTTCTTATGTAGTTAGTGCTCACCAACAGTCCTTATGACTCTCTGGTCATTTGGGTTGTTGAAAATCATTTTTTAGTAGCTTTCTGAGGAGGGTCTCATGAGAACAGTATTCTCAGAAGGTTTTCATGTTGATAACAGTTTATTGTGTCCTCTTACACTTGACAGTTTTATTGGATTAAAACCTTGTCTTTTTATTTCTTTTCTTGAGTGTATTAAATATGTTACTCCATTTTCTTCTGGCACAAAGCAATACAGCGAAAGAGTCTAATGATAATGGAATGTTCTTTCTTTTATAAGTCAAGGGTTCCTTTTTCCTGCTGGCCCCAAACGTTCTTTCCTTCTTTTTCTTTAAAGTCCAACAATGGCATTAGAGTGTTTTGGTGTTAGTTGTTCTGCATTGATCCTGTCAGAAGCACAGTGAGTTCCTTCAATACATAATTTCAAGTACGTATTTTTCAATTTCAAGAAATTTTCTTTGCAGTTTCACTTTTAGTGCTAGGTTTTGATGGTCTTTCTCAGAGGCTCCTATTACCCATATTTTGGATCCTCTTTGCCTGTTTAATCTTTCTGATGAAATGATTATCTTTCTTATTTCTAACTCTTAAGTCAATAAATCTTGAGTTCTGTCACCACATTCTGAGTTTTTCTCGTGTATATCTTGCATATTATTCTTAATGTCTTTTAATTCCTTTTGAAAAGATGTTGCAGTTTTGATCTGTTTATTTTAAACACCTTTTCCTAGTATATAAGGATGTTATTCTGCTCTTCTTTTCATAAGTTACTATAGTAACTTAGCATGGAATTTAATCTTGATGTTTTTTGGTTGCTCATCTTTGTGTGAATTCAATTAACCTGCATTTTTAGAATTGTTTTCACGTAGTGTTAAATGTTTGTATACATTGTGTTATTTATGTTAAATTATATATAGAGAGGTTAGCTTTCTGAGATTTTCTGGCTGTGTTTTCTTGCCCTGTTTTTATCTAAATAATTGTTCTCTTCACCTCCATGTCCACATGATTCTGCTCCAGCAGTTGCTCCTCACAGTGGGGTCCTATCCAGCTAGAAAGTTCCGGCTGGCCAGCGTCAAGTGTTCCCAAGGATCAGACGCAACCAGCCTTTCAGACCTTACCAAGGGCTCTGAGCATTTCTCTACAATCACAGCAGGGAAAATACCCTACTCTAATTTTCTCTTCTCTGGTTGGCCTACCATGCTTTCCAGTGAATAGCTGTTGGTTATTTTGTGGGTTCTCCTTTTCCAAGGTCTGACACCCTGATTCTTCATTCCAATTTATCTCCCAAGAAGCTGATAACACACAGGTCTTGTAGCTACTGGCAACGTGTCCCCACCAACTAAATTTCAGAGATTATGAAAATATCTTGTCATCTAGCTCTTTTGTAAATGTTGTTCATTATTTTCGTTTGGCTATGCAGATATTCCGTTTTCATGTGGGATTTAGGAAGATCTAAAAACGATGTGGCGACTGCACTGCCGGCTTCCAAGAATCTTCTACTTGCTTTTTAAAAGAGGAGTGTCTAACCAAATTTGAAATTCTTGAATTGGTCAATGATATTATGTTATGCTGTATTATATTATATCATAACATATCATACCTCACATATATATAAGCATTAGTAGGGACACTTCTATGTTTCTGTAAGCCAAAAACCTCTCCTGAATCTCTCCCCAGTCCAGCAGGCCAGGGTAGTATTTTCCAGCTTTAATGTGCATGTGATACGCCTGGGAATCTTGTTAAATTCAAGTTCCAGGCCAGTGGGTCTGGCATGAAGCCAGAGATTCTGCATCTCTACTAGCTCCTGGGTACTGTCAGTGGGATGGTCCACAGACCACATCTCGAGCAATAAAGGTTGAGGTGTCAGCAAGTGATTACTCACTTTTGAAAGATTGTCAATACATACCATACCTGCTTTTAATGAAGGACCACTCTTAGTAGTTTCCCAAAGCATGTAGTACCCTTGTAAGAGTTGGTTCTTCTTTTTAATAATAAAAGAAATCCAATACAGACTTCTCTGAGAGCAGTATTCTGCTGCACATTATCACATTCTCTCCTTATTCCTATTATCATTTTTATAAATGATAAAACAGACTCAGATTGATTTGCACATAGGCTGGAATTGCAATGCAAACCTGAATTTTTGACTCCAGATTCCTGTCTCCTTCATCCTACACTGTGCTTGGGAGTATACAATTTCTATTTTGGTCTTTATCATCTTTACCCAATCTTTTCCTTATTTTTATCCAAAATATATATTCATTATTAAATCTTTAACAATTTCTGGCCAGGCACAGTGGCTCACAAATGTAATCCTAACACTTTGGGAGGCTGAGGCAGGTGGATCATTTGGGGTCAGGAGTTCAAGAGCAGCCAGACCAACATGGTGAAACCCCGTCTCTACTAAAAATACAAAAAAATTAGCCAGGCATTATGGCAGACACCTGTAGTCCCAGCTATTTGAGAGACTGAGGAAGGAGAATCACTTGAACCCAGGAGGCAGAGGCTGCAGTGAGCTAAGATCTCACCACTGCACTCCGGTCTGGGCGACAGAGCAAGACTCTATCTCAAAAAAAAAAAAAATTAACAATTTCTCTGCTTCTTGCAATATGATCATCAGCTTTAAGGTACTGGTTAATTACTTCAGCTTACTCTTGCCCAGAGAAATGCAGCTCTGTTACCAAATCAAGATTTGATTTACTTCATTGTCATCTTGATTCGTATTAAATAAATTATGTTAATTGGCTCTGAAAAGAATTTAGGCATGCATAGAGAATAGCGGTGTTTTTATTGGCGAGAAAAGAAATCATGACTTTTTTTTTTAAATACCAGACTAATGATTAAATAAATTAACAGAGTCCTAGGGTTCTGGAAGTGGCCTGAAGCAGGTAGTAGCCCTCCTTAGAGCTCACTCCCTTTGTGTTGTAATTTGACAGAAGCAAAGTTAAGCCTTGCTTGTCCAGTTCCCATGGGGCATGTCCAATCCCTGAAGAGTGTTTGTGGAAATGCACATCTGCAGCCCCACCCTCCGGGTCTGATTGTGTTGGGCTGGTGGGGCCATAGAAACCACATTTTCCACAAGCACTGCAGTGACTCTGATGCTCAGCCCTCGAAGGAAGTCGTTAGCAGGCTCAGCCTGGAGGGAACCCCACAAGACCTCAGGCTCCAGGAAGTAAGTGTGCCAGGTTGCATGGCCATAGCACAGAGGAGCGTGACCAGGGTGCCGCTTTTCTTGTCTCTCACCATGCCTTTCAGTTTTGTGCAGCAGAGATATCTTCTCTTGGCCTGACTGTAAATTCCGGCATGCTCTCTCAGGTATACACAGTCCCAGTCCAGCAGCCACTATAGTTTTCCAGCACAGATGTGGGAATGATGCAGTTTAGAAACGCAAACTTCGAGATAACTCATGTATGAGTTTGCCAGCATTGCTACATCAAAGCACTACAGATTGCTCAGCTTAAGCAACAGGCATTTGTTTTCTCATAGTTTTAGGAGCCGGAAGTCCATGATCAAGGTGTCAACAGGGTGATTCATTCATTCTGAGGGCTGGGAGGGAGGGTCTGCCCAGGCGCCTCTTGGCTTACAGAAGCCCCTCTCCTCCTTGTGTCTTCAGTCTTCTATGCCTGCCTGTCTCTATGTTCAAATTTCATCTTTCTGTAAGGACAGTCGTGTTGGATTAGAACCAACTCTAACAACTTCATCTTAACTTGATTATCTGCAAAGACCTTATTTCCAAATAAGGCCACATTCTTGAGCACTGGGGGCTAGACTTTGACACCTTCGGAGGCCCCCAATTCAAACCATAACAATTCATTTGATTGAAAAGATCTTTGTAATTTTTTTTTTTTCAGACGGAGTCTCACTCTGTTGTCCAGGCTGGAGTGCAGTGGCGTGATCTTGGCTCACTGCAACCTCCACCTCCCAGGTTCAAGTAATTCTCCTGCCTCAGCCTCCTGAGTAGCTGGGATTGCAGGCACATGCCACCACACCCAGCTAATTTTTGTATTTTTAGTAGAGATGGGGTTTTACCATGTTGGCCAGGCTGGTCTCCAACTCCTGACCTCAAGTGATCCGCCTGCCTCAGCCTCCCGAAGTGCTGGGATTACAGGTGTGAGCCACCGCACCCAGCCAGATCTTCGTAATCTTTTTTTTTTTTTTTTTTTTTTTGAGACAGAGTCTCACTCTGTCGCCCAGGCTGGAGTGCAGTGGTGCCATCTCGGCTCACTGCAAGCTCCGCCTCCCGGGTTCACGCTATTCTCCTGCCCCAGCCTCTCCGAGTAGCTGGGACTACAGGCGCCCGCCACCACGCCCGGCTAATTTTTTTTTTGTATTTTTAGTAGAGACGGGTTTCACGGTGGTCTCGATCTCCTGACCTCGTGATCCGCCCGCCTCGGCCTCCCAAAGTGCTGGAATTACAAGCGTGAGCCACCGCGCCCGGCCCAGATCTTTGTAATCTTAAGAGTAAGTTACAACCTTTAGGAAATGTGGGCTGGAAGCCATTTAAGGAGGTTTGGTTGAATTGAATGTATTTACAGGATTTGCACGATTGCTTTACCCTGCTGTGGTTCCTGCTCAGAAGGTCTCCTGTTAACATGTTTGTGATGATCCCCCCTTGATTCACCAGGTGCTGAGTTTAGGAGTACCTTTTATGGAACAAGAAAATATTTTTCCCCTGACACAGTATCTTGCAAACACTCTAGGAAACATCATTATTAAGAAACCTAATTAACATAGGATATGTAAATCGGCATAAAGTCAACATTTGGCAGGTGAATCCGGTAAGCATCTTTGACACAAAGACAAATTCCCAATCTCCTGAGTGTCTATCTGGATGAAATTCAGGACCTGGGGCTTGGCTCCTGGTGGATGTGGCTTCAAGAAGCTGTCCCTTCCCCAGCCCCTCCTCCTGGGCCTCCCTGTCCCCACTCTGGGATCCCCAATTCCTCTGAACCCTGACAGATTCCTGCTGTCTCATAGGGGCCCTGGCTGTGGGCTGGCTTTTCCAGGGCATCCGTAGTTGTGCCGGCCTTCCTGCCCTGCTCCTGGGAAGCCTGAAGAGGACCCGAAGGATATTCACAGCCCCCCGCCCAGGGCTGGGGGACAAGCTGCAGTCAGGAGCAGCCCCACCGTTCCTAGCTTGAGAGCAGCTGCAGAAGGACTCGGCAGGACCTCTTCTCAGAGATTTCGAAGAGTGCAGGGACTTCAGAATGCATGGTCATCAACCGAATAAGGTTTATTTTATAGCTGAACCCACTTGCTTCCCACTCAGCCTCCTCCACCTGCTGCACTCCTTCCTGATTGAGTGAACAGTGCCCGCTTTGATGGCACCCCGCAGCTGGAAACAAGGGCGCTCTACTGGCCTCCCTCCTCCCCTCACGCCCTACAGCCAGTCACTCATCTCGTCTGATGTGCTGGCCCCTCTGACTATCCCCACTGCTGTCCTTGGCCCCTCCCACTGCCCTTATTCACCCTTTATCGACTTCCCATGATGAATCACGACAGCCTCCTACCTGCACACCCTCCCTGGATAAATCTCCTTCCTTCTTCCAGCAAGATCCAGTCCTCAGATGGAATGTAGGACCTGAGAGGAGGCTCCTGCACTTCCTAGCGGTCAGATCTTGGGTAAGATATTCCAACCCTCTGTGTCCCAGTGGCCTCCCCTGTAAAACAAAGAGGAGGATAACAGTGCCTGCATCACTGGGCTGTTGAGAGGATGAAATGAGATAATCTGTGTAAACCCCTTCACCTAATGAGTGCTCACTCAGGTGAAGGTAGCTATGATTACGTCCTTCCCAATGTGCTCCCAAAGTAACATCTCCACATGTCCACTGCAGTACTTACCATTCACAGAATAATTATTTTGTGTCTTTTCATCACTTAACAGAAGAGAAGCCTTCTGAAGGTAGGGAATCTCTTATTCATGTCACATGCCCAGAAGTTAGGATAGTGCCTGGAATCTACTAGGTCCTCAATGAATATTTGAAGGAAAGATGTGTGGAAGAATGGATTCATAGAAAGGTGGATGGCTGAATGGTGACTAAATCCAACACCATTCCAGTGTTATAATCATGTTACATCCCAACATGAAACATTAAGACTTTTTGTCATATTACTTTAGTGGTAAGTGCTCAAATGTAGTTTTGTCCTAAAATTAACCACCTATAAATCTTAGAAAACTAAAGGAGAAAGTTGATTTAGTTTTTTTTTCCTTTTTTTATTGCCTTTTTTTCTCAGTTCATTTTTCTGTTATAAAGGGGAAGTTTCTGAAATTTAATAGTAGACATGATAGTAAATATTGACCCTGAGGAAATGTTTTCACTCTTAATTATAGAGGATGCTATCTTTCTTTCTGCAATAATAGTGTTCTTAAGAAGAACTTTTAAAAATTATTTATGTAAAGGAACATAACTTTTTAAAAAAAAAACCGGTATTTTGTATTGTGCAAACTGCAATCTTTACATCTCAGCTCTGTCTTTTAATAATAAGGCTTGATGCATGTGTGCAAAATACAGCAAACACAGTTTCACATGATGGCCAAAACCATCTGAATTACCATCAAACTAATCCAAACAAGGCAAGGAAAGCATTATCTTTAAGACTTAAATGGTGTAGCAATGTTCCATTTTACAGAAATGCATTTGTAGTCTCTGCAATGGTGAATTTTATGTGATCTTATTGGTTCTGTTTCCCTGGAGAATTCTAATACAATATCTTTTGTAAAATTCTAAATGAGTTTTTTTTTTCAAATGCATAAATGATTAAACCTTAATTTGGGGGCCATTCCTATGAGATAACAATGGGGAAGATCCGCATCAGCATGGTGGGCCCTGACACAGCTTGAGATCACCCCAGTCTTATCTAACCCACTTCTCTTGACTGTCTACTCCCTGTAGACACAGTACTGGCTTCTAGGTCGCCTGTGAGCAAATCTCATCAAATTCATCTAAATGACCACCAGCATGAACCAGGATCACATTCTTAAAGGATTGCTGAGGACTTCAGAGTACGGTACTGGGCCTCTAAACACCCACATGCACTCCTAGGTGAAGGGAGGATCTTGGCTGTATCAGCTACCACTTCCAGCTCTGCTCCTAGGAGGCACCATCCATTTGTCTGCCCCTTTGGGAAACTCCTTCCAATCACGTGGTTCTACTGGGAGCTGCCATCTTCCTCCAGAACCTCCAGTTCCTCCAGAACCTGACTCCCTGGCTGAAATGCCCGTCTGGCTGATCACAGGACTCCAATCTCTGGTCACAGGTGACTGATCCAAGTGTAAGAACCTACACACCATGATTCGAGCCATCCTTTCCCAGGATTTTCTACCAGGAATCAAGGGAAGCCAGTCAGTTCTTCTCGAGTGGCCAAGATGGGCTGATGTGACCAGCCAGGTCTCCTGCCCTGTGGGGCTGGGAGGAGAGAGAGCAGCCCACTCCGAGGGGCACTGACTAGGAAGAAGGACAGAGCCCGAATTCCACCATCGCCAAGGCCAGCTGGGCTTTCCTCCCTGTGGAGGGTCACAGGAGACAACTACCCCTTTGCTGGAGCTACTTGGGTTGGGTCTTCATTGGCAGAAACCAAAGAGTCACTCTGATTAGTTCTGAACTACAGGAGCCATTCAGGCTTCTGGGCCTCAGTGTGAACTGGGAATGGCCACACCTCCCTTGAAATCTTAACACTTACGGTGGAGAGTGAGCTGAATGCATGTGAACTGTGCACACATTACCTTCCCCATGGATCCTATGAAGAGCAGATAAGACTTTAATAACCCAGAGAAAAAGGAAATGCGTCAGATGTTTACTTATTTTTCCAATCATAATTATGAAAGTTGAGGTTACTTAGGATCCTGTTGTACTAGAATGAGGGATGTGTTTGGATGGATTACAAAGCTCATGTGTGCACACATAAAACCAACGTAAGCAGACAACCCCTTGAGATGGTGTAGGCGTACCCTAGAATGACTGTGACAAAGGACTGTAAAACTAGGTGACTTAAAACAACAGAAATTTGTTCTCTCACGGTTCTTGAGATGGGAAGTCCAAAGCCAAGGTGTCATATGGCCAAGCTCCGTCTGAAGGTCCTAGGGAGGAATCCTTGCTTGGAGGATCTTAGGCAAGACATAGCACCTGGTGGCTCCAGGTGTTCCTTGATTTATGGCGGCATCACTCCAACCTCTGCCTCTGTCCTCACACGGCCTTCTGCCCCGTGTGTCTGTGTCTTCACAGAGTATTTGTGCATTCATTCTCTCTCTCTCTCTGTCTTCTCTTCTTATAAAGACACCCGTCACATTGGAGTAGGCCCACTCCAATCCAGGATGACCTCATCTTAACCAGTTACATTTGTAGCAGCTCTGTCCCCAAACAAGGTCACATTCTGAGGAACTGGAGTTTGGACTCAGACACATCTTTTGGGGACACAATAAACCTGCTATGATGGTGCACTCATTTTCCAAACTTCTTAGTGACAAAAAGTAAAGTAGTGGTAAAGTCACCACTGCAGCAAATGTCACCCTGGTCAGGCACCAGAGCACACTGCTCCCTGCTTCAAGCCATGCCCTGGAACATCAGGGGAAAGGATGAGATTGGGGTCATGGAAGTCCTCAGACGGGGCTCCCAGAAGAACCCCAGCAGCCACCACAGGAGGGTTACGCCCGCCTTTGCCTCTGAGGCTCTAAGTGCAGGTCTGCCTGAGACAAGACAACACACTCAGATCTACAAAATCAGTGGAGTCCTCTTGTTCCTCTTAGGTTTACACAAAGCCAATTCGAGTCTGGCCAACTCGTTCCTCTCTGAATGAAGTGAGCTTTGGAACATGACCCACCATTTGAGAGTTAGTCATGGGGTGGTGACTGCCAGACACAATTCTACCCCTCCCTTTCCTTTCTAAAATAACCCCAACCCCTGTTGGTACAGCTGGGTACAGAGAGGGTCTGCGAGCCTGTCCCAGCCATCACAGCAGCAATCACAGGGTTCAGCCCAGGGCTGGCCATAACCCCCGAGCCATCACCTTTCCCAGGACCAATGCATGTGTGCTGGGAGCAACAGCTGCTGTCTCCTGCAGTTTCAACTTGGGAGGCTGTGATGCTGGGACTCAATTCACCCTCTTCCTCCCCTGAGAAGGTTTGCCCTGGTCTCACTGAGGCCGTGGCCCCTGAGCCTGGTTCTGCAGCCCTGCTGCCTCTCCATAGCTCCCATGGCACTCTGTTTCTACTCCTGAGACTTTCAACCTATTTGTACCTTGGTTCTGATACAACCTCCAGCGTCACTCCTGTTGAGACTTGCCCAGAGAGCTGGCCCTGGAAGTGGACGCCATCTGCCAAGGACAGTCCCCACTCCAGCCACTCCCACCTCCCTCCATCACCTGCCTCAAATGCTTTAGATGTAATACATTTTAAACCAATTTAACATTAATTAAGGGTAGGCACTGTACTCATGCCTGTAATCCAGCACTTTTCGAGGCCAAGGTGGGAGGATTGCTGGAGCCCAGGAGTTTGAAACCAGCCTGTGAAACATAGTAAGCCCTCACCTCCACCAAAAAGCAAAAAACTTAGCTGGGCGTGGTGGTGCATGCCTGTAGTACCAGCTACTCGGGAGGCTGAGGCTAGAGGATTGCTCGAGCCCAGGAGGTCGAGGCTGCAGTGAGCTGAGATCACACCACTGCACTCCAGCCTGAGTGATAGAGTGAGATCCTGTCTCTAATAAACAAAATAAATTAACAATAATTTTGCTTATCTCCTTAGAATACAGTTAGTTAATTGGGTAGGCTATTTTTTTTTTAAGTTAAGAGAAGTTCAAATGTGGCTTATTCTGTTCTCCCCACTTTGAAAGCCTCCCAGAACTCTTGTTCTTATAGCTGTCCTCAAATCAGGGAGACATTTCCCGTAGATCCTTTGCTGGATATAAATATTTTAGGCCTCACAGTGGATGCTCCGTGTAGCTGTTTGAAAGGCTCTTTTAAGAGGATCAGATGCGCTTTCTTATGTTTTAGCTTTTGCTCTCTTTTCCTCCCAGTAACCTCTGCCCCTCAGCTCACGCCAAGAAGAGCCTGGGAAGCAGAATGAAATCACAAAAGGAAAATGTGCAGGAGTGGGGAGGGAGGACCCCTACCCCTTTGCAGGGGGTACTTGCTGGCTGGGGGAATTCAGCGCTGATAAAAAGAGATCTGCACTGGGAGGCTTTTTGCCCGGCTGCCGGCTGGGCTGCCTCTCCCTCCACCTTCCCACAGCCTCCCTGAGGCCCTGACCAGCTGCAGATGCTCACGGCACAGTCAGGCTTTGTGGAACCAGAAAATTAGTGAGTCAAAGGACCAGAGCATTAGAGCAAGTATGTTAATTGGATATGAGTATAGGCTTCAGTGGAGAGCTGCCAAGTTCCCTTTCTCCCTGCACCCTCCATGCCGTCCTCACCAGGAGCCCGGAGCTCCCTTCTGTGAGTGCCGCATTAGCCCAGCTCCTACAGCACGTGATCCTGCACCAGGCCTTGTGTTTGAATCCACTGTCTCCTACTAACCCCACCTGGCAATCCCACCCATCTCCATTCTGAATATAAGCTAAGTGGCTTGTCTACTTTACCCAGCTAGTGCAAGATGGAGCTGGGATCAGCATCAGGTCTGTCTGCCCCATAGCCTGCACTCTGCTTTCTCCTGGGACAGGCCACCAACTTCACTGCGTTACCTGCTGGTGGTCATCATCCTCTTAGCCTGGAGAGTTCCACTTGGAGATGGGTGTAATTGAAAGCCTCCCAGAACACTTGTTCTTACAGCTGTCCTGTAAGAGCTGTGGCTGGCCCTGCAATTGAGATGACTGAGTGGTAGGGGGCAGGGGGTGGATTTTGCCCCACAGGAGAAATTTGGTAATACCTAGAGACAATGTGGGTTGTCCCAACCTGGGAGTGGGGGGTTGCTCCTGGAATCTAGTGGGTAAAGGTCAGGGCTGTTGATAAAAATCCTACAATGCACAGGACCCTCTTAAACAAATAATTATTCAGCTACAATGTTTCCATCTTGGTGAGGGTGAGAAACCCTGCCCTACAAAATCCTGCCAGAACAAAGCGCCTACCAGCTTCCAAAACTAGCCAAAAACATGGCTAAAAGAGAGCAGGGACAGTTCTATTTATTCATTCATTTGAGCTGTATTGACTGAGTGCCAGCTGGGAGCCATGCACTCCTCTTACTGCTGGGGGTTTAATAATGAACCAGACAGACAAGTGCATGCCCCCGATCCCCAAACCGGGGCTGATGTTCTAAGAGGGGTTAGAGTGGAAGGCAGAAATCAAATGAATAAGAAGACACTGATAAGGGCCATTCAGAGCGTTGCAATGGGGTGATGTAAGGAGTGGGGATGAGATTTTGACCTGGGGGTCAAAGTGGCCCCCTGCAGAGGTGACATTTAAGCTGAGATCTGAACCATAGGAAGTAGCCAGTCACAGACCAAACAGGAGACAGGGCTTCCTAGGGAGAAGAGAGGGTTACTGCAAAATCTTTAAGACAGGGAGAAGCTTGCTGTATCTAAGGAACAGACAAAAAGCCGAACTAGGACAGGAGGAAGGTAGGGAGGTGGATGGGACAAGATAAGTGGGACTTCCGTACGCCAGCCAGGGGTAAGGAGCTCAGAATTTCAATTCAGTGCAAGGGAATCGGCTAGAGGGTTGGGACAGGAGAATGATGGGCTCTGGTTTGCCTTTTCAAAGAATGCTCACTGCTGTAGGGAGAATGAATTAGATGGCTTTAAGGGTTGAAGTGTGTCTTCCCAAAAAAGATAGATTGAAGTTCTAGCCCCTGCAGTACTTCAGAATGTAGCCTTGTTTGGAAATAGGGTCTTTACAGAGATGATCAAGTTATAATGCAGTAATTCAGGCAAGCCCTTATCCAGTACAACTGGTGTCCTTATGAAGAGGAGAAATTGGGACAGAGACAGACACACATACAGGGAAAATGATGTGAAAATAATGGCAGAAGCCAAGGTGATGCTCCTCTAAGCCAAAAAACTCCAGAGATTGCCAGCAAACCCCCAAGGCCAGGAGAAGGTCCTGGAACAGATTCTCCCTCACAGCCTCAGAAGGAATCAGCCCTGCTGATGCCCTGACCTCGAACTTCCAGCCTCCAGCACCGAGACAGTAAATGCCTGTTGTTTACTCCACCCAGTTAGTGGTAATTTGTTACAGCAGCCCTGACAAACTAACACAATGAGCCAGAAGCAGCCACATCCGCGTAGGTGGTTACCAGGGTAATCCAGGTGGGAAGGGATGATGGCTTGGACAATATGGCACAGTTGGGGACAGAGAAGAGCAGAGCTATGACATGTTTCAGAAACAGGACTCACTTAGAGAGGGGTGAGGGCAGGACAGAAACTAGGTAAGTTCTGTATTTGGCGTCAGCAAAGGAGAAGTGGAAGAGAAACGGGTCCAGGTTAGGGATAAGGGAAGCCTTGGAAATGAAGCAGTGGGTTGGGGCCAATTCCATTTCAGTGCACCCTTAACATCTCCTCTGCTCCTGCCCCCCACACAGCTGTCAGCAGGCAGCTGGATTTAGTCGATGAACTGGAGATCCAAGGACAGGGCTGGAGAGATGGACTGAGGAGTTCATCATGATTTATTCTAATGGATCCTCCTTCCCACTTAGATGTTTTCACCGCTAACCGGGCCACTGGCAGGGTGAAGGGTGAAATTGCTGCAACAAAGCAGGCCAGGTCAACCCGAAGATTGGCATGCATACCACTGAGCTCTTCCTGAAAGTAGCAGGCGACTCCTTTTCCTTCTCTCCTCTTGTATATGAGCACATTGTCCTCTAGAACCAGGGTCCCCAACCCCTGGGCCACGGACCAGTACTGGTCCATGGCCGGTTAGGAACTGGCCACACAGCAGGAGGAGGGCAGCGCGCTAGAGGGCATTCCTGCCTGCGCTCCGCCTCCTGTCAGATCAACAGCACTCGACTCTCACAGGAGCTTGAATCCTATTGTGAACTGCACATAGAAGGGATCTAGGTTGCACATTCCCTTTGAGAATCTAATGCCCACAGCCCCACTCAACTCACCCCGCCTCCCCCAGCCAACATGGAAACATGGAAAAATTGTCTTCCACAGTCCCTGGTGTCAAAAAGACGCTGCTCTAGAAAACCCAGTGCTGGGCTCTGCTGTCCAGTAATGAACTAGAGAGCAGGAATATTGAGAAGAGGCCGGAGGGGGGCAGAATAATGGGAAGGACAGGGACAATGCCCATGCTGAGACTCCGTCACGCCCACTCTGAAGTTTAAATGGACCTCTCCCCAGAGGAGAACAGACTGCCCTCCAGGGCCTTGGGAGACAAGGGAGCACGGTGACTTGCAGTTTCTGGAAATTTGCAAATGCGCCTGGAATTACGGAAATGCACCTGGCCTGTCTTGGAGAAGCAGCTCCCCTGACCTTGCAGTCACGTCAGTGGTCAGGTCCCTACGGTACCACCATCACTTCCACTGCATTGAAGTCCCCACGATATGCCAGATTGCCTGCCCCCTCATGTGACTTTCTGGACTCGAGAGGCAAACTCCCTCATCATGGGGACTAATTTCATATAGCTAGTGACCTTTTAAGAAAGAAATGGCTCAGCCTTGTCTCTGTAATACAACACTTCTTGAACTCTTCAGGGAAATATCTAGGTTTTATTCCTGCTTCAAATGCAAGCAGCCAAGGAGCAGAAATGGAAGTGGGAGAGAAAATGAACATTTTCTGACCATCCACTATGCACAAAGCACTGTACTCAGAGAAGCTATGTGTATCCTTCATGGAAGCTTCACAGTAATCCTTCCATAAGGGCATCAATTGAGTTATTGAGAACTGAAATTCAGAAAGGCTGAATAACTTGCTTAAGTAACCTAAAGATAAGTGGTGGGGAGGGGAACCCAACTCTGAGGTCATCTTAAATGCCTAGGGCCATGCGACTGCTGCCTAGATGGTTCTAAAGACATGTGACATTGGCCTCCCCTGCCAGCAAAGCCCTGTTTTGAGAGCTGTGGCTGGTGAACAACTGTAGCCTCTTTTTTTGTCACACAATGTAATAGTCTCACGATACTCATGGATGTGCCACTACATGGCTGCCCGCTCTCTGCCAGGGTGATCGTAGTGTTAGGATTTGTGTTGGGGCTGCCATGTCTTTGTGACATCATCCCCACCTGCTGCTCTGCTGGGACCGGGCTGCCATGCCCCTCATCCTGCTTTGGCAATATCTAGATTGCAGGCCATACAGAGACTTACATAACCTAACTAACCTTGCTGTTTGCCTTTGGTTGGTGAGGTTCTCTTTTCGGCAGAGTAGAGGATGGTCAACAACACAGATTGTTGTTTAAACTAGCCAACTTTGTAATGTAATCTGAAGGCAAATAGAGGAGAAATAAATGTACTATCATAGACAAGGTAGAGAAAACCGTCTAGCATATGTGACTGAAATGTAGGCCACTGATCTATGTCTTCCAGGTACAGCTTAGAAGTGTTGGTGAGTCACTCTTGGTTCTGAGCCAATGCAAAATTTTCTCTGACATATTGCAGTTTTCTCAGTGAATCTCATTGTGAGCTAAGTCTTTCTTTTATGTAACAAACACATATTCCCAGATACTGTTCTAAGCGATTTACAAATATTAACTCAGTAGGCCTCATAATAAAGCTAAAAGGTAGGTACTATAAGGTACAATAAGGAAACGGACAGAAAATCATCCAAGTTCATCAGGGCCCAAAACAAGCTCCACTCTGCTGCCTCTAAAATGAAAGAAGGCCAGGCGTGGTGGTTCACGCCTGTAATCCCAGCACTTTGGGAGGCCTAAGTGGATGGATCATTTGAGGTCAGGAGTTCGAGACCAGCCTGGCTAATATGGTGAAACCCCGTCTCTACCAAAAATATAAAAAATTAGCTGGGCGTGTTGGCACACGCCCACAGTCCCAGCTACTTGGGAGGCTGAGGCAGGTGAATTGCTTGAACCTGGGAGGTAGAGGTTGCAGTGAGCCAAGATCACGCCACTGCTCTCCAGCCTGGGCAACAAAGTGAGACTCCATCTCAGAAAACAAACAATAAAATAAAATAAAATGAAAGAAGGAGGGAGAAGGGGAAGGAGAAAGAAAGAGAGAGGAAGAGAAGGGGGAGGTGGAGGGGGAGAAGCAGCAGAAGTCTCTATTTCCTAAGTAAATTGCAGGGAATTATTCTGCAGAGTTCTTCATTATTTTCCCCCTTATAATAAATCTTATTCATTTTTCTTCTCTCTCCTTCCACCCTGTCTCTGCATTACTTCACTCCTTAAGCAGAAAAACTCTGCCTTCAGGGCTAACAGTCACCACACCCTCTGCTTTGGCTCTGAAAAATATTCTATAGCCTATTAATAAACACGTCTCCATTTTTGTATTAAATTATTACTCATGGCACACAGAACAAATAGAACTGTTTGAGGTTTGGCAAATAGTACCTGTCTTAAGATGTTCAAGTGACAAGATCATATCTGATAGATTAAAGCAATTAGATGCAATGGAGGAAGAGCTCCAGTCTACAGCTCCCAGTGTGAGCAATGCAGAAGATGGGTGATTTTTGCATTTCCAACTGAGGTACCAGGTTCATCTCACTGGGGCTTGTCAGACAGTGGGTACCGGACAGTGGGTGCAGCCCACAGACCGTGAGCCAAAGCAGGGTGAGGCATCACCTCACCTGGGAAGCACAAGGGGTGGGGCAATTCCCTTTCCTAGCCAAGGGAAGCCATGACAGATGGCACCTGGAAAATTGGGTCACTCCCACCCTAATACTGCGCTTTTCCAATGGTCTTAGCAAACAGCACACCAGGAGATTATATCCCGTGCCTGACTCAGAGGGTCCCACGCTCATGGAGCCTCCCTCATTGCTAGCACAGCAGTCTGAGATCGAACTGCAAGGCCGCAGTGAGGCTGGGGGAGGGGTGCCCACCATTGCTGAGGCTTGAATAGGTAAACAAAGCAGCCTGGAAGCTTGAACTGGGTGGAGCCCACCACAGCTCAAGGAGGCCTAGGCCTGCCTCTGTAGACTCCATCTCTGAGGGCAGGGCATAGCTGAACAAAAGGCTGCAGAAAATTCTGCAGACTTAAACGTCCTTGTCTGACAGCTTTGAAGAGAGTAGTCGTTCTCCCAGCATGGAGTTTGAGACCTGAGAACAGACAGACTGCCTCCTCAAGTGGATCCCTGACCCCTAAGTAGCCTAACTGGGAGGCACCTCCCAGTAGGGGCCAACTGACACCTCATACGGCTGGGTGCCCCTCTGAGACGAAGCTTCCAGAGGAACGATCAGACAGCAACATTTGCCATTCTGCAATATTTGCTGTTCTGCAGCCTCCGCTGGTGATACCCAGGCACACAGGGTCTGGAGTGGACCTCCAGCAAACTCCAACAGACCTGCAGCTGAGGGTCCTGACTGTTAGAAGGAAAACTAACAAACAGAAAGGGCATCCACACCAAAACCCCATCTGTACGTCACCATCATCAAAGATCAAAGTTAGATAAAACCACAAAAATGGGGAGAAACCAGAGCAGAAAAGCTGAAAATTCTAAAAATCAGACTGCCTCTTCTCCTCCAAAGGAATGCAGCTCCTCACCAGCAACGGAACAAAGCTAGATGGAGAATGATTTTAACGAGTTGAGAGAAGAAGCTTCAGACGATTGGTAATAACAAACTTTTCCGAGCTAAAGGAGGATGTTTGAACCCATCGCAAAGAAGCTAAAAACCTTGAAAAAAAGATTAGACGAATGGCTAACTAGAATAAACAGTGTAGAGAAGACCTTAAATGATCTGATGGAGCTGAAAACCATGGCACAAGAACTACATGATGCATGCACAAGCTTCGGTAGCTGACTCGATCAACTGGAAGAAAGGGTATCAGTGATTGAAGATCAAATGAATGAAATGAAGCAAGAAGAGAAGTTTAGAGAAAAAAGAGTAAAAAGAAATGAACAAAGCCTTCAAGAAATATGGGACTTTGTGAAAAGACCAAATCTATGTCTGACTGGTGTACCTGAAAGTGACAGGGAGAATGGAACCAAGTTGGAAAACACTCTGCAAGATATTATCCAGGAGAACTTCCCCAACCTAGCAAGGCAGGCAAACATTCAAATCCAGGAAATACAGAGAATGCCACAAAGATACTCCTCAAGAAGAGCAACTCCAAGACACATAATTGTTAGATTCACCAAAGTTGAAATGAAGGAAAAAATGTTAAGGGCAGCCAGAGAGAAAGGTCGGGTTACCCACAAAGGGAAGCCCATCAGACTAACAGCAGATCTCTCGGCAGAAACTCTACAAGCCAGAAGAGGGGGGAGCCAATATCCAACATTCTTAAAGAAAATAATTTTCAACCCAGAATTTCATATCCAGCCAAACTAAGCTTCATAAGTGAAGGAGAAATAAAATACTTTACAGACAAGCAAATGCTGAGAGATTTTGTCACCACCAGGCCTGCCTTATGAGAGCTCCTGAAGGAAGCACTAAACATGGAAAGGAACAACTGGTACCAGCCACTGCAAGAACATGCCAAATTGTAAAGACCATCGAGGCTAGGAAGAAACTACACCAACTAACGAGCAAAATAACCAGCTAATATCATAATGACAGAATAAAATTCACACAAAACAATATTAATTGTAAATGTAAATGGGCTAAATGCTCCAATTAAAAGACACAGACTAGCAAATTGGATAAAGAGTCAAGACCCATCAGTGTGCTGTATTCAGGACACTGAATACATGTGCAGAGACTCACATAGGCTCAAAATAAAGGGATGGTGGAAGATCTACCAAGCAACTGGAAAACAAAAAAAAGCAGGGGTTGCAATCCTAGTCTCTGATAAAACAGACTTTAAACCAACAAAGATCAGAAGAGACAAAGAAGGCCATTACCTAATGGTAAAGGGATCAATTCAACAAGAAGAGCTAACTATCCTAAATATATATGCACCCAATACAGGAGCACCCACATTCATAAAGCAAGTCTTTAGAGATCTACAAAGAGACTTAGACTCCCACACAATAATAATGGGAGATTTTAACACCCCACTGTCAACATTAGACAGATCCATGAGACAGAAAGTTAACAAGGATACCCAGGAATTGAACTCAGCTCTGCACCAAGCAGACCTAATAGACATCTACAGAACTCTCCACCCCAAATCAACAGAATATACATGCTTCTCAGCACCACATCGCACTTATTCCAAAATTGACCATGTAGTTGGAAGTAAAGCACTCCTCAGCAAATGTAAAAGAACAGAAAGTATAAAAACTGTTTCTCAGACCACAGTGCAATCAAACTAGAACTCAGGATTCAGAAACTCACTCAAACCGCTCAACTACATGGAAACTGAACAACTTGCTCCTGAAATGACTACTGGGTACATAATGAAATGAAGGCAGAAACAAAGATGTTCTTTGAAACCAACGAGAACAAAGACACAATATACCAGAATCTCTGGGACACATTTAAAGCAGTGTGTAGAGGGAAATTTATAGCACTAAATGCCCACAAGAGAAAGCAGAAAAAATCTAAAATTGACAACCTAACATCACAATTAAGAGAACTAGAAAAGCAAGAGCAAACACATTCAAAAGCTAGCAGAAGGCAAGAAATAACTAAGATCAGAGCAGAAGTGAAGGAGACAGAGACACAAGAAAACCCTTCAAAAAATCAATGAATCCAGGAGCTGGTTTTTTGAAAAGATCAACAAAATTGATAGACCGCTAGCAAGACTAATAAAGAAGAAAAGAGAGAAGAATCAAATAGATGCAATAAAAAATGATAACGGGGATATCACCACTGATCCCACAGAAATACAAACTACCATCAGAGAATACTATAAACATCTCTATGCAAATAAACTAGAAAATCTAGAAGAAATGGATAAATTCCTGGACACATACACCCTCTAAAGACTAAACCAGGAAGAAGTTGAATCCCTGAATAGACCAATAACAGGCTCTGAAATTGAGGCGATAATTAATAGCCTACCAACCAAAAAAAGTCCAGGACCAGATATACTCATAGCCAAATTCTACAGAGGTACAAAGAGGAGCTGGTACTATTCCTTCTGAAACTATTCCAATCAACAGAAAAAGAGGGAATCCTCCCTAACTCATTTTATGAGGCCAACATCATCCTGATACCAAAGCCTGGCAGAGACACAACAAAAAAAGAGAATTTTAGACCAATATCCCTGATGAACATCGATGCAAAAATCCTCAATAAAATACTGGCAAACCAAATCCAGCAGCATATCCAAAAGCTTATCCACCATGATCAATTGGGCTTCATCCCTAGGATGCAAGGCTGATTCAACACACACAAATCAATCAATGTAATCCATCATATAAACAGAACCAAAGACAGAAACCACATGATTATCTCAATAGATGCAGAAAAGGCCTTTGACAAAATTCAACAGCCCTTCATGCTAAAAACTCTCAATAAATTAGGTATTGATGGGCTATAACTCAAAATAATAAGAGCAATTTATGACAAACCCACAGCCAATATCATACTGAATGGGCAAAAGCTGGAAGCATTCCCTTTGAAAACTGGCACAAGACAGGGATGCCCTCTCTCACCACTCCTATTCAACATAGTGTTGGAAGTTCTGGCTAGGGCAATCAGGCAGGAGAAAGAAATAAAGGGTATTCGATTAGGAAAAGAGGAAGTCAAATTGTCCCTGTTTGCAGATGACATGATTGTATATTTAGAAAACCCCAGTCTCAGCCCAAAATCTCCTTAAGTTGATAAGCGACTTCAGCACAGTCTCAGGATACAAAATCAATGTGCAAAAATCACAAGCATTCTTATACACCAATAACAGACAAACAGAGAGCCAAATCATAAGTGAACTCCCATTCACAATTGCTTCAAAGAGAATAAAATACCTAGGAATCCAACTTACAAAGGATGTGAAAGACCTCTTCAAGAAGAACTACAAACCACTGCTCAACAAAATAAAGGAGGACACAAACAAATGGAAGAACATTCCATGCTCATGGATAGAAGAATCAATATCATGAAAATGGCCATACTGCCCAAGGTAATTTATAGATTCAATGCCATCCCCATCAAGCTACCAATGACTTTCTTCACAGAATTGGAAAAAACTACTTCAAAGTTCATATGGAACCAAAAAGAGCCCACATTGCCAAGACAGTCCTAGGCCAAAAGAACAAAGCTGGAGGCATCACGCTACCTGACTTCAAACTATACTACAAGGCTACAGTAACTAAAATGGCATGGTACTGGTACCAAAACAGAGATATAGACCAATGGAACAGAACAGAGCCCTGAGAAACAATATCACACATCTACAACCATCTGACCTTTGACAAACCTGACAAAAACAAGAAATGGGGAAAGGATTCCCTATTTAATAAATGGTGCTGGGAAAAATGGCTAGCCATATGTAGAAAGCTAAAACTGGATCCCTTCCTTACACCTTATACAAAAATTAATTCAAGATGGATTAAAGACTTAAATGTTAAACCTAAAACCATAAAAACCCTAGAAGAAAACCTAGGCAATACCATTCAGGACATAGGCATGGGCAAGGACTTCATGTCTAAAACACCAAAAGCAATGGCAATGAAAGCCAAAATTGACAAATGGGATCTAATTAAACTAAAGAGCTTCTGCACAGCAAAAGAACTACCATCAGAGTGAACAGGCAACCTACAGAATGGGAGAAAATTTTTGCAATCTACCCATCTGACAAAGGGCTAATGTCCAGAATCTACAAAGAACTTAAACAAATTTACAAGAAAAAAATCAAACAACCCCATCAAAAAGTGGGTGAAGGATATGAACAGGCACTTTTCAAAAGAAGACATTTATGCAGCCAACAGACACATGAAAAAATGCTCATCATCACTGGCCATCAGAGAAATGCAAATCAAAACAACAATGAGATATCATCTCACACCAGATAGAATGGCCATCATTAAAAAGTCAGGAAACAACAGGTGCTGGAGAAGATGTGGAGAAATAGGAATGCTTTTACACTGTTGGTGGGACTATAAACTGGTTCAACCATTGTGGAATACAGTGTGGCCATTCTTCAAGGATCTAGAACTAGATATACCATTTGACCCAGGCATCCCATTACTGAGTATATACACAAAGGATTATAAATCATGCTGCTATAAAGACACATGCACACGTATGTTTATTGTGGCACTATTCACAATAGCAAAGGCTTGGAACCAACCCAAATGTCCACCAATGATAGACTGGATTAAGAAAATGTGGTACATATACACCATGGAATACTATGCAGCCATAAAAAATGATGAGTTCATGTCCTTTGTAGGGACATGAAGCTGGAAACCATCATTCTGAGCAAACTATCACAAGGACAGAAAACCAAACACCACATGTTCTCACTTATAGGTGGGAATTGAACAATGAGAACACTTGGACACAGGAAGGGGGAACATCACACACTGGGGCCTGCTGTGGGGTGGGGGTAGTGGGGAGGGATAGCATTAGGAGATATACTTAATGTAAATGACAAGTTAATGGGTGCAGCACACCAACATGGCACATGTATACATATGTAACAAACCTGCACGCAATGCACATGTACCCCAGAACTTAAAGTACAATAAAAAAAAAAAATTAGATGCAACAAAAGGCTGCAATAAATTACTGCATTAGAAGACAGACTTCATTTTTATTCTGAGACCTCTGACCAGTATCAAGAGTAGATGAAATGCATTCCTTTAGACAAAAGATAAGGTGTCAGAAAATTCTGCCTTGAGGCTGGAGGTGGTGGCTCACACCTGTAATCCTAGCCCTTTGGAAGGCTGAGGTGGGTGGATCAGTTGAGGCCAAGAGTTCGAAACCAGCCTGGCCAACATGGTGAAACCCTATCTCTACTAAAAATACCAAAAAAATAGCCTGGTGTGGTGGTTGATGCCTGTAATCCCAGCTACTTGGGAGACTGAGGAAGGAGAATTGCTTGAACCCAGGAGGTGGAAGTTGCAGCAAGCAGAGATTGTGCCACTACACTCCAGCCTGGGCAACAGACTCCGTCTCAAAAAAATAATAATAATAAAATAAAAACCAGAAAAAACTAAGAAAATTCTGCCTTGAGTTGAACTAATGAATTGACATGTGCTGGAATGAAAGAGGAGAGGATCCCCTATACTAAGAATTTTTCTTCAAAGTTGTTAGCAGCCATTTGTCATACTGTCTCATATCTGAAACCTTGGATTATACATTTTACCATCGTTTGATACTTTTATGTCCTCCCCTCTGTAAGCATTCTTCCTCCCCTGCTTACTCAGCCTGAATCCTGCTATTTAGCAAATAAGTTACACTCTTCTCAAAGCCCCTACTCCCTGTATCCCTGTCCTGCTATATTCAAAGAAAATTTCCACACCCTGGCCTAGACCTACAGTCTGCCAACTTAGTTCCTGGATTCCAATTCCTAAAAGTCCTAAATTGCAGATTTCAGCCACAATAAGTTCATGGTCTCCAGCCTCTGCCACACCTGTGTGCTTTTTTCAATTCTTTTACTTGTTCTTGGCTAGCTACAGTGTTGGTAGAATATTATCCCCCCAAAGATGTCCACATCCTAATCCCTGAAATCTGTGAACATAGTAGCTTACATGGCAAAAGAGATTTTGCAGCTGTGATGAAGTTAAAAACCTCGGAAGATTATCCTGGGTTATTCCATAGACCAGTGTAATTGCAAGGGTTCTTCTAAGAGGGAGGCAGGAGAAGAAGAGGCAATGGTGGAAGCAGGGGCCAGAGACAGAGGCACTGGGAGATGCTACACAACTGGCTTAGAAGATGAAGAATGGGGCCATGAACCAAGAAGTGTGAGTGGCCTCTGTAAGCTGGAAAAGGCTAGAAAACAGATTCTCCCCTAGAGCTTCCAGAAGGAACACAGCCCAGCCAACATCTTCATTTTAGCCAAGACAGACCCATTTTGGACTTCTCATCTCTGGAACAAATTTGTGTTAAGCAAGCTGCTAAATTTCTTGTAATCTGTCATAGTAGCAGTCAAAATCAGTACAGTTACTTGTCCCATTTCCCCAGGAAACACACTAACATATTGCTTCTCTCCTCACCAGTTCCAGCACCTCATGCACTTCTTAGTGGATCCCACCTACTATTTCACACACACACATAAAAATAAACCAGATATTCCTTCATCAGTTTGTCACAGATCCAGCCCCTACCTTTGCCACTTATGCACACAAATGCATCTGTTCCTTACCCTGACTTTCATAAAGAACAATTTCGTTTTATTGATTTTTCTCTATAGTTTCTGTTTTCAATTTTATTGATTCTGCCCTTTACCAACTCTTTTCATCTTTTTGCTTCAGAATTAATTTCCTTTTTTTAATTTCTGAGATTTCTTAAAGTGGAAACATAAATGATTGGTTTGAGACCTTTCTTCTTTTCTAATAGAAGCACTTTAGTGCTATTAATTTTCCTCGAAGCGCTGCTTTAGCTGTATCCCACAAGATGTGATATGTTGTGTTTTCATTTAATTCAAAATGTTTTTTAAGACTCCCTGTGATTTCCTGTTTGACCATGGTTATTTAAATGCTTCTTGTTTAATAGCAAATATTTCAGGTTTTTCCAGGTATTTTCTGTTACTAATTTCTGGTTTAATTCCATTGTGATAAGAGAAACTCCTTTCTATACTTTTTTTTGTCTCTCTGCCAATAAGTGTGCTCATGCTTCACCCTTTCTTAAAAGGACACCCATTCTTTGATCCTATTTTACCATACCTACTATTCTCTAACTTCCTCCTGTTCTTCTTTTGTCTTCAAGAGTCTCATTCTGTCACCCAGGCTAGAGTGGAGTGGCATGATCATAGCTCCCTGAGGCCTTGGACTCTTGTGTTCAAGTGATCCTTTCACCCCACCTTCCCAAGTAGCTGGAATTACAGTCACCAGCTATCAGCCACCATGCCTAGCTCCTGCTTCTTAAGCTTCTCAGAGGAACAGTTTACACTTGCTGCCTCCTCTTTCTTCCTTCCCACTTATTTCTAAACCACACAGTGTTCCTTTGGTTTCTTTCTACTTTCCCAAGCCAGGACCTCTGGACTTTGTTTGCTTCCATAAATACCTGTAGCCTCCTAAGAATTGTTATTTTTGTTAAAAATAGCCAGAGTCCATTTATTTGCTTCTAACCAAGAATTCTGACTGAGGTAGATTATGAACACCACAATCCTTTCCCAATTTCACCAACTCATCACCATAGCAACCACATCCTTTGATACATAGCAGCAGATGCAGAGACATGGTGTTAAACAGGCAAGTGAGAAGAATATTTCAAGGAGGGGGAGGAGGTAATGAGTCGGGTCACATTCTGGTGAGAGGTGGAGTAAGATGAGAGCTAAAGGTGGCCATTTTGTTTGGCAATGTGGGAGTCAACAGTGGGGTAGCTATCAAAGTCATCATACAAACTGGGATCATTTTGAGAGACAAAGGAATCACAATTAATTAAACCAGAGCCGCAGACCATAAGCCAAGATTGTGACAGGCAAGCTGAGACATGTAGTCTTCTGTTTTCTGTGAAACACTTACACCTTTCCAAGATGGTTTCAGTGAAGTGGCGAGCTTGTGTGGATCAAGGGGAGAATGCAAAGTAAGAAAAGAGATAACACTTTTGAGGAGTTAGAGAATAAAAAGGAGCAGAGAAGTGGGGCAGAACCTGAGGGAGGAATGTAAGATTTAAAAGTTTTATATCTTCTGGCCGGGCGCAGTGGCTCACGCCTGTAATCTCAGCAGTTTGGGAGGCTGAAGCTGGCAGATCACCTGAGGTCAGGAGTTTGAGACCAGCCTGGCCAACAGGTGAAACCCCATCTCTACAAAAAATACAAAAATTAGCTGGACGTGGTGGCATGCACACGTAATCCCAGCTACTCAGGAGGCTGAGGCAGGAGAATCGCTTTAACCAGGAGGTGGAGTTTGCAGTGAGTTGAGATGCACCCCTGCACTCCAGCCTGGGCAACAGAGCAAGACCCTGTCTCCATAAAAATAAAATAAATAAAAATAAATAAGTTTTATATCTTCTTTTTAAGATAGGCAATATAGCATGTTTTCATTTTGATGAGAATAATCCAATAGACAGGAATAATGGCAGGAAGGAATTTCCCGCAAAGTGAAGACTGAGGGATGCAGTGGAGTGAGGGGTTGGCTGCAGGCAGGAGCAAGGACACATCATGCACGTGCACAGGACAGGTGGCTGTGGGGGCCAAATGTTTCTCCTATACAGATGTGTTGACGTCTCAAACCCCAGTACCTGTGAATGTGAGCTTATCTGGAAACAGGGCCTTTGCAGATATATTAAGATGAGATCATACTCCATTAGGGTGGGCCTTAATCCAAAATGACAGGTGTTTCTATAAGGCCCTGTGAAGACACAGAGACCCAAGGAGGAGAAGGCCTCATGATGGCAGAGGCAAAGGCCGGGTTACTGCGTCTACAAACCAAGGGTGTTGGGGATGCCGGCAACAGCAGAAGCACTCTCCCAGGGCCCTCCGAGAAAGCACAGCCCTGCCGAGATAGCACAGCCCTCCGAGAAAGCACAGCCCTGCCTAAGGGACGATTTTGGGCTTTCAGCCTCCGGAACCCTGAGAAGATACATTTCTGTCGTTAAAAGACACCCAGTTTGTGGCAGTTGATTATGGCAGCCCTGGGCAACTCAGACAGCATTAAGAGCAGGGCTGGGGCAGATGCTGGGAGACCTAGGGATGAGAAGAGGAGGCTGCTTCCCTGTGATGAAACAAGATCAAATGTCTGTACCTCTTACCTGTCAGCCAGGGGAAACTGAAGCCAAACTCTTCCTGGATGGAGAAGATCAGCACCCTGTTTAATACATCAACAAAGAGAAAGTGACAAAGGATAGTAAGAGCGTCTCGTGCATGCAAAACAGTCACAGGTGAACTAGGTTGGACCAACACCCTCCTCCCTCCCCAGAAAAGCAAGCAGCCCAGGAAAGCACGGCAATGATGCCGACAATCATCCTCAATACTGATCACCTGTTTCCTCAGGACATTCCTCTCTTCTTGATTCCTTACAGTCACTGTCTCCATGTGCCCTTCTCTCTCTCCCCCACCCCCCACTGCATTTCCCCTACACTCTGCTCTTGGCTCACGTGGCACCCACTGCCCCTGAGGCCCCCAAGCCATCTCACAGGTGTCATGGTTTTAATCCTTACAATTTTGGCCTCTGATAAGAGCTTATTGACGACAAGAGGGAGGCTCAGAGTGGCCTGCTCTCTACTTTTCCGAGAGTGAAAAGTGCTTCTTTGCATCAGTTACATTCCAACTTTCTGCTTCTGCAAGGCTGAGCCAAAGAAAGACACTTCCTCCAGTGCACCTTTTCGGAGTAAATTTCTTGAGGATGTTCTGCAGCAGACACAAGTGAGGAAAACCGAGGAAGCAAAGACAGATGCTACCCGCCATGTAGTGAAAGGATGTCCAGGGTGACAAAGAGAAAAGGTCCAGCTTGGAGGCAAAGTTAAAGGGCTGCAAGAAGCCTTGGCTAGGGCTGGAAGCAGAGGTGTCTTCATAGACCAACTGGTGGTGCCACGTGCAAGCAATGAGACCAAAGGGGAGCCGGAGACGCCCGTCCTAAGGTATTGTGCAGAGAAGGGACGTGGGGGGAGGAGGAGGAGCTGAAGCAGGAAGCTCAACAAGGAGGAAAGAACCAAGGAAGGGAAGTGTAAGCAGCGGAGCATTAGGGCGGTGTCTTAGTTCGGGCTGCTATAACTAAATACCATAGACTGGGCAGCTTACAAACAACAGAAATGTATTTCTCACAGCTCTGGAGGCTAGGATTCCAAGATCAAGGCACTGGCAGATTCGGTGTCTGCTGAGGGCCCATTCCTGCTCATGGATGGCAACTTCTCACTGGGTCCTCACATAGTGGAAGGAGCAAGGGGTCTCCATTGGGCCTCTTTTTTTATTTATTTTTTTGAGACGGAGTCTTGCTCTGTCACCCAGGCTGGAGTGAAGTGAATCAATCTCCGCTCACTGCAATCTCTGTCTCCCAGGTTCAAGCGATTCTCCTGCCTCAGCCTCCCAAGTAGCTGGGACTACAGGTGCATGCCACCACACCTGGCTAATTTTTTGTATTTTAGTAGAGGTGGAGTTTCACCATGTTGCCCAGGCTGGTCTCCAACTCCTGAGCTCAGGCAATCTGCCCGCCCCAGCCTCCCAAAGTGCTGGGATTACAGGTATGAGCTAGTGTACCCAGCCTGGGGCTCTTTTATACGGGCACTAATCCCATTCACGAGGCCTTCACCGTTATGACCTAATCACCTCCCAAAGGCCCCACCTGCCAATACCCACACACTGTGGTTAGGTTGCTACATATCCATGCAGGAGCAGGAAGTGGGACACAAACATTCAGTCCACAGCAAGTGGGCAGATGAAGATGTCTGGGGAGATTTTAGACCAGAAGGCCACAGCCCATGGCTGGGGTTTGTAAACCCCCAAGTGCTTGTTTTCTGGGATGGATGAAGCCCATTCAAAGGTGAAGCCTACCTTGCATTGCCCCTAACCATCACATGGCACACTGTGGTTTCTGCCTCTGAGCCCCTGCAACCTTCTGTAAGCTCTGTGCACAAAGCCAGAGATCCTTTACCAAAGCAGGGGCCACGAGCCAGTGACGTGTCACCCATGCAGGTGTTGGGCTTTTCAATAAGATCATCAGCACACCCTCCGCTGCATACCCAAAGAACACATTTTCCTAGGTCTTACTTTCCTAGGTCTTACTGAATTTTTCTGATAATCCAACGAAGCTTCTACCCACAAGAAATGGAGCTGGGTTCCCAGGAGGCTCACCTTCTCCTGCTGGCCCAGCCTGAAGAGCAGGTCTGTACGTGGACTTAACTGTTTTCATTGCAAACTGGTTCAGAGCTCAAAACTGTATAGGTCTGCCTTTTGCTAGCTCTGTAACCTTTGGCAAGTTACTTAAGTTGGAGTTACTTAAGCCCTTTGCATCTCAGCTTCCTCATTTGTAAAACCAGGTTACTGATACAGTTATGAGGATTAAATGATATATAAAAAACACGGCAGCACCTGTTGTGGTACCATACAAATGTTAGCTATTAATATGACTACTACTATTATTGTTATTGCTGCCTCATATGGCAAAAGACTCATCACACCTCTTGTCTGATTTGCAGAAGTCACAACACAGGGCCTCTGGCTTCTTTGTCCTCGATAATGTCAACCCTTAAGTTTTGGGAAAGTGTCACAGGCACTGAGACGCTGACATTCCTGAGTCTCTATGGGGGCCAAATGCTCTTTTCGCCGTTCTATGATGTCTGAACGCTCCCGTTTGCAGGAAGCCCTTTCTATCCCTCTCCTCACCCCGTCTTGACTCCTGTAAGATTATTTTTAAAACCTGAACACAAAACTACATGCAACAATATGGATGAATTTCTCAAACATGATGATAAACGAGAAGAGACAGACAGATGACTGCAAACGTTATGATTCCATTTATAGAAAGCTCAAAAACAGGCAAAACTAATTTGTGCCGTTAGCAGCTAGGATGGTGATTATACTTGGCAGGGATACGGGAGTGACTAGATTCGATCCTGAGGAAGGCTTTCCAGTGGCTGGAAATGTTTAATTTCTTGATCTCAGTCTTGACAGCATTAAATTATTCAATTGGTAAAAATTCATTGAGCAGTACCATCATCATAGGAGTACTCTTCTACAGGTACGTTATATTGCAACAATTTTTTAAAATGAAAATGACATTTGCATTAGTTTTCAATATTTAAACATTATTCTGCTTAACTTGGAAATCTGGGTTGGAAGGTCTGGCAATATCGAACCCACAACCCCACCAGGCAACAAATGGGCAAGAGCTGAGTAGCCTGGATGCCCACCCCCACCATTCATTACACCCACTGCCCATCCCTGCTGCCTCCCTGGTGCTGAGGCTGGGACCGGTGCCTGCCATCTGTCCTCACACACACCTGTTGGTGCTCTTAGCTCCCCACCACTTCCCTGCAGGGATTTGAGTTTCCAATCTCATTAAAGCTCCATTCCAGTAAATTCTGACCAGCCAACCAGTCCTGGGACTTGGCCAGCACTGTGTAAGAGAAGTTCCAGAGCCCTTGCTTTGCTCACAGCTCACTCTCTGGACCCTTTTTTGTCTTAGTTCACCTTCTACACCCCTCCCCCACCTGCTCTGGTCCCCACTCCCCCAGGCTCCTGTCCTTTTGAGCCATCTGAACCCCATGTTTGAGGTCATACCCAGGGTCTGATGGGGCTCCCCCTTCGGACTGCAAAGACAGTCACCCCCTGGGCTTCATCTGCCCCCAGCTGCTCTGTGCAGGACCCCAACAGTCTACTCTGATATCCCAGACCCTTTCCCCAGGATAAGTCATGGGCCAGCAGTCAGGCCATGCTCAGGACTCCTGCGGCAGACATGACCTAGCTCCATGTATTACTCCTCAGGCTCACATCTCACAGACTTTTAAAAATCTCATAGTATATTTGTCCTGCTCCCGATGTGGTCTCAGGGCCAGCTGGAGTCAGATGGGAGGGGGGTTTCGTGACTCCCAAGCCCCCAGCTTTTGTTGTTTTAAGTGACCTGACTCAAGCTGTCAGCGCTGTCACATTCTCTCCTGCCCACAGACATTTTCATGTAAACTAATTATTTCATGATATCGCTCTTCTATGGGCAAGTCAGCTTTCCAACTGATCCTTGTTGCTTATAAAGTGCCTCATCAGCTGTCACGGAAGCTCAACTATCCATTCTGACAGCCATGGAAGCAGCCATTCTGTGTGTGAGTGACGCGGGAAACTGCGGGGCTCTACTGGGGTCACCCCCATCAGGGATGCCCAGAAAGGCAGGTGCAGCATGCAGGCAGGTGAGCAATGCAGACACCTGTGCTTTGCAGTTCACCCAGACTGTCATTTCAGCATCTTAAGTGAACCTCTGGCAGTGGCCAGATTACTGGATTCTGTGGGTGACATGCTTCAAAGCGCAGTGTCCCTGCTCAGAGCTCATGAGAGTGAGCCAGCATTGCTCAGGTGCCCAGGCTTGAAGAGTGTCCACCCACACACGCCCAATGCTCTGTGTTCTCCAGAGTGCAGCGCACTGAGGGTGATAGGAGAGGTCCTGGGGAAGCCCTTGTTCTCCCTCTCATCTTCCCCCAGCACAGAACATCAGAGCCAGTCATGAAAGAGTGTGGCAGGCTGTGGGTGCGGGGGTGTGGAGACCAGGGTACAGGCGCTGGGGTTTGGGTGCCATTGCCACCAGGCCAAGGAGAAAGATATGAGAGGAGGGGGCTGGAAGGTGAGGAGAGGGAGGAAGGAGGAAGGGGAGAAAAGATGAAATAAAAGGAAATCCAGCACGTCCTTTTGCATATCTGTAAAATAATACATCCTTTGAGTAGCTCATCCACGTGTTGATTCGCTTTTTAACTCTCCTGTGGGTTCCCCAACCCACTGCAGCCATTCCCTAATCCAGCCAGTGCCTGTGTTTCAATTAACTCAAGGCACAGCTTCATATTCTATTCTGCCCTGGCCTTAATGTGACTGAGAATAAGCCTACTGAGGTGTGAAGAAGATTAAATGAAGAAACGGGACATAAAGTTGGACTGTAATAACAAGGAAAGATCCACCAGAGACTCAAAATGCTAATTACTCATCCGACAGGTCTGCAGAGGGAGGCACATGGCCTGCCTGCTTCCTTTGAAGATCGTCTCCCTTCTGATCCTTCTGTTTATTCAGATAATATCCCATAACAAAGAAGCGAGTATAGAATATTAAGAACGTACTCCTAGGGTGGGGTAATCCAATAGGAGTTGGGCTAGAGAGGAGTCCAAGTTCCAACAAGGTCAGACGCTGCATGAGAGGCACCCCGTCTCTCTCCCCATCTGGCCTGACCCCACATGAGGGGATGTGATTCCGAGAAGCCGAGCTCCAACCTTGCAGAATCTCTTTCTTCATGCCAATGGCTGGCCCTTTTTTCCAAGATTGCCCCGAGAAGGGAGTTTGTGTATGATTTTCAGATGTCTGCTCTCAGCTGATAAGAAGTACCTTATTCTGATTGTTCGTCTTACTGTCACAGAGCATAGAGGGTCTGGTTGATGCCATAACCTGAATCCCCAAGACCTCGCCAGTCTAGTAGCAGAAATTCTAACAAGTCTACCCATGGCACCATGGTGACAAGGGCCTCCCCTCTCATGGCAGCCCTCTGGCCCAGGCTCTGAAACCCTCCTCCAAACTTCCTCCACTCATTTCTGGAGCCCCCGGGAGGTTTCGTGTGTGCCCAGCATGACGCTCCCATTCCAGGGTTCCTCCTGCAGGCATCTGGCCCCTCTCTCTGTCCTTGCTGCTGGTCTCCTGTGTGAGAACACTGACCCCTGGCCAACGTCCAGCCTCCCAGGCACCCAGTGCGCTCCAAGATTCCTGCATGATGTGTTATCTTTGGGGTCACACTGCCAGGACTCGCAGGTTCCTCAAAGGAGTGGGTAGGTGTCAGGGTCCTGGTGGCCTCAAGCACGCTCTGCCACTCCTCTCCCGCCACCACGACCTGAGGCTTTGGGAAACAGCCCCTGCAGTGAAAGACCCCTTGGCCACACTGGAAACTGGTCAAAGCTGGTATCTGTATTTACTTTGTGCATGCATACACTTTCTCTGGAGGGCTGCATTGGAAAAGAGCCACAGTGATTGTTGGGAGAGAAACTAGGAAACAGAGGGCAAGTGGGAGGGTCTTCTGTTCCCCAGGGGTGGATTTCCTGTGAGGACTTAAGCTTACAGGCCCCTCACAGCACAGCCCCTTCTGAGGCCCTGGGTTGGGGGATTGGTGTTCAGGCCATGTGCTCATACAAACATCTGTTTTTGTCAGATTTGCCAAAGACATTTGTTGTGTTCTTAAAGACAAGGCCTTTCATGGTATAAACTTCAGGACCTGCACAACTTAGAACCACCCTGCTTTTCACAAATACCCTCCTGGACATCTTAGTATTTTACCACGTTCACATATTACAGTTTTACTTTGTTTTAATTGCTCTGTTACAACCTGGAATGAGCAGGAAAGGACGGAAGAAAGGGAAGAATATTCACACGTGGTTCAGCTGCTAGATTATGAAGAAGAAATACTAGAGATCGCTGGGCACAGTGGCTCACGCCTGTAATCCCAGCTATCTGGGAGGCCAAGGCAGACAGATCACCTGAGGCCAGGAGTTCAAGATGAGCCTGGCCAACATGGTGAAATTCTGTCTTTAACAAAATACAAAAACTAGCCAAACGTGGTGGCGGGTGCCTGTAATCCCAGCTACTCAGGAGCTGAGGCAGGAGAATCGCTTGAACCCAGTAGGCGGAGGTTGCAGTGAGCTAAGATCGTGCCATTGCACTCCAGCCTAGGCCACAGAGCAAGACTCAGGCTCAAAAAAACAAAAAAAAAAAGAAAAAGGAAAAGAAATACTAGAGATTAAAAAAGGGGGAGCATTTATTTTAAAAATCAGAAACTAAAATGAGATGGCCTACCAAAATCTCTTTCTAGTAGTGTCTGGTATAGAAAGAAAACAGGGGTTGCTTTTCCGGGCAGAACTACATCAAGTTGCACGTGAAAACAGAAATTAAAAACTGACAATCCAAGGCGTCTTCCTGACCTCCTTTAGCATGTGTTCCATGTCTCGCGGGGAAACTCTGGCCAACAAATATGGAACCACAGGATGCTGACACGCAAAGCAAGCCGCCTGGAAAATGACTCAGACGCTCCCGCCTGCTGAGCGCGGCCCACAGACACCACAGTGCAGGCCCCAGGGTGCGGAACAATGGCAAGCCCAGCAGATGTCTGGGGGTATTGAAAGGAGCATAATTACCGCCATCAATTTTCCTTTTACCAAGCCCCTCAAAAGCGGTGTTCCCAAAAAGAGCAGTAGAGCTTTTCAATAAAAATGCTTCTTTGCAATTTTCATGCAAGTCAGGGTAGGCCGGCCGGCCCTTAGGGATGTCCAATTTTCTCAAGCAGTGAAAACAAAATTAGACTTGTGTGTTCTAGTCCCAGCTGCACCCCCGATCCACTAAATGGTGGCTTTGGGTTTCCCACTTAACCCCTTAGTCTCCTCCTCCTCACCAAAAGGGAAAAAAACCTTTTTTTTTTTTTTGAGAAGCTCAAATGAAATAATGTCCTGAGAAAGCTGCTAAAAGCAGAGTGCTATAAAAACACACAGTTCTTTGTTATTAATGTCTTTTCGTTTTGGTGAGGTAATGGTGGTTTTTATGAGCTAATGGAGCTAATTTAACCCAGAATTACCCAGGAGCTGAGAGCAAAGTTTTCTAGATAGATTGTCTCTCTCTGGGGAGATTATGATTCTGTTGTAAAGTCAGCGCCTCTTGTGATACTGCCTCATTTCTGTGCATGCATCCACTCATCTTCTTTGTCTTCCAAACCCTTTGATTTGATTCAGCTGAGCCTTACCCGGCCCGCGTTTCACCTTTCTTCTTTCTTCATAATTCAGTCCTACTTGTTGGATCCATCGATTTGCTCAGCAAAGACTGATTGAGCCTCTACCATCTGGTAGGCCACAAGTCAAATGCAGCTCTCAGCTGGAGTGGCTCAGCCTTGGAGAAAACAGCCGCATAAACGTGGGTGACAACACAGTGAAATTGTACCAACATGGGGCCAGGCACTGCAGGCTCTGGGAACTTAAAAGAGGGTGAGATTGCTGACACAGCTCGGTTTCATTAGTATCTTTTTATTTCTTTTCCCTGAATACTTCAAATATGCATGTGTCTTTGAGTTGACCGAAGATTTGATGACTTTGTTGAAAATAAACTGAAAAACGGAGTTATAATTTAAAATAACTGGATCAGTGATAAGGAAAAACATATTCCAAGCATAATGTGGTCATTACCAATTTAAATAGTTGGTCACCCAAGGACACAATTTATCCTAGAGATTCATGGGCAATATAACGGGTCATGACTCAAAGAAACAGGCAGAAATTACCATTAAACTAATCTTAAAAAGCTGGTTGGCAAATGGTGATCTTTAAACAGTTGACACCAAGGTCCTGTGTTTTAGAATTTATGCACTGAAATTTTCATTTTGTAAGATTAAGAGAGTCATATAAATTGGTTGTGGGTTAATTCACCTCCAATAGCTTTTAAAAGTCAGGCATTGTGTTTGATACACAATTATTTTACTAAGAATGCATCATTGCAGAATGAAGGTTCTCATCTGACTGAAACCAGTAGACTGTACCATCCCTGTTGACTTGACTGCCTGATGTTTTTGGAAGCAACACAATTCTAAAAGCAAAACCACCAACTGTTATGAAAAATTACATGGGCTCCTATACTTTGTGTAACAGGTAAAAACCCCAAACAGGGAAAGGAAGACTCATTTAGGCTTCACTCTGGAAGGACATTTCCCTCCTAGTCTGCCCTCTCAGGGAACTTGAATTGCGATGCTTCTTGCCATTAGGGCCACCTGGTTTGAACCCTTTACCATTCTCTGAAGACCTGGGTTCAAATCCCAGCTTAGCTCCTACCTAGCCCTGTGGGTCAATTTTCCTAAGTGTTCATTTTCTCAACTAAACTAGAGATTATGGAGCCCACTTTCAAGATTGCTAAGGGAATTCACTGTGACACTGTGTGCTTAGCCCAACGGTGCTTGGTAAATGCTCAATGAATGATAGATACCCTCATTGATTAATGCTCCCCAAAGGAGTCCTTTTAACACAAAATTTTGCCAAGATAGCCGAAAGGATTGATGTGGCGTGAAGGGTATACATTAAACATCTCCCTTAATTATGACAATATCCATGACAAATAATACTCTTTTTTTCTTTTTTTGAGACAGGGTCTCCCTCTGTCACCCAGGCTGGAGTGCAGTGTCGCGATCTCGGCTCACTGCAACCTCTACCTCCGGGACTCAAGCAATCCTACCACCTCAGCTTCCTGAGTAGCTAAGACTACAGGTGCACTACCTTGCCTGGCTAATTTTTGTATTTTTTGTAGAGACAGGGTCTCACTATGGTGCCCAGGCTGGTCTCAAACACCTGAGCTCAAGTGATCCACCTGCCTCAGCCTCCCAAAGTGCTGTGATTACAGGCATGCACCACCACGCCTGGCCAAATGAGAAATCCCCCCTGCCCTGCTTCTTTTTCTGGCTCTCCCTCTTGGTTGTATTTAAGTCATGATATTCTTCTGTGACCCTGCCTTGCTTGCTCTCACGCCTTCAGTCAGTCACTCTCTCTCTCACTCTCTTTTTTAGCTGCGTGAAGTTCACAATTTAAGTATAGCCCCTAAGTCTTCATCACATACATTTTTATAGCTTTGGATTCCTCAGCCCCTAAAGGCGGCCACATAGATCCATGCAGTATGGGAATTAAGGAAACTCATTCTTCTCTCCTGAGGGGTTAGCAGGAGGTGAGCTTTCAAAGGAGCTCTCCGCTCTCCCTGCTCCCACAGCCGTGGGGTGGAACAGAAGTACTGAGATGCACTGCCCATTCTGTGTGTTTGTTTGTTTGTATGTTTGTTTTAGTGGGAAGATAATTTCCAAGTAAGATGCTGGGTTTCTTAACTATGCAGAGGTCCCAGTTACTTCCTGTGTCTTTTGACCAAGAACTCCCCACTCTTCCCCATGGCAACAGCAGCCTGAGGTTTTTCTTTTAAAAGAAGAGTTAACATGTATTTTAAAATTGTGTTGTGCTGCTGACCAGACAAGGATTAAAAAAAAAATAGATCTCAGTATTAAGTGGAATTTGGGCTAAATCCATAAGTCCCCTTGCCTTGGTGATTGCTGTTTACACATGGACTTACTATTTGCACAGTTCTCTGCTCTGCGTTTGTAGACTCCAATCCATGCTGTACAGTGTGCATTTCTAAGACATGGGATTCTGTCCCTACAGGCTTTCCGAAATATCTCTTCTTTTTAAATACAAAACTAAAATCTAGATATAGTCACCATATGTGAAGGTTACCTGTGTCTGCAGACATAAATTTATTTACCTATTATCAATATTAATGCAAACTATCCAGCAAAACCTCAGGTCTAGAATAGTCTCCCTCTGTTAAAGGGGAGATGATAACCAATGCAAAAAGCTTGTGTTTATAACCGGCAATTTCAGTGAAGGTTCTAAAGCCAGCTGCTACTGAAGAGACTCAGCTCAAAACAAGACAGACCAAGGGCTTGGATTTGCCCCATAATCAGAATACCAGCCACAGTGTGCCACTGTTGACACTGGCCTGGGAGGCGCCTGCCCGAATGGTCCCTCCAGCTCACTGGTTTTGCATACAATCACCAGGCTGCAGCCTCCATGAGTCTCCAAGGTAATCCTAGACAGCAAGAATCTTCCTCCTTATTTACAGCCCTGTTTTGTATGCTGCCATTTATAGCACTGCTATAAATTCCGCCACTAATCTTAGGCTCAGAAAAGTCTTTTTACAACTCGCCACCACTGCACAAATGTCAGTGGAGCCTGCTTTTAATAAACAAAGAGTGACTGGCAGAGGACCAAAGAAGATAAATGGTCAACAGGGCAAAATTCATCTTGGATGTGTCTCACTCGTCTATCTGAATGCTCTTCCTAACTCCTACTACCCTAACCAGAATTTTTAGGTTGCATTAACTCACTCTATCCATAAAGAAAATATTAAATACATTCATCTATACAAAAATGTGAGATGTAGGCTGGGTGTGGTGGCTCAAGCCTGTAATCCCAGCACTTTGGGGGGCCAAGGCAGGGAATAGTTTGTGCCCAGGAGTTTAACACCAGCTTGGGGAGCATAGCGAGACCTCTCATCTCTACAAAAAATAAAAAACAAAATTAGCCAGGTGTGGTGGTACGTGCCTGTAGTCCCAGCTACTTGGGAGGCTGAGATGGGAGGATCACCAGAGCCTAGGAGGTCGAGGCTGCAGGGAGCCAAGATCTTGCCACTGCACTCTAGTCTGGGCAACAGAGTGAGACCCTATCTCAAAAAAAAAAAAAAAGTGAGACGTAGTTCAGTAACCTGCCTAGGGGTATGTGCATTTTCAAATCCAGAGTTTAATTTAAATTAGTAATTTTCAACATATGTTTGCTCTCTTAGAAAAAGATTTCAATGAATTAAAGTTGGGGACAATGATGGGTTTAAAATATCTTTATGTTAGGACTTCTCAGAATCACGAACATGCTAATACGAGTCATATTCCTCCAAGGGACGCCTAGAGCGTGTAGAATTTTCCAAATGTCTTTGACCATGAACCCCTTTTTTGAAAGAATATTTTGGGAAACAAGTTTCTTGGGCAATACTGATCTAAGAGATACATCCCTGAAAGTAAAACTACAGTGATGAGGAGACCCTAAAGGTATAAACGCCTTCCTGGTCATCCATTTTGTGTGGAAAAGGAGTGTACATTGACTCATGAGCAGTGGCAAATGGCTGAACTGAATAGTTAGTGGCCTGGAAGGTGCAAGGTTGAGAGACTGAAGATTCATGTAGAAAAACTGGAGACAGGAGGTCAAAGAGAGAGGTATGTGGATGGGCCTGTGGAAGTGCACATAAAGAGCGAAGACCTTTATATCACAAGTTAATGCCCACCAGAGAGCACCCGCCGCAGGGGAGGGACTAAAGCGACAAGCAGAGAGAAGGACTCAGGCAGTAAATGTCAGTCTCTGTCATTATCCACCCAGTGCTGGCCCCAGGGGTTTGTGGAAGGAATAGCTACCGTGGCAGCAATGGAGACTATGCACGGATCAACAGCAAGGAACTTTCATTCACTAAGGCCAATCTAGCTGCTGCTATTGCCAGATGTCATGTCTGCCAGACGCAGAAACCGATGCTGAGCCCGGATGTGGTACAATTTCAGTCCAACCAGCCACCTGGGGGCAAGGTGGTTACATAAAACTCTGACACTCTGGCCGGCACAGGCGATTCATCTTGACTGAAATTGACGTATATTCTAGGTATGAGTTTGCCTTTGTTTGCAAGGCCTCGGTCAACTATCTGAAGACTTCGACACATTTGAGCCGTCTGTACAAGACACTGCATAGCAACACGCTGCATCTAGGGACACAGATGGTATTAATCACTGCATCACTCTAATCCTCACGCAGCCTTCCCCTCCGTGTTCCCTTCTCCGTATAAGGACACCTATCCTTGGATTTAAGGCCCATCAAGATGACCTCATCTTGAGATCTTTAACTTAATTACACCTGCAAAGAGCCTTTATCTAAATAAGGTTTCATTCACAGGTACTGGGGGTGGGACATAGATGTATCTTTTTGCTCATTTCCACTCAACCCATTATACGTAGAAAGCTCACTGTGCACTTTGTGCTTACTGGGAAGCCCTGCAGAAGTGTCAGACTTTAAAAAAAAAAAACTGCTGATCACATTAAGAACCCCCCCTGCAGCCACTTTCTTCTCTCATCCCCTCCTCCTTTCCTCTTTTTTCCCCCCTTTTTCATTCTTCCTTCTATGCCATCCAGCTTTCTCTATCTCCCCAGGAAGAGAGCCAACACTCTTCTCTGAAGCCCACCTACCCACAGTTTGAGGTTTTTGCGAGACTGATTCATGCCTCTGAATCCCAGTTTAAAGTTTCTGGGGGAGAGAAACTGCTTGTCTGGCTTGGATCAGGGTCCACCCCCAATCCATTGAGTTGTGACCTGGAGTCAGGACAGATGGTGTTCTCACCAGGTGTGGGGCGTAATTGCTAGTTACCTACCCCCAATGCCTGCTCTCTTTTCTTCCTTGGGATAAGGCCCTGGTTCTCCACTGTGCACATAAAGACTCTTTCCAAGGCTCCCTTGAAATCAGATGTGGCCTTATGACTAAATTCTGGCCTGCAAGATGAGAAAAGAAGTGTTACATGGCATTGTTACATGGCAGCTGGTATGTTTCTTGGAGCATCTATGAAGCACTCGGTGTGGGGCAGCTGGAATCAAAAAGCCCTGCTGTCCTGGGGAACCAGCAGCCAGGTGGGTGGGTGGGATTACATGGGCCGCTGAAGATAACAGCAGAGCAAGGAGGATGGGGCTGGACCATTATGGGCCAGAGAGAAATCAGGTGTGAATGTCAGGCCATTGTCAGAGCATGGAACGGACCCGATGGGTTGGAATATGCCTTTCATTCTTCCTTTTTATTGAAACACACGGCCAGTAACTGTGTGTCAATAAGTGTTATTGAAGGTTCATTTTTGACAATATGTGGACCTTCACAATCCTCACTAGCAGCAGCACTGGGACACTGGCCACCAATTCCAAAGGCTCAACCCATACCTGGTACAGGGACAGCTTTCCTGCCAAGGCTGCCCAATAAGCCAGGACTATCCCCTTCTGCAGGGACCAGCAACAGGACAGAATGATGCACGCAGCCCAAATATTCCATGTGTTGTAGGATCATGGACCCCAGTGAGCAAGTGCCGGTGCTGGGATAGAATGGGAGATGAAGACTACAAAGGACATCACCTCTGTGTCAAGTGTAGGCTCTCATGCACACAGGACCAAAGACCATGCCCCCAGGTTGTGGCCACCTGGAATTCCTCCAGATCTACTCACCCATGACCCCTGGGAGCCCTTCCCCAGCCTCTCTACTTTTAAATTCTACCTCCCACACCAGCACCTCCCATCCACCTCCCTTACTTTATTTTTGTTTCTGTCTCCACTCCTGTCTGACATCCTGCATGCCGCCTGCTTTGGAGACTAGCCCGGCTGTGGTGGAGGAGTTTGGCTGGATCACCCCAGCGCACTTATTGTTTCATGTATTACCTGCCTCCCCATCAAGCTCCATTGGGACAAATGCTTTCCTCTCTCCCATTCTCTGCTGTATCTGCAAGGCTTAAAACAGCGCCTGGCACTGGTAGGTGTCCAATAAATACTTGTTAAATGAGAGAATGAATGTTTCGGACCTGCCGGTCAGTATAGTTATCTGCTGGGCCCAGGTCCAGATAGGAAAGTGACCCGAATCCTTGGATGTGAATGTTGCACAGACATCAAACAAGGGCCTGGCTTCCCATGGTTCCATCAGAAAAATCTGGGGACAAATCCAGTGGTGGGAATGGGCAGAGCTGGCCCTCATAGGTACCTGCTATGAGAAGGCTGGTATGTTTCTTGGAGCTTCAGTAAAGCACTCAGTGTGGCATGGCTGGAATCAAAGAGCCCTGCCGTCCTGGGGAACCAGCAGCCGGGTGGGTGGATGGGATTAGACGGGCTGCTGAAGAAAACAGCAGAGCAGGGAGGATGGGTCTGGGATGATTAATGACCACAGGGAAAGCAGGTATGATGCACACACCCCCTCCTGTTCCCTTCTCCTCAAACTGTTAAACTGACTCACCCACCAGGCCCGGATGCCTGTCGTAAGGTTTGACTCCATTCTTTTGGAAGTGCCAAGCTGGATCATGAAAAAATTGCTTGTATAGGGCAGAATCATCCTGGACTAGTCCAGCCACTCAAACTCCAAGGTTCAAAACTTGAGACCAGTGACTGAGATCGACTCTGAGGAGGCAGCCCAGGGCATCCTCTGAGCTCCCTGCTGGGCCCAGAGGAGTGAAGGCTGTAGCACACCAGAGCCAGCTTCACCAGTGGGCAGCCAGTGCCAGCTCTCAGGAACCCATGCTTATAGGGCCTGTGCTTGGTTTAATTCTCCACTGTTGTCATTTTAAAAGTTTTAATAATTTTTTAACAAAAAGACTCTGCATCTTCATTGTGCACTAGGACATGCCAATTATGTAGCCAGTCCTGCAAACATGTACCCGGGTCTCCCAGGATTTCTGCCGTATCTCTTGTAGATAGCACACATGAGGCTGACACCCCATTTCATTACTTTCAATCACTGGTGGTACAAAGATGCCTGCTGCTTGGAATTAGCTAGTACCAGAAGACCCATGTGGCCAGAAAACCAAACAGTTCATACAAGTCAGACAGACAACTATCATGTAAGATAGTCACCTACTGTGTGCCAGGCACTGCCGTGAACCCACCCTCAGATCTTCCTACCACCCTTGAAAGGCTGATATTATTGTCTTCCTTTGGTAGATGAACAAGCCTGGAGCCTCACCACCTAATGCTGCCTGGAATACATTAGGAGATCATTAAGTACTTGTTGAATATTCAAATATTATTTGCAAGGTGTACTTACTTTTTGCATTGATTGCAGATTTTGAGACAAGATATAGGTGAATTACACAATACTGGGCATGAAATGCTTGAACATCAACCATTCATTCAACAAACATTTATTGGGCCCCTTCATATGCCTAGACTATGCTGGGTGCTGGGGTACCCTAACAGACCCAGTGCTGCACTCATGAGCAGTGCTGGCTGGCATTCCATAGGATGCATGATGGTCCATGTCGAAGAAGGGATTCATTTTCAGTTGGGACCTCCAATAGAGAAACTCTTCCTCTTCCCAAAGGGAGTGAACAGATGAAACAACCTCCTTCACCACTACAGACAAGGAATGTACATTGATTGTGCAGGAAACACAGACACACTAACGAAGACTACTCGGATGATAAGAGGAGTTACTCCAGTGAAAACAAGTCAAGCAGGCAACCCACATTTTTGCAGGGCGGACCGGAGGGAGCCAAAGCCTCTACACAATCTATTGATTTCCACTGAAAGTGAACTTTCAGCTATTGCATTAGCCAAGGCTAAGATTTACTCCCAAATAGCTATTTTTAAAACTTTTTTAAAGTGCTATGTTTTTAGCAAAATATCTATGGGATAAGAACCATGAGAGGCACAGGGAGAAAATCAATAGAAATTGGGAGAAGTGAAAACCAGATGGCTCAGCGCTCAGACGATTCCCTTTGCCACGCGGGACAAGAGCTATCACCACCTCCCCGTGCAGAAGAAATGGCACCCAGTGAACAGTAGTAGTCTTCCTGGTTGTTGCACATGATTGTACTCACATGACCAGAGTGTGATTCTTAACCCAGGACAGTATATTATCAACACAATCCTTTTTCACTTTCATGCCACCTCCATTAAGAATGCTCAGCAAATATTGACATATTTGGCTCCCTGGATGCAGAAGATCTTAAGTGACAATCATTCAAGACTATCCCCCAGAGACCAGCAAATTAATTCCCTTAAAGAATTCTTTCCTAGGCCAGGTGCTGTGGCTCACATCTATAATCCCAGCATTTTGGGAGGCCAAGGCTGGCGGATCACTTGAGGCCAGGAGTTCGAGACCAGCCTGGCCAACACAGTGAAACCTTGTACTAAAAATACAACAAAATTAGCTGGGTGTGGTGGTGCATGCCTGTAATCCCATCTACTCGGGAGGCTGAGACATGAGAACTGCTTGAACTCAGGAGGCAGAGGTTGCAGTGAGCAGAGATCATGCCACTACACTCCAGCCTGGGTGATAGAGTAAGACTTTGAAAAATAAAATAAAATAAAATAAAATAAAATAAAATAAAATAAAATAAAGAAAGAAAGAGAGAAAGAAAAGAAGAAAGAGAAAAGAGAAAGAAAGAAAGGAAAGAAAGAAAGAAAGGAAAGAAAGAGAATTCTGTCCTTATAAGGACACATTTCAGACTCAGTTTCATTGTTTATTTGCTGTTGTACAACTGTATTCCTTCCCTACAGATCATTTGTCTCATCTCTACCTATTTAGTAATTAGCATGTATCCATTATCTATTGCTGTGAAACAAATGACTCTAAACTTAGCAGCTTAAAACAACAATAAATATCTATTACAGTGTCTGCAGGTCAGGAAGTTGTGAGTGGCTTGGCTGGTGGTTCCGGCTTAGGATCACTCACACAGTTGCAGTCAAGCCATCAGCCAGGGCTACCATCATCTGAAGGCTTGACTGGGACTGAAGAATCCATTTCCAGGATGGTTCACTCACAAGACTGGCAAGTTGATGCTGGCTGTTGGCAGGAGACCTCAGTTCCTCAGAATTCATCTCTGCAAGTACACGCTACTTATTATAAAGTGACACCTTCATGAGGAATGAACAAACTTAAATTGTACAAAAGACTAGAAATATAATTTTAATAAAATTGGTTGAAATAAACATTTTGCAAATCATAGAATTTGTTCTTCAATATAAAAGCTGGTCAAAAATTCAGTCAGAGCCACAAAGAGAGAGTTGTGATTGTAAGTGATGTTATAGGACAGTTAATTCAGACAGAGCACATGGCAAAACGAAAAATATGAAAATGCTGTTTGCAAAACAGAATCCAGTCCTTTGTGGTGAATCAGTTTCATTCATTTGATATGAATTCTGCACCTACCTCATTCCTAGTACTGTTCTAGGCAATGGATAGACAACAAGGGATAAAAGGGCAAAGACCCTCTTCTCACATCACCGGTGATGGCATATTCTGCCTGAGTGAGGTTCTAAAGAAATTATACATGTATTCAAGAAGCCCTTTCCATGTGAAGTCCTTGTGCCACGTGGCAAATACTGTCTCATTATCAGCAAGTTATAACAATCCATAGGAAGATTCTCAGACGGAGAAAATAAGCCAGTGACTTCCGGGTCAGTGCATTCCAGCTCATGTGCTTCACTGCTTGGCTATGCTGCTGACTTGAAGGATACACTTCCAGCTCTGGAGCACCTAAGGACTCTAACACTTCTTACATGGGTTCCCCTAGACACACAATCAGAAATGTTTAAGAGCAAGTATTGTGTTTCGAAGGTGATACCAGGAAACAGAGGTGCAGGAGGGAGAAGTGAAACAGGGATGAGCAAGAAGCCAATAAAGGGTTTGTTACCAAATAAGTTTCCACTGTGGCCACTGTGTCTTGATGTTCTGGGGAACTCTGAGAGCCAGCTGGGATCATGCCAAGGGGTTGTCCCATGAAGGGGTGAAGGCTCAGAACATTTATCAACTAGCTTCTCTCATTCGGGGCTGCTGGGGTGGAGTGAAGGTTTCCCTGGCATTTCCAGCCTATCCAAGATGTGGGCAGAGTGGACAGTGAGGTGTAGATGGTGGCATTTGAAAGTCCACAGACTACACAGAAATGTAGGAGCCAGAAGAATGTAGGAGCTAGAAGGATGAGGCAGGGAGGGCGATGGACAACCATCTGCTTTAACACCTGTGTGAATTCATCTCAGCTACAACCACTCATTCTTTTCCCAACACATTCACTGAGAACCTAGTAGGTGGCAGGCCTGTTCTGGACACGGTTTCTTGTCTAGAGCTGACAAACAAGACTTTCAGTATTCAATGTCCAGACTCTTTCTTCAGAGGCCTGGGCTGTGCTAAATTTTCAAGCTGCATAGTTTAAATCAAGGGGGGTGCACCTCCATCCTAGGCCTCACAGCCCTGGCTGTTTGGTCTATAATCTTCATTCCCCATCCCCTGGGACCTCTCTAGCTTTCTCCCCTCCTGAGGCTAAGTCACTCAAGGATTCTCCATTTAAGGTTGAAGGGACACAGGAGTTGTGAGAGAGAAAATGAATAACAGAGCTTCGTTTCATTGCTGTAAATGGAAATCAGTGTTGTAAGTATCATCTCCCAAACACTTTTGCGAGTACCTCAGATCTTCACCTCATCATCTGGGTCCTCCAAGCACCCCTCTACCCACCCAACCCCAATAATTCCTTTAAAACAGGAATCTAGTCCAGACACCACCCTGCTCAGAGGTTCCCCTCTACTCTATGGGACACCCTACATTGCTCGTGTTCCTGCAAATGGTGTCCCTAACTCAGTTAAGCCTAGTCAGAAAAGTCTAATTTTTTATATTTTTAGTAGAGATGGGATTTCACCATGTTGGCCAGGCTGGTCTCAAACTCCTGACCTTAAGTGATCTGCCTGCCTTGGCCTCCCAAAGTGCTGGGATTACAGGCGTGTTAAGAGATTTGTTGGGAACGAGGAGGCTATTTGTTGCTAATTTAGCCTTTAAATGCAAACATTAATTATTGCTCTTAAAACAAGAAAGAAATTCAGAAGATCACCTGGGCCAAACTTCCTGTGGGTAAGTATCATTGTTACCCCTTAGCAGAGAAGGCTCAGAGAAATTAAGTCACCAGAACAAACTCTGTATCTAATGACAGCAAGAAACCCTTAGGATGCAGCATCCTCTGGCAGCATAGAAAAGAGATGCCTTCATGGGTCAGGAGACCAAAGGAGACTTGTCAGGGCCCGGGAAATGAGTCTTGAAGGAAGATTCAGAGTCCACCAGGCTGACATAGGGAAGAGGATTTGCTGTCAGATGAGTAGCATCTGCAAAGACCTAAGGCTTAATACAGCATAAACAGCACAGCATGCCAGTGTAACTGCAATATAGTGCAGCACAGTGGTCTCATGGAGTCACCTGTGGGCCTGAGAAAACTCAAGTTGCTGGGCTCTACCCAAGAATTTCTCATTCAGGAGGTCTGGGGTGGGACCCCATGAAGTTGCATTTCTTTTTGTTTTGTTGTTGTTGTTTTGTTCATTTTCTTTTTTTGAGACAGGGTCTCTCTCTGTCACCCAAGCCAGAATGCAGTGGCACAAACGCAGCTCATTGCAGCCTCTACCTCCTGGGCTCCAGTGATCCTCCTCCCTCAGCCTCCAGAATACCTGGGATGACAGGCATGTGCCACCACATCCAGCTAGTCTTTTAATTTTTGTAGAGAGGGAGTCTCACCATGTTCCCCAGGCTGGTTTTGATTTCTTGGGCTCAAGTGATCCTCTCACCTCAGCCTCCCAAAGTGGTAGGATTACAGGTGTGAGCCACTATGCCAGGCCACGAAGCTACATTTCTAACAAGTGGCTGCATGGTGCTGCTGCTGCTGATCTGGGAATCACAGGTACAGTGGTCAAGAGCATGGGGTCTGGACCTTACAAAAAGTACGTGGGATCAAGTTCTAATAGTCTTTTACAAGCCATGAGAGCTTGAGAAAGTTACTTAATGTAATTATTAATTCTCTAAATGTCAATTTTCTCATCTGTAAAGTACAAGTAATGATACTAACTACCTTGTATCGTTTATGTGAGCATTAAGTGAGATAATGCATGAAAAGCACTCAGCATGGAGCTGAGCACACAGGGACATTCAAGAAAGTGTGTTATTTTCATTGTGAGGATCGTAATTCCTGAGTGTTGCTGGAGCATGACTTGCAGAGAAGAGTGAGTGGATAAGCCAGGCCAGGAGAGGCCCGGGATTTGAATTGTATTCCAAAGGTTATATTGAGCCTTAGAAAATCACGCAGTGGCAGTAACACAATTGGATTCATGTTGCAGAGAGATCATTTGGGCAGTGGAGTGAAGGATGAACTGGTGGAGAGAGGTGAGCCAGGCAGCAGCAAAAGTCATTAGAAAGGAGCCAATGGCCCCAGGCTCACCCATAATGGGTGGCAGGAGCAAAGAAGGGTAGATGCAAATGAGGATACCAGCCCCTCCTTTAACCAACCAAAGACCTTCACGCATTTCAGCCAGGGCTAGAAAATGTCCTTCCACACTGGACATTGTTGATGCTGCTTGGACATCGAACGGGCAGTCACATTTAACATGTCCTAAGCAGGCTCCCAATCCCTCCCTCCCTCCACATGACTGCCCTCCCCACTGTCAGTCTGTCCATTTCAGAAAATAAACATCAAGATTTCCAAGGTTCTAGGCCAAAAACCTTGGAGATTTCCCTCCCTCCCTCCTTCCTTTCCTCTCCTCCTTCCTCTCCCTGTTTCTTTCTGCCCCCACCTTTCTCTTTTTCACATTCTCTCTCTGTCTCTCCTATCCAATCCTTCAGCAAACCCTACAGGTTCAACCTATGCAACAGAACCAGAACTCATCTGTTTCTGACCACCTCCTCTGCTCTCCCCTTAAGTCAAGTTCCCATCACCTCTTGCCCAAATCACTGTAGTTTCCTCCTTACTGCATTCTCTATTTCTACTTTTGATCCTCTGATATTTTCTCCAAATTGCAACCACAGTGATTCCTTTAAAACAGCAATCTAGTCCAGACACCACCCTGCTCAGAGGTTCCAACGAGTCTCCATCACAGTCTGAAGGCCTCATCACAGCCTCCCAAACCCCCTCCAGTGAAGTTTCACACCCCTCCCACTTGCTTTGCTATGCCATAGCCTTGCTCCTGGTTTTGCCTCCAGCTCTATGCACACACCTCAGAGTCTCTGCATATGCTGTCCTCTGCCCGTAGGTGTATGTGTCACTCAAACCTTCTCTTCTCCTTCTCTTCAGATGTCTGCCCCCTCCACCAAAACCTTTCCTGACCACCTCATCTAACACAGCACCTTGTTGACTTGCTTCCAATCTGTTCCCTGGCTTGCATGAAACTCCATGAGCTCAGAGCTTGGGCTTGCTCTATTCAGATCTTACCCTCAGCTACTGAACAATGCCTTCCATCAGCGGCCATCATCACTAAACGTGTCCCCAAAAGACTGCGTACGTGAACCAATATGGCAAATGGATGAAACCCCACTCATGGATTCAAGCTTTCTCCTTCCACTCAGGTCCCCAAGAGAAGTGACCCAGCAGGCCATGCTATCAGTGGCACTGCTCAGCCTCCCTTGAGTTTGAAGAAGTCATCTGGTTTTTGTGACATGTGGTGTGTCTAAGGAAATGAGTACCATTTGAAAGCACATCAGGTGAGACCTCAGCAAACTACTGCAGCCTGGGAGAGAGTCACATTTCATCATCTGCAATTTGTGAGAAGGAAAAAACTATCTATTACATCACACAATTTGATTTTTCTCTCCAGCTCTCGTGACTTCTGAGAAATCCTGTTTGGACAATTTCATGACTTGGAGGCAGCCTCGATGTGCCCTTCTCCAGCGAGGTTCTGGTGTCAGGAGTAATGAATGGAAGGTCATGAGAGAAGCCAGTGTTGATTTGACTAAATACTCCAAGTGCCTAAGCAAGAGGAGAGTAAGCTGATAAAGTATTCCCCTAACTGCTCAGGGCAAAACCTTTAGCTGAAAGGCGGCCTCGCTGTCCATCTTAATAAAGCTTAGGTTCAGAAACTGGCATCACAGAGTATTTGCAGGAAAAGCTCGACTCAAAGCTTTAGAGCCAACAAAGCTTCTTTAAAACATAGTATTGAATTAAAAATGAAAAGCAAAAGCATGATGTTTTTAAAACTTTAGCTAAAAGGCAAAAGTATTAAAGTTTCTGAAACTTGAATTGATAATACATCATTTTGCACGTATGGTTCAAATCTTACAAACTTCAAAGACCCAAGGTATGTCAGATTCAGGAAAAAAAAAACAAGAGTTTCATTCTCACTGAAGATTCCCTGCATTAGCCTGGGAACATCCTCACGTAACTTGGGTTGAATTTTTCATCTCATTTCACAGTCATTGCAGGCGATGGAGAGTAAAATTGGGAAACCACGTCAGAGCTGCTGTGTGCCTCCACACCGTTAAGGACTTGCAACCGCACTCTTCTTAAAGCAGGTGGAATATAATTTGTACATCTGACAGTCATCAGACGCTGGCAGTTCCATCTTTTACAAATGATAAAAGGCAATAAAACACGCAGCTTACACAAAAGTTGTGATTGATGTGGGCCTCGATTTCTAACCCACTTTTCTTCTGGTTTTTCTTATTTGATGGTAAAGATCTGATTAACCTAATAAAAACATGCTGGCTGGTTTACTTTCCCTACAGCCTACAGGGGGATGACAGGTAATGACTCTCCATAATACAGAGTCCCCTCCAGATAGTTTCGGTGCCTGAATGAGCACAATTACCTTCAGTGGCACAGAATAAGCTTCAGTGCTTTGGCTTTGACGAATCAATCATCATTCATGTTTGTAGGCTTGACATACATGTCTCACTCTCCATCCAAGTTGACTTTATTAGTTTCCCATGGCTGCTGTAACAAATTAGCACAGAGTCAGGGTCTTAAAACAATACAAATGTGTCCGTCATGTTAGAATTCTGGAGGCTGAAGTCCTGCACGGGTCTCAGGTCTCGCTGGGCTGAAACCAAGGTGTCAGCAGTGCCAAGTTCCTTTCTGGAGCCTCTGGAGGAGAACATGCTTTCTTCTTGTTTTTCAGCTTCTGGGGACCCCTGCACTCCTTGGCACATGGCCCTCTTGGATCTTTAAAGCTGGCGAGGTTGGGCTGAGTCCTTCTCACAGCACATCACCCTGAGCTGCTTCCACTGTCACCTCTCCTTCTCCAACTCTGACTCCTCTCCTGCCCTCTCTTCCACTTTTAGGGGTCTTCGCGACTACATTGGGACTGCCCAGGTAATGCAGAATAATCTTCCAATTTTAAGGTCAGACGATTAGCAATCTTAGTTCCCTCTGCAACTTTACTTCCCTTTTGCCATGTAAGGTAACAGGTCAGGGCTTAAGACATCTTTTAGGGGGCCTTTATTCTGCCTACTACATTAATCAAATTAACTGCAAAGGCACCCTGTTCCCAGCAGATACACACACACACACACACACACACACACACACACAAACATACATCACACCCAAGCTCCAAGCTCCAGGACGAATTGGGCAGCCAGACATGGTGAGCACAAGCTTACTGACCGCCACACCTCAACCCACGTCCCTTTCTTCTTGTACCTAAAGCAACATTTAATCACAGCAAACGCCTTTATTGGTATCTGAACCTTTAAAATGTCAAGAAAGAGAGATAAAAATGCTCAAGAATATGCTTAGTACATTCTTGAAGGGATAACACGAATGATGTTATGAAATTCTAATTAACTGTAAAACAAAATTTCCAGTGACAAAATTTCTTTGCAGACACCCAATAACTTTATAGGTAAGATAAAATGGCTTTAAACCTCTTACTCTTCATTTAGTCTCTGAACAGGCATTTCCTGTAGCACCTTCAATATGCTAGGCACGTTGCTAGGGACGTAACAATACCCAGGAGAGAGAAGGTGACTGCCAGTGTGGAGTTTACACTAGAGAGGAAAGGATTGGCTGATCATTCTTTTCCATCCCTGTAACAAAATCCATCTAATGTTTTAGAGGCACCAGGCAATGAAGCTCAGTTATGCATATTGGCATCATTTTTATTTGACCACCCAATTATATTTTCTTCCCTCACACAATTATGTTCAGGGCTGGGATCTGGCTTGAGCTCAGCCACTGATTAGCTATCTGCTGAGCAAGGAAAAACCATGACGCCTTCTCGGCCTCTACTTCTCATTGGAAACAAGAAAGAATTACAGAAGTGACTTCCAAGATCTTGCTCAACTTGTTCATTCATGCTCCAACCTAAGTTACAACAGCAAAAAGAGACATTTGGTGGGGAAAAATACCAAAATTCTATTAGATACTCAATATCCAGACATATTAGTGAAATATTACTATTGCAGGGAGGGTTAACCAGTAGTTCCCAGCCAGGGCCACTTACAGGACACAGTATCTTCTGCTGGTCAGAATGTTTCAAAGAGAAAGAATGCCAGGAAAAGACAGGCCTGTGCAGAATTCTTTGGAGCAGGGCTGGTGGCTTACACCTGTAATCCCAAAACTTTGGGAGGCTGAGATAGGCAGTTCACTTGAGGTCAGGAGTTCGAGACCAGCCTGGCCAACATGGTGAAACCCCGTCTCTACTAAAAATACAAAAATTAGCCAGGCGTGGAGGTGGGTGTCTGTAGTGCCAGCTACTCGGGAGGCTGAGGCAGAAGAATCACTTGAATCCAGGAGGCAGAGGCTGCAGTGAGCCAAGATCGCGCCACTGCACTCCAGCCTATACCACAGAGTGAGACTCCATCTTAGAAAAAAAAGAATTCCTCAGAGAAGTAATGGTGATGCTGCCTTTGCTGGGGCCACCAATTGTTGGGCTGACTCTGTCCTGGGCTTCTCCCTTTTGTGGCTCCCATGACCCAGGCTGAAGCACGCAGGCTGACACGTTCCTTCCTCCTAGCCCCAGATCTCTGGCATTCACAGTACTGCTGGGGTGGGGCCCCTTGACCCTCTCGGGAGCCTTATGGACAGGATCCAAAATGACTAACACCAGTTGTCTCTTCTGTGTGGGCTGTGTCAGGTCCCCAGGAAGCATTTACACACTTGTTTTAAAATGTAGGCTTTATTATTATTCAGGTATGGTGAGGCAAACTGACCAGAAGACAGCAGCCATTGAAAAGTGTGTTACAGTTGCCAAGAAGAAGAAGCCACCATCCCATGCAGGGTCACATGAGGAAGCACTGGGGTGGCCAGGAGGCAGGAGTGAGGGAGAGTGTAGCAAGAGTCTTTATTGTGGTTTTCGAGGGGAGAAATGGGTAAAACCGGGTGGGCAGGGCTGGGGCGGCGAGTTTGAATAAGGTCAGCAGGCTCTGGGGTATAGGACCTGTCCCTCATTGTCTGGTACCTGGCCTTGGAGTGATTAGGACTGGGGAATGCTGGCCTGGAGTGGGAGAGATTGATAAAGAAGGCGACTGGGGGATACAGGCTTTGGATGGGCTATCTGCATATGGCAGGCAGGCTTGCGGAAGGCAGGAGGAGTTACTCTCCCTAGGAATCATCTAGCTAGAATGGGGTGGCCTCTCCCAGATCAGCAAGTCCTCAACATGTCAAAGCATCATCAAATACAGAAGCTAAAAAACATGATTAATACGGGGCTCCTCATCCTGACCACACTTAGGAGCGCCAGCCAGTCCCCGCCCGCTTCTCTCTGGCAGCCACGGGCTCCCGGGGTCTCTCACACCCACAGGTGCAGGTGTCAGCCTCTTCAGCTGCAGAGACACATTTCACCTTGCGGGGCAGCCTCCTGAGCACGTCCTGTCACCGTGCTTGAGTGGTCCCTTCCCGGCTTAAGGGAGGAGAACAGTTGGGAGGGACAGCGGTGGGGGACAATCAGCCTTTATCTTCAAAGAAATCTCTTCACATCTTTTTTTTCCATTTTCTGTTTGAGCGCTTAGGAGTTGTGAAACTTCTTTTAGAAGGCTTCCTTTTGTAAATTCCACCTATGAAGAGTTGGCCCCATAGGTTGATGTGGTTTGGATGTTTGTCTCCTCCGAATCTCATGTCGAGACGTGATCCCTGGGGTTGGAGGTGGGGCCTGGTGGAAGGTGTTTGGATCATCAGCGGACCCCTTATAAATGGGTTTAGCCATCTCCTTGGTGATGAGTGAGCTCTTGCTCTGAGTTCACACGAGATCGTGTAAAAGGGTGTATCCCCCAACACACACACATTCCCCGTCCACCGCACTCTCTCTTGCTCCTGCATTTGCCAGGTGACACCAAGCTCCCATTTCACCTTCTGCTGTGAGTAAAAGCCCCCGATGCCTCCCAAAAAGCTAAGCTATGTCAGCACCATCCTTGTGCAGCCTGCAGAACTGTGAGCCAATTAAACCTCTTTTCTTTATAAATTACTTTCTCTCAGGTATTTCTTTATAGCAAATGTAAGAACGGCCTAATCCATAGGTTGTTTAGTAAATAACATCTATCATATTGGAACCCTTGTGAAATTTCCATTTTAACAACCCATTTCATTGTAGTTACTGTAGATCTAGAGGGTCATGAACTTAGGAGCTAGGTGCTGCAGCAGCACTGTGGATGGCCGCCCCAAATCCACTCCCCACGCCACACTTGATGATAGCGGAGTCCCATGTCATTCAGGGAGCTTCCTCCAGACTACTGGGGGCCCAGGGAAGAGACATTTTCCCACACAGGAGAGTCAGAGAGCACCCCTAATCATCCCGTCCTCCCACCAGTTTTTGGATTAGGCATCACCTCCAGATTCAGGTCTGGCTGGTGAGACAGGGAGAGATGTCTGCCGGGGGCTCTGGGAAAGATCTTTCTTGCTCTTAAAAAAGAGACAACCAGGATAAACAAAATGAGGTACATCGATGCAATGAAATATGGTCTTCCATAAAATGGAATGGTACGTGCTATACCATGCGTGAACTCGGAGACACGATGCTGAGTGAAAGAAGGCAAACATGAAAGCCACGTGCTGTATGATTCCATTTCAATGCAATGTCCAGAAATGGCAAATCTAGAGAGACAGAAGGCAAACTCGTGGTTTCTGGGGGCTTGGAGCTGGGAGAATGGGAGAGACTGCTTAATGAGTAAAGATGTCCTCTTGGGGTCATGAAAATTTCCTGGAACTAGAGAGTAGTGATGGTTGCACAATGTTGTCAGTGTGTTACATGCTGTTGAATAGTATCTTTAACATGGTTGAAATCGGGGATTTTGTATCATGTGTATTATATCACAATGGTGAGTGAGAGAGAGAGGACCTGGAAGGAGCAGTAGCTTTTCTGCTGCTCTGCAGGACGATAGGAGAAGGTCATGCCACGGCAGCCATTATGGCTGTTCTATGACCCTAGGGGACAGGCCTGAGCTCCAAGCCAGCAGCCGAGGGAGGCAGAGCCCCGAGGCAGGGAGAGGCAGGAGCCTGATGTCTGTCCTGAGCCTGCAACCACTCAATTCTGGAACAACTGACCTCTGGGTTTTTTGTTATGGAAGGTTTGAAATGCGCCATGTAGAGGCAGAACTCCTTGGAGTAATGATTACCTCCTTTCAGACCACTGTACGATTTCCTTTTCAACTAACTGCTGATCTTAGAAAATACAGTTTGCCAAGAAAAAATCCCATTGAATTCCCAAAGGGCAAGATCCATCTTTCCTGTCCCCTTGAGGAAACCTCTACCCAAACAGCAGAACCGAAGAGCAAATTTTATTCCTCCTCCGTTGCAGATATGATTACACTAATTTCGTTACAGATGAATGGTGGGAGCACAGGATGTAGGAGCACAAAGCCCCTGGTGTATTTGGTTTGGGGGTTGGTTTCTTTTTCCCTGCAGTCTCTGGACTGTTTTTTGTTTGTTTGTTTGTTTTTGTTTTTTAAGCTTCTTCAAGGGTATAAATACATCCTGCAGAAATCATGGAGTGAATGGCCCCCTTATGGCCCGAAAGATTTCAGTGCGGTTGATTTGCTCCCAAGGTGGGGCACAGACCCGAGGAGGATTCACTCCAGGATTTCTCAGCTTCCAGGGGTTGCTGCTCAGCTGCCTGCATCTTGCTTCCACCTCTTCAACCATCCTGGTATTCACTCTCCCAAATAACATTAGTTTTACACATTTAAATTTGGAAATCAAAGTTAAGCCATGGCATAGGGTCAGAATTTTTTTTACAAGAGGAAGGAAAAAGATCTGGCCCCATAAGAATTCACAGGAAATGGCTCTGGGTGAGTGCTGAGTCCCAGTGAGTGGGAAAAGCAAAGTGATGCCCGGCTGGGAGGGAACGCTGAGAGCAAAAAGGGGTCCCACCCCAGCCCACGAGTCTACCCACGATAGGTTGGAGACAGACTCCTTCACGCAGACAACGACGAGAGACCAGATGCCCCACGAAACACACATTTTTACCAGGTGCTGAGATTTCTGGCTGTTTTCTTTTCTTCTTTATATTTTTTCCTGGATCAGCCAATATTCTTCACAAGAAACATGTCTTATTTTCCAAATAAGGACATACTTACTTTTTGACCTTTTAAAGTTCACACCATCTACAAGGCAACGTGAAAATAAGTTTCTAAGGGTATTTGGGTAACAAGGGCAAGTTCTTTTACATCTTCTCATGTATTTTTACCTTTTTTTTTAGCAGGTTTAAAAACGTCCAATCTATACTGTGGGTGTGTTTCTCTGGGGTGCGTTCATAGTATGTTAGTCTCAAGATAGGAATTGGTTCATCTTAGAAGCTCCGACAGTAGCTCACTGCCTAAAGCCTCTATTGAAATGGTTGTAAACATTCGCTTTCTCTAAACTGACAGTTTTCAGCCCATTGAATGTAATCCAAGGAAACTCATGATTTGGATTTTGATGTTGAAATAAAACCATAAATCTATTGGGTGGAGAAGGGGAATATATCCTTTAATTTGGATCCAAGTACCTAAAATTCAAGGTATTTCCTTTGATAAATAACATCACAGCAATTCTGGGTGTGAAAAGTTCCCTTTTCAGCCACAAAGTAGAAGAGCAGAGCCACAGGACAATTTTGTACCTGGAGAAGTGTGTGTTAGCATCTGCTTTGCCAGAGAATCCCTTCTAAAATTTACTATAAATAAAAATGTCAGCCACACCTTGCAGTAAAAACTCCCCCCAACTTTGCCTCTGCTCTTCACTTTAGGAAAGAAAAAGTCCCTTTATGTCTGCCAAGTATTTTAAGTTTCCTTTAAAACTTTAAAACGTGTACACGTTCATTGATGTCCAAAGACACCCATTTATTCCATGTGAAGAAAGCACTTTTCATATAGAAAAAAACTAACCAAAGGATGAGGGTGATTACAAAGGTTAAATCTAAGATGGGCAGCAAGAGTGGACTTCCTCTGTCATCTCCTCCCAGGATAGTGGCAGCAGGGAACTATGCGATCCCAGCTATCCACCTAGAATAACCTTAATTAACTCTGTGTGTGTGTGTGTGTGTGTGTGTCTGTGTGTGTGTGTAAAACCTTTTTTAGTTGTTGATTTCAACAGTTGTTGATTTCAAACCTAAAAGTCTTGCTGTCCCACCTTCCACCATTAATTCTCCCCCCCCGCTGTGTCTTCACGGACTCTATTTCTGAAGGAGAAGGAGATGCTGTTCCCACCCCAGGCAGGGCAAAGGGGGCTGTTTCTGTCGGGAGCTTTCTCACCTGTCTCAGCCATACTGTTGGATGGGAACTGTGAAGTCTGTTACACTTGGTAGTGGGTTGCATTTTGTCCCCCAAAAAGATCCATCCACCTCCTAGTTCCCAGAATGTGTGAACGTGACCTTATTTGGAAAAAGTGTCTGCAGCTGTCATGAAGGATCCCAAGATGAGCTCAACCTGAATTTAGGGTGGGTCCTAAATCCAGTGACTGGTGTCCTTAGCAGAAAAAGGGCAGGGAGATTTGAGACACAGAGACGGAGGAGAAACACGAGGGAGAAGGGAATGTGAAGACAGAGGCAGGGATTGGAGTGACATGTCTGCAAGCTGAGCACTGGCTGCAGCCACCAGAGGCCGGAAGAGGCCTGGAACAGACTCTCCCTCGGGTCCTGCAGAAGGAACCAGCCCTGCGTGAGCCTTGATTTGGGATTTGTGGTCTCTAGAACCATGAGATAATAAGTTTCTGTTGTTTTAAGCCATCATGTTTGTGATACTGTCAATGACAGACCACATATATGATGGTGGGCCTAAAAGATTATAATAGCAGGTTTTTACTGTACCTTTTCCATGTTTAGATATGTTTAGATACACAGACACTTCCTATCATGTTACAGTTGCCTGCAGTACCCAGTATAGCCACATGCTGTACGGGTTTGTAGCCTAGGAGCAACAGGCTATGCCACAGAGCCTAGGTGTGTAGTAGGCTATGCCATCTAGATATTCTATGATGTCCACACAACAATGAAATCATTTAACATTCATTACATCATTTAACATTCATCACATTTCTCAAACCATGCCCCTGTTGTTAAGCAATGCATGGCTGTAACTGGTTATGGCAGCTCTAGGAAATTAACACACTCTCCTGATCTAGGACCTGGTGGTTCAGCCCAAATCCCCAAACTCTGGGTTATTCCATTTTCTTTTAGCTGCCAACTCCACCTACAACCCATCTCCTCACGCTGGCCTCCAACTGTCCACACCTCTTCTGCTTGGCTCCTCCTATCAGCCGTTCTTGACCCTGGCTACACTCAGAAGTACAGAAAGTTTTAAAACAATACTGAGGCCAGGATTTCACCAAAGACCAACTTAAAAAGACCATCCAGGGGCAGCGGCTGAGTCGTGAGCACGACGGTAATTGTACAGTGGGAGTAAAAGAACCTGCACCAACCCCAGAGCCTCCCTGATGTTCACCCTCCTCCCTTACCACATGCTGCCCACAGAGGTCTCTTCCACGGCCACACTGATGACAGCTCTCTGCACTCATGGGCTTCAAATTCAAGGTTGCATAACAATTTCCTAGGACATTTGTGAAAGTGCAAATTCCCTAGGCCCTACCTACAAAGACCCTGATTCTATAAATCTGGTAGGTCAGAATATGAGTTTGAACAATCTTAAAATGTGTTGCACACTAGAATCGCCTGGGGAACTTAAAGAAAGACAAACACATAAAACCAGTGTCCGGGCTGGGAACAGGCACAGTGGCTCACATTGTAATCCCAGCACTTTGGGAGGCCGAGGCGGGCGGATCACCTAAGGTCAGGAGTTCAAGACCAGCCTGGCCAAGGTGGTGAAACCCAGTCTCTACTAAGAATACAAAAATTAGCTGGGTATGGTGGCACATGCCTGTAATCCAAGCTACTTGGGAGGCCAAGGCAAGAGAATCACTTGAACCCAGGAGGCAGAGGGTTTGGTGAGCCATGATCGCACCATTGCATTCCAGCCTGGATGACAGAGTGAGACTCTATCTCAAAAAACAAAAACAAAACAAAAAAAAAACGAAACAACAACAACAACAAAACAGTGTCCAAACCACACCCCAGATCAACTGAATCAAAAACTTTCGGGGGAAGCACTCAGGTATCAGAATTTTTTAAATGTTCAAGCTGATTCCAATGTGCAACCAAGCTTGAAATCCATTGTTTCAAGAAATGCGTACTGTATGCCAGCTACAATGGTGAGTAAAATAGGTGCTTCATGCCCTTCTTGAGTATATAGTCTGGCAGGGCAGCCAGATAGTTTAATTATTTAAATATACAAATAAACAGACAATTCAAAAGTGTGAAGGGTGCTGTGGTGGAAAGGAGGAGGTACTAATGTGGATTGGGGACACCCACATGAGCAGGAAGGAGCTGGAGAGAACAAGCTGAGTTCTCTCGAGAACCAGCCACAAGCCTTCTCCAGCCATGCCAAAGCACATCCCTCCACATGCCTTCCAGAGCCCAACTCTATGCCCAGTGGTACAATTCCTGCCCATGTTACACACTTGAGCTTCACAAACGGAAATGGATTCCACGAGCTGTGAGCTGGAGAAAACATTGCTTTAAAGATTAGATTTCAATGCTAGTAATTATTTTTTCCAATCTGGGACGTTTTCTACCCAATTTAAAACTTGGTCTTTTCAGCATTGTATCCCCTGCATCTCAACCTCATGCCTGGCTCACTGTGAGTTCTCCAGAAATGCAGTTCAGCTGGAATTCCACATCTTTTCAGTTCCTGGCAAATGAGGCCTAAAAGAGCAATGGAAAGTGGCACCCTGGGAAGGTTGCTGATGCTCATCTGTGTGCTCTTATGCACATGAAGGACACGCAGATGCCTTCAACACGGTATATCCCAAACCGAACTATCATAGTTTAATCAACTCTCCGCACACCTGTCCTTTCCAACCCAATTCACTTCCCCAAGTCAGGCTTCTCTCATTCAGTTGCCATTGATTTAACCCTTCCAATGCTCTCACTTGCTCCCTCTCCTCCATACTTATTATGAGGCTGCCTGTCCCCTCCAGGAAGTCACATTTCTCCTGTCCCTCCCTGACCATGCAGTGTCTCTGAAACCCTTCAGTGGATCTCCATCACCCATAACACAAATCCAAACAACTTTCACTTGACACACAGAACCCTCCATAATGCAGCCAGTGGCTATCTTTTTAACTTTATTGCTTGCTACCTTGGTTAACCATCTATCTCAGTTGGCCTGGGACTAAGGAGATGGTCAGGATGTGAGACTTTCAGTGCTAAAACTAAGAAAGTCTGAGGCGAACTGACACAAGTTGCTTTTGACTCCAGCGCAGCTCCCTACACACCCTCAGCTATTTCTCCACCCACAGTGTTGTTTTGTGCTGTCCATTCTGCCCAGATCCTTTCTGTCATCCAACCTTTTACTGGGCTAATTCTCATTTATGCTCCTAGACTGGGCTGAGGAGGTGCCTGAGGCTGGAAACCTCTCTTGCCTTCATGCTGGCAGACCCATGGGTGAGCTCAGGGCCTCTCCTCTGTCCCCATAGAGCACTTGGGATGCGACTATCACAGCCAGGTTGCTGCATTGAACATTTCTCATTGTGTGTCTGCCTCTCACACAGGATGGTAAGCTCTCAAGGCCGGGAACTGTCTTATTCCTCTTGTATCCCCAGAGTTCAGCCCAACACCTGGCATGTAGGAAGAGGTCAATCAATGATCGACAGAATCAGTTATTTAGGAAGCCCAAGCATAATCCTTTGTGGGAAAAAATGTCATAATCAGTCCTTTAGCCATTTTGAATACAGGTACCTTCCAGTTTAGCTTTTCAGATGCAGTTTCCATGAGGAAACTGACCCAGAATTCACCAACAGCCCTGGAATAACTTCTGTGTCATCACACTTCAATGATTAATTTTGGAAATGTGTTACCAGATACTTAATTTACTGCAAGTTTGTTTTGGAAATGAGAAATTTAACAAAATATGCTTTAAATTTGACCATAATAACACATTCTTGTCATTCTACAGGGATTACGATAAGCTTAAATGATGTAATAAATGTAAAGGTGCTTCAAAACATTTAAGCACTGATATGAACATAATACATTACTATGAAGGTCATTTTTATCCTCATGATTAATGTGGTGTGGTCTCCCGATACATCCCACAGAAAACTGAGAATCTGAGGAAGCAGAAAACTGATATAGTTTTGCCATTCGTTAGCATGTGGCTCAGGCAAGTAATGTCACTGTTCTGAGGCTCCATTTCTATCAAAAACAAATGAGGACCATAATATCTACCACATAGGGCCAAAATCAGTGAGCTAATGTATGAAGAAAGCCTGGAGTTCCAAAGGAGAATGGTGTTGGTGATGATGATGGTGTTGGGACAGAGATGGTGTTGGTGACTGTGATGGTGATGGTGATGGTGACGGTAATGATGGTGTTGATGATAGTGATGGTGATGATGGTGTTGGTGATGAGGCTGGTGTTGGGACAGAGATGGTGTTGATGACTGTGATGGTGATGGTGATGGTAATGATGGTGTTGATGATAGTGATGATGGTGTTGGTGATGATGATGGTGTTAGGACAGAGATGGTGTTGATGATTGTGATGGTGATGGTGACGGTAATGATGGTGTTGATGATAGTGATGGTGATGATGGTCTTGGTGATGAGGCTGGTGTTGGAATGGGGACGGTGTTGGTGGTGGTGATAGTGATCGAGTTGGAATAGTGATGGGGTTAGGATAGTGATAGTGTTGAGATGAGGACAGTGTTGGTGATGGTAGTGATGGTGATGATAGTGTTGGAATGGGGATGGTTATGGTGATTATGATAGTGTTGGTGATGGGGATGGTGTTGGAGATGATCATGGTGACAATGATGGTGATAAGATGGGGATGGGGACGGTGATAATGAAGGTGCTGGGATGGGAATGGTGATGGTGATGGGGGGTGTTGTGTAATGGGAATGGTATTGGTTATTATGACAGTGGTGATAATGATGGTGATGGTGATGGTTCTGGTGATGATGTTGTCTATGGTGACAGTGTTGGGATGGTGCGTTTGAAAGCTGACAGAGTGAAGTGCCATAACTCGGCTTAGTGCCTTGCTCACAAGGGAAGCATTTAGTAAATTTCTTTTGACTGAATGAGTGGAGGAAGTGGCTTTGGGAGGCCTTGTACTCTACTCAACTTTGTCTCAATATTAAATTCAGCAGCCAATGGTATCAGGACCCAAACTGTATTTACATAAATGTGAAGGAGAGACTGGCTTTCTGGGGACTGACATTTTTGCTTGATACTGATTAACTTACATATTTCAACTGAAATCTGGTTTCAAATGTTTGAGATTTTGGATGTTTTGCCTTCTCTTTTTTCCTTTGCCCACGTATAATCTCACTTTGCTTTGTGACCCCTGTTGTGCAATGCAGAGGACTTTCCAACTGTGGCCTAGGCCCAGTGCTCCAGTCCCTCCGTGCCTGACTGCACTTGAATGTAAGACAGAGCTGATCAGGAAGAATACTCTCCTTTCCCGTAAGCACCACTTTGGAGCAATGACTAGAAGAAAGGTCCAAGCTCAGCTCTAAAATTAGAATTAGCCATGTTTCATCAAATCTAGACTTTGGCAAAGAAACCATTTCTGCCTCATAGTTAAACTCTGAGTGTAAACAAAGAAGTCACCAAAGACATGTGACTCCTTCTTGGCCAGACCATAGGGGTCACTGCCCATGTCTCTGAGTCAGAGGTAGTATCCATTCCTCCGCCAGCCGGTTCTTCCCAACCAAACACCCACACTGCAACTTAATGATTAGCCATTATTCTTTCTTTCCTCCTCCTCTAACCAGCCCTCTGTAGCAATGTCCAGGCTCATTCCACAGATGCTTGTGTGAGAACAGATCTATGTTAAATCCAGATGAGAAAAATGCCTGAAAAGGAGGAAATGATTTAGTTTAACAACTGAGGACTTAAGTGCATGCAGATTGACATTAGTTTGTGCCTAGAAATTATGACACATCTGCAATCCCACAGAGGAATTGTGCTAAAGGGGCCCACACGGCAGGAGCACTGGCCTGAAAAACAGCCTCATAACATGGAATCTGCTCCCAGATACAGAATAAGTTACATGTTTTTTTAGGAATGTGATCTCATTGCACACATAGAAGCATTTGTGTTATCAACTGACTTCCTCAAAAATGCTTGTTATTGGCATAGTTTAAATTAAGACCATCAAACTAAGCTCCAGAAAGAGCACAGTGTTGTAACTAAGGAGAAGAGACAATATACACTCAGAAATTATTATTATTATTATTATTATTATTTTTGAAACAGGTCTCACTGTGTCACCTGGGCTGGAGTGCAGTGGTATGATCTCAGCTCACTGGATTCAAGCTATTCTCCTGCCTCAGCCTCCAAAGCAACTGGGATTACAGGCACCCACTGCCACACCTGGCTAATTTTTGTATTTTTAATGGGGACGGGGTTTCACCATGTTGGCCAGGCTGGTCTCAAACTTCTGGTCTCAAGTGGTCCACTCTCCTCGGCCTCCCAAAGTGCTGGGATTACAGGCATGAACCACCGTGCCCAGCCAGAATTCTTCCTTAAGGACCAGAGATATCAGAACCAAAGTTACTTACTGAGAAGTGCATCCTTGACTTCAGAAGTGATTTTAGTTTTGATTTTTGGTTACATCTGTCATCTGTTCATTCATTCACTCATGAATTATTTCTCAATCACTTGCTAAGTGCCAGGCTGCATGCTGTTCTACTCACAGTATAATTATTCTTTAAGCATTTATTACATTCTAAAAGAAACTTCCTGCAAAAAAAAAAAAAACTATAACGTGATTAAGTTCAAGTTGCTGTCTCTAAGTCTTATTAAGCAAAGCTACAGTATAAAGTACAGAAAGATCTATGACCTTCTTCACTTGTCTAGTTAATGACATTAAGTTTGACTATGAGAAAATATTTATTTCCTTTAGTGTAAAAATGTATATCATTTCCTAAAGTGGAGACCATTTTTAGAAGCATTAACAGTCCGGAAGTGTTTGGACATTAGCACTATTTTACTTTGCCTGTCAAAATAAATATTTTATCCCAGCTATTTTCCTCTTTCCAAACATGTCTTTCCAGATGATCTGGGCTGAATTGTGTCTGAGAAGTATAGGTGAAAAACTCACAAATCACTGTGAATCTAAGATCCAAATTTGTCATCTTAATTCTGGTAACTTATTCTCCTGAGACTTTGTTGAAGGTGACAATTTCTCAGAGAAAATATCCCCTATCTTAGAAATGAAGGCTATCAGGGTGTCAATCACTGAAACATGACTGAAAACAGCAACGTGAAGAGATTTTTAACTCCTGAATTGTCACGTGTCTGGAGCCAATGTGCCAGAACTGGTGCACACATACATTGCTGGTGGTCCTGGACATTGGTGCAATCCTTTGGGAAAACCATTCACATTTCACAAGTCACAGAAGTCTTACTTCATGTTGGATCAGTAATCTCAGTCCCGGGAAAATTCCTTTGGAAACAGCATCTTTAGTGTTGCAAGCAATATTGTCACAAAGATATGTAATCCAGACACCAGCCAAGGCATTGCTGCTGCTTGAGGAGATCTAATTAGCATTCACTGAGCTCTTCAATTCCACCACAGCCTTGCCAGGACTTTGTGGATTTTAAGGAGACTCAGCTTCTCATGGTCACCTCAGCCCTCAGGCTCTTGCTTCTACACACATTGACTTCACTGCCATCATGTCCACTATGAAAGGAAGCTCAGTGTCTTCGTTGACACATACACCTACACACCTGTGCACATGCACCTATGCTCACACACACCTTTCCAAGCTCACACACACACCTATGTGCACACACACCCACCTGTGCTCCCTCACACACACACTTTTCCAAGCATTCATGAGTGCCACAGCCATCACAGAAGACTGGCATGGGTGAAAGGAGGCAACGTGAAGAGAGATCTGCATCACAGCAACGTGACCAACTCCACACTGGTCATTGGGCATCTTTGCTTTTTAAAAATATCCTTTGACCACTCACCAGAACACTGAAGAATTTCCACTCAATCCTTTTGTTGTGGGTTTATTTTTTCTTCTTTTTTTTTTTTTTTTTTTTTTTGTCCTTTCCTATCTTACTGCCTCAACCCTTTCCACCTCCTCCCGCTCTGGAAACACTTCTCACATTACTCCAGGACTCACTAACCTGGCAGCCACATTCTGTCCCTGGTCCTCCTCTCCACCCGCATCCTGGCATGGGGCTCATCGAGGCGCAAGGCACTTCCATTTATGGGACCCACCTGAAAGCAGCAGTGGTCATAGGGGAAACGTATGCTACCTTTACAGCTATCCCACGGACCACTGCTTGTAATTGTGAAATATTGCAAACAAGCCAAATAATCAACAATGCAAATATTTAAAAAGGAATTATGCTAGTGGATGCCTAGGGCTGCGGGGAGTAGGACAGCTGGAGGTGATAACTAAGGAGTATGGCTTCTCTTGGAGTGATGAAAATGTTCTGATATTGTGGTGATAGTTGCACAACTCTGTGATTATCCTAAAAACCACTGAAGTGCATACTTTAAATGGGTGAATTATATGGCATGCAATTATACCTCAACAGTTGCAGTGAGCCAGGATCACGCCACTGCACTCCAGCCTGGGTCACAGAGAAAGGCCTTGTCTCAAAACATTATACCTCAATAAGGCTGTTACCAAAAATACTTATGCTATATTCTCATGATGAAATATTACACAACAAATAAAGTGTGGAATTGTGATGATCCTGTCTAGCTCCCCCCTCATGGCAGTCTGTGCTTTGATCTGCATGTTTGGGTCTTGCCTTTCCTATTTAACACCTGGCTTCTACACTTACCCATTCATCTTTTGGACTCAGCTTCTATTACCACCTCTTCTGTCACTGGATCCCACTCTTGGCTTTGGCGATGACTTCTGCACTGAAATACTTGGTCTTGAAATCTATGAATATTTGGATTTGATTTCTGTTCTGGACCATTTTTTTGACTTGTGCAACCAACTTAAACATCAGCTTTCTGTAAGAGCCACGCTGCATCCCACCAGCATCTCTAGGAAGCATCCCTGTTCCACCCACAACCAGGTTATGGCAAGCCCAGACAGGTGCTCAGAGCACAGCATTTAAGGAGGTGCTCACTCCTACGCCCTTACAAATGTAGGCTCAGCTCTGAGAGTGAACGCCTCCTTAAGAGAGGCTTTCAGGTTGGAAAAATTTAAAAAGGCACTCACTCTCAGGAGCAGATCTTGCATTTGTGAGAGCCTAAGAGTGAGTGCCTCCTTAAATGTTGTGCCCAGAGTGCCTCCCTTGACTCACCTGGTCCCTGCCCTGCTGACACCAGGTAACCCAGAGGTGGTAAAATCAGACACTAAACCAGCAGGGTGTGTGTTTGCACTCAATTAATGATTTTTATTTCTTCATTAACTTTGTCATAATAGTTTTTCCAGCTAACATTTAACAAGTAACAATTATGCCCAATAAGTTTCACTTTTCTTTTCAAGACTCCAAATTTAATTCTAGTCCACTGAGCAAAATTCACCTGGAGGCCATAGGAACAGAGTATGCTCAACGGCACACACATTCCGTTTTCCCTGTAATAAACATTCAAGCAGCAGGTAGGATCCTCAGGCCATTCCTTAAGAGTGTGCCTCTCCTGCTGGGGCCATTGGAGAAATATTGAAATGCCTTCCTGCACCCCCACCATAATCACAAAAACTGAATTCACCTATACTTTATACCAGGAAATGAACTCACTTCCTCTGGGGGAACAGTCTCTCTTCCATTCTGCATGGTTCTGGTGTCATTTGCTGTGTGGTAACCACCCCACAAGTTCTTCTTGCCCACTGCACAGATAAAGCTGATTTATCAAGACAGGGGAATTGCAATAGAGAAAGAGTTTAATACACATAGAGCCAGCTAAATGGGAGACCAGAGTTGTATTATTACCCAAATCAGCCTCCCCGAAAATCTGGAGGCTGAATTTTTTAAAGATCATTTGGCGGGCAAGGCCTAGGGAAAGGGGAATGCTGATTGTTGGGTCAGAGATGGAATCACAGGGGTTAAAGCTGTCCTCTTGCACTGAGTCCATTCCTGGGTGGGGTCCACAAGGCCAGATGAGTTTACTGGTCTGGGTGGTGCCAGCTGGTCCACTGGAATGCAGGATCTGAAAAATACCTTAAACACCAATCTCAGCTTTCATAATAGTAACGTTATCTACAGGAGCAACTAGGGAGGTTAGGAATCTTGTGGGTTGTGGCTGTGTAACTCCTGAGACATAATTTCTAATCTTGTGGCTAATTTGTTAGTTTTACAAAGGCAATCTGGTGACCAGGCAAGGTCACCAGACCTTGTTTTGGGGAGGGGCTGTTATCATCTTTCTTTCAAAGTTGAACTATAAACTAAATTCCTCCCAAAGTTACTTTGGCCAATGCCCAGGAATGAACAAGGGCAGCTTGGAGGTTAGAAGCAAGATGGAGCCGGTTAGGTCAGATTTCTCTCAGTCGTAATTTTTGCATAAGGCAGCTTCAGTCTCATCCACCCCTGGCTTCCAGGATGTCATGTGGCCAGGTCTGGCCGGTCGTGACTCCATAAACCCTCTGCAGTGAGTAGGCACATGCGTCAGCAGAACCAACAAGTATCCTGCATGAAAACTGACATATGCGCACAATGGGGAGTGGGTAGCCTCCCACCCCGCAGGGCTTCTCAAGCTAGAGAGACCTCATAAATCAGCAGCTGCCAACGGCCATTCTTGCTGCCATGGCTGGAGAATCAAATCACTGCTGAGAACAGAGCCAAAGGACAGGGGTAGACACAGAGCCCTGAGGATGGTACTTCAGTGCCTGGATTCGGCTATGTCTGAAATCTGGCAACCTAGACTTTTCCATAATGAGCCAATTATGCTTGAGAGGAGGAACATTTGTTTGTTTTGTTTTGCTTGAGGTAGTCTGAATGTATTTCGGGTCAGTTGCAATTAAGAGAGTCTAGACTAATAAAGCCAAGATCCACTCATTCATTCGTATTCTTCTCTTTTGTCTTTCTTGCCTTCTTCATTTTCTTTTCTTCCTGCCTCCTGCATTCTCACCTTCATCAACATTCTCTTTCCTTCCCAGAAGTCCCCAGGCCAGGCCTGCCACTGCAGATTATGCCTACGATTACCTAATTTTTTTCCCAAAGGGATCATTTAGAGCATCTGGCTTCAGACCTGGGACTCTGAATTCACCTTATTACAATGTGGAAACTAGCCTGTTTATTTCCTCTGGGTGAATAAAATCTCTACTGCCTGACTTTATCAGAGAGAACATCAGCCAGTGACAGTACATGCTCAAGGGTCTTAAGGTTGTAGCGGCACAATGACTGTAAGAATATAGGTTTTCCTCAACCAGTATACACCTAGGCTAATGGTAAGGACTTGTTTATTCGCCGAAAACATGCTGGGCAGAGGTATCTGATTCAGTATGAGTGTAAATAGAAACAATGTATGTATCCCAAGCTTCTTTTGTAATTTTTTGTTCTTTCTTTCCTCTCTTTCCTCCTTCCTTCCTTCATCTCTGTCTCTCTCTCTCTCTCTTTCTCTCTCTCTCTCTCTCTCTCCTTTCTTTCTTTCCACAGTGCCTCGTGCCTTCCACCCAGGCTGGAGTGCAGTGGAGTGATCTAGGCTCACTGCAACCTCTGCCTTTCAGGCTCAAGCAATTCTCAGCCTCCTAAGTAGCTGGAACTACAGGCGTCCACTACCGCACCTGGCTAACATTTTTTTGTATTTTTGGTAAAGACGGGATTTCGCCATGTTGGCCAGGCTGGTCTCGAACTCTTGGCCTTAAGTGATCCACCCTCCTCGGCCTCCCAAAGTGCTGGGATTACAGGCATGAGCCACTGCGGCTGGCCTCTTATAGTTTTTTGTATCTTCAAGATTTTTCAATAGATTAAATATACAGTTGCTTGCTTCACTAGATGCAGTGTAAAGATATACAGATACATAGATTATTGGGGAAGTAGAAATAAATACTAAATGCTTACAATGAAAGTTTGAAGAGCCAGATTAGCAAGTCTTCTTATTCAATGATATCTAGCAAAAGTGGACATGCTCAGAGATCAGTGAAAATTCTTTCCTCTTTAGATATGTAATAGACTTTCTAAAGAAATAGCAAAGTTGTTTAAACACAACATTTCAGACCACACAGTCTTGGAATTTAAATATTCATCATCAGGCTGGGTGCAGTGGTTCACACCTGTAATCCCAGTACTTTGGGAGGCCAAGGTGGGAGGATCGCTTGAGGCCAGGAGATTGAGACAGCCTGGGCACCATGGTGAAATCTCATCTCTACAAAAAATACAAAAATTAGTTGGGCATGGTAGCACATGCCTGTAGTCCCAGCTACTCAGGAGGCTGAGGTGGGAGGATCACCTGAGCCTGGGAAGTAGAGGCTGCAGTGAGCTCTGATCGTGCCACGACACTCCAACCTGGGCAACCGGAGAGAAGGTCTGTCTCCAAAAATTTTTTTAATCAAAAATAAAAATAATAAAAATTCATCATCAAAGTAGTCATGGAGATAATGAAAGATGGTAAACATCCGAGAGAAGGGAGTGGACACGCCATTCCATGGGAACTCACCATGGTGGATCTCTGGAGAGGACAGTGAGCACAAGGTCAGCTGGGAGGCAAGACTTGGACAAACAACTTTTCATGTCACCAATTAGGGGACAATGACTAAGACTGTCCAGCTGCAGGAAATGTGAGAGGAGGAGCCAGCAGAGGGATTTGTGATTCCACGTCAAAGTCAGGACAAGGAAAATTTGTGAATGACCTGGAACACCAAGCTAAGAAGCGTGGACTTTATTCCTTTTGGAGAAGTGGGTGAGAGGTGCCACTGGAGATTTTGGGTCCTGGTCTGATGCATGAAAAATGATGTTTCAGTGAGATAAACCTGGCTGCAGTGTGCACTAGATGACAGGTGGGCAAGAAATCATGGAGGACTCATCAGAACTCATCGGAATGGCACAGCAGAGTCACCAGGAGCAGCTATGGCAAGGCCTCTGAGTCAGAGACACTCGGGCTCTATGGACATGACTGGGTTTGTGAAAGAGACAGGAATCCTTCCGGGGGAGACTTTGTGCTTATGCCCCTGGAGATGGAAAAGGGAACCCAAGAGGAGACAAGGTCTGACTTCTCCAGGCCAATCCCAAGAATCAAGGATTTGGAGCTGCAGACAGAACCTAGAAGGGCTGTGGGGGCCTTTGTGAGGATCTGAGCTGGCTCCAGCTGTCAGCTACATTGCCGGAAAAGCAGTGAAACATGCTTAGGGAAGTGTGTCCTCCTCCCGCTGCACCGCACCAGAAGAAATTCTAGGTCATATGCAGGCTGACGTTTGTACAATGGGGATAGACTTTCAGAAAAAGAACACAAAATTTAATATTTTAGATATAAAAATAAATTCTTGTTTTGAATAAGAGGAGAAATTACAATAAATTATAATTGTTAAATAAATAACCAAGAAATAACATAAACATCACATAACTGAGAATAACAATATTTTAATTAACCAGCTGACACACTTGTATAATGATCTTTTTTTTTTCCAGATATTTTTAGCTATATACTCTCACTGCCTTTTAATGTCAACAACTTTATAATATTATTTTCTACAAAAAACAAGCAAGATATTTTTAGCCTTAGTTCTAGCATGGTTGAAGGAAATTAGTTTTTTAATATTGATCGTTTAAGAAAGTTTCTTTCTACTTCACAAAACTTTATTGGTAATATCATGTAAATTTTTTAAGTGTTATTAGGTTTGGGGGAATCTCTATAAAATGTATTTCATACATGAGTTGTAAGAACGAATTGGGGGCATTTCAGAGTTTCTAGTCTATTAACTTATGCTAAATACCTTTTGAATTGATGACTCTTGTTAACCAGCTTATCACCAGTGTCTTCATTATAATAATGCACTATGAGTTCATGTTATCTTCATTGGTGTTGGTATTTTGTATCAAATCAGAAAGAAATAAGTTCCCATACAGATATGTCTGGGCAAGGCCATTTCAAGCCAAGGGAAGAGCATAAGGAACACGCTCTTTGCTGAGACAGCGTTTGGCAAAAGCAAGGCATTCTGTTTGATAGAATACGGTTTAAGTAAAGCAACAGTGGATGAGCGAACAAGAAACTGTTGGGATCAAGTAAGGACGTAGGAAGTTGTGCTAAATACTGGCACATGGCTAACAAAGACCATTATCCTTTTAGTTAAGAAATCAAAGGCCTATTTCTGGACCTAAACACGTGAAAGCCACTGCTAAGGTCATTATCACTGAAATCAGACTGACCAGATTTCCAGCCCTAACTGCCACTAATGAGCTTGTGAACCTTGCTAAGAATAATTTGGCTCTACATGAAAGTGACTGCAAACTGCATATATATATATATATATATCTCACTATATATATATATCTCACTATATATATATTTTACATATATATGTATACTATATATAAATATATATGTAAATACACATATATTTATATAAATCTAAATATATATAGACGTAAATATATATAGTGATATATACATATCACTAAACACAAACTAAACGAATCCACAACCCAACTTCTCTTTAGAGGATCCCTAACATTCCCACACTCTCCAACACTGCCTGATGTGAGGTGAGTATGGACATAGGAGGCATCTACATGGAGCCAATGGTATTAACTGTTTCCATTGTCATATCTTAGTTTAGCAAATTTTCTTTTTTTTTTTTTAATTTTCCCTTTATTGCCAGACGTGGTGGCTCACGCCTGTAATCTCAGCACTTTGGAAGGCCGAGGCGCGTGGATCACAAGTTCAGGAGTTCAAGACCAGCCTGACCAATATGCTGAAACCCTATCTCCACTAAAAATACAAAAATTAGCCAGGCACGGTGGCAGGTGCCTGTAATCCCAGTTATTAGGGAGGCTGAGGAAAGAGAATGGCTTGAGCCTGCACGGCAGAGGGTGCAGTGAGCCAGGATCACGCAACTGCACTCCAGCCTGGGTGACAGAGTGAGATTCTGTTTCAAAAAAAAATCGTTTTATTTTATTTTATAGAGATAGAGTCTCACTCTGTCACCCATGCTGGAGTGCAGTGGCATGATCCTGGCTCCCTGCAGCCACGAAATCCTGGTCTCAAGCCATCTTCCCACCTTATACTCCCAAGTAGCTGGGACTACAGGTATGTGCCACCGTGTCTAGCTAATTTTTTTTGTTTGTTGAAAATTTTGTAGAGCCGAGGTTTCAATATGTTTCTCAGACTGGCCTTGAATTCCTGGCCTCAAATGATCCTCCCATCTCAGCCTCCCAAAGCACTAGGATTACAAGCATGAGCCACCACACCTGGTCTAGTTTAGCAAATTTTCAAATTTGTATGACCATGTGAATGCAAAGCTAGGGCGCCTCCGGGATCTTAGGAGGGGATCCAGGCAAGCAAAGCTCAGTTTCAATAGCATCACTGTGAAGCCACCTCTGGTCCCACAGCTTTACCTGCCAAACAGGAAAGAAGGTCAACAGCTGAGAGCCATGAGGTAGGGGGAACAGATTCACTCACAGGAAACCACCTGAATCCCGGAAGGGGCCTGTGCCTGGGCTGTAGTTCTGGGTAATGCAGGTGTAGGCAACAAGACAGTGACAGGTAAGTTACCATCGTGGATGTGAAACTCATAGAAATTCAAGACAAAATCACAGTAATCCCAGTGATGACAGATGAGAATCTGGTGCATCATTTTCACAAAGAAATACCTGAAAGACATAGTGCAAAAACACAGTGCAAAGAAAAATATTGACAAGACCTTATGACTGGGTGGAGAGCAAGAAGAGAGGAGTGTTTCCTACCTGGGAACTTGGAGAGGATGACGGCTTCACTACCAACCGCTTGATGCTCCTAGCATTAACAGCTCAGGTTTCTCCCTGCATGCTCAGTATCACCATTGCCAGCACTTTAGGAGAGAAGTGGGGAGTGGAGTTATTTCTGCCCAAAGCCCACAAGGTCAGGAGAGTTCCATGGTACTGGCTGAAATAAGAAAACTCAGAAGAAGCCATGTGTGAGAACGGAGGTAGCTGCTGCAGAGATTGCTCTAAGAAAAATGCAGTTTAGGTTTCCGTTCTACGTCTCAGCCATCTCCTTCTCCTCTTCTCCATATTCTGGATTCATCCTCAGGCCAGCTTCCCTCAGGATAGAAGATGGCTGTCGTCGGGATAGAAGATGACTGCCCTAATAAGATAAAATGGTTACCCTCATGAATCAGCTGCCAGCGACAACCAAGGCCCCAACTTCTCCGTTCATATCCAAAGGATATGCTCCTCCGACACAAACACACACACTCACAACTGTCCAGGAATTGGAAGATCCATACTAACACATTAAAAATTATTTTCTTTATATTTAGACATTATAATTATCTGTGCAATATTAATACATTGTTTTTGAAAGTCAAGGCTGAAAAAAATAATACAACAATGATTAATAGCTAACAATTATTGAACATGTGCCCCCTATACTAGCTGTTGGTGATTTCCTGCATTAATCCCTTCATCCCTAATGGGTAGATGCTACTGTTAACCCCACTTTACAAATGAGAAAACTGAGAGAGAAGTTAAGGAATGTGCCCAGGGTCCCACACAGGTAAGTAGAGAAGCCAGGACTTGAACCCAAGGAGGCACCCACATGACCTCCATACAGAACTTCTGTTTCCCTGCTCTGACTTGCGTGTGTTCCTTCCAGCCTTTTGTTGATTTGCAGGGTTGGTTCCCAGCCAGCTATTCTCAAGTAGGCTATTCTCTCTTATTCTGAATCCACTGTGCCCTATTTATATCCATAGAACTTCCATATGTTTTCATTATATATTACCTTTTTGGCCATTTATTTAGAATTTTTCATGATTTCTTATTGCATATTCATTTGTTCTGTTACTCCCTAGCATGCCCCATTCTCAAAGACCTTCCCTGATGGTCCAGAGTCCATTCCTCCCTGGCACAGGGTAGGTAGGCACTCGATGACACGGTGCTGAGTGTTATTAGCTGCCATCGTACTGGGTGTAAGATGCTCCATCCTCCTTTCATTCATGTACCATAATTGTCTCCCATGTTGCTCCCCAGTCTTCATGATGATCTGCTTTAATGACCGCACAATAGTCCATGACTATTGAATACTGACATTTAATTAACCATTCCAATATGGATAGAAATCCAGAGCTTCTAATTTTTTGTCATTGTAAGTGACATGAGGAGCATTTCCATGTATATAGCTTTTCCCCTGACAATCACATTTAAAATTACCTGTGAGCATAGAGATAAAGATAGCAGCCCAGCGTGGCGCTCAGCTGCAGCCCCTGTCAGCCTCCCTCTGCAGTCAGCTTGCCCTGCTGTACACACTCCTCTCCGGTTGTCCCTCAAATTTCCCGGATGCAAGGCTATTAGTGGCCCATCACGAGGCAGCCAACTTCATACTCAATGCCAGGCCTCTTCGACCCAAACATGTGGTGCCTGGTTTTACACAGGGCGTGGTTTATGGCTAGTGTTTCCTGTTAGATCCTGGCCTCTGCCAGGTACCTCCATACACCACCCTCTTTCCTCCTGCTCTCCCTTTGCTTCCACCCCTAGCCAGCCTCTAACATCTTAAATTCCCAGCAGCACAGTTGAGTCTCAACTCCACACACACATGCACACACCTCAATCTGAGCTACAGGCCCATCTTTGCATTTTCGAAAACACCTTAATGAGTATTTTGGAAACATTTCATCAAAGGGCTTTAGCTGTAGCCAATTGTGAAATCAGATTTCTTGATTATGAGCAAAGTAGAGGGTATGTTCTCTCTTTCCCTGACAGGCACAAATCCCAGGGCCTCCCTATCTATTTGGCGTCCAAGGTTATCCGAGGTCACGAGCCACAGAGTGAGTCCCGGGAAGGAAGGGCAGTTGCAGGGTGTGTAGTGAGCCCTGGGGCCACAGGACTGGAAGTAAGTGCTACAAACTGGTGTGGCCTCAGAGAGGGACCTTGGAGAGGGGCACCAGCAAGTGTGTGCTCAGAGGGCCATGAGACACAGAAATCCTCAGAGAAACATCTCCACAACTGCTCCTTGCACACTGCTTTTACAGGATGTCATTTGCAAGCACTTCATCAGGCTATAACTCACTGGAGAGCATCTTGCAACCTTTCTCCTCCTCACATTGGAAATTTTTTTATTAGAGAAGTTATAGTGACACAAGAAAACCCCAGAGGGAGAGGGAAGGGGTATTTATTTATTTATTTTTGAAATGGAGTTTCACTGTTGTTGCCCAGGCTGGAGTGCAATGGTGCAATCTCGGCTCACGGCAACCTCTGCCTCCTGGGTTCAAGTGATTCTCCTGCCTCAGCCTTCCGCATAGCTGGGATTACAGGCATGTGCCACCACACCCGGCTAATTTCATGTTTTTAGTAGAGACGGGGTTTCTCCATGTTGGTCAGGCTGGTCTCAAACTCCCGACCTCAGGTGATCTGCCTGCCTCGGCTTCCCAAAGTGCTGGGATTACAGGTGTGAGCCACCACGCCCAGCTGGGAAGGGATATTTATAAGGCAAGAGCACCTCTCCTCTTCTTCCTACTAATTTGGGAGAGTAAGAGTCAACATGTAGGTGAAACACTGTCTCTACTAAAAATACAAAAAATTAGCCAGGCGTAGTGGCGGGCGCCTGTAGTCCCAGCTACTTGAGAGGCTGAGGCAGGAGAATGGCGTGAACCTGGGAGGCAGAGCTTGCAGTGAGCCAAGATTGCATCACTGCACTCCAGCCTGGGCAACAGAGCAAGACTCCGTCTCAAAAAAAAAAAAAAAAAAAGAAAAGAGTCAATATGTATTGAATATTCACAAGATGCTGCCTCTGTTCTATTTCCCTGAGCTGGTGACAGTCCCTGGTTGGTGCATAATCAATTACTGAACGAGTGAGTGAAGGAATTCTCAGACCATGAGGCAAGTTGCTAGTGCCCTCTGCATTTTACAGATGAGGGAAGTGGAACTCACAGAAATTAAGTAACAGGCACAAGATCCAACAGCTGGTAAACAGAGAGGCCAGGACACAGTGCAATTTTTATGACTCCAGGGCCCAGCCCCTAACACCCCTCCATCCTACCATGATCCTTGCTATTGACATTTTCAGTACAGTAGACACAGGTCCCGAATCCAAGGATTCAACCCGTTGTAGTCCAAAAATAGTCAGGGGAAAAATAATAATAATAATATGAATTTTAAAAACAATACAACAACGATTTACATAGCATTTACATGTATTAGGTATAATAAGTAATCTAGAGATGATTGAAGGTTTATGGGAGGATGAGGATAGATTATATGCAAACACTGTGCCATTTTATAGAAGGGACTTGAGCATCCATGAATTTTGGTATCCATAGGGATTCTGGAACCAATGCCCCCTCGGATACACAGAGCTGACTGTATCCCCAGCATCAGCAGAGGGACTACTGCATATCTCATATTGTAGCAGTTATACTGATTTTTACACAAAAAAGGGGTTTATCTTTGTATTACAATGGTGAATCAATAATACACACTGTATAATTTCCCACATATTCAGCCGAGGAACTTATATTCCAGCCAATTCTAAACTAAATAATTACATTTAAACCCTTAAAATGTGTCCCCCAAAAGTGCTTTTCTTTGATTAACACACACATGCTCACTCAATATTAATGGCAGAAAAGAAGAATTGAGAATTCTTCCAAAAAACAATGCACAACACAGAAAGAGCTAAATAAAGCACCTTAAAACCGTTTTCTAGTATTTGACTTTACTCTTGTGTCTGAGAATTCATTACGATTACAAGGGCAAGTGGATTCTGACTCTAGGGGCTATTTGGTGAGCTGCTTTAATTCATTTTAGAATCCTGTTTCTAAAAATGACCTTCAGAAGATGGTTTCCCGGAGATGACCAAGGAAAGGATCATTTTACAACCTTTCTGGAACATATTTTATGTTCAACACCCCTAACCCGGATGACTGTTTTAAAACAAACAGCCTGGTTGGCTGTCAAATTCCCTTTCCCACTCAGCACCTACGGGAAGAGAACCCCACTACAATACTGAAACCAGGTAGGTGTGGGACTTCGAGTGGTGGAGAAATATTTGTAAGAAAGGGCAGCAAAGCTTGTTTCTAATAAACTGATTGGGTCGAGACACCTGCGAATTGATCATTGGCCTAATGTTTTCCTGAAGTAAGCCCCGGACGTGCACACTGGGACCACTCGCGCAATGCAGCGTTTCTTCTTATAACAAAACTAAAACTCTGCCACTGTCCTTGTTTGATAGAATCCAAGCTAACACATCAGGCGTTTGAAGAAACTGAGATTGTGTCTTCTTCAGGAAGGGGTCATGGGGTGGATGACGTGATGGTGAGTGTGACATTTGCACAGATGCCAGGTGCCCGCTGCCTCCTGACCAGCTCCTCAGATGGGGCAGGATTCCAAGGCAGAAATGAAACCAGCAGGGTAAGCTAATCCTTCTCTGGGGTTATCGGGCTCCACCGGGTGGGGTCTCAGGAAGTCTCTAGCATATACGTAAGAGTTATTTACCATATCAACAATCTGCATAAAAACAAACAAGCACACTTTTCAGAAGAGCTTTTCCTGCACTAAACACCAGCTGATTTGTGGAGCATGATTGGTAGTTGAGCTACTTAATCAGATTCCTCAGAACAGGGTCAGTAAAAATAGATGCAAATCCATAGGGTGACATAGTCACATAAGATTGTGGAAACTGTAACATGACTGGCTCTAGGACACACACAAATTTTCATATGCAAAGTCCTGAGAAGATTCACGGTGAAGAAACCCACTTAAGCCATTCCAAAGTTAAATGACAAGGAAGACTGCCCTAATGTCCTAAGGCATCGGGTCCTGCAGAAGTTGTTTGTTAGCAAAACCACCCCAGATGGAAGACTTGGGTGGCAATTCCAAAGGGCCTTTGCCTGCATTCCTGATTCACCTTAATTGCCAGTGAGGTTGACATTGCAGGCTTTTCTGGCCATCCAAGTAGTGAATGAACTTGCAGCAAACCCTGGAAAACCTTATGCAATCCTGTGTCAAGAATCTCGTGACAAAGTAAAGAATCCTTTGGGAATGGGCATGTCCACCTCTTAAATTACATACTTGCTGTGAAACAAACTGGCAGAGCTACTGTCTGATGACCACAAAAGTAATTTGCCTACAACTCAGAATGAAGATTTGTCCTGGAATGAGTTCTTTCTACCAATAGAGAATATTCGCATTCAGAGAATCTGGGCCAGAACTTTCTCATCTCTCTTGAAAGGTATGCTTCCCGAAGCCTCTGGGTTGGCCCTGGTGACTCTGTGCAGAAGAGGAGCGTGAGTTCTTCACCCCATCAGGGCCATGACCCATTCATTATTGCACATGGCCCTTGGCCCAGGACCAAGGCAGAAAGAGGCACAGATTGCTCCCCTCTTCTCTGGGCCTCTTGACAACCCTGAGCTCCACACTGCTGGATATATATTATATTTATATATATAATATATATATATTATATATATATATTATAATATATATATTATATATATATATTATATATATTATATATATATATATATATTATAATATATATATATAATATATATATATTATATATATATTATATATATTATATATATTATATATATATATTTTATATATATTATATAATATATATATATATAGTCCCACGTCCTTAAGTCTCACTTTGAAAACTACAACCCCCAAGTTACAGCTGGGCAGAGCTCTGGAGAAGATGGGCAGCAACTGGGAGCCCTACTCAGGGACACAGAACCGTGAGTGGTGGGTCGCCTCTGTAATGGTTGATATTGAGTGTCAACTTGATTGGATTGAAAGATGTCAGACTCCAGGTTCTTCAGCTTTGGGATTCAGACTGGCTTCCTTGCTCCTCAGCTTGCAGACGGCCTATTATGGGACCTCACCTTGGGCCGTGTAACTCAATACTCCTTAATAAACTCCCCTTCATATATACATCTATCCTATCAGTTCCATCCCTCTAGAGAACCCTGACTAATACAGCCTCTTTCTCACTTTTTCTCTTCCCCAGGAGGTCCTGGCCATGCAGTGCTGCGTAGGAATCAGGACAGATGACTCATGCTCCAAGAATTCTTCACTTTGCTTAGAAGACCAGCCAAAGAAAGGAAACTCCCTTGCATCTGGCCTCCTTCTTGGGGGAGTGGGGACTGTGGTGCTCTCTCCCCCTCTGGGGGGCAGGGAATGTTATTCTTTGCAGAGCTGCAGATGTATCTGTTTCCTGGGGTTGCTGTTTATTCTGTTAGAGACTGAAAATACTGGGTGAAAATAAAGTTTAATCCAGAAATCTGGCTGATAGGATTCTTGGAGGGAAAGGCATGTGAACAGAAAATAGTCCTCAGTATTGAGTCCCAAGGACTTTTACTCGTTTTTTATTTCTTAAACAAAATTTCAATTGGTGGGTAATAGTTTATAGACAAGACTTTATGGGAGAAGCATTTGTGATGGTCACAAGTACCTGCAAAGGTCAAAAAGCATGAGTCTCTCTTTTATATCCAGCACATAAAAATAGCATAGATTGTTCCAGAAAACTGGCCCTGGTGCCCTATCTGCCATCCCCAAACTAGAGCTTTGAGGTTCATTCAAGGGAGGATTCTCACAGATACACGAAAAGAAGGCTACATTGTAACAATGATACAGGACATTAAGTTAATTAAAAAAAAAAGATAGTTTAGCCCATTCACTTCATTCAATCCCAGACAAGAGAAATTGCCACATAAACTCTGTGCAGGGTGAAATGAGCTCCTTGCTTCCAATTTTCTTGCTTGTCAGTACTCATACCCAGAACCAACGTAGCCATGAGGAACACCACACATGCCTCTGCCTAGCAATGCATCCTGGAAGGCCAATAACCAAACAGGCACAAATTTTCCAAACAAGCTGTTAAACTGTTGGTAGCTTGAAATAGACCACGGTGAGAGTATTTACATGCCAAAAAAAAAAAAAAAATGGCAAACGCTACAATCATGGCTTTCTGACTTTTTGTTTTGTTTATTGAGACAGAATTTACCAGCCTACTGTTGCCCAGGCTGGAGTAGAATGAAGAATAAGGAAATGGATCCGGCCAAGGGCCCCAAGGGGCTGGACTTTGAGCCAAGCGACCACAGTTTAAAGGACATAAGCAACCCGGCCTTGATTCCGTGGTGTCGCCACACCTGCAGATGTGTCCCCTTGGGTAGACAGCAGCTATGACCATAGTACAGGTAACCTCAGGGCTGGGTACAGGAACCAAGGCTTTCCCTACACGGAGTAAGCTTTGTTAAACAACCCAGTATGATTTTGCTGTGCTGTGGGGAATTTAGAGAAGCCTGGGATCGTGCTTGGGTGAAGCAGGGCAGGGAAGATCCACTCAGCCTGGAGGAAGCCAACTTTGGTTCAGTAAATGGCATTCCGCTGAGAGAGCAGGGGAGGCGTCAGCTGCCAGCTGAGCAATAGGAAAGAACAAGGACAGATTTGAGGATCAGGTACATCTGGAGTCAGGGTATTCTCAGAAATGGGGAGGAATTGGGGAGTTTCACAATGACAGAAACCGGGTAAAAGATGGGATTTTCTGAAGTCGTGCTGCACAGGGACGTAGACTGTTAGTCTTTTGGGCATTGAAAGGTAATATGGCCATCGACGACCAGAGAGCTCATAGATAGCCCGCTGACCAACCAAACGCATTGGGAGGACCATTATGGTTACGGGGGGAGCTCACCCTGCACCAGGTACTAGTCTGAGAGATTTACATGGAATATCTTTTATTTTTCATAGAAACAGCACGGAAGAAGTATTTGCTTACCCCATTTTATAGATGAGGAAACTGAGGCACAGGGACTTTATTCAGCTACTAGGTAGAAGAGCCAAGATTGGAACTCAACCAGTAGGACTCAAAACCAGCATTCTTAGGATGTCACTTCGGGTCTACTCATCTCTGCTACCCTGAAGCTTCCATCAGCTTGTCACAGACACCCTTCCAGGAGCCACCAGAATGGAGCAACGGTTCTTCCCTCTAACAATCTCTCAGGTATTTGAAGATGACTGTTATGCCTCTTGAATTCTGTTATGTTCTCTAGGGTACATAGCGTTGGTCACTCACTTCTCTTAGGGTATTGCCTGGACTCTCTGACCCCTCCCCCACCATGGTGAGTGTGCCTGAAAAATTCAACATCACACTCTGTATGTGCAGGATTAACACAAAGGAAAATGCAAATGATGCATCCTTGGTTCTAGGAGCTAAAGATTGCCACCCTCTATCAAAACATCATCTAGAGAAAAAACCAACCTACACATCGCTGTGTTGGTAGGGCTCCATTTTTGTAAAAGGGTTATATAGTCATATACATGTGTATATTCATAGTTTTTAATATGCACCCCCAAAAAAGCTTTCAAAAAGGTAAAGATCTAACTTTCCCCTGCTAGTGCATGTAGGTGTTGAGGCTGCGGGTGGGGACAAGGAATTGAGGAGTCTCACACTTCACATACTTCTATATTAACTGAAGTTTGCATAATATGTTGTTACTTTATTATTTTAAGATTAAGATATGAAATATTAACTTTTAAAAGGCATGCAATGGGCCAGGCGCAGTGGCTCATGCTTGAAACCCCAGTACTTTAGCAGGCCAAGCGGGCAGATCACTTGAGGTCAGGAGTTCAAGACCAGCCTGGCCAACATGGCGAAACCCCTTCTCTACTAAAAATGCAAAAATTAGTGGTGGTGAACACCTGTAATCCCAGCTACTCAGGATGCTGAAGTGGGAGAATCGCTTGAACCTGGGAGGCAGAGGTTGCAATGAGCTGAGATGGCGCCATTGCACTCCACCCTTGGCAATGGAGTGAAACTCCATTCCCACCCCACCTCCTCTCCCCAAAAAAGCAATGATTTTTTTCCCAAAAAAATGGCTATTTAGGTGCTCTATTTTGTAACATTACAGTAGAATCTGCAAGAAAACAAGCACTCAGCTAATAACTTTATTCTGAATGTACTGATCAAGTTAGAATTCAACTCACACTTTCTCCCCAAAAGGACATGAACATGTGAAATTTATGCTTCCTAGCTCCTACAGTGGTGTTCGGCAGCCAAGCAGTTTTTCACAGATGCCATGGGTAGGGTTCAATGGTCACTGTGCTCTTTACTTAGTGAGGGTGGCATTGTCATATTTCACCAGGCATGTCCCGGTTGCTGGGATGACACATCCAGCCGCTCTGAGCTTTGGCCTTCTCCCAGCCTGCAGCCTTAAAAGGGAAATCAGACCAACCTATGACTTCTATAAACCCCTTCCACAGTGGCACCACGCACTCACTTGGCCTCCTTATCTGGTTCTGAGGATGCTCAAGGGTGTTGTGACTCCCACTGAACAGAACCTAGCATGGGAGGAGAGCACAAAGACTCCACGCTGGCCCAGAGAAGCACACACATTAAGCTTTGCAGTTGACAAAACGCACTCCCAAACACTCCCGGAGTTGACAAGTTATGGCACTGACCGCTTTCTGACTTAGTGTTTATAGAAGTTGTGATGTTGCTTGGACAGGTGGCATTTCATTTTTGCAGCGATGGAAGTTGAGATTCACGGAGGAGAAGTGAATTGGCCGGGTCCATTCCACTGGAACTAACCTGCGTTCTTCCCGGCCCACTAGCATATATTGAACCAGAATGTGAACAGTCTGAAAACTAATTCAAATACCACTCAGAGTGATTAAACTATCCCAACATTTATGGAAGTAATTTGGAAAATTAAAAATTCTCATGTCCTTTGAAAAAGCATGTCTCTTCTAGGAATTTATTGTACAAACGTACCCATGTATCAAAATGATACATGTCTGTGCTATTCATTCTACTATTGTTTGCATTAGGAAAAATTGGAAACAATCTAAAGATCCTTTGATAAGGAATATTTAAATAAATTAATGAATCGAATCTATGCAGCCTTTTAAAAAGAACGAAGCAGATTGATATGCGCCCATATGGAATGAGCTCCTAGATGTTGCATTGGAGAAGGGAGAAAATCGTTTGAAAAAGAAACGTGTTGCTTTTGGGTGTAAAAAGCAAAGGTTATTAAGAAAATGTGGCACATGTACACCATGGAATACTATGCAGCCATAAAACGTGATGAGTTCATGTCCTTTGTAGGGACATGGATGAAACTGGAAACCATCATTCTCAGCAAACTATCGCAAGGACAAAAAAACCAACCGCATGTTCTCACTCATAGGTGGGAATTGAACAATGAGAACACATGGACACAGGAAGGGGAACATCACACTCCGGGGACTGTTGTGGGGTGGGGGAGGGGGGAGGGATAGCATTAGGAGATATATCTAATGCTAAATGACGAGTTAATGGGTGCAGCACACCAACATGGCACATATATACATATGTAACAAACCTGCACGTTGTGCACATGTACCCTAAAACTTAAAGTATAATAATAATAAAATTTTTAAAAAGCAAGGGTTAAAGACAGTCATATTTAGAATATTTTATATGCTTGGACTCTCTAGAAGGTGATGCAAGAAGTGGCAGCAGTGACTGCTACTAAAAAAGGGAGCCAGGGACATGGGGGTCTGGGGCCAACAGAAAAGGAACAAGCATTTACTTTCTACCACTTCATCTCTTCTGAGATTTGTACATTGTTTATGGTCTGTTTACATTTTAAAAATAGGCCAAGCATGGGGGCTCATGCCTGTAATCCCAGCATTTTGGGAGGCTGAGGTGAGTGAATCATCTGAGGTCAGGCGTTCAGGACCAGCTTGACCTACATGGTGAAACCCCATCTGTACTGAAACACAAAAACTAGCCAGGCGTGGTGGCATATGCCTGTAATCCCAGCTACTTGGGAGGCTGAGACAGGAGAATTGCTTGTACCAGGCGGTGGAGGTTGCAGTGAGCCGGGATCACGCGACTACACTCCAGCCTGGTGACAGAGTGAGACTCTGTCTCTAAATAAACAAATACAGTTTTGGCCAGTCCACTTTGGCCAACTTTCCCAGACACACCTTTAGTTTCAGTGTACTGGGAGTTGCTTTGCTACCAGGACTATGATGAAAGCAAACAGGGGTCCAGAGAGACGTGACTGGAATCCTACTTCCAGAGAGGGATGAGTGGAATTTATCTATGAGTTACGGCTGGATCATGGAATCTCAGCTTGGAACAGACCCTCACGTCCTGTTAACCAATCCCTGCCAGACACATGAATTCCTTCCATATACCCTGACCTTGACCATTGGCCTGAACACTTCCGTCTACAGAAGTCATGATGCCCGTTTCATGTTTTCCATGAGCATTCGTGAGAAAGGCACACGAAAACGCCTTGCTCTGTGCCTGGCACACAGTAGATGTTCAATAAATGCTGGCTCTGTTGAATGTGAATAATGCGAAACATCAGCTACTTGGAGGTAAAGCCTTCACGCTCTTTTGGTATTCTGCCCATTTCACCTGTCACAAGCATTCCCTGTAGTGCTTTGTTGTTTAGCAGTAGCTTTATAATATTCCACTCATAGGGAACCGTCATTGACTTATCTGCACATTTAGTCTGCTTTGAAATTTTCAGAGAGAGATATATACAGATGCTCCTCAACTCACAATGGGATTCCATTCCAATAAACCCATCATAAGTTGACAATATCGTAAGTCAAAAGTGCATTTTATATCTCATCTAGCAAACATCATAGCTTAGCACAGCCTACCTTAAATGTACACAGAACACTTACATTAGCCTCCAATTGGGCAAAATCCTCTAATGCAAAGTCTATTTGATAATAAAGTGCTGAATTGCTCATGTAATTTATCAAATATTGTACTGAAAGTGAAAAACAGAATGGTTGTACAGGTAACCAAAGTGCTATTTCCACTGTATTGCTTTCACACCATGGTCAAGTCAAAAAATTGTTCAATTGAACCAAGATAGTGAGAACCATCTGTACGTAAATACAGATAAGCATCTTTTTGCACATAGTGTTATTTTTTAAATGTCTTTGTTTTAAGAACACAAATTTCAGTCAAAAGAGTAAACTTTGTGGGTGTGTTCATGAAAAATAGCACGTTGCTATGCCATTGATATTCGGAGGCACCTGGTCTAAAAACCAAAGTCCAAAATAAATGGGGAGTTCAGCAAATATGAACATGAGCCAACCAGGAGCCCTGGCAAAAAGCTCTAAAGATTAGGCTGGATGAAAGGACCAGCTCCTATTTATATTATCAACCCACAAACCTTCTCGGACAACCAGAGCCCTGTCACATTTGGGGACCTTTATACAATATCTCAGCTAAAAGCAAAAATAGCAAAGAGCCTGGCATTTCAAAAGGATAAAGAGACACAGTGCCAAAATGCAGAAAGTTTTCATTTCATTCCATCCCCAAAGAAAAATGTATTATCTGTTGAGGCAGAAAGAGAATAGAATAGCATTTTGGAGACAGAAGAGTTGGTTGCCCCCATACCCTGGGCAGGAGCCTGGGGTAGAGGAGAGACAATGGTGGGTGACAATGAATGAGGTGGAGGGATCTGTCTGAGCCCCTGCATTCGTAACTGTGAGCCTCCTGAGCTTACTTTGAGAATTACATGAGTTGGGAGCGCTACAAATGCAGGCCCCCAGGATCACCTTCCTTCTGAAATTAAACCTCCTTTTGCTGATAGGAGTCCCAAGGCTAGGGCGCTCTCAGTGCAGACTCCATTCCTCCCTCCCCGCACATCATCTCTGTTTTTGGCACTGGCTTTTCCTTGCTCAGGAGGTTTCTTGGGTCTGTTGCTGTGGTCAGGGGCCCAGAGGAAAGCCAGCATCTGGGCTGCTATTCATCTCCTCACCATGGGATTCCCTCCTAATAAGGCTAAATTCACAAGCAATGGCCAAAGAGGCAACAGAGTCTCTTTACTCATAGCCAGTCTGCATAATTACGGCCTGATCACAGTCACCAGCACTTCCTCTGTGCAGAGCCTGTTCTAAGAGCTTTATGCGACCTTCTCCTGGGGCCCTTGCAGCTGTCCTGTGAGGTGGGCACAGATAAGACCCCATCATATTCATGAGGAAGCGCCAGATACCCGCACTGCAGGGCTCTCAGGTAAGAGTTGAAATAAAACCCCTGGGTTAGGCTTAAAACAAAACCCTTGGACCAGCATAGTCAAATCCCACAGGGGACGGAGAGAGGAGAAGGAAGGGCCCTGGGTCAGCACAGAAGGCCTTGGGTCCTTCTGAAACTCCTCCTAGGTGTGTTCCAGAAGATGTGGAAAAAGAGACACCTGACTAGTCCTGCCCCGGGTGGCGGATTGCATCATGAGTTCAGGCCTGTCTGGCAGAAGAGTGAAGAGAGAGGCACCCAAAAGGTAGCCCTGTGCTTCGTCTCATGGCCACCCTGGGGCAGGGGGTGGGGGACAGGTGGCCAAGCAATTAAGCAACTTCCTCCTCAGACAAGAGAAAAGAAAGCAAAGGACTTCAGGCAATGAGGAGAGGGCCACCTCTTGTAGGACTGGTCTGCGTTCCTGTCCCCCCACTGAAATGCCTGTCCTTTTGGACAGGGCCCAATCTTGTCATTGTACAGCCCAACTCCTCGTGGAATGCCGGGGCCAGAGCAGATGCCCAATAGGCATTTGCCAACCGACGAAAACCAGATAATTACTCAGTTTGAAGAAACGCTCACTGACTGAACTCTAAGCATGCCCCTGCTGCTGGCTGTGGTGAGGATGCATGTGTGGCCCCTGCCACCACCAGCATCAGCTACAGGACCCCGACTCCCCCTCTCGCTTTTCTGCTTCTCAGCCCCCACTAACCTCACAGCATCCATCTCTCCCCCACATGCTCTCAGTCCCATCCCATAAGCCCTACTTGCGTTCACCTTCTCATCCACCTTCCAGTTGTACAGCTGGGAAAACTGAGACCAAACTCACCCAAGGACTCTGTCATGCTGAGTTACCCCGGGCCCCTGATGTGCAGTCCAGTGTCAGCCCTCTCCAGCCGTAGGTGTGGGTGTGCCCCAGGCTCTGTCCACAGACTTCTCCTCATGTCCTCACCCCCAGCTGGCCTCATCTACACCTTCCAAAGCTGATGATGCCAAACATCAACCAGGCTCCAGAGACGCTCACACTTCTCATGCCTGGGAGCTCTTCCTTCCCCTCTCAGAATACACACAAACACACACACACGCACACACACGCACACACGCGCACACAGACGCACAGACAGACACACACACTTTCTCAGGTTGGGGAAAAGGAGGAGGGGCTTTATTCCTCCTGGGCCTGTGGACTCTGGGTTTTCTTTTGTCCATGTCTTAGGTTACTGCCACCGGCTTTGTAGCAACAGAAATCCGAGTTCAAATCCTAATGCTGCTTCTTCACTCGGGCAGGCATATTACCAAATGTTTTTGATACTCAGTTTCTTCATCTCATCTGCAAATTTGGGGTAACTAGTCTTGTGCGATAGGGTTTCTTTTTAGGGTTAAACAGGATCGTAAATGTGAAGGTGTTTAGCAGAGTTTCTAGCCCGAAGCCCATCTTCAATCAGTCATTTCTCTTCCCTTCTCAGCAGCTGCAGCAGGGGAGGGCTGCCTGCCGTTGTCACCCTAGGAGCCCTGTTCCAGACAGCAGTTGAAAATGAACTCTGTTGTAGCCCTGAAAGATTCCTTCTGCCCACTCAGATCATGGTGGCCTCTCTCAGTGCACCCAAAACCTTGGAGTCCTAATTCATTCTCCTTGCCGCACTCAACTTCTACACAATGGGCTGCCCCGTTTCTTTCATCATTTGCTAGGAATGTTTTGGAAAGGAAGTACTTTGAAATACAATCTGACCCACTCTCCCAGGTCAGGCTGGGGGATATAAATATAGAACAAATCTCAAGGGCAGCTATTTTCACAAGCATCAGAAATTTTAATTTGCATTCTTTGGAGACCTCAGAACTACTACTCACTATCTGAATTTCTCAATTTCACTTTGCTTTTTTAATCAAATATTGCTCTTCATCCTAGTGGGAGGCCTCTGGCTTTTAAACATGACCCAGGCTTCCCTTTTCCATAGAGACCCAGATATCAAAACCATAACTGCTGGCGTATCAACTGTGCCCTCATTTTAAAATCCGTAGCATCATCAGGTTTGGACTCAGTGACGCCCTGATGGAAGAATATCTGTAACCCAGCATCTTATTATTGAATAATACTGCATAGTGATATTCAATGAATATTAGTTTCTCCTTTCCTCTCTTCTCCTTTCAGACCATGGCATCTTTTTCTATCTGCTGTCTTACAGAAGGGTTGGGTGCTGAGTTCTAAAGCTTACTGGAAGAAGCCAAAGGGATTATAGTTTTCCTTTTGTCTCTGTCATTCTATTTTCCCTTAAAGCTCAATTTCTAGATAAAATAGAAGGCATTGTGAAAAATTTTAAAGGAAGTCAGTAGTGTTCACTTCGGCATGCTGTTCCTACTGCCAAAAAAAAAATAATAATCTAGCGGATTGCTTTAATTTTCATATATTTTCCCACTTAGCCTCTTCCTTTACCAGAAGGACCACCATTTAATTTGCTCTGACACTCAAAGACCCCAGCATAAAAATATGCCTCTTGCCTCTGCTGATAACTGAAGAACTTCCAATGTGTGAGAAATCAAACGCTAGACAGACAGCCTGGTCCTGAGCCTCACAGAGGCAGGAACCGGGCACGGATGCCTGCATCTCAGCACTATTTTTGTGAAAAAAAAAAAAAAAATAGAAGAAGAAAAGAAAGCAAGTTAAGACTACTTGGAGCACATCTTAGATGTTAATTCAGAAATTCTGTCGGTTACACCAGATGCCAGAGAAGCATAAATCTAAGCAGCATGTGGCTGACGGTCTACTTCCCTGAGAATTCCAGATAATGAGGCACCTGATTTAAGCTCCGTTTGGGATAAATATATGGAGATTATAATTCTGTAGAAGAATCCTAGATCAACCTGGATCTGGAAAGTGAAACCAGTGGAGATTCAAATGTTCATCAATTGTCGCACCTGGTGCATCTGAATCCTGGAGGTTATATGATCAAAATAGAAATGTTGTGCTAGGAAGAATTCTATGGAGAGCCAGGAAGGCTTTAGATTGTTAAAAATTTATTTTTAAAAAAAAATGAGAAAACAAGTCGCTTTGGGATTGAATGAGTGTCTAACTGGTTTCGTTTGTGATGCGCCTGGAGAATCCAGGACTGCCCAGGTGTGTTGGTCTGTTCTCATGCTGCCATAAAGAAATATCTGAGGCCAGGCAATTTATAAAGAAAAGAGATTTAATTGGCTCACAGTTCAGCAGGCTGAACAAGCATGGTACCTGCATCTGCTTGGCTTCTGGTGAGGCCTCAGGGAGCTTTTACTCATGACGGAAGGCGAAGGAGAAGCAGGCACGTCACACGGTCAGAGCAGGAGCAAGACAGAGGAGGAAGGTGCCATACACCTTTAAACAGCCAGATCTCAAGAGAACGCACTATTGCAAGGACAGCACCCAGACATTCAAGAAGGACCCACCCCCATGACCTCAACACCTTCCACCAAGCCCCACCTCCAACACTCAGGATTACATTTCAACATGAGATTTAGAGGGACAAACATCCAAACTCTGTCACCAGGTATGCAAGCTTTAGCAGTCAACTGTTGCTACATAGCAAGCCACGCCAAGACTTATTGATGTTCAACAACAACGGTTTATTGTTTTTCATGGGTCTATAAGGTGCTTGGGCCCAGCCAGGCTGATCTCAGCTAGGCTTGCTCCATTGATGGGTCAGCTACAGGCTGATTGGTCTCCGACGGCTGTGGCTGGAACCCCACAGCTCTCCTCCACTTGGTATCTCACCCTCCAGCAGGCTGGAATGGATTATTCTTGAGCTTGTGGCAGTGGGAGATTTCAAAGATAATTAGAAGTGCCCACTGCCTCCTGAGGCCTAACTCAGAGCTAGCTTGCCTTCATTTCTGCCACATTCTACTGCCTAGAGCAAGGGACAAGGCTAGTCCAGGTGCCAGGAATGAGAAACAGACTCCACTCCCCCACACACCCTTCTACAGGACAGGCTCCAAGGTCACATTGGAAAGGGTGTGCATACAGGAAGCAGTGGAGAGCTGCAGTCATTTTTGCAACCAACGTCACCGGACTTCCACATCTGGTGTCTGAATATTGTCACTTCAACAACTACTCAAACTTTCTGCTGAAACATGGTAACTAGGAGGCAAATGCGAGACCTGAGAGCTTGAAGAAGGAGAGGGAAGCATATAGACACTGTGCAAACTACTTACAGGGCTCAGCTACCTGGAGAAGAGTAATCATTTCCTTCAAGGTTGATAAGGAGAAAGCAAACAGAATAAGGGGCAAAGGCAACCACACTTCGACCACTCTCAGAGCAGTGGGATAGAAAAGGTAACTTGAAAAGAGTGTAATATGGTTTGGATGTTTGTCCCTTTCAAATCTCACATTGAAATGTGATCCCCAGTGTTGAAGGTGGGGCTTAATGGGAGGTGTTTGGGTCACAGGGACAGATCCCTCAGCAACGGCGTAGTGCCATCCTTGCTGTCATGAGTTCTTGCTCTATGAGTTCCCAAGAGCTGGTTGTTGAAAAGAGCCTGGCACCTCCTCCCCTCTATCTCACTTCCTTTTTCTCTCATCATGTGATACCGATGCCTCCTTTGCCTTCTGCCATAATTAGAATCTTCCTGAAGCCCTCATGCAGAAGCAGATTCTGGCAGCATGCTTTGTGTACAGCCTGCAGAACCCACGAGCCAACGAAAACTCTTTTCTTTATAAATCACCCAGCCTCAGGTATTCCTTTATAGCAACACAAATGGACTAAGACAGAGTACTATAATAGAGTTTGGTATACAGCGTGGCTTTTTCCAACACACAAGATGTGAGAAATGCCTTTTTTTGGTATTTCTATGAAACAAGTGTCACATACTCTCTGTATGCCACCAGTACTGAACTGATGGTAAATCCAGTGGCAGTCTTTTCTGAGTCTCCTTCCTCTACCCATGGAGCTGCCATTGTCCAGAAGCTGATGTCTGTTTCTTCGTGTGTCCATGACAACCAGTCACCTCTGACAGGCTCCATGTGCAAGCACAGACATGGGGATATCCATGCAGGCTGGGGTATTCTGAGCTTAGGGTCCAGCCATCCCTGGAAGCATCACCCCATCCTGCACCTGCCAGCTCCCTCATGCTGGGAAGAGCAAGGCAAGGTGCCCACTACTCCTGAGACACAAAAGCCTCTGCCCCCTTTTCCAACTTGGGCAAAGCTCTTGGCCACATTCCACCCATGTCCCATGGCTCCCAAAGCCCCACATGACATTTGGGCCATGCAGCTCAGCTCTTTTCTAAAACCTCTAAACTCCAATCTGGGTGCCAATGGAGTCCAGATTTTCTGGAACTTAAAGAAGAAAATGATGATGGAGTTAAAGAGGGAGAAGAAGAATGTTTTTCTTTTTTCCTGACCCTTTCACAGAGGCAAAATAAAACATAAATTAATATTTCAATAAATGATTCTGTCCCTTTCCAACTTCTCTCTAAACCTGTCATAGGGCAGCTAGCAAGAGCCAAGCTGGTCTATTTCCTCACCATCTGCCCTGCCCTTTCCTCATTGAAAGACTTTGGAAGAGTTTCTAATGGGAACACTGGTGTCCCCTTCCCAGCTTCACCAAGGCACAACCCAGCACATACTTTCTTTCTTTCTTTTCCAATATAAAGAAAGAATTAAAATCAGCTTAGCTCACAGCAAAACTAGCTTTTATTTAGCTTTTGCTTCCTTTTATAAAGCAGGATCTTTCTTGAGCCAAACCGAAGTCCTGTGGGTGAGCCTTTTAAGGGATATCCCATGGTAAAGCCACCATCACCCCGATCAGGGCTGTCTTCATGATAACTTCTGAGTGACTGGGACCTTTTCTCTACCCTGAAGGCCCCCTCAGCTCCTCAAACTCAATGCATCTAATCCAAGAGTTTTTTACCCTGAAACCAGCTCCCCTTAGGGGTCTGACAACAGGACCTTCCTTCTCACTGGCATGAGACCTCAGGGTCCATCTGCCCTTTCTTCCTCTCTCACCAAGCCCAGAGTCCCTGTGATGCCTCACTGCCTTGGCTCACCCTTCTTTCCCATGCCCACCACCACAACCACATGCCTCTCCTCACACCCTGATTCCTCACCGGTCTGCCTGGTCTCAGCTTCCATCTCTCTCCACTCCAGTACCTGTGGGGAAGTGTCTGCTCTAGGGAGACTTTTGAGATTTAAAGGATCTAAGATGAAGAACTTGTGTGAGGAAGCCTCCGTTTCAACAATTCATGCACTATGGAGAGAGCCAGGAGAGGAGGAGTACCAGGTCGCCCTGCTGCAGGTCTGCAGTGCTGGTCCCACACAGTGCAAGGAACACGTGGAAAGAGCATTTGCTGAATCCAGATGTAAGATGCCTTATTGACTCCCATTCCCCTGCACATCCCAGGCTGGCTCAGAAGGCACAATTCTGCATTCAGTGGTCGATATTCTTCAGGGGCTCCCCATAACTTCCAGGATCAAGGCTAGAGATCTCAGGACCCCACTCAAAGACCTTCAAGGTATGGCTGCAATCTCCCTCTCTTAGGTTATCGCTCTCTATTCCTGCCTCTGGAGATTCCAATCTTTGTAATTAAAAACTCCTTTCACAATCCCCTGAGGGGTTTTAGGAGTTTTAAAAATGATTTTATTAATTTTGTATGATATTTAATAAAGAAATAATTTAGGTAATATCTTGTTCTATGCCATAGTAAATGCCATAGACTGAGAGGCTTATCCATAACAGTTCATTTATCACAGTTCTGGAGGGTGGGAAGTTCAAGATTAAGTTCCTAGCAGATTCAGTGTCTGATGAGAATGCACTCCTGGGTTGATAGATGGTGACTTCATACTGTGTGCTCACGCAGTAGAGGGAGCACAGCAGCTCTCTGGGGCCTCTTTAATAAGAGTAGGAATGACATTCATGAGGGCTTCTTTCTCATGACCTAATCACCTCCCAAAGGCCTCACTTCCTAATATCATCATATTGGGGATTAGGTTCCAACATATGAATTCTCGAGGAATACAAATATTCAGATCATAACAAGTAATAAGTAATTATTCCTTACTTTAGTTGAGTATATTATTAAAGATTTATTATGGGTCCACAACTCCTTATCTACAATGGCAAAATCCAAATGCTCTGGAAAAAAAAAGTTTTCTTTTCTATATTTGACATAAATTTGTTTGTATGTAAATCTGACCTTAACTGACATGAGGTTATTCAAAGTCTATATTTATCCTGCATGGTGTGAATATTCATAGGTTTCACTGTAGAAATATTAATGTATTTAATTACAGGCTGTGGCTTCAGACCTCACTAGGGAGTTTTATGTAACATATGTTGTGTGCAGTGTATTGCTTTTTTAAAATCTCAAAAATTCTGAAATCTGAAATATCTGCCTTAAGATTTTTAACTAAGGGCTATTGGATTGGTATAAGTTTATTGCAATAAACTTTCAATAGTATTTTAAATATATCTTTTAAAATCTATAGGAACACCCTATGTAAAGTAATGCCAATCCCCACCCTCCCCTTATATTGGTTTAAACAATATGTCCACAAGTTCTTTGCTATTTCTTCCTGCAAAAGGTGGAGATTAGTTCCCTTCCCTTTGTATATGAACTGAACTTGGAGACTCACTTCTAAAGAACAGAAGACAGCAAAAGTGATAGTACGTCATTTTCAAGATTAGGTTATAAAAAGACTGCAGCTTCCTTCTTGGACACACTCTCTCTTGCCCTCTTGCTCTTTCCCTTAGATCACCTGCTCTAGGATAAGGCAACTGCTATGTTATGAGCTACCCAATGAAGAGGGTCCAATGTTGAGGAACTGAAGGAGACCTTCACCAACATCTAGCAAAGAGCTGAGCCCCTTAATCCAACAACCCATGAGAATCTGAGGCTAGTCAACAACCACACGGGTGAGTTTACAAGTGGATCCTTCAGGCCCGGTTGAGCCTTAGGTGAGATCTCAGCCACGGGCAACAGCTGGACTGAAGCTTCATAAAAGCTCTTGAGTCAGAACCACCCAGTTAAGCCTCTCCCAGATTCTGGGTCACAGAAACTGAGAACATAGATGTTTGTTGTTTAAAGTTACTAACTTTGGGATTGTTACACTGCAATAGATAACTGACACACCCCTCAGCGTTCTCTAGCATAGTACCCATTCTCTGTTCTTATTCCACTTTATCACAAGCTGAACACTTTATTGAGCTTTTAATTTTTTATTTGTTGTTTATCTTCTCCTCCTCCTATGCGGGAAGGGGGAGTTGGTGTACTCAGTGTTGTATTCACACCACTTAACACAAGGCCTGGCTCAAGGACAATGAACAGAGGGGGTGGGAGGAAGGAAAATTATTCTGGGGCAGTGAGGGTTTTGGTGCAGTGTTAACAAGTAACATAATAATTTGAAAAGTCCAAAGCCCAAATGTCAACTCCTCTCTCCCTTTCTCCCCTCATTTGGTCCAAGTGGTCAGCAGGACCCCTTTGCTCTCACACAGACGTGTCTTCTCCCCTCCATCCTCACTGCCCCCACTCCCTCCCAGCCTCCATTCTCCCTCACCAATGTCCTCCTTGGTCTTACTGTTTTCTCCTCTTCCCCCATTGGTCCATTCTAAACACTGAATGTGTGCATGGGGTCGGGGGGAATAAAGGAAAACTGAGGATCCATTTATTTTTCCAGGACTTTAAATGAATCTAAACCCCCTTCCCTCAAATAAATTATGAACCAGTGGTTCGAATGAGATTTCTACTTCTATTGACTCTTTCAATAAGGTAATACACAAAAAAATTATGCAAAAGTATTCTCAGTTCTAAAGAGAGTGAAGATCGTTCCCCTCATGCTCAGGTGGTGAGAGTATAAATCATACATTCTTTCCAGAAAGTAGTTTAGCCTGAGGTTCAAAAAGAACTATCATAGTCTGTTATCTACTAATTTCACTCCTAAGAACCTAGCCTGAAGGTGTATCTTGGGGCTCCAGCAGAGATTTGAATAAAGATCCATGTACAAAGATGCTCAGCAGTTTGCATAGAGCGGATTATAAGCAACTCTAGAGGCCCACAATGCAAAAAGGTTTAAACAAATCAGAATATAGCCATTAAGTGAATGTTATTCATTCAGTAAAACTATATTTCAAGATTTTAATGACATAAGAAAATGCTCAGCCTGACACACTGGCTCACACCTGTAATCCCAGCACTTTGAAAGGCTAGGGCTGGTGGATGGCCTGAGGTCAGGAGTATGAGAACAGTCTGGCCAACATGGCGAAACCCTGTCTCTACTAAAAATACAAAAATTAGCTGGGCATGGTGGCACGCTCCTATACTCCCAGCTACTCGGGAGGCTGAGGCAGGAGAATGGCTTGAACCGGGAGTGCGGCAGAGGTTGCAGCAAGCCGAGACTGCACTACTGCACTCCTGCCTGGGCAACAGAGTGAGTCTGTCTCAAAAAAAAGAAAAAAGAAAGAAAGAAAATACAATATAATACAGCGAGAGCGAGATGCTATATATAAATGTATTTGTTCTCTAACACACACACATACGTGCACAAATATACCTGCATGTACACACCTGCAAAGACTGGAAAAGGAACAGCAAAAAGTTGCCAGCAACGATTTCTGAATAAGGAAATGATGGATGATTTTTTGTTTTTTTCTTTCTAATTTTACATATGGCTCTCATTTTCTACACTGAATATGGATACTTTCATATCCAGCTAAGAATTATCATGTTCATAATTGAAGAACAGGAAGGCCTATGCAGAAAATAATCTGAAAATAGCAGCTAAGACCCTTATTAGACCTTAGACTTTCCCCACCCTGTGCCCAGTTATGCCGCCATGACAGGCAGTCAGGACCCAGGGGAGCATGAACCCCAGGTGTCGATGGACTCCCCACAAAGGGTCTGTCTGTCTTTCCTATCCTGTGACTTCAGCGGCTGTACCTGTCAGGGAAGGCTGGCTGGTGGGAGGAGCAGCACTGGAACCTCGCTGGCCTAACACTGCAGAGGTTTCTGTTTCCAGCTCAATCTGTAGGGGAGAGGGGAGGAGAGGTGGGGGGGATTCTACTCCACGCCTTCCTTCAGGGACCCAGCTTGCTGCTCCTTGGGGGTGCTGCCATCCTCAACACGTGGCTTACAAGGTTCTCAGGGAGCAAGGGGAGGGAGAAAGAGACAGAGAGAAAGAGAGAGAGAGAAAGAGAGAGAGAAAGAGGATGAATCCTGCCTGGCCCTGGGGTTCCACGCTTCTGCCTTCATTCCTCCGCCCATCTCAGTTACTCTGTTCCCACTGCCTGCAAGGGCCTGGGAAGTGTAGTCCAGCCGGGTGCCCAGAAGAAGAGGAGAGGCATGGCTTTTCTTAAGTGCCAGCATGCGGGGCCTGACAACCCTCAAAAATGGCACCTCCTCCAAGCTTACACGGGGCCTGCTGAGTCCTGTGGTTGGGAAGGGGAACAAGGGGGCCACCACCACTTCCCACCCCGGGAAAGGGAACAAGGGGGTCGCCAACACCTCCCACCCTCTCCCTGCTGGAGGCTGCGCAGAATCTGCCATCCACAGGGCACATGCCTTGTCTACTTCAGGTCTGTGAGCCCCAGCAGTGTGGACCCAAATCCTCATCAGGCTTCCGGCTGCCAGGGCTCCTCTGCGGCAAACAGGGTCTCTCCTCTGAAGGAATTTCCAAGCTTCTCTTTGCTGGAAGGCAAAGGAGGATTTGGACCGGCCTATTAATAGCAAGGAAGCTGATGACTGAGAGTTAGCTTTCATCATTGCCGGAGCTGCAGGCCTTTGGGGAAGTGATAAGCCTCTCCCACTCCCAAAGCCCTTGTCCTGCCCTCCCCCACCCACCACACCCCACACCCCCACACCCCCACACCCCCAACCTCCCACCTCACCCCCCCCCGCCCCGTTAAGCTCAACCGTTTCAGGCCATGTCGTCTGGATATAGAATGAAATGTACAGAGCCTTCCCAAACACGGCCTCGCCCAAGCGAGATCCCGGAGGAAAAAGTTGGAAGAGAAGGTGCAAGAATTAATTCTGGGTTGGCCAGGTGCGGTGGCTCACGCCTGTAATCCCAGCACTTTGGGAGGCCGAGACGGCTGGATCACGAGGTCAGGAGATCGAGACCATCCTGGCTAACACGGTGAAACCCCGTCTGTACTAAAAATACAAGAAATTAGCCGGGCGTGGTGGCAGGCACCTGTAGTCCCAGCTACTCGGGAGGCTGAGGCAGGAGAATGGCGCGAACCCGGGAGGCGGAGCTTGCAGTGAGCCGAGGCCGCGCCACTGCACTCCAGCCTGGGCGACAGAGGGAAACTCCGTCTCAAAAAAAAACAAAAGAATTAATTCTGGGGTAAATTAATGGGGCAAATTAATTCTGAGCCTATGACGAGCTCCTAGGCAAGAACTGCATATCAAACTAAAATGCTGGCATTGTTTAAATCTGACTAGGGGGAGGTTGGGGAGTTTGCTACTAAAAAGAAAGGGTTTCGAAGTCTCTCTTTAAAGTTTAGTTGGGTCCTCAGAGGACATGTTTGCCCTACAGAGGAGATTCAGTAAATGTGCCTCAGGCTCCAAAGGCAAATCCCAAAGCAAGTGGCCTCCAGAGGTGCGCTGAGCTCCATGCCCATTGGAATGGCAGAGGGATTTTCTGAAGGGGCCAGGCTCAGAGGAGGAGACGGGGTCCTGAGAAGCCACGGGTCCAGCAACCAGGGCTGGGCTTTCTTCCCAAGTAAGTTTGCTAGTAAAGGCCCACAGGCAATGCCTCTCAAAAATTTCCACCAAAGCATTCCAGACAGAAAGGTGGACACATATTTCAGAGGTGGAGTCATAGTCCTAAAGAGTTGGCACGAAGTAGGTCTCTTTATTTATATTTAAAATTCGCAGGAACTCTGAATCCAGTTCCGTAAACACACACACACACAGATGCTTGTTTAACAACATCCAAAAAATTACCATCAAGTACCATTAAGGTGCTGTGTGCTCCTTGGGGCTTCATCTCGTAACTTAATTTAGCACCTGCTAGTCTCAAGTGTTGATCCCTCCCTGCAGCCTCAGCCTGCCCTGGGAGCTCTAAGAAATGCAGGATCTTGGCCCCACCCCAACCCAGAGAACCAGAATCTGCACTTTTTTTTTTTTTTTTTGAGATGAACTCTCACTCTGTCACCCAGGCTGGAATGTAGTGGTGTGATCTTGGCTCACTGCAATCTCCGCCTCCCAGGTTCAAGCGGTTCTCCTGCCTCAGCTTTCCGAGTAGCTGGGACTACAGACATCCGCCACCATGCCCGGCTTATTTTTGTATTTTTAGTAGAGACAGGGTTTCACCATATTGGCCAAGCTGGTCTCGAACTCCTGACCTTGTGATCCGCCCACCTCAGCTTCCCAAATTGCTGGGATTACAGGCGTGAGTCATCGCACCCGGCCAGAATCTATATTTTAACCAGATCCTGGAGTGACTCATTTGTACATCAAAATCTGAGAGGTGTTGCTCTGCCATGTGCTGTGAGGGGTGTGAATATCCCTGCCTAAGAAACACAGCAGCACAGACTTTTCTGGAAGTTTTGCCAGTGATTCTTCTCCATCCTACTGCTCATTAACCTTACTCTCGACTTTGTTGCTTGGTTTTATCTTCTCCAGAGCACTTACCCGATATGATCTCGTTTGTGTGTTTGGAATACAGCTTCAGGAAGCAGGATTTGTTGCAGCCTGTGAAACAACCTCACTTACAACAGATGCTCAATAAAAGTGTTTTAAGTGAATGACTCTAACAGGGAGGGGAGAAGGAGGAGATGTGGGGTGGGTTATAAAAGGTAAGTCAGGGGTCAGTCTTTTCATGAGAATTTCTCTACAAAGAACAATGTATTTGTTCTCTTGAAAATGATAAACAAAATGTCATATTGGAATGTCCACACCATAATCTGTACTTAAATGTTCATATCAGATTTATTCATAATGGCCAAAAACAGAAACAGCCCAGATGTCCATCAATGGAAGAAGAGTTAAACACACAGTGGTATGTCCACACCAAGGAATACTAATCAGCAGTTAAAAAAAAATTGCTCTGCTAATTCTTGTATTTTTACTAGAGACGGGGTTTTACCATGTTGGCCAGGCTGGTCTCGAACTCCTGACCTCAGGTGATCCACCCGCCTCGGCCTCCCAAAGTGCTGGAATTATAGGCATAAGCCACCACACCCAGCCAAAGAAAGCCAGTCTCTAAAAGGGTGAATATGATATAATTTTATTTACAGACTAGTGGTTGCACGGGGTTGGTAGAGGAGAACGGATGTGACAATAAGAGGGCAGCATGAGGGATATTGGGAGGGATGGAGCAGTTCTGTATTTTGATTGAGGTGGTGGTTATATAAATCTACACGTGACAAAATTGCTTAGAAACACACACACACGAGTGCAGGAAATCTGAATAAGATCTGTGGATTGTACCTAGGTCAATTTCCTGGTTTTGATATTGTACTGTCTTAGTGCATTTTCTGTTGCTATAACTGGAATACCTGAGACTGAGTAATTAATAAAGAAAAGAAATTTATTCCTTAGAGTTCTGGAGGCTGGGAATTCCAAAGTCTAGGGGCTGCATCTGATGAGGGCCTTCTCGCTGGTGGGGACTCTCCGCAGAGTCCCGAGGTGTTGCAGGGAATCACATGGTGAGGGGACGCAGCATGCTGGCTTAAGTCTTTCTCCTCTTATAAAAGAGCCACTAATGCTCCATCCTCGCTTCCCAAAGGTCCCACCTCTCAAATACCATAGTCAGATTTCCCACCCCTTAATACTTTTACAAGGGGGATTAGGTTTTAACTTGAGTTTCCATCACATATTACAAATCTATAAGATATTACTATTGGGGGAGGCTGGGTAAAGCACACACAAATCTGCTCTACGCTGTTCCTGCAATTCCTATGAATCCATAGTTATTTTTAAAACAAAAAGTTTTAAAACATTCTATTGAAGTATTCACGGTTTAGCTAAGGACTATGTCTTCTTTTAAAATGTGGAAGAATTTTATACTGTTTAGCACAACCTAACCATAGAAATGTTTTGAATTCCACTCTACGATATGTGTCTCCCTAAAGAAGAAACAACAACTGGGCCAGAAGTCATTAGGTGCCTACTTTCACTTGAATCTTAGAAAGAAATAACGCTGTGAAGGCTTTCTTTCTGCTTCTTGCGTGCCAGTGCCGGGGCCGGGGCCTGTGGAGAGCTGAGCCTTGCTCAGGTGGAGGGAGACTGAGCAAAGCACTCCAAGAAGGCTGCACCGAGTTTGGGGGCGGTGGGGTTCACCACCATTGCCTGATGGTGTTCGAGACCCCGCATGAACCCACGACTCAACCCAAGCAACAGGAATGATGTCCAGGGCAGCCAGGACCTGGTCCAAGAGAAGCCATGCCATCATCTTCCCCAGCCACCTGCATTTTGAGGAAGGGGCACTGTTGGAAGAATCTCCCTGACTTGAACCAGCAGTAAGGAATTAGAAGGTGAGGGTAGGCAATTGGAGACCTTCATCCCCTCCCTGCCCCTCTTAGTATCTGGGTACACAGTTCTTACTTGGGTCAAAATGTGTGTGGCCTGCAGAAACTAAATGGGAGCGCTATAAATAATGCAAGCTATTCCAAAGCCATTACAACAAAGGCAAGCTTGAAAACTCAAATGCCTGCAGGGGCTGGACAGGAAAAGGAGTGCGTGGGCCAAGCAGGACTGTGTGAACTGAAGAAACCAACTGGGTCTAAGGGAACCTTCTCAGCTGACTGCTCCCTGGGGACATGGAGTCACCAAATGGCCCAGCTTCTCAAGATATGCCAGAAACCTAGGTTTTCATGTAAAACGTACTGCTTTGAATGCAATAAAATTGTTTAAGACATCACATGGACCAAACAAGACACGAGTGCCAAAAACGTCTGGCTTGTTCCTACCAGTCCACCTCCCCCACAAGCCACTGTCCTTAAGAAAGAAAGGCAAGGACCACGGGAAAGCCAGCAGGTCAGTCTGGGCCATGAGACAGCAGCTCTGCCACCCTCGACCTTGACATTTGTCCTCAGGCCTCTGGAGCTGCAGTGGCAGAGGAAAGCGACTTCCCAGGAGAGAGAAACCAGATTGAGGGACATTGGGAGTTTGAATTGGCTCCACCAAGAATTTTTAAAAGGGACCAGGGTACAGTGGCTCACGCCTGTAATCCCAGCGCTTTGGGAGGCCGAGGCAGGTGGATCACTTGAGCCCAGGAGTTGGAGACCAGCCTGGGCAACATGGCAAAACCCCATCTCTAAAAAAATACAAAAATTAGCTGAGCATGCTAGCACATGTCTGTGGTCCCAGCTACTTAGGAGGCTGAGGTGGAAGGATCACTTGAGCCAGAGTTGCAATGAGCCCAGATCATGCCACTGTACTCCAGCCTGGGCAACAGAGCCAGACTCTCCAAAAAATAATAAATAAAAATAAAAAAGGAATGAGCCAGAACATAATGTATTAATGTGAGCATTTCCAACCTTCCATCCTCCAATCCAAGAGGGGAGGAAAGCTTGAGGAACACTCTGTGCAAACCGGAGCTGAGGCTGGGGGACCAGGGGAGGGGAGGGTGTGGTCTGAGAACACTGGAGGGTGAGTGCAGTGGGTTTGAGGAAAGCTGCCAGGGATTAAGATGAGATCATCTTTACTGTCCTTCGAGAGGCCCAGGTAAAAGTGGAATTACTTTCGACTATTATACTGTGTGTTAGAATTCAATAAGGCCTTGCTGAGACTCGGCCAGTTGGGGTGAATTTGTTTACTGTGTAGAAATTCTTTCAGTTCCATCTGCAAACTGAAGGAGAGGCTTTATTCCCCACATAGTCTGCAGGTCTAAGGATGCGCTCTGTAAAATTTCGTAAGCCTCTGGGACTTGCCCAGGGTTCTCAGTGGTGACTGTCTTAAAAGCGACAATGTCATTTGGGAGCATGGAGGTGAAGTGAAGAGAGGGCAGCTGCTCCATTTCGTGGCCTATGTGGGGAGGAGAGAAACTCCCCCTCAGGTTAACGGCAGAAGACTTGTGTAGGGAGGGGTCACATCATGAGGAAAAGCTGCTCCCGTGACATGGGGGCAAGACAGGGCTTGTCTGATAAACTGGTGAGACTGCCTGGCAGAAGCCCATGCTGGGGAGGGATTGACAGACAAGCCTCTTGGAAGAGAATTTTCCCAAGGGAAGACAGCCAGGCAGGCAAGGTCAGGCCGGAACAAAGCCTTAGTCATCGGAGGACACCACACTCCGAGTCCAGCCCACGTGACCCTGATCCAGCCCATGGAATCCGGCTGAAATCCTGGGAGAGGACGTGGAGCCAAGATGAGAAGAGTGTGCTCATCACAAGTCAGTCAGACCCTGGGGGTGCCAGATGGGGAGAGGGGCTTCATCCCCCCTTCTTCCCAAAGCAGCCCTCAGCTGTATTTCCATATGTGACCCGCCCCCCCACCTCACCCCAGGAAGGGCCCACAGGGGTCAGAGAAGCAGCTGGGTGCCTGGGGAAGGAGGGCCAGAGTCCACAAGGGACAGCTCCCAGGACTTCCAGGACTTCTGGGGGTGCAGCAGCCTAAGGTCATCAAATAACAAGAAGGGGCAAGAAAACACATGCTCTAAGAGTGAAAGTGACACCAAGCTAACATCCGATCTACAGGGCCCAAGAAAGCCCAGAAGACAGGTGCATCCACATGTCCCCCCATGATTACTTTTTAGGGTATCATGTTTTACTTTACTAAAATTGTAAGCTCCTTGAAAGCAGGAATCTTTGTCTCTTTTATTCAATGCTCCACTCCATTGACAGAAAAGTGCCTGGTGTGTAGCAGTCAATACTTATTGTCTGATAAATTTCCCATAGAGTTTCACCATCATAGGGTTTTGTTTTTTTTTTTAATCAATTGTTCTCAAGCTTTTTGTAGCAGCAGATGGTCTTCTTGAAATAAAACCTCGTGGGGAAGCTCAAAAAGCAAAACAGATAAATGTGGAGTTCCTCTGATAGAAGAGGAGATGGAATGAGGGGTCTCTGTCCAACGCAGCCCAGCCCAGCCCCATGCCTCATGGCTGGCCCTGAGAATGCTTCAGGCAATTCCTTAGGCCACAAAGAAGACAGCTAAAAACACAAATATGGTCATTTTGTTAAAAAGGAAGCTGACAGAGATGCCCATGCAACCTTTCCCCTGGTAGCATTTGGAAAAAAACTCAGTGATATGAGATGAAGCCCCAGGGAAAGGATTAATGCTAGCTTAGCATATGGACGGATGGAGAAGCTAAAGTCAGGGCACCCTTCAGTTCATTATGCAGGGATGGAGGGCAGAGCAACCCCAACCTGGCACATCATGCTCCTCCAGCCAACATGACAGCACCCAGTGAGCTCTGACACCTCATAAATATTCATGGCTGTTTCTGAATATTCCTAAGTTTGAACTCTGCCTCGACACTTCCCGGAACAAGAGTCCAGGTGGAATTGAGATGCAGCCCTTGCAGTTTTATCAAATGGTGAGTTTAATTCTATTATTATTTTATCCTTCCCCAGAAAACTCAAGTTTTGCATTTATATTGAGTTACTCCTGGCTATGTCTAGCAACAATGAGGACAATGTCCCTGTCAGGACACATCCCAAGCAACTGGGGTCATCGTCCAGCTCCCATTCATACGGGCATTTCTAACTTTTGCCGAATCTAATTCCAGAGTAAGAAAACAGCACTAGTGCCTGACAAACAGCCAGCACCAGGGGGTCGAACTGCATAGATTCTAGAGTTGCAGGGCCTGGGACCAAAAGACAGCTCTGTCATTTTTGCTTGTGAATGTTGCTGATTTGGGCAACTTATTTGGTTTCTGTAAGTCTTTGTTGAGCATGTCTAAAGTGTGGGTAATCATACCTGTATCAGTTTCCTATTGCTGCTGTAACAAAAGGCCACAAACATAGGAACTTAAAACAACCCAAACTCATTACCTCATTGTTCTGGAGGTCAGAGATGTGATATGGATCTGACTGGGCTCGATCAAGGTTTCAGCAGGGCTGCGTTCCCTCCAGAGGCCACTGCATTCCTTGGCTCATGGCCCCCTTCCTCCATTGTCAGAGCCAGCACTGGCCAGCTGTGTCCTCCGACACTGCATCCCTCTGACTTCTTCCTGCTGCTTCCATTTATAAGGAATCTTGTGATCATATTGGGCCCATGCAGGGAATCTAGGATGATCTTGCTATTTTAAGGTCATTGATTAGCAACCTTAATTCAATCTGCAACCTTAATTCCCCTTTGCCATGTATGGTAACATATTCACAAGTTTCAGGAATTAGGACACAGACATCTTTGGTGGGTTATTATTCTGCCAAGCACAATACTCTTCTCCTAGTGTGTGGGGGGAAGGGGTAATGTGAGAGCAAGCAGGCCCATGGCCTGCATGTAACTGAGTGGCTGTCTTCAGAAGCCGGACACACTGAGCCACGCTGACACCAGGAAGTTGGAAGACATGTCCTGTCTTGCATTGCCCCATAGGACCTGCAAGTGCCAGTAAAGACTACTATCCAACTTTGCCCACCTAGCCTGCTTACCTTGGGAGAAAGCAATCATCTGTCATCTTAGGCCAACCTTCCTTTTGCCTTTGTTTGCATAGAATCTAAATAACAGACTATATGCCCAAACCCACCTTGCCACTTTCCACTTGAACCACAGGCACTCGGCAGCATCTCCACTGCAACTCCAGGACGCACTGGACCACACATCCAGGAATGTCCCCTACGGACATCTGGGAGCCCAGTCCCAAGGCCCCTCCAGGAGCAGACACCCTTCTGTGCAACTTGGGGCAACTCAGCCTTGCTCTCAGGAGACACCTGAGTGGCCAGTCTCTTCCCTGACACAGAGGTTACACAGGAATCCCCTCCGTGGACAAGAGCTGGCCAGGTTGTATGACAATGCCGAGTTCTCATTTTCTCTGAGTCTTTCTTCATGATAGTTGTTCCCACAGGCCTCAGGAGCTATTCCTCAAGCCATCTTTGCCCTTCAAAGCTTAAACAATTCCGGACCCTAATTTCCAAATCTTTTCTGCTTAATCTATGCACCAAATACCATGCTCAGCAGTCTGTATAGTCCCCATATGTATTCGTCTGTTCTCACGCTGCTAATAAAGACATACCAAAGACTGGGTACTTTTTAAAGGGAAGAGGTTTAACTGACTCACAGTTCAGTGTGGCTGGAGAGGCCGCAGGAAATTTACAATCATGACAGAAGAGGAAGCAAACATGTCCTTCTTCACATGGCGGCAGCAAGGAGAAGTGCCGAGCAAAAGGTGGGGAAAGGCCCCTTCCAAAACCATCAGATCTTGTGAGAACTCACTCACTGTCATGAGAACAGCATCATGGGGGTAACTGCCCCCATGATTCACTTACCTCGCACCAGGTCCCTCCCACAACGTATGGGGATTATGGGAACTAGAATTCAAGATGAGATTTGGGTAAGGACACAACCATCTCATATCACCATGTGACTACAAGTGCTGCTGGGAATCTGCATTAAAGGATCTCTGGAAATGGATAAACTCCGTTGTATTCTTCACAATCACAGCCACACAGCTTGACTGACACTGAAGGTCAAAAGAGGCCTATTCATTATCCCATGAAACAGCTGTCTTTAATGATGCTAGTGGGAACTGTGGTACAGTGAGGAGGGCAGAAGCCTGGCTGAGTTCGTCAATTTCTCAGCTCTGGGGTTTGAATCGACACCCCACCACTTCTGAACTCTCTGAATCTGTTTCCTCCTTCGTAGAGTGTTCAAAGTAACTTTGCAGTATTATGGCTCAAAACAAAAGAGAGGATATCTATGGCTTTGCAGTTCAATACTTTGCAGTATTATGGCTCAAAACAAAAGAGAGAATATCTGTTCAATGCTACCACTTCTGGTACCACATTCTGATTATCTATTGCTGCATCTCAAGCAATCCAAAGCTTAATGGATTCAACAGCGACCATTTTATCATATCTCACAGACTGTGCAAGTCAAGAATCGAGGCAGGGCTCGGTCAGGGGACTCCTCTGTGCCTCATGTGCCCATGGGTATTGCTTAGTGGAACTCAGCTAGAGGTGGACTGGCCTGGAGGGTGTGAGGCAGCATCACTCATGTGCTGTCCAGGCAGTTCTTGTTCACAGTAGCTGCCACAAGCACTGAATTAACTCAAATGGGGCCACTGCTCCTAAGGAAATTCAAGATTTGATTCCCGCGAGCTTCAGCTCATGACATTTCTGTTGACTGATCAATATGCAACTTTGGTTTTTGTGTGTTTTTGTTTAAAGATACCTTATTGAATAGCTATTTCTTAAAAAATAATTAGTTATATGAAGTGTTTTCTTTGTAAGAAAACACTAGCATGGAAGAGTTTATCGAGTTTATCGTTTTCCTGACCCTGGGTAATGTGTCCATGAATTTCTTTGGCTCTCAGCCTCACGGAAAAATGCTGTCACTACTCTTTTTTCTGTAGGTCATAATCTCAAAAATCTACAGATTTAGCCATTTCCCCATCTTTTCCATAGCTCCATCACACACCAGAGATTTACTTTCAGCACTTTCCAGGATGGCCTCACTTACAGATTGGCAAATTTCCTCTTCTCTTTTCCCAACGTACCATGTTGTTGATTCATAACCTTGAACTCAGGGCCAACAGCACTAGAACTCCTGCCTGAACAAAGCATATTGGACACACATATTTCCTCTGCAAGGCACATCAAAGCCTTTTTGCACTTAGGAACACTGGTCTGCACTTCAGCCCTATGTTTGGGGGTCACTTTAAACACTGAAATCAACAGCAAAAAGCACAAAACATATGGCGCTCGGTAGACAGTGAGAAGGACCCTTGATTGCAGTATTGAGAGCTATAATAAGAAGGCAAAGCATCTTCTTGTGTGACCTCAGCTGGGAACATGCACACTGAGAGACTCAAACCTTTCACTGCCCCACACACATCCATGAATAACTACAACAGTGCTGCAGTATTGATTTGGGGGTTTTGAATAAATTTTAGTGAGCAGATAAATTTGCAAATACAGAATCTGCAAATAATGAGGGTCACTGGTATTTGGTGCTTTTTCAAGAATGGGTGGAAGACTGTGCTAAGCTGGGACTGTCCAATGGGGAGAGGTCCATGTGTGGTCCTCCAACATGTCACAGGGAACTTGGACTTCTTAATGTTTTTCTTGATTTTCCTCATACAAAACTCGTGTGTGTGTGTGTGTGTGTGTGTGTGTCTGTCTGTCTGTCTTGAAGCAAAGTCTGTACCTAAATAAACTATGTTACTTTGTGTTCATTATTCAAACATTTTAGGGACCAGGAGAATTCTGTGGTTTGTTTAGTAGAAAAAGCTTACCAGGCTGGGCACAGTGGCTCACCCCTGTAATCCCAGCACTTTGGGAGGCTGAGGCGGGCAGATCACGAGGTCAAGAGATCGAGACCATCATGGCCAACATGGTGAAACCTCGTCTCTAGTAAAAATACAAAAATTAGTTTGGCGTGGTGGTGTGTGCCTGTAGTCCCAGCTACTCAGGAGGCTGAGGCAGGAGAATTGCTTGAACCCGGGAGGCAGAGGTTGCAGTGAGCCAAGATCGTGCCACTGCATTCCAGCCTGGTGATAGAGCAAGACTCCATTAAAAAAAAAAAAGAAAGAAAAGAAAAGAAAAAGGTTACCAAAAAAAGACCCTGATGCCATCTAAAATATGCCTTTTCTCAAATCCTTTCTAATTGTGCTATGTTTAGAGCATGAAGAACATGACACAAAAAATATAATTGCATCATAATTGGGTCAAAAATGCAGTAAAGGTGGCAGTCCTTGAAATTTACTATTCTGTATTGGTCCCTTAAGAAATTACCAGCAAGAATATATTTCGAAAATAAGTCCATCACCAACTCATTCACTTTTAGTTACACAAATCTACAGTCTACCCAGTTAGGAATAATCCTTCCCTCTTACTTCATTAATAAAAGGACCAAATCATTCATCATCCACTTAGAACACATTTTAGAGTGAAATGGGACACTCTTAATTATGCTAGGACAACAGGCATAAGCCAAGTCTGCCAAGACAAACTGAGCATTGCACCTATCCCACCTGTGGCAGTATTCATAATCAATATAAACCTCAGGATGTTTATAAGACTGGCTTGGCTGTAATGCATTGTATCTTTCCAATTATGATACAAATTACTTTCAGGGAACTAACTCCCTTTTCTAAAGGCTTATTCAACAGACCTTAATTGGTCCACAAGCCCTGCAAACTCTTTAAGCCATCTATCCACTAAAACACCACCCTTTTGTAAAAGCTAATGATTAACAATTGCCTTGAGAAATGTGAGGGAGCATTTCAAAAGTCACTCTCGCTGTAGTTTCTTTAAGTGTATTGCACTTGATTCTTTTCCTAATCTGGAATTCACTTGCTCTTTCTTTAAAAAAAATTGTTTTTGTGTTAGAGGATTTTTAGGAGAATAGACTGAAGTTTTAGTATCTCCCTATTCAAGACATAACAACTCTTCCCAAAGGTATTAAAGCAGTAGCAGCTGTTACTCCTCCCTTCATTCTTAGACTTCCCTTCATTCCTCCAAAGCCAAGTCAATCAAATGCCAAGAAAAAGTCAGTTCATCTTGCATTATATATACTAGAGTAATGGTCTTCATTTATTTCACAGGTTTTGTTGTTCATTCTTTGCACGCAGACATGGCCAAAATCCTTCTGTGCCATTTGTAAAGTGGAAATGATACTACCACTACTATTACTAGTCCCTTAAAATCACCTGCAGCACATTATGTGTTTGGGTGTCTCAGGGGATCACCTGAGATAGTGGGAAAGGTTAAAACACACACCTGAGTTGAGAGGCCAGCTGTGCCTTGGGCTTTATTCCACGGAGAGACACGTCCACCTAATGGAAACTTTCTCACCAGACTCTGTAAACAGAAGCCTGTGGTCATACACCTTCCATGTAGCCCAGACCCCAGATCACACTGCAGTTGGTTCCTGTGGCTTGCCTCCATCCTTGGGCTATTTAGATCTGCCAGATATACAGCACTCATGTTCTCTTAATTTAAGCCTTTGCATAGCTGCTCAATATCTGCTTGCACTCCTGACTTAACTGGTGAAATTAGAAGTGTGGAAACTTCTTTTTGGTGACCTCTTACTATTTTACTATTTCTCAGGTACCAGAAAAGAAAGGTCTCCCTGTCCACATCCTACTGATGTATTGCTGATCAGTTCAAACCAACTTTATCTATTCTGTATCCTAGTAAACACAGGACTTGTCCTTCTAATATCCAGCTGGGTGGAGAAGATTTGGTAGAGAGGAGAAAAACTGGACATTTTACAGAAGTGAAGTCAAAACAACAATTTCAAGAAATCACTCAGGATTCTGTGAAATTCTGATCTCACTTTACACTTTTCATGATTTCTGATGAATAAATCTTTATGGGAGGAGGCTGGTTTAGGGACTTTGCTGCTCTGGGTTTGAATACCCCTTAGATCCTGACTAGTACTTCCCACAGCTTAATGAACCCCATTCAGAGATTCTAAACCATAACAATCCCAAGCCTTCGTGCAATTCCTCTTATGGTTCACTAAGAAGCTTAGGCTAGGGCTGGGCATGGTGGCTCACGTCTATAATCCCAGCGCTTTGGGAGGCTGAGGCGGGTGAATCACCTGAGGTCAGGAGTTCAAGACAAGCCTGACCAACATGGTGAAACCCCATCTCTACTAAAAACACAAAAATTAGCCGGGCATGTTCTCATGCACCTGTAATCCCAGCTACTTGGGAGGCTGAGGCAGGAGAATCACTTGAACTCGGGAGGTGGAGGTTGCAGTGAGCTGTCCAGCCTGGGCAAGAGAGAGAGACTCTGTCTCAAAAAAAAAAAAAAAAAAAAAAAGCTTAGGCTAAATCGTTCACCTGAAGGTCTCAGTGTCCTTTAGTTTCCATGTACAAAGATGGCATTTCCACCTTCTCAGGACTACCATCTCAAGAGCAGACTCAGGCACAGTCTTTTCATATTGACTCCCACTCTACATTTCATCACCTTTTAGAGAATGCGCCCAGAACAACAAAAGACTGTTTGTAGTTCTAATGATTTTCTCGCTGACCTTTGACCATGCAGACAACATTCTGTTTTCTCTATCCCAAAATGTGTCTGTGCATAATGCCCTGTGACGTTCACCTCTATCTTTGAGTTGCATGGATTAGGGATTAGAGCCTCAGTGAATACTGCTTCCCTTTTCAGGCTGTTTCAAATCTGCAGGGGTTTATTTGCCCCATTTTATGTCGGCAACTTTACCTTTGCAAGCTTTAGCTAGGCTTCTTTAAAAAAAAATTATTTAGAATTTTATATATAGAATATAATCAGAGCAAAGCTTCAGAGCTGTGGGGCAGGGAAGACTAATTGGTGTTTAAACCACTTTGAAGCTTTTAGTCCAAGGGCAGTAGCATCTCCATAAATGTTGTCAGTATCCAAGGGCCTGATTTCACTCGAAGAATATGATTTGTGCAGTTTGCAAGTTGTTTTCTAATTGTAGGATCTGAAGAACTGTCGGCTAGAGTCTAGATTGATTCTGCTGAGAGCCCAGAGACACAAATCCATCTTCACTTGCCCTCCTTGTTTCACGTTTAGATGGTCACAGATTTCACCTCCAAGGTATTTCAAAAACATTGCTCTCCCTGTGGTCCCTACCCCGTCATGACCATCCACGTGTCCTCCCATTACATGTAACCAATTTCTGTATCTTTTTGAACTTCAAAATATTTCACAATGAATTGTCTAGATAAACTTCACGTCTCATTTAAAATGGCTAAAAGGTGAGAGAGAACCTTGCTTTCTTCCTGAATCTGATTATATAAAATTCTCAACTATGTAACTTTTTACTTTAAATTACCCACAGCAGCATGAATGGTATGTCTCAGAAAAGGCAAAAATAATAATATTTGCCAAACTCACTAAGGTAATTATTCCTGCCTTATAAATAACAATACTTGACAAATATAAAACACCTTCACATCAAAGTCACTCGCACTGTGTTCAAAAAATCGAGGCTGATATGTCTGGGTCCCTGTCTGAACAGCCAGATGCAGTCTCCTGGGGCATGGCAGGGAAGGAAAGAGAAGCAACATTTACTGAGTCTCTCGTGTGTTCTTACATGTTCAACCCCATTTAATTCTCACAATAACCTGGAAGTTATAATTTTCCTACTACAGAGGAGGTAACTGAGGCTCAAAGAGGTTCTGTACGTTGCCCAAGGTCTGCCACTTCCTGCTAGCAGAGGCAAGGTTTGAGCCCACTTTTGGCGCCCTGCAAGGGGTGTCCCATGTGAGAGAGAAAGAAAAGTCCCTCCGGACCTGTCACCTTGAGCAGTAGCCTAACTTCCTGCTGAAAATTCTAGCAGGTGGCCTAGAAATTGGAGAATTAAGCAAGTCAGAGAGAAAGAGAAACATCCGTGAAAGAAGTGGCAATGGACGGTCTTCAGCATGACCCAACCTTGATTCTCAAAGGGCATCTAGTTGTGCCTCAGTGTCACTGGTAGGACACAGAGAACACCTGAGGAGGTGTGGCCAGAAGGCACTGGGACTTCAGAATACAGCAAGGCAGGAAAATAAACAGAGCCATGTCCAGTCCAAACTGGAGTAATGGACTTGAACCCTCAGAAGCTGGCTTGAGCAGTGTCCTAGGGTGTGTTAAGGTCACAGTGGATCCATGGACAGAAGATGGTGGAAGGTCTTTCTCGGGGAGTCCAAAGAAGAGGGTTTGGTCAAGATTCAGGGGCAAAAAAAATGGTGTTCAGAAAGTCAGAGTACAAGCTCAGGGGAGAGGTGGCCTGGATGAGCCCTGTGGGAATAGCAGTGTATTAGTCCGTTTTCACGCTGCTGATAAAGACATACCTGAGACTGGGCAGTTTACAAAACAATGATGTTTAATGGAACTTACAGTTCCACATTGCTGGGGAGGCCTCGCAATCATGTTGGAAGGCAAGGAGGAGTCAGTCACATCTTACATGGATGGCAGCAGGCAAAGAGAGAACTTGTGCAGGGAAACTCCCATTTTTAAAACTGTGAGATCTCATGAGACTTACTCACTATCACAAGAACAGCATGGGAAAGACCCGCCCCTATGATTCAATTACCTCCCACTGGATCCCTCCCATAACATGTAGGAATTCAAGAAGACATTTGGGTGGGGACACAGCTAAACCCTATCAAGCAGGTGCCCAGCTGCTGGGCTATGAAGGAAGGGTGGGCAAGAGGTCAGGGCTGGGATTTTCTTTTCCCAGCCCCATCCCCCAGCATGGTCAGTATTATCTCAGAACCTGAGCAGGACCAAGCCCTCCAGTGCCATGCCTGGCCTGCTGCACGGCGTGGCTCTAAGAAGGTAGGGCCTGACCAGAGTCCTCAGGACCTGCGTGGGAAGGCACTGAGCTAGCAAAAAATGCCCCAGTTGACAAACAGATGGGAAATTAGAAAAGAAGTAGAAATTTCCTGTAACCAAAAAACAAACAAGAGCCTAAAACTGAAAGTTGAGGCTTTTTCCTTTGGAAAAGATATCCCAGCACTGACTTTTTTCCATGACTGGCCATTAAAGAGGCAGGCTGGCAGGGAAGGGGATGTTTCCAGGGCTTGCCCCACCCAGCGTGGTTACAAAGCACAGCTGCTATTTCAAGCTTGGGGAGAATTCTGGTGCATCAGGCCAAATGTGGTGACTCATGTCTGTAATCCCAACACTTTGGGAGGCCAAAGTGGGAGGACTGCTTCAAGTCAGGAATTCAAGACCAGCCAGAGTAACATAGCCAGATCTCGTCTCTACATAAAATTTAAAAATTAGCTGAATGTGTTGATGTGCACCTCTTGTTCCAGCTACAAGGCAGAAAGATCACTTGAGCCCTAGAGTTTGAGGCTGCAGCAAGCTACAATCACACCACTGCACTCCAGCCTGGGTGACAGAGTGAGACCCCATCCCTAAAAATTAAAAAAAAAAAAAAATGAAAAAGAAAATTGGTGCATTAAATTGAGAGGATGAAGTGGATTACAGATGTGGATATAAAAGTACGGAGGTGAGAGGTTGGAAAACGCAATGAATGTACAGATAACATTGAGCAAAACAGCTTTTTGGGTGCCAGCTGCAACTCTGGAACTGGGGAAGGAGATGCACAAAGAGGGCTTGTGAGCAGTGCTGGGGTGGGTTCTGAAAACACTCTTCTCAGCCATCACATACTCGCTGCAGGCTGGGCATGACTGTTGAGCTTGCCCCATGATGGAACACAGTCGCTAGCTAGATGGGGCAAATGGGGTTCTTTCACTGCTCTCCGACAAGAAGACGGTGGCTTCCCAATTAAGCACTGCATCTGCTGAATCATGAGGTCTGAGTGTGTCCCTCCAAGCAAAATGCAGATACCGCCCCTGCAATACCTATGTGTCCCAGAACGTTTGACAGGGGGAGATGCCTTGGAGTGCTTCCTCAGACAATTTCTGGACAGGATGAAAAAATTCGGCTCATCGATATCGGTCATTGCTTACAACATACAGGCAAGCATGTTTCCGGGATGTTGAGAAAATAAGAGAACTGGCCGGGCGCAGTGGCTCACGCTTGTAATCCCAGCACTTTGGGAGGCCGAGGCGGGCGGATCACGAGGTCAGGAGATGGAGACCACGGTGAAACCCCGTCTCTACTAAAAATACAAAAAATTAGCCGGGCGTGGTGGCGGGCGCCTGTAGTCCCAGCTACTCAGAGAGGCTGAGGCAGGAGAATAGCGTGAACCCGGGAGGCGGAGCTTGCAGTGAGCGAGATTGTGCCACTGCGCTCCAGCCTGGGCGACAGAGCGAGACTCTGTCTCAAAAAAAAAAAAAAGAAAATAAGAGAACTTCTCTGAAATGCTTTAAAGGAAAATTCTTGCCTTGCCTTTCTCCGCTGTCTGAAACTGAAACGTTGTTTTCTCCATTTTGCTACATAGTCCTCTTTCCTGATGTTTATCTTTTTTTGACTAATATCTGTACTGGTGAGAGGTGCTTTGGAATTTGCACACATGAAGAAATAAAGAGGTTTTTCCTCTACATTTCTAATATTCAGCTGCTCTCTTACCGTTCTTGTCCAGGTATTTTGACTTTTAAATTCTCTAGACAGTTTCTTTCTTTCTTTCTGTCTGTCTGTCTGTCTGTCTGTCTTTCTATCTCTCTTTCCCTCTCTTTCTTTCTTTCTCTCTTTCTTTCTTTCTTGACCAAGTCTCACTCTGTCACCCAGGCTGAAGTGCAGTGGTGTGATCTCCACTCACTGCAACCTCCATCTCCTGGGTTCAAGCGATTCTCCTGCCTCAGCCGCTCGAGTAGCTGGGACTACAGGAATGTGCCACCACACCTGGCTAATTTTTGTATTTTTTTTGTATTTATTTATTTATTTATTTTTTGAGATGGAGTTTTGCTCTGTTGCCCAGGCTGGAGTGCTGTGGCACAATCTCAGCTCACTGCAAGCTCTGCCTCCTGGGTTCACGCCCATTCTCCTGCCTCAGCCTCCCGAGTAGCTGGGACTACAGACACCCATCACCATGCCTGGGTAATTTTTTTGTATTTTTAGTAGAGACAGGGTTTCACCATGTTGGCCAGGCTGGTCTTTAACTCCTGACCTCAGGTGATTTGCCCACCAAGCCTCTGCCTGCCTAGGCTCTGTAAATTATGTAGTCAGTTCTGTTCAGCATTTTCAAAAAATCCCTCCTCTCAGAATTCTGAGGACACGACTCCACTGCCTGCTGGATTTTTATTCTGTGGAGGTCTGAAGCCAGGCCTGACTGGTTGCTTGGGGTTACCTGACTTTTTGTTTTCATTGTGGTTGTTGCTCTTATTTACTTACTGCTCCTATTTGCTCTGGGTCCCTTCTTTGTGCCGAAAACACCCAAGTGTCACAAAGCTAAGTCTCGGGGTCCTGCTCTTCTAAATAATTGGACTTTGTTTTAATGAACATTTTTAACCTGAAGGCCAACTCTTTCTTTAGCTCAAGAGAGTTTCTATTTGTTCAGTGTTTCTTTTCCATGTGTTCTGTACTTTCTTACAAGTACATGCCACATCCTTAAACTATGGGTCTTTTTTCCTCCCATCATTTTCACTTCCTCATCTTTTTCATACCCTTGACTTTCATCTTTAGGCACAAGAGTTTGTCACATGCATCATCTACTTCACTGATCGGGTTTTCTGCAGCCTTGAATCTGTTGTTGCTGCTTCCATCTGGGATTTTAAATTCCGCTATTGCGCTTTTTTCATCTTCTCACATTATTGCCTGATCTTGCTGTTCTTTCTCTGCCCGTTTGCCTTTCATAGGTGCAATATCTTTCTGCATGTTTTGAGGAATGCATGTTAGAAAATTTGTAACATCTCCTATTTCTTACATAACTGTACTTCATCGAAAGACATTTGCTCTGGTTTCTTTTGAAGTCCCTTATCTCATTGATGACATGGTTTGGCTGTGGCCCCACCCAAATCTCATCTTGAATTGTAGCTCCCATAATTCCCACATGTTGTGGAAGGGACCCGGTGGGAGATACTTGAATCATAGGGGCGGTTTCCCCCATACCGTTCTCATGTTAGTGAATAAGTTCCACAAGATCTGATGGTTTTTTAAAGGGTTTCTCCTTTCACTTGGTCTCATTCTCTCTCTTGCCCGCTGCCATGTAAGATGTGCCTTTGCTCCTCCTTCACCTTCCGCCATGATTGTGAGGCCTCCCAGCCACGTGGAACGGCAAGTCCATTAAACTTCTTTTTCTTTATAAATTACCCAGTCTCAGGTGTGTCTTTATCAGCAGCATGAAAACGGACTAATAAAATTGACTAGTGATTTTCTCTATAATATTGCTTCGCCAAGCTATTAATTAGTTCTCTCTTTATTACTTCTTGTAAACAGTAGTCACTGATTGTTTATTACCAGGAATCAAGATGGATTCTGACACATATTATTTGGATCCCTTTCAGCATCTTTTAGACTCAATAAAATTTAAAGACATTTATAGAGATTTCAATAGCCAGATCAGGTATGCGGCATGCTGCTGAGACTAAGGAGGGAAATTGATGGTACGAGTTCATTCTCACACTGCTATAAAAAACTACCTGAGACTGGATAATTTATAAAGAAAAGAGGATTAGTTGACTCACAGTTCCACATGGCTGTGAGGGAGGAAACTTACAATCATGGAGGAGGGCAAAGACAAAGCCAGCCCTGTCTTACACGGTGGCAGGAGAAAGACAGCATGCAGGGGGAAGTGCCAAACAGTTTTAAAACATCAGATCTCATTAGAACTCACTCACTATCACAAGAACAGCAAGAGGGAAGTCCACTCCCATAATCCAGTTACCTCCCACCAAGCCCCTCCTCCAACACGTAGGGATTACAATTCAAGATGAGATTTGAGTGGGGACACAGAGCCCAACCATATCACTGAGCCAGCAGCTGTGGCAACACAGAACATTGCTTAGTCCAGAGAACCTTTTTCCATGCTTCTTCTGACATCAGCATTTAATACTAGTATACAATATCCAAAATATCTCCATTTATCAAAAAAGTCTTGATTTATGAAAACTACAGAATAGTACAAACCATACCATTGTACTGCAAAGGAATGGTACTGTACATATTATTTCGTAACTTGTTTTTTTCACTTAATGGCATATACGGTGTATCTTAGACACATTTCTATTAAAATACATGTAGGTCTTCTTTATTCCTTGTCATGGATGTATAGCATTCCATTAGATGATACCAAATTCATCAACCTGTTCCAGACTGACGGCACTTAGGTTGCTTTAGGGCTAGTTGGTTTGTTGGTTTTATTTTGTTTTGCTTGCAGTATAATTTAGTGGATCCCTCATTATTTCGATATTCCCTTACAATTTTGTTTTTGAGGTGGAGTCTCACTCTGCCGCCCAGGCTTGAGTGCAGTGGTGCAATCTCGGCTCACTGCAACCTCCACCTCTTGGGTTCAAGCGCTTCTTGTGCCTCAGCCTCCTAAGTGGCTGAGATTACAGGCACTTGCCACCACGCCCAAGTAATTTTCATATTTTTAGTAGAGACAGGATTTCACCATATTGGCAGGCTGTCTCAAACTCCTGACCTCAAACGATTTGCCCACCTTGGCCTCCCAAAGTGCTGGGATTACAGGCGTGAGCCATTGTACCCGGCCTCCCTTATATATTTTTGAAACACAAATTAAGGCTTTTACACAAATGTCTCCAATATATTTATTTATGTAAATAAATTTTTTTAGAATAATACTACCTCTGGGATGTGAGGCCATGGAGGGGTCATTTGGAAGGAATGAGCTAATATATTTCATTTTCAATCCTTTGCTACTGTCAGTTTTTACAACTAAGTGTAATGCTTTTCTAATTTTAATCAAAATATATACATACATAGTGCTATAATAACATTTTCACAAAGACAGCATTTTTCTTTCTTAGGCCTATGTCTCAGGAGATATATCTAAAAGTTAGATTACTGGGTTAAATGGCACAATCCTGAAAGTGTTATACCCACTCTCATGGTCTGGAGAGATCTCAGAGTTTTAATATTCTGCCTGTGGTTCCTACCAGCAGGTAAAAATAGAGATAGCCATTGCGTTAGTCTGTTATCACACTGCTATAAAGAACTGCCAGGGCGGATCATGAGATCAGGAGTTAGAGACCAGCCTGGCCAACATGGTGAAACCCCGCCTTTACTAAAAATACAAAAATTAGCTGGGCATGGTGGCGGGCACCTGTAGTCTCAGCTACTCAGGAAGCTGAGGCAGGAGAATCGTTTGAACCCAGGAGGCGGAGGTTGCAGTGAGCCGAGATTGCGGCACTGCACTCCAGCCTGGGCGACAAGGCGAGACTCTGTCTCAAACAAAACAAAACAAACAAACAAAAAAAACCCTGCCAAGACTGGGTAACTTATAAAGAGGTTTAATCGCCTCGGTCTCTTCAGCCAGTTCCGCTGAAGAGGCCTCAGGAAACTTACAATCATGGCAGAAGGGGAAGCAGATGCATCTTACATGGCAGCAGGTGAGAGAGAGAGCGAGAGGAGGAGAGAGGAGACAGGAGAAGGGTGGAGAGAGAGACAGGAAAAACTATCATTTATAAAAACATCTGATCTCATGAGAATTCACTCACTATCAGGAGAACAGCATGGGGGAAACCATCCCTATAATCCAATCACTTCCCTCTCTCCACTCCTGGGGATTACAGGTCCCTCACTCAATACTCGGGGGTTACAGTTCGAGATGAGATTTGAGAGGGGACACAGAGCTAAACCGTATCGGCCATATTCCATTGTGTTGTGTCTAACAGTGGAAGCTCCACTCATGCAGCTAGTGTGAAGGATGTGATCTTAAAATCCATTCAAAAAGGCTCAACTGGTGGAAGTGCTAGAATGGGTCCTATGTGATTCAGCTCCATTCTTGCTCGCTTGCAGCTCTGGATCGAAAACCCAGAGATGAGTGAAATTCTGTTCTTATGGGTGTCCAGAGTGGTAGCTGGTATATTTGAGGATGGCAGCTAGTGCTAGAAAAGAAGAGTCCCGCTGAGACTTTGCTCAAACAGAGCCCCCGCCTGTTTGTTGGAGATTCTTTGTTTCACCCTTTTCTGTCCCTGGCTCTGTCCTCCAGCGGGCCTCTACAGTAACCAGAGCCACAGCTTCTTTGCTCACGTCCAAATGGAGAAAAAAAAATGGCTGAGCTTTGCACTGCCTGGGTCACCCCTAACTCAATCCCTGCCACCAGGCTACAGATTTGGGTAGCAGTTTGTTGCCTTAACACAGGATAACTGTGATTGGTTGATATCAATCAAGATATGCCCCTAAAGACCCAGAGGAGCCAATCTCAATCAAGCCTTGGCTGCAGCACAGTGAGAGGTCCCCTGGCATGGCCAGGAGAAACCTACTTTGCCCAACAGGTAGGTATTTTCCATGATTGGAAAGGAAAAAAGACCAATATGTACTGAACCTATATTGAGTACTGACTAAGGAGGTTTTACCATTTAATTTAACCCCAACAGTCCTTAGGGGTAGGCCTTGCTATCCTTATTTCACAGATAAGAAAACTTTAGCTCAGAGAGTATGAGTCATTTGCTTAAGGTCCCACAGCTAATATGCATCAAAGCTTATCTCACTGATTTCATATGCTGCTTGGTACAGCTTGTTAATGACCCTGAAGTCCATCCAAGCTAGGCCTGGGAAATAAATTTTAGATCCTATTCCCCCGAGTTTTGTTGTTGTTTAAAAGTCATGTAGAGTATTTGGAATATATATATATATGGAATATGAACAGATATATATATATAAACCATATATATATGTATAAATATATTTTTATATATATATGGTTTAGACTAAAGTTGGAAGGAAAACTAAAGAGATGTTTTTTCCAGTTAAGCATCTTCTAACAGTTTAAGTAATTGGTTTGTGTTATCAGATTGTGGTCTAAACCAGATCACAGGAATGAATCATAGCTGATGTAATGCACACATGTCTTAGCAGAGCTATTATGTGGTACCCAGGTGCACTGAATTTTACAATATGAAACCAGAGCTCTGCCCTTGACCCCGGTGAGCAATTATGGCATCATGAACTAGGCACTTGGATGCAGTTCAAAGAGCTGAGAACAAGTTATGAAAACGCAGGGAAAGTAAACTTTGGAGTTCCAGAGAGGTCACTCAATCTCCTACTGGCCTTGCAGAGATGCCGATATCAGCTCCATGTGAAAACTGGTGAGGAAAACCTCCAAGTCCAGGCTTTCACTTTTCCCTTAAAACAACTGGGGTTGTCCTGAGCTGTGTAGCCTCTGGGATGGTGAGTCTTCCAGAAAATTTGCTCCCAGGGGACTTCACGGAAGGAGAAATTCCCTTCAAACTTGGGCTTTTTGGTTCTGTTACTAGCATTTAGGATTGGACCAATGGCCCCTGATGGCAATTCTGGTTGGGCAGGGGAAGTGTCAGACTGTGGTGGGCAGGTGGGTAGAGGTGGGAAACGAAGCAAAGGGACAGAGACATGCAGGCTAATGTGGATGGTGGAGACCTCCCAGCAAGGGCAGCACTGCCTGCAGCAATGCCAGAAAGCCAGAAAGAGCTTTCTGCAACCTTAGTTCTTTTTGCTCAGGAAGTACTAAAGTTAGAACCTGCTGTCTTTTAAAAAGAAATGATGTTATTTCACAGATCCGTACATTTAAATAACAAATAAGCCAAGACAAAACAAAACAAAATGTGAAGTCCTAAAATTTAGTTAAGATACATTTTTCTTCCAAGAGACTACATGGAAATTTTGTTGTTGAAATAATTCACTGTGCTGAGCTTCACTTGAAATGCTTAAATATCTTGAAACCATTTCCATTTTTGCCTTTACTCAAAATAAGTGGTTACTTTCTAATGAATGAAAAGCCAGTATGTGAAAAGTGTGGCTTAGGCCAATAGAAAGGGAGGTAACACCATTTTAGTAGTTTCTCAGAAGCAGTTAAAAAATGACACAATGAAGTTTAATAGGCTGAGGAAACATCACACCCCATCATTTAATACTCAGCAATGCCAAAAATACCCAGGGGTGAAGAGAGGTGAGGGAGACTGCCAAAAGATTATTGCTTGAAGGATTGCCTTTCCTTGTACCGGTATTACCCAGAGCAGTTGCCCGAGGTTCATGCAGGGGTGGCCATATTTTGTATCACGTGATCCTCAGCCCACAAGCTGATTGGACCAGAAGAGGCCACTTACCCAGAGGCTGATCAGAGCACCGTGATACAGCTCCCTGCAGGGGGCGGTGCGCTGTTTTTGCAGCCAAATGCAAAATGAAACTGTAAGTGCTCTCATTGAAAAAACAGGAGAAACGTGCCATGGAATGTAGTAAAAGATTAGGCTTTTCCCTTTTCCTATAGTCTCAATTTGCCATGGTATTTTTACTTTGCTACTTGAGGTCGTTTTGAGTAAAGAAAGAATACAATTTTAAATCATTAGCATGAATTTTACCATTACTCTTCATATTGTGCAATTTCACTTTTAAATACAAACATAAGTACATTTAACTCATATGCAGCATCACCAAAATTACACAATTTGTATTTTGTGGCTTGTACATGCATATATATTTCATTCTTAGCAGAACGTTGGAAACACTACAACACATGAACTCAACTGTTTTTATTTCACTTCTTGGTGCACACATTTTCTACTAACAACCTCTACTTTTGGCTAATTGATGAATAAGGAAAGACTTTTTAAAAAAAAAAAAAAAAGGAAAAAGCAAGTTTGGCTCTCTTGCCCTTTCCTTCTAAGTCCTCATTTTCAGCATAGGGGGTTAGCTGGCATAGCTGTGAAGCCCGAATATCTGAGACAGATCTCAGTTAATTTAGGAAGTTTATTTTGCCAAAGTTAAGGACATGCACCTGTGACATAACCTCAGGAGGTACTGATGACATGTGCCCAAGGTCATCGGAGGACAGCTTCTGAGAAACCATTAAAATGGTGTCACCTCCTCTTTTATTGTCCTAACCCACACTTTTCACATACTGGGATTTGCATTCATTAGAAAGTAACCACCACCTAATTTGAGTAAAGGCAAAAATGGAAATGGTTTCAAGATATTTAAGCATTTCAAGTGAAGCTCAGTACAACGAATTATTTCAACAACAAAATTTCCATGTAGTCTCTACAGAGACATGAGACATCAATCAATATACGCAAGATAAACATTGGTTTAATACTGAATTCTAGGTCATAGGTAGATAAGAGACAAATGGTTGCATTCTTCTGAGTTTCTGATGAGCCTTTCCAAAGGAGGCCGTCAGATATGCATTTATCTCAGTGAAGAGTGGGATGACTTTGAATACAATGGGAGGCAGGTTTGCCCTAAGCAGATCCAGCTTGACTTTTCCCTTTAGCTGAGTGATTTGGAGGCCCCAGGATTTATTTTCCTTTCACATAAGGAAGTCACATGAGTAACAAAGGACGTGACAGAGTCCCTTGGTAATTCACGTTTCTCACAGTGCCATTGACTTCCTCTGACTCCTAGAGCAAGTCCTGGATCTAGTGACATACGTACTGAATAAATGACAGTGGGAAGCAGAGAAAAACTCATGGGGCCAAGATACTTTCATTTTTCCACTTTTTTTTTTTTTGCTGGCACTTTGTGTTGCTGTGATATGTAAACATAGATGTCAATTTTCAACACTTTCTCCTTCCTTTTATTAAAAAAAAAAAGTTACTCAGTTTCATCATGATTGATTAAGAATTATTGTTTTGTGTTTAGGTTTTCATTGGTTAAAGATTGAAACTGGGCCCGACGCCGTGGCTCATGCCTATAATCCTAGCACTTTGGGAGGCCGAGGCAGGCAGATCACCTGAGATCAGGAGTTCAAGACCAGCCTGGCCAACATGGTGAAACCCCATCTCTACTAAAAATACAAAAAAATTAGCCGGGCCTGGTGGCGGGCGCCTGTAATCCCAGCTACTCAGGAGGCTGAGGCAGAAGAATTGCTTGAACCCAGGAGGTAGAGGTTGCAGTGAGCCGAGATCGCAGCATTGCATTCCAGCCTGGGCAATGAAAGCAAAATTTCGTTTCAAAAAAAAAAAAAGATTGAAAAAGATTGAAACTGACTGCCAGGCATGGTGGCTCACCCCTGTAATCCCAGCACTTTGGGAGACCAAGGTGGGTGGATCACCTTAGGTCAGGAGTTCGAGACCAGCCCAGCCAACATAGTGAAACCCCATCTCTACTACAAATACAAAAATTAGCCGGGTGTGGTGGTACACGCCTGTAATCCCAGCTACTCGGAAGGCTGAGGCAGGAGAATCGCTTGAACAAGGGAGGCTGAGTTTGCAGTGAACCGAGATTGCGCCACTGCACCCCAGCCTGGGCAACAGAGCAAGACTCTGTACCCAAACAAAAACAAAAACAAAAATGTATCATTTTAAATTAGATTTACTTGTTTAATTACTAAGTGACAGATTTACCAGACTCAAAACTTTAAATTGTTTAAGAATGAAATGGAAGCAAAATTCTCCCTTCCTCCTCTGCTGCCTTACCCTCTCTTTCCACCCTCTCCCCAGATAGATAACTATTGTAATCAATCCCTTAGTTATCTTCTGAAATTTTTTTTTTTTTTTTTTTTTTTTTTTTGAGACGGAGTCTCGCTCTGTCGCCCAGGCTGGAGTGCAGTGGCGCAATCTCGGCTCACTGCAAGCTCCGCCTCTCGAGTTCACGCCATTCTCCTGCCTCAGCCTCTCCGAGTAGCTGGGACTACAGGTGCCTGCCACCACGCCCGGCTAATTTTTTGTATTTTTAGTAGAGACGGGGTTTCACTGTGGTCTCGATCTCCTGACCTCGTGATCTGCCCGCCTCGGCCTCCCAAAGTGCTGGGATTCTGAATTTTTAAAATATACATCTGAAGTCTGTTAAATTGTGACTCCAAAATATACATTCATGTCCTAATCTTCAGTATTGGTGAATGTGACCTTATGGGAAAAAGGATCTTTATCAGCAGATATCATTAAGTTATCTCAAGATGAGAGCACTCTGCATTGAGGAGAGGCCCTAAACCCAACAGCAGGTGTGGGGTTTTTTGGGGATTTTGTTTTGTTTTGTTTTGAGATGGAGTTTCGCTCTTGTTGCCCAGGCTAGAGTTCAATGGCACAATCTCGGCTCACTGTAACCTCTGCCTTCCCAGGTACAAGCAATTCTCCTGTCTTAGCCTCCCAAGTAGCTTGGATTACAGGCATGTGCCACCATGCCCAGCTAATTTTTTTGTATCTAGTAGAAATGGGGTTTCACCATGTTAGTCAGGCTGCTCTCAAACTCCTGACCTCAGGTGATCCACCTGCCTCGAGCTCCCAAAGTGCTAGGATTACAGGCGTGAGCCACCATGCCCAGCCGAGGTGTTCTTTTAAGAGAAGAGAAAGTCAGAGACACAGAGAAGAGGGCTATGTGAGTCACAAGCACAGATGGAAGTAAGGCCGCCATAAACCAAAGAAGGCCTAGGACTGCCAGACGCTGGAAGAGGGAAAGGGAGACTCTCCTTCCAGCCTTCAGAAGGGGCCCATGTGGCCCTGCTCACACTTGATTTCAGACTTCGACCCACAGAATTGTGAAAGAATAAAACTCTGTTGTCTTTAAGCTATAGTGTGTTTGGCCATTTGTTATAACATCCCCAGGGACGGAAAAGAACATCTAAGCAATGCAAGAATATATGCTTTTTTGTGTGATTTTATCCTTTAAAGCCTTCACCTTTTAGTGAAGTTATCTCTTTAGAGAAACATAAGCAGTTCTCAAGGAGGTATGGATCTCACTGAAACAACGAACTTAATGACTGCCACGGCCCACTCTCGTCACCCCTGCCAGGAAGTGATCCGAAGGCTGAACCATATCTTTTCCAGACACTGTAGTTGAAAAGTGTTGCACCTGTCACAGATTCTAAGGGCCGCCTCCAAGAAGGGAATACCTATGCCTGCTGCCAATGCGAAGCTGTGAGAAAGTCTTTTTACTCCCAGAAGGAGGGCCGCATTCATTGACTTTCGTTTACCATTTAACAGTAGTTCTTAGAATGTGTCACCTAGTCTACTATCACAAAAATCCAAAGCCTGAATAGTTTTTAAACCATAGGAAAGTTGGAAGAAAAATATTTTCTTCTCCTTAATAATGCCAGGGCTTAATTATGCACTTCTTGAATTGCAGCTTTAGGGAATTTCAAAACACATAATTTAGCCTTCTTCTACCGTATGAAATATTCTATTGGAACAAACAAGATTGGGGCTATTATATCAAGTTCATCTTGCCCAGACAGTAGAAGCAGTAATTCATACTTTCAGAGAGAGGGAGAGAGAATTTGCCTTAAGTGGCCAATTTTAACTTCTGCAGATTCTAATTTTTAACATTGGGGTTAAGCTCCAGTTAATGCTGAAAATAAATGTGTGTTGCCTGGAGCCAAAGGCAGAAAATTGTGAGTCTCGGGAATAGTACCAGACGTTAACTCTTTCGTTGCAGGACAGTGGGAATGCAGGGGCAGTAAACGAGAGGCCGAGGTGGTCAGAGCACTGAGGAGCCCTGGGACATTGGGGGTGTGGGGCTTCTTGGAAAAACAGCTATTTCTGACCTGGCACAGAAATACTTCAACATTTTAACAACCAGTAATGTGTTCTGGTGCATGTCAGTCGGATACAGTTCTAGTGACGTGAGTATGAACAACACATCCTACCCAATACTTTTACACCCATCATCCTGTCTGACTCTTGTACCAAAGGTCTGAGTTCAGTGTTATCCATGACACTGAAGGCTCCAGGATGCGAAATGACTCCACCAGGGTGGCCCCAGCAGTAAGTTGTACTTGCAGGCCTTGAGCCCATATTTTCAGATTTCAAATTGAGCCCTCTTTTCATTAAATAGCAGCTACTTTTTAAATGAGATTAAATCTTCCCAGCCTAGGCATACAACCAAGCCAGTTCCACTTTGGGTGGGAGAACCAAAGAAAGCCGTACCAAAGCCAGAGAAGAAGCAGGGGGGGATCAGAGTCAAGGATGGCGTGGGAGTTGCCATGAGGACGCGTTTTTAAAACTGAGAAGCCTCAAGCCTCTCTTATGGATGAGAACCTTAAAATCGTGACTGAGGAGTAGATAAGCTGAATGTAGACCTCTTTTTTTTTTTTTTTGAGATGGTGTCTCACTCGTTCGCCCAGGCTGGAGTGCAGTGGTGAGATCTTGGCTCACTGCAACCTCTGCCTACCGGGTTCAAGCGATTCTCCTGCCTCAGCCTCCCAAGTAGTTGGGAGTATAGGCACCCGCCACCACACCTGGCTAATTTTTGTATTTTTAGTAGAGACGGGCTTTCACCATGTTGGCCAGGCTGGTCTCGAACTCCTGACCTCAAGTGATCTGCCCACTTTGGCCTCCAGAAGTGCTGGGATTACAGGTGTGACCCACTACCCCCAGCCTCGTCTCAGCAACTTACTTGATAGAAAGAGGTCAACATCAGAGTAAAGAAAGCACGGCTACCTTACCCAATGATTAGCAGAATGTGCTAACCCAAAATATCAAACAAAAATTGTCAAAGGGGATTTCTGTTAATATGTGGATGCCACCAATAATAGGTTATTTTACAGGAGAATGCGACTGGGAAGGGCACAACTTTGCACTGAAACTGCCATCAAAGAGTTTCCCTCTTTCGGGGGAAAGACAAGGACAGGTTGACCCAAGCCTCTCCCCAGAGGCTGGTCTTGACTTCTCTGCTGCTGGGGGCCACTAAAGATGTCCTCCAAGGCCAGGTCTGAAGATAAACAGTGGCCCGGTGCTTTCTTGCCATGGCTGAGGTTTCTGTCTCTTTCTACACACTCGCAGGCAGAGGAAATGAAGCGTCTGTCTCTGAAACTCCAGTGCGCCCAGCCATTGCCAAGGCTGAAGCATGGTGTGTGCTGTGTGTGCACTTCTGCCTGCTGCATTTGCATATTTTATTCCTCTTTTAAAGCTGAATAATGGATTCGGGTTCTGAGCAATAGAAACTCTACATAATTTATTAGCCAGGCCGGGCTCTGCTTTGTGCTCAGGTGAACCTTGCCCCACTTTTATCTGCGGCTGCTGCTACTCTGTGAGAATGAGCCCAAGGCAGAGCCTCTGCAAACTGAGACTCGGGGCTGGGCAGGGAGAGGGGGAGATTGGTTCACACTACAGGATGTTTTTTCCCAGTAGCCAAGAAATGCATTGTCTGTGGAATGGTAAACAACACAGGGGGCTAGCATAGACTAACTAAACCTGAACTTGAGTCTAAGAACTGTCATGGGATGGGAAGGATGACCCAGTGGTGCCACATGACAGCAAGCTGAGGGATGTCGTCATGACGGTCACGCATTTAGTTTCGAACCAACCAAATGCAAGTATTAAGGACCTCCCTTGTGTTACATACCATGTTGAGGGCTGCAGAGATCAAGTCAAAAGTGTCTTTGCCTGAAAAAGCAAAGTAAATTAACAATATGTTATTAAAATGAGTAAGAAAGCTAAGTAAGTTTTCAGGCCCAAAATTAACATGAAAGAGTCAATGGTGGAAATAATGTTAAATCCAGGATTTGTTTCAAAATAACTGGGGAGGTAGAAAGGATTATGTGGAGTGGGGAGAAAGGAACGGTGGGCATGACTCAGCTTGGTTTGGGGAACACAAGGATTCCTCATTCCCCTCCCACAAGTTGCATTTGCTTTTGAAACTTTCCATTATAAAAAGTTTTATTTTTGAAAAACTATCCCACTCACATTAACAAGAATTATAAAACATATTAAATTGTATCTACCAAGTAATGCGCTGTGCATATACAAAGAAATCTTCTGTAACACCTAACCAAAAGCTAAAAACCTAAAGAGAAAAACAGGATATTTCGGGATAGGAGTTTTTTTAAACCAGAAAAACATCGATTTTACCTTAATCTATAAATTCAGTGTAATCCCAATGAAAACTCCTGCCAAAATGTATTGTATTGGACTTGGTGGTTCTATGAAAAAGTAAATAAATACATAAATAAAAATTTAAAAATAAATAAATTGAAAATAATTTAAAATAATAAAAATAATTTAAAAATAATTTATTGTAACTGATTAGTTGATTCTCAAGTTCATACAGAAAAGAAAATATGTGAAAATACCAGTGAAATTTTAAAAACAAAAATAACGAGAAGGAAATTACTTTATCAAGTATCAAAACATAGCATAAAGTAATAATTAAAATACTGTAAAATTGGAACAAGAAAGGACATGTATTAATAGAACTAAATAGAGATTTCAGAGGTAGATAGATGTATATATGAAAATCTGAATTATATATACTATATAGATAGAGCTAGCATTTCAAACCTTTCCCTTTCTGATTTGGGACAAGTTCAGTTTTCAATGTGGAAAAAATATACTTACATGTATGTATTTATATGTCAATATACTTATTTACCAATATATCTATGTTTGTATATCCTACTTTCATGTTTATATCATTAGGCAAAATTACATGTTTATCTTAATATGCTTATATTTTCATACATTTTTATTTGAAAAATATGTAATTAATATTTGTTTATATATTCCATATAGATAAATCCTACCAGAGTAACTAAAAGTGAACAAAACAACATTTTCACCTGCGTGGAGCTCACAGTACATACATATAGATGTAGACATATATTCGTGCATGCATATGTGTATATATTTGCTTACATATGTATGTAAATACACATTTTGTATAGATGTGTGCCATGATTCAGATGTATGTGTCCGTCCCAAATTCATATGTTGGATCTTAAAGCCCAGGATGATGGTATTAAGAAGTGGGACCATTGGAAGGTGATTAATGTATTAGTCCATTCTCATGCTACTATAAAGACATACCTGAGACTAGGTCATTTATAATGGACAGAGATTTAACGGACTCACAGTTCCACATGGCTGGGGAGGCCTTGCAATCATGGCAGAAGGTGAAGGAGGAGAGAGCTTGTGCAGGGAACTGCCCTTTATAAAACCATCAAATCTCATGAGACTTATTCACTATCAAGAGAACAGCACTGGAAAGACCTGTCCCCATGACTCAATGACCTCGTATTGGGTTTCTCTCACAACACATGAGGATTATGGGAGCTACAATTCAAGATGAGATTTGGGTGGGGACACAGCCAAACCATACCAATTAGGCACTGCCTTCATGGATGAGATTAGGGCCTTCTAAAAGGGCTCAAGGAGTGAGTTCATCTCTTCATCCTTTTTGCCTTTCCACTTTCCACCATGTGAGGACGCAGCAATGAGTCACCATCTTTGAGGTAGAGAGCAGCCCTCACCAGACATGGAATCTGCCAGTGCCCTGATCTTGGATTTCCCAGATTCCAGAACTGTGAGAAATAAATTTCCATTATTTATAAGTTGCCCAACCTAATTGTTGTAACAGCCTGACCTGAGTCAATGTGAGTATTTTAGGGAGGAAGGCATTTAGTTTTGAACTAAATGTGCATGTATTTGTATGCATAATGGCAACCTGAACAGAGCTATGGAGATACAAGAAGATGAGTGGGGCAGGCTGAGGAAGGTTTCACAGAGAAAGACCTCTGACTCCAGCCGCCTCAGCAAGGGAAGGACAGTCCAACGCAGGCAGAGCAGCCCTGGGAGAGAGGCAGAGAGGCCTGAGGCTCCCCAGGGTTAACATGTGGTCACGGCATTCTGTGGCAGCACAAGGTGGCCCATGGTGGGAGAGGCCAGCAGTGAAGGTGGAAAGAAATGGCAGAGCTGAGTCATGAATGTCAAGTATGTCTCACCATAAGCTTAATGGGGAGCCAGCAAAGGTTGTAGAAAGTGGGATGGCAGGGGGACATGACTAGGTGGGTGCTAGAAGGACCTCTCTGTGGGACATCTTGGAGACATGGTCACCAGAGACAAGCAGATGCATCTGGAAGCCAAAGGAATGGGCCTGAAAGTCCAGCTGAGATGCCCAGCCTGCCACCTGGAAGGGTGGAATCTGCCAGTGCCTTGATCTTTGGACTTCCCAGCCTCCAGAACTGTGAGAAATGAATTTCTATTATTTATAAATTGCCCAGCCTAATTTTTGTAACAGGCTGAACTAAGACAACATATGTATATTAGCTAGGAATGCATCTAATTTTGAACTAAATATGCATATATTTGTATGCATAACGGCAACCTGAAGAGAGCCAGGAATTGCCCATCCCCTGTCCAGGCCAAGATCACCTGGACGGGGGTTCACAACACTTTAACCCGTGAGAGCATCTTTATGGTGGTAGACACATTAGCCTGAAGGCAGCTTCGCTTGCTCAGCCTTGGACATCCAGGCCTGGCCTATGAGGGGCTGAGGGGCCAGTTGCCCACAGCTTCCATCTGATCAGGAGGTGGTGGCCGGGGAGGCTCCTACAGGGTGTATGTATGATATTGGCCTTTCTACTGTCCGCCTCCACCAGACCACGAATGGATGGGAGGAGAATCTCGGTGACACGTGTCTCACCAGGGGAATAAAGAACATGCTTGTATTTCCTTAAAGCCAAGAAACAACAATTGCACCTCACTTCTGTGGAGTGCTTCCTGTGTATCAGGCACAGAGGCCCTATGTATTCTCATTTCATCCTCACATCAGCCAATATGCGATAGGTTGATAGCCGTTACCTTTGTTTCTGAAGATGAAAAACAGGTTTGCTGCAGGAGTGTGACCTGCTAAGGGTCACTCAGCTGAGCAATGGGAATGCCAGGCTTTGACCAAGTCCCGTCTATCTCCAGAGCCCATGACTTTGACTTTCACACCCGATTGCTTCTTTTCAAGGTGATTTCAACTAATCGTTTACCTAGAAACATTTCTAATTCTTTTATAACTAAAAGCGTTCTTAGGGAAATGCCATATACTTAACTGTTCTTATGCCAAAGTTTTCAAACCATTTCTTATCCCTATGACTCCAAACACCATTTGTGGACTTGACTCTTGGGGGCAGCCCATGTGGGCATTCTTTGAGCATTCACACAGCATGGGCATTGATGGGCTCTGCAGCCAGCCCCAGCAATGAGATGGAAAAGGAGAGGGGAGCCGATGGGGCCAGAGGTGATATGGGAAAGAGATGACAACGACCAGACAGTTATTGACTGAGGAAACGTTATTTCGAATATAATTCTTTTCTGAGTATCTTCTTCCAGTCTCCAGTGTACAATAAGATGGACATCACCAGGTATCTTTGGAAATCATCTATGAGTTGGAAACATTTGAGTATTGGAGAAAATTAAATAAATTCACTGGGGGAAAAATTATCTAACTTTTATATATTTCCCAACCAGGACAAGTACACTCAAAATAAATTTTCTTTCAGCGGCTGCCACAAGAAGCCATAAAAAATTTTGGCACCATCATAACAGAAATAAATTTGCCTTTAAGGATAAAAAATATGAGTTAGAAGGAAAATCCTGATTGCTTAAAAGATATGTCAATCTAAAATAAGAGAGAGTGGCCCTCCAAAGAAATGAGTTTATTCAGGATCAGACAGAAGGGTTATAATCCAGATGTGCATGCTATGACTACTCATAGGCATATCTGGGGAGGCTGAGGCAAAGGGAAACCTTTAAAGGCAAAAAGGAGAAGTATGCGCAGGTTTTGAAACAAAAGTTTATTGGTTACAGGGCTTATCACAGGTGGCAAAGTATACACTGGCCAGTACTAGGAGAGGGTCTTCACAGAAGTGGCCCTGACTGCAAGCTTGCGGTTTTGAAAGCCTACTTGCAAGGTTGCAATTGGGACTGGCTGATATTGGAAAGCTGTCCTCATAGAAGTGGGCTTAACTTCAGGGTTGTGGCTTGGGAGAGCCTCTTGTGATAGTTCTTCTTATAAGGCAAATATGCATGAGGGCTTTCCCTTCACGGCCTCCTGACTTCATTTTATTAGGATTTGACATGTGACTTTATATTGATTCTGACGACTTTCACAGATCCACACCCAGCCCACCCCCAACTGACATCACCTAGGGGTCTTTGCGGCCTGTTATCCCCAAGGACTTTCCCTGGCCACCCTGTAAAAGTGTGGTCAAGCCCAAGAGCGGTTTCCAGCGGGCAGATGGGCAGGGTGAGAGAAGGATTTGAAGGCAGGTGCAGTCACTCTCTCCCCAATTTGAGCAGGGGGTGTGGGAATGGAGGGAGAAGTGAATGCCAGATTCATCATAAATTACTTCCAGACCTGCCTCTAGTTAGAGAACACACAGCTTTCCAAATGGTATAGGTGACTGAGACGTACAATAGATGCTATAAATTTGTATAAACACCAGTTATTTTGAATTTCAAATATTCTAGCAGGACAAAACGGGATACGCTTTCCTCTTTATTCATTCAAATGTATTCTAGTCCTTTTGTTTGATAATGAATTCCTTACTCCTCCTGTGCTGGCCCACTCTGCTCCTGGAGTGTTCCTTACTTCTGGTTCTGAAAGGACCCAGTGAGAGCCTGCAATTGGAATGGTGTGGAGGAGAAGGGACCAGAGAGATCAGAGAGGTCCAGAAGGGCTATGGATTCACCAGGTTCCATGGCCCAGAAATGTCAGAAATCCATCACTTCTCACCCTGTTCCCACTCTGTCCTCCCTCTCCCTTCTCTCAAAACCATAGCTCCCTCTAATTGCCTTCCCATGTCTACATTAACAAGAGTTCCTTCAGTCTCAACCAAACGCCAATGTACTTCTCTGCAAGTACTGTTGCACCAGCACGCTGGGTCTAGAGCCACCCACAGGGCCTTTGTAACACGAGGTCCCACCCTCTCTCCTGCGCCACACTTGTCCTTGAGCCACCTTTGGTACAGCATCTCTAATAATTGAAAGTTTGAGATGGTGAGATGAAGAATAATTAACCAAGACTAAATGTTTGGAGTTTCCCTAGTTGAAGCCACTCAGGTGGAACCTATCACAGTGGTCACAAGGAGACTGCCCCCACTGTGCAGGGAAGAGCTGTCATTCACAGCAGGTGAGGTCAGGAATAGACTGGGGCTGCAATAAATAATTGGTGCATTTGATATCATTTTAAATGTTTCAGTTAAGAACCTGCGACGTGTTGGTGAGAAATCCATTAGAAAGTAATTATTGGCCAGGCACCGTGGCTTACACCTGTAATCCCAACACTTTGGAGGCTGAGGCGGATGGATCACAAGGTCAAGAGATGGAGACCATCCTGGCCAACATGGTGAAACTCTGTCTCTACTAAAAATACAAAAATTAGCTGGGCGTGGTGGTGGGTGCCTGTAGTCCCAGCTACTCAGGAGGCTGAGACAGGAGAATTGCTTAAACCTGGGAGGTGGAGGTTGCAGTGAGCCGATATATCGCCACTGCACTCCAGCCTGGTGACAGAGCAAGACTTTGTCTCAAAAAAAAAAGATTATTTTTAATAAGGAATATTATTAAAATAATAATATGATAATTATACTATTAATATTATATTAATAACATTATAATATTATTAATTGTACCCATAGCACAAATGAGAAAAAGGAGTGAGAGAATTTGGGAACTTTCTGGAAAGAAGTCACTTAGGTATGTGATATTGTGATATACTAAGAAACGTATTTGGTCTTTGTCCCCAGTTTCTGGTATGGAGCTCCTAAAACCCTCGGGAATTTCCTAAGTGATGGGGGTTAGAGGAGTATCTTTTGTTAACAGAATGAGCCCTTTCTGCTGGGTGCGGTGGCTCACGCCTGCAATCCCAGCACTTTGGGAGGCCAAGGCAGGCAGATCACTTGAGGTCAGGAATTCCAGATCAGCCTGGCCAGCATGGCGAAACTCCATCTCTACTAAAAATACAAAAATTAGCCAGGCATCGTGGTGGGAGCCTGTAATCCCAGCTACTCAGGAGGCTGAGACAGGAGGATCGCTTGAACCCAGGAGGCAGAGGTTTCAGTGAGCCGAGATCACGCCATTGCACTCCAGCCTGGGTGACAGAGCAAGACTCCATCTCAAAGAAAAAACAAACAAACAAACAAACAAAAAACAGCTCTTCCAACCTTACCTGGGTTTATGCTAATGAAGCAACACTGATGCCCCCTAGATAGCTTCAAGACCGGAGGAACCACCCATGCAATTAGAAGATACGAACCTGGGGCCCCACTCCCCATCCTCCAGGGAGGGAAGACAGGCTGGGGATCGAGCAAATCGCCAGTGGCCAATGATTTAATCACTAATGAGTACATAATGGAACCTCCATAGAAACCCTAAACCTGGGGTTCTGAGAGCTTCTGGGTTGTCCAATTGCTTCAGGGCTGGGACATAGAAGCTCCATGCCCCTCCCCATCCTCGCCCTGCGCAGCTCTTCCATTGACCATTTATGAGCTGTATCCTTTATAATGAACCAGTAATGGTAAGGAAAGCATTTCCAGAGTTCTATAAGCCCTTCTAACAAATTATCAAACTAAGGAGGGGGCCTTGGGAATTCCTGATTTAGAGCTGACAGGCCGGAAGTGCAAGAGGCTGAGATCTGCGACTGATGGGCGTCTGAAGTGAAGAGGGTCTGTTAACTTGTGCGAGCTGCGTGTTAGAATTGAAGTGAGTTGAACTGAATTGAAGGGCACCGGCCGGTGTTGGAGAAGTGGTTGGTGTGGGAAAACGCCCCTCAACATTTGGTGTCAAAAGTGTTGTAGGAAATGGTTCAGAGGCCAGAAGAGCAGCAGCTGGAATGTGGACTCAGCCTCTCCCCGCACATTCACTGCCTCACCCAGGCCCTGCATCTGGTGGGTGTTCACTACTGACATCAATCAATAATACTGAGAAAATTGCAATTGGTATTTTTTTTTAAGCCCCTTACTTGGTCCAAGTGCTTGAGTCACTCCCAAGGAAACTAAAAGGTGAAAGGAATTCAAATCTTTACTTCATTGTCTCAAAAAATGCCACAGAGAAAATAGACGAGCACAGAGAAGCAAGCTTTAATAACCTCTTTCCCCTTCTCTTTCTTAGTATCTCCCTGAAACCAACCACTGCTTCTCACAACACCATTCTCCCCTCCATATAAGCCCCTTAAAAAGAAACCTCATCAGGCCAGAGGCAGTGGTTCACACCTGTAATCCCAGCATTTAGGGAGGCTGAGCTGGGTAGATCACCTGAGCTCGAGGTTTGAGACCATCCTGGCCAACATGGTGAAACCCTGTCTCAACTAAAAATACAAAAATTAGCCAGGCGTGGTGGTGGGCGCCTGTAGTCCCAGCTACTCAGGAGGCTGAGGCAGGAGAATCACTTGAACCTGGGAGGCAGAGGTTGCAGTGAGCCGAGATGGCACCATTGCACTCTAGCCTGGGTGACAGAGGAAGACTACATCTAAAAAGAGACAGAGAGAGAGAGAGAGAGAGAGAGAGAGAAAGAGAGAAAGAGAAAGAGAGAAAAAGAAAGAAAGAAAAAAAGAAAGAAAGGAAAGAAAGAAAGAAAGACAGAAAGAAAGAAAGAGAAAGAAAGAAAGAAAGAAAAAGAAGAAAAGAAAGAAAGAAAGAAAGAAAGAAGAAAGAAAGAAGAAAGAAAGAAAGAAAGAAAGAAAGAAAGAAAGAAAGAAAGAAAGAAAGAAAGAAAGAAAGAAAGAAAATTTCCCCAGAAAAACTCCTGGCCTTCTCTTCTCCTCCCTGCAAGTCTAGCAGAACTCATAAATCCTCTCCTGCAGAGCCAAGCAGGCATTCTCTTTCAGGGTACATCTTGACTACTTTGTATATGTGCCAGTTTGTGAAAACACACGTACGCACCAGGCATGCATGCACACAGGAACACACACACACACACACACACACACACACACACACTAGCCAAGTTGGAAGGAGAGAACTAGCAGAGTTGGCAAGAATTTCCCAGGCAGAATGATGGGGGACAGATTGTGGACGGTATGCCGTCATGGGGCTTGATTATGTTATTTTGTCCCTGGCATACAATCTAAAAAGAAACAAGGAGAGAGCCCCATGCCTGGCAGGTGATGCGGGACTGTCGGGTGTGTGCCAGTCAGTCTTGAGAAGTCAGCCTCTGACCTGGAGAGGGAGGAGGGAGGAGGCCCCAGGTGTCTAGGTTGACCCACCCCCTCTTGATTTTCTGCCCTGAGGATGAAACTCCCCCGGGTCTCAGCCCAAAGAAGCTGCCACACCGTGTCAAAGACACCCACTGTCTTAATCATTGGTTTGTATTGCTCTGGTTATATTTTCCATAAGGTTTTGGTTCTTGTTATTTTGTTCACGTAAAAGATTTCTGTTTACTACCCTAATTTTTTTTTTTTTTTGAGAGGGAGTCTCGCTCTGTCGCCCAGGCAGGAGTGCAGTGGCACAATCTCGGCTCACTGCAAGCTCCGCCTCCCAGGCTCACGCCATTCTTCTGCCTCAGCCTCCAGAGTACCTAATTTTTAAAATTTCATAATTGCCTATTATGACGTAGTGATATTTATGGAATATAGCTCTCAATGTTTTCTTTTAAATTATCTCTTTACTGTCCTGGTTTTACCTTTCTCTTGTTTATCATCGCTATAGATTGAATTGTGCCCTCCCAGCCAAATGTATCTATTAAAGTCCTTATCCTCAATATCTCAGAATGTGGCCTGGTTTGAAAACAGGCTCATTGTCAACACCATTCATCAACATGAAGTCCTCCCAGAGTAGGGTGGGCACCTGATTCAATATGACTGGTGTCCTTGTAAAAGGGAAGATTTTGACACAGAGACACACAGGTAGAATGCCATGTGAACATGAAGGCTGAGGTTGGGGTGATGCTTCTACAAGTCAGAGAACCCCGAACATTGCAGGCAATCCACCAGAAGCTGGGAGGGAGCCCTCAGAACCCTGGGAAGAAACGAGCCCCCTGACACATTGATCTCAGACTTCCAGCTTCCAGAACTGCGAGAGAATAAGTTGCTGTGTTCAAGCCCCCAGCTTGTGGTACTTTATCAAGAGTGCCCCAGAAAACTCACAAAATCACTTAAAAACCATTTATGTTGTTCTTTCACGTTTTACTTTCTTTTGCTCCTTATATTTCAGTCTTGTCATTCCTACTGCATTTCTGTTTTTTAAAGTCTGCTTTTATCTCTGTGAATATTAGAATTTTTTTTTTCATTATTTTCAAACTTTATTTCTCTTGCTCCCTTGATTTTATTTTATTCTTTGTACCATGTAGCATATTGTGCCTCTGGTCCTCTCAATAGTTTACCGGGTTGGTGCTACTAATGTTTGTCAATATCATCGCCTCTCCTCTTGCTGGGGCTTGGATTACAGGGAAGAAGTGGGCCGGGCACAGTGGCTCACGCCTGTAATCCCAGCACTTTGGGAAGCCTAGGGGGGCGGATCATGAGGTCAGGAGTTCAAGACCAGCCTGGCCAACATGGTGAAACCCTGTCTCTACTAAAAATACAAAAATTAGCTGGGCGTGGTGCTGCACTTCTGTAATCCCAGCTACTCAGGAGGCAGAGGCAGGAGAATTGCTTGAACCCGGGAGGCAAAGGTTGCAGTGAGCCGAGATCGTGCCACTGCACTCCAGCCTGGGCGACAAAGCAAGACTCTGCCTCAAAAAATAAAAATAAAAATAAAAAAGAAATGAGGCCCTCACAGTGTGCACCCCACAAGCACCCAGAGTGTTCGGTCTCTTTTTCCTTTCTCTCCACCTCCAATTTCCTCCAGTGAATCTCCTGTCTCCCTCAATGCTGATCTCTAAAAATTCTCCACGTGTTTATCTTGAGACTCCCAAGCCAAACAGTTTCTCCGAAGACCATTATGATTCCTCAGGTATGGGTTAAACGTTTGACTACTGGAACATCTATTTTGTACATCGTACACCATTGGGTCACCGAGCTGCCGCATGAGCATGGGCTCAGACAGCCTGGGTCAGGTTTAATGTTCTGCTGTGACCGTCTCAAACTCCTTAACAGCTTCTGCACTAGGCCCTGCAAATTATGTAACTGGTTCTGTTCAGCATTTTGAAAAATCCCTCCTCTCATGTCTTTAACCACCAGATGCTGAGAAGTCGCACAAACTTTGCGCTCTACATGAGCACACCAAGAAAGGCTCATTGTGCAAGGCTCAGGCAGGATGTCCCTGAACTCCTGTGGGTCTTCATGGACAGAAGCTCAGGAAAGGCTCTGCAGCCAGGCTCTTGAAAGCCTTTCTAGCCAGCCTACCTCAAAAGTAGTATGTTTCCAATAGGGCTGGAACGCATCAATTTGCAAAAATGTACTTTTATAATCTCCAATACCTGAAAGAGAGGGTTGGAAAAAGAAAATAATTCTAGGTTGATGGTTGTTGGATGACATTTCAGCTCTCACTGGGGACTCAGAAAGATCCAACAGGGGCTGGACATAGTGGCTCACACCTGTAATCTCAGCACTTTGGGAGGCTGAGGCAGGAGAATCACTTGAGGTCAGGAGTTCAAGGCCGGCTGGGCAATATAGTGAGACCCCCATCTCTACAAAAAATCAAAAATTAGCCAGGTGTGGCAGAGCATGCCTGTTGTACTAGCTACCAGGGAGGCTGAGGTGGGAGGATCACTTGAGACCAGGAGGTTGAGGCTACAGTGGCTACGATTACACCACCGCACTCCAGCCTGGGTGACAGAGTGAGACCCTCTCAAAAGAAAGAAAAAAAGAAAAAAGAAGGAAGAAAGGAAGGCAGAGGAAGAGAGAGAGAGAAAGGAAGGGGGGAAGGAGGGAGGGAGGGAGGGAGAGAGGGGAGGAAGGAAGGAAGGAAGGAAGGAAGGAAGGAAGGAAGGAAGGAAGGAAAGAAGGAAAAGAGAAAGAAAGAAGAAAGAAAGAAAGAAAGAAAGAAAGAAAGAAAGAAAGAAAGAAGAAAATGAAGGGAGAGAAGGAGGGAGGAGGAAGGAAGGAAGGAAAGAAAAGGGAAAGGGAAAGAAGGAAGGAAGGGAAAGGGAAAAGAGAAAGTAAGAAGGGAGGAATGGAGGGAGGGAGCGAGAGAGAAAGAAAGAAAAAGAAACAAAGGAAGGAAGGGAAAGGAAGAAGAAAGAAAGGTCTACAGGCCTTGGTAAGCCTCGGACTTGGGATCCCAGCACCTGCAGCAGCCCCGAACTCCCTGTGTACCCCAGTTCTGCAGTGTTTTTCCCCCAGCTCCACCCATAGACCCCATCTTGGCCTCAATCACTAGTCTACAGTTCACTCTGGCTTCCTTCCCACCCGATCTCCCTCCCAGGACTGAAGCCCACCTTGACCCTCCGGGTACAAGCCTGCTTCCCTCCCTAGCAGCAGCCATCCTGGGAAACACGGCATCATCACATTCCCATTAGTGGTTTCCTCAAAGAATCTCTCCTTGCTCAGCTGGGCCTGGCACACTTCCCATCAACCTTCTTGCCTGGATTTCTCCCCACTGAACCCCGGGCCTTCGAAGCCCAGCCGTGTTGCTAGGGCCAGCCTCATCGCCTGATTAGAGTCCCTCAGCCTCGTGGGCAGGGCCAGATCCTGGACATGGATTCCCAGCAAGCCTGAGCAGGTTCTCCTTAGAAAGCAAAGCTGAACAAAACTCATGAATATGCAGAAAAAGTATTTTCATAATCTCCAAAGCCCGAAAGAAAACATTTTTTGAAAATAATAGTACACTAGGCAGGTGAGTTGTTGCATGACATTCTCATTTTTCTCCAAAGTTTCATAAATATTTTGTGCTCGTTTAACAAATAAGAAAATTTTATTTACCTTGCCAAACATTCTAAAGTATATCTGGGCAGTATATTCTCAAGAATACCTAATCAGTTTTTTAAAAATAAAGATAATGAGGTGAAACATACCCTAAGTGTTATTATAAAGCAAAACAAAACGACTGAAAAAACAACAGCAATAAAAACAGTACAATTGGCCCTGAAACAAACAAAATTAAAACCACACAGACACACACAATGTGATAAATAAATGTAACATGTTATAAAGGCAAAATTACAAACTAGTTAGAAAATGAGAGATTTTCCAGCAAATCATGTTTGCATAATTGGCTGAGTTTCAGACACAGAGTTAAGTTTGTTTTTTTTTTAATCCTGAATGAAAATGGGTTCCAGATGGATTAATGATTTTGATATATAAAACAAAGTCATAAAAATAATAGGAAAAAAAAAATGGGAAGATTTATATTAAATCAAGGCCAAATAGAGACTTCTAAGTACAACACAAAAGACAGGCATGTCAACAGGATGGTTTTGACCAGGGCAGCCAGACATGGACAAGGCCAGCAACGTAGGGTGGAAACAGTAGCTCATATAACACGTGTATAAGGATCTGAAATTATAAATCAAGTTAACAGATTGTTAAATTAAAGATGTTTTATCCTTCTCTATACTGTCATAAAACAAAACATGAAATTCATAGAAAGCTATGCTTTTTAAGATTGGGAGTTAGCAAAATATCAAAGACTGCATGTCATAATGATTGTGTTGTGTTTGAGTATTCTGTTGCTGAGCCATCAATATGTGGGCAAGTCATAAAACAAGTATAAATAACAAACAAAATGTTATATTTCATTCATAAAAATTACTTTCGGGCTGGGTGTGGTGGCTCATGCCTATAATCCCAGCACTTTGGGAGGCTGAAGTGGACGGATCATGAGGTCAGGAGATGGAGACCATCCTGGCTAACATGGTGAAACCCTGTCTCTACTAAAAATACAAAAAATTAGCTGGGTGTGGTAGCACTTGCCTGTAGTCCCAGCTACTCAGGAGGCTGAGGCAGGAGAATCGCTTGAACCTGGGAGGTAGAGGTTGCAGTGAGCCGAGATGGCACCATTGCACTCCAGCCTGGATGACAGAGCAAGACTCTGTTTCAAAAAAAAAATTATTTTCTTGCCTTCACTTCAGTAAAAATCACTACATTATTTTAAATTTTTTTTACATAATTTATATATTCCATTGACTCTAACAATACAAAAGATTACAAAGCAAAACTTAATTGCACTTTAAGTGTACAAAATTTGAATTTTCTTCTTCAAAAATATACATTGAATGAAGATTAAAATCTAAAATTATTGTAGGAGAATGGCGTGAACCTGGGAGGCAGAGCTTGCAGTGAGCCAAGATTGCGCCACTGCACTCCAGCCTGGGTGACACAGCAAGACTCTGTCAAAAAAAAAAAAAAAATCTAAAATTATTTTAATTGGTTTTTGAAAAACATTTTTCTTCAAAAATATCCGTGATAATTTATTACAATTAAAAGCCGGCTTCAAGCAATTCTTCCACCTTGGCCTGCCCAGTAGCTGGGATTACAAGCATGTGCCATCATGTCCGGCTAATTTTTGTATTTTTAGTAGAGACGGGGTTTCACCATGTTAGGCAGGCTGGTCTCAAATTCCTGACCTCAGGTGATCCACCGGCCTCAGCCTCCCAAAGTTCTGGGATTACAGGCTTGAGCCACCGTACCTGGCCATGGTATTCATCTTATAGAGAGGATAATGTATGTGTGTGTATATATAAAATATTGTTTGTACAGAAATTATTTTAATCCTTATAAATATTCCTGTCTAAAAAGATCTCCGAATTCAAGAATTTGCATCCAGGCAAAGAAGCAAGAAAACAGACATGCAACCCAACCAGGAGATTGTGCTTGAGCATGCAGGAACTGATTGAATGCATACCCACCGTGAGACAGGGTTTGACCAGATAATCAATGTCTTTCTTCTCATGGAAGCACCTCTGTCTCCCGGTTCTCTATCCTGGAGCCACGTACCTCCTTAGCCTCGGCCGCAGCACCGCATACACACTGCCCTAGTGTTGGGATATGATCACCTTTTGTTTTGAGGATGTTGGGCAAGAGGTGAGGATTTTTTTTCCAGGAAGCCAAATAGTTTCAGTCAAAACAGTTGTTGTTTAGGATACAGACCCCACTGTACCAGGGCCAGGCACACCCAATCCTCAAGTGAGCATCGGCTTTGACAACATTCAAAAATCACTTATTTATAAAGCAAACAAAACAAAACAAAAATTCCATGAATAAAATTTAAAAGCAAAAATACATCTGCAACAGGCACAACAAACCAAAGATTCAAATTATAGTGCCATTGCTATGTGAAAAAAAAAAAAAAAACCAAGGTTTTTAGAATTGTCCCTAAAGGAAAATGGAAAGATAATGACACCAAGCAACTGACAAAACAAAAACTATAGATGGCCCCAAAAAAGTCGTTCGAACTTATTAGTGGCACTTGGCTTCCAGGCAAAGGGCCTGGATGGATTTCCTGGCAGGGGGCAAGCCCAGTGTTTGCAGGTTTAGGAGAAACAGGGATGGGAGTCCATGAGGGAGGGGGATTGGGAGGAGAGCCAAGGCCCCGAAGATCCACTTTCAGGAAGCCATGTGGGGTCATCACCGTCACTGTCACAGAGAGATCCAGGAGGTGACGGACTTGCAGATTCACCTTGGGAGTCAGGAGATGCAGGAAAAGAGAGGCTGTGCTTTTCTTTGGATGAGGGCATTTTGTTACGTGAGAGGAGGACAGAGGATAACTATTACCCCTGTTGCTCTGTGGGCCCATTTTGTGCCAACCTCTGCACAGGGCACCTTCAGGGGCACCTGTCTGAAACCCAACAGTCTTTTTTCTCATTTGCCAGTGACCTCTGAAAGAGCTGACTCTGTAAAATGTTGGGTTTGCCAAACGCAGATTCCGTGACCATTCAATAATCGGGGATTTGAAGCTGTTTTAAGTAACCATTTCTTCTACTAGCACAAAAATTAAAATCACCAGCTTTTGCTTAGATGTATTAAACTGGGTGTCTAAAACATCATTTCTTCTTTTATAAAATACAGAGCTAAAAATTTTCTGTTACCATGATTAACAAACTAGCAGTAAGCATTTAACTAGAAGTTCAGGACCAATGGCCAGTGAGGCTAAAATTAACTTGTTTTTATTTGCCATTAACTGTGCTAAACATCCTTCTATTTAACAATAAACTTCATAAGTCATTATTGGGAGTAAATATGACAAGAGCCAAGCCTTGGAAGCCACCCAAGGCTGCTGTAGGCTTGCCACCATATTGTAGGTTTATGTATTAAATGATAGAAGCCCAGATACAAGTTATAACACTTCTCTAATCCATCCTTTCCATAGCCACATTCTCATTGGAATACTATGCTAAAGTAAGTGGCACTAATTTTATCCTAGATCTAACTAAACTGAAATGATTGCAATGCTCCATTTTTTTTTTAATAAAGAGACTATTCTCCATCAATCCAGTGGATTCTTGCACTCTGCTACTCGCCTGGGCCTCCCACCCATGAATAACCATCTACTTCCTAGATGAGCTCACCCAAGGTGTTAACCACCTGCTGCCTTGAAGAGTTTCTCCAAAGCATAATTTCTGCATCTGAAAATGTATCTGATTTTGCTAAATGAGCACTATCTAAAAGCACCAGGAAGAGTGCAAATTTGTACCCTTCTTGAGTCTGGAATAGTAGCCCCTGGAGAGACTTGACTCTAACATCCCTCAGGGGACACCTAACTCCTGCCAAGGTCATTGTCCTCTGCCTCCTGTGAGCTTCACAGATAGAGTGTCAGGGTCCTTTGGCCATTCTAAGACATGCAGACACCAAGGCCTTAGGAAAGCCAACTTTCATCTCTTTCTTGTTCTTCTCTAGTGACCCATCCCAAGGTTTTGTTGCTAATGTCATTGTTGCCATTTTGCACTGTGCTTTCTGCCACTGAACTAGAATGACCAAAGCATTTTCATGAAAAAGTTGACACAGCATGCATAGCCAGACCACTAATACACCTGGATAAATCAATAACTTTAATTTTATACATTTTATTAAAATTGTCTTTGAAAACAACCAGGAGATGCTGCTTCACCTTGGGTCACCCTGCGGGTGCTTCTGCGTGGCTGCACTTAAACAGTTAGTCTAAATTCACACCATACCCAACACTTCCATGTTCTAAGGATTAAAGATAATAAGCCTAAGCATGCTGGGACATAGTCGGCGCTTGCCAAGTGTCTGTTTAGTGTTAATTATTGTGTTCACCTAGACTACTTGGGTTTTTTTCGTTTGTTTGTTTGTTTTTACCAAATCTCACTCTGTCGCCCAGGCTGGAGTGCAGTGGCACGATGTCGGCCTCCCTAGTAGCTGGGATTATAGGCGCGTGCCAACACCCCCAGCTAATTTTTGTATTTTGAGTAGAGATGGGGTTTCATCATATTGGCCAGGCTGGTCTTGAACTCCTGACAAGTGATCCACCTGCCTCAGCCTCCCAAAGAGCTGGGATTACAGGCGTGAGCCACTGCACCCAGCCAACCACTTGGTTTTTATGATGCTGTCTGAAGCACAATACATTTGTGAGCTCTTAAAATGCTAACTGATCTTCCGCATTATCCCATGACTCACTCCCAGCCTCAGGCTTCTGGCAGGAAGGGCCGATTGGGCTGGAGAGAGGACTTGGCTTTGGCACTAGACTCTGCACTGGGGCAAGGCAGATGCTGGGGGAACATACAGAGATGCTGAGTCCAGTGGGAGACACCATGTTCAAGGGATGCACAAAAACACCCAGACACGGCCCAGGAATTCTAAGGCCAGATGGTGCAGGGGGCACTGACGTGGGACGGAAATGGTCAGACATCAGGCAGGAAGTTAACACTGGTCTGGGTTGAGGGAGGACAGCATAGAGATTTGTTAGATTTGGGTCCGTGGGATGGAGACAGCAAGCCCCAGTGAGACAGGGCCACTGGACCCACTGCAGGAATGGAAACAAGGACAAAGGCCAAGGTCTAGGCAGAATCACTTGTACTGCTCAAAGGCTCAGAAACAAGGGATTTATTTCTAATGAACCACCTAGTCAGAGTTGGGCTACTTGCAAAAGGATAACCTTGCCAAGCCTCTCGGGGTTGGGCTGGTTTAAGCATTTGTCCAAGAAGGAAAGGGAGAAATGAATGTCCTTGTGGCCCCACCTAAAGGAAGAAGAGGGCCTCTAAGGCTGGGCTACATTTGAGGTGAGAACTGACATAGAAAATTACGATTAAGGCCAGGTACAGTAGCTTACACCTGTAATCCTAGCACTTTGGGAGGCCGAGGTGGGCAGATCACGAGGTCAGGAGTTCGAGACCAGCCTGACTAACATGGTGAAATCCCGTCTTTACTAAAAGCACAAAAATTAGCCAGACGTGGTGGTGCACACCTGTAATCCCAGCTGCTCAGGAGGCTAAGGCAGGACAATTGCATGAACCCAGGAGACAGAGGTTGCATTGAGCCAAGATCATGTCACTGCACTCCAGCCTGGGTGACAGAGAGAGACTCCATCTCAAAAAAAAAAAAAAAAGAAAAAAAGAAAATTACGATTAATATAAAGGCATTCCACCCAGGCTATAAAATCATTTAATTCGACCCAACGTGATTGTAAAAACCACTATTGTAAAAACTGGGGTAAAGATGTGACATTAAATATTGGATTTCTCTCCAAACTGGATGGATTTTGAAATCAGATTTCTAGCAGACATGTGAATAAGTACATATAGCAAGAGAATATAACCACAAGGAGACCTTTGTTTAAAAAACTCTTACTTCAGTTTCTCACTTCTTAAATCATGGCTAACAGTTCCTACTACTGTTAGAAAAAGCTGTAAGCCTTTGAAATTCGTCAACATAGAAAACAAAGGATTACTGTGTGTTCTTTCTGGGCACGTCCATTAACAATCTCTGAGCTATTTTACAACTCTTTAATTAGAAAACGAATACAAATTAGTTTTGCCCAGGTAGATGCAAATTTGTTGTATCTGGTGGAATGCAATTGATTAGTGACCCATTTTGCATCTACAGTTGACTACTGAACAACCTGGGGTTAGGGATGCCGACCCCCTCCCCAGTTGAAAAATCCATGTATAACTTTTGACTGCCCCAAAGCTTAACTACTAATAGTCTACTGTTGACTGGAAGCCTTACCAAGAGCATAAACAGTTGATTAACACATATTTTGTATTTTACATGTATTATATACTGGATTCTTCCAATAAGGTAAGCTGGAGAAAAGAAAAGTCATTATTAAGAAAACTGTATGGAAGAGAAAACACATTTACAGTGCTGTACTGTGTATATTGATACCATAAGGTTACTTTGTCTGTTTACAAGATAAATCAGCTGTCTGAAATGGCAGGCAGCTGCAGCTGCAGACCTCAGTCTATGGTACATATCGAGCAATTCAACTTCTTCTTGTAAAGTCATGACTTATCTCTGCTTCTTGGGAGCACTTCCAGCATTCCTAGTGGCCCTTCATATGGGTCCCATGGTGTTATTCAAGGTTTATGGTATTGCACTAACAACAGTGTAAACTCCACGAGCACCACGAGAGATCGCTTTTTACTGTGATATGCAATTTACTGCAGAGACGAACTGCTCACAGGGAGATAAGTGTCATATGGCATTTTAAGCAGATACTGGCAACACTTGAGCTTAGCTCAATAGCAACAGGAGGTGGCTACAAACCTATCACAGTGGTTTAACAGCAAGGGTTGCAGTTAATTTCATGCAGTTATGACTTAATGCTGCATCATTGCATTTGTTCACATTTTTCTCAACTGCGAATGGTGCCATATACAATCTGTGTTTGTGTGTGTACATTTTGATAAACTTTAACTTTCTGTAAAGGATTTGTGTATGCTTTATGGTAGTAAATGATATAATAGACTAGTATCTACATATGCTTTATGTATTCATGACATACCTTTTTCTTAATTTTTTCTATATTTCTAGGCTATGCCATTCATCTGCAAGTTTTTCAAATTATCAAAAATCTCCAAAAAATGTTTCTAACATGTTTACCGGAAAAAATTTACGTATAAGTGGATCTGTGCAGTTTAAACCCATGTTGTTCAAGGGTCAACTGTATTTGGAGAATCATCTCTTTTTTTTCTTTTTTTGAGACAGAGTCTCACTCTGTCACCCAGGCTGGAGTGCAGTGGCATGATCTCGGCTCACTGCAACCTTTGACTCTCTAATCAAGCGATTCTCCTGCCTCAGCCTTTCAAGTAGCTGGGACTCCAGGTGTGTGCCACCATGCTTGGCTAATTTTTGTATTTTTAGAAGAGACGGGGTTTCACCGTATTGGCCAGGCTGGTCTCAAACTCCTGGCCTCAAGTGATCCTCCCATCTCAGCCTCCCAAAGTGCTGAGATTACAGGCGTGAGCCACCGCACCCAGCTGGAGAATGATTTCCGCATCTCTTTTCTGCCTTTATGCCTGTGGTACTTTGAATTCTCCTTGGAGCAAGTTGTGACATCTTACTGGTTCCCTTAGTCGTTAATGAGTTAAAGAAAATCCTTGACATGTGTTTATTTTATATCAGCATGAGAATTATGATTAAACTCTCTTTTAAATATTCTCTTTTAACACAACAGAGCATTCAATCCATTGAAAAGATGCAAGGCACTATGTATGTGTCCTAGAACATAAACAAAGTCAAAAGAGGCAGCCTTTGTGACAGAAGAACTGAACTGTTGATTGAAGACTGGGCTCCCGTCCCAGTGCTGGCAGTGGCCGTGCAGGCAGCCGTGGGCAAGTCTGCACCCCTCTCTGACTCTGTTACCCCTCTGGGGGAATGAAGGTGAATTATCGTAGCCCTGATTCCTGTGGTTCTGCACCATCAAATCCAACTAGATTTATCTTTGAATGTGTGGGTTACAATCTAATACAAATGTAACATCCTGTCTTATGCCAAAGGATGAATCCAAAACATCAAAATTGAGTTAAAATATAGTTTCCTAAATAAAGAGCAAAAATGTCTGTTTACCCATGACTAAACATGAGTGCAGGGCACTCCCCAACAGCCAGATTCCAGTCTTGTCCCTCTTTGAGGGACAGCTACTCCAGCAGCTGAGGACTGCCAGGAACTTTAGTGGGACTTTGATCACTTATGAAGGGAATGTAAGGAGGAGAGGCATGGCTGGGGGACTGCACAGGCAGAGCCTGGCTGCGATTGAAGTCAGGTACAATGTAGTCCCCAGAGAGATTTTTACTTTTTTATTTTTATTTTTTTATTTTTGAGATGGAGTCTAGCTCTGTCGCCAGGCAGGAGTGCGATCTTGGCTCACTGCAACCTCTACCTCCCAGGTTTAAGCAACTCTCCTGCCTCAGCTTCCCAAGTAGCTGGGATTACAGGCACGCGGCTCCATAGTAGAGGTGGGGTTTCACCATGCTGGCCAGCATGGTCTTGATCTCCTGACCTTGTGATCCACCCATCTCAGCCTCCCAAGCCCAAAGAGATTTTAATGAAATTATCCTACAGTAGAAAGAACAACCATCTCTACCCCAGAATTATCGTTAGTCAATCAAATAATCAACAAATGTGGCAGTTCTTGCAAATTTTAATTTGAAAAAAAGGAGAGATCACTAAATTGACAAGCTAAAGTCCATCAGTTTTGAATTTATGCATATGTATATATGAGTATATAAACATATATTCAGATATATATATATTTCTGTACTGCAGTGAAATGTTCTAAATGTCTATGAAATTTTAAAAAGTTATTCATTTGCAAATCTTTGTTGAGTATTTATAGGCCTAAATTTAACTGAGCAAGGAGGGGAGTGGATGAAAAAGCAAAGGACATGAACAGACACTTCTCAAAAGAGGACATACCATGTGGCCAACAAACATATGAAAAAAAGCTCAACATCACTGATCTTCAGAGAAATGCAAATGCAAACAAAACCACAGAGATACCACCTCACACCAGTCAGAATGACTATTATTAAAAAGTCAAAAAACAACAGATGCTGGTGAGGTTATATAACGGGGAAAAAATGAACGCTTTTACACTGTTGGTGGGAGAGTAAATTAGTTCAACCATCGTGGAAGACAGTGTGGTGATTCCTCAAGGAATCAGAAATATCACTTGACCCAGCAATGCCATTACTGGGTATATACTCAAAGGAATATAAATCATTCTATTATAAAGATACATGCACACATATGTTCGTTGCAGCACTATTCACAATAGCAAAGACATGGAATCAACCTAAATGCCCATCAATGATAGACTGGATAAAGGAAATGTGGTACATATACACCAGGGAATACTATGCAGCCATAAAAAGGAACAAGATCATGTCCTTTGCAGGAACATGAATGGAGCTAGAAGCTGTTATCCTCAGCAAACTAACGTAGGGACAGAAAACCAAACACCACATGTTCTCACTTATAAGTGGGAGCAGAATGACGAGAACATGGACACATGTGGGGAACAGCACACTCTGGGGCCTGTCAGAGGTGGGGCAGTTTCAGGGAAGGGAGAGCATCAGGAAGATAGCTCATGGATGCTGGCCTTAATACCTGGGTGTTGGGTTGACCTGTGCAGCAAACCCACCATGGTGCACGTTTTCCTATGTAACAAACAAGCACATCTTGTACGTGTACCCTGAACTTAAAATAAAAATTGAAGAAAAAAATAAATAAATAAATATCCTTTAAAAAAAAGTTACTCAAGTGCAAATCTTTATTGAATATTTATAGGCCTAGATTTAACTGGGCAAGGAGGGGAGTGAAAGAGCCATCACCGGCGGCCCACAGCTTCAGAACAAGTTGACTGCTGTCTCTCAGACAGGTTTAGAGAGACTTAAAGAAGTATCTGCAAGTCCAACCGCCCTCCCCGAGAGTGGAATGGAGAAGAACGGATGTTCCAGCTTCCCTCCTCCATTGGTCAAAACTCACTCACCAGAGCCTTGATGCCCCAAAATTTTGGGACTGGGGATGCACGGAACTGGTGCGGTGTCACCACTAGGTGACAACAGGGAGGCCCAGAGGCAAGAGACAAGAAATATGAGGTGTGAGTGTGAGACGGGGAGGGCATGTGAGGCAGGGCACTGCCAGGTCCTGTCCTGGAGCCACACGAAGGACTAAGCAGTCATCACAGTGGGTCCCTGATAGCAAGGGGCACAGCAGCCACCTGGTCCCCTCATTGCCAGGGCCACAGTGCTCAGAAAGCCAGGCAAGCACTCAGCTGTGGGAGGTGCAGTCCTAAACACACAGTAAAGTGCCTGTGACCTTTACATATAATTCTATCTTGGCGTCATCATTTGCTATCTTCCTTTTTTCTCCAGGAGAAAAATGTCCAATCATTTGCATATTTATGGTTCAAATAAGATGATTAGATTTTTTTGTTCCTCTCACTTTGCTTCATGAATCAACATGAAATACATTTTGAAACAGCTCTTTAAGGAAAGTCACACTTGCAGGAGATTAACTAAGTTAGGAAAACTCACTTTATCTTGGAAAGTTCACTGTCATAAGTTTCAATTGCCCCTAAGGCCATTAAAATCTTGGTCCTAGAACCTGTATATTTTATGACCTGCTTCCTGTTAATGGGTGCTAAGACTTTCATAAAGAAGAAGTTTCTAACTAAAGGAATGCTAACCAGCAGATAAGGCTCATTTTAGTGTCTGGGGGAGCACATATTTCCATTTCAATGGCTGTAAGATCCGGAGTTCTCTTTCCAAGTTATTTTTGACATGAATCTACAGCTGTAGCCAGGGGAAGTCTGGCCTTGACTTTGAAGACAGTCCCCCTCAGCAACATTTTCCCACTTCTTTTGATGCCGTTTTGGTCCTTTATTGCAGACGTCATACTTAAAATTCTCTTCGTTGACTCCAAAATATGTTGAAGGGCAAACGTTTGGCTTCTGGCACATGTTCATTATTATTCCCATGACAAACAAAAAGTGCTTTGTACCCAGCAATGCTCTGTTTGATAATTACCCAAAGGAAATGAAATCAGTATGTGTAAAGATGTCTGCACCCCCATGTGCATTGCAGCATTATTCACAATAGCCAAGACGTGGAAACCACATACTTGTCATCAACAGACGAATGGATAAAGAATAAAGAAATTTTTTTTGTTGTTGGGTTTTTTTTTGTTTTTTTTTTTTGAGATGGAGTCTCACTCTGTTGCCCAGGCTGGAGTGTAGTGGCACTATCTCTGCTCACTGCAACCTCCGCCTCTCAGATTCAACTGATTCTTCTGCCTCAGCCTCCAAAGTAGCTGGGATTACAAGCATACGCCACCACACCTGGCTAATTTTTTTTGTATTTTTAATAGAGTCGGGATTTTGCTGGTCTTGAACTCCTGACCTCGTGATCCATCTGCCTCAGCCGCCTAAAGTGCTGGGATTACAGGCGTGAGCCACCATGCCCGGCCATGAAATTGTTATTCAGTGATGCACTGCATAACGATGTTTGGGTCAACAACAAACTACATATCCAACGGAGGTCCCTTAAGATTATAATACGGTATTTTTATTGTGCCTTTTCTATGTTTAGATGCATAAATACATACGATTGTGTCACAATTGCCTACAGTACAGTCACATGCTGCACAGGTGTCTACCAGGTGTATACCAGGCTATACCGTCTAGGTTTGTGTAAGGGCACAACAAAATTGTCTAACGATGCATTTCTCAGAACATATCCCGTTTGTTAAGTGATGGATGAGTGTGCAATAGAATATTACTCAGCCCTTAAAAAGAAGATCCTTCTATTTTTGGCAATATGGATGAACCTGGCAGACATTATGCTAAGTGAAATAAATCAGAGAAAAAAAATACTACATGATCTCACTTACACGTAAACTTTTTTAAAGTAGAATACATAGAGAATAAATTGGGTAGGAGGAAGAGAAAAGGAAATGAGGAGATGCAGGTCAAAGATTTTGAAGGTACAGATAGGTAGAATCAATAAGTCGAGAAAGCTAAGGTATAGCATAGACACTATAGTTACAATATTGTATTGTATACTGGATGTTTACTTTAGGTGCTCTTATCACCCACACACAAAAAAAATGGGTAACTAGGAGGGATAATAGATACATTAATTTGCTTGACTACAGTAATTATTTCACCATGTATATCAAAAATCTTGTTGTACACTCTCCCCTCCAACACACACACATATATATATATATACACACACACATAAGAAAAATGAACATTTTAAAAGTACTTTGTTCATTTTTTTTTTTCCAGACAGCGTCTCTCTCTGTCACCCGGGCTGGAGTGCAGTGGCACCATCATAGCTCACTGCAGCCTCAAACTCCTAAGCTTAAGTGGTCCTCCCACCTCAGCCTCCTGAGTAGCTGGGACTACCAGCACACGCCACAATGCCCTTCTAGTGTTTTTTTTTTTTTTTTTCCAGGGATGTGGTCTTGCTATGCTGCCCAGGTTGATCTTGAACTGTTAAAGAGCTATACAAGGTAAATGGTCTAAGGTAACACCACCCTGGAAGCAAAATTATGAGCACTGTAATGATCTTTTACAGAATTTTTCATTTTGTTTTGACCACCATTTGCTGCATCAGCTGCCAAGGCTTCCTCCCACACACTTCATTCCCAGTCATTGCTGGGGTTCCCAGGGAAGCCTCCTGGAGACCATGCTCAGATTCTAGTTTCCCATGGTGATTTGCAACTAAGTGTCCAGTGGGCAAATGATGCCTAGATTCAAGCTGAAACGCCATGTTTCCATCCCCAAGTAAAACGGCAGTCTTTGCACATTTTTGTTTCCTTGCCCTAAGATCCTTTTTTGCATGAAGGGGTAGGAAATGGACATCTTTACAATGGATTCTCAGCGGCTCTCCCGGCATTGGCTGCCAGGCTTGCTGCCTCTTGACCAAGGTCTGGGTGGGTGGTGATTCCTTTGAGACAAGCCAGCAGCTGGGGAGTCCTCTTGCATAGGCCACAGTCCAAACAGAAAGTAGGCTCCTTGTCACAGAGCTCAGCTCCACCCTATTGGAAAGAGACTCACGCTTGGAGTGACCTGAGTCACACTGTGATGGTCAACAGGTCTGAGGCTCCCTGGGAGAGGACTGAGTCTCAGGAGAACCAGGAGGTTCAGCCCCCAGCCTTTGTCTGCACCTGGAGTGACCAACTCAGATACAGATGGCTTCATTGGAGTATTAGTTCATTTTCATGCTATTGATAAAGACATACCCGAGACTGGGTGATTTATACATTAAAAGAGGTTTAATGAACTCACAGTTCCACGTGGCTGGGAAGGCCTCACAATTATGGTGGAAGGCAAAAGACACGTCTTACATGGCAGCAGACAAGAAAGAATGAGAATCAAGTGAAAGGGGTTTCCCCTCATAAAACCATCAGATCTCGTGAGACTTACTCACTACCACAAGAACAGCATGGAGGAAACTGACCCCGTGATTCAGTTATCTCCCATGAGTCCCTCCCACAACATGTGGGAATTATGAGAGCTACAATTCAAGATGAGATTTGGGTGGGGACACAGACAAACCATATTAATTGGTGACTGCTAGCACAGCTTTAAGAAAGAAATAATATCAATTCTACACTTTTGGAAAATAGAAAAAAAGGAAACTTTCTCCAACTCATTTTATGAGGCCTATATTACCAAAACCAGACAAATATATTACGAGAAATGGAAACTATAGACATATATCCTTCATGAACATAGGCACAACTTTTTTAAGCAAATCATATCAAGGGATAAATAACCAGAAAACTACATAAGAAAACTCAATGGTTGGGCTTATCCCAAAAATACAAGGTTGGGTTAACATTTTAAAATCAATCAATATAATCTACCATTAACAGAATAAAGGAGCACAACCATATGACAATTTGAATAGACGCAAAAAGCATTTAATAAAATTCTTAAGTTTTTAAAACCCTCTCTACAAATGAGGAATAGAAGAGTCCCTCTCCAAGCTGAAAAAGGGCATCTATGAAAAAAATACACCTAGTGTTATAATTACTGTGAAAGATTGGATCTTTTCCCCCTACACAGTGGGATTGAGGCAAGAACTTTCACTTCTGTCACTTCTGTTCAATATGGTACTAGAATTTCTAGCCAATGCAATAATTTAAAAAAGGAAATAAAAGTACATAGCTTGGAAAGGAAGAAGTTAAACTTTTGTTTGCAGATCACGCATGGAGAAATTCCAAAGAATCAAATAACAAAGGTACTAGAATGACTAAGTGAACTTAGCAAGACCATTGGATAAAATACCACTATATGAAAATAAATTACATTTCTATATGCCAGTAAATAACTGGAAAATATATTTAAAAAAATGTTTTTTTCTCTTTTTTTTAAAGACAGGGTCTCACTGTGTCACCCAGCCTGGACTGCAGTGGCTTGATCTTGGCTCACTGCAACCTCCATTTTCCAGGCTCAAGCTATCTCCTACCTCAGCCTTCTGAGTAGCTAGGACTACAGGCATGTATCACCACACCTACCTATGAAAAATAAAGTTTTAAACAAAAGCAACACCATTACAGCATCAAAAAAAACCATGAAATATGTGGGATAAATTTAACAAACTGTAAGATCCCTATGTTGAAAATTACAAAATTTAAAATGTATGAAATGACAAAATGGGAGTAATTAAAGAAGAATTAAATAAATATGTAACGTTAATGGATGAGGTAATTTGATATTGGTAACATATCAATTTTTCCCAAATTAATCTATAGACTCAGTGCAATCCCAATCAAAATTCTAACTGGCATTTCTATAGAAATTTACAAGCTGATTCTACAATTTATTTGAAAATGCAAAGGGCCTAGAATGACACTGAAAAAGAGGAACACAGTGGAGGAAAACACTAACTGATTTCAACAGCTATACTCATCAACAGTGTGGTATTGGCATAAGGTCAGACATATGGATAAATGGAATGGCATAGAGTGACCAGATATGGACCAACACATATATGGTGAATTGGTTTTCTTTTTTTTTTTTCTTCCCCCGAGTTGGAGTTTTGTTCTTGTTGCCCAGACTGGAGTGCAGTGGTGCGATCTCATCTCACTGCAACCTCAGCCTCCCAGGTTCAAGCAATTCTGAGTCAGCTTCCCGAGTAGCTGGGATTGCAGGCTTGCGCCACCACGTCTGGCTGATTTTGTATTTTTAGTAGAGACAAGGTTTCTCCATGTTGGTCAGGCTGGTCTCGAACTCCTGACCTCAGGTGATCTGCCCTCCCTGGCCTCCCAAAGTGCTGGGATGACAGGTGTGAGCCACTGTGCCTGGCTGGTGAATTGGTTTTCAACAAAGGTGCTGGGATAACCCAATGGGGGAAAGATAGTCTTTTCAACAAATGGTACTTGAACAACTGTGTATTGATTTGGCGGGGGTGCAGGAAGTGGACCTCAACTCAGGCCACATGAACCCTGGACCACAAAACATATAAACCATGAAAGAAAATGTTAATAAACTAGCCTCCATCAACATTAAAATTTTCTGCTCTGAGAAAAAGATACTTTTAAGAAAATTAAGAGGGAAACTGCGGAGTAAAAGAAAATAATTACTAAATATTTCTGACTAGAGATTTGTATTGAAAGATAAAGTCTTACAAATCAGTAATAAAATAAGACACCCTATTTTTAATGGGAAAAATATCTGAATAGACTCCTCAAAAAGAAAATATATGAATGGATTCAAAATTTATGAAAAGTTGCATATTATCATTATTCACCAGGAAAATGTGAATTAAAACCACCATAAAATATCACTCCGCATCGGCTGAAATACCTAAAAATTCAAAAGACTGATAATATCAAATCTTGGAGAGGAAGTAGAGCACAGGTAGGGTTGTAAATTGACATAATCTCTTTGGAAAACTGTTCAGCAATTTCTTACAAAGTCAAACATATATCTACCTTATGCCCCCACAATTCTACTCCTAGATATTTAACCAAGATAAATGAAAGCATATATTCCCAAAAAGACATATACAAGACTGTTTAGAGCACTTTTTTTTTTTTTTTTGAGACAGAGTCCAGTTCTGTTGCCCAGGCTGGAGTGCAGTGGTGCAATCTCAGCTCACTGCAACCTCTGCCTCCCAAGTTCAAGCTACTCTCATGCCTTAGCCTCTTGAGTAGCTGGGATAACAGGCACACACCACCATGCCTGGCTAATTTTTTGTAATTTTAATAGAGATGAGGTTTCGCCATGTTGCCCGGGCTGGTCTCGAACTCCTAAGCTCAGGCAATCTGCCCTCCTTGGCCTCCCAAAGTGCTAGGATTAGAGGCGTGAGGCACCCAAACTCAGCCTGTTTATAGTACTTTTATTCATAACAGCCAAAACAGAAAACAACTCAAATATCCATTACCAAAAGAACTGGGGGAAAAAAAGAGCTGTAATGCATTCATATGATGAATGCTACATAGCAATAAAGAAAGACAAACTACCGATTCATACAACAACATGGATAAATCTGAGAAACGTGTAGAACCCAGACACAAAGGGTACATATGGTGTGATTCGTTTACATGCAGTTGGAGAACTGACATCGAATCCAGTTACAGAAATTGGAGCCGTGGTGACCTCAAACTGGTGGAGGACTGACCAGGAGGGAACAGGAGGAGACCTTCTGGGGTGACTAAAATATTTTACATCTTGATTTGGGTATTGGTTTTACATTTGTCCAGACTCATCAAACCGAACACATAGTATCTGAGCATTACGTTACATGTAAATTTTTCCAGAAGATACTAAGCTATATTTTGAAGGATGTAAAAGTCAAAATGAGGAAAAGAATTCATCACAAAATGAGGGCAGTGGGTGTGCTGGAAAGGCGGTTGGAGCTGTGACCCAGAAAGGACACAGCTGGAGTCCGAGACCATTTTCATTCTCCATCTTGGACAGGATTGCTGGTTTCATAATTATTAGTTAAAACATGCATTCATGCTTTATGCTGTTTTCTGTATGTGTGTTATATTTCACAATTTAAAAATAATTTTGAGAATATAACAGCAAGATTCTGGTTCTTAGAAGTTTTCTTTCTATCCCAACAACTCAGACTGTAGCTAGATTGCTCTACATCCTTCATCTTTCCTTATTCCTTTCATCCATTGTCCTATACATTTCTCTTTTTTTATTTTTAACTTTTACTTTAGGTTCAGGTGTACATGTGAGGGTTTGTTACATAGGCAAATAAATGTCACTAGGGTTTGTTGTACAGATTGTTTCATCACCCAGGTATTAACTCCAATACCCAATAGTTACCTTTTTTGCTCCTCACTCTCCTCACACCCTCCACCCTCAAGTAGACCTTGGTGTCTGTTGTTCCCTTCTTTGTGTTCATTAGTTTTCATCATTTAGTTCCCACCTGTAAGTGAGAACATGCAGTATTTGGTTTTCTGTTCCTGCATTAGTTTGCTAAGGATAATGGCCTCCAAGCTCCATCCATGTTCCCACAAAAAGCATAATCTCATTCTTTTTTTATGGTTGCATAGTATTCCATGGTGTATATGTACTACATTTTCTTTATCCAATCTGTCATTGATGGGCATTTAGGTTGATTCTATGTCTTTGCTTTTGTGAATACTGCTGCAACGAACATTCGTGTGCATGTGTCGTAATGGCAGAATGTTTATATTCCTCTGGGTATATACCCAGTAATGGGATCATTGGGTCGAATAGTAGTTTTAGCTCTTTGAGGAATCACCATATTGCTTTCCACAATGGTTGAATTAATTTACACTCCCACCAACAGTGTATAAGTGTTTCCTTTTCTCTGCAACCTCACCAACACCTGGTATTTGACTTTTTAGTACTAGCCATTCTGACTGGTGTGAGATGATATCTCATTGTGGTTTTGATTTGCATTTCTCCAAAGATCAGCGCTATTGAGCTTTTTTTCATATGCTTGTTGGCCGCATGTATGTCTTCTTAGGCAAAGTGTTTGTTCATGTCCTTTGCCCACCTTTTAATGGGGTTGTTTGTTTTTCTCTTGTAAATTTAAGCTCCTTACAGATGCTGGATATTAGACCTTTGTGTCAGATGCAGTTTGCAAATATTCTCTCCTGTTCTGTAGGTTGTCTGTTTACTCTATTGATGGTGTCTTTTGCTGTCTAGAAGCTCTTAATTAGATCCTATTTGTCAGTTTGCTTTTGTAATGATTGCTTTTGGTGTCTTCGTCATAGGATCTTTGCCCATTTCTATGTCTAGGATGGTATTGCCTAGGTTGTCTTCCAGGGTTTTTATAGTTTTAGGGTTTACATTTAAGTCTTTAATCTATCTCGAGTTAATTGTTGTATATAATGTAAGAAAAAGGTCCAGCTTCAATCTTCTGCATATTGCTAGACAGTTATCCCAGCACTATTTATTGAATAGGGAGTCTTTCCCCATTGCTTGTTTTTGTCAGCTTTGCCAAAGATCAGATGGTCGTAGGTGTGCAGCCTTATTTCTGGGCTCTCTATTCTGCTCCATTGGTCTATGCGTTTGCTTTTGTGTCAATACCATGCTGCTTTGGTTACTGTAGCCTTATAGTATACTTTGAAGTCAGGTAATATGATGCCTCTAGCTTTGCTCTTTCTCCTTAGGATTGCCTTGGCTATTCAGGCTCTTTATTTTGGTTCCATGTGAATTTTAAAATAGTTTTTTCTAGTTCTGTGAAGAACGTTAGTTTGATAGGAATAGCACTGAATCTGTAAATTGTTTGGGGCAATATGGCCATTTTAATGATATTGATTCTTTCTATCCATGAGCATGGGATGCTTTTCCATTTGTATCTTCTCTGATTTCTTTGAGCAGTGTTTTGTAATTTTCATTGTAGAGATCCTTCTCCTTCCTGGTTAACTGTATTCCTAGGTATTTTCTTCTTTTTGTGGCAACTGTAAATGGGACTGCCTTCCTGATTTGGGTCTCAGCTTGGCTGTTGTTGATGTATAGAAATGCTAGTGACTTTTGTACATTGATTTTGTATCCTGAAACTGTGCTGAAGTTGTTTAACAGCTGAAGGAGCTTTTGGGCCCATCCTGTAGATTTCTTTACAATAAGGCAGATTAGCTCTTTTTGTGTCTTACTATCCAACACCCTTAGGGTTTTAGATTTTCATCAAAGAGTTTATCACAGTATTTTCTTTTTCTTTTCTTTTTTCCAAGACAGTTTTGCTCTGGTTGCCCAGGCTGGAGTGCAATGGCATCATCTCAGCTCACCGCAACCTCTACCTCCAGGGCTTAAGTGATTCTCCTGCCTCAGGCTCCCGAGTAACTGGGATTACAGGCATGTAGTGGCACCATGCCCGGCTAATTTTGTATTTTTTAGTAGAGACAGGGTTTTTCCATGTTAGTCAGGCTGGTCTTGAACTCCTGACCTCAGGTGATCTGCCCGCCTCTGCCTCCCAAAGTGCTGAGATTACAGGCATGAGCCACTGTGCCTAGCCACAGTATTTTCTTAAACAAAGACAGATCCCTTCCTGAGAATAATTTTGGTACTAGTCATAAGCTAATAAAATTTACACCTCCTTACATACATACAGGACGATAGATAGATAGATGATGATAGATAGATAGATGATAGATAGATAGATAGATAGATAGATGATAGATAGATAGATAGATAGATGATAGATAGATACATTCCTGAAGCACATTGCATGTTCAGGATTCCAAAATAATAGGATCCTAATCATTTTACTTTCTGTGAGCCAGAGGCTTCCAGTTTCTATGGTGATGTACAACCTCCAGCCATACCTGACTTGTTCTGAGATCCCTTATAATTGGACTATGACATTTGATTTCAAATCCCCCATATGCAGCCAAGTGAATAGCCCATCATTTTGACAATGCATTTTATAAGGAAACTCAAAGGGCTATGCATTTGAATTGCATCTCAAACACATTCAAGGGATGTTAAATATTTAGAAAATGGGAGTGCAACTTAGCCTGCTTCAGAGCTCACTCAGGGTGGGTGCAGGCATCAGCAGCATTCATCTGAGTCCATTTAGAAGGCAGATGCCTGGAAATCCCAGAAGGACCCAGATTTAAAACTTGCTTCTGAACATAATCCCACATCATAAAGCCAGTTACTGGAACAGCGAGACTCCAATATACTTAGTTTTATATTTAGCCTATATTAGGAAGCAAAGTACGAGGAATTGTGAGCGCTGGGTCTACTGATGTGCCTTCCATTTCTGTAGCAAATGTGTTCATCTGTATGACTTTGTCATTGGGGGATTAAAACAAAGATAAGAGAAAGCACACAGCTCAGGTCTGAGGCATCTGCAGTAGGCATCTGCAAGGCCTCCCAAGACTGTGCTGGACCTGCTGAGGAATGTTCTCAGGAGCTCCATGCCCGATTTCAGGAGTCATTCTGGCACAAAAGACCTTCCTGGTGTTCATCTGCCATTCCGTATAGACCTTTCTCTAAAGCTCAGGGAAGGATGAAACCCCATAAGGACCAACTCAGGAGAAGTCAGTTTTGCCATCAGCGCACACAGCTGAAAGCTGTTGCAGTGGTTTGTCCTGTCCACGTGGGAACCCAGCTGGATACACAGCAGAGTGAATGCCCGTCGTTTCAACAACGCATTTTACAATGGACTTCCGGGGCTTCCAGTTGTTCAGAGACACCAACAAAGAGAATGAACGGAGCTGCTCTGTCTCATCCTTAAGGCTGGAGCCAACAAGGAACCAAGCTCTAGAACCACGTGAAGGAGGGCATCGTGATGGTGTTCAATCTCTCATTTATTTGTGAGACTCGAACCATCACTGCACCTGGTTCTTTTGCAACGTCCTCAACGTGGCCAAAGCTAAAAACAGTAATAATAACAGCAGCAACAACATACTTCCTTCAACCAGGCACAGTCCTGCATGACTGTTGCATCCCACAGGTGAGAGGCGGCTTTCAAAAACCTAGTTCTGAGGGGTGAGTCCTGCCTATATAAAGGGCAATGCTGCTTCTGGCATGTCAGGCTCCATGCCATGCTTCTCACATGTATTATGATCTTTGCCATGGGCAGAATGGTGTCCCCTCAAAATTCCTAATCCCCAGGACCTCAGAATGCAGCTGTATTTGGAGACAGGGCCTTTAAAGAGGTAACTAAGTTAAAATGAGGTCATAGGGGTGGGCCCTAGTCCAATATGACTGGCATACTTATAAAAAGAGGAGCTTAGGATGAAGACACAGAGGGTGTTGTGTGAAGACATTGGAATAAGATGGCTACCTGGTGGGGGGGGGCAGTGGCTCATTCCTGTAATTCCAGCACTTTTGGAGGCCGAAGCAGGTGGATCACTTGCGCCCAGGAGTTCGAGACGAGCCTGGGCAACATAGTAAAATGCTATCTCTTTCAAAAGTTAGTTGGGCATGATGGCACCTCTGTAGTCCCAGCTACTTGGGAGGGTGAGGCAGGAGGATCAATTGAGGCTGCAAGGTGGAGGCTGCCATGAGCCAAGATCACATCACTGCACTCCAGCTTGGGGTGACAGAGTGAGATCCTGTCCCCACCCAACCCCCCGCTAAAAAAAAGAAGGCCATCTACAGTATAAGTCAAGGAGTGAAGCCTCAGAAGAAAGCAGCCTGCCAACACCTTGATCTCAGACTCCTAGTTATAAACTAGATTTTGTTATAAAATAAATTTCTGTTGTTTAGGCCACCTAGTCTGTAGTACTTTGTTACGGCAGCCCTAACAAACTAATACAATGTTTAATTATTTAATGAATGTATTTAATTATTTGATGGGAAATCCTATGAAGGTAGGATTATTATTATTATCCCATTTTCCCAAAGAGGATGTTAATACCCGTGGCCACAGAGGTGGGGAATCAGGTGATGGGGAACCCCAAAATCAGGCTCCACACCAGAACTCTTAACCACCACACCATACTGTGTACAATCAGACAAAGTTTTTGGCTGCCCAAAACAGACATGGACACTGGCTGATTTAAGCAGAAAAGCCATTTACAGAAGAGCACTGGGAAGCGCTAGGAGAGGTGGAGAGGAGCAGCTGGTGGGCAGACCTGCAACCGACAGCCAGAATCTTCCTGATGGGATGGGCCTGCCACCACCACGGAGCCTAGGACCCTGAACATCCTCAAAAGCGCCACCCTCACTGCCTGGGAAGAGCATCCAGATGGTCCTTCTGCATCTCAACTCAAAGCCCAGCCTGGTCCATCTGGTTGGAGGAGCCTTCATCACAACCCCAAGTACTGGCTCCAAGGGGAAGAGAAAGCAGGAGGGGTTCGGGTGGTTGAAAGCCACCCCATTTGCCGAGGTTCAGCTTCTCTAGTGGGAGGTGGGTTTGTTCTCCCAAAAATACTCATAAGATGGGATATTCTGCAAATACAGAGTGGAGATTCCAATGCTGGATAGTCAAAGGAAACCAGCCTTGGATACCTTCTGCATGCTGCAGCCATAGAGCAAGCTGATTTGGAGCGACTTCAATCAGGACGGGCAAGGACACTTAGTCTTTGGTGAGCCCAGGACAGACAGGAAATGGGGGAGCTATGAGGGCTCCCTTCCATCCTGAAATGGGCTCTCAGAAGAAGAAGGTCATGGTCGTGGATTCCCAGGAGCTGGACAGCCCTGATGCCGGAAGTCTCAGGAAGGCAGATTCCAGTCACACATGGCGACCGCTGCCTCTTACGTGCCCAGGCCCACAGCGATCGCGAGACCTCTTGCTTCCGCAGGGCTGAAAGCAGAGGCTGGTCAGGAAGGTGGGAAAAGGGAATCAACATCAGATGGCATTGGCCACAGGGGACCTCCAAGAATTCTACGAACACGTGATCTTAAAAGCTATCCTTTCTTTCCCAGAGACGAGCAGGAAACTGAATTACAATGCGCTGGAATCCTACTCTGTGTAGACACCGTTTAGGGCACAGCAGAGGGTTCCAAATAGTAAACGGCATAGTCCCTATAATTGAAAAGATGACAAACACACATACCAAAAGTTGAATAATTAAAATTCTCAGGAACAGTTACAGGTAATAACTGGGTGCATACCGCAGAGCAGCTCAGGAATAGTTGCTAGGTAAGTGTTAAAGACAAAATTGCTATTTGAAGGATACTAAATTGTAGACAAACTCCCACAGACATCTTGAAAACATATTTTCCAGCATATGAGTAATTAGGACCAATTTGTAAGGTGGTGAGTTTTGCTAAATCTTGGTGACATCACTTGTTATTAATACCTTAATAAATTATTACACTTATGTTTACTTGGATCCAGTGTTGGGTTTGCTTGTTTATTTATTTTATTTTTTTAAGACAGAGGCTCGCTCGGTCCCCAGGCTGGAGTGCGGTGGCACCATCTCGGTTCACTGCAACCTCTGCCTCCCGGCCTTAAGCAATTCTCCTGCCTCAGCCTCCCAAGTAGCTAGGACTACAGGTGTGCACCACCGTGCCCAGCTAATTTTTTTGTATTTTTGGTAGAGATGGGGTTTCACCATGTTGGCCAGGATGGTCTTGATCTCTTGACCTCGTGATCCGCCCTCCTCGGCCTATCAAAGTGCTGTGATTACAGGCGTGATTCACTGCACCTGCCCTTTTTGTTTATTTTTAACCAACACTGCACAAAGGGCATATAGATTATCCAATTTGTGTATTGCAACAATAAAAACTAAGTTCTAGGTTTTCTTTTTAGCTTTTTAGGAGACATTTCCTGTGCTTAGCTGGGACTACTCACCACAGATGAGCATGCATGCACAGGGTAATATTGACCTAAGAAAATAGAATTGGGCAGCACGATTTGTTGGGAACACACAGAGACACAAGTCTAAAAATAAAGACCATTAGGTTGTGAGCTCAATTCGCATTATCTTCTCATTACTTTCTCTATCAGCACTAAATAATTTAGTTTTATAAAATACATTGAAACTATTATACAAACATAAATCTTGTAATAAGCTACTTCCTTTATCTCTGCTTAAAGGTTTCCATTTCCAATCAGACCTCAAGTGCCTTTCCCAGAACTGCCTCTTTCACTTTATAGAGAAAGGAAAGAGCTAGAAGTGTTTTTAGAAAACAAGTGACATCATGCAGGAGCGCCCCTGAGTCACACGTGACCAGATGATGCACACAGGTGTGACACAGGCCCAAGGGGGTTGACTGGGCACAGGAGAAAAAAGCCCCTGGCTGCTGGCTGTTGCTCTAACCCTTCTCCCCCATCCAATAAAGCTGAACAAATGCAAGTGAGCAAGGATTCCATTGAGGACGTAACAGCTCCAATTGTTTTAAGGTAAATTATTCACCAACTTTGGTGCTTCACGTTTTGCCAATAACAAATTACTTGGAGTACTACACCAAGCATGTAGAAAACACCGTGCATTGCAACACTCAACTGAGCAGAGCTGGCACAAACTGTACAATAAAATAACCCCATCGTTTTAAGTAACACAACTCCACCCACCCCAAAAAAAGATATTGGCATTTATTTTGCACTCCAACGACATACCCAAAACTTAAGTCCCCCTCTCCTAGGAGATTTGTTGAGAAAACTCATTCTTTCTTACCAAGTAAAGTGCTGAAAAGCACTCAGTTGTGTTGGATCACGTTTTCCTAGCCAAAAACTGGGATTAATTTGCTACATGCAGTCAAAAACTGACTAAATATTTAAATTCGAGATGGTCCTGTAAATTTCGGGAGCTTTGTGGCTGTACCATAGCACAGGGGCCGGGCTGCGCAGCCGAAGGCGGGGCCAAAGTGGACAATTAGGAAAGGGAAATTTCTGGAAAAGGGAAGAGGAACTCAAGGGGTCATCCTATACGTGTGTTTGTATGCATCTTGGTGCCTTGTGAGTAAGCCATTGGATGCGTCCATCAGCCTTCACTTGCTGTGAACTAACAATAGGCATCCCACCCCTCATTCTCAGGTTTCACTCATCTATTTGGGTCTATTATAGCTAGATCCTCTCTTGCAGAAAATTCATATGCATCTATTCTTGGATACGTGTTTTAAACATTGGAACCACACAAAACACAACAGAACCGAATCTATTATTCTGTAGCAAAGCCAACAACCAAACAACCTTTCACCCAAGTTATCCTAGTCCTGCGAAGTAAGAGGGGCTCTCACCACTTTCTCCTAGCAATTTATAAACAGAACTTTGCAAAAGCATTGCTAAGAAGTAAATATTTAGAAGGCACGTTTGGAGATAAAAATATTTCATTAATAAATATTTGGGGAATAGAAAGTGTTTCTGTAAATGATACCAAGATGAGCAATTTCTACATCAAGGGGAAAAACATTTTTAGTTAGTAATAAATGGCCACTCTATTTTAATTCTGTTTTTTTTTTGTTTTGCTTTGTTTTTTTTTTTTTTTGAAGTCTAAACTTACTCAGCAAAGTTGAAGAAATTCCAAAATCTTAGGAAACTAAAATATCTTGCAAAAGTTAAACTTTTGTGAAGCAAAACAAATGGATGCGGACAACTGAAAGACCGAGGAGAGTTCAAGAAGGTGGAGGTATTTCTGAATGATCTCTGTAGAGAAGGTGGTTAAAGGAAACATCACACACGTGCGCACACACACACACACACACACGTGGTTATGTTTGTTTGTTTGTTCGTTTGTTAAGATGGAGTCTTGCTCTGTCACCCAGGCTGGAGTGCAGTGGCTCAATCTCAGCTCACCACAACCTCCGCCTCCCAGATTCAAGGGATTCTGCTGCCTCAGCCTCCTGACTAGCTGGGATTATAGGCATGCGCCACCACACCTGGCTACACACCTGGCTACTAATTGTTGCCTTTTTTTTTTTTTTTTTTGGAGAGACGGGGTTTTGCCATGTTGGCCAGGGTGGTCTTGAGCTCCTGACCTCAAGTGATCCACCTGCCTCGGCCTCCCAAAGTGCTGGGATTACAGGCATGAGCCACCGTGCCTGATGCCCATGTTTTGTTTTATACTTTTAAAAAATGTGTTTAAATGTGTAAATGAGCAAATTATTCGGAAGTCGCCTTGTGCATTCTGATGCGGCTTTGTAGCACATTAAGGGTCTTGACATTGGGCCATCATTCATTTCCTCTTTCATTCCGCCAACATTGATTCCGTGGCGGGAATGTGGGAGACGGCGCAGACACAAAGGCAAACAATCCCAAACATAGGCTTTGCCCTCCTTGTATGTTGAGACAAAGGAAACAGAAATGAGCCTGGGATCACAGTCTGCGCTGAGCAGCATGGAGCAAACAGGGCGTCCCCTTCTCAGTGACAGGGGGACTCGGGTTGACCAACCGTCTTGGTTTCCCTGGGACTGTCCCAGATCAGCACTGAAAATCTCATGCCCATGAAAACCCCGCAGGCCTGGGCGGATGGGAACCTTGGTCACTCTTGCAGAAACTTGAGTCAGGTAAGGGTGGTAAACAGACAAATGGAATTGGGGTATGGAGGTGGGTGACAGATTGGATCTGGGCCTGAGATGTGAATCAAGGATCATTAGCATATAGATGATCATTAACTGTGGGCATGTGGACGAGGTCCCCTAGGGAGGCAGTGTTGATTTCCTCCCTTATCATGCAGAGCAAGCAGACCTCCCCTTTCCCAGGCAGGCTTTTCACTTTGAACCCCGCTGATGCTAACATATCCCCCCTCACTTCCTTTCTGGTTTTCATGTACCTGGTACTATATGTTTGCCTTTAATTATCTTTCCCTCTGTCATCATGATATGGGTCTGACTTGTAAGCAGCCTATTATTGGATTTTTGTTTTTTAATTCAATTTGCTTCCTTTTACTTATTGAATTAACCCATTTATACCCATCAACATTGTTTCTCTTCAGTTTTGCTTCTGTAATTGTTTCCTCTCTATTGTGGTTGGTTTCGTTTGAGTGAGGTCTTTCTTTTCCCCCCTCTTTTATTTTCCTGTATAGACTTTAGTACTAATTTGTAAGGTAAATATTCTTTTAATCTAACAATTACTACACACAAAAAAAATTGTTTTGAAACAGGGTCTCATTCTATTGCCCAGGCTGGAGTGCGGTGGCGTGATCTCAGCTCACTGCAGCCTTGCCTCCCAGGCTCAGGCAATCCTTCCACCTCAGCCTCCTGAGTAGCTGGGACTGCAGGCACACATCGCCATGCCCACCTAATTTTTGTATTTTTTAGAGAGACAGTGTTTTGCTATGTTGCCCAAACTGGTCTCAAACTCCTGAGCTCAAGTGATCCTCTTGCCACGGCCGCCCAAAGTGTGCTGGGATTACAGGCATGAGCCACTGTGCTTGGCCTACATGAAAATATTTTAAAATGTACTTTTTTTTTTTTTTTTTGAGAGAGAGTCTGGCTCTGTCACCCAGGCTGGAGTGCAGTGGCGTGATCTCGGCTCACTGCAGCCTCTGCCTCCCAGGTTCAAGCAATTCTCCTGCCTCAGCCTCCCGAGTAGCTGGGACTACAGGCACGTGCCACCACGCCTGGCTAATTTTTTGTATTTTTAGTAGAGACGGGGTTTCACCGTGTTAGCCAGGATGGTCTCGATCTCCTGATCTCGTGATCCACCCGTCTCGGCCTCCCTGTGTTGAGATTACAGGTGTGAGCCACTGAGCCTGGCCTAAAAATGTATTCTTAAACTTAATGGAAACTAACTGTCAAAGTCAACAAGAAAAGGAGCCTTGTAATAACCTTATAAGGAAAACAGTAGATTTTGAAGTTTTCTTCCTTACCTCCCCACCCCTACCCAAATTAATCTGGACCTGTAAACATCATCATTTTAATATTTCCCTGCAAATCATTTCTTTCAACAACGACAACAAAGCACTTTTAAAAATTGTGTCTTAAAAGTTGCATGGCTTTATCTCCATATGTTCAACTCGGGTCACTGCCTGCCCTCTCCAACCATGATTTCCTCATTTTGGAATTCTATTTTTGGGCTGATTTGTATTTCATTCTACAAATCTTTTTTTTTTTTTTTTTTTTTTTTTTTTTTGAGATGGACTGTTGCTCTGTCATGCAGGCTGGAGTGCAATGGCATGACCTGGGCTCACTGCAGCCTCTGCCTCCCAGGTTCAACCAGTTCTCCTGCCTCAGCCTTCCAAGGAGCTGGGATTACAGGCACCCGCCACCACGCCTGGCTAATTTTTGTATTTTTAGTAGAGGTGGGGTTTCGTGATGTTGACCAGGCTGGTCTCGAACTCCTGACCTGAAGTGATCTGCCCACCTCAGCCTCCCAAAGTGCTGGGATTACAGGTGTGAGCCACCATGCCTGTCTCATTCTACAAATCTTTTGATTATTGTTTTTGCCCCATCTCCATTCTGGACTCTGAAATGTTATGATCATATTTTTCAGAGCTGTCCTGGCGATAGTGTTGTCTCTCTGACCATCTACGTCTGCTTGTCCCTTTATAACACAACCATCTGTGGCCCTTCCATCCGCTCCCAAACCTCAGTTTTCCAGCCTGAGGACTGCATTCCCACTTCACTTCCTGGGCACACATAAACTTCCCATTTCTGTGTTCTGCAGAGATTCTGAGAAAACTCGGCAGCATGGGAACCTCCTCCAAGGCTCCACCACTGCCTTGTCTGGAAGTCTCCTTCACAAATGGGAAGGGGTTGGATATCCTGGTCTTCTTCCTTCCAAACTGATTCTTTTTTTTTTTTTTTTGACATGGAATCTCACTCTGTCGCCAGGCTGGAGTGCAGTGGCCCGATCTCGGCTCACTGCAACCTCCGCCTCTTGAGTTCAAGCGATTCTCCTGCCTCAGCCTCCCAAGGAGCTGGGACTACAGGCATGCACCACCACACCCGGCTAATTTTTTTGTATTTTTAGTAGAGATGAAGTTTCACCATGTTGGCCAGGATGGTCTCAATCTCTTGACCTTGTGATCCGCCCACCTCAGCCTCCCAGCGTGCTGGGATTACAGGCGTGAGCCACTGTGCCTGGCCCCAGACTGACTCTTTACCTCTAGTGGCCGGGTTTGCCTGGAGAGCAGGTTTCCTGGTGGGGAACAGGAAGGGGCACCTCTGTGCTGACAGCCTGACAAGTGGAGAGCAGAGGCAGCCGAGGGAAAGGCGAAGCCCAGGTCCACGGGCCAAGGTAGGGACTTCAGACAGCACGACACTGTGATAAGAGGCACCCCTCACTCTCACCAGACTCAGTCACATTAGCAAGTGCAACATACAATGTGTGAAAATCCATACTTCTGGAGGCCAGCTGTATCAGAGCCTACTTATGGGGAGAGGGGAGCAACAGAGGGGCTGAGGCAGAGAGAGACTAACCCGGCAGTGCACCACTGCCTCCACAGAGAGGGCACGGGCCCTGCCTGCTACCTGCCCCCACTGCCACCTCTAGACTGGCAACCATCTCAGATGCTTCTGCCTCTGAAAACGCACCTCCAGGTTCCCATTCAGAGTGCGTCCTCTCATTTATCTGGCTGTTGCACCCCAAAACCAATAAACAATGATTTGGAGGGGAAAAAAAAAGAAAATATCTTGGTCTCCTTCTAGTTCCTCCCTTATCTTGATCCCCTCATAGCCAATTTCTTCTCTTTTTTAAAAATCTTAATAGCTTCGAGGGTACAAGTTGTTTCTGGTTACATGGATGAATTCTGTAGGGGTGAAGTCTGGGATTTAGCACACCCATCACTTGAGCGGTGTACACTGTACCCAATGTGTACTCTTTTATCCCTCACCTGCCTCCCACCTGCCCCGGAGTCCGCAAAGTCCATTAAATCACTCTGTATGTCTTTATGCATAACCAATTTCTTAAAAACATCCTGATCCCTAGTCACCCACTCTCACCTCCCAGTCTGCCCTCCGCCCTTTGCCCCTCTGTCATGGCTAAAGCAGCCCCTGCTCTTCCTGTTGCCAAACCAACAGGAGTCCTCTGCTTTTCTCTTTTTTGCCATCCCACTCACATCTGACACGGCTGACCCTTCTCTCCTACTTGAAATCGTTCTCTCCTGGCCTTTGGAGGCTGGGCTACCTTGACTTCCCTTCTGTTTCCCCAATTGTACCTTCTGAGTCTTCTCTTGACTCCCTCTGGACACTCACTCATTCCCTCCACAAACATTCCTGGGGCACCAACTTGTTCCCAGGAAGTGTTTAGGCCCAGTGGATATAGCAATCGCCTCTCCTCTAGAAGAACTTACATTTCAATGCAGAGCGAGGGTGGAGAGCAAGGAACGAGTGACAAATAAATGAATGCTTAAGTATGTACCATGAGGACAGGTGATGATAAACACTGGGCAGCAAAAGAAAAGGAGGCAAAGCTGATGGAGAGTAACAGGAGAGGGCTCTACCTGGATTAGGGTGATCAGAGAGGGAGGCTGCTGATCAGAGATGGAATGACACAGGAAGGTGGCCAGCGTGAAGTCCTGGGGACCGTGCACTTGGCAAACAGAACAGCAAGTCCAGAGACCCTCAGGCAGGTCCCCGCTGCATGTGCTCGAGGAGCATCAGGGGAGATATGGCCAGAGAGGAAGGAGTGGAGGGACAGCATGCGCCAAGGTGTCCAGGAGGGAATGACAGTTTCCATCATTGCCCTGATGAATCTACAACGTCAGCCCGCACCTCTTGGTTAAGAGTCAGACCCCCATCGTTAGGACATCTCTATTTGGATGTCCCAGAAATATCTCAGACTCAACATGTCCAAACCTAACTTCCTCATTCCCCTCAGAACTGCTTCCTATCTGGGATTCCCCATCCTGTGAAAGGAGACATTGTCTGCTAAGTCAACTGGCCGAATGGAGGCATCGCGCTAGGCTTCTCTTTCGTTCCCTCCACACAGCCACAAACCAGACAGTGCCTACCGTCCTCACATCGAGCATCTCTGCTTACCACACTGCCACTGCCCCAGTTCCATCCCTCATCACTTCTTGCTCGTTTCTGCAACAACCATTTAACTGTCCTTCATGACCCAAGTCTCATCCCCTTCCGGTCCACCTTCCACACTACAGATAGGAGGAACTTCTGAGGAACAGATGTCCTCATGGCCCTCCTCTGCTTTCAGTCTAGAGTATTCTGTTAACATCACTTGGAAAAGCGACCTGTGCTTCATCTGTTCTCAAGTCGCATTCTCTCCAACACACACGCACAGACACATGTGCTACAATCTCATCCAGGCCACCCATGCCCAGCTCTTGCAATGTCCTAGGCTGTCCCACATCCCACATCTTCCCACCGACTTGCTCCTCTACCTGTGATGCCCAGAGCCCCCTCTCAGTTAGTGGATGCCTGTCATCCTTCAGAACCACCCCGACATGGTGAATAAAGTCTGGCACAGCCGTGCAATGAAACACTCTATGTCCATTAAAGAGAAGGAGGCAACACCCTGTCCTCTGCTTTGACACCATTTCCAGGATATTCTGTTTAGGCAGAAGGTAAAGTGCAGAATAGTGTTGGGGGGAGGCTAGTATTTGTGTTTTGTTTTTTTTTAAAAATAGACTATTAGAAGTATAATGGCAAAGATTTTAGAATTCAGTAGAAATTTTGGAAAATAAAATGAAGGCAGTATCTAAAAAGAGCTGAGCAAATAGACACAGAGATAGGGAATACATGAGGAAAAAAATAAAGAAAACAGGATCAAACATCCAAAAAAAATCAGAGTCCCAGAGAGAGAAAAAATCAGAGTTCAGAGAGAGAAAATGGAGGGGCTCATTTTTTTTTTTTTTTCTTTTGAGACAGAGTCTCACTGTGTTACCCAGGCTGGAGTGCAATGGTGCAATCTCAGCTCACTGCAACCTCCGCCTCCCGGGTTCCAGCAATTCTTCAGCCTTAGCCTCCCAAGTAGCTGAGATTACAGGGTTGCGCCACCATGCCTGGCTGATTTTTGTATTTTTAGTAGGGACAGGGTTTCACCATGTTGGCCAAGCTGGTCTCGAACTCCTGACCTCAAGTGATCCACCACCCCCCTCAGCCTCCCAAAGTGCTGGGATTATAGGCATGAGCTACCACGCCAGGCCGGGTTCAAATTATTAAAGAAAAAAGATTCAGGAAAATCTCCCACAATTTAAACACAAGAAGCACATGTGTTTCCAGATTGAAAGGCTGTTAAATTGTTCATCACAAATCACAATAGATGAAAATAGAACACAAAGTGACATCTCAAGAAATTTCACAACCCTGGGAACAGAGAGAAATTTCTAAGAACACTGAGGGAAGAAATGTATATCCATCAGGTGCGCTGTGCACGTTAGAGGTGAAAAACACTGGTCTCTGGATAAGTGATAAAATTATTGTTAGTGGATAATAAGTGTATTCATAACTTCCTGTGTGTTCCCTTTTCTTTGGTTACCTGGGAGCTCGGTGTTAAATCTTATGCTCCGTTGCAGGCATACACCTCAGCCAAGTTTTGCTGGGATAAAAAAAAAAAAAAAAAACAACTCCTTCCATCTTTAGTCCATATTACAAGGCTCCTAAACATTTACTTTCTTTTTAATGGCTTTATGGACTTTGTATTATTCATCATGAACTGTCTAAATCCCCTTGGAGTACACAGGGGCATGAAAAATAAGCATGAAGAAACAGTCTGCCTTTATCCTACCCCACCCCAGAGATGTCAGACTCTAGCCTGTGCTCGGTGCATACTGCAACCCTGGGAGCCTCTGTGTGTGGGAATAGCCCCCTCTCCTTCTGAACGGCCCTTTTTTCCCTTGGAGTTCTTGATGATCTTCCTTGGCAGTGATTCTCATGTCTAGAGAAAGGAGAAAGGAAAACGCATCCCCTGGACTTTTTTATGCTGTCATTTATTGCCTGTTACCCCTACCTGATTTTAATTCTGTGACAGCATGTATGTTGCAATATTCCCTGTGGCCCCAACAATGCCTGGCCCACTGTAGGCTCTTACATGTTTATTAAATGAACACATGAAACTGGGCTGTCAAGGCTTGAGGGGACTTCAGAGATGATCTAGTTCATCTGCTTATTTGACCCAAATGTAGAGAAGAAAAGTGACCTATTCAAGGTCACACAGGCAGCAGTGGGCACACCTAGGACTATACGGCCCTCACCTGTGGGGAAGCATCAGTAGGCGCAAGCGTTGCAGGTGAAGAACATATGCTGTTAGGGAGACCTGAGTTCGAGCCTGTCATGTGCCACTCTCCAGCTATCTATCTGTGATCTTGGGCAAAGTATTTAATCACTGAGAATGATTTTGTAAAAATGAAAATAATAGGAGGCAATGTGTGCAGTAGCATCTGGCTCAGAAGAAGCACTCAAGAGCTATTAGTTCAATTTGACTCGGTGCTTACTGGGGAACGTGCTGCCCTGGAAAGTATGCAGAGAGATCTGAAGATGACAATCTATGCCTTTGCCTGACTCTTTCCACAGCTGCCTGAGATGCTAGACCCGAAGGCTAGGGCATCAGAGAGTGCCCCAGCCCAGGCAGGGTGCCCACCTGCAAGGTGCAGAGCAGAATAAATGTCAGGAAGAGCTTCCCATGTAAACAACTGATAAAGAATCGGAATCCAAAGGTGGCATTTGGAACAAGTGCACAAACAGAGACAATTGCCAGGCCTGGGAGTCCTCCCCTGAGAGATACGGGTGGCCAGTTCTTGTGAAGATGAAATAGATCAGGTTTATACAGGACTAAGAAGCAGCCCAGAAACCAGTGTCCCATTGCCTAGATTCCATACCCTGCCTCTATGAGGAGAAGGAGCTAGAAATTGACATCAGAAACAGAGGTAGGAGGGCTGGTGGGAGGGCAGTGGTGCTTTTAGCCTGCAGCATATAATTATACATTTTTAATATGTGACAGTTTTTGAGACCCAGTCCTTTAGTTGCTGTCTAAAAGGACTTCTCACATATTAGACTCCAGAAATAGACGACCTCCTTCCTGCCCTCATCTATGAAAATTTAGATTCCGATGCTCAGAGGAGAAAATCAGGAAGCCCCTTCCCTGTTCTTTCCAAGTGTGTGTAGACAGTGAGCCTGTGAGATTACTGCCCCCATAGTGGCCCTCCCTGACCATGCCCGTTACCTGGGGAGGGAGCAGGGCCGCCTGCCCTCCACTCTCTGCCCTCCCAGAACCCCTAGGAGAGAGGCTGATACACAAAACTACCAGCTCAAGGGGGAGGTCCTTAGGGAGAGATCACCCCAAAGCTGAGCCCGCAGTGGGCCTTCTCCCTGCACAGCCTCTCTTCAGTGACAGCTCCAACTGCTGCCCTGCTCTGCACTGACCAGAGGCGCAGGGCACCTGGCAGCCTCCGAATTCTTCTCCAGGGCCAGTACCTGCTTTCAGGCCAGCATGCCACTGGGGAAGAATGAACTGTGAGGTCCAGGCTCAGACTGTCTTAGAGTCCCAGCAAGCACGAGCTCTCTTCATCACCTACTGGGCTGCAGAAATGGGGCCCCGCACAAAACAAGCACCCCACCAGGGCACTTCTTGTTTTCTTTTTTTCTTTTTCAAACTATCTCTCAAAAGCACCTGATGCACAAGCAAGCATAAAGAAGCAAATCATTTCCCTCCTCTGCCCTTTATAACCAAAACAAAATGGAAATTAGAAATGGACATGGCTTCTTTGCAGCTTCTCTCCCACATGCTTCCAGCAAAAGCCCCGGGTTTCTGTGCCCTTGGCCTGACCTGGCTCAGGTGTCCGCCCCTGAGGTTTGGAGGTTCTGATTGGCTGGTCCTGGAGTCAGGAGCTGTGGGCACCACCAGAAGCACACATCTGAGTGTGACTCCCTAAAGGAAGATGGGGGTACGGTTCATGAAGGAGGGGGTAGAGTGGCAGGCAGGCAACCCAAAATGCACCAGAGGCCAGGAATACAAAGGTTTGCTATTGACTTTCCAGATGTTAAGAACCATGTGTTGACCAGACCTTTACCTCTCCCCAGTGAGAAACGTGCTATCTAAACAGCAATCTCAAATCTATGCTTCTCTCTGGCCCTCAAAAGGTCAACAAGAACAGAAATGTGGCTAAGGTAGCTAAGTGGTAAAGCTCCTTATAATGCAGGAGAAAAAGGGGAAGGAAAGAGGAGAGGGTGGGAAAGGACAGGGAGGAAGAGGAGGGTGGAGGAGAGAAAGAAAAAAAAGAGGGAGAGTGGGAGACAGGGAGGAAGACAGAAGGAAGAAGAGAGAATGCCTTCTCTAACATCTTACACAGAGAGAAAAGTCCACCCACCAGTAGACACAACAGCAAAAGAGAAGAAAAATTTGCAGGTTTTGCTATGGAATCTGTGTCCACATCCCCCTCACTTTCTTGAAAACACCAATTTTTTTTTCTGATTATATCAAATTATCATTTTTATTATAAATTAACAAGCTATAGTTATATATACTTATGGGATACAAAGTGATATTATGATTCATGAATACAATGTGAAGTAATTAGATCAAGCCAACAAATACATCCATCACCTCAAATAGTCACCATTTTTTGCGGTGAGAACGCTTAAAATTTACTCTATTAGCAATTTTGAAACGTACAATACACTATTATTTACTATATTTACCAGGCTGTGCAACAGATTTCAAAGAAAAAAACTACGATTCCTCCTGTCTAACTGAGGCTTTGTACCCTTTGACTGTCATCTCCTCATGCTCCCAACCCCCAGCCTCTGTTACCATCATTCTACTCTTGGTTTCAATGAGTTTGACTGTTTTAGATTTCCCATATAAGTAAAAACATGTGGTATTTGTCTTTCTGTGCCTGGGCATAATGTTTTTCTCTTCCATCTACGCTATTGAAAATTACAAAATTTCTTTCTTTTTAAAGGCTGAATAGTATTCTACCATGTATATATACAACATTTTCTTTCTCCATTCATCTGTTGATGGACACTTAGGTTGATTTCATATTTTGGCTATTGTGAATAGTGCTGCAATGAACATGGAAGTGCAAATTTCTCTTCAACATACTCATTTCAAATCTTTTGGGTAAATACCCAGAAGTGGGATTGCTGGATCATATGGTAATTCTACTTTTAGTTTTTAGAGGAACTTCCATACTCTCTTCCATAATGGCTGTACTAATTGACATTCCCACCAACAGCCTACAAGGAAGGGTTCCCCTTTCTCCACATCCTCACCAACACTTGTTACGTTTTGTCATTTTGATAATAGCCATTCTGACAGGTGTGAGTTGATGTCTTATTGTGGTTTTAATTTGCACTTCCCTAATGATTAATCATGTTGAACATTTTTTCATATATCTGTGGGCCATTTATATGTCTTCTTCTGGGAAATATCTATTTAGGTTTCTTGCTATTTTAAAATCAGATTTTTTGTTTCTCCTTGAGTTCCTTATATATTTTGGATATTAACCCCTTATTAGATATATGGCTTGCAAATATTTTCTCCCAATCTGTGGGATGTCTTTTCATTGTTAATTGTTTCCTTTATTGTACAGAAGCTTTTTTAGTTTGATGTAATCCCCTTCGTTTATTTGTGCTTTTCTTACCTGTACTTTTGGAATCAAATCTAAAAACATCATTATGTAGACTAATGTAATTTTTCCCCTATATTCTCCTTCAATAGTTTTATAGTCTCAAGTCTCAAGTCTTCAGACATGGCTATTTTTTTAATATTTTATGTTTAAATATTTAATCCATTTTGAGTTAATTTTTGTATATGAGGTGAGATAAGGATCCAATTTTATTCTTCTGCATATGAATGTCCAACTTTCCCAGTACCATTTAGTGAACAGACTGTTCTTTTCCCATTGTGTATTCTTAGGACCTTTGTCAAAAACCTATTGACTGTACAGATGTGCATTCATTTTTGGGCCCTCTATTCTGTTCCATTAGTTAATGTGTCTATTTTTATGCCTGTGTCATGCTGTTTTAATTACTATCACTTTGTAGTATAGTTTGAATTCAAGTAGTGTCATGCCTCTAGCTTTGTTCTTTTTGTGTGTGATTGCCTTGGCTATTTGGATTTCTTTTGTGGTTTCATATGAATTTTAGGATCGTTGTTTCTATTTTTATGTAAAATTACACTGGAGATTTTATAGAGATTTCATTAAATCTATAGATTGTTTTGGGTAGTACAGATACTTTAACAATATTACTTCTTCCAATCTATGAACATAGGATATCTTTCTGTTTATGTGTGTTTTCTTCAATTTCTTTCATCAACATTTTATGGTTTTCAGTGTACAGTCTTTCACCTACTTGGGTACATTTATTCTTAAGTTGTTTTTGTTTTTGAAGCCATTGTAAATGGGATTGCTCTTTTAATTTTTTTTTTGGAAAGTTTGTTTGTAGTGTCAACAAATCAGTAGAAACTACTGATTTTTGTGTGTTGCTTTTGTAATCCTCAACTTTACTGTATTAATTTCTTAGTCCTAACAGTGTTTTGGTGAAATCTTTAAGGTCTCCTCTGTATGGGATCATGTCATCAACAAACAGCAACAATTTCACTTCTTCCTTTCCCATTTGGATGCCTTTGATTTCTTTCTCTTGCCTAATTGCAAGGACTTCCAACATGATGTTAAATAGAAGTGGTGAGAGTAGGTTTCCTTGTCTTGTTCTGAATTTTAGAGGAAAGGGTTTAAATTTTTCACCATTGAGTATAAGGTTAACTGTGTGCTTATCATATATATATGTTCTTTATTGTGTTGAGATACATTCCTTCCATACCTAATTTGTTGAGAGTTTTTATCATGAAAGGATGTCAAGTTTTGTCAAATACTTTTTCTGTGTCTGATGAGATGATCACATGGTTTTTGTCCCTCATTCTGTTAATGTGGTGTATTGCATTTGTAGATTTACATTTGTTGAACCATCCTCCTATCCTATGATAAATCCCACTTAATCATGGTGAATGATCCTTTTAATGTGTTGTTGAATTCAGCTTGCTAGTATTTTGTTGACGATTTTTGTATCTATGTTCAACAGGGATCCTGGCCTATAGTTTTACTTACTTATTTATGTATTTACTTACTTTTTGTAGTGTCTTTTTCTGGTTTTGGTATCAGAGTAATGCTGGCCTCATAAAAAGAGTTTGAAATATTTCCTCCTCTTTAATTTTTTGGAAGAGTTTATGAAAGATTGGTATTAGTTATTCTTTAAATGTTTGGTAAAATTCAGCAGTGAAACCATGAGGTCTCTTAGGATCCTTTATATTTCTGTAGTATCAGTTGTAATATTTCCTCTTTTATTTCTGACTTTATTTATTTGTCCTTTTGTTTTTTCTTATTTAGCTAAAGGTTTGTCAATTTTGTTTATCTTTTCTTTTTCTTTCTTTCTTTTTTTTTTTTTTTTTTTATTTTTTGAGACAGAGTCATGCTCTGTCACCCAAGCTGGACAGCAGTGATGAGATCTTGGCTCACTGCAACCTCCACCTCCTAGGTTCAAGCAATTCTCATGCCTCAGCCTCCCGAGTATCTGGGACTACAGGTACAAGACACCACACCTGGCTAATTTTTGTATTTTTAGTAGAGACAGGGTTTTACCATGTTGGCCAGGCTGGTCTCGAACTCCTGGCCTCAAGTGATTCACCCCCCCCCCACCTTGGCCTCCTTAAGTACTAAGATTATAGGCATAAGTCACCGTACCTGGCCATTTATCTTTTCAAAAAACCACCTCTTGGTTTTGTTAATCTTTTGTATTTTTTTTTAGTCTCTTTCATTTATTTCTCCTCTGATTTTTATTATTTTTTTCCTTCTACTAACATTGGGCTTAGTTTATTCTTCTTTCTATGTTTCCTTGAGGCATGATGTTAAGTTGCTTGAGATCTTTCTCTTTTTTTGATATAAGTGGAAAACACCAATTTAAATCCTATTTAAATCCAATTGATACCCATGTTGACATGACTAGTAGTTACTGTTTGTTTTTTTGTGTTTTGTTTGGTTTTTTTGACAGAGTCTTGCTCTGTTGCCCAGCCTGGAGTGCAGTGGTGCCATCTCAGCTCACTGCAACCTCCGCCTCCAGGATTCAAGCAATTATGCTGCCTCAGTCTCCCGAGTAGCTGGGATTACAGGCGCTCGCCACCACACCCGTCTAATTTTTGCATTTTTTAGTAGAGACAGGGTTTCGCCATGTTGGCTAGGTCTGTCTCAAGCTCCTGACCTCAGGTGATCCGCCCACCTCGGCCTCCCAGAATGCTGGGATTACAGGCGTGAGCCACCGCGCCCATCCCTGATTTTCTTTCTTTCTTTCTTTCTTTTTTTTTTAAGAAGTAAAGCAACTTCTCCCAGGCCATGTGGAAAAGCCATGTGTGAACCAGAGGAACAAGTGTGGGTAAATCTCAGCCCTCTGGGCAGAATGTTCTGCTGTTCGTGCTATTTCCTAATCACAAGACTGGCTGTGGGTTGCAAACCTGTCACCTCTTTTTTACATTCCCAAACTCACCAAAATGCCTTTGTTAAATTTTCATAGTTTGACATTGAAATATTAACTGTGCAGACAACTGGCCTTGTACAGTTTGGATTCCATGCTTTGCAGGACTTTCTGGGATTTGAGGTAGCCTGCAGGTCTGGCCTGGTGTTCTTTGGCCTCGCAGAAATATCCCACTCTCCTCGCCAGACACAGAAAGCCCTTTGCTCCTTCCCTGGAACTTCCTCAAACCTCCAAACTTTGCACTTGCAGATTCTGCCTGGGATGTCTGTCCCCTAGTTCTGTTTCTCTTTTTTTTTTTTTTTTGAGACAGAGTCTCGCTCTGTCGCCCAGGCTGGAGTGCAGTGGTACCATCTTGGCTCACTGCAACCTCTGCCTCCCCAGTTCAAGCGATTCTCCTGCCTCGGACTCCCGAGTAGCTGGGATTACAGGCACAAGCCACCACACCCAGCTAATTTTTGTATTTTTAGTAGAGACAGGGCTTCACCATGTTGGCCAGTCTGGTCCCAAACTCCTGGCCTCAAGTGATCTGCCCGCTCGGCCTCCCAAAGTGCTGGGATGACAGGCGTGAGCCACTGTGCCTGGCCCCCCAGCTCTGTTTCTAAGCCTACTAGCAAATCATATTCACCCTTCATCATCCATCCCTGAGGACACCCTTGCCCACCTACATCCAGGATGGGTCCAGGTGGCCTTCCTCTGTGTACCCTGACACTTATCCAACTATCATTCTATAGACTAACTATATAGAATGATAGCAACTGTGTACTCCTTAAGTAGAAGAATCTAGAACATACCTATCTTCCTATCCTCAGCTCCTAGCACACTGCCTGACACACAGTAAGCATTCCACACATATTTGTTGAATGGATAAGTGAGTAAATGAACAAGTAATGAATATTTGTTTAGAAGTATTTCTGGAAGTTTCCTTAAAGCCACAGAACTCTTTTCAGCAGATCATTTTGTCTCTGCATCCCTTCTGGATTCTGTGTGTTCCTGGGATGCCTGGGTTATGTCCCAGTGCATATGAATTTTTTTTTTTCTTGAGACAGATTCTTGCTCTGTCGCCCAGGCTGGAGTGCAGTGGTTCAATCTCGGGTCACTGCAACCTCCGTCTCCTAGGTTCAAGCAATTCTCCTGCCTCGGCCTCCTGAGTAGCTATAACTACAGGCATGTGATACCACACCTGCTAATTTTTTTTTTTTTTTTTTTTTTTAGCAGAGATGAGGTTTCACTATGTTGGTCAGGCTGGTCTCAAACTCCTGACCTCAGATGATCCACCCACATTGGCCTCCCAAAGTGCTGGGATTACCGGCATGAGCCACCATGCCCAGGCCCAGTGCATATACATTTATTAAGGACAGTCATGTGGAGGGGCTCCCTGTCACCAGCTTTTTAGAACTGGAAAGATAGAGGCTTCTCAGAATGGCAAACAGATCACCCAACATTTTCTGGCAAAACTGAAGTCTGGCTTTCTCTTATAGCTAGTGTCTCACTGAATTCTTGGCAAAGTAACGTTCTCCAAGCCGCTGGGGAAGTTCCAGAGGATGGGCAGCATCTAGATGCCCCATGAGCCCCCATTTCCCAACAGGGTCCCCTGGGAATCTCTCTCCCTCTTTCCATTCACTTCATTCTTTTCTCTCCAGCCTCACTAGTGTAATTTCAGTTCCCTGAGGATGTGAAGCGCTTTCAAGCCTCAGGGTCTTTGCACATGCCGTTCCCTCTGCCCAGCATGCCCCTCTCCACTCCTTTCCCTTCAGGTCCAATGTCACCTCCCCTAGGGCCTTCTCCAGCCCTCCCACGTAAAGCAGGTCTTACGTCATCCTAGTTCACAAACCACTGTGCTTTCTTTTAGGACACTGATCACCACCTGTAGGCTTTGTGGTTCCCCTTCTGCCTGGCTCCACTCTGGAATCTCAGCTGCCTCTGTCTCACCAGGGCTCTCAGTCCCTGGGGCCACGGTCTGGGGCTGGCATGCAGCAGATGTCCAATAAGTGTTTCTTGAACAAATGAATGTCATTCTGTAGGCTTGTGAATCATGTAAGCAGCATTTTCTCCCTCAACTTAAATCCACTGTATTAGGCTGTTCTTGTGTTGCTATAAAGGAATACCTGAGACTGGGTAATTTATACAGAAAAGAGATATATTTGGCTCACAGTTCTGTGGGCTGTACAAGCACGGCTCTGGCATCTGCTCAGTTTCTGATGAGGCCTCAGGGAGCTTTAACTTATGGTGGAAAGCGAAGTGGGAGCAAGAGCGAGAGGGGGAGGTGCCACATACTTTCAAAGGGCAGATCTCCCAGTACTCACTCACTATCGGGAGGACAACACCAAGCCATGAGGGGTCTGTCACCATGACCCAAACACCTCCCACCAGGTCCCACCTCCAACATTGGGAGTTATGTTTCAACATGAGATTTTGAAGGAACAAATACCCAAATTTTATCAGCAACAGAGGGTATGTATCTAGGCATGCATTTTGATAACAGGTCCTCTCTCTGCATTCTGAGTCAGAGACAACTAATTTAAAAATCCATTCACCCACATTGACGATTGAATTTCTACTGTTACAGATTCCATTTGAAAAATATCCTATGCCTTGTGTTCTTCTTTGCTCCTTTAGCTGTGTTTTGTACATTTGTATTCTATTTTCCCTGTGACATGGGCATTTTGGTCATTAATGATTTCGCTTCACCAGAAGAACATTATTCTTTTTATTTCGTTGCTGAGAATGTTTTTGTCCATAGAGAGATATTTTCATGATGGGCCACATGCAATTTCTGAGTAGTTATTTCCTAATATGAAGTGTAGTTTATAGGTGGTCAGAATGTTATAACATATTAGAGAGCTTATGTAGAGTTCGGGATAGTGTATATTACTTGGGAGTTATTCTTGCCCAGGCTGCTTTTTATGGGAGTGTTGTGTCTATTCTGAGAAGTCCCTGGAATGAACTGGTGGTGCTTGGTGTGATTGAACTGTTGCTGGTGTTAGTAACAGATGCAGCACATTGTCAAACCTACCCCAATCTTTCCCTGCACATCTGTGTGCATCTTATTTCCTAGAAGACAGAGACACCGAGTACACCCCAACACAGAGGAGCCCGTGCTCACCGAGAGATTTGCCAAGTGGAGTCCTTCTGAGACATCCAAATTTCACTGTCTTCAACTTATTAATGTGAAACAAAGAATAACGTATACGTGTGTGTAAATACGAATAGTAACAGCTTATATTTGTAAACAATGTGGCGTGCGCCCAGCACTACATTAAGCAGTCTCCGTGCAGCACCTCCATTAATCCCGGTGAGCACTGTACCCACTTCAAGGTGAGAACACTGGTACTGAGTGGCCCTGCTTTATGTAACCCAGCAGGTTAGTGGTGGGTCTGGCATTCAAAGCTGGGCAGCCTGATTTTAGAACCCCCCACACTGTCTTTATACACAGGTGCATGTGCATGTATATACACCCACACACATCACGCACATATGTATCATCTATACGTGCACACACCCCATGCGTGCAAACGCTTGGGGAAAACCTCTGGTAGAGTATAATTCACTGTTAACTATGGAATCTAGGAAAGGGTAGGAACTTAGGATCGATGCTTACTTTTTACTCTACACATTTCTCTAATCATTTTAATCCTTTGAAACCAATGTGTTATCTCTGTACTAAAAAAAAACAACAACAAAAACCCAAGTTATTGATTTTGCTGTATGTGTTCCCACTGGAAAGGCTTATTGAATAATTGAATGCTATGAATGAATAGCTCATTTTTTTTCTTTTGATCCAGAGGCCTTTAGAAGAGCAAGTAACAAAAACTAGCGGAAAAAAATCACACATTCAACAGGAAGCAACATCTAGAGACCTTTCTGCCTTCCAGGATACAAAAAGGAAACAGTTCATAAACAACTTAAATCTAAACCAGTAATGTCTCCCTGGCTCATACCAGCTGAAGAAGAATTCCAGTTACTGTAGTAAGAATATAAGGTAATGTGTTGTTGTTTTTTTTTTCCTTTTTCTTTTTTCTTTAACCACTTTGTTTAAACATTCTGACCTCTGTTAATTCCTTTCTAGGATGTGGACTGGTTTGAGGATGCTTGAGGCATGACTGTAGCAAGTACTGCGCATACATATGTGGACATCGTAAGACACGCTCTCTGCTTCCCCAGGCGAAATCTGTAATGCTTTGTTTATTCACGTTCTATCCTGCGTTTCCACGGCACCTTGTTCTTTGTGATTTTTAGGGTATCTTTTTCCCTCTCTGCTCAGTGAACTGAGCTGCCTGGACACGCCTTGAGTTTTCTTATTCGATTGTTTTGTGTGTGTGTATGTTTTGCCTTAGCTCCCTCACTACTATAGTCAAGGAGCTTTTCATGCTTTGAGCCATTTGTGGCATTTCAGGAATTATCTACATAGCTTTTGTCCATTTTCTACTGGCTTGTCTTTTTCAACGCTTTTATAGGCATTTTTTAAAAAACACAGTGTGGAAGTTAGTTGGGTTAGCAGTACTAATAGTAGCTAAAACTTATTGAAAGCTACTATCTGCCAGACAGTCTGCTGAGCACTTTACCTGCCACCTTTCATTTTCCCACTCATTTAGGAAACTGAGTCACAGAGAGGCGAGATAACTTGCCAGAGATTCAAGCACACTCTAGACACATCCCTACACCAATCAGACCTCCTAGTCACCCAGAAACTCTCCTCTGCTCGGAGGCTTCTCTGCTTCCTCCACCTGCCCCTTCGCCTCACTGCCTCCTTTTAAAATCTGCGGCATGTATTTTAGGGATACTCGTATCCATTTTCAGGAATTCCATGATCTACACACAGATGACACCAAAATCAGAACAGCAATGTCCACCCTTCTCCCGAGCCCTAGGTCGGTGTCTCTGTCCATCTGTGTCTCCTGAAACTTCAACACAGACTTCAAATGGAGTGGCAGAAAACCAGATTCCTTAGGGAAAGGAAGGTCTCCCAGACGGCAGGAGCGGCAGGGCTTAGGGGCAGCCGCAGGGGCTCGGGAGTCTGAACATACCCGGTTTGAATTCAGACTCTGGCACGCCCCATGCGATCATAACATCTCAAGCCACCTACAAAATGGGGACAATAACTATATCTGCCTCGGGGTTAATGGTGAGGACTGACTGTGTGTGTCTCGCTCAGGACCAGGAGCAACAAATGTTGGCTTCTTCCCCGGCAAAGACCCGCGCTTTCTCCTGGGCTCCGGGTTCCCGCGGTGGGGGTGAGCGCAGTCCCGAGGGCCCCAGGCAGTGGCACAGTGGTCAGACCCCAACCTCTGGAGTCGGCCTCGGTTCAGATTCTGGTTCTACCCTTCTCCTGCTGTGGCGAACCAACCCTCCGAGCTCTAGTTTACTCGCGTGAAATGGACTAGCCAAAATTGGGATTTTTTTTTTTTTTTTTTTTTTTTTTTTTTTTTTTTAAGGATTAGATGTGTCGGTCCGTAGACGTTGCTGGCCACATAGTTAAGTGGTGCGTTCACTCACTGGGCATTGATGGAGCGCCTACCACGTGCCAGACCTATTTTACGCGCCGGGGGCCCAGAGGCGCCCAGGTCAGACCAAGTGTAAACGATTCCGACGAGAGCCCTTCAATCTGCATTCCGCTTCGCAGGAAACTCTCCTCCTTTTATGATTTTCAGCGTGACTGCCTTCCCTGTTGTTAGTTTGTAACTTTCGCGCCGGCCCCCGCAGCCTCGCGCCTGCCTTCCCTCCACTGTCCTCCGCCAAGGTGTAGTAAAGCGTCTCCGAACGCGGCGCGACCCGCGCCCACGCCCGCTCGCGGGGGGAGCCGCACCGCCCCAGGGGTCCTCGCTAGGGGTTCCCGGAGAAGGGGTGGGAGATGGGGGTGCGGGGGGGCACAGGAGCGCGGGCAAGCACCCAGACCTGCTCGGTATCGGGGACCCAGACCCGAGGATGCCGGGCGGCCAGGGCCCTGCTACCCTGGCCGGCTCCGGGCGGCGGAAGAAGAGGAGGCGCCCAGACTGGATCCCCGCCGGGACCCGGAGCCGCGGCACCACCCCCAGCCCTCCCCACGCTAACCAGCCTCAGGCGGCCGCGCCCCGCCCCGCCCCTCTCCCGAAGCCCCGCCCCGGCGCGGGACCACCCCTTCGCGGCCTCAGCTCCGGTCCCGGCCCCGCCCCCCGCGACCCCGCCCCGCCCCCGCCCCCGCCCCCGCCCCCGCCCCGGCGCGGGACCACCCTCCGCCCGCCGAGGCGGGGGCCCAGCGTGCCCGGCACTCTCGGCGGTCCGGGCCCCTCGCCACTACCGCCGCCGCCGCCGTGAGTCCCGCGGAGCCGCGCGCGCCCCCGGCTGGGCCGAGCCGCTGGCCGACGAGCGGAGCCGCAGGAGCCGGCGGGGACGCCATGCGAGCCAGGTAGGCAGGCGGCGGCGGCGAGCGCCTCGGGCGGCAGGGCCTTTGGGGCCGGCGGGGGCGCGGGGTCGTGCTCGGGGCTTTGCACTCCCTTGCGGGCGCCGATCGTGCCACCGCCGCCTGAGTTCGGGGCTGCGCGGGTGCCTGGGCGCGGGGCGGCTTCGGGGAAGCCTCGCGCGCCCCTCGCCGCTCCCCCGGACGCTCGGGTCTCCCTGGTGCTGGCGGGCAGGGACCCGGCCCGGGGTTCCGGGCGCCGAGCCCCTCTCGGAGCCCCCCGCGTGCGCTCGGGCCACCCCCCAACCCCGGCTCTGGCCACTTCCCGGCGGGCGGCCCTGCGGGGTGGCCTCCCTGGGCAATCGGACGCGTCCTCGGGCGCGAATCGGGGGGCGCGCTCGGCTCGCGGGGGCCGTGGGGGCCACGGGAGGGCCTGGAGGGGTCGGGGCGCCCCCCTCGCGCGGCGCTGGGGAGGAGGGAAGGACGCCCGGTCTCCGGTTAAACTTGTTGGTGACAATGCATATTTCAACTTCTTCGGAGATCCCTCCTGTGAGGATGAAATTGAAAACTCCGGTTTCTGGCTTGGCGATCGGGTGACCGAGCAGCCGCGAGGTGACAGCGCCGGCGGCCCGCGGGCGGGGACCGGCTGGGATAGAGGCGCGTTGTTCTCTGAGCGATGTTTACCGAGAAGCCCGCTTCGGGGCACGGGCGGGTGTCTGTTGGGACCCCAACCCTGGGTCCCGCGGCTCCTAACCGGGGGCCTGCGGTGTAGACGGGGGTTGGGGACAGGCCCAGCTGGCCCTGACCGGGTGTCGGGCGCCCAGAGATGCCGCCCGGGAGGGGCCGCGGGAGAGCCGCCGGGCTTAGCGAGCAGAGGGTCGTGGAACCTGATGGATCAATGAAATCTGAAAAAGAACACTTTGCGAGATTGTATTCCTGCTTATTCTTTCCAAGTTAGTAGGCAGATTGGAACTACAGAATTTATCCATGATAATAATAAAGTTCGCATAACTTTTGTTCTGATTGCAGAAACAATGTATGCTCAGGGCAGAAAGCTAGAGATAAAGAGAAATATAAACAGCAAACAGGAAACCATCCCCAATCCCACAGTTTTTACCAGCCTTGTCACAGCCTGGCAGATTTGAACATTAAGTTAGAACTGGAGCCATTCTTGCCTAAACCAGAGAATCCCTGAATGCAGCCGCCCCTTCTCACCCTTGTGATCGTCTCTGAGCTCCAAAGTTTGGGTTTTTTCCTTGCTCCCTACCCGGGCAGAGTCTCTGCTGGCCACGAGTCCCCTTCCCAGTGGGCTGGGGCTTTCCTTGAGATCCGTGGCCCAGATGGAATGATGGGAGAGGCCTGGATCCTCACCGCCCTCTGTGGTTTTGGTTCCTTGCCTTGTAAAAATGAAGGTAATGATTCTCAATCTGCTTCTCAGGCCACCATAAAAATTAATGGGTGGTTTGCAAGCGTTTTGACATCCATGGATGGACAGCGGCTGTACTTTAAGGCGCTGGGCAACATTTTACTGTTCCTCATTGCAGTGGTCATCCAGCGTAATAGGCTGCCTCTCACCTGGCCGTCCTGTCCAGGAAACAGACTCCAGGAATGTCCAGTGGAGCCCTGAGGACAATATTCCTGGTTCCCTGCTCAGTGCCCTCGGGACTCGGCCAAATCCCTCAGAGTGGGAAGCTTGGGAGGAGGCAGCGCTCTCAAATCCCCCTCCCCCACCTCTGCTTTCTGCATGTAGGCGGATTTCTTAAAGTAAGGGGCAGTGATATTTAGGCGGGACCCCAGATTGCCCACTGCCTGATGTCTGTGGGTCTGTGGAATGCCCGGGCCGTGCTTATCCAAAAGAACAGTTAGTTCTGGGAGGACGCATAAACTGAACAAACCTGGTTTCCTAGGGATTTGTATGGCTCACTTGTTTACTAAATGAACAATGACTGGCTGCGGAGAAGCCCAGGACACTTCTGTGAGCTTTATTTTTTTTTTTTCCTGTTGTCCCAAGACTACATTTCAGTGATCTTATAAAACAATAAATAAGAACCCATGCCATTTGTTAATTCCGGGTACCAAAGGCCCAGGTGGTGAGAGGTATTTCACAGCATGCCTTTTGTCCCCAAGCACCCATGCCACCCCCACAACAACAAAGTAATCAGGGTAGAAGATCCTCTTTCTGTAACCGTTTGTCGTTTGATAGTTTCATTTTTTAAATTGTCCTTTCCACCAGCACGTGGATCTGATCAGGGTCTGTCTAGTTGCAGATCACAGCTTGGGGGGTTTTGGAAAGACCCAGAAAGTGGGCTGAAAAAATTGCTGATAAAGTATCCTTCACCGGGTGCCTTGTCTGTTAACGTATTGTGCTCTTACTTTTCTCAGTGGAGGGAGGACCTTCCTGGATTTTCTCCCTTGCTCTTGTTTGCTAATCTGGCAGCCTGGAATTATTTCCCTCTGGGCTGCTTGAATAGACTTTCTTCTTATTCTAATGCTGGATTCTAGTCTGATCATAAGGTATGCGAACGGTGAATGTGGTTTACGCCCTTGAATCCTGGGAGGTGTTCCTGGTTTTAAATCCTGGGATCCTGGCCAGTTAAGAGCCCTTGGCTCCCCTGAAATTGCGTGGGAGGTGTGTGTGCTTTCTCTTCCTGGGGAGCTTCTTACAGAGCCCTTGACCCAAACAAGGTTGAGAGCTCCGGAGTGCGGCCCTTGCAGACCTCGTCCCTGGTCCCTGGCTCCAGGCAGACCTCCCAGTTCGCTGTTTCAGGTACCAGCCTTGTTTTGACCCAGTAGGAGCTGCTGTTTACAATTGGCCAGCCATGTGGATTTCCCTGAGCTTTATTATTTTCAAATTCCACACCTAAATTGGGCTGTGTTGTGATTTTTCTTCTGAAAATTGGAGTCAGGCCCCTGGGACATTTCCCAAGGCCCTGGAGGTGGGCATCAGGTCTTCTCTGTTGCGAGGTCGCCGCCTGACAACCAGGAATCTGAAAAGGTCACCGAGCACTAAATAGAGTTCTCAGAGCACCCTCAGTGCGCGGGTCAGCTTTGCTCCTGGCCGGGAGCGAGCCTCAGGCCAAGCAGCGTTTACACTCAGCCTCTGGGAAGCTGGGCTAGGTCTCTGGGCTCCCCAGCTATTTGCACGAAAGAAGCCTCACATTCTGCCACCACCCTGTGGGGCAGTGACAGAAAAACAATTCATCTAGCCCCCAAATACCCAGGGAACAATCCAGCCACTTGATTCAGTATCCTCCAGGAAGCCGAAACCAGCTCCTCGGTGGGCCCTGAGGGCATCCGCGCGTTACATAACCCAGCACTTGATGCCACCGTGACCTCGCTAAAGGGAAAAAGTGTCAATAGTCAGTCTTCAGACGGCGAGGGAGTGCAGAATACGCTTCAGAAAGAGGCTGTGTGCCGTGTTTTAAGAAGGGTAAAAACCCATGTAGAACATCACAGACTCCCATCTTCCAGGTGAACAGTGCCTGCTGAAGTCATCAGGAAGCATGTGGATTTGAGGAAGTAGAATTGCTGTACGGAATTCCTCTAATTTAAGGTTTGGGGTATTTTGAGGGATGGAAATAGGTACCACTCATTGGGCGCTCACCGTATGCTAGGCCGCATGTGTGCCCTTTTGAATCCTCACAAAAACTGCCAGGGGTTTCATTTTACAGGGAAGCTACGAGAATTTAAGCAACTCCTCCAACCTTAGACTTTAACGAGTCCTTGAGTTGGGATTTGAACCTGGATCTGTCCAAGTCCAGAGCTCATCATCACATCTCCCAGGGTGCTGAAATTAAAGAAACAAACGGCTCTCAGTCACACATTGGAGCCTGAAGATACAGGCATGCGAATAGCAGGGTGCCAGCCTCCCTCACACAATTAGAAAATAGCTTGTACTCTGAAGGTGATGAAATCTTTAAAATGTGACGCTTTCTCAGCCTAAATGGAAGGCAGCCATTTTGCACCTTTGTTCATGAAACCCTCACCCCGTCGCCGGGGTGAAGCAAGGTTTATTTGGAAGACTGTGGCTTTGAAGTTGGGATAAACCAGGATTTGGTACGACGTCTTTCCTTGTCCCGTGAAAAGAGGGTGTTTGGGCACATGAGGTCACCAGAATGAGATTAAGATTATAGGAAGGCTGTTAAGTAAATGTACAATAAGGGTTCCACCTTCCTCTTTACAATCAAATAAACGACATACTAATGAGATTGTTCTTATCTGTGCAATAAAAGCTTATCTCAGGGGAGCTCTCTTTGCTGAAGCCTGTTAGCCCAACCCTTCTGTAGAGATTGAGAAGAATACTTCCTTTGAAAGGATTTTATGGTTCCAAGTTTTTATTAAATCTGCATAACTGAGGACAACCCTGCCTCTTTTTTTTTTTTTTTTTTTTTTTTGAGTTCAGATTTCTCTGTTGCCCAGGCTGGAGTACAGTGGCTCAATCATAGCTCACTGCAGCCTTCAACTCCTGGGCTCAAGCAATCCTTCTTCCTCAGCCTCCTGAGTAGCTGGAACTACAGGTGCACACCAGCACGCCGGGGTGGGTTTTTTTTTTTTTTATTCTTGTAGAAATGGGGTCTCGCTATGTTGTCCAGGCTGGTCTTGAACTCCTGGTTTCAAGTGATCCTCCAGCCTTGGTCTCCCAAAGCACTGGGCTTACAGGTGTGAGGCATGTTGCCCTGCCCTTGCCCCATTTTTATGAGCTACTAAAGTCTGCAGGCCTGAAGGAAGCTTTTCTAGCCCCTCCAATGTAGGAGGTCCCTGAGCCCATAGTATGCCGGTAAACCTGCTCTCTGAGGAGAAAGCAGACTTCGATTGCAGTATCTGCCAATTTCTGTGACGTAAGTATTCCCACCATGGCTAATTTCTTTTTTTTCTTTTCTTTTTTTTTTTTTTTTGAGTCTCACTCTGTCACCCAGGCTGGAGTGCAGTGGTGCAGTCTCGGCTCACTGCAACCTCCACCTTCCATATTCAAGCTATTCTCCTACCTCAGCCTCCCGAGTAGCTGGGACTACAGGCATGCGCCACCACGCCCAGGAAATTTTTGTATTTTTAGTAGAGACCGGCTTCCCCATGTTGGCTAGGCTGGTCTCGAACTCCTGACCTCAGGTGATCCGCCCACCTTGGCTTCCCAAAGTGCTGGGATTACAAATGCGAGCCACCGCACCCAGCCTGATTTCAAACTGCCAGTTTGGGCTGGGAACATTACTAAATAGTTAACAATCTGTGTGAGCCAAGAAGAGCTGGGTCCTGCTCACCATTCATTGCACTGAGCCCACCCACACGATACCCCCGCTTCCCCTTCCGTCAGCCCCATCACTTAATGGAAGAAATCATGGCCTCACTTCTGCTTGGTCCATGTCTGCCTAGGAGCAGTACTGAAAAAGGATTTGGGTAGTACTGAGTAACCGAATTTGGCCAGCAAGAGTAGAAGGCTTCAAAACTCAGGCTGCATTTTAAAATCACCCGGGAGCTTAAAAAAACAACAATCCATGTTCCAGGCCCATCCCCAGTTGAATCAGAGGTCTGGGTGTGGGGCCAGACCTCTGTAGATTTGGAAAGCTTCCCGGGTGACTGTAATGTATATCCACGTTGAACACCAGGGATGTGGTGATGAGTTTGTTCAAGAAGAAGGTTGAGGAGGGGGTGCAATTTGGGGCAGGGCATGGCAGACCCTGTATTTGAGCCCAAGGAGGTGAGATCTCCCTTGCAGAGCAGGGAATGTTCTTCCTTGAAGCCTCGTAGCGGGTGAGGAAGTGCTGGGCTAGGAGAGGCAGGCGGAGCCCATCTTCCCCCCAACAGGTCTGTCCTCCTCCAGGGGCACGTGTCCTACACTGATGAGGTCCACATACTTGTTTAGCTTTGGTTGCTTCTGCTGGTCTAGAAAGGAAAAGGGTCTTCCTTCCAGGAAGTCAGGGGTCAGGATGAAGCCAGGCAGACCCCCTGGGTGGGTGTGATGAGCTGTTCTCAGGGCAGAGGGGCTTACTGGGACCACCCAGGTGAAGGAAAGAGAAACCCTACTGCTCAAGGGCCATAGCTGAGCACTTCGTAAGAGTCGTTGAGCTTGGGTGCACACATAAGCTGATTATTTTTTCTCCATCATAATTACCAGTAAAATTATTTTAAAATGTGAGAGCTTTCTTTGGAGGCAGTAAGCATGTGGGAGGGAAACGTCATTCACCTTCAGAGCCAGCCGTAGTGAGCGGGGCTGGGACTGGGGAGAGGCACACGAGGCCCCTGGGGTGCAGGATTCAAGGAGGTGCTCGCCCTGGGGGGTGTCTGGGGCAGGGTCTGGCCTGCGGGCCAGAGGAGGGCTGTTTGAGAGAGGGCGGGCCTGGGCTCACTTCCTTAGAGTTGGGCGGTGAGTGTGGAAGAGCTCACACATGGGAACCTAGTGTGAAGAGCAGGGGCCAGGATCACACTGCTGGATCACCCCCGGAAGGGGCAGGAAGGCCAAGGGGGAGCCAGTGCAGGAGCAGCTGGGATGGGAGAACAAGTGCCCTGCGTCTCCCTGAAGCCAAGGAGGAGAAAGATGGGGGTAGGGGGAGAACTCAAAGCAGACGGGACAGTTCTGGGTCTATCATGTGCAGAGGATTTGTGAATGGGAGGACTGGAACCCTGTCCCTGTGGCAGTGGAGAAACTCCTGTAATAGAAGAAATAGCACAGAGTGGAGGCCACGCAGAAGAATGTTGGTGATAAAAGAAATTGGACTGTATTTGATGGTGTGGAGACAGGGCAGGAGGGAGCCAGGGTTGGGTCAGAGGGACTGGGATTCTAGCAGGGGCGGAAAATTCTCCTTGGGGTACCCGTGCACTGGGGAATGGCCGCAGATACTGAGAGGGAAGCATTGGGTGTGAATAGCTGATCACCAGAAGCAGCTGGTTAAAAGACCTTCCCCAGATGCTTTTTCAGATCATGACATCTGCAACTTTTTCCCACTAGCCTTTGTGGAGGGCTGGCTGGGGGGCCCATTTGTCCTTAAGATGCAATTCATCGGACTCGCTTGCTCTTCCAGGCCCAGTTCACACTCCCTTCTCAGACACACGTGAGTGATCCTGCACCTGGGTCTGCCTGTGTCCTAGCTTTCTTACCTGTCTGTTGTCCCCCTAGGCAGGGTGCTGCTTGGGGGCAGTTGCATTTTATTATCTCTGCATTCTCCATACACAGGAGCCCCTCAGACAGCATGCCCAGTGCATGAAAGAGTTGGCAGAGAGAGAGAGAGAGAGAGAGAGAGAGAGAGAGGCTGGGCAAGGTGAAAACTTAGGGTGGTGACTTCATACAGCCATGTAGTGACAGCTCCAATATTCTCTTCTTGACATCTTGGCAGTAAAACTTACGATATATGATAGAAGTAATTCCTTCCTATGAATAATAAACAGCTTACTTATAAATACTGTCAAGTGGCCATCCGCATAGTTCTGTGCAATTTAATTTTTATTCAGGTAGGTTTACCTCACCTTTGTTTACCCATTTTCTGCTATTGCCCTTTGTAAGAGAATTTGACTTTTTTTTTTCCTTTGAGACGGAATCTCACTCTTGCCCACGCTGGAGTGCAATGGCACGATCTTGGCTCATTGCAACCTCTGCCTCCCGGGTTCAAGTGATTCTCCTGCCTCAGCCCCCCAAGTAGCTGGGATTACAGGCGCATGCCACCATGCCTGGCTGATTTTTGTGTTTTTAGTAGAGATGGGGTTTTACCATGTTGGCCAGGCCGGTCTTGAACTCCTGACCTCAGTTGATCCGCCCACCTCGGCCTCCCAAAGTGCTGGGATTACAGGCATGAGCCACCTTGCCCGGCGAGGATTTGATTTTTTTAATAGCCTTAAGATATTAAGAGATAAATGGAGTATTATTAAAATGCATGTACATTTAAGCATTTTTAAATCCTCCTAACAATCATAGTTGATGGACAAGTGCCATCAAATATTTGTATGTGTCCTGTGCATAAATGGGAAATAAGGGTACTGTGTTCAGATCTAACTGAAAATAATGATTGGAGCTGATGTAATGCTTATACATAATTCACGTAGAATGCTAGGCCCAGGGCCTATGGCCCAGTGCGAAGTGGTGAATACAGATAATGGTTGTGCTTCTTACTGCTGTGGTCTGGTCTCACTTTTCCTTACCCCTGTCCCAAATATCCCCTCGAGAAAGTTGGGTTTTTGTTTTTATCTTGTGGTTTGGGGAATCGATATTTCAGATGTTTGTAAGAGGAATGCTCTGTTCCGGTTCAGTACAGAGCAGCAGCCATTGGTTCTCTCCTTTACAGTGTGGGGTTAGGACATCAACACAATTTTGAATTTTGGTCTCATTTCAGGCCTGTGTGAGGGGGTGCTGACTCTGGGTGACATCAGGAGATCAGGCACTGGCTAGTCATCACAAACAGAATTCCAAGAGTTCACTTAGTGCCCATTTTTGCTTACATGTGTATCTTATTGGAGCCACCTGTGATTTTCAGAACTGCTAAATTGGGGGAAAGCAGACACTACTGTTTGGGGCCACATGCACACACACTTGATGAAATGCTCAGTTGCACTGTGTAATGTAGGATTTTTCTGTGGTTTCGGACTCTTCCCAGATTTGTTGGCCTTTTCCCTGCGTTACACACTGAGACATTTCTGTACACAGCTGTTTCTTCGAAATCAATCCAATATGAAACAGCCTGATTTGCAAAACTGAAAGTCGTCGTATGGAGGAAGATCCTTGGTAAGAATTTCATGGCTCACGTATCATGTTCTTCTTATATTGTTTTGTGTTTCCCAGCCATTGTCGGGGAACAATAGCTGGAATGACGTTTTCACAGACCGCAATATGAGAAGTTCCTTTTTCCAGTGGCAGCTCCATGGCTCTTTGTTGGGACCTGGTTCATTGCGGGGACATCACAGTGGGAAGGCGCAGGGGGTGTCTCAGCCCCACACACCTGTCCGTGTCCGAATATTTGGCTTCTCTTCCTGTTATGACCTCGGTCACATTTTTGGACATCTTTGAGGCTCAGCCTTCTGATCTCTAAAATGATGACCATCGCGCTTCACTCCTGGGGTTGGGCAGTTTAAATGAGATCACACTAAATGCCACTGTACTGCTAGCTGTGGATTTGGCTGCGTCATTGTCCCTGTGGTTTTCGTTTGTTTGTTTGTTTTTGAGTTGGAGTTTTGCTCTGCCGCCCAGGCTGGAGTGCAGTGGTGTGATCTTGGCTCACTGAAATCTCCATCCCCTGAGTTCAAGTGATTCTCCTGCTTCAGCCTCCCAAATAGCTGGGATTACAAGTGTGTGCCACCATGCCCAGCTAATTTTTGTATTTGTAGTAGAGATGGGGTTTTACCATGTTGGCCAGGCTGGTCTTGAACTCCTGACCTCAGGTGATCCACCTGCCTCAGCCTCCCCGGGTGCTGGGATTACAGGCATGAGCCACTGCGCCCGGCCCCCATGTTGGTTTTGAGCCACATGCTTGTCGGCGTGCAGTTCTTCATGCCTTGCTTCTTTTGTCTTGTGTACATGTACCATAGTTTATTCTTAGATACTGAGTTAATAGAGTTTCTGTGATGTTCCAGCATCTGAGTTGAACAGAGTGTAGGGGTTTGATATTCTTTTGATGCTCAATTTGACCTTTAAAAAGCACGTAGGTGTGGACCAGGGGCTTGATGCGGTCGTAACTGTCTAAATAAGGTTTAGGGCTCATCCATGCTGACTTTGCCCAGTTCCTGAAGTTCCTGGAGGAGGTGGGGTGTTGGGGGGGGGTGAGGAGGGGGATGTGTTTGATGAGGCCACAGGTCCCCGGAGCTGGGGTGGAGAGTGGCTCTGGCAGGTAGCATAGAAGGACCAGCAGCAAGTGCCGGAGGCCCCTGTGCCTTTGTTTGCAAGAGGTCTTTACCTGCCCTGACTTCTTGGGTGGGGTGGGGAGGTGATAAGCATCTTTTGTTCACTAAAGTACTTTATAGACATATGAGTTGTTTTCAGAATTGTTCCTTCTGATTTTCTTTCAGCTTTTTGTTTTTTTGGAGACAGTGTCTCCCTCTCTCACCCAGACTGGAGTGCAGTGGCCCAATGTCAGCTCACTACAACCTCCGCCTCCCAGGTTCAAGCGATTCACGTGCCTCAGCCTCCCTAGTAGCTGGGATTAGAGGTGCATGCCACCACGCTCGGGTAATTTTTGTATTTGTAGTAGAGACGGGGGTTTCTACTGGTCTACTGGTTGGCCAGGCTGGTCTTGAACTCCTGACCTCTAGTGATCTGCCCACCTTGGCCTCCCAAAGTGCTGGGATTACAGGTGTGAGCTACTGTGCCTGGCCTCTTTCTTCTTTTCAAAAAAAAAAAAAGCCTTTTCTGCATATGTATTTTAAATTACTCAATAAATTATATGTTTGTACATGTTTGTTTTAGAAACACTAGAAAATGTAAAAGGAAAAAAAAAATCATATCAGTGGAATTCTACCAGCCACGATGACCACTCTGGACACTTTCATAGGCATCTCTCAGATATTTTCGCTTGAAGTACACAGCTTCCAAACAAAAACAGGCTGAGACAGTGAGTGGTCTTCCCTGTGTACCTGGCACATAGCAATTTTTCAATAAGTATTTATTGAATGAATGCTATGCTTTTTTTTTTTTGAGACTTTTTAGGCTGGAGTGCAGTGATGTAATCTCAGCTGACTGCAACCTCCGCCTCCTGGGTTCAAGCGATTCTCCCACCTCAGCCTCCCTAGTAGCTGTGATTACAGGCACTTGCCACCATGCCTGGCTAATTTTAATATTTTAGTAGAGACACAGTTTCACCATGTTGGCCAGGCTGGTCTCAAACTCCCGATCCCAAGCGATCCACCTGCCTCAGCCTCCAAAAGTGCTGGGATTACAGGCGTGAGCCACTGCGCCCAGCAATACTATGCTTTTAAAACTAGCTTTTTATCTAAAATTGTCGACATATTTTCAGATCAATAAATACAGATTTGCATCCTCATTTTTCATGTCAGGTTTGTATAGGTAAGTACCCTGTTTGTTTAACAAGCGTTTATGAATAGACACTTCCCAGTTATTTTGAAATCATACACAACACTGCAATGAACATCTCTGATATATAGATTTTTCCGTGCATGTGAAGTTTCTCATTTGAATGAACCTTTTACTTTTATTGTGCTTAAAAATCTGTGAAGAACTTATGATTATATTAATTGTTGGGTGACTGTATAATTACTATACAGAAAAGCACCTCAAAAGGGAGTGACGTTGGGAAGAGTTCCAGAATCTGTTGTATGAAACTTGGTGAACTTTAAGAGCAGCCTTACTTGTTCCCATCCGTTTCTGGGGGAATGAATGCTTTCTGTTTCTCCGGATCCTGACCTGCTTTGCGTCCTGTGCTTTTGGAGTGGGAGGTTGGGTCAGCAGGGTAATGTTGATGCCTTAAGCACATGCTTCAGTTTTAGGATGCACGCATACATGCCAGCTTCAGAAGCATTAACATCTGTGAGTAACTGTATGTCCTGGGGCCCAGGAGGTGTTTCTGCTGGGAGGTCTTCAGGGCCCACTCCCTCCTAGAAGGGGATGAGTGATGGTTTTCATGCGTTCAGCTTCGGAACTGTCATTGCAAGCTTCTCCAGAGTCATGTCGTCATGGGTGTCTAGAGTGATTCTGTGGCTGTGTCACTTGATCAGCTGTGACAAGACGGACTGCAGTTGGATCTGGCATCTGGTAAAAGCGCAGACTTGGTTTTCAGGACCTCTGGGTTCACTAAGGGGAGAGTTTGTCATGCCTCCTGCTGATTGCAAGACTGTAATTTGGATCTTTGACTGCGGTCTGGTGTCGCAAGCCTTCTTTCTGGCAAGAGAGGAAAACTAATTTATGGGCGGAATATTTCTTGGCCTGTCTCCTGTGTGTAGTTTTGCACAGGGGCCTGGCTGCCTCCTCAGGTCTTGGCACCACAGTATTTGTGAGTCATCCACCTATAGGTCACATGAGGCAGCACTTTGGGGCTTCGTGAAACCCCAGCTAGGGGGGTAAGGGACTGGCCAGCATTCCCAGGACACCCCAGGGGCTGCCTAGAAGCAGGAAACTGTCCATGAGTTCTGGTTTTTTGTTCTGAGTGTGGAGGACACCTTCAGGAGGCTGGGGAGGGGCACTGACATCAAGCCTGAGAGCTGACCCCTTTTCTAACTCTCTGGGACATGGTCCTGGCTCTTTCCCTCTTCTTGTTCACGCTTTAACGCTTTTTAATTGCTTGACTCACTGCTGAGCCCCTCTGCATTCCGGGTGGGGGAGATAAATGGGGAGCCCACCAGACGCTCCTGCTCCCAGGGAGGTCACTGCCCAGCGGGGGAGAGGGGCATTCAGGTGCACCAGGGGAAAGGTCAGGGTTCATGAGGTTGTGTTGGGGATCAGGACAGGATCCCTAAAGAAGCCCCACTAAGTAGGGGGACCTGAAGAATGAGCAGGCCGGGAAGTGCATGGTGATTTAGGGGGCCAGTGGACTGGTGGGTTCTGGGCAGGGTGGCTTGGTGAGTCCAAGGAACCAAAAGAGGGCCATAGTGAGACCGCTTCCCCAGAGCACCTGGGAGGGATTCCAGGGCAGGTGGCTGGATCGGACAGGTCCTTCTGCACTTCCCTAGCTTTGAACTTGTATCTAAGGGCACCGAGAAGACGCAATTAGATGTGTAAGCATGACTTGAAAGGGGCCGGGTGACCTGCCCGGGGTTCCCTGGCACAGGGGGTGACCCATCCATCATCGAGGCCTGGCGGGGAGGCTACCCTGTGCACCACATCCTGTTCCAGACCCCCATCTTCACAGCCCTGGCACTACATGTAGCAGAGTCGGTCTCCCAGCCCAGTGCTCCCGTGACCCCACAGGTGACCCACATGTGGTACTTCTCCCTCCCGGCCTGCTGTGAGATTCTTATAAAATTGTCTCCTGATTAACCACTCTGTACAGCTTTTAAAAGTTACTTTTATTACCCAAAACAACACTTCAGAAACTAAGCTGACGGTTGAATCATTAAAGGAGTCACAGCATTCTTTCATCCCAGAGAGAAAAAAGGTAATGAAGAAGAGGAGACTGTCCAGTGAAAACCACATGAGAGGCACCCAGAATCAGTGCACCTCTCTCTGGTCAGCTGAGTCCTTCAACTCCTCGGCAGTTCCCCCTCAGGGAAGGTCAGCGGACAGGCTGTGTCCTGGCTTTGATTGTCAGTTTCTGAAACTCGCCGGGCTGGGTGTTCAGACTCCTGACAGCCACATCTCTGCACCCCTGTGAGCTGCTGAGTTTACTGGCCATCCAGAGAGACTTCTGTGTGGAACCCACATTAACCTGGCTAATCCCATCTCTTCTGTGAAAACTTGAATACAACCTTCTGCTGCAATAGAAAAACCGGCTGTCCTCAACTTGCTCAGAGGAAAACCATTAGTTTTTCAAGGTGAAAAGGAAATAGTGAAAAGCTGGGAAATGATGTCATAAACACTGATTTTTTTGTCATTAGTCAAATTGTCTAGAAATTGGCTGCTGGCTAAATTGGGAGTCAGATTGTTATTCTGGGAAGATGGGGGTTATTTTCATGAGCAGGAAGATGGGTAAAACGGCAGTGATTCCCACAGCGAACCTGTGTTGGAGGGCTGCCACTAACAGGTGAGTAACTTTCGGGACAAAACTCCGATTTACTGCTCAGCCGATTGCCAGTTAGGCATTATGGGAAAAACTTGCACTTGTGTGACTTTGAACGTCAGGTTGTTTGTGGTTGTCCTCTTGTGCTACTAGGAATTGCAAATAGGCAACACAGTAGAGCTTGCAAATAGGGTCTGGAAGGGAATGTACAAAAATAACAATTGTTGTTTGGGTTGAGATTTGGCCTGGCGAGGTTGAGGATGGTCATCTCCTGCCTGGCCACACCTGACCCCTCCCATTGTCTTTAAGGAAACAAAGTAAACTGTAAATTTAAAATACTTCGGGAGAAAAGAGGAGAAAGAGGCTGGGCACGGTGGCTCATGGCTGTAATCCCAACACTTTGGGAGGCCAAGGCAGGTGGATCACTTGAAGTCAGGAGTTTGAGACCAGCGCGGCCAACATGGTGAATCCCCATCTTTACTAAAAATACAAAATTAACCGGGCATGGCCTGTAATCCCAGCTACTTGGGAGGCTAAGGCAGGAGAATCGCTTGAACCCAGGAGGTGGAAGTTGCAGTGAGCCGAGACTGCACCATTGCACTGCAGCCTGGGCAACCAGAGCGAAACTCCATTTAAAAAATAAATAAATAAAAGAGAAGAAAGGGAGGAGGTGGCTAAAATTTGTAGAGCAGCTACAGGCAGTCACTGTAGTAGGTTATTTCACTTTCTTAATCCTCGGGAAAACTCAGTGGAGTAAATGGTTTTGTTTCCATTTCATGATGAAACTAAAGCCAAAGAGGATAAGTAATGTGTCCGTGAACACAGCAAGTATCTGAAATACCACACAGTAAATCTTGTGTGTGGCACTAAGGTCTGGATATTAACCGAGGGGAATTGGAGACACAAGGCACCGGCATGTTGATTTTAATTTTCTGCAAACTCTATTTCACATTCTGCATTTGATAATGCCTGTGACTGGGACATCATTTTGACTCTCTAATATTCCTTTGGATTACAAGGGTCTTTTGAAACTTTGGAAATAGTTATTTTCATTGGTGGCAAATAGCCCCGGTGTCAAACTAATGTGAACATTGCCCGTCTGGCAGAAAATGTAAAAAAAGCTTTGCTTAATTAAGGTAACATTATTCTTGATAGTAGAAATATTAAAAATATGTAATCCTTCTTTGCTAACTAATCACGTTTATATATTCCCTCTTTCTGATTGTTTGGTGTTCATGCATAACACATATATTATGCTTACGGTAATAATAGTAATAGAACAGGGCTGCATGCCATCCTGTGTTTTCAGCACTTACCAACCTTACAACACATAGGAGGGGAGGGACTCTTACTGTCTCTGTTTAACAGATCGGGAAACTGAGGAACCAAGGGGTTTAGGGACTCGTGTGAGCTGGGAAATGCAGAAGCCAGGAGTTAAGTCCAGGCTGTCTCAACCATGATACTGTTCTCCCCCACAAGGGGGGCCAGGTCTCAATTCCAGGGTGAACAAGGTGCTTAACCGGGACCAGACTGGGCAGCAGGATGGGGCTGTGTTGTGGGAGGTGGGGAATCTGAGGTCCCAGATGAGGTGTGAGGGTGGGTGGGAGGTTGCCAGGTGGGTAATCAGGAGGATGGGTCCAGACCTACCGCAGGAGCCACTCCTTGGAGGATGCGGGGAAGGCCCTAACACCAAGAGGGTGTGGAGCTGGGGTCTCACCACTGCGCCCTGACACGTGGGCTCCCCATCTTCCCTGCCTGCTTGGAGTCTCCTGCAGCAGTCCTCGACCTTCCAGCCCTGCGCTTCTGCTGCAGCCTTGCACTTCCCTAAGTGGTATTGGAGCTGCGCTCATTGCAACAAGGAATTCTTCTCGTGGCTCCATATCCGTGTCAGGTTACCTCCTTCCCGTGCCTCCCTGGCTCCCCGGGTTCTTGGTGCTCACCTCTGCACAGACAGGTGTCACTGAAGCCCCTCACCCAGTGATCCAGTGATGCTGAGTCCTGCTTTGGGAGGTGTGGCACAGGGGCAGCCACAGTGGACCCTTGGTGGAGATGATCAGAGCCAGGATCCCTGCCACCCTGAGTGGCGGATGCTGCAGAGCCAACTCTTTCTACCTGAGAAGCTTGCCCTCAGGTATCTGTACTTTGTGGGGCTTCTCTGATTGGCCATTGTGTGTTCATCTAAGAATTAGTGCAGGACGGGAAGCTCCCACCCAGATGGTGAAGGCACCTGCTGGGTTTCCTGCCACCTGTGGAGAAGCCCGCTCCTTCCCTTGCTCGGGTGAGGGCGACCACGCCCAGGTCCACCTGGTTCCGCCAACCAGTCCGTAGCTGATGGAATGAAGGGAGCAGCTGGGCTGTAGCCAGGTGGTCAGGGATCTGGTCAGCTCGGTGGTAGCAATGATAATAGATGGAGTGTTCTAGGTTTTCCCCTTTGGAAATCTCAGCTCTATTCAGGGAATATTTGTTAGTAGCAACATCAGTAGACTCATGAGGTGGGGACTGGGGGCTTGTGTTTCCATGAGGGGCTGCAGAAACACGGCCACCTGATGCCCAATGAGTTTGCAGAACCAGATGGACCCTGGGGTGTTCTCCATGTGCCTTCTAAGGAGCCTTTAACTCAAGAGAGTTGTTCTTTTTTTCTCAAGTTGTTTACTCTTATTTTCGAGTTACCTTCTAGAATTATTACACTGGGGCCAGGTGGTGTCTAGTACAGTTTTTTACTTTGGATAATTTATTGAAATTTTCTTTGGCTGAGAATGCCTTCAGTGTTTGTGGTTATTCCTTGGATACTTGCAAATCAATTGTATTTTCTCTGGGATGTGGGGTTTCAGATAGATCAGTTAAATCAAGCTTGATTATATCGTATTTCACATCGCATGCCATGTGTCTTGTCTGTTGGACTGTCAGGTCTCAAGAGACGGGCTTGGGTTTCCCTGTGTGGCTGCTGCCTTGCCCTTTCCCCGATCCACACTCACAGCTTTTACCATATGTTTTAGTCATTCTTTCGGCATAATTGGATGTTTCCGTTGCTTTGCAATTTTACCAGTAGAGAAATCCTGTGTGTGTGTATTTCATACTTTTCCTGATACCCTTTTATTGCCTCCCTTTCTAGGTCATTTCGTTGTGGTTTTATTTTATGCAAACAGTGTGCAAGTGATTCTTTCTGCCGGTTTTCATATTTGGTGTTGTAACTCACACAGTTGATCACTGCCCTCTTCTTTGAAGATGCTGTCTTCTAGAGCTCTTTCTTCCTTTATGATCTGGAAGTGAGACCAGCCACTCTGGTTCCAGGCGACTTTGCTGTTAGCTTTTTCAAGCTCATCCCTGTCCAGGGCTACTTCCCCCAGGGCGCCTCTTCCCCGTAGCCACAGGGGAGCTTTCATTTGTGAGGTTCTAATTTTGTGTTGTTGAAGCTGCCAGTCTTGTTAGGCAGACTGACAGCTTAGGATATCTCACTTACTGGCTTTTTGCAGAATTTTGTGGGTGGTTTTGGTTTTGTACGTTCGGTGCCCTGATCTGCGGGTGGCTTTGGGGAACAGTAGAGTCTGGGTCTATGCCCCTTCCTCATGCTCAGAGTCCCCTCCCCTGAAGTTTGGAAGTTGCATGTCATCACGTGCAGCCCTGGGACGTCCCAGTGTGTGCTGGCTCTGAGTAGGTGGCTCTGTGACCCTGGCCTCTGTCTGGGAAGCCACCCTTGTTCCTCCTGCCCATTCATTCATTGATTCGTTCAGCAGACACGCGCAGGCTGCCTTCAGCGCCAGTTGTGGCCTTCCAGCTATTCCGAGGACTGAAAACACAGATCTGATCGTGCCACTTCCTGGCCTGCAGAATTCCAAGGGCTTCGTGGTTTTCCAGAATAAACCTCCGCTTTTCCACACAGCACATGGAGCCTGGCAGGCTGGACTCGGAGGGTTTTATCCCGAGCCTGCCCCTGCCCTGCCTCCTCCAGTGGGCCCCTAGGATGCCTGTGGGTCCTCTTAGGGAAGCATGTGTGTACCCCAGCCTTTCCCTTACTGCCTCTGCCCGGTGGGACCTTCCTTCTCAGCTTTCAAGCCGAAACACATGCGTGTGTGTGCGCACACACCCACCCACCCTCTTTCACACACACACTCTGTCTTTCTCTCACACTCACACACACTGTCACACACACTTACATACACACACACGCTGTCATACACACACTCTCATACACACACAGTCTCGCTGTCTCACACACATACTCGCTGTCTGTCACACACATACTCTTACATACACTCACACACACTCATACACACACACACACGCTCTCTCATACACACTCACACACACGCTGTCTCATACACACACACACACACACACACACACACACACACACTCCCCCTTTGTTTCTAGAGCGCTTCTGCTTTAGTTCTAGCCGTGTTGGTCAGAACTCAAAACACTTGGGAACGCTGATGCTGAAGGACTGGCTGGATGGAATCTTAAATGTAGAGAAGCCTTAACCCATCTGAAAACCTTGGCGGGACTTCTCCTCCTTCTGTGCATCAGAATCAACTGTGAGGGTTAAAGATATTGCTCAGGTCCTTCCCCTAGAGGTTCTATTGGCCTGGAGCTGGGACCTCTGGCTTTTTAATTTTAAAAGCATCCTAGGTGACTCGATGGGCCCAACTGGGATTGAAAATGAGCAGTTTAGACAGTTACCTCCTTTGGAATACGTGTCTTGAGTGGTATCATTTCTGAGATCATGGTTTTACAAAACTTCGGGTGTGCATAACTCTTTTTATTGTAGGAATAATAAAAGCCTTTGTAGTCATTCCAAACATTACAGACACATAGAAAGTGAACAGTGAGTCACCCTCCTTTCCTGGAGCGCCTTCCCTCGGGGCGCCGGCCTTGCATTCCACCGCTAATTCCAGCTAATTGGGGTGCACTCTTCAGCTGACTTCTGTTGCGTAGGTTTCCATGTCTGTATTCCCAGATGGGATTTATGTGTCGTTTTATTTTTTGTTTGTTAGCGCTGGGGATCAGGATCACTTTTTGCCTCGTAAAAGCGATTGGAGAGAGGGTTGACTTTTTTTTTTTTTTAACTGCTTTAGAATTGTTCTGTGGGTTATCAGGCCCAAATTGAAAGAAGGTAGATGTGGTGATGGCTGCGGCGTGAGTTACCGGACACAAATTTCTTCAGAGACTGCATGAAGACAACAAAATAGGCCACTCAATATGGCCTTCCCCCACTGCCTTTAAAAAAATTCTAAAATTGTCGTAAAAGACATAATATAAATGTTACCATCTTAACCATCTGGAGCATACAGTTCAGTTGCCTTAGTGTTGTGCAGCAGAATCTTCACACCTTTTTCATCTTGCAGAATGAAAATTCTGTACCCGTTTCCTCCTCCCCCAGCTCCTGGCACCCACCATTCCACTTTCTGTTGCTATGAATTTGATTACTACAGGTACCTCGCATAGGTGGAAGCATACGATATTTGTCTTTTTGTGATTGGCATGTTTCACTTAGCATAGTGTCTTCAAGGTTCATCCATGCTGTGGCCTATGATGTTACAGTTGAAGGCTGCATAATATTCCATTATATGTATACGTTATATTTTGTTTATCCATTCATCTGTCCATGGACATTTGAGTTGCACCTCGTGGCTATTGCGAATAATGCTGCCGTGAACCTGGGTGTGCAGATATCTCTTCAAGACCCTGCTCTCAGCTCTTTTGGGTATATTCCCAGAGGTGGAATTGCTGGATTATATGATAATTCTATTTTTAATTTTTTGAGGAACTTCCATATTGTTTTCCGTAGCAGTCGCTCCATTTGGCGTTTCCGTCGACAGCGTACAAGGGTTCCGGTTCCTTCACATCCTCACCAGCATTTGTTATTTTCTGGTTTTTTGACGGTAGCCATCTCAACAGGTGTGTGGTGGTCTCTCACAGTGTTTTTGATTTGCATCTCTCTGATGACTCATGATGTTGGCCAGCTTCCCTTCTTTAAACTGCATTTATTAACTTAACTTTTCTGTGAAGTTTTCCTTTTTCTTTTTTCTTTTCTTTTTTTTTGAGACACAGTCTCGCTCTGTTGCTAGGCCAGAGTGCAGTGGCGTGATCTTGGCTCACTGCAACCCCCACCTCCCAGGTTCAAGCGATTCTCCTGCCTCAGCCTCCAGAGTAGCTGAGACTACAGGCATGTGCCACCACACCCAGCTAATTTTTGTATTTTTAGTAGAGACGGGGTTTCACCATGTTGGCCAGGACGGTCTCCATCTCTTGACCTCATGATCCACCCGTCTCAGCCTCCCAAAGTGCTGGGATTACAGGTGTGAGCCACTGTGCCCGGCCATTTTTTTTTTTTTTTTTTTTTTTTTTTGAGACAGTGTCTCAATCTGTCACCCAGGCTGGAGGGCAATGGCGGCATCTCGGCTTACTGCAACCTCTGCCTCCTGGGTTCAAGTGATTGTTGTGCCTCAGCCTCCTGAGTAGCTGGGGTTATAGGCACGCACCGCCATGCCTGGCTAATTTTTGTATTTTTTTAGTAGAGACAGGGTTTTACCATGTGGCCAGGCTGGTCTCGGACTCCTGACCTCAGGTGATCCACCTGCCTCGGCCTCCCGAAGTGCTGGGAAGCGTGGTGGCTCATGCCTGTTATCCCTTCAGTTTTTTTGTATTATTGTTTTTTTTTTCTGTAGAGATGGAGGAGGGAGGAGGGAAGCTGAGGCAGGAGGATCACTTGAGCCCATCAGTCTGAGACCAGCGTGGGCAACATAGTGAAACCCTGTCTCTACAAAAAAATACAAAAAATTAGCTGGGCATGGTGGCATGCACCTGTAGTCCCAGCTACTGGGGAGACTGAGGCAGGAGGATGGCTGAGCCCAGGAGGTCAAGCCTGCAGTGAACTGTGATCATGCCACTGCACTCCAGCCTGGGTACAGAGCAAGACCTTGTTAAAAAAAAAAATTAAAGCCCAAGTGAATTGTTTTAGATAGTGTGTGTTTTCTTTCATTGCACGTTTGCTTGGGAAGCTTATTTCTGAACAGACTGCGGAGAGAATTGCCTTCCGTGGAAAGTTGGAACAAGCCTTTTTCCCAGCTTCACTCTTCCAAAGCCACCTTTACCTTTGCAGATTGTTGAGAGTGAATGTAGCTGAAGTATGTTGTGTTGAAAAACACATGCAGAACACAGACATCACCGCAGACCTGAGGGCTGAGACTCAAGCCTCCTGGTGACTCTAAAGTATGGCCAGCCGTTGTCCTTTTGTCTGTTGGTGAGTTACGTGTGTATCATAGAAGATGTAGAAAATAGAGCCTCGGAAAGGAATTAAAAATCATCTGTCTTCCCTTAACTCCATTACTGTGAGCTAAATCACAGAGACATTCTTTTTAGATGGGGTCATTCGTGTTCATATCTGCACCCTGCTTCTTTCACTGGGTGGTTTCACTGGCAGTGCTGACGTCGCCCACACACCGTCCACCTGTGAGCCATCCCTGGCGGGAGGTAGAAGGCCATCTTCTGGGGAAATTATTTTCAGTGCTGTTTCGTGACCCCCTCACCGATGGAACACAGTGGTTCACCTACCCCTGCGCCCTCCTGGTTTTAACATTTCCCTTCCAATCTTCCTTGCTAAGATTGGCATCTTTGCAGCATTTCTAAGCAGTATGTACAGCCTCACTTTGCAGAAGTCATTCCAGTGCTCTGCCCTGAAATCAAGTCATCGAGGATTTGTTGACCACCTCTTATGTAGGAGGCACCAGTCCCAAAGCAGTTTGACTTTCTGAGGCAGTCTTATGCAATACGTAGCCCCCTGAACTGACAGTACCTGCCCTTTCTCACTTAATTCAGTTGTAGGCTCCCAGAAGCCCTTCTATCTAAAGCCTGGATTTTTTATTTTTTGTTTTTTTGAGACACGGTCTTGCTCTGTTGCCCAGGCTGGAGTGGAGGGCACAAGGATGAGTGACTTCTGGGCTCAAGGGATCCTTCTGCCTCAGCCTCCTGAGTAGCTGGGCCCACAGGCATGTGCCACCACACCCAGCTAAGTTTTAAAACTGTTTTTGTAGAGGGTTTCCCTATGTCGCCCAGGCTAGTCTCAAACTCCTGGGGTCACGGGATCCTCCTGCCTCAGCTTCCCAAAGTGCCAGGACTATAGGTGTGAGCCACTGCACCTGGCCAAGCCTGGATTTCTGGGAGGCTGTGAGGCTGCACTGCCAACACGAGCCAGTCTCCAAGTGCTCCGGGTCTAGTAAGTCAACAGGGGAGGCTTTCAGAACTCAGCAGCTCCTCACTGGCCCTGGGAAAACTCATTTAGCGATTTATGAAGGACCTGGCGCAGTGGCTCACCCCTGTAATCCCAGCACTTTGGGAGGCCGAGGCAGGTGGATCAGCTGAGGTCAGGAGTTCAAGACCAGCCTGGCCAACGTGGTGAAGCCCCATCTCTAATAAAAATACAAAATTAGCCGAGCATGGTGGCGCACGCCTGTAATCTCAACTACTCAGGAGGTTGAAGCAGGAGAATCACTTGAACCCGGGAGTCTGGGGTTGCAGTGAGCCAAGATCACGCTATTGCACTCCAGCCTGGGCAAAGAGCGAAACTCTGTCTCAAAAAAAGAGAAAAAAAAGAAAAAAAAAAGAGAGAGGTTTGTGAAGGTCATGAGCTCCAGCCCATTTCACTGCTCCATAAAATGCTACGTTGGTGAAATGGGCGCGATGAGGTGCTCTGTGGACACGCAGCCCTGGAGCTAACAGGAGTATCCTGCATCCCACCACAGGATGTGCTGAGTCCACTTGGAAGCCCGGAAAAGGCCTCGGTGTTTAGCCCTTCAGTTTCTTACCTTAGTGTTGAGCTGGCGCAGGCCTTCTGGTGCTCAGGGCCCCCGTTCCCTGGTCGCATTTTACAGTAACAAAGGCTTCATGCAGCCCCGCGGCCCAGGGCGTTCACAAACTCTCTTAGCTCCGAAAAATCGAGGGGTTCCTTGCCAGCGTCTCTGGCTCCTCTCTGCCTCCTCTTTGTTCCCTGGCTGGTGTTGGGGTGCTTTCTGGCCAAGGGTGAGGGGAGGGGAAGGAATCTGAGCCAGTCAGTGTGCCCACACTGGGGGTGTTGCAGGTCGCGTTTCACCCTGGCACGCCCTGCCTGCCTGTGACATGTGGCGATTTGTGATGGGGATCATAATAGAACTTAGCCTGATTAGAGGCATGTGGGAAGCATGCCCAGCACACGTCTCAGTCCCGTCCCTCAGAGCAGGCCAAGCTCAGGCGGCAGGCAGCTGCCTTGCAATTCTCGGAGTTTCAGGAACTGGACAGGAGAAGGTTGGCTTGCGATGTATTTCCCTGGGTTCGTTTGGTGCCGGGATTGTGTATTTCTGGTGGAGACAGTTGTTGGAGAGCTCCTGGGGAGACAGGCATTTTGTGGTTGGTTGCATTGTTATCCCACAGGGAACTGGTTTCTTGCCTCCGGGAAACGGCAGTAACATCGGGGACAGCAGCAGTCGCAGGATGGCAGACGTGTCACTGCTCTGGCTGGAGCTGCTGCTGTTCTCCCTTTCACTGGTGGAGAAGCCAGGCCTGGGGAGGTGCAGGCACTTGCTGAGGTCACAGCGGCCAGACTGGAGCTCAGAACTCTGTCTGCACCTAAGCACAGTGTCTTTTACCTCCAGCATCTGAGTCCCATCGTCTAAGGTGGCTTTAACCTCAGGATCGGGCCTAATTCTAGAATCCTACCTGCGAGGCAAGCACTGTAAGTGGCTTCATTTCATATATGGGGAAACTGAGGCACCAAGCATTTCGCTCAAGCTTTGAGGGTCAAAAATTGAACGAAACTTGTTTGAGGCTGGGCGCCGTAGTTCATGTCTGTAATCCCAGCACTTCAGGAGACTGAAACAGGAGGATTGCTTGAGTCCAGGAGTTCAAATCCAGCCTGAGCAACATGGCGAAACCCCGTCTCTACAAAAAATACGAAAATTAGCTGGGCATGGTGGTGTGTGCCTGCAGACTCAGCTACCCGGGAGGCTGAGGTGGGAAGATCACCTGAGCCGAGGAGACTGGGGCTGTAGTGAGCTGCAGTCATGCCATTGCACTCCAGCCTGGGCAACAGAGCAAGACCCTCTCTCTCTCAAAAAAAAAAAGTAGTTTGACCAGGAACATTCAACCTTAGCTTCCCCCTAACCTCTAGTGGCTTCCCCGCTTCTCTGCTTAAAAGAAGCTATTTATTTTCTCCAGCCTCAGCTTCCTGTCTCGTCAGCCCCATAGAAACTGAGCTCTCCAAATTGAACGAGGACCCCAGAACACAGGAGTCTGTGCCGAATTTGGCGCCAGGGATGATGTGTGTGGTTGTATCTTCTAGGGACAGGGGCCCTGGCTTTCATCTAGTGACCCCTGTGGAGGACTCCTGTGGATTTCCCATCTACCCATGAAGAGTGGCTCCTGCGGGGCGGCCCAGGTTACCCCAGCAGCAGTCCACCTGGCCAGGTTTGAAGGGCTTGGGCAGGACAGGTGGTATCTGGACCCTTCTCCTAGAAATTGCCTTTTTCTAAATGCAGGCCAGACTGTCACCTTTATTTATTTATTCATTCAGTCACTTAGATTTTAAACTTGTGTTGAGCTTATAGTCAGCTGGTAGTTCTGAGTAGCTAAGTTAGATCCTTATGGGGTGACAGGGCAGGTGTGTACCAGGTTAAGGTCTCTCTTGCATTTTATGGGCAGCTGCCTGCAGTTAAGCAGGGCTACCGTCTCTTGGCCCCGGGCTTCTTGTTTCATGATAAATACAGAAGCCGATGTTTACCCCCTTCTGGTAGCAGACATAGGGGCATCTCTGAGTAGAGAGCAAGCAGGGGCCTGCAGAAGGGGTTAAGAGGGGCTGGGCAGGTGACCAAGGTCACCATGGCAGGGATAAGTCACGCTGATGGCATCGTGTGGCGAGAAGGACACTTGCCTCTGTGGTCTTCCTCTCAGTAACACACAACCCAGTCTAAGTGGGAGAAAAACATAAGACAAACCCCAGCCAAGGGGCGTCTTACAGAATACCTAACCAGGCCTCCTCTGTACCATCAAGGTCACCCAAAACACGCAATGTCTGGGGAGATGCCCTAGCCAAGAGGAGCTTAAAGAGACACGACACCTAATGTCATGTGGTGATCTGGATGGGATCCTGGAACAGAGAAAAGGACCTCAGGGACAAACATAGGAGACCCGGATGAAGGACAGGCTTTATTGTTTGATGATAGTGCACTGACATCCATTGTGACAAAGGTGCCGTCCTCCTGTAAGACATACACAGGGAAGCCGGGTGGTGGGAGGCCTGTGGGAATTCTGTATATTATCTCCATGACTTTTCTATGAATTTAAATCTATCCTAAAAGAAAAAGCTTATTTAAGAAAATAGGTAAGAGTGGTTAGGAAGGCTGGTCGGAGGCTGGGGTTCCAGGCCTGACCCTCTGCAGCCGTGTCTGCTTCAGGCAGGTGACACTGGGCACGCCCTGCCAGAGAGAAGCGAGGTCCCCACTCCCTAGCCGGGAACTTCCCTTTCCTACAGACCCTCGCTTGGTGCGCCATGGCAGGTGGGCCCAGGCCTCCCAGTTGGGCTGAGACCCATCTCTTTTCCCAACAGCGCATCCTTTGTTCTCTCCAGGCCAGACGTGTAGAGGTGAGCCACCCTCCTGGCCAGTGAGGAGCTTCTAAACACAGAGGCAGATCAGCTTTTTGCCGAGTGAACTTGAGAACCAGAGCAGAGCTCCAGGGACAATGGTGCATTATTAAACTGCTCTGAAACTCAGAGCCCAGAGCACCCGGCTCTGGGGCGATTGGCAGGTGTTGGACCTGTGGCCGTGGCGCCAGCCCCCCTCATCCCATTAGCGACTTAGGGGTGAGTGGATGGAAAACAGGATGAGAGTGTCTCTCCCCCAAAGAGGGCTGGTTCAAGTATGAATATTCACAGCCACACTGAGGCACCTGCTCCTTAGATGTTTTTTTTGCTTATGCAGTTAGTGCACAGAGTGAGCCCTGCATTGAGAAAGACTCGCATGCGCATTTGCACACACATGGGCACACACATATGCGCGCACACAGAGACCCTGAGACCCTGCACTTGAGTTTCTAGTCTTAAGCAAGAACGGTGTCACCGAGGCTGTGTCCTGCAGCTGCTAGTGGCCAGTCTGTCCCACTTGGATGGTCTGTTTCTATTTTATTTTATTTTTTATTTTTTTTGAGATGGAGTTTGGCTCTTGTTGGCCAGGCTGGAGTGCAGTGGCGCCATCTCTGCTCAGTGCACCCTCTGCCTCCTGGGTTTAGGCAATTCTCCTGCCTCAGCCTCCTGAGTAGCTGGGATTACAGGCATGCACCACCATGCCCAGCTAATTTTTGTATTTTTTAGTAGAGACGGGGTTTCACCATGTTGGCCAGGCTGGTCTCGAACTCCGGACCTCAAGTGATCCGCCTGCCTCAGCCTCCCAAAGTGCTGGGATTACAAGCGTGAGCCACTGTGCCTGGCAGTCTGTTTCTGTTTTGGCATTTCCTCACTGCACCTGGAGAAGAGCTTCATTCATTCATTCATTCATTCATCCATTCATTCATTCATTCAACAAGTACCTGACAGCCTGTACAGCAGTGGTGCCAGGTGAGGAGGGTGGGTAAAAATGCAGGGTCCCCCTCACTGCAGTCACTGCAGGACCAGGGTACTCTTTTCCTGCACCCCACAGTGCCCCAAGGCCCCACTGGTCATCTGTCCAGCACTCTGTGCTCGCTGACTGGTGTGGTGAACTCTCCGGCTGGGGTCTTTTCCTGCTGCAGGTGCCGCGTCTCTTTCTTAAGCCTGTGTAGAAAGTTCTTTTGTCTGGGTAACACTGGCATGATGGAATCAGTGCCAGAGCCAAACAGGATGTGGTTCTGGGCGACTCCCAACTTCCAGCAAATCCATGGTTGTTTTCAGTTGCCTTAAGAGGGACAACTGAAACAGAGACAAGCACCCCAACAGTAGAGTGCTTCGAGGTCCTGGAGGGGAGCCCTGGCCCAGTGGAGAGAGACCGAGTGGTGCAGCAGCCGTGGCCTGCATTCGAAACTGAAGGGCGAGAGGCTGGTGAGCTCTGAGAGTCAGGCTGCAGCGCGGAGGAACAGGCTGAACCTCTGGAGGAGCGGCTCTGTCTCCAGGTCAGGCTAGAGGCTTTGCATTTGGTTTGGCGAGGAGAGACAGCAGGATTTCCGGGTGCTGGACATGCTTCTGGGTCAGAGCTGGTGCGTTTCTTTGCAGGGCAAGGTGGACAGGAGGCGGGGATGCCGGGGAGGCATCTGCTGCATTCCTTGAGGTTTCACAGGGTGCAGAGCCCCTGTCCTCACTGTTCCATGGGGTGCCAAAGGAGCAAGCCATGTGGTCCCTGAACTTTGAGTAGATACAGATAGTATTTGAAAATATTTGGGAATGTTTACACAATCACAAAAACAATGAACACTTGTGTAGCCACTACTCAGGCCAAGAAATGGAACTTAACTTTGAAATTCCCTTTGCCCCTCCCAATCCCAGCTCCCAGCTCCCAGCTCCCGATCCTCTCCCCTCCCCACAAAAATGTATTTATCGGATAAACCTGAAGCATTTAAGGGAGTCCCTGTCCTGAATTTCGCAGTTGTCATTCTCTGCTGTTTTCTATTTTATCCCATGGGGTTGTGTTTCTAAGCAACATCATTTGTTTTTGTTTTTTTTTATATACATGGAATCATGCAGTATCTTTTGTGACTGGCAGACTCTGAGATGGCCTTCAGTGATCCACACCTCCTGGTGTTCACATCCTGTGAAGTCCCCTCCCTTTGGTGTGAGCCGAGCTAGCAACTTGCTTCTAACCAGCAGGATGCATCCAAGTTGATGCTGTGCCTTCCCCCGTGATTAGGTTATGTGGGCTTAGAACTTCTTCCTTGACAACAGATGGTCTCCCCTGCTGGCTGTGGTGGAGCAGGCTGCCATATAGAGAGGCCACGTGGCAAGGAACTGAGGGGTGGCCTCCCCCAGCAGCCAGCATGCAGTTGAGGCCTCAGTCCCATGGCCATGAGGAACTGGATGCTACAACAAGCAGGTGACCCTGGAGGACCCCTCCCCAGTCTAGCCTTGAGATGAGACCCCAGCCTGGGCCAAGACTTTGATGGCAGCTCTGTGAGAGGCCCTGAAGGAGAGAGTCTCTTCTTCACCCAGTTAAGCCACAGAAACGGTGCAATAATAGAAGCCTGTTGTTTGGGGCGATTTGTTACGCAGCATTAGGTGGCTAATACAGCGTCTTGGAAGGGTTCCTTTTATGGCTGAGCATTATGTTCTTGAGGTTCATCTGTGTTGATATCTGTAGCTGTAGTTCATCGGTTTTCATTACTATGTGCCTTTCCCCTGTAAGTAGTCCCTCCTTATCTGCAAGGGGTACAAGGCCCCCAGAAGGTGCCTGAAACTTCAGATAGTACCAAATCCTATATATACTATATATTTTTTCCTGTGTATACGTGCCTATAATAAAGTTTAGTTTGTAAATTAGGCACACTGAGAGATGAACAATAATGAATAATAAAATAGAACAATTATAGCACTGTATTGTAATAAAAGTTGTGTGAATGTGTTTTCTCCCGGCCCGAATATCTTATTGTAATGTAGCACCTGTTTTGGGACCACAGTTGGCCAGGGGTAACTGAAACCGTGGAAACTTGGGATGAAGGGGGACTGCTGTATGTTAATGCCTTGGCTTCATTATTCTTTCTGCTCCTGAAGGACAATAGGTTGCTTACAGCCTTTGCTATCAGAAACCACACTTGCTGTGAAGGTCTTTGTACATGACTTCCAGCTCAGCGTGCAAATGTTTATCTAGGGAGCGCGGCTGGGCCTTGGCTGCCAATCCAGCTCCACTTCCCACAGCAGCCTTCAGGTTCGCCCAGGCTCCTCCACATGCTCCCCTCCCTCAATATTGTCCGCCTTTTTTTCACTTGGGGGGCTGGTCTGATGGGTGTGAGATGGTATCTGAGTGTTTTTATGTTCTGCCAGAAGCTAATGTTTACTGACCATTCTGATTTCCTCCCGTGCGGAAATCCTTTTTGTGGTTTTTGCCCGTTTTTCTTATTGAATTGTAGGAGTGCTTTTTGTTTTTGTTTTTTTGAGACAGGGTCTCACTGTGTCGCCCAGGCTGGAGTGCAGTGGCGCGCAAGCTCTGCCCACTGCAACCTCCGCCTCCTGGGTAGCTGGGATTACAGCCTTGTGCCACCATGCCTGGCTAATTGCAGGAGTGCTTTGGATTTTCTGGAAAATAAGCCTCTCTTAGTTATGAGCATTGCAGATACTGCATCCCAGTTTGTCCTTTGCCCTCATGGGCTTTTAAAATCAAATCAGGCACAATTCTGAATTTTTCTGTCCCAGGGGGATAATTTGCAGAATTGCACTTTTGCGGCATTCCCAGTCCTGGCCTGTGTGTCCTGGTCTCTGGGTCATGGACTGGTGCCTGTGGACTCGGGCCCTGTTTATCGCTCTTGCTTGATGCTGCCTTCCTGAGGTGGAGACTGCTGGGCTCTGTTCCCGTCTGTGGCGGCTCACCCTCCAGTCTGGGAGTGCTTTCCTGTTCAGATAGCTCATTCCAACCTCTTAGTCACTTTGGAGAGCCTCATTCAGTGGGTCAGCACGGGACCTGGAGCCCAGGGACCCCTCACAGCCAGGCCAGCGCGCACTTGGAATCTGCAGTTTGTCTTAGGCTCCCTGAAGGTGACTGCTTGACCGCAGAGGAATGCACGGGTCTGGGGAGAATTTGCCCAGCGTGTTTAGAAGGAATGCATTCCTGGAGAAAGTTAAAATTAGAAAAAGCTGCTACATTTCCTGCCATTCAGTCGCAGTTGGCTGGTGTTTGTTTGCACAAGGATTCTTTGGTAACCATCTGTAGTCGGTTTCTGGTGGAATGTGAGGTGAAGTCACGATTTTCGGGATGGAGGTGAGTGGTTTCCACGGGGATCTTTGTTGTAGGAGTCACTGCTTTGTTTTCCGAGTTGTTGCAGAATCACACCGGAGTGGAAAAATATTATTGAAACAACCCCTTGCTGATAGTTAGCAAGAAGATTATTTTATCTATTCTAGAAAACAGCTCTTTAGTGGGAAGCAAGTATCGTGGAGCGCATCTCTTTGTAAGCTCGGCTGCTGTTTTCCCGTCCCCGCCTCCTTCCTGGGCGGCCACCTCTGGTGTCGCCTCCTGAGGCTGGGCTTTTTGGGAAACCCCCTCTGACTGACACAGGCAGTGGGGTCCAGGTCGAGCAAATACAAATGCAGATTACCCAGGTCCATTTGAATATCTGGGGTAATGTACACTAAAACATTATTAGCTGTACACCTGAAAATTAGATGTAACCGGCTGTTCTGGGTTTTGTCCAGAGACCTCTCCCGGCCCAGCTACACTTTGAAGCCCCCTCTGTCCTGGTCTCTGGTGGTGCCTGGGCCTCTCCCAGCTGAGAGGGGCATCACTGGCACCAGGCGGGCTATTGGCACCAGTGGGCACACCTGTGGCTTTGCAGGATTTTGTCCACTTCTGTGTTGGCGTCCTCCTTCTGCTGGTGCTGGGCTGGGGTCGTGTGCCCATTTTATGGAGACGGAATGGAGAGGCCGGAGGGTTACCAGCCTGTCCAGCAGTGTGCAGCTCGTAAATGGAACTCTTAGTCTGTAGGTTTCAAAGCCCAGCAGCTGGAGGGCACGGGAGAAATGAAACCATCGTCTTCCCTGGAGAGCAGAAAAGATGGTCAGAAACTCACGCACAGGGAGGAAGTGCTGTGGGGCTGAGAGTCTGGGTGGCAGGGGGCTATCCCCGAGACCTGGGAACACGGGCTGTGGGGAAGCCTCAGTGTGGGCCCTGAGGGAGAGGCAATTTTTGCACAGGCAGGGAGGGGACCAAGGAGGCAATTCCCTAGTCACAGGGGCAGTGGGCAAATGGGAGGAGGTGGGATGTGTATAGGGGAGTTTGAGGGTGGGGCCGCTGACCTGGCTGGAGTGACCAGTGGATGCCATGGAGTCTGTCCATGGGGGGTAGGGCAAACTGCAGAGAACCCCAAAATGGGGCAGGGAAGCCTGGCTCCAAGGGAGGAAGGGGCAGGAAGGAGCAGGGCACCCTGTGCTCTTGAGCCGGGGGTAATACAATGATGGTGAGGTAGTGGGGCTGTAAATTTGGTGGAGAGATGCAGCTGAGACCGGCGGGGAGGCAGTGGATCAGTGGACCCGAGAGCAAGCTGCCGATCACAGGTGCTTGGGAAGCTTCCTCTTCTGTTCAGGCATCAGGTGCTATTGATGGCAGCTGCTGCTGAGCACTAGTGCAGGCCTAGGGGCTGGGGATACAGAAGCGAGCAGGACAGGTGGGGGTTCCTGCCCGCAGGCCATACAGGCCAACTTGCCAAACACCCGGATGCCTATTCCCCAGGGCACTCCACACAGCCCGTTCAAGGTGCTTCTTGTTCTTGTCCACAGATTGGTGCTTGAGAAGCTCTGAGTTCCCGTCTGTCCACCTGCATTGGCATATGGGTACTCTATAAATCATCCATCCATTCAAACATTGACTGCACTTGCTATATTCCAGGTGGTTCCCGGTGAACAGGACAAAGTCCTTGCGTTCATGGAGCCTGTTCTGGTGGGAGAAAAAGGAGAGAAGTAAACGATAGATAAAAGAATGTCAAGAGCGGTGGATGAGACCCGGGGAGGGAGTGGGCAGCAATGGTGTGCTTGTGTTTTTGATACGGTGTGTGGTCGGCTGAGTAATCCCCTCCACAAAAAACATATTTCTCTCCTAATGCTCAGAACCTGTAGGTGTTACCTTATTTGGCAAAAGGGACTTTGCAGGTGTGATTCATTGAAGGCTGTTGAGATGGTGAGATACCCTGGATTACCCAGATAGACCCTAAATGTTATCACGAGTCTTTTTTTTTTTTTTTTTTTTTGAGACGGAGTCTTGCTCTGTCACCCAGGCTGGAGTGCAGTGGTGCAATCTCGGCTCACTGCAAGCTCCGCCTCCTGGGTTCACGCCATTCTCCTGCCTCAGCCTCTCCGAGTAGCTGGGACTACAGGCGCCCGCCACCACGCCCGGCTAATTTTTTTTTGTATTTTTTAGTAGAGACGGGGTTTCACCGTGGTCTCGATCTCCTGACCTCGTATCACGAGTCTTTTAAGAGGGAGGCAGAGCTCTGACCGCAGCAGGAGGCCCTGGAATGGTGGGAACAGAGACTGGAGTCCTGAGCTTTGAAGATGGAGGAGGGGCCCTGAGCCAGGAATCCAGGCAGCCACGGGATGCAGGAAAGGGCAGGACCACGGAAGCAGCTCGCCCCCTCGGAGCCTCCAGAAGGCACTGGCCCTGACGTCAGCCCAGTGGGCCTGGTTTCAGATTTCCGGCCTCCAGAGCTGTTGGAGAGTCAATGTGTGTTTTAAGCCACTAAGTTTGTGGTAATTTGTTACAGCATCGATAGGTAAGTCATGCAGGGTTCTGCGGCTTTCAGGGAGTTACGTTTGAGCAGAGCCCTCTGAGGTTGGGGCTGGGCTTCCCTGCTGACACGTGGGCTGGGGCCACAGAGCCTGAACCAGGATCCAGGCCTGGCTGTGGGTCAGGAATCCCTGCTCTGGCAGTTGTCCTCAGCCTGGAAGTGACCCACAGCACATATACATGTGTATGAGTTTTTTTTTTTTTTGGTGCGGGGCAAGGTCTCATTCCGTCTCCAGGCTGGAGTGCAGTGGTGCAATCATGGCTCACTGCAGCCTCGACCTCTGGGCTCAAGTGATCCTCCCACCCCAGCCTCCTGAGTAGCTGGGACCACAGGCGCACATCACCGTGCCTGGCTGATTTTTTTTTTTTTTTAACTTTTTGTAGAGACGAAGTCTTGCCATGTTGCACGGGCTGGTCTCAAACTCCTGGGCTCAAGCAATCCCTCTGCTTTGGCTGTCCAAGGTGTTGAAATTACAGGCATGAACCACTAAGCCCTGTCCTTTTAAATGTAAAAATGTCAGATGAGGAATCAATGCCCTTTGCTGAGTATAAGTGTATCTTATTAACGGAAGAAAATATTTGCTTGGCTTTCTAAATTGGGAATTTCTAACAATCCGTAGCAGCCCACTGGCTTTGACCAGAACTGACCGAGTGCTCAGTTACATCACTCAGCTGAGTGCCTGTGTTGTGGACAGAAAACCCAGTGCTCTAGCACCATTTACCATCTGTCCTGGTTTACAACCCCTGAAAGCAGAGCCTGAGACAAGGACTTGGGTGCTGGTGTTTTTGGGGAGATGACTGGTCGCAGCAGTCCATCCAAGCAGAAGAGGGTGAGAAGAGGGAAGAGGAACAGCAAATCAGGCGTCAGCTACTGAGCTAGTGGCCACTGTTAACCAACTATTAGGGCTCCATCATGCTGGAGACGCATTTGAGGAGCCATGACACTGTGCCCTAGAATTGTCTTTCTGGAGGCCAGGAGGCAGGGGCGTCGACCCCAGGGCAGCCCCGGGGGTATGTCTCTGCAGCACATTCTCCATCCTGCAGGCTGACCCGGGCTTGGGCTGGGGTGTGCTGGGATGGCGGAGCACCTGCAGATCACACCCCCCATTTGGAGAATATCTTGACAGCGCAGCAACAGAGTAATGAGTGTACAAAGATCTACTATAGCTGGCCTTCCACTTCCACGAAGTCCTCACTTTGTGGCTGTCCCCTAGGAGTCATAAGAAAGGCACATAGTTTAGCTCCATCCACCAAGACTTCAGTCATCTGCCAACGTCTGCCTTAATGACTTCACAAACAGTCATTGTGGCGGAAGATGTTTAGAAGAATATGGGAGAAAGTCAAAAGTGTGCGTGAATGAAGGGGAATGAAGTGGGAAAACGCATCACACCTGCACACACATTTTTGACTCTTGTGCACAAGCATTTTTGACCCTCTGTGCACAGGTATCTTTGACTCTTGTGCATAAGCATTTTTGACCCAGTGTACACAGTCGTTTTTCACTCTCTGCGCGCAGGTGTTTTTGACCCTCTGTGTGCAGGCATTATGACTCTCTGCGCACAGGTATTTTTGACCCTCTGCGCACAGATATTTTTGACCCTCTGCGCACAGGTGTTTTGACTCTCTGTTTGTAGCATCCTCCCTTGATGTATGTTCAAGTGAACCAGCCCTCGATGCACACCTATGAGCTCAGGGACCATGTGCAGGTGAACCAGCCTGTGACACACGCCTACGAGCTCAAGGAGGACGGTGCAGGTGAACGAGCCCTTGATATACATCTATGAGCTCAGGGTCCATGTGCAGGTGAACCAGCCCTCGACACACACCTATGAGAACAGGGTCCATGTGCAGGTGAACCAGCCCTCGACACACACCTATGAGAACAGGGTCCATGTGCAGGTGAACCAGCCCTCGATATACACATATGAGAACAGGAACCATGTGCAGGTGAACCAGCCCTTGATATACACCTGTGAGCTCAGGGTCCATGTGCAGGTGAAGCAGCCCTCGACGCACACCTGTAAGCACAGAGACCACGGTGCAGGCGTTATCTCTCTTATTCATGAGGAGGCCCAGTCATTCCCTCCCTACCCTGAGTTAAGGAGGAAGGATAAGACTTAACTGTGGTCCCAGCATTTAGTGGCAGAGCCAGGATTTGAGTCCATATTCAAATAAGGTCCAAGTCTTCAACACACTAATGTTTCCCAGATATTTTCAGCCTCCTAAAGGTCTGTTGGGGGACATAAACTCTTTCAAGACTCCATCACAGACAGTCTGATTCAGGCAGGAATGTTAACTTCTACTTTTAAAGACTTGTGATTTTAGAACCTGCCATGGGAAAAGGGAATGCAGGATTGGAGCCTGGTCTGGAATCTTACACCCTCACTTATCCAAGTCCTGTCTTACTGCAGCCTGTGTGGTCTTGGGATTGTTCTGTCTGTGTTTGTCATTACTCTGCATATCAAGGCTGCTGGCTTTGGGTTAGGATCCCAGCTTTTCACTTCCTGATCTCGGGTGAGTCTTTGAAACCTGGTCAGCCTCAGTTTTCTTATCTGCTAAATGATGGCATGATGATACCTGTCTGGCCTACCTCATAGGGTTGTGAAAAGCAACCGAGAGGCCAGATAGGAAAGTGTGTTATCAACTAGGATACATTATGCTAATGATTTTATTTATTTTTTTTGTGATGAAGTTTCACTCTTGTTGCCCAGGCTGGAGTGCAATGGTGCAATCTTGGCTCACTGCAATTCAGCCTCCCAAGTAGCTGGGATTACAGGCATGTGCCTCCACACCCAGCTAATTTTTTGTATTTAGTAGAGATGGGGTTTCACTGTGTTGGTCAGGCTGGTCTCTAACTCCTGACCTCAAGGGATCCACCCGTCTTGGCCTCCCAAAGTGCTGGGATTATAGGCATGAGCCACCCCACCCGGCCTGCTGATGGTTTTCAGAGGCAGCATCAACATCAGCTGGGAGCATGTTAGAAATGCACATTCTCAGGCCCACCCCAGACCTACAGAATTAGAAACTGAGGGTTGTTGGGCCCAGCAACCTGTGTTGTAATCAGCCCTCCAGGTAATTCCAGTGAATGCTGGTGTTTGAGAACTACTGCCTTAGTCACAGAATTTCACGGGTGTTGTATGCAATTTCTGCCATGTATTTGGCACTCAGTGTCTGGTATGTTTCAAAGAAAAAAAAAAAGACAGGGTCCCTGCCCTCAACATGGTCTACAGGCTGGAAGAAAAATGAAAACAAGAGAAACCCACGTGAACCGGATGTATGCTAGAGCCCCGCGTTACAGTTGAGGAAAAGGAGGCCCAGGAAAGATAAGTCATTTAGCAAAGGTCGTGGAGCTGGTGTGAGAAACGTGAACCCACACGTTTGACTCATGACAATCTCCAGACCCTTCATTCCCCAGGCCGCCTCCCTGCAACATGGGCGGCTCATGGTGTCCCCCTACTTATTCATGGGAGAGAGTTCCGAGGTCAGAATCAAAGCCTAGGACGCCTTCCTTGAGACGCTCTCCTTGGCTAGCTTTTAGGTGGTGATTGTCGAAACCTTGGATTAAAACCTTCACCCCCCAGTAGCCCCAGTAGAGCCCAGAATGATGAACTAGATCAGCTTGTGAGGCTCCAGAAGTGATTGGTCAGTGAGTTGAAAAAGTCAAAGTCTAGAAGAATCACTAAAAATACAAGGAAAAGCCAAGTGTGCGTGGGTCTTCCAGTCTTTCTGGTGGGTGCAGGTCTTTTCTGAGTGTGGGTTTTGCCATGTTGTCTCCTGTGTGACCCACATGCATGATGACGTCATTGATTTCCAGTCCAAGATGGCGCCATGACACAGGGACACTGGTGAAGCCATCCATGCCCAGAGTTCTCCTAGAGTTGACTCATTTTCCTCAGGTGTTGAATGTCATTTAGCTTGCCAGCCACATTTTTTTTGAGTCAGAGTCTCACTCTGTCGCCCAGGCTGGAGTGCAGTGGTATAATCCTGGCTCACTGCATCTTTCGCCTCCCTGGTTCAAGCAATTCTCCTGCCTCAGCCTCCCAAGTAGCTGGGACTACAGGCGCCTGCCACCTCGCCCGGCGAATTTTTTGTATTTTTAGTAGAGATGGGGTTTCACCGTGTTAGCCAGGATAGTCTCGATCTCCTGACCTCATGATCCGCCCACCTCGGCCTCTCAAAGTGCTGGGATTACAGGCGTGAGCCACCAGCCCGCCAGCCACGTTTTTAAGTGATTCATCTTTAGCGAGTCTTTCTGAAACATTCCACTTGAATTGCCATGGGAGCTGCCCTTGTCTCACCCCTGGCCATCAGTTTATGTAGCAATTAAATACGTAAAATTTCCACAACAAGGACCCCAGCTCCAGCCAGGGGAGCGGAGCCCAAAGGGGAATGAGAAAGTGGTCTTCCGGCCACACAGGTGTAGTGGGCCCTGTGTCTCATTGTCCTCCTGTCTTCACACTCAAGGGCAGGGGGCCTCCGCCTCCTCCACTGCCCTGCCAGGGAGGAAGGGTGTTCAGAGAAGGCAGCTACTTGGTGCTGCGCGGGTGCCAGGAGGAGCTCACGGTGTGTAGGGGGGATGCATGAACAGGTGAACAAAGCCGTTGCGGGTGCTGGGTAGGTGGTTGTCTCAACGCCCCTCCGTTTTTATGCTTAGTATTCATTCTAGGTTTAACACAGGAGAGAGGAAGGTTATATCCCATTCCTTATCACATTCTCTGTAAAACTGGAAATTTTATGTAATTATAGGAAAGGTAAGTGAAGCAGTTCTGTGTTCTGCATAAGAAAATGTAACGTCCATCAGGTGAGATTTCAGGCCCTCTCACTTGGCTGCTTCATCCATCCGTTGCCCAAATACGTTGTCAGTGTGTAAGTTTTAATAGTGTTGATTTTGATAGCATGAAGTAGAAAGGCTTTTGTCCGTCTATCAGAGTTCGCTTTCTCAGTTCTGTAAATTGGTTGTCTCGGAGTGGAATGATCTGCCCTCATAGAGAATGAAAAACCTGGGGTTGGGTCCATGGCCAGGCCATGAAGCCCCTGTGTAGTCTTGGATGTGCCGTGCATGAGGACTGATTGTGCAAACCCGAAGCTGGAGGAGGATGGCGTCACTGTGCTGCCACAGCGGGGCCAGGGATGCCTCCCCTCTTTTTGAGGTTGGAGCCAGCTCTAGAAAGAAACCTTGAAATGGATGTTGGGCCCGTTCCCGTCTCCCTTTCTGACCACGCCTACGTCTGCTTTTCTTTCCTTCCCTCTTGCCATCTCCTCCCCTAGCTGGTCTCTTGGCGAACACTCCTGGCATGCAGCCATGTACCCGGGTGAATGCCCACTTCCGTTTGGCCTGAGCCTACATCCCGCCTGGCCCTTTGCCCACTGTGTAAGTAGGAAGGGTAGAGAACAGGGTTTGGCACACTTTTCTCTGTAAAAAGCCAGAGAGTAAATATTTTCCGCCTCGTGGGCCATAAGGTCTGTGTCACAGCTACACTGTTTTGGTTGCACAGAAGAGCTATTGATAAAAGGGTGGGGCTGGGCTCTGTGCAACTTAGGTAAGGACACTGCGACTTAAATTTCATATCATTTTCATGTCATGAAATATTACTCTTTTTATTCTCCCCCCAACTGTTTAAAAATAGAAAGACATTCTTTGTTCATGGGCCATACAAAGATAGGTGGCCAGGTTGGATTTGGCCCACAGGCTGTAGTTTGCCTCTGGTTTGGACAAGAATTTTCAGGGTGAACACCCCTCATCCAAAAATTTGAAATCCAAAATGCTGCAAACTGAAACTTTTTCAGCACCGACGTGATGCCACAAGTGGAAAATTTCACACCTAATCTCATATGACAGGTTGCAGTCAAAACTCCAGAACAAAATTATTTAAAGTGTTATATAAAATCACCTTTGGACTATGTGTATAAGGTACGGATGAAACATGAATGAATTTAGTGTTTAGACTTGGTTCCCATCTGCAAGATATCTCATTGTGTATATGCAGATGTTCCAAAATCTGAAATGCAAAGCACTTCTGGTCCCAGGGATTTTGGATAAATGGTATTCAGTGTGTATTTAGTTCTACTTTGTAGTTTGGTTCTACTGACTGGCTCTGATGTATGGTGGTGGGTGAGGATGGAGCGACCCCAGTCATCCAGCTGTTGGGGATGCAGGATGTAGAGGCTTCTCTGGCTGACGGCTCCATTGATGTCCACTGTGGAGGCTTGGAAATCTAAGAAATAGGCTTACATGTTTTCCAGTTTACTCAACACCAGCCTAACATTGCTTCACCTTAACCCTTCAAGAATGTGTCCCATAACTAGTGGGTTGGACTTTTAGGCCCATACCTGAAGTTGTTGGAACAAAATTAGTTTTGGGTGTTCCTGCATGTTCCCCGCGAACTCATGCGGGTCTGGCCCTGAAAGACTCAGCTCTGCAGCGTGGACCAGCTCTTGGTGTGGTCAGCACAGGCCGGCCTGTAGGTTGAGTTGGGTGAAGAGTTCACGGGGCATTTTCAAATCTGTCACTCCCTCAGCAACCTCTGAGATAGGCAGAGCCATGAGAATTCCTTTTCTCAATTTGCAGATGGAGACTCTGAGGTCTGATGAATTACTTTGACGGGGCTGTTGTTAATGAACCCCAAATTGCTGGGTGGTTTGCACAGTGCAGAGGGATTGTCTTACAGGTCAGGAGGCTGGAAGTCCAAGTTGAGTATCAGCAGGGCCGGTTCCTTCTGAGGCTGAGGGAGAATCAGTTCCAGGCCTTCTCCCTTAGCATCTGGGGGTTTGCAGGTAGTTGTTGGCTTATAGAAGCCTCGCCCCCCATCTTAGTCATCCTGTCACCTGTCCCTCCCTGTGTGCATGTCTGTTGAAACTCCCCCCCTTTTATAAAGTCACTGGGTCGTATTGGATTGGGGCCCACCCTGGTGATCTCACTTTAGCTTGATTGCACCTTGAACACTCTGTCTCCAAATAAGATCACTTTCTGAGGTACTGGGGACACATGCAAATTTGGGGGGATGCAATTCCATCTATACCATTTGGGAAATTGGGTGAATAGCTGTCTTGGTGACTGTCCTGGAATGAGGATTTAGGACACGGTGGTCATCTCTGTGTGTGAATATAGCTTCCTGTCTGGATGTGGTGGGGTGAGGACCATGAGCCTCATATCATTTATCCACTCGCCCTCCCAGACCCACTGAGGTGGGATGAACTCTCTGCAGATTTGTCATCAGCTGAGACTGTCAACCATTGTTAAAACAGCTACTCAGATGGACAGAGCGACATAATGCCCTTCTCTCTGCACCGTGGGAGAAGACACTTGTGTTTTGAGCTGCTGAAGGCAACAGAATCTTGTCTTCTTGGCATTGTGGTTTTTGGAGATTTGCCCCAAATCATGGTTAATGACAACATTGATGTTTCTTGAAAGAACCGGAGAATAAGGCATCCTCTAGACTTTATGCCAATTCCACCCACCCACACTAAACCGCGTGGTTTTCTTGGGGCCCCTGGAGACTGACGGGTCCACACTGGTGTCTGGTGGTGCCCACAGGAGAACAGTGCTTCATTGAAAGATCGTGTCCCCCTCTTCTCAGCAAGGCGGTCCTTGTCCAGAGACCTTGGGCCTCTGGAGAGGTTGATCAGGAGTTGGGGAGGTAGAAAGGGGCCAGCGGTCCTGTCCACTGAATCCATCCACTGGGACCTCCCGGACATGACAGTTTGAGCCAGATTCTCTCCTCCCTCCACTCCAGCACTGAGGGGCTAGCAGTGCCACATGTGCACCTGTCCCTGCTCAGGGTCCAGTTCTGGCATCTCTGAGCCCCCTGTCAGGGCAGCTGGGTCCTCCCATACTTAGGCATGAGGTATGAGTTTACCCAATCATCCCCCTGTCCAGGGAGCCTGCCGGGCTCAGCTTCAGGACCACAAGGCTATTAAGTAAAGACGCTGCCTAAAGAACCTGCCAGAAGGAAAGCTCCAGAGGGCTTGCAGGGCCCTTATCCAAAAATGCGAAGAGAATCGGCGCCGAAAGCCACAGTGACGGAGGGTGTTGTCAGTGCAGCCTCTCTTTAAATACAGAAAGGAGCACGGCAGCTTTTTGGAGTTGGGGCGAGGTGGCATCTGGAGTTATCCAGCAAAGATTTATTTTGTGCCTTGGGGGGCGGGAGCTGGCCAGCCTGGGGAGGGCTGGGCAGCAGCGAGGATGGCGAGGCTGAGGCCCTGGGCCACATGCAGGTCTTTTTCTTCGGGGCGGCTGGAGGGCAGCTCTCCAGGCAGCTCTGTGGCCTCGGTAGCCCCCATGACCAAGTGGAGTGGAGTGAGCTGGGGGAGGAGTGTCACAAGGAGGAAGGCATTGTGGGCCCCTGGAGATCAATGCGTTCCTGCCGTGTGGCTCTGGGTCTGGGCCGCACCTGGAGATGGATGCGTTCCTGCCGTGTGGCTCTGCGTCTGGAGCCCCTGGAGATGGACGCGTTCCTGCCGTGTGGCTCTGGGTCTGGGCAGCACCTGGCAGCCTTTGGGGTAGGCCTTGCCCACAGCCTGGGAGGCGGGGGAGCTCCTGTGAAAGGAGCTGAGTCCTTCTGGGGAGCGCCCAGTGGGGCTTGTTGTCCCTGCCTTGGGCTTGTCTCAGGAAGTGCCCCGGGCAGAGTGAGGAGGCTGAGATGAGCCCTGGGGGTCGGTTTCTCGAAGCCCCCGTCAGAGTTGATGTTCGGGCCACATGTTCTCTTGGGGTGATCCATTCTGTGTCACTGTACCCGCCCTCCCCTCATTTCCTCACTGGCCCAGTAGTAACTGTGGCCACTGGAGGCGGGTCCCCACTGAGGCAGTTCCCATCTGTCCTTGATGATGGCCTGCGATGGACCCACCTGATGAAGGGGCCCAGCAGTGCCGGTGCCTGCCTAGAATTCAGGATGGAGATTCTGAGTACCCTGACCACGGCATAGGGTCTTGGGGTACAAAGGAAAGAAGAGGCACTAGGTTCTCAGAGATGCTGGTGCAGTGGCTTTTAGAATCAGAAGAAAAAATGGGAAATGCATGCTCACGGTAGAGGAAATGGGAGAAGCTGTGGAAGTCTGAAAAAGGCAGGGACATATACCATGAAGCCAGCCTCATTCGTAGTTTCACTTCCCCCAGGTTTTTTTCAGTGCCCTTTTATTTCTTTTAAGATGATGAGATTTTCAACTGTTCTGTCTTGACATGACTCTTTGGAGAACGAGTACTTTGAGAGAGATTCCGAAGAGCTCTGAGCGACATGGTAGACCCATTTCAAAGGAGGGGGATGGATGGATGGCGGCATCCTGCCTTCTCTGCCGAGAACAGGGCCGCCTTGTGATTCCTGTCCTGAAAATCAGCCTGTGTGCAGGTGGCTGTGCAGGAGCCGTGGGTGGCACCTGCAGTCCCACCTGTCTCTTCCCACCCTTTGTTTTTGTCTTCTCTGGTTTCAGATCTTTTGTGTTTGTGCATATATTTTGTCACATTGTTGCGGCCTTTTTCGTAGCGTTCATTGATTCTTTTCATTTTGCCTGTGTGATTTTGCACATCGCTTGTACCCTTAGAAGGTCCGTGTCTACGTAGAGATCAACTATACGACCAGATTTTCTATTACCTATTGGGCGGTTTCCTTTCCTCCCTCCCTCTCCCCCTCCACACCCTTCTATTGATCTGGAATTCATTTTGTCTTTGGGTGTGAGTTGAAGCCCTGAAGGGGGTGGTGGGATCTGTGCTCTGAACACCAGCCAGTTGTCCCAGCATCACAGGGAATGATTCTTTCCTTCTTGGGTGATTGTGGTGCTCCTTTTAATTGCATGTTAAATATTTACATGGATGGAGGTCTGTTCTGGGCTGTCTGCCTTCTGCGGAGGATGAGTGGCCATGATTTAGGGAAGGTGTCCAGAAGGAAGTTCCCACTCCTTCTTTCACAGTCTGATGAGGTCCTGGATTCCTCTGAAGGCACCGGGGCCCACTCTGTTATTCCTGTGGAGAAAGTCAGCCTGAGGGGGAGGGCATCATGGTGGCACCTGCAGTTTCGTCTGTCGCATCGACGTTGGCTGGTTCTGCTCTCAAAAGCGCCGGCTCTGTAGTGATGTCAGCGCCGTGTGACTTGAGGAGGAGACCCCACTGCTGCGGTGTGTCTGGGGTTCATCTTCAGGGCGCAGCTGATAATATGCTTCTGTTGCGCTCACAATGCCAGTCATTGCAGCAGAAGTAATGGCAGGTGACGGGAGACTCAGTGTTGGGGTGAGAAAAGGCACAATAAGCTATTGTCACAGGCGAGGCTCCCTGTGAAGCGGACCGTGACGCAGAGGCCACTGGGCGGGACGTTTAGGTTTGCTGGCGAGCGCAGCAGCAGGGGAAGAGGACAGTGAGGCTGGGACGCAGCCTCCATGCAGCCTGTCGCTGACCCCACAGGAGCTCTGGCCTGGGCCGGACTGCCGAGTCACCCTGATTCAGGAGTAGGGTGAGGGGCAGGCTTTGTTAGCCTGTGCTGGTCACTGGCCTGGTCATTGGGTGCAGGCTGGCCCAGGAAGGGGGCTGATGTGACCTCAAGAAGGGCTCTTTCCAGTGAGACAGTTCTGGGTGGCCCTTGGTGAAGGTCCTTCCGCTGACCACACTCCAGAGTTGGCTTCAGAAGGGGACCTGGGGGCCGTGTGGCAGCGTCCACCACTGTCCTCGCCTGCTGTGGAAATGCACTGCAGAGCCCGTCTGTCCTCCAGGACGTGAAGGGGCCCTGGCTGGAAGCAGGCCTGAGTTCTGCTCTGGGCGGGACTGAAGCTCACTCTTGCTTCCTTCTTGTCCTGCAGTGTCTCTCTTCTCTCCTGGACGGAAGGCTGTGTCCTGGGACTTCTCTGACAGCGGGAGGCTGCGGCTGTACCAGGTAGGCAGTGCAGGCATGGTGTGAGTGGGTTGCCGTACCTGGACCCGCTTTACCATGTCATGACCAAGGTGCCAGACTCATGGGGAGACAGGCCCCAAACGTGTGCAGAGCAGCTGCAGGAGGGAGAACGCTTCTGGAAGCTTCTGGTGACACTTGACCTTTCTCAGGCACTGCAGCCCTGTCCCTCATGGCGCTCTCCTCCCGTCCTCGAAGCCCACAGTGTTGTCCCCAATGTGGGAAGGTCATTTGTCATCCTGGCATCCAGAAGCCTGGCCCCGGCGCATTCCCAGAACAGCCCCGTGTTTCTCTTTTCAGCGAATCCTCTTTCTGTTGCCACCCGTGGAACGTTCTCACTCTTCCAAGAAGCCAGGCTAGCAGCTCATCCACCCCCAAGTAGCCGCGGGACAGAGCCCAGGTTGGGTGGTGTGTGCACAAAGGAGGGATTGTTCTCACGAGGTTACCTGCGACGAGATGGGAACAGACCCGCGGTTAGAGGTCACCCTCCCTGGGGCGTCGGGAGCATTTGTCCTTGAAACACGCTGGCAGAAAATGTTCCAAGGAAGCCTTGGCTGGTGTTCGTGAGGAAGAGCTGGGTTAAATGGTGTTCTGGTAAAATGTTCCTGGAGGTTTTCTTGGCTGTCCTTGGCTTTTATCCTCCTGGTTGGCAATAGAAGGAACACCCTCCTTTGTAAAGTGGGTTGGATGGGATCACCTACCTCATAGGGCGGGCGCAGCCTCCATTTTTTTAAAAAGCAACATACAAGTCTTTCCCCACCAAGTAGAAAGGATTGGATCTAAGTAAATGCTACATTTGGATGCTCAAGGCCAAAGGGGGAGTTGAGAAGCCGCAGCTCACAGTAGGATTCCTTTTTGGGCCACCCTGGAATTGTAAAAGCCCTTCTAAATAAAGCAGGCAGCTACTTGCACTGTTTCAGGTTTTTCTTTAAATCCTGTAAACTGAGGGTAGCTGACTGGATTTTGTTTCAACTTCTCCCCCCACCCTTTCTGTTCTGTCTCTTTGTTTTCCAGTATCTGCAGTGCCTTAGGATGGAGAGAGGGTTTGAGATGTTCAGGAGGAGGCTCAGGGCTTTCCATAGTGACGTGAGGAATTCAGGGGTGCTCTGGTCCCAGGGTCAGTCCTCCGCCCACTGGGGCCTCAGTGACTTGAAACACTTCAGCCCAGGCAGAGGCCACCAGCAGGCCTTTCCTTATAAGTGCAGCCCCTGGCCCTGGAGGCTGTGGTCTCTTTGGGCTGCGGTGAACCCTCCTGAAAGGCATCCACATTCCTGGCATTCTTCCGGCCTGGCACTGGTCAGAAAGCTGGGGTTTCTGAAATCAAAGGCGAGCACTGCAGCTTGGTTCCTGTCTGTAGATAAACTGGAGGGACACCAGGGGGTTGTGCGGCGTGGTTCTCTATGGGCCCCCACATGGACTTGCCTCGCTGGATTTTGCATTTGGGGCATTGCCAGAGCAGGCCCCATCCTGAGCAAAGCAGGAGGAGGTTAATGGGGGTCCCTCTCAGGCTCCAGCAGTTCCTTGGGCGGCACGCATGTGGTTTGCTTTTTCTGACCCTGTGCCAGAGTTACTGGGGCAGCAAGACATCTGGGAAGAGGAACGGGAGGGTGGGACGGGTGCTGCCATCCTACAGCGGTGCCCGCTTGTCTCCGTGGCGGGCACACAGGCTTCCGGGAGCCCGGTGAGGGAGGTGCACCCAGACTTGCCCTGGATACAGCGGGCAGAGCGTTGCACGTGCCTCTGGTTGGGGTGTAGGGGTGCTTGGGGGCGTGGGTCCCCACAGCAATTAGAGACCATCCACAGGCCACCGCACTTTGAGTTGATTTTCGTTTTGCCTTGTTTTCCCAGAGGCATACATGCAGTGTTTTCTTGGTGCCTCTGAATCGTCATAGTCTGATTTGCCTGGGGGTCAGTGAGAGACGCGGCTGCCCAGGGTTTCCATTTCCACGCCCTGAGTTTTACCCGTGGCAAATTTTGTGATTTGCATGTAGTTCCCGCCTCATGGGTTCAAGTTGTTAACCTGTTCCTGCTCCCACTGTCATCACCGTCAGAGGTAGTTTATCCTGGTGCCTGGTGTCCTTCAGGACGAAGGAGGCAGCAGAAATGCTCCCTGTCTCGGTTCCTGAGACCACAATGACCGAGGAAACGGAGGTCTGCAGCAGAGCACGGCGGACTGCTCCTCCAGGGAGTGTCAGCCAGGGGACGGAGCCGGTGCGGAGGCCACGGCCCCACAAGGCCTGCCCCTGTGGTTGTTCCCACCATCCCACTGATGGCTGGGAAGGGTGAGCTCCAGCCCCCAGTGGCTTCAACACCCACCCTCTGTAGTTGTGTCTGCTCAAGGCCTGGGAACACCCTGCCTGTTTCACAGATGAGAAACTCATCTCAGAGTACTCAGAAGCCCAGAATACTTCATTCAAGTTCAAGTTCAGAGAGTGATTAAGAAGAATCGGAGGACTGGGTGCGGTGGCTCATGCCTGTAATCCCAACACTTTGGGAGGCCGAGGTGGGCGGATCACGAGATCAGGAGATCAAGACCATCCTGTCTAACACGGTGAAACCCTGTCTCTACTAAAAATACAAAAAAATTAGCCGGGTATGGTGGTGGGCACCTGTAGTCCCAGCTACTTGGGAGGCTGAGGCAGGAGAATCACCTGAACCCAGGAGGTGGAGATTGCAGTGAGCTGAGATTGCACCACTCACTCCAGCTTGGGCGACAGAGCGAGACTCCATCTCCAAAAAAAAAAAGTCTCAGAGCCCAGCCTGCAGTCCGGCTGCATCTGTGTGTCCCTTAAACCACTCCTCTGTTCCTTTAGCTTAGCTGGGTGCCTGGGCGGGCACATGAACCACGTGGGCTGGTACCATACCCCCTCTAGACTGGCCAATGGGAATAAATCATGAGCCACAAACAGGAGACATAAAAATGAACAGGTAAACATGATTTTTTTTCTTAGGATTGTAAATTCACACGACAGTTGAAGGTGCAGTGAAGAAATGGGTGGTAGCAGAGTCACCCACTCTCTGCAGATGGACTGGCCATGCAGGCTCTGCCTGGGCACCTCCTGCCCGGACCATGTGGAAAGTCTTCAGGGGTCACGTCGGACTGAGGGTCTCCAAAGTTCCTATCCCTTTGTGTGTTTGGTGAGCTTTTTGTTTGTTGGTTTTGGTTTGGAGGTGAAAGTCACATGACATCCAGCTGACCACTGCAATGGGCATCGAGTACATTGTTGGTCCTGTGTCACCCCTGCCTCTCTCTCATTTCAAAACTTCCTCATCACCCTGGAAGAGCACCCTGTACTCACTCCATCACCACTCCCATTGCCCCTGCCCCCGCCTCTGGCAACCGCTAATTGGTTTGCTCTTGAGGTTTGCACTGGGCTAAGTCCCCATGGCCTTCGATCTGTGACAGAGATCCTGGCTTTCATACATCCTTGGGACAGAGAAACTAAGGCCAGCATCCTTGATAGCATGACCAGGTCTGCTTGGACTGTCCATTGAGGTGACCTGCAGGCACTGATTTTGCACCTGCCAAGGCCCGACCTCCCCATTATCAGCAGATAATCCAATATAGGAGAAGGGCACTTGAGGCCGTGCAGTGGCTGAACGGGAAGCTGTGCTCAGCGTCTCTCCAAGCCTCTGCATTCCAGTGACAACATCCGCAGGGCCTCAGTGAATAAACCGCTGCAAACGCACGTTGGTGAGGCCATCAGCTGCCGTACTCCTGGCGACACATTGGACTAAGAACGGCGCCTGCCTTCTTAAGAGGCTTGTTTTGTGGTGTCATAACTAGCCTGCCTTACACCTTTCTTAAAGCAAGCATGTTGTGAGTTCACAGGAGGGATTTTTAACATACTTGAGGCTTTGGGGACAAAAGATATCAGTCAAAGAAAGATTCTGCTATTATTTATTTCAAGAGCCTTTGAATCTCTTGCTGAAATCTGCTCCCATTTTGAAGAACCTTCCCATCAAATCAGAAAAGCCCTGATTTTCCTGTCTCTGTGTTTGGAATTGTCCCCCACCCTGTTGTTAGTTCATTCCTTAAAGTTGTCTGGGCAGACTGCAATTTCAGAAGGGCACCTGGATGCATTTCATTCTTGGGGCAGAAAAATCCCTATGCAAAGAGCTTCTGACTAAGCATAGACAGATTTCAATTATTGGCACAATAGCATGTTACATAAATCAATTTCCTTGGGCCTCAGTTTCCTCCTTGGTAAAGATGGAACCTGGGTCTCTGAAGGGTCTCAAAGACTAAAAAGGAATCGAAGACACCCTCAGACTTGCTCAACAAGAAAAGGGGGCAGGATTATTGGAATGATCCAGAAAGAGAGCATAGTGAGTCTTCTCAAACTTTGAGAAATGAATTGGTCGTAAAAAATCAGACTTTCCTCTCACCTGTGCAGCTGGCTCTGTCACCTGGCCTCTGCTGCTCACCACCAGCACACACCTGGCCCGGGATTGGTTGCCAGCCAATGCGCAGCAGCCCCTTGCAGGACCTGCCCTTGGGCAGAAGCAGCTGGTTGGGCCAGCTCAAGCTCTGGGTCCGCTGTGGATTGATTCACCTGTACCTGGTCTCCACCACTGATCCGTCTGGAGAGGGGTGAGGCCACAGGGGTTTCCGGGCTTGGGGTGTGCCTGGGCCAGGCAGCGACAGCCACTAGGACCCCCAGGCAATCAGGGAAGTGGCACTCACTCATCCTCAGCTGTGCTTCTCTGCAGGCTCCCTCCCTCCTTCCCTTCTTCCTTCCTTTCAGAGCTCCCTACAACCCTATCACGTTAAGCAAGTCCTGTAGCCTCTCTGGGCCTCGCTTCTCTCACCTGCTTATGGAGGGCCCCCGAGCCTCAGCTGTGTGGCTTCACTGTTAACATGTTATTGATGTGACCGGGGGACCGCCCCTGTCCCTGACATTTCATTCATGCTGTTCTCCCATGCAGGTTGCTCTCCTGATCTGGGCCCTGCCCTTTGGTTCCAGGGGATATGAAGGTCAGAGGAGGGATTAGCATGATCCACTGGCCAGAGTCAATAACACGGGGCCCCTCCTTCCAAGAGGTCAGCAGGAGGCTTAGCCAGAAGGGAAAGCTTGGGGTCAGGCTCTGATGCTTTGTCTCTGAGCCACTGACACAGAGGACATCAAGCTGCTATGTTCATGTCCCCATTGCGTAGAGGTGGGTCCTGTAGTCCCACATGTGGTGTGCTCTGAATCTCCTTTCCACTCTGTTGGAGGGCCAGAGGGACTTGAAAGATCACAGAGCCCAGCCTTGCGTTTGGCAGAGGAGGAAGCAGAGACATAAAGGCCAGGGACTTGTCCCGGTTCCTACCCGCCATCTGGTGCCCCACACACTGGGGCCTGTCCCCACTGCCAGCAGCCTCTGTGTGGGTTCTGCCTTTTTCTGCACTGGTGGTGTCTCCCCATTGCCCCAGCTGCTCGTGGGCAGGCGTCACCTTGTTCTGACCCCTTTCCTTCCCCCAGGCAGCTCTGGACTTTGCTCTCAGCAAACACAACTGGATTCTTTTCCTTCTTACCTTATCATTGCCCATAAATCCCGTTTACACAGTGCTCACTTTTTTGTCTGAGCTGGGACGTACAACCTCGTCTCTGCCTCCAGTTTTTGAGAAATTAATTATAAACAGTGTTGACAGAGGCTCTGGCTTGACCTGGGGCATCTGCTGCTCTTCCCGGCCTTAGTCTTCTGAAGGTAACTGTTATCAGTAACAGAGCAGATGTGTTTATCCTGGGCTCCTGGGCCCTTGGCGTGGCCCTTTGAGGGGGTCTGTGAAACCCCTGAAACTGCATGCAGAACTTTGCAGATGGAGGTGGTTTTCTGAAGAGAGGGTCCAGAGACTTTGTCAGATTCCTTAGATGATTTGCACCCTCAAAAAACGTTAACAACCTCTGAGCTGGAGGAAGGCCTAAGACAAGCCTATCGCACTTGGAGATAAGATAAGCCGAGGCGGGACCTAACGGGGCCTGAATGTCTTGGCCGGAGTGCGCAGCTGAAACAGAGATGACACTTGACAGAAACCAGGGTAAAACTCTCCTTCCCTTTATTTAGCTTTTATTTCTTGTGCTTTTCATTAAGTACAGATATTCTTTGCCCACTTACAGAACAGGGCAGACCTGGCTTCTGAAAATTATCTTTAGGTTTTTCATTGAATTTGGTCTTATTCTGAACAATACCTGAACGTCGAAGGTGCTCCCCTAGATAGGTTAATAGAAACCCACCTTCCAGGGCAAGAGGCAGCATCCAGGGAGCCTGTGGACAGGTGACTAGAGAGATGAGTTCTCACGGACCATTCGGGCTACTTGGTGTTCAGGCCTGGACATTTCAGTGCTGCGTTTGAAGAGGAATTATGAGTTGGCTCTCAAAGGAGGGTGAGGTGTTTTGTTTTTTGTTTTTGTTTTTTTTGACATGGAGTCTTACTCTGTTGCCCAGGCTGGGGTGCAGTGATGCAATCTCACCTCACTGCAACCTCCGCCTCCCGGGTTCAAGTGATTCTCCTGCCTCAGACTCCAGAGTAGCTGGGATTACAGGTGTGCGCCACCACACCTGGCTAATTTTTGTATTTTTAGCAGAGACAGGATTTCACCACGTTGGCCAGGCTGATCTCAAACTCCTGACCTCAGGCGACCTGCCCACCTCGGCCTCCCCAGAGTGCTGGCATTGCAGGTGTGAGCCACCATGCTGGGCTGGAGGGTACTTTTTTTTTTTTTTTTTTTTGAGAAGGAGTCTCGCTCTTTCACCCAGGCTGGAGTGCAGTGACGCGATCTCGGCTCACTGCAGGCTCCGCCCCACAGGGTTCACGCCATTCTCCTGCCTCAGCCTCCCGCGTAGCTGGGACTACAGGCGCCCGCCACCTCGCCCGGCCAATTTTTTGTATTTTTAATAGAGACGGGGTTTCACCGTGTTAGCCAGGATGGTCTCGATCTCCTGACCTCGTGATCCGCCCGCCTCGGCCTCCCAAAGTGCTGGGATTACAGGCGTAAGCCACTGCACCTGGCGAGGGTACGTTTTTAAATGATGCAATTCTGGGGCCATCATCAGATTTGGCAAAGAGGAAGCTGCAGGAGATAACTGTTACTATACAGGATTTGAAGAAGTCTCCTACAGGCTTATTTTATATTTAAATTGTGCACAGTGGTTTATAGTTTGCCAAGCTGTCTTGGGTTTGTTATGTTGCGTAATCTTCTCAAGGATAGGAGGGTTGAGCCAAGTATTCATTAGCAGCCTCGTTTTACAGATGAGGAAACTTGTACCTCAGAGAAGCTGAAGTCATCAAACCAAGGTCAAGCCGGATGCGGTGGCTCACGCCTGTAATCCAAGGGAGGCAGAGGCGGGCGGATCACTTGAGTCCAGGAGTTCAAGACCAGCCTGGGCAACATAGCAAAACCTGGTCTCTATAAAAAATACAAAAAATTAGCCAGTTGTGCTGGTGACACTTGTATCCCCAGCTACTCAGGCGGCTGAGGTGGGAGGATTGATTGAGCCCAGGAGGTCAAGGCTGCAGTGAGCTGTGATCACGCCACTGCATTGCAGCCTGCATGACAGAGCGAGACCCTGTCTCAAAAACAAAACAAGTAAAACAAAAAGGCTCAGGCATTTGGCAGGGATGGACCTAAACAGAATCTTCTGATCCCAGTGTCGTGACATAGGGTCCCCAGAGCAGATGGACTGGGTTCAGATAACGGAAGGCCACAGAAAATTCTAGAATTGTCAGCAGAGGGAGGAGTTTGCCTGACAGCAGCAGATTCCAAGGAGGGCCCGGATGAACCTCCAAAGGGAATGCTGATTCCGTTCTGCCTTTGATCTCTTGATTTCAAAAGAACTTGAAGTAACTTGAACCTGGCTGCCATCTGCCCAGGCGTAGATGTGTGCCGGAAGGCAGGTCTGCATCTAAGTTGCTGTGAAATAGTTTGCCCAACTCGGATGCTACGTTTCTTTAGAAAATCTTCAAGCTATCACACGTGAATAGGCTTCTGATCAAATAAGCCCAGGGCTTCGGTGGATGGGGCGTGGCTGGCAGCAGGGCCAGCGTGGCCCTGTCCTTTCAGTCCTCCATGGCAGGGACCCAGGAAGCAGTACCCAAGGGCTGGAACCAGTGTGACCGAGGAGAGCTCTCCCCTGGCTAGGGCCTGGCGCTCAAACGCCAGATTCTGGGGTGGACTTGGATCCTGCAAACCCAGGCCACGGAGGCCGGGGTACCAGTGTATTCATTTGACAGGAAAAAAGGGGATACTTTGGAGGTGCAGATAATGCGTCCTCACTTTACAGGTCAGGGGCATGAGAGCAGAATGAGGGTCATTGGAAGGATGGAGTGTCTGTTTACTGTTTTATCTCTGAGAAGCAAACCCCGTTTTCTTCGCATTTTGCCAGCACCTGTGTGTAGCCTGGACTGTGGAACTAAACTCTCTGGTCTGCGGGGTGGAGGGGTCAAATCATGGTGAGAATAGCTGTATGGCTCCGCTCACTGACCTCTGTTGGGCCTTAGTTTGCTCATCTGTAAAATGGGAGTGAGAAGTCGCAGTTATGGGCATGTGACGCCTTCCCAGTCACACTCCTATGCGGGGAGATGTGGCTCTGGCATACAGAAGCTGAACTCACAGTGATGGTGACAGAGGCTGGAGGCTGGGGGGCCTGGAGCGTCTGCATCCAGTTGGCTCCAGGGATGGCCCCACCCCTTTCCTCACCTCGGTGTGATTTTAGGGGCCACAGTCTGTTCCTGTTTTTTCTTAGCTGGTTTGAGTTGGGTTTTTAGAGTCCTAAAACCCACCCAAGATGGCCCTAGGTACCTGCCCTCTGTGGGGTGCATTGCTCCAGTGGGACTGCAGGCTTTGGGGCTCCCCGTTAGCACCCCAACAGCTCCCAGCTCCTGGCTGTCACTCAGTGAAGTTTGCCATGGCTTCCCCTGTTGGTGGCGTTTTTCCTGTGCTTGACTGACTCAGTACCCTCCTAACTCCTACCTAAACATAGGTTTTCTTTTTATATGCTTTAGTAGTTATTGCTCATAACAAACATATGCTCTCAGTGTCACAGTTATTTTTAATAAATGTATCTTTCCAGACTGTTCTCTGTGCATGTGCATAATATTTTAGCCTCAGATGGGTTCCTCATGGGCAGCTTCTGAAGGTGTCATTGCCTGTAGTCGCCTCAGTGGCACTGGACCTCTTTAGAGTGGCTTTGCTTCTTTACAGGGTTTCATTATTTTTTTTTAAACTTTTGGCTGGGCGCGGTGGCTCACGCCTGTAATCCCAGCACTTTGGGAGGCCGAGGCGGGTGGATCACGAGGTCAGGAGATCGAGACCATCCTGGCTAACACAGTGAAACCCCGTCTCTACTAAAAATACAAAAAATTAGCCGGGCGTGTTGGCGGGCGCCTGTAGTCCCAGCTACTCAGGAGGCTGAGGCAGGAGAATGGCGTGAACCCAGGAGGCAGAGCTTGCAGTGAGCCGAGATTGCGCCACTGCACTCCAGCCTGGGCAACAGAGCGAGACTCCGTCTCAAAAAAAAAACAAAAACAAAAAAAAACTTTTATTGAAATGAAGTTCACATAACATATAATTTACCATTTTGAAATGTCATAATTCTGTGCTGTATAGAATATTCACAAAGTTGTGCAACCACCACCTCTATCAATTTCCGGAACATTTTTTCAACCCTAAAGGGCACCCTTTAGCAGTCGCTGCCCCTCCTTCCCACCCCTGCCAACCACTGCTCTGCTTTCGCTTTCTATGGATTTGTGTATTCTGGACATGACTTATAAATGGAACCATACAATAGGTGGCCTTTGGTGACTGTCTTCTTTTCACTGCAGAGTGTTTCCAGGGTTCATCCACGTGGCAGCGTGTGTCAGAATCCCATTCCTTTTTATGGCTGCATAATATTCCATTGTATGGCTATGTCACATTTTGTTTACACTTTCATTCGTTGATGGACATTTGGGTCATTGCCACCTTCTGGCTATTGTGACTGGTGCTACTAGGATTCATGTATTTGATGGTCTAATTCTATTCTAAGAGCTGTCTTCTCTCATTTCCAAGTTCTTGGAGAGACCCGTGGCTTTTGATTCCTTCTCCTCCACCCCATGCCTATCCCCAGGATTTTATGAATCTCCCAGGAGCTAGGGCTTGGTATGTTGTTGAACTCACTGTTGGCGTGGACCGGCAAGGGTCGCTGTCACATGAAGGCCTGTGTTAGGTGCCGTCTGCCTGCAGATCCCCCTGGGTGTTAACACAGGACTTGGAGGAAGCGCTGCTTGTGGAGAGCAGGATAGTCAACAACAGACCTAGGCCAGGTGTTTGCCCAGGTGTCACACGGGAGGCTTGTTGTGGAAAAGCAGCTTCCTGGGCGTCCCCTGTGCTGGCCATGTCTGTCTGTCTGTCTGTCTGCCTGTCCCTCCCAGCCCTGCTGTGCTGTTGGCCTGGGGAGTGGTCTGAATTGGCTGCACCCCACGGGGCTCCCCTGACTTCTGGCTTGTGGTGGAAAGGGAGGTGTCAGAGGAGCCCCTCGCCTGGGGCTGACTCTGGCTCCCCTGCCTGAGGGTCCCTGTCTCCGCCAGGTTCCAGTAGAGGCTTCCCCCTTCTCCACTTCCCTGGCGTCACTTCCCCCAGGGGTCCCTTCACTGTTGCAAATTGTCCCTTTCCTGTTGGGACCTTGAGTGATGTCTCAGCCCTACTGAGTGAAGATCTCCAAGGCAGGCCCAGAACCTGCATTTTAACAAATCTTCCCCTGACACCTTGAGCCCCTCAGAGCTGCTGAACCCCCGCCTCCACCACACCCCCGAGCTGTTGATCTCGGCTTCCTTGTGTCCAGGCTACAGGCTGACCTCTCTTGTGCTTCTGCCTTTCAGAGCTTCAAAGGAAGCACATGTTTGCTGAACCCTCCCGGGAATCCAGGCTTTGCAGGTTTCACACACATCTTACAAAATGCAGTGGGGGCAGAACGAGAGGAGAGCCAGAGCATGCTGGCTTTGGGAGGGGTGGCCCATTGTAAACAAGCCAGCGCTGGCCGTGCCAGGGTCCCAGGCAGGCTGGCTTGGTGGGGGCTACACACAGCCAAGCACCCTTAGCTCCTGCAGTTGGAATCCCGCTGTTGCGTGCCCGCCTGTGTTCCTGGCTGTGGGAGGCGCCAGGGGGAGGTTTTGATCCCTGGGGGAGTAGGAAGCCGGCCCAGCCCCTGCAGCTGTCTGGCCCCAGCCACTAATCCTGGGCAGGAGCCGCCTGTCCTGGCATGGTGCTGGGCTGGCTGGAGCAGAGTGACCTGAGAATGGGGCCTGCTTTGTACCAAGAGCACGCGCCGGTCACGGCTTTTCTGACCTAGCGAGCAGGATGGAAAAAGGGCAGCAGGTGGGAGATGGGAGTCAGCCTTGGTCTCCTTTGTCTTCACGGGCTTTGTTCCGCGAGGGTTTTTTCTTTCCTGCCCTTTTCCTTTGGGCTGGGCGTGGGTGTGTTCAGAAAATCTCAGAGCATCCACTTGCTGCCCGGGGGTGTCATACGCATCGTGGGTTTGGTCAAGAGTGGATCCATCACACATCTGTGGGGTAGCATTTTTTAGGAAACGAAGCGTAGTGCCTTTTATTCCTAATGGATTTTTAGATGTGATACAAAAGCATTCCTGGAAGGAAGCCAGCAGATGAAGGTCCCGATGGTGCTGGGCTGGCTGCAGTTGGGACCACAGGACTCTCAGAAGCAGAGGGCCTGTGCTCTCAGGGTCCTGTGCTCTCAGGAGTCTGTGGACTCAGAGGCCCCCCTCGCTCTGCTTTGCCGGGGGCCGCCCAGCCTAGATTTCTGCTGGGCCAGCACCCTGCGGGCCCTCAGATGAGACCGGCAAGGCCAACGGTGCGAGGCCTGTCCCCAAATGGAAGCGTCCGTCTGTACCACTGCACGGCTGCCAAGACCCTCCAGCTCTGACCCTCCATCTGGGTTTTGCCTGGGGGTTCAAAGAGGGGTTGGGTTAGGGGAGATAAAGGGAGGGGGACCAGGGCAGGACCTCAGTGACAGCAGCAACATGGCTGATGCACCTGGTGTTTAGTGATGAAGATTGGGGGTGCCACGCTGCATCTGTGTGTCCTTAGACAAGTTCATTCCCCAAATCCATTTCATTTCCTCTACTCATCAGACCTGCTTCAAAGACTTAAATGAGCCGACAGAACATTTAGCACAGGGCCTGGCTGCGGGTAAAGGGTGTCATCTTCCCCCAGTCAGAATGGAAATGAATTCCGTTTCCTAGGGTCAGGTGAACCCAGACCTGAGAAATCAAGTAGAGGGGAGGGAGTGGAGGCAGTTGAGGGGGAGAGTCCAGGTGAGACAGGTGAGTCCCTGCAGGAAGGCAGGGGCAGGGGGCGCAGAAGGGAGCTGGTCAGAGATGGAGAGACGGCAGGTGGGGTCCATAGCAGCCTCTCCCTGCTTCCTCCAGGTTGCAGTGGAGACCAAATGGTCTGAAAAGCCCTGACTCTCTGATACTGACTCTCTGATCCTTTACCACAGGGCTTCTCACCTGGGGCGACCTTGCCTCTCCCAGCCCCCCAGGGACATTTGGCAATGTCTGGAGATTTGTGGTTGTCACCACGCAGGGAGGAGGGAGGAGGTTCCAACCGGCATGGAGTGGGTAGAGCCTGAGGATGCTGCTGCAGATCGTACAATGCCGGGGACAGCCCACAGCGAAGATGGATCCGGCCCCAAATGTCAGCAGTGATGAGGTGGAGAAATCGTTTTCCAGACAGTCTGCTGTTTCACCTAGAGAAACTGATTGACTGGTTTTGGAGGAAGGAGGAATTTGGGATGAGGGATTTCTGGGCCTGCCACTTGCTAAGTGGGGAAGAAGAGGCCAGGCGTGTAGTGCATGAGAGGCTGCGGCCATTCTGAGCCCGTGGGGACAGTTGTGGGTAGTGCTGAGGAGGCAGGGTAGAGACAAGGTTTGGCCATCAGCAGAGATGCCCCTAGCCATTCCCAGGGTGCACTCAGGCACCCGAGGTGAATGCGCCAGCGAGGAGACCAGCAGAGCAGGGATGGACACCAGAGAGGTTGGACGTCAAGGGCAGGCAGGGGAGGAGACCCTCTGAAGGAGGCCAAGAAGGACCAGCCGTGGGGGCTGGAGGATGCCCCGGGAGCTGCACCCCCGCGGGAAAGGGCGAGTTGCAGCTGGGTGGCTCGGAGGTTTCAGAGCTGTCAGGAAAGCTGCCCTGGGACTTGGCCCTCTGTGTGGCCTTCCTCTCCAGCCTGGCTGGGAACAGTGTCGTGAGCCATTAGGTGGGAGCTGGTGCCTGGGGAGGTGTGGCACAGCTTGGGGGGCCACCGCAGGATGTGTATAAGCTGAAAGGAAGGGGGCCTGTGTGCCAGCCTCGCCTCCCAGCTCAGCCAGCCTGAAGCCCTGGGCTGGGACAGCCCCTTGGTGGGTGGGAGGCCCTTTGATGCAGCTGGGGCTGTGTGGTTGCCTGGCATGAGCTCTGGGCTGCAGCCTCCCTGCAGAGCACCAGGAGGGCCGGAGAGAAAACGCCAGGAAGAACCAGCCGAGGCCTGCTCAGGGACCGTGGCGAAATAACGCAGGAGGCGGAGAACGCTTGAGGTGCTGCCTCTTGTACGGCTTCTCCTTGTAGGTGGTTATTTTCTCCTGATTCTCTTTTTGGTACCCTCTGTGTAGAATAATGCTGCTTAGGTACTTTCTAGTTGGAGACAAGAAAGAAGCTTCTCCAAGCTGCCCTTGGTTCTGGCAGTGTCCTCTGGCTCTGGATCACTCTTGGTGCCCTTTCCAAGCACCTCTCCCTACGTCACTGTAAAAACTCCAAGGCAAACAAGCTGTGAATTATCAAAAGGCCACCGGCAGCTGGTGAACTCATTCTCCCGCTAGGAAACCTGTTGGGTAGGTTTTGTTCCATTTTATCTCCACCTGGTATGGGCTCGTAGCAGAGGCCCTACTGAAAAACGGGGCGATTCACACACTTTGCTCATTTATGCTTTGCTTTAAAAAAAGAAAGCAATGGGAGCAGCTGGCTGCCGCCTGCCTGTTTTTGTCTGACTGTCCTGTAAGCTCTACCACACCAGCACAACACCGGGGATCCGGCTGGCTTGCAGGAGCTGGGCTGACATTTGCCCAAGGGACAGGTGGAGGGACAGCTTGTGTTCTCTGGGATTGTCTAGAAATCAGCTGATTTGCATAAGAATGTTTCCCCATAGCTGAGAGCTTAATGTTCATCACTGACCCATTGGTGAGTCTGTTGAAATAGAAATGGTTCCGGGTACTGAAGGACTATTACTTGGGATAACCAGGCTTCCCAGAGTGCTGTCTGGGCCCTCCTGCTGCCCAGCTCCCCTCTGAGCTCTGCAGATGCCGTCCGGCCTGCAGTGTGTGTCTGTCTGCCGTGGTCCTCCACTCTGCAAAGGCAGTTGTCCCCTTCACTTCCAAGGAACAAAACTCAGAGGCTCGCTCCAGTATGGCGGGATGGTTGAAAGGACCAAAGTGTCACTGAATGAGCCAAAGATAAGAGGATCTTAAAGGAGAGTTCGGGAGAGGGGCTGTGGTGTGGTGTGCCTGGGACCCCGGAGGACGGAGCTCCTAGGTCATTGCGTCTAATAGTGCTCTGGGGATTCAGCTCCTTCCGCTGCCTCCATTATTTCTCAGCTTCTCTGTTGTGTCTCTTCTCTCTCTCCTTGGCCTCTCTGCATCTGTGCCTGCACGTTGCTAGCCGGCCTGCCTTTGACGGTAACTGTTCTCTGGGGTCTCGCCCTTGACCCTTGCCTCCTTCCCATATCCATGATCTCATCCTCTCTCTATGGGTCTCTCCCCAAGTGTCTATTCCAGATCTAATCAAGATTTACCTCTCACTGCCAGAGCCATGTGTTTGCTCCTCCTGTGGGTACCCCACGTTGGCATGTCCAGGAGAAAACCCTCTACCTTCCTTTTTCTCCATGCTGCCCACATTCAGCCTATTTTGGGGATCCCAGCTAATAGCGTTTTTGTGGTTTTCGCTTGCCACCTCCATGTTACCCCCAGGACCTGCCTCTTGCTCCTGGGAAAGTGTGTTAGTCTCGCCTCTCCTCAAACCTTCCCTGCTGTGGTGGAGATGCTTAGTCACCTCCTTCTGGTGAGTGCTGGAGCTTCCTGGAGGGTCTTTTTTCAGGGTTGCCTCCTGCTTATCTACCCTTCATCCCATCCCTGGGATCCCCCAAACTACTGAGGGTGTATCATCCCCTCCTTGGCAGCCTGACTTGCAGATTAGAGACCCCTCCCCATGGTGCACATGGCCCCTGTGGCTCCCACCCCAGATTTTCTCCGTAAACCTTGAGCCAGTACACCTTCGCGCACCAGAAATGATGGGTGTTTCTGTGAGCCCCTTTTGCTCTGTCCTGGGCCCACCCCACTTCATCTCCAGTTGCCAGTCTGATTCCTGTGGCACTGACCTCCCGTGCTGGGCCCAGCCTGCTTCATGGGGAGGCCCGCAGGGCAAGGTGCACACAGTATGCCCCAGAACTACTCGGTCCAGCTGTTTGATGGCTGGAAAACCTTGGACAAGAGGCTTGGCTTCTCTGCATCTCGGTTTCCTCATTTGTGAAATAGAGGTCGTAATCCTTATCTGTCTCATAGGGCACTGTGATACACAAATGAATTAGCACATCGAAAGCTTCTGGAATGGTGCCTGACACACACCCAGCAGCCGATGAATGTTGCAGGGCGTACTGGTTCCCTAGGGCTGCTGTAACACAGTGCCAAGGACGGCGTGCCTTAAAGCAGAAACACATTCTCACAGTCTGGAGGCTGAAGCCTGAAAGCAAGATGTTGGCAGTACTGTGTCTCTCCAAAGACTCTAGGAGAACCCTTCCCCGCTCTCCTAGAACCCTTCCACCCTCTCCTAGAACCCTTCCACCCTCTCCTAGGAGAGCCCTTCTTCCCTCTTCTAGGAGAACCTTTCCTCCTTCTCCTAGGAGGACCTTTCCTCCCTCTCCTAGAACCTTTCCTTCTTCTCCTAGAACCCTTCCTCCCTCTCCTAGAACCCTTTGTCCATCTCCTAGGAGAACCCTTCCTCTCTCTCCTAGAATCCTTCCTCCCTCTCCTGGGAGAACCCTTCCTCCGTCTCCTAGGAGAACCCTTCTCTCTCCTAGGAGAACCCTTCCTCCCTCTCCTAGAACCCTTCCTCCCTCTCCTAGGAGAACCCTTCTTCCCTCCCCTAGGAGAACCTTTCCTCCCTCTCCTAGGAGAACCCTTCCTCCCTCTCCTAGGAGAACCCTTCCTCCCTCTCCTAGGAGAACCCTTCCTCTCTCTTCTAGATTCTGTTGGTTGTTGGCAGTCTTCGTTAGCTTAAAGCCGCGTTCCTGCAAAAAATGTCTGCCTTCATTGTTATGTGGCCCTCTTCTGTCTGTGTCTCTGTACTGGATTTAAATTTCCCTCTTATAAGGACACCAGTGATTGGAGTTAGAGCCCATCCTAATTCAGTACGACCTCATCTTAACTTGGTCACATCTGCAAAGACTCTATTTCCAAACATGGTAAAATGTACAGGTACCAGGAGTTAGGACTTGAACACATCTTTTGGGGTGACTCAATTCCACCCGTAACAGTGGCTCTCACTGTCTTCCCTGGATCATAGTCTCTATGATAGCTCTCGTCTGTGTCTTTGCCTTTCTGTAAACCTGTTGAGAACAGCGACAATCTTGCTTTTCTTTGTATTCCTGGCAAAGGCTCAGTACTTTTGTATTTAGTGAATGTCCTTCCTCTCTACTTAAATTAAGGAAGACTCCAGTTCTGATAACTCTCTGGTTGCCAGAACATATGCCTGTACCAGCTGGAAATGAGAAGGATATGAGCGTAAGAAGTTTTGCTTTTGGGAAGCAGCCCCATTCATATATACAAGGAGATGGATGGGAGCCACCCTGAAGCCCTCCTTGCAGTTGATGAGTGTCCATTGAGCGGTTGCTGCTGCATTCCAGGCTCTGGGTGGAGGATGGGATTCTGAGAGACAGGCACAGCCCTTGCTGACCCGGAGTACACAGCTTGGCTGGAGAGACACACAATTCAATAAGCTGTTACAATAAAGTGATTAGGTCCTATTATAGGGAGAGCACGGGGCTGGTGCCCGCACACTCAGTGTGGACGCAGGGAGCAGCTTATTGGTTTAAACACTCTGGCATCTTTCCTCCAGCTGCTCATGAGTGTTACGGGGTGCTGACGGTGGCTCAGGGTGCTGGGAGGGACAGCCAGCCTAGAGGAGACACAAGAACAGTAACTGGGATGGGAAGGGCCCTGACCTCAGCAGACCATCCCTGGGGTCCCTGCTGCACACGGCACAGTTCAGTGATTGACAGCCACAGCCAGTGACCCAGCGTCTTCACCCCACAGACAGGTCATGCTGACCAGGCTCCACCTACACAGGTCGAGAAGGGTGATAGCTACGAATGTGTCCTGTAACGTTCTATAAACGGGAGCCGAGGGGCCACCTGAGTTGTCTGCCCAGTTTTCATCCTGGTTGTCACGTTTGGATCGTTGTACATCCCACCTAAAGAAAGCACTCCCTGTGTCTGAGTGGGGACAATAACCAGCCGCACCGCAAGGGAGGGCTCTTCCTTTTACTGCCCGGTGACCTGTGTGCCTGCAGGCCTGGCCTGATCCCAAGCCTCGCTCATAGTTCCCCTCTTTCACCTGCCCGGCCGGCTGGGCTGCAGTGCCTGCAGGATGCAGTGGCCCTTGCTATCACCCACCTTACTCCTCGGAGTGCATTACGCACATCTAACCCCAAAACACGTTTCCATCTCGGAGTGCGTTACGCACTTCTAACCCCAACACGCGTTTCCATCTCGTGCAGTGCCAGCACCCCACCTTAGTCCCCGCTGTGGTCTAAGGAGCAGGAGGAAGGAGACAGGCATGAGTTTTTAATATTTTACCAAGGATCAGGTGAGAAAGCCAAGGACCACACCAGACGAGTGCACAGGCCTCCGGGAGCAGGGCTGGCTTTTCTGTGCCTCAGCTGTGGGGCTGGAGGCTGGACGCCGAATGTGCACGCTCTCTAAATACAGATGGTGACACAGCTTTTCTCCCAGGCTGTGGAAATTTCAGCCCGCTCACGATAAAAAGAAATGTTTCCAAAACAGCCTTTCTGTTCCCTGGTCTTTTCCCAGAATGAATCTTGAATCAGCAGAGGTGAGATTCAGTTGTGAGAGAAGACACATTAAAACCCTAAACGCTGACCTGCAGGGCACAGCTGGCCAGTGTGGGAAGGGAGGAGGTCTTCAGGCCTCCGCCGTCTGAGTGGCCTTCTCCCTGGCCTGTGTGGTCTGCTGCCAGCCCTTCCTCCCTTCTGTGCAGAAGGTCCAGCCCGTCTTCCCCACAATCATGTGGGAACCTTGTGTATGGAGCTGTTTCCCCTTCTCCAGTTGCCCCCGGTGTCTGGGCAGTCCATGTGCTTCCCAGCCCTCCTGCAGGCTGGGGCCTCCCGCCCTTGGCTGGTTTTCACTCAGCTCCTACCAGCTGCTGGAAATTTCTCCTTGGAGTTTGATCTTAGAGCTGTGACTAGGGATGGGCATTCATTTGCATTAGTAATTATTTTGTTAGTTGGTGCATATACTGCTGCAGACGAGTTGGGCCCCACCAGGAGGAACTTGATTTTCTGGGGAGATCAACACTGCCTCGAGAGCTCCCAAGGTCACTGCTGGACTGAGGGCAAGGGGGTTTTGCCTGCAGTCGCTTACAGGGTCTCCGTTCTGCTCTGTCCTTTTATTCCCAAGCCCCTCCCCCCATTTTCTAATGGTTTGAGCGCATTCCTAGTTCATTGCAATGTTCAGGTAGCTCCAGTATCTTAGTGAAAGTTAGTGTGAAAGCCCCAGTGATTTGGTTGCCATTAAGAAATGCCTTTGCCCAGGGTCACCTGGTGAGTAAGCGGAGTGTGAAGATTAACCTCTGTGCCTCAGTTTCCTCAGCTATAAAACAGAATGATAATATTAACCCCCTCCTAGGATTTATTTCAGAAGGAAATGATTACTACTATCTACCATATATAAACAATGTGCATATAGAATATATGTGTATTAAGTACTATTGTTTTCTATAAAATTGTTATTTATTTACTAAAAGGTTTATCATAATATTAGCTATTAAAGTATATGTTAATCAACTTAAAAAAAAAAAAGAAATGCCTTTGTGTGGCTCTTACGGTGACATAGCAGGATTTTGTAAATTGCACGGTGGATATAGAGGTGTAATTACCCGTTGCCTGCCGACATCAGCCTGATCCTTCAGGAATGTTTGGCGAGCAGGATCGGGCGATGCCGGATACTTTGGGCTCTTAGGAAAATCTACTCGGCGAGCGTGGAGGCCGGCCGAGTTTTGCTGGGGAGGCCTCGTCCCTCTGTTTCGGGAGCTCGCCCTCTGTGTGCTCTTGGAGTCTGCATTTATGTTAGATGTTGGAGGCGCTGGGGAAGAAGCGCCCATATGGCATTGAGGGGAATGAGTTCTGAGAATAGGGATGTGTCTGAGCCTTCTCAGTTTTAGCCTTTAGGGAAATGTTTGTTTCCTGGGGCCACCATAACAAAGCACCACCAGTCAGATGTCTTTCCCGTGGAAGTCTGTTCTCAGTTTGGGAAGCCCGATGTCCACAGTCAAGCGTCAGCAGAGCTGTTCCTCCCGAGGCTGTGAGGGAGAATCTGTCCCATTCTCCACTCGTGGCTTCCACTCCTCGGCATCCCTTCTTGGCTTGTGGATGGTCACTGTCTCACTGGGTCTTCACATCACCTTTCCTTGTGTGCGTCTCTCTGTGTCCATATTTCCTCTTTGTATAAATGAGGATGCCAGTCCTATGGGATTAGGGCCCTCCAATCACTTCATCTTAACTTGATCATCTGCAAAGACCTTCTTTCCAAAGACAGTCACATTTACAGGTATTGGGGATGAGGACTTCAGCATCTTTAGAAGGGACAAAGGGTATTAAAACAATGGGAACATAGTGACTTCTCAGTATTATCCTCTCCCTGGCCTGGTGGCATTTAGGTTTTAGCCAAAAGGTGCTTGTTCACAAGCATTTCTGTGTTATCCTTTAACCCCTTGTTTGGGCCTTAAATGGCTCAAACAAATGCAAATAACGTGTAGTGAATATCGCTAAACCTTCACTACGTACAGCCCACAGTTGCCACAGCTGTCAATGGAGGTAAAATTTAGTAACTGATCAGTAGTTAATAAAGAAATCATACTACCCAATTTAATGAAGCACCTGTTAACCCAATCTGGTGTAATTCTTTGCATTCCAGACCACAGTGGAACACTTGGGAAGCAGCAAGGCTGAGTAAAAATAAGAGTATGTCAAACAAACTTTCACAGACTTTGAGCTATTATTGAGGAAAAATGTAGGGCCTAGGTGTGAGCTGGGTCACGATGAATGGCTCAACTTCTAACCTCTGCAGAGCATGTCCCGGGCCCATGCCGCATTATCTCACGTGGGAGCCCTCGCTGCTGTTGTCCCTCCCTATGGCTGATGGGGTCAGTGAGGCACAGAGGTCAGCAATTTCCCCAGATCATGTGGCTGATAACTGCAGTGCTTAGACATGACTGTAGGGCTCTGTGGGGAATGCAAGGATGGTTTGAGTCCAGTGTTAGCCTGAAGGACTGGCAGTGAGAGGGTTTCAGTGACTGTGATGGGTACAGCCCACTCTGGTGAGCCAGCGTTTCCCAGGCGGGTAGAGGAAGGTTGGGAAGGAAGAGCCTGTGGGCAGGTTCCTGAGGATCTGAGTGGTGGAGGTGACCAGAGGATGGGGCTGGCTGAGAACAGATAAAGGTGTGAACCATCTGGGAGGCTGGTTGTTTAATGTGGTGCCCAGCCTGTCTCAAGAGTAACATGTCATCCAGGGAAGCTCCCTCTCAGGTGTCCTCCTGCATGGTATTGCCAGAAAGAGACCACAGCCATGGGTGCCTTGCTAGTTAATCTTGAGAGTGGCTGAGCTGGGTCAGTATGAGAAAGGTGCAAATGAGGGGCCTCGTGGCATCCCCTGTGCTCATCAGCGTCAGTCACATGGGGGTACGTTGCAGAGATTTGGGGGACACACATTTGGCTGGGATTAAGAAGCTCAGATTAGAGCGATAGTTCTGGAAGAGTTGCTTCCCCACCCAGGGATATTAAATAATGTCTGGAGACATATTTAGATGTCACAGCAAGGGGTGGGGGGCTGGGGGAGGAGAAGTGAGGGGAGAGGGGTAGATAAGGTGGCCACTGCACTGGGCCCAGGGGAGCTTGCTGTGATGGACGTAACCACATGGACAGAGACTTGGGCCAAAAACGCGAGGCACGTCTGAGGAATGAAAATAAGACCTGCTTTGTTTTCTGCTGCTTCTGTGTAAGAAGAGATTTGGAAGGCCAGGCAAATTTCCTATAAGTCACCTGAGCATGTGGTGTACTGGGTGTACTGCTGTGTTGTACTTAGAAAGGGAACACTTTCCTCTGTAACTGGAAGTGTCTGGTGATGCTGAATGCTAAGCTGGGCCTGGGGAGCTGACCACCCTCAGCACCACCGCCCATTCACTCGTCCTTTCTTTTCTTTTTTTTCTTTTTCTTTTTTTTTTTTTTTTTTTTTTTTGAGACAGAGACTCACTCTGTCACCAGGCTGGAGTACAGTGGTGCTATCTCAGCTCACTGCAACCTCCACCCTCGTGAGTTCAAGCGATTCTCCTGCCTCAGCCTCCCGAGTAGCTGGGACTACAGGCATGCACCACCATACCCAGCGAATTTTTTTGTATTTTTAGTAGAGACGGGGTTTCACCATGTTGGCCAGGATGGTCTCGATCTCCTGACTTCATGATCCACCCACCTCTGCCTCCCAAAGTGCTGGGATTACAGTTGTGAGCCACCTCAACTCATCTTTTCATCCATCGTTCCATCTGTCTGTCCGTCCATCCATCCATCCATCCCTTCCAAGCTAATGCAGAGATGTGGGTTTCTGTCTATGGGGGATGGGGATGCCACCTGACACTTCCCTCGAGAGCAAAACACGTTGACTTCAGAAGATACAGGGAACACAGAGTAAATTACAAGCAACAACATAAATCATCCCCATCTCACTTCCGGCAGCGAGTTTCTGTTTGCCTTTCTTTTTTTTTTTTCTGGTATATAGCCTTCTCATGTACCCAAAGAAAATTGAGACTATGCTGTAATATTGTTTGGTAAAATACTTTAAGACTTAATATATTCACATTTCTCATATTTTAAAATCCTCTCCTGGCTGGGTGAGATCCAGCACTTTAGGAGGCCAAGGTGGGTGGATCACGAGGTCAGGAGTTCAAGACCAGCCTGGCCAAGATGGTGAAACCCGTCTCTACTAAAAATACAAAAATTAGCCAAGTGTGCTGGTGGGCACCTGTAATCCCAGCTACTTGGGAGGCTGAGCCAGAGAATTGCTTGAACCCAAGAGGCAGAGGTTGCACTGAGCTGAGATCATGCCACTGCACTCCAACCTGGGCGACAGAGTGAGACTCAGTTTCAAAAAAAAAAAAAAAAAATCCTCTCCTAAGCCATATTAATGGCTGCTTGGCATTCTGTCATCCATAGATCAGACTTTAATTAATCAGTTTCACCCTTGCTGTGGGGTTATCTTGAGCTTTTGTGTCTGGCTTCCCATCTGTCTTCTCAGGATGAATGACTGGGCATAAGTTGCTTTATCGACATGGGTGATCATTGATATTTCTGCACACGTGCTTATTTCCCCTGCCCTCCAGGGGCCCAGTGTCATTCACTGGGTGCCGTGTGTCAGGCCCCCTCCCCTGCTTTTTCATATGGGTGCAGTGTTATCAGCGTTAAAATGCCTCTCAGGAAATTAGAGGCAGTGCCACATTAAATCTATAATGAATTATTTTAGAATGTTGGTTTTAGGTTGAACCACATCAAATGGTTGATATTCAACCAGTATTTTTGGTTCTTTCTGAAACGCAGCAGGACTCTTGGTGGGTCCACTGGAACAGAAAGCACTGTAGGTACCTCGTATCTTGGGTCCTATCAACACCACCTACATAAACATTCTGTACGGAAGTGAGACACAGGCCCTAATTCTGGGGCCCTGGCAGATCTCCATGGCCCAGGGGGAGTGGGGGCAGACAAGAGCTTACAGAGTCTTGGATTACCTGTGTTCAAGGGTCTAAGTGGCTTATGGTGTAGCCAAACCCTTGGTGTGGGGCAGGGAGATTGCAGGAGGGAGGAAGCTGGATGAGGTGATTGTTTCCATGTAACTCGTATCAGACCATGGCCCTGAGTTCATCCTACAGAGTCTGGGTGCTTGCTGGGAGTGAGGTGCAGTTCCAGAAGCCAGGGGATTGGGCAGGGAGCTTGGTAGAGCAATAAATCAAACAAAACAGCAGTCCCTGCACCTATTTTAGTCTCGTGGGGAACGGGTACAGACTGTCCCTTCCAGGCCAGTGTGCAATAGCCAGGTTCAGGCCTCTGGGCAGGTGAATAGGAAAAGCTGCCACTTCCCTCTTAAACACCAACGTTAGTTACCATAGCATCTAGCATGATTCTGGCATAAAGCTTGCCTTCAGGGAGGCTTTATTGAATAGGTAAATCATTCTTCCACCCCTCCATGATCTTTGCAAGCAAACATTCCTGAAAGTTTTGAGCAAAAAAGATATGTATTATTATGAGTAATTTAGATGACTATTGTTTCCACAGTGAAGTACTTCTGGGAGAAAGGGAGGCAGGACTGGGGTGCTCTGGGCGGCCCCTTTGGTGTGCAATGCTGCCTTTAGGTTCCAGTTACTTTTTTAAACCCATTTTCCTGATGACTGAGTCATACCTGGCGCTGTTCTGGGAATCGGGGCACATCTGGGAACAGGGAGTTTGTTCATGGGGCTTACCTTCCAGACGGAGCCAGGAAATAGACAAGACCTAAAGACAAAGTTGATCGAGGTAAGTCATGTGCCCTCAAGAAAACGGCAAAACCCGCTGAGCAAGGCTGCAGTGGTGAGTGGTCAGATCGACCTTTCTGGAGCAGTGGCATTGGCCTGAGATCTGGGTGGCAAAAGTTGTCAGCCAAGTAATGTTCTGAAGCAAGGCTTGCCTGCCAGAGGGTACAGCCAGTGCAAGGGTCTTGGGACACGAACAGTCCGTTGTGCCCCAGGAAGGAGACAAGGTCAGGCGCAGCCTCGGGGCCTAGTCAAGAGGTGAAATTTTGTTCTGAATGCAGCGAGATGCCCCCTAGAGAGACTTAATTTGTTGAAAGATCCCTGGGTGCCCTAAGGAGAATGGTTTTGTTGGTGGGTGGGTGGAGGGAGTGGAACCAGGGAGCCCCGGTGGGAGGGCGCTGCAGGGCATTCAGGCAAGTGATGGTGCACACAGCCGGGAGCAGGTAATAGAGAGAGGAGGTCAGATTGGAATACACTGGCGATCACACTCACTGGACACAGTGGGCTGGACTGGCGGTAGAAGAAACGGAGAGATGCAGGGAAAGTCTCTTGTGTGAGGATGATGGGCTTGACGGTGGGAAGGGTGATTTTTTTTTTTTTTTTTTTTTTTTTTGAGATGGAGTTTCGATTTTGTTGCCCAGGTTAGAGTGCAATGGTGCAATCTCAGCTCACTGCCACCTCCGCCTCCTAGGCTCAAGTGATTCTCCTGCCTCAGCCTCCCGAGTAGCTGGGATTACAGGCATGCACCACCACACCCAGCTAATTTTTTATTTTTAGTGGAGACGGGGTTTCCCCATGTTGGTCAGGCTGGTCTCGAACTCCTGACCTCAGCTGATCCACCCGCCTCAGCCTCCTAAAGTGCTGGCATTGCAGGTGTGAGCCACCACGCCTGGCCAGGGAAGGGTAAGTTCTATGGTCACCACTGTTTCTGCTGCTGCTGCCTTCTCAATCTAGAAGGAGGTCCATTCCATTCCTCCTTTTCAGATGAGAGATATGAGGCCAGAGTTCCCAGACTATACTCTAAAGATTCTAAAAAAAAAAAAAAAAAAAAAAAAGAATCTTTAAAATAGAGAAAGAAAAGCAAGTTACATGTTCTATATGGAAATGTTGTCATAAATGATATTTTAATTGACTATTGATCATATTATGAGAAAGAAACTCAAGCTGGAGCTTGTGGCCCCCCCCCCGGAGGGAGAGCCACTGAATCTAGGAAGATTCTTCTTTGCGACGTAAGAGAAAGAACGGGAAAGGCAGTGAAACAGACACCACTGAGCTGGGCAGACTCTGGCTTGCCCTGAAGCAGGTTTGTAGGAATGGGTCTTTAAAACAAGATTTCAGTTACTGTATTGAAAATGCCTAGATATAGAAATAAGTGACTTCTTGACCAGGTTCAGTAACTCATGCCTATAATCCCAGCACTTTGGGAGGCCAAGGCAGCAGATCACTTGTGGTCAGGAGTTCAAGACCAGCCTGGACAGCGTGGCGAAACCCTGTCTCTGCCAAAAAATACAAAAATTAGCCAGGCGTGGTGGCGCATGCCTGTAATTCCATTTGCTCAGGAGACGGAGGCAGGAGAATTGCTTGAACCCAGGAGGCAGAGGTTGCAGTGAGCTGAAATTGCACCACTGCACTCCAGCCTGGGCGACAGAGCGAGACCCTGTCTGAAAAAAAAGAGAAGAAAAAATAAGTGACTTCTGTTTTGCAGCAATAATCTCCTGAAAATATAATCCGAAAAAGAGACGGCATTCACGGCGATGACAACATCCAAACGCAAATTTAAAATATCGTAATGTATTAAAAATGTTTTCTGCAAAGAAAAAGCATTTTGAGTCCTCTTCCGACTACTACTGTTACTGCTACAGCTGTTGTTAGTGGTAGTGCTGGTGTTACCCAACAGTTATTTTTAGTGCCTTTAGTTAACATCAACCCTAGGAGAAGTGCTTTTTGCGTACCTATTATCTCATTGTGTTTTCATTGTTTCCATTTTGCAGTTAAGGACTCCTTTCAAGGCCAAGGGCTTTTTGCCCTGAGGCTCCCAGCTGGCGATTGGTAGTGCCAAGGCCCCAAGTCCATCAGCCAGACTCTAGGCAGAGTGTCCCACCCTCATAATCTTGACACCAGGGAGGGGCAAACTGTAGTCTGCCTCCTGTTTTTTACAAATACATTTTTGTTGGAACATGATCCTACTCATTTATTTGTATCATCTACAGCTTCTTTTGGACCCCAAGGGCAGAGCTGAGTCTTTGTGACGGAGAATATGTGGCCCCACAAAGCTTAATTTACTCTCTGTCCCTTTACAGGAAAAGTTTGGCCGTCTCTGCCCTACAGTGCTCTGGGACTCATATCTAAATCAATGGGGACCCAACCACATTTGTGGAAGAAAAGACGGAATAGTATAAAGATGTCACTTCTTGCAGGGCAGTACCCAGGAAATCCCAGTGGGAATATGTTTCTGCAGAAATTAGATGGTGGGAGACATTTTATTAGATTATTCTAAAGTTTATTTGGAAGAGGGCCGGATATAGTGGCTCACTCCTGTAATCCCAGCATTTTGGGAGGCTGAGGCATATGGATCACTTGAGGTCAGGAGTTTGAGACCAGCCTGGCCAGCATGGTGAAACCCTGTCTCTACTAAAAAAAAAAAAAAAATACAAAAAATGTTAACCAGGCATGGTGGCACATGCCTGTAATCCCAGTTAGGAGGCTGAGGCAGGAGAATCCCTAGAACTTAGGAGGCAGAGGTTGCAGTGAGCCAAGATCGTGCCACTGTGCTCTAGCCTGGGTGAAAGAGTGAGACTTTGTCTCCAAAAAAAAAAAAAAAATGATAATAATAAAGTTTATTTGGAAGAAAAAAAAGGTAAAAATAACTGATAGGACTTTGAAATAGAATAGTGCATAGAGGCCAGACCTTCCATGTAGTCCAACACAGCAGAACTAACATGGTTAAATAAAGATTGATATTGTGATAAATACAGGCAAACTAATGACACAGAACAGCCCCGATTCAGACCCTAGCGTCTGTACACGTTTAAAAATGCATGAAGATGACATCACATGAGTCAGAAGGGGACAAATTGTTCGGGAATTCATGCAGGAGTAATTGCTCATCTGTTTGCTAGTTAATTTTATAACATCCCTCCCCGAGAAGCAAAATAAATTCTTTGTACATTAATGTCAGTCCACAAACCTTTTTTTTTTTTTTAAGTAAAGGAAAATAGATGTGAATGTTTATTGAATTTGTCATCAAGGGAGGCCTTTCTGTGCATCAAGAGGAAATGACAAAGGAAAGATTGATATGATTACATAATTGAGACTTTATCCAGTTACCAAATGGATTAGTGCAAGCAAGCACAGAGTGGGGGAGATATTTGCAGCTGACCTGCTGAGATTTTAGGATGTAATTGAGCAGAGGTGCAAAATGATAATCCACAAGGTAGGACATAAGAAGTAGTTGCTACTTGGCCGGGTGCAGTGGCTCACACTTGTGATCTCAGCACTTTGGGAGGCCGAGGCGGACAGATCACTTGAGGTCAGGGGTTTGAGACCAGCCTGGCCAACATGCTGAAAACCCATCTCTAATAAAATACAAAAATTAGCCAGGTGTGGCGGCGCACACCTGTGGTCCCAGCTACTAGGGAGGTGGAGGCTACAGTGAGCCGAGATCGTGCCACTGCATTCCAGCCTGGGCAACAGAGCAAGACTCTGTCTCCAAAAAAAAAAAGTAGTAGTTGATACTTGAACTATTTCTGACTAATGGTGAAAGGAGGGTGGATTGAAATGTTGAAAGTGGGTGAATCAAGACCTTGACGGCCCATCCCCTCGTTGTCAGATGAGCAAGGTTCTTGACCTGCTGGTTAGGGGTGAGAACTGGACACCCACTGCTGTTGAGAAGATGGATCGTCACGGTCTTCCAGGACTGCTTTTGGCAACCCTTCCTACTCTACTTGGAAGCAGTCCTAAGAAAATAACCCAAAATTCTGAGTACGATTAGATACAAAGATGATCACTGCTATGCCACTTACACTAGCAAAAACGTGGCAGTCTTGCTGGGAGGAGCAGGGTCAGGGTGGTGCCCCCTCTGCAGAGTTGCAGTTGGGGCCCGATGGGTCTGGTTGGGCCCCACTCCTTGACCTTGTCGCTCCTCACATCTTTCTAGCCAGTAGCCCATGTCTCCTTCTTAGTGGAGTAATAAGGCCAGGAGAAATAGGTGTACCTTTTATTTTCATGTAATGGCAAAATGACTTTCCCGAAATCACAGAGCTGGAATTGGGAATCCTGGAGTTAGATCCACCGGGATTAGTACACAATTAGAGGTGCTCAGTCAAGTATCTGAGAGCGTCCAGAATCAGCTCAGCTGGCCTCCTTTTCACTTGCTCATAGCATGGCCTTACAAAGTTGCAAAGACCTGCTGGAATCAAGGCCTCATATTTCAGAATAAGAATGGGAATTCAGGCTGGGTGTGGTGGCTCACACCTGTACTCTCGCACTTTGAGAGGCTGAGGCGGGTGGATCACCTGAGGTCAGGAGTTCAAGACCAGCCTGGCCAACATGGTGAAACCCCATCTCTACTAAAAATACAAAAAATTAACTGGACATGGTGGTGGGGACCTGTAATCTCAGCTACTTGGGAGGCTGAGGCAGGAAATTGCCTGAACCCGGGTGGTGGAGGTTGCAGTGAGCCAAGATCACATCACTGCACTCCAGCCTGGGCGACAGAGTGAGACTCCATCTTGGGGCGGGGTTGGTGGGGGGAAAGAACAGAAATTCATTTTATAAAAAGCATTTTTGATTATAGAAAAATCTTAGGAAAATTAAGAAAATGTTGAAGAGGAAAAGAGCTTTCCATACACTTGCTACCTAGAGATAAAGTCAGCATTCAGTGTGGAATTTACTCTTCTTTTTCTATAAAAGGTATTTTTTTGAAAACAAAGTAGAAGAAGATTTTATTATACAATCTGTGGATTTAAATTTTTAAATATTATGTTGTATAGATTTTCCATTCTATTAAATAGCCTAAGAAGAATTGTAATGGCTGCACGGCTGTTTCTGGAGATACGGTGCCTTCAAGCTCTGTGTGAGGAACTAGGTTGCTCCCATCTCCACGTCACCAAACACTTTATCTACATCTTTGATTTCCTAAGGATGGGTATATTGGGGGACAGTGGGAGGGGAGGAGGGACAGGAATTCTGTCCCCTCTCATTTTCTTAATAAATATTGGTCAAGGATGGATTTTTCATTGCTTTTTTGCTCTAGATATCTCGATTAGTAATTCATGGACATGTGAGCTCTTCAGTAAGGAAATTCATTCATTCATTCACAAATTGTACTCATTGCTTAGAGGCCAGATTCTCGATAAACTGGTGGATAAAACTGCAGTTGCTCCCTTTCTTTGTGGCTGAAGGTCTGGCTGAGAAGCAGAGGCTAAAACAATAAACTAAGGAGTGACACCTTGCAAAGTCATCTCTCCTAAGCGATGCCCTGAGGGCCCATCCACAGTCTGCATGCATGGGGTTGGCAGGTCAGGCATCCTGGGGTGTGTTGGCGCTTTTTCAGCAGATCCACTGGGTGCACTTTGCTTTCTGCTTGTGGCTTTTTGCAATGACTGTGGCATCCTCATGGCTGCTTTGGCTTTGGGGCTCCACTCACGTCCTCACAGTATGAAATTCCTTAAGCCTCAGACATGGCATGTGTGTGTCACTAATGAGAACTGCTGGTAGAATCAGGAACAGTATTAAACCCTAGAAGCCGCCTTCTCCTCTCCAGCCTGTTCAGATCCAGCATTTTCATCAGGGAAAGCCCCTTTCAATAAAAGTAAGGCTCAGTTTTCTCATCTGTAAGATGTGTGGGGCTGGCTAGACCTGCAGTTTTCACAATGGCACCTAAGATGCACTTTAAAACATTCCTTTGAGTTAATGTGTACTAGAAAAGATCTATCAAGTTGTAAACAGCAGGTTGATTGATAAAGACGTATTAATAACATTTGATTTTTTAAAAAAGAAGATAAGTCAGTGAGTAGTGTTTGGAGGGCACAAATCCTTCCAGTGCCGAAGCTTCATGGTCTTAAGTGGCAGGTGGGAGCCGGGAGTCTGAGTACAACGCTCTGGCCAGCCCCAGTCAAATGAATGGGCCTCTCTGCTTGCTGCTCTTAAAACGTCTTCAGAGACAGTTGCACTTTTTCTTTCTGGTCACTGGCTGGGGACCAGAGCTTGGAAGTATTTCTGGTCTGGGCTGATCACAGGGTCCTGCTTCACAGCCTGTCTGCTGTCAGCCGTCTGACATGGGCGGGCCGGCCTTCCCATGTGATTCAAGGGGGCTGACATTAGCCCATTGCCACAGATGTCTGCCTAAACCCCAGGCTTGATGAGCACTTGACAGGTACGCACTGGTGTGTCTGTGAGCTCTTCGTGATTCTCAGCGGCAGGGCGAGGGCGGGGAAGGAAGACGTAGGTGAAGAGCTTTGACCTAGGAGCACGCTAGGGAAGCGAGCCAAGGTGTTGGCGGACTTCCGGTCCCATCCACACCCACAACACATGGTGGGGGCCCCCACCCCTCTCCTGTGGTGTTGGTTTCACGTGTGTATCTTTCCAGCTTAATGATAAGCAGTCGAGGGAAGGTCTGGGTCCTGCTTTCCGTTGTGTATTTACTGGTCCTGAATGCACGTGATGCTGAATTAATGTCTGAGCACAACAGTCATCCGTGCCACAGATGACACCAAGCACCAAGCTTCAGAGGCCCCCACGGTCTGTGGGAGACAATCCAAGCTTGGGCTGGGCACTGGGCTCAATGCTGGAAAATTATAAAGACACAGCAGCCAAGTCACCAGCTTTCAAGGAAACGAGTGTAGTTAGGGAACTAAGAAAAAATAACAAGCATGATGAACAGTGTGATGCTCGGGATAAAAGCAGTAAATGCCTAGAGACGATGTGTCCAGGAGAGCTAGGAAAAGAGGTGGGCTTCCATTTGCAAAGGCAAAAGGCACTGTCTCAGGGGGTCATTCTCCAATCGATAGGTTTTGATGTTATAGAAACGGGGAGCCCTGTTGGGTCTTCAAGAAAGTGGGTGGGAAGAAAGGCACGAGGTCTAGAGATGTTTTGGAAGAAACAGTAGCTGTGTTTGGTGAGCACATGGGATGTACGGAGGAAGGTGTGAAGAATCTGGAAAGCTTAGAATGTCTCCCACAGACTGTGGGGGCCTCTGAAGAGTCTGAAGTAATGGTTGCCTTGAACCCAAGGAGATTCTGGGATCTGTGCACTGTGCTGAGAACAACCCCACAGCCGGGTATCATGTCGAGGGGACGGGGGGAGGCCAGGAAGAGAGGAAGCAGGGGAGAGGGGAGGCAGGAAAGGGAGGAGGCCAGGTACGAAGAAGCTCAGGCCTTGGAGAGGGACTCGCACGCCCTCCCCTCCCCTTCCTGACCTGTCTGGGAGATCCCCAGCCTCAAATGTTCTCAGTCTGGCCGGTGAAAACATCTGGAATCGTGACTCCAGCCGCGCTAGCCATCTCACTTTTTGCAGTAAAAACTGAGCAAGCAGGGAGCACCTAGTGACGACTCATGACCCTTGTCTTCCCCGCATCTCCGGAGTCTGAGTCACCAGCTTTGCACCCACAGTTAAGCCTTGAATGTGTGCAAGTTATAACCCGGTGTCTGGCACAGGGAACCTTAGCGCTCTTTCCCCTCCAGGTCTTCCATTCTTTTGTTGGTTTGTCTCCAATACGCGTTCCTTCAAAACCAACTCTCTTCCATTTATTTCTGTCCCTAGTTTTGAGCACAGAGCCTCGTTGCTAGAGCCTGGCACTCAGCAGATGTTCACTAAGGTGACCTCTGTACATAGTCCCAGGTGGATGTGGCACCCGGGATATGCCCACCTTTCTCAAACTCAGACTGGAACGCGTGGTCCTGCCCTCGTTCCTCATTCTTTCACCCTGTGGCGTGGCCTTGGCTCTGAATAACTGCTAAACTCCTAAACTGAACTCAGTTGTTTAGGGAAATGCACCCAGAGGGGCACTGTGAGTGAGTCTGATCAGCTGGCGTGTCTGTCGGTGGCTGCCCATGCCTTCCGATGGGCCGTGCTGTTTTCTCCCCCAGGAAGAGGCAGCCCGCCCGAGCCCTGGGCGGTGTGTTCCTCCTGTGCCCTGGGTGCATTAGGCGAGATCAGGCGCGTTCAGGGTGGTATGACGATAGACAGTGCTCCGGGCGCATTAGGAAAGGTTCTGCTGATCAGGCTTCTGTAACAAGGCGGGGCATCTGCTAAGGTGGCGGGAAAGGTTTGGATTTCACTGCACCTGGGCTGGTCCTCGCCCTGAGTCGGAGCCTTGCATTCCCTGCCAAGCCACGCCCAGAAGCATCCTGGCAGGGATGCCAGTCACGTGTTGACTCCACTTGGGCTGTTGCCCAGACCAGTCGGGTCAGGACTAGGAGGCAGATTTCCGCGATTTTGCCTTTGGAGTGAGAGAGGGAGCTGGGGTGTTAACCCCGTGGTCTCCTTTTGGTCCCATCAAGTGACTCTGTGAAAGCCAGGTGTCCCTCCCACCCACCCCAGGCCCCGAAGGCTTCTCCACTATAGCGATGGGGTCCAAAGCGCGGGATGCTGGGTGTCAGGCCGTCAGTAACAGGAGGACCGACCTGCTGGGGTGGAATGTCTGTGGGTTTTAGGGTCCTCTGGAATGCACTCTTGCTCGGGGAGGGAGGTGAACAGATGTGATGAGTTTCCATCGACAGAGCTGGTGGCAGAAATTACAGAGAGCAGGTGGAATCTCACGCTTTTTGTTTTCTAACCCGGAGGAAATCTGATGAAATCAACATGATACTCCAGAAATTATCATCAAACATGGAGAATGAGTCATCCTAAACAAGGCACTCAGGGAATTGGCAGGGGAGGAGCAAGGGCAGTATTTATGCCTCGATCCCCTCCAGGCCGGCTGCTTTCCTTCTGCAGCGTTCAGGTCCGTGGCCGCAGGAGAACGGAGGAGAACATGAACCGTCTGTGCGCTCAGCCTGAGGTTCCTGTAAGACCTTCTCCGCCCCAGACACGCTCTCGTTAGGTTGGTTTTTCTGGATTGGTTTGTTCTCTAATTTTTCCTTGGGGCAGATCATTGGCAGAGGCCACAGGGAGAGTATTCTGTGATCTGGAGTCTGCGCGTGGCGTGACGGCAGCCGTAGCGGAGGGGGTGTGTGCGGGTTCTTGAGTTTGCCGCTGGAATCTGTCAGTGATTCCTTCTGTATGCAGTGATGTTGTCTGTTCAGAGGCTGCCCTCTTGGTTCCTGGGGAGGAGCCAAGAGCAGCCTCTTTTGTCTCTAGATGACTCAGCCTTTGCACAGAAAAAGGAAAAACGTATCAGTTATGAGCTCAAATGCACCTTCCTGTTTTCCTAGACCTGACCCTGGCTGGGAGGTGAAGAGGTGAGATGGAGCCTGCTCTTCTAGGGGTTCTTGAGTCCAGTGGTGGCTGCCCTGCCAAGGGTGGGCCCTGAAACTGCAGGCTGTCCTGGAGAAGTGACCACTGGGACCTGCTGAGTAGACGGTGGTCAAGCTTGTTGGGCTGTCCAGGTAGACCTGAGGTGCCCACCGAGGGAACCTGTTGGTGTTTTGAGAATGTGTGGCTTGGGTTTCAGGAATAGAGTAGAATTCCTAAATTCAGCCTCCTGAGTATAATCCTATCACATCAGCCATTTGGCTCCTTTAAAGATTATCCCAGAGATACCTACCAAGGTACCTCTGAAACATCTTTGTTGAAACCGAATTCGTTCATTCATTCGGGTTTGAGAGCTGACCATGCACATGACAGGAACAGAAAAAGACAAACAGATGGTCCTATGTCCTGGGAATGCTCAGATTCTCATGGAGAAATTGGGCTAGGGACAAGTCTGTGCATGGTGTGTCTAGTGGTGATAAAGAAGGGCAGAGAAAGAGGATGGGGTGAAGGCCCATTGCACTGACATTTGGGCAAAGACCTGAATGAAGTGAGGGGACCAGAGCATCTCGTGTCTAGGCCGGGGCCTTCTGGGCTGAGGGCACTGCATGTGCAAAGGCCCCATGGTGGGAGGGGCTTGGTACCTGGGGAACTTCATGGAGACCGGAAGAGTCGAGTGGAGGGAGGCAGAGAACAGCAGGAAATGGGACAGAGGCTGATGATGTTGGGCTTCTAGGGCACTGGAAGCTGCTGATGAGAGCCCAGGAGCCTTTGGAGGGTTTCAAACAGAGTCCGAAGGGTGTCTGACTGACTTTTCAAAATGTTCCGGCTGCTAATTGAGGGGTGGACTCCAGGCCACAGGCAGGCCTGCTGGAGAGGAGCTGATGACTGTAATTGCATCGAGAGATGACGGTGGTGTGGAGGTGCTGGGGAGAGGTCAGCCAGAGGTTGTGTTCTGCAGGTGGAGCCACCAGGAGTGCATGAGAGAGGGATGGGGCAGGGAGGACGGGGAGGGATGCTGGGCTTCTTGGATGGTTGGATGGAGCTGCCGTGCATGGCTGAGATGAGTGAGGCTGGGGCAGGGGTTTGGGGCAAGCTCCAGAGTTGGCTTTGGATCCAGGAAATTCAAGATGCACCTTAGGTACTGAAGGGAGCATTTGGTGGGCAGGGGGGTGTCTGAGTCTGAGGTTCAGGAGCCACTTGTCAAAAGAATGGGAACGCAGCCATGTCCACCTGTGCTTTGAGGGGGCTCAGGCTGCCTGGGCATTTGAGTTGGTGGCTCCTTAGCAGTTTTCCTAGCCAAGGGGAGATAGCCACACCCACGAACACACCATTCTCTCTCATGGCACATGCCTGGAAAGGTAGGTAATGTTTGTTTCCTAATATTTTCTAATTTAAAAATGTTTTATTGTGCACATTTTCATGCAAGTACATAATTTTAGGAAAAATAGCATAATGAACCTTTGGGAGCTCATTATAAAGTCAATCACAGCATTGCGCCTTTTACAATATTCCTTTTCTAATAAAGCAAGGACCAGTTCGCGGGTGTGGCACTCGGGATGGGCGAGTCAGATCTGAGGCTCTGGGCTGTGGGCTCTGGGCTACCTGCGCTCCGCAGGCCATGCACTGGTGAGTCACTCTAGGACCTCGCAGGGCTGGGGAACAGTGGAGCTAAGAGATGAGGAGAGAGAAGATGGGCTTCCTGGAAGCTTAGGTGAGGCCTGGCCGCTCCAAGCAGCAGTTGAAGGAACAATGCAGAGGTGGACGGTGTTGGGCCGGCTGGAGACACAGCAATCTCCGGCGAATGTGGCCGGTGATTGATTGAAGGGTTAAGATCGGCAATACATAACCCTGGAGGTACAGGTGGAGCCTGAGTAGTGGGGGGGCTTTGCATCCCAGGCCAGGGGAGAGCAGACTGATGTTTTTTAAAAGCAGTGAGCATTGTCCAGAGGTGTTCCAGCAGGGCAGCAGCATGGCTTTGAGAAAATCAAGGGCTCACCAGAGGTGGATGGTGAGGAGCCTGAGGAGCTCCAGGGGCCCAGCAGCCACTGGCAGCAAAGGCCTGGGCAACTCTGGGCATGGGAAGAAATAGTTAGCGAGACTCGGAGCAGAGAGTGTCTTGTCAGGCTCATGTCATGGCTGCATTACCCTGGGCAAGTTGCTTTAGTGATCTCTCCAAGCCCGTTTTCATGGAATCTGCAAAGTGCAGCCAGGTCTGGTATCTGCTGCCTAGGGCCCTTGAGGACGCAGTGGGATGGTGCCTGGTGGAGCTTGGAGCGCAGCCTGTGCTGTAAGGGGAGGACACATAACCATCAGCATCCACGTCTGTTCGTTAGATGCTGTTAGAATCCATCAGGGGAAGTGGGTGATCCAGGGGAGATTGAGAGGTTATCACCCAGAGGTGGCCAGTGAGGGCGGCCACACCAGGCTGAGCTGGGAGGAGGAAGAGGGGTGGGAGGGGAGAGGATTCTGCTGTAGGAAAGAGGACAGAGCTGGCATCCCAGTGAGGAGCACACAGGGCAGCCCTGGGATGCTGGCTGCATTCTCCACCCCGTGCCAGCCCCCTGTAGATGCGGTGGTGTCTGGAGGAGCAGAGCTTCCCTTTCAGCCCTCGGTCTGACTCCACCTGCTCGGGAAGGTTTTGGGAGTAGGGAGCCCCCTGCACTCAGTCCACACCAGGGCTAGCTGCCCTCTTTCTGTACTGTAAAAACGGCCCCGAGGGTTCGGACAGTGGGCACCTCCGTTACTCACCCCTGAATGTCTGGATGGGTGTTACAGCTACACTCAAGGATGGCCTCCCCTCTGGCCCTGGGGAAGAAGCTGTCAATCTGGGGATTTACAGAGCATTGAGGGCCACAGGACACACGTCTTCCACCTGCTGCATGGAGGGGAGGGCTGCCTGTGAGTGAGCTCAGTGGTGCCCGTGGGAGCGTGATGGCCTCTGGGCCCTGGGAGCAGGACTTCCCTGCTTGGCTTCTCTCGGCCTGAAAAGGGGCGAGGGTGGCAGAGTCCACAGTTGTTGACTCATCTTCCTTGAATGGCTTCCTCTATGGGGAGAGGGCTGCAGATCTCTTTCTAGAACTGCAAACACTTGAGCTTTTTGTCTTATCACTGATTCAGGGGAGTGGCCATACCCTGCCATCAATAATAAACACAAACACTGGTGCATCTCCAGAAAGCATGTGCGCAGTGCTGTGACTTCTTTCTTCTGCTCCCAGGGCACTGGAGGCCATATGTCAGTAGTTTTCAAAGAAAACGACATTGCTGCTTCCATTGTTCCCTTTTCTACAGCCAGAGTTCTCTTCCTCAATCGGAAAGCTGCAGTGGCTTCCCAGGGTCTCCTGGGCGAGACTGACCCTTCACCACCATGTTCCGCCCACTTACCTGGCCTCCCGCCTTCGCTGCAGGCTCCACCACAGCCCCTCCATCCCTCTAGCCCCTCCGCACTCATGGAGCCAGGTCTTCACTGTGCCCACCTGTTCTTAGGCCTTCCACAGGCCTCTGGGCCTCCTCCTCCTCACTGAACACTCACTGGCATCTCACATTCTATGGGCAGCTCTCTGGGCCCCACTAGGTGGCCAGTCATGCTCTCCAGGTAACAGTTCCTGTTACCGCCCTAGGCCCCACCAGGCCTGGTGATGCCCTGAGCAGCCTGCGTGGAGCCCCAGGTGCCTGATGCCCGTCTCTGCTGACAGCTTTGCAGAGCCAGGACATGCTGGGAAGCTTTTGGGAATGCCTCCCTCTTGTGCCCAGATGGACTTTTTGTTAACCCTCCATGAAATAATTCCTCCTGGCGTGAATGGGAAACCAGGCAATGCTATAGTCATGAGGGGGCGGGATGGCCGAGGTGGCTGAGGCAGCCCTTTCCATTCTCTAGGAGAGTCGTGGGCCCAGTGGGAAGAGCACACACTGGTGATTAACAGGAGTCTTTGTTCGGCCACTGTGACCCAGAGTCTCACCCGGCGCAGTCCTCAGGGTAGCTCTGGACTGGTGGGGGTGGGGGCACCCCAGTCCCTGACAGGATGGGCAGGTGGGCTCCAGTTGCCCTCACCGCTGACACCCCCTGATTTTTCCTCCTCCTCGGGTGCAGTCAGATGGAGACTCTCAGGCAGGAACTGTCACCGTCACACGTGAAAGGCCACATGGCAAGTACCGGTTGTGGGCTGGAGATTGTCTTGAAGCTCCTCCCCTCACCCACTCATTGGTCTCTTCCTTTTCTCTCTGCATCGATTCTCTTCAGTAAATGATCCCACATTTTTGTATGGGAAGGATTTTTACTCCTCACTCAGCCTGTTGAAGTCAGGCTGCTCTGGAGGTGGCCGTCACTGGGGTCTCCGCAGTGGCCTCCAAGCAGCCCGGGGGCTGGCACACGTGGCACTTGCATTTGGGGGCTGCCAGGCTGCCTGGCTGTGGTAGGGTGGTCTCTCACGTGGCGGCAAGACCCCTTCATCCAGCTCTGCACGTAGGCTGTGCAGACAGAGCCACTTGGTCACTGCTTCTGGTAGGGGGCGAGGGTGCTGTGCCGTCAGTGCTGAGCCTCAGCGTCCCAGACCCCAGCAGAGGGGTGGAGTGTGGGGTGGAAGGAGGCCTCCTCCTGGCCTGAGCACCATCACTTCCAGCCGGGGAGTCTGGGTCCAGGGCGTCCGGGGTTCTCCCCGACGCACAGTTCTCAGGGGCCGGGAACAGGGAATGAGCGCGCAGACCTGACCGTCGTAACTTCATAGGGAAAGATGGAAACATCTGTGACCACCCAGTTTGGGGAGAACAGCTTCATTCCTTCCTGTGAATAACTGGCATGTCTGAGTGCTGGTCTCCACTCCGCCCCTCCTTACCGTGCTGGGCAGGAGAGATGGCGGGGCTGGGCTCCGGTGGGTGTTTTTAGAAGGAAGGGCCCCTAGCAGGGCAGCTCTGCCCCTCCCCAGAGAGGTGGCCACTGTGCCCTCCTCTCCTGCCGCCTGCTGCATTCAAGCACCACCGCCCCGGTGGCCCAGCAAGGGAGGCTCATCTCTCACAGTTCCAGGGGTCGGAAGTCCAAAGTCAAGGCTCCGGCCAGCTCTGTTCCCGGGGAGGGCCCTCTTCCTGGCTTCATGTGTCCTCATGTGGTAGAGGGAGAGAGAACGGAAGCTCTCTGGTGTCTCAAATAAAGGCGCTGATCTGATCATGGGGACCCCACCTTCATGACCTCTTCTAACTCTAACTACTCCCCACTGCCCCACCTCCCAGTGCCATCACAGTAGAGGGCAGAGCTTCAACATAGGAGTTCAGGGGAACACAGTTCAGTCTGTAACACATGCCTTCTCTCCAGACAGCGCTCAGGTGCAGAATGCAGCCTTCCGAGGCCTTGAGGTGGAAAGGACGCCTCCCTTGAGCCACTGTCCGCCGGTCACTCGGAGCTGGGATCGCAGCTTCTGATGCAGTGGTGACAGTGGCTGAGACTCGGCAGGGTTAAATATTGAACACAAGATTGTCCCTATAGCAGCATGTGGACACATGCCTGGCTCTGCTCACTGCACAGGGGCTCTCTAAGCCATGCTCACTGCACATGGAGCCTGGGGGAAGGGTGGGGATGGTCAGGGCTCCGACCCGGCTGCTGCAGAAACCTTGCAAAGGGTGGTGTCAGGGCCTCCGGGTCTCTGCATGGTAAAGGCAGCACACTGGGTCAGAAGCTACATTCTCAGCTGTCTCTGGATAGAGGAATTGAGGAATAAGGGACCTCAGACCATTGTATATGTGCCCGGTTATGTAGGGGTGAGATTTGCCTGCTCAGAGCTCTAGGTACTGTGGCCAGCTATGACAGCGTCTGCCAGTTTCTCTTGGAGAGCACATGAAATTCACTGCTTTGAAATCGGCTCACTGCTGTTCCTGTCCCTTCTCCCTGGGCCCTGGTAAAGGGCCTCAGAGCCAGTCACCTCATTCATATCCAGAACCCCCCACATGCTTCAGTCCTGTGTGCCCTTCCAGAAAAAAAAGCAGAGGCCTTAGGGGTGATTCTTGTGGTCTCTTCCATGGAAAGATCTTTCCTGCTTAGTAACTGGTTCAGTAAATATGCCCTGGTTTCATCTGCGTACGTTGCATTGAGAATACCTTATGGCCGCTCTGTGTTGTGTTTAGAATTGTTTATTTGGGGTGCCGGGGGATTTCAGGAGCAGATGGGTAGGGAGCATCGCCCTTGGGGCCTCTGCTGAGCTGTGCTCATTGATGGCTGCTTCCCCGGGCGGAGTCACCATGATGACTGCTCCTGTGCTGGGATCAGCCACTCTGAACAAGCAGAGGCCGATTTTTCCTTTTCCCAGCCCTGCAGCTAGCAGCGTGGACCGTACAGTCCTGCTCTATCCCCCTCTTTGACTGTAATGAATGGACTGGCCAGGTGCTGGAGCACATCTCACAAACCCCCTTGTGCCCCTAAGAAGAGCAGGTGCAAACAGCCGGCCAGAAAACACTGCTTGGGCTGTGTGTGCCCAGGGTGCCCATGAGACAGGCACAAAGTGGGCACAGAGGCCAAGGAGCAAGCACTGCTCTGCTCTCTTGGGCCAGGAAAGGTGAAATGGGTCTATCCTCATTGGAACAGCCTGGAAGAAAGAGGATTCCCACTTCCCATAAAATTACCATTGAACCCATGTTTCGCTTGCTCAAGGGACTTTTTTTTCCTCCTCTACTTTCAGGAAGAAGCATATTGCCAAGTGGATGCCGCCGCGCAGCGTGTTTGCTTGAGGCAGAAGCTTCAGCGTCTGCTGGGATAACTGGAGGAAGAAATATGAAGCCTTAGCAGCTTTACCCGGGAAGCGAGTTTTGAGATGGCGGCTCAGCGGATCCGAGCGGCCAACTCCAACGGCCTCCCTCGCTGCAAGTCAGAGGGGACCCTGATTGACCTGAGCGAAGGGTTTTCAGAGACGAGCTTTAATGATGTCAAAGGTGAACTTCTAGGGGACAGGACTGTGGCTGAGGGAGAACGTTGGGGTTTGCAAGTTGGGACCCAAGAACTTTTCTGCTTCAAAGATTGCCAGTTTAGCATTCAGATAATTAAAGTTTAGTTCTTTAAACTTCATCATGGTAATAGATTTAGCCCTGGAATCATAGTCACTTGTCTTATTTTTTGGTTTCTCCTTATTAGTGAAACCCCTTCTTAATGCAGGGTATGTTCCTCTTTATTTGATAAAATTCGGTGACAGTGTGGTAGGGAGCTTGGTGGTACAGAAACCCAGGGGAGCAGAGAGTGTGGCAAACAGATGAAGTATTGAGAACCACTAGAGAAGAAAAAAGGTGGCTTAGGGGAGGGGTCAGCAAACCTTTTCTCCAAACGGTCTGATAGGAAATATTTGAAGTTTTGCAAGCCATATACCATCTCTGTCACAGCTATTCATTTGCTGCCTCGTTGCATGAAAGCAGCCACAGAAGTAAGTCATTAAATAGCCATAGTCATGTTCCAAGACAAGTTTTTTTTGCAGACAGCCCCATTTGGACCCAGGGCCGTGCCTTACCAACCCCTGATCTAGAAGGTGGTTCTCAAGTTTAATAACCCTGGGTCTCCAGGTTTCTCCAGTGGCCTCATAAAATTGAGTTCATGAGAAAACCTATCTTTTGGACACCAAGGTGAATACCAGCAGGTCATTTTCTTCCTGGACATCTGCCCTAACGTAGGCCATGTTCAGTCTCTCTCACATGCTCCGTTGGGGCTTGGCAGCTGCAGTGACAGCACCATCATCATCAATATCTTCATCCCTTGACTTTCTCTTAGCTGTTGAAATTGTCTTGCCTAGAGCACGGCTGAAAAGTAGTAACTGGACTTTGACCATTGTATCCTCAGCCCCAGCCTAAAGTCAGTGCTAAGTAAATGTTTCTTGAACTAAACCTCTATCCCCCAGATAAAGTTGTAATCCTCTACCCTGATGTACAAAAATTATATGCACTGTATTTATGTCTGTCTAATTGAGTAGCTTCTCCTTCCCCTCTATCCCAAACATCTTCTCCCTGCCTCTGATTGATGCTGGCATCCCTGAGCATTGCTGTAAATGTTCTTTAAAAGAAACGTCTAGCCAGTGTGAGATTTTATTAGCAAGAGAGCAACAGTGATTGGATGTTGCCATAAATAACTGAAGCATTTATTTTTCAGATTCTGTTAATGGACATTTTTTTTTTTTTTTCTTTATAGCCCAACTCATCAGAGTCAAAGCTAGAACTTGGGAGCATAAATTGTGTGATTTGGGCAGAGTGTTAAAGTAAGGAGGGCAGAGTCTTAAAGTGAGGTGAATTTTTAAAAATGTCACTGGGCCGGGTGTGGTGGCTCATGCCTGTAATCCCAGCACTTTAGGAGGCTGAGGCAGGCGGATCACGAGGTCAGGAGTTCGAGACCAGCCTGGCCAACATGGCAAAACCCCGTCTCTACTAAAAATACAAAAAATTAGCCAGGCATGGTGGAGCGTGCCTGTAATCCCAGCTACTCAGGAGGCTAAGGCAGGAGAATCACTTGAAATCAGGAGGCAGAGGTTGCAGTGAGCTGAGATCACGCCACTGCACTCTGAGACTCTGTCTAAATAATAATAATAATAATAATAATAATAATAATAATAATAATAATGACAGTGCTCTGTTATCCCTAAAAGAATCCCAAATTTAGAGGAGGAAGACAAACAAGACAGCCTCGAATGTGAGGAGGAGCACAGCCTCGAACATGAAAGGGAGGGTGTTTTGAGAATCTGAGGTGGACAGAACCATGAGATCTCTGGCCTTGCCCGGAGATCCTGGGGAATCTACCTCTGAGGCGCCACATGTGACCCAGGCAGCGTGCTAGCCAGAAGCTTCACGCACATCCTAGTGATAGACAGACTTCAAGGTGGGAATTTATTTCAGCCAAAATATCTGCCATGAAACCTTCTGCTCTGATGAGTGTTTTGCCTGCAGAAGAACATACGCAGAGGGATAGGAAATGTATTATTCAGTACATTGAACTTCCTAACACCCAGGGAGATTTTTTGTATTAAAATCAAGGTGGTTGTGAATCTGGGTAACACACCTCAGAATTCATTAAGATAGAATTTGATAGGGATTCTCTGGCATTTGATGGGATGGAAGCCCTTCCCCAGTGTCCCCAGCTGCTTGGTGGCAGTTGACTGATGGAGGGCCTCATCTAGAAGGGGGAATCACACAACAGTCCACCTCCCTAGGGTTCTGGAAAGGAAGAGTGGGGTGATTTCCCTTGGCGAAGCCTGATCCCTTGATAAAATCTGTGACCACTTCTCTTCCAAGGAGAGTGCTGGGAATTTTAAGTGAAACCATTCTTATTCTTCAGTTGGATAAAACTGAGTGATAATTCTCATTGATACATTCTAGGCTATGCACAAAGCATTCTTGATTGCTTTGGTTTCTTAATTTTGAAACTACTATAAGGGAATTATTCTGAGGGAACATAATAAGGACATAACCTTTGAGGGATTCTAGCAAGATTTTGATGGCCGGCAAGCTCTATTTAATTTTCATTTAGTTTTCATCTTTATGTGACATTTCCAGTAGATTGTATCAAGGAGATAAAATGGTTTATGTTCCTGGAGATCATGACTAGCAAAACAGAAATGAGGGAGAAGAGCTTCTGTATCCTCTGGCCTCAGCCTGACCCACATCACTTCTTCCCACCTCTCCATCAAAGCCATTTTCTTTCACAGGTTTTGGTGCACTCCCATCTCATATTAAATAATTTGTCGGTTTTATGATTTTTTTAGAGCACAAGGGCACAGCCAGGGGGAATTCAGACATTGCTTTCACCAACACCAGGATCCAGTAGCATAGATTATGGCTTCTCTGTGTCGTTTACACACGCACGGTGATCATTCATTCCACAAATACTCATTGAGTCCCTGCTACGTGCCAGGCCTTGTACGAGGCCCAGGGATACAACAGCAAACAAAACAGGCTCTAATGGTGCTGATACCCTAATGGGGAGATGGAGGCTCCCCCTGCAAAAGAAACACACACACACACACACACACACACACACACACATATATTTCATATATATATATATAAATGAGGTATGTAGAGAAGGAAGAATTCTTAGTTCTTTGCCTGGGCCCCTATAACAAAAGACTTTAATAAGAGAAAAGCATGCAAACTTACTTAATATATGTTCTATGTATATTACAGATATATTATTTCTTCATAAGGAAATGAAGACTTAAAGAAGTAATTAAATCTGAGGGGTTTGATGAGGTGTGGAGAGTCCTGGAAAAATGTGATGGGACAAGAAAAAGCATGAGCAAGTGTCATGAGCAGGAGGACAGCAAGGTCTGGGCATTGCAGATTCTCTGTGTCCTTGGAGATAGGATGCTCTGTCCCCCACATATAGGGAGGGCCCCTCCCTCTTGAGGGTCTATGACCTGCTTCAGGGGGCGGGCAGGGAGTCCTTCCTGCACCTGCAGTTTCTCAAATTCCTCCAGCTTAAAATATGCATGGTGCTATATTTTGGGGTAGCACGTTCTGAACCCCATCAGGTACATGATGTAGTGGTTGGTGGTAAGAGCTATGGAAGAAGATAACATTGGGGCCAGGAGATGTCTATTTCACATAACATCCTGTGCGTCCTCAAGTTGGGTCAAGCAATATTATGATAAGTGCCTTATCTACGTCTTTGCATTTTGTCCTCTCCAAAGCTCATTGAGGAAATACACTTTTTGTCCACCATGAGTGGAGTCTTAGGCTCTGGAGATCACACAGTTTCTAAGGGCTCCATTCAAGTCTGGGTTTAGTGATCCCAGGGCGGGGTTCTCTGAGACACCCAGATAGACGGCCTGCTGTAATTTCACAGGAGGGGGTAGGTGGGGCTTCAAGGCCCAGGGATGCTCCCAGCTAAGCGCATCTCTGTAACCCAGTTAATGTAAATGAATAGAAACTGCCTACCTGATTTCCTGACACTTTCCCAAGGAAGTGTGATTATTTCCTTTCAAAGGAAAAGGAAACTGGCAGGTGATTTTCTGGGGTGGGCAATTTGATAGAATACGATGACTGTGGACTTCATCACATTAGAAAGATGTAGGTTTAGTTCAACTAAAAATGGATTCCTCTCTTTGGTCATTTGCTTTGGCAACTTAAAAAAATAAAAAGAAAAGAAAAGTTTCCTTTCTTTCTTTCAATTGTTCATTACAGAAAGCCAGAATGTGAGCAGACTCCGTTAAGTGAGGCAGTTTGGGAGGTGGGGGAGGGGAGTCCTGGGGAGAAGTATATATGCTTATTTTCTTCAGAAAGAATGTTCTCCATCTTCTAAATATACCTTCTCATGTATGGCAGGGAGAGAAAACTCTTGGATATTTAATCATATCCATTATTTTTCAAAGCACACCACTTGTTTAGCTGACTTATTTTTGCTGTTTCAATTGCCGTCTACATTTGGTAACATACAGAGTTTAATGGCAGGAGCCATAAATTAACTTGATTCACTTTTTAAAGGGTTGGAATTTTTCAGACTGCTTCAACACTTGTTCAATGATAGTATGAGCTATGACTAGGCATAATCTCTCATTTTCAGGGTATGTAGACAGTCTGTTTTCATGTTGTGATTTTCAGTGATAATTTAAAAGAGGTTGGGCCAGGAGCAGTGGCTCACACCTGTAATCCCAGCATTTTGGGAGGCTGAGGCGGGAGGATCACTTGAGGTCAGGAGTTTGAGACCAGCCTGGTCAACATGGTGAAACCCCATTTCTACTAAAGATACAAAAATTAGCCAGGCGTGGTGGCACACACCTGTAATCTCAGCTACTTTGGTGGCTGAGGCAGGAGAATTGCTTGAATCTGAGCGGTCGAGGTTGCAGTGAGCTGAGATCATGTCAATACATGCCAGCCTGGGTGGCAGAGCGAGACACTGTCTCATAAATAAATAAATAAATAAATAAAATAAGAATAAAAGAGGTTGGAAGGAACTGACTTCAGAATTCTTACTTTATCTGAGGAAACAGTTTGGTGAGGAACAGGTCGAGCTTGGAAATTGAAGAAGCAGGTTGAGGGAACCTTTCCATCCAGAGGCAGAGCTGGGAATCAGCTCATACATGTCATCGTGGGAGTTTTGGGAAGCTGTTCATTTCCAGTCCCTGGTCGCATGCAGTGGTCACCTAACTCATCATGTCACCGTGTTTTCTAAGTTAATCACACTCAGTTTCTCTTTGTATCTAGTAGCAGTTCTTTTAAGAAGAACTTTAACATTGCCCAAAATGAGATGTTTAGGGCGTAGGACATGTTAAATATTCCGTTGCACTGATTTGCCTTTCTGTGAGTGATGGAGAGGCTCCTCTGTGGTCTTTCTGCCGGGCATAGGCTGTCGATTTCGAAAGTGACCAAGTAGCAATGGTACTCTCAGAAACCAGTTCGTTCGCCAGGTAAATTACTTACCGTATTTCACTTTGGTTTGTTTCTGTTGGTGACTTGCCTGGGTTATTGTCCACCTGTCTGTTTTACCAGCTTCCTCTCTCCTTTGGGAAGCTCTCTGGACGCCCCTCCGGCCTTGCCCTCACCGTCTGTTTTCTTTGTGTTTTGCACAGTGCCTTCTCCCAGTGCCTTGCTAGTAGACAAGCCCACACCTTTCGGAAATGCTAAGGAAGTGATTGCGATCAAGGACTATTGCCCCACCAACTTCACCACATTGAAGTTCTCCAAGGGCGACCATCTCTACGTCTTGGACACATCTGGCGGTGAGTGGTGGTACGCACACAACACCACCGAAATGGGCTACATCCCCTCCTCCTACGTGCAGCCCTTGAACTACCGGAACTCAACACTGAGTGACAGCGGTATGATTGACAATCTTCCAGACAGCCCAGACGAGGTAGCCAAGGAGCTGGAGCTGCTCGGGGGATGGACAGATGACAAAAAAGTACCAGGCAGAACGTACAGTAATAACCCTTTCTGGAATGGGGTCCAGACCAACCCGTTTCTGAATGGGAACGTGCCCGTCGTGCCCAGCCTGGATGAGCTGAATCCCAAAAGTACCGTGGATTTGCTCCTTTTTGACACGGGCACATCCTCCTTCACTGAATCCAGCTCAGCCACCACGAATAGCACTGGCAACATCTTCGATGAGCTTCCAGTCACAAACGGACTCCACGCAGAACCGCCGGTCAGGCGGGACAACCCCTTCTTCAGAAGCAAGCGCTCCTACAGTCTCTCGGAACTCTCCGTTCTCCAAGCCAATTCCGACGCTCCCACGTCATCGAGTTTCTTCACCGGCTTGAAATCACCTGCCCCCGAGCAATTTCAGAGCCGGGAGGATTTTCGAACTGCCTGGCTAAACCACCGGAAGCTGGCCCGATCTTGCCATGACCTGGACTTGCTTGGCCAAAGCCCTGGTTGGGGCCAGACCCAAGCCGTGGAGACAAACATCGTGTGCAAGCTGGATAGCTCCGGGGGTGCTGTCCAGCTTCCTGACACCAGCATCAGCATCCACGTGCCCGAGGGCCACGTCGCCCCTGGGGAGACCCAGCAGATCTCCATGAAAGCCCTGTTGGACCCCCCGCTGGAGCTCAACAGTGACAGGTGCTGCAGCATCAGCCCTGTGCTGGAGGTCAAGCTGAGCAACCTGGAAGTGAAAACCTCTATCATCTTGGAGATGAAAGTGTCAGCCGAGATAAAAAATGACCTTTTTAGCAAAAGCACAGTGGGCCTCCAGTGCCTGAGGAGTGACTCAAAGGAAGGGCCATATGTCTCCGTCCCGCTCAACTGCAGCTGTGGGGACACGGTCCAGGCACAGCTGCACAACTTGGAGCCCTGTATGTACGTGGCTGTCGTTGCCCACGGCCCAAGCATCCTCTACCCTTCCACCGTATGGGACTTCATCCATAAAAAAGTCACAGTGGGTCTCTACGGCCCTAAACACATCCACCCATCCTTCAAGACGGTAGTGACCATTTTTGGGCATGACTGTGCCCCAAAGACGCTCCTGGTCAGCGAGGTCACACGCCAGGCACCCAACCCTGCCCCGGTGGCTCTGCAGCTGTGGGGGAAGCACCAGTTTGTTTTGTCCAGGCCCCAGGATCTCAAGGTCTGTATGTTTTCCAATATGACGAATTACGAGGTCAAAGCCAGCGAGCAGGCCAAGGTGGTGCGAGGATTCCAGCTGAAGCTGGGCAAGGTGAGCCGCCTGATCTTCCCCATCACCTCCCAGAACCCCAACGAGCTCTCTGACTTCACGCTGCGGGTTCAGGTGAAGGACGACCAGGAGGCCATCCTCACCCAGTTTTGTGTCCAGACTCCTCAGCCACCCCCTAAAAGTGCCATCAAGCCTTCCGGGCAAAGGAGGTTTCTCAAGAAGAATGAAGTTGGGAAGATCATCCTGTCCCCGTTTGCCACCACTACAAAGTACCCGACTTTCCAGGACCGGCCAGTGTCCAGCCTCAAGTTTGGTAAGTTGCTGAAGACCGTGGTGCGGCAGAACAAGAACCACTACCTGCTGGAGTACAAGAAGGGCGACGGGATCGCCCTGCTCAGCGAGGAGCGGGTCAGGCTCCGGGGCCAGCTGTGGACCAAGGAGTGGTACATCGGCTACTACCAGGGCAGGGTGGGCCTCGTGCATGCCAAGAACGTGCTGGTGGTCGGCAGGGCCCGGCCCAGCCTGTGCTCTGGCCCCGAGCTGAGCACCTCGGTGCTGCTGGAGCAGATCCTGCGGCCCTGCAAGTTCCTCACCTACATCTATGCCTCCGTGAGGACCCTGCTCATGGAGAACATCAGCAGCTGGCGCTCCTTCGCCGATGCCCTGGGCTACGTGAACCTGCCGCTCACCTTTTTCTGCCGGGCGGAGCTGGATAGTGAGCCTGAGCGGGTGGCGTCCGTCCTGGAAAAGCTGAAGGAGGACTGTAACAACACTGAGAACAAAGAACGGAAGTCCTTCCAGAAGGAGCTTGTGATGGTGAGTGCTCAGCAGGTGCCTGGGCGTTCAGGGCTGCGGCTCAGCAAAGCCTTTCCGCCTTCCCAGTGCACGTGGGTGTGGGCCGTGGTGTCGTAAGTCACCAGGACAGTGTCTGTGGCTGATGTCCCGCTGCCTGAGATAGGTGTGGCTCAGCCCAGCCTTTCGCCTTCCCAGTACGCGTGGGCGTGGGCCGTGGTGTCGTAAGTCACCAGGACGGTGTCTGTGGCTGATGTCCCGCTGCCTGGGATATACGTGAGGGGCTTGAACTGTGCATCTGGAGATAGGGGTTTACGGGGGATCCTGGGGGGCCCCAGACAACGCAAGGACCCTGCAAAGAAGAGCATTCCAGTCACTTTTCCCACCGAATCTGTGAGCTCCAAGAGGGTCCCAGAATGGACCCGGTGGGGGTGGGGGCAGAAGGAGGCCTGTGCTCTCGCCACTTCAGTTTAGATCTCTTGGTGGCAGATCTGTGGTTCGTTAGATTCCCAACAGGGTCTCTGACTCCAGAGTCTCAAGAACCGCTGCCCCAAAGCCTGTGTTCATTGTAATGTGAGTTTTTCTCGCCTTTGCTTCCTTGAAGCTTCCAAGATCTCTGTATTGTTTCCACTTCCCCATCTGTGTTGGTTTGAGTTGGGGTGAGGACAGCATTTGTTTTGCCAGCACAACCGTGAGCTGGAATCCAAAGAAATAAAAGGGGGAAGTAAGCATCAGACTGTGGGTTACGCCCTGGCCTACGAGCCAACTGGGGAGCATTTGCTCAACGCTTTCTTAGCACCGCTCCCCGCAGGCAGCCCCACCGTCAGCAGAGCTGGGTCCTGGCGGTTACCTTGGCTAGGCTTAGCCATACCCGTGTCCTGGCATCTCCAGGGGTGTTTGTGGTGGAGAGTCCCTGTGGACTTCTCCCTGTGATAGAACAGAGTCCACCCCCATCCTCCAGAGAGGGGCGCATCGCTGGTGTTCATTCCTGTGGGAAAACCCTGTGACCTTGGCGTGTGCCACTCTTCCTCGTTCCTCTGAGCCCGCAGGCTTTCTTGCGTCCTAGCTTCTGAGAGGTGCAGTTCTCGGTGCCCTGCCCTTCTGCCACCTCCCTGGCTCCCCTGGATTGAGCCCTGTTTGTCTGGTAGAGCCCGGAGTGTCCTGTAGACACAGGTGTGCAGGCAAGCGTCACACGTGGCACATACCCGGCTCGGCTGCCCATGTTAAGCCAGGAGACAGAAGGGACGCAGCCCGGCAGGAGTGGGGCAGGAGTCGGGTGAGACCCTCTCCGGGTGGCCTGCAGTTGTGTGCAGTGCCAGAAGCATGGAGCCACGAGATTGCCCAGGGGAGGGAGATGGAACTGGAAGCGGCCATCAGGGGGGCCACCTTGGCAACCAGGAAGTCACTGCATTTGGGTGGGGAGGAAGCGAACAAACGCAGCAGGGAAGCCTCCGGGCCCCCATGTGGGGTCACCTGCAGGGAGGGGATGGCCTGTGTCCCTCCCATCAGCCATCACCCATGTGTGATTCAGAGCACACCTCTCGGCTCTCCAGTGAAATAACTTTCCAGAACCTGGTGCCTGGCGGTGGCCTGGTCTCCTCACGGGTGCATCCAGCACAGTGGCAGACAAAGCGCCTCCATCCTGTGAGAGCCTTTGTGCGGGCGGCCCCGAGACCACAGCCATGGCCGTGCGTGCTGTCGTGGAACCTGACAGCGTTGGTGAGCCCAGGACACTCACCTGGACGTTGCACCAGAGGTGGAAAAATGACACAACCAGGAGTACCACACCAGCTGTGGAAAATCACCATCAAGGAGGTGGCTTTTACACTCATTTCCTGCTTTTTTATCTTTTTCCAAAAGACGTAAATGATCAAACTCTTTCAATTCAGTTGGTGAGCATCTCTGGGAGGGGATTTTTTGGTGGGCCTCCCTGTCCGCTCCAGGGAGGGGTGTGTCCTCTGTGCCCGAGTCCTTCCTCTACCCAGAGAGAAGGAAGTGAAACTTGCCCTTGGCCAGGTCGGCTCCCTGAGGCAAGGTTAGATTTTGTGGTGATAAAGTGAAACTGGTTTTGCAGTGTCCCCACCCGCCCCCCACACCTGTGTCAGTCATCATCTTGGACAAACTTATAGAAACCGCAGACGGATTTCTCCCAGGGCGTTTATTAGGAGACCCTGAAAACTGGCTCTTCTATTCTGCTTGTCATCACAGGGCTGCCATGATTTCTGCAGCCTCTGCCACCACTTTACCTGCCCCTCCCAGAGAGTCACAGCCAGGCCACCCCCTGCCTCTCATTTTTAGCATAGCTTTCGGTGTCCTTGTTCTGATGCCTTGGGTTGGAAACAGTGTTTAAATGACGTGGAAAGTGTGAGAGTTTGAGGCAGTCAGTGTGCAGGGAGATGGGAAGGAAAAAGGAATCAAATGCGACCTGGGTTGTTCCTCTCTCCACTGCCTTTAGAACGGGGTCAGCCCCTGCCCCTGCCCCTGCCCCACAAAGTCCTGTAAGATCTGGCCCTACCCATCCCACCCCAGAGGGCCACCATGCTCCGTGCACCCCTGCCCTGAACACACCCAGCTCGCCCGGCCTCCAGCCCCTGCAGATGCTATGCTGTTCGTCTTCCTGGGGCTCCCTTTCCCAGACCTCCTCATCTCCCTCAGCTGGTGGCTCAAATGCTGTCTCTCCAGGACGTCCTTCTCTGCAGCCCCGTGCACTCCATCGTCCTCTGTCTCCATGGCGTTTCTTGAATCAGAAGCAGTTTGTTTTGGCCAGGCATGGAACCAGGCAGGTTCGCACCTGTAATACCAGCACTTTGGGAGTCTGAGACAGGAGGATGGCTTGAGCCCGGGAATTCAAGACCAGCCTGAGCAACATAGTGAGGCTTCATCTCTCCAATTTTTTTTTTTTAAATTAGCCAGGTGTGTTGGTGCGCACCTATAGTTCCAGCTTCTTGGGAGGCTGAGGTGGGAGGATTGCTTGAGCCCAGGAGGTCGAGGCTGCAGTGAGCTATGATCGCAGCACTGCACTCCAGCCTGGACAACAGAGTGAAACCCTGTCTTGAAGATAAAGGAAGAGAAGAAAAGAAACAAGTTTGTTTATGTTCTTGTGCACTTGTTTCTCATTATTACTCTAACTGAACATAGGTTCCATGAGAGGAAGGGCCCTGGCACATAAGAAACACTGAGGTGCTAGATGGATAAGTGATGAATGGATGGATGAGTGAATGAGTGATGAATGAATGAATGAATGAGTGATGAATGAATGAATGCAGGCCTTGGGCTGGGCTAAGAATCCAAGCTGGAGGCATTCTCACGTGGCCATACCATGCTTCTGTTCTGTGGTTCCATTTCCTCTTTCCATTCTTTTGCGCCTGTTTTTGATAGAGCCCGTGCGTGAGGCATCCCAGTGCCTCTGCCTGCCCCTTCCCAGCAGCATGGCTGTGGCTGCACTCAGAGCACCCCTCTGTCCTGGCCACCTCTCTCCCACCAGAGCCTCTGTCCATGATGGTGTCAGCTGAAGAATGACAAGGTTTGTGCATTTGGAAAGGAGAGCCTCATTCCTCATAAAGGGTTGCAGCCTGCGGGTGGCTATTCTGACAGGTTGGGAAGCAGAGCCTCCTGCCAGAAGCCAAAAACAGAGACTTCAAGGGAGGGGCAAAGGCAGCAAAAATTTATGGATATTGGTGGCCAAATATACATATTCAATAAGCCGTAGGGGGATACATGAATATTTATGAAAGGAGAAACGTGCACATTCACATTTAAGCCTTGTGCTCCTTCGTGGGTCCCATGTACAAAAAATGGTGGCGGTGGCATGATTCCAGGGTAGGGTTTTCTTTCAGCCCCCTGAGGCGTCAGACAGGAAGCAGGGGACATGAAACCCTCGCTGTGCGTCCTCTGTAGACTGGCCAGAAACACTGTGTGGTCAGTGGGTTCCTGTCAGGCAAAGAGGAGGGGCGGCGTCTGGCAGTGGTGGAGGCCTTTGAAAGGGAACCCAGCTTTTTAAGAATCAGAAATCTTATCATTCAACAGCGCCCTTTTCATGCAAGAGACTATTCCCAATTCTCGGGATACTGTCAGCACTCGGCACGTGGTCTCTGTTATGGTGGGGAAGGAAGGGGAGTCGGCTGGAGATGGCCGTGAGCAGTGGCCATCAGCCATGGGGGCAGAAGCAGCCCACGGTGGCCTCAGGCCCAGGGAGAGCTTCCTAAGGGGCCAGAGTGAGCTGTCACAACTGGTCCTGGATCCACCATAAGAACGAAGCTGTGGGGTGTGGTGACCTGGAGCCATCGGTGATGGCTGTAGCGGGGGCGTTTTGGTCAGGTTGCGGGAGGCAGGGAAATAGGCATGTTGGGCGCTGTGGAGAAGTTTCTATGAGAAAGAGAAGGAGTTGCTGTGGGATGCAAAGCAAGGGAGGGTGGTCATTTTAGGAGTGGAGTGGGGGCCGGAATAAACCCAAAGAGACTTGAAAACTAACAGAAATAAGGAAGCTAGCAAGTGCATGGGGTGCATTGGGGCGGGAAAGAATGGTGTGGAGGGACTCTCTTTGAATTGGGAGAAGACCCACTTTAACCTCCAGAAGAGGAGGAGTTGATGGACAGTGTGCATTGGATGGGGTCCTGAGGGATTCCTCCCAGGTAGCCCCAAAGCCAGAGCCTGTGGCTGTTAACGTGGGAGAGGGAAGGAGGCTGGGCCCATTGTCCAGGTGCCGTGTGCAGAAGGCTTCCCCTCCAGTTTTGGGACATGTTGGGAAGGAAGCAGGATGGAATAAACATGCAGCAAAAAAACCTAAATTGTATTTCTTTGTACTTTATAAGAATATTTCCCCCCCACCCCTTTTTTGAGACAAGATCTGGCTCTGTCTCCTAGGTGGGAGTGCAGTGGTGTGATCACAGCTCACTGCAGCCTCGAACTCCTGGGCTCAAGCAGTCCTCCCACCTCAGCCTCCCAAGTAGCTGGGACTACAGGCAGGTGCCACCACACCCAGCTAATTTTTTTTTTTTTTTTTTTTTGTCTGTAGTAGAGACAAGGTTTGATTGTGTTGCCCAGACTGGTGTGGAACTCATTGAGCTCAAGTGATCATTGAGCTCAAGTGGTCCTCCCACCTCAGCCTCCCAAAATGCTGATATTATAGGGGTGAGCCACCATGGCTGGACAAGAATATCTCTTGAAGCAAGTTGCCAAACTTTGGCCCCCGGGCCTGCTATTCCTGTCAATGGCGTTTTGTTGGAACTCAGCCACACTCATTCCCATATGCATTGTCTGTGGCTTTCAGGCCCCCTGTGTCCCACAAAGCCAAAAATACTATCTGTCCCTTTATAAAGTTCAGTCACCCTGACTGAAATCATGGTGTGCTCACTTTAACAAAATTCCAGCTGAAACCAGGGTAGTGCATCAGTCCGTCGAGTGTGTTTCCTGGTGTACCTGTATGCCCATAAAAAGAGGAAGCTGCAAGGATCAGGTTCATAGCGCTAGAGCCCCCTGCTGTGAAATTTTTCTATTGCTAAGAATTGGTGGGCACCCAAAATTTGCCCTTTAAAAATATGCATCAATTATGCCTCGTTGATGGTGTGGGTGGTTTGTAACAAACTAAACCAGGGCTGGGCTCAGGAAAAGTTGTGTAAGTGAGTGAGGGAGAGATGCCTTCATTCTTGGTGTTGGAAGTGCCGACCTCTCCATTCATCCAGGATCCATGGAAATGGGACCTTGGCTGCCCCTGGATGGAGTCCAGGCGCTCTCCTTCCCAGGGGCCAGAGAACACCTGTGTTTCCCAGGACCTTGGGGACCTGTGCCCAGTTCCCCTGGGGAGAGAGCGGTTTTGGTCACTCGTGCCAGGAACGACTCGAGTCAGAAGCAGGTGACTTTGACATGTTCTGTTACCTAGAAAACGAGGCCGCTTTGGAACCAGGCAGCTGTGCACACAGCCAGATGAGCTTGGTGTGTGCTGAGTAGCCATGAAAGAGCTGAGTTGGGGACATTGAGTGACTTCGTGTCAAACCCTGTGGTGGTCCAGCACACCTTCCCAGGACCGCAGACGAGGCTCCCACCACAGCAAGAAAATTAGGATCTGACGGCCTACCAGCTTACTACACACCCTCCTGACACGTGAATACACACCTGTGTGCTTTTATCTTCTGAAACAAATCTAGTCAACATTTAATTTGTAAAAACAATTTATTTTGAGTATATCCAAATTCAAATTGAAACAGACCTTCTTCTGAAATATATAAATAGTTGATATGAAGCATAATCCAGACCGGTATTACATTCGGTTCAATTCCCAATGCCATGTGGGGCTCACGGAATTGGGAAGGCCGCTGGCCGAGTGCTGAGAAGTTTGCATATTTGCCTGCACACCTGTCACTTCCAGCTGTGGGACCCGGGACAAGCCTGGGGTCTGCAGGCTTCCTGTGCTTATCTGTAGAACAGGTGCCTTGCGGCCCACACAGCAGGGAGGAGCTGGGGTTGGGTGCCCGGAGGCAGCTCTGGTTCTGGCATTTCTAGGTGTGAAACCCACTTCCCCTCTCTCAGCTTCTTCTGTAAAGTGGGTTGAACTCAGCCTCTGCTTCATGGGGGGCTCTGGGGAGTGGAGGAGCCCAGTGTCTGGCTCGCAGCAAGCCCTGGGTTTCTAGTAGCTTCTACAAAAACAGAAACGGCCACCAGGTCCTCAAACCCGCTTCTGGCCAGCCTCGTTGGTAGCCGGCTGTCAGCCTCTCATATCTAGGGAGGCATCAGAATGATCTGTCGCTCCTGGTTCTTTTTAAATTGCATGGATTGAGATGCTGGGGGCCCACCTAGAAGGATCGCGAGTCACCTACTCTGGCTAATGCATGCCACACGTCGCCAAAAAGGTCACCTTTTTGTATTGTTAGACTCCCCCCAAGTAAACATAAAGTGTACATTAGAATGCTCAGTCTAAAACAGCTGGGCCCTCTTTGAAGTAAGCAGCCCAGCCAACTGCATGAGCACTAGCAAGACCACCCTGCTGTCGGCACAAAATAGTCGGCCAAGGAGCGCTGGCACCAGCGGTGTGGTTGGCGGGGGTGGGGGGTTGTTTGTTTTTTAGCACACTTTGGAGTCCTCAAATGACAACCTCAGGTGCTGAAACAGAGCGTAGAGAGAAAGAACATCAGGCCTGGTGACTTTCCTCTCCTCTTAGCAACTCGCCTGTCCAAGGCCTCACGGGAGCGTCAGAAACCGTCTCTGGGCTGCCTTGGGCCGCTGTGCCCGGGAAGCCAAGCCTTTCCCATTGCTGGATGAGAGAAAGCTTTAAGGGTGGGGGTGAGCTGTGCCTTCTGTGGCAGAGGAGACTCAGGCAAGAATCAGACCCAGCGTGCGGCTCTCCTGCCTTCCTGGTGACATCATCCTGACTGGCTCAGAGCCGCACACTAACCGTGTGCAGCCTCATTTATAATTAGGATGGCGCCAAAGTCGCTTGCATGACACCCAGTGGCAGTCATGTGACTTGGCACAGTGTACAGGACTAGCAGGCCTGCTGGCTTGCACCAGCCAATTTGATTTGTTTCTTTAAACCAGAAGTGTGAGTTTGACCCCAGCCTGGGGTGCCCCGGATATATTAGGCTGTTGAGCCATATGTTCATTGCCTGTCTCATCCAGCCCCCGTTTTTAGGTGGGAATTGAGTCCCAAGGCGGCCACGTGGTTGTTCCAGCCTCAGCTGGGACTTCACTGTCCCAGCAGGGCTGTCTGTCCTGTTACCTCCCCTCTGACTTCCTCTGTGGTTAGTAATCCCTGTCCTAAAGACACAGTAGAAAGTTCTCGCAGCTTTGACATGGGAGCAGTCCCACCGATTGTGGAAACTGTTTTCTCGTGTTGCACAGTCCTGGGGGAGGTCTGTGGATCTCCTGGTCACCGTGGTTCTTGGTGGTACACCCTGTGTCTCTGCCCCGGGCCTCTTCTGTTCTCTGTCTTCTTCTCCCTGGGTGTCTCCCTGGGTCTGAGTCCCCCAGCCTTCGTCCCTTCTGCCCGCAGTGCTCTCTAACTGGCCAGTGTCAGCACCGCATGCTCAGCAGGTCCAGCTCACCCTCCGTCCGTCTCGGCCTCAGGCTATGGTGTCTATTTGGTGAAATGCATTCGTTTCTTTCTGGTGTCCGCAGAGAGTGGGAGTGGTGACAACTATAATCCATATTCACCCTGTCTGTTAGCTTCCTGGGGCTGCCAAGACAAATGACCACAAACCAAGGGGCTTCATACAACAGACACTTGTCCTCTCATCATTCAGGAGGCCAGGGGTCCTAGGGTGGCCTCCGTCTGGAAGCGGTGGGGGAGAAGGCGTTGCAGGCCTGCCTCTCCTAGGCCCTGCTGGCTCAACCCTCCTTCTATTCCTTGGCTTGTGGCCGCATCTGTCCAGTCTCTGCCCCCGTCTTCACGCAGCCTTCTTCCCTCTGCCTCTCTGTCTGCTTTCTCTTCTTATGAAGACGCCAGTCGTTGGTGACTTCCCCTAATCCAGAAGGACCTCATCTTAATTCTATCTGCAAAGACCCCATTTTCAAGTAAGGCCACGTTCTGAGGTTCTGGGTGGATGTGGGCTTTGGAGGGAGACACTGGTGAACCTGGCACGCTGTGCACATCATCTCTTCTCTCCCGTGAGTCCTGGCAGTGATCGATTTCAGGGGACATTTGGTAGGCCAGGGAATGTGGAGAATAGAGAGCCCATGGCCATTCGTGCGCCATCTGCTGGAATTCTGCGGGGAGCAGAGCCTGCCCCACTCCCTACACTGTCTCACGCTGTGCCTCTTCCTCTGCAGGCCCTACTGAAGATGGACTGCCAGGGCCTGGTGGTCAGACTCATCCAGGACTTTGTGCTCCTGACCACGGCCGTAGAGGTGGCCCAGCGCTGGCGGGAGCTGGCTGAGAAGCTGGCCAAGGTCTCCAAGCAGCAGATGGACGCCTACGAGTCTCCCCACCGGGACAGGAACGGGGTTGTGGACAGCGAGGTGAGCAGCGGCTGAGCTTCGAGCTCGCCGAGCCCCTCTGTCCCTGGGCTCCTTGGACCCATGCAGTGCAGCCGCAAAAAGTCTGCCTCACGGCATTTCTGTGAAGGCGCGACAGGTGGAAATGTGCACGCATGTGCCCAGCCCTGGGTGCGCCTCACTGAGTGGGAGCCGTCCTCTGGATTGGTTGTCATGAGCCCTGGCTTTAGGATGTCAAGGCTGTTCCACACGACATGGGAAGGACAAACAGAACGGCCTGTCCCTTGCTCATTTTGATCTTAAATTACCATCCGTAGGATTGAATAATGCAATAACGCATACACAGAGGCCTCTGTGAGCCGCTGTGGACTGGAGTGATACCTGCTATGTTACATAACTTGGGCCAAAGCCGGTGTGGCCGGGCTCCTGCTCAGAGGGCCTTTGTGTCCTCGCACGTTTGTGGAGGGCACCCTAGTAAGCTTCCTGGAAGACGGTTCAGGCTTGCAAGATCCAGGAAGCAGGAAGTCCCGAGGACAAAGCTGTCTTTTATGAATGGGATGAATTTCCAAACACATGGCACAGAGAGAAAGTGCCATCAGGATTGCAAGGAAAGAGAAATCCTTTCTGTTTATTCATTTGTTGTGCACCTACTCTTGCGCAAAGCCCTGCTTTTCCCTCTGGAATGTGCTGACCCTGGCCCTGAGATGGTTCCACTGTTTCTTCTGTGGGCTTGTCTCACTCGCGAAAGAGTGTCCCAAAGTGACTGCAGAAGCTGCACCAAGTAATAGGAACAAATCTCGTTCTGTCTCCTAATCTTTCTTCCTCTCTCCCTCCTTTTGTCTTTTACGACTCCACCTCCCAGGCCATGTGGAAGCCTGCGTATGACTTCTTACTCACCTGGAGCCATCAGATCGGGGACAGCTACCGGGATGTCATCCAGGAGCTGCACCTGGGCCTGGACAAGATGAAAAACCCCATCACCAAGCGCTGGAAGCACCTCACTGGGACTCTGATCTTGGTGAACTCCCTGGACATTCTGAGAGCAGCCGCCTTCAGCCCTGTGGACCAGGACGACTTCGTGATTTGAATGGGTCCCCTCCCCTCCTGCTGCTCTGGAGTGCAAGCCCTCTTGTGCCCCGGGTGCCCTGCTGTCACCACAGAGCTGAAGAGGGAGGAAGGGGCGGCTGCTCAGACAGATTTAGGGCCCGCCAGCTAGGCCTACACCCATCGTGCGCCGCCCTCCTCCATCGAGGGAGAGGCCTGAAGGGACTGCCTACTGCAGGTCATTGCCAATCACATAGCTTTCTATTTGTTAAGTATAAATTTAAATTTAAAATCACTTTTTTAACGAATGGGGGGAAGGGACCTATGAGAAAGGTGGTATCTAATTTTTTTATGGACCATAAAGGCTTAAAAGAAAACTTACTAGGGGCACAGGCTGTTGAGGTTTTTATGTTGTTACAGACCTTTTTAAATTATGTTAGAGATGTATATAGGTATTTAAAGGTCACCGGGGGCATTTCTGATTCCCGGCCACACTTTGCATTTCAACACTCAGTCCGGAAAGACACTCGTTCGGTTGTTGGACCTCTTTCACTCCCTACGTGTAAGAAGGTGAATCACGTGGGAAAAAGTGGCTTTTCAGTAAACGGGGACAGCTCACTCTTTCTGAGAAGGCCCCAGGTCCTGCTCCCTCCTGGGATTTGATTGTCTTCCGTGCTTTGCCTCACTGGTAGTAAATGACCATCCACAGACTATGTGAATCTTTGGTGAGCTTTAGTGGGCAGAGTGAAGTCCCGCATTAGCATTTAGGTGCCCTGAGCTGTTTCCGCCAATAGATGAGAAAGCAGCCGTGAGTTGACAGTCTTCAGGGCCCCTGCCAGTGTGCAATTAGTCATTGACAAGAGGAATGCCATTGGAGAGCGAGGTGGTCCCTGCTGCTACAAGGCCATTGTACTGTTTTTTCCTTGGGGTCAAAGCAGTGCTTCCCATAGAGTTTGCTGCCTCTTCTGTGGACAGGAAGAAAACTTCACGACCGAATCAGAGCCTTGGTGGCCACCGACTCTCGTGCTTATTGCAGATGCTGCGGTTGGCCTCACAAGCAACGCCTTATGCTGATGTGCGGAGGTGCCAGCTGCCATTTGCCAAACTCCGCATTTCATTCCCTCTAAGGCTTAACCCCTCTTCCTTCCTGGTGTACCTGTGTCTCCTCAGAAAGAAGTAATAGTTTAGATGAAACCATTTTTTGTACAATGTAAAGATCATCTGAGCAAGATGAGCATTTTGTAAAAATGAAAATGTGTCTCACATAAAATCAGGAACTTGGCACAGTGTTGCATTAATAACTTTAGGGTGCAGACATGCTGTGTGAATCTCACAATGCGTCGTAGATGTCGCGTATTGGAAGGGAGCAGGAGGAAGGACTGATACTGGCAAATCAGTAGAGTGAGGTGATCCTCAGCAATGTGCCAGGACACATCCCGTGTGCCTGCAGTTGTCAGGGACCATTTGGGATCCCGAATCTCATTCTCTAAAACTGCTTTCTTGAAACATGTTACTTCCGTAGTATAATCAATGTATACTCCCTTACTGGCCTGAAACGTATAGCTGCTTATTCAGATACTGAAGACCAACAGACTGAAAAAAAGAACAAACACTAGCTATTTTATGCTGCAAGAACCAGGACACACAATTCGCCAGTCATCCCACCATATAACCTTCGATTGTGCTTCTCAACTCCACCCCTAATTTCTCCCAGAGACCATCTATCACCTTTTCCCCAAAGAAGAAACAAAACCAGTTGCACCTTAAACCATGGATATTTTTTCCTCAGGGGCTTTAAATAGTTTCCTATGCAACATGTCTTGTAGCACAAATAAAATTCTACAAAAGTTGCAGTAAATTTTATTTGGATATTTTAACCTGTTAAGTGTGTGTGTGTTTTCTGTACCCAAACAGACTTTAAATAAAACAAAAATGAAACCTAATGTAAGTATTTATACATAGACCAATGGCTGCCTCCCCAAAATAGTCACCCCTAGATGACGGTATGACAGCTGGTGTGGCAGGTGTCTATTTTCTTGCTATTCATTTAATTTGCTCTTGAAACACAAGTCACTCAGTCACCACTAACCAAATGGGAATTGGTGTGACACCAGGCACCCAAAGGAAAGCACATCGATGACTTGCTTTTTTCTGGGTCCCTTGAATTGGCAACCCCAGTCCCGCAATAGAAAGTTTAGGATGGAGTCATTTCTGTGTGTCAGGCGTCAGCCTTGAAGTGCTGAGTGCAGCAAACAAGGGCAGACAAGTGAAGGACTCCTAATGGAGACCAGCTCCACCTGGAGGTAGGGGGAGGAATGGGGCTTATGGAAATCTTTCTTGGGAACGTGACTTTGATGCAAGGCTTGAAGGCTGAGTGGGAGCCAGCCAGACCACCAACAGACCAGACCTGGGGACCAGTGTGTTGGCAGCGTTGACAACACAGGGTACGTGGGGCAAGGAGAGGCTAAACCCTCCATGTGGCTGGGACTTGTGGAGTGAGCACAAGCCCTCTGTTACTGGACGCTTTCCACCGCTTGTACCTGTGTTAATTCCACCCTGCATCACCTACCAGCTGGGTCCTCACACCCATTTTGCAGTTGAGGACAGGGCTCAATGTGGTCCCATAATTTACACAGCCAATAAGAGAGGCAGGGACCTTAACTCAGGACTGCCGTAACAAAGTGCCTTGCATGGCTTAGGACAACAGAAATGTGTGCTGTCACAGTTTTTGAGGCCAGATGTCTGAAATCAAGGTATCACATGGTCGCTTGTTCTCCGTGTCTGTGACTAAATCTCTCTCAAAGGACACCAGTCATAGGATTTAGAGCCCACCCTAATCCATCAAGACCTCATCTTAACTTGATCACACCTAGGATGACCCTGCTTCTAAGTAGGGTCACATTCGCAGCAGGGTTTAGGACTTGGACCCGTCTTTTTGAGAGGCACAATGGACCCACCACCCTGCTCCATGCCTGGCACTTTAGGCGTAGCCTGCTTGGGAAGAACGGTGCACAAATCAGGTTTAATCTATCTTGGTGCCCTCCGCCCAACACAAAGCAAAGCCAGGGTGGAGGAAGGCAATTCTTAGAGGGAGAAAACTCTTCTGATGGATTGCCGTGTTCCCCCAAGACCCATCCTCTTGCTGAACCAACGATTGGGCTGTCTTTCCCCATCTCCCTTGCAGTCAGGTGCAGTCCAGCTGGGGGATGGGAACCAAAATGCTATGGGCCACCTGCTGTTGAGTCTGGCTCACAGGAACCTTCCAGAAATCCTCCCTTCTTCCAACTGATCAGGAGGAACTCCAAGTCCTTAAAGGTGAGGCAGGGGCAGACAGAAGGACCTCAGGTCCCTTAGGGACCCCCAGTAACCTCTGTTCAGCAAAGTACCTGTCACACGGTATCTAGAGAGATAAAACTATGATTGGCCACTGAGAAGGTGAGAGTTACCTGTTAGAGTGGCTGGTGTTGCTTTCCCTCATCTTGGGTACATTAGACCCAGATGATCACGTAATCCACAAGCTGGCGGGGAATGCAGCTTGTTCTTAACTGGGAAACATCCCTACCACAGCCGGATTATTATTTTTTTAAACATCATTATTAATTTTATTATTATTCCTATTTTCAGAGAAGGAAACTGAAGCTTAGAACCGCATTATTCATTGCCAAGGGTGCAACCAAGTTAAAGATGCTGTCTTGTTTTTTTGTTTTTTTTTATACTTCAAGTTCTAGGGTACATGTACACAATGTGCAGGTTTGTTACATATGTATCCATGTGCCATGTTGGTGTGCTGCACCCATTAACTCGTCATTTACATTAGGTAGATCTCCTAATGCTGTCCCTCCCCCCTCCCCCCACTCCACAACAGTCCCCGGAGTGTGATGTTCCACTTCCTGTGTCCATGTGTTCTCATTGTTCAATTCCCACCTATGAGTGAGAACATGCAGTGTTTGGTTTTTTGTCCTTGCAACAGTTTGCTGAGAATGATGGTTTCCAGTTTCATCCATGTCCCTACAAAGGACATGAACTCATCCTTTTTTATGGCTGCATAGTATTCCATGGTGTATATGTGCCACATTTTCTTAATCCAGCCTATCCTTGTTGGACATTTGGGTTGGTTCCAAGCCTTTGCTATTGTGAATAGTGCTGCAGTAAACATACGTGTGCATGTGTCTTTATAGCAGCATGATTTATAATCCTTTGGGTATATACCCAGTAATGGGATGGCTGGGTCAAATGGTATTTCTAGTTCTAGATCCCTGAGGAATTGTCACACTGACTTCCACAATGGTTGAACCAGTTTACAGTCCCACCAACAGTGTAACAGTGTTCCTATTTCTCCACATCCTCTCCAGCACCTGTTGTTTCCTGACTTTTTAATGATCACCATTCTAACTGGTGTGAGATGATCACAGCCAGATTATTTCTGGCAACAAGAACACCCCTTTCACACTATTTCTCCTTGGCCTATGCGTGTTCACAATTGGTCAGTACCAGTCTGAATATAAATGACTTTTCTCCCTAATACTCCGAGGCCAGCCCAAGCAGTTCAGTTAAACCTCCAGTTTTTCATTGATACTGATTTTGACATTGACGTTGTTGAGAGTGATAATTAACATGACGTTATGGTATTTGTAGGTGTTCTTTAGGACCTCATTCAGGAGAAAAGATTTAGTTAGAAAAGAGTTAGGCTCTGACTTCTCGAGGAAAGGACAATTTTGTCCCTGATTAATTCTTGCCTTGATCTGCGCCTGGCCATCTTTCTGTCAAGTCACTTGGGGCATGTGTCAAGTCAGTTATTTTGTAACCCTCCAGCCCCCAGCCCCTCTGAGTATCCATCACCCCACAGTAGTGCCCAAGCTCAGACTCAGTCCTGGGACCTTTCCCCATCAGTGGTCCAGATCCCAGCAACTCAGGTTTCACAACCATTCCTACTGCCATGACCAGAATTAAGACTTTTTTTTTTCCTTGATGCTCATCCTCTTTCTTTTTGACCAAGCTACTCCAACACCCTCCCCCTGGTCCTTCCTCCAATTCTGTCCTCCCCTATCCATAGGACAAAGGACTCCTTTCACAGGAGCCCTTCCTGCATCCTGCTGTGTGGTCAACTCTGGGCTCACCCCCTTTGCTATATCCTCTCACACATGGACTTCCTCCAGCACTCCCTTGACCATCTTTTTGTAAACCTCCCTGTGTTGGTCTAAGCTGTGTCCAGGCTGTGGCACCTTTCCTTCCCCACCTGGCAGAGTCACACACTGAGCTCCTTGAGGACAGCGACCTTGTCCTGGCTCATCTCTCAATCCCAAGAGCGTAGCACAATCAACATTGGTTTCTTGAAGGAATTGTTCCTATCTCTGCAATAGAAATGCATCTCCAAATAAGATGGCTTTGGCTATTGGAGTGAATAGAATGGGCTTCATGCTGTGTTTACAACCAGTGTAAGAGATGAGCGAAAAGTTGTCCAGCAATGAATGCGTCAAAACCAGCCTGGATGTTAAGAGGTCAAAGAGGAAGCTTGCAGGGATGGAGCTCAATGAAGTGTATACTAAGAACCATTACATTCCTCAATGAATAATTTTCTGGCATGAAATGGTGGTATGAGGGAAACATTGTGAGTTTGGTCCCTGATTTTTTTTTTTATTATTATACTTTAAGTTTTAGGGTACATGTGCACAATGTGCAGGTTTGTTACATATGTATACATGTGCCATGTTTGTGTGCTGCACCCATTAACTCGTCATTTACATTAGGTATATCTCCTAATGCTATCCCTCCCCCTCCCCCCACCCCACAACAGTCCCCGGAGTGTGATGTTCCCCTTCCTGTGTCCATGTGTTCTCATTGTTCAATTTCCCACCTATGAGTGAGAACATGCGGTGTTTGGTTTTTTGTCCTTGCGATGGTTTACTGAGAATGATGATTTCCAGTTTCATCCATGTCCCTACAAAGGACATGAACTCATCATTTTTATGGCTGCATAGTATTCCATGGTGCATATGTGCCACATTTTCTTAATCCAGTCTATCATTGTTGGACATTTGGGTTGGTTCCAAGTCTTTGCTATTGTGAATAGTGCCGCAATAAACATACGTGTGCATGTGTCTTTTATAGCAGCATGATTTATAGTCCTTTGGGTATATACCCAGTAATGGGATAGCTGGGTCAAATGGTATTTCTAGTTCTAGATCCCTGAGGAATCGCCACACTGTCTTCCACAATGGTTGAACTAGTTTACAGTCCCACCAACAGTGTAAAAGTGTTCCTATTTCTCCACATCCTCTCCAGCACCTGTTGTTTCCTGACTTTTTAATGATTGCCATTCTAACTGATGTGAGATGGTATCTCATTGTGGTTTTGATTTGCATTTCTTTGATGGCCAGTGATGATGAGCATTTTTTCATGTGTTTTTTGGCTGCATAAATGTCTTCTTTTGAGAAGTGTCTGTTCATGTCCTTTGCCCACTTTTTGATGGGGTTGTTTGTTCTTTTCTTGTAAATTTGTTTGAGTCCATTGTAGATTCTGGATATTAGCCCTTTGTCAGATGAGTAGGTTGTGAAAATTTTCTCCCGTTTTGTAGGTTGCCTGTTCACTCTGATGATAGTTTCTTTTGCTGTGCAGAAGCTCTTTAGTTTAATTAGATCCCATTTGTCAATTTTGGCTTTTGTTGCCATTGCTTTTGGTGTTTTAGACATGAAGTCCTTGCCCATGCCTATGTCCTGAATGGTAATGCCTAGGTTTTCTTCTAGGGTTTTTATGGTTTTAGGTCTAACATGTAAGTCTTTAATCCATCTTGAATTAATTTTTGTGTAAGGTGTAAGGAAAGGATCCAGTTTCAGCTTTCTACATATAGCTAGCCAGTTTTCCCAGCACCATTTATTAAATAGAGAATCCTTTCCCCATTGCTTGTTTTTGTCAGGTTTGTCAAAGATCAGATAGTTGTAGATATGCGGGGTTATTTCTGAGGGCTCTGTTCTGTTCCATTGATCTATATCTCTGTTTTGGTACCAGTACCATGCTGTTTTGGTTACTGTAGCCTTGTAGTATAGTTTGAAGTCAGGTAGCGTGATGCCTCCAGCTTTGTTCTTTTGACTTAGGACTGATTTGGCGATGCGGGCTCTTTTTTGGTTCCATATGAACTTTAAAGTAGTTTTTTCCAATTCTGTGAAGAAAGTCATTGGTAGCTTGATGGGGATGGCATTGAATCTATAAATTACCTTGGGCAGTATGGCCATTTTCACGATATTGATTCTTCCAACCCATGAGCTTGGAATGTTCTTCCATTTGTTTGTATCTTTTATTTCATTGAGCAGTGGTTTGTAGTTCTCCTTGAAGAGTTCCTTCATGTCCCTTGTAAGTTGGATTCCTAGGTATTTTATTCTCTTTGAAACAATTGTGAATGGGAGTTCACTAATGATTTGGCTCTCTGTTTGTCTGTTATTGGTATATAAGAATGCTTGTGATTTTTGTACATTTGTTTTGTATCCTGAGACTTTGCTGAAGTTGCTTATCAGCTTAAGGAGATTTTGGGCTGAGACAATGGGGTTTTCTAGATATACAATCATGTCATCTGCAAACAGGGACAATTTGACTTCCTCTTTTCCAATTGAATACCCTGTATTTCCTTCTCCTGCCTGATTGCCCCGGCCAGAACTTCCAACACTATGTTGAATAGGAGTGGTGAGAGAGGACATCCCTGTCTTGTGCCCATTTTCAAAGGGAATGCTTCCAGTTTTTGCCCATTCAGTATAATATTGGCTGTGGGTTTGTCATAGATAGCTCTTATTATTTTGAGATACGTCCCATCAATACCTAATTTATTGAGAGTTTTTAGCATGAAGGGTTGTTGAATTTTGTCAAAGACCTTTTCTGCATCTATTGAGATAATCATGTGGTTTTTGTCCTTGGTTCTGTTTATATGCTGGATTACATTTATTGATTTGCATATGTTGAACCAGCCTTGCATCCCAGGGATGAAGCCCACTTGATCATGGTGGATAAGCTTTTTGATGTGCTGCTGGATTCGGTTTGCCAGTATTTTATTGAGGATTTTTGCATCAATGTTCATCAAGCATATTTGTCTAAAATTATCTTTTTTGGTTGTGTCTCTGCCTGGCTTTGGTATCAGGATGACGCTGGCCTCATAAAATGAGTTAGGGAGGATTCCCTCTTTTTCTATTGATTGGAATAGTTTCAGAAGGAATGGTACCAGTTCCTCCTTGTACCTCTGGTAGAATTCGGCTGTGAATCCATCAGATCCTGGACTCTTTTTGGTCGGTAAGCTATTGATTATTGCCACAATTTCAGAACCTGTTATTGGTCTATTCAGAGATTCAACTTCTTCCTGGTTTAGTCTTGGGAGGGTGTATGTGTCAAGGAATTTATCCATTTCTTCTAGATTTTCTAGTTTATTTGTGCAGAGGTGTTTGTAGTATTCTCTGATGGTAGTTTGTATTTCTGTGGGATCGGTGGTGATATCCCCTTTATCATTTTTTATTGCATCTATTTGATTCTTCTCTCTTTTCTTCTTTATTAGTCTTGCTAGCGGTCTGTCAATTTTGTTGATCTTTTCAAAAAACCAGCTCCTGGATTCATTAATTTTTTGAAGGGTTTTTTGTGTCTCTATTTCCTTCAGTTCTGCTCTGATTTTAGTTATATCTTGCCTTCTGCTAGCTTTTGAATGCGTTTGCTCTTGCTTTTCTAGTTCTTTTAATTGTGATGTTAGGGTGTCAATTTTGGATCTTTCCTGCTTTCTCTTGTGGGCATTTAGTGCTATAAATTTCCCTCTACCTACTGCTTTGAATGTGTCCCAGAGATTCTGATATGTTGTGTCTTTGTTCTCATTGGTTTCAAAGAACATCTTTATTTCTGCCTTCATTTCATTATGTACCCGGTAGTCATTCAGGAGCAGGTTGTTCAGTTTCCATGTAGTTGAGCAGTTTTGAGTGAGTTTCTTAATCCTGAGTTCTAGTTTGATTGCACTGTGGTCTGAGAGACAGTTTGTTATAATTTCTGTTCTTTTACATTTGCTGAGGAGAGCTTTACTTCCAACTATGTGGTCAATTTTGGAATAGGTGTGGTGTGATGCTGAAAAAAAATGTATATTCTGTTGATTTGGGGTTGAGAGTTCTGTAGATGTCTATTAGGTCCACTTTGTGTAGAGCTGAGTTCAATTCCTGGGTATCCTTGTTAACTTTCTGTCTCGTTGATCTGTGTAATGTTGACAGTGGGGTGTTAAAGTCTCCCATTATTATTGTGTGGGAGTCTAAGTCTCTTTGTAGGTCACTCAGGACTTGCTTTATGAATCTGGGTGCTCGCTCCTGTATTGGGTGCATATATATTTAGGATAGTTAGCTCTTCTTGTTGAATTGATCCCTTTACCATTATGTAATGGCCTTCTTTGTCTCTTTTGATCTTTGTTGGTTTAAAGTCTGTTTTATCAGAGACTAGGATTGCAACCCCTGCCTTTTTTTGTTTTCCATTTGCTTGGTAGATCTTCCTCCATCTTTTTATTTTGAGCCTATGTGTGTTTCTGCACGTGAGATGGGTTTCCTGAATACAGCACACTGATGGGTCTTGACTCTTTATCCAATTTGCCAGTCTGTGTCTTTTAATTGGAGCATTTAGTCCATTTACATTTAGAGTTAATATTATTATATGAGAATTTGATCATATCATTATGATTTTAGCTGGGTATTTTGCTCGTTAGTTGATGCAGTTTCTTCCTAGCCTCGATGATCTTTACAATTTGGCATGATATTGCAGTAGCTGGTACTGGGCTCGAGAACTAAGTGAAGAATGCAGAAGCCTCAGGAGCTGATGCGATCAACTGGAAGAAAGGGTATCAGTGATAGAAGATGAAATGAATGAAATGAAGCGAGAAGGGAAGTTTAGAGAAAAAAGAATAAAAAGAAATGAACAAAGCCTCCAAGAAATATGGGACTATGTGAAAAGACCAAAGCTACGTCTGATTGGTGTACCTGAAAGTGACGGGGAGAATGGAACCAAGTTGGAAAACACTCTGCAGGATATTATCCAGGAGAACTTCCCCAATCTAGCAAGGCAGGCCAACATTCAGATTCAGGAAATACAGAGAATGCCACAAAGATACTCCTCAAGAAGAGCAACTCCAAGACACATAATTGTCAGATTCACCAAAGTTGAAATAAAGGAAAAAATGTTAAGAGCAGCCGGAGAGAAAGGTCGGGTTACCCACAAAGGGAAGCCCATCAGACTAACAGCGGATCGCTCAGCAGAAACTCTACAAGCTAGAAGAGAGTGGGGGCCAATATTCAACGTTCTCAAAGAAAAGAATTTTCAACCCAGAATTTCATATCCAGCCAAACTAAGCTGCATAAGTGAAGGAGAAATCAAATCCTTTACAGATAAGCAAATGCTGAGAGATTTTGTCTCCACCAGGCCTGCCCTAAAAGAGCTCCTGAAGGAAGCACTAAACATGGAATGGTCCATAATTTATGCTGAAATAAAATTTGGCTTTATGTAAAATTGATTGAAATGAACAGCTTAGCTCTTTCTGTGCCATGGGTCAACCCCTCTGGCAGTTTGATAAAGGCTATAAGCTCCTCAGTGTTATGGAAATGCACATAAAAACCCTGAGATCACAGATGAAAGCAATTATGTTTACATACAATTACCAACGATTTTTAGAAATTGTGGTGTAATATATGTACTTCTTTATGCATTAAATAACACAATCTAGTAGTTCATCTTACATCCCCCAGAAACTCAAAATAGTGATGAGCATTTAGATACCTGCAAAAGCATTGATGGGAATAAAAATATCAGAGATTTATATGTTTGGCACATCACAGGAACTCCTAATATTAGAGAGGTTCCTTGCCTAGGTGTATTCTTGAAGGAAGCGCCAATGTTCAGGTTAATGAAAATAAAGATGTAATGTTTTCCCCTTATTAAAGAAAAAAGAGCTCGTCCTAAGGAAACTGAAGTCACCCAGATTTGCTATGCACATTTTTTAAATGCTTGTATTCGTATTTTCTGCTCCAGGCCACCAAGAATTGTATTTTTAAAGCTTTGCTTCTCTGATAGAATTTTCTGCTTAATGAGGGAGAAGGAAAATGTGAAGAAATTAATTGGTTGTGCCTGTGACTTTTTAAATATCTAAAGTCATCGTTCTTAATTTTCCATTTCAATTGACTTTTTAAAAAATCTGTGTGCTTACGTCATATATATATTACAACTTTCAATGTAATTTTCATTTTGGGAGGGTGCAGCATACATCTTAGTGAGCTATGGTCAGCTTGGAGGAGGGCCAACTCGCTGCTCATCAGAGACAGGTCGGCCCATGTCAGTCCTGGGCACACGGAGGGTCCAAGGGACAGCAAGGGAGAAAAAGAGATGGTTCCTGGGCCTCTAGGAGTTTGTATCCAATAAGGAAGATCAACACACACGAGCAGGCCAGGAGCAGTGGTTCACGCCTGTAATCCCAGCACTTTGGGAGGCTGAGGCAGGCAGACCACTTGAGGTCAGGAGTTTGAGACCACCCTGGCCAACATGGTGAAACCTGTCTCTACTAAAAATACAAAAACTAGCCAGGCGTGGTGGCGAGTGCCTGTAATCCCAGCTACTCAGGAGGCTGAGACACGAGAATTGCTTGACCCATGGAGGTGGAGGTTGCCACTGTGAGCCGAGATTGCGCCACTGTACTCCAGCCTGGGTGACAGGGCAAAACCTTGTCTCAAAAAAAAAAAAAAAAAAAGAAAAGAAAGAAAGAAAGAAAAAAAAAGAGACCCAGGAACAAACACCTGAAATTCAAGGGAGATGGCAGCACTGTCATCAGTGGACGGAGAAAGTGCTTGAGGAAGAGGAGAGCACCTGCTGCGTGATGGAGCTTTGGATGCTACCGCGGCTGGGTATTCCGAGGCTGTGAGAAGAGCCTCCCAAGGCAGGGTGGGGTCCTGAGAAGATACACAAAGGGCAGGGAGAGGTGTTTATTAATTGGTAGACACTGATTTTCTATTTGCCAGGCATTCTTCTGGGCCTGGGGTTGGGTCTCTGTCCCCATGGAGCCCACATGCTAGTGGAGAAATAGGAACGAACTAAATTCATATGATCACGGAGAGGGAGGTGCTAGGAAGAAAAATCAGTGATGCACTGGCCGGGGCGAGGCTGGAGCAGGGTAGCCAGTGAGGTGAAGTCTGGGGAAGAGTGAGCAGCTCAGAGAAGCTGGAGTGTCAGTTGCTTTTAAAAGGGCAAGGGGGGGATTAGAGTGGGACGAGCTATGGTTTAGATGTGTCTAAAAACACCAATGTTGAAAAGTAATGCCCACTGCAATGGGATGAAGAGGTGGGTCTTTAAAGAATGATTAGATCAGGAAGGCTGCTGCCTTCGAGAATGCGATTACGGCCCTTAAAAAAAAGAGGTTTTGGCCAGGCGCGGTGGCTCACACCTGTAATCCCAACGCTTTGGGAGGCCGAGGCGGGCGGATCACCTGAGGTCAGAAGTTCAAGACCAGCCTGGCCAACATGGTGAAACCCCATCTCTGCTAAAAATACAAAAAATTAGCCAAGCATGGTGGAGCATGCCTGTAATCCCAGCTACTCCAGAGGCTGCGGCAGGAGAATTGCTTGAACCTGGGAGGCGGAGGTTGTGGTGAGCCAAGATCACGCCATTGCACTCCAGCCTAGGCGACAAGAGCGAAGCTCCATCTCAAAAAACAAACAAACAAAAAACAGGTTTCAAGTAGCGTTTGGCACACGTGCCCCTCTGCCCTGCCCGTGAGGACACAGCATTCCTCCCCTTTGATGGTAGCAAGTCTCTGTCTTGGAAGCAGAGAGCAGCCCTCACCAACCCACGGACCTGCCCAAGTTGTGATCTTGGCCTCCCAGCCTCCAAACTGAGAAATACATGTCTGTTGTCTTGACACCACCCAGCACTGGGCATTCGTTAGAGCAGCTCAAATGGACTAAGAGAGATGGGAAGATGGGCCAGAGGTGAAAAGCCTGGAATGGCAGACAGGGAGGCAGAGGCCATGGGACCTCCAGGCAGCGGTGGCTCGGCCTGAAGAGTCCCAGGAATGGGGAAGGCAGACAGAGACGGAGGAGGGAGGGTCAACTCAGTCTGCCTTTTGGCTGGACAGGAGCGGGTTGGGCCAAGAGGGACTGGTGTCCTGGGAGAATGTGGCCCAGGCTGCGTTGAACGGCTTTGCTGGACGGGGGGAGAGGAGGGGTGGAGGCTGTGATGGGGGGAGAAGCTAAGACACAGATGGGGGAGCAGGAGGGGAAGCAGATCTAGGACTCGGCTCTGAATGGGAGGATCTCAGGCGTAGCTGGAAGATCATGGATCTGAGGGTAAAGGCCTTTGAGAGACGGCCAGTGAGAAGAAAAGGTGAAAATACGTAGAAACCTGGTCAGCAGCCCCTCATGCATCCACCCGTTGAGTTGGTCATTAGGCATCTGATTCAACCGCCTTCCATCTCTTTTCTTCCCTCTCCATGGCTACTGCTGTACTTCTGTGCACTGTCAACTCTCCCTGTAACTGCCATTCCAGCCTTGTCCCATCAGCTCATCCTCCATGGTCCCCAGAGGGGTCCTTCTAAAATGGATTCAGGCCAGGCATGGTGGCTCACACCTGTAATCCCAAGCACTTTGGGAGGCCAAGGTGAGTGGGTCACACAAGGTGGGGAGTTTGAGACTAGCCTAACTAACATGGTGAAACCCTGTCTCTACTAAAAATATAAAATTAGCTGGGTGTGGTGGTATGTGCCTATAATCCCAGCTACTTGGGAGGCTGAGGAAGGAGAATCACTTGAACTCGAGAGGCGGAGGTTGCAGTGAGCAGAGATCACGCCACTGCACTCAAGCCTGGGCGACGAGAGCAAGACTCTGTCTTAAAATAAAATAAAATGTAAAATAAATTAAAAATTTGATTCAGGCAGGATGCAGTGGCTCACACCTATAATCCCAGAACTTTGGGAGGCTGAGGTGGGTGGATCACTTGAGGTCGGGAGTTCAAGACCAACTTAGCCAACATGGTGAAACCTGATCTCTACTAAAAGCACAAAAAATTAGATGGGTGTGATAGCACACTCCTGTAATCCCAGCTACTAGGGAGGCTGAAGTGGGAGGATCGCTTGAACCCAGGAGGCAGAGGCTGCAGGGAGTCGAGACTGTGCCACTGCACTCCAGCCTAGGCAACAGAACAAGACTCTGTCTCAAAAAAAAAAAAAAAAAAGGATCATACCCCTCTCCTGCTTAGCCTCTGCCATCAGCAGTCCCCTGGTTTCAGCCGATGAATGGAGGCTCCCAAATGCCGGCTTGGAGGCCATTGTGGGTCCTGATGAAGCTTTCACTGGTACACGAAAAATGAGAGAAGAAAAGACAGCACACAGAGGATTTTCATGAAGCCACATTGATGCAAATCAAATAACTGTCTCTGATCCTGAGATTAAGCCCTTCACTCCTTTCTGGTGTTAAAATGTCCTATATCCTGGTGACTGAAGGTGACAGGGGATTGTAGTGCCAGGAGTTGTTTTGGTGTTTTAATGCCTTGCTTGGCAAGGTGAAAGGCTGGCCAGTAATACATCACACGTTGTTCCGGACTTGTCTTGTTGAACACAGGGAGGGAGAGACGGGATGCCTGCCTGCAGCATTTCCACAGCTGTCTGCCCTTGTGGCTATTTCTGCCCTCACTAGGAGGGTGGCCTTTGTCATATCTTCTGTGTGCTCAGCATCTTGGAAACTCTCTTGCTATATTTGGGACCCTTAAAACACAAACTCACAGCTCCCCTGGCAGCTAAATATAAGCGTATGACCAGAATCCACCACGTGGAGCTTGGACTCTGAGGCTCTGATTCATGCAGAAGGAGGGAAGAGAGCTGGCGAGAGCGTCAGGGCAGCAGTGGTCACCAGGGTGAGCTCCTGACCTGGCGGAGAGTCCGTGGGGGACACACGGCCATGGCAGTTTGCTCTAGTGCGAGGCGCGCCCGCTGTAGCCACACTTTTGTCACCAGGCCAGTTCTGGACAGGGTTCCTGAAAGCTTAGCACTGAGTGTGGGGCTCAGCTCTCCCAACCCTGTTGTGAATTGCCCGAGTCTCCTTTAATAAGCCCCTTTGGTGAAGAATCAACACTTGGCAATTTTGTTGCCTTCAAATGAACACCTTGACTTCCTGCTCTGTTTACTCCTTCAGGATTCAGCTCTGCAAATCACACTCCTAGGTGAGTCTTCTCAGATGCTCCCTCTGCGAAAGGTCCTTCCTTTGTTTTCCCATAGCTCTCTGACCTCACCACAAATAGAACTTGAATCTCTCTGTGTCACAGCTGAGTCTTTGCCTGATGTACCCCACAGACTGTGAACTGGACAAGGAGGATGTCACAGCGCTGGACTCACACTCAATAAATTCAAACTCACACTCAGTACATTCTTGGATGAATGAAATCTTCAGAGAAATTCCCATAGGGGCATGGAGGCCAGATCCCAGTGCCTGAATAGTTTCGTGAGTACCTTGTGGTGCTCCTTTCTTTTTTTTTATTGAAACGGATTCTCGTACTGTCACCGGGGCTGGAGTGCAGTGGCACAATCTCAGCTCACTGCAACTTCTGCCTCCCGGGTCCAAGTGATTCTTCTGCCTCAGCCTTCAGAGTAGCTGGGATTACAGGTGCCCACCACCACGCCCGGCTAATTTTGTGTATTTTTAGTAGAGATAGGGTTTTACTAGGTTGGCCAGGCTGGTCTTGAACTCCTGACCTTGTGATCTGCCCACCTCGACCTCCCAAAGTGCTGGGATTACAGGTGTGAGCCACCACGCCCAGCCGACTCCTTCTTTCTTAATCAAACAAATACATGTTTTGTGGGGGAATCCAGACCGTGTTCTAGAAAGTTTCATCTCGACTTGTTTTTAGTTTGTTGGTCTTCCCGCTATAATGTTACGTATGTTTGACTCAGCTGAAGCTCACACTTTGGAATAACAAGTGCTTGCTTTATTTTTCACACACCCACATATTTTTCTGCACTCGAAGTGCAAAATCAGTTCACACCCAGGGTGTAGATGATCCCACATAGTCGAGAATAGCAAGTGTGGGTATGCTTGGTGGATATCTGTAGCCTCAGGTGCGCTTTCTGGGTGTTGAAAGTTCTCTCTGAACAGTCCTCTGACACCTGAGCCAGCCCAAGGCAGGTAGAGCAGGGGGTAGGGAGGTGCCTGGCAACTCCAGGAGGCTCAGAGCCATCCTTTTTGTCTAGGAGAGAAAAGATCCAGAGAACTGAGTCACTTACATTTTTTATCCTGAGCCTGGTTAGAACCAACATACACAGAATGAGGAATTTACAGCAAAATTCACACCGACAGATCAGCGTAACAACCTGTAACATTGCCAGATACAAACGCAACTCTGTGCCTGTTTATGAGAGTGCTGGACGGGTAGATTCTTTGCACAGCCAGTGAATTCATAAGGATATAATTATGTGTTAAAGATCTCTTTAGAAAGTCAGATTCCAGTTCTTCCAGGAGCTTTGTACAACACCTTTATATATTCCTCATTATCACATTTTCCACGTGATAGATGAGCTGAGAAATTAAAGACAGGAAAGGGGATGTGTGTTGAGGGACTCAGGGCACTTGACCTACTTAAAAATAATTCACACAGACCCTGGAGATTTATGGATTTTTTCCCAGGACCTGGGAGATAGCTATCATTTTTCAAATATTAGGTTTGTACAAAATATACAGAGATATACCAAAGGCTGATGTCACTATGCCAGGCACAAGAATATCAGAACAAGGATAATTTTTTTTTGCATTCAGAAATTCATATCCAAGCAAAAACAACTCCATTTTCTGTTTGTGACGTGCATGTAACAATATTCCAAAATTCTGCTTCAAATATTAAAGTCCTTTGACGTAGTCAGGCAGCTTTCTCTCCTTCAATGAAAGAGCTTTGTATGGTTACTCACACTTCACTTCAAACAAAGCAGTTTCTTAGTGTCATTATTAGTATCACTATTTTCAAAATGTCTTACAAATATGTTATCTAGGCCGGGCACAGTGGTTCACGCCTGTAATCCCAACATTTTGGGAGGCTGAGATGGGAGCATTGCTTGAAGCCAGGAGTTCGAGGCCGGTCTGGGCAACATAATGAGACCCCATCTCTAAAATAAATAAATAAAGAAAATTTTTAAAAAATGTGGTTTCCTTGCATTACTGAATTTTTTTTTTTTTTTTTTTTTTTTTTTTTTTTTTGGCAGAGTCTCTTTCTTATTGCCCATGCTGGAGTGCAGTGGCACCATCACGGCTCACTGCAGCCTCAACCTCCTGGGCTCAAGTGATCCTACCGCTGCAGCCTCCCAAGTAGCTGGGAACACAGCTGTGTGCCACCACCATGCCCGGCTAATTTTTTTCTTTTCTAACTTTTAGTGGAGATGAGGTCTTGCCATGTTGCCTAGGCTGGTCTGGAACTACTGGCCTCAAACCATCCTCCCACCTCGAACCCCCCAATTGCTGGGATTACAAGCATGAGCTATTGGCACCTAGCAACATTATTGAAATTTTTATAAAACTCTCTTATTTGGGTATTTGCAAGTCAGCCAGATCACAACAGAGCTCTGTTGAAATATAATTATTATCTTGGATTTCCACGTATTTTCTTTGATTCACAGCTCTGAGAGGAGGCCGACTGGGTACCAGCCTAGTAATCTGGGGAAAATGAAAGAATTCCACTATTTAACATCATTCTGAAAACATAGTTGCTGTGACCACTCGTCTGTGTCTTTAAGTGTAGCCCATGGAGCTCCTGAAGAAAACTCGGCCGGAGAAAGCCTGCTAAAAATGCAGCTTCCAAGGCCTTCCCAGGCCTCCTGAATCTGATGCCTGTGGAGGCCCAGGAATCTGCATTTTAGCAAGCTTTCTATTGGATTCTTCCGTATCCTAAAGTGTGAGGACAAGCTCCATTTTTTATTTTTTTGGTGAAATTCTAGACAGAAAAGAAACAAACGACTTCCATGTCTGCAGAGGAGGGGAGGTGGGGGGTTTCTGTTTGTGATTTCTAAATATTTCAGCAGCCACAGCTCCAGCCTCTTCCCTCTGCACCTCCTGGCTTCCAATCATTGCCCAACTTGCAGTCACCTCCTGCTGAACTTTAATTAAAATCCAGACAGTTGTGTTGAGGGAGCCTTCTTGATGCAGGCCACGTGACTGGGACCTGTTTGGCTGCCCCTGCTGAGAGGGACAAAGAAGCCAGCCAGGGCTTAGCAATGGACCCCTCTCTCTACCCAGTGTCTGTCTCAGGCTTTCTGTGCATCACAGAGAGTGATTTTTTTTTTTTTTTTAAGACAGAATTTTGCTCTTGTTGCCCAGGCTGGAGTGTAATGGTGTGATCTCAGCTCACCGCAACCTCTACCTCCCAGGTTCAAGTAATTCTCCTGCCTCAGCCTCCAGAGTAGCTGGGATTACCGGCATGCGCCACCACACCCAGCTAATTTTTTGTATTTTTAGTAGGTATGGGGTTTCTCCATGTTGATCAGGCTGGTCTTGAACCCCCAACCTCAGGTGATCCGACCGTCTCGGCCTCCCAAAGTGCTGGGTTTACAGGCATAAGCCACCACGTCTGGCCTGAGAGAGTGATTTTTATCCCCTTGCTGGAAACTCCGAAACAGGACAGCGTGTGCCCCTGGCCAGGCTGAGGCTTGGGGCTGACCCAGGGCTATGTGTTCAGGGACTAAGGGCCATGGCTGTTTGGATGGACAGAGGCTCCCTGTCTCTGTGGAAGGTACCACGTGGGCAGATCCACAGTCCTCACATCTGGCTGATGCCAGTCTTCAGACAGGACTTTGCTCAGGTCCCTCTTGCACACTGGTACCTGCATAGTAGGCCTTTGTAAGTCCCAGGGAGGTATGCAGGTGAGGTATTCGTGTGTGTGTGTCTGTGTGTGTGTCTCCACCAGGGTCAAGGAGGGTTCTGGGACAAGCCCAGTTCCTGGCATTCCTTACCCTGGGCAATACCACGACTACAGAAGCAAAAGCGGCTCCAGTTTTATTCCTGGGCCACCTGAACTAATAACAGCCAAGACTCACTTAGCACTTACCCTGTGCCCATCACAGTCCTAAGCATTTTAGAGATTTTTAACTCATTTGACTCTGGCAGTAGGCTGTAAAGTAGACAGAATTAACAAAACTGTACGTTCTGCACATGTACCCCAGAACTTAAAGTATAATTTTAAAAAAAGAGGCACAGAGGGGTTAAGTAACTTTCCCAAGGTCACACAGCTAGGAAGTGTGGAGCTGAGATCTAAATGCAGCTCCAAGGCTCTAATGGGCGTGCAGTATCCTACTGCCACCTTCCCCAGGTGATGGTTTTCTGAGTCAAAAATCCCAGCAAGAGAAATAAATAGTGACTTAATTCAAAGTAGTAAATAGCAAAAATTGTAATTTCTCACTCCTGACATGAAGAGAACAGTAAGAAGTGGAGAAAGATTTGCCGTCGATTTGATGCTTTTTGTTTTCAATTTCCTTTGGCCAAGCAGATGTAATTAGTTTGTATTCTCTCTGCACACTCTGATGGCTGGCATGGAGACAGCCCACAGACCTCCTGAACCAAGAGTGATTTTAAAACTTGCTGCAACCTAAATGTCTATCAATAATGGAGTAGTTAGATATCTTGCACTACATTTATAAAATGGCATCCTGTTCCACAATTAAAAAGGAAAAGGCAGCTCTATAATTATTGGTGTGAAAGGCTTTCCAAGATACAGTAAGAGGAAAAAAGAGAGCAGTGAGTATAAAATATCTCATTTATAATGAAAGAAAAAATAGAGCTGTACGTGAAGTATTTCTAAAATGACACTCAAGAAACTTAGTGATGGGTTTGCTGGGACCTGCAGATCAACATTTGGAGAAGGACCCAGTTTCCATTGTGTATCCTTTTACGTTGTTTGGCATCTTTCTCAGTGCCAATGTAATTTTCATAATTCTACAGACTTTTTTTGCGACAGATAATTTATGAAATGAGAGCAATTTAGAATTGGCTGTAAGTACCAAAGGAATAGAGCAAATATCCCAATCTGCAAAATTAAAAATCAAACAAGTGCCTAATTAACATGTTGTTAATCAACAAAGTGGGCATATACAGACAGATAATCAAAACTAATTGTGTATGCCTATAAGACTTTTGCAGCCAGGGTCCATAGATGGGCTTTAGGGGGCGTATTAGTCTGTTTTCATGCTGCTGATAAAGACATACCCGAGACTGGGTAATTTATAAATAAAGAGGGATTTAATGGACTCACAGTTCCACATGGCTGGGGAGGCCTCACAACCATGGTGGAAGGGAAAAGGCACATCTTACATGGCAACAGACAAGAGAGAGAATGAGAACCAAGCTAAAGGGGTTTCCCCTCTAAAACCATCAGATCTTATAAGACTTATTCACTACCATGAGAACAGCATGGGGGAAGCCACTCTCATGATTCAATTATCTCCCGCCAGGTCCCTCCCATGACACATGGGAATTATGGGAGCTATAACTCAAGGTGAGATTTGGGTGGGGACACAGACAAACTGTATCGGGGATCTATGAAATCCTCAAAATGATGCACAAGTGTTTTGTTAATTTTGGCCTGTGCATCTTCTGAGGAGGTTATCCAGAGTTTTTAATAGAGTCTCACACAGGTTCGTGATCCACAAGAGTTTTTAATAGAGTCTCACACAGGCTCGTGATCCACAAAAGCTTAATAACCATTAGCCTGGAGGTAGGCAAAGGAGGATGTCAGTATATTGTTCAAAGATTAATGAGTATTGGTGAGGGACTGTCTCGTACAAAGCTAAACAAAATGAAGGTGTGAGGCCGTTAGTCTCCAGGGACCAACTCACTGGCTGTGATGCCCAGGCACACCTTGCCCAGATGTTCTCAGCAAATACACATCAGGCAAAGCACACCCACAACAGGCACCTGCACCTCTACCAGTCTGCAGGATTGCATTCCACTGGCTGCAGCAGGAACCCAACCAAGAGCAGATGTGGCAAAGAAAGGGTTTCATTTTCTCACCTAATGTGTTGTCCAGGGTGGGTGAGCATCCCTTACTCAGAACTCATAGCCTCCCTTAGAGTGTAGCTTTGTCCTACAGTCAAGACAGCTGCTGCACCTCTGGGTGTCAGGTCCATTTTTCAGGCAGGAGGAAGGGGAGGGGGCTCTGCCAGCTCTGTCTCTTTGTGAAAGGGAATCAAGGACTTTGCAGGTGACTGCATTCAGTGGAATTCTGTTGCATTGCATTAGCAGAGCTGTGCCCCATGGCTGCCCCTGGTTATAGGGAGCCCGGGGTGAGGCAGGGAAGATTATGTTCACTCATTGGTTACAATCTAACCATGTATCCCTAGGGGTGCTGCTCACTGGGAAGAATAGAAGTGGAGAGAAATTATTCAGGCCCCAAGTGGAGTCTGCCATGTATGGCTTTGTTTCCCCTGTGAGCTGGCAAGCACAGATTCCTGGATCAACTGAAGCTAAACACTGGCCTAATACCCCATTGTGAAGGTGCAGCCAGAGGGTATGACTCACAACCTGCATTCACTAGTGCCACTGGAATCTAAGATGAATGAACTGACATAATTTTTAACTACTCAAGTTTTATTTTGATAAAACTACATGACACAGGTGGAACAGAGAATGAGTCTGGTGGATTGATGGAGAAAGTGGGAGCTGAATTGACAAGAAATGATCTTGAATCAAATGACCAAATAAGTCTTTGAGAGTGCAGAGAGTGACTGCATGTGGGGCATAAGACTTCCATCTACACAGAGTTCAAGTCGAATGACGTAAGATCAATTTTATTCCTGTGAGTTTCCTTGAATTTTAACTGAAAGCCGTTTCTATGCAGGATAACTGCATGGATCAACCCCTTTTACAATAGCTGCAAAAAATAAAATACTTAGGAATATACCTAACCAAAGAGGTGAAAGACCTCTACAAGGAATACTACAAAACACTGCTGAAAGAAATCACAGTTGACACAAACAAATGGAAACACAACACATGCTCATGGATAGGTAGAATCAATATTGTGAAAATGACCATACTGCCAAAAGCAATTTACAAATTCAACACAATTCCCATCAAAATACCATCATCATTCTTCACAGAATTAGAAGAAAACAATCCTAAAATTCATATGGAACCAAAAAAGAGCTCTCATAGCCAAAGGAAGAATAAGCAAAAAGCACACATCTGGAGGCATCACATTATCTGATTTCAAACTATACTATAAGGCCATAGTCACCAAAACAGCATGGTACTGGTATAAAAATAGGCACATAGACCTATGGAACAGAATACAGAATCCACAAATAAACCCAAATACTTACAGCCAACTGATCTTCAACAAAGCAAACAAAACAGAAAGTGGGGAAAGGACACCCTTTTCAACAAATAGTGCTGGGATAATTGGCAAGCCACACGTAGAAGAATGAAACTGGATCCTCATCTCTCACCTTATTTAAAAATCAACTCCAGATGGATCAAGGACTTAAATCTAAGACCTGAAACTATAAAAATTCTGGAAGATAACATTGGAAAACCCCTTCTAGACATTGGCTTAGGCAAGGATTTCATGACCAAGAACCCAACAGCAAATGCAATAAAAACAAAGATAAATAGCTGGGACTTAATTAAACTAAAGAGCTTTTGCAGTCAACAGAGTAAACAGTCAACAGAGTAAACAGACAGCCCACATAGTGGGAGAAAATCTTCACAATCTATACATCTGACAAAGGACTAATATCCAGAATCTACAACAAACTCAAACAAATTAGCAAGAAAAAATAAACCCGTCAAAATGTGGGCTAAGGACATGAATAGACAATTCTCAAAAGAAGATACACAAATGAATATCAAACATGAAAAAATGCTCAACATCACCAATGATCAGGGAAATGCAAATCAAAACCACAATGCGATACCACCTCACTCCTGCAAGAATGGCCATAATCAAAAAATCAAAATATAATAGATGTTGGCGTGGATGTGATGTACAGGGAACACTTCTACACTGCTGGTGGGAATGTAAACTAGTACAGCCACTATGGAAAACAGTGTGGAGATTCCTTAAAGAACTAAAAGTAGAACTACCATTTGATCCAGCAGTCACACTATTGGGTATCTACCCAGAGGAAAAGAAGTCACTGTACGAAAAAGATACTTGCATACACATGTTTATAGCAACACAATTCACAATTGTAAAAACATGGAACCAACCCAAATGCCCATCAATCAACAAGTGGAAAAAGAAACTGTGAGAGAGATATATATATACACACAAATATATATATATATCTCATATATATACATATACTACTCAGCCATAAAAAGGAAAGAATTAATGGCATTCACAGCGATCTGGAAAGATTGGAGATTATTATTCTAAGGGAAGTAACTGAGGAATGGAAAACCATACATCATATGTTCTCACTCAAAAGTGGGAGCTAAACTATGAGAATGCAAAGGTATAAGAATAACACAATGGACTTTGGGGACTCGGGGGAAAGGGTGGGAAGGGGATGAAGGATAAAAGACCACAAATTGGCCGGGCGCGGTGGCTCACGCCTGTAATCCCAGCACTTTGGGAGGCCGAGGCAGGTGGATCATGAGGTCAGGAGATCGAGACCATCCTTGCTAACACGGTGAAACCCCTTCTCTACTAAGTATACAAAAAATTAGCCAGGCGTGGTGGCAGGCACCTGTAGTCCCAGCTACTCGGGAGGCTGAGGCAGGACAATGGTGTGAACCCGGGAGGCGGAGCTTGCAGTGAGCCGAGATCGCGCCACTGCACTCCAGCCTGGGCAACAGGGCGAGACTCTGTCTCAAAAAAAAAAAAAAAAAGACCACAAATTGTGTGCAGTGTATACTGCTCAGGTGATAGGTGCACCAAAATCGCACAAGTCACCACTAAAGAACTTATTCATGTAACCAAACACCCCCTCTTCCCCAATAACCTATGGAAATAAAAAAAACTTAATTAAAGAAAAAAAAAGCCAGTCATGGTGGCTAGCACCTGTAGTTCCAACTACTAGGGAAGCTGAGATGTGAAGATCCCCTGAGCCCAGGAGTTCAAAGCTGCAGTGAGCTATGATAGTGCCACTGCACTCCAGCTTGGGTGACAGAATAAGACCCCGTCTCAAAGAAAAAAAAAAAAGAAAAGGAAAGAAAAACAAGAATGGAATATTTTCAGTGTGATATTTCTCCAAAGGACAGTAACTTACTAATTGATAGTAACATTTCACCAGAAACTATGATGAATATAAACTTAAAGGCATTTTCTTCCTTGGAAATTTTCCATGTTCTTTACATTAATTCCAAAATTTTAACTTGAGACCTCTGTATTTTAAACAGATGTTACTGGAAAATATAGTCTCCAAGTTTTCTCTCTTGTTTATTGCAATAAAATGATTGTCCTGAATGTGGTGGAAATTGCCAGAATCAGAAAATTTATATGACTTAATACATGAGGAAAAATAATTGAGTATATCTTTGCAAAAACCCACAGTCTAAGAAAAAAAGGAAGGTTTTTTTTTTTAGTTTTCAACAGAGAAAATCCAAAATACACAGGTACTTGTTCAGCCTTTTATGAGAAATTATTGGAGAATGATTTTGGATCATAGCTTCTCTTTCACTGTTACACAAGATGGTATTTTAAAAAATCACGTGAAGTACATTTGATTTACGTTTTCTATACACCCAAAGAAATAGCCGTAAGGCAATTCAAAAGCTGTAATCTGGGATAATATTAGTCTTTCCATTAAGGTTCTGAGGATAAATTGAAAGCTATGTTTCTTTAACATATGCTTTGTTTATCACAGCTCTCTCTACAATATTTTAAAACAGGTGTATTTCACGTAGTCTGATGCTTTCGAGTATCTTGAGGCATCCTGCAAACAGCTTGTAAAGCTTTAAAATGTCCTTGTGGGAGCTGCATAAAAAATTAAAGAGATTTGCAATCAAAAATGCAGTGGCCCGCAAGTGCCATTGTTAAAGTCAGCCTACATTTACTGGGTGACTGGCCGGCCCGGTCACTCTGATTAGAGGTAGCCAGAATCTCTTATCTGAATGGACTCCGGAGGACTCAAAATAACATCTTGTGAAGCTGGATGTCACTTCCTTAGCAGAGGCCTCTGTGAGAACAAGATGAACGGAAGGGTCACCTTTCACACGTGAAAAAGCAAATCTGGGGCCGGGCGCAGTGGCTCACGCTTGTAATCCCAGCACTTTGAGAGGCCGAGGCGGGCGGATCACGAGGTCAGGAAATCGAGACCACGGTGAAACCCCGTATTTGTATACTAAAAATACAAAAAAATTAGCCGGGCGTGGTGGCGGGTGCCTGTAGTCCCAGCTACTCCGAGAGGCTGAGGCAGGAGAATGGCGTGAACCTGGGAGGCGGAGCTTGCAGTGAGCCGAGATTGCGCCACTGCACTCCGGCCTGGGCGACAGAGCAAGACTCCGTCTCATAAAAAAAAAAAAGAAAGAAAGAAAAAGCACATCTGGGAGCTGCTCTTGGTTCTCTGGCCGTCTGTGGGGTCCCCTCCCCGGAGATGACTCTCTCCATCACGCCCCTTCCTCCCCCTCCCCGGGTCACTCCCTCTAACACTTACCTAGGTATGCCCTCTGAACCCCTGGAGGCTTCTTTGTTAAAGTGTCACAGGCCCCATAACCCTGTACTCTGGACAACTTACCTTGTTTTATAATTACATTGTCTTTCTTTTCTCTTTTTTTGAGACAGTGTCTCGCTGTGCCACCCAGGCTGGAGTGCAGTGGCACCATCATAGCTCACTGCAGCCATAGTCTCCTGGTCTCAATATATTCTCCCATTGCTCAGCCTCCTGAGTAGCTGGGACTACAGGCATGCACCACCATGCCCAGCTAATTTTTAAAATCTTTTGTAGAGATAGGGTCTCACTATGTTGACCAGGCTGATCTCAAACTTCTGGCCTCAAGCCTTCCTCCTGCCTTGGCCTCCCAAAGTGCTGGGATTACAGGCATGAGCCGACATCATCTTTAATATAACTATTTCCTTAATGCTAGCTCCCCACGAGATTCTGGGTGGTGTCCCACCTGGCTGTGCTCACCATCGCATCCCTGGCAGGCGGTATAGGGGTTGGCGCACTGAACATCGAGTAGGAAAGAAGGAATGGAAGAGAAGGCAAGGAAAGAGGGAAGGATCCCATTGCTGGGCCATCCAAATTCTCATATGGAGAGTCTGATCTGACAACCCCGTGGAGCTCAAAATTGGAGCTGGACACAGTGTTTATTTGGCTGATTACATCCAAATGCAAACGGCCAGCCACCGTCAGTGCTAGAGTGAGGGCTTCCCCCATTTGGAGAAGTCAGCCAGCTCTTGGGGCTCATTCACCTTTCTTAATGTCACTTTTAAGCAGCATCCTCTATTGGTTCTTAGAGTTCCTTAAAGGAACAAAACTATTATCATATTTGATAAAACAATTTCATACCCAGAGGCCTGGATGTATGGTGGGTTCCTGAAAATGCCTGCAGGTGCCTGGTTCTAATATTATTACCTGTGGCCTAATAGCCCAACTTTGTCAAAATGAAAGGCCGCCATAAGCCCCCAAGAGCTCGGCTGAAGTTCCTGTTAGTCTCCCGGGAAAACTCACGGCCTTTAACTGCACTTGCTACAGTTTGCTCTGCAACAGATACCATCCGTCAGTGCTTTTTCTGCCTGAGTTATATATACATATCCAGAGTCGAATGAAGAAAGACAAAACGGTATCTAGCCTTGGAGAAGTCAACCCGAACCTCACATAAGGAGAAATGATTGGACTCTTGGTGTTTCGAGTGGAAATCAGCAAGGAGGCAGGCCTGGCACGTTGGAGGTGTGGCTGCATTCATGACAGCAACTGGCTACAGCTGGCTGGCATCCCCCAGCCTGACCTTCACTGCAGGCCATGCCGTTGTCCACCCTGGAAGATCTGATGTGATCTCAGCCAGGCCAACAACTCACCCAGCACGTAGGGAAGCCTGCTTGGCTCTGGACCTGAGGGCCTGAGAGAGAGGGCAGTTTCCTAAAAGAAAAATGTCTGGGGATTTTCCTCCCCCTCCTCTCCATCTCCGTCCACTGCTCTTGAACAGGCTCATTTATTTTGCGTTCGCACTCTTAATAAAAGTGGTGTTATGCCAGTACCTACCAACTTAAGTGCTGTTGGTGAAAATTCGAAGCCCTCCGGACACGGCATGAGACGAGGCACGTTTACAAGGTGTTGAATCCTGACGTAATTACAAGTGGGTAACAGACCACGTCCTCTGGACCTACTGTTGGCCGGGGCTGGGGAGGAAGGATGCGTCAGCTTTTCACTAGTTAACCTGCTCACTATTCATCCTAAGGAATTCATTTTCTTCAAAAGTCCTTCAGACCTATAGGAACCTGTTTCCTTTCCTATTCTTGTTTATTGTTTTATATCTCTTTTTAATTTTTCCACTTTTTTTCCTGCAAAGATAACTGCTGAAGAAATAAGAGTATGTCATGAGCAATAGTTGCCTCTTACCTTAGATATTCCTCACACTGTCTGAAAACCAGCCTCTTCCCTTAGATATTCCTCATACCGGCTGAAAACCACTGACCCTATTTTTGTCAAGACTTCATTTCTGCCTTGTTCATTTAGTAGAAACTTCTAGACTGGCAAATGATTTTTTTTTTTTTTTTTTTTTTGAGACAGAGTCTTGCTCTGTCGCCCAGGCTGGAGTGCAGTGGAGCGATCTTGGCTCACTGCAACCTCTGCTTCTCGAGTTCACGCCATTCTCCTGCCTTAGCCTCCCAAGTAGCTGGGACTACAGGTGCCCGCCATCACGTCCGGCTAATTTTTTGTATTTTTTTTTAGCAGAGACGGGGTTTCACCGTGTTAGCCAGGATGGTCTCGATCTCCTGAACTTGTGATCTGCCTGCCTTGGCCTCCCAAAGTGCTGGGATTACAGGTGTGAGCCACTGCGCCTGGACGTGATTTTTTTTTTAAGAAATGGTAAAGTTGGATCCTTCCTTCCAGCCATGAGGAATAATAATGTTATCACCCTTGGAAGGTTCCTCCTGGCCGCCTGCAATTAATCTTATTCCCCGACTCCAGCCCCGGGCAACCACCAATCAGTTTCTTGTAATATGGCTAGGTATTATCATTCTAAATGTTCACGTAAAAGAAATCATTATTTTTGCTCAGAAGGAAGTTTTAAAGTTTTATCCACATTGTCCATGTGTCAGTAGTTTATTACTTTCTATTGAGGTGGGGTGTCTTTCTGCATGAATATATAACAATTTATCTGTTTCTCTGCTGATTACATTTGCCATTTGGAGTGTTCCTGTGTCCAGGCCATCATGAGTAACACCACTGTGAACACTCATGGACAAGTCTTTGTATGGACAAATGCTTCCATCTTTTTAGGGTAAATAACTAGGAACAGAATTGCTGGGTGATGCAGGTTCTCTTCTCTGCCCTTGTCATTCTCAGCCTATTCTCCTGGTTGTTCTACATGTGGCTTATGGACCAAACACGGTCTTCTTAAAATGTGTTAGTCACACAATTAGCCTCTCAGTCTCAATCATGAATCACTTGGTGAGAGGATAGAGGAAAAAACAGACTCCATTTCCCCTACTCTCTACTCACCACAGCACAGTCAGCACAGAATACTTCTGTGACCCTTGTTCATCAAAATGTGTGGGGATTTCTTTCCACCAGCAACCAATTCTGCAGTGGATACCAGCTGGGTGTCCCTAATGCAATTAAATTCTAACACTCTCTACTGGGAGGTAGCATCAGATCTCACAGGTTGAAGGCTCAGTCCCACAAGGCTTCTCCCCAACGCCACTTCAGATGCCAGTTGCAAGCACAGGTTGTGTCTGTGCTTCTGACCTACTGACTATAAATTGAGGTTCCCATGATTCCCTCTTCTGGTTCAATTAATTTGCTATAGCAGCTCACACAACTCAGGGAGACACATGTACTGGTATACAGTCATGCATTGATTAACAACAGCAATACATTCTGAGAAATGTGTCATTAGGTAATTTCGTCATTGTGCAAACATCATAGAGTGTACTCACACAGATTGTATAGCCTACTACACACCTAGGCTATATGGTATAACCCGTTGCTCCGAGGCTACAAGCATGTACAGCATGTTAGTGTACTGAACGCTGTAGGCAACTATAACACAATGGTGAGTGTATGTGTATCTAAACATATCAAAACACAGAAAAGGTACAGTAAAAACACAGTATGATAATCTTAGGGCACCACTTTTCTACATGTGGTCTATCATTATGTGGCACATGACTGTATTATAAAGGATATTACAAAGAATACCAATGAACAGATGCATAGGGCAAGGGATGGGGGAACGGGTGCCAAGCTTCCAGGCCCTCCACAGGCACACCACCTTTCAGGAACCTCCACATGTTCAGTTATCAGGAAGTTCCTGAATCCAGTCCTTTAGGGTTTTAATGGAGGCTTCATTGCATAGACACGATTGATGAATCATTGGCCATTGGTGATCAATTTGACCTTCAGCCTTTCTCCCCTCCCTGGAGGTTGCAGGCTGAGGTTGAAAGTCCCAACCTTCAATCATACCTTGGTCTTTCCTGTGACCAGCTCCCATCCTGAAGCCATCTAGGGACTGCCAGCCACTGGTCATCTCATTAGCATACAAAAGATACTCTTATCGCTCTGGAGATTCCAAGGATTTTAGGAGCTGTGTGTTAGGAAACAGTGAGGAAGACCACATGTATATTTCACAACATCACACTTGGTTTCTAGAAAGAAGCCCATTCAACCAGGTGAGTCAAGAGAGCCTTACAATGTCGACAAAGGTACCTTATGCAGCCTAAAGGCAAGAAGCATGGTCAGGACTCGGGAAGGACTGAACAGGGAAAGCTGTCAGGAACAAAGGCAGCGGTGACGTCACGTTGTGTCTGGTCAATTCCCTTCACCACCATCTCTTTCATTGTTCCCTGCTACCAACCAGCCCACACATTTGCACGTGGTCCTGTGTGGCCATCCTCAAATGGGTGGCCCAGCCTTCAAGTCAGCAGGATATTCCTGCTCTGTCCCTGGTAGGTTAGTTTTAGTGTCCACAAATTTAAAGATCCCAGGAAAGAGAATCTGATGGGTCAGCTTGTGGCAACTGACATCCCCTAGTTCAGTTAGCTTGTGTGTGAGTGTGTGTATGCGTGTGAATGTGTGTATGTGAGTGTATATGCATGAGTATGTGCATTTGTGAGTGTGTGTGTACATATGTGTTGTGTATGTGTGTGTATGTATGTGTGTGGATGTGAGTGTGTCATGTGTGTATGTGAATGTGTGTGTATAAGTATGTATATGTGTGTGGTGTGTGTATGTGAATGTGTGTATAAATGTGTATGTGTGCATATGTGAATGTGTGTGCTGTGTGTGAATGTGTTTGTGAGTGTGCATTTATGTGTGATGTGTGTGTTTATGTGCAAGTGTGTGTATGTGAGTGTGTATATGTGGTGTGTGGTGTGGTGTATGTGAATGTGGTGTGGTGTATGAGGTGAGTGGTGTGTGTATGTGGTGTGTGTATGTGAATGTGCGTATGAGTGCATGCATGTGTGTGTGTGCTGTGTGGTATGTGAATGTGTGTGTATGTGAGTGTGTGTGTATGTGTATGATGTGTGTGTGTATGTGCGAGTGTGTGTATATGTGTGTGGTGTGTATGTGTGTGTGTGTGCATGGCGGTGTGGTGGTGTGGTGTGGTGTGGTGTCAGGCAACCGTGGATTGATGTAGCATAGCGGATTATCCAAATGGACTGAGAACAAGGCAGTTTCTCTGTGCACACATGTGGTTGGCAGAACCTAGAGCAATGCCGTATGATGAGCATTTCTCGTTGAACCCCTTCCACCTGTAGAACGGCTCTGGCAGCTGGCAGCCTCTGGTAGGCAGCTGACTGCCACCATGTCCATGCCAGCAGTTTGGGTCTTTACTAATGCAATTGATTCTGTGCATAATTAATTATTGAAAAAGTGAGCAACTCAAATTTAATTTCACTAAAAGTGCATCACAAAGCACGGGTATTAAGAAAGACTTTGTCTCCAAAGAGATAGGTACAAATGAAACCTTCATATGTCTTTGACTGATATTTGAGTCACACTCACTTCAGTCCTGAATTTGCATCACTTTCTGAAAGACTCAGTTTTATATGTTTCATTTTGTATATTTTTAATGGTTTATTATTCACATATCACACAATTTATCCATTAAAAATATATGATTGAATGATTTTTAGTATATCCACAAATATATGCAAGTACCGTTACAATTTTAGAACATTTTCATCACCTCCAGTAGAAACCCCATAAGCTTTAGCTATCGAACTCTGCTCTCCCGGCTCCCTCCCCCGGCCCTAGGCAAACACTAATCTGCTTTCTGCCTCTGTAGAAATGTTCTGGACATTTCATATAAATGGAATCATATAATATGTGGTCTTTTGGGACTAGCGTCTTTCACTTAGCATAACATTTAATGTTTTTGAGATTCATCCATGCAGTAGCATGTGTTAACGCTTCCTTCTTTTTTAAACCTGAGTAACTTTGCACTGTATGTATTAATATATTCTGCATTTGTTTATCCATTCATCTGTTGACAGATACTTGGGTTACTTCTGCCTTTTGGCTACTGTGAGTAATGCTGCTATGAACTTGGGTGTGCAACTATCTCTCAGAGACTCTGCATTCTTTTCTTTTGAATATATACCCAGAAACAGAGTAGCTGAATCATATACTAATTCGATCTTTGTTTTTTGGTGAAACTGCCACATTGTTTTCCTAGCGGCTGCACTGTTTTCTGTTTCCACCAACAGTGCACTTGGGTTCAATCTCTCCACATTTTTGTCAGCACTTGTTATTATCTCACTTTGGTTCTAGCCATCCTAGTGGGTGTGAAGTGGTGTCTCTTTGTAGTTTTGAAGACTCACCGGCATTTTCAACCAGCTACATCCAAACAGAACTATCTTTTTCCTCTCAAAATCTGCTTCTCTCCTTGTGAGTCCTATTTGCATCAAAGGCATCAGGATTCACCCACAAACCAGTGCGTGTTTCCAGCACCTTCTTTCTAATCTAGCACCCATGTCCATGCTTGACATTGGCACCCTGAGCCAGCCGTGCTCTCAGTGTGCTGGGTGTTGCATTAAATTTTAAAAATCTATATGATGTATCTTTCATCATTTTTCTTCAATTACAATATATGCTCATTATTGAGAATCTGCAAAAGTATAAAGATGAAAATTTAAAATACCTCCCTCACCTAGGGAAAACAATGGACCAGTGAATTGACATCCTAGTGTGGTTGCCATGTGTATACACTCCACGTGTATAATTTAAGAATAAACACTCTTTACCCCTGACCGAGGCAACTCTAAAGTATGAGCTCCCCTTCCTCTGGAGTTCTCGTGTGGGGTGGAGCCAAAGTTTGTATTAGCCCGTTTTCACTCTGCTATAAAGATACAATTCAAGATGAGATTTGGGTGGGGACATAGCCAAACCATATCGTTTACCCTCCAGGGGACTTTGTTGGATATTGCTCCCCGCTACCCCCCATCCCTGGTTCCACTTCCCTTCCCCCACTAGTCTTTTCTGAGGCATGTCTTGTTCCATCACCCTCATATGATCTGCTTCTCAACATCTGCTATAGGAAAGCCTGACACATCCTGATATGGTTTGGCTCTGTGTCTCCACCCAAATCTCATCTTAAATTGTAGCTCCCATAATTCCTATGTGTTGTGGGAGGGACCTGGTGGGAGATAATTGAATCATGGGGGCGATTTCCCCCATATTGTTCTCATGGTAGTGAATAATTCTCGCAAGGTCTGATGGTTTTATAAGGGGAAACCCCTTTCGCTTGGCTCTCATTCTCTTCTCTTGTCTGCCGCCATATGAGATGTGTCTTTCACCTTCTGCCATGATTGTGAGGCCTCCCCAGCCACGTGGAACTGTGAGTCCATTAAACCTCTTTGTTTTGTAAATTGCCCAGTCTTGAGTATGTCTTTATCAGCAGCATGAAAACGGACTAATACAGGTCTTTCCACACCTTTGCTAATCCAGGGTGACATTTAAAAACAATCTTTTAATATAAAACAATTTCAAGGTTGGGCGCGGTGGCTCATGCCTGTAATCTCAGCACTTTGGGAGGCTGAGGTAGGCAGATCACCTAAGGTCAGGACTTCAAGACCATCTTGTCCAACATGGAGAAACCCAATCACTACTAAAAATACAAAAATTAGTTGGGCATGGTGGCATGTGTCTATTAATTCCAGCTACTCTGTAGGCTGAGGCACAAGAATCGCTTGAACCCAGGAGGCGGTGGTTGCAGTGAGCCGAGATGGCACCACTGCCCTCCAGCCTGGGCAACAGAGAGAGACTCTGTCTCAAAAAAAAAAAACAAAACAAAAAACTGAAGCATACACAAAAGTATAGAGAATAGTATAATGAACCCCTAGTGCCCATCACTCATTCCAACAATTACCCACATTCTGTTCTTTGTGTTGCATCTGTCCTTCCAAAACTGTTTTGGCTTTTTTTCTGGCACATGTACAACAAATTCCAGATGCCATATCATTCACTGAAAAATACTCCAGTGCTTATCTCCAACAAATAAATGATGAATGCTTAAATGCACACACACAACACCATTCTTATATCCAAAAGATTAGTAATAATTCCTTAATATTATCTAATAACCAACCTATCTTCAGTTTTCCTGATTGTTGTCTCAAGTGTCTTTTTCCAGTTCATTTGTGCTATTTATTGCTCTTAGTTGATATGTCTCTTAATTCTCCTGTGATCTTAACAGTTTCAACTCTTCTTCTGCTTTCTCCATGCCAGCTATTTGTTGGAAACAATAAGCTCATTTTCCAGGTCATTTATCTTACAGAATGTCTCACTTTTGGATTGGGCTGGTTGAATCGTTGAGGAATCATTTAAGGCTGTCTTCCAACCCTCATATTTCCTGTGGATGGATAGTTAGATCTAGAGGCTCAATTCGGCTCAGGTTGTTCAATTTATGGACAATAAAACTTTACAGGTGACACTAGACACTTATTGCCGAGAGTCAAGAGGCACAGGATGTCTGGGGTCCCACCTTTGGTGACGTTAAGATAAATGAATCAGGTGTTGTCAGCCTGATCCATCCATTATAAAGCTTCCCATCAACTTTTCACCTCATGGTTTTAGCTCTCCCTTGGGATTATAAATTTAAAGTATCTTTGTGAACTTGATAGCTGATAAAATAGACTCGTGTGTGTTAGTTGGTAAATTGATTGCTCATTTGGCAGCTCTGGGGATTCTTTGTGATTTAGTGCCCTGACTCCTGGTCAGGCCTCCCCATCGGGTCTTGATCTGGTCTGGTCTGGTCCTGGCCTTGCCCTTCCCATCAAGCCATTTGGACTGTTTGATGCAGAAATCATTCCATACACTACTCCTGGGGATTGTCCCCACATTCCAGGCTACAGGGAGGTGTGAGATCCAGGTGCTACCTGGATTCCGGCTCCATGCTGAGATGTCTGCTGCCACATCAAGATCAACATCTTTGAAGCCACCAGCGCTGCAAGAGAGCTGCAGGAGTCACCATGAAACCTCCATGAAACCACATGCAGGGCCACCAGTTCAACATGCTTTCCCTCCCACAGTCAACATTGCAGAATGATAGTTGAGTGAAACAGTTAATCTGTTCATTCTTACTCACTTTTTTTCACTTGTTTATTTCAGAACCCTCTTCCTAAGGCACAGACATGAGTCTGTGTGGGCTGGGCCACAGAGCAGTTTGTGGGATAGATGCTGTCCAGAACCAAAATGAGCCCTTGATCCTCACCTGGCTTACTCACTAGGTACCTTCGTGTGCTCTTCAACCCTCCTTCCTCTTAGGATGAGTTACTTCCCAGGGAGCTCCAGAGTCTCTCAGCAAATGTGTCTTTGATAGGGTCAGTCCATAGGCCATATAGACAAGACATACAGACCTGTCAGACCCATCTGAATCATGGTATGAGGACAGGGAACCCCACCCACCGGAGCTCCGCTCCTGCCTAAACAGCAGCAGAAAGCAGAGGGATTGGAACCTTCAGAGAGGTAAAAACCATGGGCTACCAAAGGGATGTTCTTCCAAAAGGCCTTTTAAAAATATGAAAAATCATTTTAGCAATCTAAGTATCTCTCTTTGTGGAATATGTTTAGGAACTGGGTAGGAAACAAAGACTGGAACAGCTGCCCAGGGACTGGGGAGGACTCTCAACTGGCGTTATTTCTGTTTGCCTCTCAGAGAAACTCCCTTGAGCCTCAGGTCTTGATCAAGGAAGCATGTAGGACTCTGGTGAATTTTTTAACTGGTTCTTGTACTTCACTGATCTGAGGGGAATTCCAACACTAGTCACCCACTGTCTTGTGATGAGTGGCCAGAGACAGGCCCAAGCTAGATCTGTGACCATCGCAGCAATGAAGTTCAACCATTCTGGGAACCCCCTTGGGGATCATGATGACATATGAATACTGTTAAGGTGGAATTTTGCCCCCAGTACCAGCCTGGGATCCCAGGCACCTCTCAGAAAGGTCCCCAAGGGAGAAATATACACACCTTGAAAACAAGCAGCACAAAGATAGTGTTCTCTTACTAAGCATTCACATCATGTTTTTATTTTATTTTTGGTGTAGCATTGTAATGGCACCTGTTCCTGTTTTCACAATTAGGAAACCATCATTCCTACCCAGCTCCTGAGCCCACAGCTTCACTGGAGTTCTCTGGACACCACTCCCTTCCTCTGACTTCCCCTCTGCCAGCTTCCCATGTGGTTTTCTTCTCTCCAACCAAGAGTCAGTGGATCCCAAGCACTATTTTATCACAGTTAAAGACTGCCTTCTTTCTCATTAGAATAGATTCCAAGTGAATTCCAACCCATTTGATCTTAGGGAGGAGCTGCCAAGTCCCAGTGACAGTCAGTGATGACATTAGAAGAAAATGAACTGCTTAGCAATTTTGCATCTCAATAGTCGGCCCTTCTCCACATACAGCTGAGTTAGAGGTGCTGGATCCAGCTCTCATGCCCCGCAAGAACGTGACCAGTGGGATTAAGTCTTTAGAGTTCTTCAGGCCAAATGTGATGCTGTGTGGCTTCCGAAGCCAGAGCTAAAAGGCCATGCGGTTTCTGCCTTGTTCACTGGAGTATTTGCTCTTGAAGTCCTGACTGCCTGGTAAAAAGACCAATGCCTCTGAAGCTGCCATGCTCTGAGGAAGCCCACGCCACATGGGGAGGCTATGTGGAAACACTCTGATCAGCAGTCCCAGCCGAGCTCAGGCACCAGAGATGTGAGTGAAGAAGCTTCTAGAAGATTGCAGTCATTCAAGTCTTTTACATTGTGGAACAGAGAACAGAGATAAGCCAACTCTACAGTGGCCTGCCCAAATTCCCAACCCACAAAATCCATGATAATAATAAAATGATTGTTGTTTTCCTCCTGTAAGTTTTGGGGAATTTTGTTCCTTAGCAACTAATAGCTGAAACACTGAGAACTCTGCTCCTTGCCTCCATGCAAGGATAGAAAATCTTTATTTTGTATCTTTTCTTTTATGTTGTTTTCCTTCTCTTTCACTTGACATCTATTATTGTGGGAGAAATCCTGAACTCTTCTAATTCCTTCTAGAAAAGCCAAAGAAGCGTCTTTTGATGATAATCAGCAATAAATAGTCAATTATTTGCAGATCTATACAAATATGCCAAACAGAGAACCCACAGCGGCATGATATGGTTTGGCTCTGCGTCCCCACCCAAATCTCACCTGGAATTATAATCCCGATAATCCCCAAATGTCAAGGGTGAGATCAGGTGGAGGTAATTGAGTCATACGGACAGTTTCCTCCATGCTGTTCTCATGATAGTGAGTGAGTCTCATGAGATCTGTTGGTTTTATAAGTGTCTGGCATTTCCCCTGCTTGTACTCACTCCATCCTGCCGCTCTGTGAAGAAGGTGCCTTGCTTCCCCTTCGCCATCTGCCACGACTGTTAGTTTCCTAAGGCCTCCCCAGGAATGCGGAACTGTGGATCAATTAAACCTGGTAAATACTCCAGTCTCGAGTATTTCTTCATAGCAGTGTGAGAATGGATGAATACAAAGCACATGCAGTGAAGGTGGCTGAAAGATTTCCATTTGGCCACTGACTTCACTTACTCTACTTTTCAGTGATCTGCGATGACAGGAAGAAAGGAAAAACAAATCTGAAGACAAAGGAAGTCACATTATCAGGACACTCATGGTGGAATCATTGCATCGGCCATAAGCCCTGCAGCAGGGAGGCCACCAGGTCAATGGCTACATGTATGATGGAGGATGTGACCACTTACAGTGATGGCAGAGAGCACAGGAGAGATGGGGGAAATGCTGAGATACACTTGTTGTGGAAAACAACAGACATGTGTGCATTGAAAGCAGCTCTGGATAAAGTCATTTTAAAAGAAGAGAGACAAACTCCGGAGATAACAGTCACATACAACTGGAAACACGTACAAGGATGTTCATTGCAGCCCTGCTGGTTTTAGCAAAAACATGGAAACAACCTCATGCCTCAGTCAAAAGACAAGTGGGCAGATGAAGTCTTCATTGGCATAAATACAAGCAATAAAACTGTATGAAAAAGAAAGCAGGCCAATGAAAGCCAGGACTCGGGCAATGATTAGCTTCAGGTGGAGAAATGCAGGAGGGTCAAAGGAGAACCATCTGGATACAGGAAGGTAGTTGTCAAAGTTAGAGCTTTTGTTTTGGGTGGTGAATTTTCTGGTGCTTAAAAATAACTAGATAAGTAAAAATCCAAATGTGCGCCATCCATGGGTCGACAATGAGGGCATGTCAGGGAGCAAGGACTGTGGTTAATTCAGCCGGTAAAGGAGGCCCAGCCGAGCAAAGACAGGGAGACTATGATATGGGAGGAGGACAGGTACAGGAGCAGGCAGAGGCAGCTCCTCCAAGCAACTGAGCTGCAGAGGGGGAAGAAAGTGAAGGCAGCAGCAGAGGGGCGTGAACAGGGCCAGGATGTTGTTTTGTGTGTTTGTTTGTTTTTAGTGCATTTGCTTATGGAAACAATTCAGGAACTGAGGATGCAGAAGCGAGGGGGAATCCCGGGTCTGGCACTGTGAGGAAGCAGGAGGGAACGTGAAGTGGTGTCAAACGAGCTTTTCTCTGTGGAACAGAATGTCCTGTCTGTGTAGAAGGGGCAGCTGCCTGCTTGCCTGGCAAGGCGTCATCTCAAATAAAAAGAATGTGGGTGTCAGGCGTAACCTAAGACATCCACCTTGCACCCACACACCGTGTGTCTCACAGACCCCCCTACCTTCCCACAGAGACATCTTCTTATTTGCAGAAAGCCATGGACCCAAACAATCCCCCTCCACCTGCCTGCCTTTCCTCAAAATCCTGCCTTTATGTCCATTCTCTGGGAGAAGGAAGATATTGCACGTTTTCCAAGGGAGGCACATTTCGCAGCTGTCATGCCCCTGCCTGGTTTCTGGGCTCCCCTGCCTGGTTTCTGGGCTCCCCTGCCTATCAACAGTGACTGCAGGCTCTTCGAACCTGCTTGGGCCCACCCTGTGGCTTCCATCTGAATTCACAGACCCTGAGCTGCAGACACCTGGGCATTCAACTTGCCCACCACGCTGTTCCTGGGGGGTCTTTCTTTCTTCTCATTTGTAAGAAACAGTCAATATGATATCAGGCGTAGTTTAATGCTGCTTCCCACATGATACATCCCCACCTGCAGTGGACGTGCTCCCCTTCACACCCCTGCCTCGTGTCACCTGGATATTTCTGATGGACCCTGCTCACCTGCCCCCTCCACACCTGCTCCGGGCTGGGCTCTCCCGGGGACCCAGCCACGTCCTGGTCGTCGTTATGTGCCCCACAGCAGGCAGGCTCCCAAAGGCCTCTTTTACCCTCCTAGGCAGTGAGAACCCTGACGCTGCCCCCAAATCCTTGTCCCTTCTAAGAGAAGAGTTGGGGGAGCCAAGCATTATGCCAAATCCAACTCAGGCCAATGGAGCTGAGTTATACACAGTTTTACTTTCCTGAAAATCTTGGTGCTTTCTCTAAAAAGTGGAGTCATGCATTTTGTGAGGAACCTTCTATCCCTGAGCCACAGAGTGAGACCTCTGACTCCTGGACCTTCCTGCTGGGCTCCTCCCAGGAGCACCCTCCTCTGCACCTGCCCCTCCTCCCCATGGGTCCTCCCACCAGCACGGGTGAATGCTGCTAACTCAGAAGTCCCACCCCTGCCCTGACCAAGTGCCCACTCCTGCGCGTACACAGCCAGCTGGGTCTCCCCACAGCTCCCTCCACCTCGCCTCTCCCACTCCCTGTTCCCATTCCCATCTCTGTCCTCATCCTGCCGGTCCCCACCGGTGGGGCAGCCTTTCAGTGGTCCTGGCCCCGCCCAGTTCCTAGGGCCCCTGCTGCACCATCTGACCAGATGCTGACCTTAGCTGCTACATTCACTTCTGTTGCCTGGGGACTTGGAGGAGCTGACCCCTGGCTGGAGGGGTTGGGAGAGGCTTTAATTTAGTTCTTTCTTTTGAGGCTTTCCCTCTCCCGACCGACCGACCGACCGGCTTTCATTTCCTCCCTGTGGCATTAGCCGTTCCTTGTCTCCACCCCAGGCCTTTTCCCACAACCAGGAAGGTGGGCTGGGGCAGGAGAGGGTGGGGCCGGGTTTTGCAGGCTTGGTTTCCATTAATTATTGGGATAACAATGAGAAACTGAGAAGAGAGAGAGAGACAGAGACAGAGACTCAGAGACTCACAGTGCCACACTGCATTGCAACTACCCCACACTGTGCTTCCTGTACATTTTCCGAGTTTCCATCTCCAGCTGGGCTGGAGGAGGCTGTGAGTGAGCGCTGGGCCTCCAGAGGGGAGATCTCATAGCCCCCTCGTCCTGCGGCATGAGGAACCCTAACAAGAGGGCAGGGGATAAAATCCAGTGGGTGGAGGATGAAAGCACCTGAAGATCCTATTCGGGGCAGGTCTTGTCTTCAAAAATGTTTAGATATGGTTTTGTTCCTGGCATAGGAATCTTCATTCCTTCCACTCCCAGAACCAAAATAAGAGAGACAGGTTTCCTCGGCAACCGAGGAAACATCTCTAGAGAAGGGTTATATTGTTTTGAAGTGTTTTGAAATCTTATCAATGGTTTCCAGGGAAACACAAGACGATGAATAGAGGCCTTGCTAGGTACATTTAAGAAGAAACACGGGGGAACATATTTGGATTCACAGTGTGCAAGTATTCAGCTATGTATCAAGGCAGAAAAGTATATTTCACGCTCATCTGACTGAATGTATTACTGTACATTCAGCTTCATGTACAGTAACTCCTCAGGGAGGTCAGCATTATTTGAATCCCAATTAAAGAAATTACACAAAGTTTTTAAATTATGAAATTTGTGAATCCCATGGGAATCAAAATTTTAATTAACATTATGTATTACACATAGGGAAAATAAAGATTTAAAGTAGCAACTGAGCCGCCAAACTGTGGCCAGAACAGTTTGCAAATCAAACAGCAGTGGTGTCTTCAGCAGCAACGACAGAATGGCAAATGAGCTCAGGGAGAAGTGGCCAGAACTGTGGCTCCAGCTCCCCTGTCACTCCTACTCTGTTTGCCAGTCAAAAACGCCGGTGAGTCTGACTCTCCAATGGTATGGAGTTTTCATCTTTTTTCGTTTTGTTAAGCTACCGAAATCACCAGGTGCCTTTGTGTTCTTTCAGCAGGTAATATTTTGTCTTGGTTGATCTATGATTACATCTCAGGGTTCATCTTTGCCCTTATTGATTGTGTGACTATTTTTTGTTTGTTTTTGAGACAGAGTCTTGCTCTGTCATCCAGGTTGGAGTGCAGCGGCACGATCATGGCTCACTGCAGCCTCAACTTCCCCGGGCTCAAATGATCCTCCCCCGTCAGCCTCCTGAGTAGCTGGGACCACAGGTGTGTGACCACACTCAGCTAATTTTTTTAATTGTTTTTGTAGAGATTGGATCTCACTATGTTGCCCAAACTGCTGTTGAATTCCTGGGCCCAAGCAATCCACCCACCACAGCCTCCCAAACTGCTGGGATTACAGGCATAAACCACCGCACCTGGCCCTTATTTAAGTCTGCCTAGCTCTCTGAGGATTGCCCAAGAAAACAATGAAGGAAAATCAAAGTACCAATATCCTCTAAGTCCAGATAATTTCATATCACTACATCTCTTGAGAAACATCTTCCCTTTAATTGAAATTGAAATTTGCACTTTAATATCTTGAGTAATATTTTCCATTGCCACAGTGCTCTATACATGCTTTATATAAGGTGACACTCTTCTATTTTTCCTTGGCTTTTGTTATTGGAATCAAATGCAATTGATTACAAGCAAAAACAGATGAGCCAAGCAGGCTCGGTGGCTCACGCCTGTAATCCCAGCACTTTGGGAGACCTAGGCGGGTAGGTCACCTGAGGTCAGGAGTTCAAAACCAGCCTGGTAAACATGGTGAAACTCCGTCTCTACTGAAAAATACTAAATTAGCCGGGCGTGGTGGCAGGAACCTGTCATCCCAGCTACTCAGGAGGCCGAGGCAGGGAGAATTACTTGAACCCAGGAGGCGGAGATTGCAGTGAGCCGAGATCAAGCACTGCACTCCAGCCTGGGTGACAGAGCGAGACTCCATCTCAATAATAATAATAATAATAAAAACAAAAAACCCAGGTGAGCCTAACTATATGCCAAATTGATATTCTAACCACATAGGAAAATAACAATTAATTCAGGTAACTTTTGAAAAGTGTACTTTGATTGTGCACCTTCCAGTGGGACAGATTTTAAGGACAAAAGAGCTTCAAAGAAATGTTGACATTTACTTAATAGGTTTGCTTTCAGCAGTGACATTGATGTAGTAATTATGAGACTATTTTGTGGGTTTGTAGGACTGGGCAAATGAAGAAATATGTAGTTATTAGAAACCCAGGTCCTCACAGTGCGAGAAGGGAGATAAACATATATGAGGTGTGGGGATGTGAAGAAGAACCTGTTGGTGTGGGATTGGAGGTAGGAGGTAAAGGCATCATCACATGAACTCATGATTTTAATTTTAAAAAAAACTGTGTTTCGTATCTCTGCCCATTGAAAGGGAGAAACAGTGACACAATAGCAGCAAAAAGCACACTTACCACCCAGACTTCGGTTGGTTTTCTTCCTTCCTTCCTTTCTTTCTTTCTTTTTTCTTTCTTTTTCTTTCTTTCTTTCTTTCTTTCTTTTCTTTTTTCTTTCTTTCTCTTTCTTTCTCCTTCCTTCCTTCCTTCCTTTTCTTTCTTTCTTTCTTTCTTTCTTTCTTTCTTTCTTTCTTTTCTCTTTCCTCTTTCTCTCCCTTCCTTCTTTCCTTTCCTCCCCCCTCCCTCCTCCTTCCTTCCTTCTTGTCTGCCTTTCTTTTTTTTTTTTTTTTTTTTTTTAAGACATAGTCTCACTCTGCTGGAGTGCAGGGGCGCACATGATCATAGCTCACTGCAGCTTTGAAGCTTTGAATTCCTGGGCTTAAGTGATCCTCCCGCCTCAGACTCCCAACTACAGGTGCCCACCACCACCACACCTGGCTAATTTTTTTTTTTTTTAATTTTTGTAGAGACAGGGGTCTCACTTTGTTACCCAGGCTTGTCTTGAACTCATGGGCTCAAGCGATCCTCCTGCCTCAGACTCCCAAAGTGTTGGGATCACAGGCATGAGCCACTGCACCCAGTCCCATTGGTGGAGAATGGTGTTTAGAAGCCAGACCTTGGTTTGGTTTCTCCACCAAAAGGGAAAAGGGTGATTCCAGGCCTGGAGCATGGGAAGTATGGGGTCAGCCTGAAATGTCTTCTAGTGTCAGAAGGAAGGGTGTACCCAAAGACTAGGCAAAGAATGTGAAATTAGCAGACTTAAAGGGCCTCCAACTGGTGGCATTTGGGATAGTTTGAGTGTTTTCTAAAAATGGATTATAATACATTGCATTTTTAAAAAAGCATTCACGAATCCAAAATAATTCCAAAAAAAGGTGATGTTGGGGGCAGATCTTCTTTACAGAACAATTCAGGTAATAAATAGATAAGAAACAATAGAATTAGAAAAAAGTTACCATTTTGTAGCCACCAATGTCATAGTATATTCAGATGAGAATATATTCAGGGCGTGGCTGGAGGAGAGAGGCAGTGGTGTGGGGCAGGAGGCTGGCAGAGTGGATGCCCCTCGTCAAAAGAACAAGCTCCACCTTCCCCATCCTGAGAGTCTCTGAAAACAGGACCTGGCCCTAACAATTCACCCCTCCAGCACAGAACCCTGGCAGCCACATTGTGGAATGGGTTTTTTTCAAAATCCTTTCCTAACACCCACGTTTGACTGCAGGGAAGTTCAGTGACCAGGCTGCCAGGTCACTGTTAAACAATGGCTTTGGGAACACAGTCCCCATCAGCCGGCATTTGGCTAGAAGGTGGCACCAGGGCAGGGGGTGGCCTTCAGCCCACAGCCATCCCAGGAAGGTTCCTGCCCAGCCAGTGTGTCTGCTAGGGGCAGCTCCTTAGCTCCAAAAACCTAAAATCGCTCCAGAGGCTAGTGAAAGTGACAGAGTGACCACAGAGTCCCCGCCAGGCGCCAAGAATGCGAGGAGGTGGAGGCCCCTCTCCTGGAAGCCTTGCAGGCGTCCTCCAGGCCCATTTGAATCCCCACCCCACGTTTAGTTCTCTTAGGACTCTGTTAGCAGAAGACGGGCAAGATCTAAATACATATTCGTTGAAGGCCATGCAAATTCCACACGTTCAATAATTTTGCAAAGGCTTGGACTTTTCATGCTGTTCACGAGCTCAGTGCTCCCTCCTCCTCCCCACAAGCACCAGGGAGTCCTCACAGATGAAGCAAATCCTGTTTGCTCCTTTGCCCTGTGCATCAAGGTCAGGCACACCAAGGGCGCGCTGGCCTTGGAGACAGGTCCGGTCCCGGTCTCAGTTCCAGAATGACCTTGGGCGGCCTTTTATTTCATCACTGGTGACTTTGTCTCTCATGTGGGATGGATTATCTGCCCCATGGGGTGATTATGAGCACTCAATGAAATTAGAAGCTTGTGAGAGTTTGAAACTTCTTTCTTCTGAATGCAGTTTCATGCCTTCCATGCAGCTGAATGCCTGCCCTTGGCAGCAGTGATAGTTAATCAGATGTGGGTTTCCTTGTACTTTGAAGCCTTGGAAGAACCCATTGGGATTTGGAGATAATTGTAGGTATTCTTCAGCTCATCAGGACCAGAGTGATCCAATATAAACAAGGAAGAGTGTGCTCTGGGTAACCTGCTGGCTTCTGCCGGTACAGGTGGGCAGGCCCCGCTGTCTGTGCCTCGGTGCCTGCGCTGCTCTGCAACCATCTACCTCGTCTTGCTGATGAGCAGCTGCTGCAGAATGAGGGATTGGGAGGAATTACTAGAGGTCCGCCCATGGCAAGGTAAAACCAAACCAAACCAAAACAAAAAAACAACAAACAAACAAAAACACAACAAAGTACTGTTATTATTATTTTTTAAAACAGCTTTCTTTCCCCCAAATCTCCATTTTTCATTTCAGAGAGCCTATGCCAGCATCTATAGAAACCCAATATGTGCATCGATAACCAGAACCTGGGGCAGCACTTATGGGGTTTTCCAAGCCCCTGGAGTAGTGCTGGTAAAATCCACACCCTGGACTTCGTTCACCACTGAGGCAGCAAACTTAGGGGATTTCCCAGAAGATGAGGATGAAGAGTTTGGAAGCACATCAGATACCAGCTGGCAGTGAGGCTGAGGAAGCAAGATAGAACGGGATCTTAAATGAATCAAAAGAAACCCAGTCAACTGAACTGGGTCATGCTGGAGTTGAAAGGGTGTTGGGCAGGTGTGGAAACCTAGACACAAACATTGGCAGGGCCCCTCTAGCTCCCTGGGGCTGAATGAAGCTTGCTTCGGGGGGTTTATGCCATCAAGTATCCTTGGTGCACACCCCCTAGGATGAGAGGAACATCCCAAGGTCAACTTTCTTCCAATTCTTCGTGCATCAAGCAGTGTCATCATTCCAGCTGCCCTGGCAACCAGCCTACAGAAGAAAGTGTTCCCTGAGCCATGTCACAGGGACACCATTCTGTCCCACCAACAATCACGTCTCTTCTTATTGATGGATAAATTAGCCTCAGGGTTTACACATCAGTTTTTATGAGTCTAGTTAACTTGTGTCTGTCCTTGAGAAAGACAGGCATTGTCAGTGTAGTAACAAAATCAGGTTTCTGGAAACCAGAGCTGGGGTGCAAAGAATTCACCCAGGTCAGGGTCCTGCCCCCCACAAGGGGCACCTGCTTGTGTGGCCAGCGCCCAGCTGCACTTGAGGCTGACTTGCATTGAGGCTCAGTGTATGTGGTCACATGAGAATCATTGTTAAAGAATGACAGATCATGGCCGGGCGTGGTGGCTCATGACTGTAATCCCAGCACTTTGGGAGGCTGAGGCAGGTAGATCACAAGGTCAGGAGTTCAAGACTAGCCTGGCCAAAATGGTGAAATCCCGCCTCTACTAATAATACAAAAATTAACCGGGCATGGTGGCAGTTGCCTGTAATCCCAACTACTTGGGACACAGAGGCAGAGAGTTGCTTGAACCTGGGAAGCAGAGGTTGCAGTGAGCTGTGATCACGCCACTGCACTCCAGCCTGGGTGACAGAGTGAGACTCTGTCTCAAAAAAAAAAAAAAGAATGACAGATCACATTTCCAATTCTTTAGATAAACATATATGCTTTTATTTACTCTCTGTGTCTAGTCTCCCTTTTATTGTCACTGTAAATGCAAACAAAATGTTCAATAAATACTCATTTATTTAATAAATGGGCTGATTTATTTAATAAAATATTGAGCCTATATTTATTAAATATATTTAATAAATTTAATAAATACATGAAATATATTTAATAAATTTAATAAATATATTTAATAAATATAGGCTCAATATTTTTGACTGTAAATGACTAAATACCAATGAAGGCAAAAGGCAGACTGTATGTGAAAGCACTTTAAGATAAATATGCTTTATAAATACAAGTGATTGTAAATTACCCAGCGGGATTCCATTCTAACACCGGCCACACACCAGACAGGGCTTACATCCAAACCATGACCCAAGTCTGCTTTATGGGTTTCATGGTTGTAAGCAGTTTCTCACTCATGCCTTCACTTTATCCTCATAGCGCTGTAGGTAGGGCAAAGTAGGAACTAAGGTTTGAATGTTGTGTTGTGTTATTTGTATTTGATTCAAGAATGCCTTAACCTTGATTTGCCAATTGCCTCTTTTTTCCCTTCTTCCCCCCTCACTCTTTAGCGTGGGACTCCTGTGGGAGCAAAATACAAAAACAACACAAAAATACAATTACCAACTGATGGGAATCAATTATTTAAAATTAGCACAGGCCTACTGTCTATGGACATCCATCGTCCAAAACAAACAAACAAAAATGAACCTTGACCTAAACCTCACACCATATACAATTATCTCAGAATGGATCATGGACTTAAACATAAAACATAGAACTATAAACTTTTGAAAAAACCCAAGAAGAGAATCTTTGAAATCTAGGGCTAGTCAGAGTTCTTAGACTTGACACCAAATCACCATCCACAATAGAGGAAATTGATCAAGTGGGCCTCGTGATAGTTAAAGATGTTTGCTCTCTGAGAGACCACATTAAGAGATTGAAGAAACAAGCTATAGACTGGGAAAGAATATTTGCAAAGCACGTATCTGACAAAGAACTTGCCTCTAGAATACATGAAGAGCCCTTACAGTGATGATATGCAGATGGCAAATAAGCGCATGAAAGGCTGAACAACATAATCAGCCAGAAAAATGTAAAATAAAACCAGAATAGGATGGGAGACACACCTGCCAGAGTAGCTAACGTAAAAATAACGACCATGCCAAATGTTGACAAGGATGAGAAGAAGCTGGGTCACTCATGTGTGACTGGTGGGAATGTGAAATGGGACAGCCGCTCTGGAAAAGAGGATGAGTCATTCCTTATAAAACCAAGCATGAACTTGCCATATGGCCCAGCAGTTGCACTCTTGGACATTTAACCCAGAGAAATGAGAACTTCTATTAACACAAAAACTTGTTCATCAGTGTTCATTATAGACTCGTTTGTAATAGCCAAAAACTGGAGACAGTCAAAATAATCCATCATGGGTGTATGGTTAAAAAACTGTGGTAAGGCCGGGCATAGTGGCTCACACTGGTAATCCCAGCACTTTGGGAGGCCGAGATGGGAAGATCGCTTGAAGCCAGGATCACTTGAGCTCAGGAGTTCAAGACCAGCCTGGGCAATATGGCAAAACCCTGTCTCTACAGAAAATACAGAAATTAGCCAGGCACAGGCCTGTGGTCCCAGCTACTCAGGAGGTTGAGGTGGGAGGATGGCTTGAGCCCAGCAGGTAGAGGTTGCAATGAGCCAAGGTCGCCCCACCACACTTCTTCAGCCTGGGCGACAGAGTAATGCCGTGTCTCAAAAACAAACAAAAAATCTGTGGTACCTCCATACCATGGCGTACTACTCAGCAATTAAAAAAACTCAAACTATTAATGCATGCAACAAACCACTTGGAAGGATCTCAAGGGAATTATGCTGAGTGGGGGAAGCCAACCTTGAAAGGTCACACACTGTCTCATTTCATTTCTACGGCACTCTTGAAGGGAGGAAATCACAGAAGTGGAGTACAGATTACGGATTGTCAGAGATTATCTTCCAAGGTAGCACAACAGATCATTGCAATGAATTTTTTCTGTATCTTGACTATGGTGGTGGTCTACATGTATCTACATATGTGATAAATTTGCATCTGACTAAACACACACACACACACGCAAACGCATTTCACAAGGAATGAAATCTGGAAAAGGTTAGTATTAGTTTGCCAAGGCTACTGTAAAGAATTACCCCAACTGGGTGGCTTGAAACAGCAAAAGTTTATTCTATTGCAGTGTTTCGAGGCAAAAGTCTGAAACCAAAGTGTCGGCAGGGCTGGCTCCCTCTGAAAGCTCTAGGGAGGAAGCCCAGACTTTTTAAACTTCTGGAAGCTCCGGGTTCCCTGACTGATGGCAGCATCCTTCCAATCTCTGCCTCTGCCTTCACAGGGCTGTCTTTCCCGTGTCTCTCTGTGTATCAGCGTCATTTTCCAGGTGGTGTGATATTGCCTTATACTATAGTTATGCTACCCTCGGGGAAGTTGGGCGAAAGTTATATGAGATCTCTCTGCAGTATTTCTTACAACTGTATATGAATGTGCAAGCATCCAAACTAAAAAGGTATTTTTTTTTTAAGTTGGCATATGGGGAGGCTGAGTGGGGAGGGACGCACAGGTCCTGGCGTCTGCTTGGCTGTGGGGCAGAGGGAGACATGGAAAGTAGCATCCAAGTTTCATGCCTGGATGATGGGAGATGGGCTGTACCAGGACACCACAGAGGGCAGGGAAGGAGGACCACACCAGAGCCAGACCAGGGGACCAGTGGTCAGCATGATGGCTTCAGGGACTAGAAGCGTGAATTTCTTTGGGATGCAAGTTAACACCAGCCAGCTTAAGCAGAAATGGGGACTTTCCTATAAGATCAAAGAGAAGAACCATTGAAACTAATGGCAGAAATGCAACTGGACCTCAGGAAAGGCCAGTGCCAGGCATGGGAGGCCAGTGGACACCTAGGGAGAACATGCTGGCTTTCTATTTGATTTCAATCCAGTTCCTTGACAGGCCAGCCATCTCTATCCCTTAGTCCACCTGCTGTCGAGAAAATGGCTGTCCCCAGCTCCGAAGTTTACATGTTATCATTTCAGCCACTGGGAGAAACTGCCTTCTTGTTATTAGTCCTAGTCTCAAATTCCCAGATAAAAGTTCTGACTGGCTCTCTTGGGGCCAGGTACCATCTCCACTGTGGCCAGAAGACAGGATTATTTTACACACACATGGTCAGAGCTCTCCAGAGAGCAACAGCTTAGGGAGGTCATTTTGAGCTGAACAGATATCCCCAAATGTATTCTCTCTCTACCACAAAAGTCTTTAAAGCACCCTATATTCAGTTCCATACACTTATTAGAGAAATAGAATTAGCCAGAATTTTTTTCAATAAAGGCATCTCTCTATATATATTTTTTTCAGCCATCACATTTTAGACGGACTTTCAACAATAGTAACTGAAACAAACATTTAGATTGGCTTTTATGTAACCATAAATTAAATTAACCGAAGCATCCACTCCCCAAACATTCTTACAGTCAGAGTTTTATTTTACTATAAATCTAGATCTATGAAAGCAGAAACCATACTCTTCTAGATTGATAACAATTACTTACAATCCCTTAAGCTTTCTAAAATCATTTATTACTCTGATAAAAATAATTCATCTGGAGATGAACACGGTAGAATAACCTCTTAGTGCAAAGCCGTTTTCTTTTAATAGAGCAATACTGTTTCCTGTTAGAGACAAACGCAATAGTAAGTGCAAACATTAGCAGATTGTAGTAATTTATAACCTAAGCTATTGTCTGGGAGATTTGCTGTAACAAGTGGGTGACCCACTAGAGGTCAGATGACAGTAACTTGAGCAGAGAGAGAACTGTGAGATTCAGAGCCAGGTATTAAGCATCAAAGGAAAGCTAAGAAACCAGGAACAGGAAAGGAGCCTCTTCTTCCCTTCTTTTGTATAAAAAACCCTCGGAGGAGGATTTTCCTTCTTGTAAGAGCATTTATGGAGCTGAGTCACAAACGCCACGCAGATACACGCTGCATAAATAAATAGGTCCTTGAAGCATCTGCTTCCTAGATTTGGGATTTGTTGATTTAGTCCCACAGTTGCGCCTCCTGGTGATTTTTCATTAATCGAGAGCTCTAGAACCAAAAGAACTTTGTATTCTTTTCAAAACATCAAAGGGGACAGAGGGGTTTCTGGAAGCTCTTTGATTCTAAACCCATCTTCCTTCCATTTCGGGGCATCCACCATTGAAGGAGGCAGATGGTCAGCCCAGGGAGGATGGGGCTGAAAACCAAGGAGGAAGAGTCTAGAAGCTGCAAGCACCGTGTCACCAGTACATGTGGTGAAAGTTTGTTTTGGAAAACAAGAGATTTGGGCAACCTCAAGAGTGAACTCTGCCAGTGTTTTGGCAGTTAGGGATGTGGATGATATAAAATGAAATCACATTCCAAGCATGCCATTTCTGGTGGAGAGTAAATATATTCAGTAAAGCCAGGTTCAAAGAGGAATCTGTGTAATGTCCGAATGAAATATTAAGTAGTGGTGAAATATTTAAAGGTCAACTTGTGTGCACAACAAAATTTGTGTGAAGTTTTTCTCAGAAATCATGTAAGAAGTGAACTAAAAAGAATTCCAGTGAGATGCTGGAATTCCAATGAAAATGAATGGTGTGGGAGGCAGAATTCTAAGGTGGCCCAGGAGATTTCTGCCCCCAGGCGTACATATCGTGTGCAATCCCCCTGCATTTCACCTGGGAATTGAGGACACAGACACTCCTTAGGCTAGGTTTTGTTATACAACAAAGGTTAGTCATTCCTGTGATTATGTTTTGTCATATAACACTCCAAGACCAGCCAATTGGCCTTGAAGACCAACCAAACAGCTGTGCAGTGAGCTACCATGTCCTAAAAGGGCCATGTGGCTGGGACCTCAGGAACGCTCTAGCAGTTGAAAGTGACCCCCAGTTGACAGCCAACAAGAAAACAGGGACGTCAGTGCTGCAGCCTCGTGGTACTGGATTCTGCCAACAACTACATGAGCTTGGACGACCCAGAGGCTTACGTAAGAACCACAGCCCCTACAGTGACACCTTGAGTTCAGTCTGGTGACGCCCTGGACAGAGGACCCAGTTAACCCATCCAGAGACTCCTGACTTACAGAAAATGTGAGATAATACATTTGTGTGATTGCTCTATATTCTCATGCAGTAAAATAAATACATAAATAAATTTATGTTGCTTTAAGCCACTGAGTTTGTGCCAATTTGTTATACAAGCATAGAAAACGAATGCAGATCATATCACAATAGAAATCAGTATAGCTGACCTCAGTAAGAGTTTTAACAAGAATTTTATGCATCTGTCATAGAATAAAGGATTGCCGGTATTGGATTAAAAACTTGAGAACCCTGAATGCATCATTTAAAAGAACTAGCACTGTGCTGGGGGTCAAAGAGCATGACCGTGCCAGGCTAATGGAGACAAGTCACTTCATTGCTAAGCATGCTACTGTTAGGCCCTGTTAAATGAGGAGATGCAGCAAAATTGCTCCTTAAGTTTCTTGTTAGTTTCAAAACACGATGCCAATAATTCCCAAGTGTGTCTCTTTCAGTTACAAAAGCGATGAATATTAACATTCACTTTCCCATGTAAACATTTGCAGTAGTCAGCCTCCTTGGTTTATTTTTTAAAAGTCCAAATTATGTGGTCTTGTCAGTGTCTCCACCTTGTCTTTTATCCCTCCATTCTCACTTACTGCAGCCAAGCCGACAGCTTTGCAGGGTTCTTTTTCTTGTGTAGGTGTGTGCACCTTTACGCACCTGTGTATCCACCAAGGGGCCCTGGCACATCACAAGCTAGTGGTCTGGGAAAAGTTCCCTAACCTCTTTGTGTCTCCCCTTTCTGATGTATAAAATGGAGGTAATAATACCATCTTGTCTTCTGTATAGGATCGTTCATTCCTTCAGCACACATTTTTTAAGGACCTACACTGTTGTCACCTACTCTTTAGGTGCTGGAGATGCAGCAACGAACAGACTACACAAAATCACCTGCCCTGTGGAGCTCATATTCTATAGCAGATGGTCCATGAAGTCCTCTTCGAGGAGATGAAATGTGCGGCAAGATCTGAATGTAGGCAGGTAGGGGCCACACAGACCCCTGGGGTGACAACATCCAGGACAGGGACAACACAAGCTCAGGCCAAGGCATGCTATAATCAGTGCCTCCAGCTTGCTGTGCAGCTCAGAGAAAGTCACTCTGCCCCTCTGAGCCACCTTTGTCTCATTTGTATGAAGACAGCCAGTGATTTTCACCCTGAAGACTTGGACCTCTAGAAGGCCCATCAAGAAAGTAGCGCAGGCTGGGTGCGGTGCCTCACACCTGTAATTCCGGCATTTTTGGGGGGCCAAGGTGGGAGGAAGGCTCGAGGTCAGGAATTCAAGACCAGCCTGGCCAACATAGGGCAATCCCATCTCTACGAAAAAGAAAAAAAAATTAGCTAGGCATGTTGGCTTACACCAGTAGTCCCAGCTACTCAGGAGGCCGAGCTGGGAGGATTGCTTTGCACCCAGGAGTTCAGGGTTGCAATGAGTTATGATCGTGCCACTGCACTCTAGCCTGGACAACAGAGCAAGGCCTTGTCTCACAAGAATAGAGAGAGAAAGAGAAGAAGGAAGGAAGGGAGCAGGGAAGGAAGGAAGGAAAGAAGCAAGACCAAGAAGGAAGTCTCATTATACAAATAAAGACAGCCCAGTTTCAACATTTTAAATGTGACTTTTTTGTTGTTTTTGGCTGGAATCATATCAACTCTCTAACACTGGTTATCTTACAATGATCTTCAGCTGCGTAGCTGAGGAATTAAAAATGGAAAAGTAATTATTTCAGAATAAGAACACATTTTAAGTGGAGGCTTTTTTTTTTCATTTCCTATTTGTTTTTAAATTTCTATAGGTTTTAGGGGAACAGGTGGTGTTTGGTTACATGAATAAGTTCTATAGCAGTGATTTCTGAGATTTTGGTGTGCCCATCACCCAAGCAGTGTATACTGTACTCCCTCACTCCCCCCACCCTTTCCCCCAAGTCCCCGAAGTCCATTGTGTCATTCTTATGCCTTTGCATCCTCATAGCTTAGCTCCCACTTGTGAGTGTGAACATACAATGTTTGGTTTTCCATTCCTGAGTTACTTCACTTAGAATAATAGTCTCCAAATCCATCCAGGTAACTGCAAATGCCATTATTTCATTCCTTGTTATAACTGAGTAGTATTCTGTTATGTATATATAAAATATATATATATAAAATATATATATATAATTTACAAAGCCAGAGAGCAGTTTCTTCTGCTTGCTGGTAGCTCCTGCCCTGTGTCTTTTGGTGGCGTTCCTCTTTAGGGTAGATGGGTATTTCTTGGTCTGGGAACTAAGTGCCTTCAGACAAAAGTGGTACCTTTGGCCCCATCAATTGCATTTGTAGATGGAGGGCCTCGGTTAAAGACATGTTTTCAGGATATGATGCTCTGCAGTGAGAGAGCAAAAGTTTTTCCTGAGGTTGGAGAATGATGACCAGCTGGAGCTGGGATATTGCATATATAATATACATATACCACAATTTCTTTATTCACTTGTTGGTTGATGGGCATTCGGGCTGGTAAGCGGAGGCTCTTTTTAAGTGGAGGCTCACATGCACAGGCTCCATGGGAAAGAGAACTTGGGGACCACAGGGCCAAGGAGGTTTGGAAGCCTCCCAGCTCCAGCTGGTCATCATTCTCCAACCTCAGGAAAAACTTTTGCTCTCTCACTGCAGAGCACCATATCCTGAAAACATGTCTTTAACCGAGGCCCTCCATCTACAAATGCAATTGATAGGGCCAAAGGTACCACTTTTGTCTGAAGGCACTTAGTTCCCAGACCAAGAAACACCCATCTACCCTAAAGAGGAACGCCACCAAAAGACACAGGGCAGGAGCTACCAGCAAGCAGAAGAAACTGCTCTCTGGCTTTGTAAATTCTGATTTCTGCAGCTACTGGAGTCTGGGAAATAGCTTCTAAACCTCCTCCTACTCTGCTTCCCCCCTCTCTCGATGAAAGAGACTGAGGGTCTGACAAAGAAATGCCAGCATCATTCAAGGGAGCTGGAACCTCCGTTAGCAAGGCAGTCTGCTTGGACTGGGAGCAGTGGCACACATTCTGTTCTTGGGGACGTTGCTGCCTGAATTCACGTTTCCTGGAGGATGCTGCAGGCTGAATCCTCTAGCCAGGAACAAGATGCTTCATCTGGAAGTTTTCAGGAGCCCTTCCTCTCAATAGGATGTTGTTGTGCCAGATAATTGACTCAAGCCAGTGCTGTCTCTTGGAACTTTTATATATTTTTTTCAACTTTGTTTTACACTGGACTGGTACACAAGGAGGCAAAGATCTCATCAAAGCACTTCCAGTGACTCTAAACAGCCACACAATATAGGCCCCAGTTTCAGCTGCTGCTTTGGCCCTTGGCGACGGAAGATAACGTTTAAGCCAATATACACTGAAGTTTGGGCTTTGCTGATAAGTGTTTCTATTTAAGGGAAGGGGATGTGGATGATGCCAACAGTTATGGATGGAAAAGGAAGATTATACACCAGGAAAACTCATTTCCAAGGAAGCAGCCTATGCACGTGGCTTCCCGGGCTGCGGCTGGGTTCTGAGTGCCGGCAGCAGTTGGGGAGGGCACACCACTGACCTGCCAACACCAGGGACAAATGTGCTCCTGCCCAGGAGCAAATCCTTAGCTCCTTTGATTTCTTTACTTGGATTATCGGAATCAAATGCGCTGCTTTTCTTTCTCCTTCTCCTTCTTTCTTAAAATGCTTTTTCAAAGACATTTTTCTTCCATGAACCACTGTCTGCTATTTGTACCACTGGACTTTTTAGTCTCTTGCTAATTTTTTCTTTCTTTAACATCCTATGAATGATTCATGTTCTTGGTGCCCAGTCCTCCCAAACAACACATGTTGGTATAAATGAAATGTGAGAGTAACAGCCAAGTACTCATGCACTTCCGGTTCTGAGGCCCTGTACTTCGCAGCTAGCATCCCTTTCCCCGTGCACAAGCAGGTACTTTAACCCCAGTATTTCTGCTAAGTCAACCGGCCTCCAGAGACATTAGGACATTAAGACTTTGTCTAGTCCCACAGCTAGTTGGAAATAAGGGGTGAAATCTTCTTCTAAGCAACGTTTCTAAAGGGGGGGCTCCATAGACCACCTGCATCACGATTCCCAGGGGTCCTAATGAAGCCCGAGAATTTGCATTTTCAATAAATTCGCTAGGTGATTTAAAAACAAAGTTTGAGTCCCTATCTGTATTAGTCTGTTCTCACATTGCTATAAAGACGTACTTGCCACTGGGTAATTTATATGAAAAGAGGTTTAATTGGCTCATCGTTCTGCTTCTGGGGAGGCCTCAGGAAACCTACAATCATGGCGGAAGGCGAAGGTGAAGGAAGCATGTCTTACATGGTGGGAGCAAGAGGAAGACAGAGCAAAGGGGAAGGTGCTACACACTTTCAAACAGACAGACCTCGTGAGAACTCTATCACGAGGCAGCACTGGGGGGATGGTGCTACACCATGAGAAACCATCCCCGTGATCCAATCACCTCGCACCAGGCCCTACCTGCAACACTCAGGATCACAATTCAACATGAGATTTGGGTGGGGACACAGAGTCAAACCATACCTGTATCCTAATGTCTATGAAACAATTCAGCAACACACACACACACCAGAAGCTGTAATTTTTGTGAAAGTGAACAGCATCCAACTCAAAATAGCAGTTAGAGTGGGTGGGTGGGTGGTCACTGATATGAGAAATGGATAATTGCCATGCAGTCAAAGGCATTTAAAAAACAATTATTTTTTTAACAGGCAAAACATGCCCATGGAGTTGAGTCTCAGGATACAAAAGAGAAAACAGTGACAAGTAGTCTGCCTGCCCCACTCTTTCCTAAGGACCCTTCCTCCCTACCCAGAGGCCACTACAACTGATAGACTCTGTTTAGGAGAAGAGACTTGAAAATTGGGGAAAACCTTACAGGCCATGTTCAACATGGAAATGGTATTTCTATCATCTAAAGACAATAAGATCCATAAAATCTTCCCCAAACCCACTTGCAGGCAGAATCCCACCCCTCCCCCATCAACAAGATGTCCTCACCCTCACCCTTATCCCTAGGGCCTGTGAATGGGCTCCATTCTGTGGCAAAAGGGAATGTGCAAATAAGGTTAAGATTATGGATCTGTGGCCTGGCACCAGTGGCTCCTGCCTGTAATCCCAACCCTTTGGGAGGCCAAGGTGGGAGGATCATTTGGGCTCAGGAGTTTGAGACCAGCCTGACCAACATGATGAAATCCTGTCTCTACTAAAATACAAAAAAAATTAGCCGGGCATGGTGGTGGACGCCTGTAGTCCCAGCTACTCAGGAGGCTGAGGCAGGAGAATCGCTTGAACCTGGAAGGCAGAGGTTGCAGTGAACTGAGATTGCGGCACTGCACTCCAGCCTGGGAGACAGAGCAAGAATCTGTCTCAAAAATATACATATATGATTTTAAAATAGAGAGATCTTCCTGGCTTATATGGTGAGCCCAATCTAATCACACGAGCCCTTGTAGGAGACAAAACATAATTTCTTTTCTTTCCTTTCCCTTTTTCTAGGTTCTTAGTTGAGACATTCTCCTGAAAACAAAAGTCAAATTAACTGAAGAAAAACAAGCAGACGTTTATTAACACCTGCCGTACCCATCACATGAGAGAGGTCTCAGTTCACAAGCATTTCTCTCTGAAGGCAGTGGCTTAGAGGCCTTGCATAAACGGTCTTCTAATGAAGAGCCATACATTCTATACAGGGACAAGATGAAGGTGAGAGCAGCTTTCATCTTTTAAAAGGTGGGAAACTGGAGGAAGATGGTAAAATGCGTTCCCAGATTCTTCTGGTGTCTGCTGCTGCCTTCTCTGGGCGGATGACAAGCACTGTCTCCAGGAAGGAGGGACTGAAGTCCTGCCATCAAGTAAGCAGAGGCCGAGGCAGCGTCTCCTTGCATTTTCAGTGTCTTGAACTAACAGTCCTCAATATTTCGAGAAGAAATATTTTGGTTTCCTTTATCTTTAAAAGCAGAGAACTTTGTCCAGCTGCAGTCCAAAGCTGTTGCCACAGAGAGTTGTAGGATCTGGAGCGTGGGAGGGACGGAGTGGCTGTGGCTGGAGAAGCCATGTGGAAAGTGGAAGGAATACAGGTCACCTCGAGGAGCAAAAACTGGCTCCCAGTGGAGGCCACAGGGAAACGAGACCTCCCTCCACAACTGCGGGGAATCAGACTTGCCCACCAACCTGGATGAGTCATCCTCAGAGCCGCAGAAAGCAGTGCAGCCCAGCTGACATCTTGCTGTCAGCCTTGTGACTCCACTCAGCTGTCGTCGGACTTCTGACCTGTAGAACCACGAGCTAATAAACAGGTGTTGTGTTAAGCCACTGACTTTGTGATGATTTGTTGAGGTTGCTGGACATGTGCTGTGGGGATGCGTGGGTGCACGTCGTCGTCCACGGAGGTGTGTGCGGTGTTGACATCTGCATCGGGTACGCGGAAGAGGGTTCATTTGATTGTGAGTTGTCGCGCGGCTAGCCTGTCACTCCAGGAGTGGCTGCAGCCCTGCCTTGCTGGACAGTGGGGACGACAGAGTTTCTGTGACGTTCCTGGGGAGGGGTGAGGACTGGAGGAGTGGGGATTGGTTGGAAGGGTTGGGAGGGTCACCTGCTTGAAGATGGGTTTGTGGCAAGCATTGTTTCCAGCGGTTGCTCTTCAGGCTGGAGCTGATTTGGGGAGGGGAAGCTGCGGGAGAGACAGTGTGGCTCCCTCCGCAGGCAGCCTGGTACCCACGCAAACTGCCGTCCTGCCTGTCCCTGTGGGTTTGCTGCTGCTGTTGCTCTTGCTCTTTTCATGGTTGGCCCCACGCATGTTCAGCCCTTAACTTGTTAAGAGGATGAGCTTTGGAACTGACACCCCGGGCCATTTCTCCAAGTCTTTATGCCTTGCTGACCTCATGTGTATAATGGTGTGATAATAATAGGATGCTTTTTATAGGGCTCTGTAAGGACCCAAAAGAACATCTCTTTGTAAAGCACAGAGTGTGGAGCGTGTGAGCCCATGCCCTACAAAACGCATTCTTGTCTTGCCCGATGCCTTTCTGTTGGTGGGTGGTCCTCAGTGGACCCCCAGAAGCTTTCACATGGTGTGAGGGCCCCACTTGTCTGGAGCTTCCTTGGATCATCTGCCCCAAAATAGACATACTTTTGGTCTGCCATGGAACCAAATCCAGCCCTCACCCTAAAAGCAGCTCCATCTTCTAATTAAAGTGAAGAGTTTTTTTTAAAGTTCTGCCGTCAGCATCTCTTCTGAGGGGCTCCAGGACACAGCCTGCACTGGGCCCTGGATCACACTGCTCATCTCCAGCCCCATCCCCATCTGCGGGGCTGCATGAAAGTGGCGTGTCTCTCTTGCAAGTTGCTGCTGGACATTTCACAGGGGTAGTGGGCAGCCTCTTAATGGCGAAATCCAGCAGGATTTAAACAAGTTAATGATTTGGATAGTGATCCTCTGCCTTGCCCCCCCCCCCCCCCCCGAGAATGCTGCATCTCCCCTTTTCATTTCTGGAGTGGGATGAGAAAATGACCCTGGACCCACAGCGGTCAGGAGCAAAGTCAGAGCCTTTGATTGGAAACCAGGCGCCACCTGCTGACTCCCAAAGCTCACTTCTTTGGTCAGTTTCTGTGCCTGGAACAAGGAGTCTAAGAGCTCCCATCCGTCTAGTTCTCAGGCAAAGTTGCACATTGACTTTGCCTTTGACGTCGGCAAGAGAAGCCCCTTCCTTTGGACCTGAGCGTTAGAGGGTCAAAATGACTTATTCAAACAGCGTAGCCTGTCCACAGGACATTCAGGCATACACGATAGTGGCTAAATTCAGACGTCTTTGATATTTTACCAACTTTCTGTCATTTAAAACAACAGCTTTACATATATCGCTCCATTTTTGTTCTTATGAAGGTCTGCTTTTCAAGATAGAATGATGAAACATATTTATTCATTTGTTTTATTTGTACCTTTTAAATATCTCTCTACTATATCTGTATCCTATACCTCCCGATACACACACACACACGCATGACACACACACACACACATGCACACACACACACACACAGTACCTGGGTCTCCCTTTGTACTCTTGCCCCAGACACCACAAATGCTAGGAGAAACCTGTTAGTGATTTCTTCCAAAGTAAAACTTGCTCAGGTTGGTTCTAACATATAACATTCTGGTCTATAAAAGTATTGGGGTAAGCATTTAGGTTTATTAAAAGGTTGGGGCACTGTCTCTAAAGGGGATTGCCTGACTTGGGGACAAGGAGGCTAAGGAAGGCCAGCAAGACATTTTAAAGCTTCCAACGTCAAAATAAAGGGAGTTCTGGCCAGGTGCGGTGGCTCACGCCTATAATTCCAGCACTTTGGGAGGCCGAGGCAGGTGAATCACCTGAGGTCAGGAGTTCAAGACCAGCCTGGCCAAAATGGTGAAACCCCGTCTCTACTGAACACCCAAAAATTAGCCGGGAGTGGTGACACGTGCCTGTAATCCCAGTTACTCGGGAGGCTGAGGCAGGAGAATCGCTTGAACCCGGGAGGCAGAGGTTGCAGTGAGCAGAGATTGCACCATTGCACTCCAGCCTGGGCAATAAGAGTGAGACTCTGTCTCAAAACAAAACAAAAAAATAAATAAATAGAGGGGGTTCAATCAGGGAGGTGTCCTGGAGAGGAGGTCTTGTCTGGGAAGCTGTGAAGAGAGGACATGAGCTTTGTTCCAGGAGCCGCTATTGAGTTCAGGAATTCTCAAGTCAGCTTTTGGAAGCTTGCTCCTCTTTTCTGAGCAGTAATGTGGCCATCATAGTTGATTCTGATGTCTGTAGTGCTTCCCACTCCAAGAATACAAAAGAGGGGACTCGGTCCCTGCCCCAAAGGGCTCTTAGGGGCTGCCTTTATAGAGAAGCATCCCTTCATGAAACAATTTTATTTCAAAATCACTTGTTGCTAACTAGTATGGTTGTTCCTCAAAAAATTAGAAGCAGAATCACCATAGGATCCAACAATTCTACTTCTGGGCAAAAACATAAAAGAATTAAATGCAGGGTCTTGAACACATATCTGCAAACTCATGTTCCTAGCAGCATTATTCACAAAAGCCAAATGACAGAGGTTGCAACTGAATTGTTCATCAGTGGATGGATGGATAAATGAATTGTGGTGTATACGCACAAGGGAATCATACTCAGTCTTAAAAGGAAGGAAATTCTGACACACACTACAACATGGATGATTGCTGAGGACATTATGCCAAGTGAAATAAGCCAGTCACAAGAGGACAAACACTGTACAGTTTCAATTACACGAGGCACCTCATGAGATAGTTAATTTTCTGTGTCAATTTAACTGGGCTAAAGGGTGCCCAGATAGCTGGTAAAACATTATTTTGGATGTGTCTCTGAGAGTGTTTCTGGAAGAGGTTAGCGCTTGAATCCATAGACTAATTTAAAAAAAAAACTGTGCTCACAGGTGTGGGCAGCCATCACCCAAAGTGTTGAAGGCCCGAAGAGAACAAAAAGGAGGAAGCATGAATCTGTTCTCTCTGCTTGAGCTGAAACATCCATCTTTTCCTGCCCTGGGACATTGGAGCTCCTGGTTCTCAGGTTTTCGGACTCAGACTAGGATTTATACAAATGATTCTCCTGGTTCTGAGGCCTTTGGACTCAGGCTTTCTCACACTACAGGCTTTCCTGGTTCTCCAGGTTGCAGATAGCAGGCTGTGAGACTTCTTGGCCTCCATAAGCATGTGAGCCAATTCCCATAATAAATTCCTATCTATCTATCTATCTATCATCTATCTATCTATCTATCTATATCTATCATCTATCTATCGTCTACTCTATTTGTCCCGTTTCTTTGGAGGCCCTAGCTAATACCTCTAGAATAGTCGAATTCATAGAGAGAGAAAGAATGGTGGTTGCCAGGGGCTGGGAGGAGGAAGGAATAGGGAGTTGTTCAATGGCTGCAGAGTTTCAGTTTTATAAGACGAAAAGCTCTGGGGTTGGTTGGGGGTAATGGTTGCCCAACAATGAGAACGTACTAAATGCTCCTAAACTCTATGCTTAAAAATGGTTAAAATGGTCCGTTTTAATCTTACGTGTATTCTACCACAATTTAAAAAACTACTTGTTACTAATTCACACATTGCTTCCCTCTTTCATTAATCACAAGATGTTTTCTAAGAGGCCTACAGTGATTTGAGGGGCAGAGGGGTGAACAAGAAGAGCCCCCATTCTCTGCCCCAGCAGACTGTGACCTGGTGAAGAAGACAAGCCCAAACAAGTAATAAGGGGCCCGGTCTGAAGGTTCAGAATGAAATGACTTTTCTCCAGCATCTAGAAATCACCTTCAGGAAAGCTCATTTTGAGATTTTGGACTGGTATAATTTATAATCACTGGATCATGGAATATGAGGCTGCTACGGGTCTTCAGATATCGCCAGGACGACAGCCACCTCTTATTGATAACACTGGGATACAGGGTTTCCTGTGAGCAGCTCAAAGCCCCATGGCCAGGGAATCCTTGCACATAATCCCACCCAGCCTCTGGTTTTTATATTTGTCCACAGAGCTGTACTTTTTGCAGCCAATATTCATAAGCAAGGAGTCAGTGTCACCCATGGTCTGTCCAGCAGAGTGAGGTCTTCAGATTTCCAGGGGAGAAGTCCAACCTGCAGGGTTGAGACATACATGAAATGATAACTCAGGCCTTGCAGACCACGTGTTTCTTGGATACAAGGGCCCCAAACTGAGTCCTCAGACGCTGAAACGCTTTGTGTTAATCTCAGGCAGCCTCACTCCCAGAAGTCATGTTCTCAGCTTAACAGAAAGGCATTTCAGGATGAAGCTGGCATTTCAGCCCAGGTCACCAGCATAGGTTGGTGATCTTAATAAAACCAACATTGGCCTTTTATTTCCTGGAGGTGGCAGAGTTTTCATGGTGTGCAGGATAAAAACGCCAATGGATCCTTTACACTCTTGAAATAGAAATCTGAGAAATGTATTCAGGAGGCTGCTGCTGGGAACTAGCTCACCTGAAGCACATCAACCCTCCTGGTGCTCTTCAAAATCCTTACTTATTTCCCCCAAAGTTTGAAGATGTGAAAATTCAGACAGAGGATATAAGACGTATTAGATTGAGAAGTATCAAAAAGGGACTTGCTTTGTGTGATGGTTAATTTTATGTGTCAACTTGGCTGGGCCGTGGTGCCCAGTTGTTTGGTCCAACACCAGTTTCCATGTCCCGGTGAAGACGATTTTTAGATGTGGTTAACATTTAAATCAGCTGGCTTTGAATAAAGCCTAGGATCCTTCATAATGTGGGTGGGCCTCATCCAATCAGTTGAAGGCCATAAGAGAAAAGACTGAAGTTCCCTGAAGAGGAAGAAATTTTGCCTCCAGACAACCTTTGGATTCAAGACTGCAACATCAACTCTTACTGGAATTTCCAACCTGACAGTCTGCCCTGCAGATTTCATACTTGCCAGCTCCTATAATTGTGTGAGCTAATTCCTGCTCTCTCTCTCCCTGCCCCCTCTCTCTTTCCGTGTGTGTGTGTGTGTGTGCACGCGCATGTGTACATTATATACAGTTGACCTTTGAACAACACAGATTCGAACTGCATGGATCCACTTATACATGGATTTTCTTCCACCTCTACCACTCCTGAGACAAAAAGACCAACCCCTCCTCTTCTTCTTCTATCTACTCAACATGAAGACCACCAGGATGAAGAGCTTTGTGATGGTACACTTCCACTTAATAAATAGTGAACATATTTCTCTTCCTTATGATTTTCTTAGTGACATTTTCTTTTCTCTAGCATACTTTATTGTAATAATTCAGTATATAATACATCTAACATACAAAATAGTGAATCAACTGTTTATGTTATGGGTAAGACTTCAGATGAACTGTAAGCTATTAGTAGTTCGGTTTTGGGGAGTCAAAAATTATATGCAGATTTTGAACCGCACAGGGAGTTGAAACCCCCAACACTCTTGTTGTTCAAGGGTCAAGTGAATATACATATATCCTCTCTCTCTCTCTCTATATATATATATATATACACACACACACACACACATCATATATATGTGTATATATATACATATATCCTATATATATACACATGTCCTATATATACATATATCCTATATATATGTCCTATATATATACACACGTATCCTATATATACACACATATATATACACACATATATCCTATATATACACACACATATATATACATATATGTGTGTGTATATCTCATATTGGTTCTATTTTTCTGCAGAACCTTGACTAATATATTTAGAAATCAATCATTGGTACTCATGAAAACTATGAGTCAAGCTTTTAGGTGAAAATATTGAACTTTGTTTACTGGTTTCTTATTTGTTCTTTGGCATTTTCTTTGATAAAACACACTTAATATAAGTGGTAAATCTATACTTTCTTCAGAGCTATTCCAGGACTCTAGAATTTTCTCTAGTCCTTAGTCAGTCCTTTCTTTAATCTCTTCCAGAGCCAGAGTCCTCCCCTCTCTGCAGGCCCATCTCGAGGTGTCCTCTCTCTTCCTCTTCTCACCTCCTTCTCTGGGCTCCATGCCTTTCCTTGCCTTGTAGCTCAGACCTTGTTGCTCCCTGTTCTTTGCTTCCCCGAAGAAGAAAGTCTCCCAGCCCCCGCACTCCTCATGGAGGTGTCTATGGCCCCGGTGGGGGCTGTCCCGTCAAGTCAGAGCGCGACGGAACCTGCCTGTGCGTGATTCGTGGCTGCTGAGACTTGATACCAGCAGAGCGGCTTTGCCTTGCCATGTGTTCACCAGCCGCTCAGCCTATTGCCAGGCCCCTTATCGCCAAGACCAGCAGCCCCGCTTCTGCGTGGGTGGTAGTGATCCAGGTGGTGTGAGGTGCAGACAGCTCCGCCAGAGGTCAGCCCTTGGTCCCGCAACAGCCTGCGGCAGAGCCAGGAGGACTCTTGCAGGCAGGGAGCTCCTCCGGGGCCATGCAGGGGGCAGGGCAGGGAGAGGATGGTGGCAGGACCAGGACCTGCCCCAGCACTCCCAGTGCGCTCTGCTGGGCCCTTCTGCCCGTTGCCTTCCTCCCACCCTAGGCAGGGCCCGAACCTCCACTCAGCCCCACGTGCTTTGGGTCCTTCTTGGGATCTGATTCCAGACTCTTTTGGGCTTTATCCAGCACACTTTCACTCACTTCCACCACCTCCTCTTTGCTGCAAAGGAAACTCCACCTTCGATGTGTTTGAGTTATGTAAATTAAAATAGGCGATATAGGAAAGATTTAAAAAACCCCACTCTAAATGATATGGATCTTCTCCAAACTAAGAAAAACAGTCACTGAGAATTGCATACTGTAATTTCAAAGCTTGCAAGCACAGCCAATTCTGACTCGTCTTCGTGCTATCGTCATATGCTAGGGATACTTCCATTGAAAAGAAATTCCTACCCAGCTTTGAAAAGAATAATATGAAGCACGTGGCTGTTCGTTTGCATCTGAACTTCTGTGAGCAACCCTTGTGGTGCAATTTTAACATCGTTATTATCTCCTATGGGAACATCATCTAAGCCATCGAGAAGTGGTGGTACCGTTGCTGTGTGACAATCTGTGTCCTTAAAACAGAAGTCAATGGTGACAGGCTGGGCGCGGTGGCTCAGACCTATAATCCCAGCACTTTGGGAGGCCGAGGCAGGCAGATCACCTGAGGTCAAGAGTTCGACACCAGCCTGGCCAACATGGTGAAATCCCATCTCTACTAAAAATACAAAAGTTAGTCAGGCATGGTGGCGGGCGCCTATAATCCCAGCTACTTGGGAGGCGGAGGCAGGAGAATCGCTTGAACCTGGGAGGCGGAGGTTGTGGTGGGCCAAGATCGCACCATTGCACTCCAGCCTGGGTGACAAGAGTGAAACTCCGTCTCAAAAAACAAACAAACAAAAAAACCGAAAAAATAGTCAATGGTGAGGAGGCCGAAGAGGCACTATTATACCTACTACTTGCTGTTTTAGAAGAGGCCACTGAAAAACATTAAGAATGATGCTGAGGAAAAAAATAAAAGTAGTATTGAGGTAGTTGAAGTTTTATGTTAAAATATTATCAAATAAGGCAAGGGTAACAAAAAATAAAAGTGTTGGCTACATGGTGATGACACCCTTTCCTGGGTCAGATCCGACATCTCATTGGTTATGGAGAATCTGCTCACGGTTATAGAGGAAAGAAACCTAAAATAAAGTAGAAAGGCTAAGCTGACTTAGAATGCAGAAAAAGCAAAGCAGAGAAGAAACAGAAAAAGCAAATGGGTAGGCTTCAGAAAAGTTTAGGGGCTTGTAGACAGGGAGAAAAAAGAAAAGAAGAAAAGGAATTTTAAAAGGATTGCTGTCATGTGTGAAATATATGTCATTTAACTTTCTTAGAGACACAACTGTGATTGGCATTAGAGTTACTTCATATACTTTGGATGACAACATGGTGAGAATGGGCCATGTGGACCACTGAGATACAGTTGGGTTTCACATGGCAGAGAAAATCAGCTGAATGATAATTAATGACGCTTCTGTTTTTGAAAGTCTATTGTTTTATATTGAGGTATGTAAATTTGATATAGGAAAGATTCATAAAATCTCACTCCAAATGACATGGATTCTCTCCAAACTAAGAAAAAAATCACCAAGAATAGCATATTGTAATTTCAAAGCTTGCAAGCGGCATCGAAATTTTAAAATATTCATATAATTTTTTTAAAGGATGGCTAGGAATTTCTGTTGACAGTGGAACTATTCCTGCCATATGACAATAGCATAAAGACAAGCTAGAATGGACTCTACTTGCAAGCTTCGAAATTACAGTACGCAATTCTCAGTGATTCTTTTTCTTAGTTTGGAGAAGATCCATCTCATTTGGAGTGAGATTTTATTAATCTTTCCTATATCACACTATTTTTAATTTACATAACTCAAACACAAAAGGGTACTGTGTGGGTGGCGTTTCCTTTGCAGCATGGAGGTGGTGGAAGTGAGTCTTTCTCTGACTTGACCAGAGATGTGAGCATGAGAAAGTATTGGCTGAGCCTGGCTCTCTGGTTTGAGACTCAGGGACATTTAGCTCAGTCCCCTTCCACCCGCACACCCCCACCTGATGCTACTGTCATCGTGCCTCATCTGGCCACATCCCTCATCCTTGGCTCTGCACTCAAGGTCATCCATAATGTGAAGCCACCTCTCCAGCCATGCCTTAGCTCCCACTTTTCCTGAAAGTGAGGCTCTGCCTCTCTCACCCCGTGGTCCTTCCTGATGCTCCCATCCTGCAGGCCAAGCCATCCTCTCCCCCGCGACTTGCCCCTGCTCCTCTGCTTCCAGCCCCTGCAGTTTCTGTCTTCACTGCAGACTCTGGGGCCTCCAAGAGTTTGTTCCAAACACCTTCTTTTTTTCCTTTCATTCCTTGGATCTGCTTAGCGTGATCTCAGCCTTTAATTGTTGGTGCCTCCTGGGCAGCAACCCTTAGTTGTGTGTTGTTTATATCCTTCCCTCATCGACCAGTGCTTGAGACATTCTAAATTATTTCAAATTAATTTGTAAAACCCACAATTATTATCATTTCACTCTTATTCCAGGTCAATTTTGACAAATGTTTCATAGATTTTCATTGAAAATGACATATATCTTAGGAAGAGTTAATGCAAAGGTGAAGTTTACGTCAATATATGCTTTATTTTTTTCAAAATTATAGTATGAATTTTTTTCTGGAGAAGGACAAATTTTATTGAATTCCTACACAGGAGTTTCTCTTCTCCTTATCATATGGTACGGGAATTAAGCATGAAAGGTTAATTCACATAGTCTTAGAACTCTCTCTTCCCTACCTTCTTTCAGCAAAACCAGAAAAAAAAAAAAAAACCTGTTTTCAGTCAATAGCTATTTTATTACCCTTTTTGTTAACGAATTTAACTTTATTTGCAATACTATACCTCCCCCTGGTGGAAATAAATAGGCTATAACAATGACAATCTTTCTTTTTCTGAATCCGTTGCGGCAGATTGTGAAAAGACTAGGAAGGAAATAGTACCTTGTTTATTTCCAGTCTTTTCATCCCAAACTAGTAATTCCCTCTCCATTGGTTCTGTATCTGAAATTCCTTTTTATTCTTTATTCCTCCCTAACTTATGATGTTGTATATGGTCTTGCAACTTAAATTCTTTCGTAATGTTATTCAAATGAAAATTCATAGTTTTTCAAAAGTACTTTATTTCCTAAACTTTCATGTATTAATTAATAATGCTTTTACTTTTATGGGCCAATTTTAGACATATATCCCATCAGTCTGAGCTGATAAGCATAAATTGAATAATGCCTTTGCCTGATATAATTTCAGAGAAAGCTAAGAAGCCTGCTGCTTTAGAAATATTTGGGGTATTTTTATTAAGAAAATAAGCAAAAAAGCCTAGTGGAATACTATTTTTTAAATCTTTATACTTGTAGAGAACAAATTATTTTGCTTAATTGATTTGTTATAGAGGTGACAAAACTGAGGACCTCACCTGAGATGACAAAGATAGTTAAGTGGTGGGACTGTGATCAAAATGTATTAATGGATTGAAAGTTGGGAAACTGTCCCTTCACTTGAAACTTAGTAGGCAACCACTAACGACTAAGGAATAGATTGAGTGCCTGGAGATCAGTTTTACATGGGGAAGTGAATCATAGTTTCCTAGAGTAAATGGAAGAACAAAAAAGAAATATCAAGGTGAATGAAAAAAAAGCATAAAATCTGACATGTACTAAGTGCTATTTATTAAAAGGCAAAGGCTTCCATCTTCTATTAGAATACAAAATCACAATAGACTGCTGATTAAAAGAGAAGTTACAATTAAATAACGTTAAAAGGTTATTCCATATGGAAAGCATGACAGGCAATGATGAACAAAACAGATAAACGTTTGGATGGTTTGGCAAAGATGATAAGAAACAAGGTGGTAATGCGGTAGCTCTCCCTGCTATTACTATCTCTGGAGTTTCTCCACTCCTATTTTTTTCCGGGCTACCAAACTACTGATGAGAGAAAGAAATTTTATGACAGCAATGGCTAGAAAAAATACTTGAGACAAAATTGGACATTTAAATTTATAGAAAGTGCCATCTACAGCTTTAAAAATACATCAAGCAAACCTGAAATACAAGGAGTAATTAACGGAAGCATGAAAGCAGTAGAAGCATGTGTATACACAAATACACACACACATATTCATAATGCCAACATTCTATATTCCAGTCAGGCATGTAAAAAGTGAGGCAATAAAAGCTTTGTAAAATATCTCTAATTGAGACAAATCAAGTGTCTGCTTTCAGACATAATAGAGTGACTTAAATTGGGCTAACTTTCATGCCAAGAAAAAATCCTATAAAAGCTGAATCAAATGTACAAAATGACTGTGTGAAGCAGTGGGTAGCAACTAATGTAGACAGTACTGAAAGGCACAATTGTGAGAGAAGGGGAGCACACAAGATAATTTCTTTTTTTTTTCTTTTCTGGTATTCTTTTCTCTCTCTCTTTTTTTTAATTCACTTTAAGTTCTAGAGTACATGTGCACAATGTGCAGGTTTGTTATATATGTATCCATGTGCCATATTGGTGTGCTGCACCCATTAACTCGTCATTTACATTAGGTATATCTCCTAATGCTATCCCTCCCCACTCCCCCAACCCCACGACAGGCCCCAGTGTGTGATGTTCCCCTTCCTGTGTCCAAGTGTTCTCATTGTTCAATTCCCATCTATGAGTGAGAACATGTGGTGTTTGGTTTTTGTCCTTGTGATTTGCTGAGAATGATGGTTTCCAGCTTCATCCATGTCCCTACAAAGGACATGAACTCATCATTTTTTATGGCTGCATAGTATTCCATGGTGTATATGTGCCACGTTTTCTTAATCCAGTCTATCATTGTTGGACATTTGGGTTGGTTCCAGGTCTTTGCTATTGTGAATAGTGCACACACAAGATGATGTCTACATTGATCCTGGTGGTTTTCCCTGAGGGAATTTTTAAAAGTCGTTGCATGAGGACTAGAGACCACCTCTAACAAAGCTGAAAATCAAGCCTCCATGGGACCCAAGGTGATTCACTGATAGAGTACTGCCTGACAGGAAAAAAACATTCTTTGAAGAGAAAACTGTAGAGCCTCTACAGTTTTTATCTACAATGAGCAAAATAAAATTTGAAAATTAAAGGACATGGTAAAAAAGACAGGACCAAGAGAAACAAATGCTAAGAAAAATGTAAACATTATCTATAGTCTCACAGGTGATTTAGATATTGGAGTTATCAAAGAGGAATTTTAAAAATTGATTAGCCATTCAAGAAAATAAAGGATGGCATGGAAAAACAAGAGAAAATATAGAGAATTTAAACATAATTGAATATATACGAACATAGCAACTGGGCAGTCTAGAACTGAAAAATACAATATTTGAAATAAAGAATTCATTAGATGAATTTAACAGTACACTGGACATAGCAGAAGATAGAGGAATAGAATTTATTCAAACTGAAGCAAAGAGAGAAAAATAATGTAATGAACAGTACAGAATATTGTATACATATACAGAATATTGTGTCCCCAAAGGAGAAGAGGGAAAAGAGCATAAACAATATTTGAAGACAAAATGGCTAAGTATATGTTTTAAAATATAATGAAAGACAACAACCTACAGGTTCAAGAGTCTATGCAAACCCCAAGATAACCAGAATAGGCACATCTTAGTCAAGCTGCTGAAAACCAAAGACAAAATAAAAATCTTAAAAGTAGGCGGGAGTAGTGGGAATACTTTACTTTCAAAGGATCAAGAATAAAGCTTACAGTTGACTGTACAACATACTCATGGAAGCAAGTGGAATGGCATGTTTAAAGGGCTAGGTAACAGCCAACCTAAAATTTTATAAACATTGAAAATATTAATGAAAATAAAAGCAAAATAAGGAATTTTTGACAAATGGAAGCTGAGAAAATTTGTATCCAGTAGACTTGCATTGAAAGAAATACTAAAGATGGAGAATATCTTCATGACTTTGGTGTAAGAAGAGATTTCTGAAATAGTTTTTTAAAAAGACACTAAACCTAATGAACATAATTGATAAATTGAACATAAAGTGATAATTGACATTAAGCATTTCTGTTTACCAAAATATACCTTTAAAATAATAAAAATGCAATACCAACAAATATAAATGTTTATATTTGTGAACCATGTACTTGATCAAAGGCTTATATTCAAGATCAATGAAAAGGAAAATGTGTAAAAAATTTGATCAGGAACTTTCCAAAAGAATCTAAGAAGAACTTCGACTTCATTAGCTACCAGAGAAATACAAATTTAAAACACAGTAAGAGACTGCCATTTTATTAGCTAAATTCTTAAATACATTCTAGATTAGCTGAAATTAAAAGACTGACTTCATTAAGTGTTGATGAGGATGCGGAGTAATTCATGTGCACTATTAGTGGCAGTGTAAGTAAACTGATATAAGCACTTTGGAAATCTATTTAGTATTATCTATTAAAATTGAATATACACATATTCTATGGCCCATGCACAAATATACCAAAATATATGTGCAGAAGCCTTCATAGCAACATTAGATGTAGAGCTAAAAATGCAAAACAATGCAAATATCCTTGAATAGTAGAATGAATATATAAATTATGGTATTGTCGTACAGTGGAACACAATTATTCTCGTAATAAATTTAATCAAGTAGATAAAAGGAACAAATGAAATAAGAGATTTCGGAGGTGGGGGGCAGATCCATTCTTGATAAAAACAAAGATTTTGTAAGCTAAGAACATACTGATACTTTTCTGTTTTACTTTTCTTTTTGGCACTTCAGGTGCAGATATTTAAATTAGTTATTCTCTTCAGTTCAAGATACAACATCACCATGATTTGTACAAGACTCTCTCTTGGCTTTTATTTATACATTCATTTTTTTCCCTCCTCCACATTCTCCAATTCTATCCTCCTTAGTTCTTTTTTCAGATGGAGCTGCCCTAGAGGGTTTGATATGTGTCCTTGGAAAATAAGTTTGTGAATGTGTGTGTGCTGGCAGGGGGCGGGGCGGGGAGTGATGGTGAAGTTAATTCACATAAAGTATAAACGACATAGTTCCTTGCTTTACATTAAATGGTTTCTTATCTTTTCATTATATCTCTTAAGATCTCTGTATGTTACTGTTGCAATATCTGCTGTATTGTCACAAAGACTGGGAGCTATTTCTTCGCCTGCCTCCACTTCATTTTCTTATCTATTCCCCTAGCGATGAACACCTAGGCTGCCTCCAACTACCCCCAAATTACTGCAAAGGACATCCTTCTACTTGTCTCCACATGGACCTGTGTGAGAATCACTTTGGGATACGTATGTGCCAGTGTGATTTTGAAGTAACTGTGTGTGTGTGTGTGTGTGTGTGTATCTGCAATTTCGCAAATCCTGGAAGATTGCTCTTCAGAATGGCTGCATCAATCTCTTCTATGAGGAGTCCTCCCATGTTTCTCTTTTTTTCTGGCAAATATAGATATTATTCTACTTTGTCATAGTGATGAGATTAAAGTGATATCTTAATTTCCCTGGGTAGTACAATCTTGAATCATTTTCATATTCTTGCTAGCTATTAACATTTCCTCTCTATGTATTACTTGTTCGTATTTGCCTGTTTTTCTACAGGGCTTCTGGTCTTGCTTATTTACAGAAGAAACAAGATTGTAATTTCATGGCATTGATTCATTATTAGTTATAGATGTTGCAAATATCGTTAACAAATCCCTCATCTGTCTGTTGTCATTATCTACGTGGTACTTTAGAGAACAGAAATCTTTAATTTTGATATAATCAAATAATAATTTCCCCCCTTATAATCGCACTACTTTGACTTTTTAAAGAACCTCTTATTGCTTAGGTCCAAAGGGATTTCCCGCCTTGTTTTCTTCTTTTTTAAGTAGGTTTATTGAGATATAATTGATATACAATAAATTACATCGATTTAATATACAATTTGATAACTTTTAAAATACATATACACCCACAAAAGATCACCACAGTGAAGATAATGAACCTATCCATCACACCCCCAAATTTACTCAAGACCCTATAATCCATGTCTTCCTCTCACTCATTTCCAGTCCCAGAAATTACTGAGTTTTTTGTGTCTATAAATTAGTTTGAATTTTCTGGAATTCTATATAAGTGGAACCACAAGAAAGTATTGTTTTTGGTCTGGCTTCTTTCCTTCAGCATAATTATTTTGAGTTTTTTTCCATGTTGTGTGTTAATTCATTCTTTTGTGTTATTGAGTGGTGTTGCCTTGCACACATAGGCCATAATTTTATCCATTTACTTCTTTTTGTTGGACATTTGGGTTATTTCAAGTTTTGGATTAGTATAAACAATAATAATTTATAACATATTTATAATTTTAAATTTATAACATTAGTATAAGTAATAATACTTGTATTTTGTGTATAAGTCTTTGTATGGATGTGTTTCCATTTTTCATGGATAAAAGCCATGTATGGTAAAAGTCAGTATGGTAAGTGGATATTTAATATTTAAGAAATTGCTATATTGTGTCGAGGTGGTTGAGCCACTTTACATTCCCATCAATAGTGTATGAAAGTTCCAGTTGCTTTGCATCTTTACCAACACTTGGCATTGTCATTATCTATCTATCTATGTATCTATATCTATCTATCTATGTATCTATCTATCTATCTTTGTATCTATCTATCTATCTATCTATCTATGTATCTATCTATCTATCTATCTATCATCTGTCTATCTCTATGACATTCTAATACTTGCACCATGGTACCTTGTGGTTTTAATTTTTATTTACTTTATGATTCATGAGTCACTTTGTGTATGCTTATTCGCCACCCATATATGCTCTTTGGTGAAGTGTCTGGTCAATTTTGTATCATGTTGTTTTTCTTTTTCAATTGTATTTTTGAGTCTTTCTGTACTCTACATACACAAGTCCTTTCTGTATGATTTTGATTACGTTCATGATTTGCAGATGTTTTCTTCCAGTCCATGGCTGTCTTTTCATTTTCGTAACACTGCCTTTTGAAGAGCGAAGTTTTTCATTTTGATGAGGTCCATTTGGCTGATTCTTTTCTTTTACAATTAATAGTTTTTATTTTTAAGTCCTACTTTTTAAATCCTTGGGAAACCCAACATTGCTAAGATTTTTTCTTATGCTTTCTTCTGAAAGTCTTTATGTTTTGACACTTAGATTAAGGTCTATAATCTATTTTGAGTTAACTTTTGTGTATTATGTGAGGAAAAGATAATTCTTATGTATGTGGCTGTCCAATTGTTCTAGCACCTTTTGTGAAAACATTGTTATTGTCCCTCTAAATTACCTCTGCACCTTTGTCAAAAATCAACTGACCATGTAATATGGGTCTATTTCTAGACTCTATTTTCTTCCATTGATTTATATGTCTACCTATATTCTTTTTTTCTTTGAGACAGGGTTGTACTCTGTCACCCAGGCTGGAATGCAGTGGCAAAATCACAGCTCCCTCAGCATCCTTGGACTCAGGTCATCCTCCCACCTCAGCTTCACAAGTAGCTGGGACCACAGGGGCATGCCACTATGCCCAGCTAATTTCTGTATTTTTTTTTGTAGAGATGAGGCCTCCCTGTGTTGCCCAGGCTGGTCTCAAACTCCTGGGCTAAGGGATCCATCTACTTTGGCCTCCCAAAGAGCTGGGATTACAGGCATGAGCCACTGCACCTGATCTATTTTTATTCTAATACCACACTGCTTTGATTACTGTAGTTCATAATGTCTTGAAATCAAGTAGTTTAAATTTTCTAATGTTGTTTTTCTTTTTCAAAATTGTTGTGGCTATTCTAGGTTCTTTATATTTCCATAAAAATTTTAGAACCGGTTTGTCAATCCCCCCATCCCCAACTCCGAGAAAAAAAATCTGGAATTTTTATTTGTTGGGGATTGCACTGAATGTATAAATCAAAGTTGGGAAGAACTGACATGCTAACAATATTGAGTCTTCTAGACAATGAACTCTCTATTTAGGTCTATTTATTTAGGTCTTCGTTAAATTTTCTCAGCAACGTTTTGTAGTTTTCAGCATACAAATCTTACACATCCTTTGCCAACTTTACACATAGGTACTTAAAATTTTTTGATGCTATTGTAAACTGTATTAATTATTCAATTCCAATTTCCAACTTTGCCAGTATATAGAAATATAATTGGTTTTTACATAGTGTCCTTATATCCTGCAATTTTGCTAAACACAATTATTACTTCTAGTAGCTTTTCTGTAGATGCCACGGGATTTCACGATTATGTCATATGGGAATGAAGACTAGTTGACTTCTTCATTTCCAATCTGGATGCCTTTTAATTATTTTTATTGCCTTATTGCCCTAGCTAGGACCTCCAGTACAACATTTAATAGAAGTGGTAAGAGCAGACATCTTTGCTTTGTTCTGGATCTTATAAGAAAGCATTAATCTTTGACCATTATCTATGACACTGAATGGAGTTTTTTCATAGATGTCATTGAGTAGGTTGAAGATGTTCCCATCTATTTATAGTTTTGTGGGAGTTTTTTTTATGAATGGATATTGTATTTTGAAAAGGCTTTTACTACCTCTATTCAAGTGATCATGTGGCTTTTCTTCTTTAGTCTGACAAGTGAGTGATTTCCACTTGTTAGCTTTGCCCTCCTGGGATCACCACACTTTGGTCATAATATATTATTCTTCTTAGATATTATTGAATGTGATTTGCTAAAATTTAGTTATGAATTTTTATGTCTATGTTCACGATGGATGTTGATCTCTTATTTTCTTCCTACAATGTTTGTGTTTGGCTTTGTTGCCAAAGTAGTGCTGGCTTTATAGAATGGATTGGGAAGTATTCCTTCCCATCTATTTTCTGGAAGAGTTTAGATAGAATTACTGTTATTTCCTCCTTAAATGTTTGATAAAATTTACTGGGGAAATCACCTAGTACCAGAGTTTTCTTTGTGGAAATGTTTTAAACCACAAATTAAATTTCTTTTAATAAGTATATGCCAAATACACATATGTTAAATGATTTGAAGCCATCTCACAGTTCATTGATTTTTTTCTTCAGGTTTTTTTCTCTGCGTGCTTTATTTAGTTTCCATTGCTTTGTCTTCAAGTTTACTTTCTTCTGTAGTGTCTAATATGCATTATTCCAATCCATTGCATTTTTCATTTCAGATCTTGTATTTGCTTTTATCTCTAGAAGTTTGATTTGGGTCTTTTTTTTTCCCCTGTCCCTTCTGAGTATGCTCATGCTTTCCTCTCCCCTCTTGAAAATATGAAGTCTATTTATAATAGCTATTTGAATGTTCTTATAGATTCTATTATCTCTGTCATTTCTGGTTTGGTTTCTATTGATTATTTTTTTTCTCCTAATTAAGGTTCATATTTTCTTGCTTCTTTGCACACCTGGTCATGTCTTATTGGATATTAGACATTATAAATTTTACATGCTGGGGAACCGGATGATTTTGTATTCCTTAGCATTATTTTAGGTTTTGTCCTGGGACATGGCTAAGTTACTTGAAAACAGGCTAATCCTTTGGGGCTTGCTTTTAGACTTTGTTAGGCAGGACCAGAAGAGCCTCTAGTCATTGACTAATTTGGGCCACTGCTGAGACAGTGCTCACTTGAGTGCTCCTTTTTTCATTTAGGTTTTCAATCCATCTAGAACAGTGTGCCTTTATTGAGTCTACGATGTAAGATCCAGTGTTGTTTTCTCTATACAATAAGCCAGCTTTCCCAGTAATATCTGCAAAACAGTCTTTCTCCGTTGATGCTGTCTTTACTATACATCAAGTTCTTAATTTTCAAGGAACTCTAAGATCTCTGCTGTTTAATTTGCCACTCTCTGACCTTTACCTGCACCATACGATACTGTTGGAATAACTTCTGTGTCTGTGTTAATTTAGTAAGTCAAGTCTGTCTTTTTGCTCTTCTTTTGTCAAGGTACACTTACCTATTGGGAATTGTATTCTTCCATACAAGTCAATTAGATGCTTAAAATTTTCAAAAAAACTATCTGAACATTTTAATGTAATTGCCTGAAATTTATAGATGATCTTTTGGGAAAATTGACGTCTTTAAAAGGTAATTCACCTTATCCATAGCATACTTTTACATTTTTGTTTTTAGTTTTCTTATTTATTCTTTCATAGCACTCTTTTTCATAATATCCACATGTATAAGGAGATTCTTTGATATTGCATAGTTTTGTTACTGCTGTTAATTGCATATTATTTTTTATTACATTTTCTAGTTGTAGTTACCTATGCAGAAAGTGCTGTTGTGTTTTTGTGATTTGATCTGGTATCTAGTTGACTTTTCTAAACTCTCATTGTTTCTAAATAGTCAATTATGCTTATTTTTTAAGTGTAGTGTTGGAGAGAAATTTTTTCCTAGAGTTTTGTTTAAAATGGCAACTCAGATCTTATTCAGACTATTGCAGAGAGTTTGGTATAGAACTGAGCTGAACTCTGATCTGTGCAGAGATGACTGAGTGTTTTAAAGAGAGAATGAGAGAGTAAGAAGGGTAAATAAACAAGGATTCCAGCAAAGTCAGGAAAGTAGACAACTGCAGAAGACGATGGTGGGTGGGTCAATGTTAGGCCACCTGTGTCTGCCAACTAGTGTTTATCAAACTTAGGTTCCTACCTTCCCACACAGATGGGGAGGCAAAGGCCCTATATTCATTGATGATTACATGTCAACAAGGACCTGGCTGGCTCCTAGGCCCTTAAGAAAGACATTCCTGTGTTGTAGAAGATGCATCTCAAAGGAACAGAGACAGGATTTACAAATGCAAGTTTCTAAAGTAAATGCTTTAAGAAAAGGGAGGTCAGGGGCCTTTAGTCAGGATTTGGCTGGAACAAACCGTAAATTCTTTTGGCGGTGTTAAGCTTTCTCAGACAGGAACTTAAGGAGACTGGGGCTGTCATCCTAGGGACATGGGCTTGAGCTAAAAGAAGCTATGCAAGTGTATGTTCAAGTGTGTTAGTGTGGAGGGTGGACAGAAATCATTTGTGATGAAAGTTTGCAGTTCTCGCAGGCCTAGCTTGAGGCCTAGTGGAGAAGAGGGCTCAGTTTTGTCTTGGAGAGAGTCTTAGTCAGTAGGATCATATCATTTGCAAAATGTAGTTTTAAATCATTTCTTCCAAACACTATAACACTTTTCTTTTATAATCGTCGTATATGTCAGTACCACCAGTATTTCTTCAGATACTAGTAGCTGAAATCTTTTCATTAAATAATAGCTGGGCTCACGCCTGTAATCCCAGCACTTTGGGAGGCCAAGGCAGGTGGATCACTTGAGATCAGAAGTTCAAGACCAGCCTGGCCAACATGACGAAACCCCATATCTACTAAAAAAATACAAAAATTAGCTGAGTGTGGTGGCGCACACCTGTAGTCCCTGCCACTCAGGAGGCTGAGGCACGAGAATCACTTGAACCTGGGAGGCGGAGGTTGCAGTGAGCTGAGATCACACCACTGCACTCCAGCCTGGGAGACAGAGTGAGACTCCATCTCAAAAAAAAAAAAATTAATTTAAATAATAAATAAATAAAATAAGATGTTTGCTGTAGGTTGTGAAGTTCTCCATATTTCCTAGTTTGCTAAGAAAATTAAATAATATAAATAATTGTTGAACTTTATTAAAAAGCATTTTCTGACTCTATTGAGATAATCTTAAGGCTTTTTAAAATTTAACTAATGTGTTAGTCCATTCTCACACTGCTAATAAAGACCTACCTGAGACTGGGTAATTTATAAAAAAAAGGAGGTTTCATGGACTCACGGTTCCACATGGCTGGGGAGGCCTCACAATCATGGTGGAAGGTGAAGGAGGAGCAAAGGCACGTCTTACATGGTGGCAGACAAGAGAGCGTATGCAGGGGAACTGCCCTTTATAAACCATCAGATCTTGTGAGACTTACTCACTATCACGAGAACAGCTGGGAATAAACCACCCTCATGATTCAATTACCTCCCACCAGGTCCCTCCCACGACACGAGGAGATTGTGGAAGCTACAATGCAAGATGTCATTTGAGTGGGGACACAGCCAAACCATATAAACTAACAATGTGGTAAATACATTATTAGATTCTTCAGATATTGAACCATCCTTACAATACTCAGATAAACCTCATTTGATTAAGATGTAATTTTTAAAATATCTTCTTAGATTAGGTTCACTAGTATTTTGTTAGGGTTGTTACATGACTGTTCAGAAATGAAATGGAACTATATATATTTTTCTTGTACTACCTTACCCAATTTTGCAATAAAAGTTACACATGCATCAAAAAATTAATTTGGCAGTTTCCCATTTTCTAGAATAATTTATGTAAGATAGAAATTATCTCTTCCTTCAAAGTTTGATTACCTGTCAAACTGAACCTAGCAATCATTTTCAGGAGAGGATGGTCTTTAATTTTCATTTAAGCTTTTACATTTTTGTGGTTTTGTTCAAGTTTTCTATTTTTTTCTGTACCTATTTTCACATTCTCTATTTTTTTCTAGAAATTTATTTATTTTGTCCAGCTTTTATAATTTATCAGAACATAGTTGTTCATGATATTCTCTTTTTTAAAAATCTGTGGCTTCCCATCTATTTATTCTCTTTTTTTTTTTTTTTTTGAGATAGTCTCACTCTGTCACCCAGGATGGAGTGCAGTGGTGCAATCTCACCTCACTGCAACCTCAGCCTCCCAGGTTCAAGTGATACTCCTGTCTCAGCCTCCTGAGTAGCTGGGACTACAGGCACACACCACCATGCAGGGCTAATTTATTTATTTTTAGTAGAGATGGGGTTTCACCATGTTGGCCAGGTTGGTCTCGAACTCCTGGCTTCAGGTGATCCACCTGTCTCGGCCTCCCAGAGTGCTGGGATTACAGGCATGAGCCACTGTGCCTGGCCTATTCATTCTCTGTATTGTTTATTTGCATTTTCTATCTTTGATTCTTAATTTATCTTGCTAGGCTTTATTTTTCTTTTTATAAAATCAACTTTTTGTATTGTTAATCTTTTTTAGGTTTATTCTCTATTTTGTTTATTTCTGGCATTATTTTTATTATTTCACTCCTTTTTTATTAATATTTGAGCAATTGTTCTTTTTACAACTTTCTAGACAAAATATTTAACTTGTTTGTTTGCAATCTTTCTTGTTTCCTAGTAAGTATATTTATACATTTTTCTCTATATACTGACTTTTCTGGTTTTCAAAATGTTGACCCATAGGATTTTAATATTATTCAGTTACAAATATTTTACCATTTTTAGGATGTTTACTCCTAAATTCAATCTTTATTTAGAAATATAATATTTAGTTTTCAGTCATATGGGACTTTTTAGGTTTTGTTTCTTAATTCAAAATTTATTCCATTATGGCATTTATTGTGGCTTCTTTTTATCTAAAACATGGTCAATGTTTTCATGGATATTTTTATGGCTATTTGAAAATAATGTGTTTTCAGTAGAGTTGGGGACAGCTTTCAAGCTTAACAGTTGTGTTGTTCAGCTCTTCTGATTAATTTTGACGAATGCATTTCATTTGTTTCCAAATCTGTTTTGGTTTATTGTACTTGTTATTATAATTAAGCAATGTATATATACAATAAACAAATGAAATATAACTATCAACATAGTTTTTCTATGAAATTGAAGATAAATCCTGTAGAAATACAAACAAAAGTGATTTGCTTAAAAATATATATGAAATTCAGTGATGAGGTTTTAGTAAGATAATTGTAAAGGCTGGGGAAAAAAGTATAAAATCTGGAAAGATTCTGCATTTAGATTTCTTATGCATGTCCTTAAGGACTTACTTGGCTTTACAGAATACAAAATAATACATCATAAAGGACGCATTCTGGGTGCGGTTTACGTAAGAGAAATGACTCAGAATTCCAGGCAGAGCCAAAGCATTGCATTAAAATATTGTCTATTTTAATTTATTATAGGTTTTAAATTCAAATAAAACATTTAATGTATTTATGTATTTTTTATGATTCTCTACTTTCGGTTTTTTGATTAACCAACCAAGTAATCATTCTCGTTGTTCAGCTAAGAGGGCATCTACTGCTTATGTGTGAATATCAGTCCATCTATAGAAAAGATTGATGGGCTATATTCCAAAATGCTAGAATGCTTCTAGCTCTATGAAAGAATTATAAATAGTTATAATATCTTCTTGTAGTTTTTGTCTATTTGACACATTTTCATGGTAAGTTTGTATTATTCTTGTGATCAGAGGGGTAATTGTTTATTTATTTATTTTTTGAGACAGAGTTTTACTCCTATCAACTAAGCTGGAGCACAATAGTGCCATCTCAGCTCACTGCAACCTCTGGCTCCTGGGCTCAAGTGATCCTCCCACCTCAGCCTCCTGAGTAGTTGGAACTACAGGTGCTCACACCACCGTACCTAGCTAATTTTTGTATTTTTTGTAGAGACAGGGTTTCTTCAGGTTGCCCAGGCTGGTCTCAAACTCCCAAGCTCAAGTGATCCACCCATTCCTCCCAAAGTGCTGGGATTACAGGCATGAGCCTTGCCAGAGGGGCAATTTTTTAAATAGAAGAAAAAAAAGAAATACCAATAGAATGAGAAGGAAGAACTGATAGATAAAAGCAGTAATAATGTACAGCACTTAGTAGATCTTTAAAGTACTTTTATTTGATCTTCACCAAAGCCTTTAGTATAGGTCAGTCCTGAAAATCATTCTCTCTCTCTCTTTTACAGATGCAAAAATAAAATCTGAAAAGTTGCGGAACCAGACCAAGGTCCTCTAGCCGTGTTTTAGTTATCTCTTACCCCATAGCAAACCACCTCAAAACTTAGTGGCTTAAAACAACAATTGATATTACTTCTCAGGGCTCTATGGATTGACTGGGCTCAGCTGCACAGCTCCCACTTGGGTCTCTCATGAGGCTGCAGCCACGTGTTGGCTGGGGCTGGGCCACCTGAAGGCCCACTGGGCTAGCCTTCAAGATGGTGCACTCACGAGTGCTACCAGGGCAGCCCTAGAGAAAGAGCTGAAAAAGCTCATTATTTTCATATCTAGTCTTTTTCTAGTCTCTTTATCTATAGGTGCTCCTGCTTAAAGAACTCCAGCTGGCCTAGAACACTGCAGGAACTTCGTAATCTTTTGCCAAATACCAGAGGAAGAAAAGGCCTGCAAGAAGCCGGTGCAAATCAGAACCAACACCCTCTTATTACCTTTAGATCATTAATACATGATGATGAGGCTAGGATCCCCAACCCTGAAAGGAAATCACCACCGTTTTCTGTTTGTGTGACATATGAAAACGTGTGTTTATGACCTGTGCCTGTGCGATGGAGTTCCTCCCTGCCCCACATCGAATGCCTTAAATTTCCCCGACTTCCTACAGCCTGGGCAGAAGGAGCTCTCCTTCTCCTTTCCCGGCCACTGAATAAAATCTGCTTGCCTTTTATTTTATTTATTTATTTATTTATTTATTTATTTTTTTTACAATTGGGTGTTCTTTCTTTGTAACCAATACAAAGTAGGGAAAGAACTCAGTTTCCTGGTGACAGTGGCAGTTGATGCTGGCTGTGTCCTGGGAGCTCGGCTTGGGCCCCGGAGCAGAGTGCTCGCAGGAGGTTCCCTCTTGGCATGGAGGCTCAGTTCTTCAAAGGATACTACCAAGAGTGAGCCTTCCGAGAGCCATGGGCAAAAGCCATGAGTCTTCTGAACTGTTCTCCCAACTTCCAGAGCATCCTTTCCACCACCTTCTATTGGCCAAGCAGTCACTAAGACCAGCCTGGATTCAAGGGAAGGGGACTTAAGCCCTCCTTTTGACGGGATATGTCAACATCACAACACAGAAGAGCGTGTGGAATGAGATTTTGCTGCCGCCATCTTTGGACAAAAGAATCTGCCCTAGTGGCTTAGCTGAAGATTGCCGGGAATAGGATGACGCTGGTGTTCTTCTTACTGGAAAATGCCACATCTTAATGAGGCTTACAGATACAAATTGTATCACAGTGTCTGAAATGATATGGATCTGGTAATAATGTCATTAAAAATGAAGAATATGTGAAGGCAGTTGCATTTTCTAATGTAGCATCAAGACCAGTATTTTGAAAGTTCTAAAGCCAGGCTGGGTGCAGTGGCTCATGCCTGTATCCCAGCACTTTGGGAGGCTGAGGTGGGTGGATCGCCTGAGGTCAGGAGTTCGAGACCAGCCTGGCCAACACGGTGAAATCCTGTCTCTACTGAAAATACAAAAATTAGCCAAACAGGGTGACGCATGCCTGTAATCCCAGCTACTTGGGAGGCTGAGGCACGAGAATCACTTGAATCCGGGAGGCAGAGGTTGCAGTGAGCAGAGATCCTGCCACTGAACTCCAGCCTGCATGGCAGAACAAGAGTCTGTCTCAAAAATAATAATAATAAATTTTAAAAAATAAAAAGTTCAAAAGCCAGTTGGAGTTTACTAACTGCTTCGAATATGCCTGTTATTTCTTCTCTTCCTATAGAGGGTGCAGGGGGGAAAGAAAACAATAACAACAACAACAAAAATATGACTGTTACTTAACAAGGGCTCAGATGGGACTATTAATTCACAGTTCAACACTTTCCTTAGAGTGGAAGTTGATGTTTTGGTTGCTCATTGGTTATTGGATAAAGCTATTTTCCTAGCCATAAAAAGAAGACTTAGTAACTGCTTTCTTTATTAAAATTGTGAATTGCTCAAAGCAGCTTCCTGTCTTCCAGGAAATCTAAAGCAAAACACTGAGAGATTTTATACCTCCTTCCTTTCCCCCAGAGTCCACAAGAACTGTTTTCTTCCCTTCTATCTCTTTTATTTTCCCAGACCATAATTTCTGTGGAAAGAGCCCAGTTCATTGGAAGTTTCTGGAAGGCAGGGATGCCAGAGTGTGGCAACATCATTCCAAGGGCCATCACTGGTGCTCCAGAAGTCATGGGCCTCAGGCCACTGAGTACCTTTGACTTTAAAGAGATATGGTTTCTGGGCACAGTGGCTCAAGCCTGTAATCTCAGAACTTTGGGAGGCCAAGGCAGGTGGATCACTTGAGCCCAGGGGTATGAGACCAGCTTGGGCATTGTGGCAAAACCTTGTCTATACAAAAAAATTCAAAAATTAGCCAGGTATGGTGGTGTGCACGTTTAGTCCCAGCTACTCAGGAGGCTGAGGCAGGAGGATCAAATGAGCCTGGGAGGTCAAGGCTGCAGTGAGCTGTGATGGCACCACTGCACTCCAGCCTGGGTGACAGAGAGAGTCCTTGTCACACACACACACACACATACACGCACACACACACACACACAAAGACATGATCTATTTGGTTTTGTTCCTTCTGAGTCTTAACTCAATGAAAGGCCATTTTAAGTGAGCAAAATTAGAATCTTTTTATAGATGATGCCAGTAATAAGCATTACTAGTTATTTGTCATATTTCAAATGATGCTCAGTTCATTTTACTCATTACTGTTCATGGCGATTACTGAATACTCGCTTTGCTAATTACTTTTATTAATTGTCATTAGAATTAGAATTTCACTGTGCCTTAAATTCAAACCATGCTTGACAAATAGTTGGAAGACTTCCTTTCCCCCAACGACGGCTTTGCCAGAGCTGCAACCATGGTGTCCTCAGCTGGCCTGCCAAGGGCAGCCTCTGTCCTTCCCCCGACCAGCTCTGTCCTTCTGCACATCATGAATCCGTGGAAAGCTCAGAGATGTGTAGGAATGAGCAGGAAGTGTCAGGAAGCCCCATTTCCTGACTGCTAGGAAATGGGGCTTAACAGGAGGAAGTGGTTCGCCTGAGCAGGTTTCCTTTTTAGGTGGGGGAGGGAGGGAAGGATAAGAAACTGAGATCACAGCAGGAGCTGTGGGGAGCCAGAGGGGTCCTAGAGGGAGGGCAGAGACTATTGGTGGGAAATGATGCTACAGGCTGGGCTTCCTGGGGCTCCAGGAATGCAGCTATGCCTCCAGCACTGTCCTAGCAGCGTGGGGAGCTCAGAGTCAAGCCCAAGCTGTGGTTTGGGGGCTCCTTTCAGCAGCTGCTCTCTCCCACTAATGTCCCTGTGGTCTGCAACTGCTTTTCCTGGCTCGCTTTGGTTGATTTTTTTAGCGTGTTCCTTCCCTGATGCTTGTATACCTTTTTTTTGGTCTCTTTTCCTTCTTGTACCTCCTTTGTTTCTGAGCTCTCAAGAAAACTGCCATCAAAGATGTCTTTCTGCTGACATTTTTCTGGATGCAGTATATACCTATAGATCAAAAAAGATTGCAGCTCTTTTGAAAAAAGCAAGCATGTTTCTTGCTTAAATAGCCCAGTGCCTGGACACATAACAATTTCTCTAGAAGTAGATTGCAAATGACTAAATTGATTAGTTCCTATAAGCAGCTTAGCCCCATGGTGCATAATGTTACTGGGATCTTATTGCTTTAGGGGGTTGACTTTGTAATTTGTGACTTGTTCTTTGCTGCTGGAATACAAATGAGGCCATATTGACATTTATGCCCAGACTGGAAGGCCCCCACCGGCTCTTCTGAAATGGATCCAAACTTTTTCTGAATACGTTTTGCTCAAGCATTCCCAAATAAGCCTAGAGGTGCTTGTACACGTTCATGAATCAGTCCAGCATCTGAGCTGTCCGATAGGTACCTGTTCCCCTCACTGGTAGAATAGACCATCCCCTTTGTATCTAGACTATGATGATTCCTCAAGAGAAGGAGGATATGGGATCAGGAGTATCCCACAGAAAAGCTGCCTGGACCCCAAGTGTAACATCTTACAACTCACCCTTGGATAAGCCCCTTCCAATTCACCCTTGGACAAGCCCTTCCAATTCACACTTGGGTAAGCCTCTTCCAGTTCACCCTTGGACAGGCCCCTTCCAGTTCACCCTTGGACAAGCCTCCTTTAAATTAACACTTGGATGAGCCTCTTTCAATTCACACTTGGACAAGCTCCTTCCAATTCACCCTTGGACAAGGTCATTCCAATCCACCCCTGGAGAAGCCTCCTTCCAGTTCACACTTGGGTGAGCCTCTTTCAATTCACACTTGGACAATCCTTTCCAATTCACACTTGGACAAGCCTCTTTCCAGTTGACACTTACGTGAGCCTCTTTCAATTCACCCGTGGACAAGCCCATTCCAATTCACCCTTGGACACACACCCTTCCATTTCACAGCTGGGTGAGCTTTTCAATTCATCCTTGGACAAACCCCTTCCAAGTCACTCATAGGGAGCCTCTTCCAATTCACTCTTGGATAAACCTTTTCCAATTCACCCTTGGACAGGCCTCCTCCAATTCACTCTTAAAGATATTCTTTCAGTTTACACTCGGGCAGGCCTTTCACCAAACACAAATGGTACCAGGGTTGCTGCATCCAAATTGTGTCCCTTATCACCACTCAGCTGACCCGGATCCAGCCTTTAGACGGTGGCGTGAAGCTTCAGTACTCATGGTTCCAGTCTCCTCCGTTTCTTGAGGTGGATTTCTTCTCAGGATTCCAGGGTCCTTCCTTTCAATTCATCACATTAGAGATACCCCAACCCCTCAGTCATAGTTTCACATTTCTGAGCCTGAGGTAAAGGGAGGTAGGGTCTTTGTCCCCTTTCTTTCTGAGGGTAATCTATCCCTCTTTATATAAAAATAATTGGAGCAACCCTGCAGCATCTGAGCCCCAAAACCGGATTGTGGAGGGAGACACAGCGTCGGACTCCACAAGGGAGTAGGCGAACACCGCACCTCGAGTCAGTCTGCGTTGTTGCTTGAGAGTATGGAGGATGTGTGGGATGGAGGCCCAGAGCTGTTCATCCCTGCAACCAATGTTCACGCAACCACCAGGGGGCGAAAGGGCTCTAACCCCACATGTAGTGAGTGGTTTCCACGCCATCTTCCAGTAGGAGAAATGATGTTCCCAGGGACGGAAGAAGATGGCAGTCACCTGGTGTGCCCAGAATGTTTGACCACCCCCCAAGCAGCTTATGTTTCAACACCTCTCTCCATATAAGATAGGATTATTTGTTATGGTAATTATAAAATGAAACAAATAATAGTAATGGCCAGAAAAGAAACATTACCAGTGAAAATTTTTCTTTTATTGAATTTCATAAATATAATTTAAAAAACAAATGAATAAAAATAAAACCAACATCATAATACAAAAAAAGAAATAAGGCCTGGTTTTTCCCAAGAGTCTACAAATCTACATCTTGGTTTCAACTTTGACTCCTTGGTAACAGTTTGGTGTAATATTTTGTGCAAATAATTGTCCAGTAACCAATAAGTAGATGTTAAACTGAATCATCTGCAGAAGATACGGTTTAGGCAACTACTAAATCAGTCCATTTTTGTAAGTTTTATTTTCTTGATTTACTTTTGTTTTAAAACAATTGACAATGACTACAGAATACACTTCATTTTCAAGATATTATTTAAATTCAACCAATAGTTGACATATGAAGTAAACCAAATAAAGATATTACACCTCCAAAGTGTTACTGTCTCACTGCTCTAAATTGTAAACAAAAGTTAAAACTCCAGCTGGGCACACAACGTGAGAGAGGGGGTTTTGTTGTTGCTGTTTTTGTTTTTAAACACAGGGTCTTGCTCTGTCACTCAGGCTGAAGCACAGTGGTATGATCTTAGCTCAGTGCAGCCTCAAACTCCTGGACTCAAGTGAGCCTTCCACTTCAGCCTCCTGAATAACTAGGATTACAGACGCATGCCACCACACCTGGTTAATTTTTAGAAATTATTTTTGTAGAGATTGGGGTCTGACTATATTGCCAAGGCTGGTCACGAACTCCTGGTCTCAAGCAATCCTCCTGTCTTGGCCTCCCAAAGTGCTGGAATTACAGGTATGAACCACCAGCATTCTGGTTCTTGGTCTTTGCTTCTCCATGCTGCCACAACTGGTTGCAAATCCCCTGTTAGAGGGGTAATGCATAGACTGGAGTGGGAGATCCAAACTGCACCCCACAGCCTTATCAAACCCCATCCACATAACAGGGAGTTCTCTGAATTACCTTCCATGCAGAATACAATGTTTAGTAAAGTGAGTAGTAACAAAGGTGCTCTGCTGAAGCTTACATATATATTATTAAAACAGTGACTACAGCAGTTGTTTTTGACTGAGACCAAAAATAAACAAATAAACAAATAAAAAATAAAGATTCTTTTTCACGTGGGAGTATTTTTTATTATTGACATTGTTTAGGATTGCTGGCATATGGTGACAATAAAAAGCAGTTGGATTTTAGTTGTTTTTATTTTTCTTGTTCAACATACTTCAGACAATGCCCACACCCCCACTATCGTCTGTACCTGGGCAGACCCACCCACTGCCTCGAGAATCTGGCTGCCTGCTTTGTAGAAACAAATAAATAAATCAACAACATGAGCCCTGCCTGCAGGATCTGGTTATGAAGAAGGGTTCCTTCTTAGTATCTTGCCTCAAGGAGGCCTGTTTTTTTTTCCTAAATATTGGGGTCTGAAAATCTCTGAACCTTCGAGGGATAATACCACAGGCCATTGGCCCCAAAGTGGTTGCCATGGCTCCTGAAACCAACCTAGTCATTCCTGTGACAGGTCGTCAGAACAGGCTTCAGGATGGCTAGCTTGTGAGCTTTCTGCAGAGTTGCTGAAAGGCCTCATGTGACTAAACTGAACTATTCACCCCTCTCTGTCTCCCCAGGCCAGGTATCCACAGCTACCAGAAGCCTAGCTCTCATCCACACCTCCACGGTCTTTCCAACACCCTGAAATCGTACATGAAAATCAGCCTAAATACAAGTAATCATTCATGGCATATTGAATCTTTTTGGGACTGAAATTAACTATAAACTAGATTGCATTGTTCTAATTTGGGAGATAGAAATAAACACTCAAGATGGAGCTTTCTTTAGTGAATCAAAGTTATTATTTTTCAAAAATGGCCCTAGAGTCCTATGGTAAACAGAAAAATAGCCCCCACCCCCAAAGACATCCGCATCCTAATCCCCAGAACTTGTGAATATGGTAGAGTGCCGAGCTGGATTTGGGGGGAAAAGTCCAGCACCAGTAGCTGAGACCCATCAGCAATGGGCAGGGATGAGGCGGCCCCGGAAGCAGGGAGCCCAGACCCCAGAAACAGCTACATCCCGAGGGACTTAACTGCTATTGGTGTCGCCAGGGGCTCTGGGTCCTTCCGAAGTCACAGCACAGTGGGTGAGCTGGGTGGGAGGGTCTCTCATGTAAGCCACCGTCTTGTCACTGTGGCTGACCAGCGTCCGGGCAGTGGAATCTTCTCATCCGCTGGCAGTCTGCAGAGTCCCCAGCGGCAGGGACGGAGAGGAAACTTGATCTACATGAAGTGTGAGTCCATGGTTAGTTCAGAGACTCTTTTAACTTTCCAGGCTTAATATTTTATACTAAGGGTTGGACTTGCATCTGCTGCTCATTGCTGCTGTCACAAACTACCACAAACCTAATGGCTTACAACAATGGGAACTCATCTCATCATGCTGAGGTCAGAAGCCTGACATGGTCTTACAGGCTAGAATCAAGGTGTCGGCAGAGCTGCTTTCCTTCCTGGGGCTCGAGGGACAATTCGTTCTTGCCTTTTCTGGCATCTAGAGGCCACCTGCATTCCTTGGCTTATGGTCCCCCTCTCTATTTCAAAGTGTGTCCTCACATTGCCCTCTCTGACTCTGACCTGCCTCTCTCTTATAAAAACCCTGTAATGGGCCTCACGCCTATAATCCCAGCACTTTGGGAGGCCAAGGAGGGTGGATCACGAGGTGAGGAGATCTAGACCATCCTGGCCAATGTGGTGAAACCTCGCTTCTACTAAAATATAAAAAATTAGTCTGGGTTGGTGATGCCTGCCTGTAGTCCCAGCTGCTCGGGAGGCTGAGGCAGGAGAATGGCTTTAACCGGGGAAGCGGAGGTTGCAGTGAGCCAGGGTCACACCACCGCACTTCAGCCTGGGTGACAGAGCAAGATTCCATCTCAAAAATAAAAATAAAAAAATATATTTAAAAAATCCTGTGATAACATTGGGCTCACTCACCTATTCCAGGGTCACCTCCTCTTCTCAAGATCCTTAGCTGAATAACAACTGCAAAGTGCAAAATGTAAAGTCAGATGTTCAGAGATTAGGTGTCAGGGATTAGGATGTGAACATTTTGGGGATGGGTGAGGTTATTCTGCCTATCGCTGGACTCTCCTGCCATTTTTGAAAAATACTTTTAAAATATTAGATTTGGCCTGTTCATTTCTCTGTCTTCTAAATTAGAACAATTTTGTTCCGGTTGATGTTTAGCTTAAGTCCCAAAGAAATTCAATATGAAACTAATAATTGCTGGTTATTAGCCTAATTTATCATTTGGGACTTGGCTGTGCTTATTCATCAAACTAAAAGATGGTGGTGAATTCGTTAATAATTTTTACTTAGAGTGTGTGTAGGTCTTTAAAAATGATTTGAGGCTGTTTACAAACTTAAAATAGAACGAATACAATTAAAACACAAAATGACTCAAAGAGACAAGCAGATTTTACCAGGCACCTCATCTACAGACTGGGAACGTCACCTCAAGGCGGTTTGGTTGGTTGTTGCAGTTTCGGTTCAAAGATGAACCCATTATGCTTCCTTGTCATGTTGTCTGACAAGCAGAAGTACACACAGGGTTGGAAAGAAAACCGATGCCCAGACCTGGAGTTCGGGGAGGCATCTGTATGTGGAGGCCTGAGTTGGGGGAGGCGTCTGTATGTGGAGGCCTGAGTTGGAGGAAGTATCTGTGCGCACAGGCCTGGGTTGGGGGAGGTATCTGTATGTGAGGGCACCAAGACCCAGGTTCTCTGCTAATGTGCTGTCAGCCTCTCGTCTTGAGCCCGACTACATGAGGCCAGGCCTGTCGGCAGATAAGCCAGCCTTATCTTGTCTCATCTTCCTCCCCGCTGCTCCCAAATCTAACCCCCTATCTTCCTCTCAGCTCCCTTCTGAAGGCTATCTGAGATACCTCCTGGTGACACAGTCTCTGTCGACCCCCCTAAACCCACTATTTTCTAATGTGACAAACCAACGTGCCACGTGATCCTGCCCGCCTCATCGGGACTGAACCTCCTAAACAGCTCCAGCACCTGCCCCACTGTCTCTATCAGAGGCTTTTGTTCTGCCAGAGCTCCTGCCTGGGGTTGGAGACGGGGTGCGAGAGATCAGCTTGCTCCTGGCTAAATGCACGTTCCAGATTCCTCCCCTTTGAGCTCCACGCTGCCAGCCGCCATCCAGCACCCATGGGCAGCTCACCCTGAAGCACAGAGTGGGAGCCTCATGCCGTAGGCCCTGCCCTTCTGCCTCCCTCTGCCCATGCTGCCCGGTCCCAGCCTTGGCCCCAGCCCTGTTCCTGCTCCCCGTCCTGACAGCTCAACTGTCAGCTGTCAGCTCGTCCTGTGATCGACTGCAGAGATTCCCGGCCTCACAGCTTCCCTGTCTTTGGACGCCCAGCAGCTCGCATCACATCTCCCACACTGATGCTGAATGGGGCTGCAGGAACTCAGCCCGGCACCACAGACCCCTGGTCTCCAACTCCATGTGTGGCTCAGGCCTCTCAGCAGCTTACACACCAGTGTCCGCCCCTCCCCACGTAGCTCCCACGGTTCCAGACCTCCCCTTCTCTCCCCATGCACCCACCCCACATCCCCTTCCCAGCTTTCCCTGAAGACCCCGATCCAACTTCACAGAGCAAAGCAAGATGACAGAGATCCTCTCCTTCCATCCTAAGAGGCCTTTGCATCTGGCCAAAATCTCAGCCTTCTCCTTTTCACAATTAGGAGTTACCCAGGGCATTGCCCATTGCCCAGAGTGGATAGAGAGGCCTGGGGATGCTGGAATGGGCGGAGCCTGCTGACATCTTACACACAGGGGACTTTGAGAGGTCTCCAGGCCTGGAAATTACTCTGAGCAGCAGAAAGCCAGGGGGAGTTAATTAACAGTAGAATCGGGAGGAACAGTACGAAGAGCCTAAGTCACCCTTTGTAGGGTTTTAAAAAAAATTTTGTTATTTCTTTTTTCATTTAGTTGTTGTATTCTCAACATTTCACATGCCCAGAGATTGAAAGGGGGAATTGTTCTGCAAAGTTCATTCTAGACAATGGTGGTCCTCTTCACCACCATTTCATATTTCCCAGGGCCAGCTGCCTTCACCAACAGCTGCAGATTCTCTTGGTATCTACCTGCAAGTCTGACATCACACTGCAGTGCCAGATGTAGCAATCCTGGTCCTTATCTAGCGATGTCCTCATAGCACCTGAGGACATGGCTCTGTTTTACTCCTTTGACTCCACAACACACCTGAGCTGTATCCTGCCCTCCACCTCCCGATTAGGTGATATAGCAACTTCAGTGAGATTAACATTCAGTGCTTACATTCATCTAAACTTGTAAATGCAATGCCCAGCTGTGATAGTTAGTTTTACGTGTCCATGTGGCTAAGCTCCAGCACCCAGCTAGTAATTCAGATGCCAACCTGGGGGTTGCTGTGAAGGTGTTTTGTACAAATGGCTAATGTCTACAATCATTGACTTTAATCAAAGGAGAGGATCCTCAGCCATGTAGGTGGGCCCCATCCAATCAGTTGAAAGACCGTAAGTACAAAACTGAGGTTTCCTTGAGGAAGAAGAAATTCTGCCTCCACAGGTCAGTGTCAGCTCTTGGCTGAGAGTTTCCAGCCTGCCAGCTGCCCTACAGATTTTGGACTTGCTAACCCCACAATTATAACGGCCCATTCCTTGAAATAACTCTTTTAATGTTATGCATGCATACATACATATGTGTGTGTATGTATGTGTGTGTATGTATGTGTGTGTGTATATATATGTGTGTGTGTGTGTATATATATATATATGGCTAACATGTTCCACAGGTTTGGTTTCCCTGGAGAGCCCTGATTAATATATCAGTTAAGCCTGGAGTATATAAGCTTTCTACATCCTTCTGTTTTTCTAGGAGTTAATGGTGGTTTTGGTTTTTATTTGCCTAGTTTCCAATGTAATTAACAGTGATTTATCCCCAAATGTCCTACCCAGTGCTCTCAACACTTAAGTTTCTTTGTGGGGTACTTTGGAAGCCTCTTAGCCTTGCAGGAAAGTCTGGGCCCTGCAGGGTTGGCTTCCCAGGACCCTGGAGGATTCGCTGGTTCTCACTGCCTTGTGGGACCACCCTCTGCACTCCTGGATTCCTGGATTCTGTGCCCTCTCTTGCCTGCTTTATTCCCTCAATTCAGTGAAGCACATCTTCATTGGTGTTCAGAGGCAATTGGAAATGTACTTCTCTCTCTTCAGACTGAGGAAATCACCTTTCCTCGGAGTCTCGAAGACACTGTTCTATTGTCCCAGCATTGCTTTTGCGGGGTCCAAAGTGCACACTGATTCTGGATCCTTTGTCTGACGCTATCCCCGCCCTTTCTGAAAGCTAGAAGGTGTTATTTTAGTCCATAGTGTTGGGAAATTTCAAGGCAACATGTCCTGGGAAGACTATTTGCATCTGCTGTGCTGTGCACTGGCTGGTCCCTGCCCTTTGGGAACCCACGTACTTCAGTTCTGGATTTTCCTCCTGCCTTCCTCTGTCTTCTTCTTTTGTTTTTTATTCTTGTTCTTTTTTAATTGACACATAATAATTGCACATATGTATGGGGTACATGTGATATTTTGATACATGCCTACAATGTGTAATGATCAAATCAAGTTAGCTGGAATATCCGTTGCCTCAAACATTTATCCTTTCTTTGTGCTGGGAGCTTTTCGAATCTTCTTTCCTAGCTACTTTGAAATATATAATAAGATATTGTTAACTATCGACACCCTCCTGTACTATGGAGTGCTAGAACTTATTCCTTCGCTCTCACTGTATTTTTGTACCCATTCACCACATTCACCAACCTCTTTTCTGGAACTCCCATTATTTGGATGTTAGTCCTGAACTGATTTTAGAATTCTCTTTTCTCTGCTGACTTCCATCTCTTTCCTTTCTTCTTTGATCTGGGAAATTGTTTAAACCTTAGTTTCAACATATTTATCAAGTGCTACATTTCTACCATTTTCTTCTTCTTCTTCTTTTAAATTTCAGAAGACTTGTTATTCCCTTACATTACTTTTTAAAAATCATTATATTTTTGCTCTTTAGTCTTGCTGGGATTTTGATAGGTTTTTTTTTTTTTTAAGTTTTTGTTTCCTTTCATGTTCTAAAAAGCCAGCGGGAAGCTCCGTGTAGGAAGGTGGGTCTTGATAAAAGTGCATTTGCTCACGCCTGTAATCCCAGCACTTTGGGAGGCTGAGGTGGGCAGATCACTTGAGGTCAGGAGTTCGAGCCCAGCCTGGCCAACATGGTGAAACCCCGTCTCTACTAAAACTACAAAAATTAGCCGGTCACAGTGGTGGGTGCCTGTAATCCCAGCAACTCGGGAGGCTGAGGCAGGACAATTGCTTGAACCCAGGAGGTGGAGGTTGCAGTGAGCCCAGATCACACCACTGCACTCTAGCCTGGGAGACAAGAGTGAGACTCCATCTCAAAAAAAAAAAAAAGTGCATTTGCTCTAGGTGTTCTGCATGAACTGTTCAATTTGGGGAATTGCTTTCTTATGTTGATTCAGATTCCTGGACTCCAGCAAACTCATTCTTAGAAGCTCAAAGGCTGGGGTTCTGGGACTCCCCTGGCATAAGCAGGGTGGATGTCTTTTTTTTCCCCGAGTGCCTTCAGAACAGTGTTTCTGGCCCGGAGGTGCTGTTTCCCCCACACAAGACCCTGTCTGTTCTCCCCTCCTGGGGCTCCTCTAGTCTCTGCCAGGATGGAGGTGAGGTCATCTGGTTGGTGGGCAGGGTGAGGAGATCTGGGAGTCTCTGTACTTTTAATCGACTTTCAACTCTTCCTCCAGTGTTTAGCCCACCCTTACCCCATTCCAGAGTGCTGGATGCCACCAATCCCTGAGCTTCCTGGCTCTCTAGGTTCAAATTCAGCTGCTAAGTTAGGATTCTCTGTTCTTTTTTGGATAGTTCAGTTGCAATTGGTCCTGCCACTCTTTGGCTTGCAAATCTTTTTTGCTATTGTCTTGTCTTCTCTTCTATTTGCCCTTGGAAATGTATGACTAAAGAATAAAACAAATGACACAAGAGAAAACCTTTGCTGTATTTTAGTGGGGGTCTCAGGAGGAAACAGGGTGAATGTGTGTGTGTAGTGCTTTGAAATTTACAGGCAGCTTCCCTCACCTGCCCTCCGTGCATTCAGCAGCCACCATTTCTGAAGCTTAGACCTGGAGAGTGGCTTTCGTAAGGGCACTCTTCTTGGCAGGGGAGGTCTCCAGATTGAGAGTCATTCCGGATGTGAGGAATTCTCATTCCACTTTTGGATCCTAACAGCTGGTGACTAGGAGTAAGAGCTGCTTCATGTGATAAGTAATGATTCTGAGGTTCTGAATTGGGGCTGGTAGAGAGCCCCTCAATGGTCCTGGGAGTGTTTGGGTCTCCTGCAATCTTTACAGCTAATATCCAGTGCTTTTGTCGCACCCTTCACTAAGAACATGCCTCTACAGGAGTCTAATGGACTCAGTCTCATCCCTCAAAGTGTGGTTCTTCATATTAATGAAAATTGATCCCTTTCTGACTTCACAATGCTGGGCGCTGTGGGCATTCAAAGCACAGCAGATTAACCTTTATGCAGCTGTGCTCAGGGGCGATCTGGGCATAGGCTGGCAGGCTCCATCCCTGCTTCCTGGTCCAGCCTGGGAGTGATGGAGTCCCCCAGGGCACTTGTCTCTGTCCCTGGTGTTGCATCTACACTGAGCCTGAAGCGTTCCGTTCAGAGATGGCAAAGGCGGCTCATGAGACGATCTTGTCTGGCCTCGGCTTGACTTCATTGCAATGGATGGAACTACAGCTCCAAGGGGACACGTTGCTTCTTGGAAAATCATTTGTTTTCTTTCAAATCACGGACCTGATGGATCTAGGAGAGCTTACTTTCACTGACTGGCTAGCTGATGCTACCTACAACTTGGCTTTTAGTGTTTTCTGTGGTCATCTAGGTAGGTAAAGAGAGATGTAAAGAATGAAGCCTGAAGGAAATGAATGTCCTAATTTTTATTTTAAAAGGTATGTAGAGTTTTTACAAGCTAGTTATGGAAGTATAATTTAAATAGAATAAAATTCACCAATTTTTAAAAATTTCTTACAGTTTTATTTAATGAATAGTAATTTTCTTATAGAAAACATAGAATTTCTAGCAACTAAACAATATTGTAGTAAGAACAGATGTATGAAATCACAGATAACCTTGCTAAACAAAGATCTTCTCTTGTAGATCCAAAGTCATGAGTAGGCCTGAACTGGCAGTACCTATTGTTCATTTATTGTAGGAGGATTTCCCATTTTATAAACAAACATGTTATTTATGGGAGGAGGTTCAGGGCTTCAGAATGTCTTCAGTGTATATTTCCTGATACCCAAGGGGTGGAATTCCCCTTCTGTCCATCAAGTGACAGCTACTTACAGCTGAGGGCATTTTGCAGAGGCTTCTCCAGAGTTAAACACATAAAAAGATAATTCCGTGGTAACCAAATATGGCCCCTGTATTAGCCCATTCTCACGCTGCTATGAAGACATACCTAAGACTGTGTAATTTATAAAGGAAAGAGGTTTAATTGACTCACAGTTCCACATGGCTGGGGAGGCCTCAGGAAACTTACAATCATGGCAGAAGGAGAAGAGAACATGTCCTTCTTCACATGGCAGCAGCAAGGAGAAGTGCCGAGCAAAGGTGGAAAAAGCCCCTTATAAAACCATCAGATCTTGTGAGAACTCACTCACTATCATGAGAATAGCATAAGGGTAACACCCCCATGATTTAATTACCTCCCACCGGGCCCTTCCCATGACATGTGAGGATTATGGGAACTACAATTCAAAATGAGATTGGGTGGGGACACAGCCAAACCAGATCACGCCCCACCCCAATCTTATCAAACTATAATTTACTTACTGTTATATATAGATAGATAGATAATCTATATATAAATATATAGAGATATATAGATATATATATATAATTTCTTATCTCTTTACTATCTCCCCTCCCCTTCTTTTCAGTTGCTCTTCTCTAGAATCCTACACAAGCTTCTACCCAAATACTACCTTTTCAAGAGCCAGCAAAGTCCTTCGCTAAAGGACAAAGTCTTCCTTTGCTATTCTACTCTACAGTCATCTAGGCTCTGACCTTCTTTAGCCATTATCAAGCATCTGGCTTTAATCTTTTGTGGCCTAATACTGCTAATTAGCTTTTCACAAATTTTGACATCTTCCAATTAGATTATAGGCTCCTTAAAGGCAGATTCCTGCCGGGTGCAGTGGCTCATGCCTGTAATCGTAGCACTTTGGAAGCCCGAGGTGGACAGATAGCTTGAGTCCAGAAGTTTGAGACAAGCCTGGGTAACAAGGCAAAACCCCATCTCTACAAACAAACAAACAAACAAAAAAATTAGCTGGGCATGGTGGTGCACGCCTGTTGTCCCAGCTACTTGGGGGCCTGAGGTGGGAGGATTGCTTGGGCCCAGAAGTGGGGGTTGCAGTGAGCTGAGATCTCACCACTGCATTCTAACCTGAGCAGCAGAGAAATACCCTGTCTCAAAAGAGTAAAAAATAAGGCAGATTCCTTTATTCCATTTTTCCTATTTTCCTCATGCACCTACATAGTAGATGCTCTAAATGTCCTGGTTTTGAAAAGTAACATAGTCAATCCCCTATGACTCAACATATACATTTTAGTGTTCTCTAAAGATTTTTCTGGAACCAATCTATGTTATTTATATAAACATGAATATTCTGCTAGCCCAATAAATCTTTTGAGTGTTTTGTATCAGAACTTATGAGCTGACTGTGTCCCAGCCACAGGACTGCAGCTGTTCATCCTGTGGGATTTTGACCTCAATGTCGCAAACAAAATTTGGATCATTCTTCTTCTGATTTTTCTTAAAAAGTTCATCCATGATGCTCTTCCTTTTGGCAAGCTCCTTGTCATCCAGTGTGTTCAGGTCTTTTTCAGGATCAATGGTTGTTTCCAGTCAAATTTGTTCCATTGTTTCTGCCAAACTCTGCCCCTACAAGTAACCTCATAAAAAACTGGATAGCTTCTCTAGCTGCCTCAGGAATCCTTGTTATGGGTAACTCTCGTGTTGTAGGTTATTCTTTAGCTGTTCAGCCGCTTGCGTGCAACCTGAAAACTTTGAAAAGTTTTGAACTGGCAGAATGCGCGAGCAAATTCTCCCCTTGAATTTCATTCTCGTAGATTAAGATACTAGCTGGAGGCTAAAATCAGATGCCACACTTCTTGGCAGCGCACATCATTCCCACACACACTTCAGAGGATATTGGAGGAAATCTGATGAAAATGCATAAGTTGCGTAATGACTTCCTGCCTTGGAAAAATACAGAAAGGGCATCTTCTTCTGCAGGCCAACATCCATACCGCTTGGAAGGGGTTGCTCCCACCCAATAGCAATGCAAAGAGGAGCACCTAAGTCGATTTGGAGGCTGGGCAGAGCCTGGTACTGCAGGAAGAGACAACGGCCTCAGTCCTACTGATGTGGCTGGGCGAACTCCCTGGAAGTAGAGGTGGGGCCCGCAGAGGGCACCATATGCTGGCTCCCATGATGGCATGCATGGGTTCAGAGTCCTGAGGGGCACTGGTTAAGCTGTTTCCACAGCAACACCCAGGGCTCACCAAAATTCACCCATTCTAAGTGTACAGCTCAATGAGTTTTTTGACAGTACACAGTATATAGTCATGCAACTACCACGTTCTATATTCAAGAAATAGAATGTGTCCATTCTTGGAAAAAGCCCCTTGTTCCTCTTGGTGGTCCTCCCTTCCCCTCTGCTCCCAGGCAACCACTGCTCTGCTTTCTGTCTCTGTAGCTTTGCCTTCCCTAGAGAAGTGAAATCACACAATTAGACACTCTTTCACTTAGCAAAGTGTTGCTGTGTGTCAGAAGTGTGTTTCATTTCCATTACGTGTTGGGTAATATTCCATTACGTGTTGATACCATCATTTGTTTTTCTGCTCCTCAGTTGATAGACATTTGTGTGGTTTCCTATCTCCAGCTATTATGAAGGAAGCTGCTACAAACATTTTGCATACGATTCTCTGTGTGTTCATTTGCTTTAATTTCTCTTGGATAAATACCTAGGAATAGGCTTGCTGGGTCATGTGTCAGTGTATGTTAAACTTTGTAAGCAAGTGCATAACTGTAAAAATTATATAGATGACACGTGGCTACTCACATTTAAATTAAATAAAATAAAGATTTAAAGTCACTTCCTCAGTTGCAGTTGCCACAGGTCAGGTGCTACTCACTAGCCACATGCAAATATGTATGGGATAGCACAGCATGGAATATTTCCATCATCCTGGAAACTTCCATTGGACAGCACTGGTACAGAATTTAATACATTGGGTTTCAGAACAGAAACACTTGTATTGATTTGGGCAAAGGATATTTTACAAAGCCATGGATAGCCTTTCTCACTATTGTTTATATGAACAATAAGACCCTTGCCAAGTCTAGGCAAAAAGGAAGCATCCCATCTTGTGTGAGCTTTGCAGAAAAAAATATTAGGAGCAGCCCAAGGACCAAAGCATCTGACAGCCTGAAGAAGTGATTGTTCATCCCGTCACAGCTGCTGTCCATGTGGGGAAACCACCTACAGGGACACAGTTTCCTCCAGACTTCGGCAAATTCCTGCCGACAGCTCCAAGACCCAAGGACTCCATAGAATGGAGAGGGGGCTCCGCTCAGGGCTGGGAAAATGCCAGGGGCCCCATGACAGGTGACATAATGAACTGATTGGAATCATTATCTCAGAAATAAGCTTTCTCCATTGCTTCTCAGATGGTGTCTTCATTCATCACTGATAAGAAAGGATAACATGGAGCCCAGCTGAGAGAGTACAAGTCACCCATCCACCTTCACACCTTCAAGGCTTCCAGTTCCAGCATCCTTGACTGTGTTTATGGATGAAGACCTTAGGATTTGGCAAATAGAATTTTTTTTCTAACCATGGTCCAGATGGGCTTGTTTTACCTTGGCTTTTTCACTGCAGTTCCAATTTCCTGGCAGCTGGGGCTACTGGTGAGGAATAGGGACCCAGGACAATCACGGGCATTGACTGTGGGCATGGCTCAGTTTCTTGTGTGTGGTCTCACTCAAGAAGGGAAGGCACATCACTACAGAAGGGTTTTTTGTTACCTCTGGGGCAATGTTGTGTTTTGTGAAAGAAAGTATTTTAACCACACATTTGAACAAAGCTGGCAAAACAATAGTTCCTCTTGTGATCTTAGCCATTAATCTTCTTTTATGTAAGGAGAAAATCAGATGCCTTAATGATGTCATCATTTGGCCTGGAAAAGAAGCAATGGAGTTAAAGGACCCCATTGTTTCCCTGACACAGTGGTGGAAGAGGAAGAGGCATTTGCTTTTACTGTTCCAGAGAGAAGAGGGCACATCTGCAGCCCACCACCCATAAACACACTGGAATCTTAACACTGGGAGGATTCGCCAGGAGGGCTTTGTGGACATAGTCCTCATTTCCATAGAGGCTCCTCCATCTGTCATCTGCTTTCTTGTCACCCCCCAAATAAAAAGAGCTCAAATTTGTTTATGGTAAGTCTAGTGGAAAGTCCCTTCCCATAACCCTTCACTCTATGGTTCCTTTCTCTCTTCACCTTTGGTGGAAAAGTGATTGAGGGCAATAAAGCAATAAAGCCATCTTCTGAGAGGTGTCATTCAGCCAGGGAAAATGTGGGTGTGTTGTAGATACTTTGCAGGAAAAAGCTGGATGGTGTGACAAGCCCGTTTTGGAGGAAGAGCACCAGGGTTAAGTGCTGCCCTTCCAGGGCAATTCTGCAAAACTGAAATCTCCATGGACTTTCTGAGCAAGGGTTCCTGGGGCAAGGGATGAGAAAGAGAAGATAGATGTGGCAGAAAAAGAGAGGGACACCAAATCATGTAGACAGGAGACTCCCATGCACCCATCCAGATTTAACTCTGTGTGCACCAAAAGCTGCCTTGATGGCAAAGTGGCAGCTCACAAATGGCCCCATAGTGTGACTATTTACGTTCTGTCTCCACATGCCCTTGCAGAGAAGATGTGACCAGCAGGGTTACATAACTGACTTTCAGTAGATGATTGCAAAAGTGATCCCAATGTTTCACCCTTTCCTCCACTCATGCCTTTTGCAATGTGACTCTGCACTCTTTCCCTCAAGAGTTGGAGTTCATGTCTATGTTCCTTGAATTGAACTGGTCTTTTGGCTTGCTTTAGCCAACAGAGTGGGGTGGAAGTGACTGAGTTCTGAGCCTAGGCCTCAAGATGTTTTGTACATTTCTGCTCTCTCACTTGGACCCTTGCCTCCACCATGAAAACAAGCCCAGGCTAAGTGGTTGGAGGGAGAGAGACTAAATGTATGTATGGAACAGAGGGAGCTAAATCTTCCTAGCTGAGACCAGGCTACACCAGCTATTGTCCAGCCAGCTCAGATGTACCAACAAGTCCAGTGGAACCTGCCCAGGCAAACTCTAGGCTTGTAAGGACTCATGCATGATTGTTTCTTAAAGCTGCTAAGTTTTGGGGAGGTTTGTTACACAGCAGCAACTAACTGATAACTCTTTATAAGAGATATTGAGGGTAAAGAGATTATAGATGAGATAAAATCATGATAAAAGCCAAGTGACAACAGCACTGGCTTGTGCATAAGCTGTGGATACCATGAAGAAGAGCCCTGGGGTGTGTCCTCCCAGGCTTGGGAACCAGCAGTTAGTGAGGCTGACTCTGGCCCCCACCAGGATGGAAGAGGGGAGGGCTTTGGCCCTGGAATCTGACAGGAGCAACAGGGAGGTCAAACTGCAAGGCACTTGAGCCTCTCCATCCAGCTTGGAAAAGAGCACTTTCTTTAGATCCTTGACTCAATCACCTCCCATCTCTAAAGCCAGCACTCAGACTGCTGTGAAAGTGAGCATTCTCCGGCTTCCCTACATTATGTGGCCAGTCTGTAAACTGGATCATCAGGGCTGTGCAATTTAAAGTTTCCTGTAAGAATAACAAGCATTTATTGAAACAGATGCAGACTATTAAACCACACCACTTAGAGAAAAGAGCTGTTAACATTTTGGTGAGCATCCTCCACACATCTCACAGTGTATAAACACACACATAGAGTTTTAATAAATGCAATCCTAAGATTCAAATTTATGCTTATTTTCCTAAAATTGCAAAATTGGGTGGGACTGGTGGCTCATGCCTGTAATCCCAGCAATTCCAGAGGCTGAGGTGAAAGGATCTCTTTAGCCCAGGAGTTGGAGACCAGACTGGGCAACATAGCAAGACCTCGTCTCTACAAAGAACTTAAAAAGTTAGCAAGGACCTCGTCGCTATGGATAATTTTAAAAATTAGCCAGGAATGGTGGCAGGCGCCTGTAGTCCCAGGTACTCAGGAGGCTGAGATGGGAGGATTGCTTGAGCCCAGGAGATTGAGGGTGCAGTGAGCTGTGATTGCACCACTGCACTCCAGCCTAGTGACAGAGGGAGACCCCATCTCAAAAATAATACTAATAGAAACAAATAAAATGAAGTTGCAAAATATCCCATGCTTAATGTAGACAATTCAACCAACAAGAAATGTCTAAAGTTAAATATGAAAGTTCTCTTCCTCTCTGTAAGTGTGAATTTCTTTCAGTGTATTCATTAAAACATTGCTTCCTTTGTAATTTTTCTGTATGTTCTGTGTTCTAAAACACTCACTTGTTTTTCAGCTACATCCATTTAACTACCAGTTAGTCCACCAAGTTTTTGTTTAGATTGTTATTATTGTTTTATTGCCTTTAATTTCTAAAACATGTTGACTATCTTCTTATTCATCATTTTCACAGCAGTCTGTTCTTCTTTCATGAATGGAGTATTGATCCTGAAAGTTTTCTACAGATACTAATTAGGCTTATAAATATGTCTTTTTCTTTCTTGTGTGAACCACGTTTCCTTGAGAACCATTTGCTATGCTTGCCACTTTAAGCCAGTTGATTTCCCTCAAATGACTCATGATTCCTGTTGTGGGCTTTTATCTGTCAATGAAGGTCTCAATTTAATCAGTATTGGTAGCTGTTGTGAGCATCTTTTGAAAATATGAAAGCCACTGCTTTGATTCTCTAGTTAGATAGATCCCTGGTGTTCAAGGCTTGGCTGTGTGTTTGGGGGTGGGCTTACCCATGGCTGCAAGTAGAAGGTGAATATTTGCCAGTAGAGACTTCTCTTTGGTTTGTGTGGATAGAGAAGTAGCTCCTGGACTGGAGATTCTCTTTTGTGAAGGAAGAAAGGTAGAAGGTATCTTGGGAGCAGAGTAGGTTAGTATGTTTGGGGATCGTTTGGAGGGTTTGTTAACAGGCCCCTTGCTGGGAACCACCTGCTGAGTTTCTGATTCAGGCCGTCTCGGGTGGTAGGTCCTGAGAATGTGTCTGTCTTTCTTTCTTTCTTTCTTTCTTTCTTTCTTTCTTTCTTTCTTTCTTTCTTTCTTTCTTTCTTTCTCCTTCCTTCCTTCTTTCCTTCTTTGCTTGCTTTTTTCTTTCTTTCTTTTTCTTTCTTTCTTCCTTCCTTCCTTCCTTCCTTTCTTTCTTTCCTTCTTTCTTTCCTTCTTTCTTTCTCTCTGCCTTTCTCTCTTTCTCTTTCTTTCTTTCTTTTCTTTCTTTCTTTCTCTCTCTCTCTTCTTTCTTTCTTTCTTTCTTTCTTTCTTTCTTTCTTTCTTTCTTTCTTTCTTTTTCTTTCTTTCTTTTGACGGACTTTCTCTCTTGTTGCCCAGGCTACAGTGCAATGGCTCCATCTCAGCTCACTGCAACCTCCGCCTCCTGGGTTCAAGCAGTTTTCCTGTCTCAGCTTCCCAAGTAGCTGGGATTACAGGCATGCATTACCATGCCTGGCTAATTTTGTATTTTTAGTAGAGATGGGTTTCTCCATGTTGGTCAGGCTGGCCTCAAGCTCCTGACCTCAGGTGATCCACCTGCCTCGGCCTCCCAAAGTGCTGGGATTACAGGCATGAGCCACCGTGCCCAGCCCATCTTTCTAACACACAGTAGGGGCTGATGCTGCTGGTCCCAGAATGACAATCTAGAAACACTGATTAGAGGACTTCACTGCTGTGCTGAAAGCTTTTTGCTTTTTACCTCTCCGTGCTGAGGTGGTAGCAGGAAGCTGCCCAGGGACAGGGCCAGCTTCCTGCATGTCCCTGATGCCCTCACACAGTCCATAGACCTGCAGCACAGTCCTAGACCCTTCTAGAATCTGGCTGCCTACTCGCAGCCCCAGCCTGCTGCCTGCATTTGAGTTTGAGACGTTTCCGAGGCTGTGTGGGAAAAAGTGGTCCACTCACTTTTCCTGCAGCCTCTGATGGCTGTGATTTGTTTCAGCTCTGACTAAATTTCATCACTGCCATCCTTTCTGCTTTGCATCATTCATAGATTTTGAACGATTTTCTCGAGTTACTGACGGCCTAGCCTATCTTCTGGCATCGTGATGAGCTCCTTCTCCTTCTAACCTTTTCAAATGATAATTTCTAGATACACAAAAAGTAGAGAAAATAATATAATAAACTCCTATGTACCTGCCGCTAAATTTTACTGGCTTTTGCCTTTTAAATATTTCTTCTGTCATTTAAATAAGATTTGGAGAGGAAGGCTAGTAAACCAAGAGTTCAATCTGCCATCTGGACCTGGCATCCCTCACCCCTTTTCATTTTAAATTATTATCATCCAAGATTGTTTAAAAGTTTCCATTATCAACATACCCATCAACCCAGTTATTCCAGCTATGCTGTGTTTTCTAGAAAATACTGCTCACGTGACACATGCAATTGCATTTCATGAATAGCTACAGATAAGCCCAACATCTACAGCAATGGAGACCGCATGGATGTGACTGGGCAGAGTCTCCACTGTGGACCCTGTGAGCCTTTAAGCCTTGAAGACACATGTAAGCCTCATCATGGATAGTAGTACCTGCATTGTGGGAGGATAGTTTTTTTGTTTTTTCCATTTATAGATTAAACTTCCTCTTGTATTTAGTCCATGCCTCCAGTTCTCAGATTCTCTCTACTTTTCTCCCAGCTGCATATCCTTCCACCTGTCTCCAAATGGCAAGCCTCGGCTATACTTGGATAAACTTTCAGGTTATATTTGGATAAACTTTTAGGCACAAGGTGGAGATCAATGATGTTGACTTTCTTGAGAGTTAATGATATAGTTTGGCTGTGTCCCCACCCAAATCTCATCTTGAATTGTAGCTCCTATAATTCCACATGTCATGGTAGGGACCTGGTGGGAGATAATTGAATCATGGGAACGGGTTTCTCCTGTGCTGTTCTCATGATAGTGAATAAGTCTCATGAGATCTGATGGTTTTATAAAGGGGAGTTCTCCTGCACATGTCCTCTTGTCTGCTGCCACACAAGACGTGCCTTTGCTCCTCCTTTGCCTTCCGCCATGATTGTGAAGCCTCCCCAGCCATGTGGAACTGTGAGTCTATTAAACCTATTTTCCCTATAAATTACCCAATCTCAGGTATGTCTTCATTAGCAGCATGAAAACAGACTAATAGAGTTAATATTCTTTTTGTTTTGTTTTGTTTTTGAGACAGAGTCTTACTCTGTCACCCAGGCTGGAGTGCAGCAGCTCGATCTCAGCTCACTGCAGCCTCCGCCTCCTGGGTTCAAGCAATTCTCCTGCCTCAGCCTCCCAAGTAGCTGGGATTACAGGTGCCCGCCACTGTGCCCAGCTAATTTTTGTATTTTTAGTAGAGGCAGGGTTCCACCATGTTGGCCAGGCTGGTCTAAAACTCCTGACCTCAGGTGAACCGCCCGCCTTGGCCTCCCAAAGTGCTGGGATTACAGGAGTGAGCCACCACACCAGGCCCAATATTCTTCTATATATATGAGAAACATACAGTTGGCAATAAACAATGGGAATTTAGAACGAAGGTTTCCCTACCTACTACTGTGTGTTCTTGGGCACAGTACTTAACTTCCCCAATTCTTGTTTCTCTCATCTGTTAAAAGAGAAAGTGTCCACCTCATGGAATTATTGGGAGGATCGTATAGGATGATGTCATAAAATCTCATGGGGTTCGACCTGGCACACAGTGGGAGCTCAACTTCCGTCAGCCTGGGCTTCCCACTGTGCAGTCACTGCTTTGCTATGCTGGGTAGGAGCAGCAGAGCCCAGGTAGGAATTGGAATTGTTAGGAAATTCTTCATGACGCAGTTGACCAAGGAAAAGGAAGACTTTGAAAAGTTTTTTCTGCATATACTGGTCAGGATTCTTTCAATTATAAATAACAGAGACCCAACTCAAACTGGCTGAAGCCAACAAAAAGAACTGTGGCTCTGGTGCCTGTACTGTCTGGAGGGACGGCCGGGGCCTGGGCTTCCTGGGCGTCAGCCCAGGTCTCTTTCTCTCTCCATTTCTCAGGGCTGCTCTTCCTCTATTTTCAAGTAGGAGCTCGGAGCTCACACGGTGTTGGGTTTATTTTTGGGCACAATCGATCCCACTGTCTGTGCTCCCTGAGGAGCCCAGGTTTCCATCAGAATCACAGCCAGCAATTCCAGTGGACACCCGGCTGCTTTTCCCAATAGTTCCAGCAACACCCTGGAGCTGGATGGTATCCCCCACACTGGGGCCATGTGCCTGTCTGTGGCAAGAGGAATGGATGCACTTATTGGTCAGGCCTGAGGCACACACCCCCATCCTAGAACTGACCAGCTCAAACCATAGAGACTGAGAGTGAGGGAGGAGGACTTCCTAAATGAACATTGATATACTCCAGTCAGTAAAAAAAGGAACAGACACAAGGTAGGCAAAACCAGCTGATAAATGCCACACTAAAGAAATGTGTTTTCCTTTGCATAGATATACCTGGCCCTAATTGAGGGTCATTTCAGTGGTAACCATTTCTCACCAGGCAAATATCTGTGTGAGTGGAGCTGTGAATATATCTGCGAGGGGAGCTGCCAGGTCAAAGTACATCTGAATTGTAGATTAGACAGATATTGCCAAATTACTCCCAACTCCTGCTCTTTTGAGTCTTAGCACTTTAGGTCTCTCCCTTCCTGACTGTGTTCTACAGTCACCTTGCCGGCTCTAGTGGGGATTGCTCCAAAAGAGTGCCTGCTGGTACCTCCACCTGGATTCTGTTCCAGGGCTCTGCTCTCCCCTGTTCCTTAAAGGTCAGAATTTGAAGCAGATTCCTGTTGAGCTCAAAGCCCTGTCCCACTTCATGCCAAAGGATTGCTTCTCGCACTGCTTTCTTTTTTTTTTTTTATTTTTTTTGAGACGGAGTCTCACTCTGTCGCCCAGGCTGGAGTGCAGTGGCGCGATCTCGGCTCACTGCAAGCTCTGCCTCCCGGGTTCCCGCCATTCTCCTGCCTCAGCCTCTCCGAGTAGCTGGGACTACAGGCGCCCGCCACCACACCCGGCTAATTTTTTAGTAGAGACAGGGTTTCACCGTGGTCTCGATCTCCTGACCTTGTGATCCGCCCGCCTCGGCCTCCCAACGTGCTGGGATTACAAGCGTGAGCCACTGCGCCCGGCCTCTCGCACTGCTTTCTGCTCCATCTGATGTATTACATTAGCAGCTAATAGTGGTCATCAGCATGTGGGCTGGTCTCCATACTCCGGGGTCCCGCCTGGAAAGCCTTCCCTGGGTGCAGATGGGCAGGGCACACCCGCTCCTACTGTGGCTCACACGTCCCCTCCTTGGCTCCTGTTCCCACTATCCTAGGTCCGCACTCCCTGGTGGAGCGTCTGCCAGGTTTTGTATAGAGGTCTGGGAATTTGGAAGAGAAAGAACCTTCTGTGATGGCTACTTCCTGGGAGGCCATCAGCTATCTCTATGCCTCTCCTCCCCCTGTGGCCAGGAAGAACAGAGGTAGCCCAGAGGCAACTCAGTGTGCATGTGTGATCCAAGAAATCAGGGCACCCAGTGCCAGCCAGCCATTTCAAAGGGCTTCCCCAGCCAGCGACGGGAGTGGGGCATATGTGTGAGTGAGTGTGTGTGTGTGTGTGTGTGTGTGTGTGTGCGTGTATGTCTTTTCTCATACATAAATTTCTCCTGTTTTTGTCTTCTGCATCTTCCCTTCACTCGTCCCCACCTCACTCTCCCGGGCTGCCGGGACCATACCATTCTGTCCATGCACTCCTTCCTCTCTGTGTTATAAAAAGTATGTGCGTGCAGTCAAAAGCAGTGGTTTGCTGGTGCATGTTAACCAACCAGCTTCTTGGAGAGAGAAAAAGCTCTGATCAGCATTTGGCTATTTCTGTGGCCGGTTTCAAGCTATGAACATGACATCAGTCAATGTGACGTTGGGAAGAAGTGCACACTAGTCGCCAGGGATTAGGATTTCCACCACACAGACACACAGGTGGAAAGAGTCTCACAGCCATTGATAACGTAAAATAAGCAAGAAGTGATGTGTTTTAAGTTTTATTACTTTGTTTTTAATATAATTTTATTTCCAAGTTTGTATACTTTCATTTTTAATATTGGTTGTGTTTAACAATTGCTTTGCAAAATTCCCGAAAATGTCGCATTAGCTCCTGTGAGCCGGTAAAGCCAGTACATGAATGGCTCCTGGAGGGAAGCAAAGGCCTGAGATTCATGAATTTTCTGAGAAGTTTGTGCTCAACAGCTCCTCTTTTTCCTGTACAGCCCTTTGGGGCTGAGTGGCGAGGCCTTGGCCGTGACATCCCACACTGCTATCTCAGCTCTGCACCATTGCCAGGAGGTGTCCTGGTTTTGGGTTATGGAGCCTTCTGGAGTGCTGTAAAATGAATGTCTCTGAGAATTGTTTTGAGTTTTTCCCCCAGAGCGAAATTGGTCCTTGATTCTAACATACAGATCTCTGCATGTTGTTATTACATCTCTGGAGTGCCTGGCTCAAGAGCTATCTGTGTGCACTTTTACAAAAGAAAGCAAGAGCTGGCCTCCCTGGCTGCTGGGAATGGACCTGAGACTAGCATAGAAGCTCCTCAGCAGGAGAGTAATTGGTGCAAAGATTCCAAGTGAGTCTCTGGAAGGTCTTATTGTCTTACATAAACTCTCTATTTTAAACTTTCAATTAAAGAGCTAGAAGACCTCTTTCCACTGATTAGAGAAAACCTAGTTTGGGGGTTAAATCCAGCCAACGAATTTAAGTCTCCAAATTGGTTCAATTTGTAAATGCCTCAACAGTGGCCAAAATGAAAGTCAACAGTTGTGCGTGTAACACAACCCACTCCATCCCTGTGGGTGGGCTTGCGGGTGTCAGGTGGTGAGAACTGACTTCCCCACAGTCCCATCTCTGTCTCTTGCTTCAGGATATGTGGGCGGCCTGCTGCTCCTCATCCCTGCCCATTCCATGCCTTCCCCTCTGATGCTTTTCAACACAGCACTCCAAGAAGCAGCTATCTACCAGGGGACACACAAGGGAGGAAACAAATGTGTTACCTCACCAACACTAACACACACACACACAAACACACAATTCAGAGTCTGTGTTTTAGGAAACCTTTTGACCACCCCATTTCTTGCCTTTCTGCCACCTGTTCATATGGTTCCTTCAATGGCTGGCTTAGCCAGCAGGGGCATCCCTGCAGCAAGCTGCCCCTTGTGTGTGAAGATAGTTATGGCACATGGCATCTGGATTTGGGTGTGCATCAGTCTGAGCAAAATCAGCTTGGATTCTGACTTCATTTGACCTATTAAATAATTGCACCCCTTGGCACAAGGGTTATGCATGTTAATATACAATGATGTGTTTGCACCACCTCCTGAGGAGCAGAGGAGCTGTTTCATGGGGAAACAATGCCAGGACAGGCCCCCCTCCCCACAGTGGGATTTTGCTAAGAACCCCAGGCTTTAGCACAGGATGAGTTCCCTGGGAAGGCAGGAGGGGATAGATGCAAAGCCTTGGTGGAGGATGAGTCTTGAGCAGGTAATGAGCCTGAGAGTGTTTTGTTCTCCAGTATTATCCCAGGGGCGCTTGGGCAGGCAGGCCACCCTTGAGCAGGGCAGGGTCAGCTCTTACAGTGGACCAGGAGGCATTGAAGGCAGTGCCACACTCCCAAGGTGTACTGGCCAATGATTTGCAATGGGCTCTCCTGAAGAGAAAAACACCCTGACTTGTGGTGTCTGCCAATTTCCCTGGTGTAAACACTCCCACCACGACTGATTTCAAGCTACCAGTAGACATTCCCTGAATGGCAGAGCTCAGAAGAAAAGTGCATAACCAGTTCTTCCAAGTGAGCTGCACAACACTATCATTAACACTCTCCGGAGGGCTGTGCCCAGCCACAAGGTCATCCGGGTTTTGGAAATGGTTGGAATGTGAGGACACCAAAGGCCCGAGTGGAGAGTGGAGGGCAGGCAGTGAGGAGGGTTAAGCCAGCCAGATGGCAAGAGGCCCCATGGTGCATTACGTGAACAGCCCCGTAATTCCTGTGTCTTTAGTGATGTCACCACATTTACAATGTGCTGAGGTGACTGCGTTATCATAGAAAATAAAGGGAATATAGGAAATAGAGGTGACAGTGGCATATGCCTGCAGGCTGGTGTTGAGTCCAAGTTTAAGTGTGGATGCAACCATGAGAAGAAAAGAGAGTGTGACAGAACAAAAGGTGTCATCGAGGCACAGCCGAATCGGCCACACATGTGTTGTTTCACAGGCCTCTTGGAAGCATAGTAAGCATGTTAAATTTTACAAAGACAAGTAACTAAATTCCTTTCTAAAGAGCCCAGATATAAATAACTGAAATTAAGTGGATTGCCATTTCTTTATGGAATGATATTTTCCAATGATTTTAAAATAAAACCTCTCATAGAAATGCTTCACATTTCTAGAAAAGTAGCTTCTCATGGCCTTTGTCATGTATCCCCCAATTCACCATCTTCGTTGAGCTACAAACATCTTCATGAGATTTATGATTCAAGATGGCATTTACTGAGCAGCTGCTATCTGTCAGGGGCACTGCACATGTTGATCCATTTAATACCACCACCCTTCAAAGTTGGTACTATTCTCGTTTTGAGACCTCAGAGGCTTGGGCAGATAAGCAGATCTTCTCTCTGCTCTGAGCCCCAGGAGGCTGCCTGCACAACTGCAGCAACCCGGCCCTTGAGCTTGGAGATTTGGCCAAGGGGATTGCCCAGCATGAGAGTAGGGGAGGCTGGGGTCTCTATCTCCTTGGCACCCTTCCTGCAGGTCCCCATAGAAGCTATGGCCCTTGACTGAAGGCTGCTGCTCTTCTCGCCCTCCTCATCGGCCTCCTCTTCTTCCAGGTTTTGGTAGCTGCCCCCTCCCCTCATCCCACAGTGACCAGCAATGCTGTGAGCAGTCCCAGGGTACTGCTGTGAATCTTGTCTTTTCCCTACACTCTGCTCAAACCTTTGTAAATAGGTCCTCCAATGCATATGTTTCCTATTAGGGCTCCAAATTTCGTACTTTAAAAACAACATATTATTTTACAGTTCTGGAGGTCAGAAGTCCAAAATCAGTGTCACTGGGCTACACCCAAGGTGTGGGCAGGGCTGCTCTCCCTCCAGAGGCTCTTGGGAAGAATCTGTCTCTCACCTCCTCCAGCGTCTGGATGCCATTCCTTGGCTCATGGCCACGTCACTCCAGTCTCCTCCAGGATCACATCACCTCCCCTTCTGTCTGTGGTCAAATCTCCCGCCACCTTCCTCCTACAAGAACACTTGTGATTGCATTTAGGACCCACCAGAATAATCTAGGGTAATCTCCCCATCTCAAAATCCTTAATTGCATTGGCAGCCTTTGCCATATAAAGGAACGTTTACAGATTCCAGGGATTAAGACCTGATATCTTTGGAGGTCATTATTCAGTCGGCCACATTTATTATTTTAATTTAATTTATTTTAATTTAAGCGTGCGATTTGCCTCCTGCTGGGACTTGACTGATGCAGCCTGAGTTACTACATATGAAAGAACAGGAATTCAAACCATGCAAATAAGTTAATTTTGAGAACTGGCACTTGGTTTTATATGTTAATGACTTCCGAATTTATACGTCTGGTCCATTCCTTTTCTCTGAGTTCCAAGATCATATATCCAAGTGACTATTTGATATTCCATTTGGATGTTTTGTAGGCACCTCGAGCTTGGGATGGCAAAACCAACAGTTCTCTTTCCTATATCCCACCCTGCTCCTCAGCAAATTGCACCATCCCAGACTTGTTTGCTCAAGCTGGGAACCTGGACATCAACCCAGTGACCTCCAAGGCTCGGGGACCTCCTCACCACACCCGTGGAACCACCCAGTGCTGCTTCCCTGTGGGTTCTTCCTTCACTTCATCACCCTGTCCCTAGAGGCCCTCCCTCCACAACAGATGTGGTATCTCTCTGTTCTCCCCATCTCTGCTGACACCAGTCTGTTCCAAGGCACCACTCGCTCACCCGGACTGTAACAATGGCCTCCTCAGTGTCGGCTTCCACTCCAGTCTCCTCTCTGGCACACTTGGTGCAGGAGCCACAGGGGCAAATACAACCCAGGCTGACTGACATCACCCCCACGTACAACCCTTCGATAAGCTTCAATGGCATTCTTGCTTTGCCCACTGCATCTTTTGCTAAGTTCCTTCTCACTTCTGCCCTCCCACTGATGTCTCCTAGGCCTGGAATGCTCCTTCCTATCTGGCTTGGTTATGATGTCTATATTCCGTGCTTGGCATAGTTCTCAACATAGCAGAAAGTTACTAACTCTACCTCTTGATGGGCTGAGCTACGACGTCACCTTGCAAAGGTGAGAACGCCAGGAGACATGAAGGAATGTGGCCGTGGGGAGAATCTACCACGTGGTGGACAATGGTGGAAACCAGGCTGACCCGGGGAAAAGGGCCCATGATCTCCTTAGCAGTGTCAGAACCAACATACCCACCATGTCCTGAGTTCATCCTGAGCTGGCTGCCGACCCAGCCTGGGTCCCCATGAGAAGTTGTTACCGGTGGAGAGCAGTCTAGGTTCTTGGCATTTTGAACAAATAATTGGACAAAATGCACAAACAAAGCAAAGCAGGAAAAGAAGAGATTTATTTTAAATGAAAGTACACTTCACACGGTTGGAATGGGCTGGAGCAAGTAGCTCAAGCGCCTCAGTTACAGAATTTTCTGGGGTTTAAATACCCTCCAGGGGTTTCCCATTGGTTCACTTTATGCAAATGAAGTAGTGGCCCATGACTAGTCTGACTGGTTGCAGGAGGATACCAATCAGAATGAAGAGTAGGCCCACAACCAGTCTGATTGGTTGCAGGAGGTGACCAATTAGAGGTACTTTCATTTTTCAACTGCCAGGCAGAAAAAGGAGGGATTGAAAAGGCAGTAGCCTCTAATTTCCACTCAGCATGCATAGGCCTTAGGTTTCCTGCCTCCAGACCCTATTCTCCTGCCCCAAAATGATGGAGCTGCTCCTGCTGGGGTTGGAGGAGACTGGCCCACCAGGGAAGAGTCTGTGTCATTTCCAATGTGCCCCTACTCGAGTCATTGGAGGAGTGTTTTAATAAGGGATGATGTCACCATCGTTTGGTTATAAAATTGTGACTGCTTGTCCCAGCATTCTTCGCTTGTTGTTGAGATCCCCGCATCCCCTCTGACGGCGGTGATGGACAGCAGGGAGAAGTAGTACAGATTCCCACTGATGTCAGAAAAAAAGTCAAACTTGGAATGAGTCACAAAATAAAGATATATGCTGGACGATGCAAAGGTTACCATCACAAGCTTAACAAGTGTAGGGGAGCCTTCAAGACTGTGACTGTGATATGAAGCCACAGCCTGAAACAGTGGCTGAGCACAAGTTAGAAGGTCCAGCATGTCTCCTTAACACTCACAGGGCCAGGTCTCACTCTGTTGCCCAAGCTGGAGTGCAGTGGTGTGATCTTAGCTCACTGCAACCTCCGCCTCCCGAGTTCAAGCAATTCTCCTGCCTTAGCCTTCCAAGTAGCTGGTATTACAGGCGCTTGCCACTATGCCCAGCTAATTTTTATATTTTTAGTAGAGACAGGGTTTCACCATGTTGGCAAGGCTGGTTTCAAGCTCCTGACCTCAGGTGATCCGCCCGCCTCAGCCTCCCAAAGTGCTGGGATTACAGGCATGAGCCACCATGTGAGATGCCACACCCAGCTGGGCACATCTGCTTTCTTGCTGTAATGTTACCATCAAGACCAGGAATAAGTCTTTGGGTTTTTTTCCCTGTGGTTGGTCACTAGATGTCACTGCAGGAAAAAATCTGACCAGAAAACAAATGCAAGGGGAGAGATATTAATGTTTTGGAGCTCAAGGAAGTGGTTGCCTTGGCAACAGGGAGCACGTGAAAGAACTTCCTTTTCTGTGGAGTGCGCGCAGCTGCTGAGAGATGTTTCAGTCGGTGCCTGAAGAGAAGATGCTCATGGGAAATGGACAGGAACTGAAGCCAGCTCATCCTGAGACTAAATGAAACAGCAGGAGAAAAAGAGGGAGAGAGGATGGCAGGGGTGCTGGGCAGGGGGTGGAGAGAGAGAGAGAGAGAGAGAGACAGAGACAGAGACAGAGACAGAGACAGAGACAGATACCCAAAGCACTTTGCACTGCATGAGAGACAACCCTGTGTTGCGTCTGAGCCCAAAATCCAGACACTACTCCAGAATGAGGTTTTTCCCCTCCAGATGCTCATTATCTTAACTAAGATGCTCTTTGTTAGTAAATTCAACCATATCTGCACAAAACCTTATAAAGAGGGGAGCCTAGGAGACCCTGCATTCACCCACAAGTGGATTTTCCACGGACAGGGGAACACCACAAACAGAAACCCTCAGGTATTGAACCCTTAACAAGGAGAGAGGAAGGCAGGGAAGGGGCATGGAGGCATAGGCTGGAGACTCCAGCGCTGGTCTCTCCATGTTCTCTCTTCTGCTTTTTCCACTGTCTCTCTACACCTCTTTAAGGAAAGGAGAGAGATTCTACCTCAAAATGTGGAAATGCGAGAGAAAATGGGATAATGGAAAGCTAAGCGTTTTGATGCTCCACGCCACAGTCTTGGGAATTTGATTTAAGCATTGACCAGCTAAGGAACTGCAAGCCAGGCCAGTTGGGAAGGCTTAGACATGAATTCCTGTGCCCTGCAGATGCCGCAGCCTTCAGCAGAGTGACCCAGTGGAGGAGGAATCTCAGCCCCTGCCCATCTCTGCTCTCCCTTTCCTTTCTCCTTTCTCTCCCATCTTCCAAGGTGCCAAGGTCCTGGAATTGCCCTTTGACTTTCCAAAAATGTCCATTCCACACAGCTCTTCCTTCCTGCCTCCATCAGAGCTGGTTCCCTGAGCCCCACTGATCTTTGGATATTTGAAAAAAGTAACTCACAAGAGCCTAGAGGTGTAATTCATCCAGGGTATTCGTGTTTGAAAGGGTAGCTTCTTGTCCAAATGCATCTCCAATTGCTAGACTGCATGCAAATGAGAGAGCAGGAAATTGCCAGATGGGACACCAACCAGTGCTATCGAAACCAGGTACTCTCACTCCAGCATGGCCTTGGGCATGGTCCAGTGCAGCAGGGTGGGCCAGATCAGGGAGGTTGGCCACGATCCCCAGCCTCGAATATGGGAGATGATGGAAGCACCCGGAGAGGTTGGTATTTCCTGGATGATTCTCAAGGTGGGGCCACCAAAGAAATTGTACTCCTGAGAGATCAGAAGAAGTTACAAAAAGACAAGAGACATGGTCTGCTCAAAGCCAAGGTCCAGACTGTTCAGCCAGCCGAGGGTTCAGTGAGTTGATCATATGAATGCCAAGCAGAAGAGATGGGCAGTGGATCCATGAGAGGCAGGAGGGGTTTCTCAGGAGGGGCACCACACATGGGCTCCTTCCAGCAAGACGGGGCACAGGAGCAGCCCAGCAAGCCCCTGAGAGCAGGCATCCAGGGGGAGCTCCCCAGTTTTGGGGACCTGACACCTCTTTTTGTCTATCTGTATTTTTATTCTTCTACAAGAAACATTTGTTATTCATCTTATTTAACAAATGCAAAAGCATTATTTGGGCATGCTTTGCACATAGCAGCATGCTGCTTGCCATCCTATTTCAAGGATCTGCTTTATCACATGCTTTCATTATTACTAAATCCATATTAAGTACATTGAGTCAAGTGATCTATATTGGCTGTTGTTAAGACAGCATGTTTTAGGCTTTCTCTCAAACATGTATACATGCATGAGAACATAGTGTGCACACAGGAGAGGCCTGCAGGCTGGCCGTGAGGGCCGGCTCACCATCTGCCACGTTTCAGGGGCCCCAGGAAAGAGTCAAACCGGAGAGGTGGCTCCCACCCATGGGCTTCAGCTGTGCTGCCTCCCTGGCCTTGCAGGAGCCTTCTCTCCATGGCATGGCTGGCTGCTGCTGCCCAAGGCTCTCCACTCCTGCACACAGAGCAGGCATGGGGTGCCTGGTGACGTGCGACACACATTCACCCACATTTGCCATGAAGAGGGAATGCATCTTTGGATACTTGGCCCCAACTTCACCCATGCTAAAGCAACACGTGCAAATCAAGGAAAGATCCCGCTTTGGGGTTATTGGCAAGTGTCAATGCACTTGGCAATGCCTGCCTGGAAATATTAGTTTTCAAGCTTGTTTTGGAATGTTCCAGATTGCTCTCAAGGCCTGTATGGGGGCCACTCCTCCCAGCTTAGCGGCTGGACAGGATGTGCTGGCACAGTGTCTACCTGCGGAGAGACCCTCTTTCCACCACTCCCACCGTGGGCTGCTCCTTGCTGCCCTGTCAGCATGCTATGATTGGCACCCCGTCCGCTGTAGACCTGGTGACTGACCAGGTGACCCAAGGTCCCTTGCTCAAATGCTCCTGCTGTGCTTTCCCAACCTCACACCAGTGGTTCTAGTGTGGTCTGTGGATCCACCACGCCAGCACCAAGAGCTTGTCAGACATGCAGTCTCAGGCCCCACCCCAGGCCCTCGGAGTCTGAACCTGCATCTTAACATCGCCCTGGAAGGAACACCAGGGACACCAGAGGCCAGCACACTGTAGCCACCTATTTTCGTGTGGCCCACAGGTAAAGAATGATCTTTACATTTTTTTAATGATTGGGGGAAAAAGGAAGAAGAATATTTTGTGTTATGTGAGAATTATATGAAACGTGAACTGCAATGTCCATAACTAAAGTTCGATTGGAACACAGCCACACTCATGCCTTTACGTGTCTCTTGGCTGCGTTCACGCTCCAACAACAGAGCCGAGTAGCTGCAACAGACACCATAGGCAGCCACACAGCTGGAGAGACTTACTATCGGGTCCTTTACAGGAGAAGTTTCCCAACCCCTGATCAATAGGCTTAGATCCCACAGGCTCACCTCACCTTACTTCCCATGATATCCCAACACTTGCTCTGAGGAAGATTAAAAATAGAGCCTCACTCTTTGGCTGGGCACGGTGGCTCATGCCTGTAATCTCAACACTTTGGGAGGTCGAGGTGGGCAGATCAGCTGAGGTCAGAAGTTCGAGACCAGCCTGACCAACATGGTGAAACCCCATATCTACTAAAAATACAAAAATCACCCCAGCATGGTGGCTCCTATAGTCTCAGCTACTCAGGAGGCTGAGGCTGGAGAATCGCTTGAACCTGGGAGGTAGAGGTTGCAGTGAGCCAAGTTCTCCACTGTACTCCGGCCTGGGCGACAAGAGTGAAACTCCGTCTCAAAATAAATAAATAAATAAAGCCTCACTCTTTGACCTCCTCCCCACATCCGGCAACTTGTGTGACTTCCAACCATTTTCTTTGCCCTAACCCTGCACCCTCTTCTTGGACTGTGCAGAACCAGAACTGAAGCCCATACCAGTTTCTCTCACCTGCCTCATTTCTTTCCTATGCTCTGCTTGCAGCCTGGCCATCAGGACCACACAGTTCAGCGTGCCACTGGGCTCTGTTCCAGTTGTTTTCTTTTTTGTTTTTTGTTTGTTTGTTTTTTGAGACAGAGTCTCACTCTGTCACCCAGGCTGGAGTACAGTGGTGCAATCTCAGCTCACTGGAATCTCTGCCTCCCAGGTTCAAACGATTCTCCTGCCTCAGCCTCCTAAGAAGTTGGGATTACAGGCACACGCCACCACACCCAGCTAATTTTTGTATTTTTAGTAGAGACGGGATTTCGGCATGTTGGCCAGGCTGGCCTCGAACACCTGACCTCAAGTGATCCTCCTGTCTCAGCCTCCCAAACTGCTGGGATTACAGGCGTGAGCCACTGTGCCCAGCCTCTGTTCCGGTTTTATCTGTTCTTCAGTATTGCCAATCTGAGTGTCCAGACCAGGCCGTCTTTGTAACCCCCGGCAGGTAAAGGAGCCCAACACAGAGAAGGTACTCAATAACTTGTTTACTGAGTAAACGACAGAGTTAATGGGCCATGTGTTGCCGGTTTCTGGGTGCTCTTTCTTGGAGCCCAGCACTGCCCAATGGAAAGATTCACTGATGAATTGATTTTCCTTCAGAGATCCAAAATGCCTTGTCTATCTCATTTACCCATTTATTCTCCACAAATATATTAAGCATTGATGTTGTGCTGGTTTCTAGGGTTACAAAGATGAATTAAGATAGAAACCACCCCTTTATCATCTTGTAAATCAGTAGGAGAGGGAGGCATGTTGTAAATAGCCCTGATGCTGGCTCCTTTCTGCTTACGCAAAGATCTCTCCCCCTGCCAAGCATCTCTGGGAGTCCATCTGAGGTTCCGAACACATCCACTTCCAAGCTAAGGGATGGGGCAGGTGTGGTCCTGTTGTCACTCTGCTAGGCTTGTGTTCCTGGCACCAAGGTCACTGCTATGGCTCAAGGCCAGTAAGAGCCATTTTGCAGGGCACAGCAGGGGCCTTGCCAGCCCTTGTGATTCAGCGGCTTTCTCCTGGAGGCTACTTGTGTCTGGGCTGCCTGATGGCCTGGAGTGGTGTGTTAGCCGGGCGTGGTGGTGCCCGTATACACCCCGTCATAGTACACCGCATTGGAGAAGCGCTGTTGGGGTCCCAGTATGTCACAGAGTTCAGTGATTGTTATGGGCTGAATTATGCTGCCTTAAAATTCATATGTGGCAGTCCTAGCCCCCAGGACCTCAGAATGTGACCTTATTTGGTTAGAGGGTGATTGCAGTTACAATCATCTCAGCTAGGAAGAAGTCATCCCAGAGTAGGTTGGGCCCTAATCCAATATGACTGGGGTCCTATCCCCGTGTATCTCTGTGTCCAGAAATTTGGATACAGAGACACACTGGGATAGAAGAAAGCAGATGTAAAGAGATCCAGGGAGAAGACAGTTGTCACATGCCAAGGAAAGCCCTGGAACAGACCCTCCCTTACAGCCTCAGAAGGAACCAACCCTGGAGACACCTTGCAGTTGGATTTGAGTCTCCAGAACTGTGAGATAATGAATGGATGTTATTCAAGTGGCCCAGTTTGCAGTACTTTGCGGCAGCCTCAGCAGACTAATCCAACGCCACCGCTCACTCAGTTGCACGTGTGGTCCTCCTCCCCCAGGATACTGGTTCAGGAGGAGCCCTTGAGGGCTCAGTTAACTTCCAGGATGCTGTTCTCAGAATCTCTCCTTCCTATTGACAACCAAAATGCTGTCAGTGGGTCCGGCTCATCCTGCCTGGCTCCTTTCCCCTTAAAGGAAATTCTCTTCCTATAGGCTCTTTGGCCTCCCCTCTACCCAAAGGTAGCTATAGGAAGTCCACCCATTTGCCCTGTCAGTGGAGGTTAGGCTCATCGCCAGCAGAGGAAACAGCATGAGCCTTATCCCGGGGTGGCCCTTAGCACCCGAGGCAGAGACAGCCCCACCCCTTCCCAAGACTGCTCCTTCATGCCAGGTCCTGGAAAACAGTCAGCTGAGGGGACAGCTCACGCTGACAGCCCTGCTGCAGCACACAAAGGACAAGCACAGTCAGAATGGAAGCATTCTCAGGGTGTGGCAGGGCACCGAAGAGGACTTGACGGCAAAGCCTCATGGAGGAGGTGGCAGACAAGCAGGAAGGGATTTGCAAGGCATTTAGGAGGAGGCAAGAGCTGAGGCATAATGTGCAGGAAAACAGCCCTTGTGGGTTTAAGAGCAGCTCAAGGAGCAGTGAGAGGCATTGCAGAGGCTTTAAAGAAGGGGGTTGGGGAAGACTGAATGGGGCCAGGAAGGCAGCAGGGCCAGATGGGGAAGGGCCGCAGGGGCCATGCTAAGCAGAGTAGACTCTGCCTTCTCTGGAAACAGAGACCATGACGGAGCTTGAAGAGGATGCCACATGACCCGAGAGGACTTCAGAAGGAGCGGCCTGGCAGAAACAGCAGTTTTCTGAAAGTGCACAGTATTGGCTTATGCTGCCAACCTCTTCCCTTTGCTTGGAATGTGTTTCTCCTCCTCAAACACCTGCATGAGCACACAGGCCACACGCACGTGTGTTCTCTCTCTCTCTCTCCTCACTGTTAGCCTGACAAACACTTTCTAGCATAAGGGCAAGAGTCACACCCTGGGAAAACCTCTTGAGGTCTAGATTGAGCAGGGAAGTAGCTTTGTCTCTCTGAGTTTTAGCCTTCCCTCCTGTCAAATGGCATAATTGTCCCTGCTGTCTTGCCTACAGTGTGTTGTAAAGATAAAATCAGGTTAGAATACCAGATAACACCTTCTAAACTGCATTGAATATCAGGAGGGTTAGTGACCATGGTGATGATGATAATGGTGAAGACAATGGTGAGTTGATGGTAATGGTGGTGGTGATGATGTCGGTGATGGTGATAGTGATGGTGGTAATGGTGATAGTAATGGTGGTGATGGTGATGATAATGTTGATGGTGCTGATGGTGATGGTGATGGTGATGATGATGGTGTTTATGGTGATGATGATGGTGGTGATGATGATGATGATGATGGTGGTGATGGTGATAGTGATGGTGGTGATGGTGATAGTGATGATGATGGTAATGGTGGTGGTGATGGTGGTGACATGATGGTGAATGGTGATGATGGTGGTGGTGATGGTGATGGTGATAGTGATGGTGGTGATGGTGACGGTGGTGATGGTGATGATAATGTTGATGGTGCTGATGGTGAATGGTGATGATGATGGTATTTATGGTGATGATGATAATGATGATGGTGATGGTGGTGATGGTGATAGTGATGATGGTGATGGTGGTGGTAATGATGGATGATGGTGATGGTGATGATGGTGATGGTAATGATGGTGTTATGGTGATGGATGATGATGGTGATGATGAGTGATGGTGGTGATGGTGATGATGATGGTGGTGATGGTTGGTGATGATGATGGTGATGGTGGTCATGGTCATGGTGGTGGTGATGATGGTGATGGGTGATGTGATGGTGGTGGTGACAGTGATCAGGTGATGGTGGTGATGGTGATGGTGATGATGATGTGTTTATGGTCGATGATGATGATGGTGATGATGACAGTGATGGTGGTGATGGTGATAGTGATGATGGTGGTGATGGTTGTGCTGATGATGATGGTGATGGTGGTCATGGTCATGGTGGTGGTGATGAATGGTGATGGTGGTGCTAGTGATGGTCGTGGTTGTGGTGACAGTGATCATGGTGATGGTGATGATGGCAATGGTGAGGTGATGATGCAAAGGAGTGTCTTTTTCTTCCTGCAAGGTGATTTAGAAACCCTATGGTTTCTATCCTGCTTCATCTCTTGGAGGAGCCACTTAATTTGTCATCCAAAGTGGGACAGTTTGTGAGTGCCATTAACATTTACACCAGGACAATGATGCATGAACGGCCCTCAATTGCATTTTACAGTTCACCACTATTGCAACAAACTGGTTGAAGTAGACCTTCAAAAAGTCTAGAGACATCAGGTACAGTTCGGCTGAGTGATCAAAATTTTGGCCTGGTTTTAATTTTGGGTTTAAATTGCTGAGAAAGGACTTGGCCAGGGACCTGGGAAGTCAGTGTACCCTACCTTCCAGGCTATTAGGACTTTTGGCTGAACAATGATCATTTGCTGTCCTTAATACTACAGCCAAGAGGAGACTGGTTGGCAAGTGTGGACAGGGAAGCTCTATTTCCCGGATAGTCGTGCCCATCAGAGCACAGGGGCCCACTGCTCACATACCATCTGTCTGTCACTCCTTTGCATCATCACCTCACCATTGCCATCATTTGAACTTGTGACTCACACTTGGAGGAACAGTGGGGTTGGGGAACCTCCAACCTGCTGGGCCCTTGAACAGCTGAAGGAGGTCCTCTATTCAGTGGAATTGAGGCAGTGAGCAAGACAGGCCTTCTGCCTTGGTGGGTGAGGCCGAATTAAGCTACTTCTTGCAGCCCCATGCAACCAAGTGATGATATGCTCCCCAGTGACATACTCAATTTAGCCAGCGGAAATGGAAACTCTGTGCTCATTCTTGTGAACTAAAAAGTGATGAGCAGTCTCTTGTCTTAGTCATATCCCTTTACCTCTGTCCCAGAAATCTGAGACTTATGACAAGGCAAATGCTGTCACTCAGTCTGCAAAGGCAGCCTAAGACAAATTTTAAAGACCTCAAGTTCTGACTCAGCAACTTTTTTTCCCAAGGGCATTGAATCTTTTAAAGGTTATCCCTTATAGACTGAATATTTTGGTTTATTGGAACAAAAGTGAACTTCTGGAATATTCCATACAATCTGTTTTCTAAAACAGGTTCAATCCAAGGAGGAGAATTAAAAACAAATGTCTGATGGCCCGAGGTGAGCCATTAGTTAGGACAAGCAAACATCTTGCAAAAATGACAGATGGGAACAGGAGGAGTGTTTCTCCTCCATCCGAGCTGACTTTCCCTGAATGTAGCAGGATATTCAAAGAAATTGATAGGAATCCTATCTTAAGACAAGCCCGCTGGGCTCTATGTCAGAAATTCCACCAATCACTTCCCAAGCTCCCCACCCCATCACTGAAGCCTGGGCCACAGTATTTACAGTTAAGAATGTTATTAAAACCAAACCAAGCAGTTCCTGCCAACCCCCAGGAGGAAAGTTGCAGAGAATGAATAATTCTGCAAAGATCCTGGGCATCTGTGTGCATTAACCATAAAGGCCATTAGAGTTAGAGCAGCAAGGAAAGGGTGTACAAGACTTTGCGCCATAGAAAATGCTGGCTCTCTCCCCTTCGGCCTGTTTGGGAGGTGCCACAACATGGGTCCCCACCCACTGTCTCAGTCTGGGGGACTGCCTTCTCTCTCTTTTGATCACCAGAAAGGAACAAGCAAATTCCTTCTCAGCTATTTCACCAGGACTGCAGCTGTCATTGCCTCAGGCTATTATAACATCCCTACAGCACCCCAGGAGGCTGAGATGAGGCTTGCAACCAGCAAACAGTGTCAGAGAAGAAGGAGCCCTGTCGCCTGTGCCAGTCTGACCCGGATGCAGGTGAAGCTAGGATATTGATCTGCTTCTGGCCTCAGGTAGGAGCACCAGTGACATTCAGGGACCTCTTTTCTGCTCTGCCTCTCATTTTGCACCCCCCCACCAATGATCAACATTCTAAGTATTGCCATCTTCCAGGAGAGAGCCCACACTGACCTTTGGCATCAGCGTATCTTTATGACATCATGCCTGTTACCTAAGCAAACTGAACCTCAGTTTTCTCATCAGGCAAATTAAAATGATCCTTTCTTGTTGCAAGAATAAACTCACTCAGGTTATATCACAAGAGGCAAGAAAACTCTTGAAAATAAGGGTGGCATGGCCTTGACATCGGGCCATTTTGCCAAGAGAACAAATCATGTTAGGCTCTGAGCAATGGTCCTAGGGTCCTAGGAGCCCAACGGCTGAACTACCAGCCAAGAGGTCTGGAGAATGTCTTCTCATGAGGGAATGTCTACTCATCCTGATCCTGTTGCTCTATCATCAACATGACTCAGCTAATTCCTCTCTCTCTCTCTCTCTCTCTCTGTGTGTGTGTTTGTGTGTGTCTGTCTGTCTGTCTGTCTTTCTCCATCTGCTCCCAGTTTCAGGTGTCAGAAGATGATCAATACCCCATGAAACAATAGGGTTGGCAGGGACAATTTTATGCCTAAGGCCAAGAAATACTCCTCTAAGGAACAGGTGTCCATGGGGAAGCCCGGAGGCGGTGAGAGGGAGCTGTGTGGGTTGAGAATTTGGGAGGAGCTGTTCAGGCAGAGGCCAGCCCAAGTGCTAAGGCCCTGAAGGAGGAGTGATCTGTGTGTCTGGGGACAGAGGACGACAAGGACTGGGGAGGAGGTCGGGAGGCAGAGGGGTAGGGACTGTCCCATGGGCTCTTAGGTTCAATGGAAGACTTTGGCTCTAGCTGAGCTAGATGGGGATGTAGAAAGAGCTTATCACAATGCCTAGTAGAAAAAGGTGCTAAACAAATATTAGTGATTATTATTAATGTTAGCCCATTTAACTCATTTAAGAGAAAATGTCTTGGCTGCTTTAGTTTTACAGACAATTTAAGGAAGGAGTCTGAGAAGAAAACATAAGAACCCCCTTTCCATCCGGGAGCTGGGGTTGAGGGCCCTGGAAGCTGCCCCCTCATCCCTTCAGAGATGGCTGATCTGGAGTTTGTTCTGCATCTCTGTTATGTGGCTGTTCCCTGGAATTCTTTAAACTCTTCAGGATTCCACGGGCCTGGCTACGGTTACGCCAGGACACATTCTGGGCCAGTGAGTGAGTGATCGAGCCTTGCCTGTGAGATTTTCTTGGCCGCTTCAGCTTCTATTTACATCCACAGCCTGGATTGGGAAACTCAGATTCAGCCCAAGTCTTGGAATGTTTCTGTGCCTTCAGAATAGTGCAGACAGGTTGATATTCCCCACCGCATGGGTTGCCTTGGGATGTCGGAGCCGTCCCATAGACCAAGTTGACACCTTTTGGCAGGACAGAACATAGTTCTTTCTCCAGAGATGAGGTCCTTCATGAAGCGAGGCCCAGTCAGCCCTGCCAACTGGTGGGGAGCTGTCTCCACTGCAGCCAATGGCACCAGGCACATGGGAAGGAAGAGCTAGTCTGGAATTGGAAAGATCCATCATCCACACCAGGGAAGGGAAGGGAGGAGGAAAGACTGTGTATACAGGCAGGGCCTTCTCTTCTCACCAGCCCTGCTTTGAGGAAGCTCCCTCTTTTCTCTAAGAGCATGTAGGGTCATTAGCATGGCTCCTAGCATCCTACAGAAGACCTTGTCTCTTGGGAGTTCCTGAAGCCCTGAGATCTGAGGGGAAGGCCACCTGTCAGTCCTACCGTGAGTGGGTAGAAGCCATGGAGCACAGGCCAGTGAAGGGAGGGCTGTGCTTTGTGTGACCAGTGTCATCAACACGGAGCCCGGGCGAGGCGCGTGGTAGATTCCACAGGATGGAGAAAGATGCAGGGGATGTGGTCTCCCATCAGGGAGTGACAATCTGTAGGGCTAAGTGGGTCATGGGCATCAGGGATCAGTTGGCATTACAAAGAGAGCAAACCAAACCTCGTCCCTGGTCTCTTCGGGTAAAAAGAAGCACAAGAAAACCATCAATCCATTATATAATCAGAACCACTGTAGAAAGTTCTACTTGAAAGATTACTAGAAGGAATACTTCAGCTTAGGAGAGAGTTTATCTTCTCACTTGAAAATTTATATGCTCTAAAATGATATGCAGGTACTATATATCTATTGGCTAATTTAAGTTATAGAACAATAATAATTTTAAAAGAATTTTATCATAAAATAATGTGTGCATGTCAGGGAAAATTTAGAACATACAAAAAAGTATAAAGGAAACATTGAAATCACCCATAACTCTCTATCCAAGACCGTCACTGTTAAGATTTTGATGCTTGTCTTTTATTTTATATACGTAATTATAAAATATAATTAGACTCAAATTATGTAGAGATGTAACATATTTTTCACACAATATTATATTATACAAATTTTTCATGTCATTAGAAAATGTAAAACATTATTTTAAATGACTACATCTTGTTCCATTCTATGGATATTTGAACTTATTTGGCAATTCCTCTACTGTTGGACGTTTATGTAGTTGTAAATATGTTACTATTATAAATAATTCTTTGATGAATATCCTTGTACAGAAATCTTTGTGCACTTCATTCATTCAAGAAACATTTATGAGCATTTACCAAGCACCCGTCACAGTCTTAGGTACTGATGATCCATTACGGAATGGGACAAAATCCACACTTTCATGGAATTTACATTATAGTAGGGGAGGCAAGCCATACATAAGTGAACAAATAATGTGATATCAGAATATAAGTGCTTAAACAAATTAAGCAGGGTAATGGGCAAAGAGTGACCATAGAATAGAGGTTATTTTAGGTGTGGTCTTTGGAGAAGGCCTTTAAGTAACTGATGTTTGCGTACAGACCTGCATGATCAGAAGGGGCCATTCGTGGCATTCCAGACAAGGGAAACTGGAAGGATAGAGGCCCTAAGGAGGAAAGTAGCATGACTGATTGACAGAACCTCAAAAAGACCAGTGTGCTACAGTCAAAGGAGCAATAGAGAGGTATCAAGACATGAAGGTCAAGAGGTAGGCACTGGAGACCTTGGTGAGTGCTCTGCATGGTGCGTGCAATGGGAAGCCATTGGAGGTGGGGTCAGAACATGACTGACTTGATTTACATTTAGAATGTATTTTAGATACTGAATTTAAAATCAGTTGTGGGGAGCAAGCCTGGAAGTAGATCCCACCTCAATCTGATACCAAAACTGTACAAAGACATCACAAGAAGAGAAAACTACAGACCAAGATTTCTTATTAATATAAATGTAAAATCCTTCAACAAAATGCTAGCAAACCAAATCCAGCAACATATAAAAAGGATGATACACCATGACCAAGTGTGATGTATCTGAGGTATGCAAGGTTGGTTTAACACTCAAAAATCAGTTAAGTGTTCTGGAGTCCTGGACATGTTCACTCTGCTTTGTAAAAGTGAATCCCAAGATGCATTGTCCCTGAATGGAAAGATAGAGAAGAACATATGCTTTATAAAGATTTCAGTTTAGTGGTTCATAACCCATTGGGGCCACATGGTAATTAGAATGATGAATCACCTTTAAGTCCTAACTTCCTAGGAAATTCATATGGATGGATGCAAATGGAAGAAAGAATCCAGGTCGAATTTTAGGCACCTTATTCTGCAAGCTCTCCACTTCCCAAAAAATATCAGGGCTAAGTTGTCCACACTCTCTGTATCCAAGATGCTCCCAAAAGAATTGCAAGCTACTTTATAGAGATATTGCTTAAACATTTAACTGATGCTTGGCAGGACAAACTGTCATCAGCTCTCAAAGGAGATCCTGTAGTTTTAATAACTTTAGCAGGTTGTGATTTGTTGTTATCTCAAGGAAAAGGAAGGGACAGAACAACCTTTGGGAGGAGGTGTGCTAAGATGGGGATGTAGAGAGCTCTGTGTGGAGGATATGACGGGAGGGATGATCCAATGGAAAGACTATTTTTACTTCTTTAGTCTAAGATGGCTTTCCAGAAAGCCTGCATCAAAGATTCAGATCTGTTGCCCATCAAAGACCTATTGCCCATTGGGTAACAGGGGCAAGATGTGTCAGGAAAACCCCACCCAACTGTGGGTGGTGTATAAGTTGGGTAAAAGCAGGTAGGGCATAAAGCGAAAGACTATGTTGTGATCTTTCTTGAGTCCACCTGTGTGCTTGCTTGGATAGAAATAAGTTTCTTTTAAAACACACACACACACACACACACACACAATGACAACAAAGCAAAGCCAAACAAAAACCTCTGCCCCTCCCCACCTCCATCTCTTAAGGAGCCAGTACTAGGCACCTATCCTGCTTTCAGTGAGAAGACTGCTGCTATTGGTCTTGAATAAGAAGTCAGAATTGTGAAATGGTCTCTGACATTTGGTCTCAGTATTTGATTTTGAGGCCAATGAGCTGAAAACCACTGGTTTAAAATTATCTGTTAGTGATAGAATCAGTGCTTCCATTAGCTCACTTTGCTGGTTGAGGTTTCCATTCTGTCAAAGGATTCTAGAATTCTCCAAGGCTTTTCGAGTTGAGTCTGTGTTGCATGATTTCCTTTGTCCACAAGGCAGTGAAATCAGCTCTGACCAGCCTTGCACTATTTTCTTGTCTGTTCTGGCAAAGCAAGGACTATACATCCACATTTCAATGTGAAGGTCCTATAAAGAAGGAAATTGTCAGAAGAGTTCTGCAAGGTTTCCAGGTACCTACAGATTTCTTCCTGCAGAAGCCTTGGCAAGGCCTTGTCACCTTGACTCCTGCTTGTCCCACACTTGCTCCAGGATTGCAAAGTTTGTTTACTTATAGTCTTTTCTTTCAGAGTAGGAGCTTGGTCAAAATATCTTACAATTTTCTAGTAGCATTTGTATTTATCATAAACTCTTGCTGCAAAGACTTATCTCTCTGGTGTGTCCATAAAGACCCCTACTCCAGGAATCTGAACTGTGAATTAATGTCACGTGATCAAATAAATTTTTCTGTTCTCTCTCAAGAAAAGATAAGCTACCTAAATTTGTATGGTAGGTTAGTTAACTAAGTTCTTTTCCATAGCTCCAGGAGGCGATGTAAGTAGGGAGAAGAAGAGTGCCAAGGAGAAATTGCTGTTGCCAAAGAGGAGGGAGGAAGAAGAGGAAGGAGGAAAAGGGCAAACAAACAAAACCTCAAACAAAACCCAGCTTTGCCAGCACACAGATGGATAAAGGGAAGACAAAGATATGGAGAGTTGGATGCCTTTGGCAATAAGTACATTAGAAAGGCTCATTCAGGCGACATCATCCAAGATCTCTGCTCTGGGTAAAAAAAGAACATCGGTTTGAAAAGCTTAAAATTCTACTGGCGGACACTCTCTGACATGGAAATATCTCTAACCTCAAGATGATTCGCAATTGGCATTCTTTCTAGTGGCACAGTAACTGCCTCACGTGATTGCTAAGGAGATTAAATAAGGTAGAGCTTGAGAAAGACCCCATTAAACCGTAAAGGGCTATCCAATTTTAGCTATTGTCATTTTCAGAGTCACCAAATAAAATTCGACTTGCATAAAAATATTTACTGCTGTCCTATTAATATGCTGGGGATATTAAATTTGTGATTTAAGTTAATTCTTACAATGACCCTGCAAGGCAGGTATAGGTCCCATAGATTTTTTAAAAAGCGAAGATAACTTATAGCTTGTCTATACAAAATGTACTTCAAAGTGTGGGTGATATTTCCTGTGCATACCAAGTGTCTCTAAATGTAATCTCTGAAAACATAAGAAGAACAATAATGTAGGGTTTGGATTTAACTAGATTGTGTCACTAAGCCTGGAGTTGAGTATTAAACACAAATGCACCTGTATCTTTTTGGCAGTCAGGGAGTGGTGGGTCAGCGTTCATTCCTTCTCCAACAGGAAAATATAGAAAGATAACAGTGTGCTGTGAAAAAGAGAGAAAGGGCACCTTTCTCAGGTTATCTGGGCTGCTAGCTACCACCTGATTAGTTGTCATTAATGAGAGAAATTTGGCTAGGTCCTCTCACGGTTTTTGTCAATCACTGGTCTGGGAGAATGGGAAGAGAGGCTCTCAGTGTAGGGTAGAGGGGCGTGAGAGAAGATGCAGTGTGGACGAAAAGTACAAGATGGCCCCAGACTCTTCAGAGGAGCTAAAGAGGTGTCCCTTCTAGCACCATGAACTCAGAATATCCTGGGCTGAACAGAATATACAGAGGGGAAGAGAGAGAAAGCAAAGCTGGAAAGTACTATAAAATATAATCACAGGAATGAAGAAGAGAAAATGGAGTTTCTGGGCTTATTGGTAGCCCAGAATAGAGAATAAAGAATTGACTTTCAGCATGGCACTGTGACTCCCGGTGCTAAAGACTTGGGTCAAATCCAAGCAGATTCACTTGTTGGCTGTGTATTGTGGGCCAGGAGTGGTTTGAGGCTCTGAGAAGGTACAGTGGGTGGAACCCATCACCTGTCCTCACATGGTCCCTGGAGGCAGGGTTAAGATGGGTAAGTGGAGGTCATGAAACTGAAGGACCATGCTCCAACGAGGAAGACGAAGACCTCAAGGGCCTATAGCAGCCCAGACTGAGCCCAACACACCACAGCCTTGAGGCTGGAGAAGGCGTTGGGCAGCTGATCCCCTGGGACCCTGTACAGCTCTTCCTTTTATTTTGTTTTATTTTTTAACTTGTATTTTAGGTTCAGGGGTACTCATGCAGGTTGCTATATAAGTAAATTGAGTGTTGGTGAGGTAGGGGGATGGGGGTTGGTGTACAAAGTATTTTGTCACCTGGGTAATAAGCATAGAACCCGAAAGGTAGTTTTTTGATCCTTGCCCTCCTACCACTCTCCACCCACAAGTATGCCCCTACTACGCCTGTTGTTCCTTCTTTGTGTCCATGTATACTCTATGTTTAGCTTCCACTTATAAGTGAGAACCTGCAGTATTTGGTTTTCTGTGCCTGCGTTCATTTGCTTAGGATAATGACAGCTCTTCATTCTAAAAGCAAGGAAGGTCCAAAGAAGACAGACAAATGGCCAACAAACATTTGCCAAGATGCTCGACATCATTAATCATTAGGAAAATGCAAAGCAAAGCTGCATGGAGATGACACCTCACACCCATTAGGACGGTTACTATCAAAAAAACAGAAAACAACCAGTGTGGGTGAGGATGCTCAAACCTTTGTGCATTGTTGGTGGGAATGTAAAATGGTACAGCCACTATGGGAAACAGTGTGGCAGTTCCTCAAAAAATAAAAAATAGAATTACCATACGATTTAGCAATTCTATTTCTGGGTATATATATATTCAAAAGCATTGAAAGCAGGGTCTCCAAGAGATAGTTGTACACCTGTGTTCGTGGCAGCATTCTCTACAATAGCCAAAAGGTGGAAGCAACCCAATTATCCCTCAACAGGTGAATGAATAAACAAAATGTGGTCTATAAACAAAAAGGAATATTATTCAGCCTTGAAAAAGGAAGGACATCTTGTCATATGCTACAGCATTGATGAACCTTGCAGGCATTATGCTAAGTGAAATGAGCCAGTCACAAAAGGACAAATACCATATGACTCCACTTCTACTGGGTCCCTGGAGTAATCACATTCCTAGAGACAGAAAATAGAAAGGTAATGGCCAGGGAATGGAGGCAGAAGGAAATGGGGAGTTAGTATTCAATAGGTACAAAGTTTCAGTTTTGCTAAACCAAAAGAATTCTGTGGCTGGATGATGGTGATGCCTGCACAGCAAGAAGAGAGTATTTAATAGCACTGAACTGTATGCTTAAGACGGTTAAATGATGAATTTTATGTTAGGTGTATCTTGCCATAATAAAAAAAGAATCGAGAGACAAAGGCAGATACTAGAAATTCAGGAAGCTGGAGATGCGGGAGAAAGGTGTCTTTGCTCCCAAGTGACATGGCTTCTCTCCCCTTCTCCAGGGGGAAGCTCCTCCTCCACTGTGGGTTTCTCACCCTCCTGAAGTCAGGGGACTAGCTCTCTGTGGACTGCTGTCGAGGTTCACGTTAACCTATTTTTCATGCGGAAAAATATGTTCTCCAAAGAGAGGTGGGACACATGGAATGATTGAGAGGCCCTGGCACCCTCAGCTCAAATATATAACAAAGCCAGTTCTATGCTGATCCCTCCTCTAATCCCTGCTGGGAGCCTGCAGCCTGGGGTTAGGAACGGTGCCCTCATGGATCAGGACAAATCCCCGGATGACCTTTGCCTTAACCTCCTCTACCCCAGCTCTTTGGGGTTGCTGGAGATCTGGGGCTTTCATTACTCAGAGGGAGAAATGAATCCTGCCATTGTTACATTCTGGTAATAACCTGTCAGACTCGTGAAAAGCCCTTGCTAGAGGACTCGGGAAACACTGCAATGTTATTATGTGTGAAGAAAGACCAATTCGTTTTTCTCCTGTGCTGGAGACAGATGTGTTTGTTAACCTTTAGAGGCCCTTAGCACAGAAATACAAGCATGGTACCCTCCTCCCTGCCCTCCGAAAGAAATTAAATCATAAAATAGAAAAAAGAAAACAGAACAAGTATAAAGAGATCCACCAATGATCTTACTTCTTCCCACAATGACTTCTTAGATAAGCTTTTAAAAATATGTTTAAATTAATAGACTATTGTTGGAGCAGTTTTAGGTTTATAGAAACATTTAGCAAAAAGTACAGAGTTCCTGTCTATCCCTCAGCACCATTCCCCACAGTTTCCTCCACTGCTAACGTTTTGCACTGGTGCTGCATTTGTTACTACTGATGAGACAGTGGTGACACATTATTATTAACTAAAGTCCACAGATTACATTCAGCTTCACCCTGTGCGTGGATATTCTGTGGGTTTTGATAAATGCATAAAGACAGGTATGCACCATCATAGTATCCTGCAGAGTGGTTTCACTGCCTTAAAAGTCCTCTGTACTGCACCTATTGATCTGTCACTTTCTCCCCCCCAGCCAAGCCCCTGGTAACCACTGATCCTTTTACGATCTCCATAGTTTTGCCTTTTCCAGAATGGCACAGAGTTGGAAACGTGCAGTCCGTGGCCTTTTCAGGCTGACTTCTTTCACGTAGTAACCAGCGTTTAAGCTTCTGCCATGGCTTTTCACGGATTGATAGCTCATTTCTCTTTATCACTGGATAATAGTCCAGTGCCAGTTTATTTATCCCCTCACCTACTGAAGGACATCCTGGTTGCTTCCAAGTTTCATCCATTATGAATAAAGCTGTTGTAAATATCTGTGTGCAGATGTTTGTGTGGACACAAGTTTTCAGCTCATTTGGGTAAATACCAGGGAGCATGACTGCTGGATCCTGTTTACTTTTGTAAGCAAGAGCCAGGTGTCTTCCAAGGTGGCTGCTCCATTTTGCATTCCACCAGCAATGAACAAGTGCCTGTTGCTCCACATCCTCACCGTATCAAATATTTTGTTTTGTTTTTTGAGATGGCATCTCACTCTGTCGCCCAGGCAGGAGTGCAATGTCATGATCTCGGCTCACTGCAACCTCCGCCTCCCAGGTTCAAGCTATTCTCCTGCCTCAGCCTCCCTAGTAGCTGGGTTTACAGGCACATGCCACCACGCCTGGCTAATTTTTGTATTTTTAGTAGAGACAGGGTTTCACCATGTTGGCAAGGCTGGTCTTGAACTCCTGACCTCAGGTGATCCACCCACCTTGGCCTCCCCAAATGCTGCGATTACAGGCGTTAGCCACCGCACCCTGCCGGTATCACATGTTTATATCAAAAACACTTTCATTTGTCATAAAGTGAGCTGAGCCAGGCATGACCCTGTGCTTTGAGTAATTCTGCACTGATGGGGATACGTGTTGTCCTCTGGAAAACTATTGCTCCATTTTGAGTCATGTTCTGCTCCTTCTGATTCTCCTGGGTTTAAACACAGGTTGATTCCTTTAGTGACTTGGAGACTTTGGCACCTGCCTCATCATTTGTAGAAATAAAATAGTATTAGTAATTAGAAACTAATTACTTTAGAAACTACTTTACTTCTAATAAACTAAAGTATTATTAGTTTCTAAAGTCACGCTGTGACCCAGTGTGATTACAATAACCCATTTCCAGCTGTCCCCAGCCACCCAAAGCCCAGTGGCCAAGGATGATATTAGCATGAAGAGCATGTGCTCCTATGCATGGGTATCCTCCCCTGCGCACGCTGATATTAGCATGAAGAGCGTGTGCTCCTATGCATGGGCATCCTCCCCTGTGCACGCTGATATTAGCATGAAGAGCGTGGCGTGTGCTCCTATGCATGGGCATCCTCCCCTGCGCACGCTGATATTAGCATGAAGAGCGTGTGCTCCTATGCATGGGCATCCTCCCCTGCGCACGCTGATATTAGCATGAAGAGCGTGGCATGTGCTCCTATGCATGGGCATCCTCCCCTGCGCACGCTGAACTGGTGTTTCCTTGGATGAGTTCTCTACAGCGCAGTTTTGAAGAGTGCTGGGAGGTGCTTTAGTGGACCTTGCAGGGAGGAACACTGGGCTCTCTACAAGGTCTGGCTTTTCACTGACAAAGATAACGCTCTCAGACAAGGTAGTTAGGAAGCTCAGAGGGAATGAGGGTTGAGATTCCTTGAGAACATGACAGATTTACCATTAATCATAAAGCAATCCAGCTGGTAAATGGTAAATGGTAAATGTGAGGACTTTTCCATCCTCACAGTGAAAATGTGGTCCTGAGTTGCTTTGCTAGTGGCACTTACTACCCCCTTGCCTCCCAAATGCAGTCACTGGAGCCCCAGGACCATGCCTTCCTCCCGGTCTCTTCATAGAGAGGGTCCGAGACATAGTCTCAACAGCTGGTGGCTGAACAGTGACTCACGAGGGCAAGGAATTCAGATGTATATTTTCTGCATTTTCCCCCTGAGCTTCTCTGTGCTGATTCACCTTTCTAATTGGCAAACATTTTCTGCATTAAGAGGAAAAAAAAAGCTCACCAAGTAAAACACTGAATGCTCAAATATGTATTTGGGATGGTTGTTTGTTTAACAGAAGATGTATATGCCAACATCCAATCTCGTAAAACTTAAAGGTCAAGACCTTTGAACTAAGATTTTTTTTTTTTTTGCAGCAGTTTTCAAAGTAGTAAATGTAGCTGTTGCCTTAGTCTGTTCGTGTTGCTATAAAGGAATATATAAGGCAGGTGATTTATTTAAAAAAAAAAAGGTTTATTTGGCTCGCGGTTCAGCAGGATGTACAAGAAGCACGGAGTCAGTGTCTGCTTCTGGTGAGGGCTTCAGGAAGCTTCCACTCATGATGGAAGATGAAGGAGGAGCGGGTGTCACGGGGGAGAGAAGAAGGAAGAGAGAGGGGAGGGAAGTGCCAGGTTTTATCCTACAACCAGCCCTTGCAAAAATGAATACAGCAAGAACTCTTTCCTGTGGGAAGGATGCCAAGCCATTCATGAGGGATTCACCATCATGAACACAAGCCCTCCCATCAGGCCCCACCTCCAACACTGGGGATCACATTTTTCAACATGAGATTTGGAGGGGATAAATATTCAAACCGTATCACCTATTATAATTAAAGTGACTTCAATTTGTTAACATTTGATCCATAGTCAGTTTTTAAGAAGGTGTTAAATAATTTACGTAGTAACTGCCAAGCAGCACAGAAACACAATCAAAATGTGCATCCTTAACATTAACGTATAACATAAGTTGTAGGATCAGCTTCATTATCAAGGGCCAGTCACTTATCCTGAAATAGCACACTAGGGAGGAGAATCTCCATGTCCTGAATAATGTCCTTGGAGTGAAACTTGTGGCTTTGGAGCACTGGGACCAGTCCTCTTGATGTGTTTATTGCCAGCACCTGTGGCCTAATTCAGATTTGCAAAGGAAGAGACACAGCTGAAATTCCCGGTTGTGGTCATCAACCCTCCACAAAAGATGGGGTTGCAGAATTACAGAATGATGAAGCTGTTCACAGAATCCAGAAGCCACAGGGTCAGCCTTCTCCCCTCTGGCAAAACTGCACTTAAATGAGACTAGGAGGAAAGTTGTCTGTTAATTCTTAAGGAGCCTTCAGGGAATAAAATTCCTCAAACACCCGTGGTAACCAGTCAATCTTAAAATTCTTCTCTGTCATGAGTTTCTTGGGATCTCACATCTTAAAATATCAGTTCATGGGATCACAGGATCCTCTCATAGAAATGCTAAAAGGAACCTTAAGGGTCAGCTAGTCTTGCCTCAAATTTGACAAATTAGGGACGCAGGCCCAAAGAAGTTGAAGAATGTGCTAAAATCACACGGCTAATGGGGGACGGAGCAGAAGATCTCCCAGGTGCTACTTTTTTTTTCTTAAAATTTAATGGACTTTAATTGAGAAAAAAAGAAAAGGTATGAAATGATTTGCGAACCAGGCAACCTCCAGAATCACAGTAGATTCAAAGTGACTCCAGAGGTGCCTTGTGGTCAGAACAAATTTATAGACAAAAAAAGGGATGTGACATACAGAAATCGGAAGTGAAGTACAGAAACAGTGGGATTGATTATTGCTCAGCATTTGTCGTATTTGAACACAGTTTGAACACTCAGCAGTCTATGAGTGGTTGAAGTATGGCTGCTGGGATTGGTCAACACTCAGCTATTTTTACAAGTGCATACTACTAAGTTAGGTTTTCAATGTTGTTGGCAGGGACACAACAAAAAAAATTTCAGGCCAATATCCCTGATGAACATCGATGCGAAAATCCTCAATAAAATACTGGCAAACCAAATCCAGCAGCACATCAAAAAGCTTATCCACCACAATCAAATCGTCTTCATCCCTGGGATGCAAGGCTGGTTCAACATATGCAAATCAATAAACGTAATCCATCACACAAACAGAACCAGTGACAAAAAACACATGATTATCTCAACAGATGCAGAAAAGGCCTTCGATAAAATTCACACCTCTTCATGCTAAAAACTCTCAATAAACTAGGTATTGATGGAGCATATCTCAAAATAATAAGAGCTATTTATGACAAACCCACAGCCAATATCATACTGAATGGGCAAAAGCTGGAAGCATTCCCTTTGAAGACTGGCACAAGACAAGGATGCCCTCTCTCAGCACTCCTATTCAACACAGTACTGGAAGTTCTGGCCAGGGCAATCAGGCAAGTGAAAGAAATAAAGGGTATTCAAATAGGAAAAGAGGAAATCAAATTATCTCTTTTTGCAGATGAGATGATTGTATGTATATTTAGAAAATCCTGTCGTCTCAGCCCAAAATCTCCTTTAGCTCATAAGCAACTTCAGCAAAGTCTCAGGATACAGAATCAGTGTGCAAAAATCACAAGCATTTCTACACACCAATAATAGACAAACAGAGAGCCAAATCATGACTGAACTCCCATTCACAATTGCTACAAAGAGAATAAAATACCTAGGAATACAACTTATAAGGGATGTGAAGGACCTCTTCAAGGAGAACTACAAACCACTGCTCAACGAAATAAAAGAGGACACAAACAAATGGAAAAGCATTCCATACTCATGGACAGGAAGAATCAATATCATAAAAATGGCTGTACTGCCCAAAGTAATTTGTAGATTCAGTGCTATCCCCATCAAGCTACCATTGACTTTCTTCATATATTTAGAAAAAACTACTTTAAATTTCATATGGAACCAAAAGGAGCCCATAGAGCCAAGACAATCCTAAGCAAAAACAACAAAGCTGGAGACATCATGCTACCTGACTTCAAACTATACTACAAGGCTATAGTAACCAAAACAGCATGGTACTTGTACCAAAACAGATATATAGACCAATGGAACAGAACTGAGGCCTCAGAAATAATGTCACACATCTACAACCATCTGATCTTTGACAAACCTAACAAAAACAAGCAATGGGGAAAGGATTCCCTATTTAATAAGTGGTGTTGGGAAAGCTGGCTAGCCATATGCAGAAAACCAGGTGCTACTTTCTACCCATTCTTCTCTGTCCCCTTCAGAGCTCCCTGATCTGCTCCTCCATGTGTTTATTTTAAGCAAATACCAGAGAAAGGAATGGGGTATCAGAAGCATGGTTCTCCCCTGCCCTATATGGGGCCTTGAAAATACTCTGCCTTGGCCATGTGCTCTGGTTCTCCTGACCACAGAGCCAGGTTCATTCCCTCCTGCTATATATCAATGTGGATTTCATATACATCTGTGTAAGACTCCCTGAGTGGCAGCAACACTCTTACCATCATCTGGGTGAATAGACTCAGATGTCAATGGGTTCCCTACCCCTTGGCTCTAGGTCTGACTCATGTTCAGGGCAGGGAGAGCCAAAAACTGAAGTGAATCTCTAACTTCACCTCCTCTTATTCTCCACCTGCTCTTCCTCCTCCTTCTTCCTCTTCCTCCTCCTCCTCCTCTTCCTCTTCCTCCTCTTCCTCTTCCTCTTCCTCCTCTTCCTCTTCCTCTTCCCCCTGTGCCACCGCCGTCCTGGTTCTTCCCTGCAGCCTTTTGGAGCCAACCATCTCAGGAACACAGGCACCTCCCTGAAGGCTGTTGGTGTCTAGGGAAGGGCACCATGGCTGAGCAGCATCCTCTTTGTCACCACCCTGGCCTGGAGTGAAACGTAAGATCATCACTGTGCGTGAATCAGGATGGAGGACATGGTTTCCATGATGCTCTTGCCTGAATATGTGAATCAAAGCACAGAGGACAGACGGCAATGCAGCTGCATGGCAAATGTTCCCATGGATCATTAAAATATGGCATCCTTTTATGTGTGTCTTTAATAAGAAGAGGCTTCCTATCATCACCGCTATGACAGTCGTTGCTAAGCAAGCTCACAAAGGGTTTTGAAAAATATTTCATTCATATTTCAAGTAACCCTTTTAAAAACGCTTTAAAAGCCAAAATTAATTCATAACTAAAAATTAATCCATACCTAAGGAGCTTACCCATGAGAAGATAATGGTGTTTTATTCTGAAGAAAGATATATGTAAGGTTTGACAGCCCTGTCCAAGGGTTCCCAGCATACTGTGTTCTGTGGGGTCAGAGCATCACACATGGGCCTTGACCTGGTCCAATATTTTAATTTAACTGAGCGATTCATCCTGGCCCACACACATCCCTACTGAGCACTCACAATGCTCAAAGGATTGTGTGGGGCTTGATTAGAGCAAGCTGCCTCCAGCCAGGATTTCACAGCCAGCAGGGATAAAGCCGGATGCTCGCTGTACCTTTGGGTGCAAGCTTCCTGCTCTGAGGCATGCCTGCTACCTCTGCCAGGCCCATTTCAACCTTAAGTCTGTCCAGGTGGATACATCTGAGTGAATGGTGCTGTGAAAGTGCTGGCTGGTCAGCAGGCACCTGCCACAAGGAAGGTGTGGAGATGCCCAATTGGTAACTGCCAGGATGCAGGGACCATAGCACCGGGAGCTGGCCACTTGGGAGAAGCAGGCTTGGAGATTTTGGATGGCTTGCAGCCTCCAACTCCTTCTGTCCAAAGTCTAAACCCCCTTTGGGAGAATGACTTTGCCTTGGGGAGGCAGCGATGGTCAAAATTGTCACTGAGAAGCAGCAAAGTATGGCTGAGCATTTTCAGAGTAAAAAGTCCTGATTTAGCCTTAAAAAATCTCAAGTTTGGGATTAGCGTGAATATTTTACAACAAATTTCTCTCTTACCATTCCTGGCTGCTGAGACTACAGAGATGGAGCACTGAGCTCTGGATGCAAATTCATTTCATCAACTAATTGGCCATCTAAGTCACTGTAGATAATTAGACCTGGAAATGAAGACAAAAATAAGGTGCCAACATCCCAAGCAATGAGTTCATCCTTTTTTCTCTCTTTCTTTCAAAAAAGCATGTGTGCACATGATACAGAGTTAAATATTAACACCATAAGCAAATATAATGAGAGGTTAGGATCTCCATTTAACACAAGTGCTTCTCCCAAGGCTAGGTATCCACAGTTGGGGCTGACCCAGTCTTTTCCATTCCTTGATGGGAACTCAATCTGCCTTGATCTTGGTCTGCCCTAGTGGAGTAGAGTTGCTTTCCGACTATGCTGCATGGCTCTCAGGGCTGGTGCCATGGAAATGTGACCTGTGCAGACACGCAAGCTTCTGCATGTAGAAGGCCTCACACTTGGTTCAAAGCTAGGCATCACCATCTTGAAATCCTTAATACATTTCAGAAACCAATCCTAAAAAGTGTTTCCATTTTTGCCATAAGCTTCACAATCTATGCAGCTAGTACCAGTGACACAGGTCTCTGTGCAGGAGTGTCCTTCAGAATCCAGTATTTCTGTACTGGGGAGCATCTGAGCTAAACCTGCCATGCAGAGCCACATGTCCATCGACACGTGACAAAGTGAAACAGAGTCCGGGGCTTGACATGAGGTGTCCAGGTGTCCAAGGTGGTCCAGGTGAGAACCTGAACCAGCAGCCCTGGGGAACATGACATGAGAATGACAGGGTTCATGGAGTGAACAGGAGAAAGACCTTGATGTGGTTTGGATCTGTGTCCCTTCCCAAATCTCACATCAAATTGTAATCCCCAATGTTGGAGGTGGGACCTGGTGAAAGGGGATTGGATCACGGAGGCAGATTTCTCCCTTGGGGCTGTTCTTATGATGGTGAGTGAGTCCATGTAAGAGCTGGTCTTTTAAAAATGTGTGGCAATTCCCCTGCCCCCCTCTCCTCCTTCCGCTCCAGCCTTGTGAGATGTTCCTGTTTACCCTTCACCTTCCACTACGATCGTTAGTTTCCTGAGGCCTCCCAAGAAGCAGAAACAGAAGCCGCTATGCTTTCTGTACAGCCTGCAGAGCTGTGAGCCAATATAACCTCTTTTCTTTATGAATTACCCAGTCTCAGGTATTTACAGTGGTGCAAGAAGCAAGTAACACAGATCTGAAATTAGACCACCAGTGTTTTCTTAAGAAGAGAAACACAGGGGACAGTGGGAGCCACATTGCCACCTGGGCGTCACAGGCTTTGCTTCTGGGGTCTGCCACTGACTCACCAGAGGTGGTGGGAGGGTCACCTGCATGCCCAGGGTTGGTTGTGGCTTCAGTTATAATGTGATGCCCCATGAAGAACTCTTCTTTTTTGGGATAGTTTTTATCTCCAGGTCTCTGGAGAGCTCTGAGCATACTGCAGGGAATTGTAGGCTAATGCTGAATCCGTCACACCTGTGAGAATTGTGGGAACGGAGTCTAAACCCTGCCTCGAGTTCTGCTTGGGGAGGCTGGGGGTGAGGTGTGCGTTTGGAGTGGGGGACAGTTCTCTCCTAGACCCCACTCCACAGACTGAGATCTATAGAGTGAGCTATAAAGGACAGCAGAAGAGCATCAGGCCGAATGTCTCAACTCTGAATAAACAGAGTGAAGCCCAATGCTGTATAGGCTGAGTGTCCCTTATCTGAAATACTTGAGACCTGAGTGTTGCAGATTTTGAATTGTTTTGGATTTTGGAATATTTGCATATACACAATGCGATATCTTCCGGATGAGACTCAAATCTAAACATGAAATTCACATATGTTTTATATACACCTTACACACATAGCCTGAAGTTAATTTTATGGCATATTTTTATCATTTTGTGCATTTGATTTCATTTTGACTGTGACCTGTCACGAGGTCAGGTGTGAAATTTTCCTCTTGTGGCTTTATGTTGGTGCTCACAAAGTTTTGGATTTTGGACTTTGGATTTTCGGAGGAAGCATGCTCAACCTGTATTTTCTTCTGATTAGAAGCCTCTCATCCTATTAGTGAGAGGTGACAGCATGTTGGCAGTCCTCATAGCCCTCGCTCACTCTTGGCGCCTCCTCTGCCTGGGCTCCCACTTCGGCGGCACTTGAGGAGCCCTTCAGCCCACCACTGCACTGTGGGAGCCCCTTTCTGGGCTGGCCAAGGCCGGAGCCGGCTCCCTCAGCTTGCAGGGAGGTGTGGAGGGAGAGGCGCCAGCGGGAACCGGGGCTGCGCGCAGCAGCTGGAGTTCCGGGTGGGCGTGGGCTTGGCGGGCCCCGAACTCGGAGCAGCCGACCCGCCCTGCCGGCCCCCGGCAATCAGGGGCTTAGCACCCGGGCCAGCAGCTGCAGAGGGTGTACTGGGTCCCCCAGCAGTGCCAGCCCACCAATGCTGCACTCGATTTCTCGCCGGGCCTTAGCTGCCTTCCCACAGGGCAGGGCTTGGGACCTGCAGCCCGCCATGCCTGAGCCTCCCACCCCTTCCGTGGGCTCCTGTGTGGCCCAAGCCTCCCCGATGAGTGCTGCCCCCTGCTCCATGGCACCCAGTCCCATCGACCACCCAAGGCTGAGTGCAGGCGCACGGCACAGGACTGGCAGGCAGCTCCATCTGCAGCCCCAGTGCAGGATCCACTGGGTGAAGCCAGCTGGGCTCCTGAGTCTGATGGGGCCTTGGAGAACCTTTATATCTAGCTCAGGGATTGTAAATACAGCAATCGGCACTCTGTATCTAGCTCAAGGTTTGTAAACACACCAATCAGCACCCTGTGTCTAGCTCAAGGTTTGTAAACACACCAATCAGCACCCTGTGTCTAGCTCAGGGTTTCTGAGTGCACCAATCCACACTCTGTACCTAGCTACTCTGGTGGGGCCTTGGGGAACCTTTGTGTTGACACTCTGTATCTAGCTAATCTGGTGGGGACGTGGAGAACCTTTGTGTCTAGCTCAGGGATTGTAAACGCACCAATCAGTGCCCTGTCAAAACAGACCACTCGGCTCTACCAATCAGCAGGATGTGGGTGGGGCCAGATAAGAGAATAAAAGCAGGCTGCCCGAGCCAGCAGTGACAACCTGCTCGGGTCACCTTGCACATTGTGGGAGCTTTGTTCTTTCGCTCTTTCCAATAAATCTTGCTACTGCTCATTCTTTGGGTCCACACTGCCTTTATGAGCTGTAACACTCACCGCGAAGGTCTGCAGCTTCACTCCTGAGCCAGCGAGACGGTGAACCCACCAGAAGGAAGAAACTCCAAACACATCTGAACATCAGAAGGAACAAACTCCGGAGGTGCCGCCTTTAAGAACTGTAACACTCACCGCGAGGGTCCGCGGCTTCATTCTTGAAGTCAGTGAGACCAAGAACCCACCAATTCCAGACACATTAGGATAAAGTCAGTGGCCATGATAAGAATGCCCCACCCTTGATTGATGTGGAGGTGCGGCTCCCAGTTTCTTTTCTTTTTTTTTTTTTTTTGAGACGGAGTCTTGCTCTGTCATCCAGGCTGGAGTGCAGTGGCGCGATCTGGGCTCACTGCAAGCTCCGCCTCCCGGTTCACGCCATTCTCCTGCCTCAGCCTCTCCGAGTAGCTGGGACTACAGGCGCCCGCCACCACGCCTGGCTAATTTTTGTATTTTTAGTAGAGACGGGGTTTCACCGTGGTCTCGATCTCCTGACCTCGTGATCCGCCCACCTCGGCCTCCCAAAGTGCTGGGATTACAAGCGTGAGCCACCGCGCCCGGCCTCCCAGTTTCTACTCATTTTTCCTTTTGCCTTTTTCTCCTTTTTCTCACATTTTCCTGGAGAATTTGACATCTCTCCTCTTCCCAGCTGCTACTCGTTTTTCCTTTTGCCCTTTTTCTCCTCCTCCTCCTCTCCTCTCCTAGAGAATCTGACCTCGCTTCCAGCTGCTCCTCTCCCAGTCTCCCCACTGAGCCCACTTAATGCAGGAACCTCCATGGCTGGCTGCAGCCGCTTCTCTGCTCAGCCCTAGAGTGGGTTCCCCATGGGCACCACGTTGCTGCACAAATCCGACAACAGCTGTTTCCCAACACACATAGAATAGAACCAAACCCGCCACTCGGCCCTGGGGACCCCTCAAGACCCAGCCTCTGCCTCCTCCCCACCTCACCCCCCGACGGCTTCCTTGCTTTGGCCACGTGGGCCCTCTCTCTGTCCCAAGCTCATTCCCTGTCAGTCCCCCGTGCCTTCTCCCTCAGGAAGCACTGCGGGGCCCATTCCCTCCTTCCCGCTCTTGTGCTCAAATGTCGCCCCTTCCTGATCACCCTGTGTGAAACAGCCTCCGACACACGTATGTGTATGTGTGGCTCTATGTATATATCACCACAATTTTCCAGAAATTAATAATGCAACATATCGAAACCATTGAATTTTATGCTTTAAACAGGTGAATGGTAGGCACGTGATTTATATCTCAATAAAGCTGTTTAAAAAAACGAAGCAAGAATTCTTATCCCCCTGAGGCTCGTGTCAGCTCCATGAGAATATTTGCATGCTTTGTTCGTCCTTATGGAAAATAGGGAATAGGCAGGTTCCCGGCGCCCATCCGCTGTCTGGGTGGCGCATCTCCAACTCCACCCCGTTCCGGCGCTCTGGCCGGGACGTATTGCAAGTCTGTCCAGGCGGGGATTCCGCCGCCCTTCCCAGCCTCCCTGGGAGCTGGGTCGTGGGAGGAACCTGGCAGCAGGCGCCAACCAACAGACCCTGCATGCTGAGACGCAAGCAGGGATGCGGGCAAGGCTCTTTTATAAACATGATTTCTTTTCAGCTTTAATCCAGTGGATTAGACACAGCTGTGTTCATTCTGCTGGTTCTTTCATTTCAAAGCTGCTCCAATGCACTTTCATCCTCAAAAGTCCAGTCTGTGGAGGTGGAAGTTGTTCATTTTAATGATTTGCTCCTTCATTCCAATTTGTTCTAGATTTGTTCACTTTCAAGATACCACTTGGGCATCTTCTGTATTTCTTTTTTTTATTTTTTATTATACTTTAAGTTCTAGGGTACATGTGCACAACGTGCAGGTTTGTTACATATGTATACATGTGCCATGTTGGTGTGCTGCATCCATTAACTCGTCATTTACATTAGGTATATCTCCTAATGCTGTCCCTCCCCACTCCCCCAACCCCACGACAGGCCCGGGTGTGTGATGTTCCCCACCCTGTGTCCAAGTGTTCTCATCGTTCAGTTCCCACCTATGAGTGAGAACATGCGGTATCTGGTTTTCTGTCCTTGCAATAATTTGCTCATAATGGTGGTTTCTAGCTTCATCCATGTCCCTACAAAAGACATGAACTCAACCTTTTTTATGGCTGCATATTCCATGGTGTATATGTGCCACATTTTCTTAATCCAGTCTATCATTGATGGACATTTGGGTTGGTTCCAAGTCCTTGCTATTGTGGATCATGCCACAATAAACATATGTGTGCATGTGTCTTTGTAGCAGCATGATTTATAATCCTTTGGGTATATGCCCAGTAATGGGATGGCTGGGTCAAATGGCATTTCTAGTTCTAGATCCTTGAGGAATCACCACACTGTCTTCCACAGTGGTTGAACTAGTTTACAGTCCCACCAACAGTGTAAAAGCATTCCTATTTCTCCACATCCTCTCCAGCACCTGTTGTTTCCTGACTTTTTAATCTTCTGTATTTCAAGCAATGATGAAAGAGAACCATGGGTTACATAACATGGTTTCCAGGCATGTGGGACTGGTGACTTCTTCTGACTTGCATCATTTGTGCCTTTCCAAAGTTCTCTAGGGAGTTAGCAGAAATGTGCATAAAATGGAAGGGAAGGAGAAATGTGCTCCAAGGACAGGACAGTTGACTGCTGCCCACTGGCTAGGCAAGTCCAGCTTGGTCCTTCAGGGAAAAAGCACCTTCTAAAGAGAGTGGGGGAGAATCACCTACAACTCAGCTCATCCTCCCCCGACTCCTCTAAAATGTTACTAAAACCAGCAGAGCCACTTTGTACCAATATATTTGTACTTACTCTAAAACACTCATTCCAGGGACAAATAGCCATTTCTGGAAAACTTTCCATTCTTTTTTTTTTTTTTTTTTTTTTTTTGAGATGGAGTCTTGCTTAGTCACCCAGGCTGGAGTACAGTAGCACGATCTCAGCTCACTGCAACCTCTGCCTCCCGGGTTCAAGCGATTCTCCTGCCTCCGCCTCCCGAGTAGCTGGGATTACAGGCATGCACCACCACACCTGGCTAATTTTTGTATTTTCAGTAGAGACAGGATTTCACCATGTTGGCCAGGCTGGTCTTGAACTTCTGACCTCAGGTGATTCACCCGCCTTGGCCTCCCAAAGTTCTGGGATTACAGGTGTGAGCCACCGTGCCTGGCTGACCTTTCCATTCTTGACACTTTAATATAATACATCTTCAATACAACACTCATGAAGATATTACGCATACCTGTGTGCAGGTATGCAGACACACACACAATCTATCTTCCAATTTATTTTCCTTTTCCAAGTTGGTCTCTGATTCCCAAACCAATCAATCATGATGAGACCACTGGAAGTGGAAGAGCGTCTGCACCCAGCTGAATTTCTAATTCAGCAAACTATAAGATGGGTGGCATGAGCCCATTTGACAGATGGAGACACGGTCATACTCAAAGAGCATGAGGATCTTGCCCAAGGCCACCAGGCCACGGGCAGTGGAGCTTGGATCAGTGTACAGGCCTTACAGCTCACACTCTTTCCATGAAGCCAAAATGCTTTTTTAGTGGCCCATTGAGGGATGAGAACCACACAAGACAATGCACCTACCTTCATAGGGTACAAGACACACAGGGTGCCAGTAAGACACAGACACCCAACATTGAGTCCCTCGACATAGAAAGTAAAGTTCTGTTACTACATTCCTGTCTTTCATCTCATGTGTACAAAGCAAAGACACCCTAGATCATTTGATAATATTAGAAACACTCTGGCATTGTGTTATTATCGTTCTGGACCATTGTTTCATCATGGGAACAGAACCACACACACAGACACCGGTCATCAGGAACAAAAGCATTGTTGTCTGGGCTCAGGCAATCATCCTTGACAATAAGATATGCTCTGTCTGATTATCACATAGGCTACTATACAGAACAGCGTGCATGTGTGTGTATGCATGTGTGGGTGTGTGCACTGTGTTGCTACTGATTGTAACACTCATATGTCTGCTCCCACCATTCCTCTGCTGATGTTCGATTATTGAGGACCTCTGCCAAGAGATAAATCAGTTCTTAAAGGCACAGCTCATCTAATTAATACCTGTGGATACAACATTTAGCATGCCTTCTTTCATAAAGACATCCACAATGTGCAAAATTTACCCTTCTTCATATTGAAATGTTAGTTGAGGAGCTTGGTAAATGTGAATTCAGGTGTCTGAAGTGGTAGCTAAAAGCTCTGTGGCTGTGTATTTGGGTTCAGAGTTGAGCATCAGAGAGCAGACCGCACTCTGGACCTCAGCGGAGATCTGCAGGCAGGTTATGAAAACCTTGTCTGGGCAACACACACATGGCCTAGAAGAGCACGGCTTTCAAGGGCAGATCTGGGATCTGGAACTGGATGAGGCTCTCATTTGAGGTCAACGTTAGAGCCATGGCTGGAGCAAGACCAGGAAAGCAAAGAAGGAAAGCTGAGATGTTTGATGCTTGGCTCTCTACATAAGAAAAGCTTAAAGTTGCATTTAAATTTTTTTCCAATTGTTCTCTCTCTCAATGAATGCCCCAGCAGACACGTGGGGGTCATCAGTGACCTTTCCTTTCTCCCTGGAACCATCTGTCCACCTCTCATCTAGTGCTACCAATTTTCTCCCTTCCCTGTGTCTATCAAGTTCACCTCCTTGCACCACCACTGCCACAGCCCTCTCCAGCCTTCCATCAAACCTTGCCTGGACGATTGCAGTGTTTCACCATCTCCTCCACCTGCACTCCCTCATGCTTAACCCGAAAGAATCTCCCCCTGCCACGGGAGGGATCTTTGGGAAATGCATCTATCCTCCCAGGAGCTATCTGCATGAATCACTGTACAGCATCCCACCTGCAGGCTAAAGACACGTGCTTTAGACATGGCCTGGGACCATGCATGGTTTGACTCATTGGCCTTCCTGGCTCCATCCCACTGTTCTGTTGCACCCTCTCTGCCCCTGCCCACTGCTCTCTCACCACAGGGCCTTTGCATAGGCTGCTCATCCTGCCCAGACCCCCTTTTCTCCCTCTTTCCTCAGGTGAATCCTGCTCACCTGCCAAATCTCAGGACAGCTATCACCTCCCAAAGAAAGTTCCCCTACTTCCCTAAATCAAACCCCCTCCTCATGCTTGGGTTAGCAATTACTGTTTGTCTCCCAAAGGACCACTGGCTTCCCCAGGCAAAGGCCACGATTGCACCTGTTATCATCCTATCCCCAGCACCTAGCAAGTGACTAGGATGTGGTGAGCCCTGGTGGATGCTTGGTGACTGAAGGAGGGAATCAATGCTGTGTTTTGATCTTCTTGGCTCTAGAACAATGGTGACCAGTTAGTGGTGCCAGGCCCTTTGATGTCAAGCCACCAGTCATCATTCAGAAGTTTGACTCTGCCTGGTACCAAACAACCACACACCACGTTAGGCAGACAGCTGTCAGCCTCTCTGAAAGGTTTACATTTCCAACCAAGATATATATCAATCATAAGACTCTGCCTGATAAAAAGAAATTTTGTTTTAAAAAAAAGCCTTTTTCCCCAGCCTCTACCCACCCTGTGGGATGACCACTCATATCAGGTAGATGGCAGGGCAGTCAAATGTACTGCTGTACAAAGCATGGGGATATAGAACCAATATTTCCATAAGAATTGGCATGTATTGGCCAGGCACGGTGGCTCACGCCTATAATCCCAGCACTTTGGGAGGCCAAGGTGGGCAGATCATGAGGTCAAAAGTTTGAGACCAGCCTGACCAACATGGTGAAACTCCATCTCTACTAAAAATACAGAAATTAGCCGGGTTTGGTGTCACGTGCCTGTAATCCCAGCTACTCAGGAAGCTAAGGCAGGAGAACTGCTTGAACCCAGGAGGCAGAGATTGCAGTGAGCCGAGATTGCACCATTGCACTCCAGCCTGGGTGACAAAGTGAGACTCCATCTCAAAAAAAAAAAAAAAAAGGAATTGGCATGTATTTATTGAAGTGTGTATTAAAGACATGTATAACTGGGATACCCATCCCGGGACTTTACAGATACCACTGCTTAGAATAAAGCTAAATAAGAAAGAAAAGAAATATGTAAAATTCATTTACAAAGTCTGTATATAGAAAAAAATAAGCTAAATCAGGGGTTGGCAAACTGGCTCAGGCCGAAGCTGACTGAAGCCTGTTTCTGTACAGCCTATAGCTAAAAATTTTTGTTTTCTTTTTAAAGGAGTAAAAATTAAAGAGATAAATAGATTACAGAGACCATGTAGGCCAAGATGTCAAATAATTACAATACAGCCCTTTCCAGAAAGAGGTGTCTGACCCTGAACTAAAGACTCACAGTAGGCAGATGTGGGCAAATGTGGCCACGATGGTGGAGGCGGTGTGTGGGTGGACATTTGGGAAACACGGTGCTCAAGAAAGTTAGATCAGAAGTCAGGTACGTCTGAATCCAAATCTCTATACTTTCCAGCTCTGTGACCTTGGGTGAATTGTTCAACCTTCCTGAGGCTTAGCTTTCCAGTCTGTAAAATGGGAAGAATAATACCTACTTCATAAGTGTGAAAATAAATACAATTTAAAAGCTGTTGAAACCCCTCAAACACTTTAAGCCTTGAGAGAGATGTGGCTGTGATCTGAGTCACAGATGGTTGTAACGTCTGTTTTTCAGATTATAGATTCCTTTGCTTTTTTATTTTTCTTGTTCTGTACAATGACTAGAGAGAGCTGAATGACTCCAGGGATGAAAACCTCCTGCCTTCTAAATTAATGAGCCCTGTGATAGATTAACTTCCCCCTTTGTTGCCCTGCTTTGCTTAGACCAGATAACAGAAAGCCCATGACTAGTACTTCCTCTGTACAAAATGTTAAGTGTACCCTTCCCAAAAAGAAACACTGCCTAACCAATCAAATTGCTGCAACTATTAATATACACCAACTTTATGTGAAAAATGTAATCCTGCTCAAAACAAAACAAAAAAACTCCTCTGTCTCTGCCTGTGTAAGTGAAACCTTAACTTTCCTACTTTGAAACATTGACTCCGTTTCTTGGAGTTGGTGTTTCCAGATCGGCCATCCTCACACCTGGTGTTTGAAGAAACTCTCTTTATTCATTCCGTCATTTATTGTGCTTAATGCACCGGTTGGGTCCTCCAAGGGGCAGATGCTGAGATGGAGTTAGGACTCCAGAGGATTGCTGGGAATTGGCCTCTGTGAGTGATGAGAGAGAGGTGGATCGGACAGAGAGCGCCTTCAGACGCAATGCAGCTCTGACAAGGTCTCGGCCAACCACACAGGGAGGCCTTCCCGCACTGGGTAGAAACTGCCAGGCTTCAGTGCCCGGCTGTGCTCAGTCAGTGTCTGGGGACAGCCTGGAAGGAGTGTGGAGGGGGCTGGAGGTGCTACTGGCTGGAGCCCACAGCACCCTTGCAGTTGAACGGCAAGTTTTCTCTTGCAGAGGGATGTCTGCTGTGCTTTCTCATGGACGCTGCAGCCCATCTCTTGCTCCCTGGCCCTCTGCTTCTCCATACGTGTGCTGGAGCTGCACCTGCAGGGTGCCAGTGGGCTTCTGTTTGTGAGCAGAAGAAGGGTGCCAGTGGGACTCCTTTTCACCCTCCTCCACTATCTGTTGTAAATTCACCTCACCCTGCACCATCCACTCGGCAGGTCTAGGGGGCTTACCTGGTGGTGTGACCCAGACCCCCATCCCAGGAGGAAGAGTTCTGGATCACATCCCTCCTCAGGCTGTGGCTGCTGCGTCCCTCCATTCGTCATCACAATGGGTCAAGAAAACACTAAGTTCACACAAGTGCGTCACCCGAGTTCCTCGTGGATCCCTCCTGACCCTACTGTGTTGAAAGCAGTCTTGACCCTTCTGAAGACCTCTGCCAAGATGTTAAGTCCTTTTTTACCCACTGATCCCTGGGTGGAAGGGGCCCACAGGGCTCTGCAGGCAGCTGGAGCTGGTAGTACTTCCATGGAACTCTTCCAGTTTTCCTGGCCGCAAAGCACGCTTTTGAAAACCAGAATGTTGAGACCCGAAGAGCCCTGACTTGCAGGCTGGGGAGGCAACATCCTCGGGGTCCAGTCTTTGGAAGTTTGGTGTATTAGCCTGGGTCCACTAGAGGCTGACATCCAGGCAGCCTGAGACTGACTGGGGGATAAAGGAATGGGAGCCAGAGGTAGAGGGAGCGCCTTAGACCAGCGCAGGTCTGACCCCCAGTGAAGAAGAGAGAAGGAAAGAGGAGCAGGTGGGAATTGTCTCAGACTGCAGCCCAGTTTCAAGAGCAGTCTGGCCAAGCCAAGGGGGAGTTCTCGAACTGGCTACCCAGTAGACGTGTCCTGTGGAACATAAAAGAGGAAGGAAGCAAGGTTGAGTAGGAAGAGCCTTTCAGCTGTCGTAGAGACCTGACATCCACGAAAGGATGGGGTGAGGAGGCAGCACTGGGTAGGGGCAGACTCCTGACCGCATGGACACTGCAGATCTGATGAAGATGCAGAGCCCTCCCAAGCAAAGACTGCTAGCGAGGAGGGGGTCCACAACGGGTGGACGGGCCCAGGCCCCAGTGCCCACAGTGAGCCTGGCCTCAGTCCAAAAACCTGGCATTGACCGGAAGTTGCTAAAGGCTGGAAGCTGCCAGCTTACCATCCCTTGAGCAGGCTCTTTTTTAAAAACTGAGTGCTCACTGCATCTTCTTAAAAATTGATACATGATATTTATGCATATTTATGGGATATGTGTGTTATTTTGTTACATGCATATAATGTATTCTCTTTCATATGTGGAAGTTAAAACAGTTCATCTCATGGAGGTAGAGAGTAGACTGATGGTTCCCCCAGGCTGGGGGCAGGGGCAGGGGCGACGGGTGGGCGACAATAGGATGGTTAATGGGCACAAACCTACATTCAGATAGAGGAGTAAGTTCTGTGTTCCATGCCAGGGTCTTCCTTGAAAGGAGGTTCATGTAGCAGCCTCCAGAGCTGTCACACATCCCATCATATCAGAACCCTTTCCACTTTGTTGCCAACATGAACTTAAATGACTGCTTATTTTTTCCAAAACCAATAAAAGAATGTTGCTATTTTTAGTGCCTAGCTATAAGTATTTATATGGCTTAGGAGAGTTTTCTCAACATGAAATGCCAGAGTCAAAAATGTGATCATTTTTAAGGTTCTTAGTATAGTGCTAATTTTTTCTCACAACATCTGAGCAACTTTGTGTTTCACCCAGCAACATAGGAGCATGTTTAGCTCCGTGAAAAAGTCCACCCAGGGGTAGTCTAGTTAAAAAAAAACAAACCAGCGAAACTTTCATCATGATAGTGATTGCAATTTGAATGGGATATTTGAATATTATAGGGGTTGAATATTTTTTTCTCAATGTTGTTAAACCAGCAGTGGTTTGTTAAAAATTCGTGTGTCTGTGTCTGCTGAGAGACAGATGCCAAGCTGGGTTCAGCCCTGCAAGAAATTCACGAAGCCTCTGCCCCATGAGGATGCTGGGAGGGTGCTGGGAAGACTAGGGGGCTGCCGGAAGGTAATGAATGTGTGACCCATGTGAAGGAGGCAGGGAGGGAGGGAAGGAGGGAGGGCTTGAGAAACAGCACCCTCAGCTGCAGTGCTGTCTGGTGGAGTCCAGCGAGGCTGTCAGGAAGTCCTGGGGCTGATGTTGTCAATCAGAGGAGTCCCACACCCCCCAGGAATGGCCTGCCTCCAGTGAGACAAAGCAGCAGATGTAAGAAGCCACATTTGCTCATTTCTGCTTGCTAGCGTCACTTCACAAAGACCCTGACTCTGGGACGATGTGCACCTCCCTGGAAAGATGCTTTGAAGATAAAACTGGACAGGGCACACCGTCCCCCAGGTCTCTCGCCCGGGTCACCCTCTTCCTTAAAAGCTGAATGATCCCAATCCTGCCTTTTCCTGCACGTAAGGTAATGTCTGAAGGCTTTGTCATTGTGCCTCTGGAATCTATGACCAGGTGTCCTCTTGCACCCAAACCTTCATGTGATTTTGCACAAACTGAACCTTCAGCACCTGTACATCAACTGTGAGCCAAAATGCTACTTTGGCAGCGGCTGACAGAATCACTCTGAAAGACCCGCCCGGGGAAGTGGGCCTCAGCTGCAGTCCTTAGGAAGACTTCTGAGCAAAAAAAACTTTAATTCTTAAAGACTTCATTTTTGTTTTAGGAGACACTTAGTATCCCTGCAGCCCTCCGTCTCTGCCTAGAAACAGCCTGCAGCAAGTGTGACCTCACTGCAAACCAGTGATAGACTTGGTGACAGATTTGGTGACCAAATAATGTGGTGACTGAGGGCCCTTGGTCAATGACTATCCCCATGGCTGAAGATCTGAGAGACCCATTTCCATGATCACCACAAAAGTCTTCATGGATAGTGTGGTGCCGACACACCTACAGGTATTTTAGTTTATTTAACTGATTTATATGAGACCTTCACGTAGTTACTAGTTGTTTGCGTGTAAATCATTTGTAAGATATTTTCCTCAATTTATAAATTTTTCTTCTGTTTTTATGCAGATCTAATGCAGTCGAACTTTATTTTTCTTTCTTTTTTACATTGCAACATCAACAAGTAAGTTTATTTGGCTTGGATTTTTATATTTAACTTTTGAATAGTTCTAGAACGTATTTTAACATCAGGTTTAAAGTTTGGCATACATCATTTTAAAATTCCAAATCATCAGCTAATTTTCCCCCAACGGTTGAACAATTCCTCCCTTCTTTATTGATTCAAAATGCCACTTTTATCGAATAGTATGTCCTTATATATAAGTTTCTCTGATATCAGTTGTGTGTCATATTTGCTGTTTCCCCAGCGTCTCACTTCATACCCAGTGGTAGCTCCGCAATCATCCTCCATGACCTGCATACTCGTGTGAGCAGAACACTGCGAAGCACGTTACCTGAGCATCTCATTTAATTCCCACAATCAGCTTACACTGTGGGCTCTTACCACCTTCATCCTGTAGACAAGGAGTCTGGGGCTCACGGGGTACAGCTGACGTGCAAACCTCATCGGGCCAGCAAGTGTCAGCAGTGTCCGGCCGAGAACAGCCGCAACTCTCCTGTCACACCGTTCGCATCTTTACATGCACAAGTGTCTGCAGCCTCTCCATTTTGTCTCCCAGAGCAGCATGTTCTGCTTTTGGAGACCAGCAGGGCACTGAGGAGTAACTGGTTGGGCAAGTCACATCTTTCCTCCTCCTCTGCCTCCTCCTGCATCTCCTCTTTCTTTCTCAATGTCTTCCTGAGTGGGCGTGCACTCGACTCCAGTGAGCTGGGCCTAAACAACTCAGCTGTGAGGTGTCTTCATTCCCTAGGGCTGCCGTAACAAAACACCAGAAACTCGATGGTTTAAAACAACAAACTGATTGTCCCACAGATGGAGCACCCAGGAGCCTGCAATCGAGAGGCCGGCAGGGCCGCGCTCCCTCTGGGGGTTCCAGGGAAGAACGGGTTCCATTTTCCAGGCTTCTGGAGCTGCAGGCGTTCCCCGGAGCTCCTCGACTAGGAGATGCGATGCTCCCACCTCCGCCTCTGCCAGGCGTGGTGTCCACCCTGTCTCCTCTAGGCATCTCTCCTTCTCTTATAAGGACACCAGTCCCATTGGATCAGGGCCCACCCTACTCCAGAAGGACCTAATCTGAACAAAATACATCAAGCCATGATGCTATTTGCAAAGAAAGCCACATTCTGAGAGGTTCCAGGAAGGACAGGAATGCAGGGGAAAAGCCCTATTCAAACCCTGTATGTGCCATATCGAAATACGGTATGAAATGTGTGTTAACCCAGCTGCCGTAGGTCAATTCCTAGTCCTCAATTTCCCGCAGAGGGGAGAGGCCTGAGCCTTTCTCCCCACCCCACTGTCATGTACCTCTCTGCAGGGTGAGACCTAGAGCAGGAGGGAGCCTGCGTGGGCCACTCAGCTCCTGGGGTGCTCTCGTTTCCCTCCTCGTGCCTGTAAAGGAAGGAGGGGGTCTTCTTCTGTGTCCCTGCTTCCCTGTGCTCAGCGTGGTGGGCTCGGGCCCCACCTGCCTTCTGGAAGCCCTGGGTAAGCGAGTTGGCTCAGCCAACCCCAACCCTCTCTGATGTCATCGTCCTGCACTTCTGACAAAGGCCAAGGGGTTTGGAAGCCAGTCTGTGGCCCCAAGTACCAGTTCAGGTCTCCCAGCCAGCTTTTGCAGTAGAAAGACTGATTTATTATGTCCGTATGTCTGAATCCTCTATCTGCCTGCCAACTGGTTTGGGATTTGACAGTGAACCAAATTGGAGAGGTGGCTGGAAAGGATTGACATGTGCTGGTCAGAATTCACGTGTGAAGAGAGAAGCCTGGGGCTGGGCCAGGGCAGTGGCTTTCAGCATTACTGCTTTAGGAAGCTCAGTCCCTTGACCTTGGTGGTGTCAGAGGGATGGTGCTGGGGCTCGTTAGTGACAGGTGAGGACTCCAGTGAGGCTCTTGCCCAGGCCTCACCTTGGTCTGACTTCCCCAGGTCCACCTGGGCCACAGCAGGGACTAGAAAACCAGAAAGAGAGTCTCTGCGGCCCAGCCAGGCAGAGCAGGTGGGCAAGCAGATGCTTTTGTGAGTTCTCCCTGGTTCCGTAGCCGGGTCAGTATCTATACTAGGAGATATTTTGGTATTTTCCTCTTCATCTTGTCCGACCTTCATCTAAAGTGAAGGGGGACTTATCCAGTCATTATGTGGCTTCCCCCATTTGCTCTGAAATCCAGAAATGTGTCATTATGATTCTGGATTTTGGAAATGGGAGCACAGCTTTCCTCATGGGACACAGATTTTATTAATGAACAAATGGAGCGTGTGAAGAGCCATTTTGGAGAGGGAAATGGAGGAATAAAGTTGAATGACATTCAGGAAAATCTAAAGACCAAAATTATCCTTACCTGGGATTTGCATGTGGGACGCAGGTGACATGGGCACCACAAGACCTGGGGCAGCAGCTAGAGAAGTTTCAGGATGAAGCTGGAACTAGAAGAGACAACTCCAAGCCCAGCCCTGCAGAGTCCACATTGAGCACGGGCAGGTTTGGAGGAGAGCAGACGGCGGAAGCCTTGGTCCCACCAGGCCGCTGGGAACCTTGCAATCATCAACAGCAGCTGCTGTTCAGGAATCTGCTGAGGGGGAGTCTCGTGCCAAAATAGATGCTGAGAAGGAGAAATAAAATAACCTCTAGCTGTTAGATTTCACTGGCAGGAGCAAGTGGTGGTGGTAGCTGCAGCATGGCCCCAGGTGCCATTGCTAACCAGCCCACCCTCAACACAGCACCCAGGTGCCAGAGCACGAGGCTCAAAGAGAAGTGAAAATTACAAGTCTTTATATATTCAAAATGTACAAAAAGGAACCCAAATCTAAGACCAGGGCATCAATATAACCTCCTAAGTTTTGCAAGATAACGGGTGTATTTCAGATGGCACTCTTTGATACAGGAAACATCTGTGTTTGGCTTTTGTCTTTGCATCAGACAGCTATTGCTGCAAAAATGCTGCGTAACAAACAGACCCAGAACCTCAGGCTTTGTTTCTCATTCACAGAGTCATGTGCAGGTTGTGGCCCTGCTGGGCTCAGCTGGGATCGGCTGGGCCTGGCTCCAGTCTGTGGGCATGGCTTAGGTTCACTCACTGAATCCCCTCATTCCTCTCAAAACGGCGGCTAGCAGGGCACGTCACTTTTATGGCAGAAGTGCAAGAAGCCAAGCTAAACCACATGGGTGCAAGCGAGGACTCTGTTAGCATCTTGCTTGCTAACTTTCCAGGGGCCAAGAAAGCAAGTCATGTGACAAACCTCTAAATCAACCCAAAATAGATTGTCCTCCACATATTGCACCAGGAGGCACCAAGGAATCACATGGAACTAGTTCTAGCTGTATGATCTATTACAGAGAGAGGGTGAAGGTCTGGGACCCTGAATCTAATCCACCACTGTACCACTAGGAGATTTTTTCCAAACCAGTGTAGGGCTGGAGGCTCTGGTTTTGGACACATGGCACTAACGCTTGGCAGGAGTGAAATCAAGAAGAGCTTTCTTTGACCTGCCCTCTATCCGTCCGTCTTCCTTCAGATGCATGAGTCTCTAGGACAGCCGTGGGAAATGTTTCTGCCTTTACCTGGAAGAACCTCTCCTGGCCTTCTTCCTCATCCCAATTTGCTCACTTGTCCCAAAGACTTCTCTGACTGGTGAGACTCGAGAGGGGAACAGGCCACTGTGGCTGACCTCAGCTCCCCACTCTGCAGCAAGCACACTAGGGTGAGGTGCGGGTCAGGACGCCCTTCTCCCTCTGTCAGGCAGAGCACCCAGTGCTGACCCAGCCAACAGTCTGACTCTTCCTGCTCTGCAGACCTCAATCCTCCTCCATGTGAGTCAGCCCAAGGGCTGGCCTGGGAGAGAGGCTCAATCCTCCTCCATGTGAGTCAGCCCAAGGGCTGGCCTGGGAGAGAGGCTGACAAGAAGCCCAGTTGGAGCCATAAATCCAAACTGAACTCTCCAATATAAATTTACCCCTCAGACAACAAACAACAGATGAACAAAATCTCTTGTTGGCTTTAAAACTCAATCTCTACAGCTCCTATGTCTTATTTCTTAGTAGGTCTTAATTCATAGCAGATTTAGGGCTTATGAGTGATTAGCCCCCTAAGAACCAGCAAGCCCCTCTTCGTTCTTTCCTTTTCCCATTTTTAAATAAAATTTCATTAAATACAGTTTAATTAAAGTATAACACACATGCAGAAAGATGCACAAATAATAAGCAAACAGATAAATGGATCTCATAAAGTAAACACACTGATGCAGCCAACCCGTAGATCATCAACAGAACGTCACTTAGATGAAGAAGCAGCTGGGTATTTATCCAAAGCAAAAGAAGTCTGTATATCAAGGACATAGCTGCATCGTATGTTTATTGCAGCACTATTCACAATAGCAAAGACATGCCTAAGTGTAACTCAATAGCCTACCGATTGATTTGTAGCTGGGTGGATCGCACAGGCATTGCTCCTCCCTCACTAGTTAATGCCCATAGTCCCTGAATATGTATAACTTCTTAAGGAGGACCCTAGTAAGGAAATACACTTTTACTCAGAGATACCCACAATTCCTATGAATCTGCCATCAACCCAGGTGTCTTCAAAGATACTTCCACTGAAATGACTCTAATTCTACCATGAGAGCCTGTGAATCAAACTGGAACAAGGGTAAGAAGAAAAACCACTTTTCCTCACAGTGAGATCTTCTTCAAGGTGTCCAACTCACCCATGGGACCGTAAGTCACTTGTACAGCAAAGTCAAAATGGGACAAATTCTGGCTCTACTTCCAAGAAAGGGTTAAAAGGAGGAAATCGTTTCTTTCTTTTTCACATGAGCGGGGTGTCACGTAGGCTTTCCCACTGCACAGTGGGCATTTGGGCAGGGGACGTTTGCAACATTGAGGTAGGACAGGGAGCAATTCTAGTCTGAGACCACTGGTGCCTTTTCCATGAGGGTCCACCCGACTGGAACATTGGTTGGGAAGGTGACAGCCAAGACAGCAATACACAGCATTGTGTGAGAAGTGGATGAACACACCGCCCCGGTTGGGCATGGCTGGAGGAGGACAGCACTCATGGGGTGTCGCCAGAGACCCCAGTAAACACACCCTGAAGCCTCTGCCCCAGCACAGTTTCAGAAAATCTGTCTCAGCTCACGAGGTCTGCAAAGCACCCTTAACTGTGGCTATTCTAACAAAGCCCACAGCCGTTCCTGTGAATTTCAGCTGAAGGGGAATGCCAAGCAGATGTGGTGTGTTGGTCTTGGGAATTTCCGAGTCTCTTGTTTCTCTCCCAGGAAGTTCCATCATGCTCTGCCTGAGTCTTGGGTTCCCAGCATTCCTCGAAAGACAGGAAGCACGCCACCCCAGCCTGATCAAGGACACAGTGAAAAACGTGGGTGATGCGGCTGATGCCACCTATAAAGCTGTCTGCAAAACCATGCTTAGTATTAAAAAAAAAACTGATTGAAAATCCGAATATAGCAATACTCTAAGTCCACATGTGATTTTGATGAGAAAGGTTTGCACCTCCTATAAAGCCCTGGAGTAAATAAACAAACTCATTAAATTGCCAAGTGTGAGAAAGTTTCCTTTGAAGAATTCCCAAAGCAAGTCAATAATTTCTGGATGGAAAATGGGCACTCCCCACCGCCTGCACATGCCGCCCTGGGGAAATGTGAGTTTTCTCAGGATGGAAGCAAGAGTTGAGCTAGCAAGTTAGGGGGTTTGAAGCCCCTGGCAACTCTAAGAAAGTGGAAAACTGAAGCTATTCTGCCCTGGATTTGTGGGCCCCGGGGCCACCATGGAGATGAAAGGAGAGAGAAGGAAGTCCCCAGGGTACTCAATCAATGAGTTCCTTAATGGCACTGCTGAGAAACACAGTGGGGAGGAGCAGAGAAACCACGAACCTGCGGACGTGCACCCATGGTTGTTTATGTGTATTGTGTCCAACAGAGCTTTGACTCTCTCAAGTCAGACCCAGCTGACCATCCCTTCTTCCCTGCACCGCACATGCAATTCCATGTAGTGGTGGACCTGCATCCCCAGCACTAAAAGCCCCCCAGGGAAGGGGACCCCTGAGCTGTCAGTGCCTAGCACAGCTCACCCTGCCTCACACCCAGCCCTGCCTTCATGGCTCCCACCACAAACACTGCATCAAACCCTCACCAGAAATCCTTCTAGAATGAGGTGCTTTTTAAATCCAGATGCAACCATGAATAAATACTTGATTTTTATATACATTTTCCAAGTCCCCAGTGAAGATTTTATTGTGGCATTACAAGCTGACATTTACTAGAGTAAAAAAGAAATAAGGAAACCAGATTTCCTTTGCAGATTTTGCACTCAGTAGGAGTTGAGTAGCAGGGAAGAAATTACATTTTTGTATCACCTAATAAATGCCCCAACCCATCCTCTGGGCAGTCTCAGGGGTACCTCGGGCTCTTTCCCATCACTTGGTCCCCTCCCTTTGATGTCCCCTCCCTCCCTGCTCCCCTCTGGGTAGTTTCTGAGAGTAAAGGATGAAAATGATACTGCAGCTCCATGGGAAATGACAGCCCCAGGCCTAGAGTCGCCCCTAGTGTGCAGGGTCTGGTGGCCCTGGTCTGGCTCTGTCTCTGCCACTGCTGCCCACGTCTCTGGCTGTTCTCAGCTTAGTCACAGCCCAGTAGCTCTCTCTGCCAACCAACCGGTGCCATCTCAGCCTCCCTGGTGTGTTTCTCCTGAGTCTGATGATGCTGCCCATTGTCTTTAGCTTAGGTGTTCGGCCTGTATCTGCCTATGGGGTCGTTTTCCCCACCCTGGCCACTCCTCTGGGAAACTTCCTTGCCAAACTTCCATGATCCCTGAGTGCCCCCCCAGGCATGAGCAGGAATTTCTCACTGCCTTCCACACCCGGAAGGAGCCAGGGGAGTCCTAGGACTATTGGTCTGGGATCTTCTGCAAGACCATGCATTCTCCTCCCGAAGTCCTCAGTGGGGAGTGACACAGAAGCCCATCTGCTTTTTTGCTTTATCCTCAATCTTTCTCTTCATGTACGTCCTCCATATCTCTTGAACTCAAGCCTCAATCGTGACACATATCTGACTAATTTTTTTCTTCCTCTCCTGTGGAGCTATCAAGAGCACAATGAGGCCGGGTGCAGTGGCTCACGCCTGTAATCCCAACACTTTGGGAGGCCAAGGCGGGCATATAACGAGGTCAGGAGATCGAGACCATCCTGGCCAACCCAGTGAAACCTCATCTCTACCAAAAATACGAAAAAAAATTAGCTGGGCGTGGTGGCAGGATCCTGTGGTCCCAACTACTTGGGAGGCTGAGGCAGGAGAATGGCGTGAACCCAGGAGGCAGAGCTTGCAGTGAGCCGAGATTGCACCACTGCACTCCAGCCTGGGCAACAGAGCGAGACTCCGTCTAAAAAAAAAAAAAAAAGAACGCAATGAAAGATCCAAGAGCTGATTGTTAGATTTTCAGGGGTTTTGCAAACTGGTTGTTAAGGCATTATTAAAAAGTGAATTACAAAAATTCACAATTAGATTCATTTTATTAAAAGCAACAGCAATAAATACTTAAACCTTATCACTTTCTAATTATCTTGCTACATCTTACTATTTTTAGTGCTCTTGTTGTTTACATTCATTGTCTCTTGATGGTGGAAACACTGTTTGATGGTGACCACTGGAAACCTCTTTCCAGGACTGTGATCCGTCAGGTCACATCGGTAGCTTGTAATCGGCCATGGAGGGAGTACTTAACACCATGGACATTGGTAAATGCTATGAACCAGGGCTTGACTTATTGTTTTGTCGATTGTTTAGTCTTAAAGACATGATAGAGGAAATGTTAATACTCAATGCAGATTAAACATGAAAGCATGTCATGTCTATAGCCATCATGTTTTGAATAGCACAAAAACGTGAGGATATATTCTTTCATTGTCAGAAAACTCAGCAATTCAGCAAAGAAGTCACTCACATCATGAACAAGCTACTGAAACTTTGTTGTTGTTTCATTTCTTTTTTACTTGCTAACATGAATGAAAATATCAACCAACATTTATGTCAGAACTACTCTCATTCAAGAATCGGAACCATAGGTTGACTACAGATATTACATAAAAGTTTGGCAGAAAAAAATCAATAAAGTATTCTGTGAGAATAAATTGGCTATAAGAAATTTATAGTAATGAGTATTATAGTATTTGGTATTATTTGTAAATATTTGCTGCATATTTTGTATAGCAGTAAATTTACAATGAACTTATGTCCACATGCACATATTTTAGACATCTAGTTATTAATCCCTCACCAGCACACCGCACCACTGGCTATAATAGTGGGCTGGGTACAAAGAGAGACAAACCGGCTTACCAGTAAGGAAACAAAAATTGAGAAGTATTGTTAAAAGGCTATGTCTAGCCTGGGCGCACGGCTCATGCCTGTAATCCCAACACTTTGGGAGGCTTAGGTGGACAGATCACAAGGTCAGGAGATCGAGACCATCATGGCTAACACACAGAAACCTCATCTCTACTAAAATTACAAAAAAATTAGCCAAGTGTGGTGGTGGGCACCTGTAGTCCCAGCTATTTGGGAGGCTGAGGCAGGAGAATGGCATGAACCCAGGAGGCACAGCTTGCAGTGAGCCATGATCGCTCCACTGCACTCCAGCCTGGGTGACAGAGCGAGACTCTGTCTCAAAAAAAAAAGGCTATGTCTATTAAAAATCCAGAAGATGCCATATAAAAGATTGTTTGACTCTAAGACTAGCTAGCAACAAAAGCAAAAGCTGAAAAGAGAGACTACATCTGGGTCTAAGGAAGTATGATTCTATCTCCCTAGCCTACCTTCAGAAGAATCCCCTCAGACTGGGAGAAGAGAAATTAGAGAGGAGAGGAGAGGGGTACAATGATACCACATTGTGGCTTTAATTTTCACTTTGATGACTAAGGAAGTCAAGCATCTTTTGCATGTTTACTGGACATTTGTATTTCCTCTTTTGTGAAGTGCCTGTTCAAGTCTTTTGATCATTTTCCTGTTGGGTTATCTGTCTTTTGCTGGCCAGTTTCTCATTTTTTACTCATCTAACTTGAGAAACTTTTTAAAAATTATGTTCTTTCTATTATCTTTTTAACATAAATTTGTTTTCCAAAAAGTTTTTATCTGGGATATTTCACAGCTTTTTCTGTGAGTCATCAAAATGTGTATTTATATCTCTAAGGATATATTTTTATTGGTTTTAGATGTTTATCCATAATTGTTTTCAACAACAACTTTCTCACTCTCAAATATTTATCTTCAACATTTACAGACTTAAAGACATGTTTAGTCATTATTCTAGTAAAGGCCATTCTTTTCTGTTACACTGCCATATTTTAGTTTTTTGAATTACAACATATGACTTTTTTGTGTATTTGTTTCCTTGTTTATCATATTTTTCCTACCAAAAGTCTTTATCTTGTTCATCTCCAGTGTTTAGAACAGTGAACACTATATAAAGGAGATGGCTTCGAATCCTTATAGAATTAAAGTAACCTGATTTTTGACTAATGGGTTTTCTTTTTCATCTTAAAGCTCGAACATTCTACCAGAATGTCTTGAGAAATTTTCTGTTTGTTTTGCCTTGAATATGATGAGCTGTTTTCATATTTAGTCTTAGTCAGTTGCATTATACCTTTGATTACCAATTCTGATCCCATTACAAAGGACAGTATTTCCAGACTTTATTTTCTATGTCTGTTGATTTTTAAAAATGTTTTTGTGTTACCTTTAATAAAATTACACAAATAACAGATTTATTCATGCTTTTCATTAAAATTCAAAAAATAGCAAATTTTAAAGGTGAAATTCTTTCTTTTCTTCTCCTGTCAGTACTGACATATTTATGATTATTTTCCTCGACGATGTAGTAGTCATTGTCAAACGCACATATTAGAGTTTATTCAACCTCCTCCCAACGGATGGACATTTAAGTGATTAATAGTTCTTCACACTTACAGAGCTGCATTGTATATTTCTGTGAATGTATCATTCTGCATGTGTGCAAGCATTTCTATAGGATATTTTCCTGGAGGTAGAATTACAAGGCCAAAGAGCGTGTATCTTTAAAATGTTAGCAGATAATGCTAAATGGCTCCTCAAAACTACTATACCAATTTATGAGCCCCAAACTAGAGCATTTATTTCTTGTACTCTGGTGGCCAACATTGGCTAGTATCAATTCTGATATGCAAAAATGTTATCTTTATTCACATTCTCCTTATTTCTTAATAAATTTCAACTTTTTGAGTATTTCTGTCTATTTTTATTTTGTATATCATTTGCTTGACTTGCTGAGGGGCTATTTTTTTATTTTAATTTCTTCCAACAATGATGCTATTTGGTTTAATAAACATTTTATTCTCCCCTTCTACCATCATATTTCTGTTTAAAAAATGACATACTTTTTTTTTTTTTATCTCTTTAAGAATAGAAAACCATCCCTTTATAAGATTTTCCTTTGTTCCATGAAAGACATTCATTTCGGGTGAAGATTTTCCTCTTAGTTTTTATAACAATGATCCTTTTATGTTTCAAATACCTCTAGGTCCTTGCTCCTTGTTGTTCTCTGCTTGCCTCATTCTTGAAACACAGATGTTTTATTTTATTGTTGTAGCTTATGCATATCAAAGGCCTGCTTGTTTCATTATGAAAATTACCAAACACCACAAAGGTATCTCTACAATGACCCCATATACCCATCACCCAGATCTCAAATATTATCAGGAAATTGCCATATTTATTTGTTTTCTTGTCTTCTTTCCTTCCCTCCCCCTTTCTCCTTTCCTTCCTTCTCTCTTTCCTTCTTCCTGTCCTCCCTTCTTTCTGAAATATTGTAAAGCAAATTCTAGATGCCAGATCATTTCATTCTGATCTTTTTCAGTATGCTTTCCTGTTTTGAAAAATGAGGATTTTCTTATATAATTATGATGCTATTAACACCTAATATAATTAACAATTCTTTGAAATCATCCGGTACCCATTTCAAATGTCACTAAGGGCTTCAAAAGTGACTTTTGTAAAGTTGGTTTGAAAAGGTCACTTTTAAAATGTGTTATCATTTGCCTACTTGAGTATGGACTCTGTGCTGTGATGGTCTAGGACTAAAAAAAAGTAAACGGAGGGATGGTCCCTGCCCCCATTTCCAGCTAATCAGTTGCCCCATCTCTCTGTGTGCTGAGTATATTGCAGAATAGTAGTAAAATTGGTACTAAGTACTCAGGGACAGTTCTTAGAATGAATATTTGATTTACCAGCTTCATTTACTAAGTGGTCTATCAAGCCTTTTCTGTTACAGCTGCCAGGAAGCCCCAGCCACATGGCCAGTCTGGCACTTACGCTGGTGATGTTAAAGGATCTCTTTTTAAATTTATGTCATATCCACTTAAGAAATTTCTGAAGCCTGGAAAACATTTTCACTGTGGAAAAGGTTAAGAATAAAAAATTAGGTAGAGTAGCATTTTTCTAAGGAGAAAACAATTCAGCAGATCAAAGGGCAGATTATGCAAATTATAGTAATGGATTTGTATTTTCCCCTGATGATCACAGAAGCCTGTCTGCAGAGAAAAGTGACTATACATCTGAAAATATCCGGATTAAGGACAGACAGTGTCCGTGCAAATAGAAAGGAATTATCTCCTGTAACTCCCAACCCACCAAGGTCCTTTGAAGATATCACTGCTATCAAAATAGCCTTGCTATGGAGGAGAGTGCTCGCTGGGACTTTCAGCTTTTCAGAAGCATGAGAACTAACAGCTGAAACCAACTACAGTGAAGGCACCAAAGAAGACCAATTCCCAGACTAGGGGTTGAGAGCTCAAGACTCATTCTAGGCTCTGTCCCAACCCCCATTTTGGTCTCAGACATGTCCTTCAGATTCTTTCTGGGAGTGCATTCCTGGTGATTCTGCTTCCCATGTGTGCTGCCAATTGTCATCTAGCAGGTACAATGCCATCATATCTGCAGAACAGAGGAACTATTTACCCATGGCAATACTTTTTATCCACAAAAGTGAGCCTTCCTCTCCATCATTTTCTCCACCTCCGTCTAATTTTAGTACATCTAATGGGACAAAGAATAAGCTTTTTTTGAGCAAGTCATGAGTTTTCTCCAAGCCCTGGCTCCCTTTTCTGAACAATAGGAATAGTAGTACCTACCTTCCACATTGTTCTGAATATTAAATGAAATACTATTGGCTGCTTATTAACAATTTCTGGTTTCCTCATTATTTTGCTCTTTCATTTAACCTGTAGTACTCACAGCTCTTCTCTATTCTAAAAACAATCTCACAAATCATTTAATTTCCTTACATGCAGTTGCTCTGAAGTTCATTGTCTCAGTGGCCTGTAGCAGGAAAAGCTGAACCCCCTGGTTGATATCATGGAGGGGACTTTGTACGTGTCCCTGATCCCACTTCACCAGCCTTGCAAAAACTAGGGCCTATCTCAGTGTCCACCTCATCTGACTTGGAAGTTTGAAGAACCTCTGTCCCCGAGCCTGTTCCGTGCCTTGCCCAGCGCACATGGGACAGACAATTCCATTGGTAAGAACCGTCACTTCTTCATTTGCTCCTCCTGGAGGTTTTAGGCTGGGCTGGACCCACAAATTGAGCTTGAGGGTAGCAGGCAGATGTCCCTCAAAGGTTAGAGAGGAGTCGATCGTAGTGTTGGTTCACAACTCTTCTGTCCCTCCCATCCTGTATGGCTTCCTTTGGGCAAGGAGTGCCTCCTTCCCCACTGAACTGGGCTTGGCCACATGACTTACTGTGACCCATGAAATGTGGGATGGGGCGACTGCGTGTCCACCCTGAACAGCTGCTTTAGGAGGTCTGTGTGGTGACATTGGATCTCTTGTGCCCCTACAGTCCCCCTGCTGGTTAGGATCCAAAATTCTCATGTTGAGGAGTTCCCTGCCTTGGTTCGGTGATAGTTGCCCCTTACACAATGATCTGACGCAAATTCAGCACCAACCCTCCCTTTATCACGCCCCTTGGCATGGGTAGGCCCCACTATGGCACCTCTGGGGCCATTGGCTGCTTGTAACACAAGCCTGAGGCCACCTGCCAAAGCCCTTTCCCTTCCTGTCTCATCTCTGAGGCCGTAAGTGACCTCATGACTTGAGACAAGGCCTTAGATACAATTGCATTCCCAAAGTCCCATGACATTTCAACACGCATTGCATCCTTGCAATGGGCCACTCCTTCCCTGGCCTCTGTTAAATGGCAGACCCTCCTTGCAGGGAGCATTCAGTTGTCTGGTGAGTGCCTTTGCATTCTGAGGTGGGTGCTCTTGAGCAGAAGAGTCTGGTTGTCAGGAGCTGGTCCTGGGAGGTTGGGGCAAGGAGGCAAGGATGACTCTCAAGATACATGGCCAGTTCTCTGGTCTGCATTGAGCTGGCTCCAAGGAGCTCCAGGTGGGGTTCCCTCTAATTCCTGCTCACTTGCCCAGTCCTGATTTTAACACAGCCCTTCACACAGCCCTGTCAGAAGCAGGGCACCAGGCTTCTGATCCTGTTTTTCTGGCACTGAAACAGGAAAGCAGAGTAGGCAATAGAAGGTGCTCATAGCAGTGGTCCCCAGCCTTTTTGACACCAGGGACTGATTTCGTGGAAGACAATATTTCCACAGACCAGGGAGGTCAGAGGGGGCATAGTTTTGTGGTGTGGGGATGATTCAAGCCCATTACATTTATTGTGCACTTTATTTCTATTATTGTTACATTGCAATTTATAATGAAATAATTATACAACTCACCATAACGTAGAATCAGCGGGAGCCCTGAGCTTGTTTTCCTGCCACTAGACAGTCCCATCTAGGAGTGATGGGAGACCGTGATGGATCATCAGGCATTAGATTGTTATAAAGAGCATGCAACCTAGATCCCTTGCACGTGCAGTTGACAGTAGTGTTGGCACTTCTATGAGAATCTGATGCCATCTGCCGCTGATCCGATAGGAGGCAGAGCTCAAGCAGTAATTCGAGTGATGGGGAGTGGCTGTAAATACAGATGAAGCTTCACTCACTTGGCCACAGCTCACCTCCTGCTGTGTGGTACTGGTCTGTGGCCTGGGGGTTGAGGACCCCTGTGCTACAGCATAGAACGCCCATGCTGATGCCAAACCACCCAGGTTCAAGGCTACCTCCTCCCCTCACTAGGTGAGTGACCTTGCAAAATGCATGTAGCTTCTCTCTGCTCAGTTTTCTCAAGACTTCGGCAGGAATCATGACTAGAGGTAGAGTGAGCACGTGTTCGGGGTTGCCCAGGACTGTCCTTCTTAGAAACCTTGAACATTCTTGAGTATAGCAGGTGCTGTCAGGAGTCTGTTACACAGTAGAGCTGAAGCCCCTGAAACTTCGCCTGGAACACAGGAAAGGCTATGTTCCTTACTCAATACTTTCATCATGGAGCTAACAGCAGAGAGGCTGTCCAGGGGAGGTTGCACATCCCCCATGGAGGCTGGGAGGAGCGCTGCTGTTTCCCCCGGCTGCTATTGTGAGGTGCATCCATTACTTCCTGCATAAATCCGAATCAAGGGAGTTTTCACTGGGTCTGTGCTCGGAGGTAAGTGGGCAGAAGATGAACAGATTATTCAGGGTGTGAGAAGGCAGGCCGAGGAGGCTGAGTATCAGGGAACTTGAGTGGACAAAGAGGCAAGAAGAGAGACAGGGAGATGAGCAGGCCAAGGTGACGTACTTTTGCTGGAAATGCTATTGGCCGCCAATGGAAAAGGAGAGAAATGAAAGCCCCCCAAGCCTGCTTCAGAGCTCCACTTCTTTGGTTTGCAAATGTAAAAATTGCCCAAGAGGAACTTGTCTCTAAATTGGTGCTTGGTCCTGCTTGGTCCCCAGCCATGAGGTAGGACGTACGAAGCATGAGGATAATATTCTTTCTCAGCCCAGCCAAGTTCACCCTGAGGTAGCAGGGAGGTCAAGGACCACGGGGAGAGTTTCATCCTGATGAGCTCACCTGTGAGGCAGCTGACTGGACAAGGGCTTTAGGGACTCTGGGAAGCATAATCCTGTAATTGGGTTGATAGTTCAAGGACACAGGTGCATCTTTGCTCCCCAAAGGGTTGAGTTTGGTTGGAGAGATGTGACAAATTGGAAAGTGAGACTTATGCTCTGTTAGTAAGATTCGTCATTGTTCACCTAGGCAGCAGGTCATCAAAAACACATACTCCAGGGTTGAAGGAGGGAGTCCAGACTCCTCACCATCAATTATCAATTAATATTGACAGAACTCCCACTGTGGGGTGGGAGGCAGGTGTAACCAGGGCTTTCTCTAAAATAACACTTTAGTGAGGAAGGGACAGAAGAGTTTGAATACATCTCAAAATGATCTGTAGCTAGTAATAATAATGATACTAATATTTTAATCCTGCAAAGGAAAGATAAAATCTGCGTATCACATAATAATGAAGAAATTGGGTCCACACATAGGAAAAATGCTGCAAAAATAAAGAAAACCACAACTTAAAAGTCTGGTTGATCAGCCTCACCCTGTGGCCGGGTTCCTGGACTGTTCTTTTTTCTCCTGAGATGTTTGTGTTGTTTGCATCACTGTGACAATAGAATAAGAATGTGGCACCTTGAGGTGAACTCAAAGTCATCTTCACTCTCTGCTCAGTAAGGGGAAAGGCATCCACTGGGGAGTTGGAGGCTCAGTGGAGAGGCTGGGCATTGTCTAGGGTTGAATCCTGACACTGAGGCTCTGGGCAAATTGCTTGCCTCTATGAGGCCTGACTTCCTGATCCATGAAGCCTGCCTTGCAGGGTCTTCTGAAGATGACCCAACAGGAAGCTGAGCCACAGCAGGGCTCCTCCCACGCTAGGTCCTTCTTCTCCCCCTCCCCCTGCATTTTCTGTGTGTGAAGGAAGAGCTATGGGGGAGGGAGTAGTACAAGATCCAGACTCATGGTCTGTATGATTTTAGCAAAAACCCCCTAAGAATTTGCCAAGACACACATAGAATTGGAATTAAAAACATATATGCTCCAAATGTGTCTATTGTTGTCTATTTATTTAATAATACAATTATGATCTGAGTTAAAAAGAAGAAGAAAAATAGCTATATCTTTGATTCTGTCTTGTAGTCAACATTTTTCAATACCCAAGAAAGCCTTTTTGAAGCTTACCTTCCAAGAGTTGATGTTTGGTTTTCAACATTCTCCATACTAAATAAGGTCACTGGGGAATTATTTAAAAAAATACAAGTCATTGCCACATGCAATTTTGTTGTTGTCATTCTTCTAACAGTTTTCTTTATGAAAATAAAAATCATTCTTGGTCTTATCCTTACTTGAAACTATTAAAGAAATGTATACTATACACATGTCTCTCACAGAGCTTTCAAGTTCTACCTAGTAGGAACCATCCCCCACCACTTCAGCCCTGGCAGAAATTTAGGTTGACACTAACTAAAGGGCCTAATTCATAGATTTCATTAAAGAGTCACTGCTTTATTCAATATCTTCACAAAACACACAGTGAGGGCACAGAGGCACACCACCACTGTAAAAACCTTCTGATTTTCCCTTTGACCCCTCCCTTCCTTTCCCTTCCATTAAACCTTTCTTAAAGCTAATTTGGAAGAGGGACCCCTGAAAAGCCTTTCTACTTACCCAAAAGATGGTGGAAGTGTGCAACACATTTCTGGGAGAAGTTCTACATTGTGAAGTTATTATATCACATATCTTGCTTAATTCAGGTGTAACTATAGCAACTGCCTATAATTGGAGATCAGTGAAGAGTAATCTCTTGTGAAAATTAGTTTTGCCTTAGGCCACTTTAATTAAAGTATAAATATTTTGAGGAAGGAACAAGTTAGATTTTTTTAAAAGGGGAGAATAACAAGGACAAATTTGTGTGTGTGTGTGTGTGTGTGCACGCGCACGTATCTCCTTTACTTCTCTTTTCTGTCATGGGCCACAAAACTGGGAAAACTATCAACATAAAATAAAAATGTTCTTGAAAAAGAAACATTTAATAACATTCATTTTAAAATGCATTATTTAAACACATAATACGTTTGTTTTCCTCTATATGCATGAACTCTATTACAACAAGTGATATCTGTTTGGAGAATGAAATAAAACTCTCGTCACTACTGAGGATTGGGAGGCAGTATGGATTCTTCCGGGGGAGGCCTGATTGGGTAACAGATGCCAGCAGCACTGTGGATGCCAATGGCATTCCAATCCTCTACCGCCAGCAGTTAGCTACATAATCTTGAGCAAGTTTCCCAACTCTGAACCGAGGTTTCCTCATCAAAAAAGGGAAGTAATAGCCCCAGCTTCATAGGGTTGTTTGTGGAATGAAAATAATGAGTGAAAAGGACTTGGCACGGGATAAAGTCAACACATGTTGGGTTTTCATCTCATCACTAGAAGTTTCATCAGCGAGGTGGAGCTGACAGGATCAGGATGGGTTGCATGGAAACTTGGGTCCCGAGACTCACTCTTCCAGGAACCAGCGAGGAAGTCTCTTCCCCTGTCTGTGCTCCAGCTCCCTCACTTACAGTCTCAGGAGATCCGACTAGACCTCATTTAAAATTCATCCAGTCCCCCAGTCCTGTGCTTCAAATTCAGCCTCCACTAAATACTCCTTGCCATTGTCTCATTTACTTTTCGTAAGGGCCCAATAAAGTGGAGATCGGCGAATCTATTTGTCCCAGGCAAGGACACTGGGGTTCAGAGAGGGTCTCAGAGCCAGGCTGGGGAGGAGCTGAGTGTTGGCCCCACTGACACACCTTTCTGATCCTACTGAGTTCAGAGTATGTGCAAGGAGATTCCATCAGAGGTGCGCTGCATACCTCATCAAACTGAGGCCACGCCCCAGAGTCCAGATTGGTCCCTGAGCTCAGAGCCCATTGATTGGCTTCTCCCACGGGATCCCCTTTGCCCTGTGTTCAGTCATCCAGCTGCTCATTGGCCTGGAAGTGACAGCCTGGACACTGATGTAAGGTTATGATTCCCAAGCTTCCCTTGGAGCTGTGAATGATGACTCTGTGAACACATTTACCAGGATTCGTATGGAGGAATTCTGATTCATTTCAGATTTTTTTAAAAGTCAAAATACTATGTAAAAAGAAAACACATGCCCCTTCAACCCCCAACATAATTGAACGTTTAAAGGGCCTGGGTGTTTCCATTTATTAGAATCACATGGGGAGAATGTATTGAATCTGTTAAATGTATGATTCTCTTAAATGGATAATTCTATTAAAAGAAGGGGAGGAAAATCTTTCTCACGAAACTTCTAATTTAAGTTCAACAATTCCATAATATTTAGTGAGACTGTAAAGTGCATAGGGAAAATTAAGCCAAATTATTGCCGTAGATTTGACACCATAGATTTGAGGAGTGGGTTGGGTGCCCCATTGCCTATGGTGGTGCCAGCTTGGCCTGTCGCCCAGACAACCCTGGGAGTGGGCAGAGTGACCTGGGGCTTGGAGAGGCACATAACTTCAGGGTCTTGGGGAAGACTAGCAAGTGAACAGGTTATTCCTGAAGGATGAGCAAAACTTACAGGGTGAAGAAATGAGAGGATGGTCTTTAAGGCCGTGGCCATAACACAGAGGTCAAGGCTTTTAGCCCTCAGGTGGACGGGGTCAGGTAAAGTGAACTGACAAGCTGGCCTGCTGGGTTCCTCAGGAAACAGACTTAGACCCAGGAACATGTCGGTGGTGACATCTGAGAAGGAAAAAGAGACGGCGCCGAGCTCCCCTGCCCCCACGAAGGCCTTCCCATTGATGGAGGCCCACATTGGTAGACAGGGCTAGGCCCTTTTACCCTAACCCCCCACCCTAGTCCCATCCTACACAGTCTGGGACCTCCCTGAGAAGAGTAGGACCTGGATTGAAAAGCCAAGGGTGGGCTCTGAAGGAGCCGACAGGTGGAGGCTCCAGATGACCACCTCCTGTTGAAGGCAGCACTGGGCGACATCTCTGTGCTGGCCACAATGAGATCCAGCAGTGGCAGGAGTGAAAGCTTATCGAGGGCATGGTATGTCTCCTGCTGAGCACGTTCCCTTCATTATTTCATTCAACCCTCAGGGGAGCCCGGTAAGGGAAGTGCTGTTAGAATGATTCCCGTTTTCCAGGTGAGGGACGTGGCTCAGGAAGGTAACGTTAACTCAGAACCACGAGGCTGGCATGCAGCAGGAGCAGTACAACCCCAGCCCTCCACATGCAGAGCTGGTGGTTTTAACAGGATGCAGGTGCCCGGAGAGGCAGACCAGAGCCAAGCCACCGAGGCAGGAGACCTGGTCAGAGGGCTGTCACAGCCCAGCCCAGAGCAGGGGCAGGGTCAGCGAAAGAAGAAAGGATGGCTTTGAAAAAGCTTCCGAGGACAAACTTGCATGGTGCTGTCTCCACACAGATGCATTAGGTTAGAAAGGTGTAACTGGAGGATGCTGAGATGACAGGCATGCTAAGCTTTGACACCGCTCCTTTCACCCATTTCAGCAGCCTGTATGAAAAGACATCAACCACATCCAGATTCCTCATTTGCTTTAATTGTTTGTTTGTTTTGTTTTGTTTTCAGACAGTCTCACTCTGTCGCACAGGCTGGAGTGCAGTGGTGCGATCTCGGCTCACCCCAATCTCTGCCTCTTGGGTTTAAGACATTCTTCTGCCTCAGCCTCCCGAGTACCTGGGATTACAAGCACCCACCACCACGCCCAGCTAATTTGTATTTGTAGTAGAGACGGGGCGGGGGGAGGGCTCACCATGTTGGCCAGGCTGGTATCGAACTCGTGACCTCAGGCGATCCACCTGCCTCCGCCTCCCAAAGTGCTGGGATTACAGGTGTGAGCCACCGTGCCTGGCCATAATCTGCTTAAATTCTATTCACAATACTTCTATTTTATTTATTTAACTTACCGAATAGGTCATACATTCACAAGGTTTGAAGGGCAAAAGTATAAAAGTATATTTACAGAAAAAAAATCTCTCCCTTTTCTCTGATTCCATCTAATTAGTTCCTGCCATGCACTATACTCAAGCATCTATCCAGTGCTATCAAACATTTTTGGTGCATTCTTCTAGAGCTGTTAAATGTACATGGAAGCAAAGATGAACAACATACCTATCCTTTTGCCCACAAGTTAAAGCATTCTATATACGTAATTCTAATTTTTCCATATTAGTACATAAAGGTCTATCTCATAATTTTTCACAGCACCATCTGTTCCACAGATTGGATGTAACACATTTGATTTATCTATTGGTGAATATGTACTTGGGTTTTTTTGTTTTTTGCTATTAAGAATACTACCACTATTGTGCAGCAAACCAACATGGCACATGTGTACCTGTGTAACAAACCTGCACCTTGTGCACATGTGCCCTAGAACTTAAAGTCTAATAAAAAATAAAAAATGAAAATAAAATATGAGCTACAAAAAAAAAAAAGAATACTACCACTATAAAAAAACTTATTCTTGGCCAAGCATAGTGGCTCATGCCTGCAATCCCAGCACTTTGGGAGGCCAGGGCGGGAGGATCACTTATCATTTGAGCCCAGGAGTTCGAGACCACCCTGGGCAGCATGGCAAAACCCCATATCGACAAAAAATACAAAAATTAGCTGGGCTCAGTGGCTCTTGCCTGTAGTCCCAGCTACTCAGGAGACTGAGGTGGGAGAATCACCTCAGCCTAGGAAGTTGCAGCTGCAGTGAGCTGTGATCATGCCACTGCACTCCAGCCTGGGTGACAGGAGTGAGACCTTGTCTCAAAAAAAAAAAAGAAAAAAGTTATTTATTTGAAAAGTTTTAGTTTGCTGTCTATCTGTGGTGATACCCTCTTTCTAATTCCAAATGTTATATGTTTAAATTTATTTCTTTTTTTCCCTTGATCTCATTTCCCCAAAACAACTCTATTTTGTTAATCTTTTCAAAGAGCTGGATCTTCACTCTATTTATTATTTCTGTGCATTTTATTTCTAACTTATTGTGTTCTTCTATCATGATTAATACCTGCTTTTGCTTATTTTTGTTTTTATGTAACTTTTTGAGTTGAATATTTCTCATTAATTCTTAAAAATATTTCTTCTTTAATAGTAAAGGCTTTTAAAGCTTTGAATTGACAACACTATTTGTAGTTTTGATTTGTATGTTTGATTTGTATTTTTCTCATTACTATTAATGTCTAACCCATCTGTAAATTTACTTTAACAATAAATTGATTTATTTTTTGACTCAAAACTGTTTTGAAAGAGTGCTTTGAAAATGTCCCAGGATACTTATAATTTATATTTCATTATTTGTTTGCAGCCTATTTTTAGATTTAATACAAATGGTTAAATAATGAGATGTGTAATTTCTACTTTGAGGTAAGTAATCAAGTTTTCCTTTAGCCTACATATAGCCAAATTTTATAAATATTCCCTGGTTATTTGAGGGGGAAAAGCCTCTATTAGTGTCTATTAGTAGGGTACAAAATTCATTGTATCTATTAAAATAAACATGTTAATTGCAATGTTCATATCCTTTTTTGTTTATTTCTTGTTTCCAGCAAATTCTGAATTGGTGCATTAATGTCTTGCATTGTTACTGTGTCTTGATAATTTCTCCTAGCAATTCTAACAATTTGTAATTATACATATTTCGATGCTATGTTGTTTGTGCATCAAAAGGTTTATGACTTAACTTACGGCACAGCATCTCTATGGAGTGCAAAAATAAGGGCTAAAAAGCTGCATTTGCTTCTTCTTATTTCTAGACCAGGCCAGGGCACAACCTCTGACTCTAATGTAATCTCTTTAACCATCAAATTTGACCAAACCACACATGGTGCCCAGATATCAATTTGCTCAGTAATTTCACTGATGACTCAGAAACTCAGCCAGTTTCTTTTCCCTGAATGTAATCCAGTCATTTTATGGAGCTCATTAACTCTTCCAAGATATTAGTTTACAATTTTTTAAATGACAGGGTCACCATAACAACATAAGCATGGTCTAATTGGTACCCAGACATCAGTTTCTACTCTTGGCAAGATTTGCACTTTTCCTTCAAAAAACAGTTTACTGTAAAGATTTAAAATTCAACCACAGTTGGAATAGTTTCTAAAGAGGTCAAGTCAAACTGCAAAATTAACATTTTGCGTTGCTACATAAAGTTTTGTCCAGCACAGTAGGAAAGAAATTTAAACACGTTTCAATTTGGAGAGGTAATAAAAGGGATTTTTTTTCCCTTTTGATATCACTTTTCCAGCAAAACCTTTTTTAAAGTATCTTTATATATACACTTTCATGCACTTGAGCTACCATTCCACAGCCACAAATTCCTGGAAGCGGAATTCTATCAAAGGATGAGAAACTTAAACTGTTTATATATAATTTTAAAAGGATCTTTGAAACACTTACCTCAATCTACAAATTTAGTGTGCAACTGTATCTATATCCCCCTACCCTCACTACACCAGACAGCCTCAATTTCATGTTTCCAATTTGGCAGAAAAAAATATTTCCCCACTTTAATTGCATTTCTTTCATTGACAGTAAGTTTAAACATTTTCCTAAATTTAATAGCCATTTGTATTTCTTCCATTAATTGCTTGTTCATATGCATTGCCCATTTTTCTCTTGGTTTTCTTTCTTATTTAAGAGCTGTGTATAGAAATATTAATCTTTTGTCATATTGATGATATTTTTAAACATTCTATATACCATCCCTTGGCTGAGTTTCTTCCCAATCATCTCAATATAAAGACATTGCAAAGTAGGTTGCTATTGTTCTTCTATTTATACTTGATAAGAACAGAACTCAAAGTTAAGTGGATGTAAATGGACATAAAAACCAGGATTATGTTCTGAAGTTCCATTCATTTGTCATCTTCAGTCCCCCAAGATCTTGCAGCACACGTTTTTCAGGATGCCTGTGGTTGCTGCTACTGCGGCTCCATACAGTGCGACCAACTTTCATTTAACTCAGAGAAATCTACTGTCCCCCAAACCCATAACAACCCTTACCTAATCTAGGACCAACTTAGTTTAAGGCCCTGCCTCCTTAAATTCATGGAGTTTCAGTTTTCAACAATACTTATCTATGTTCAATCTTAAGGGAAAATCTATTATTTTGTTTGGTTTGGTTTGCATTCGAGAAACCAGAGAACACTGAGTTCTGTGGATGGAGACGGGACGGTCCTGCGGCAAGTCTGCCTTCGATTTGGTATTTGCCATGAACACTGGGGAGCTCTGATCACAGTCACAGAAACTTCACTGCAAATTTCCCTCCAGAGAATGAGGTTGACCAGATATGCATATCATGTTATTAAGAGTCTTTAGCTGATGCCAGCCTGCTGAACTGTTTCAGAGAGGAACAAGGAAAAGCTGAAACACCGCAGTGTCTTGTTTCACTGCCACAGCATAAAACCAGCATCTCTCTTTTAGAACAACCACATCTCTTTGGTGAGTAGACATTTGTGGACAGGGGGCAAACTGCCTAGCCCGGTCATAAAAGCCACTGCCAATAAGCTAGTATAATTACAGGGTGGCAGAATCGTCTAACACAGCAGCATGCCTAGGCCACGGATGGTCTTTGTTCCAGTGCCGTGTCTGTGGCCATCCCTGTCCAGGCTCCAGTTGTAGGTTGGGTTGGACTCTTCACCGCGCACAATTTCTAGAGCACTGAAGCTCTCGTTTACTTTTTGTTTGTTTCACTCTGGGCTTTAGAGACTCTCGAAAGCAGCCACAGTCCAGCAAGATCAACTTTGGGCAACTCAAATTTCTGTACAGCGAACACCTTGAGTGCAGGGAGGAACTACTGCCTAACATGGTGGGTGCCCGAGAAGGCTTTGTTGAATTCAGCCGACTCTGCATCAGGTTTTCTTAAGAGGTAACAACATCAGTTCACGAGTTAGAGAGGAGTACGGGGGCCAGGGTGGAGACGGAGCAGGAAAGCATGCGAATCTACAGTCAGCGCGCTGGCTTGAGACACCGACTATCCTCACAGTGCGATCTTGAGCAAGACGCCTCCACTTCCCTCTGTATCCCAGTTTCCTCATTGGTAACAGAACCCACCCTGCATGGCACTGTGAGGATTAAACTGGATAACACATTCAGGGCCTTACTGTGCCTAGAAAAATCAAAGAAATCAGCTGCCGTCAACACTGTCAGTGCGGTGTGCACCCCCTCGCTGGGGACGCATGGCCTGATGATTCAGCCCAGCCGTGTCAGGTGCTCCACCTGCTTCTGCCTTCCTGGTCCTCTGCTGGCCCAGCTCCCTTCAGCTCTAGTTTCAGGGGTGATCAGACCACCTCTGTGTGTTGCTTACGATTGAATGATAAATACTGTTTGTGAATTCAAATTATGCAAATTTGAAATTATATATTATTTTTAAATTAATACAACTTAACTATATGCAAATATTTTGAATAATACAATGCCTTAAAGCCCAAACATCAAGAATCACCTAATTTCCAGGCTGGCGAGCTGCAGGACTTTGAAATCGCGTCTTTGCCATTGCGGCAAGGTGGTGCTGTGTGAGCTGGTGGGCAGCCGTGCCTGGATTCCTCTGCCCAGGTCACTCTTGGATCAGGCAGATTTGAATTATTCCACAGCTCAGGAGTGCATCCTTTTCACGGAGGCTTCTTCCCAATGTGTGTCACGACAGCTACTCCTAGCAATGCTTCCATTCCTGCCACCAAGGCTATTTGGTACAGTTCAGCAAACTCACTGAACAACTACTTTGCACCAGGTACTCTCCTAGCTGCTAGAGATGCAGTAAGAAGTGAGACACATTCCCCTGAGAAGCATATGCTCCAAGGCCAAGAACAGCCCATAAATACGATGCCAATGTAATGTGACAAAAGTGATAGGAGGAAGCCTGCAAGTGGGTGTTCAGAGGCTGGCCCAGGGGGCCGCAAACGCTTCCTGGAGAAAATAACCCAAGATTTTAAGGACCAAAAGGGATTAGCCAGGTGAAAGCAGGGCGGAAGAGGGAGAGGTGAGACAAGAATTCAAGGCAGGTCTGAAGAAAACACAAACATTTGCCTATTCTTAGACTCAATACAGAATACTTCCCCTCTGGTCACCAAAATGCACTGTGGGGATTTGTCCCCACCAGCAACCCATTCTTCAGCAGATACCAGCTGGGTGTCCTCTAATCCAATTCGGTTCTGGCATGATCTACCTAGAGACAGCATCAGGTCCCACAGGCGGAGGGCTCAGTCTCACAAGACTGCCCACCACTTCAGACGCCAACCACAGGTAGTAGGTTGTCACTTGTGCTTCTGACTGACCAGCTACGAACTGGGGGTTTCCATGACGCCCTCCTCAGGTTCAATTAATCTGCTAGAGGGCTCCACAGATCTCAGGGAAACACCTTCCTTATGTTTATGCATTTAGCATAAAGGATATTACAAAGAACACAGATGAACAGTCGGACGGAAGGGGTGCGTATGGCGGCGTGTGAGGGAGGGCAGGGATTTTCCAAGGCGCCCCTCTCCAGGCGCCTTGCCACATTCAGCTATACAGAAGCTCTCTGAACCCAGTTTTGGGGGCTATATGGAGACTTTGTTATATAGGCATGATGGATTAAATCATCAGCCATTGGTGATCAACTCAACCTCAGTCCCTCACCTTTCCCCAGATGCCAGGGGGTGAGGGCACAGATTCGAAAGTTCCAATCCTCTAATTGCATGGTGGTTCCCCTTGCAGGCAGCCCCCCAGCCTGACGCTGTCCAGGAGCCCATCAAGCACACTTCATTAGGACAAAAGATGCTTCTGTCACTCAGGAAATTCCAAGGGATTAGGAGCTCTGTGTGAGGAACCAGGGTCAAAGCCAAACATTAGAACAAAAGATTCTCCCGGTGCCCCCATTGACAAGGGTTTTAGGAACTCTGTCAGGAACAGACAAAGTGACAGGTTCTCCTTCTGTGGCCCAGGCTGGAGTGCAGTGGTGCAGTTGTGGCTCACTGCAACCTCAACCTCCCAGGCCTCAGGTGATCCTCCCACCTCAGCCTCCCGAGTAGCTGGGACTACAGGCACCTGCCACCACGCCCAGCTAATTTTTGTATTTGTTGTAGAAATAGGTTTCACCATATTGCCCAGGCTGGCCATGTCAACGGCACCTTGTCCTTGGTCAGCTAAAGCTCTTCCCAAAATGAATCTCAGGCCAATCTCATTGGCCAAACCAGGCACCCTCCAGAAGCTCTCAGCCCTCTTCTGTTAACCTTCAGCAGCTCTGCCCTCAGGACCTCTGGTGGATGGTGCCTCCAACCCCTCGGGCTCCTACCTCAGCCCACAAGTCCTTCAGCCATGGCTGGAAAGACTCTAATCTTCTCATCCCTGGGGTTTCCTGTCTCCTGGTTGACAGAGCTCAGTGAAGCCTCCTCGCTTCTCACTGCTTTTGTGAAGAGCATGCTGGGAAGAACCTTCTGTCCCAACTCAGTGCAAATCACTGTTTTCAGTACTGTCAAAGCCCTCCCTCCAAAATCCACACTGACCTCTGCTGTCTTTTTCTGTTTTCTTCTTGCAAACTCAGTAAATCAAGGATATTTTCAGCTCCCACTATACGAGCTGAAATACTGCCTTCCAAGGTCCAAATTTTTCGGGGTTTTTTGTTTGTTTGTTTGTTTGTTTGAAGATGCTTAGCCCTCTCTTTCCTCTTACATGTAGGGTCATCTTAAGAAAATATACTTAAAAGCACAAATCGCTGAGCATCGGTCTGTAGGCAGCTGCTGCGTTCTGTCCCACAGTGTGTCCCTGAGGGGGAGTTCCACCGGCTGGTCTTGGCTACCCAGGACTCGCGTGAGCTCTTCTAGAGTCATGCAGCTTTCTTGAGCTTCAGGATCCCCCACTGCAAAAGAAAGATGGCAACCCTATGTCACAGAATTCATTTCAAGATAACATCCATAAAGCATGTAGCATAGTGCTTGGCATATAGCATAAGCAATGAGAATTGTCATGATTATAAATGATATTATTATTTTTGCATCTTTAAAAAATATGAGGCCAGGCACAGTGGTTCACGCCTTTAATCCCAGCACTTTGGGAGGCCGAAGTGGGTGGTTTGCTTGAGCCCAGGAGTTTGAGATCAGCTTGGGAAACATAGTGAAACCTCATCTCCACAAAAAATACAAAAATTAGCCAGGCATGAGGGTGCGTGCCTGTAGCCCCAGCTAATGCAGGAGGCTGAGGTGGGAGGATCACCTGAGCCAAGGGAGGTCGAGGCTGCAGTGAGCTGTGATTGCACCACTGCACTCCAGCCTGGGCGACACAGTGAGACCCTGCGCTCAAAATAAATAAATAAATAAATATTTAAAAATACGGAATGCTTCTATTTACAACCTCTTCTTTTTTATATGGTGCAGATAATTTTTTACAAGGTTCTAAAGAGTCACTAAAAGAGTCACAGTGGTGCTGGTCAATATGGAGCTCCCTTTTCTCGCCATGAGAAGTCCAGTTTGACTACTTCAGTTACCACCCAATGTTGAACATTCTCGCTGTAGCCTATTTGAAATGAAAAGCACTGTACATTATTTTTAGCATTTTTATTTGTAGGTTGTGCTAGAAGACCCCGTGGGCATTTCTGGCCCTGAGTCTTCACTGGAGACAACCAGCAGATCCCACTGGTTCTGGGCTGCATTTAATATGACATCCCCACAAGCCAACTGCAGGTGACAATCAATGTATTCCTTCAGGAAGTTTATCAATGCTTTCAGATTAGTAAAACAAAGTCATTTCCTATTTGTTTTAGAGTGTTTACATTTACGTATGCAATTTCCATCACTCTCTGAAATTAACAGCACAGATTTGTTCTCAAGGAAACTAAGGTGGGGAGAAAGACGTGTGAAGGGCCATGAAGCTGGGAAAGGAGGATTGAGGTGAGGTGGTTTCTGCTCTCCCACGCTCTAGCAAGGTGTTGTCAGTGTGATACTGTGGCTGACTACAGGTGAAGGTGGTCTCTGCTGTACCTGACTCGACCCCCCGGCAGTATCTGGGTATCTCTGGGGTTGGACACTGGACCCAACCTAGGCCAGTTTTTACCTCAAGAGTATGAAGTGAAATTCCATTTGGGCAACCAGCAGGCAGCTGGCAATGTGCCTTGCAGAGCTGCGGGTGAGTGTCTGTGCCCTATCCAAGTGCCCAAGGAAGTAAAGGAAGGCTGCCTACAAAGAGAAAGCAAATGAGGCAAATGAGCAGAAGAGCCATGGAGAGTCCTCCAAGCCTTCCCCATCCTGTATCCCACTCACTCCAGTTCTTGGCTCCTGGAGACACTCCAGAACCCATATGTCATATAACCCCACGTTTTCCTTCATCTATTTGATTTACTTCTAATCCTTATAACTTAAGAACCTTCTACTTTTTCCTTAGTCAACCTAACCTTCATTTCTGTTGCTCATAATTTAAGAAAAAGACTATGAGTTCCACATGATTTGCATGCCCAAACCTCAAATTCTATGAAGATTTTTTATTTTTATTTATTTATTATTATTTTTTGAGACACAGCCTCACTCTGTCGCCCAAGCTAGAGTGCACTGGTGCCATCTCTGCTCACTGCAACCTCTGCCTCCCAGGTCCAAGCAATTCTCTTGCCTCAGCCTCCCAAGTAGCTGGGATTACAGGCGCCTGCCACCACGCCCAGCTAATTTTTGTGTTTTTTGGTAGAGATAAGGTTTCAACATGTTGGCCAGGCTGGTCTTGAACTACTTGACCTCAAGTGATCCACCTGCCTCGGCCTCCCAAAGTGCTGGGATTACAGGCATGAGCCACTGCCCCCAGCCTATGAAGACTTCAAATGTCCCTTTGGAGATGAGGAACATTTGAGAATACAACAAACAGGCCAGGCTTAGCTGATTCCATTGCTGCAAAGAATTTTCCACAGCAAGAATTACAAAACTAATCATTCCCTTTTCCCTGTGGCACAAAAGTGCAGATATCTAACATTTAGTAAATGATCATTAAGAAGGAAAAATGGGCTCTCAGATGGCACTTCCCCTGGCACATACAAGAAAACAAACAAAACCAGATCTTGTGAGTGAAGCAAAGTTTCAACTACACACAACTAAACATACAGTACTCAGTTTTCTAAAATTATCTGATTTCAGGTCTGTAGCAGAGACCTGAAGCTGAGCCTGGTGGGAGGACTAACTTTTCTCTGTGAGGTTTCACAGGAAGCAAAGATGAGAGGAAGGAAGAAACTTAAAGAAAGAATGGGAGGAGACAGAAGACTAGGGTAGGAGAAAGGGAACCCAGGAAGCAGCAGAGGAACAAACAGAGGGGGAGAAACAGAGGCTGCCACAACACTGAGCCCTGGAACCCTCCTGGGAACCTCGAAAGCAAAGCCTGTTTTCATTTCATCTCTTCTTCTCTGTCTCTCTCTTTTTCTCTTTCTTTTTCTCTCCCTTCTTTCCTTCCTTCCTTTCTGTTTTTTCCTTCTTCAGAGTCTCAAGGAAGAGTTGGTAATTCTTTATCCAAAGGAATTATGAAAGGTTTAGAGCACTGGGAATGTGCCATGTTTCAGAAGCACAAAGGATTTATTATCTTTTCTCCAAACAAAGCAATAATTAGATCACTTCTGATAACTAATATCATGTTTTCAGAAGCCCTGAGTAGATGATAAGCTAATATTTGTACAGTTGACCTTAAAAGCGTGGCAGCTAAGAAGCTCTTGGAGAGATGCCCAGAAAGGCACTAATTAGTAAAGGATTTAGCAATGCGATGTGGAAAGGAACTTTCAGAAGTCTTTTAAAAATGTTTTCAGTTTTGTAAATCACTATGCTAGGGTAACTGTAGAATTATTCTTTGACAGTATAATTACATTTTAATTGTATAGCAATTATGTGTTCAGTAGTAATCAAGGGGAAATTCAGTAGCCAATCGGCTTTTACCACTGTGAAATGTACAGACTTTGTGGTTCACAGGGTAGAAGACTTCTGTTTTCCCTTGGCCATCTGAATCTTTAGCTGGACTTCGGCATTAACAGACATGGTGGGGACTCTCTCAAAGGCGTGAGAACGCTCAAATACCCCCAAAGAACCGGCCACTGTCTATTAAAAACCTAGCTAGAGGCCGTTTTATGAAATGTTCTGCTGACAATTATAGGAAAATATTCTTCCTTATGCAATCAGCTCCCATGGGACAATCAAGTCTACAGAGAAAAAAAGAAAGCATTTTGTAGGGGGCTGGGGTGGGTGCGGGAGCCTCAGCCAAGATTCTTCTTGGATGGTCCCACTTAGAACTGTTCCTCCTTTCTTTCTGCTCTAAATGTTAAGTAATTCAGACTAGAAACCACAATCTGGCACTAACGAGCAATAAAATGGTCCTTAATCCCAAAGATCTGTGTATGATCTTCCCCCTATTTTTTACATTTTGTGACTTATGGCTCTGCTGTCTGGGCTGTGAGGACTGTAAAAACTATTATACCGTCCTTTTTCACTGTAAAGTGTTTTTCAAAACCCTGTCTAAAATACTAAGTGTTTTATCTCTGTTGTCACTGTTAACCCCTGCAGCACTGCCCATTGTGTCTAATGCGGTAGTTGTGGGATATGGACAAATTGGAAGCTATTTAGAAAACTAGAGTCTGTTCCAAAATTGATCTGGATAGGTATGATGATAAATCAAATACTAACTGATCTATATTCTTAAGGGGAAGACAGGCAAGTCATTTATGGACTTAAGGGCAGGACAAAGCTAAACTCAAAGAGATGCCGGGGAAGGGGAAGGAATTAGCTGATGGGGGTCTAAGTGAACTTGACCACCGGAGTGATTTCAGCAGGCCTGGAGGAGGGACCATCCCAGTGTCATGGAAAATGTTTAACAAGCCAGCTCTGGGGAAGAGGAGGTGCAGTGGTTGCCAATTTCTGCAGTGTAAATTCTCTTGACGTGGCCATTTCAAAACTATTAACATGGCACCACTGAATGCTCAACAGGAGAGCGACGCACCCAATTCGCTTTCACAATTCTCTCTCTTTCTCATTTCTGAATTGAGAGTAAAGGGAGACTCTATATCCCTCTACATATTTTAGAGCACACTGATACCAGAGGCACAGCCCGGCAGGGTCTGCAAGGTCGGGGCAGCCGGGCTGGGGGCTGCACCTCCTGCGTGTGCTGACTGTGGCGATGGCACTGGCATTGCCTGGCCTCCCTTTTCTACACTGAACTCTTTTCATCAACTCTGTTCAAATCGGCCAGAGCAGGTGGTGGGGGGCTGCCCTGACCCAGAGCGGGAGAGCAGTTTTCAGGTTTCTACAGCCAGCTTCTCGCCACACAAGGCAGTGTGGGGTGGCTGCCGTGGCAACAGCAAAGTCAGGAGAGAAAGGATGCCCTGTTCCCTCTGCAGTGGAACTCAGTCTGGATATCACCATGAGATGACAATGCTATCACTGCGGGGCCCGCCTTGGATCTAGCCTCGGATCCAGTCTCGCCCTCCACATCCTGACTGAGCGGTCCTTGCCTCCCTGGGCCTCTTTCCTTATGTCTCCAGTGTGGTACTAACTGGTGCAGGATGGTTGTGGAGAGGCAGGTCTGCGGAGGGTACTTCTCATGCGGCTGGTGCACTGCCAGTGCCTGGGTGCACTCAGCCCCTGTCCCTGGAATGTTCCTGTGATTCCCGTGGTCACTGTGTCTGTTTTGCTAAGCACAGTAGCGTCTCACACCATCTCACAGCTATTTGGAGAGAAACAGTATTTTTATCCTATAACACAAACTCTATTTTACAAAGGACAGTTTTAAGATTTTGTAGTAGAGTCATGGATCCCCAAAAGCCTGCTCGTGTTCTTAGGTGTCTGTGGAGCCTGGGTGAGCCCATTCTGCAGGGAGTTAATGAGATCTGGGTAGGCTGACTGCAACCAGACATGTCTGAAATCTCCCCACCATCTGGCCTTCCCCAGGGAGGGGGATAGCATTGGTTGCACGATTGTTAAACGTGCCTGTCATGCGAGGGAAACACTGAGGCGCCTAGAGGTTACGTGACTTGCCAATTTTAAGGCCTAGAGCCGGAGTGCAGCCTGGATTCTGTGTCTCCCTGACTTGAAAGTCTGTGCCATTTCATCTATGGCAGCAGAGGATTAGCACAACTTTTCTAGACTTGTGTGTCGGGTGGGTAGGGAGTGGGGGACTACTGGGGGGAAGAGTGCTTCCTCATGCACAGAGAATGAGATTATAAACTAGGGGATTTTTAATGAAAAGTGATGAGATAATATGCCACAAGGATCTTGAGATTATTCACAATCTTTGCCTAATTCTGCTTCCAGGAATCCATCGATGGGACTCAACCAGAGATACAGTCGAAGATTTAACTTCAACACTGTTTATTTCAGCTGTATTTATAAAAGCAGAAATTGGAAACAACATAGATAGTTTAAAGGGTGAGGATGATTGAAAAATTACAATACATCCCTTGTATGAAAATCCATGTTTTCAACGGCGTGAAAAAATTCTCAACAGCCAATGTTAAGTGAAAAAAAGGACATAAAACTATATTCAGTACATCAATTTTCTGTGAAACAAAAATGTTAAGAATGATTCTTTCTGGCTACAGGGGTCATTGTGATTTATAGCATTTTCCAAAATCTCTGCAATGAGATTTTGTAGAGAATCTACAAAATTTTATAATGCACATTTTGATGTATCAAAACAAAAAGAATGTGCATAGCAATTCATCTATATAGTCTCGATCTCACCACTAAAAACAAAATGTTTTGATAAGATTACATTAAAAGCCAAAAAAAAAGCCACAAAGAAATCCAACAAACCCACAACACAATGCTTAGTGATGATGGGAAAAAAACAGTAGAAAGCAAAAAGGAGGCAGACATCTAAAATTAATAGAAGATTAAATTGAAATTAAGAAGTTGTACAGTATTGTGAGAAATCTTGTTATTTTGTATAGAATTCGTCATGAAAGGTCATCTTCAGATATGTACTAGGGCACTGTGGTGGCCACAGAGCCTGGAGTTGAGAATTAGGTGTGAATTTGAACTCTTAACAGTGACCTGCTTACCTGTAACCCCAGCACTTTGGGAGGCCAAGGTGGGCAGATCACCTGAGTTTGAGACCAGCCTGGCCAACATGGTGAAACCCCATCTCTGCTAAAAATACAAAAATTAGCCGGGTGTGGTGGCAGGTGCCTGTAGTCCCAGCTATTTGGGATGCTGAGGCAGGAGAATCGCTTGAAGCTGGGAGGTGGAGGTTGCAGTGAGCCCAGATCGCGCCATTGCACTCCAGCCTGGGCAATAAGAATGAGACTCCATCTCAAAAAAACAAAAAAAATACAACAATGACAACAAACAATGACCTGCTATCAGCCAGTCTGGGGACACCAGGACCTCTCTGCACTGTTTTCTTCATCCCTAGAAGCAGAAATAGCATTAGTGACCCCACAAGGTCATGGAATTAAATGGATTGTATGTGAAGGTACTCACACGATAACGGGTATAAATAGCTGCTCAATAATTTCCTTTTTCCATGCACTGAGCAACGTGCAACAAAATATGTGAAGAAGAATTTATTAGACATATGAGAGAAATAGACAGAAATACAATCATTACATGAGATTGGGACTCCCTGCCGTCTAAATTCAGACAACAGCAACCACTCAAATTGCTGTCTGGGGATCATGAGGGATATAAAAGAGCTTTGTAAACTATGAGGCGGCATAAAAGTGTTAGCTGTTTTCCAAGAAGCAAAATAATATTTATGGGAAGTGATTATATTTTTTCCAAGGTCATAAAGAAATACTCAGTAAATTTTAAAGTAGAAATGTTCCAGTCCATATTTATGACCTCAATATGATACATTGTAATATTAGTTGTTTATATTTAAAGTAGAGAAATTTTATCTTCTCCAACATTTTCAAGTGCTCCCTGAACTAATACTTACCAAACAAATGAAATAATTTAATAGTAAATTATTGGAAAAATAAAACACTATATATTACAATAAAATTATAATAATAAATCAAATTATGCCTGAAAAAATGGAATTGACTATTAGAATTTAAATACAAGATTAATTTATGAGCTTTGATGTAATAAAATATCACAAAAAATGGATATTCAAAAGATTTGGTAATTAAAAATGTTTAAAATATATAAATGAGGACAGGCTAAGATAAATACTACCAGAAAATACCAGAGTCCATAAAGAACTTACAGAAATTGATTAGAAAAAAATTAAACTCAACAGATTCGTGGAAAAAAAAAACTATTTTAACCCATAGAGCACTACTTTGTTATTAACTAACAGATGCAAAGATGAACAAGAATATTTTATTTAATAGTGTGAAAGTTGTCAGAATCGAAATGGAGTCACTAATGTTAAGACAACCCTGACAAATAGAGACAGGGAAGGCCATGAAGAGAGGGTTCTCATACTTGTGTGCCTGATAACATAAAAAGACTATAAAAACCACAACCTTGCACAGAGTCTGTCACAACCTCTCTCGAAAAATACTTCTGCAAGGGTATCTGCCCAGCCACTGCCTGTCCAACCTTGGAATGGCGTCACCCTTGTTATGGATCTTTGTCACCAAGGATAATCATTTCAAAATAATTACATAATCCTCCACATTTTTTTCCTTCGAAAACCTTCGCCTCTTTACCTTCCTCAACACACATGTAGTTTACTATGGCACTGCATATAGTAATGCTCTATTCTCAAATAAAACATCTCTTTTTTTAGACAGCCTCTCTCCGTTATTTAGGTTGACAATCTTAATATATTCTCCCATGTGCTGGGGAATGTTCTAGGCACTGATGCATTCATTCCTTTCACCCTCACAACAACCCTCTAAGGTAGATAGTGTCATCGTTCCCATTTTACAGATGGGGAAATGAATCACAGGGAGGTGAAATGACTCATCCACGGTCACAGCCAGGAAGTGGCAAAGCTAGGATTCAAGGTCAGGGTCTGTTTTCTCCTATTCATTTTATTATACAACCATGACCGATGAAGCCGAAGGTGTATCCATAAATACGGGAATGCACCAAGATTTATAGCGGTTAAAACAATAGAAGCTGCCAACAACGTAGTAACGCAGAGATAGATCAGTTGCACTAACTGTAGAACTTTTACACTGTCACTGAATGTATAATTATGCCAACTTTGAGCAAACTAAAAATACAAAGTTAAGTGAAAAGGACATAACCTGCATTCATGTTATGCTTGCAACCATGTGAAACACGTATGCATAAAGATGAGGACAGGAAGGATGCATGGAAAAGAAAACAGCTGACGTGGCGATAAATTGTACCCTTGCAATACCAAGTGACAGTGGCTGGGGAGGAAAGGTTAAACAGTGTTTGAGTCTTTTTGCATTTCCCCCAAAACAGCACCCCTTCTCTCATTGCAGAGGTTTCCAGGGACCCAGGGACCCCCTGCCCATCCACTCCTTTGAGGTTGCCTGCCACCTCTTTTGGAGGCACTTCTCTGGTACCCAGCCCACACCTGGCCTTGAGCTGTCCTCTGCAGCTCCACAGCAGCCTGCTTCTGCCATCGTGGTGAGCCACACTGCACGGGGCTGGCTCCTTCCTTTGCCTGCACCGTCCAGTAGACCCTTGAGGGTGGCGCCAGATCTTCTCCCTTGTGCAGCCTCAGCTCCTGCCATAGGACCTGGCCCAGCGTTGGAGCCCATGTGTATCTGTTGAAGAACACAGACATCTGGGTCTAAATAAAAAAAATATAAAGCTAAATAGCTAAATATAAAGCTCTAATAGCTTTATAACATTTGTTGGACAATTTCTTTCCCAGAATACTGCAAATTTGAACCCAGAATTTTAAAAGTTAAGCATTCCAGAGCACCGTAAATGGAAAGACCGCTAGGTAATCTTGTCATAGTGAACGCGAATGGAAGACCATCATGCCTATGAAACCCGAGATGTCACCTCTTTCATGTTGACTCTTAATTCCAAGAGTTATACATCCATCGTTGTAACGATACAATTAACATCTGCTCATCTTTCTACATAGTAAATTTCAGTGTAGAACATTTTGATGAGAATTTGTTTGACCTTTAAAATGGCCCTGGGAAGTAAGGTTTTTTTTCCCATCTCACCTATGTGGAGCTGGAGGCTCAGCGTGCTGTTGTAGGCAGTGTTGTTGGCTTCAGGCTACTCAGTTTAAAAAGCAGTAACGAAAACCCTCTTTAGTATATGCTGAACGGCACCTAGGAAGAGCATTTAAAAGTGAATTCGGCCGGGCGTGGTGGCTCATGCCTGTAATTCCAGCACTTTGGGAGGCCGAGGTGGGCAGATCACGAGGTCAGGAGATCTGAGACCAATCTGGCCAACATGGTGAAAACCTGTCTCTACCAAAAATACAAAAATTAGCCAGGTGTGGTGGCACGCGCCTATAGTCCCAGCTACTCGGGAGGCTGAGGCAGGAGAATCACTTGAACCAGGGAGGCAGAGGTTGCAGGTTGCAGTGAGTCAAGATCGTGCCACTGCACTCTAGCCTGGCGACAGAGCAAGACTCTGTCTCAAAAAAAAAAAAAAAAAAAAAAGTGAATTAAGCAGAACACTGAGATTACCCCAGTTCCTTTGTGATAGTAACAATATCTGGGTGGTTCACACTAATGTGGCACTTTGTCGTTTTCAAAGCAGTGTCATGTGTAAGCTGAGCTTCCATTTGCACCTTCTGAAGTTTCAGGGCTCTATTCACCTTATTTAATTTGGGCTCTATTGAAGGCAAGGTTGAGAGAGACGCCCAGTAACAACACAAAGCCATGCTCCGCATCCAGCGAGGAGCTCTCAGCTCTCCTGGGTTCTCTCCTGTCATCCCACAAGAGCACCTTGAGTGAGTGCATTAGGATGCAGATTTTATAGATGTGGGAAGTGAAGATGGGGGAATTTAGGTAATATTCCTGTTATTGCACAGCCAGTGAATGGAAAAATCAGGAGTTGAGCATCTGGGTCTGCATCCACGCCCGGCACACTTAGCACTAAGGCAGGGGTTCTCACAGTGTGACCCCTGCAGCAGCAGCAGCAGCACCATTTGGTAACTTGTTAGAGGTGCAGATTCTGGGGCCTCCCCTGATGCTGCTGTATCAGATCTGCTGGAGGTGGAGCTCTGCCTTTTTGCAAGCTCTGGGATAATCCTAATGCTCTCATCTGTATGTGCAAAGCTATAGCTAGCAATGGCTGCCAACTGGTGGGTGATGACTTGAACACAGGTGTTTTGAGCTCCATACTCTTTCAATGGACTGTATCAGCTGTTCTCAGTCCCACCTGAACATTGAATCATTTGGAGAGTTTAAAAGCAGCTCACCGACAACACAAACAGAACACACAAAGAAAGAAACAAACATTCTCCAGGCCCCATCCCAAGACTATTAAGTCAGAGCTGCTTGGGGTGGTGCCAGGAGCTGCCTTTGTTTAGAGCTCCCAGATGCCAGGCAGCTGTTTCCCCGACTGTCTGATAATCCTTGGCAATCAGTTTCCATCTAAGTGCCAGGCCTCGAAAAGCAGACTGCAAGCTCTAAGCGCTGTATGTGGGTGGGGCTGCTGGCTGTGTGGCCACTGGAAGGGTCAGTCTCCACTGCAGGGTAGTGGCCCAGGATGCACCTCTGGGGACACTCCCATGTTGTACACTTTTTTATTTTTTTTGAGACAGAGTTTCGCTCTTGTTGCCCAGGCTGGAGTGCAATGCCATGATCTCGGCTCACCACAACCTCCGCCTCCCAGGTTCAAGCAATACTCCTGCCTCAGCCTTCTGAGTACCTGGAATTACAGGCAAGCGCCACCATGCCTGGCTAATTTTTTTTGTATTTTTAGTAGAGACGAGGGTTTCTCCATGTTGGTCAGACTGGTTTCGAACTCCCGACCTCAGGTGATCTGGCCACCTCAGCCTCCCAAACTGCTGGGATTACAGATGTGAGCCACCATGCCTGGCCCCATGTTGTACTCTTAATGCTCTCTAAGTGTTTGTACCCTAAGGTGAAATGCTAAGTGTTCATCTCTGACTGACCAGAGTCAGAACCTTCTTCTCTAGAAGGTTCTTCTAGTCTCCTTCCCGAAGGAGGTGTTAGGAGTCAAGTGGGGAATAAGCCTGGGGTCTGAGTGTCTGAACCACCTGCATAAAACCTTGTCATGGAGTTTGCAGGGGCTGAGGCATGTATCAGATTGCTTCTCTGCTTTCCCTGTTTAGGTTCACCTGCTTATACAATTTTATTGCTGTTCTCTCTTCTTTCATTATATCCTTGAAGGTTTATGCTGTTAAAAAAAAAAAAAAAGCAACTTTTTTGTTGTTTTAGTGATATTTCAGGAAGAAGGGTGACTCAATGGATGTGTTAAGCCTGCCACTTCTAACAAGAAATCTGTACAAAATTTCCTACGAGAGTCCTCCTTTATCCCAGCCTTTGTCCAGACACACTTCCCTTGCTCTCTAGAGAAGCAGCTTCCTTCTGTCCTCATATGCTTGCATCGCTCCTTCTTGCCTCCCTGTCTGCCAGAAATGCTCTTCCCCCTGCATTCTGATGGCTTAATTCCTCTCGACCTTTGGAGTTCAGTCCCAGATCTGTCCCCTTATTGGCGCCTTCCCTGCAGCGTCTGGAGCTGTGCTTGGGTCACACTGTAGTGTGGTCTGATTATATGACTGATGTCAGTCTTCCCAACTAAACCGTAAGTTCATGAGGCCATGAACCTGGCTGATTGTGTTTGCCATTGTATCTATCTCCTCTACCCAATGCATATTTTTGAATAAATAAATGAATGAATAGGCAAATGGGGGCTGGAAGGCCTCTTGATTTTGGCAGTAGTGTAATGTAATGTGAACTGGCTTCACAGGCTGGTGAAGTTGGCACATTCCGAAACTCTCTCAGCAATACAAGAGCAATTCTCAGCTACCTTGATCGACAAAAACCAAAAGCAAATGAAACCAGGCTTTTACTGAAAATATCTGTAAGACCAGAAATACATGGGTAATTAACACCTTCCCCTTATACTCCTATTTAATATTTAATTTCTACTATTGGCATCCTAGATGAAGCTGAAGCTAGGTCACCTGCATTGGGTCCTTTCTTTTACTTCTTATCAAAAACCTGTCCATCTGACTCATTAGGATCTCAGTAGAAAAGGAAACAAAATCCACAGGGCATTGGTGAGTTGATTTTTGTGGCAAACTTCAGGAACTTTCAGTAAAAGCCATAAAACAAATGAAGCAGAAGATATCATGGATGGAGAAAATGCCCCCTCTTGTAGTGATGCATTTCTGGATGGTTGAACATTATTCTCTGAGTTGAATTCCCTTGAATAAGGGAATTATCTCTAGGAAACAGGAGATGCAAGGTAAAGCCCCATTCTTGTACACGGACTGTGAAGGATTCCTCAGTCTGCTGTCATGTCAAATGAGCACAGCCCCAGGACAGGGTCTCTCCTTCCAGTCCTCCTCTGGGTTCCGGCCCCTGCCTAAGCCCCACCCCCAGACGTTCTGAGTCTGGCCCTGGCCCTGACAAAGGCTTCCTATTATTCTTCCTAGCAACTGCAAGCCGTCAGGACAAGAATCCAGAAACCTGACATTTTACATCTATAGGATATAAGGAGCATATGTTGGTTATCTATTGCTGCATAACAAATTGCCATCTGACTTTGTGTTTGAAAACAACACGCATGCATCTCGTGGTTTCTGTGGATCAGAAACCTTGGCACAACTGTTCTGGCTCCTCAACTTCACGGTCTCTACCATCACACCTAGGTCTTCAAGGTGTCAGCGAGGTGTTTCACAGCTCACGGTGCACTGGAGAAGAGCCTGCTTCCCAGCTTGTGTGGTTGTTGGTGTGATACCTGCATTCTATCTGTCACTATGTGGTGCCTGTGGCTTGTGCACTCCCTGGCCTACCTCTGAAGTGTTGGCCTGGGAATGTTTTGTAGCACGTGCCCATGGCTGCTGTCTGGAGGCCACCGTCAGCTCCTACTGGGCCTCTGCAACACAGCCGTGTGCCAGCAGATTAATGTCAAGGGTGCTACCCTGTGAGGTGATCTAATCCCATCATCTTCACCACATCCTATTAGCCAGCACCAGTCACTAGATTCAGTTCACACTCAAATGGCGGAGGCAGGAATACCACCTTTCTGCATCCTCCTGGAGGTGGAGTCTACTAGGGAGTGTCAGGCCATCCATGGCGGCCAATTTAGGCATCAAGAGGCCACTCAGACTGTCTTGGTTTCCTGGAGCTGCCCTAACAAAGTCCCAAAAACTAGGTGGCTCAAACAACAGAAATTTATCATCTCACAGTTCTGGAGGTCAGAAGGCCAACATCGGACAGGGTTTGTTCTTCCTAAGGGCTGCGTGGGAGAATCCGGTATCTGTGGGTCTTTCTCTGTCTTCTGTGTCTTCACATCCTCTTCCCTTTATCTATTTCTGTCTCTGTGTCCAAATTTTCCCTGTTTCTAAGGCCAACAGTCATATTGGATTAGGGCACACCCCAATGACCTACTGACCATCTTAACTTGTCCATCTGCAAAGAGCCTACTTTCAAATAGGTTCACATTCACACATTCTGAGGGTGGGACTTCAGTATCTTTTAAGGGGACAAGATTCAACCCATAGCAAGTGCTAACACAGTTTTTTTTTTTTCTGACATAAACCATCCTTGCCTAGGGTTTTGGCTTTTTCAAGTTAAGCCACTGCTTTGAGGGTCCTTTGTTTTTTTTCAAATATTTAACATTTTTTTTAAATTAGAGTGAGCTTCACACGACAAACTTAGCCATTGAAAAGTGAGCAATTCCTGAACGTTTAGCACAGTTGCAATGTTGTACAACTACCACCTCTGTCTAATTCCAAAACATTTTCATCACCCTGAAAAGAAACTCTGTCCCATTAGGCAGTTGCTCCTCATCTTCCCACCCCAGCACCTGGCAACCACCCACCTAGGCCATTGCTATTGAGGGGTTGTTTAAAGTCTGCTGAGCTGACTGTAGCCCTCACTCTGCACCCCATTCACACGGACCCAGACAGAGCTGTTACCTTCTTTTCAGAGGCAAGGAGACTGAGTTAAGGGGACATTAAGTCACTTGTCTCTGCAAGGTGGAGGTGACATTAGAACCCGGCCGTCTGGCTTCCCAGTCCACACCCCTCACTCCGCCTCCACAGCCTGTTCTACCCCAGCCTTGAGTGAGCCGTAGAGCAGCGGCTTCAGCTGAGACCAGCGATCCCTCCTCCTGCAAGTGAAGGAGGACAGCGTCCTTGCTGTCTCTCTGCCCTGGTCGTCATGCCCACCTCCTCTGTCCTCCTCGGCCCTCTGTGATGATTTCTTCCAGGCTGCTGGGAGGGAGGGTGCTTGCAGGAACTCCCTCTGTGCATCCCATCAAGGGCATCTGCAGGTGCTGCCTGTCCTGACGGTCACCTCTCACTGCATCTCCCCTCCGCCCCTGCCTGTCTGGATGCCTCCCGCTGTTCCCTGTGCCCTGCACCTCACCACAGGGTGCCGTGTCTACCGCTGCACTGACATCCTAGAATTTTCCACAGCCTTCTCTAAAATAACGTGTGCTAACCCTCCAGGCTGGAAAAACCCTACTAGAAATTACCATGGGGGTAGCAAATTGCAAGCCCCATATTCAGGTATGCGAGAAAAATCACTTTTATTTCCTAAAAGTAATGGCACTGAGGCCGGGCAAAGAGTGAGGGAGCAGCACCAGGGCAGGGTGAGGTCCGAGCAGTCATCAGCCCATCCTTGTCCCAGGCCCGTGGTCTCCTCCCTGCCAGACTCTGGCTGGGCACCCTCAACCCTGGGGTCCCCTAATCACATGCCCTCTGAGGTCAGCCACATCAAGGTAACTTGACAAGGAGCCCAGTCAAGGCCTCACAGCCGTCAGAGCCCAGAAAACTCATTCCCTCCTCCCCAGTAAAATTCATTTCCTCCTCCCCAGTCTATTGGGATTGCCTTTGATCTGACCAGTTCTCTCTCCTTCTCCCCTAGAGGCACACAGTGTCATTTCATGCCCTTCAACGCCTACATCCAATTTCCATAACCAATTGGGTGTTTGGAAACCTGCATCAGGAAACCCCCCTCCAAATCTCCTGGAAGGCCTGGACATTCCACACTGGTGGCTCTCGGCCTGAAGAGGCCGAAGGACTAAGGAAATACGGGGGAGGAAGAACAGCAATTCATATCTCAAAGGTTATTCTCACACTGAAGAATCGTTTTATGGGCTGGGCATGGTGGCTCATGCCAATAATCCCAACACTTTGGGAGGCCGAGGCAGGCAGTCTCGAAAATTTGAGACCAGCCTGGGCAACATGGCAAACCCCAACTCTACAAAAAATACAAAAATTAGCTGGGTGTGGTGGTGCATACCTGTAGTCCCCCAGCTACTTGAGAGGCTGAAGTGGGAGGATTGCTTGAGCCTGGGAGGTCGAGGCTGCAGTAAGCTGTGATCACGCCACTGCACTCCAGCCTGGGTGACAGAGCCAGACCCTGTCTCAAAAAAAAAAAAAAAAGAAAAAAGAAAAAGAAAAAAGAAAGAATGATCATATGGAATTTTCAGGAATCTTCTCAACGTAGGCTCCAGAGAGAAGGTTTTAGACAGGACACACTGCTCTGACTTAAACATCACTTCCTAAAGCATTGACGTCGTGCTTCAGAAATGACAAGAGAAACTTAGAAACTTAGAGAGAGCACGCTTCCTCAGGAGTTCAGTGCACCCCTCCGTGAATAAAAGCAATGGTGATGAGAAGGAAATGAAATAAAAAATTGAGAGCTGAAAGGCACCTTGGAGATCACCTAGCCCAAAATTCTTGTCACAGATGAAGTCAAGGGCCTGAAAAATGAGACGATTTGTCCAAGCCGCCAGCTAGTTGGAGCTGTCCAGACCCCACACCTGCCCGCGGGGCCTTCAAAGCCCAGGCCTTAGGGAGAAGCTCCCTCAGGCCCCCAGGCATGCTGCCTGCATGCCCACTGGGGAGAAGGAGGCAGCAAAGAAATGATGCCATTCACAGAACAAACAGCAGCCTCTCCTGCTGCCTGGCAGCATCCGTTACAGAAGGATATTTCCAGACGTGTATATGAGCATTTCACAACACAGAATGCTTTTCAAAGGCAAATTTTACAAAATGCCAGTCCAGGAGAAATTAATACTGGGTTTTCAGAAAAAGAGGAAAACAGAATGGCTGAACATTTCTGCTCTCTTGAAAACCACAGAACCCACAGCAGCAACAAATGTGACAGAAAAAGGATTTCTGCCAAACAGGGTGGAGGGAGAAACCCTTCCCTTTGTAACCAAGACAGAGACCAATCCTCACTGGAAGTGAAAGATGCCTCTCCCAAGAACGGGCTGTTCCCACGGTCACAGAACACACTCACTTTCCACAAGACAAATGGGGTGACCCATCAGCCTTCAGTTTATGTAATAATGCAGCTCAGTATTTATGAGGCTTTGCAACAAAGGGTAATTTAAAATGAGAGCACAGTTAAGTATGATGTCATCCCAAGAACTACTCACTTAGCTGTGACAATAGACAAGTGGCAACAAGAAATGGCATCTATTTCCTAAAAGCTAAGCAGACCATTTGTTTTGTTTCATTTTGTTTTATCAAGCTTTAGATTAAATCCAGCCTTGTAAGAGACGGAAAATATCTCAGGAGCCACAGACTTACTTCAGCCTCCTACTGGGATGCTTTTGGTTGCAGCCGAGTTGTCCCAGCCAGCATCTCAGCTGTGGTTTCAGTGGCTGGAAGAGAGGAATCCCACATGATGGCCCTCGTGGCTGAGAAGCACCAACATCTTCCAGCCCTACAGCTGATGAGCTCAATTTATGAGCTGATTACGATGGCCAAAGGAGATCCAATGGATATTTTGGGAAATGGCTCATAAAACGCATTCAGATCAACTAGAAATAAACTCAAAGATTCCAGGAATCACATTTTGGAAGCACTAGCAGGAGGAGGGGAAGCTGAGCTGACATTTTGCACAGGCACTTCTAATTATATCTCACATGGTGTTTTCCTCTGCACCTCTTTTTTCATGCCAACAGTAAGTGTAATTGCTGAACTGCTCTCAGATAGAATAATGCATCTTTTTTTTTTTTTTTGAGATAAAGTTTTGCTCTGTTGCTCAGGCTGGAGTGCAGTGGTGCAATCATGGGTTCACTGTAACTTTGAACTCCTGGGCTTAAGCGATCCTCTCGCCTCAGCCTCCCAAAGCTCAGGGATTACAGGCATGAACCACCTTGCTGGCCAATGCAGCTTTTTTTTTTTTTTAATGACAAGAGGACTCCAAGAGCATTTTATCCAGGTTGGACTATAAACTAATCTTGAAGAGCATGGTCCCTAAACTTTTTGGAACCAAAGACCAGTTTCATGGAAGACAAATTTTCCATGGACCAAGTGGGGACGAGGGGGAGATGGTTCCAGAATGATTCCGGAACATTACAGTTATTGTGCACTTTATTTCTGTTATTATTACATTGTACTATATAGTGAAATAATTATACAACTCACCATAATGTAGAATCAGTGGGAGCCCTGTGCACATTTTCCTGCAACTAGATGGTCCCATCTGGGGGTGATGGGAAATAGATCATGAGGCATTAGGTTCTCATAAGGAGCATGCAACCTAGATCCCTAGCATGTGCAGTTCACAACAGGGTTCGTGCTCCTATGAGAATCTAATGTTGTCACTGATCCGAATGAAGGCGGAGCTCAGGCAGTAATGTGAGCAATGGGGAGCTGCTGCAAATACAGATGAAGCTTCGCTGGAAGCTTCTGCTTCCACTTTATAACCACTGCTCACCTCCTGCTGCGTAATCTGGTTCCTAAGAGGCCGTTGACCAGAACCAGTCCATGGCCCAGAAGCTGGGGACCCCTGTTGAAGAGTCCTCTTCTAAGCACCAGTTTAATGTTGCAAACTTGGAGGTAAAAATTAAAAGTTTGGAACAGTTAACAAAATTCTTTTTCTAAATCTTTCCTGAAGAAAAATTCTCCCATACTCAGCCACTCCATATAGTCATGGAGTTAACTTCTGACAGTAACACTGAGCAATAATAGATTACAGAAGAAAAAAGCATGTGATTATCTCAATTGATATAGAAGTATTTAGTAACGCTCAACACCTACTAATGAAAAACTTCTTAGCAAACTGGGAAAAGAACTGAACTCCCTTAATTTGATCATGCTTTACGCCCAAACACTTGCAGCCAATCTTATTCCTGATGGAGAAACTTTGGAAACATTTTTTGCTAAGATAATAGACAAGAATGCTAATTTTTACTGGTTCTGCTGACGATGTTATCAGAGGCTCTGGCCAACAGTACAAAGGAAGAAAACAAACAAAGAGTATGAGAATGAAAGAGGAAGATATAAAACCATCATCACTGAATGATTATCTACCTACAAAACTTGGCTCCACAAAGTATTAGAGCTAAAAAGATTGGCCATTCGATTTCTGATTACTTGATTAACCTTCTAAAACCAATAGCATTTCTCTATGTGTTATTCAGCAATAAGAACAAAAAATGTTTTTTTAAAAAGCTATAGTCCATTCACAGGAGTAATGCATTCATAAGTATTTTTAAATGAGCTTAACCAATAATATACAATGTTTGAGTTGTGCAATGTCAAAATTATGGTGAAGGAAACAGAAGAGGATATAAATAAATGGAGAGATGTTCTACTTTTGGCTGAGATGATGTAATGTTATAAAGATGTCTTTCATCACCAAACTATATATAAATTCAATGCAATTCCAATCAAAATTTCAGATCTTTTTTAAGAAACTCATTAACTTACTTTAAAATTACATGGAGAAATGAAAGTCCAACATTTAAGTCAATCTTACAAAGAAGAAACAGGGGATTTGCCTTAACAGATATTAAGACATACTTCAAGATCACAGGAATGTGGTATTTGCTGTAGAATGGACAACTGGATGAGGGAGACAGATAAACAGCTCAGGAAAAAGAAATGCTATGGGAATTTAGTCCATGTGAATGACACATATCTGTGAACAATGGACAAATTCAGCAGATGATCTTAGAAAACTGGCTCACTATCTAAAGGAAAGTCACATTGGGTTCCTATACCAAACCACATTTGAAAGTGGACTGTATTTAGATTAAAAACCAAATGGGACAGGTAAAATTATAAAGTTAATAAAAGAAAATGTAGCATGATATTTTTGTGATTTGGGTTGGAAAATTGCTTCTGGAATAAAACTCTAGGAGCACACATTGTATGGCAAAATTGATCAATTTGAATACATTAAAATTCAAGATTGGTATTCAAGGGAGGGCACGATGGACAAAGTTATTAGATAAAAATTACAATGTCAAAAACTGACAAGGGATACACCTGTGTTATATACAAGGATTCTTACAGACCTTCTAGGAAAATGTATTAATAAACAACAAAATGGCAAAATATCAACAAGGACATGACAACGAGAAAACTCAAAAAGCTAAAAACATATGACGATTATTCAAATTCATTAGTTTGCATCAGGAAAACGCAAATCCAAACAACTATAAGAAATCACTCTACAACTGAAGATGAGCATAAACGAAAAGTTGAAAATATGGGGTCACAGGCCCTCTGATGTCCTGCTAGAGAGAGAACAGAGTATACCTGCCATTTCGAATGATCTGGCATTACTGACAAATTAGATAATAGCACACCACCTGAGGCAGGAAAATTCTGTGCCTGGGTAGATAGCACAAAGAGATACAGCACAGATGAATAAGGAAGCATGCATAAAGATATTTATTATGGCAGTATTTATGGGGTAGGGTGTTGGAAGCACCCAAGTGTGTGTGTGTGTGTGTGTGTGTGTGTGTGTGTGTGTGTGTGTTTCCTGACATATCATGCATCAATGAAGGGGGACAAAAAGAATTACAAGAATATTTACTAATATGAGTGAATCTTACAAATAAACATGGATGCTAGTGAAAAATAAGAAACCAAATGAGACATATATGAATATATGATACCATATTCACATACAGTCAGCCTTCCTTATCCATGGGTTCCACATCTGTGGATTCAAATAACTGCAGATTGAAAATATTCAGTAAAAAAAGATGACTGCACTGAACATATTCAGACTTTTTTCTTGTCATTATTCCCTAAACAGTACAATATAACAACTATTTACATACCATTTACATTGTATTAGGTATTGTAAGGAATCTAGAGATTATTTAAAGCGGGGGAGTCTAATCTTTTGGATTCCCTGGGCCACACTGGAAGAAGAATTGTCTTGTGCCTTACATAAATACACTAATGACAGCTGATGAGCTAAACAAATAAAAAAATCGGAAAAATTCTCATAATTTTTTTTTTTGAGATGGAGTCTCGCTCTGTCGCCCAGGCTGGAGTGCAGTGGCATAATCTCGGCTTATTGCAACCACCGCATCCCAGGTTCAAGTGATTCTCCTGCCTCAGCCTCCTGAGTAGCTGGGACTACAGGCACATGCCACCATGCCCAGCTAATTTTTGTATTTTTAGTAGAGAAGGGTTTCACCATATTGGTCAGGCTGGTCTCGAACTCCTGACCTTGTGATCCACCCACCTTGGCCCCCCAAAGTGCTGAAATTACAGGCGTGAGCCACTGCGCCGGGCCCAAAAATGTCATAATGTTTTAAGAAAGTTTACAGATTTGTGTTGGGCCTCATTAAAAGCTGTCCTGGGCTGCATTCAGCCCGTGAGCCGCGAGTTGGACAAGCTTGATTTAAAGTATATGGGAGGCTGTGTGTAGGTTGTACGCAAATACCTCACCATTTTATATCAAGGACTTGAGCATCCTCAAGTCCTTGGTATGTGCAGGAAGTCCTGGAACCAATCCCCTGAGAATACTGAGGGACAACTGTATTAAAAATGTATTCGGAGAATTCACTTTCCAACATATTCTGATTAGGTCATTTCAGGCCCAATATTTCCACTAAGAAAAACTTTAAAAGTTGAAAAACATACAGACAACATTTGTCTGGAGAAGGATCTAGAAGAATAATAAAGCCAAGACAGGTGAGCCTAGCATTTGTGTTGCATTTGTCCTTTTCCAAAAGGAAAGACCGAAGGCCCTCCTTTTCAGTGTCCCTGCTGTGTGGGGTTACCAAAATTGGTGTTCTAGGCCCAGTCTTGGGAAGGGGCCCTTGTGAACACACCAAGCTCTCAAATGGGACCCTGAAGACTGCTCCCTAGCAGGAAAGGTGAAGAGACAATGGGCTAGCTCACAACAGGACTGTCATCCAGCATTCAGCCACCTGAACACCTTGACCAGTTGATGTGATATGCTGCCTTCCAGAAGCAAATAAATAAATATATCTCTTTGTTAGGAGATAACCTTATTAAAAGCTTAAGGATACCATTTGGCTTACCCTTAGTGCAGGTCTACCTATTATCTTTTCTGTCAGATTTTGTTAATCTGGAAGACAAATCTTATTTGTCTTCACTTTTAAGAGATATTTCTTCTATTTCAAGAGGCTCCACTTCCACATCAATCTTTACACTTATCCCTTCTGTCTCTTAAACTTTTTTCATATTTTTGACCCTTTAACATCTATAAGCTTATTCTGGATATTTTCTTCTGATCTGTCTCCCAATTTGCTAATTCTCTCTTCATAGTATCTAATCTGCCCTTCAGCTGTGTGTACAGAATTCTAGTTGGCAGTTATTCAAACTTTCAAGGTGTTCCATTGTCTTCTGGCTTTTTTGGACACTTTAGAAGCAGTCTTGTTTTCTGTTGAGAAGTTAGCAGTCTTATTTTTGCTTATTTGAAGGAAGTTTGTCTTAATATCTGGCTGCCTTCATTCTTAAGGCAGAAAGTAATGCTCTCATACAGAACTCAGAAATGCAGGAGGGAATGTAGAGCAATAGAAAAGATGAATAGGTGGGTAAATACAAATGAATATTGACTACATAAGAAAAAATAATGTCTTGTGGTTTTGAAATAGATATAGAATAAAATATAGGACAACAATAGGATGTAGTGGTGAAAGTAGTAAATAAAGTTGGAGTATTCCATGGTCCTTACATTGTTTCAGAACCATTAAAAATATTCATTTATATTAGACACTAAAAAGTTAAGGATGTGTGTAGAAATCTCTAGGGTAACTTTGCAGTACAAGAGTGTATAAGTCACAAACTAATAGAGGAGAGAAAAAAAGTTTAAAAAATAAATAATCAAAAAAAGAAAGAAAAAGGATCATGGAACATGTGGAACAAATAGAAATCCAATAGTAAGAGGTAGAGTTAAAATAAAATATATTAGTAATTTATTGTCTGTAGTCAAATTAAAAACTATAATTAAAAAATTAAATAGTACAAAGATGTTGAAGAGAAAGGGAGGGATGAATAGGCAGAGCATGCAGGATTTTTAAGGCAGTGAAACTATTCTGTGTGATACTGTAATAGGGGATCCATGTCATTATGTGTTTGTCAAAACCCATGGAATTTACCACACAAAGAGTGAGCTCTATTGTAGCCCGTAGATGTTAGTTAATAATAATGTATTTATATTAGCTCAATGATTATAACAAATATACTACACTAATGCAAGATGTTAATGAGAGAGGATGGGGGCACTGAGGGGGTTCAGAAGAACTCTATGTACTTCCCACTCAATTCTTCCGTAAACCTAAAACTTCCCCAAAGAATAAAATCTACTAATTTTTTTTTAAAGACAGTATTGTCAAACAGGTTAAAATAGCAAATCCTAACTATATGTTTCTTACAGGAAACACATTTAATAAAAAAATAGAGAAATATTTAAATTAAAAGGGAAGGGAAAGATATACCATCCAAGCACCAATCAAAAGTAAGCTGGGGCCAAGTGCAGTGGCTCATGCCTATAATCCCAATACTTTGGGAGGCTAAAGCAGGAGGATCACTTGAGGCCAGGAGTTTGAGATCAGCCTGGGCAACATGGCAAGACTCTATCTCTGCAAAAAATATTTCAAAACATTAGCTGGGTTTGGTGGCACACACCTGTAATCCCAGCCACTTAGGAGGCTGAGGCACCATTGCATTCTAGCCTTGGCCACAGAGTGAGACTCTGTCTCTCAAAATAAATAAATAAATAAATAAATAAATAAATAAATAAATAAATAAGTTGGCATAGTTACCCTAATGTCAGACAAAATAAACCATAATACAAGAAGCATTACTTGAGAAATGTGGGGATATTTCATAATGAGGAAAGTGTAGTCCACTAGGAAGATGTAGGAATTCTAAATTTGCATTACTAAATAGCATAGATTCCAAATATTAAAAGAAAAAATTGTCAGACTAAAAGAAGATGTACACAATCAGATTGGAACACTAAAACACCTTTCTTGGTACCTGATAGAACAATCAGACGCATCCTTCCTTAATCTATAGATATTGATTTGAACAGTATTCATAACAAACTGTATCTAATTCCTCCCAGCAACTGTAGAATATATATTCTTTTTGAGTTCATGTAGAACATTTTCCAAAATTGACAATTAGCTGGTCCATAAAGTTCAAATTTTTAAATGAATTAACTCATATAGTACATGAGCTAATGAGATTTCTGTCCACAGTGAATTTAGTCTAGAAAACAGTTATGAAAATAAAACTAAGCTCTTCGAATTTTGTAAAATAAGCAGTAAAATTCTAAATAACTCACCAGTTAAAAAAGAAATTAAAATTGAAATCAGAAAATATTTTAAATTGAATGGTGATGAAAACACTATAGATGAAACTTACGGGATACAACTGAAGATGTGCTTAGCAGGAAATTAATAGCCTTAATTGCATGTATTGGAAAATAAGGTTTCATATGAGGACATAAAGGCATAAGAACGATACAATGGACTTTAGGGACTCAGGGGAAAGGGACAGGAGAAGCGTGACAGATAAAAGACTACACATTGGGTACCGTATACACTGCTTGAGTGATGGGTGCACCAAAATCTCAGAAATCAGCACTAAAGAACGGATCCAGGTAACCAAACACCACTTGTACGCTCAGAACAATTGAAATTTAAAAAAAAACTTTAAAAACAAAAGTAAGGTTTAAAATCAGTGCTGACAACTCATCTAGGAAAGTTTTAAGAAGAGCAAACTAAGCCCCAAGAAAGTAGAAAGGGAAGTAATTTTAAAAAGTGCAAACAGCCAAATAGAAAATTAAATGGGCAATACAGAATTGATAAAGCCAAAGTTAGTTTACTGATAAAATTGATAAACCTTGACCAATGCTGTTTCAGAAAGGAGAGAGAGAGGGGAGAGAGGAAGGGAGAAAGGGCACAACACACAAGAACACACACACACATGCACACACGCACACGTCATAAAGTGGAGGACATCACTACAGGTTCTTCAGACATTAAAAATATCTTTAAAGAATATTGTAAAATAACTTTATGCCAATACATTTAAAAATTTAGAAAAAAAATGAAAAACTTCCAGGGGAAAAAAACTTAAAACCACCCAAATCATACAAGGTAGAAAAATATAAACTTTCTATTTACCTAAAAAATTTAATCCATAATTTTTAAATTATCTACAAAGAAAACTGTATTCCCACATCGGTTCACCAGTGAATTCTTCCAAATTATTTAAGGAAGAAATAGCACTGTTCATCTACAAATTCTTCCAGAAAACAGAAAAAGGGAAACATTTTTTAATTCATAGACAAATCCAGCATAACTTTGATACCAAGATCTGACAAGGGCATGACAAAGAAGGAATATTACAGATCAATCTCGCTCAAGTATATAGATGTACAAATGCTTTAAAAAATGTTTTCAAATAAAATCTAGTAGTTTTCAGAAGGATAACATATCATGGCCTCGTGTTTATTCCAGGAATGTATTTAAAAATCTAGCACAGGCTAGGCATGGTGGCTCATGCCTGTAATCCCAGCACTTTGAAAGGCCTCACTGTTCAGCTCCCATTTATAAGTGAGAACATGCAGTGTTTGGTTTTCTGTTCCTGTGTTAGTTGCTGAGGATAATGGCTTCTAACTCCATCCATGTCTCTGCAAAGGACGTGATCTTGTTCCTTTCTATGGCTGCGTAGTACTCCTTGGTGTATATGTACCACATTTCTTTATCCAGTCTATCATTAATAGTCATTTGGATTGACTCCATGTCTTTGCTATTGTGAATAGTGCTGCAGTGAACATATGGAAGCATGTATCTTTGTAATAGAATTATTTATATTCCTTTGGGTATATACCCAGTAACGGGATTGCTGGGTCAAATGGTATTTCTCGTTTTAGGTCTTTGAGGAATCGCCACACTGTCTTCCACAATGGTTGAACTAATTTACTAATTTACATTCTCACCAACTGTGTAAAAGTGTTCCTATTTCTCCACAGCCTCCCCAGCATCTGTTGTTTCTTGACTTTTTAGTAATTGCCATTCTGACTGGTGTGAGATGGTATCTTATTGTAGTTTTGATTTGCATTTCTCTAATGATCAGTGATGTTGAGCTTTTCTCGTATGTTTGTGGGCCACATAAATGTCTTCTTTTGAGAAGTGTCCGGCCATGTCCTTTGCCCACACTTTTTAAAGGGGCTGTTTTCTGTTTGTATACAACAATGAAAACTAACTTACATGCATCAAGATGAATGGCTCTCAGAAATATATTGTTGACCAAAAGAAGTCAGCCACAAAATAACGTGTATTGTATTATTTCAGTTATATGAAATGTCAAAACAGGCAAATTGATCTTTTGATATTGGAGATCAGGATTACAGTTACGCTTGGAAACAAAGCAGGACAGAGCAATTGGGGGGATCCACGAGGGAGCTGCTGGGGTGGGCAATGTTCTACTTCTCAACCTGGGGCTTATCACTCCATAAAAATTTATTAAACTACACTTAAGATTTTTATAACAGCAGACTGGAGGAAGATACTTGCATTCCACATGTAGATGATGGAGTAGTATCTAGAATATACACTTAACTCCAACAAATCAATGTGAAAAAATACCGACAACTAAAGTGCAAAAAGAAAAAAGAAACAGATGTTTCACGGGAGAGAAAATGCAATAAAATAATATAAAAATGTGAAGAGATGTCCAACTTTAAAAATGCACTCAAAACAAAAATGGACATTTTTTCAGAAATGCATGTGAACAAGAAAATAAATGTGAAATTCATTTAAATCATTACCTATATAGGGAGAGGAATGGGGAATTTGAAATGGGGATAAAAGTATAGTAAAAGAGGCAATTTTCTTGAATCAGTAACAAAAATGGGTTATGACCACAGAAGTGTTATTAACTCAGTGATCCTTCCCTGAAGTTAAAAAGAAATGAAATGATAAACCAAAGACCCACCTTGTCTGCACAATCTAAGCGTCTAGCTGTAACGGATTCTTCAAACGTCAGTAACTCAGTTTTCATATCTAGCATGTCTCATGGTCATGAACTTTTGTTCTACCATCTCAATTCCCAAAAAGTTACATCTTACTTTAGTGAGTGCAATTCTTCATTTATTTCCAATTCTCCTCTTCCTAAAAACGGCACGAGGTGATTTACAAACTACTCATGATATAAAAGATAAGAAAAAGTATTTGAGGAAGTTAGAGTGATTGTAAAATATGTGCAGGAAGAGAATACAGATTATTGCCGCAAAATAGCACATAGTGAGTTGATGAAGTTGGTCTCTAATTTGACTCTGAGGTTTGGGCAAAAAAAAGAAGAAAAGCTGTCACTTCACCTACAATAAAAATCTAACAGTTGTGGCCAGGCTTGGTGGCTCATGCCTGTAATCCCAGCACTTTGGGAGGCCGAGGCGAGCAGATAACCTGAGGTCAGCAGTTCAAGACCAGCCTGGCCAACATGGAGAAACCTACTGAAAATACAAAATTAGCCAGGCATGGTGGTGCATGCCTGTAATCTCAGCTACTCAGGAGGCTGAGACAGGAGAATCACTTGAACCTGGGAAGCAGAGGTTGCAGTGAGCCGAGATTGCACCATTGCACTCCAGCCTGGGCAAAAAGAGCGAAAAAAAAAAAAATCTAACAGTTATTCAAGGCCAGTCCAACCAGACTTTTCAGTAGTTAGTTCTAACTGTGAGATGGAAATATGGAATTTTTAAAAATCACCACTTAGAACTATATATCGTTGAACCTTCCTTTTCATTCCTTGATGATATCTTGAACAGAATCCAAAACTTTCCAATTGCTTTGAGTATAAAAACTCAATCCAGTTTAAAGCCTCATTTCCAGTATGACTTACATCTCCTCTTCTTCCTGGACTTCTCCCTAGAGCAAATGTTTGAGCTCAGGCTCTGTTTGGATCGGAGGAGAGGATGACAGGCCTTCTCTCCTTTCTCGGAAGTGCTGCTGTGGGGAGGAGGAAGAGGCACCCAGCCGCTCGGCTGGCGTCCCATAGACGACTGTTTCTGCAGCTCTGCCTGTCACCGTAACTGTCAGTACCTTCCATAAACCAAAAAGTATCTGAGACAGGTCTCAATCAATTTAGAAAGTTTATTTTGCCAAGGTTAAGGACGTGCCCGTGGCACAGCCTCAGGAGGTCCTGATGACATGTGCCCAAGGCAGTCGGGGCACAGCTTGATTTTATACATTTTAGGGAGACATGAGACATCAATCAATATATGTAAGATGTACATTGGTTTGGTCTGGAAAGACAGGACTACTCAAAGTGGGGAATGGGCTTCCAGGTCACAGGTAGACAAGAGACAAATTGGACAAATGGTTGCATTCTTTTGAGGTTCTGATTAGCCTGTCACTGAATACCCAATTTTTTTCTCTCTCTTTTTTTTTTTTTTTTTTTTTTTTTGAGATGGAGAGTTGCTCTGTCACCAGGCTGGAGTGCAGTGGCACGATCTTGGCTAACTGCAACCTCCGCCTCCCGGGTTCAAGTGATTCTCCTGCCTCAGCCTCCCAAGTACCTGGAACTATAGGTGGGCACCATCATGCCCAGCTAATTTTTTGTATTTTAGTAGAGACAAGGTTTCACCGTCTTGGCCATGCTGGTCTCAATCTCCTGACATCGTGATTCACCTGCCTCAGCCTCCCAAGGTGAATACCCAATTTACAGGACTAGTCACTTACGCTCTAGTCTGGCTTAGTCAAACAACAGGGCCGAGGAAGCAATCTAGATACGCCTTTTTCTCCCGTGAGCAGAGAGAGAACTTTGAGTTCCGTCAGTCCTTTCTCCACAAGGAATTTCCTTGTGGGCAAATTGTGAGGGAGGTTGTAGCTTCCTGATCTTTGTGGCGACCTTCTTTAGGAACAGAATGGAGACAGGTTTGCCTGATGCAGGTCCCAGCTTGACTTTTCCCTTTGGCTTAGTGATTTGGGGATCCAGGCATTTATTTTTCTTTTACACTTCCTAGGGGTGGGAACATGAGTCCCACTCTCTTGGGGTTCCAAGGCTTCCCTGCATATCAACCGCCCATGCAGGAGAGCTGGCCCCACTCAGCACCTTCCACACTCCCTGCTACCTCCCCACAGCCCCTGCTGGGCTCCCCTCAGCCCATGGGCTGTCCCATGGGTGGGCAAGAGCACTGAGGTGCTGGTAAACATTTAACAATCAGTCTCCCGATAACAGTATGCATATATACACCCATGCATATGGTTATTATAAACTTTACTAATACAAGAAATGCGTAACACAGTTTACAAATCATCAAATATATGATACTCTTTATTATAAATTCTATAAAAAAGAGTATTAAATAAAAGCCAGTTGACTGACAAGATGCTGTCTCAGTTTTTGGTGAACTCTTGTGTCCATAACCAACCTATGGTTCAATTCACAAACAAGTATCGTTTTGAGACCAATGTTGGTTGGCTGGGCATGGTGACTCACACCTGTAATCCCAGCACTTTGGGAGGCTGAGGTGGGTGGATGACTTGAGGCCAGGAGTTCAAGACCAGCCTGGCCAACCTGGTGAGATCCCATCTCTACTAAAAAAAAAATACAAAAAAAAAAAAAATTAACCAAGCGTGGTGGCACATACCTGTAATCTCAGCTACTCAGAAGGCTGAGGCACGAGACTCACTTGAACCCAGGAGGTGGAGGTTGCAGTAAGCCGAGATCACGCCACTGCACTCTAGCCTGGGCAACAGAGTGAGACTCTTTCTCAAAAAAAAAAAAAAATGTTGTTTGATATTTTCCCTCATGTTAAAGCATCAGACAAAAAGAAAGCAATGAAGCTGTGTTTTGAAACCTAACTTGTTTGTCAATAGCCTGAGCACCGTTTCTGCTGAGTCAGATAATACTTTTAAACACTGCAAAAATATGTCCTCAATTGTTTTTGCTACTTATAATGACTATGGGCACACCATACTTTCTAATTTAATCTTCACTATTAACATTAACTCCATTGATTTATAAGTCTAGAGCAGCAGTCCCCAACCTTTTTGCCACCAGGGACCAGTTTCATGGAAGACAATTTTTCCACAGCCCGGCAGTTGGGGGAATGGTTTCAGGATGAAACTATTCCACCTCAGATCATCAGGCATTAGATTCTCATGAGGAACACACAACCTAGATCTTTTGAATATGCAGTTCACAGTAGGGTTCCCACCCCTATGAGAATCTAATGCTGCTGCTGATCTGACAGAAGGCAGAGCTCAGACAGTAATGAGAGAAATGGGGGGCAGCTGTAAATACAGATGAAGCTTCACTCACTCTCCCACCCACAAAGATGGGTACTGGTCTGTGGCCCAGGGATTGGGGACCCCTGGTCTAGATAATCAACAAAACAGTAAATTAAGCCCTGGTTTGTAGCATTTGACAATTGCCATGATGTAAATGCTCCCACCGTGACTGGTATCAGGGTAGCAACCTGACAGCAGTAAATGTGCAGCTGAGAAGAGAAACATGGTCACACACCATTACGTAGGATTGCTACCATGGGGCTAGGTAATATCCATCATTAGGCATCAATAATAATAAAATGTGGTGAAATAATTAGAAAATGAGTTTTGTGCACTTATCATCTTTGCTTTGAATATGTTTGTTTTATTGTAAATTTACATAATTTAATTGTTAATCCTGGCTATACTTAACAACTGGCTCACAATATTCCTGAAGTTTTCACAGTTGGCTCTCATGAGCCCATGCAAACCAGATCCAGCACCACTGGATGAAGGGCCTGAATGAGATGCATGCGGTATGCAGCCCTGCACACGCCCCTTCTACAGGCACTGGTCTTGTCCACAGCCCTGCTACCAACAGGGCCTGAGAGCATGCTGGGGCCTTGCGATGCCCCATCCAGAGCTGACTGGATCAGGTAGAACATACATGATCTAAGAGGACCCATCCGTGGACAGATTGAATCAGAGTCTCTGTTCCTCTGGATTAGAACAAAGATTCAGAGAAAGAGGCCAGCAGGTAACAGAACAGCAAAGAGACACCTGGAATGAAACTGAGTTTGTTGGTGATAAATGCCAGCCCTAGAAGGAAGTGTCACAGATGATCTTTGCTGAGGTCTAAAACAGCAAAGATCACCACACCTTAGAGTAAATAGCCACACCATTCATTTTGACTAACCTGATATTGCCTATACACAATTGTGGACAAGAGCAAGATGCTTCCACCTTCCTTGAGGAATGCCCATGGCATGGTCCTGATGGAAACGATGGTCAGTTTGATTGACATGTGGGTCCTGTGTCTTATTCTAAGAATCATACACAGAGAGTGATTGTACACACTTAGCAGCGACTGACATACATGCAGCTCAAGGATAGGGTCAGTGAGGAGTCAACGAGACCAGGCCCCTGCAGACAGCCTTCAATGAAACGCTAGTGAAATATCAGGAAAATCAGGCCCACAAAGATTCATTCAGTTGCTGAAAATGTGAGCCAGGTTAATTTCAGGTTGCCCACATGTTTCTTTTGTTTGGTAGCAGAAAGTGTACAGCATGCCAATCCCAACCCTGATGGAGAGAGGACATTTGACCTTGGTGTCGTTTGATTGAATGAATAAATCTAGAGCCAGTTTTGTGCAAACCAAAAAGAGGTGAATGTTTTTATGTATTTGCTTCCTGAAACTGCTTTCTTTCTACTAATTTAACTAAAGGGAACTATAGCATCCTAGGGCAGAGAAATTATCTGAATAGAAAGAAAATATAGGTCGGTGTTGACTTTAATAAGATACATAGCTGTTTCCTTTTCTGTAAAATGAAGATACCTCCCAGGGATATTGTCAGGCTCATATAAGATCCTGGGTCCATTCATTCATTCAGTCATTCACTCATTCAATATACTGACGTAGCAAAAACCTTTTTAAGGTGCTGAGATCCTTTCAACGGTATGAAAACATTCTGTAAACTATAAAGTATGATGCCTATACAAGTCACTGTTCCTTCTCATTGCTTTACATGCAGCAGTTTATAAAGAGCATAATTAGAGAATAAAAGACAGTTTAGAAGTTAATTGTACAACAGTGCATGAATCCATGACCCAGGATCTAAGGAAAATACGCCTGGCTTGAAAGCAGCTCAGTCTGAGGCAGGGTCCTTCCTTGAGCCCCCACACTGAAGGTCTTGAGTCTTAAAACATCAACATAAGCACTTTTTTTTTTTGAAATTGAACTGGCATTTATAGAAGCTGGTAACAACGCACTTTCTAAATGCTTGCCATTCTAAGGCCAATATATGAGAAAAACCAAGATTTGCTTTGGAAAAAAAGGTTGATGAATTGAACGAGATGCTAATTCCAGATATAACCTGCAGCTATCTTCAACGGAGGCAGATGCGAAATCTCAGTGAATAAGCCCAACAAAAGCCAAAATGAAGATTCTTTGACAGTCTATGTGTCTATGTAAGAAATTACAAATGTATCTACTAAGTTGCTAAATAAGGCTAAGGCTACACAGCATGCTTTACGATCCAAGCACGTATTTAATTTCAGATCCATGAGTTTTCTATTCATACATATCTTAATCTTTTAGAACTCCTGAGAAAAGGAAGTAAACATGTTCTTTTAAAAATAAATTCTGGGCCGGGCGCTGTGGCTCACGCCTGTAATTCCAGCACTTTGGGAGGCCGAGGCAGGTGGATCACGAGGTCAGGAGATCGAGACCATCCTGGCTAACACGGTGAAACCCTGTCTCCACTAAAAATACTAAAAATTAGCTGGGCATGGTGGCGGGTGCCTGTAGTCCCAGCTCCTTGGGAGGCTGCGGCAGGAGAATGGTGTGAACCTGGGAGGCGGAGCTTGCAGTGAGCCGAGATTGTGCCACTGCACTCCAGCCTGGGCGACAGAGCGAGACTCCACCTCAAAAAATAAATTAATTAATAAATTCTGAAGTTTGAAAATAAAAGCAGATCATTTTCTTTGGGTAAAGAACGACAGTTTCTAAGATATTGAAATTTAAACTTTGGAATCATAGTTTTAAAGAGCAGAGAATCAAACAAAATATGTGTGAAAGAAAAGCGCTTTGAAATGTAAATTATATTCCAATATTAGTTTGCTAGTATCACTCACTTATTTACTTGTCAGAATAACTTTTCCAAGGAGGAGACTTTCATGTTGGATTGTGACTTACGACAATGTCCGGTTTGATGTATTGGTGGAATCAATATGACAGAATCAGCAAAGGCAAAGTCCATGATTTAATCATGCCACAGCTTGGTGAGTAAATTCACTCTCCTGTGACATGCATAATTTACAACTGCAAGTTTAATAACTGCAGTTCTCCGCATCAAGCACTTTAACAACAATTTCTAACAGCGAGCAATTTCTATGATATTCCTACACAGCCTGGAGTTTACTAACCAGCTCTCCTTTGAAGATAAGTATTCATGCAAACACCAAAATCCTGCAGGAAATTTCCCCACCCCTTTTGTTAAACAGACTCAGAAACTTCAATGGCAACACAGAGAACATGTACGTATTTAATTTAAATTTTATAGTTTATATTTATAAATATTCTCTCACCTCTCTCATTTTCCTAAACCAGGGGATGTTGTTAACCAAAGGCTCCACATTCTCAAAAGCATTTGTGAATGTCCTGAGGGGCTTCTCTTTGAGTTGTGTTGAAACTTATGGCCTGGGTTTATACAATTTCTAGACGAAGGCTCAATTATGATATTCGAGGCTGGTAAGTCTTATCCCCTATACAATCTTATGATGCTGGCGTCCAAGCCATTGGAATAGCTTGGTGTGATGAGCCTGACCTGCCTGAGAGCCACTGAATCTACAACTGTGCCTCATAGACATTCACTTCCCTGCCTGCTCAATTGCTGTTTCCCCTTCCTTCCCCTCAATCTTCTCACATCTTGCTTTGTTTTGTCTTCCTTATCTCTACCCCACATTATATACGGCAGTATGCGAAAACAGTGGACCCCAAACTCTCAGAGTCCTGGCTTAGTCAATGACTCTCTGGGTGGCCTCGAGGACCTTTTGTTTGGGTCTCATTATTTGCTGTAGCTCCGGCCTATAAAGTCACTGTGAACACTGAACTCGTGCATACTGAACCGCTGCTTCAAAGGAAAACACAAAGTTAGGTTCCTGTGAGCCTCTGGTTACAACACTTTCCTCAACCAATCAATACACAACCTTGTTTTGTGTGTGTTTCCGTGTAAAGACACCTTCTTTAATACAGATTGTTGATTCATTAACGTTGAACTCACAGCCAGCAGAGTTATAACGAATGCCTGAGCAGGGTTTACCTAACACATGTGTTTTTTTTTCCCAAGACCCGTAACAGCCTTCTTATGCTATGAACATGGAAAGTTCTTCAGCACCACCCTTGGGGGCCATTTTAAAGAGCAAAATCACCAACCAAAAGGACGAAATGTTAAAAACAGGGCACTCGATAGACTGAAAAGGACACTTGTTTCCCGTAGGACAGCTGAAACAAGAAGACAGTGTTGCCTTGGCTGACCTTAGTTGGAAAATGTGCACGGGAAGATTCAAATTGGTCACTGCCCTGTCCGTGTCTGCTGGTGATCACAAGAGTGCCGAGTGTTCACTTTAGGGTCACACATAAATGTTAGCAAGTAAGTCCAATTCACAAATACGGAATTGGCAAATAATGAGGATCTACAGCTATTTTTTGTTTCTCCTCTTTGGCCTCAGCCTTCTTATTTGCAAAATATATTAGAAGAGGAGAGAGCAGGGTCCCCTAAACCATGTTCCAGGGACCCTAGAGATGAGCTCCCAGGAGCTGGGGCACCCACTCCTTCCTTTCTTCCCGTGGCAGCTCCTCCTTCTGTTGCTTTCTCCCACTTGAGGTGCATGTTGCTACTGAACATGGATCTGCTGCACATGTCACCAGCCAGAGCTGGGCATTTGCTCAATTGGAGCCAATCTATGAATCTTATCTCCCTCTCCCACCTTGACACTAGCCCAAGGGGGCAGAAACGGCTGCACAGGAGCCAAGAGGGACCCTGGGAAGGAAAGCCACTGTTGTTTTGTCTGGATGGGAGTGCAAGGACACTGTGAGCCTCGCACTGCTGTCTCCTGCCTGGGAATGATGCCATCACGGAGGAAAGCAGAGCCAAGAGATGGGGTGAGGGAGGACAAGAGAGGAAGCAATGCAGGCTCATAACAGGGTCAGTTAACTCTTCAGTCTACTCAATGAATACATTTAAAAGAATATGCGGGGCTGGGTGCGGTGGCTCACACCTGTAATCCCAGCACTTTGGGAGGCCAAGGTGGGAAGATTGCTTGAGCCCAGGAGTTAGAGACCAGTTTGAGCAACATGGTGAAACCCTGTCTCTACAAAAATTACAAAAATTAGCTGGACATGTGTTCGTAGAGTTCTAACTACTCAGGAGGCTGGGGTGGGAGGATCCCTTGAGCCCAGGAGGTCAAGGATACAGAGAGCCATGATTGCGCCACTGCACTCCAGCCTGGGCAACAGAACAAGGCACTGTCTCGAAAAAAAAAAAAGAATATTCAATTACTTTGAGATGGATTTCTACCACGTGGGGAAAGCAAAACACCCTATTTGCTCACAAACGCTGGACAAGTTGGAACCCATGTAGATGATCTTTATGATTTCTCTTTATATTTTTACACTTTGCCTTTTTCTCCCCATAGTCTCCCTTCTCTCCTTTACCCACCCATAACATGGGATTGCAGAAGTTAGTCCCTTATTTGTCATGTTTTTGCAACATGTTTCATCCCTATTTTTCTTATTTTGAAAAGCAGAGGGATAAGTGTTTTCTTTACCTCTCGTATTAAAACCATAGGAAACTAATTTCTCCTTGAAAGTCATGTTTGATTTTCCCCCACATCACCACAGCCATAGGCAATTGATTGTCCTTTACTTTTTAAACAGACACACAGCATCTATTTACCCAATTGATTAAAAAAGAAAAGCAATTCCATGGCCCTGCAGCGCAGTCAGAGCGGGCTCAGGAAAGGAGCAGGCGCCGCGTGGTGGGACAGCGTGATTCCAGCGCCTCGGCATGTCTCAAGGAACAGACGACTGTTGTTCGCCCTGGCTCGCTTCTGACTCATCCTTCCTGTAACTCTCGCTCTTTGGATTCCCGCGTGGCATCTTCTGGGCTATGTCTTTCTGATACAGAAGCCGCCGGATCTGGCACAGAGCTCAGCAGCTACTGTTCCCATAGACTCCCCTGGAGCTGTCATGAGACATGATTTATCGAGTGGAGAGCCGTCCCTCTCAAATCCCTCCAGCATTTCTAAGCCAAAGACTTTTCCCCATCCACCAGGGCTGTGTGACATCATCTTTTTGACCTTCGGACTTGGAAGATCTGTGCCCATCCTCAGAAGATACACGTACTGGGTCTAATGTTCACTTTCTCCTTTTTATTCTGACATGCTTTTCACCAATGTAGAACAGTGGCTACCATCTGCTGAGCTTGTGCTGTGTGTGTGTGGCAAGTCAGATATGTCAATTCAATAAATTATCACAAGCCACATAAAATGTAGGTATGTTTTTCACGGTTTATAGATTAAGGTACTGAAACTCAGAGAGGTCAGGTCACTTGGCCAGGGTCACACAGCTAGAGATGACAGAGCTGGAATTGGAACCCAGCCCTGTCTGACTGCAAAGCACACAGGTTATCACGACTCCACAGGTGCCCTCTGCTGTGGACCACAGGGAGAACAATTGCTCCTTTGCTTTGAAGAAAGAGGAAGGAAAATTATTGTAGGTTTGCAAAGAATTAATCTACATTTTGCCCTCAAAGAGGGAGATTCCTTAACCCAAATTGTCCTCGTTGTCACCCTGGCTCAGCTACCTGACTTCCAGAGACACCAAAGTTGAGTGTGCACATTCTCAAATAGGTTTCCTGTTTTTATTTTGTACAGCAGGTAGGGAGGGGAACGCTTGGCAAGGAGCCCTTCTTTGACAGTAGCCTGGGCAGAAAGAAGATCAGGGAGGGACGCGTGGGTATTAGAGTGGCAGGAACAAAGTCTACACCTGTGCTGCCCAACACAGCAGCCACTCACCCCATGGGGCCACTGGGCACTGGGAAGGGGACACGTTCAAGCCAAGCTGTGTTGCCAGGGTAACGCACCCACCAGGTTCCAGAGATCGCGTATGAAAAAGAGAATGTAAAATATCTCCTCGATAAATTCTTTATATTGATTTTATGTCGAAATGATATGTTGAATATATCAAGCTAAATAAAAATAGCATTAAAATTAACTCCACCTGCACAGCGGCAGGTGAGTGGCGGGTCATTGAGCACTACCACCTGAGCTCTGCCTCCCGTCAGATCAGCAGCGCCATTAGATTCTCACAGGAGAGCAAACCCTGTTGTGAACAGCACATATGAGGGATCTAGGTTGCATGCTCCTTAGGGGAATCTAGCTAATGCCTGATGATCTGAGGTGGAACAGTTCCATCCCAAAACCATCCTTGTCCCCCTACTACCCTTGGAAAAACTGTCTTCCATGAAACCGGTCCCTGGTGCCAAAAAGGCTGGGGACTGCTGGCTTAGAGGGTTACAAGCTATGGGAAGGGAAAAATTCAGAAGGAAGAACCCTCGGGATAGAATAGGGTGCTTTTTATGAAATCCTTAACTATCCAGATGGGTACTAAATTTATAATACTCATAACGCTGCTGTGATGAAGAATCTGTAGCAAGCTAGAACGAAATACACGATTAACGTCGGAATCTAATTAAGGCTGTAAAATTATTGAATCAATGATGTGGCCTGGAAGCCTGTGTTGGTATTCTCCAGCAGCCCCTGCAGGTCCAACCTCCCCAACTCCACCCTGAGTCTGCTTCAGCAGACAGCATAGGCTTGGCCAGCTGGAGGCCCTGGCAGGAGATCAAAGGGCAAGAAGGGAGAGGGGCCAGCGTGTCAACTCGCTTGGCCCTGCGTTGCTGGGCCAGGGGTTGGTGTGGCTGCCTCCCCTCCCCATCCACTGTCAGATGGCCACTCCTAGAGCCACAGCTGGCTCTCCAAACCAATTCCTCCATTCAGCCCAGGGAGCTTCATCACACCTTGCTGCCTTCCCTGAATCCAGCCCACTCTTCTCTCATTACTGATCTCAAAAAGTTGAGTGAGCCAGCCAGTCCCAGCCTATCCCCAGCATCACCCCCAGTGGACCTGAAGCCTAAGGTGAAAGTACACATTTTGCCTGTGGGGTAAGTTCAACCATGTCCCAAACAAACCAGAGAAAAAGCAAAGGCAAACCAAGAGCCCAGCAAGCATGGACTTCAGAGCAATCAGAGAGAGCCCCGTGCAGAGCCCAGGAGGGTGAGTGTGGGAAGAAGAGGGGCGGGTGCTTCTCGGCCTAGCACACTTGGGTCTCAGCTGCGCCAGCTCTGGCCATCTGTGGGAACCATTTGCATGTGCCCCACCTGCCCAGGCCTCATTTTCCTCGTTTGTAGGATGGACAATGTCACCTGATACAGTTGAGAAGAGTGGTCCATGCATACCTGGCCCAGAGCAGAGAGATTGCTGAGGTCCACTTTACAGCTCATTGATGCCAATGGGCAGATAAGATAACCCTGGGGAACATCAGCCCTGGTGCTCCTTGGTGCCCAATCCTAGGAGTCAGGAGAAGCAGGTGGGAACATCAGCCTTGGCGCTCCTTGGTGCCCAATCCTAGGAGTCAGGAGAAGCAGGTGGGACCTGCTCCCTCAACCTCAGCTGGCCTCCCTCCCCACCCAGCACTAGAGCAGGGGCGAGCCACTGGGTATCCTCCCTTGCTCTCCTCCACCAGCTCCTGGGGTGAAAGGGAATGATGAATAGTGAGTGTCAGGCATGCACATTGGCCACCTGAGCTCAGGGAGGCTGCAGCTACTGGGACAGGGACCCACTGGCACCTTGCTGGCCCCCACTGCCGGCAGGGTACCATCAGCCAGCTCGCTCCTCCCAGGGTACTGCCTCTTCTCCAGCAGCCTGGAGTCCTCCACTTCCCAGCCCCACCGTCCTCATCCCAAGCCTGATCCCATCGTGTCCTGTGACTCCTTGTCCCTTGTTGGGCACGTGCATCTGTCCTCCCTCCTCAGCCTCCCATGCCCTCTGCATCCTGCACTCCTGCTGAACAAACGACCCAGGCCTCCACTTCCCACCAGAACATCCTCTGCAACACGTCCCTTACCGGCAGGTGTCACTCCCTGTGCTCACCCTTTCCCTGCAGCTATCCTACATAGCTGCTGCTGAATGTCTCAGAGGCCCCTTCTCTCAGGGTTGAGACCTGGGGTTTGCACCCCCTCTGCCTTGATGCATCCAGCCCAGAATTCCTCCAGCCTCTTCCTCCCACTTGCTCATGGCCAGATGAGGATGGGAAGTGGGCACCACTGGGCATTTGATTGAAAGCAGCAAAGACTCGATGACTCCCTTCCCACACTGCTGCCATTGGTTTGGTGGACTTTAACTGCAACCCCGCCAACAACCCCCGTTCTCCTGGCTTCCCTGAGCATCTCACCTCTGATGACCTTCCCCACCTCATCTTTCACTCTCAGCAGATGACCTCAACTCCTACTTCACAAAGAAGACAGAAACTAGGAGCTGGGACCTCCTTCACCTTTCTGCTGCAAACCCACAGACCCCCCTGCATCTCCCCTCTGCTGCTTCTCCTTCCTTCCTTGTCACGGTGGAGGAGGCATCTGTGCTCTGGGATTGGCCTTCCCACCAGCCCCCCATCTTCCTGAGCTCACGCACCCAGTCTCCTTTCTCCTGTGTCTCCAGCCTTTCTCATTGCACTCTTTGCTCCATTGCTTTCATCAGCCTATTCTGCTCAAATTTCACTGATCTCGAAACAAAGTTGGCCGTGGACCCAGTTCCTGATCCAGCCCCAGCTGTATTTCCTGTGTCTTCCCTTCCAACCTCTCCTGCCACAACCAAGGCCTCTCCCCACCATCAACTCTCCTCTCATAGTCCCCCAAATTCACCAAGTTTTCCAGCTCACACCTTCCACATTTGCTCTTCCCTCTGCCTGAAATGCCCTCCCTGCTCCTCCTGTAGCTAGTGCCCTCCTTGACCTGTTCTCCCATGAATGCCTCCACCTCCTCCCAGCCCAGGCCAGGGTTCCCTGTGTCTCTCATCAAAACAGCATGGAGCCTGAATGTTCTGCTCTGCTGGCCACAAGTCCCCCAGCCTCCCAGGCCTCATCTGTCCCTTTAATATCCCAAGTGGCTCAAGCCCAGCCCATCCCATAGGAAGCTGTGGAGGGTCACCTGACTGTAGGGTATTGCCGGAGGCCTTCGCATGTCCTGAGCCCTCCAGGCTGCTCTCTGCCGTGCTCTCACTGCTGGGCATCGCCTGAGTTTCAGACACCTTCTCCCACCAGCCTGCCTCCAGCCCCCTGAAGCAACACGAGGCTCAGAGGTGTTGAAGACAGATGAGAAACTCTTCAAATTGGACAGCAGATCCCAGCATTCCAAAATGCCTTCCTTCCTCACTAAAGGAAATTCCTCATGCCCATGTCCATCTCTGCTTTGAGGATGCCTCCTTCCCCATCCCTCCTCTCCTCCCATCCTGGAGTCACCCCTCCTGCCTGCAAACCGCAATCTCCCCAAATGCAGGTGATTTTCACCCTTCCTTGTTCAAAGACAGGCACCTTCTGAGGTATTGGAGGATAGCATTTCCACATGTGAATTTCGGGGAATGCAATTCAGCCTAGAGCAGATATCCTCTCTTTCTACACTGTGGCTTCAAGTACCAGTTGTGCCACTTTCTAATTGTTCATCCCTGGGCAAACCTTTTAACCTCCCCTGAACCTCGAATCTCACTCTTTCAGATGTAGGTAATGACAGCCACCCGACCGGGCACAGGCGAGGATTAAGTGAGGTGATCCGGGTGAAACGCCCCACAGGGTTCATGTAAGTTCCCTTCCTTCTGATCCTTTCTTCCCCTCGCTGTGTCTGCAGACATGAGCCCCCGCTTTGAGCTTGCACAAGAGCAGTGTTCCTTGTAATGACAATGACAGGTTACTAAGGCGTGCACACTCTCCTCCGATTTTTAACATAATGGATGACCCCATTGGCCTCCTTGAGGCCTGGGTCCAGAATTGGAGACTCTCAAAGGGAAGTTGCTACAGTTTATGATAGCAGGAAATCTGTTTACATTCTGAGTCTAAAGAGGAAAATGTAGGCATTCTTCCAACTTCCTGTTACAAAATGCTTCATACCAAAAATTCTTACCTCCTCCAAAATCACTGAAGGGTTACAGAGAGATCTCCTAGTTGTTTCTCTGCGTTTCCACTTCTCAGTTACTATTTTAAAGGTGGCTTTTCTATGTTTTCAGTTTTTTTTTCTTCTCCTCTTGGCTAAATATATATCCATAATTAACAGATTGTCACTTAGAAGATTTATATTTATCATCATTATTTACGTTTATTCCTCTTCTGCTTTTATAAACTAACAAATGACATATTTTCTTCCACTGGTTAAAAGCTACTTTAAAACTTTATTTCAACCATAATTTAACTTTTGAAATTTTTTACCCTATTTTCTCCAATACTCCTGCTTTGTTTTTAATTTTCTTTAAATGAACAGCAGACTTTGTGAAAAATCAAAATATTGTTTTATAAATAACTCAGTTTCTCCTCCACTCTTAACCAATGAATGGAGCCACATAGTATAGTTTTTCTGCTTCTCAGAAGCTAATTACTCTATCTGATGTGTTTAATCTTATTTCTGACTTTTAATAAATCCATTCTTCCCAGGCTCATAAAAACTTCATTAGTTCAATAGATTTCTTTTCATCTTGTTGTTGTTGTTGTCCAATACAGAATCTCACTCTGTCTCCCAGGCTAAAATGCAGTGACGTGATCTCAGGTCACTGTAACCTCCGCCTCACAGGCTCAAGTGATTCGCATGCCCCAGCCTCCCGAGTAGCTAGGACTGCAGACGTGCACCAGCGTACCTGGCTAATTTTTGTATTTTTAGTATAGATGGGGTTCTGCCAGGTTAGCCAGATTGGTCTTGAACTCCTGGCCTCAAGTGATCCACCCGCCTTGACCTCCCAAAGTGCTGGGATTACAGGTGTGAGCCACTGTGCCCTGCCTACATTTCTTTTTAAATGCTGCACCTTGGAAGCACCACAGTGGTTTTGTCCTTACATGTGTGAATCCAGTTTTGGTCATTGCTAAGTGGATACACCTGCTGAATAATCACTTGATCTTTCCAGTGGCACCCACCAAAGACTCATCTTAAGATCTTGTAAAAAATGCATCCAGTGGAACTTGGTACTAAAAGACAATGGAAGCTCTTTTCAATCCTAGGGTTCTAGTAGTCTACAAAATGCCTTACTATCCAAATTTAACTGACATTTTTCTTTGCCACAGAATATGTCAACAATCCATTCATTCATGGTCAAATATTGTAAACTTTTTAAGGTATAGAGCACCTTAATTTTTCTCCAGAAAGAGTGAGAAGATAATATTAACTAAAAACATGAAAACTCAGCTTGGAAATGGAGAAATATCTTCCTTGGCCTGGGTAAGTCCAGCAAGGTAAATCAGAGAATTGAAAAATAGGACATTTGGGAGTTTTGCCCATGACTTGCGCAATTCTCTGTCTGCCAGAGCAGAATTTGGAGGGTGTGGTACCAAGTTCGTGTGTGGTTGGTCTCAGCAGGATGGGAGGAGTATGCCTTCATAACAGCCGACGGGGGGTCTCTCCACAACTCCAAGCCCAGCAACTTGTAATCTAGTTTTGACAGTCGAAAGGTATTAAGTGAATGGATGATTAAATGAAAAATAGCCTGGTAGAACAAGACTAACATGTCTTTATACGTGTGTGCCTTGACCTCCGTTACAGAGTCCTAGAGTCTATATTTTCTCCCCCTGTGGGAGACAAAGAAACTGAGACTGAAACAGTTCTACAACTTGCTGATGTCACACAGGGACAAGGCTCTATTTTCCTACCCCTGGGCTTTTTTTTCAACAACTGTATTCCATTTCTATTCAAAGGGAGTGCAGACTAGAACACGGATCCCAGTTCTCTCGCTGGAGCAGAAGCTCCTATTCCACCCACACTAATTCTTTCTTCATCTGTACAACGGGATAATGTGCTGTTTCCCCTGCCTCACTAGACATAGAGGAGGGGGATCCTCTAATGAGACAGCAGGGAGAATGTGAAAAACTAAACCAACATTTAAAGCCAGCTGCTGCTATTATTTTACTAGCAGCTTCTTCTTTTGTGCCAACTTAAAGCTACTTAAGGTGACGTTTCCTTCCTACTTCTGATACAACTGCGTCTTTATTAGGAACACTTCCTCCTGGGAGAAAAAAGAATTCCTCTGAATTCTTTGTTTCATGTTTAAAAAACCCAGGCAACGGAAAGAATATAGTTTGACCAGTGAGGATTAACTTCTAGAGATGTTGTACCATAACCTGGAATACCAGAGAAATTGTAAAACAAAAGCTGTGGGTGTCTGCAACACTGCCGCAACCTCAGTGGCCAGCCGCAGAAGGAGAAAGAGCCTTAAAGGAAGTTAGATTTTGGTCACAGGTAACCACAAAGAACTAGTTATCACACATTGCCACATGGGTTGTAATACATCTATTAAGAAGCAGATTTTCTTTGGGGTTTGTGAGTCATTGTTCAGAATCTTAGTTCTGCTTGAGAACATGTAAACTGAAATGATGTATTTCTGTGTTATTCCTTTTTTCTCTTTTCTATCTTCGTTTATTTTTTAAATTTATTTTATTTGTAGCATTCTTAAAACTCTGTAAGTATGGAGCCCAGGAGAGGAATTTTCTTTACTTCATTCCTAAGACTTCAGATTCCTTTGTCTTAGCTGATTGCTGTCAGCTATTAGCTTGGAAAGCCTAAAACCTTCCATGAGAATTGTGTAGCCCCTGAACCCATTTCTCACCCATCAGATTGGCAAAAATTTACAAGCTTGACAATACACTCTGTTGACAAAGTTGTGGGAAAACAAACATTCCTACCATGCATTGCTAGTGGGAAGGCAAATATAAATATTCATCTTACTCAAAGAGATCCCTGCAGAAATGCCCCCAAATAATGTTTGATCAAGTATCTGGGCACCCTGTGTGGTGCAGCCAAGTTGACACAGAAAATTAATTATCACAGCTATGATGCTTAATCATAGCTGATTGATGATTGTTGTGACCCCTGTGAAAAAGAATTTGACAATATCCAAAAGATCTCTACCTAATGCATCTGGGCTTTGACCCAGCAACTCCTAGGAATTTATCCCAAGATTTACCTCCAACAATATGAAAATACAGATGCACACGGTTATTCACTGAAGCATTGTTTCTAATGGCAAGACATTGGAAACTACCAAAATGTCCAAGCAAAAACAAATCTATTGAACCCAGGAAATTGGTTCAGTAAACTCTGGCACATACATACAATGGAATAATAAGCAGCTGTACAAAGAATGAGCCACATGCATGTATTTCCTCATTTTTTCAGCTGAGAGAGCCTAGAAACAATGACACTCCAGGAACAATGAGCACTCTCTACTGCCAGATCTTAGTTTCCAATCCCACTATTCAATGAAAGGAATCAGGGCTCCTTGGAGAAATGGCTGATTCTAGGACTGGAGCAGGAAATATAGAAGACAAGTCTGGCACTTCTTATAGTACCAGAAGGTAAGGAAACTCAAAAACAAACAACGCACGCATGCACACACATGCACATGCATGCACACACACACATGCATGCACACACACACACTACAACAACAGGACACATCAAAGGGACACAGGAGCCAACGGAAAAAGCTCCCAATAACCTAAGCTGGGATAATTTGAGAAGAAAATACAGTGATATTGGACTATAACCCAAGTATAAAATAAATGTCCATGAATTCATAAAGGTACAAATAAATGATTGAATGGATAAATAAAGTAACAGGTATGGTGGCTCACACCTATAATCCCAGCACTTTGGGAGGCTAAGGTGGGTGGATCACTTGAGGCCAGGACTTCGAGACCAGCCTGACCAACATGGAGAAATCCCATCTCTACTAAAAATACAAAATTACTTGGGCATGGTGGCACACACCTGTAATCCCAGCTACTTAGCAGGCTGGGGCAGGAGAATTGCTTGAATCCAGGAGGCAGAGGTTGCAGTGAGCCGGGATTGCACCACTGCACTCCAGCCTGGGCAACAAGAGTGAAACTCCAGCTCAATAAATAAATAAATAAATAATAAATAAAGGAGTATAGACAAGTCTTCTGAGATGAATTCCAAATGATCTGTATAAATATTCTGCCCTCAAGTGGGAGAAGCATAACTCCCCACTTCTTAAGTACAGGCCACACCTGGTGATTTCCTTCTAAAGAGTGCAGTATTAAAACGGGAGGTGGGGAGTAACTTGACAGTGGAGAAACCTGGCAAATACTACCTCAAGCAAAGTGATCAAGGTTAGCATCATCAATGATAAGTTATGTTGATCCGGTGTACCTTGATTTGATGTGAAGAGAATATCGTTTATCTGTGTATTGTCCTCCTGGAAACTCATAACCTCAGTCTAATCATGAGAAAAACATCAGGATAATACCAATTGAGGCCAGGCACCGTGGCTCACGCCTATAATCTCAGCACTTTGGGAGGCCGAGGTGGGCAGATCACTTGAGGTCAGGAGTTCAAGACCAGCCTGGCCAACATGGTGAAACCCCGTCCATCAGTAGTAGAAATACAAAAATTAACCAGGTGTGGTGGCGGCGCCTGTAATCCCAGCTTGGAAGGCTGAGGCAGCTTGAACCCAGGATGCGGATGTTGCAGTGAGCCAAGATCACGCCACTGCACTCTAGCCTGGGTGATAGAGGGAGACTCTGTCTCAAAAAAAAAAAAAAGAATACCAATTGAGGGGCATTTTATAAAATAATCTAACCAGTACTCATCAGTCAAAGTCCCAGCCAAGATGAGTATACAGAGACCTGATGAGTAAATGTAATATGATATCCTAGATGGGATCCCAGGAGAAAAAGGACCTTGAGCGAAAACTAAAGAGATACGACTAAGGTATGTACCTTAATAAATAACAAAGTATTGATATTGGTTCATTCATTGTGACAAATATACCATCCTAATGTAAGATGTTAAAAATAGCTGTGATAATTAATTTTCTGTGTCAACTTGGCTGGACCACACAGGATGTCCAGATACTTGATCAAACATCATTTGGAGCATCCCTGCAGGGATCTCTTTGAATAAGATGAATATTTAAATCAGCAGGCGTTGAGTAGAGCAGACTGCTCTCCGTAACGCAGATGGGCCTCATTTAATCAATGGGAAGCCCGAATAAAATAAAAAAAAAAAACAATGCTCCCCTGAGCAAGAGAAGTTTTCTCCAGGAGAGGTCTTTGGACTCGAACTGGGACATTGGTTTCTCCTGCCTTTGGGCTCAAACTGAAACCTTGACTCTTCCTAGGTCTTGAGCCCGCTGGCCCTTTGGAGTAGAACTACACCATCATTTCTCCTGAGTCTCCAGCTTCCTCCTGTCCCACCCTGCAGATATGGGGACTTTCCAGCCTCTGTAAGTGTGAGCCAATTTCCTTATAATAAATCTCTTTCTAGATATGTACATACTATTAGTTCCGTTTCTCTGGAGAACCCTGAGTATTACAATAGGGAAAACTGGGTGTAGGTGTATAGGAACTGCCTGTATTATCTTTGTAAATTTTCTATAAATTTAAACTATTCTAAAATAAAAAGATTATTTTTTAAAGCCCAGAAAAATTAAATTGAAAAACAAAAGAATTAGGAAGATCTCTATAAATTAATATGGAAGTAGTTCTAGAAGACATTATCAAATGGGAAAGAAAAACAGCATTTGGGGGAAATTTATAGCACAATGCCAATATTAGAAAAAGAAAAAAGTCTCAAATCAATGACCTCAGTTTCCACCTCAAGAAACTAGAAAAAATAACAAATTAAACCCAAAAAATAAAGGTCAGAGAGGAATCAAGGAAATTTTTCAAAGTTTTAAATGAAAATAAAAATAAAGAAAATACAGCCAAACCTGCTTCTTGAAGAATATCGATAACATTGGTAAACCTCTGGGCAGAGTACTCAGGAAAAAAAGACAGAGAAGCCATAATCTTCTGACATTAGTAATGAACAAGGTGACACCACTACAGATTCTACAGAAATGAAGAGAATAATCATGGAATATCATTAACAACTCTATACCTATGATATTGATAATTTAAACAAAGTGGACAAATTCCTTGAAAGATACAGGCTATAAAAGTTCACTCAAGAAGAAAGAAAGAATCTGAATAGCCCTACACCAATCTTTAAAAATGAATTTGTACTTTAAAATCCCCGTTCAAAAAAAAAAATCCCCAGGCCTAATAACTTTACAGGTGGATTCTACCAAATATTTAAGAAAGAAATAATACTAACTCCAAACAAACTCTTCCAGAAAATTGAAAAGGAAAGAACACTTCTGAACTCACTATACGAAGCAAATATTGCCTTGATGCCAAAATTAGTTAAAGATACTACAAGAGAAGAAAACTACAAATCAGTATCTCTCATGAACATAAATGCAAAAATTCGAAACAAAATTTTAGCAAACAGAATCCAACAATACAAAAAAGGATAATACATTATAACCAGTGCATTTCCTAGGGAAGCAAGGTTAGTTTAACATTTGAAAATCTATCAATGTATTCACCATATTAACAGATTAAAAAAGAAAAATCCATATTATCATCTCAACAAACACAGAAAAATCTAACTCTCAGTAAAGCAGCACTAGAGGGGAATTTCCTCAATCTGATAAGGAACATCTATGAAAAATCCACAGTTAACTCCATACTAAGTAGTAAAGGACTGACTGTTTTCTCTCTAAGATCAGGAAAAAAGTAAGGGATGTCTATTCTTATCACCTCTATATCTGAAGATTCTAGCCAGTGCAGTAAGACAATAAAAAAGAAATAAAAGTTATCCTGATGTAAAAGGGAGAATTAATATTGTCTTTATTTCACTGTGATATGATTATATATAAAAGCAAATGGAATCTACAGAAAAGCTGCTAAAACTAATATGTAATTTAGTTTGAAATGTATACAAGATCAATATGTGAAAAAATCAATTGTACGTCTAGGACCAAATAATCTGAAATTCCAAAACTACCAATTACAATAGCATCAAAAATATAAAATACTTTGGATACATTAGTCAAAAGATGTACAAGACCTGTATATACTAAACTATACAAACATTGCTGAAACAAAGAAAACCCAAATAAATAGAGAGAGATCTGGGTTGAAAGGCTTGATATTGTATGATGACAATTTCCCCCCATTCTATAGAATTGACGCAGTCCCAATACAAATCCCAGCAGGACTTATAGTAGAAACTGTCAAGCCAATTCTAAAATTTTGATGTAAATGAAAAGAAAAGGACCTAGAATATCCGAAATAACTTTAAAAAGAAGAGCAAAATTGGAGGACTAACACTTTCTGGTTTCAAGACTCATTATAGATCTACAGAAATCAAGACAGTGTGGTATTAGCATAAAGATAAAAAACGGATCAATGGAAAGGAATAGGAAGTACAGAAATAGATCCACACATATATGTGGGCATGTGATTTTTGTGAAATTCAGTAGAGAAGGAATAGTCTTTTCATTAACGAAGCTGGAATGATTGGATATCCATATGTTTAAAAAGTGAACAAACACCTCACAAAAAGATATATGGATGGCAAAGATGCATATGAAAAGATACTCAAAATCATATGTCTTTAGAGAACTGCAAATTAAAACAATGATGAGACACCACTACACACCTATTAGAATGCCTGAAATTCAAAATACCAATGATACCAAATGCTGGTGAGAATGTGGAGCAATAGGAACTTTCATTCATTGCTCATGGAATGCAAAATGGTACAGCCACTTTGGAAGACAGCTTGGCAGTTTCTAACTAAGCTAAATATAGTCATATCATGTCATCCAGCAATCGCATTCCTAAGTATTTACACAATTAACTTGAAAACTTATGTCCCCACAACAACCTGCACACAAACGTTCACAGCAGCATTAATCATAATCTTCAAAAACAAGAAGCAACGTAAATGTCCTTTACTAGGTGAATACCTAAACAAACTGCAATACATTCATACGATGGAATACAATTCAGCAGTAAAAAGAAATGTGCTAACAAGTCACAGAAAGAGATGAAGGAAACTTAAATACACATTGATAAGCAAAAGAAGCCAGTCTAAAAAGGCTACATACTGTACGATGCCAACTAAATGGCATTCTGGAAAAGGCAAAACTATAGAGACAGTAAAAAAGATCAGCAGTTGCTAGGGACTGGGCAGTGGAAGAATAAATAGATGAAGCACAGGGTGTCTTTAGGGTGGCAGAACTATCTGAATCACACAGTGTTGGTGGACACATAACATTATGTATTTGTCAAAACCCATAAAAGTGTACAATACAAACAGTGAAGTTTAATATAAACTATGGACATTAATATAATGCATCAATACTGATTCATTAATTGCAACCAATGTACTACACTAATGCAAGATGTTAATAATATGGGAGACTGTGTGAGAGGGAGAAGGAGTATAGGGGAACTCTCTATACTGTCTGCTCAGTGTTCTGTAAATCTAAAGTTGTTCTAAGAAATAAAGTCTATTGATTTTTTAAAAGGTTTAAGAAATCAGGCTGACTGTAAGTAATGTGTGTGGCCATAGTGTCAATTTAATAATCTATAATGGTGAATAATTGTTACATTGAACACTATAATGAACCATAAAATAACTATCAGGAGCATTCTCTCTCTAGGGAGAACTTCATGATAAGTCAACTAAAATAGAAAGAGAGGGAGGAAGAAGGAGGGAAGGAAGGAAGGAGGGAAGGAAGGAGGGAAGGAAGGAAGGAAGGAAGGAAGGAAGGAAGAAAGAAAGGAAGGAAAGAAGGAAGGAAAGAAGGGAGGGAGGGAGGGAGGAAGGAAGGAAGGAAAAGGAAAGGAAGAGGGAAGGAGGGAAGGAAGGTAGTCTGGCCCCTGGGAGTCTGGGGCCTCCTCCTGCTGCTCCCTTGACAAGCCATGCTCAGGCCAGTTTGTGGTCATTCAGCCAGAAGATGCTCCACAAACCAAGCCTAGTGGGATGAGGAGGATGCAAATTTCTAGGGTCTTCATGCACCACTGTGATAAACCCGAAGGCCCAAAAGAGCCACTCTACAAAGTGGGTATGGGCCAGGGACAAGATTTTTTTTAAGGGAGTTTTCCTACCCTGAGGTCCGCAGACCTTAACTTCATGGAGACCAAGAACATGTTTAGAAATTCATTACAAAAAGCACACCTGAGTGAATGTGCCTATATCTGGAGAGAGTTCTACAGCTCCCTTCAGATTTTCACAGGGGTTTTTAACATCCCCACACTTCCCCCTGCTTTGTTCCTAGACTGGTAGACAACAAAATCCCTTACTCAGATCCATTCTGTACTGACAACCACCATGAAAACTGTGCACAGGTGAGCAAGAGCACTCAATGGAAGCACAGGAAAGCAGGAAAGGACCATAAGTTCTTTCTGGGCCTTTTCCTGAATGCAGAAAAGTGATGTGGAACCACGTACATAATTCTTGAGTAAAGAGAGTGTGGTTGATTTGTGGATGCATACACTGAAAAGAAGCCTCAGCATATCACACAACTCTCCACACTCCCCTTGTACATAGGCTTTGCTATGTCCTTATTCCATCATGGGCACCTTTTTCTAGACCTGAGAATTGAGATTTAGTGTTCTGAACTCAACTTTTCTTATTTTTAATTCCTGCTAAGAATGGGTTACTTTTTTTTTTTTTTTTTTTTTTTTTTTGGAGACAGGGTCTCGCTTTGTCACCCAGGCTGGAGTGCAGTGGTGCGATCTTGGCTCACTGCAAGCCCCACCTCTCAGGCTCAAGTGATTCTCATGCCTCAGCCTCCTGAGTAGTTGGGATTACAGGTGTGCATCACCACACCTGGCTAATTTTAGTATTTTTTAGTAGAGACAGGGTTTCACCATGTTGGCCAGGCTGGTCTCAAACTCCAAAGTTCAAGTCTGCCCACCTCAGCCTCCCAAAGTGCTGGGATTACAGGTATGAGCCACTGCACGCAGCCTGTGTTATAGATTTTTTTAATCTGGGATGTTTCGTGAACATTGTAGTGCTTTTAACTCTAGAACATCTTCGGGAAGCCACTCTCTTCTGAGAGAGGTATACATTTCAGAAAAGGGATTAACCATTTTCTAGGCAAAGGTACACTTAGGCTAAAACCATAGCAAAGCATTGTCTAGACACGTGTGAGTCACTTTCCCTTGCTCACAGATCTTAAGGAGCCTGGCCTATTTTATTTCTTCAGCTTTGCTGACAAAACTCAACTTTGCTGTGTCTCTGTTCACTCACCTTGTGGAGCAGGCTTTCTTTCCTAGTTGAACTTGTGCCAAGCATGACCAATTAACTAAGAGTCTTAGCAGGATTTACTGCTGATCATATTTCACATTTGCTCCTGGAACTCCAGTATGATAACAAGGATATTTGCTTTGCATACTAATTTGTATAGCCAATGATTAACTCTGTGTTGTATACAAGTGTGTGTTAGAATCAGGGCTGGGTCTCATGCTCTTTAAGTGGGAGGAGCTTGATAACTTTCCTTCAACATATCCAGGGAATTCAGGGTTTGGATGATATTGCTCAAAGGCTGAGCAAGCTCCTCAATTTGTTATCCATGGATGTGTAACAAATTATCACAAATTTAGTAGCTTAAAACAACATACGTTTATCTCACAGTTTCTGTTGGCCAGGAGTCTGGGCAGGAGTCCTGGAATGGCTTAGCTGGGTCCTCTGCTCAAGGACTTACAAGGCTGCAATCAAAGAGTCAGCCATGGCTGAGGTCTCACCTGAAAGCTCAATGGGGGCCTGGCATGTTATTGGCAGGAATCAATTTCTTACAGGTTGTTGGACTGAGGGCCTCAGTTTCTTGCTGGCTGTTGGCTGGAAGCTGCTCTCACAGTCTTACCACATGGGCCTCTCCAGATGGCTCTTCATCAAAGGCAGCAAAGAAGAGTTTAAATAGAGCAAAAGTGCTAGCAAGACCAAAGTTACAATCTCTCATAACCTAGTCACAGAAGTGACATCCTCTCATTTTAGCTAAATTCTACTGGTTAGAAGCAAGTCACAAGGCCCAGCCCACAGTCAAGAGAAGGGGCTTATACCAGGGTGTGATGATCAGGAGGTGAGGATCATTATGGTCCATCTGAGAGTCTGTCTTCTACACCCTCCAAAGTCATATCTATTTGCAGTCTGTTTACAAAGAACCTGCAAAGTTCCAGTTCTTAAAACTTGTCTATGGACCAGGATGGCTCTGTCCAGGGTCAGAATGCAAGAAATAGCAACAAGGGTTGCAGCAATCACAAAAATGAGCCACTGAGATCTCCTGCTGTAGGAGCACAGTTGACTTGCAGCCCCAGATGCCACCTCTCTGGATCCACCACTGTATTCTCATAGATGCTACACTTCCTGCGGGCTGCTCCCAGTCCAGACCTGAGCACTGTGGGCATACTAATGAAAGCCCATTCCTGTCATTCAGTCTAGGTCTGAGCACTGTGGGTGTATTATTGAAAGCCCATACTTGTCTTTCAGTGGCTGTAGCCCAGGCTGTGTCTCTGCTGGCATTGCAAATTTCTGAAAGAAGTAACTCTTGGATTGTGTCTTCATTGACCCTAGCAACTGGGGCCTGGGGAGAGCTGAGAGGCTATGGCAGAAGCTCTTCTCCATGGGGTTACCTGTACAGTTTTCTTCATGAGCCAAGTGGGAAGGGAAAATGCCTTACCACAGGGCTGCAAACTTTAAAGTATCAGGAAATCTTGCTCCTGGTCCCTCTCCAGTTTCTCATCTTCATTAGCTTCCCCAAGACCCACCCCCATCCTCTGTCAACATAGCGTTAAGCAGCTAGTACCAGACTGAGCATATCCTCTTTCTATGGTGACCACAGGTATCTGTCTTCCTCAGGTGCAATGACTCCACACCAGGCTTGCTCATCTTCAAGTGCGTAATCTTCAGTGGGTCATCAAAATATAGGGCCAGCCTGGAATCACTGGCATCCTGGCCTGTGGTGGGGGCATACTCTAGCCTAAGAGGCATATCCAAATTCCTGTTCCATTGACACAGGTCTGGAACCACCAGGCCTGACCTCAGGATGAAAGGGTCTCTTTAGTAGCTATAATAAGGGACAAGAGAGCCTTGGCATGGGTATGGTATGTAGGGTTTCACTGTAAGGGTGACTTTGTTTGTCACCCTTTCTTGCATCCCAAGATTGTGCAAACTGGAGGAATTGGTTACAACAGCATTCTTCGGCTTTGGGTTAATATAACTAGATCTCCAGGTTCAACAATGCAACTGATTCTCTTACTCATGATCTCAGATAACATGCTGGAAGGGCATATGGCGCGTGCTCTTCCATGCTATCTGCTAGCCATCCTCCAGAAGAAGGACTATTTAGGGGCTGCAGCAGATGTACTTATGTTACAAGCTCTAATTCCAACCTCTAGCACACAGCTCTAATCCAAACCAAGGCTTTCAGACCAAGAATCTAAGATGTCTGACTTGGCCTCTTTTCATAATTTCACTGTCAAAAGTAATTTTTTTAGCCCAACCCAGAATTGAAATAATTAAGAATTTCTAACAAATTCCATATTTGAACAACTGGAAAAACAAATTGTATTCATTTATTATAAAACAAAAAGGGGAAAAACATTCTAAGAATTTTAAAGAAATTGGCTAACAAGATGTCAGTTCTTCTATTTTGTCTTTACTTATAAGGAATATAACTTATCGTATAAAACCTGAGTAATGATTCTGAAAAAACTTGTGCATTCATTCAGCAAATATTTATTAACATGTACTATGTACCAGGCTCTGTTCTAGGTACTGGGGACACAGTGGTAGAAAAAGAAAAAAAGGCAGCAAAATCATACAATCCAAAAATCACAGAAATGAAAATTTGGTGTGATTCAATTATAAAGCTAAAGTTATATTTGGAGATCTTGAAAGGACTTGCTAATATATATTAACATTTCCTTAAGATACTTTTTAGATAGCAGTAATTACATTTTTGATAATTCAAGAGACTTCTAAAGATCACATACACTAGGAAGGGTCTTGATGTGGTTTGGCTCTGTGTCTCCACCCAAATCTCACCTCGAATTGTAAATCTCATCTCTCAAGGGAGAGACTTGGTGGGAGGTGACTGGATCAGGGCATCGGTTTCCCCCATGCTGTTCTTGTGATGATGAGTAAGTTCTCATGAGATCTGATGGTTTAAACATATTTGGCAGTTTCCCTTCCCTCTCGCTCTTCTGCCAACATGTAAGATATGCCTTGTTTCCCTTTTGCCTTCTGCCATGATTGTAAGTTTCCTGAGGCCTCCCCAGCCACGCTGAACTGTAAGTCAATTAAACCTCTTTCCTTCATAAATTACCTAGTCTTGGGTAGTTCTTTACAGCAGTGTGAACATGGACTAATACAGGTTTACTAGGCTTGTATTCTTATTTCCTGTTAAATATTCTATGCAAAATTAAATTTCCACCTACCTCTCCTTTTTATTTCCAAGTAAAACAAGTAAGTCTGAAAATATCAGGATAGTGTTAAGGCATTGCTAACACCGTCTTTGCAAACATGGCCCAGACGCCTCAGATCTTTAAGCTCTCTGAGTTAGCACCGGAGTCAACAAACTCAGGAGCTTGCCGTGCTGCCCCGTTTGGCAGCTGTGGTTCCTGCTGAAAATCCAGAGTGATAAAATGCCTTTCATCCATCTAACACATCGGCAGAAACTGTGGGCAGGCAGAGCTCCCCTCTGTTCCCCACGTCTTTTGCTCTTGCCAGCCTCCACTATGGAGGCCATAAGCAGGTCTGGCTTCGTGGGCACCCAGCCAGTGCAGTCACACAGAGTCGTGCCCTCAGAAGGGGATCTCACCCTGAGGTTTAATCCTCTGTGGTCATCATCTTAAAATTCTTAATAATGCTCTCTTTTAATTTATGTTTTAGAGTGAAGTCCAGGGACAATGGAAGGTGTGGCCATAGCTTAACAGCCTGGGCCCACAGGCTGCCCTGCCTTCTGCCACCTCCCTACATCCCCCCATCACCAATTCTCAGCATTTTCTCTCCCACCTCCACCCAGCAACTGCAACCAAGAACCTGGGCACAGGCACGGGAAGAACTGGGCAGGTGCGCTTCCCACAGTGAGTCAGGGAGTACCTGGAGTGTCTATACTTCCTTCGTGAGTGTCGCTATCTTCAAGGGGGCACGACATTAAACAGCAAATTAAAACACCATTGCAGATGGAGAGAGACCACCAAAGAAACAAAAACTTTTCCTTTGCCCTTCAAAAAAAAAAAAAAAAGAGGGAGAGACAGGTCTCGTGCTGTTGCCCAGGCTGGAGTGCAGTGGCATGATCATGGCTCACAGCAGCCCCAAATTTTTGGCCTCAAGCAATCCTCCCACCTCAGCCTCCCAAGTAGCTGGGACTCCAGGTGCATGCCACCAAGCTCAACTAATATTTATTTTTATTTTATAGAGATGGGATTTCACTATGTTGCCCGGGCTGCTCTCAGACTCCTGGGCTCCAGCAATTCTCCCACCTCAGCCTCCCAAAGTTCTGGGATTATAGGCATGAGCCACTGTGCCTGGCCTCCCTTGCTTTTTGAATAAGAGGCCCTGGATTTTCATTTGGCATTGGGTCCTGCAAATTATGTGGTCAACCTTGGCCATCAGCACTGAAATTCTAAACCCCAGCCTCTCTCACAACTTAGAGGTGGCTCTGTGAGCTCCATGTGACTCACAGAGCCAAACTGCCAAATGTCACTCCTGGAGAGCTAGGAATGTTCATGTCTCACTCATTGCTGATTTCCCACTGCAGTACAAAGAGCTGATGTTCAGTAAAATTTGATAGAACTAATTAACTAAATCACACATGCTATATATTTGTGTGCTTGCTAACTGTATTATTCAACAGCTTGCACCATTTTTTCTATTAGATGCGTCTGATCATGAGAATGTGGTGTTATCTTTTAACATGATAAGCTTTCATCGGATTCTCCTTTTAATTCTCATTATACTTTCTATATCAGACAACTATGATCAGTATACAAGTTTATATATGCAAAGCGTTTTTGAATTGCATCTTTTATTAACATAAAAATCCCTTTCCATCCTTTTTTAATTAATTAATTTATTTATTTATTTTGAGATGAAGTCTCACTCTGTCGCCAGGCTGGAGTGCAGTAGCACAATCTCGGCTCACTGCAACCTCTGCCTCCCAGGTTCAAGCGATTCTTCTGTCTCAGCCTCCCAAGTAGCCAGAACCACAGGTGCACACCACGACACTCAGCTAATTTTTGTATTTTTTAGTAGAGACAGGGTTTCACCCTGTTGGCCAGGATGGTCGACCTCATAATCTGCCCACCTCAGCCTCTCAAAGTGCTAGGATTACAGGTGTGAGCCACCACGCCTGGCCCTTTCCATCCTTTTAATGACTTTTGCCTTAAATTTATTTTGATGCCAGTGTTGCACAATACTTAAAATTCAAAGTAGACTGTATCAAAGTAGAGTGTATATATATATATACACACCCCTTTGCACATTTTGGCTCATATATCTTTGCCCATCTTTACCGGTAACTTCTTTGTGCTTTTGGTGCGTCTCTTATGAATGAAATAGAGCTGAATTTTTATTTTTTTTAACCCAGTGTGAAATTCTATCTTCCAACAAGGCAGTTTATCCAGTTTGCATTTACTATGGGTGTATTTTTGCACGTGCTTCCTATTTTCTGGGTTTTGAAAAATTGCCTTTTTTTCCTTTTCTGACTTTTTATAAATTGCTAAAGTTTTTTTGATGTGGAACTTGACTTGTTTTATCTACAGTTTTACGAAAACGCTAGGTCCTCTATCTATTTTAATAACTTAATTTTTTTACAAGTGTATATACAAATTCCATCTTTCTCTTTTGATATCAAGAACCAAATAGCAATAGCCTCCTCTTTTTTCCAGACAAGGTCTTTGTCATGCTTTTACTTTCTCGTTTTCTCCACCTACCATACTCCTTGCCTGCCCTATGCCCAGGTTCCATGGAAATGCTCTGATTTTCCCTTCAAGAGGTGCCTAAGAGATAAAAGTTTAGCTCCCCAGACAACCTCCAGTCCAGGAGAACCAAGCCTTTTACCAAGGTTGGGGCCATGGAGGGGGCAAAAGAGGAGAGGGAGAGGTTCCCTTCAAGACTGACCTTTCTTTATTAAGAACCCTTCCTTAAAAACTGCATTAAATGTTATCACTACATTATCAAAAGTTACTTATTTAACAATTAGATGGGTTTCCTTGTTTATCCTGTTTCTTTTATATTCCGTCTCCCCTTTTGTGAGGTTTTCATTCTGATTTATTTTTCATTCTGCTCTACTACCTCCTTGAATAATCTTTTCTTAATGAGAATAACTGTGGAATATTTTCTGAGCTCTTAAATATTTGAAAATAACTGGGTCTTCCATGTAAAGAATAATTAGATTGAGAATAAAATTCCAAGGTCACCATTTTCTCCTTAGAATCTTGTAAAAATCCCTGGCCTTTCATTTTGTGTTGCAACTGAGAAGCTTAATGAAAATACGATCTCTTTCCTTCTAGACTATCTCTTTTCTACTAACTGAAATCAAGTAGGATCGTCTCTCTACACTGGAAATGCAGGATATGGCCAGGTGGGATGTTTCTTTCAATAATTCTCACCGGAGACTTTTTCTCGTGGACATTGCCGCTCCTGGGTCTCTCCCTTATATTATTACAATCTTTTCTTTGATACATTTTCATGGCCTTTTATCTTTCATATTTTATGTGGTAAGAGAATTTCTCCACTTACTCTTCTACATCCTTAGCTTGGTTTTCAACAGTGCCTACCCTGCCCCACACTCACTCTATTGAGACTTTATCCTGCTTGTACTAGGTCCCGTTCATGGGTGTGTTTTGGTGACCAGGAAGCTTGCACACGTGATTCAGCACTGTTTTCTCACTTGCCTCAGTGGGCGACTGAACTGATCCCTACAGGCACCAATGTAGACTTCATCTGCAATTTTGTAAATCGAGGGGCAGTCTTGCCAGGCAATGAGGCCGGTGGCTACAGGGTTCATCTGTGAGACCACCCTCCACTCAGTGTGAACTTCTACACTGAACATGGGGAGTTGGGAGAGATAGGCCAGGAGAAAGCTTGCCTTTCTGGATGTGTAGGTGGTCTGGGAAGAGGGTGTCCGGATCTTTTGCTAGGGAACAATAATAGGTGTGTTCAGGGCAGTTGTGTAATCAAGATCCCAGCTGCACTTGGTTTGCTACCTATCCTAAGTTAAGAAAGTAGATGGGGTAAATGTTTGCATCTGCAGTTTTTATGTAGGCATTTCATAGAACTCTGGAGGCTTTTTTTCTATTGCTAGCCAACCACAATCATCCCACCCATTCCTCCAGCTTCCAATGAAGAGGTTTAGGTGCCTGAGACCATGTAGAGCTGGAATCACGGGAGGACAGCATGAAGACATTGCACTAGCGCTGTGCTGTATCTTTGCTCTTCCGTGTATTTGGTCAGTGAAACCATGGTTAGTGGAAGCAACTGCCCTTCTTTTTCTTTTGACTCCCTTAACAAATCCTCACAATGGAACCCTATGACAAAGCCCCACCTCCCCTTCCTTTACTTAGCAAAAACTCTGGACAACACTAGCATCAAGATTGTTGGTCTCTACTCTGGGACATGGAGACTGTTCTCAAACTGAACCTCTCCCTCTCCTCTTTTGCCCCCTCCACGGCCCCGACCTTGGTAAAAGGCTTGGTTCTCCTGGACTGGAGGTTGTCTGGGGAGCTAAGCTTTTATCTCTTAGGCACCTCTTTTATTCATGGAACACATTTACTGTTTTACATCATTCATTTCTTCATTGGGCAACTGATGGACACTTTCCATCAGATGACAAATGGCCAGGGCACGTGCTGCAGTGCTCCAGTTCCATACCCATGGCAGACATCACTAATCAATCGTGGTTTATTTGATCTGAGTCTAAAAGCAGCCTTGGCTGTATTCGTTTTCTATTACTGAGATAACTACCACAAACCTAGTGTAAACCACATAGATGTATTAGCTACAGCTCTGTGAGTCTAAAGTCTAACATGGGTCTCATCTGGTTCTGGTTAAAATCCAGGTGTTGACAGGGCTGTGCTCCCATCTAGAGACTCCAGGGGAATTTCCTTGCTTACTCTAGCTATTGGCAGAATTGAGTTCCGTGCTGCTATAAGACTGAAGTCACCATTTCTTTGCTGGCTCTTAGCTGGTGGCTGCCTTTCTCACCCAGAGGTCTCTCTCAGGTCCCTGCACATAATCCCCTACAGCTCAGCATCAGAGGGTCGAGTCTGTCTCACACTGCCATCTCTCTGACCTCTTTTGCCTCCTCTCCCACTTTTAAGGACTCATGTGATTACATTGGTCTACCTGGATAATCCAAGAAAGATCTCCCCATCTCCAAGTCCTTATCCTTAAGAACATCTGCAAAGTCCTTTTTGCTATGTCTGGTAATGTAGTCACAAGTTCCAGGGGACTAGAGTGTGGACAGCTTTGGGAGCCATTATCCTGCCTAGCATACACAAATGGCAGATCCTTTTCAATGTGCACTCCAGGGGTCACTGCAAATTGAATGATGCTGGAACTGGAAATGAAATCTACCAGACATATTTGGAATATATAAATGAGTATGTCCAACTCATCTCTATATGAAGATTGTTCTTAGAGTAAATCATAAGATTGACACTTCCAGGAGGGAAGACAGTAATTAGCTGGCCCTTGTCACAACTGCACAGTGGCTTTCTGCGTTACATATGAGCCTCCTTGACTGTTGCCACCCCAACTGGGAGCATCTGACTCCCACAGCGTCAGCTGCAGCTGCCAAGCTCCACTGACATCACTTGACTTCCAGCCACTTATGGGTTCTGAGGCCACAGCTACGTGACATCAAAATAACCCATCCCATTCAAAAAATAATCAGCAAAACAATTATAAACAAAGCAGCTGTTTGAGCAAGTGTGGTTTTTTATCCTTTAACTGGTTGTTTTGTCCACTGACAGCCTAGAAAGCGCCTTCGCAAAGAAGGATGCAAGTTATTTAAATAATGGATATTTTTTGCGCTGAGAATGACTTCGTGGATAAGGGTGATCGACGCCTCCATGGGTCTTGGATAGGCAAGGATGTAATTAAGAAGCCAGCTGATGGGGTTAACAAATCCCCCTCTCACTTTGGAACACCGATGCATGGAATAAATTGTATTCGTAACCAGCTTCCAAATTAACCATTTCCTTCACTTCCCCTCTTTGTCAGTGTTGGTGCATTTTTGCTTGCATTTTTAGAGGTTACTCCCAGCAGTGCTATCACTTGGGCCTTAATGGGTTATCTATCTAGGAAGAGATAATTTATGATCATTATAAATCTGCATACAAGTTTATGTCTTTAACTGATTTATTGTTTAACAAAATGAAACCTGCACATTGGTTTAAACAAATCAAAAACTTCTGCAAGAGTTTTAATAAAGGAAACAAATTCCTGCTTCATTCCTTTCTCCTCAACCCTTGCTCCAGAGGCAGTACTGTTTAATTTTTTCTCCCTGAGGATTATCCCTTACGTTTAAATATTATGCATATACCACTCAGCTCTGATTTGTCAACTTTTTATTTGCTGATGGCTTTCTGCTATGATGTATCTCAGAATATCATTCCCTTCATCCAACAGTGTCAAATTGTTATTTTTGGTCCCTTTCACAAGCATGAACCTCCCAATAACCTCTTCCACTCCTAATTCAATTTCCTAATTCTTTTTTTTTTTTTTTTGAGACGGAGTCTCACGCTGTCACCCAGGCTGGAGTGCAGTGGCGTGATCTTGGCTCACTGCAATCTCCGCCTCCTGGATTCACACCATTCTCCTGCCTCAGCCTCCCGAGCAGCTGGGACTACAGGCGCCCACCACTACGCTGGGCTAATTTTTGTATTTTTTTAGTAGAGACGGGGTTTCACCGTGTTAGCCAGTATGGTCTCGATCTCCTGACCTTGTGATCCGCCCGCCTCAGCCTCCCAAAGTGCTGGGATTACAGGCGTGAGCCACCGTGCCCGGCCTCAATCTCCTAATTCTGTCTCAGCTTCTGCTTCCCAGCTAGCACACTGCTACCAGGAGGGTCTGAGGAAGCAGGTGGTAAGATGAGCTTTGCAAGAGATCATTCAAAGCATAAAGATCTCAGTTCTCCCACAAGTTAAATTGGTAAATTTAACAAACTTCCAATTAAAATATCAATAGGTGGTTTTATGAAGCTACGGAAGTTGCTACTGAAGTTCATGTGGCAAATTAAACATGCAAGAATAGCTAGGGAAACCGAGGATAAAGAAAAATACCATGATGAGATCTTGCCCTTCCAGGTGTGAATACACGCTAGAAGGCCTCCATAAGTGAAATGGTGGAGGACTGGGGCATGAATAAACAGCCAGACAGGTGAAATCAAACTAAAAGTCCAGAAATAGACCAAGTGCACATGAAAATTTAGTGTATGTTAGATAGTATTTTGAATCACCAGAGTAAAAATGAACTTTTAAATAAATGGCACTAGGACAATGAGGGAGACACTTGGGAAAAGTTCAAATTAGATCCACACCTCACACCATACGCAAGAAGAAACTCTAAATGGATCAGAGATCTCAGTGCAAATCTTGAAGCTACACACATATTACATATAAACGTGGGGAATTCTTCAACTTTAGTATAAGGAAAAGCTTTCTAACTATGACACAAATTGTAAAAGCAATCACAGTAAAGATTCTTACGTTTGACTCCATAAATATAAAAAAATCTTTTGCACAGCAAAATCATTGTAAATAAAGTCAAAAGATAAATGACAATTAGGAGGAAATATTCATAATGTATATCAGGACAAAGTGTAATAGTCCTAATATAAATAATGCTTTAAAATTAAGAGAAAAGTGACCAAAAGCCTGATAGATAAATGGGCAAAAGACACAATTTATAAAAAGATACAAAAATGACCCACAAAAATGAGAATGCTTTCATTCTCATAAAAGAGAAATGCAAATTAAAACTACACTGACATTTTGGGAGGCCGAGGCAGGTGAATCACAAGGTCAGGAGTTCGAGACCAGCCTGGCCAACATGGTGAAACCACGTCTCTACTAAAAATACAAAAATTAGTCAGGCGTGGTGGCGGGCGCCTGTAATCCCAGCTACTCGCGAGGCTGAGGCAGGAGAATTGCTTGAACCAGGACGGCGGAGGTTGCAGTGAGTGGAGATCACGCCACTGCACTCCAGCCTGGGCAACAGAGCAAGACTCCATCTGAAAACAAACCAAACAAACAAACAAAAAAAAAACTACACTGAGACAGCATTGCAGGTGTATGCATATGTCCAAGCTCATCAAAATGTATACATTAAATACATGCATTTTTATGTCAAGCATACCTCAATAGAGCTTAAAAAAGAAAGCAAAATTTTCCTCGAAAATAAAAAATAATTAAAACTCATTAATTAGTAGAAAAATCATCATAATCAAGCATTGGAAGCTCAGCATGGAAGCATTCTTAATGACCTCTAAATTCAGTCATAAAATGTCTAAACTATACAGAAAGATATTTAGGAATACTTAAGAAAAAGGAGAGACACCATTTAGAGATTTAAAGATTTTATATTATAAATATGTCTACTATCCCTCTGCTGATCTGTAGATTCAACACAACAATAAGTGAAATGCAGCAATAAAAATATAGCATGAATTGATACTGGGCCCCATGGGATGATTTTTCTGGTAAATTTAGAGATTTTTTAAGTTGTCTAAAGGGGCTGAAAAAGGAGAAATCAGATATTTTGGTAAAACAGCAATATTCATACAGTGAGAACTAAGGATAAATTAGAAAGAGATAGGTAGCCAATTAGAGAATTACAAGTGGTGTCCCATAACCCTAAATGCATCACTAGATGAATATTTGCTGGGGGCAGGGGTGGGAACCACTTCTGTACTGGGGAGCAAAACAAATTGATTACCTATGCAAAGGCTGAAAAGAAAACTGTTAAACCACTTTCTTCAAAGCACATGGCTAACACCCTGCAGCTCATCAATAGAAAGGTGGAAATCTTGCCAGACATAAAGAGGAAGAGATAAATGCTTAGTAATAAGCTTAACAAAATATGTGCAAAGCCTCTACACTTCAAGCTACAAAATGTTGCTGTAAGAAATTGAAGATCTAAATAAATGAAGATATATACAGCCCCCAAACTAAAAATAAATAGGACTACACTAAGATTTCCATTCCTCATACATCAGAGTGGCAAAAATTTACAAGTATGACAACACATTATATTGGCAAAACTGTGAGGAAACAGGCTCTCTCTGAGATTGGTAATCAGAATGAAAATTGGTACAACCTTTATGGAAGGGAAGTTGGCAATATCCAACAAAACTACAAATGTGTTTACTTTTTGAACTATAAATCTAAGCCAAGATGATTCTTTACAGCACTGCTTTCATAGCCAAATATTACAGCCTAGATGCCCACACCTAAGACCGTGGATTAAGAAACTGTGGTATATCCAGGTAACAGACCATGAGGCTGTACAAAAGAATCAAAGATTTCCATACAAAGAGCTGGAAGGATTTCCAGAAGGCATTATTAAGTTTAAGAAAAAAAGGTGAAGTTTAAAAGAGGCCAAAGGAAAGGGGGGAATAAAATACACATGTATTAGATCATTTGTGCAAAGAAACACGGGAAGGAACCAGAAACTGTTGGCATTGGTTACCTCCAGAGAATGGGATGAAAAGGATAGGGAAGGGAGTGGGACTTCCTGAGTTTAGTTCTGACTATTAAAACCATATTAATGTTTCATATGCTTAAAATCATTAGAAATGAGAAAAAACTACCAATAAAATACAAACAGAAACAAATCAACTTTATCATTAAGTGATTTCAAATGAATAGCACCACCACACTGAAGGATGAGGAAGAAGGACACGCCCAAATGCCATGCGAACACAGTACTTTAACTGTCCTTAGGCTGGCGACAGAAAGAACAGTAAACAAATACTGAACTGTAGCAGGAAGGTTAGTTTTTCTCAGTGGTATGAGTTAGCACTTTGGACACTACTCTCTATACATTAGCGTTGAGGAAATCAGTCAATATATTGTGCATCGTGGGAGACATATTTATCAATATCCGAGAAGGAAATTATAAATAAGGAGATTGGGAAAGTTTAGAGTGAACCCTGAAGTCAGCTATTGGAGGTATCAGGTAACATGATATTTAAAATAGATAAATAGGTAGGTAGGTAGATGGCTGAATAGATCGACACATAGATACATAGATATTCATACAAATATTTATTTTGTTCTGTCTTCTACTGAGGGCCTAGGAACAATGATACCAAGTGGTAATGAGCAAGACTTCCACCAAGATCTTGGCTTCTAAACACTAAAAAAAAAAGAAAAAGAAAGAGAGCGGGGGAAGGAAAAAGAGGAGAGGAGCGGAGGGGAGGGGAGTAGCGGAGGGGAGGGGAGGAACGGAGGGGAGAAGAGAAAACAGGGCTTCTTAGAGAAATGGCTGGCTTCAGGTCTGAAGGTGGAAAACTTCAACACAGCCTGGCACATCCTGCTATGCCTGGTGGCCTGGAGGTAAGAATGCGCACTAAGAACAATGAAAACATATCAAAGGACATGAGGCCATCTTGTCTATTCCACTAGCCAAATCTGGGACAATTTAAGCATCAAAACAAATAGTGATAAAATACTGATACAAACAACGGGAAAAGGAAAAACATCTTCTTACAGTGGAATGCCAACTAATACAGGTACATGGCATCATGAAGTCAGAAAACCACCATTTGGCAACTACCATGATAAACTCTGGTTCAGGACATGAGCAGTGAATTAATAACCATGTGTCACTCACTGTAGCGATGGTCCAGATATACTGCCTAACCTAATGAGATAGAAGATAACTCATAGAACAGCTACCGAAACAAGAAGGCTCTTCCATTGGGAAAACCCAAATTGGAAGACAGCTGAGGGCTGAAGGCTGATCAGGGAAGAGATTTATTTGTTCCCTGTCCTCTTTGGTTTCCCTTGAGCCCTGTCACTGTCAGGCACATCGGATAAGATGCCCAGCACAGGTCTGATGGAGCTGTGGGAGGGGATATATCCATGAGCTACCAGACTAGTAGAATTGTTTTGCGGTTTTCAAGGACAGCCTAGGTAGCAAGTTGGCACAGAGTAAATCAGGGTTCTCCTGAAAGCCAGTGGGTCCGTTGTGCTGAAGCAATCCCCAGACGATTCTCCTCCTTGGAAATCGCTGGAGAGATTCATTAGCATCAACAACCCAGCCTCTTCAAATGCATGCGATTCTAATTCCCAAACCACAGGCTTTGAGTCCCTGCGTGCACAGTCTCCTATGACTCGCAGCATTTTTCTTACATTGGATGTTCCTTATCGCTGTTCAAATGAAACGTATCAAGGCAGTCGTGGGGTGCGCACCGCATGGTTAGCCTGCCTGTCTCTGGCAGCCCTCCTGAATGACACTAAGAAGCATAATGACTTTCTTCCAGACCTGGCTAAATCATTTTAATCACGTAAACCATAAGCACCCCTGCTGCTAATCCCAGCTCAGGGCTTCCCGGTTCCTGAAGTCAGCCTAGTAGGGAATTCAATTAATGATCCACCCTGGCGGAATATTTACTCAGCTGTTACAACTGGGAAAAGAGATTCGCAGCAGAGAGAAACGGGAATTGCAGGTTACCATGCAACCCCTTTGTGTCTCATAACCAGCAGCACTGCCTCTTAGAGGAAGGGTGGCGGTTTTGTTTTGGTTCATTTGTCAAATCAAAATTTCCATATTCTTGTCTAGTCACTGGTTACCATCTGTTTAGCAAAAGAACTATGAAAACTCTATGTTTAGCTTCTTGGAATGTTTGTGTGTCTACTTAAAGAGTTTTCCTTCTTATGTTTTTGAGAGAAGTAAAACCATATTCAATGTGCATGACAGCAGCACTTTCTTTCTAGACTGTAGAAAGAAAAGTAATTCAGTCCAGGCACCATGGCTCATGCCTGTAATCCCAGCACTTTGGGAGGCCAAGGCAGGCGAATCATCTGAGGTCAGGAATTTGAGACCAGCCTGGCCAACATGACAAAACCCTCATCTCTACTGAAAATACAAAAATTAGCTGGGTGTGGTGGTGCACACCTGTAATCCCAGCTGCTCAGGAAGCTGAGGCAGGAGAATTGCTTGAACCTGGGAGGAGGAGGTTGCAGTGAGCCGAGATCACGCCACTGCACTCCAGCCTGGGCAATAGAGCGAGACTCCATCTCACCAAATTAAAAAAAAAAAATCAAAACTTAAAATGTTTCTTTTAATTTCACATAAATATAATTCAGACATAGTGGACAAAGTGTTCAAATAGATTTTCTTTTATTTAGTGTTCTAAGTCCTTTCTCTCAATACTTCCTTAAACTGCCAGTTTTACAAGTAATGTTTTTTTTAGAAAAATTAAAAATGCTATTTTTTCCTCTTCTTTCTAAATGAATATATAAATGTCTTGGAAGAGTTGTGTAACCATATTGCAGAAAACATGGAAAATAGAAAATATTATTCACAGCCCCAGTGTCAGAAAACAAATGTTTGGTATTTGTTAGAACTACTTTGCCCCCGTCTGTTGTTTGCCTTTTGATTTTTGCAGTTTTTATAGTCACAATTTTTTTTACTTTTATTTATTTAGATATCATTTTTAAGCTCAGAAAGCATTTCAGAAAAATGTGAGGCATAATAAAATTGTAAAGAGTTTACTTAAGAAGCAATTCCTGAATTAGGGAACACCAGACTGAAAAAGGTTTAGTGTTCCAGTGGCAAATTGCCTGGGGCAAGTATTTATGGGGTAAATGTGGAAGCAAAATAAAGAAATTATTTGATGGGTTTGCAATTACAAAATTGCCTTTTTTTTTTAAGTATCTTGACGGAAAGTCACAAAATCATACGTTAGTTGGATGTTTATCATACGTTAGTTGGCTGGGGTTATGTTTTGTTTCTACCGCAAGCATTTATCAGAAATGACACAAGTTTTGTTTTGCTTACGCTTGCAATTTAAGCAAAATTGAAGATAATTGTAAGACCTACCTGATTTTGTCTGCTCAGAAAATTTTCAGGCCTGAGTCTTCATTTTAATTTTTTTCTTTTAACATTTCTCCCCCTTCGGTCATTCCTTCAGCAAGCCGAGAGTGTGAACAAATCACACAGCTTTCCTCTCGCATAGCACTATTGATGCACTTGTTGGGACGAAGAGTCAGGAAGATGTTACCGTTATCAAAAGATATGCTGGGTCCAAAGTCATATCACTGCCAGGAATTACATAGTCGTTGGTGGTTTCCTCAAGTTGTCTGAGCCGGATGGCAATCATTTGATGTTCAAGTGGCTGCTGGGGAGCATTTAAAACCCTTGGGAGCATACGATACACCAGGGGTAAACCCAATAGCCATACAGAGAATAACAGCCAAGGACTGAAAAACTTCCTCTGAGCAAAGATTTCCAGGAGTCAAGATTTAACCAGCTGAATAAATCAATAGAAGAGGCAGTGCTTTTCTGATTAAGAAAAAAAATTCGGCCGGGCACGATGGCTCATGCCTGTAATCCTAGCACTTTGGGAGGCTGAGGCGGGTGGATCACGAGCTCAGTAGTTTGAGACCAGCCTGGCCAACATGGTGAAACCCTGTCTCTACTAAAAATACAAAAATTAGCCAGGTGCGGTGGCAGGTGCCTATAATCCCAGCTACTCAGGAGGCTGAGGCAGGTGAATCGTTTGAACCTGGGAGGTGGAGTTTCCAGTAAGTGGAGATCACACCACTGCACTCCAGCCTGGGCGACAGAGCGAGACTCCGTCTGAAAAAAAAAAAAAGAAAAAGAAAAAAATTCACATTTTTTCTTTGAGATCTTTTAGATATAGGGCAACAATTTCTAATTCATTAACATAGCAACAAGTTTTTTCATCATAGCACAAACTGGTTGCTTATTAAGTTGTTAAGGGATTAAGAATTGCTGTATTGAAGTACTATTGAGGCTAAATTGTTCATTTCAGATTGCATTGCTTGATCAGAATTCAAAGTATTGTTCTATGAAAGCAAAAGAAAAACAAAGGTTAACATTTGAAGCAAATTACGGTCTTTCTTATCTGCCAAAAGGCAGCTAGTCAAGATTTTAGATTTGAGATTGAAGCATCTTTAGGTGGTGGAATGAAGATGGCAGTTGAATGCTTCCCATGTTGACGAAAAGAGTCAAACTCTATAAAATAATTGAAATTCTGAGCCAAATATGAGTGATCAATGGCCTGTGACACAGCCCTCAGAAAATCCCGAGAACATGTGCCCAAGGTGGTCAGGGTAGAGCTTGGTTTTATACATTTTAGGAAGATGCGAGACGTCAATCAAATACTTGTAAGATTTACATTGGTTCCATCTGGAAAGGCAGTTAGATTGGCAATTGGTTGAAAGAGTTATTATCTAAAGATCTGGAATCAATAGAAAGGAATGTCTGGGTTCTGATGATAAGGGGTTGTGGAGACCAAAGTTTCATCATGCAGATGATGCCTCCAGATAGCAGGCTTCAGAGAGAATAGATTGTGAATGTTCCTTATCAGACTTAAGGTCTGTGTTGATGTTAATGCTGGTCAGCTTTTCCCAAATTCCAGAAGGGAGGAGGGTATAATGAGGCAGGTTTGACACCCCTTTCCCGTCATGGCCTGAACCAACTTTGGAATGCCCTTGGCCATGAGGAGGGGTCCACTCAGATGATTGGGGGGCCTTAGAATTTTATTTTGGTTTACAATAGATTTAGTTAAATTCACAGAGAAATAAAACCTCAAAGAAAATGAGCAGGACTACACTTTGATAATGGGTGCACTATAGTTTTCTACTGAAATACAATCTTTCTTAGAGTTACTCCCATTTTTACCAAAAGTAATCAGTTAATTCTCTGTGATGCTGGTGCCCCTCCACCGCACGTGCCCAATGGGCTTCGTGAACAGTGCGTCCCCAGGCCTTCCCATGGAACAGGGAATATCACACTCTAGTGAAGTCTTCTGGCCCCTGCCAACCCAAGGGGAGCTCTGAAGAGAAGACTGTCCATTAGAAGAGTCCTAGGTTGGGCAGAAATTGATCAGTCATGGTATCCCCAGCCATGATCAATCATTGGCTGAGGGCCATCCAGGAAGAATATGGCTTCTTCTCCAATGCTGAGGCAGGTCTTGAAGACGCTGACAGCTGGAGTCCATCTGCTAACTGCCCTTCAATGGCAAGTTTTTTCTTGAAGGAAGACTAAAGAAAACACCTCCAGAGTTGCTACATCTCTGGTGTGATTAGAGGTGTTCTCATAATTATCTATATTCTTGTTGTAGTTTTATGTCCTCTCAAAGGATGTGTATTATTTGTATATTCAGAAGACCTAAACATGTATTTTATAAAAGTTAACTGATCAGTTTGGCATGTTTCCCACCATACTTTGCAGTCATTGGTGATCTTAGAGAAGACAGAGTTGCAAGAATTGAGGGAAGATTAAAGGAAATAAGGGAGTCGCTAGGTATCAATTCCCTGATTGGCAACATGACTATACATTACTTCCTCATACAGTTTTTATGCTGACCACATGAGTCATCTGTGTTTTCTTCCAGTGCCATGACTGACACATGGCAGGTTTGCAGTGTGGGGTCACAGCGCTCAGGCACAAAAACAGGAGGGCTCAGGCACCAGGGAGGTGTATTAGGTCTTTCTTGCATTGCTATAAAGAAACACCTGAGACTGGGTAATTTATGAAGAAAAGAGGTTTAGTTGGCTCACAGTTCTGCAGGCTGTACAGGAAGCATGATGCTGGCATCTGCTTGGCTTCTGGGGAGGCCTCAGGAAACTTACAATCACGGCAGAAAGTGAAAGGGGAGCTGGCATACCACATGGCTGGAGTAGGAGCAAGAGAGGGGAGGAAGATGCCACACACTTTAAAACAATCAGATCTTCTGAGAACTCATTCACTATCCGAGGACAATACCAAGAGGATGGTGCTAAACCATTCATGAGAAATCCACCCCCAAAATCCAATCACCTCCCACTAGGCCCCGCCTCCACCATTGGGGATTACAATTCAACACGAAATTTGGACAGGACATATATCCAAACCATATCAGGAGGAGTCATTTACCACAATAAGAGGAGGAGCTGAAAGGGTAGTTCATGAGAAATTGAGAACAGATGAGGGCTGATCTCTGCAGATGCCTCTGGGAAGATGGAAAGAAGCTACTGAAAATAATTCTCATGACCCTGGAACGAAATTTCCCCACTGTGCTTCATCTCTCCAGAGGGCTCGCCTGCATGGTATCACGCTGATGAAGCCTCTTCTATGCTAATTACTGTGCTTCCTGCTCTCCCTGGGAAAGGGCACCACCCACTTCTACCTTCATTCTATGACCAGGGAAACCAAGGGAGAAGTGCCAAGTTATGCACCTAAGAACACACGTTAAAGAAGCTCCTGGGTTTCTTCTATGGCAACATGGATAATGCTAGTTTTTCTTGGGTACATCAATGGAAAATGAAAGCTGTGGGTTTTGCTTTTGTTTTTGTTTTTCTTTTGCAAGTAGGAATCTTAATGCCAAATTCAGCATCTCAGATTCTTTTCCTCCTGTTAGATATATTTTAAAATTTATTTTTAGGTATCTTGTTTTATATGATGAGTTTTAACACTCAAGATGCCCTTAAAGCTAATGGAAGTAGAAGTGTAATCCTCAAGCTCAAAAAAAATCTGTCTTATGGAACAAATATGAAGATTAATGAGTTAATATTTACACAAAACTTTGAGAAGATTGGCAAGTAGTATTTTCAAATAAAAAGTCATAACCAGGAGTATCCTAATACCCTCCTCCATTCTGGAAACTGGGGAATTCTTGTTTACTCATTAATTCTCAGTTAAGAAAAGCATGGTTTACAGCTGTCACACTTCTCTAAAGTTCCAAAATTCTTTCCTTGGGGACCTTCCGGTGGTTCTTCAAAAGACACAATAATAGGGGAAACAGCAATCCAGGTCTTAGTATATTTTGTTCCTCATCCAGGCCTTGCCGTCGCCCACCCACAGAACCTTCACCCATTCTCCTCTCCTCAGGCCTCCATCTCTTCATCCCCAGTGACTGGGTTGGAGAGTGGATTTGAACTAGCTGAAGGTGACAAGTCCTGGGACTACCTGATGAAAGCCACAGACCTTCTTCCCGTAATGTGACACACAACATTGTCGCGGGTAGCGACTATCTGAGGTCAGTATTGTGTAGGCGGTAAAAATTTACCAAGACAGTTGTAGGTAAAGAAAGGCAGATTCGAGGCCGAGGCAGGCAGATCACTTGAGGCCAGGAGTTCAAGACCAGCCTGGCCAACATGGTGAAAACCCGTCTCTACTAAAATATACAAAAATTAGTCAGGCCTGGTGGTACACACCTGTAGTCCCAACTACTTAGGATGCTGAGGCACGAGAATTGCTTGAACCCGGGAGGTGGAGGTTGCAGTGAGCTGAGATCACACCACTGCACTCCAGCTTGGGTGACACAGCAAGACTCTGTCTCAAAAAAAACAAAACGCAGATTTACTAGAAAAAGTAAGTATAAAAATACGTTGCAAGGGTACAAGGGGCAAATTAGCAAGAGAGGAGCAGACTGCAAAGAGACAAAGGCTTGCTGGAGATTTTATAGGCTGGTGCTTGTGCTGTGTGCTGGGGAGGGCTTTGTCCAGTATTGGTAACTTCAGGGTTGCAGTGAGCTAACTTGCATTTTTTTTTCTTTTTTTTTGAAACAGAGCCGCACTGTGTCACCCAGGCTGGAGTGCAGTGGTGAAATCTCCACTCACTGCAACCTCTGCCTCCCGGGTTCAAGTGATTCTCCTGCCTCAGCCTCCCAAGTAGCTGGAATTATAGGCATGTACCACCATACCCAGCTAATTTTTTGTATTTTTAGTAGAGATGGGGTTTTGCCATGTTGGTCAGGCTGGTCTTGATCTCCTGGCCTCATAACTTGCATTTCTCTGTCACTCAAGAGTCTGGTGATAAGTTGGGCGCAGAAAACAACTGAGTTATTTGGGCAGGAGGGCCATGTGTCCTGGACCATGAAGAAGGGCATATTTACAGCTTACCTGCTTTCTCTTCTTGCTTTCCCTTGGTCCCGCCAGCCTGACTCCTTTTCCCTAATTAGAGCTCCACAGACATTTCATGTACAATGTCAGGAACTTGTGGAACAAGGAAAGCCCACTCTACAATCCCTGCTAAAGGAACCCAGGTGACCTCTTAGGTCTCTGCCAACTCTTAAATGTAGTCATCCCAAGATGAAGATGCCTCTTTGGAGGAGGAAACCAAATGTGGATGTATCAAGCTGCCAGCTGCCCCTAAAGAGCAGCCCGCCGGCCAAGCACGATGACTCATGCCTGTAATCCCAGCACTTTGGGAGGCCGAGGCAGGCGGATCACAAGGTCAGGAGATCAAGACCATCCTGCCTAACATGGTGAAACCCCATCTCTACTAAAAATACAAAAAAATTAGCCAGGCATGATGGCGGGCGCCTGTAATCCCAGATACTCCAGAGGCTGAGGCAGGAGAATGGCATGAACCCAGGAGGCGGAGGTTGCAGTGAGCTGAAATCGCTCCACTGCACTCCAGCCTGGGCGACAGATGGAGACTCCGCCTCAAAAAAAAAAAAAAAAAAAAGAGCAGCCTACCCTTCCTACCCTTCTCACACCTCTCCTGGGTCTCGTAAGAGGGCACAGTGCCGGGAAAGGCTGTGGGGCTCAGCCTGCTGCCAGGCATGCTTCGTGTTCTTCTCGGAGACCACAAGTATTCCCATGTTTTGAAATTGTTATTCCTTTTTCCTGGTGTGAGCTTGATTTTTTCCCCTCTAAATTATGCCCACCTAGCACTCCATTCACTTTGATTTCCTAGCTAAGGCTTTCTGGTAGTCACTACCCCTGGTTCTATTCTTGAGTCCTTAACTAACTCCATGAATCCAAAGGACACTCATCAGAGGTAGATTTTAGCTGATCGTTTTACACCCATTCTTCCTGTAAAGCAATGCAATTCCTTTAATGCAGCTCACACAGGGACACCTTAACTCACAAAGGGACCGTAGCTGATCAGACACTCTGGTACCAAAGCAGAAACACTGGCTGTGTCCTCGGTCGAAGCCTCCAGAGATGTGTTCTCCTGACCTCCTTTTTAGGCAAGATGGCTGACCCACTCCTGGCCTTTGGCGCCTCCAGTTTTCTTGTCCCACTCTCGGCGGTTCAGAGACCTCGCAGATCCACCCCACGGTGCCTCCACTTTCAGGGGCCCTGATGGGCAGTGCTCCTATCGATGGGGCTAGGGTTGCACCCTGGGCAGACCTGACTCTGAATCAGTTGAAGTTGCAACAGTGCAAATTCTTTGGGTTGCAAATAACAAAAACCCAACTCAAGTATAAGCAAAAAGGGGGATGTATTTAAAGAATCATGAAGTGTCTCAATAACTCAACAGTAAGAATCCGTCTAGGATTCAGGCATCAATGAATCTCAAGAAAGCAGGAGGCGGGGTGCTCTCAGGAGCCTCTCTCCCCTCTCACCACTCCACCAAGCTCCCTTCCCTTCTTTCTGCCCATGTGGCAGAAACCAGTTTTGTGTTAAAACTTCAGGCACCTAAAGGAGGCTGACTTTCTCAATTCCAAGTTCTAAAGCCCCACAAAGCACTCTTGCCCACCTTGGGTCCGGTGATCCAGATGAACTGATGATCCAGCCCACAGCAGCTGCAGTGGAGTCATAGGGTCCTCTCACGGCAGCTGTCCTGGGGAGCCAGAAATGACACAGAGGACAGTGAGTGAAGTTCCCAAACACGGGTGGAAAGGTGCTGGGTGTGAAGACCTCCTCCTCCTTCTTCCTCTTTCCTCCTCGTCCTCCCTCCTTCTCCTCCCTCCTCTTCTGTCCTCCTCCCTCCTTCTCCCTCCTCTCTCCTCCTCCTTCCCCCTTCTCCCCCTCCTCCCCTCCTCCCTCCTTCTCCCTCCTCTTTATCCTTCCTCCCACCTCCTCCCCTCCTTCCTCCTTATACTCCTCCCTCCTCCTCCTCCTTTCTCTTCATCCTCCTCCTTCTTCCTCCTTCCTCCTCCTTCTCCCTCCTCCTCTTCTGTCCTCCTCCCTCCTTCTCCTCCTCTCTCCTCCTCCTCTCCCCTTCCCCCCTCCTCCCTCCTGCTCCCTCCTCATCCTCCTCCCTCCTTCCCTCCTCCTCCCTTCTCCCCCTCCTGCCTCCTCCCCCTCCTCCCTCTTCATACTCCTCCCTCCCTCCTATTTCCTCCTCCTTCCTCCTTCCCCTTCTCTCTCCTCCTCCTCCCTCCTCCTCCTTTTCCCTCCTCCTCCTTCCGTCCCCTCCTCCTCACTCCTCCCCCCTCCTCCCTCCTCCTCCTCTTCCTCTCCCTCTCCTCCTCTTCCTCCCTCCTCCTCCACCAAGGCCCATTCCTGTTCCCCCAGCTCCCAGCTCTCCCCTGGAAGCAGAAGTTTGGCAAAGATCAACATCAGAATGAAGGAATTCACAACGTCAGTGAAGGCAACAACATGAAAGGCCACCCTGAGACAGGTGGCCCGTGGAGCCTTCCTGGCACCTTTCCACACTGAGTAGGTCACACAGTTCTTATTGTCCCAGTTACCACCTCAGTGCACACCGGCCAAAGTCCCTCCTGTACCTCTGACCATCTCCACGAGCAGCCAAAGGGCCCTCCCCTAAAAATGGAAAAATGTGTTTTCTGCCACTCTGGCTTCTGCTCTAGAAAATGAAGTTCTTGGCTGGGTGCGGTGGCTCACACCTGTAATCCCAGCACTTTGGGAGGCCGAGGCAGGCGGATCCCGAGGTCAGGACATCAAGACCATCCTGGCTAACACGGTGAAACCCCGTCTCTACTAAAAATACAAAAAATTAGCCGTGCGTGGTGGCGGGCACTTGTAGTCCCAGCTACTCGGGAGGCTGAGGCAGGAGAATGGCGTGAACCCAGGAGGCGGAGCTTGCAGTGAGCCGAGATCAGGTCACTGCAGTCCAGCCTGGGAGACAGAGTGAGACTCCGTCAGAAAAAAAAAAATGAAGTTCTTTCGACCTTAAGGCAGTTTACAGTTTCTCTGAGCAAAACAATTTCCGTACCCAGCCCGGCTTCAGTCTTGCTGGAAAAGACCTTCCAGGGTGGTGGTGGTTCTTCACGTGGTCGCTGCCCAGGGGGAACCATGGCACTACTGCTGTTACATCTAGAAATGTGTGTGCATTTCTCTAGGAAGTTCTTAGCTTTTGTCAGTCTCAAAATGATCCTTGTGAGGTGCCATAGACGTGGATTGGACAGGACAGCCACTGCCCAGGCCCAGCCAAACTTCAATTCTAATGTGAAATAAAAACTAAGCAGGTGAACAGGCTCACACCAGAGGTCAAAGGATGCAGAGTTTTGAAGCAAATAGGGGCTAAGATGGGGGATTATAGGCAGCACCCATTTCTCTGGAAGCCTCCGTAAAGGAACAACGTTTAAATTGAATGTGAAGGAGAGAGACAGCCACAGGAGAAACATTCCAGAGGAAACGGGACAAAAAAACTCTCGAAGATGGGAAGGAACAGCACGTTTAAGGGCCAGAAAAGGCACGAGACTATAAAGGACTATGGGGTCAGGCCATGAGCTGAAGGTGGCAGATGGAAGGGGACATCAGGCAGGGCTGCATCTGGGTGCCATAGGAATGCTCTGAGGGCAGCATGTGGGCTGATTTAGGTGCTCGGCGCCCTCAGGGGCTGGGTGAGAACTGATGGGAACAGGCAAGAGCAGCCACAGGGAGACCAGTTACAGGCTGGGAGTGGCCCCGGACCACATCTGGGGGAAGGCTGGTCTAGACCTGGGGGAAGGAGAGACAGAAAACCTGGCTGCCCACCCTCCCTGGCTCCTCTGACACCTCTTCAAAAGCTGTCTCCTGACGCCACCTTCTCCCCAAATCACAGCTGTCAGCCTGCTCCAGACACCCTAAAGAAAAAGGGAACATTTTGGGGAGCAGAATCCAGTTTCAAAGAAATCAGTTCCACAAGACCAGGCTTCCCCGCATCCACTGCTATCCGCATTCCACTGCACGCCACTGCCAAGTCCTTGTCCTCAAAGAGCACCCCCTACTGGCATTTTTCTTTCCCAAACCTTCAGTGACTCAATCTCTCCCTCACTCTCTTTGTCTCTCTCCATAGTATTTCTGCCTCTCTCAATAGTCTCTCAATATACATACACTTGAGGATGCATCAGAGAATGTTTATGAGAAGATTTTAATCATCTTTCATCGTCGATGACCGGTTTCATTGGTTAGCAATAATGCAAAAATTGATCAGGCAGAATATACATGCAAGAAGGACCGTGTTTTTAAAAGATCTTTTATGCATTGAAAATCAATGTTTAAATACATCACTTTAAGTATGATCCCTTCGGGCCGTATTGACACACCACATCTTTATCTATGTGTCATATGAGATCAACAGCATAACTGTCATCTCCAAGAATTTTGTAGGATAAGTGGAGAGAATTTCTTTCCCTCTTTTATTGCATATTGTTTTGTTCCAGTCTGTAAGCACTGAAATGCCATATCATAGATGAAAAATGAACACAGCGACTTGTTCCTTCCTAGTGAGGAGGACTGCTAATGAAATGACAAGCTCTCACTTCAGTAGTGAAACGTAACAGGGCAAAGTGGCTTGATTAGCCAAGGTGCTCTTTCCTCAGCCAGGAACAATGAAGCTTTCCAAGATCTTACATCTGATATTAATAAGTCCTTTTAGCATTCAAAATAAGCACATAATACTCAGATCTAGGCCAGGTGCGATGGCTCATGCCTGTAATCGCAGCCCTTTGGGAGGCCGAGGCAGGCGGATCACTTGAGGTCAGGAGTTCGAGACTAGCCGGGTCAACACGGTGAAACCCCCATCTCTACTAAAAATACAAAAATTGGCCAGGTGTGGTGGTGGGTGCCTGTAATGCCAGCTACACAAGAGGCTGAGGCAGGAGAATCACTTGAACTCAGAGGCGGAGGTTGCAGTGAGCCAAGATCACGCCACTGCACTCCTGCCTGGGCAATAGAGTGAGACTCCATCTCAAAACAAAACAAATAATCTGATCTATTGATGGAAAATACTATCTTGTGGTGCAAATATGTTGGTTACCTAGAAAACAGGCTGAAATAAAGAACATTGCTCTCTAATTATAAAATGTTTTTAGTGAGTCTCCAGAAAGAAATTCTCAAATTATCCTAAATTTCTCTCTCCTAATTGTTTTTTCCCTTCCATCTACGTTTTCCTGGAATTCCACTGAAACACCAATTTAGAAAAATAGCTGGCTAATTTAAATATCATCAACTAATTTAACTCAGCTGAATGTGAGGTTATCTAGAGTTTGGACTTCTTGTCTTCTTGGGCACAAGGGGCCACTCTCACTTGCCAAGGGGCATTTCTCTTTAGCTCCATTATCTATCCCACCAGACACTGGGCTTAGTTCAGTACACAGAAGTTAATCTGGCCTCTATTAAAGAAAATGAAAAGTGATTCATGAAGAGTGACTGTAGGACAACCAAACTCAGGTGAAGTTAGTTGAGGTTCAGTGACCTCCCACAGAGTGTGCTGACCCGGACATGGAGCAGTGGGACTCTCAACTGCAACCATGGATGCCGAATGATCTGCAACCTGCCTTTTGGCCTGAGGGGCTGTTTTTAGAGCTGGGACTTTTGCTATATTGGCCAGACTGGTTTCAAACTCTTGGCTTTCAATGATCCACCCACCTCAGCCTCCCAAACTGCTGCGACTACAGGCATGGGCCACCACGCCTGGTCAAAAAGCTAGATAAATTGAACTTCATAAACATGAAAAACTTGTGTCTTTTAAAAGATACTATCAAGAAAGAAGACAATGGAATGCGAGAAACTATTTGCAAATCAAGTATCTGATTAAAGTCTCGTATTCAGAATATATAAAGAACTTTTACAACTCCACAAGAAAAAGAAAAATAACCCAATTTTAAAATAGGCCAAAGATTTGAATAGACAATTATTTTAAAAAGAAGGATAAATGATCAGGAGCACATGCAAAAGTGTTCAACATCATTAGTCATTGAGAAAATGCATATCAAATATGAGATACTACTTTATATCCACTGGACAGTTATAATCGAAAAGACAGTAACAACCCTTTGTGAAGATGTGGAGAAATTGGAGCCCTCATATATTGTTGGAGGGAGTAAAAAGTGGTGCAGCTGCTGTGGAAAACAGCTTGGAAGTTTCTTACAAGGTTAAACATAGAGTTACCATTTGACTCAGAAATTCCTCCAGAGAACCTACCTAAGAGAAGGGAAAACAAATGTCCACACAAAAACTAGTGTATGGATGTTCAGAGCAGCATTACTCATACTAGTCAAGAGGTGAAAACAATCCAAATGTCCACCAACGTATGATCGGATTAAGAAGGTGGTATATCCATTCAGTGGAATATTATTTGGCAATAAAGAATAAAGTGCTGACCAGGCACCGCAGCCCATGCCTGTAATCCCAGCACCTTGGGAGACCGAGGCGGGTGGATCATGAGGTCAGGAGTTTGAGACCAGCCCAGCCAACATGGTGAAACCCTGTCTGTACTAAAAATACAAAAAAAATTAGCCAGGATTGGTGATGCGTGCCTGTAATTCCAGCTACTCAGGAGGCTGAGGCAGGAGAATCGCTTGAACCCGGGTGGCAGAGGTTGCAGTGAGCCGAGACTGTACCACTGCACCCCAGCTTGGGTGACAGAGCAAGACTCCATCTCGAAAAAAAAAAAAAGGAATGAAGTGCTGACAAACTACCAGGTGGATGAACCTTGAAAACATTATGGTAAATGAAAGAAGCAAGTCACAAAAGACCACATCTTAAATAATTCCATTTATTGAAATGTGCATAATAAGCAAATCTATAGAGAGATAAAGTAGATCGGTGGCTACCTAGGGTTGGAGACTGGGGAGAAATAAACTGATAAGGGGGTATGGGGTTTCTTTTGCAGGTAATAAAAATGTTCCAAAATTAGATTGTAGTGATGGTTATACAATTGTGTGAATATACTAAAAATAATTAAATGCTACACTTCAAATCAAGCTTGTCCAACCCACAGCCCACAGGCCACATGCAGCCCAGGATGGCTTTGACTTCAGCCCAACATTCTTAAACTTTCTTAAAACATTGTGAGTTTTTTGTGATATTTTTTAGCTCATCAACTATCGTTAGTGTATTTTATATATGGCCAAAGACAATTCTTCTTCTTCCTATGTGGCCCAGAGAAACCAAAAGATTGGATGCCCCTGCTTTAAATGGACGAATCATATGGTATGTGAATTATATATCAATAAAGCTGTTATTAAAAGTGGAGGGGGACTAGGCACAGTGGCTCAAACCTGTAATCTCAGCATTTGGGGCGGCTGGTTGCTTGAGGCCAGGAGTTTGAGACCAACCTGGGAACATAGCAAGACCCCATCTCTACAAAATCTAAAAACTTAGCCAGGCATGTGGCATGCATCAGTAGTCCCAGCTACTTGGGAGGCTGAGGCAATAGAACTGCTTGAGCCCAGAAGGTTGAGGCTGAAGTGAGCCACGATTGTGCCACTGTACTCCAGCCTGGGCAACAAAGTGAGACCCCATCTCTAAAATAAATGAATAAGTAAAATGAAAGTGAAGGCACTTGGCTTTTTTGGGGGAAAGAGGTTCAAGGCATGAGAGGGGTTTGTTGCTAGCTTTGAAGACAGGGAGCCACATGGAAAGGAATGGGGGCTGCCTCTAGCAGCAGAAGGCAGACCACCAGGAAACAGGAGGCTCAGTCCTACAAACACAAGGAACAGCCAACAGCCTCCATGGTCCTAGAAGCAGATTCTTCTCCAGAGCCTCCAGAGAGGAACACAGCCCATTGATGCCATTGTAGGACTAGGACTCCAGTGGACACAAAATTCCCATTATACCACAGCCTAACCCTGACCCCAAGGAGATTTAGACCATGCCCCCCACAATCACAGTGGGGGAGACCCGGAGACTTAACGTGACCCAGAACCCCCGAGTGAGCAGAATTTGGTTAGTGTCCCTGGTGAAAGACAGGACAATGCAAGTCCACAACTCAGTTCACTGTCATTGTTACTGGAGCAGTCTTTCTAAAAGAGCCTAAATCACACAAACCCCACACAAAAATGAGCATGTGCTCTCATTCCCTCCCCTTCCAGTTGCTTGTGTCCAAAGCATCGCTCAGTGTCATTTGTGCGCTCCTGGCACCTGCCCGCCACCAAGCGGTGCTGCAGTGGCCCCTCCTTCTGGCTCTTGCGCAATTGTCCACGGCTTCCTCTTTGCAGTATCATCATAAGCTGTGGCCTACCCAGGGGATGTGGAGGAGCCATTCAGCAAGGTTTCTGAGGTCAGAGTCAGAGAGGGACTCAGCTTTTCCTGCAAACAAGCTTGGCTTCTTGCCCGGAGTTCATTAAACACCATCATGGACTGTTCAGAGCAGAGGCATTGCCCAGCTTGGCAGGTCTCCAATTCTATTGCTTAGGGCCATACTCACTCGGTCCCACAAGCCCTGAGCCAAAGGAAGATAAAACTGTACTCCAGGGCAAAGTGGGGATAAAAGGCCCACTCTTCTCTTAGCTGCGGCTTAGACTTCCAGTAGACACCCACACAGGGAGAGCTCAGCCGCTCTCAGAGGTGAGGCGAACATGGTCCAAGCCTTTGAGTGAGGCATTCCCAAGGAGAGGGGAGAAATTGGAACAAGAACAAAGAGAACATAAGTATGGGAAATAGCTACATTAAGGGATATACATTTTTAAAAAAATAGCCAGGGCCCGTGGCTCACGCCTGTAATCCCAACATTTCGGGTGGCTAAGATGGGACAATCGCTTGAGCCCAGGAGTTGGAGACCAACCTGGGCAACATGGTGAAATCTCGTCTCTATGAAAAATAAACAAAATTAGGCAGGCATGATGGCACACACCTGTGGTCCCAGCTATTCAGGAGGCTGAGGTGGAAGGATCACTTGAACCCAGGAAGTTGAGGCTGCGGTTGAGCCGAGATTGTGCCGCTACGCTCTAGCCTGGGCGACAGAGTGGGACTATGTCTTGAAAAAGAAATTAAATTTAAATTTAAAAAACTATATATATATATAATTTTAAAACAACAAATGAAGGCATCCTTAGCTCAGCATCTGCCTGCCAACATTCAAAAGTCAAATCACTTTTGTCTTCACCTCTATCTCTGCAGTTCTTCCTAAGCATAGAAATCTGTGTCAAGGCCTCTCGGTGGATGGATGCCACTATATCACTATAATGCACAGAGACAGAGGTCACCTTATTGGGTGACAGGCCTACATGAGCCTAGTGTAGCAAAGACACAGGATGCAGGGGAAAGACAATTTGGTGCATTAAATGAGGTTACCGTGGCCTCCAGTTAATGAAACCATAGCGACTGTATCAGTCAGAATCCTGGCAGGACACAGAGTCCCACTCAGATGGTTTAAGAGCAAAATTAATGAAGTTCCCGTTTACAGAGCTGTGGGCAGAGTAAGCACAGCAAAGGACGCTGAGGTGCCCAGAGCCCAGCCACAGTGGGAGCCATTGCCACACACCTGGGTCAAAATGACAGGAGAGGAAATAGCCTAGGGGTGGTCATGGCCCAACAAGAGCCCAGCAACAGTGGCAGCTGTGGAGAAGGGGCTGCGCAGGAGAACTGCAGACACGCAGGGATACAGCCATCACCAAAACAAGGCCTGGAAAGAAACATTCAGATATCTCTCCCTGCTTCAATAGTCAATCATTAGTGCCTCCCAAATGCCCAAGCCAACAGGAAGCCAGCAGGCAGGGAGACAGAAGCTGCAGATCTGGGAGGAATCTCAGAGTGGAGGAGTGAGGAGGATGGCTGGGGCCAGAGAGGAGGCAGAGAATACCACACACAGTGATAACTAATAATTAAGAAAGTGCCAACCAGGTGTGGTGGCTCATGCCTATAACCCCAGCACTTTGGGAGGCCAAGGCAGGAGGATTGCTTAAGGCCAGGAGTTCAAGACCAGCCGGGGCAAGATAGCAAGATACCATCTCTACAAAAAAGTAAAAAAAAAAAAAAAAAAATAGCCAGGCATGGTGGCAAGCAACTGTAGTCTCAGCTACTGGGGAGGCTGAGGCAAGGGGATCACTTGAGCCCAGGAGGTCCAGGCTGCAGTGATCTGTGATTGCACCACTACACTCCAGCCTGGATGGCAAAGTGACATGGTGTCTCAAAAAGAAGGAATGAGAAAGAGAGAGGAAAGAAGGAAGGAAGGAAGGAAGGAACGAAGGGAGGGAGGGAGGGGAAAGAGAGAGAGAAGAAAAAAAGAAAGAAAGAAAGATAAAGAAAGAAGGAAAAAGAGAACGAGGGAGTGAGGGAGGGAGGGGAAAGAGAGAGAAAGAAGAAAGAAAGAGAGAGAAAGAAAGAACGAAAGAAGGAAAGAAAGAGAGCAAAGGAAAGGAAGGAAAAGAAAAAAGACAAGAGGGAGGGAAAGAGGGAGGGAGGGAAGGAGGAGGGAGGGAGGAGGGAGGGATAAGAAAGAGAAAGACAGAAAGAGCCATTCCTTTAGGACCGGGTTCCTCAACTGCGGCACTCCGAACATTTGGGACCAGATAATTCTTTGTTGTGAGATCCTCCTGGGCATCATAGGATGTCTAGTAGCATCTGATAGGCTAGATGACAGTAGCAGCCCCCTAGTCCCAACACTAAAACTGTCTCCAGACATTGCTGATTGAACCCTGGGGGCAAAATCACCGTAAACCAAGAACCACTGCTGTAGGGTTATAGTAATAGACGCAATGAGATAAGGTCAAGGCTTCTGATGCTACAACAATAAGAGAAAAAGACACTGAGAAGACCCATACCCCGCCTTCCTTAGTTATTGCATCTGAGAGAGGGGATAGTGGAATGTAAACTAAAGGTACTTCTGTTTCTTGCAAGATGCTTGACAAAATGAATGTGAAAATCCTTCTACTAAAAATGCAGGAAAAAATAGAACTAAAATGAAAAACAACAATGCCTAGTTAGGTCAGGAACAATAGTACTGGGTAAGGGATGGAGTGTGGTGGGTGAGGGCGTGGAGACAAACCCAGCTGCAGAGGACAAGCTTAGGTGAGTCTATGCAGGAGGTGAAATGGGAGGGTGGAGATCCACGCTTCGTCAGGGCTTTTCATGTGGAGCTAGAAAAAAAAATGTGCTGACCAGTCCAAGAAAAGAAGCAGGAAGCCTGTGACTCGCTGGAATCTGGGACAGGAGAAATGCTTCCCTTCAAAAATAAAACACCACATTTGCCTCCTGCCAGTTTGGAGTTTGATTTCATAGTCACAGGAAACTCCAAGCTGTGAAGTTAATGGTTAAAAATAATAATAATACAGGAGCAGTGACACACCTGAGGCACAAAAAACCCCCATGGATGCCTATGGCTGGGAGGCGGGGAAAATGGGGGAATATTGGTAAATTGGTCTATTTCAGTTAGATTAATACATTCTGGGCTGGGCACGGTGGCTCACACCTGTAATTCCAGCACTTTGGGAAGCCAAGCCTGGCGACACCTGAAGTCAGGAGTTGGAGACCAGCCTGGCCAACATGGTGAAACCCCATCTCTACTAAAAATACAAAATTTTAGCCAGGCGTGGTGGTGCATGCCTGTAGTCCCAGCTACTCAGGAGGCTGAGGCAGGAGAATCACTTGAACCCAAGAGGCGGAGGTTGCAGTGAGCCGAGACCATGCCGTTGCACTCCAGCCTGAGCGACAAGAGTGAAATTCTACCTCAAAAAAATAACTAACTGAATAAATAAATTCTGGGGATCTAATTACAGCATGGTGTATTTGTCCATTCTCACGCTGCTATAAAGACATACCGGAAACTAGGTAATTCATGAAGGAAAGAGGTTTAATTGACTCACAGTTTCACATGGCTGGGGAGGCCTCAGGAAACTTACAATCATGGCAGAAGGTGAAGGAGAAGCAAGGCACCTTCTTCACAATGTGGCAGGAAGGAGAAGTGTGTGGCAGGGGAAATGCCAGATGCTGATAAAACCATCAGATCTCATGAGAACTCACTCACTATCACAAGAACAGCATAGAGGAAACCACCCCCATGAACCAATCACCTCCCACCAGTTCCCTCCCTCAATATGTGGGGATTATGGAGATTACAATTCAAGATGAGATTTGGGTGGGGACACAGCCACACCATATCATATGGTGACTATAGTTAATGCACACCATTGAAATTAGCTAAAAGAATAGATCTTTTAGCAAGATCTACATACACACACAAAGGTAACTACGTGCAGTGATGGATGTGTTAACTAACTTGATTGTGGTCATTTCACAGTGTGTACATGTATCAAATCACCACATGGTACACCTTAAATATATACAATTTTATTTGTCAATTATATTTCAGTAAAGCAGGAGGAGGAAGAAAAACAGAAAACCTCATGAATTCCACAGGAAAAAAAAAAAACCAACAACACTTAACATGAGTTTGGGATCCAAAAACCATAAAGCAATCTTCAATAACAGACACTCAGCAATGAGCACTTCAATATCCCACATCAAACCACAGACACAATAAACAATAAGAGGAGTCAAAATTACAAGAAAAGAACTAGACTCTGAAATAAACAAGGATAGGTCTGAAGAGAGAAATTAGCTTTCACTAACAATGTAATAACATTGTTAGTGAAAATTAAAACTCCATAGAGGAGCTAAAAAGTAAATTAAAGGCCAGGCGTGGTGGCTTAGGCCTGTAATCCCAGAATTTTGGGAGGCCAAGGTGGGCAAATCACCTGAGGTCAGGAGTTCGAGACCAGCCTGGCCAACATGGTGAAACCCCATCTCTACTAAAAATAAAAAAATAAAAAAAAATAGCCAGGTGTCATGGTGCATGCCTGTAAACCCAGCTACTCAAAAGGCTGAGGCAGGAGAATTGCTGGAACCCAGGAGGCGGAGGTTACAGTGATCCAAGATCGCACCATTGCACTCTAGCCTGGGCGACAAGAGCGAAACTCTGTTACAAAAGAAAAAAAAAATGTGAATTAGATCCTGCAGCAGAGTTTCACTTTGGAGCCAACTGTGAGGAGTCAAAGTTCAGTGGTAACTGATTTTATCCTAGAAATAGTATTACAGTAGGAAGATCTCTTCCCAGGAGATCAATGACAGCTATGCGAGAAATTAACCTAACATCAAATTGGGTGAACTGTGAATTGCATACCTGCCCCACGCATGGTGTAAGGGTTTCTTCATAGGACTGTGGATCAGTTAATCCATGCAAGAGTAATTAACTGTATACAGTTGTATTTGATGTTCCAGTGAGGATTCCTCTACTAGATTGTTTCCTTACATTCCTGCTTCACTTTTTTTCTGAAAACTGCCACACCTTTATAAGGGCCAGGCAGGTGGTAAGAGTTTCATTTTCTTTAAATCCGTGTCAGCTGACAGCTTCTGAGAACCACCCACCCATACTTATTCACTGTATTAATATTTACTGAGCATCCACCATCCACTCTTCTAGGTGCTTGGGATTAATCTATGCGGGAGGGGAGACCCTAGCCTTGAGCAGCTTGCATTTATGATAAGGCAATAATAATAAATAAGTAAACCACACTGTACATTGAAAGGAGTAAGTGCTGTGGAGAAAAGAAATCCATGCCCCTTGCCCTGTGGAATTTGCAATAAAGGCAACAGCTTCCTACTCCTTCTTATCGTAAATTTCCCTGAAACAACCGTACATTTGTCTGCTTTTCTTTTTGGGCTTCATGTCCTCAAAGCTATCAATGATACATTTTGTCATTTCCGATGTAAATAATCTAGGTATACAGCGATCTTTCTTGTTGCTGTTCAAATGACACATATAGAGATGGCCCTAGGTGGGCACTGCAGCCTCTCACAGCCTCCTAGGCAGGGCTATGGGGAAGAAGGCACTCTGTCGGCCTAGCCTGGCCATGTAGTCCTACTGTTCAGCCTTCCCCAACAATCACAGGCAGCCTCTAGGGATCAGCATAGCCTGAGAATTGATTAACCACCCCAGTTGTTGCTGCACAGTGAGGGGGCCCCTGGGTCACCCACCAGAAAGCAAAACCCACAACTAGCTGCTTCCCGGGAAAATATAGGTGGCATCATGGGAAGCCAGGGAATGACATAGAGTTACCCAGGAGGCGATGGAGACTTAACAGAGATCACCAATATTTCTGAGCAAAATCCAGCCCATCTCCCCTCTCTACCCCAGGAAACACCTGATCAGGAGGAAAGGTAGAGAAAGGTTGGAGATAGAGGTGAGAAAGCTGGAAAAGGCTAGGACACAGACTCCATCCTCCAGCCTCCATAAGGAACCAGCCCCATTGTAAGCCTATTTGCAGACCTCTGACCCAGCACTGAAAAATGATAAATTTGTGCTGGTTAAGCTAAGTTTGCTGTAATTTCTTATAACAGTAATAGGAAACCAACATCCTTTCTTTCTTTCTCTTTCTTTCATTTTCTTTCTTTTTCTTTCTCTCTCTCTCTCTCTGTCTCTCTCTCTCTTTCTTTCTTTCCTTCTTTCTTTTCTTTCTTTCTTGCAGACAGGCTCTCACTCTTGTCACCCAGGTAAATGCACTTGGCAAAATCACTACTCACTGCAGCCTCCACCTCCTGAGCTCAAGCAATCCTCCCACTTCAGCCTCCTGATTAGCTGGGACTTCAAGTGCATAGCACCACACTCACTTAATTTTTGTACGTTTTTGTAGAGACAGGGTCTGGCCATGTTGCCCAGGCTAGCTTTGAATTCCTGGGCTCAAGTGATCCTTCCGCTTAGGCCTCCCAAATTGCTGGGATTACAGATGTGAGTCATTTTTGTATTGTTCCACTGCAAAGCTACTAGCTTGCGCACCTACATTCGCTCTGCAGGTATTTGTTGCATGGGACACAGCCCTAGGAAAGATGAAGAGCCCCCTGCCATTGTTGAGCTTACAGCCCACTGGGGAGCACCCACCTAAAACAAGATGTTTTCAGATGATTTCCTACATATCCTTTATACAAGAAGAGTAACCTCACGGGGACTACGGAGGGACCGTTTTTAGAGGGCAGTCAGGGAGGGCCTCTCTGAGAAGGTGACACTTGAGATGAAACTGGAGGGATGAGAAGGAGCCACATATGAAATGGCAGAGTCAACAGCAGGAGGGAGATGGGCTCTCCAGGTACAGAAGGGGGACTGTATGGCTGGATGAAGGGCGAGTGCTGCTGCTTCAGGGAGGAGGCGGGCTTGGGAGCCAGTCACAGTGGCTGCGCAACCAATGGAGACAGGATGTCCCTGACATCTCAAATACACGGGATCCATGAGAAGTAGCAGGGATTGGCTCTGCGAAGGGCCTATGTTCCTCTCCCTTTTATATTTTGTATTGAATTACAACTCAAATCTGATTTTAAAATGCTAACCTTGGGTTTGGTTGATTCATGGATGAATTAGCCATAACTGCAATGCAGGGCCGAGTTGTAGATAAATGGAGTTAAAGAGACACTTGGGAAAGGGACGAAAAGCAAACTCCTCTAGGGAGAAGGAAGCCAGGTGGCCTGATGGCTCCCTGCTGGCCAGTGCGGGGACTGTGGGGGTGCTGCCTCCCCCTGAAGCAGTGGCATTCACCTGTGTGTCCAGCCACAAAGTCCCTCTTCTGTACCTGGTCCCAACTCCCTCCTGCTGTTTCCAACGCCTGCAACCCTTTTCCCCTTGCCATTTCAGACCTGGCTCCTTCTCATCCCTCCTGGTGGGCAGAGAGGAGGGCAAAATCACAAAAGCCTTGGGAAGCCTAGGGAAAGGAGTCCTGCTAAGTAGGTGTGTTGTGAGTGTCAGAGGCGTGTGGACCAGAGCAACTTCATCTTGAATAGGAGCTGGGTAAAAGGAGGCTGAGACCTACTGGGCTGCATTCCCAGACGGTTAAGGCATTCTAAGTCACAGGATGAGATAGGAGGTTGACACAAGATACAGGTCATAAAGACCTTGCTGTTAAAACAGGGTGCCATAAAGAAGCCAGTCAAATCCCACCAAAACCAAGATAGCGACAAGAGTGACCTCTCATCATCCTCACTGCTACACTCCCGCCAGTGCCATGACAGTTTACAAATGCCATGGCAATGACAGGAAGTTACCCTATATGGTCTAAAAAGGGGAAGCATGGATAATCTACCCCTTGTTTAGCATATCATCAATAAATAATCATACAAACCATCAGCCCTCGGGGCTGCTTCGTCTATGGAGGAGACATTCTTTCTTCCTCTACTTTCTTAATAAACTTGCTTTCACTTTATGGACTCGCCCTGAATTCTTTCTTGCGTGAGATCCAAGAACCCTCTCTTGGGGTCTGGATCGGGACCCCTGTCCTGTAACATGAGGGCCAGAGAGATACGGCAGTGCCCGGTGGGGTCCAGACAGTCAAGAAGATGGCTATGCAGGCCTGAAATCCAAACTTTAATGCCTGGGATCTGGAAGAAGAGACCCCGTGGAAGAGGGGATGAAGACAAAGTCCAGGCGTAACCCCAGTGGCAAACACTTGGCTCCACCAAGTCACCCCTTCTCCAGCGAGTCATCTATGCACCCATTGTCTGAGGACAGTGGGGTATCCAAAGCATCACATGTAGTTCTGTTTGGTTGACAATAATGAGTGTATTTTCTTATGTACATCGAAGTAGCAAGCCTATGTAACAAACACCCACCTCACTTGACTATTTTGAACTTTATCTAGACTGCATTATAAGTGAAAATTATGCTGCAAAAATTCCACTTCCATAGTTCACTATACATGGAGAAACAAAATTTAAAAAAAAAACACAAAAATTATAATTCTAGGCATTTTGTCTAAGTGGTAGGCACTAAAATATTCATTATATTGGCCGGGCATGGTGGTTCACGCCTGTAATCCCAACACTTTGGGAGGCCAAGGCAGGGAGATCACCTGAGGTTAGGAGTTCGAGACCAGCCTGGCCAACATGGCAAAATCCCATGTCTACTAAAAATACAAAAATTAGCCAGATGCGCTGGTGCACGCCTGTAGTCCCAGCTACTTGGAAGGCTGAGACACAAGAATCACTTGAATCCAGGAGCCGGGGTTTTCAATGAGCCAAGATGGCGCCACTGCACTCCAGCCTGAGCAACAGGGTAAGACTCTGTCTCAGGAAAAAAAAAAAAAAAAAGTTATTCATTATATCATTTTTATAGTGGCAAAGAAATGGAAACACAAAATTCACAGATGGTAAAATAATTTGTAGAACATCTATGTGGTGGACTACTAAGCAGCCATTAAAATTTACATTAAAAGAAAAATAATAATAGTTGGAATGTATTGGGCATTGCTTTGCAAACTGAAAGCACTTGGTTTCAGCTTCCCTCAACAACCCTATGAGGTGTATGCTAGCATTATTTTTTTCTTTTCAGAGGACAGAATAAGGCACAGAGATGTCAATTAACTCACCTAAGGACACATTGCTAGTAATTCTGAGAAGCAGAATTCAAACCCAGTTGATTTGACTTACCAGCGTATCTTCTTCATCCTTGTACTATACAGTGAATAAAAAAATTTGAGGAGGATTGCTTGAGCTCAGGAGTTCAAAGCTGCAGTGAGCTATGATTGCACCACTGGGTGACAAGAGCGAGATCCCTATCTCTTAAAAAAATTTTGTAATGACATGGGGCAATGTTCATAATTTGTAGTTTCGTGAGAAAAATAGGTAATAAACAGTGTACTCTCCATAATCTTAAGTAAAAAAACATATATACAATCTATGGTATCACAGCTAAAACATTTGGGGAGAGGTGATGATTTGGGAGTGGCAGCAGGATTTTATTTTTTATCCTGATGCAATTCTTTTTTAACAATTTTTACACATTTGCAGCATAAATAAGTCCATGGGTCCACGCCTTATATTGTGCAATTTCATACACTTCTGAGAGTTCCATTCCTGACGGGTACAGTACCCCCAGGGTTGTGGGCAGGGGCTTGCTCTTCCCATAATCGGCACTTCCTTCATAATCTGCCTTTCTTTTCTGGAAAGCAGTCTGGAAGGATAGACATCAGCATTTTAAAGGAGGTTGGGAGGACTACAGTTCCCTTTAATGTCCTCCTTATGCTGTCTTTATTCTTTACTGGCCCCATTTTTTAAAAACCATGAGCATAACTTATATGTATTCAGAAAATGTGATAAAGTTCCAAAAAGACAAGAGTGCACTATTGGTCGCCCACAAGTCCAAGCTCCCTCCCCAGCCCAGCCCCTGAGTTCTGATGTGGGGTCTGGTTGCAACTTGAAATGCTTCCCAAGTGATTCTAAGGTTCACTTTGATGGAGAACCCCTATCTGTCACCAGGAGGGCCGCCCCTTCGAATGGAGCCCTCAGTCTTCCAGAACAGCCCCTGTACATCCTCATATGGCACAGAGGAAGCAATCCACTTGGCCTGCTGTATTTATGCAGAACCACAGACTCTAGGGTTTGATTCTTCTTAGTATTATGGAACGGCTCCCTCAATTACCTTTCCAGGGCTGACGGGAGGCAACTTCACTGCCCCGAGTTCTTTGAGGCTGCCAGTGTCAGCATGGGTATGAAAAGATGGAAAAGATGGATGGTTCCCCATTTCCACAAATGAATTGAAGCAGATGTTGTCAGACAGAGGTCGGGTGAACGGCAATGACATCACCAAGATCCACACTGACAGCCAGAAATCCCAGTTCCAGGCTGAGTGAGTCCTTGTGGGGCCCCAGCACAGGGCTGGAGGTAAATGGACAGCGCCCAAGTTGCAGGAGTCAGGCAGAGCCCCTGCCCTCGAGTAGTCACGCAGGGAGAAAGTTCCCATAGGTCCAGCCCAGGGATCAAAGGCAGGCGGGTGTTTCTGCAAAGGAGGGAGCTGGGGCTGGGGGATGGTGGACCAGGGAAGCTCCCACGGTGACTGCTTGATAAATGGGTGCTTCCAGTCTTTCCCTTCCCTGAAGCCGTGGGGAGGCCCCTTCTTTCTCAGTAGTTTAAACGAATTGATAAAATGGGGTAAATTAGGGCCAGTAATGAGATTAATAAAAATGCCTTTCGTGGGGCAGTAGCTTTGCTTGGAAGCACTCCGGGTATGAAGTGTTCTCCTACATTTCCTGCTGTTCCTTCATTTTTAACAACAATGGATTGAAACTGTCCATTTGAAATCGAACAACTTGTTTGTACGTGGACTTTAGGTTCAGAATGATGACTTGTTGTGTTGTTGAGAAAATTCACGTCTTTGTGATTTGATATTTGTGCCGTGGTGTAGCACGCTGAGCGAATGCAAAGTTTTGGGTACGTTAATCGCCCTCTCCCCTCCCTCCCCCAGCGCAGAGGACACTGTGGCTGGAGCGTGGCGGTCTCTGTTTTGAGGGCTTTGTCCTTGCAAGGACCCTTTGACTGGGAGGTCGAGGAGCAGGCTCAGCTCTGGCAGCCTCCATGGGGGAGGGGAGTCTTATTCACTGAACTCCACAGGCTTGGTGTCACCTAAGTCACCTGTGCATGCCTCAACCTGCCTGTTCCTGCCCAGCTGCCCCTGGAGGTACAGAGCACCAGCAGGAGCAGCAGCCCGTGGGGACCAGGAGAGGGCGGTCTTGGTCTCCACTTACGGAAAAGGGCCCAAGACCCAGAGAAGCCCAACCCAGCCTGGCAGTTGAGGCCGCCCACCGCCTGCTCCCAGCTGGTCTTAGTACCTCATTGTCTAAGGTTCCCTGTTCCCCCACCATTGCCCCAGCCCCCATCCCAGCAAGAGCAGGCAACCTGAGCTGGGGGCACCGTGCATGCTCTTGTTTCTTTGAGGGCCCTTTCTCCTTCTTCCTTTCTTATTCAAATGCTACCTATGTCCAAAGATTCCATGTCGCTTGGCTTCCCCAAAGCCTTTCCTGCCTCCACGTGGTCTCTTTTCTGCTTTTCCATAGCATTTGCGTTAGGGTACATGGAGCGGATTGAGTGTTGTCCCCCAAAATTCATGTCCACATGGATCCTCAGAATGTGACCTTATTTGGAAATAGGGTCTTTGCAGTTGTGATTAGCTAAGAAATCAGTGATAACGAAGTCATACTGGATTAGGGTAGGGTCAAAACCCAGTGACTGGGGTTATAAGAGAGAACTCACAGAGACACACACAGGTAATATGGCCACGTGAAGACAGAGGCAGACAGCATCACTAATGATCAGGGAAATGCAAATCAAAACCACAATGCGACGTCACCTCACTCCTGCATGAAACGCCATAATCAAAAAGTCAAAAAATAATAGATGTTGCCGTGGATGTGGTGAAAAGGGAACACTTACATGGCTGGTGGGAATGTAAACTAGTACAACCACTATTGAAAACAGTGCAGAGATTCCTTAAAAAACTAAAAGTATAATAGAACTGCCATTTGATCCAACAATCCCACTACCGGGTATCTACCCAGAGGAAAAGAGGTCATTATATGGAAAAGATACTTGCGCACGCGTGTTTGCAGCAGCACAGTTTGCAATTGCAAAAATATGGAGCCAGTCCAAATGCCTATCAATCAATGAGTGGATAAAGAAATTGTGATTTTTATATGTGTGTGGGTATATGTGTACATATATGCATAAACATACACATATACCCACACACGTACAAATATGTATACACACACACGTATACACACACACACACACCATGGAATACTACTCAGTCATAAAAAGGAATGAAATAATGGCATTTGTAGCAACCTGGATGGAATTGGAGACCATTATTCTAAGTGAAGTAACTCAGGAATGGAAAACCAAATATCGTATGTTCTCACTCATAACCGGGAGCTAAGCTATGAGGATGCAAAGGCATAAGAATGATACAATGGACTTTGGGGATTTGGGGAAAGGGTGGGAGGGGGGTGAGGGATAAAAGACTACACATTGGGTCGAGTGTACACTGCTCAGGTGATGGGTGCACCAAGATCTCAGAAATCACCACTAAAGAATTTATTCATGTAACCAAATACCACCTGTTTCTCAAAAACCTATTGAAATAAAAAACAAACAAATAAATAAATATCAACAACAACAACAAAGACAGAGCCAGAGACTGGAGTGGTGCATCTACAAGCCCAACCAGAAGCTGGAAGAAGCATGAAACAGATTCTCCCTGAAGGCCTCCAGAAGGAACGGCCTCCAGAACGGAAAGGAAATAAACGCCCAATGTCTTAAGCCACCCAATCTGCTGTACTTCACTACAGCCCTAGGAAATTAACACAGCACTGATTGCCAATTTCCCCCTATACACTGTCCACAGTGCCTGATGTGTGGAGCGAAGCAGGGGGCCATCTATGAACATTTGTGAAATGATTGAGAGAAACAATTCATCCAATTACAGCATGTTCCAAAGACCCACGGCAATTAGTGAAGGCAAAGAGCAGGCTTGGTTTTTCCTTGCAAAGGGAGCCTCTGAACTGGTATTCTGAGCCTCCCCAGGCCTCTACCAGGCCCCCACGCTGTCCCTGTCATTGTTCCATGCTGTAGGAGCCTCTACAGAACCAGATAACGTGTAAAAGTGGCATGGGTTTCTAGAAGGGCTCCAGGGTCTTGCTCCATGACAACAGAATATGGGTCAAGGTCAGGAAGCACCTGTTTTTCCTCTGCCGTAGCCTGGCAAGGAGGTTGTGACCCCTCTCAGGACCTGAGGGCTTCTCTCAGGGACCCCTAGATAAAGGAGAGGGCTTCTACCACCCTGGAAAAGGAGGTAAGAAAGCAAGAGAAATTAATTAGCCATTTCCCAAATGTGTCTAACATCTAAAAATTTGCCGTAGCCAAAAGCACTGAAAAGCCCATCATTGCTTTTTATTTCAGCGTTGTTTTTAGAGAGGAGAAGTACCATGAGGCATAGAGGCTGACTCCATAACTCAGGGGACAGGTAGGTGTTAGCATCTTCATGACGTATACGGCACTTCCCTGAGGTATTACAGTCCCCAAGACTGGTGTTGTACGACATACGACACTGTTCTTGGCACCAGATTCCAGAGGAGCAGCTCTAGAAAAAAGGTGCTTCATGATGTAAAAGTGGACATGTGTGATTACTAGCAGCAGACCTCAAATTCTTTCCCTTGATGAAACCTGCAACCTTCTGAGGTCTAACTGAATCACTGTGACTTCCTCCCTCGTCTGTTTGTTGACATTTCCCTCTAAGAATGTCAGCACTAGAAAAAGGTCTTAGAGGCCGGGCGCAGTGGCTCACGCCTGTAATCCCAGCACTTTGGGAGGCCAAGGCAGCAGATCACGAGGTTAAGAGATTGAGACCATCCTGGCCAACATGGTGAACTCTACTAAAATTACAAAAATTAGCTAGGCATGCTAGCACATGCCTGTAGTCCCAGCTACTCGGGAGGCTAAGGCAGGAGTCGTTTGAACCTGGGAGGCGGAGGTTGCAGTGAGCTGAGATTGCATCACTGCACTCCAGCCTGGCGACAGAGCGAGACTCCATCTCAAAAAAAGAAAGAAAAAGATCTTAGATGGCACCTGGTACAGCCCACACATTTTGCAGAGATTCTGGAATGGCACTCTTTTCTTCCATGGTGAGCTTTTCCTTCCCTTGGGAGAGCTGTGCCTCACATTCAGTCAGGGTTCTCTAGAGGGACAGAACTAATAGGATAAATAATAGAGTCAGGGTTCTCTAGAGGGACAGCACTAATAGGATAGATACATATATAACGGACAGTTTATTAAGTATTAACTCACACGATCGCAAGGTCCCACAATAGGCCATCTGCAAGCTGAGGAGCAAGGAGAGCCAGTCCAAGCCCCAAAACTGAAGAACTTGGAGTCCGATGTTCAAGGGCAGGAAGCACCCAGCACGGGAGAAAGGTGTAGGCTGGGAGGGTGGGAGGGTAGGCCAGTCTAGTCTTTTCACATTTTTCTCCCTGCTTTATCTTCTAGCCTCCCTGGCAGCTGATTAAATGGTGCCCACCCAGATTAAGGGTAGGTCTGTCTTTCCCAGCCCACCGACTCAAATATTAATCTCCTTTGGCAACACCCTGACAGACACACCCAGGATCAATACTCTGCATCCAATCAAGCTGACACTCTGCATTAACCATCACACTCAGCAAATCACACCTGTCAGTTACTGTCATCTGTAGTGATAAGACACAAAGTTCTCCTCATCTGTGTATCTGTGGCAGATTAAAGATGACCACAAATTCTTTCACTCTTCTCCATTGAGAAGGGGATTGAGGAGGGGCTCCATGTCCCCTCCCTCAGTCCCAGGTGGCTCCATGACTTCTTGACCAGGGATGGTGACAGAAGTAGCACTGTCTCATTTCCAGGCTCAGGCCTTCAGAGATGGGCAGCTCCATTTCCTATCTCTTACAACACTTAACCACTGGATTCCAGCCACCCAGCTACCAGAAGCCCAAGCCACATGGAGAGGCCATTTACAGACAGCCTCTGACTTACAATGGTTCAACTTCACAATATTTCAATGTTGCAATAGTGTGAAAGCCATGCCCATTCAACAGAAACCTTATTTTGAATTTTGACCTTTTCCCAGGCTAGCAATCTGTAGCATGATGCTCTTGTATCGAGCCACAGCTCCCAGCCAGCCATGAGGTCACCAGGGTAAACAACCAATGCTCTACAGTGCACTGTGTTGCCAGATGATTTTTGCCTAGCTGTAGGCTAATGTAAGTGTTCCAAGTGCATTTAGGGTAGACTAGGCTCAGCTATGATGTTTGGTAGGTTACGTGTAATAAATGCATTCTCCACTTATATTTTCAACTTACAATGGATTTGTTAGGATGTTACTCCATCATAAGTCAAGGAGCATCTGTAAAGATGCTCACCATCCCAGCTGACAACCAGCATCAACTGCTAGCCAAATGAGTCCACCATTTTGGATGTCCAGTATAATTGAGCCTTTAGCATTAGAGTGATTTGTTATGCAGCACTAGATAACCAGAACAAGGGCCAGTTCCCACGCCCTCCATCCTAGAATCTCAGAACTCAAAGAAGTCTTAGGGGTTATTTCTTCATTCAACAAATGTCTACTGAGCACTTGCTATGACCCAAGAAATGTTCCAGACAGTAAAAATTCAGCACTGAACAGAATAAACAAGACCTCTGTTCTCACAAAATGTATAGTCTAGCATGAAGTAGAGGGGGAGAGAAACTATCAATGATAGGTGCTATGTAGAGAATTAAAAGAGAGAAATAAATGCAACCTTGAATTATATCAGTTTTTATTTTTCTTTTCTTTCCTTTTTTTATTTTATTATGATTATACTTTAAGTTTTAGGGTACATGTGCACAACGTGCAGGTTTGTTACATATGTATCCATGTGCCATGTTGGTGTGCTGCACCGATTAACTTGTCATTTACATTAGGTAGATCTCCTAATGCTGTCCCTCCCCCCTCCCCCCACACCACAACAGTCCCCGGAGTGTGATGTTCCCCTTCCTGTGTCCATGTGTTCTCATTTTTCAATTCCCACCTATGAGTGAGAACATGCGGTGTTTGGTTTTTTGTCCTTGCGATAGTTTACTGAGAATGATGTTTTCCAGTTTCATCCATGTCCCTACAAAGGACATGAACTCATCATTTTTTATGGCTGCATAGTATTCCATGGTGTATATGTGCCACATTTTCTTAATCCAATCTATCGTTGTTGGACATTTGGGTTGGTTCCAAGTCTTTGCTATTGTGAATAGTGCCGCAATAAACATACGTGTGCATGTGTCTTTATAGCAGCATGATTTATAGTCCTTTGGGTATATACCCAGTAATGGGATGGCTGGGTCAAATGGTATTTCTAGTTCTAGATCCCTGAGGAATCACCATACTGTCTTCCACAATGGTTGAACTAGTTTACAGTCCCATCAACAGTGTAAAAGTGTTCCCGTTTCTCCACATCCTCTCCAGCACCTGTTGTTTCCTGACTTTTTAATGATCGCCATTCTAACTGGTGTGAGATGGTATCTCATTGTGGTTTTGATTTCTTTATGAGACACGGTCTCACTCTATTTCCCAGGCTGGATTCCAGTGGTACAATCACAGAGTTTTTTTTTTTTTTTATTAGTATTGCTACTTTCTAGCTACAACTGCTGGCTTCCATTCTCTTAATATTTATCTGGTGTATCTTTTTCTATCGCTTTAATTTTAAACATTTTGGGTCAGCTCATTTATTTATTTATATATTTATATATACATAAAAATAAATATATATGCTTTATTTATTTATTTAGAGATGGAGTCTTGCTCTGTCGCCCAGGCTGGAGTGCAGTGACGCAGTCTGGCTCACTGCAACTTCCACCTCTCGGATTCAAATGATTCTCCTGCCTCAGCCTCCCAAGAAGCCGGGACTACAGGTGCATGCCACCACACCCAGCGAATTTTTGTATTTTTAGTAGAAATGGGGTTTCACCATGTTGGCCAGGCTGGCCTCGAACTCCTGACCTTGTGATCTGCCCACCTCGGCCTCCCAACATGCTGGAATTACAGGCGTGAGCCACGGCGCCCGGCCGGGTTATGCATCTTTTAAAAGCTGCATTCACACATTCACGTTTGCTCTAATTAGATATATTTTGAACTTATTTCTTCCAGATTGTTCTCTATTTTTTAACCATGTTTTTAATTTTATTCTCAATAATTGAATCTCTTCTACATCATCTTCAAGTTTCTCTCCAAGCCTAGCTTCTGCTTAAATATATACAATTTAAGGGCACCAACCTTAGATAGATATTATGTAGGTAAATAATCAAATTACCCTTAATTTCCACCTAGGGATCTTCATGCTGTATCCCCATAGAACAAGTCCCATCTATTATCTACCTGACAACATTGCAGATATTTGGCATGTCCAGGATGTTCCTCCTCTCCTAGGTCTTCTCTCTATAATACCTTCCATTCCTTCATCACTCTTCCTCCAGGGCAGAGTTTCGAGAACTATTACTTCACTTTGCCCTCCCTCCTTTAAAATGTGGTGCTCACATCTGAAGAATTGGCCCCACAGTAATCTGATCTGTCCCAAGAGAAAATGAGATTGTTCCCTCTCTCATTTTAGACAAAATCCCGTCATTGCCCGAGCTAAGCTGGCATTGACTCCTGGAAGCCAACACACACAGTGACTCACAGCAAACGCACAGGCAACCAAAGCCTCAGCATCTTCTTCCTGCTGAGAAGCCGCATCTCCTCCATCTTATGTTTCACAGCCGAATCCTCTTAACGCAAATACCCAACTGTACAATTATCCCCAACCAAACGTCACCTTTTTAGAGTCAGTCCACTGCTCCAGGCTGTCAAGATATTTTTGGATTTTTCCCAATATTGTGTCACCCACAGAAGTAAATGTTTTCTTTGTTCAGATTTTCTCTCTACAGTTTCCATGGCTTCAGTCCAATAATTCTTTATATTCCATTTCTTATGTACAAGAACTATAGTCATATCTATCTGTAGGCAATTTGTGGAGAGGATGAAAGAGTGAGGTAGAAAGTTGCCCCCAGGCCAGGCACAGTGGCTCACACCTGTAATCCCAGCACTCTGGGATGCCAAGTCAGGTGGATCACCTGAGGTCAGGAGTTTGAGACTAGCCTGGCCAATATGGTGAAACCCCATCTCTAGTTAGCTGGGTGTGGTGGCATGTGCTTCTAGTCCAGCTAGTCAGGAGGCTGAGGCATGAGAATCACTTGAACCCAGGAGACGGAGGTTGCAGTGAGCTGAGATTGCACCACTGCATTCCATCCAGCCTGGGCCACAGAGTGAGACCCGATCTAAAAAAAAAATGGTGCCCCAAAAGAACTTGCACATGACCCCTCTCTGAGCTCAGTAAAACTGTCACACAGTGCATGTGAATAGCCAACCCCAGGAACAAACCAAGAGGTTGCTAATGTGTGACAGAAAATTCTGGGGACACTCAGAGACCAACTGAGAAAAATCCCAGGAAGGTAGGACTGCATTGTGATTGGCATGTAATAAACAGAAATCTATGCATTTGTGTCATAGCGTGCTTATAGAAAAAAGGAGTTGGTCAGCAATAGCAGTATGGCAAGAAACGCAGATTCTTAGAACAAAGGCTGTTGGCATCTTAGATTCAATCACGGCATGGGCTGAATTGTGCCCCCCCCATTTATATGCTAAAGTCCTAACCCCCAGTACCTCAAAATGTGACTGTATTTGGAGATAGGGCCTTTAAAGAGGTAATTAAGGTTAAATGAGGCCATTGGGGTGGGTCTTAACGCAATATGACTGGTGTCCTTATAGGAAGGGAAGATTAGGACACAGACACGCACCCAGGGGAGACCATGTGAAGCCACAGGGAGAGGACATCGTCTGCAAGCCAAGGAGAGAGGCCTCAGGAGAAACCAGCCCTGCCAACACCTTGACGTTGGACTTCCAGCCTCCAGCATTGTAAGAAAATTAATGCCTGTTGTTTACACCACCCTGCCCATGGTACTTTGTTAAGGCCACCCAAGGAAACTAATATAGACCCTACCAACGTGTGTGGTAACCCTACCCTGAGGCCACCTTCCTGAGACCAACAGCTTCCCTTGTGCTGACTCTACGCTCCCAGGAAACCATCTGCCTATGGCATCCCCTGAGGCAGGCACAGGTAGGAGAACACACTTATTGGGCTGCCCTAAGCATTTATTGTGCAGGCACGTTTCACCCAACTCTTGACAAACCAACGTAAGATTTGTTAACATATGTGCACATGCATGCAGATACAGTGGGTGCACCTACGTGTGTCTGCATCCCACAGCCTTCACTATTGGTAGAGACATGCACCAGCCTTGGAGAGACAAGCAGATCTGCCTCTAAGGAAACTACACCCCCAGGTGTATTGGCAAAATTGAGTTTCTGAAGAAGCCAAGTTGAGGGTAAGCCCAGGACATCAGTGAACAAGCCAAGATTCACTTGCCATTTTGTTACCGACCACTGGTTCTTGGGCTCTCAATGCCATAGAATTTAACATGAGGCCAAAAGAGTTTTCCCAGACAGGATTCTATTGGAGCTGATTCCTGGACATAATGAGGGCAGCACAAGAGGGAGAGAGAATTCCCTGACTGACTCTCCAGAAAGAGCCAGTAGGACTTTTTTATTAGGCAACACTCAGGAATTGACATCAGGAGTAGGGTATGCAGGCTGGACTGGGCAAAGCACGTGAGGGGTAGGGGATGCAGGTCAGCATGATCTGGCTGCCGTGGTTCTCTTGAGTAATGGGCCACCTGGTAGTCTGGCTTGCAGCAACAAGGCTATAAATCGATTGTTTAGCATTCCTTCCCAGGACAGGACACTACCGACCTTGGTTATCTCCTAAGGCCAGTTCCTGGAATTCTTTAAGTAAAAGGCACAGTTAAACATTATGGTGTCTGTGAGACATTGGTGTGGGTTTTGTGAGCAATGGGAATGCTCTACTGGAGGTGAGCTGAAGCCAAGCCCTGTCTCTGTCTCAATGTTATGGGACCATCTAGGTGGCCAGAAGGAGATGCACCAGCAAATCCTTCATCTCATCACCTGTGAACTTGGAATTGCAATAGCACTAACACAACCTAGAAGCTTTGTTTGTTTTGTAAAAGCAGAAACGTGACAATTTAAGAATTCAGATGAGCCTAAAGGAAGAAAGGAAGGGCTCATGATCTGTGGACTGTGGCTCAGTATCTGGATCTAGACTGGGTCTTGCCTGTGACTGCATGTGATTGGCCCAGCATGAGAATCTCCTAGTCACAAGGCTTCTGGGTGAGAAAAGGTGTCTTATACATTTGGTACTTCCTTGTTTTACACAATGAGCTAGTGGCACAATCGAGATCAGAACCTAGGTGCAACACTTTCTCCGCTGGTTTCTCTTGACGTCTGGGTGCTAGCGAGGAAAGTCAGGAGACTCCAAAGGTCACAACGAGGAGGTCATGTGATCAGCACAGTGCCTGATCTAAGGGCCTTCAAGGGATATAAGGTAGTCTCTACCTGTTAAAACCTCCAGTTCTCTTCCTGGGCTCCTCCCTCCCTCTGGTCCTTTCTGCACTGATGCTCCAGGAAATGTGGCAAAATGCAAGAATAATCCTAGCGATCTCATTGCCCATCTCCCTGTTTAGACACACCCCAAGACTCTCCAAGGGTTTCCACCCCTTCTCCATGGTCTTTAGGGCCCTATATGATCTGGCCCATAGGCAGACACCTTCGCCTCACAGGCCCAGGCACGAGGGCCTCCACTCCCCGTGGTCCCCATCACCACAGAGACTGGCAGGCACGAGGGTCTCTACTCCCCATGGCCCCCCACCACACAGCCCTGCAGGAATGAAGGCCTCCACTCCGCATGCCCCCGCAACCACACAGCCCTGCAGGAATGAGGGCCTCCACTCCTCGTTGGCTCCCCCACCACACAGCCCTGCAGACGGCTGCTCACCCTCGGCCCAGCCTCCTCCTCAAGGCAATTCCTTCTGCTCCCTGCCACCACTTGCCCACAGAAGCCTTCCAGCCATGGTCAGATTCCTCAGTTCCCTGCTCCGGGAGAACTACACTCCTTTCTAGAGCCTGCTCCTGAGTCTGTATTTAAGATGCATCCATGTGACAGGTAAGCAACTGGCTCCCCCACCAGACAGTGAGACCCGGGACAGATGCAGAGCGGACCCTGCACAAAGTCATCCTTCATCGATACTGACTCAGTGAGACAGTTGCCACAACAGCCTTCACAGTGGGCCCTGGAATAAACAGATCAGAAGCAGCCCTTTCCCACTGACTTTAGACACAGTTTCCTCTGGATGATTTTCTTTTTTCTTAAACAGCTGTGGTTAGAAGCATTGTATCAGTCCTCTAACAGAAGTTAGGACATTCAGAGGCAGGTGTGAGTAACAACAGCATCAATGCGAACAGCCTGACGGTAAGAAAAACAATATTAAAACAAGCAAAAAAAAAAAAGGGCAAAATGATTATCTTGGTGGCTTAAGATTGTCATTGGAAACAGCACACAATCATGTCCTCAGGACTCCTGGTGGTGTGAAGATGTTTGTCCCTACACTGAATGCCCAGTGGCTGAGGTTTTTCGCATAAGCCAAATGATTACTCATGTATTCTCACCTTAAAAACAGACAACATAGACAGTGCATTCTGGAAATATTTCCCCCTGAAATCATGACAATGTTTTGCTGCTTCCATGATCTGGAACAGGAATTGGCAAGCTCTTTCTCCGTGGGCTAAATGAAAGCAGCCATAAACAACACTGTGTAAATAGACGTGGCCATGTTCCCAATAAAACTTTATTTACAAAATTGGGAAGTGGGCCAGGTGTGGTCCCTGGTTATCATTTTCTGACCCCCATCTAGACCATTCATACTGAGGAGCTCCTCACTTACTGACCATGTCAGATTAATGAGCAACAAGACATCTTAGTCTCCGGAACAGACATCACCTCAAGCACTTTGGGTGGTAAAGAGCCATAGCTGTCATCTCGTCAACTCCGTCTTGGGCTAGCCCCTTTCCTCCGCACTCTTCAGGAGCTGGGGGTGAGGTTTGACCCCTCTCTACCCTGAACCATGTCCTCCAGTGCTGTCAGACCATGTAGGGTCCTCGTGAACCATTTGGATGAGAATGTACGTGCTGCAAAGTCCATCCCCTCCCACAGGAGCCCCTAGACCAAGGAATGGTGTTATTCATGAGTCTCACTGCCTAATGAAGAGCATTGCTCAGCTCTTAATGACACTGCTAATTGAAGCCAAGACCCTAGTCAAACAAAAGAAGCTTGTTTTGTCACTTTTAACTATGGGCATTAGTTTAAACGAAGGATTCTTTCACAGTGTGGTGACATAAAATACTCCTGCACAAACAAATTCTGCATATTTACCTTTGTGAGTCCTCCAGCTATATTTTTGTCATTTGCCTGGATAAACCCTCTTCCTTCTCCTTTTCTCTCCCTCTCTTTAAACTTCAGGCATCACTGCCAAGCCTAACAGGTGGTTAACACTAGAGTTAATGAACTATAAATTAATTGCCATTCTAAATAGTTCTGGAAATGACTCCAGTGGCCATGAAATTTAGACTTGAGCAAGATTCATCAAGGCTGTGTTTTACGAGAGGATCAGAGGATCTGAGGCTGCCATCAGCACATGAGCACGGCTGGGCAATGTTCCCCTTTTGTACTCCCTGCTTGAAGATACAGTGAAGTAGTCTGCACTTTAGCGACAGAGAAAACATTGCAAACAGAGAGAATTGCAAGGAGAAGCAATTTTGTCTTAAAGAACATGAACCAGGCAGTGGCTCACGCCTGTAATCCCAGCACTTTGGGAGGCTGAGGCAGGTGGATCATGAGGTCAAGAGATAGAGACCATCCTGGGCAACATGGTGAAACCCCGTCTCTACTAAAAATACAAAAATTAGCCGGGCGTGGTGGCGCGTGCCTGTAGTCCCAGCTACCTGGGAGACTGAGGCAGGAGAATCACTGGAACCTGGGAGGCAGAGGTTGCAGTGAGCAGAGATCGCACCACTGCACTCCAGCCCGGCGACAGAGGGAGACTCCATCTAAAAAACAAAAAGAAAGAAAAAGAAAAAGAAAAAGAAAAAAACACGAACCATAGCTTTGGAATTCTGGAATAGCTAGGTCAGTGAGGCCTCAATGGATTCTGATTTCTGGGTAGTTAATTTTGGTCTAGATTTCCCAGAACATCTATAGCTCCAAGAGGACATATTTAGAAAATAAAAGTAAAACTATTTTGCAAGATATGGGGACTGGCATGAAGGAGAACAATTTCAGATATTTGTTAATTAGATCTTGTTACAGTGAGGCAATAAAATAGGTCAAGCCAATCAATAGGGTTTAAAAGAAATTAAACCATATAAATAATAAAAAAGGATTATCCTAAGTCCTTTTATTACTAGGTTCAATTTGCTGTAAATTTTCAAAAATTCAACCCAATCATGTGGACTTTTCTCTCTTCAGCACAGAGAATCAGAGGACCTGCAAACCTGAAGCTGTTCTGCCAACTCCATTAGCCCCAGCATCACAAATCAAAACTACTTCCCCTGGATTACAACTCAAACTTGGGAAGAAATCAAGATTATTTTCAGAAATATTTAGAGGAAATCTCAAAGAAAGACAAAAATTGAATAGAGAAAAACTATGGTGCTCCTCTTCCACCTGGGCTGTAGAAAGCTAGAAAAAAAGCATCACCCCTACCCTAATGATGAAAGGCAGACAAATTACAAAATCATCACTTCGCTGGACCTATCAGAGATCTGAGCGTTTGGGCAACCAAGTATCCTGAAACCCAAAGAAATGAGGGTAGCTCCAATGCAGGACACAAACACCTGCCCGCCTGTGGCACACGAGAGGAGGAGGTGCTGAGCATCACAGAGGCAGGTAAGAACTCAGCTGCGATTCTAAAAAGTTGCAAATGTTTGAGTGTGGGCTTGCATGAGAATATAGAACCTTAGCAGACACAAGGGAGTCTGCAACCAGTTAAAGGCTCTTTTCCACAGAGTTCCAGCAAATACTTACAAGAAAGATCAGGAGTTGGGGAGGAGATGAGAACGATGGCACAGAGCTTGAGAAAGGGAGCAGATGCAGGAAAGACATGAGCCCCACCTGGACCCTACTCCATTAGGAAAAAACAGTCTTAAGCCTTAGGAGGAGGCACAGTAAGGGCTATCTTCCATAGAGCACCAAGAGAGGACTCACTGGAGCTAAGAGAACAGTAAAAATAAAAAGCCTCAGCCCCTGGGGTAGGGAATGGGCCCATGATCCTATACCAACACTATTGAAGGCCTCTCCCACAAGAGTCCAGCCAAAGACACAAAGTGTTTGGCCACCAGGGACAGGAGAGACACCATCACTTTGAAAGTCGCAGATTAATGACACTGGCACACAGGCCCACCCAAGGCTGAGGCTTGGCCAGGACAACAGAGAACCCAATCACTCCAATCACCAGGCTACCAAGAACCCAGTAACAAGAAACAAGAGTCTACTCCTGCAAGAGGGCCATGAGCATAGAGAAAGACCCTTGTTGCAACAGAGGCACACAGAGAAGGTCTATAGCTGAATATGGAGCAGGAACGTTGAGAAAAACCCTCCAGCACCCCAGACTCCATAAATAGAAGGTAGGACTAGAAGAATTCAGTGAGGATGGGGGTGCACTGAACATAACCAGACCAACAAGAAAACCCAAACCCAGCTGAACTTCTGACCGGAGTGACTCAACCCCACACTAACAGTATAGGAGAAAAGGTTTGCCCACTCCAGGCATAATACTTTTGCCTCAGTCTCTACTGTTCTACACATGATGTCCAGCAATAACACAAAAATTTTGAGACGGAAAAAAGGAAAAAGAAGCAATCATCTTCTAAGAGACAAGGAAATCAACAAAAACAGATGCAGAGATCACCCAGATATTGTTATTATCAGCTAGGAAATGTAAAACGCATATGATTAATAAGCCAAAATTTTCACGTATGAACAGATGGAGACTTTTAATAGAAAAAAAGAAGACTATAAGAGCCCAAAGAAAATGCAACATTTTTTTTTTAAACCCATGGTAACATAAATGAAGAGGGCCTTTGCCAGACCTATCAGTAGACCTGACACGGCTAAGGAAAGAATCACTGAATTTGAAAACAGATCAAAAGAAGCTACCCAACTGTCACACAAGGAGAAAAAACAAAGTGAGAAAATGAAAAGAGCAGGACACTGAAGAACTGTGGGACAATACCAAGTGGACTTACACAAAAATAACTACAATCCTAGAAGAAGAAAAGAGAGAAAAGAGGGCAAAAGAGATATTTGAAATGAAAATAGCTGAGAATTTTCCACAAATAAGGAAAGACTTTAAACCACAGATCCAGGAATATTAGAGAACTTCAAGAAATTTCACTTCCCTCTCTCATTAACTACCTAGTCATATCAGTGGAGTAATGTGGAAAGGTTATGTTGATGCTCAAACTGCTCAATGTATTGACAGAAAATGAGGCTCCAAAACATGTATTCCAAAGGTCCACAACCACACCAGAAATACCTGAATGGTAAAAAGCCTTTCGATGAGACGTGTGGAAACAACATAAGGGAAAATTCAAGTGTAAAAGACATTATGTTTCAAGCCAGTAAGAGCTGGGTCAAAACTCTAGAAAAAATTCACAACTGTATAAAATGAAATGTTCTTTCATTCAGCAAGTGTTTTATACCTTTTCTGTGTCAAGGTTGATAAGTTGTCTTTCTCAATGATTTGTCCATTTTATCTATTCTGTTGAATTCATTATAAAAATCTATACATAGTATCATAATAGTTCATTATCCGTTAAACATAAGAATCTGTAGTGTTTTTCTCCTTTTTCATTCCTAATCATGATGATTGTGCTTCCTCTCTTTCTTTTCATGCTCAATCTTGCTAGAAGTATATTGATTTATGAATATTGCCAAAAAGTCCAGCATTGGACTGCATTGTTTTCTCAACTATACATCTATCTTCTATTTCATCGATTTCTGACTTTATTATTTCCTTCCTTTTCTTTCTTTTGTTTTCATGTTCTCTTACTTTTATGTTTTTTGAGATGAAAGCTTAAAATTGATTTTTAAACTCTCTTATTTACTTCTATTTAAAGCTAGAAATATAAAGTCCAAATTTTTGAGACGAAAGCTTAAAAATTTGATTTTTAACCTTTCTTATTTACTTATATTAAGGCTATAAATTTCTCTAAACCTTTCTTTAGTATTTCTCCTCTCTCTCTCTCTCTCTCTTTCTCTCTCCCTACCCCCCACCATCCCTCAGTTTTCCATACACCATGCACTGAGCAATCCCAGGAGAATAAAGGAGTAGACAAGGAGCAGCCAGCTGCTTTTGAGTCTGCTCCTGACTCTGTCCATATGATCAGCACACATGGCCTATAAAGTGCCTCTGGTTCCTTCTTACTCTCAGAAATTGTCTCTGTCTGATGTTCTCAGACTTACCATTGCTCTCAGAGAGGAAAAGGTTTGCTGATCTCAGTTCCTGTAGGAACCATTTGTCTCTCTCTGAAAATTTATCCAAGAGAATTCTTTGCAGTCTCTTAGATAGATTTTTAAAATACACTATTTTTTCACTTTTGTAAGTTTTTCTTTCTAGTTTTTATGACACAGGTGATCTTCTGCATCCTAATCTGAGGAGGAAACTCTCATTCCACAAACATATGTTGATCAATTATTATGGAGCAGACCCTATTGCTTAGAATACAGTGGTGAATAAGAGACATGATCAGAACTCTATACCAGAACCTCAAGATACCACAGCACTGCTTCCAGAAGAGTCAGAAACCACGATTAAGATTTTTTAAAGTAGGGCTGGGCATGGTGGCTCACACCTGTAATCCCACCACTTTGGGAGGCCAAGACAGGAGGATCACTTGAAGCCAGGAGTTCAAAACCAGCCTAAGCAACATAGCAAGACTCTGTCTCTGAAAAAAAAAACAATTTAAATAAATTAATTAAATTAAAATAAATATAAAAACTGTGATTAAGAAGAACTGCTACTTTCCAGTGCAAGTTGTGATGGATCTAATGAACCTGATTTGTGTTACAAGTGGGTGATTTTTTAACATATATTCAATGCCGTTTTTACTGTTTCTTTCCTAATCCTTTTTGAGAGAGTCCACTCACTCTGTTGCACAGGTTGGAGTACAGTGGCGCAATCTTAGCTTACCACAACCTCTGCCTCCCAGGTTCAAGTGATTCTCCTGCCTCAGCCTCCTGAGTAGCTGGGATTACAGGTGTGCACCACCATGCCTTGCTAATTTTTGTATTTTTAGTAGAGATGGGGTTTCACCATGTTGGCCAGGCGGGTCTCGAACTCCTGACCTCGAGTGATCTGCCTGCCTCAGTCTCCCAAAGTGCTGGGATTAGAGGTGTGAGCCACCACACCCAGCCTCTTTCCTAATCCCCTATTTTTATGTAACCTTAACTTTGCCACCTATTCAAGTTTGCAAAGCTTTACACACTTGTTCCTTTTATTTTCCCCATATCCTCTTTGCCCTTAAAAACCACAGTTAAAACCCACCAACTATCTCACTCTTCATAAAATACAGCTATCTGTTGAAAATAACAAATATTAAATATGTTAAAATATTAACAATAAACCATATTTCTAGATAGTTTTGCCTCTCTAAACCTATTATTCATTTGGATTTGCATTTTTTTCACTCTCAAATAAAATAAAACAGATCAGCCAACAGTTAATATTTACATCACCACCACTAAGTAATTGGTAGGACTGCACAAATGCCAGGTGGCAGCATGTTAAATAAAAATCATCAAAGCAGTGCCTACGAGATGCCAAGTGGCCTTGTTGGACATACCTGTGCAAATTCTTCAACTGCTTCTGTAGAATCAGTTGCATGTTCTGTCATGATCAATTATCCAGGAAAACCTCCCAGGGCAGTGTGACCCAACACCACCTTCATGGCTCCCACTGAGCAGGCAGGAACAGAGTGCTGGATTTGGAATGGCAAATCTAGTTTTCATGGAGGTCTGCCATGAATGAGCCATATGTCCTGGGCAAGTTACTTCCCCCATTCAGACTCTAATTCCTCATCTGTAAAATGAGGAGGTGGGACTAGTTAAACACTCAGCACCTGCCATCTGCCACAGCCTACATTTTTGGTAATTGCCATTAGTTGTTTTGGAAATGTACGTGTTCATTCTGGGTTAGCTCAAAAGTGAAACAAGAGAGCTTGCCTTTGGCTTCCCCAGCCTCCCCATCTGGGCTTCAGGAATGCCCCCAACCTCCACCTCAGAACCTGTTTTTCTGTTGGTTTGTTTGTTTTGTTTTGTTTTCACTCTTTCCCATCAGAACCACTCTTGAAAAAGAAAGAGAGGGAACCGCTGAGTAGTATTAGGGCTGGGCTTGGAAGTCAGAAATGCTGGGCCTCATCTGTTTCTTCCAGCTTGTGACTCAGGCAAGTCCCATAAATGCTGCACCACTTCATAGGATTTTTAGGAGGATTAAATGAGAAAATATATCTAGAGTCCACTGAACTTATGTTTGACACTAATAAGGACTCCATAAACGTTAAATATTGTTATTGTGATTCTTCCTTAGCAAGGAATAATCAAAATGTTAAGATGATAGAATTAAGTTATTTGATAGTTCAAATTATTGTTCAGAAAAGGCTCACTCTTCTCCCTTCAAGGGGTGGGTGAAGTGTGCTGTCCTGCCCCATTGAGACTGAGCTTGGCCGTGTGCCTTTCTTTGGTCAATGGGATATTTGTGGTCATGATGCATGCAGAGGCTTTCCACGTGCCCTCATGGTGTGGCTGGTCCTGGAGGCCTCTGATCTCTGCCAGGAGAAGAACACACCCCAGGGAGCCACTACCCTTGCAGTCTGAGAGTCAGAATGAGGATGAACTTGAGCTCAGACTACAAACTGAAGGCATAAGTCCAGGTTGGCCCAGACGAGTTGCAGTCAACCCATTAGTGTAAGGGTAAATGCTCGTTGCTCTGAGCTGTTGAGTTCTGGGGTAGCTTATGACACAGCGTTACTGTGGCAATCACTGACTGATACATGTCACAATGATGATATTGTGAGTAAAAGACTGAAAATAAGGGAAGCCTTTCAGGTGTCAATCATTGGTCCTTGACTTATGTCCATGCATCTATTTCCTTTCTGGTCCTCTGTGTTTAGGTTCTCCCCATCCCCCCACCACTTAATCTCTGGAAAAATCTTAATTGATACTCCTCTGCCAGGCCCTGGGAACATATAAATTAAGAGTAAATAATTCAATAAGTTAGGGACTGTTATAGAAAAATGCCAGAATGCTGTGACACCAAACAGAAGGGACAGCTGAGCTGGGATATGAGGTCAGCCAAGGCAGCAAAGTATAAACAGAAACTTAATCAATGAGTGGGAGTAACAAAGTCGCATCCCAGAAGCCATGTAACAGGGCACAAGCCTAAAAAAGCACTTTTTAAAAGACGAGTTCCTGCCCCAAGTCCATCCTTTCCTCCCCTGGTGAGCCAGGTTAAACCTCAGAAAAACCTCAAGATACATTCATGGTTGCCTCCCTCTCCCTGGGGGAGCTGCTTGGAAGTACCCACACTGGGACCCACTTCTGGAAGTGATAAGTTTGCACATCTTGGAAATGACTCCAGTCAACTGCTTCTGAAAACAGCTCATGCTCACCCAGTTTGGGAACCGCTGAGGAGCTGCCCTCTGCATCCTTCCCGGCACCTGAGTGCCACCCTCTCCTGGAAGCCTGGAGGCTGAGGAAGGCTCCCCAAGAACATCAATCACCCCAGGGAAGAAGCGGGGAGAGGTCAGGGACCCAGGGGCTCTCTCTGCCCTTTCACCCAGTACAAAGCCTTCCTCCCCTGCAAACCAGAGATACCCTGGGGACCTCAGAGGACTGGGAATGGCCCTCTGCTCTTTCCACTGAGAATCGCAGCAGGGGAGGTGGAAGTTTCAGCAGCTGCCCAGATGCCCACATCCACAAGGACCATTTGTACCCAGTGCCCACGCGGAGAGCCTAAAAACAGAGTCTGGACAGGAAGACCGAATTGGGGTGAGGGCGTGGGAAGAGTCTAAACCCGGAAGTTTGATAGCATGCTGCTTCTGGGACTTTAAGCCCAGATTTTCAAGGAGAGCATGGATTGCAACATTTACTCAAGACACATTCCTGGAAACCGGCGAGTTCCACTAAATCATTCATGAAGCTGACTGTCCTCGGCTCTGTTCCCACACACGGGGTTACCATCTCTCCCCGCCCCTTCACCCGCCCACACGCTCACACACACACCTGCACGCTCTCGCACAGGCACACTCACACACACATACACACTCACACAGGCACGCTCACACACACACCTGCACACTCACACACAGGCACACTCACACACATACACACTCACACACACACACCTGCACACACACAGGCACACTCACACACACATACACACTCACACAGGTATGTTCACACACAAACCTGCACACTCACACAGGCACTCACACACATCAGTGCACTCTCACACAGGCACACTCACACACACCCACACACAGGCACACACACTCTCTTGCACAGGTGCACACACACACACCTGCACACTCTCACACAGGCACACACACCTGCACACTCTCACACAGGCATTCACACACACCCACACACTCTCACACAGGCATTCTCACACCAGCACACTCTTGTACAGGCATGCTCACAGACACCCACACTCACAAAGGCACACTCACATGCACCTGCACGCTAGCACACAGGCATTCACACACACCTGCACGCTCTCGCACAGGTGTGCTCAGACACACCCACACTCACACAGGCACACTCACACACACACACTCACACAGGCACGCTCACACACACACCAGCTCTTGCAAGGCACGCTCACACACTCTCTAATACACGCATTCAGTTGCATACACACACATTGCGTACACTCACACAGTCACACGCAGTTGTGTACAGACACACAGCCATGCTCACACACTGTCATATAGTCACACACACACACAGACACACTTACACACACATTCATACTCACATAATCACATGCATTCACTAGCAGTCACACACACACAAAGCACCACGCTCGCACACTGTCATACACAGTCACACACATTCACTCGCGTGCACACACACACACAGAGCTGCAGAATTCTGAGGAAGATGAAGGTCAAAGTTGCCCCCAGCTTCGGTAAATACAACACCTACTCACACCTCTGTACCATCAATGTGGATCCTCTGGTAAGGGCTGCCCGGGGCCAACTGTGAGTCCACCACCCAGGGCAGGCACACAGCTTGTCTGCAGTCACCTGTGCTCTAGTAGAGAAAGATGGCTCTACTCCACACTGAAATCTAACTCCTGTCAAAGCAGCCCGACTTAAGGGAGAAGTAGAAATGGGGCTAGAAGTGGCTGCTGTGTTCATGTGATGTGAGTGTGAGTGTGTGTGTTTGATATATGTGTATGTGGCATGATATGGCATGATATGTGTGCATGTGGTATGTTGTTTGTATGCATGCATGTGGTTGTGTTGTCTGTTGTGGTGTGTGATTGTATGTGTATGGTGATAGGTGTGGTTATGTATGTGGTTGCGTGTACGTGTGTGGTCATATGTGACTGTGTATATGTGTGATTGTGTGTTTGATATATATGTATGTGGCATGATGTGTGTGCATGCAGTATGGTGTGTGTGGTATGGTGTTGTATGTGTGTGCATGTGATTGTGTATGCATGGCCTTGCTGTGTGTTGTAATGTTTGGTTGTGTGTATTATGTGTGTGATGATGTGTGTGATATTGTGTGTGGGGTTGTATGTATGTGTGTGTCTGGTTTTGTTTTATATATGTATGTGGCGTGATGTGTGCATGTGGCATGGTGTGTGTGTGCATATGGTTGTGTTGTCTGTTGTGTGTATACGTGTGATTGTGTGTGTTTAATAGATATGTATGCAGTATGATGTGTATGCATATGGTATGGTGTGTGTGGTGTGGTGTTGCATGTATGCGCATGTGATTGTGTATGCATGGTTATGTTGTGTGTTGTAATGTGTGGTTGTGCATTTTATGGTGTATGTGATTGTGTATGATTGTGTGGGGTGTTGTATTTATGTGTGTGTATGTGTATGATTATGTGTGTTTAATACATATGCATGCAGCATGATCTGTGTGCATGTGCTATGGTGTATGTGGTATGGTGCTGTGTGTGTGCATGCATGTAGTTGTGTTGAATGTTGTGATGTGTGTGACTGTGTGCATGGTTATGTATGTGGTTGTGCATATGTGTGATTGTGTGTGTTTGATGTGTATGTATGTGGTATGATGTGTGTGCATGGGGTATGGTGTATATGGTATGGTGTGGTGCTGTGTGTGTGTGTGCATGCACATGATTGTGTGTGTCTGGTTGCACGTGTGTGTACACAGGAAAACAATGACATTCAGAACAACAGTGCCATGACTGAGAAGGAAATTTCTCTCTGAAGCCCCATTTTCAGGTTTTCCCATTTTTTCGAATTTTCTTCTGACTGTCATTTTCCCAGCTTGGCCTTAACTCAAAGGTGAACTTTTCTCCTGGAAATAGAAATGATCTAATCAATACACTTCTGAGCAACATCAGCAAATGAAATTTAAGGGCAGATTAAAGTTCAAAATTTCTCATCCATTTCTATGAACACATTCGATTTTGAAATGTCAGAAGAGCTCACTTCCCAACAAGAAGCTCCCTTCCTTTGCAGGAGAGAAACTTTCTTTGCAGGAGCTGGGCCACGTGAGGCATGCTATGAACATCAGACACTCTCCTCCTACGGAACTTCCTTCATGTCAAATAGCGCCAGTCCAGCATAGTGAAGTCACACCAGCTGGCTGCCTCCCTTTTCTACTGACCAAAGATCTGAGCTTATGCCTTACCTTAGTGTCTCAGTCTGTTCAGGCTGTGATAACAAAATAGCACAAACTAGGTGGCTTATAAACAACAGAAACTTATTTCTCGCAGTTCTGGAGGCTGGAAAGTCCAAGACCGAGGCACCGGCAGACCTGATGTCTGGTGAGGGCCAGTTCCTCACAGACGGTGCCTTCTCGCTCTGCCCTTGCTGTGTGCAAGGGACTAATTAGCCCTCATGGCTCTCTAACAATAAGAGCACTAATCCCAGTCGTGAGGCTCCACCCTCAGGACCTACTCACTTCCCAAGGCTGCATCTTCTGATATCATCACCTTGGGGGCTAGAATTTCTACACAAGAATTTGGGAACACAAACGTTCAGCAGAGAGGTAATAGCACCAGACAAACACTAGACCCAGGTGGTGCACCGACCCTGGCCCTGTCCCTGCACCCTTCTCACACCTTTGTAAATCGCCCGTCATCAAACTCTCCTCCAGTAACCCAACCTGAGTGTCCCATCTGTGTCTCGCCAGGCCCCCCAATGCATCAGGTTGTACAAACACCTCCTCTCTCATTTTCTCCATCTTTAAATTTCCATTTCGTCCAAGCTTCAGGAAACACATGCTATTGAAGCAATTCCTAGGAGCACAGCCACAGCTATACCCACTCTGAATTTGCAAGATGGCTGTCCCGCCATGGCTCTCATCCTTGCCCCCCCCCAGGCCAGTGTCTCTGGCCCACTCCTCCCTTTCTGCTCTGTCCTGGCTCTCCCAACATTCCTCTCCTTTGAGACCTTTTTGCTCTGCCTCTGGAACTTTGTTCCGTTGAAAACATGCAGCCCAACATCACCATACCCCATGGAATGCTCCTGGCTTCGGTGAAAACTGGCTCCCCATCAAGGACATCGTTGTACTTGGAACCCTCTCCAGGGCATGGCCTCAGCCCCCAGAGCCCATGGGCCGACTCTTGGGTCTCCACTGTAACTTCTCTTCCAATGAGTTTCCACCACCATACAGAGCTCTTCACAGGTAACTCCAGCCCCAAACCCACACACCCACAACCAAAGCCTAGATGCCCTCACTCTTCAAGCCAATCCCCAATCTCCCAGAAGTCTCACTAATCCTAGACTTTACTGCCAAGCTTTGTCTTTGACAAATTCTCATTTTTCTTTTTATTTTACAGAAAACCCAATCAAGTTGTGTTCTTGAGTGTGATGAGTCACCACGACCTCAAACATTACCAGATTCTGTGACTCAGCACAGCCAGGGAGCTCCAAGTCAATCGTCATTAGGCATCAAAAGGACCAGCTAAGGCACTATGTAACCATAAAATCAAAAGAAAATACTTCATCAGCAAACTCCATACAATATCAAAGGCTTGCTTAATAACAGGAAATGAGACACACATTAGAGTTTGAGAAAGAGATTGACCATTTCAGCTAAGAGCATTTTACCAATTCTTGACAGTCATTATGAATTTGATGGGAAGTAAATGCCTTTCCTTCTATTAGAAATGGTGCTGCATTTAAGAGCATCTAAAAATAAGATAAAAGAACAATGGTTTCTGGTTTCATTACTGGGACTCAAGCCTGCTATGATTTATTGGAACATTATTGATAAAACAACACTTTGCCTTAGGAAAGCAATTTTTCTCCTCTTGCACAGAAGGGTGACACCTAGGAAGATAAGGTTGTACTGTAGATAAATAAAGAAGAGAAAGGAGTCTCCAGAGCTGGCCTTGGCTCCTGGCAATTTGGAGCAGGTCAGCATGCACAATTCATGGTGGGCCTGGAGCTGTGGGTCACGTTGGACGTGTTAGGCAGCTTCCGCCTGGAGGGCTCTCACAGAGATCAGAATGGGGAATGAGTTGGTCTCCCTGCTGCACCCCCAAGAGGCATCCTTGGCTGTGCCTAGCCTGACACTGATTTAAAGTATTCAATTTCAGATACTCCTGAGGGACTCCAAATGTCAAAGACATGTGAATAATTAGTCATTCGGGGAAGTCTGGGCACCCTGAAAAGTATGTGCAGAGAGACCACTTGCTAATGAGAAAACCTGGAGCCTCTCAGCTCGCTTTACACTCTACTGTTACCGGGTTCAGGTCAGAAGGGTCCCTTGCCTTTTACGGGTTTTGGTTTTGGATGGAGGTAAAAGATAGTAATATTAATAATTACCACATACTGAGCACTTACTACATGCCAAATACTGTGTTGAGGGCCTTGCATGCCTCTTCTCACAAAAGCTGTGTGAGAGAGCTGTTATCTTTAAGGATCTATGGCTCAGAGGGGTTAAGTAACTCTTACAAGGGCACACAGCTAGTACCTAAGCCCAAGTCTGTCTAACTGGAAAACTCATATTCATAACGACAGCCCATAAGCACTCAAAGGCCTTGATATGGTTTGGATTTGTGTTCCCACCCAAATCTCATGTCGAATTGTAATCCCCAATGTTGGAGGTGGGGCCTACTGGGAGGTGATTGGATCATGCAGGCAGTTTTTCATGGTTTAATACCATCCGCCTTGGTTATGATGGCAAGAATAAGTTATTGCAAGATCTGGTTTAAAAGTGTGTAGCACCTTCTCCCTCTCTTTCTTCCTCCCGCTCCAGCCATGTAAGATGTGCTTGCTTTCCCTTTGCCTCCTGCCATTATTTTAAGCTTCTTCCCCAGCCATGCTTCCTGTACAACCTACAGAAGCATGAGCTAATTAAACCTCTTTTCTTTATAAAGTACCCAGTCTCACAGGTTGTGCTTTATAGCAATACAAGAATGGATAACACAGGTCTCAACACAATCACCACAATGTCACGAGTGCCTTAGAGCCATTATTTGACATTCATTCACTCAGGAAATATTTCTGAGGCCTATACTGTGTAATGTGCAATGTCTCCAACACAATGAGTTAAGAAGCAGTCTTTAGGGCGAAAAGACATGTGCATGGATACCGGGAACAAAGATAGTTCACAAGAGTGTGTGGGTTAAGAAGCCCTAGATGAATGGAGAGGCAGCCAAGGACTCTGCAGCTAGGTGATCAGGGATAGGACTAGGAGGGATGGATGAGACACGCACAGTTAGGGGGTCAGGTAGCCCAGAAGGATGAGAGATGGAGCAATGGTGGAGAAACCTGGGGCACACACAGGAGCCACTGAGCCCAGTGTGGCGGGAGGGCAGCGGAGGGAATAGAACACTCCGAGTGGACGTGGAGGAAGCAAACTCATCAGATCCCTGCCAAGCTAAGAAGAGTGAATTTCATGTTACTGGCAAGACATTTTTGGGCAAGTGAAACGACACGATCTGAGCTTGGTCTGGGGAAGTCAAACTGAAGCCTTGCTACCTAAGTTCCATTGGAGTGAAGCCAGAGCGGGGGCAGGAGTTAAAACAAGACACAACTATCCAGGGGAGACTTGGCAAGGGTCTAATCCACAGCCACAGTGGGGAGGTGGAAAAAGAGAAAATAACTCCTGTGCTGCCAGAAAGGCTTTGAGAGGACACGGGAATGGGAAGGGGGAGAGGCAGAGCGGGATAAGTTGAGTCCATGGAGAGTGGAGGAGCATCATGGAAATTTGGTTTTAAGTGTTTGAATGAAGGAGGCAACAGGCAGGGGAGTTGTAGAATAAGGAGGCAGACAAACCATTCCACCCAGACAAGGATGGGGCCTCCAGAGATGGCTAACACCATAAAGGTAAATGGAGGTCCATGGGTGGGAACAGAGAGAAGAGCTTAGGAGAATGGGAATGGGAGGACAGAGACACCTGCTCTTGGGAAACATGAGACGTTGGAAAGCAACAAGGATTGCACATAGTCACAGGGGCAAAAGGAGGGGCTGGGAAACTGGGTCAGGTGCTATGGAAGGCACACGGGCCAATGGCCTCTGCAAGATGTATTTTCTGAGGCCAACCAGATCATGGTTTCCTTGGGTGTAGGGACCATGTTTATTCTTCTAGGTACCCTGCAATGTACAACCCACAACTACTATTATTAGTTAACTATTATTAACAACCCACAACTTACATAGGGTAGTTAATAATTAAAATATAGTGGAGGACCAGGAAGGCGTCCTAAGCCCACCTATTCACCTCAATTCTCCCAGCCACCCAGCACCACAGAAGAAATGCTAACATACTACCGGAAATAAGAAGGGCTCTCTGTTACTTTTTTGAAACATCAATGATGTCATGCAGCCAACGGTTCACCTGAAAGAGGAATGGGGAGGGGTAAGGGGGACACAATCCTACCTCCGTGCAAAATGTGGGGTGGAAGGCTGGGCGCAGTGGCTCACGCCTGTAATCCCAGCACTTTGGGAGGCTGAGGTGGGCAGATCACGAGGTCAGGAGATCGAGAGCATCCTGGCCAACATGGTGAAACCCCAACTCTACTAAAAATACAAAAATTAGCTGGGCGTGGTGGCATGTGCCTGTGATCCCAGCTACTGGGGAGGCTGAGGCAAGAGAATCGCTTGAACCAGGGAGTTGGAGGTTGCAGTGAGCCAAGATCCCGCCACTGCACTCCAGCCTGGTGACAGAGTGAGACCACATCTCAAAAGAAAAAGAAAAATAGTGGGGTGGAGCAGTCTTCAGGAAGAACACATGGGGCCATCCCCACCTCCCCACACTTATCCTGGAAAGCCACTGCAATCATGTGGACCTGAGTAAGGAGGGATGGCAATGATGAAGTCAAGGGGGAAGAGATGGCAGTGTGATCTCTGGTCCAGCCTCAGTGCTAACCTGAGAGTTTGGAAAACAACTAAAGCCTGCTCCTTGAGGCTGCGAGAGACAGAGATGATCCTTGGAAGACAGCAGAGACATAGGGGTAAGGGAAGGGGGAGGGCATTGCTGGGTGAGGCACCAACCTCCGCTGGCTGGGAGGGCAGGTTCCCAGCACTGGGCTACCTCTCTCTCCTACAGCTCTGCCCTTCTTTAGAAAAAATGATCAGCTGTTCAAACAGTCAAGGAGAATTGTGATCAGTCTAAACATTTCCCTTCCCTCTTGACAGTGATCGAAAGATGAGAACAGTGACCTCAACAGTTTTTGATAGAGCCCATCTCAGCCACTAATCCCAAACAAGTGTCAACAGAGAGAAAATGACTGAGCATATTAAAAAGACTTTGCCAGTTCCAAAGGAAAGAGCAAGTCAATCAAATTTAAGCTCAGGAAAAGAGTTACTGCAAGTACAAGAACAGATTTTTTTTAACTCTACTATATTCTCAATATGATTTGAAAGAACTTTACATCTTTAAAATCATAGCCAGCCAAAAGAAAGACATGAAAAATAGGACAATGGAATCTTTTCACTTCACAGTGGCAGCAAACAATTGATTGTATATTGCAGAAAACAAACAGCCTAAAAGAATAGATGGAAAAATGCTTCCAGAACTAAAAGAAAAGATGAGAGTGGGGAGAGATGAACTGAGAGGTTCATTCATGCGTGCACATTCAGGTAACATACACTTGAGCAACTGCTGTGTACCAGACTCTGTGCTCAGTGCTTTGATGCATCAGTGAACAAAAAAGACAAAGATCTCTGCCTTGAGTGTCTCACATTCTAGCTGGAGCAGACAGACCCTAAAGGGAGGCTACCAAAAGTTATTATAGAAGACTATGGGGCCAGGCGTGGTGACTCACACCTGTAATCCCAACACAGCACTTTGGGAGGCCAAGGCAGGTGGATCACTTGAGGTCAGGAGCTCGAGACCAGCCTGGCCAATATGGTGAAACTCTATCTCTACTAAAAATACAAAAATTAGCTGGGCATGGTGGTGCATACCTGTAATCCCAGCTATTCAGGAAGCTGAGACATGAGAATCGAACCCGGGAGGCGGAGGTTGCAGTGAACCAAGATCGCAATGCTGCACTGCACTCCAGCCTGGGTGACAGAGTGAAACTGTCTCAAAAAAAAAAAAAAAGACTGAATGTTACAGAAGTGGCAGGTAAAGGGATTGAGAGTCCCAGGAGCAAGGGATGCAGGTTGAAGTTATAAGTAGGATGGCCAGAGTGGGCCAAATTGAGAAGATGATCTCTGAGCAAAGGCTGGAATGAGTGTGGGTATATTTGGCAAGAGTATTCCAGGCAGAAGGAGCAGCGAATGCAGTGGCCAGGCTCAGGAGGGCCCAGCAGGGTCAGGGAACATCAGGGCAGCCAGGGTGGAGGTGATAAGGGGAGTGTGGTGGCTGATAATGCTTGTGGGGCGTGGGAGATTCGTGTTGACCTTGGAGGGTGTTGTGAGAGTTTGGTTTCTAGTCTAATGAAAAACTACCCCGTGAGATGGTTTTTGAGTAGAGGAGTGGTCTGATCATATTTAATTTTAAAGGATCACTCTGTCAACTGTGTTGAGAAAACAGTGCGGGAGGGAAAAGGAGAGGAGGTCAGGGATCGGAGCGGGACCAGCCCAATAATAAAGGAGAAACGGGGCGGTAGCTACGGAGCCATGAGAAGTAATCAGCTTCTGTATCTATTCTGAAGCCAGTTGAGTGTCAGGAAGGTTCCTGATGGTTTTGATGGCGGGGGGAAGACAGAAAAAGAGAAGTGAAGGAAGTCGCCAAATTTCCTGGCAGGAGCCTCTGGAATTCTGTAGTTGCCATCCACTGGGAAGGGGGCATGCTGGTGGAGCAGGCTTGGAGGACTGCTTTAGGGAGTCAGTTTCAGACAGGACTGGGTTGGAACGCCTGCTAGATGGCCAAGTGGGAATGTCAAGTTGAAGTCTGGAATTCAGGAAAAAGGATGAGGCTAGAGATGTACATTTAGAGTCTCATCCTCTAGACAGACCTCAACAAACACCCACCTGGCTTCCATCGATAACGTTTCACCCTATGCTATGTTATATGAATATGCTCTATTTAATCACAACATGGTACACACAAACACACAATTCATGTCATGTTGTGCTTTGGGAATTTCATCTGCAGTCTCCTTTGACCTGAACATTGCCACATACTCACAAAAACCAATTATGTGCCATGTAAAATGTTTTAAAGGCCCATGGCATCACCTCGCTGTAAGACCGGTGGCTGCCATCTACCCATCTAAAGTTGCATCTCCAATCGATCCTCAGAGTCCTGGTACCACGAGGAAAAGTCCCCTGTCAGTATTCAGCACTGTCCTGGTAACAAATGAATTGTTCATTTTAGCAGCCACCCGACTGTCAAGACTGCACAAGAAAACTTCAGAAGACATTTATCTGTCGGCCAGGTGTGGTGGCTCACACCTGTTTTCCCAACAATTTGGGAGACGGAGGCAGGTGGATCGCTTGTGTCCAGGAGTTCAAGACCAGCCTGGGCAACATGGTGAAACCCCATCTCTACTACAAACACAAAAATTAGCTGCGTGTGGTGGCAGGCACCTATAATCTCAGCTACTCCGGAGGCTGAGGCACGAGGATTGCTTGAACCTGGGAGGCAGAGGTCGCAGTGAGCTAAGATGGCACCACTGCACTCCAGCCTGGGCAACAGAGTGAGACTCAATCTCAAAAAAAATAAAAAGAAATATATCTGTGTCAATTAATGAGTAATAATAAAAAAAATAGTAAAAACATTAGTAATTGGGAAAGAAGGTGATAAAAATGGAACATTCCTATCAGGTTATACAAAAAGACATAGCACTTGCTGGGTGGCTTTTACCCACGATTTTGTAAGTTCCTGAGACCCTTCTGCTTGTGAATGCAGGAGGGATACCATTGCTTCCAGGTAATGCAGTGTTCTGGATGGAAATACACACATTCTACACAGGCTCAGGAGACAGACCAGCCTCTGAGCACCCACCATGTGCCAGAAAGTGTGTGGGGTGCTTCAGACATGAACATAAAACACAGCCACTCTCTCTCCTCGCCCAGCCCTGCCTCCCACCCTTGGCTTCACTTGGACTCCTTAATCCAAGAGATTGAGAGCAGCTTCTCCAAGGGGAGTCACACAGCTCTCATATCCCCCCTAAAAATGGAGGAGGAGGGAACTACCTACACCCTCCCTATCTCCTCTGTCCTTTCTCTGCCCACCTCTCCTATCTAAATGCTGCAAAAAAGAAAGCAACAGATTGGCCCTACTGACCTTGAAACCTACTCTTCCTCAAGGGGAAAGGAAGGGAGGGTGTCCTCGAAAAGCAACACAGCCATTGTGGTCCAAAGAGTGGTTCTGAACACAACTCGTGTGCCCCCAGGACATTTGGAGACTTCTGGAGGCGTCTTTGGTTATCTCAGCTGGGGGTAGTGGGCACATCTAGTGGGTAGAGACCAGGGATGCTGCTAGACATCCTCCAATGGACAGGACAGCCCCCACCAGCACGCTCAAAATGTCTTCGTGTTGAGGTCGAGGAACCTCAGTCCAAAGAGATTGAGCCGGCTAATACGGAGAGATCAAGACAAACCCATACTATCCCCGGGGAAAAAGTCAAACAGATGCTGATTTATAAATACTGTAGTTACTAATTAACTTATTCAAACAGCGCAATACCTACATTCCTCAGGTTTTTCACCACAGTCGGCAGCATTGCTTATGTATATTTGATTTCCTTCCACCTGGGCGACAGGACATTGGAAAAGCAGAGGTTAGAGTGAGGGGGGAAATGAGAGGCGGGCAAAACTTAGACAGATTTTTTTCTAACCTAGCTGCACAACTGCACTAAGTTTTTATACAGACCTTCTGCCTCATCAGCTTCCATCTCATCTCATTTCATGCTGAGTCTAGAAGTGACTCTGCTACCGGAACACACACACTGCCTGACAGTGCTATCTTGAGGGCATTTAAAAGGAAACAGATGGCCAGGCACGGTGGCTCATGCCTGTAATCCCAGTACTTTGAGAGGCCAAGATGGGCGGATCACCTGATGTCAGGAGTTCGAGACCAGCCAGGCTAACATGGTGAAACCCCGTCTCTACTAAAAATACAAAAATTAGCTGGGTGTGGTGGTGTGCATCTGTAGTCCCAGCTACTCAGGAGGTTAAGACAGGAGATCACTTGAACCCGGGAGGCGGAGGTTGCAGTGAGCCGAGATTGTGACACTGCACTCCAGCCTGGACAACAGAGCAAGACTTCATCTCAAAAAAAAAAAAAAAAAAAAAAAGGAAACAGATAATGAAGGCTGGCCAATGAAATACTTTAAAGGATTAGTACAAAAACAGAGGCTTGTGTTTTACATAGAATAATGAGTAAAGAAATTGGACATTTGAATCAGAGGTCAAGCTTGATTCTTTTGAGTATTTTACTGCTTCCACAATAAATGGAAATCTAAATTAAAATAAAGTCAGAGATGATTTTTATATTAAACTGTCTTATATGTTCAAAAAGTAGCTCTTTGCAAAGGCCCCTGCCTCCTCACACTATAAATAATGCATAAAATGTTGAGAGAGGCTTTGATTGTAAAAATTATTTCACCTCTGTTTATCTGCCGTTACGGCAGCCAGATCATACTGTTTAGACTCTAAGGATTATGCCACACCTCTGGTGGTTTGAGGATTTTTATTTTTTTTTTAGATGGATGGGTTGTATGAGCTTAGTTTTATCTTTTGGTTTTGCAGCCACATGAATAGAAACAGAAAACGAAATGATCTCCTTTGGCATGGCTGTTATGAGTGGCACGTGTCCCGGAGACTTTATTTAATTTTATTTTATTTTATTTATTTTTCCATGGCCTTGGCTTTGCCAAAGGGTGGGATCTCCCTCACAGAGAAGCTGTAATGAGGTCCCACCAGGAGCCTCCCTTAACATCATTCAGGTGTGGATGGCACCAACGCAGATGCAGAGGGGAAAAGCATTTGCTGACAAGAGGCGTCCCACTGAGCTCATGCAATCAGCTACCAGGAGCTCCATACCTCTTCATTCAGGCTGTGTCTCTGAGTCACTGAGTAACTGACACCTTTCCACTTCACCTTGAACCAGGTAGTGTGATGCAGGCAAGGAAATCAGCAAGGCACCCAGACAGGGAACAGATTCGAGATGACCCACTCCATGGTCACAGGTGACATGGACAGAGGCTTAGAAGACCCAAATTTTCCGGTAAGAGTCCTAATTTTCAAACGTACAAGTTTAAGGGTTTGCTTGTTTGTTTGTTTGTTTGTTTGTTTGTTTGTTTGTTTTGAGACGGAGTCTCGCTCTGTCACCCAGGGGCTCAATGAAAACTCCGCCTCCCAGGTTCATACCATTCTCCTGCCTCAGCCTCCCGAGTAGCTGGGACTACAGGCGCCCACCACCACGCCCAGCTAATTTTTTGTATTTTTAGTAGAGACAGGGTTTCGCCGTGTTAGCCAGGATGGTCTCGATCTCCTGACCTCGTGATCCACCTGCCTTAGCCTCCCAAAGTGCTGGGATTACAGGCGTGAGCCACCGCACCCAGCATGTTAACATTTTTTAATGGCAGCTATTGCGTCTATGGTGTGCAGACCCTGTAGAAGGTGCCTCACAGGCCAGGCGCAGTGGCTCATGCCTGTCATCCCAGCACTTTGGGAGGCTAAGGCAGGTGGATCACGAGGTCAGGAGTTCAAGACCAGCCTGGCTAAGATGGTGAAACCCCGTCTCTACTAAAAATACAAAAATTAGCGAGGCGCAGTGGCACGTGCCTGTAATCCCAGGTACTGGGGAGGCCGAGGCAGGAGAATTGCTTGAACCCAGGCAGCCGAGGTTGCAGTGAGCTGAGATCATGCCACTGCACTCCCGGCTGAGCGATAGTGAGACTCTATCTCAAAAGAAAAAAAAAAAAGGTGCCTCATAGATGTTCCTTCTTTCCCCACCACCCCCAACAACCCTGCAACCCTGCCAGGTTGCCGTTGTCATTAAATTATGATTGTGAGGCTCAGAGAGGTTGTGCAACTTGCACAAAGTCAAAGTGAATAGTAAGTACATGGTGGAGAAGGAAGGCTGCCCCACTCCAAAGCCCATTCCTTATTGTTTGAGACATTCCAAGAACAAGTACCTGTGCAAGGTGGGGAGGAGAGAAAAGCGTATCCACTGGCCCCTGTCTCCCACTGGTCAAATTCACCTGTGGGGGTGTCACCTTCCCTGCTCATCCCAGAGGCACATGTGTCAGGGTGAGTGAGGGCCGTGGCTTGTGCACCTCAGCCACAATAACGGAGCGCAAAGAAAGAGGCGTGTGATGCCCGGTAGGGAGGCGCTGCTGGGTTTTGCCTGCCAGTGACACTCGGGGTTGGGAGCTGCCACCACCGCAGGCCTCAGCAGCCTCGCTCCATGGCTGCAGCACCACACACACCCTTGCTAGGCCGTGGGGTGGCACGTGAGCTACATCCGCCACGTGGCAGTCCTGGTGTTTCCATGGTTCCATGTGGCACTCAGTGCTGTCATTACTTGTCCTCCACATATCAGAGATAGGCGATGAAGGTTCTGCTGGCTTCTAGGAGGGTCTCTCCCAGTCACCTGTCAGGAGGTTGGGGAGATTACACCAGGGTGGGCTTGCACCCCCGGGTCCGCTGTGACCTGCTCGGGCTCGAGTTTGAGCTGGATGAGGGCACACTTTTCTGTGGCAGCCACAGGCAGCAGCCTTCTCCCCAGGCCTTGACTGTTGGTCAGCTTCCTAGGCTGCCCTAACAAATCGCCCACAGCAGACATCTCTTCCATCATAGTCCTGGAGGCTGAGAGTCCATGGTCATGGTGTTGGCAGAGCCATGCTCTCTCCAAAGCCTCCGGGGAAGGGTCCGTCCTGGCCTCCTCCTCGCTTGTGGTGGCGGCAGAGGTCAGCCTGGGCATCTCTTGATTGACTTCAGCTACATCATTCCCATCCCTGCCCCCATCATCAGGGGGCAGGCCTTCTTCCTCGTGTCTCCTCAGTGTCTCTGTATCCTAATCTCCCCTTCTCCTAAGGGCAGCAGCATTGGATTTAGGGCCCACCTTAATCCAGTATGTCTTCATCTTACCTTGATGATATCTGCAAGACTCTTATCTCCAAAGAGGCAAAGAAAGAAAGAAGCTCACATTCACGGGGACCAGGAGTGAGGGCTTTTACATCTTTTTGAAGAATACAATTCAAGCCACAACTTTTTTTTTCTTTGAGATAAAGTCTCACTCTGCCTCCCAGGCAGTATGAGCGATCTCAGCTCACCACAACCTCCACCTCCCAGGTTCCAGTGATTATCCTGCCTCAGCCTCCAGAGTAGCTGAGACTACAGGCGCCACCACACCCAGCTAATTTGTGTACTTTTAGTAGAGACAGGGTTTCACCATGTTGGCCAGGCTGGTCTCAAACTCCTGACCTCATGTGATTCACCCGCCTTGGCCTCTTGAAGTGCTGGTATTACAGGCGTGAGCCACCGTGCCCAGCCACCACAGTTTTTTTATCCTAAAAAGCAAGCAACACTCTGGTTGGCTGTTTCATCTCTCTTGCCCCCGAGAAAACCATCACAACCTCACTGTTATCAGCACAGATCCCCAAGGGTCAGCACTCTCTGCTTGCACTGAGGCCTCGGTGCCACCCCTGGGAGCACCTGTACTACTCTGTCTCTGCTGGTAACGTGCCCTTAGCTCCATTCTTACAAGGGAGCCAGTTCTACCCGAGCCTCTCTGAGTCAACCCCAACCATGGAGGACAGCCTCCTCCAAACCCCTCTGAGATGCCAGCAGCCCTCCTCCTGGGCACTGACTATCTAGCTCTGAAGGCATTGTCCTCTAGGTCCTTCTAAGCCCTCAGATCCTATGTGGCGCATCCACCCTAATATCCCGCCTCTGCGAGCCTTCTGACCCATTCCTCAACACCAGGCCTGGACACTTCACATCTTCCGTGGGGTCTGGCACCTCAGTGGAAAAAAGGGGATGCCAGGGGTGGGAGGAAGGCAGATAGAGGTGTGGGTACGAGCAGGCAGCTGTGAGGCCACACCTACCCACAGCGCGAGGGATCAGGAGGTGCCACCACTGCAGGTGTTTCTCACCAACTGGCTCCCAGCATACTGGGCCCTCTGGCCAGAAAGCAAGGCAAAGTTTTGGACCCGGAGTGGCCCCAAGGCTGAGCTGGGTCCATGTGAAGTAGGGCCTTGTCTCCTCCCCACAGCCCTCTGGAAGGGGGGACTCATGAGGATGAAGAGAGGGAGCCACAGCAAGTCTATGCACCTTGCCCAGGGTCAAGTGGCCAAGACGCGGCTGGGCCAGGATTCAGACAACCCAGAGGAAGAGGCTTACTGGTTTAATGTGCTGCTGTGGCGGGGGCTTACTTCTGCGGGATGACTGCATGGCCTGTTAGCACCCACTAGCAGGAAAGCAGAGGCAGATGCCAATGCTTTAAGAAAACTTAAGGTTGATCTGGGCATGGTGGCTCATGTCTGTCATCCCAGCATTTTGGGAGGCCAAGGCAGGCGGATTACCTGAGGTCAGGATTTTGAGAGCAGCCTGGCCAACATAGTGAAACCCCGTTTCTACTAAAAACTACAAAAATTAGCTGGGTGTGGTGGCATGTGCCTGCAATCCCAGCCACTCAGGAGTCGGAGGTTGCAGTGAGCTGGGATCGAGTCCCTGCACTCCAGCCTGGGTGAGAGAGTGAGACTCTGTCTCAAAAAAAACAAAAAAGAAAAGAAAAGAAAAATAAAACTTAAGGTTGAAAAACACTAACAATTGGAAAAGCATGTTTCATTGATATTATGCTTCCTGAAAAGCGGCAGGACCCTCGCAGTAGTTTCCTTCTGTTGCAGAACCTAAGCCCTCCTCGGAAGCAAGACTGGCAAGCCTCTTGCATGCACAGGCTCTCCCACTTATCGGGGACCTGGTTAGTAGAGGTGACCTCCCAACATAGAGACACACTGGGCCTGGGAGGTCCAAGCCGAGGGCCCTTGGACAAGTAGCTTCAACATGCCAAGTTTCCATTTCCTCAAACCTGAAGGGATTAAATACAATTCTGTTTGAAGAGCCTCTCCTGTGATATACCAGGTCGTTCATGTGATGGCCAATTTTATGTGTTAACTTGGCTGGGCCACAGGGCACCCTGACAGGTGGTCAGACATTATTCTGGGTCTCTCTATAAGGCTGTTTTCGGATGAGACTGACATTGAAATTGGTGGACTTTGAGTAAAGCAGGTTGCCCTACCTAATGAGGGTGGTGGGGGGGCCTCATCCAATTTGTTGAAGGCCCGAATAGAACAAAGAGACTGACTTCCCTCAATCAAGAAGGAATTCTGCAGCAGACAGCCCTCAGCCTTGAGTTGCAGCCTCGGCTCTCTCCTGGGTTTCCAGCCTGACAGCCCTTCCTGCAGAGTCTGGATTTGCCAGCTCCATCATCATGTGAGCCAATTCCTTGAAATAAATCTCTTTCTCTCTATACAAACCCACACATCCTATTAGTTCTGTATCTCCGGAGAACCCTGACTAATACACATGGTTTTAGAGAATAGAAACACAGGGCAGCCTCCAAGATTGCAGGCTCAGCTTAGCTGGGAATGTCTGTCTCATTGCCAGGCTTACAAAAGACAGACAACCTCATACCTAAAAGCATTTGGCTTACTGTTGGACTGAAGCACCCTCACTTACTGTTCTTTGAAAACATCATGTTGCCAGCAAATCTTTTAAAAATGATTCTAGGCTGGGCGCAGTGGCTCACGCCTGTAATCCCAACAGTCTGGGAGGCTGAGGTGGGCAGATCACCTGATGTCAGGAGTTCAAGACCAGCCTGGCCAACATGGTGAAACCCCATCTCTACTAAAAATAGAAAAATTAGCTGGGCATGGTGGTGGGTGCCTGTAGTCCCAGCTACTCAGGAGGCTGAGGCAGGAGAATCGCTTGAACCTGGGAGATGGAGGTTGCAGTGAGCTGAGATCACATCACTGCACTCCAGCCTTGACGACAAAGCAAGACTCCATCTCAAATAATAATAATAATAATAATTCTAAATAGGCAGTAGTCAAGAGAAAAACAGGCTGCCCCTTACTAGCTCATCTTTAGCACCCCGTGTAGGACTTTGGTGAACATCATACTGACAGGTCACCATAGGAAGTCTGATTTCTTCCAAAACTTAAAGATCTTGCTCTTAAAGTCTACACATCTGAAAGAAAGGATCATTTAGAGATGAAAAGAGCATCTCAATCATGTATGACTTCCTTCCACACCAGGATTCTGTCCACCTTCCTATTCCTAAATCATCCTGGACAATGACTTCCACCTTCAGCCGCACACGCCCTCAGTTAACCCTTCTTTCCATTTCATTCCCCCATAAATGCAAAAAATAAAAAATAAAGAACAGAAAACAAGACTTCTTTTAAGCGCTGTAAGAGAGCTTATTGTCGCGATGTTCCCATTCTTGTCATCATGAACCTGCTTTCTTTATTGCCAGGATCTTGGTGCCCAGTGATGCGGGTGCGATGCAAACCTCTGCCACGTGTGCCTCCACGATCAATACACCAAAAATGCAGGGGTAGATCTGCCCGCTCAGCTCTGTCACATCTTTTCAGTTTATAGCAATCCCCTGGCATAAGCGCAGCTAATATGTCAACCCAATGAAAACTTACCCAACTCTGCCTTCCACACTCTTGTCTTCCTCTCTACATATAAAAATGTGTGGGGCTGATATGATTAACTGAAAAGAAGGCTCAGACTACCCCCATATTGCATTGTTTTTATGTAGGTACCAAAGGCATTAATTCTAAAGAGATGGGACCAATTTGCATAGCAGTAGCATGATATTTGCATCTATGTAAATTTATATAGAGATGGGTGGAATTTATGGAGTGTCTGCCACTTGAGTCAGCAGTGAGAAAATGGGTCGCTTTCCTTCCTCTCCCCATCAATGAAATGCTGCAAATGCCCATTGCCTCAATTCTTCTAACTTTTATCGTATTTGTTGTTTTGGTGTTTGTTTAGTTTGAATTCATTTTATTTAGTTTAATGATGCAAAACAAATGCAAAGGGACATAAAATGAAAAGTTCAAGTTCCTGCCCCTCTGACCTGTTTCCTAGGGAGTAAGCAACTCCTCATTCATTTTCCTGGCCTGCGGCACAAGCCACTTCTCTCCTAGCAATGATTCCTGGTATTTCTAAAGTTCCTCCGACTCCTAAGCTTTAGGTCAGCGGTTCTCATGTTCCAGCATGCATCCAACTCACCTACAGCAACCCACTTAAGTAATTTTAAATCATCTAGCAGCCACAATAAAAAAAAAGTAAAAAGGGGCAGGTGGCAGGAAAAGTTAATTTTATATGACGTATTGTAACACACAATAAAATATCTTATTAAAATTAATTTCACCTGGTTTTTGTTCTTTTTTGAGACATGGTCTTGCTTTGTTGCCCAGGCTGGAAGTGCAGTGGTGCAATCATGGCTCACTGCAACCTCTGCCCCCGGGGCTCAGGCGATTCTCCCAGCTCAGCTTCCAGAGTAGCTAAGACCACACCCAGCTGTACCATACCACCACACCCAGCTAATGTTTGTATTCTTTTGTAAAGACAGGGTTTCGCCATGTTGCCCAGGCTGGACTCAAGTGATGCTCCCACCTTGGCCTCCCAAAGTGTTGGAATTATAGGCATGAGCCATTGCACCCAGCCTGGGAAGTTAAAATTACAAATGTGGCTCGCATTTGTGTCTCAGGCTACATTGCTACTGGACATTGAGAAGACTCAATCATTCCTTTTATGGTAGCTTTTCCCAAAATATCTTCCTGAGGACATGAGTGCCACGGGTGTCCTCCACACAAGGCCTCCTTAGTTAAGTAATTTGAGGAGTGCCATCGTGTATTTCCTCCCTCTTTGGAAGATACACACACAATTGTACACAGGTAAGGACCCTGAGTCGTCCTGTGCTGAGAAGGCCAGCTTGACCCAGCATGTCCCAAATCACTGTATTTTTCCATCTGTCCGTGAAGATTCCCCAGAGCTAGAGTTCCATGGCACACAGTGTCTTTTTTGTTTTTTCTTTCTTTTGAGACAAAGTTTCACTCTGTTGCCCAGGCTGGAGTGCAGTGGCACCATCTCGGCTCACTGCAACCTCCACTTCCCGGGTTCAGTTGATTCTCCCACCTCAGCCTCCCAAGTAGCTGGGATTACAGGTATGCACCACCACACCCGGCTACTTTTGTATTTTTACTAGAGATGGGGTTTCACCATGTTGGCTAGGCTGGTCTTGAACTCCTGACCTCAGGTGATCCACCCACCTTGGCCTCCCAACGTGTTGGGATTACAGGCATGAGCCACCACGCCCGGCCTATACAGTGTCCTTTGAGAAATGCTCAGCCCACATTCCATGGGAACAAGACCCCTCAGCAGTGAAGATCTCAGTGCAGGATTGATGAGGCTCTGTGGGAAAGGCAGCAGAGGAGAAGGCGATTTCCCTGTTCTGGGTCAGTAACAGCCAACATCAGAATTAATGTCTGTGGAAGGAGTGATGGAAGCAGGACAGACGCTCAGTCTCATCAGTCACTGACTAAGTCATCTTAATACCTTAATCACAGCCTGTTTTTCACAGGCAAGAAAATGTCTTCGGGAGACAGTGAGCATAGCAAGCAGGGCATACTCTGCCAGCAGCAACACCTATGTGGTTACAGGGCTTAAAATTGTGAATATGTCCACTAATTTTGCAAAATGCTATCTGCCTTCAGAGGCCATCGGCTGCTCTTTTGCAAGGTAGGGGGCTGATATTTAAGTGGTTTGTAAAGCCCTTGTCTCTGACAAATTGTCAACCGACTATAGGGAAGTTAACGATAGTCTACTCTCTGCTTTCTCTTTTTAACAGGGGCCAGGTTGGGGGAGAGGACACTGAAATGATCAGCAAAGGACTGCTGTTAACACTGCCAGCTTCTTCTCTGATCTGGTGGACAGCAGCCACCTCTGTCACCCTGGACTGACTTTGCAGGTCCTGGGAAGATTCACTCGAGAGGCCTCTCCAATGCCATGGAAGGAGTGCCATCAGCTAGCCATGGCCTTGGGGGCAGGGGCGGCGGGACCCTCTGGATGGTTCCACCAAGGCTGGGCCTTGTCTGAGGTCTCTTCCCTCGGACACACTGAGACGGTCGCAGTCATAGCGTCTGCCCCACGAGGCACTGTCTCCTCTCAGGAGCCCCCATCACATGAGTGGTTGCAACTGTAGCAAGACAGACATCTCTGGACACCACGGACAGAAGCCAGGGACAGGGTTTTCTGTGCCCTCCATTCCCCATCCAACATGACTTCACGCTCTCCGCAGAAGCTGCCAACCCACCCTGACTTCTGCCTGTAGACACTGGGGGTGGCCTGAGCCCCAGGGAGTGTCTTTGAGAATTAGAGGTTGCCACTCAGTGACTGAGAAGGGAGGACCCACCTCTGCGCCCTGCAGGGACCACAGGGTTCCCTTCCAGTGAACAGGTGGGGATGTTCTGAAACTGCCCCCTCCATACCTTGGAACGAAGGTTGCAGGGCTGTAGTAAAACTCCAGTTTTAACTTGCTTTATTCCTCTTTGGGATGCAAAAATAAGGTCTTCCTAACCTGTCCATGGAGGCAACCACATGGAAAAAAGGGAGCGAGGGAAGGAGGGAGGGAGGGAGGGAAGAAAAGAAGCAAGACGTTTAAACAAATTTCCCTGCCTGGTTTCTGGGCTGCACGTCTCTTTCCTCGGTTGGGATCCACCACAGACAGCCTGAGAAAGCTCACAAGCTTGACCTTACTTACTGAAGAACAGTGTCCCCATCTATTAGGCTCATCTGTCCCCGTGAAAGGGTGCAGCTGTACACTCATGGGTCTCCTAAGGATTCCCCGAAGCATCCCCCGGAAGCTCATCAGCAGGAAAAGGCTCCAAGGAGCTGAGGCAGGAGCTGCTGTGGGAAGGGGATCTGGGCCAGAAGGCCCATCTTGCAAGGGAGGACCCATCTGGGGGGAAAGCAGTAATGCTGGAAGGTGCCCCCACTCCAGCCACCAGGGTAGAACAAAGAAGTCAGAAATAAAGACAGCTGGAAACCCACAAGCCCAGGAATGGGCCCCACCAAGGTGGGCAGGGCTCTGGGACACCGACGGGCACCCTTGCAGCAGAGCCAGGCACACCATGCAAGGCAGGGCTGCTTCCTCCAGCCACGCAGGGAGGCAGGAGCACTGGCAGCAGAGCTGGGAGCAGTGCAGGGGCTGACATCCTACATCCTCCCTCCCCTAGAAGTGTTTAGAAGCAGAGCTGGCCCTCAGCCAAGAAAGGCCCAAGATTTTTGGACAATACAAAGTGGAGGTCTCTTTTCATTTGTAATATAAGAATTTCTGAACTTTATCTTCAAGGCACTCAGGACTTTAATAAGTTGCCGTTATTTCTGTACCTAAACAGATGCTAGTAGTGTGCTCTTTTATTCAGGGGAAAATCCCCCCGGGGGGGGGGATGGTGTCCACTTTGCACTCCAAATGTCCCCTTCTCTTGCTGTCCATCAGCCACTAATTCACCCAGTGAGAGGAGCCAGCTCCCTGCTAAACAGAAGCAGCAGCATTTTCCCCTTGAACACAACTCAGTAGCCTGAGCTATGGGAAAGGGCAGAAACTCCAAGAGGGATTTGGTCCGGGGAATTGGTCAGGCTGCCCTGGTGCCATAGTCTGCCTGGCATGGGAGCTGGCTACACCTTGCCCTTCATAGCCCTGACACTGGAGAAGTCTCTCTTGTTTTAGAACAAGATAGAAGAGCAAATGAGTACATGAATTTTTTAAAACAGCAATGAAGCTCACCCTTTGGTCTTATTAGAATGTGATGGCTTGGGCGATAATGGGGAAGGACCAGGGGAGGGGCTGGAACACAGCTAGGCACACTCACACCCGAGCTTCCAGCTGACACCACGGCGACTCCACCTGGCCCTCCCACGGAACAGGTCTTCCAGACTCTTCATGGCTTCAACCCACGCCCCAGGCTCTAGCTCCTGCCACTCTCTGCTCCCAGAATATTGAAGCACATTCTTCCCTCCCCGAGGAAGGACAGCTTCCTGACCACCCAGCCAGAAACTGAACAGAGGCAGGCCCATTCATTCCATGGCTCGGGGAGCCATCAGCAAGTTAGGAAAAGAGGGTGTGGACCTTGAACCCAGTGCAGATCTGGGACATCCTTGGCAGGTCACCCAAGGTCTCTGCACTTCCTTACCTAGGAGCTTGCCTCACTGAGGGAGGAGCTACATAAATCAAATCATTAAGGGGCGGGAAGGAGCTAATTAGCTGGCAAAGTGCTGGGCAAGCGTTCTACGATGTTGTTATTTTTAGGCAGCGGGTTGTGAATTGTGAAGCGTGGCTTCATTAGAGCAGGATGTGTCAGCTTTAATGAGTGCCTCATTGAAGTCCAACCACGCACATTACCACCTGTCCTAGGGCAGGTTCCATGGGCGTGAGCCATTATGAGTCGCTAGGGAGAACAAGCAGCCAGCAGGCGGGGCCAGGAGCCCAGGTTGGGAAATCATCCAGATACGCTTGACGGTCTGTGGACCCCACTTCCAACCCCGCCACATTCCTCTGCTCTTTCTGACAAAGCTCTTGAAAACAGCTGTCCAGGAAGGGTGCGGTGGCTCAGTCCTATAATCCCAGCACTTTGGGAGGCCGAGGTGGGTAGATCACTTGAGGTCAGGAGTTCCAGACCAGCCTGGCCAATATGGTGAAACCCCGTCTACATTAAAAATACAAAAATTAGCCAGGTGTGGTGGTGGGTGCCTGTCATCCCAGCTACTCGGGAGGCTGAGACAGGAGAATCTCTTATACCCAGGAGACAGAGGTTACAGTGAGCCAAGATGGCACCACTGTACTCCAGCCTGGGTGACAGAGTGAGATTCTGCCTCAAAAAAAAAAATAGAGCCATCCATAAATGCACTTCCACCTCCTCACCCTCCCCTCACTCTTCACCCCATTCCAACACGGTCTTCTCCTCATCATTCTACTGAATCGAACCTGGTTAACGTCACCAAGACCTCTGCATCACCAGATCCAAAGGTCAGCTGGTCCTAACCACATGTGTCCTGCCTCAATCCCTTCCCTGAGTTTCCTCGCCCACCCATCTGATGTTCTACTCCTCACTACTCCTTGGATGTCACATCAGCATCTCAAACTTTTCCTGACCAAAATAGAACTCTTATTTTAACTCTTCTCACCCATTTCTCCACCAGCACAGCCCATATCAGCAACGGGCAAGTTCATTCACCAACGTGATCAGGCCAAAAAATGACCTCTTTCTTAACCCTTCTCTTTTCTTTCACTCTCTATATCCAATCCACTGGCAAGCCACGCCAACTCCACCTGCAAATATACCCAGGATCTGACCGATTCTCACCCTCACTACTGCCACACCAGTCCGAAGCACCTTCACCTCTCCCAGACTAGCAAGGTTTTCTACCTGGGCTCTCTCTGTCTGCTCTGTCCCCTGCAATCTACTTTCAACTTAAACTAGATCATGTTACTTTCATGCTCAAAATCATCGTTTTCATTTCCTCATCTATAAAAAGCCTTTGGTCTATGTCAGCTCTAAACATGTGGAAGCTTCACATCCCATGCCTGTGCTCTGCCCCAGCAAAAGTACTGGGGAGAAGGAAGCAGCAGAAGAGATCGCACAAGGACGTAACGTTTTTGGTCTCAGTGTGACATGTTGGTGACAAGACCATGATAAGCACATTGACACATAGGTACCCTTCTGTTACAAAAGCTACTGACGTGTCTCAGCAAGGAAGCAGTAGCAAAAGAGACAAGTTGGCCCATGAGGGAAACCATTCTCCTTTCTGCCCAGCCACTAGACGGCGAGGCCTGCCAAGAGAGTCACCACGTTGATGATGGGCCAGGGTAGTTCTTCATTTGCAATTGATAAAGTGACTTGGGATAAGAAAAGGAATATGCACTTTATTACCTGTCAGGGAAAACCCCTTGGGAAAATCTAGGCAATACACAGGGAAAAGCACCTGTCCATTTCTATGGCTAAATCAGAAAATACTGTTTTAGGCTGGGCGCGGTGGCTCACGTCTATAATCCCAGCACTTTGGGAGGCCGAGGCGGGTGGATCACCTGAGGTCAGGAGTTCATGACCAGCCTGACCAACGTGCTGAAACCCCATATCTACTAAAAATACAAAAAATTAGCCAGGCGCAGTGGTGGGCGCCTGTAGTCCCAGCTACTCTGGAGGCTGAGGCAGGAGAATGGCATGAACCCGGGAGGCAGAGCTTGCAGTGAGCCAAGATAGCGCCACTGCAGTCCGACATGGGTGAAAGAGCGAGACTCTGTCTCAAAAAAAAAAAAAAAAAAAAAAAAAAAATAGCCTGGTATGGTGGCGTGTGCCTGTAGTCCCAGCTACTTGGGAGGCTGAAGCATGAGAATCACTTGAACCTGGGAAGCGAATGTTGCAGTGAGCCAAGATCGTGCCACTGCACTCCAGCCTGGGCAACAAAAGCAAAACTCTGTCTCAAAAAAAAAAAAAAACAACAACAACAACAACAAAAGAAAATCCTGTTTCAATTTTGGGGACTCTGTAATACATGCATTATTTAAAAAGCCTTTTTCAGTTGTAGGCTTTCGTTTTCACAAAGAAAAGGAGCAGCAAACTAAATCTGTAAAAATTTGCACTTTAAGCAAGAGAAAATGAATGTGACTAACTTAGGCACTTGCTCATTTCACAAACAAGGAAGAAAGTGTTATCATGAAGAGCTCCAAAATCACGGTTTAAACATATTACCAAGCTCTAATGTGAGCCCAAAGCAAAGCGAATTCTCACATTTTCTTTCAAGAGTCATCACCAAGAGGAAGTAGAGGAATGCTTAAATGAGTGTGAGTAATCCAGAGTAGAATGAACTTGCCTGTCTACTCAAAAGTTTGTAAATGAAAATCTATTTTGTACCTTACACACTTAGGCAGTGCTCAGGGGTGAGGACAAGCAGACCAAGTCCATGGTGGCCAGGCTCACCCAAACCCACCCTCTCCATCCTTCTCAGCTTCCTACACTGCCCACCTTACCCACGCTAGCTCCTTTCCATCGGGCCTCAATTGTGTCCCAGGCAGCGTGCACCGGCCACTGTAGCAGGGACATCAACCCCAAAGAAGGGTGGAAGTCATGTCTCTACTCTGGGAGAGCTCACCACGATCCGGGAGTGAAGGCAGGGACAACCCCTTCTTCTCCGGGGCAGGACGGGGGAAGATACGAAAGAGGAACAGGTAGACTGTGGCAGGAGTTTGGAGGAGGGGAAGGGTCCATTCCATTACGGGGATCCAGGAAGATGGCTCAAAGGAGGGGCCTTGGACTAAACCTTGGGACTGTGAATGTTAGCGGTAAGGAGGGGCTCCCAAGGATAGGCCCCAGCACTCACAAAGACGACAGGTAGAAAAGCACATTGAGTGGACAGTGGTCATCTGGCCTGGCTGCTGGGTAGTGTGAGAAGCTGAGCAGGAGAGGGAAGGAGGAGGAGAAGTAGAGGAAGGGCCAGGCCAGGGCAGAGAAGGCTTGCATGGTAGATACTATAGAAGCTGGCCTCAATTCAGAGTCAAAAAGCATCACCTCTTAGAGACTACTGTCTAGGCATCCCAGAGCTGTACTTCCCAGGAGGACCCCCAGAGACCAGGGACCTTCCTGCTCTGGCCTGAGTGCCATTACCCTGACCCCAGCTCATGAAGCTGCTTCTTCATGAAACCTCCTTTGAAGTTGAGAATGACATAGCCAAACCAGTTCAAATCGGCTCAGGTTCAAGAGCTGCCCGGAGGAAGCTCTGGGCTGAGCAGGTGCTGTATCAAGCTGGGTAGAAATGGAGGAGCCCATGGGAAGTGTGCTCAGGTATGTGGGCAGGTGCATGGGCAGGTGCATGGGCAAGTTGGCAACTCCTAAACTAAGCAGAAATCAACATTTCTCCACCAAATACTACAAATGCATCATGCATCATGAGTTCCCAAAACCTTTTTAGCTTTTGGGGTCTAAGTGTCAGACTCTAATGAAAGCTATAAGACCTCCCTCTCTGCAGCCACTCACATCCACACTAAATTGTAGACCCCCAGCCCGTGGGCATCCCACGCCTCTCCTAATTTCCGAAGACTAGACTGTGGCAGTGCCCCGGGAATGGGAACAGTAAGTGATTTATCTCCACAACAGCAAATGGTTACACTATTCAACTAACCTGTGATTCTGGACCAGAGTCATCAGGGAGAGTAAAAATAATTGCTCAGAGATTGTGCTGCAATTGCAGTAAGTATTGCAATTGCTATCCTTATTGTTGTCACCTAAATGAAGCCCAAAGGCAAGAAGCTGCCCTAGAGCATGTCATGGGCACCAGGGTCACCTGGGAGGCATGAGGGCTAATCTAACCCCACCTGGCCCATTCTCTCCACCTGCTCACCACACTGGTTGTCCAGACTCTGGGTCCTCTCACTTCCAGACTTCCCAGCAGACCAGTTTCCTCTCATCTTATGCTTCTCCACTAGGACGGATAGATCCCCATCAACTTCTCAGCTCCACCTCAAATCCTGCCCACATACCTGAAAGAAAGAAGGAAACCTTAGAGTCCCAGGGCACAAGATCAGGGCTGAATCAAGGAACCCCAGCTCAAAAGTTACCAGCTGCTCATCCACACACTCCTGCAGACTCTGAACAGCTGCCCACACACCTGCCCACATACCTGCCAATGCACCTATCTACATACCTACCCCCACACCTGCCCACACACCTGTCTACATACCTGCCCATGCATCTGTCTACATACCTGCCCACACACCTGCCCACACACCTGTCTACATACCTGCCCCCCCCCCCCCCCCCCCCCCCCTGCCCACACACCTGCCCACACACCTGCCCACACACTTGCCCACACACCTGCCCACCACCTGCCCACACACCTGCCCACACCTGCCCATACACCTGCCCATACACCTGCCCATGCACCTGCCCACATCCCTGAGCACACTTCCCATGGGCTCCTCCATTTCCACCCAGCTTGATACAGCACCTGCTCAGCCCAGAGCTTCCTCTGGGCAGCTCTTGAACCTGAACCGATTTGAACTGGTTTGGCTGCGTCATTCTCAACTTCAAAGGAAGTTTAAAATACAGACAGTCCCCGCTGGCTCTATTTATAATTTTTTGACTTTACAATGGGTTTATCAAAATATTAAATCCATTTTTGACTTATGATGGGTTTATTGAAATGAAACTCCAACCGTAAGTCAGGGAGCATCTGTACGGGTTTCTAGACCCCTAAGTGGTATGAGCTGGAGCCTAGGAATCCTTTCTCTCAAAAGCACCCCATCTGATTCTGAGCTGCAGTCAAGGGTGTGAGTGCTACCCAGCCTGTGAATCCTGGCTCCCGGGTCCTGTGCCTCTAGCATTGCTAAAGAACTCCAGTGCCACCTCCATCTTCATTTCTTCAACACACATGGACGAGGTACTTTCCTTGGCCCTGCGCAGTGCTAGGGACAGAGAGATGGGTGATGGGGGGAGGGAACTTATGAGAAATTAGTCAGCTATGATCCCTGCAATGAAAAAGCTCATTGTCAAGTACAAATAACAGAAATGAGAATAAATCATACAAAAATTAGCCAGGTGTTGTGGCAGGTGCCTGTAATCCCAGCTACTCGAGAGGCTAAGGCAGGAGAACTACTTGAACCCAGGAGGCAGAGGTTGCAGTGAGCCAAGATTGTGCCACCTGCACTCCAGCCTGGGCAACAAGAGTGAAGCTCTGTCTGACAAAAAAAAAAAAGAAATATGAATAAATCATTACCGTGCACAATGAACACAGGTCTCCACTAACATAATTACCAAAGTTTCATTAGAGCTCAGCAAAGCAGAGGCTGCCCAAAAGTCAAAGGTGACTGCCCAAAACTGCATCTGGAAGAACAAGCTAACCAAACAGATAAAGAGAGGGGCCACCCCCTCATGCTAACCCATTTTCTTCTATGCCACCATTTTTCAGGACTGTAAGGGAGGCCACTGCCAGGCTGGTTCATAATTTTGATAATCAATTTTCTATTATTCCATATTTAGGTTGCCTCTGGTTGATTTTTCCCTATTCTAAGCCTATCGCAAACTTGCTGAATTAAAAATATTTCCCTCTAAAAAATTCCATACACAACTACCAAGCCTGAATAATTTACAAGATTTTCTTCATCTGTGTCCATTTGAAAGGTGAAAATTTGAATATTACTTTAACTTATATCCCCAAGAATATTAATTGCAATTTAAAAAATATTTATTGACAATTTTTATTTCTTCCTCTGAGGATTTTTCTAGTCTGATGGTCATTTGCCCATTGCAGTGTTTGTGTTTTTTTCTAATTTCAAAGAGTTTGTCTTAATCTTATAAAGATATTGACCTTTTATTGCATATATGTAATACATATTTTTAAATGTTTTAACATTTGTATACTATGTGTTTATTTTTATTTTTATATACAACATGTTTGGGATACTAAGGTTTTTTTGTATGTAGGAAAATCTGCCAATATTTTGCTTTATGATTTCTGCTTTGGTTGGCAGTACCTCATTGCTAAATTACATTTTTAAACTGCTGTACACTTAACAGCTTCTGCTACGTTGTCCTATATTACATGTCCTATCCATATATATAATAATTAAATATTGATTGAATCCATTCTTAATGGTTCATTTTTGTGCATCAAAATTTTTGTCACTGTATAAGAAGCACTATTTTCTCAAAGGAATCAATTATCCTACAAATATGAAAATCTTGTTCCTACCTTACAGAAGGGTTTAAGTAAAATGTCCTTTCTAATAGCTACAACAATTATCATCAAGGAACATATGCTTAAACCCATCAGTCTAGCAGAAATCTTTTTTTCCTTCTGTAATTGCATCTTGCAGAAGTGTAGTCACTATTCACTTCAAAGTAGCAAGCAATCAAGATAATGAATTAGAGAGAGTCCTTGTTTAATACCTAACCTCATACCCCCTTGGTCTTCAGAGCAGCTGCTCCTTCGCTTGCCAATTGAGAACCAGCTTCTTCTCACCCTCAAACCATCGAAATAGCTTTCCAATGACTAAGTTCAACAAGCACATCTCTGATCCATCTGCCAGGGTATTTCCCTCTGCTGCCCTCTCCCACTGCCCTGCGACTCTCCCTCCTTTGGCTTCTGTGACCTACTCCTTCTAGTTTACACCCTGCCCCTTCTATCCCTCCCCCGCTCCCCAACCCTTGTCCAAGGCCCTCTTCGTCCATTTCCCTTTGTCTACAGATTCCAAGCTCAGCTTCCTTTGCTCTACCCCAGCTGTTCTCAAAGTGTGGTCCCTGGACCAGCAGCATCAACTGGAAACATGTGAGAAATGCAGATACTCAGGCCTCGCCCCCAACCCACTGAATTGGAAATTCTGGGGTTAGAGCCCAAGCATTGCTCCACGTAATCTCATCAAAATTTCCAAGCTGTTTTCTCCAGGCCAAACATCTTTTGTGGGCTTTAGACCCACAAATTAAATTCCCCAAAGGGCATCTCCTTTTCTGATGTCTAAAGGGCACTTCGACTCCTCTGGGTGAAAATCATGTCATCATTTTATCCAACCAATCATATCATCATTTTATCCAACCTGCCCACCCCCCACCCCGCCTACCTCCATCATTACCTCTGTGGATGGACAGCACCTCCCAATATCTCACCTCCTGCCAGTCTGCTCACATCTCACCTTCTCATGAGTCCTGCCCCATCACTGTTTTCAAGACTGCAACCTGTCACCCACCCACCTCTATCCCCCAGCCCCCCTTATCCTGACCACTCTTTCTCCTGCATAGCACTCACCACCCCTCTACATATTTGGTGTCAGAATGGAAGCTCTGTCAGGAAGGGATCTTTGTTTTGTTCACGGTATATCCCAGACACGCAGAATAACGCTGGATGTGGAGGCACGCATTATATACTTAAATGAGGGAATGAAGCCCTCAGATTCACCAAGTTTTTCTTGCGTTAAGTCAGACTTAGAAAGATGACTAAGACATGACTTCATGAGTCTCACACTCTATTGCTGAGTGGAAAAAGCAGATTACAGAATATTCTTCCAGTGTGATGCATTCATTTGCAATGTACCCACAGCCAGAGAATGACATCTAGGAGGAGAGTCACCGAAACATTGAGTAGTTATCTCTGGTGATCTCACTCACACCTCCACCTCACGCACGTGGGTTTCAAACCCTACCGTACCAGGTACCAAGGGTTACGAATGAACTCACGGCCAGTTCCAGATGAAACGTTCCGTCATTATTTCCAGAATCTCAGCCGCTAGGTTTCATCGGCTCCTTTTAGAAAACCCTCCACACGCTTGTCTCCTGTAGCATTGCTCTTCCCTGGATCTGCTCCTTCCTCTCTGCTATTTTTCATCCTTTGCCTCCATCTCCCCTTCTCCCTCCCCTCCCTCACCACTCGCCCGCTCACTGACACCCTCTTTCTTCGCTGGTCTTTCCTAAGGCCTTCCTCACTTCACAATCCTTCCGGAAAAGCCCAGTGACTCCAGGGAAAGCCCAGGCCCTCCTGGTTTTACTCCACCCACCTGGGTCCTTAAGGACTCCTGGGCTGCAGCCTCACACGTCGAATTCCTGGCTGAACATTTTCACCTGGCCACTCGAATCCATGGGCATTTAAGAAAAACATCACTGGCCAGGTGCGGCGGCTCACGCCTGTAATCCCAGGACTTTGGGATGCCGAGGGGTACAGATCACGAGGTCAAGAAATGGAGACCATCCTGGCCAACATGGTGAAACCCCATCTCTACTAAAAATACAAAAATTGGCTGGGCGTGGTGGCGCATGCCTGTAATCCCACCTACTCGGGAGGCTGAGGCAGGAGAATCTCTTGAACCCAGGAGGTGGAGGTTGCAGTGAGCCGAGATCGCGCCACCGCACTCCAGCCTGGCGACAGAGCAACACTCCGTCTAAAAAAAAAATCACTACGACTAAAATCAGCAGCAGTAGCGTTTTCCTGACTATGCTTGTTTGTTTGTTCTTCCCAAGGAACTTTATAATCAATTGATCTAACCCTAGAAAAAAAAAAAGCTGTAGTTTTTTTTGAGATTATGTTTAATGTATAAATTAATAGATATTAGGTTGGTGCAAAGGTAATTGCAGTACTTTTGCACCAACCAATAGAATTTTCATCTTTAAGTTATTGAGTTTTCTATCCAAGCACATGTATACCTTTCCATCAATTTAAGTTCTACTACTGTGTTTTTCAGAAGGATTTTAGACCCCTCTTTACACAAGTGGTAGGCATTTGTTAAGTTTATTCCTGGCTATTTTATTCTCTTACTTGCCATCATAAATTGGGTCTTCTCTCCTATTATATCTTCTGTCTTGCTCTGCTTGATATTTATATGTTAATTTCATAACGGACTACTTCACTAAGTTTCAGCTTTTCTTTCCAGTACTAATGCCTTTTATTCTTCTCCCTTGTCAAAATGCATGGGTTAATAATTTCAACACATTATAAGCAGTTGAAATAGTGGGCGTGTGTTTGTCTTATTGCTTACTTTAATCAGAAAGCCTTTCATGTTTTCTAATCAAGTAAGGTGCTAGCTTTGGGGCTGATATATATATATATCACACACACATATATGTACCACATATATAAACATATACATATATACATACACACATGTGAACACACGCAGACATAATCATAGTAAGAAAATGTCTGTCAAGTCCTGTTTGATGGAGAGAATACTGTTTTCTATCAAATGCTTTGGTTTGGTTTGGTCGTGCATCTTTGGAGATGATTCTGTGATTTTTCTCCTCATGTCTATTAGTATGATGGATTGTACTAATGGATTTCCTAATATTGATTTGACTTTGCTGTATTAGTTATCTGTTGCCACATAACAAGTCATCTCAAAACTGAATGGCTTAAAATAACAATAAACATTTATTTTCCCATAGTTTTTGAGAATCAGGAATCTGGAAACAGGTTCTCTGGATTAGCTAGACATGGATCAGCAGCTATTAACATCACCAAAAAAAAGACAGTCGGCCACTGTATGCCTCCTGATGGAAGGGGCTGCTTAGAAAATTGAGCTCAGATTTGATCAAGTCTTGACCCAGCTCCCAATCATAAATACAAAGAACAGAAGTACAGGTAAAAGGCACCATGGAGAAGCAGTAGCTAAATCCAAACCACAGGAGACTCTATGGGACAAATACTCTAATTTTCCAACATATGAATGTTAAAGAAAAAGAGAGCCAGGTGCAGTGGCTCATACCTGTAATCCCAGCACTTCAGAAGGCCAAAGGAGGAGAATCACTTGAAACCAGGAGTTTGAGAACAGCCCGGGCAACATAGCAAGACAACATCTCAAACAAAAAATTTAAAACTTAGCCGGGCATGACGGCACATGCCTGTAGTCTCAGTTACTTGAGAAACTGATACGGAAGGATCACTTGAGCCCAGGAGTTTGAGGTTGCAGTGAGCTATGATCGTGCCACTGCACTCCAGCCCAGGTGACAGAACAAGACCTGCCTCTAAAAATAATAATAATCAAAGAAAAAGAGAGAGATATAGGGGAAAAGAGAGAAAGAGATTTGAGAAGCATATAATTCAATCACAACAAAGGGATCTTATTTGGATCCTGACTCAAAGAAATCATAAGAAAAAAATTACAAGATAATTGAAAATTTGATCACTGGCTGAATATCAGATCATATTAAGGAATCATTGTTAATTTTTTTAGCTGCAATAACAGCATTTTTAGTATTTCTTTAATTCCTCATATTTTATAGACATATCCTAAACTATTAATGGATAACAGAATATGATATCTCGGATTTGTTTCAAAATAATATGGAAGTGGGAGGTGGGTACAGAAGAAGCAATAAATATTGGCCACGACTGGTTTCGTTGAAATTGGATAATGGCCCCTTGGGGCTTCATCACCCATTTCTGGGCACTTTTGCATGCATGTGACATTTTACCATATGATTCACTTTCCAAACATCTGCACACATCATTTTCTTGTCCCATTCTGACCTGCCCCTTTTCCTCAAAGTTTTATTTCAGTTAACCGCATCACCTTCTGCCCAGGCACCTAAGCCAGAAAGCTTAAAACACAGCCAGTTCTCATTTCACAAAATCTGTCAAATCCCGCATCCTGATGGTTTGTATCATTTAAGGTTTTTTTTTTTAAGGTAAAATTCAGATAACATGCAACTGACTCTTTAGAGGTGTACAATTCAGTGGCATTTAGTGTTTTCCCAGCGTTAGGCATCCACCACCTCTCTCTAGTTGCTAAACTTTTCATCACATCAGAGAAATGTCCTGTATCATTAAAGTCATCACTCCCATTCCCCACTCTCTCATCCCTTGGTAACCATGAGGTGCTTTCTAGCTCCGTGAACTTGCCTATTAGGAATATATTATATATAAGGAGTCATGCAAGCTGTGGTCTTTTGCAACTGACTTCTTTCACCTAGCATAATGTTTGTGAGGTTCATCCAAGTTGTAGCATATGTCAGTACTTATCTAAGTTATTTTAATTGCTCCCTTTATTTGTATCTCTACCACCCCTGCTCTGTCTACTTTAGGCCTTTATCTCCTCTTCCCTCGTCCTTCTGTCTTCTCTCTTCCTTCTCCCCTCACTGTTGCCTTGAACAGCTTCCAAGTGGTTTCCCTGACTCCAGTCTTTCTCTCCCACCCATCCTCCTTATTACAGCCAAAGTGATCGTGTCTTTTTCCATCACATCCCGCTCCCCACGTCAGCCAACCATTCTTCCATCAAGATTCATGTCTAAGCAAGATGGCCAAATAGGAACAGCTCCAGTCTACAGCTCCCACCGTGAGCGACACAGAAGACGGGTGATTTCTGCATTTCCATCTGAGGTACCGGGTTCATCTCACTAGGGAGTGCCAGACAGTGGGTGCAGGACAGTCGGTGCAGCGCACCGTGTGTGAGCCCAAGCAGGGCGAGGCATTGCCTCACTCGGGAAGCACAAGGTGTCAGGGAGTTCCCTTTCCTAGTCAAAGAAAGGGGTAACAGACAGCACCTGGAAAATTGGGTCACTCCTACCCTAATACTGCGCTTTTCTAACGGGCTTGGAAAACGGCACACCAGGAGATTGTGTCCTGCACCTGGCTTGGAGGGTCCTACGCCCACGGAGTCTCGCTGATTTCTAGCACAGCAGTCTGAGATCAACCTGCAAGGGGGCAGCGAGGCTGGGGGAGAGGCGCCCGCCATTGCCCAGGCTTGCTTAGGTAAACAAAGCAGCCAGGAAGCTCGAACTGGGTAGAGCCCACCACAGCTCAAGGAGGCCTGCCTGCTTCTGTAGGCTCCACCTCTGGGGGCAGGGCACAGACAAACAAAAAGTCAGCAGTAACCTCTGCAGACTTAAATGTCCCTGTCTGACAGCTTTGAAGAGAGTAGTGGTTCTCCCAGCACGCAGCTGGAGATCTGAGAACGGGCAGACTGTCTCCTAAAGTGGGACCCTGACCCCTGAGCAGCCTAACTGGGAGGCACCCCCCAGTAGGGACAGACTGACACCTCACTCGGCCGGGTACTCCTCTGAGACAAAACTTCCAGAGGAACAATCAAACAGCTGAATTTGCGGTTCACAAAAATCTGCTGTTCTGCAGCCACCACTGAGGACACCCAGCCAAACAGGGTCTGGAGTGGACCTCTAGTAAACTCCAACAGACCTGCAGCTGAGGGTCCTGTCTGTTAGAAGGAAAACTAACAAACAGAAAGGGCACCCACACCAAAAACCCATTTGTACATCACCATCATCAAAGACCAAAGGTAGAAAAAACTACAAAGATGGGGAGAAAATAGAGCAGAAAAACTGGAAACTCTAAAAAGCAGACTGCCTCTCCTCCTCCAAAGGAATGCAGTTCCTCACCAGCAACGGAACAAAGCTGGACGAAGAATGACTTTGACGAGTTGAGAGAAGAAGGCTTCAGACAATCAAACTACTCTGAGCTAAAGGAGGAAATTCAAACCAATGGCAAAGAAGTTAAAAACTTTGAAAAAAAATTAGATGAATGTTTAACTAAAATAACCAATGCAGAGAAGTGCTTAAAGGAGCTGATGGAGCTGAAAGCCAAGTTTCGAGAACTACGTGAAGACTGCAGAAGCCTCAGTAGCCGAAGTGATCAACTGGAAGAAAGGGTATCAGTGATGGAAGATGAAATGAATGAAATGAAGCAAGAAGGGAAGTTTAGAGAAAAAAGAATAAAAAGAAATGAACAAAGCCTCCAAGAAATTTGGGACTGTGTGAAAAGACCAAACCTACGTCTGATTGGTGTACCTGAAAGTGACGGAGAGAATGGAACCAAGTTGGAAAACACTCTGCAAGATATTATCCAGGAGAACTTCCCCAATCTAGCAAGGCAGGCCAACATTCAGATTCAGGAAATACAGAGAACACCACAAAGATACTCCTCAAGAAGAGTAACTCCAAGACACATAATTGTCAGATTCACCAAAGTTGAAATGAAGGAAAAAATGTTAAGGGCGGCCAGAGAGAAAGGTCAGGTTACCCACAAAGGGAAGCCCATCAGACTAACAGCTGATCTCTCGGCAGAAACTCTATAAGCCAGAAGAGAGTGGGGGCCAATATTCAACATGCTTAAAGAAAAAAATTTTCAACCCAGAATTTCATATCCAGCCAAACTAAGCTTCATAAGTGAAGGAGAAATAAAATACTTTACAGACAAGCAAATGCTGAGTGACTTTGTAACCACCAGGCCTGCCCTAAAAGAGCTCCTGAAGGAAGCACTAAACATGGAAAGGAACAATCGGTACCAGCCACTGCAAAAACATGCCAAATTGTAAAGACCATCAAGGCTAGGAAGAAACCGCATCAACTAATGAGCAAAATAACCAGCTAACATCATCATAACAGGATCAAATTCACACATAACAATACTAACTTTAAATGTAAATGGGCTAAATGCTCCAATTAAAAGACACAGACTGGCAAATTGGATAAGGAGTCAAGACCCATCAGTGTGCTGTATTCAGGAAACCCATCTCACGTGCAGAGACACACATAGACTCAAAATAAAGGGATGGAGGAAGAGCTACCAAGCAAATGGAAAACAAAAAAAGGCAGGGGTTGCAATCCTAGTCTCTGATAAAATAGACTTTAAACCAACAAAGATCAAAAGAGACAAAGAAGGCCATTACATAATGGTAAAGGGATCAATTCAACAAGAAGAGCTAAATACCCTAAATATATATGCACCCAATACAGGAGCACCCAGATTCATAAAGCAAGTCCTTAGAGACCTACAAAGAGACTTAGACTCCCACACAATAATAATGGGAGATTTTAACACTCCACTGTCAACATTAAACAGATCAACGAGACAGAAAGTTAACAAGGATATCCAGGAATTGAACTCAGCTCTGCACCAAGCAGACCTAATAGACATCTACAGAACTCTCCACCCCAAATCAACAGAATATACATTTTTTTCAGCACCACACCACACCTATTCCAAAATTGACCACATAGTTGGAAGTAAAGCTCTCCTCAGCAAATGTAAAAGAACAGAAATTATAACAAACTGTCTCTCAGACCACAGTGCAATCAAACTAGAACTCAGGATTAAGAAACTCACTCAAAACCGCTCAACTACATGGAAACTGAACGACCTGCTCTTGAATGACTACTGGGTACATAACGAAATGAAGGCAGAAATAAAGATGTTCTTTGAAACCAACGAGAACAAAGACACAACATACCAGAATCTCTGGGACACATTCAAAGCAGTGTGTAGAGGGAAATTTCTAGCACTAAATGCCCACAAGAGAAAGCAGGAAAGATCCAAAATTGACACCCTAACATCACAATTAAAAGAACTAGAAAAGCAAGAGCAAACACATTCAAAAGCTAACAGAAGGCAAGAAATAACTAAAATCAGAGCAGAACTGAAGGAAATAGAGACACAAAAAACTCTTCAAAAAATCAATGAATCCAGGAGCTGGTTTTTTGAAAAGATCAACAAAATTGATCGACTGCTAGCAAGACTAATAAAGAAGAAAAGAGAGAAGAATCAAATAGATGCAATAAAAAATGATAAAGGGGATATCACCACTGATCCCACAGAAATACAATCTACCATCAGAGAATACTACAAACACCTCTACGCAAATAAACTAGAAAATCTAGAAGAAATGGATAAATTCCTCGACACATAAACCCTCCCAAGACTAAACCAGGAAGAAGTTGAATCTCTGAATAGACCAACAACAGGCTCTGAAATTGAGGCAATAATTAATAGCTTACCAACCAAAAACAGTCCAGGACCTGATAGATTCACAGCCAAATTCTACCAGACGTACAAGGAGGAACTGATACCATTCCTTCTGAAACTATTCCAATCAATAGAAAAAGAGGGAATCCTCCCTAACACATTTTATGAGGCCAGCATCATCCTGATACCAAAGCCTGTCAGAGACACAACCAAAAAAGAGAATTTCAGACCAATATCCTTGATGAACATTGATGCAAAAATCCTCAATAAAATACTGGCAAACCGAATCCAGCAGCACATCAAAAAGCTTATCCACCATGATCAAGTGGGCTTCATCCCTGGGATGTAAGGCTGGTTCAACATACGCAAATCAATAAATGTAATCCAGCATATAAACAGAACCAAACGCAAAAACCACATGATTATCTCAATAGATGCAGAAAAAGCCTTTGACAAAATTCAACAACACTTCGTGCTAAAAACTCTCAATAAATTAGGTATTGATGGGATGTATCTCAAAATAATAAGAGCTATCTATGACAAACCCACAGCCAATATACTGAATGGGCAAAAACTGGAAGCATTCCCTTTGAAAACTGGCACAAGACAGGGATGCCCTCTGTCACCAATCCTATTCAACATAGTGTTGGAAGTTCTGGCCAGGGCAATCAGGCAGGAGAAGGAAATAAAGGGTATTCAATTAGGAAAAGAGGAAGTCAAACTATCCCTGTTTGCAGATGACATGATTGTATATCTAGAAAACCCCACTATCTCAGCCCAAAATCTCCTCAAGCTGATAAGCAACTTCAGCAAAGTCTCAGGATACAAAATCAATGTACAAAAATCACAAGCATTCTTGTACACCAATAACAGACAAACAGAGAGCCAAATCATGAGTGAACTCCCATTCACAATTGCTTCAAAGAGAATAAAATACCTAGGAAGCCAACTTACAAGGGACATGAAGGACCTCTTCAAGGAGAACTACAAACCACTACTCAATGAAATAAAAGAGGATACAAACAAATGGAAGAACATTCCATGCTCATGGGTTGGAAGAATCAATATCGTGAAAATGGCCATACTGCCCAAGGTAATTTATAGATTCAATGCCATCCCCATCAAGCTACCAATGACTTTCTTCACAGAATTGGAAAAAACTACTTTAAAGTTCATATGGAACCAAAAAAGAGCCCGCATCACCAAGTCAATCCTAAGCCAAAAAACAAAGCTGGAGGCATCACGCTACCTGACTTCAAACTATACTACAAGGCTACAGTAACCAAAACAGCATGGTACTGGTACCAAAACAGAGACATAGATCAATGGAACAGAACAGAGCCCTCAGAAATAATGCCACATATCTACAACTATCTGATCTTTGACAAACCTGACAAAAACAAGCAATGGGGAAAGGATTCCCTATTTAATAAATGGTGCTGGGAAAACTGGCTAGCCATATGTAGAAAGCTGAAACTGGATCCCTTCCTTACACCTTATACAAAAATTAATTCAAGATGGATTAAAGACTTACATGTTACACCTAAAACCATAAAAACCCTAGAAGAAAACCTAGGCAATACCATTCAGGACATAGGCGTGGGCAAGGACTTCATGCCTAAAACATCAAAAGCAGTGGCAACAAAAGCCAAAATTGACAAATGGGATCTAATTAAACTAAAGAGCTTCTGCACAGCAAAAGAAACTACCATCAGAGTGAACAGGCAACCTACAAAATGGGAGAAAGTTTTCACAACCTACTCATCTGACAAAGGGCTAATATCCAGAATCTACAATGAACTCAAACAAATTTACAAGAAAAAAACAAACAACCCCATCAAAAAGTGGGCAAAGGACATGAACAGACACTTCTCAAAAGAAGACATTTATGCAGCCAAAAAACACATGAAAAAATGCTCATCATCACTGGCCATCAGAGAAATGCAAATCAAAACCACAGTGAGATACCATCTCACACCAGTTAGAATGGCCATCATTAAAAAGTCAGGAAACAACAGGTGCTGGAGAGGATGTGGAGAAATAGGAACAATTTTACACTGTTGGTGGGACTGTAAACTAGTTCAACCATTATGGAAGTCAGTGTGGCGATTCCTCAGGGATCTAGAACTAGAAATACCATTTGACCCAGCCATCCCATTACTGGGTATATACCCAAAGGACTATAAATCATGCTGCTATAAAGACACATGCACACGTATGTTTATTGTGGCACTATTCACAATAGCAAAGACTTGGAACCAACCCAAATGTCCAACAACGATAGACTGGATTAAGAAAATGTGGCACATATACACCGTGGAATGCTATGCAGCCATAAAAAATGATGAGTTCATGTCCTTTGTAGGGACATGGATGAAATTGGAAACCATCATTCTCAGTAAACTATCGCAAGGACAAAAAACCAAACACCGCATGTTCTCACTCATAGGTGGGAATTGAACAATGAGAACACATGGACACAGGAAGGGGAACATCACACTCCGGGGACTGTTGTGGGCTGGGGGGAGGGGTGAGGGACAGCATTAGGAGATATACCTAATGCTAAATGACGAGTTAATGGGTGCAGCACACCAACATGGCACATGGATACATATGTAACAAACCTGCACGTTGTGCACATGTACCCTAAAACTTAAAGTATAATAATAATAATAATAAAAGAAAAGAAAAAAAAAAGATTCATGTCTAAGTCTGATTAAAGCGCTGTTCTCCATTATTCTTTCTTCTCTCTTATTTTCTGGATCACATTCATTATATCTATCCTAACATTTACAACACTCCTTGTCACATTCATTGCAGCATTGCTTTCATTAGCCAAACACTGAGAATAACCTAAAAGCCATCAATAGGGCCAGGGTTGGAGTAATTCTGCTACACCCACAGGATGAAATGTGACAATCATGCAACTGTTAAGGGAAATGAGGGTAAGAGAAGGTGACATCAGGAGCTTCCTGATGTGAGGCGCTGAGATGGCAGCATCGCTTAGGCAGGACTTCTGCCAAAAATGAATCACCTGACTCTAGCAATGAGGAAACATTCAGATTAACTCAAACTGAGGGACAGTCTACAAAACTGGCCTGTGTGCCTTAAAAGATCTCAGTGTCTTGGAGAGAGGATGAGCAATAGTTAAAGAGACTGAAGACACAGGACAACAAAAAGCAGTGAGTGTCCCCGGATTGGATCCCAAATCAGAAGAATAAATTGTAATTAAGGACACTATTGGGACGACTGGTGGACTATCAATATAGACTTACATGGTGTCTTGCTTTAAGGTGTTTTTATAGAAAGCTTTAAGGTGTTTTATGTATATTTGATAGTGGTATTAGATGGATGTTAAATTCCCTGAAAATGATTTGTACTCTGCACGTATGAGAGAATGCCCTTGCTCTCTGGAGATACACACTGAGATATTTAGTGCTAAAAGATGAAGATGTCCCCCAACTTAGTCCCAAATGTTTCTGCAATAGTAGCAATCCTCATGTGCATACATGTACACACACTTATGTATATGAGAGATAGTGTATGCTTAAATATGGCAGAACGTGAACAACTTGGTAAAGCTAGGTAACGACTATATACAAAATCATTGCATTATTATTTTTCTGTAAGCTGGAAGAAGTCCAGGGAGACTCACACGAATCACAAGCTGTTCACAGCGGCTGCTGCGCAGGGCAGTCCTGGCTTCCACAGCGTGTCCTAAAATGTGATACTTACAAGCCTCCCTTCCTCTTACAAACCTCCCTTCATGGACAATAAGCCACTTGGTCACCAGCCATAGGAATGGGTTAAGAGGAACAGAGGATTTTACATTTAACTTCATTTAAATTTGTAAAGTTTCAATTTTTTAATGGTGATCACTGATTATTTTATAATAAAATAGTCTTTTTAAAAGTCTAAACAGTTTATCACTTACAAATTCTCTCTAATCTATAATCCAGAGGAATGGATAATGAATTACTCATCAAAAAGTATTATAAACACCTATAAAACATGCTCAGTCTCAACAATTATTAGTGAAACCCAAAAAGCAAAACAACAGCAAGGCATCATTTTCATCAATCAGACTGACAAAAATTAGGTAAACATTAGCCACGGGCGGTGGCTCATGTTTGTAATTCCAGCACTTTGGGAGGCTGAGGCGGGCAGATCACAAGGTCAGGAGTTCAAGACCAGCCCGGCCAACACAGTGAAACCCCCTCTCTACTAAAAGAAAAAACAAAAATTAGCTGGGCATGGTGGCAGCCACCTGTAATCCCAGCTGCTCTGGAGACTAAAGCAGGAGAATCACTTGAACCCGGGAGGCGGAGGTTGCAGTGAGCCGAGATAGAGCCACTGCATTCCAGCCCGGGTGACAGAGCTAGACACCCTCTCAAAAAAAAAAATTAGGTAAACTGTACATAGCATCAGCAAAAGTGGAGGGAGAAGGATGCCCCTCTCATAGACTGTTGGTGGGAAAATAAATTTTCTCAGTCATTTTGCAGAGTGTTTCTGTAATATCTATGATAATTTAAAATGTGCATGCTCTACAGTATAGCCATTTAACTTTTAGTTCTATATCCTAGAGAAACCCTATGCACAAAGTGATACGTACAGAGATGTTTTGTGTAGCATTATCTGCAACGGAGGAAACCAGGTGCCAATGTCCATTGGTGTAGGAATGCATGAATAAAATAAGTGTAGGTGTCCAAGGTTTAACTGTTCGAAGAGATGCATTAGATCCACACATGGCTCTATGCATAGACTCAAGAGCCAAAGACTGAGTGAGAAAGACAAGATACAGAATGATCAGAAAAAGTTTATGCCCTGTGCGTGAGAAATTTTGAAAATACAAAACAATACTAGATACTGTGGACATGTGAATATATGTATTTAAATTATTTTCAAATGGAACAAAGGGACATGTGCCAAGCTTTGGAGAGTAGGTGGCTTTGGCAAGATGAGAAAAATATGGAATTGAAGTAGGGGTGGTAGATCTGATAAGTACAAGGACATAGCTATATCTGTAATATTTTAATTTTTTAATTAAAAAAGGAAGCCAGTAAGTCAAAATACTATCAGTTGTTAATTCTAGATGGTGCAAAAAATGAGTGCATATTTCTAAAATTTCTAATTTTTTCAAAATAAATATGAAGATTTAAAGATATGTTAAAGAACTATCTCACAATATTATTACACCACCCAGAGGGGATCCTGACAACATGGAATAAAGTTCCTGCACCCCGACAAAAACGTAGATCAATATCTCCACAGCAATTTCATTCTAAGGCACAAAATGTGGCTGGAATATTGAAGAGTCTAGACAGAGCAGCCCACAGATATGCAAGCGGGTCAAACCCAGCCAGAAACACAGCCCACATGGGGGTGATGGATTCATTCTATAATTTTACAGCTGCCAATGTGTTTTGGGGAGAAATCATGGCAGCCTCTCAGATGCATGACTTTTGGTCCCAACTTCCTCTTTGAGTTAGTGACTAATGAATGGGAGGAGGAGTGACAAAGTCTTCTTTGTCATGTAAAAGTGAATCTACTTGCGGGGGACAGTGGCTCACACCTGTAATCCTAGCACTTTGGGAGGCCGAGGCGGGTGGATTACGAGGTCAGGAGTTCGAGACCAGCCTGGCCATCATGGCGAAACTCCATCTCTACTCAGGAGGCTGAGGCAGGAGAATATCTTGAACCCAGGAAGCAGAGGTTGCAGTGAGTGAGTAGAGATCGCGCTGCTGCACTCCAGCCTGGGCGACAGAGTGAGACTCCATCTCAAAAAAAAAAAAAAAAATGGTGAATCTACTTATTTCAAAATGGGAAGGTCAAAATCAGAAAACTCTTCTAATCCCTGCAGCACATCAAAGCTCCAGTTATACTCAGCATATACTAAACAGTACTCAAGTTGCATTCATTAGAATCACCTGGGGAAAACTTATTAAACATGCAAATTCCTGAGCACCACAGTCAGCAATTCTGATTCAAGAAGGGTGAGATGGGGCTTTGCGTTCTCTGTCTTTAGCAAACTTCCCCCAGATGATTCAGCTTTACATAATCTGTGCGACATGATCTGAAAAAGAATAAAACAGATTATTAATTAGACAATCACCACTTCCCACTCAACAACAGCCTTGGTTATGTGCAACCAAAAGCTGTTTGTATGGGGGGTGGTTGGTTTGTTGGTTGTTGGGGAGGAGGGGTGTGAGTGGGTTAGTTGGTTAATTGGTTGGCAGGTGGATGGGTGGGTTGGTTGGTTAGTTGGTTGGTGGGTGGGTTGGTTAGTTGGTTGGTGGGTGGGTTGGTTAGTTGGTTGGTGGGTATGGGGGAGTGGGTTGGCTGGTTAGTTAGTTGGTTGGTGGGTGGGTAGATAGGTTGATTGGTTGGTTGGTTGGTGTGTTGTTTGGTTGCCTAGAATGTTTGTTTTCCCAAAACTCTAACTGGAATTTCTGTCCATTCTCTCCCATTTGGCTTCTGCTCTCCATATTAAAAATATGGCATCTTCATTGGACATCTTCCCGTTTCATCCTTGTCTTTCACATCAGAATAAGGCCTTGGATGCTTAACACACGAAGGGGGAGCCTCCTGCAGTCAGCTCTTTTCTTCAAATCTAGCTGTTCTAGAAACCTGTCCGGAGTTATTTTAGGACCAAACACTAAGCCTAGTGTCTGGCTTTTGGTTGATTTTCCTCATAACTTGCCAGAGGGAGAATGAGCGTAATTGTAGTAGAAGGAACACTTCTTAGACAAAGTTAGTGTGGTGGTTAATTTTATGTATCAACTTCATCAGCTAGAGTGCCCAGACATTTGGTCAGACATTATTCCGGGTGTGTCTTTGAAGATGTTTCTGGATGAGATCAGCATTTGAATCGGTACAGTGAGTGAAGCAGACGGCCTGCCCTAATGCGGGTGGGCCTCATCCAATCAGTTGACAGCCAGAATAGAACAAAAAGGCTGACTCTCCCTCGAGTAAGGGAAGACTTCCACCTGCCTGATTGCCTTGAGCTGGGGCATTGTTTGTTTGATTTTTTTCTGCCTTTGGACTCAAACTGAAATGTCAGCTCTTTTTGGGTCTCGAGCCTGCTAGCTTTTGGACTGGAACTACACTCTTGGCTCTCCCAGGTCTCCGGCTTGCCAACTACAGATCTAGGAACTTGTCAGGCCCCATAACCACAAGAGCCAATACCTTTAAAAAATTATATACATATATATATATATGAATCCTATTGTTCTGTTCCTCTGAAGAACCTTGACTTATACAAGCAGCAATAGGAAACAAACACACTCCTTTCACAGAAGAGAGATCTGCAATCTAGAGAAGCAAAGGGAACTTGGCAGAGCTCACACAGTTTGTGTCAGGACGGGATTCAAGACCAGATGCCCTCCTGCAGAGCCTGGACTCCCGCCTCAGACCTCTTCACCATGTCATGCTGTTCCCACTTCCTTGCCTGCCGTGGCTCATGACCAATGTAAGATGATCATTGAAGATGATTGACTAAAGATGACAGCAGGCCCAGTAAGAGAACGTCAATTTCCTTAATGGCAAAGGGTACCCCACATCTGGAGATGCCTGATGTGTTCCAGATACAGAGCAGCTCCTGACACCTGGCAGATTCCTCGCTCCTGGCGGGAGAGGTCGGCCACCTGCAGGCTCAGTGTGTGCATCTCTGAGCTTCTAGAAAGCACATGCTGGACCATCTCCTGCCTTAGGTAGACACCTGGTCCCCATGCCCTCCTCTGTTGAGTGTCTCTGGTGTTCTTCTGTCAGTCAATCATAGTGCCAGCGACCATCATACACTCACCTGTTTAGTTAGAAAAGAAAAGGGCCCGAAGTCTTGATAATGAAGGGCTGGAATTTCTTCTACCACATGGATCTCTGCAGGACCAGTCATGTTAAAGACCACAATAAAGGCTAGCACTCCAGGGTCACTGTATTAAGACCCTTGTCCTGCCCAGTGCCAAGAGAAGTCAGTGAGAATTAAACTCTAAGAAGCCCCCAGAATTGGAGGAAATGCTAGCATTTGTCCTTTGAAGCTGCCAGCTGCATGAGTGCACAGCTGCTGGTTGAATTCCATGGCTGAGGTTGGATGCCTGCCTGACCTGGCCTCGCCAATGCTGGGTGTACAGCAGAAGGGATAGTCTCAAATCAGGCCATCAGAAGAGTGGTGGGCAATCTCAAAGAGAAGGCACAGCTGGGAAGAAAGTTTTCCATCTGCCCTGAGTAGAGGGAGGAGAAATAGGTCAGGCCAGACAATGTAGGGGCTGTCCATGGACAGTGATCTGAAAATGAATCACTTCTGTGTTGGGCAGAGGCTAGGTCAAATTTTCCAGAAAGGGCAGAGTTCCCAGTTGGGAACTCTGTTGGGACATAGAAAAGACACATTATTGGCACAGGGGAAGAATCACTGAACTTGGAGATGAAAGATCTGCCAATTCCTGTGCGCTGGGTGGGCACCTTACCTAAACTATCTGAGTTTCAATGTCTTCAACTGTAAAGTGGGCCAATGAGATGAAATAAGAAAAACTCTTTTGCAAACTGTTTTTTGAGATGGAGTCTGGCTCTGTCACCCAGGCTGGAGTGCAGTGGTGCAACCTCCGCTCACTGCAAGCTCTGCCTCCCGGGTTCACGCCATTCTCCTGCCTCAGCCTCCTGAGTAGCTGGGACTACAGGCACCCGCCACCGCACCCGGCTAATTTTTTGTATTTTTAGTAAAGACGGGGTTTCACTGTGATCTCTATCTCCTGACCTCGTGATCCGCCCACCTCCGCCTCCCAAAGTGCTGGGATTACAGGCTTGAGCCACCGCGCCTGGCTGCAAACTATTCTTAGATTGTATCCATTGATATTAATAAGGGCTAATTGTCTGGCCCATAGAAGAGTTTTGGGGCAGTGTCTATTGAAGAATTCCTAACTTTTATCTTGCAAGGACTATTCTGCACTTAGTGAAATTTAATCTCATAGCCATCCCATGAGTGGCCATTGGGAGCTCCTTTTACAGTTAAGAAGACAGTCTCTAGAGCTTCCAGAACTCGTTCATGTACATTCCAGTCCCTGCCAGGGGACAGTCAGCGAGTGATGGAGCGCTGGGCCCGTGCTCATCCGACCCCGGCTCCCCAGCTCCTTCTTCGCCTGCTGTTTTCCATCTCAGCCTCCTCTTCATGGAGGGGTGAAAGGAAACCAGCCCCTGCCCCACCGATCCCCATTCACAGAGGCCGTTTTTGTGGCCAGCCTGGGCTCGACATGACCAGCCTGGCAATGTGGACCTCTCTCCGCCAGCACTGCCCGTGTCCAGGCCCCCGCCGCGAGCGCCTCCTCTGCTTCCCCGGCATTGTCCGAGGCCTGGCGGAAGAGAGGCTTCCCGGTGCTTCCCGCGGCCTGGGAATGTACAATGAAGTCACCAGCCTGCGAAAGAAAAGGCCTCTGTCTCCCGGGTGACGGGGCTCTATTCGGGGATACGCATTATGCAGCCCTGGTCCTCACAAAGAAAGTCGCGACTGTTCGGGGCACATCATCTGGCCTGGCAGCCTGAGAGGGGACATTTCATTTCCGCTCTGCATGTTCCCTCCTGCCCCCTGAATGGCTCTGGGCTGTGTGGCCACACAGTGACCTGCTGCCTTTCTGCCAGGATGGTGTGAGCCACCCAGAGAGAAAAGTCCTGATTAGCACTTTCCCACGCGTGCCTCAGCCTGGCCAGGCATCCGCTGCAGGCAGAGGCGTTCCTGTGGCTTTGGGGTCCACAGTGGCTCTTGCTCCAGGCCCAGACGACAAGCTCTTACAGGCAGTAAGAGACATTGCCCTGTCTTGATTCTTGGGGATGAGACCACAGGAGCTGTGAGCCCTGAGCGGGGGTCTGGCCGTAATGAAGGCCAGCAAGGCAGATGGTCAGGGCCAATGCCACGTCCACCCAGCAAAGCCAGAATGGGGACCAGGCTAGCTGCTGCGTTAGTGCAGAGCAGACAGCAGATCCTAGAGGGGCAAGATGAGACAGCACAGACAAGACCAAGGCCAAGTCCAGCAGCAGTGAGCAAGGGGTGGACATGCCCAAAACAGGGAAGTCAAAGTCGGTCTTGATCAGCGTCTCAAATGAACTAAGGGCCACCTATGTCAGAATCACACAGTGAGACTGTTAAAAATACACAATTCAGCTTCCTACCCCAGACCAACAGAAAAAGAAGCTGCAAAGCTCTGGCCTGGGAATGGGCATTGTGAATAAAAGAGCTCTAGAGGGGCCACTTGAGCTCATTAACACACGTGTATGCCTAGTGTTCCATTATTGGAATGCTGAGAATATGGGAGTTACTTATTTCCTACTGTTCAAGGTCATCGCCAAGGTCTGATTGCAAAAACTCAAAAAACAGCAATCTCAGGCATAAATGGGTTAAACTAGAAAGAAGTGTGTGAAAACAAGCTCATAGGTTGCTTTTTCTAGACAGTGGGAAGACCAGAACCTTATAAAGTATTTTTTAATCTCCCTTCTCTCATCTTATTATTTATTTTGCCTCTTTTCACTCCTATTTTAACCACCCCATCCTAGGCAACTAGGCCAATGGATAATATGCATCTCGTTATTTAGATGTAACCTTAGAAAGTGCCTATTTCTTGGTGTGTACCTGTATGACTTCCACAAATAAGGTTGCCTTGCATAGCTGCTTCTTACTTTTTTCTTCTTTTTTCTTTTTTTTTGAGATGGAGTTTCGCTTTTGTTGCCCAGGCTAGAATGCAATGGTGCAATCTCAGCTCACTGCAACCTCCGCCTCCCAAGTTATGCCAGGCTAATTTTTGTATTTTTAGTAGAGATGGAGTTTCACCATGTTGGTCAGGCTGGTCTTGAACTCCTACCCTCAGGTGATCTGCCCTGCTCAGCCTCCTAAAGTGCTGGGATTACAGGCGTGAGCCACCGTGTCCAGCCTGCTGCTTAATTTTTTCATACTTCACGAAGTTCCTAAGGTGCATTCATGTGGCTAAGTGCGCCCCTCCTCCATCGTTTGGAAGGACTACACGGATCCCTGTGGTGTCTGCCACATTCTGTCTCATCACCCCCCAAGTGATGGGTGCCCAGTTGTCTTCATACCCCACCACATACACATAAACACACTGGGCTGTGTCCTCATCGACATGGAGAAGATTGTTGGTGGTATGCGTGTGCATATAAATTCCACAGAATCCCACGGAATTCCAAGGGCATGCTTAATTGAACTCTTCCCGATTGATCTCTCAAGGAATGTACCAGTCTACACTTCTAACATCAGAGCATGGGGGTCCCCGTAGGCCACAGCCCCGCCAACATTAGCACTATCCAGCTGCTATTCTTCCAATTTTTGCCAGTCTAATAAAGTGAGGTCTCATTATAGTTTTAATCTGCATTTCGTTTTGTAAGGGAGTTGAAGTGTCTCTTCACATGATTGTTATTCTTTGAGTTTTTTCTTCTGTAAATTGCCTGTTTATATCCTTGTCTTGTTGGTTTGCAGTATTTCCTTACATATTCTAAGTATTCTTTCCTTTTCAATTACAGACAAATGCCTTTTCCCACTTTGATATATTTTTATTAATTTTATGGTGTACTTTTTAACAACTTGAGAAATAAATCACATATTGTACAATTCACCCCATTAAAGTGTACAATTCAATGGTTTTTTAGTATATTCACAGAGTTGTGCAACCAGCTCCATAATCAATTTTGATAACATTTGCATCATCTCCCAAATAAGCCACATACCCATTAACAGTCACTTCCCAGCACCCTGTCCTATAAAATGACTAATCCACTTTTTGCCTTAATAGATTTGTCCGTTCTGGACATTTCACATAAATGTAATTATATAATACACGGTCTTCTGAGGCTGGCTTCTTTCACTTAGCATAACGTTTTCAAGGCTCATTTGTGGTAGCATTCATTAGTACTTCATTCCTTTTTTTTTTTTTGAGACAGGGTCTCACCCCCTGTCACCCAGGCTGGAGTGCAGTGGCGCGATCTCGGTTCCCCACAGCCTCAACATCCTAGACTCTGGTAATCCACCCACTTCAGCCTCCCAGGTAGCTGGGACCACAGACACGCACCACCATGCCAGGAATTTTTTTTTTCCACCGTGTTGCCCAGGCTGGTCTTGAACTCCTAGGCTCAAGAGAGCCACCTACCTCAGCCTCCCAAAATGCTTCATTCCTTATTGCCAAACAACATTTCATTGCTTGACTATACCACATTTTGTTAATCCACTCATCAGTGAATCGACTTTTGGGTTGTTTTCACGTCTTGGTTATTATGCATAATGCTGCTATGAATATTCATATATACAAATTAATTTATGGAAATATGTTTTTATTTCTCTCTAATGTATACCTAAGAATGGAATTATATAGTAACTCTGTGTTCCACATTTTCAGGAGCTGCCAAACTGTTTTCCACAGTGGCTGTGCCATTTTACATTTCCACTCGCAATGCGTGAGGGTTCCAGTTTCTCCACTTTCTCACCAATCCTAGTGATGTCTGTCTTTTTTATTGCAGCCACCCTAGTGGGAGTGAAGTGGCATCTCACTGTGTTTTGATTTGCATTTCCCTAATGGCTATGACATTGGGCATCTTTCATGTGCTTATCATCCATTATACATCTTCTTTGGAGAAATGTCTATTCAGATCTTTTGTTCATTATTAAATTGGGTTTTTTTTCAAGTATTAAGTAGTAAGAGTTTGGTGTACTTTTTGAACAATGAAAGACAAAATCATCAATTTGATATAATCACATTGATTTTCTGTTTTGGCTTGGTGTTACCTCATAGTTTGTGATATTGAAATTTTGTTTTAAGGTCAAAAGGATACACACACAATTAACTTTACAGTTTACCCTTCACATTCAGGTCCAACTGGATTCCACCTTCGTGTGTTGCTGGACAGTAATCTAGTTTCACCTTTCTCCATAGAGATGGCCAGTTCTCCCAACACTATTTTCAAAACGGCCTGTCTTTTCCCATTGATGCATGATGCCACCTTTACCACATGTTAGATTTCCACATGCACTGATGTCTGTCTCTGAGCTCTTTATTGTGTTTCTTCAGTCTATCCTGTTCCTTTGGTCTGTTTGTCTGCTCTCGAGCCAATTCCACACTCCTTTAAGCAGCCAGCCCTCTTTTGAAGGCCCCAGGGGCCAATCCTTGTGGAAGCCTCTCTAGTCTTGAAGGTGCAACCCTCTCTGGTCCTGGAAATGCTTCTTCTCTTCTCCAGCTGTGCTTCTGTAATTATTTGCTTTGCAGTTTCTGCAGCACTTTGGTCATCTTAGTGCCCTCTAATTTTTCTGGGTAACTCATAATATGGCCAGGGACAGACTGCTGTGAGTTTATGGTTAATACTGTCCCGATAAGGGAACTTGGACCAAGCCTGTCACTTTAATAAGCCAAATCTGCATTCAAATAGCCCATTTCCTAAGTCACGTTTGAGGAGCTTCTGTAAAGCACAGTCTTAGTGACTAGTGCCTTGAGATGGCCCTCTGCTCTCATTATCACTGATGTTCACGCCCTGCTCGCATGAACTGACATGGTGCTGGATGCTGGGTTTGTGGATGTGTCCAGGTGCTGGGGACAGGAGGAACAGTGCCCCATACCTGGAGTCCAGATGGTGATGGGCCCTGGCAAGTGATCTACCATCATCTCTCTTTTTGTAGATGAGGTAACAACACACTGGGAAGTACCTGGCTGGGCAGTTCCCTATAACACACCGCCTCTCAAACCTCAAGCTTGGCTGGTGCAGTGCACACCTGTAATCCCAGCACTTTAGGAGGCCAAGGTGGGTGGATCCCCTGAGCCCTGGAGTTCAAGACAAGCCTGAGCAACATGGTGAAACCCTGTCTTTACCAAAAAAAGAAAAATTTGCCAGCCATGGTGGTGCATACCTATAGTCCCAGCTACTTGGGAGGCTGAGGCAGGAGGATGGCAGGAGCCCTGGAGTTCAAGGCAGCAGTGAGCTGTGATCATGCCACTGCACTCCAGCCTGGGGCAAAGAGTGAGACCCTGTCTCAAAAAAAAACAAAAAAAAACAAAAACAAAAAAACAAAAAAACTTGAGTTTATAAAAATATTGCCCTTAGCAATTGGCTGACACTGTACAACTTTAAAAGAGCATTTATCCATTATTGCATTAGGCCCTTAGTACCTTCTGATGAGGTATTCAAGGACTTATATTGTTAGTTTCATTTTCAAGGTAGAGAAATTGAAGTGCAGAGGTGATATGTGACGCCCGTGATCCCGTAACCCAGGCAAGAGGGATGGGCAGGCCCAGGAAAGACCTCAGCATTTCTGACCTGCTCTATGGGACTATACTAGTCGGCCAGGACTCCTATAACAAAATACCACAGGCTGGGCAGCTGAAACAACAGAAACTGATTTCTCACGGGTATAGAGGCTGAAAGTCCCAGACCAGGGCCCAGCAGGGCTAGTTTCTGATGAGGGCTCTTCCCAGCCTGCAGATGGCCACTCTGTCCACACGTGGCCTTTCCTCCCTGCGCACAGGGAGGGGACATCCTCTCTGGTGTCTCTTTTCACGAAGGCACTAGTCCTATCAGACCTTTACCACCTCCTTTTACCTTAATTACCTCCTTAAGACCTCATTTCCAAATGCAGTCACATCAGGGGTTAGGGCTTCAACCTACGAACTGGGGAGAAGACCCAATTCAGTCCATAGCATTGCTGTAGCAAATTACTACAAACTCGGTGGCTTAAAACAACATAACTTTACCCTCCCAGTTTTGGAGGGCCAGTGTCTAAAATCACGGTCTCCACAGGGCTGCATCCTTTCTGTGTACCCTTCAGGGTAGAATCCACTTCTTTGCCTTTTCCAGTTCCAGGAACCGCCTGCATCCCTGGCTCGCAGCCCCTTCCTTGCATCACCGCAACCTCTTGCTCCATCATCTCAGCTCCTACTACTCAGTCCGACCTCCTGCCTCTTATAAAGACCCTTGTGATTACATTGAGCCTCCCAGATAACCCAGGATATAATCTCCCATCTCAAGATCCTCAGCTTAACCCCCTCTGCAGTCACTTTGGCCACAATGGGGACATACTCACAGGTGTCAGAGACGAAAGTGTGGACCTTTAGGGATCATCATCCAGTTTCCCACATTCACTTGACTTTCCTAGACCACGCACCACTGTTCTGTAAGATGAGGAAGTAGAATGAGAAGATCTCTAAAGTCCTGGCAGATTTCTTCCTGTTGTGGCTTGTGGTTCACCGTGCTCAAAAGGTCAACGTCTGAAGTGCTTTCACAGACATGTCATCTGCCAGCTGTGCTTCTCTAGCTGGGAACACGAATGAGGCTACAGCTCCATTAGCCCACAGTTTTTTTCCTTGTACCATCCTTGCACCTTCTCTGAACTCATCTGTATCAATAGTTTTACTTCTTAACATTATTTTCTACTCTAGAAAAACTTCAAAATGGATACATTTTGCTCAAATAATAGGCAATATTCCCTATTTGGGCATTTCTGTTCTTTCCTGCAGGCACTCATTTACTCATTCCACAAGTGTTTGCCAAAGGTCTGCTAGCTCCATGCACTGTGCAGGCTGTGCAGACTGATTGCAGACGCAGCCATAGGTCAGCACAGGAGAGTGAGAAGTGCCTTCAGGACACCAGGCACATCCGTCAGGGACCAAGCAGGAAATAGTCCAAAGGGAGAGACTCTAGAGAAAGGAGTCTTTACAGAGGTATGGGCAGGGCTGGGGGACCACACAGGAGATGGCGGGGAACCCAAGACTTCTCACAGTGGGCAGTGCCACCTTCCCTACGACTAAAGGAGCAAGGAAAGGCAGGTGAGAGCTGGAACCTAGAGGAGAAAGCCGTTGTCATGAAGGGTCAGAGCTACTGTCAGAGGTGGGATGTCAAAGCATGGGGTGGTGGGCAGAAACACCCCAGCCTCCCTCTCTACCTCCCCTCCACCTTACACCAGTGCCTCTCATTGGCCAAACCCAACCAGAAGCCAATGGGAAGAAGCCAACTCCAAGAGATGCAACTCAAGGAGTTAATCTTTGGAGGCACAGAGAGGGCAGAGAGCAGCAAGAATGGATCCTGTTGGGGCGAAGCAGGAACCAGGAAAAAGCAGCCCTCCTGCTTTCTAGCCTGACTCCGTCACCAACTGTAATAGCTTTGCCTCCTTGGGCAAGTCATTTACTCTCTGTAGGCTTTCATTTTCCTCACCTAAAAGTGAACTGTGGCATGGAAATCTACTAGTTACAGGATGATCTCTACCACCTATTTCGACTTTAATAATCTGTGGTTTTAGATACACACAGAAAGGTAGAAATATGCAGCTATAGATATATAAAATATGTTCACCACACTGCTGAGCCATATGTTTGTTTTCTGTAAATATATGAAATACTGTGAAGACGTGGCTTTCTAGGCATCCTCATGTATAAATACACTGACTGGGCTTCCCTCGGGACGCACCGTTTAAGGCTGACTTCCACAGAGTAAGGAGGAAAATCAGCAAACCGCTGCGTGTTCTAGCATTTGGTGGGCCAGATTTCTCTGGGGGTAGAGGGGGCGACGCTCAAGCTTTCTCAGGATTTTAATCTTTACGTGGACAGCTGTTGTAGAAAAATAACAAAGCTCGTGAAGCAAACTGCTCCCTAACGTGACAGTCTTCTCCTCCGACAAGCCGTACATTTCCTGATAGGGAAGGCAGACAATTAGAAACATCCACACAAGGAAGAGATTTTGCAGAGTGAGGACCGCAGCAGTGGCGGCGCCTGCATCCCAGGAAGGGAATGAAATGAGGCCTCTCGGCGCGCATTCCGGATCGGGCATCGGTATGTGACGTCACCAGCACGATGCTATTTCCATCTGTGTGACAGTCTAATAATACCTTCGAACAGAAACAGACAGCCATCGGCAACGTAAGATACCACGATGCACTGGAGAATGTGCTGGAAGCCAGCTCTCCCTTGCCGCTGGGTGACATTCTCAGTTGTTAACCCGGCGGCCCTGGGCGGCCCTGGAGTTGGGGATTGCCGCCTTGCTAGAGGTGCCTCGTGGCCTCCTACCATGTGGACTTTGCTTTGCTTCCTTACCCCTGCAGCCAATGATGTGCCTCTAAGAAATGAAGACCTCCATCTGTATGAGTCCAAGTCCTCAGCCAACCAGGAATTCACCCTAGGAAGAGAGGCTAAGTCCCCCAGAAAAGCCTATGGCTGGAGAAAATGAACTGTTAACACTTTGAAACGCAGTATTGTGGTTTGACCATCAGCAGCAACGTCAGCTGTGACCATCGGGATGGGAGACGGTAGCAGATTCAGAGACCAGATCTACCCAAAACGGGAAGAATGGGATTTTCGAGAAGGTGCCTGGCAAGGATGGTCTGCCAAAGGCTCTTCTTTTTTTGTTTGTTTGTTTGTTTGTTGTTGTTGTTGTTTGAGATGGAATCTCACACTGTCGCCTGGGGCTGGAGTGCAGTGGCGCAATCTCAGCTCATTGCAACCTCTGCCTCCCAGGTTCAAGCAATTCTCCTGCCTCAGCCTCCTGAGTAGCTGGGATTACAGGTGCCTGCCACCACGCCTGGCTAATTTTTTGTATTTTTAGTAGATACGGGGTTTCACTATGTTGGCCAGGCTGGTCTCGAACTTCTGACTTCATGATCCACCTGCCTCAGCCTCCCAAAGTGCTGGGATTACAGGCATGAGCCACTACACCCGGCCAGCTCTTCTCGTTTTAGAGATGGCGCTCATCGTGGGTACTGCAGCCTGGTTTCAAGGCAGAGTTACCAGAGAAAAATAATGACAACTGATTAAAAGGGATTGGTTGTTAGTTCAAAAATAAATACAGGCATGGACATTTCTGGAACGATACATGGGTGATAGCCTAGCCCTGGAAGATGACAGGAGTCCCTCAGGGGAAAAAATTGAGGTCCTGAGATAGGAAGAAGAATTTTATCTTCGTTTTATATCTCTCAGTTGTCTAAATTGTTGGCGTGGGCATTATGACTTTTTTTTAATTAGAAAACAGTCTTGTAAGGCACTCAACCATGCCACAGGCTCTGGTCCTCAGGTTTTCAATGAGAAAGCCGTCACCGCAGAACAGTTTTCAGAAACTCTGCGATGTCTGCACGTTTCACACAACCCTGGGGAAGGTGGGATGAAAGAGTTCAGTTAGAAGTTATAGAATCTCACCAGGCGCCGTGGCTCACACCTATAATCCCAGCACTTTGGGAGGCCGAGGCAAGCAGATCACGAGGTCAGCAGATCAAGACCATCCTGGCTAACATGGTGAAACCCCATCTCTACTAAAAATACAAAAAATTAGCTGGGCGTGGTGGCGTGTGCCTGTAGTCCCAGCTACTCAGGACACTAAGGCAGGAGAATCGCTTGAACTCGGAAGGCAGAGATTGCAGTGAGCCAAGATCGCACCACTGCACTCTAGCCTGGGCGACAAAGTGAGACTCCATCTTGGGGAAAAAAAAAGAAGTTATAGAATCCAAATAAATCAAATCAAAAGGCGATCAAACATCAAAAGAAAGGCCTCTCTCTATGTGCTGACATGCTCAGTTTGTAGTAGCAATAATGACATCCAAAGAGGGCAGAAGGTCCTGCGATGGGGTCAGCTGAACAGGAGAATGGATTTTCTCTCGCAAGAGAGGACGTTATTGTGGGCAGTGCAGCCCCTGCCAGCTCTTCCTATTCATATGAGGTTTCCCCTGGTAGGTCCCTTTTGGTTTCAAAGCCTTCCATCAGCCCCTGAAATTCTTCCAAAGAGTGGAAAGCAGCAGAGGAGACCTCTGGGAAGCCTGTGCTGACATGGTTTGGCTCTGTGTCCCCACCCAAAATGTTGAATTTCGATCCCCAGTATTGGAGGTGGGGCCTGGTGGGAGGTGATTGGATCAAGAGGGTGGTTTCTAACTGTTTAGCCCCATCCCTCTAGTGCTGTCTCACGATAGAGTTCTCACGAGATCTGGCTGTTTGAAAGTGTGTAGCACCTCCCCCTTCTCTCTCTCTCTCTCTCTCTGTCTGTTTGGGGATCCACCATGGTAAGAAATACCTGCTTTCCCCTTCACCTTCCGCCAGGATCGTAAGTTTCCTGAGGCTTCTCTAGAAGCAGAAGTCTGTACAACTCACAGAACTGTGAGCCAATTAAACCTGTCTTTAAAGTAAATTACCCCATCTCACATATGTCTTCATAGCAGTGCAAGAACAGACTAATGCACGTATTGACCTTGGATTTGAGTATTGTCAGGCATTCTTTCCACTACTTTATGACTCAGAGTTGTTACTCATAAGGGTGGAATTTAAGGCTTACAAAAGCCTTGATTTGGAAATACTCCACCATGACCATTTCACCTTTGGACCACAGTCCAGATGACCTGTGCTCTAAGGTTGTTCTTGACCTTTCGTTTCAGGTTCAAATCGGCCTCTTTCCAACATCAAGACTCCATCCTTTTTTCCAAGCTCATAGGCCATAGCTCCTGACCTAACTGTGGAACTTAATCACATTTTCTCCCCGAGTTCAGATGCTACAACTTCTTGAACCAAAAGTTCTAGGTCACCTGTCTTTCCCCCAGCTCCAGCTAATCTTGGCCAAGAAACTTCACTGGATGTGAATTAGAAATTTTAAGTAATTCAAATGTGGAAAAAAATTCTGAAAAAAACTTGCAAATTGTTGAAAAACCATGCAACCATTGGTGCATGAAAATTACTAATACTCAAAATATTATGTATGTTCTTTATGGACCAAACTATCATCTCAACCAATTTGTTTTCCATTGACCATTTTGCTTTCTCCCAAATGGCTTTCTGGCAAATTGTTTTCAGCTATATCATTTGCTACCCTGTCCCTGTCCCAGCCAAATCTTCACACAACTTTGTCAGGTCATTATTTTGCCCAGAACACTGTCTCCCCAACCAGTACCCCAGCTTTCCACTCCTACATCTTCCGAATCACAAAACATCCATCTATACCTGCCCTGCTTCAAGCTGGGGAAAGGCACCTGAATGCATTTCTTCCTGTGACCGATTCCTGCACCTCTCTTCCAGCCTTGTCATAAAAACTCTGGTTACGTCTCCTCTAAGCTTCCTATAGCCAGTGCCCATTCTACCAGTCTTCTGTTCAACGAATAATTTAATTTCTCTCACTTTGGGGACTATAAATTAACTCTCTCCTCTCCAGTTCTACAGTTCTGAAGATAAGCATTGAGGCACCACAACACATGAGATACGCCCTCACGTGCAGGAAGCCACATGCAATATCCTTCATCCTACAAAACCTTTCCCAATTTGGGAAGCAGGTCCTAGAAACTGCTTTCTGAAACTACATTGAGGACAGTCCTGTAGGTCATCACCACCTAACAGAGTTTTCTTCCCCTCTGGTCTGTGATTTTTATTTAGCTTTTGGATTTCTCTCCATGAATTGAAAGCTAGAGAGTGAAAATTGTAGAGAAAGAGAGAAAGGGAGGCAGAAAACTAGAGCACTGGAGTATCCTAGTCATAGAATTTCAGACGCAACAGCGATCTGAAACATCATTATCCAAATGCAAAAATTATCTTTCTTTTTTTCTTTCTCTGTCGCCCAGGCTGGAGTGCAGTGGCGTGATCTCGGCTCACTGCAACCTCTGCCTCTCAGGTTCAAGCGATTCTTCTGCCTCAGCCTCCTGAGTAGCTGGGATTACAGGCGTGCGCCACCACACCCTGCTAATTTTTGTATTTTCAGTAGAGACAGGGTTTCACCATGTTGGTCAGGCTGGTCTCCAACTCCTGACCTCGTGATCCACCCACCCCGGCCTCCCAAAGTGCTAGGATTACAGGCATGAGTCACCGCACCTGGCCCACAAATTATCTTTCTATCAGCTTCTACTTGAAGACCTGTGAAGGGAGGAATTCATTTTCTCATTTGAACACTCCTACGCTTTGATTTCTCATGTCTCTTTCTTCTCTTTTTCACACCCAAAATGTCTTTTTTTGTTGTTGTTGTTGTTGCAGGCTTTTCCTCCTCCTTATAACAGACACCTTTTCTTATTAACTCTAGGTTCCTTTTACACCTTTTGTCTTTATTTCTACAATCAGTAGTATTAGTGAAGATTGTTTTACCTGTTAGCTACAGAAACCTACTAGCTTAGACAAAAGGGAGAAGTTATTGGAAGAACACCGTGACAGTTGATGCGGTGGAAGGAGAGATTAAGGAACGCCAGCATGGGATGATCAGGATGCAAAGCAGCTGAAACCACCAGAGCTGGGACTCCAAGTGTGTGTGTGTCTTTCTCATTCTTCTCTCATCTCAGCCTCATCTCTGCTTTCCAGCCTCATTCCCTATCAGCCTGAGCTGGCTTTCCGCATGTGGCTGGAAGTATGGTGGCAGCACCTGCCACGTGTGAAATCTTGGGTCTCCCATCATCAGAGACAGACTCCACCTTTACAGGTGCGGTGTGAGAAGTTCCAGGGACTTTTAGATGTGCTGAGCAGCCTGGCTTGGGTCAGGTTCTCAGACCAGATCCATCGATGTTGACCTGAGTCAATGAGTGTTAGCTCCCGGCCCTGAGTCCTCTAACCATAGGATCTCAAGCCCACCCACACACTGGAAGGAAAGTGCTCTCACCAGGAGAGAGATGAGCAGACAAAACAATACTTCCCTATGTAAGTGCACATTCTGTGTAATAATAATAGCTGTGACCATAGCAGGGAATATTGGCTGGCTGAGTTGGGCCAGATTCCTGGTGTAGATAATAGTGCCTGCCATTTGGATTGTTTGCACCTAGAATTATATTTGTATAAGATGATAGGCAGATAGTGGCCCTCCCCACGAAGATATTCATGTCCTAATCCCCAAAACCTGGGAATAGGTCACATTACATGGCAAGAGGAAATTACGGTTACTCATCAGCTGACCCTAAAATGGAGAGATTGTCCTGGATTATCTGGTAGCAGCCCTGAGTGGGTCTAATGAAATCACCAGGTTCTTTAATGTGAAATAAAGTGGCCAAAGAGTCGGAGTCAAGATGATGTGATGTGAGAAACATGAATTTGGATGATTGTGGCTTTGGAGATGGAGGAGGACCACAAGGTAAGGAATGCCAGTGGCCTCTGGGAGTATGAAAAAGGCAAGAAAACAGATCAACAGATTCTCCCCTAGAGCCTCTAGATGCAAAGCAGCCCTCCCAACACCTGATCTTAGCCAGCAAGATCCATTTTGGAATATTTCTATATAAATTCTATAATAAATTTGTGGCTAGGTGCAATGGCTCACGCCTGTAATCCCAGCACTTTGAGAGGCCAAAGAGGGATGGTTGCTTGAGCCCAGGAGTTTGAGACCAGCCTGGGCAACATAAGGCGACCCCATCTCTACCAAAAACAATTTTTTTTTTCCATTGGCCAGGTCTGGTGGTGCATGCCTGTAGTCCTGGCTACTCAGGAAGTTGAAATGGGAAGATCTCCTAGGTCCAGGAGGTCAAGGCTGCAGTGAGCTGTGATTGCAGCATCACACTCCAGGCTGGGCAACAGAGCAAGATTCTGTCTCAAAAAAAAAAGTAAAATAAAATAATAAATAAATAAATGTGTATTGTTTTAAGCCTCTGAGTTTGTGATAATTTATTACAGCAGCAATAGGAAACTAACACAAGCCATTCTCCCATGCCTACATGTTTCCAAAAAATTATGCTCTACTCCATTAATATATACAATTTTGTCAATTAAAAATATACAAAAATGCCAAAAAAAAAAACTAATGTGCATAGTAGTGAGGTTATAAAGGGAAGGTTTTAGTTCGGAGGGAAGGGTCATCATAGCAGATAAATGAGGAGGAGCAGCAGTTCCTTTCTGCAGCCTTCGGCCTTTGAACTAGGTTTGGGGCCCTGTGTTTAGAGGGTTTGGTCTGGTTGCTGAAGGAACTGCTTTCATGAAAGAACACTGTGAGTCTGAGCAGAACAGAGCATTGAGAGGTGACATGACAAAGCATGTACAAAGCATGAACGGGGGAAAGGCCCTTCTCTACCTGTCTTCTGAACCAGTTCCACTCTTGACTCACGAAAAGCCATCAGCTTTAGAGACGCCTGGAGGCAGCACCCTTGGCATGCACATGTGCCCAACATGATGAAACCCACCAGCCAGGGGAGCTGTGAGGTCTTGCAGGCAGCAGTAGCCAACAAGTAAGAGCCAGAGCAGAAAAGAAAAAAAAAATGAGGTGGATGCACGTACACAAAATACTGCAGACAATTACAGGAGCTGCCAATGAAGTCCTTCCATGAAGCCAGTCCAAGACCCCAGATTAAGAACCACCGGGACTATTCTTCCTTGCATTTTCCCATTAAACCTGCTCAGCTCAAGAGGACATGCACATGAGCAAAATAAGGAAAGCTTTGGGCATGCTGTGACCATCACACACCCACTCTGACTTTCTTAGCTTGTTATGACCTTGATCTCATGCTCAGCTCCTGTACTCTTAATATTTCTTTGTTTTATTTTTCTTTCTTTTTTCTTTTTTTGGAAACAGGGTCTCACTCTGTCACCCAGGCTGAGTGCACTGGTGCAATCACGGCTCGCTACAGCTTCAAAGTCCTGGGCTCATGCAATCCTCCCACCTCAGCCTCCCAAGCAACTAGGTGATATGCTTTGGATTTGTGTCCCCACCCAAATCTCCAAATGTCCAGTTGTAATCTCCAGTGTTGAAACTGGGGCCTAGTAGGAGGTGATTGGATCATTGGGGCAGTTTCTGATGGTTTAGCACCATCTCCTTAGTGCTGTCTCGTGATAGAATTCTCACAAGATCTGGTTGTTCAAAAGTGTGCAGCACCTCTCCCTTCTCGCTTCCTCCTGCTCCTGACATGTGAGACAGACATGCTTGCTTCCTCTTTGTCTTCTGCCATGATTGTAAGTTTCCTGAGGCCTCCCCAGCCATGCTTCCTATACAGCCTGTGGAACTGTGAGTCAATTAAACCTCTTTTCTATACAATTAGCCAGTCTCTTTATGGCAATGCGAGAACTAGCTAATACAGAAAATTGGGACCAAAAGTGAGGCATTGCTATAAAGATACCTGACAATGTGAACGTGACTTTGGAACTGGGTAACAGGAAGAGTGTGGAGGGCTCAGAAGACAGGAAGATAAGGGAAAGTTTGGAACTTCCTAGAGACTTGTTAAATTGTTGTGACCAGGCCGGGCGCGGTGGCTCACGCTTGTAATCCCAGCACTTTGGGAGGCCGAGGCGGGCGGATCACGAGGTCAGGAGATCGAGACCACGGTGAAACCCCGTCTCTACTAAAAATATAAAAAATTAGCCGGGCGTGGTGGCGGGCGCCTGTAATCCCAGCTACTCGGAGAGGCTGAGGCAGGAGAATGGCGTGAACCCGGGAGGCGGAGCTTGCAGTGAGCCGAGATCGCGCCACTGCACTCCAGCCTGGGCAACAGAGCGAGACTCTGTCTCAAAAAAAAAAAAAAAAAAATTGTTGTGACCAAATGCTGATAGTGATATGGACAATGAAGTCCAAGCTGAGGAGGTCTCAGATGAAGATGAGGAACTTATTAGGAACTGGAACAAGAGTCACCTTTGTTACGAGTTAACAAAGAGGTTGGAGGCATTGTGTCCCTGCCCTAGAGATCTGTGGAATTTTGAACTTGAGAGAGTTGATTTAGGGTATCTGGAGGAAGAAATGTTTAAGCAGCAGAGCACTGAAGCTCAGGCTTATATGCATGAGCAAAGAGATGATCTGAAACTGGAACTTAAGTTTAAATGGGAAGCAGAATGTAAAATATTGGAAAATTTGCAGCCTGGCCATATGGTAAAAAAGAAAACCCCATTTTCTGGGGAGGAATTCAAGCTGGCTGCAGAAATTTGCAAAAGTAAAGAGTGGCCAAAGGTTAATAGCCAAGACAATGGGGAAAATGCTTGGAAGGTATTTCAGAGATCTTCACACAGCTTGCACTGTGTGCCTGGAAAAGCTGCAGACACTCAATGCCAGTCCATGAAAACTGCCCTGGGGCTGTACCCTGCAGAGCCACAGAGGCAGAGCTGCCCAAGGCCTCGGAGCCCCACCCCCTTGCATCAGTGTAGTCGGGATATGAGACATGGAGTCAAAGGACATTATTTTGGAGCTTTGAAATTTAACGACTGCCCTGCTGGGTTTCAGACTTGCATGGGGCCTGTAGCCCCTTTGTTTTGGCCAATTATTTTCTTTTAGAATGGAAGTATTTACCCAATGCTTGTCTACCCATTGTTTTTATTTTACAGGCTCATAGGCAAAAGGGACTTGCCTTGTCTCATATGAGACTTTGGACTGTGAACTTTTGAGTTAATGCTGAAATGAGTTAAAACTTTGGGGGACTGTTTAGAAGGGATGATTGTATTTTGCAATGTGAGAAGGACATGAGATTTGGGAGGGGCCAGGGTGGAATAATATGCCATGAGGTAGAACTGGCTCTGTGTCGCCATGCAAATGTCATGTTGAATTGTGATTCCCAGTGTTGGAGGTGGGGCCTGGTGGGAGATGATTGGAGCATGGAAGTGGTTTCTTACGGTTTAGCACCATGCCCCTAGTGCTGTCTCATGATAGAATCCTCACAAGTTGTGGTTGTTTGAAAGTGTGCAGCACCTCCCCCTTGCTCTCTTCGTCTGCTCCCACCATGTAAGACATGCTTGCTTCCCCTTTGTCTTCTGCCATGATTGTAAGTTTCCTGAGGCCTCCCCAGCCATGCTTCCTGTACAGCCTGTGGAATTGTGAGTCAATTAAACCTTTTTTCTTTACAAATTACCCAGTCTCAGGTAGTTCTTTACAGCAATGCAAGAATGGACTCATACCCTAGGACTATAGGTGTGTGCCACCACACCTGGCTACTTTTTTTATGTTTAATTTTTTTTGTAGAGACAGAGTCTCACCGTATTTCCTAGACTGTTCTCAAATTCCTGGGCTCAAGCCATCCTCCTGCCTCAGCCTCTCAGAGTGTTGGGATTACAGGTATGAGTCACCACACCTAGATTTGATATTTCAATATAGTCGCTCAACATTTACGCATAGAGTTTAAACACGTGATCATCCCATCATTTGAATCTTGGCTTTTTCCAGTGTTGCCTTTAGGGAGAATTCCTCCCCTCTCCAATACAATTTCCTGTGCTCAGCCTCTTGATTGGTGTCCTTGTCAGGCAAGCCAAGCCTTTGCAGAAAATGGGGATTTGAAGTAAAGAGTAGACTTTGACCCAGATCCTTGTCACTAACCCAATTCCTGAAGCCATTAGAAGGAATGAGAAAACATTCACCCACATTTAAAACAGCCTACAACTTTCTCCTTCTCCAGCAGTGACTGAAATTACTTAAATGTCTAATTTTAATCTGATATATTTATCAGTATTTCTTAACTCTCATGAACTTATTCCAATCCTATTAAGCAGAGATGTAGATTTAAATACATCTCTATAATTTGCAACAGTTAATCCTTTCCTGAATCCAATGCTCCAAGGCTAAACCTGGCTTTTGTCCAATTAAGGACAAAAAGGTGACACTTGCTGAGTGTGAATATTTCAGTTCATTTCTGCAACAGCTCTCGTTGGCCATTTTTATCAGAAGGCATCCTCCAATGATTCTCCATTTCTCTCAGACGAGGACTAGCACAGTGAAAAAAACGTAATCTTTGGCACCAGACAGACTTGAGTTTCAGTCCCAGGCTTGTCATTAATAACTATAGGATCTGGGCAAACACATTACTTCTGAGCTTCTTTATCTGCCAATGGCATCATGATTGTTTAACTTTCAGGACAGTAGTGAGACTTAGAAATACGTGATGTACCTGTGTCATGCCAAACTCCATGCCTCAGGTCTTCCATGGAGTATCTGGTTTATTTCCCACCTCCATTGGCCCTAACCCCCATCACTGGCTTTCCAAAAGCAAAAGCAGCCTCCTTGTATGGCAACCCTGAACTCTGCCCGGATCCCTTTCAATCAAAAGGAAAGAATGTCCTCCTGCCCATTAAAGGAGTGTGACATTTTCTTGCAGCCATTGATCACTGCTCAGGATTCTATTAGGAACTTGATGTTCCTTAGCAACCCCCTAGCAACAGAAGCTTACCTGAAATTGCATAAGGCTTTCCAGAAATTGTTTTCTAAAAGCACACTTATTCCTTCCCAGCATTTTTACCCTCAAAGAAATAATTTCTCTTTATTGCTTTTCCTAATCACAGAAGTAATACAAACTTGCTTTAGAAAATTCAAGCAATACACAGGTAAAGAAAAGTAAAACTCCCTGGCTGATACTACTCTGTTCTCACCCTCACACCCTGCCCCTAGGAAAACCTCCCAACAGACACTGTTAAACGAGGTTGGGGAGGTGGTGCTTTTGTTGGTTTTTTGGGTTTTTTAATGGAGTTTAAGTTACTTTCATGGGCAATATGTAACAAAACTTTTTTTAGGTGTCAAAAATAGAAGACAATTTCCCTTTTCTTTTAAGGAAATGACTACCACGATGCCAGAATTCTGAGTTGTTTTGTTATTGTTGTTTTTTTCCTTTCTTTCCTAGACAATATATATTTCCTTTATCCTGAATTTAAGGAGACTGGCAAAAGGACAGACTGTGGAAAGACTGTGAATAAGTTTGCCCAACCCAATGAGCAGTGTTGGAGTGTGTGGTATAAAGACCAAAATGAATTAACATAAAGGTCAAGATGACACGGTCACTCAGTAGCTATCATGGCAATAAGATGAGCTGGAATCCTCTGTACCTGAAAATAATAAAGCTGCTTTTTAAACCTTAATGAGAGTCTAAATGGATGCAACTAAAGCTAAAAGGAAAAATAGGCTCTCTCGACCTCACACACATCTTAAAACAGTCCAAAACTGCTGTTGTCTTTCTACCACAGTTAGGGCTGAGCTAGTGGAATTTCATATCAACCAGCACTGAGAAAACCTGTGTTAACAGACTGGGGTCTGGCCTCTGACTTCAGAAAAGCTGAACACCTTAACTCCAAGTCTTCATGTCTAGAAGTCAGTATTAAAGGTCATTTATCCTATATGGATAAGACAAGATTAAAATCACGCTTAAATGACTGTAGACTTCTCCAAAGAAAGAAAAAGGCTGCATTCGTATAAACACTCACTCATTCAACAAATATTATTAAGAATAAAATCTTAATCAGACTCTTTGTTAGGCTCTAAAGATTTCAAGATTAATTAGAAGAGACAAGTTGACAAATAATATTGCAGTTACTACAAAAGGCATGCTGCAGTCATGAGAGTATTGGATTTACAAAGGCAGTGAGTATAGATTAAAATGGAATATGTACTAAAAGCACTTTGGGAGGCCAAGGCGGGTGGATCACCTGAGGTCAGGAGTTCGAGACCAGCCTGGGCAACATGGCGAAACCTCGTCTCTACTAAAAATACAAAAATTAGCCAGGCATGGTGGTGCCGCCTGTACTAGCTACTCAGGACAGCTGAGGCAGTAGAATCACTTGAACATGGGAGGCAGAGGTTGCAGTGAGCCAAGATCGCACCACTAATCAACTAATTATCAACTAATTATCTGGATCGGGGATCCCTTTCTGATAACAAACAACGGTCATTTATTCTCTCACAGCTCCGGAGGACAGCAGTCTGAAGTCAAGGCATCAGCAGGGCCGTCCTCTTTCTAAAGGCTCAGGAAGGATCTTTTCTGGCCCCGTGGAGTTTCAGGAGGTCACCAGCAATCTTTGGCATCCCTTGGCTTACAGATCCATCTCTTCAATCTCTGCCTCTTTCTTCATATGGTTTTCTCTCCTGTTCATCTGTCTCTTTCTCCCAATTTCCCTCTTTTTAAATCAACAATAGTCAGCTTAGGTGTAAAACCCACCTTGATACGGTATGACCACATTAAGTTTGATTACATCTGCAAAGATCCTATTTCCAAATAAGCACATTTACAGGTTCCACCAGACATGAATGGGGAGTATTACTATTCACCCTAGTACAATTTGTAACTGCGTAGAAGGAAGCGTTTGTTTTAAATTGCCACCTGAACTTCAGGTAACCTTGAAACCCACTTTTTAGTGGCTGGTTGTTTAACATAAATGCTTCCAGGGTAAAAAACAACCACAATTAATTTAAGGTCAACTAATTATCAGAAGGAAACTGCGTTCTGAAGACAGGGTCCTAGAAGAGAAGAGACCTCTTAATTTCAGCCTGTTTTAAATTACAGGTCATAGAGTAACCAACCATCCCCATTTGCCTGGGACTCTCCAGTTTTTGCTCTGAAAGTCCATGACCCAGGGATCCCTCAGTACCAGGCAAACTGAGGACAGCTGGTCACTCCCCACCCCCAAGTCTGTGGAAAGGCAACACATCTTTGAGAAAATAATTAAGTTACCAAAACATGGACAACAAATGAAATATCCACCCTATACATTTGTTCTTAAAGTGTGCTTATATTCAATTAACTGATTAAAAGGAAGGTTGGGGCCAGACACGGTGGCTCACACCTGTAATCCTAACACTGTGAGAGGCTGAGGAGGGCAGATTGTCTGAACTCAAGAGATAGAGACCAGCCTGGGCAACATGAAGAAACCTCGTCTCTACTAAAAATACAAAAAATTAGTAGTGGTGCACGTCTGTAGTCCCAGCTACTCGGGAGGCTGAGGCATGAGAATCACTTGAACCCAGGAGGCAGTAGAGGTTGCAGTGAGCAGAGATTGCACCACTACACTCCGGCCTGGGCAGCAGAGCAAGACTCTGTCTCAAAAAAAAAAAGCACGGGGTGGGGTGTTGGTTGGAATTTTGGTATCAATACAGTCAGCGCTCAATGAATAAATATTAAGTAGATGTGTGGATGCCTGGAATGGCTTCATATGACTACAGTGTGACCAACTCTCCAGGAAGCAAAAGATCTGGAGCCCCATCCCTATAGTAACACCTGTCTCAGACCTGGAACGTTACCACACCTGAGGTTCATTTCCTTTAGATCTTAAAAGCAATCAAAGTTTGAAACTCTCCTTGGTGTAAACACCTTTGGAAAAAGATGCCCTGCAATTGTAAAGTCTGGCCTTCGGAAGCGTTGCCCAGGCTCAGTACTACAGAAAGTCCTCAGGGGACACAGCAGAGGGCCAGAGGCCATAAAGCAAAATATTTAGAGAAAGTTTTGTAGTACAAATTGTGATATAGAAAACATAATATAGAAGAACAGCCCTACTCTTATTGAAGACTTTGTAAATCCCTGATATGGAAGAGAATAAATAGGATTTTAATTTCACATCTGGGCCCTGGCATTCATATCTTAGGGCAGGCAAGTCATTTAATCTCATTGGACCTCAGTTTCCTAAGCTGTAAAGTGAGAAAAAGAATCTGTGCCTCCCAAACTCATAGGGTTGATATGAAGTATGTTAGGTGCTTTGAATCTTGAAAGCACAACTCAAATAGAATGTATGCTATGAGAAAGAAATAGAGAAAACTTTACTCAGCTGTCTGCCTTCAGTGCAGCCAGAATGGGATATCAGTTCTATGACTTAAGAAATTTGGCTGGGTGCAGTGGCTCACACCGGTAATCCCAGCACTTTGGGAGGCCAAGGCGGGTGGAGGTCAGGGGTTCGAGACCAGGCTAGCCAACATGGTGAAACCCTGTCTCTACTAAAAATACAAAAAAAACATAATAATAATAGCTGCGCATGGTGGCGGGCACTTGTCATCCCAGCCACTTGGGAGGCTGAGGCAGAATAATTGTTTGAACCCCAGGAGACAGAGGTTGCAGTGAGCTGAGATAACGCCACACTCCGGTCTGGGGCAATGGATCAAGACTTTGCCAAAAAAAAAAAAAAAAAAAAAAGGAAGAAAGAAAGAAAAAGAAATTCCACTGCCTCCAACCTGCATTACAATTCCAAAATTGTAGATTCCTTCCCTAGATGGAAATAATCCTCATAATACCTACATCGTATTTAAGGATTTAGTCACATGGGTTTTATATTTAAAAAAGAAATTCCGTGTATAGGTTTATTATAAAAATTTCAAGTAGGAATACAGATAAACACTGACCAAAACAAAAAATATTTTCCAGTTCTCACCCTTACCAATCCCAAAATTATATGATGACTTTTAATATTCAATAAGTCAGTGTTGACAGTGAGCTCTAAAAATGTTTGAGGCGCCAGGCGTGGTGGCTCACGCCTGTAATCCCAGCACTTTGGGAGGTTGAGGGGGGTGGATCACATGAAGCCAAGAGTTTGAGACCAGTCTGGTCAACATGGCAAAACCCCATCTCTACGAAAAATACGAAAATTAGCTGGGTGTGGTGGCGCACCCCTGTAATCCCAGCTACTTGTTTGAACCTGGAGGCAGAGGTTGCAACAAGCTGGGATCATGTCGCTACACTTCAGCCTGGGTGACAGATTGAAATTCTGTCTCAAAAAAATTAATTAAATAATTACTTATTTTAAAAAATAAAAATGTTTGGGGTGCTATGCAGACTTTTCTATTTAAGGGGTTGTGGGTTGCTGAAAGGCCATTCTTTGCTGTCACATTTGAGGGGCTGTGGAGTTCAGATATGAAATACACAAATTCTCTGTACCTTGCTACTCTTCCTCCAAGTCATGAGAGCACGAGATGAAGGAAATCCAGTCAAGCCCTAGGTGTAGATGTGAGGAATCAAGTGAGGAGCCACGGGGCGGGCTGGTGACGCCTTATTCTCCGAGGGCAGAGCAAGGAAGCTGGGGGGTCCTCCCTGGTCTGTGAATGCTCATCCATAATTGTGCTGAAATTGTGTGGAAAACAACCTTTGATTTCCTAAACATGCAGCAGTCATCACTCCAAGATGGAACATCCTAGTCAAGAGACTTAACACCGTCCACAAGGCTGGGCGCGGTGGCTCATGCCTGTAATCCTAGCACTTTGGGAGGCCGAGGTGGGAGGACCACTTGAGGTCAGGAGTTCGAAACCAGCCTGGCCAACATGGTGAAACCCTGTCTCTACCAAAAATACAAAAAATTAGCCAGATGTGGTGGTGTGGGCTTGTAATTCCAGCTACTTGGGAGGCTGAGACAGGAGAATTACTTGAACCCAGGAGGTGGAGGTTGCAGTGAGCCGAGATCGTGCCTCACTCCAGCCTGGGCAACAGAGTGAGACTCCATCCCATCATCATCAACAACAACAACAACAAAAAAAAAAACCTTTCACAAATACTTTATCCAAGCCTCCAGAAGAAAAAAGAAGTCCAGACTCACTGCAGACATAGTCCTAGGTCACCACTCTCCTAGTTGCACCCACTACCAGGAGAGGTAGTTTCCAAACATAATTTTGTTATACTCCCTTCCTTCCTTCCTTCCTTCCTTCCTTCCTCCCTCCCTCCCTTCCTTCCTTCCTTCCTTCCTCCTCCCTCCCTCCCTTCTTCCTTCCTTCCCTCCCTCCTTCCCTCTCTTCCTTCCCTCCCTCCCTCCCTCCCTTCCTTCCTTGTTTCCTCTCTCTCTTTCTCTTCCTTCTTTTCCTCCCTCTTCCTTCCTTCCTCCTTTCCTTTTAAACTACAGGAACACTTCTTTTAAATGAAATCTTACTTGGGAGCCTCTTATCCCTTCTTTCCTTCCCAATCCCACTTTCTGGGAAGACCTGACTCATGAGAACAGAAACTTTGTTGGCCTAAGTCACCGAATCAGAGGTATGCACTGACAGTTGGTCAATATTTGTAAGAAAAAGGATTGTTTGCCTCAGAAATATTGTAGCTGATAGAATCTGTAGGACACAAAGTTTCTTCCCCGTGAGACCTGAAGGACTGCTTGCTGCAGGGTGCAGAAGGGAAGAAAGGGGGAACCAGGGAGAAAAGACGCAGAACCTGGAGGGGTCCTTGGAGGTCCACCGGAGCCTGCCTCTGCACTAGCGGGTTGTGACTCCCCAGGAGAAGCCATGATTCCACTCCCCACCACCACCAGGGAGAAAGAGGGCTGTGGTCACCTTGGGCCTAAATTCGGGCTACCGTTGGGTGAACCAAAAACCTCTAGGAAGCTGCTCTCAGGACTCTAAGGAAGGAGGACAACAACTAGGTGGCCTTGGGGAGCAAGATCAGAAGAAAGCCTTGGCACACATGCCTTCCCCAGGCCACTCCCTGTCGAGCACAGGGAGGTGGCTGAGCGGTCACCTGCCAGCCTCCCAGCCAGGAGAGCAATGCTGTAGCAGGAACAGGCCACACAGTCCTTGAAGGAAGACAATGCCCTCTTGGCATGAAGTCAGCACGCCGGAAACATTCTGTGAGTATTGAACTTGAGCCTTGAGTGGGAGAAATGGTTTTTCTTTAGTTTGAGAATGTGGCCCAGGACCAGGAGTTTCAGAATAAAAGCTTCAATTATAACTTTCAGAATTCACCCTGCTCACTTCTGCATATGTTTATCTTAAAAAGGAAAAATACAACAAAAAAGCAAACCACGTGATTAAAAAATGGGCCAAGCACTTGACTAGATATTTCTGCGAAGGTATCTAAATGGCCAAGAAGCACATGAAAAGATGCTCAACATCAGTCACTATTAGGAAAGTGCAAATCAAAACTACAATGAGATACTACATCATGCCCATTAGGATGGATTCTATAAAAAAAAAATTAAAACAGACCAGGCACGGTGGCTCACGCCTGTAATCCCAGTACTTTGGGAGGCTGAAGCAGGTGGATAATTTGAGGTCAGGAGATCGAGACCAGCCTGGCCAACATGGTGAAACCCCGTCTCTACTAAAAAAAAAAAAAAAATACAAAATATTAGCCAGGCATGGTGGTGGGCGCCTGTAGTCCTAGCTACTCGGGAGGCTGAGGCAGGAGAATGGTGTGAACCCAGGAGGCGGAGCTTGCAGTGAGCCAAGATCATTCCACTGCACTCCAGCCTGGGCAACAGAGCGAGACTCTGTCTGAAAAAAAAGAAAAAAAATTAGCCAGGCGTGGTGGCACATGCCTGTTTTCCTAGCTACTTGGGAAGCTGAGGCAGGAGAATCGCTTGAACCCAGGAGGCAGAGGTTGCAGTGAGCCGAGATCACACTTAATTGCACTCCAGCCTGAGTGACAAAGACAGACTCTGCCTAAAAAAAAAAAAATTAAAACAGAGCTGGGTGTGCTGGTTCATGCCTGTAATCCTAGCACTTTGGGAGTCTGAAGCCAGGATCACTTGAGCCCAGGAGTTTGAGGCTGCAGTGAGCTATGATCATACCACTACACTCCAGCCTGGGCAACAGAGTGAGATTCCGTCTCAAAAAAAAAAAAAAAAGAAAAGAAAAGAAAATCAAAACAGAGCTAGGTGTGGTGGTTCATACCTGTAATTCTAGCACGTTGGGAGGCTGAGGCAGGAGGATTGCTTGAGTCCAGGAGTTTGAGGATGCAATGAGCTATGATCGTGCCACTGGTCTCCAGCCTGGAGGACAAAGCAAGACCCTGTCTCTTTAAACAACAACTAAAACTAAACATAGGATTACCAATTACCATGTGATCCAACAATTCCATTTCTGGGTAAATGCTCAACATAATAAGAAGCAGGAACTAAAAGAGCTAATTGTATACCCTTGTTTGTAGCAGCGTTATTTGCAACAGCCAAAAGGTGGAAGCAACCCAAGGGTCCATCAGGGGAGAAATGGACAAACAAGATGTGGTGTGCACATGCAAGGGAATTTCACTCAGCCTTAAAAAGGAAGAAAGTCCTGACCCATGCTACGACATGAATGAACCTTGAGGACATTATGCTAAGTGAAAGCAGCCAGTCACAAAAGGACAAACATTGTCCGATTCCATTTATATGAGGCACCTGGAGTAGCCAGGATCCTAGAGACAGACAGTAGAGTGGTGGCTACCCTGGGGAGGAGAGAGGGCGAGTTACTGCTGAATGGATACAGATTTTCAATTTAGGAAGATGAAAAGAGTTCTAGAGACTGGTGCGCAGCATGAATGCCCTTAACAAGATTGAACTGTGCTCTTTAAAATGGTCAAGATGGTAAATTTTATGTCATGTATCTTTTACATCAATTAAACTTTTTTTTTTTTTTTTGAGATGGGGTCTTGCCCTGTCGCCCAGGCTGGAGTGCAGTGGCAGGATCTCGGCTGACTGCCACCACCGCTTCCTAGGTTCAAGCCATTCTCTTGCCTCAGTCTCCCAAGTAGCTGGGATTACAGGCACCCCAAATGGCTGAAATTATAGGCGTGCACCACCAGATCCAGCTAATTTTTTCATTTTTAATAGATACAGGGTTTCACCATGTTGGCCAGGCTGGTCTCAAACTCCTGACCTCAGGTGATCCACCCACCTCGGCCTCCCAAAGTGCTGGGATTACAGGCGTGAGCCACGAGCCCCACTCAATTAAACAGTTTTTTAAATAATAATTTTGAGGGAGACAAAAAGAGTCATACGAAGTCCAGACATCAAGTAAAGGTGAAGGCACAATGATTTTACAACAAAAAGAAGGCAAGCTACCACCAGCTGGTCCTATTTAACAAAGAAGGAAATGTAGAGAAATGAAGGACTCCACTGTGCCTAGTAATAAAGAAGAGAGGAAATAAATATTAACCAAGGCAAAAGAAGAAGAAAAACAAGCCACAGAGAGTATTTTTGTTAGCTTCTAAAAGGCCTAAACATAAGGTTCCAGCTGATCATTCCCACAAATGGTCTCAGTTGATGCTCCCAGAGTAGATCATTACCAACTGCTCTGTGGTCTTGTGGTCTCTCATACTTTTTCTTACTACATATATCAAAATACATAAAGTGGTGCACAGCTACTCTCCACTACACTGTCACCCAAGGAGGGCAAAGTTCAAGTCTGTTCCCCTCACCATGTTATCCACAGAGCCCTTGACACATGATAGACAATCCAGTGAAGATTGGTTGGTTGGTTGATTGAATGATTGGTTGAATGCATACATGAATAAATACACAAAAACCCTCCTTGGAAAGCAGTGACTGCACTGATGTGCTCTTCTCGGAAGTGTAAACTGCTATTGTATTTTAGGACAGCAATTTGGCACAATCTCTCAGCATTTCCAAAACACATACCCTTTGTCCCAGAAACTCCCCTTTCAGAAATTGTTCCTGCAGATAAACTTCCACAAATTTGCAAAGATGTAAACATGAACATCATTTTTTTGTTTTGTTTTGTTTTTTGTTTTTTGTGTTTTTTGAGACAGAGTCTCACTCTATTGCCCAGGCTGGAGTGCAGTGATGTGATCTTAGCTCGCTGCAACCTCTACCTCCCGGGCTCAAGTGATCCTCTCGCCTCAGCCTCCTGAGTAGCTGGGACTACAGGTGCATGCCACCATGCCTGACTGATTTTTTGTATTTTTTTGCAGAGATGGGGTTTTGCCATGTTGCCCAGGCTGGTTTTGAACTCCTGGGCTCAAGTGATCCACCCACTTTGACATCCCAAAGTGCTGGAATTACAGGTGTGAGCCAATGTGCCCGGCCGACATGCACATTTACTGCAGCATTATCTGCGATTGAAAAACCCTGAAAAACATAAAATTGTTTAAATAAATTATGGTATATTTACATGATGAAATACTATGTTGTCATTTTTAAAATAGGTCTTCATGGAAAGATATTTATAATCTATATTAAAAGCTAACAGGCAAATTATTGAAGAATATATTTAAGGGAATCCCAGTTGTGCTTCTTTTATTTAAAAAAGTGTTTATAATTGAAGAGAAGAACTACAAGAAATACTATCTCAGGAACAGGACTATGTTTAAGAGGGGGAGAGTAATTTCTACTTTTCAGATTGTTCCTTTCTACACTCTAAAATTTTTTTACCATAAGCATGTATTAATTTTATAATATAGGCCAAGCATAGTGGCTTATGCATATAATCCCAGCACTTTGGGAGGCCAAGGTAAGCAGATCACTTGAGGTCAGGGGTTCAAGAACAGCCTGGCCAACATGGTGAAATCCCATCTCTACTAAAAGTACAAAACTTAGCCATGCATGGTGGTGGGAGCCTGTAATCCCAGCTACTTGGGAGGCTGGGGCAGGAGAATGGCTTGAACCTGGGAGGCAGAGGTTGCAATGAGCCAAGATTGTGCCACTGCACTCCAGGCTGGGTGACAGAGCAAGACTCCATCTCAAAAAAAAAAAAAAAAAAAAATTTTATATATATATATATATATATATATATTATAAAGACTAGTGTGAAACCATTCTCAAACCTAGAGCATTATATTGTAAAAAACATACCAACCGAACATCAGGATGCTGTACATTTCCTGTATGTTTCACACTTTCCCAAATGGATCTCTGTAAGCAGGAAGTAGCTTTGGCATCATCTTGAGTGTGTGGGTTTTGTTTGTTTGTTTGTTTTTTGGGTAACCCTTGAGGAATTTCAAAGTACCTGAATTAGTCAGAATAGACTCGGCTATGCTGCAAAACAAACCCCCAATAAAGGTTGATTTCTCACAGTGCAGGTGGGGCACCCCCTTACTTCCCTGGCTTCCAAGGTGGTTATGGCAGAAGAAGGGAGAGAACTGGGGAATCTGGAGGGTGTTCTTAAAGTCAGCGTTGGAGGTGGCTGACATAACTTCTGCCCACATCACATGAGCTGGAACCTAGTCCCAACCTAACTTCAAGAGAGACTGGGAAATTAGAGGACAGAGGAGTATTCAGCATTCACTGCTAATCACAGCCGGGGCACCCTCATGTGCATCAGAACATCTGTACCTGCAAATATCCCTGTGATGTCGGAAGGAAATTTGCTATCACCTTTTATAAGGCAAGGAGACAGACATTTTATTCAGCATTCGAAGAAGCCAAGGGGGCCGGGTGCAGTGGCTCACATCATCTGTAATCCCAGCACTTTGGGAGGCTGAGGTGGGAAGATCCCTTGAGCCCAGGAGTTCGAGACCAGCCTGGGCAATGTGGCAAAAACCCATCTCTACAAAACATACAAAAAATTAACCAGGCATGGTGGCACATGCCTGTAGTCCCAACTACTCTAGAGGCTGAGGTGGGAGAATCACCTGAGCCAGGAAGGTCGAGGCTGCAGTGAGCCAAGATCATGCCACTGCACTCCAGCCTAGGCAACTGGAGTGAGACAAAGAAGGAGAAGGAGGGGAAAAGGAGAAGGAGGGAAAAGGAGAAGGAGGGGAAGGGGAAGGGGAAGCTGAGGGCAGGGCATTGACACCCATTAAGCTTCCCTTGCGCCAAATTATCTGTGTAAGAGGCTTGAAGTCTGTGACCTTATTTAAGTCTCACAGGGAGTTACTTTTCTTCTTCCTGTTTTACAGTGGAGGAAGCCTGCTTGCAGAGATGGGAAATGCTGTGAGATCAATGACTAATAGGGAGAGAGCTCTCATGAGAACCTAGGTCTTCAGACCCCTGGACCTGGGCACTATCCATCACTCCAAGTGGCCAGCCCCTGCCTTCCTGAGTCACCTTGTGATATAAATATAATCTCATGTCAACATGTAATCCCCAATGCTGGAGGGGAGGCCTGGTGGGAGGTGATTGGATTATGGGAGTGGATTTCTCATGAATGGTTTAGCACCATCCTGTTGGTACTGTCCTGGTGATAGCATCTTCCTCCTCTCTCTCCCTCCAAATCTGGCCATGTGATGGACCTGCTCCCCCTTCACCTTCCGCCATGATTGTAAGTTTCCTGAGGCCTCCCAGAAGGAATGATGCCAGCATCATGCTTCCTGTATAGCCTGCAGAACCATGAGCCAAGTAAACCTCTTTTCTTTATAAATTACCCAGCCTCAGGTATTTCTTTACAGCAGTGTGAGAATGGACTAATAATACACCTTGCAATTGCCGTCTCAGCCCCACCCAGTCCTGGAAGAGAAGAACATATTAGAACCTTCAGCCGTAGCAGTGGGTGGAGACCATCCCAAGATACCTCTCCATTGCCCCCTTCAGCCTTGTGACTAAGCAGCAGCTTATATTGACTTCCTGCTACCTCCTGAACCTGTCTCTGAATCCCATCCAGGCTCAGGCCCTAGAAGCCTATGAAAATCTGCCAGCCCACGACCCCTCCCACACTCGAGGGACAAGCTGATGGCCAAAGCCCCTGGACTTCCTGGCCCAGCAGTCCCCTAGTCTCTAGCTCTGAGTACCAAAGCCTCGACTCAGCTGGGCAGAAGAGCACGGGTTGTCATCTTTTACGGGTGTGATCTATACCCCATAGCCACCCAAGCCTGCAGTTCCAGTGAACCAGCCCTAGACACATATGGAAGCAGCCAAATGTCCTCCTCCTTCTTCTCCCGTCTTGTTGACTAGACCTCCAACCTGACTCCTGATTCCAACAGCGGTCCACAGTGGAGAATGTAGTCCAACTACGGATATTGACTGGAGATCCGAGATCTTAACACCTGTTCCTCATTCCCTCGACTCCACCCGCTGTATCCCACTGCTAGCTAGCCCTGCACCTCTAGAGAGTCTCCATGGAACTTCAGCTTTTCCAAGTGTTACCTATAAAATAATCCATATTAGCTGAGAGTGGTGTCACATGCCTGTGGTATCAGCTACTCGGGAGGCTGAGGCAGGAGGATTGATTGAGCCTAGTTCGTGTCCAGTCTGGGCAACAGGGTAAGACACCATCTCAAAAAATAATAATAATCCATATTGCAACACAGGCATTTATAAATTGCTAGGGAAGAAAGCATCTCTTTTAAGGAAATAGAATGAAAAAAGAGTTTAGAAAAAAATGGTCAGAATAGTAAATGATTATTTACTGTTGTTATTGAGTTGCATGGAAGAGAGCTCAGGGAAATTCCAGTGCGGTTGTGGGGAAGTGGTGCCAAAGTTGCAGAGGAGGAACCAAGAGCTCTGTCCCTGTATGGCAGGCACGATTGTTTTACCTGCCCAGCAGGCCCTTCCTCCTGCTGGGACTGAGCCTGCTTTGTTCATCTACATGGCCCACAGGGAACATCCAGGTTCATATATCACTATGCTGGGCACCTGACTCAAGCCAGACCAAAGAACACTTTGTGTGTGGAGAGAAGTTCCATTTGTGTACTTAATTCCTGGCATGGAAGAGGATGTTTTTAATCTGAAATTCACCAAGATTAACTTTAAATGTGTATGTAATTTGGAAATGAGGCTGTTTCCACATAAGCTTGACTCTTGTCTTGAATGAAGCCAACATGAATGTAGGAGCTATTGGGGGGCCATTTTGAAATGTGTTGGCCGGGAGGCAGAGATGGCTGTTGGGGAGCAAAGCAAAGGCTGACACAGAGACTGGGGGAAGCAGAAACTGGAGTCCCTGGCAGTGTTTTTCATGAGAGTCCCATTGAATTCCATGGCCTGATTCCATTCTGCCCTGAAGCTCAGTAGCCTCCCAGGCCTTAGGTTCGTAGAGGTCCCAATGCCCTTAAAATGGATTTCTCTTCTTGGTTAGACAGTTCATAGGACATTCTGTCCTTTGCAACCAAAATTCCTATGTAATACAAACTGTAATTGGGGCAGGCCAGCACTGATCAATTTGCAATCAGAATTTTCCATTGATACTCTCAAAAACATTTATGGAATGTATCTAAATTGTGAACAAAATAATTTGACATTTAGGCAGCAAATATGTATCTTCCATGAAATTATTTACTATTTTGACCAAGTTTTCTCAGAATTGGCAAACACATTATTAAATTAAATCAATTTTACTTATTCTACAGAAGGCAAAGTAAGTTGGTAGCACAAGGTAAATTGCTAGTTTCAAGGCGATTGCCTTTGATTTTTTTGGCTTTCTGAATTTCTAGCAGAACCTGCCAGTCTTTCTCAGTACTGGGTAGTAGAATCTCCAGTTTCCTGATCTGGATTACAAACCTGGGGATTTTTTTTTTTAATCACAATCGCAACACACATAGCTGATCATTTGCCCTAAATTTAACAGGAAGGAGGAAATTGGCTAAAAAGAAATGCAGTGAATTCCGCCTTGGCTTTCCCCTGGGATGGGGTTGGGGGTTGGGGGGTTGGTGTGCGTGTATGGAAGGCCTTTGTGTGGATAGCTGCAGTTCCACTCCACATGCGTTTACCCGCTTTTGCTGTCTGCCAGGTCCTGTGCCAGCTGCTAGGTGCTCAAAAATAACTGCAATTGTTTCCTGACCCTCCACAAACCTTCAGAGTAATCAGGAAGATGGACAGGTGGCCAGGAACCATGGCACCATGTGACAAGCCCAAAAGAGCTCAGTCTTTGGGCACACAGATAAGACAGCAGGGCAACCTGCCAGGTCACTCTGTGGAAACCACAGGGAAGAGTGGGTATGAAGGGAGCTGGGCCAAGCAGACAGAACTGGGAAGAGCCTTCCAGGATGAATGGGATGAACAGAAGCATGGTGTTGAGAAGGTGCATGGGGACTTGAGAAACTGCTAGTGGACCAGTTTCTTGAATGACCCAGACCCCTGGGCTCTACAAGAACAGGCAGTAGGAGTGCCTGCTTTCTTCTTTCTTTCCTTCTTTCTTCCTTTTGCCTTCCTTCCTTTCTTTCTCCATTTTTTCTTAAATAACAGCATTATTGAGATACAATTCACTTAACATAAAATTCATGCATTCCAGTGTACAATTCAATAGTTTTTAGTGCATTCATAATAATGTGCAACCATCAGCACTATCTAACTTTAAAGTATTCCATCATCCCAAAAAGAAAATCCATACCCATTTGTATTAGTCAAGGTTCCCTAGAGGGACAGAACTAATAGGATATATACATATATATATGGGAGTCTCTTAAGTATTAACTTAACACAATCACAAGGTCCCACAATGGGCTGTCTGCAAGCTCGAGGAGAAAGGAGAGCCAATCTGAGTCTCAAAACCTGAAGAACTTGGAGTCCGATGTTTGAGGGCAGGAAAGATCCAGAACAGGAGAAAGATGTAGGCTGGAAGGCTAGGCCAGTCTCGCCTTTTCACGTTTGTCTGCCTGCTTTATATTAGCTGGCAGCTGATTAGATTATGCCCACCAGATTAAGGATGGGTGTGCCTTCCCCAGCCCACTGACTCAAACGTTAATCTCCTTTGGCAACACCTTCCGAGACACACCCAGGATCAATAATTTGCACCCTTCAATCCAATCAAGTTGACACTCAGTATTAACCAACACAACATTAGACAGTGGGAATCACTCCTTCTTTTTCCCAGCCCCTGGAAACCATGAATCTATTTCCCATCTCTATAGATTTGCCTATTTTGGATATTTCATTTAAATGGAATCAAAGAATGTATGGTCTTTTGTGCCTGGCTCCTTTCACTTAACATAATGTTTTCAACATTCATTCATGTTTTTGCATTCAGTCCTTTTATTACCAAATAATATTCCATTGTTTGGATATACCACATTTTGTTTTTCCATTCATCTGTTGATGGATGTTTAGTTTGCTTCCCCTTATTGGCTATTTTGAATAATTCTGTTATAAACATTCATGTACAAGTTGTTCTGTGGACATATCTTTCTCTTTCTCTTGGGTAGATACCTAGGAATGGAATTGCTATGTCATATGAAAACTCTATATGTAACATTTTTAGGAACTGCCAGACTATTTCCCAAAGTGGGTGTACCATCTTACATCCCCACCAGCAATGAATGAGGCTCCAATTTCTCCACACATTTATCAACACTTAATATCTTACTATTATTGAGACAGAGTCTTGCTCTGTCACCAAGCTGGAGTGCAGTGGTGCGATCTCAGCTCACTGCAACCTCCGCCTCCCAGGTTCAAGCGATTCTCCTGCCTCAGCCTCCCGAGTAGCTGAGACTACATGCATCCGCTTATTATTATTATTATTATTATTATTATTATTATTATTACAGACATCCTAATGGGTGTAACTTGGTATCTAACCATGGTTTTGATTTGCATTTCCCTGCTAACTAAGAATAGTCAGTTTTTTTTTTGATGTGTTCCTTCTTCTTAAAGTCTGTCCTTAAAGTTCAGTAAATGCTTGACTTCCTGACATAAGAAAAAAACAAAAAAGCACTGAAAGTCATCACTTTAGATTGGACAGATCAGGACTGTCTAACCCAGAAGCGACATGAACACTGTCCACAGGTATCAAGCTGAGTAAAACCACAACGTAACAGAGGGAAGCTCTGAGAACCCATTCATGTATTTAATTCTCGGCATTAAGGAGGATGTTTTAAATATACTTGTATATGTATAATGTGTCGGAAGGCACTTTAATATATGAAAAAAGCATAGACTTAGAAATAAAATGCATCTAAATTTTATTCCTATTCTGCCATTTGTTAATTAGTTGGCTTTGGACAAGTCAATCTCTACAAGGCTCAGCTTCCTCACTGGTTACACAGGGAAGCAAATACCTAATTCACAGGTTTGTTGTGAAAATTAAATTAAAAATAGACAGAACCTGCCACTTGGTGATCACCCCAGTGAGCTGTGGTCCCTTTCTCTTTCTCCTAATACTTAACAGGGGGACAGTTTCGCTGTAGCACATTGTCATGACTTTCATAATTGCTACACGTTTCATAGCAACAAGATGTTCTCTTGGTCCAGGAAAGGAATTTCCTGTTGTATTTACTTAGTGTTTGTCAAGGGCCAATGATCTGGGGTCCTGAGCCAATCCGCACACACTCCAGAGCCTTCTCCTAGCCTGGTTCTCAGCAGCTGAGCAAGTTCAAAGAAGAATCTAATTGCATTTTCCCCAACCTTAAGGACCTCAGAATCTTCATGTTGACAACACAAGGAGTCGGTGAGATGGCTCAAATGGTACAGAGAAAATGTGCTGTGTGCTCGGGGTGAGATCCCTGGAAGCCCGGGTTTTCTGGGAATGTCATGGAGAAGCTGGTCCCTGAGCCAAGGGAGGGAAGAGGAGAAAGAACTGCATGGTTTGAGGGGAGGGGCATCATTTCCCTCAAAGAGAAATTGCCATGTCATCAGGGCCTGGGCTTGGAAAGTATCTGAGGTTTCGGGAAGTGAGTTAAAATTTGGTTGGGCAGAATGCAGATAGAGCAGAACGGAAGATCTAGTACTGAGAAGTAGCCTCCCAGAATCCCGCTCTTCCACCATGCATGACTTTGTTTGATGAAATGGGACTGCCAGAGGTCTCCTGGATGGCTGCTGTTGGTGTCCCAGTGACGGTCACATGGTTTGTGTTATTTTTCTTGTGGATAATCAACTCACGGATGGATGGCAAAAGCACTGTCATAACACTGCTTTCCCCTCACCAAACGTGCTAAGCACGTCTGGGGGAGAAGGCAGGGGCCTCACAAAGCTGGCCCTGCAGTCAGTGCCATCCAACTTCCATCACCAAGCCAGGACGAAAGAGCTGCGTCCCTTCTCCACTCACTTCCTCTTGGCAGCCCTTTCACACTGGCTGGATGCTCCTAGCTTTCCTGCCTGCTGGCTTTCAAGGCAACAGTCTAAAAGAAGCATAGCTTTTGAGTAAATGTATTTACAAAGTACATGTTATAGACTGAATGTTTGTGTCCACCCAAAATTCATATATTGAAGTCCTAACCTCCAATGGATGGTATTTAGAAATGGGGTCTTTGGGAGGGGAATAGGATTAGATGAAGATGGGGCCCTCATGATGGAATTAGCATCCTTACAGAAGAAACACCAAAGAGCTAGCTTTCTCTCTCCTTCCACGCTCACAGAGAAGCCATGTGAGCACACAGCCAGATGCCAGGTGCCCACAGCAAGAGAAGAGGCCTTAGTGAATCCTACTACCAGCACCTTGATCTTGGACTTCCCATCCTCTAGTCCTATCAGAAATAAATTTCTGTTGTTTAAGCCATCTAGTCTATGGTATTTTGTTATGGCAGCCTGAGACAATATATATGTCAAAATATTAACTTCCTGGCAAAATTCTTGAAGTATCTCATTGTAGGTTGCAAAAAAAAAAAAAAAAAAAAAAAAAAAAAAAACAGTTTCTCTTTTTATAAATAGTTCATCAACTTTTAAAGTAATCATTAATTTTTAAAGTTGCTTTTCAGGAAGCACATGCCCCATATGATAAATGACCTCTTCCAAGACTGCAGCATTGAATGAGTTAATTTCATACATTATCATTATACCTCTTTGTTTCTAGGGTCTTCAAGCTCTTCTAAATTAATGAAGAACACAAATGCCTTATAACGACATTCCTTTGAGCTCTTATTCTGTGCAAAGGACTGCATTTGTACTTCTCTACCTAGAAGAATACTTCAGGCCAGGTGCGGTGGCTTGCACCTGTAATCCCAGAACTTTGGGAGGCTGAGGTGGGAGGATTGCTTGAGCCTGGGCAACATGGTGAGACCTTGTCTCTACTAAAAATAAATTTTAAAAATTAATTTTAAATTTTTTAAAATTTTTAAATTTTAAAAAAAAAATTTTAAAAATCAGCTGGCGCGGTGGTGCATGCCTGTAGTCCCAGATACTCAGGAGGCTGAGCTGGGAGGATCAATCAAGCCTAGGATTTCAAGGCTGCAGTGAGCTATGACTGTGCCGCTACACTATAGCCTGAGTGACGGAGTGAGACTCTGTCTCAAAAAAAAAAGGAATACTTTCACGTTCGATATTTTTCATTTAGCTATTTTTCAACCTTAAACTGACACCCAAAATGCTACATTAATTTTATGATCTAAGACATGGATTTTTCCAAATTGCATAAAATTCTGAGTCTCCTTAAACAAAACAAAAAAAAATGTTTCCCAGGGGAGTCTGTTTGCTTCCCAGCAGTTCCAGGAAATGTTGAGCTGGAGACCTGCTTAGCTCACCCCTTGTGGAGAAAATTTGATCAGATGAGAACAGAGGGGGGTGGAACTAAACGACCCTCTCTGAAGCTATTTATGCAAAATATTATTTCCCCACTGGCTCTGTGTATTATTTGAGTGTGAACGATATTATTTGCCTACATCCGGCACATCTTATTATTTGGCTCTATTTTGACAGCAAACCACTTTATCAGACCACGTGCAATTGACATCTTACTTTTCCGAGGCACAATTGTTTTTAGGAGATGCACTTCTTTGTGAAGATGGGCAACACTAAACTTCAGTCTAAAGGCCTGTGGCCAATTGCTTGTATATAAAGAGATTTTCATAAATGTCCTCAATAGCTATGAAAAACTGGAAAAATTATATCATTAGCCACCCCGATGTCTTCAGAGTTGCTGAGTGGTCAGCCCTTCATTTGCGGACCACGCTGTGCCGAAACTGTTCTGCCAGTGCCCGCCTGACTGAGCCGCGTCTGGGCCCCCCAGCCACGCCACAGCTTCAGAGTCTGTGTCTTGATGCCTCAGTGTTCTGCCCTCTCAGGCGGAGAACGTTAAAGCCCAAAGGAAGTTTCAGATTTAAAGTGTCTGTGGTGAAAGGGACCTCAAGGGTCATCTGTCCAATGCGTTTATGGATGAGGACACTGAATTGCAGCAGCGTGAAGTGGCCTGCCAAGGTCATTCGGCAAGTTAAAGGCTGAGCCCAGGCTCCATCCTGGGTGTCCTGATGTCCAGTTTACGGCCCTGTCCCCCACTTTCAGTGGCCTCGTGGTGACTTGCGTTTTCCCTTTCATGGCAGGACGCAGGGAGAGTGATGGCGATCAGCGTGCCAACTCCCAAGCTCCTATTGCTTCCACACAGCCAGCCCGGGTGGGGCATCCTCTCCGTGAAGTTCCATTTAGCTAATAACTGTGTTACTCGGTTAATTAAGTGGGAAAACACAGGCGCTACCCTTCACTTTCAATAGTTTCAATGCAACCTGTTCCCGTGGTGTTTTAACACCTCCTCCCTCCCCCAACTCCACCCAACACCCACCCGTCCAGCAAGGAATGAATGTACACACTGGAGCTGTCTTCCCAATAAGAAGGCAAAAGCTTCCGAATGGGAGGTGCAGCTTTTTTTTAAATGCTTTTGCTGCCTCAGAAGAGGTGGAGCTAACATAGACAGGCATGATTCACGTAGGCGATCACAGGGTGGCTCTTGAATGAGATTTTAAAAACAAAAGGAACAATCCATTGTGAGAATTGAGAGCATTTCACTTTGGCTTTCCAGTTCAATTCAGCAAATACTTAATTAGCACCCAGTGTACACAAGTATCTGGCCATGCTGGGGAAACAAAAGATGAAGACATATTCTCTCTGGCTTCAAAAGGGCATATAGTTTTGAATAGGAAGAAAGCATGTATTCAAATAACGTGCGTTTATACCATGCTAATTATTCATGTAAGTTAGGAAGTATCTTCAAGTGAGCCCAGCAGCAGAAATCTTTGATCTTCAGGATGGAGTTCCATTTCTGCAAAGAGCAAGATGAAGCCCTTGAACTTCTGGAACACAAGAAATCCACAGGACAGAGCCAAACCTGCGTGCAAGGTCCCCCAACCAAGTGCTCAGTCACCGTTTCTGTGTTACTACAGCACCGTTTTTGTCTTTGTTTTTATTTTTTTTAGACAGAGTCTCACTCCGTCACCCAGGTTGGATCTTGGCTCACTGCAACCTCCGCCTCCAGGGTTCAAGTGATTCTCCTGCCTCAGCCTTCCGAGTAGCTGGGATTACAGGCATCCGCAACCACGTCCAGCTAATTTTTGTATTTTTAGTAGAGATGGGGTTTCACCATGTTGGCCAGGCTGGTCTTGAACTCCTGACCTCAGGTGATCCACCCGCCTTGGCCTCCCAAAGTTCTGGGATTACAGGCGTGAGCCACTGCACCCATCCAAGAGCACCATTTTCTTCTGTCTACTTCCACTGTGACATAAGAAGCCCAAAATTCCAGCAAGAGGGCCTTTGAGAAGGATTGGGAGCTCAGATTAGATCTTAGGTTAAGATGCTCCAGTTTTTGACAACGAACAGGAGGAGATGGGCACCTCAGAGCAAGCCCTGGGTAGGACACTTGGAGGAAGAAGGGACTCACTCTGAGATGAGGAAAAGTTAGAGAGTCAGGTTCCTGAGGCAGGAGCCCAGAAGTGCCTGGTGCCCTGCCAGCTTATCCGGTCTACCTGACTCTTTCAACCATCCAATCTGTCCCCACCCAGTGTGTCCAGTACCACATTAAAATGGGCCTCCGATGCCCTCCTCCCACTCACAGATCCCATCTTTTTCCCTCCTGAGCTGATTTGCACAGCACATCGAATTCCCTCCAATCCTCCCAGCCCCAGCCTTGTGATTCATTTTCCCATTGTTCTCTCCCTCCTTCCTCTCCCTAACCTGACTCCTGGTGCCTTCCCTCATCAATCAGGACGCCGTCACCCGCAGAAGTACTACCTGGGCCACCACTGTGTAGTTCTCACCCAGTCTGGTCCAGGTCCCAGGGTCCCAACCTCTAAAAACACCCATCTGGATGCTGAAGCTTTCACATCCTAGCCCTGAGCCAGACAGATCCAGCAGCAGCCCAGGGTGGCCAGCTGGAGCGGAGCAAGAGGAATGGCGGCAGCGCCAACCAGGTGCAGAGGTCACAGTCTTGGCAGAGCAGAAGTGGCTGCATCATTGCGAGAGGGCAGTGAGGCTCCAGATGACAGCAACCATGGCAAGGGGGTGTTGGGATCTGCACCAGAGAGGGGTTTGGCAGGGCTGCAAGGAACTGGACCCAGCCAGGGCAGGACAGGTGCCAACCCCCAACTCCTGTCCTGAGAGGGAAGGAGGAAAAGCTAGAACATCTTCAAGGTGGATCTGGATCTGGATGGCACTTGGGGGACACTCCTAGGATAACTAAAGACACATCCACATATGGGCGTGGTGGCTCATGCCTGTAATCTCAGCATTTTTGGGAGGCCGAGGCAGATCCCCTAAGCCCAGGAGTTCAAGATCTGCTGCGCAATATGGCAAAACCCAGTCTCTAAAAAAAAAAAAAAAAAAAAAAAAAGTGCAAAAAAAAAGTAGCCGGGTGTGGTGGCACATGCCTGTAGTCTCAGCTACTCAAAAGGCTGAGGTGGGAGGGTCACCTGAGCCCTGAGGTCGAGGCTGCAGTGAGCCGAGATCATACCACTGCACTCCAGCCTGCGTGATAGAGTGAGACTCTGTCTCAAAAAAAATAATAATAATGACAACAACAACAAAAAAAGGCACATCCAAAACACATTTGCAGCCAGAGTTGCCTGCACACAGAGGAAGAGAGAGATGCTGGGGGCTCTTCCAGACCAGTGTTTCTCAAACCTTGCTTTTGTGCATGACCCACAATAAAAAGGCATTTTACATGGTGGCCTGTGACATACACATTCACACACACATAAACACACTCACACACACAAGCACATGCACAAATGAAACAAAACTTCACAAAATGTTAGTTACTCCTATTGAGTACAATACACTCTGATACTTTCTCTATTTCACCTTTTTTTTTTTTTGAGACAGAGTCTTACTATGTTGTCCAGGCTGGAGTGCAGTATGGCGATCCCAGATCACTGCAACCTCCACCTCCCGGGTTCAGGGGATTCTCATGCCTCAGCCTTCCAAGTAGCTGGGATTACAGGCGTGTGCAACCATGCCCAGATAATTTTTGTACTTTTAGTAGAGATGGGGTTTGACCGTGTTGGCCAGGCTGGTCTCGGACTCCTGACCTCAAGCAATCCGCCCACCTCGGCCTCCCAAATTACTGGGAATTTCATTTTTTGTAATGCAAATCAGAAACCTCTACATTGTTTCATGACCCCCTAGAGATCATGACTCATAATATGAAAACACACAGATCTAGGTTTCAGGTACCTTCTGAGGTAGGAGAACACATGACTGGAGGCCAGGTGCACATGAAGGTGGGGGGCTATAGGCCTGATGGGGGCTCAGGCCAAACCCAGCTCTCATGGTGTACAAGCTCTTGATGGCTCAGAAACAGAGCAGCTCCGAACGTGAGAGTGACAGCTGTACCTCCAGCTTTTCCACCTATGGGAAAGCAAAAGAGAGAGGAAAGTGAATAACTAACATTAACAAACAAGAGGAGAGAGCCAAGATCGCACCACTGCACAGAGCGAGACCCTGTCTCAAAAAAAAAAAAAAAAAAAATCCACAGGCATAGTTTGCCTATTGCACTTTACAGATATTGCATTTTTTATAAATTGAATATTTGTGGCAACCCTGCGTTGAACAAGTATATCAGTGCCATTTTTCCAACAACATGCGTTCACTTTGTGTCTCTGTGTCACATTTTGGTGAAATATTCTTGCAATATTTCCGACTTTAGTATTATGATTATATCTGTGATGGTGATCTGTGATCAGTGATCTTCGATGTTACTATTGTAATTGTTTTAGGGGCTCCATGAACCATGCCCATATAAGACAGCAAACTCAGTCTATAAATACCGTATGTGGTCTGCCTGCTACACTAAACTGTGGTTCCTGGCATCTCTCTTCCTCTCCCCTGGCCTCCCTATTCCCTGAGACACAATAATATTGGAAGTAGGCCAATTAACCTTGTAAGGCCCTCTAAATGTTCAAGTGAAAGGAAGAGTCACATGTCTCTCACTTTAAATCAAAAGCTGGAAATGATTAAGCTTAGTGAGGAGCACACATCAAAAGCCAAAGCAGGCCGAAAGCTAGACCTCTTTTACCAAACAGGTACCCAAGTTGTGAAAAGAACAGCCTTATTGCTTATATGAAGAAAGTGTTAGTGATTTAAGTAGAAGAAAAAAACCAGCCATAACATTTCCTTAAGCCAAAGCCTAATCCATAACAAGACCCTAACTCTCTTTAATTCTACTGAAAGCTGAGAGAGGTGTGGAAGCCGCAGAAGAAAAGTTTGAAGCTAGCAGAGGTTGGTTCATGAGGTTAAAGGAAAGAAACTGTTTCCATAACATAAAAGTGCAGGGTGAAGCAGCAAGTGCTGATGTAGAAGCTGCACCAGGTTATCCAGAAGCTTTAGCTAAGATCACTGATGAAGGTGGCTGCACTAAGCAATAGATTTTCAATGTAGAGGAAACAGCCTTCTACTGAAAGAAGATGCCATCCAAGACTTTCATAGCTAGAGAGAAGTCAACACCTGGTTTCAAAGCTTCAAAGGACAGGCTGACACTCTTGTTAGAGGCTAATGCAGCTGGTGACTTTAAGTTGAAGCCAATGCTCATTTACCATTCGGAAAATCCTAGGACCCTTAAGAATTATGTTAAATTGATTCTGCCTTTGCTGTATAAATGGAACAGCAAAGCCTGGATGACAGCACAGCATGGTTGATTGAATATTTTAAGCCCACTGTTTAGACCTACTGCTTAGGAAAAAAGATTCCTTTCAAAATAGTACTCCTCATTGACAGTGAACCTGGTCACCCAAGAGCTCTGATGGAGATGTACAAGGAGGTTAATGTTGTTTTCATGCCTGCTAACACAACATCCATTCTGCAGCCCGTGGATCAAGGAGTAATTTCAACTTTCAAGTCTTAATACTTAAGAAATATGTTTCATAAGCCTATAGCTGTCATATATAATAATTCCTGTATTAGATCTGGGCAAGGTAAATGGAAAACCTTCTGGAAAGGATTCACCATTCTAGATGTCATTAAGAACTTTGTGATCTGTGCAAGAAGCTCAAAATATGAACATTAACAGGAGTTTGGAAGAAGTTTATCCCAACCTTCATGGATGACTTTAAGGGGTTCAAGACTTCAGTGGAAGAAATAACTTAAGATGTGGTGGAAATAGCAAGATAACCAGAATTAGAACTGGAGCCTGAAGGTGTGACTGAATTGCTGCAACCTCATGATAAACTTGAATGAATGAGGAGTTGCTTCTTATGGATGAGCAAAGAAAGTGGTTTCTTGAGATGGGATCTACTCCTGGTGAAGATGCCATGAACCTTGTTGAAATGACAATGAAGAAATTATTTTATTTTATTTTTAACCTGGCCTGGTAATTTGCATAGAAGGGATTTAGAATCTTACATAAACTTAGTTGACTAAGAAACAGCAAGGTTTGAGAAGATTAACTCCAATTTTGAAAGAAGTTCTACCATAGGTAGAATGTAATCAAACAGCATCACATGCTATAGAGAAATCTTTCATAAAAGGGAGATCGAAGCAGCACATTTTTGTGTCTTATTTTAAGAAATTGTTAGAGCCACCCCGATCTTCAGCAACCACCATCCTGATCAGTCAGCAGCATGAAGATTGAGGGAAGACCCTCCATCGGGAAAAAGATTACAACTCATTAAAGACCCAGATAGATTGTTAGCATTTTTTCGCAATAAAGTACTTTTTAATTAAGGCTTTTTTTAGACATAATGCTGTTGCATACTGAATAGACTACATATAGTGTAAACAGCTTTTTTTGAGACAAGCTCTTGCTCTGTCACCCAGGCTGGAATGCAGTGGAGCAATCTTGGCTCACTGCAACCTTGGCCTCCCAGGTTCAAGTGATTCTCCTGCCTCACCCTCCCAAGTAGCTGGGATTACAGGCACACATCACCATACCCAGCTAATTTTTGTATTTTTAGTAGAAATGGGGTTTCACCCTGTTGGCCAGGCTGGTCTTGAACTACTGGCCTCAAGTGATCCACCTGCCTTGCCTTCCCAAAGTGCTGCGATTACAGACATGAACCACTATGCCCACCCTAAACATAACTTTAATATGCACTGAGAAACCAAAAAATGTGTGTGACTCGCTTTATTGTAACACTCACTTTATTGTAGCAGTCTGAAACCAAACCCAAAATATCTCCAAGGTATGCCCGTAATTGCAATGAAAAAGAATAAATTTCTGATCATCACAATAACGGGAATGCATATCACTGGTATTATGCTAAGGAAAAGAAGTCAGATACACAAGAACACGTACCATATGGTCCTATTTATATGAAGTCTAGAATAGTCGAAACTAACCAATGGTGATAGAAGCCAGAACAGTGGTTACCTGATGGTGGAGTCTGACCACAAAGGAGAGCCCATAGGAACTTTCTGGAGTGATGGAAATGTTCTGTAGCTTGACTGAGATAGTAATTAGATGATAGACTTATCAAAATTCATCAAATTATACATTAAAATGGATGCATTCTATTGTATATAAATTAGACCTCAATGAAATTAAATTTTTTTAAAATAGCTAAAATTAATAACCATATTCAATTGAAGACAGCATGGGTGATGTACTGGTAAGGACAAAAAAACTGCCCCAAAATAAGAACCTTGACACTCCACATGCACATAGGCTTTGTAGAAATTTCTAGGCTGGGCACAGTAGCTAACACCTGTAATCCCAGCACTTTGAGAAGCTGATGCTGGCGGATTGCTTGAGCCCAGGAGTTGGAGGCCAGCATGGGCAACATGGTGAAATCCTATCTCTACAAAAAAATACAAAAACAGTACCCAGGTTTGATGGCGCATGCCTGTGATCCCAGCTACCCGGGAGGTTAAGGTGGGAGGCTCGCTTGATCCTGGGAGGCGGAGGTTGCAGCGAGCCGAGATCACACCACCGCACTGGGCAACAGAGTGAGAACTTGTCAAAAAAAGAAAAAGAAGAAGAAGAAAGAAAGAAAGGAGAGAGGGAGAGAGGGAGGGAGGGAGGGAGGAGGAAGGAAGGAAGGAAGGAAGGAAGGAAGGAAGGAAGGAAGGAAGGAAGAAGGAAGGAAGGGAAGGAAGGAAGGAAAAGAAATTTCTGGCTCTTCGTGGCAGCCAGTTTTGCTAGCAGCTAAACAAATTAACTCCAGCACATGCTAGTGACATGTTAGTTTTCGCTTCTGAGTGCTCCTTTTTAGAAGTTGTTGATAACTCATTTGGAGGAGCACTTAATCGTAAATGAAACCAAGTCCTTGGACTTGTGCACTCGGCCCTTAGATATAATACATGACTTGCCTCTGGGGATCTGCCTGAGGCCACCACGTGGAGCTTCTCCACGCCACACTTTGAGAATCACGGCAGTTCCCACACTGTCTTCCACACCGGGAACACTCAGACATCCGGCCAGTCTCCAGGGTGCATGACCAGCCTCAACTAGCGCACTGCCTCCCCTGCTTCTGGGGTGCTTTGTGTCCTCTGACCCAGCAGAGCGAGCAAAGGGTTTGCCATGAGGAGTCTTCATGCATCTCCAGTCCATGCCTGAGCTGTGGTCACCAAATACCCGTTTCCTGGCTTGTGACTTACCCTTATGCAAGCTGGTGGGCACCCACTTTCTGTCTCACCTGAAGGCTGACCGGCTCTGCCCCTCACAGGCGGGGGCCAAGGACACCACATCCCCCGAGGGATGTCTTCTCCTGGGCAAGTGCCACTCCATGGAGAGCACAGCCCGGGCCCATCAGATGACCACAAGGCAGCTCCTCTTTGCCCTTTTTCTATCTCTGGATGGAGCCACCCCTGGGTCACAAGGAAGGCTGCAGCAGGTGTCCCAAATCTGTGCAGAATCAGACAAGGAAACTCAGGGCATATGGAAAATCAGGCATCCGCTGCTCCAAGGCTGCCCCTTACGATGTGTGGATGCACACACACAAATGGAGGACATGAACCGAACCTCGGGTCCAAACACTTATGAGTCACATGTTAAGCTGCATGTATAGGCCAGGCTGCACTCTAGGCCCTGCCGCCTAGAACCGTCAGCTTGCTCCCTCAGAATCAGTCTCCCGGCCAGGAGCTACACAGGCCCTAAGCCACCGCATGCATCAGCTGGGCCCAGCCCAGGGCTCCTGGGTGATGACTGACCTGTTCCAGCACAAGAGGGGTGGGCCAGGTCAGCTCCCAGGACCCAGGATGGGCGGGCGCCCTCCTCCACCGTCTCTGGATTTCCTGGCAGCTCCGAGAGATTCCTGAACAAAGGGCGTTGGGAATGGCAGCTCTGGCAGCTCTGGCAGCTCCAAGAGATTCCTGAACAAAAGGCGTGGTTGTCTGGGGAACCCGGCCTGCCTAGATACCCACTTTAGCTGATTCAGGGAGGGGGCCGACTTGGGCCTACAGCAGCCCCATCGCTCTGTTAGCTGTCGGGGGCAGGATCAGCAGGGAGGATGGCGGCACTTGTGGAGGATCAGTCAGTGAGCTCAGAGGAGCACCATGGGATGGGCACGGCTTCAGGGGCCCCTGAGGCGGCTCTGCAGGAACTTGGAGAGCTATTGAGTGACTCTCCTCCTGCTGGGTGCAGTCTCCCAGAGGCAGGACAATGAATAAGCCAGGTGTGAGGGTCCTTGAGGGTAGAGTCAGCCACCAGCAGCACTCCCACCAGTCCCTGGCTTACACCCCAACCAAGGAAGCATTCTCCTGTCCCGCCATTGACTCTGTGTGCTCCCAGAGGAAAGGGACCACTGCCTATCCTTCTTTATCAACCCCAGACTAATCTTCACAAGGACATAAAGAAAACAATGGTTTCAAAGGCTTTTTTGGGTTCAGTTTTGTTTAGTGTGTTGTATCTGTTACTTTAAATATTTATATGAACTAGTTCTCTTAAAAAGAAGAAAAACTTTTTAGCTCTGAAGGATTTGAATGGGAATCATGATTTTGGTGCACTCAAAAGCTATGCACTGTAAAACAACGAAAGCTGTCAGTGAATGAAGAGTGGTTGACCATTCAGGCATTGCTCTCTGCTGCAGGGACCCATCTGTCCCTGGTAAGAAAGGAGGTCCTGGGTCAGAAGGGGAAGCCGGACTGGCCAAGCGCCCAGCTGGACCTCACTGGAGTGGCCACCGCAGGGCCAAAAAGGAAGCAAGCCAGAAGGCAGCCAGCGTGGACAGAGAGATGATTGCTGTGGGGGACAAACATGATTCTGGGAGAGTGCCTGAAGGACGTGTGGTAAGAAGCCTCATGGATGGAGCTCCAGCAGGAGGAGAGACTGCTGGTGGTCTCGGGTGTGAATCGTCAAAGCACAGGAGTGCCTGGTGCTGTATCCTCATCCACACTCCTGTAATCCGGTGGGACAGAGTAGGAGGGGACATTCACATGATTCTGAAATCTAAAAGCGTTCACCTTCTAGTCCGAAATGGTGCCTGGACAACAACCCCCAGTCTCTATGAAAACGTAGAAGACGGAAACTTAGAAGGACTCCCATTTAATGAATGACAATATAAGCTATTGCCAGGATGGGGAAAGAAATTGACACTGGTTATCAGGCAAACAACAATAGGTTAGGAAACGTATCCCCAGGCTTCTGCTGAAGGCAGGCCCACCTTTGTTTCATAAAATAGAATCTCACCCTAGTTTCTACTCCCAGGTTCAGATTTCGGCATCCCAACCAGAGAACCGGCCAGTTCCCTCATTACCCAGCAAGTGCTGTGCCCTGTGAAGGGGAAGAAATGATCTCACCATGCCACACGCCAAAGCAAATGACCAATAAATACGTGAAAATCCCTTCAAAGCAAACGACTGATAAATACTTAAAAATATGCTCAACCCCCATAGTAATCGCAGAAAATCAAATTAAATGAATCGGGCTGGGCATGATGGCTCACACCTGTGACCCCAGCACTTTGGGAGGCCAAGGCGGGTGGATCACCTGAGGTCAGGAGTTCGAGACCAGCCTGGCCAACGTGGTGAAACTCCATCTCCACTAAAAATACAAAAATTAGCTGGGCATGGTGGCAGGCACTTGTAATCCCAACTACTCGGGAGGCTGAGACAAGAGAATCGCTTGAACCCAGGAGATGGATGTTGCAGTGAGCAGAGATTGCACCATTGTACTCCAGCCTGGGCAACAGACCGAGACTCCATCTCAAAACAAACAAAAAATTAAATGAATCACAGGGTCATATTTTGTCTATTAAACTTGTAAAGTCTTTAAAATGATAATACTTACTGTTGGGAAGGGTGTCATAAAGGAATAGACACGGCTATTTCTGAGAATGGAAATTGGTTCACTATTCTGGAACCAGTATGTATCACAAAATAAAAAAATATGGATATAAGCTTATTTGTCCAGCATGTCCCCTTCTGGGAAACCACTGTTCTCCTTTTCTCGTGGGCGGTGGGGGAGGGTTCATAATGCTTCAAATCAAGAGCCATTTCTCCCTATTCCCAAGGGTATATGTGAGACTCAAGCTGATGCAGGTCAGGCGAGCCCCAGAATGGTGGCTTAGTCCAGGAGGGTTCTGGGCTTCACCCAGGAAAGAATCCAAGGACGAGCCTGTGGTGTTAGCAGTTTTTGCTGAAGCGGCATTGCACAGCAGCAGCAGCAGAGGTACGGCTCCTTGCGAGCTGGGCTACCCCACAGGCAGCGTGCCCCGAGTCGCTGCTCAAAGGCAGTCCCACAGTCATATTTATACCCACTTTTAATTACATGCAAATTAAGGGGCACATTGTGCAGAAATTTCTAGGAAAGGGGTGGTAACTTCTGGGTCATCGGGTTATTGCCATGGAAAGGGGTGGTAACTTCCGGGTGTTGCCATGGCAATAGTAAACTGACATGGCACACAGGTGTACGTGTTTTATGGAGAGCTACTTCTGTCTTGGACCTGTTTTACCTAATCCTCAATTTAGTCCAGTGCCCAAGCCCCACCTCTGGAGTAAGTCCCACCTCCTACCTCAAAACTACTAGGCAAAGCCTTCCTCAGGACTTTTCCCCGGGATACCAGGAAAGACAATTGCAACCTCTGTAGACTTCATGGGACTAAACTGGCCAGTGTTCCTACTTGACACCACATAGAGACTTCTTGCTTGAAAATCAAGCCCAGGCAACAGGGCAAAGATGGGAAGACACAGCGCCACAGCGCCAATGCCCTCATTACATTATTTGAACTCCTGGATCCAGCTGTTGCTGAAGCTGACCCCATGCCTTTGATCTCTCAGTTAAGTGAGCCAATAAATTTCCTTGATTACATTATGCTGTTTGAGCTGAGTTTCTTTCCATTGTAAAAAAAAAAGGATCTAATAAATACTTACTGTCCCAGCAATACCATTTCTAAATAATGTATTCTAAGGAAGTAGTTAATTAAGAAAGAACTCTATTCTATGGGGGTGAGAAATGCTTTCTTACATAAGATTCTGAAAGCTCAAACCATAAAGGAGGAGATTTATGGTTTAAGACCAACAGAAAGGTAAAGATTTCAATTCAGAGATAAAATTAATAGGCAGATAACTGACTGAAGGATGACCTCAGCATATATAACAAAGAAAATTAAGCCTAGAATGTATAATGAAAAAATAGAAGATGGTAAGAGGCTATGAAGAGTTTATTCACAGATAGAAAAAAATAAATAGCTAAAAACACATAATGAAATGTCCCTATTAGTAATCATAAATTAAATCAGTAAAAATGGTCACTTTGTACCTATCGGATTGGCCCACAATTTTAAACTAGATCCTATTGGGGGGGTGGGGGCGGTGCATGAGTCCCCACATACCATTAGTAGGAGTATAAACTGGCAAAGCTAATTAATGGAAATTCCTCTGCACATGTAATGGTACCTAGAAATTCAACTCCAGGGTAAACACCTAGAATAAACTTGCACATCGGGCCACTGGAGTACATCTATGAGGATGTTCCTTACAGCATCGCTTATAATAGCATAAAGTGAGAAATAACCTAAAAGTGCAGCGCCAGGATGGAAAGACACACGACATTCAGTTCCTGCACGTGACTGAATTCGCCCCAGAAATCAAAAGGGAGGAAGGAAGCTACACAAACCCACATGAGAAATGCTCACTACGTAATGTTGAAGGGAAATTGAGAAGTTCACATTTTAAAACACATAAAGCAATATGTATCTTTCACCAGATTACACCTGCATGAAAATAAAGGTGTAGAAAATGGAAGATAGATTGGAAGGACCACAAAAATTACTCAAAAGTAGGATCTAGGGGGAGAAATGGAGTGAGACGTGGAATGAGGGTGAAGAAGAAAAAAAAATAGGAAATGTTTTTTAAAAGGGATTAGTGAAGATAGAGTGCCCCAAGCTGGCGATAATGCCCAATCCAATCGTGTGTACCTGGGACACAAAACAAAACTGTTACAAACATTCATTACTATTGTTAGAAAAATTGTGGTGAAAGATTAGAAGCTATTCAATCAGTCAAGAATTAAGGGATCAATTCAGTAAATTATGGCACAACTATATGATGAAATAATATGCAGCCCTTAAAAGTTATATTGCAGAAATAAATTAATCAATATGGAAAGTTATTCATAATGTATTAAGTAAAAAAGCAGGTTCTGGCTGGGCACGGTGGCTCACACCTGTAATCCCTGCACTTTGGGAGGCCAAGGTGGGTGGATCATTTGAGGTCAGGAGTTCAAGACCAGCCTGGCCAACATGGTGAAACCCCATGTTGGTTTAAAAATTACAAAAAAAAAAAAATTACAAAATACAAAAAAAAAAAAAATTAGCCAGATGTGGTGGTGGGTGCCTGTAATCCCAGCTACTCAGGAGGCTGAGGCAGGAGAATCGCTTGAACCTGGGAGGCAGATGTTGCATTGAGCCAAGATCGTGCCACTGCACTCCAGCCTGGGCTACAGCGTGAGACTCCATCTCAAAAAAAAAAAAAAAAAAAAGCAGGTTATAAATGGCTTGTGATTGATTTCCACATAACATGGGGAATACTCTGCAAGGACATTCAGAAATCCTTAAATGCTACCTCTGATTACAAGTGTTTTCCCCATGTTTTCTCCTGCTTTATCTGAATCTTCCGATATTTCAGCAATGATCACATATTACTTGTATAATAAAGCAATGCTAAGTTTCCAAAATGAGCTTTTATTTAGTAAGATGCTCTGACGTTTGTGCCAACTGTCTAGAATAACTCCTCTGCTCGCTTTTAACATATTTTAGTGGTTGCAAGTACCGGCCTATTTTTGTGTCATTCTAGCCTATTAACCCCTAGATGTGTTGGTTTCTAGAAAAAAAAAAAAACAATCAGCACCTTGAGGTATTAGTAACCTGCAGATGCTTCCCTAGATGAAGGAAAAGCCTAAATATAGAAAATTCAACTATGAGAATGAACTCACGCCGCTCTGTGATGTGAACGTAAGCAGGTTTTCTTCCTGTGCCCTGTGTATGGAGTGGGGCGTTTAGGCGGATGTCAGGCTACAGGGCAGCTGTCTACTCTGTGCTCACATCACTGCCTCTGTTTCAGGGCCATTTGGCACCGTATGCCCACATCATCCTGTTGGAAGGAGCCCAAGGGAAAGACCACAGTGGCTAAGGGCACAAAAGCTAGTCCGTGCCAAGAACCTTCACAGCACTCTGACTTCACAGGACATGACTTGACCCAAGCAGACAGGCTCTCTCCCTTCGGAGAACACAGCCAAGAAAAGAGCCACTTGCCCAGGACCCACTGAGACATTCCCGGGACTTACAAAAATAACTTCCCCAAAGCTAGAAGGGACGCCACTTCACATGTGTGTCCTCCTCCCAACCGAAAATTGAATCACAGCCCAGGACACGGTCTCCAACGTGACCTTGAAATGCTTCCTTGCACATTCGTGACCTTTTTGGCAGGTTTAAATGGTTACAAGGGAAATATTTTTGTAATTTCCATTAAAGGGTTTAATTTCAGTAGTATAATTCAGCCTTAAACAGTTCAACATCATTTAAATAAAAAAAATTCTCACTTTCTACACCAAAGGGAGCTGCTCTAAGCTTGCCTTGAAACTGTCGGCTAAGTTAGGCAGAATTTTGAGCTTGTAAATGCATCTATGGAGAAAGAGTAGAAACTCATATGGGGAGGAGAGGAGTGGGGGGAGAAGAAGGCTGATTCCAGGAAAGGAAAACAACTCACTTGGGAGAAAGTGTGGCCTTTCAGAGAAGGCATATGACTCCATCCTACACCTAAATCACACACATCCTACATCCTAAATCACAAATCCATCGCAAAAACCAAGTGTGGTTTGAAATACACGGAGGAGCTGGGTGTCCACCAGATGTCTCATTTGGCTAAAAGAAGAGCCTCTGGAAAGGTCTTAGCTAGTTTTAATAACAAGTTCATGCTAAGAAGATGGCCAAGGCCAGGAGAGGAACTGACACTGCTGATACAAGGCTAAGCAGCACAAGATCTAATGAGCTCAGTGGAAATGACGGAACTTGGAAGACAGCCACCTTGGCAGCCATCATAGCCAGGAAGGGAGCTGTGCAAGGCCAGTGGCACAGCTGATCTAAGCTGAGGAACTGTGGCTTGAACAAATGTCACCAAAGAGAAATAGACCCTGCTGAGCAAGGGAGCTTCAGGTTTTTTAAATGTTGACCAGGACAGGTGAGGCACTATAGAAAACTATCCTTTTTTTCTTTCTTTCTTTCTTTCTTTTTCTTTTCTTTCTTTCTTTCTTTCTTTTTTTTTTTTTTTTTTTTTGAGACCGGGTCCTGCTCTGTCACCCAGGCTGGAGTACAGTGGCATGATCACAGCTCACTGCAACCTCCACCTCCTGGGCTCCAGTGATCCTCCCACCTCAGCCTCCCGAGTAGCTAGGACCACAGGCGTGTGCCACCACATCTGGCTAGTTTTTATATTTTTGGTAGAGACAAAGTTTCACCATGTTGCCCAGGCTAGTCTTGAACTCCTGAGGTCAAGCAATTCACCTGCCTTGGCCTCCCAAAGTGTTGGGATTATAGGCGTGAGCCACTACACCCCGCAGAAAACCATCATTTATGTTGACATTGGTCAGTTAATCAACGCTCTGTGGGTATAATTTTCCCACAGCTGTTCATGACTGCATGAACTATAATCCAGGTCAGACTGTAAACCCTTCACCCTAAAAATATCACGAAGATTGGGGACCCTCCTGAGGATGTCCCCCAGATTCGGTGTTCTGCTCATCTGCTCCTCCAACCTCCCTATCGGGAAAGGCTTATCATGTGCACAGCGTGCCCTGTCGGAGGGGGACACTTGCTCGTTCCTAGTGACTGCCTTACACAACTCTTTAATAATAAGAAGATCTTATATATTTCAGAAAGCATGCAAAACTGCCTATATCCATTCCCTTTCCATTTCAGATGTGTTTATTTTGTAGCTTCTTTCACCTTCGTTTTCTGCATCTCCTTCAGTGTTGGACAGAATGGTCCCCCTTTGCCAGTTACTTCACTATTCTGTAATGCAACACTTCATTCTGTCTAATTCATTGCCACAAACATTTTTTTGAGTGCCAACTATGTGTCTGGTGTTGAGCTAGAATCTGAAAGTACAGTAATATATAAGGCAGAGGTCCCTGTTCTCAATAAACTTACAGGACAGAGAAACTCTCCATGTGCTTAGGTGGGCTGTTGTCAGAGAGGTGGGTTTCTGAAACTCAAATGCCATTTGGCCTCCTTGAAAAATGCCCTGTTGTGGAAAGACTCTGAGACAGTCTGCATGATCCCAGCTTCCTGGTGTTGGCACCTTCCTGGTGTTGGCACCTTCCTGTGGTCCCCTCTGCTTGGGTGTGGGCAGGACCTGTCACTTGCTTCCAACTAACAGATTATGGCAGAGGTGATGGGATGTCAGTCTGTGACTACGCAACATTATCTAAGGCTCCTTCTCAGCAGACCAGATCCCCAGTCAGTATACTGCCTCTTTCCTTTGCCGGACACGCTCTTTGCCAGGGAAGTAAGCAACTCCACACGCAGAGGTCAAATGTCACCTCTCAATGAACCCTGTTCTGACCACCCTGATCTCACACTCTCCCAATCTGGCACTCCCTGTCCCGTTCCCTACTTTCTTTTCTTTTTTTTTTTTATGAGATGGAGTTTTGCTCTTGTCACCCAGACTGGAGTGCAATGGTGCAATCTTGGCTCACCACAACCTCTGCCTCCTGGGTTCAAGCGATTCTCTTGCCTCAGCCTCCCGAGTAGCTGGGATTACAGGCACGCACCAAAACACCTGGCTAATTTTTTTTGTATTTTTTTTTCGTAGAGATGGGGTTTTACCATGTTGGTCAGGCTGGTCTCAAACTCCTGACCTCAGGTGATCCACCTGCCTCGGCCTCCCTAAGTGGTGGGATTACAGGCATGAGCCACCGCGCCCAGCCCCATTCCCTACTTTCAACACATGTCATCCGCTGACAAACCGATGTTTTGCATATGTATTTGTTTATTGTCCGCCTCTCCTAAACAGAGTGCTAATCCCGTGAGGGCAGGGACTTGGACTTGTTTACTCACATTTCCCTAGAAATGTTGTTGAGTGCATTCCATAACTATTTACTAAATTACGAGGTTAATTAATTGATTAATTGATATTATTACTATTATCTTGCCCTTCAATGGAGCCAGTTGTCATCTTCGTCTTTAGACTATAGCTTCTTGAGGGCAGAGACTCTATGTGAAAATTTTCAGATTCCCTAAATACTTAGCAGATTGATGAATGAATGAATGAGCAAATGAACAAACAAATGTTCTAGGGACCAAAGGCAAATAGCACATTAGAAGTGCGGGGTCTATTAGAATGATTTTGAATGGAGGCTCAGAATTTATTCTTATTGCAGCCACTCAAGCTTATATTTCAACTGCTTATAAAAGGAATAGGCCCAGGTATTTATTTATTTATTTATTTATTTATTTATTTATTTTTTATTTATTTTAGACGGAGTCTCGCTCTGTTACCCAGGCTGAGTGCAGTGGTGCAGTCTCGGTTTACTGCAACCTCTGCCTCCTGGGTTCAAGCTGATTCTCCTGCCTCAGCCTCCCCAGTAGCTGGGATTTCAGGTGCATGCCACCACAACCAGCTGATTTTTGTATTTTTAGTAGAGACAGGGTTTTACCATGTTGGCCAGGCTGGTCTCGAACACCTGACCTCAGGTGATCCACCCACCTCAACCTCCCAAAGTGCTTGGGTTACAGGCATGAGTCACTGTGCCCGGCCCGGTTATTTGACTTTTTTAATTCAATACAATTCAGAATAAATTCTGAGCCTCCATTCAAAATCATTCTAATAGGCTCCTCACTTCTAATGTGCTATTTGCCTTTGGTCCCTAGATGATTTGTTTGTTCATTTGCTCATTCATTCATTCAATTTGCTAAGTAGTTAGAGAATCTCAAATTTTTCATGTAGAGTCTCTGCCCTCATTTTTCAGAATGGCAATTCTTTTGTGTAGAAATTCAAAAGTCAATTCTAAATTTAATTTGGAAAGGAAAAGGACCTAGAATAGCCAAAATCATTTTGAAGAAGAAGAATAAAATCAGACAGAATATTTACATTATCTGATTTCAAGTTTGACTATAAAGCTACAGTTAACAAGATAGTGTAGTATTGACAAAAAATACAGAGATATAGATCAATACAGCAAAAGAAAATTGAACCACTCATATGTTTAATTAATTTGGAGGGGTACATGTGATAATTTAATATATTCATACAGTTTGCAAAAACCAAACCAATGTCGTTGGAATATCCATCACCTCAAATATTTGTCTTTCTTCATGGTAGAACCATTTGAATTCTCTTCAAGCTACTTTGAAATGTATATAGATCAGCTGAGCATACAACCTAGATCCCTCACATGCACAGTTCTCCTGGGAGAAACTAATGCCGCCCGCTGATCTGACAGGAGGCAGAGCTCAGGCAGTCATGTTTGCTCACCCGCCACTCACCTTCTACTGTGGAGCCCTGTTCCTAACAGACCATGGACTGATACCTGTCCATGGCACAGAGGCTGGGGACCCCTGCTATAGATTATGGTAAACTATAGTCACCTTACTGATCTATCTAACACTAGGTCCTATTTCTTCCATAAAATTGTATATTTGTACCTATTAATTTCTTTTCATTCCCTTTTCCCCCATACCATTCCACCATCTGCTCTCTATCTTCATGAGAGCCTCTTTTTTAGCTCCCACATATGAGGAAGAACATTTAATGTTTGTCTTTCTGTGCCTGGCTTACTTAATGTAATGACCTCTAGTTCTGTCCATGTTGCTGCAAATGATGGGACTTCATTCTTTTTCATGGCTAAATAATATTCCATTGTGTATGTATACCACATTTTCTTTACTGTATGGCAATTTTTTTAAATTTATTTTTCTAGAGACAGGGGTCTCACTCAATCACCCAAGCTGGAGTGCAATGGCTTGGTTATAGCTCACTGTAGCCTCGAACTGGTGGGCTCAGGCTATCCTCCTACCTCAGCCTCCCAAGTAGCTAGAACTACAGGCACATGCCACTGTTCCTGGCTAACTTTTTTTATTTTTTATTTTTTGTAGACACAGGGTTTTGCTTTGTTGTGAGGATTGGTCTGGAACTCCTGGGCTCAAGCAATTCTTTCACCTTGGCCTCCCAAAGTGCTGGAATTACAGAAGTGAGCCACCATAGCTGGGTTTGGCAATTCTTAAAGAAAAATTTTTCTAGAGTCAAGTAAGTTTGGAGAATTCTAGCTTAACATGTTAGATACACTTCTTTATGGCAAAACTTATAGAAGACTTTAAAATGCTAAATGAATCACCAATATTCACAATTTCTTTTCTTTCTTTCTTGTTTTTTTAATCACAGAGTGGTCTGCCCATGAAATAGACATAGACACTTTGCGGTACCAGTATTCCATAGTATAGTGTTTGGGAAATGTCTTTCCAATTTACAGGTTAGAAATTAGCAATAACACTTCTTTTCCTCATGGCCCATGGCCTTGTGAATTGGAAAACTATGTTAACTTTCCGGCTGCAAAAGAACTGCAGTGTAAAAGTTTTTTTTTTTTTTTGAAGACAATATGACCTAGATATGGGCCTGGCCTCTGAATGTCTTAGGTGGTCAGGAAGAATCCAGTATTATTTTGAAATAATAATAGTAATCTTTTCAAAAGTCTGTAGGTTTCAAGGTAAGGAAAAAATAAACAAAGAAAGTAAAAAAATTCCAACCTCCAGATACAAATAGGCAGAAGGGAGAAAAATCTCACTCTCCTTTGAGGGTAAAGCATGCCTGATATGTTACAGAATCTCTCTCTCTCTCTCTCCCTCCCTCCCTTATTTTTTCTCAGGGTCAAGTGACAGCTAAGGTGGAGAACAAGCTTCAAATCCCAGTAGACACAAGGCTGTGCTTCAGACCTGTTTCTGCCCATCCTCAGAGTCCTCCAAAGTCATCCCCAATACCATGTGCCCACCCCCCACCGTGCCATGGCATAGGTTGCCAAGCCCTCAGTTAGAAAATAATGGCAGAAAGACAATAGATGAAGGAGAGCCTGGCAAAAGGTATTTTCCCTTCCAACTTGTCATTAAACACACACACAGACACACACACACACACACACACAACCAAGGTTCAGTGTCACTGGACATCTTTTCTGCTTTCTGCGAGGAGCGCTTATTTGCAGAGCTGCTTCACTTCCGGCACACGGCACAGTGCTGGCACTGCCACGCCGCTTCTTCCTGGAGGGGTTTGAAATATCAAAGTCTGCCACCTCTATTGCTGCTGAGAAAGGGAAGCTTGGCTGAGTTGTTCCATCAACAGCTTTAATCAAAATAGCACAGTCAAGTTACATAAGCGTATATATGCAGAGAGAGTTTGTGGAAAATGTAAACCAAAATGCTTGCTGTGTTTTGGTGTAAGTCTGAAGCCCTTTGGCAGTAACGGCTCATCATAAGCAAAGACGTGCAGGAGAGGTACACGGTGGCAGCCCCCTGTGGCTGCAGAGGGGCCACCTGGAAGTGGGAAACCCAGCCGGAATCCAAGTCATGAGACATTAGCTATCAGGCTAAGAAATTTGGTTCTGCAATTTTTCTATCTCCTCTACATACCCTTTCCTCATTTTTGACAATGTTCATTGTTTTTGTATTTAGGGAGAAAAGAAAATATGGTTTTAAAAAATTGGGAAGTTCAAACTCCTCTTTTCTACAATCACAAAATAATATTTTAAGGATACTGTTGTATATTCAGTTGCGTTATTTACATTGTCAGTTGCATAGTAAGCTATGGAAATTGACCTAGTGATGGAAGGCAAAAGAAATGCAATATTCTTAGTATTTAATGGGTTTCTCTTATGCATCCTTGCCTTGGTGTCTGGGCTTATTTGTGGGGAATAACTAAAGTGAGTCGGCTCGTCTGTCGTGTTTTCAATGGCATAGAAAAGACATAAACCACCAGCCCATGTGCATCCAACCTCTACCAAAGAATGGAACTTCCCCGGCAAAGCAGGTGGTAGGAGGAGCCCTGGGACTGTCCCACAGAGATTGGGGGATGCCTGAAGAAAGGAAGGCTGTGCTTATCCCCACTTGGGCGGTGGCTGGAGAAGCCGACTTGCTGTTCTCCAGTCTATCTGAGCAGAGGAAAGGACAGTCGGTGCCGGATGAAAAGCCAGAGAGGGGCACCGCCAGCAGCAGCAATCTTCCCCAGTTTCTCGCAGCAGGGACACCTGAGCTTCCTGAGAATCGGGGACTATTCGGCACCTTGGGCCCTCGCCACAGGAGGCTGGGAGGTGGATGGCATGGCTGGGCAGCCCTTGAGGGGGAAGAGGGCAAGCAGGAGTCTGAGGACTGGGTAATGAGGGGCTGCAGCCAAACCCGAGGGGTTTGGACACACACAGGGCACCCACACAGCTACCAAGCCCAGGGAGGACACACACAGCAGCGCCAGGTAAGCGGAGACCTGGGCCCTTCCTCCATCCCTCCTCCCAGACACCAAAATGCTGGAAGAAAAAGGGAGACCTGGGAGATGGGGAGGAGGCAAGAAGGGGACGTTCCCATTGCAGGCCCCTCAGGAAGATGCGTGGTAGGTGCTGGGGCCATCAGGGAAGACAGGAGCTGGATATGAGACTGCAGGGTCAAACGGGACTGCACCGAGCTTTTCAATACCTGAAAGGCTGGGACGCTGCAGGACCCTCCCAAGAAGCTGTTGATGGACAAGAAAGGGTGAATCAATGCAGGAATACAGGGGCTACAAGGCAAATCAAATCACGATTTACCCTCAATAATATCAGATGTCTTCATGTATAGAGTAGCTAACAACAGTAGAACCCCAATTCCTCCCATCCCACATGCTGTCATTCATTTACCTGCTGTAAACACAGTTACATCGGTACTACTTTACTGATTGACTGATTGATTGATTGATTGATTGAGACAGAGTCTCACTCTGTCACCGGGCCTGGAGTGCAGTGGCGTGATCTTGGCTCACTGCAACCTCTGCCTCCCAGGTTCAAGCAATTCTCCTGTCTTAGGCTCCTGAGTAGCAGGGATTACAGGTGCCGGCCACCATGCCTGGCTATTTTTTGTATTTTCAGTAGAGACGGGGTTTCACCATGTTAGTCAGGCTGGTCTCAAACTCCTGACCTCAGGTGATGCGCCTGCCTCAGCCCCCCAAAGTGCTGGGATTACAGGCATGAGCCACCGTGCCCAACTCATCACTACTACTTTTGCTGTAGACAGTCAATTATCTTCTAGTGATTAAAAATAAGAAAAAGACATGCATTTTCTTTGTACTTTCATTCTTACTATTTTTGGCACTCTATTTCCTGTGTCAATCCATAATCTCTTCCTAATCCTTCTGCCTGAAGAACTTCCTTTAACATTTCTTTTGGTACAAGTCTGCTTGTAATGAATTCTCTCAGGTTTTGCTTTACTGGGCAAAAAAACAATGCTCTATCTTCTTCATTTCTGAAAGGTATTTTCCTAGGTACAGAGCTCAGAGTTGACAGGTTTAGGGTTTTTTTTCTTTCACTTTAAAAATATAACTTCAGGCCGGGCACGGTGGCTCAAGTGGATCACTTGAGGTCAGGAGTTCGAGACCAGCCTGGCCAACATGGTGAAACCCCATGTCTACTAAAAATACAAAAATTAGCTGGGTGTGGTGATGGGTGCCTGCAGTCCCAGCTACATGGGAGGCTGAGGCAGGAGAATCACTTGAACCCAGGAGGCAAAGGTTGTAGTAAGCCAAGATCGTACCACTGCACTCCACCCTGGGTGACAGAGTGAGACTCTGTCTCAAAAAAAAAAAAAAAAAATCGCTTCATTATCTTCTGGCTTTCTTTTTTTGTTGTTGTTTATTTGTTTGTTTGAGGTGGAGTCTCTGTCATGAGGCTGGAGTGCAGTGGCACAATCTTGGCTCACTGCAACCTCTGCCTCCTGGGTTCAAGCGATTCTCTTGCCTCAGCCTCCCCGAGTAGCTAGGACTACAGGCGCCCACCACCATACCTGGCTAATTTTTTTTTTTTTTTGTATTGTAGCAAAGACGGGGTTTCACTGTGTTAGCCAGGATTGTCTCGATCTTCTGACCTCTTGATCCGTCTGCCTCGGCCTCCCAAAGTGCTGGGATTACAGGCGTGAGCCACTGCACCCAGCCTGTCTTCTAGCTTTCTTATCTTCTGGAGAGAAGTCTGCCATAATTCTTTTATTTTTGAAATGTGTTCTCCCCTCCCTCCATGGCTGCCTTCACTATTTTCTTTTTATTCCATGGGTTTTCCACCATTTGAATATGGTGAGTCTAGGTGTGGCTTTTTGTTTTGTTTATCGTTTATCCCGCTTGGTATTCTCTGAACTTCTTGGCTATGTAGATTAAGGTCTTTGATGCTTTTTAGAAAGTTCTTCACTGCTACCTCTTTAAATATTTCTTGTGTCTGTTCTCTCCTCTCTTCTCTTTCCGGGATTTCGATTGCACACATATTAGACCACATGCTGTTACCATCCTACAGCTCTTGGCTGTTCTCTCTTTTTTTTTTTTTTAGACGGAGTTTCGCTCTTGTTGCCTAGGCTGGAGTGCAAAGTGCAATGGCACGATCTCGGCTCCTGAGTTCAAGTCATTCTCCTGCCTCAGCCTCCCAAGTAGCTGGGATTACAGGTGCCCACCACCATGCCCAGCTAATTTTTGTATTTTTAGTAGAGATGGGGTTTCACCATGTTGGCCAGGCTGGTCTCGAACTCCTGACCTCAGGTGATCCACCCACCTCAGCCTCCCAAAGTGCTGGGATTACAAGCGTGAACCACCATGCCCAGCCCCTGAGTTTATTTCGTTTGGTTTGTTTTTAATGAATGGGAAAAGATCTGGGGGTTGCGTCGTTTCTTTCGTGTGACGCCTTTACACAGCTGAACTTAGGTGCAGTGTTTTAGCATTGACAGAAGGCTTGCCTTGAATACATTATCGAATTGATCCTCCCAGCAACCTGAGACCCATATGCTTCCTGCAGGCGCACGCCTGTGAGTGGCGGCACTAAATCCCTAGCCCAGCACTCTGAGCCAAGTCCGAGATGACTTTCTCTATGGCATGTTCATCCTCACAGCAATCATATGAGCTCTACAAGTTGCATGCCGTTTTTCTTACACATTATTTTAATTAAAAGAAACAAGTTTAAAGCAGTTAGGACACTTGCTCAGAGCAGAACTCACTCTTCAATCAATAATGATGTATAGCATACCCCTCACCAAGCATTGTATTAGGTTCAGAATTAATATTCACTGGGGTCTAGGATAGACTCCTTCATTGTCAGCCCTTCTAATTCTCAAAACAGTCCCATGAGCTAGAGACCATGACATCCATTTAAAATGTAATTTAAAACATTTCTAAAGTAACACATATTCAAGGTACTTTTTAAAAATCAAGCTGTATAGAAGTATATAAAGTGAAAAATACAGTTTCTCTCCTTTATCGCAATTCTATGTTCCATGGGTAACCACAAGTAGGTTTTTTTGTTTTGTTTTGTTTTTTAAGATGGAGTCTTACTCTGTCACCCAGGCTGGAGTGCAGTGGTGCAATCTCAGCTCACTCAAACTTCTGCTTCCTGGGTTCAAGCAATTCTCCTGCTTCAACCTCCTGAGTAGCTGGGACTACAGGCACGCACCACCATGCCCGGCTAATTTTTTGGTATTTTTAGTAAAGATGGGGTTTCGCCACGTTGGCCCAGCTGGTCTCAAACTCCTGGCCTCAAGTGATCAGCCCCCCTCAGCCTCCCAAAGTGTTGGGATTACAGGCGTGAGCCACAACGCCCGGCCCTATATGGGTTTCTTATATGTTTTTTCAGATAGTGTCTACCTATACAGAAGCAGACCCATACATAAACAAATTTATAATATATTTAAGTGGGCTGATACTATTTCGTTGCTTATTTTTTCACCTAATAGCATATATCTTGGACATCTTTCCTTACCATAGTAATAAGCATCTATGTTACTCATCCAAGTAGCTAGCTGTCCAGCATTTTATTGACTATTCAATGTACCTCCCAATAGGTTGTTGTCTGAGTGAAATGAGATAATAATATTAAGTGCTTAGAACAGCATCTGGCATGTTGTATACACTCAGTAATTGTCAATTATTATTATTATTATTATTATTATTATTATAAACCTTTGTGTTCTTGTGCCAGAATAAATGATACATTTCTGTAAATAAAATTCACATGTAAGTACAGACATTTAGTTCTGATACATGTAGTCAAAAATCACCTTCCTAAATATTGCCTCTAAAGATATTCAACCTCTCTCATAAGTGAATGCAAATCAAAATAACAATACAATACCAATTCCTACCTGCCTAATTGTCAAAGATTAAACTGTTGGAAGACGGCCAGGGCTGGCAACAATTTGGGAGAAGGCATTCTCATACTAAGTGGCATCTTGTTTAAGATGCTGCTTGGCTAATCTGGGCAGGCTGGTCTTGGCATATCTACATGCTGGGCTTTTTAAAATAATTATGCAAAGTCTAGTTTGGCCTTCAATGATCCAGCAGCTGAGGAGGTCATGGGCATTCTCCCTTCCACGAAAAAGCCTTTCCCAGATGCCACGAGTCCATTCCTGGAGCCAGATGGTTTCTTGTGAGAGGCTCTCACTTGATTTCCCCTCCTTTAAAGCATGGATTTCCCATCCCAGTAGGTACAGGTGCAGCAACACCAAGGGACAGAGTGAATGACAGAGGAAGCAAGAGGGGACCCTGCCTGCATGTAGAGGCCCCAAGGCCAATGGTTAAGAAAGCGGGCGCTACAGCTGCCTCTGCAAACTACTCCTGGGTGAGCCTGAATGAGTTACCGGTTCCCAACCTTTTTTTCTCTTCTGTGAAATGAAGACAATCTCAGTTCCCATCTCCAGAGCTGGCATTCAGGCTATTGGCACTAGGAAGGCCATAAAATGTTGAAATGTTTCTATACCAATTGGCAAATAGCCACTGTCCCCATCTCTTTGCCTGAACCCTCTCCATGACAACTCCCCCAGCCTCTCCCCCAGGGCTGTCCCACCATTTTCCCACAATGTGGCAGCAAGAAGGTTTATGCCCAGTTCACCAGCAGGCCTCCAGGGCCCTGATCCACCACTATAGCCAAGTCCATTTCCAATTGATCATAGCTTATGCCCTATGAAAGCTCCCTAAGTTAAATATCACTCTTGCTTTTGTCATGGAGTCGTTAGGAATGTTCCAAGGGGCAACATGCAGAGCTCACCTGGCACCTGGTACAAGTTAACCATCAAGACTAGATTATAAGGGAACCTAAGCTCTTAGTGTAAAACACAGACAAGCAATACCAGTGTGGGGTCATGCTCAGCCTTTCCTCTCTCTGGCTTCCAGGGTGGAGTCGTTCTTGCTTGCAGTGTCTTGAAGAGAAAAGCCAAGGAAGCCAGAGTCAGAGGTATCTCCACAAAAGGGGACTAGAAGAGAAGGGACGGGAAAGAGAGAGAAAAGGCTTGTTGGCCAGTGTTAGGAAGGGGCCGGTGTGGGGATCAGGGTTGAAGGTGAGAGACAGCCAGGAATAAGCCAGGGGCTGATGGCATGAAACGAATGATGTCTGCGTGTCAGTGCTCTTGACTTGCAGGGGCCTTTCCCAAGACCCCAGGAGGGCCAGGTAACATGTTAATATGGTCATACATGTTTGTGAAAATGTTGCAAAAGTAAGGTTTTTGTTTTTGTTTTTGTTTTGCTTTTGTGAGACAGGATCTCACTCTGTTGCCCAGGCTGGGGTGCAGCCACACAATCATAGCTCACTGTAGCCTCCCCAGCCTCCCAAGTAGCTGGGACTACAGGTGTGCACAACCACGCTCGGCTATTATTTATTTATTTATTTATTTTTGAAGAGACAGGGTCTCAATATGTTGCCTAGGCTGGTCTCAAACTCCTGGGCTCAAGCAATCCTCCTGCCTCAGCCTCCCACAAGTGTTGGGATTACAGGTATGAGCCACTGTGCTTGGCCAAAATTAAGATGCGTTAACAGCAGTTGGTTACAACCATACACTCTCTGTCTCTCCAATCCTTCCCTCTGTCCACCTCTCCTCATGCTGGTGGCATTAAACTGCTGTGGGCAGTTTGTGGATCTCACTGAGAGGAAGTTGCCTTGGTGATATATTCAGTTGGAGTTTAATGGGTTATTTATTAATATCTGGCTTGTGGTGATTTTTTGTACATGGTTATGGTACTTCTGGCCATCTCTGCGTAGGAATAGCTGCCAGGAATAATCCTGTCGCCCACTCTGCGGCTCACCTGATGTACCTGATGTACTGACCGGCCCATCGCTTAGTGACGTGTGGGTTTCCAGCACTCTTCGGTTCTCAGCACTCCAAACATGTGGGTGGAGGAGTAAACACAAGTTTAAAGTCAGAGGCTGAAGCTGATCTGTGGGAAGCTCCTCCAGCCATTACATGTGTAAATCATAAGCTGAGGCCTCAGTGCTCATGGCGGCTACCTCCAGTGGCCATCCTCTCTCATAAGGAATCTACCCTTTAATGCTGCACATGCAGCTGTAAATGGACAAAGTTTTCCTTTATCCACGGGAATTGTGTGAATAGAACTTACCAGAATTTCTGTGTAAATGCACGCTAACCTGCAGCAGTGATACAAACAGCAGGCACACCTGTGGATAAAGATGCATGATTTGTGCACATCAACCTTTAGATCGTGTTTTCACATATTGGACACATTTTGTCCTTACCAAGTCTGATGGCTCTAGATGACACAGCAAGCAAATTACTACCCATAGAGCAAAATGGGCTACATAAACAAGGTTTCATTGAAAGCATAATATTTTTCTTTCTTTCGTTCTTCTGTTTTGTTTTGTTTTGTTTGACGGAGTTTCACTCTTGTTGCCCAGGCTGGAGTGCAGTGGCACAATCTCAACTCACTGCCACCTCCACCTCCCGGGTTCAAATGATTCTCCTGCCTCAGCCTCCTGAGTAGCTGGGATTACAGGTACCTGCCACCACACCTGGCTAATTTTTGTTTTTTTAGTAGAGACAGGGTTTCACCATATTGGCCAGGCTGGTCTTGAACTCCTGACCTGAAGTGATCCGCCCACCTCACCTCCCAAAGTGGTGGGATTATAGGTGTAAGCCAACTTGCCAGGCCAAAAGCGTAATATTTTTCTATAAGTCAGTGTTTGTGGTATGAGAGCAATTCAATTCCAAAATTATATATAATCAAAAATCTCTTGTACTTTCTTTACCCTTTTTACATTAGTATTCATTTTGGTGATTAATTTTCATAGTTTTTGTACCTAATATTCATAATTTTACATTCTTCTTAAAGAGGCTTTCCAAAATTATACTTCAGGCTCCACAAAATCTGGACCTGCCCCTGCATGAAGTCATAAGGAGAAAAAATGTTTTCCTTTAAACTTTTTATTTTGAATTAATTTTAGACATTAAAAAAGGTATAAAAGTAGTATACTGTGCTTCCAACTAATGCTAACACAACCATAGTTTAATCAAGAACAGGAAATTAATACTGCTATGGTATTATTAACCAAACTGCAGTCCTTATTAGAATCTCACCAATTATTCCATGAACGTGCTTTTTCTGCCCCAAGATCTCATCTAGGAGCCCATGTTGCATTTAATTAGTTCTTACCAATCTCCTCCCGTGTGTCACAGTTCCTAAGTCTGTCCCCATCTTTCCAACCTTGAAATTCCTGGAGAATGTTGATCAGTTATTCTATGGAATGTTCCTCAGTTTAGGTTTGGCCAAGGTTTCCACAGGATTGGTGCAAAGTTGTACATTTTTAGCAATAATGTAACAAAAAAATGACATTACATCCTTTCTGTGCATCTTATCAAGGAGTTCCTGATGCCAATATGTGCACATTTACCTTGATTGTGTGGTTAAGTTGGTCTCTGCCAGCCTTCTCCACTGTAAGTTACTATCTTTCTCTTCTTGGCAGTTGATTAGTATCTTGGGGGAGATACTTTGAGACTATACAAACCCTATTTCTCCTGTAACTTTCTAATTTTAATTTAAAACTACTTAGTTTTTAGTTAAACTACTTAGTAGTTTCTAGGTTTAGTTTAATAGTTTCTAAAACTACTAATTTTTGTATCAGTGGGGCTCTTATCTGCAGCAATTATTACTGAGGTGTTTGCTTAATGCTCTCCTCTACTTCCTTCTATTTCTCTTTAGTAACTGAAATTCTATTGCCCCCCCATTCACTTACCTATTTACCAATTGTTCATTTATACCATTACAAACTCACGACGGCTTTTTATTGTATTCTTTTTTTTTTTTTTTTTTTTTTGAGATGGAGTCTCAATCTGCTGCCCAGGCTGGAGTGCAGTGGCGCTATCTCGGCTCACTGCAACCTCTGCCTCCCAGGTTCAAGCGATTATCCTGCCTCAGCCTCCCCAGTAGTTGGGACTACAGGTGCATGCCACCACACCCAGCTAATTTCTAGTTTTTTGGTTTTTGGTTTTTGGGTTTTGTTTTTGTTTTTGTTTTTGTTTTTTTGAGATGGAGTCTTGCTCTGTCTCCCAGGCTGGAGTGCAGTGGCACAATCTTGGCTCACTGCAACCTCCGCCTCCTGGGTTCAAGCCATTCTCCTGCCTCAGCCTCCCCAGTAGCTGGGATTACAGGCACACACCACCATGCCCAGCTAATTTTTGTATTTTTAGTAGAGACAAGATTTCACCATGTTGGCCAGGCTGGTCTCAAACTCCTGACCTCATGATCTGCCTTTCTTCGCCTCCCAAAGTGCTAGGATTACAAGCTTGAGCCACCATGCCCACCCTTATTTTATTCTTTACATTAAAATTCACTACTATCATCATTTATTTTCTTGCTCAAATGTTTCAGCTTGGACCACTAACAGGTCTTTTGGGTTGACTCCTGTAATCTTTTGACAAACTCCATCTTTTCTTGAGTACTCCCTTACTTCCTGGCATCATAAGATGTTCTAGGTTCATCTTGTATTTTCCCTGCCCTGGCACCACTTCCCTTGCTTCTTTTTATTGGGGATGGTGTTTAAAGACCAAGCTACAGGTACTAGGTTTACTCATTGTTAGTGGGATGTCATTGCTTCTAGACTGTCTCAGCAGACAGAGCTAGGAAATATATGTATGTGTTAATAACCCATGTGTACACACACAACTATACCATCTATCATCTGTCATGCTAGCTCTATAAAATGATGAGTTTATGCTGATACCTCTGATTCCAGTCCAACACCACAGAGTCCATTTATGCTGCTCTAGGTAAGTATATCAGGGAGGCTACCAGTGTCATGGAAATGGCAGCAAAACCAATCCTCCAGAAACCCCCAGTCCATTTTGTAGCCAGAGAGGACTCATGAACATCCATCAAGGGTACACTTCACTTGAGCTCCTCCTCTAGAGATGCAGCTTAAAACAGATATAGGGGCTCAGCCTCAACTGCAAACAAATACACAACCTTTTCCTTTTGTTACCATCATAGAGCCAAGGACATGAAATAGAATGAAAATGATCCTAATACAATTGCCAATTCTCTAAACGTTATAACTGGCAAAGAGGCAAATAAATTAAAATACTTATGTCACACTGAATTTTATTTCCAAAATTACATTTTCTGTGGACATTGGAGCTCTACCAATCCACAGCAATTAACTGCATTTCGGGTGAAAGATTGGTGTATAATTTCAGTTAACACTTCAGTAAGGGACACTGGAAACTCCAGAGTTTAGATGCTCATGTGAAGCTTACCATTTGCAAGCTAACATAAGATGTGTCCATGACAACCTCAAAATAGTGCTAAGTGTCTAAAAGGCATTCAACTCCTCCTTAATAGTGATAACTGCATTTCCATTGCTTCTCCATTGCTACACTGGTTTCCATGAGAGAAGCTTTCCGTAAATACTCCAAGTCCTTGTCCTACCTCTTACTTTTCCCTAGAAGGCTGGGGTCAGTGACCTGATTGGGAAGTCAGGGAAAGAGACGGAGCATGCATAGCTCAGGCCTGCCCCCACTCCTGCCAGCAAAGAGCTGAATTTCAATCTACAGCTTCCATCCCCAAGCTTTCCACGCTGCCATCTTTTGTCTTGACTTATGATGAGCCAATAGGGTACTTATAAGCCTCGTGCTGCCGTACGTCTAAACCATGATCTGGTACAGGAGTCCTTTTTGGATTACAAAAGACACAGGTCAATTGAGGTTTTAGTGAGAACAGAACTTGCAGATTTTGGATATCGACGGTGTCTAGTAACTTCTCGTAGCTTCTGGACAAACAGATTTAAAACAGTCCAAATGAAGTTTGACCTTGGTGAGTTGCTGCAGGTTTCGGTAGTTTTGTTTTTAAACAGGAAGGGCAGTAGGTCCTGACCTTGACCAAGTACAGGCTACCCACACCTTAGCAAATGCTCCCAAGCTAGGACAGCCTATGCAAACTGGAACAGATGGTACAAGCTGCAGGGAAGCTGCACAGACCCCGGGGCCTTAGCACAGGCATGTGCCACAGGGACCAAGCAGGTGCATTAGCCAGACATGAGCTGCGTGGGCGGCCTTGATGTGCTGGCTGTTGTGCCTTGACCTTGAGCCGCACTGTGCAGACACATGGGAATATGCATGCTGGCATTGCAGGTGAGGCTAAGGCTAAAGGAGACCTCCTTTGACAGAATATGCTCTGCTTTTAAACTATGAGGCAACTGGGTTCCACATTCACTGAAGCTTTAGCATGAGGGAGATGGGCAGTAATAGATTGGTTACCCAATTCTATTCTTCATGCATAGCCAAGGAGAATGCTGGAGGGAGTCAGCTGAATCATGTGGTTCCCCACTAGGGTCTCAAGTCAGCTCTGGATCTGTTCATTGCAAAGTTCTGATCTTGGCTTTCAACTTCAGAGACCCAAACTGACTCACTCTCGGGAAGTGGTAGATTTCTGGCCATAAACAAATAAAAAAAACCCACAGGTCTCTGTTGTAAAATGATATATATTTATGCTACCATCACATATATATGCAAGTGTGTGTGTGTGTGTGTGTGTGTGTTTGTACATAAGCTGCCATTTTAGATTAAGACAGAGAAACAAGTCAGTAAATTGTTGCCGACCCAAAAGCTAGAAAGGCCTGTGCCCGTTACATGTTGTCTTTAGAAATCATATTTGCTCAAAAATCAAGAAGAAATCAGAGTGACATTTAAGACAAAAAGCTTAAGGCTGAAAGTCAGAACAGCAGCCTTGGAAAAATTAAAATAGGGCCAACCAGGAGGTTTCCACTGGAGAAAGAAATCTCCTTATAATGTAGGAGAAAGAGTGGAATTTAGCAGACATCTACAATAGTATTGCAGGGGAAAAATGAAATCTGTGGTCTAGGAAAGACAAACATCAACAGGAAAGGGCATGCCTAACTGCTCTTACAGGGGAAAGGGGGAGGGTGCTGGTGACAACATGATCTTCATTGTTAACAGATCAGAAGCAGCAATGGTATCTGATGAAATCTAGCAGCTCTGCACTCTCAGGGCTATGTTGGAAGGACCACCTTTCCAGGAGAACCACTTGGAGCATCAGAGTCTACGATAAGTGTAGCTGGAAAAACACCATTAATGGTTGAACAGCTATTCTAAGTGGGTACAGAAAATCTGAACAGATTTGAGAGAAGGCCACCAAGATAAGAGCAAAACACTGAAAGCAGCATCTTTAGGTAGATTTTAAGGTGTCACAGTTGGCGTGACATAAGTACTTCTGTACCCTATGAGAAGAAGCTCCAGGAATAAGAACTCTGAGATTCAGCCAAGATGTCCTGAGCTAAGGAAGGCAGTAACAAATCAAGTCCAAGCCCAGCCCAAATGCTCATCTTATGGGAGAATATCACCCAGGTAGAATTGGCCCATTCAGGAAGGGAGTTAGTCGTCAGCAGAAGAGAACTTTTTGAACAATGGGTGGTTGTGACAGACCTAGAACATTTTGATTTCATTTTTCTCACTATGGCAACCTCACAAGACAGAGTATGGAGGAGTCAGAAAAACCAAAGCCACAAGGAAATAGGAGGCAAGGCACTCAGACCAGGCAAACAAGGCTCACCCTACATGCTTAATTAGAAAGAAATTAAGAAAAAATATTAAGAACAATTAAGAAGAAATACAAAATTAAGAAAAATTACATGCTTAGTTTAGGAAATAACTAAAACTACTAGAAACTCAAGGGCCCCCACCACCACCGTCAGACAAGCGCAGCAGTGGGAAACGCACACCAGCCAAACACTTCAAGGCCAGGCCCAATAAAGCCCAGGGGAGCAGCCCAGAGGTTGGGCTGAAAAGGAAAAGGCCAAATCAGAGGTCTCCTTATGCAGAATGGGGAAAAGCATTATCTCAAGTAAGACCTGGGAATGGGGTGTGCAACCACAGCAAATGTGTAAGCTTTGCCAGAAGGCAGTGAAGTCTCTGATGAGCAGATGGATTCTCCCTGAGATGAAGCAGACACAGCATCGTCACAATGCCCTGATGCAGGTTCTTCCACTTGCGTTTCATTCAGAGATCAAGGATGCCCACCAGTCCGAATGCGGCTCAAAACACTTTGCTCAACCACACCCCCAAGTGAAACAGCAGTGATAAATCTTTAGTAATAAACGAAAGTTTAACTAAGCTATACTAATATTTAGGGTTGGTCAATTTCTTGCCAGCCACCACGGCCAAATGACTAACCCGAGTTAACAGAACTCGGTGTAAAGAGTGTTTAAAGTCTGCCCTCAATAAAGCTAAACTCCATCTAAGTTGTAAAAAACTCCAGCTGAAATAAAATATATTACAAAAGTGGCAGTCAACTGCCTTGGACTGGTGGGCATCCTTGGAGGTGAAAGCAAGGTTCTCCACACCTCCTCCCCTCATTCAGACCTCACCCCCGGGTGGCTGCAAGGCTGGTATGAGCCTTCTTCCCTAAGGCAGAGGGTGTGCCCAGAGCATTCTGTTGTTCCCATCCTTTTCACTCTTGACCACTTTAAAAGAGGTATATGCAAGAGACCCACTCAACTTCCCAAGGCCTGAGTCAGCTTCTCAGCCATGGCTGCACTTTGGAATCACCCGAGGAGACTTGAAAAGTCCTGTTGCTGGGGCCTCACCCTAGAGATTCTGAATCCACAGGGATGGGATATGGCCTGGGTGTGAGGAGTCACTGACTCTCCCCAAGTGCAGTAGCACAAAAATTTGTGTCCACCCAGAAGCTCAAAATGTGACCTCCTTTAGAAACAGGGTATATTTGCAGATGGAATTAATTAAGGCTCAAAGTGAAAGTGATATGGTTTGGCTGTGTCCCCACCCAAATCTCATCTTGAATTGTAGCTCCCACAATTCCCATGTGTGGTGGGAGGGACCCAGTGGGAGGTCACTGAATCACGGAGGTGGTCTCTCCCACCCTGTTCTCCTGGTAGTGAATAAGTCTCACGAGATCTGATGGTTTTCTGAGGGGAACCCCCTTTCGCTTGGCTCTCATTGTCTCTTTGCCTCCCCTGTGTAAGACTGTACACTTGGGAGAGAGGAAGGCAAACGCCCTCTGGACTGGCCACACCAGGCTCCCCTGAGAGCAGAGCCTCCTACTAAAGATGGGGAGGTTAGTGAATGTTCGCTTTCTGGATGCTGAGACCCCGCCCCTTCCTCTCACAGCTCCTGAGCATGGGCTCCAGGACCTCAGCTCTAAGCAGGGCCAGGCACCATGGCTAATGCTTGTAATCCCAGAACTTTGGGTGGTCCAGGCAGGCAGATTGCTGGAGCCTAAGAGTTAGAGAACAGCCTGGGCAACATAGTGCAATTCTGTCTCTACAAAAAAATAAAAATAAAAATATTAGCTGGACATGATGGTGTGTGCTTGTAGTCCCATCTACTCAGGGGGCTAAGATGGGAGGATCACTTGAGCTCAGGAGTCCAAGGCTGCAGCGAACTATGATGGAGCCACTGCACTCCAGCCCGGGCAACAGAGCAAGACTGTATCTTAAAACAAAACAACAACAACAACAAAAACAAAAATCCAGTCAGAATGCTAGAGGCTTCTCCTTTGCAAACAGCCCAAGGATGTCAACATCAGGACAACCACACAGCACAGCTGTTGGGAGTTGACGTCAACTAAACAGCCCAGCTATTGGGAGAGCTGAGTGGAAGAGACTGACAGATGGAGGATTGGGATGGAGTTATGCAAAAGGGAAGAACAGGTGAGCCTGGAGCGGGGGCTACTTGCCTGTGGGTGGCTCTTGGGTCACACTTGCCCTGTCCACCAACACTGGCCAGTTTGAAGTTCTCAAACTGAACATGATGAGTCAGCGGAGGAGATGGGCTAGATGGAATGTTCCATAAACACTGGTGGAAATTACATGCTATCTAGGGACACAGCTCAGAGTCATGCTGCCAGGGGGTGAAGATAAGAGCAAAGCTGTTGGTCTGTTAGCACAGGAAACAGGATGGGTGTCAGTGACAAAGGACTAGAATTAAAGGGATCAGAATTCAAAAGAAATGCGACAAGTGCGTGCTTTCACGAGGCGATTCATTTGCGATCTCAGAGGGAAATAAGTAGAGCAAGAGAATAAGTATCAAAACGCAGTTAGACCAAAGGCTAATGGTTAGGAAGAATTTGAGATTTGTGGAGAAGAGATTTTTCAAAGATTGTACTAGCTCAATTACTAACTGTGACCCACTACATTCAATTTTTGTGCATTAGTTTGGGTTTTGTGTGACCAAATGAAGAACACAAATTGCAATCATTGGTCTGCCGTCAGTAGCCAAGGGCTGCTCTTCAAGGCACGGGGGAAGAGGTAATGTGGGCTAGCAAGATGTCACCAGGACTCCAAAGCTCTTCCTCGTGACTCTCACAGTAAATATCCCAACAGCAGAAGCCAGGTTGGAAGGTGTTGAATTGTGTCCCCCAGATCGATAGGTTCTAATCCTGTGAAGTCCTAATCCTGTGAATACAACTTGAATTGGAAATAGGGTCTTTGTAGATGTCATTAAGATGTGAAGTTAAGATGAGGTGTTACTGGTGTAGGGTGGGCCCTTAATGCCATATGACTGATGTCCTTATAAAAAGACACAGAGACAGACACAGGGAGAACGCTGTGCATGTACAGGGGCAGAGACTGGAGCGATGTGTCCACAAACCAAGGGAACGCCAAAGACTCCCAGCAGAGCCAGGAGAGAAGCATGGGACAGATTCAACCTTCAGGCCCCCAGGAAGGAACCCACCCTGCTGCCACCTATGCTGTTGGACTTCTGGCCTCCATGACTGCAAAAGAGTGAATTTCTGTTGTTTTAAGCCACCCAGTTTGCAGGGCTTTGTGAGAACAGCCCAAGGAGACTCATAGGAAAAGGTTCAGAGTCAGACCCAGCACCAGGATTAGAACCCACATCCTGACTCTTCCCTCCCCTGCCACTACTCATTGAGGAGCTGGTTATCAATGCTGCTCAACGGATGTGGGTTGAACAAAACAATGGCTCCCCTTGAGAGAAAATGAGGAAGCTCATGGACTTAAAGAAGTGGATGTGGACAGGCCCCCTGCTCATGCGTTCAGCATTGACAAGGCACTCAGGACAGCTCTGGCCACTGATTTATTTTCTAGGATGTAAATGCAAAACCAAAAGGCCTTCAGCATGATTTTCTTTTGCTATTTTGTTTGTTTGTTTGTTTTTGTTTTGTTCTTTTTTGAGACAGGGTCTCGCTCTGTTGCCCAGGCTGGAGTGCAGTGGTGCAGTCATGGCTCACTGCAGCCTCGACCCTCTGGGCTGAAGCACTCCTCTCACCTCAGCCTCCCAAGTAGCTGGGCCCATAGTTGCACACCACCGCATCCAGCTAGTTAAAATTTTTCTTGTAGAGACAAGATTTTGCTACGTTGCTCAGGCTGGTCTCAAATTCCTGGGCTCAAGCAATCATCCCGCCTTGGCCTCCCAAAGTGCTGGGATCCAGCCTGATTTTCAAAATTCAATATCAGCAGAGGAAAATTATCTTTTGTGTTTTATTTGTGAGGAAAATATCTCAGTTCATAAGCAATTGAAAATGAATGTGAAACTAACTGGCCGATATCTATTTCCCAAAGCCCCATTTCTGATTCTCAACTGTGCTCAGCTGTGCTTCCATAAAGGACCATTAAGCCCATTGTGGCCATGAGGTTCCCTGAATCCACCGGTCTATGGCGTTCGTATGAGGAGACTACCCAATGTGGGGCACAAACTGGGTCTTCTTTAAATTTCTTATTAATTAGATGCCTCTTATCTGAACTCAGCACAATTTCTACCTATTCCCATGTGGAGACCTTATAGCTGTGCCAAGCATCGTGGGGCTGTCTCTGCTGCCCATACCTGGATTCCACGGGTTGGCTCTGCTCAGCTACAGCTGCAGCCGCAGCCAGGTAGGATGCCTGTCACGTGCTTGCTGCACACAGCGAGCTGGAATGGATAACGTGGAGCCTATTTTTGCCAAAGAGGAGAAAAAACCTTCCCAGTAGCAGTACAAATGCAAATGAACTTCAAAATGAATCTGAATACCTGTCAACTTAAAAACTTCTCTTTTTATTTTGCTGTTGTTCTAGCATTTTGTTCTAAAATAACTTCAGGTTCTAAAGTCGAGCTTCAAGACACATCCCGCCCAGGCGCAGTGGTTCACACCTGTAATCCCAGCATTTTGGGAGGCTGAGGCAGGTGGATCAGCTGAGGTCAGGAGTTCAAGACCAGCCTGACCAACATGGTGAAACCTCAGCTCTACTAAAAATACAAAATTATCTGGGCGTGGTGGTGCACGCCTGTAATCCCAGCTACTTGGGAGGTTGAGGCCGAAGAATCACTTGAACCCGGGAGATGGAGGTTGCAGTGAGCTGAGCCACTACACTCCAGCATGGGCAACAAGAGCGAAACTCCATCTCAAAAAAGAAAGAAAAAAAGACACATCCCCATGGAATTTATCCTGAGTTGACCAGGCAGGTTCTGCAGTACTCAAATCCACTCCCATCAGCAAGCTATCTTGAGAAAGACTGGAGTTTACTGGAGATAACTGGTAGGAATTGAGGAAGAAATGGAGAAGAGTCCAACTGAGGTCGGGGAGGGTGCTGAAGTGTTTTCCCGCTACTCCCACCTCAAACCCCAGATGCCTCCAAGAGAACCCGCTGTAGAGGCTGCTGGTGCCTGTGCCTCACTCCACCTGAACAGTGGCTGAGCTGCAGAAGTGCAGGCCATTCTGATGCACTGGGATGGAGCATAGGTGGGAGAGCTTGGGAGAACTGCAGCCTGCTCCCCAGCGGAGGGCTCTCACAGTGGGAGCTGGCTGGGGCACCTGTGATAGATGGCAGGGCTGGGGGAGTGGGCTGCTGTACAGTTGCACAGACCCCCAACATTGGGTCAGGTATGAATGCATGAGTTTTTTCTTTGGGAGGGGAGCTGCAAGTGGATGCTGAGAAGATAGACTGACTAGAGTTGACATTATGGGAACCCACCCATGAAGGCAGGCTTCAAGGGCATAGGGTCCTCAGCTGTAAGAAGCCACGGGCTGGACCCTGGGGCAGGAGTTGAGCAGAGCTGCAGTAAGTTAGAGCACAGGCCCTCCTAAGAGCTGATATCTTGAGTGTGACATAAAAGCCAGCACTTGGATGCATGCCATGGCCAAGGGCTTTGAGAGCCAAGAGAGAACTACAAAGGACACCCTCAAAGTCGAAGGAGTTTTGCTCCTTTCTGCTAAGCCCTTCTCTGCCTGCCCTGACCCTAGAAGACACAGACAGGAAAGGATGGGAGAAGGAAGAGCAGAGGCACCCTCTCTCCCACGGTGGGGTTCGGCTGACAGAGCTAGGCACTCCCCGGTTACGAGGTGGAAGTCTGGGTATTAGGCTGGCCTCAATCATTTAATCTTGGGAAGGGAATTGGCATCACCTAACGGCTGTGGCAGCTGAGATGGCCGGAAAGCTGTGGCTCTGCCCCAAGGAGTCATCTAGGACAGGAAAGGGAGAAGCAATGGAGTAGGATTGGAAAAGTAAAGAAGAAAGACAGCTGGGAGTCAAGACTGTTCCTTATGGCTCCCCCTTGGCGTTTACCCACTTGACAAATCCTTTCTTTTTTTTTCTTTTTTGAGACAAGTCTCACTCTGTTGCCCAGGCTGGAGTGTAGTGGCACCATCTCGGCTCACTGCAACCTCTGCCTCCCAGGTTCAAGCGATTCTCTTGCCTCAGCCTCCCAAGTAGGTGGGATTACAGGCACACGCCACCACACCCAGCTAATTTTTGCATTTCTAGTACAGATAGGGTTTCACCATGTTGGCCAGGCTGGTTTTGAACTCCTGACCTCAGGTGATCCACCCGCCTCAGCCTCCCAAAGTGCTGGGATTACGGGCGTGAGCCCCCATACCCAGCCAACAAATCTTACAAATCTAAGAAATCAAGTTTCTAAGCAGACAAGAAGGTGACTTAACACCCCCAACTATTAGTCTCTTCTCAGTGGTTGTACCAGAAATTCCCCAGCAATTTGTCATTATTATTCTTATAAAGCCAGGGATCTTCTCCCCTTTGAAATGCACACCCCTCTGGGAAGGACCCCTTGGGCTTTCCTGTGAGAGGACATTGGCTCGGTCCTTTCCTGAGTGAGGAGGGGAGGGCAGGTGTGGAAGGCTGAGGATGAGTGAGGAATAACTGCTGTTTGGGATGGGAGGGCCCAGAGATGCATACATGAAGGTGCTGAAACTGACCTCGCCCCCAGCCCCATTTATCTGGAGCTGGCTCCCCATGAAAACTTTGGAAAAATCTGTGTGTGTGTATGTGTGTGTGTGTGTGTTTAGTTCTTTAAAAATCCCACGTGTCAACCCTTCGGCTGTTTTTCTATGTTCTTTGCCATCATTGTTAGTTTGGGTTAAATATTATGGTCAAAAAATAGAATGGGAACTAGCAAAGAATAAATTGCCATCTTCTATGCTAAGGTTAGCCAATAGATGCTTCTGTTAAGCAATCCTAAGGCTCTGAGATACTGTAAGGTAGAGAAGCTCTCTGAAAGCTCTCATAAAGATATAAAGTTTCCCTAAAATCAATGAAACTAAGCAGAGTATCCAGAAATAGACTCAAATATACATGGAAATTGAGCATATAGCAATGGGGACACTTCACATCTAGGGCAAAAGCAAGGTTCTGTGCATGACACTGGGACAACTGGTATCAGCGAGTGGGGGTGTGGAAGTGATCCCTACTGCAATTATTATTATTATTATTATTATTATTATTATGAGACAGAGTCTCATTCTGTCTCCCAGGCTGGAGTTCAGTGGCTCCATCTCAGTTCACTGCAACCTCTGCCTCCTTGTTCAAGTGGTTCTCCTGCCTCAGCCTCCCAAGTAGCTGGGATTACAAGCACACACCACCATGCCCAGCTAATTTTTGTAATTTTAGTAGAGACAAGGTTTTACCATGTTGGCCAGGCTGGCCGCAAACTCTTGACCTCAAGTGATCCACCCACCTCAGCCTCCCAAAGTGCTGGGATTACAGGCATGAGACATTGTGCCCTGCCCCTACTGCAATTTTTTTATTTTTATTTTTTAATTTATTTAGTTTTTGAGACAGGGTCTCTGTTGCCCAGGCTGGAGTGCAGTAGTGAGATCTCAGCTCACTGCAACCTCTGCTTCCTGGGTTCAAGCAATTTTCCCATCTTAGCCTCCTGGGTAGCTGGGATTATATGTGCACACCACCATGCCTGGCTCATTTTGTATTTTGTGTAGAGATGTAGTTTCACCATTGCCCAAACTGGTCTCCAACTCCTGAGCTCAAGGGATCCACCCACCTCAGCCTCCCAAAGTGCTGGGATTACCAGCATGAGCCACTGCGCCTGGCTCTTACTGCAATCTTAAGACCAGAATAAGCTCTAGTTGCAATAATGTAGCCACCAGTCACCTGGAGCTCTTTAAAGTTAAATTAATTTACATTAAATAATGGTAAAAACTCATACTCAGCTGCATTAGTCACAATTCAAGTGCTCAAGAGCCACATGGGGCTGGTGGCTGCCATATTGGACAACACAGAACATTTCCATCAACACAGGAGGTTCTACTGAATGAAGCTGCTCTGGACTGTTCAAAGATTTAAATGTAAAAATGTACATTGTTATTATTATTATTATTATTATTATTGAGATGGAGTCTCGCTCTGTCACCAGGCTGGAGTGCAGTGGTGCAATCTCGGCTCCCTGCAACTTCCACCTCCTGGGTTCAAGTGATTCTCCTGCCTCAGCCTCCCAAGTAGCTGGGACTACAGGCACGTGCCGCCATGCCCAGCTAATTTCTGTATTTTTAGTAGAGACAGGGTTTTACCATGTTGACCAGGCTGGTCTCAAACTCCTAACCTCGTGATCCACCAGCCTTGGCCTCCCAAAGTGCTGGGATTACAGGTGTGAGCCACCGCACCCGGCCTGAAAATGTGTCATATTAAAGCACCAGAAGAAAACAAAACATGGATTTTTAAATCTTGGAATGGAGATAAATAAATGCAAAAACTAAAAACCAATGCAAGAACCTAAAAACCAGAGAACAATTGTTCAAATTGCTAAATAAAAATTTAAAATGTCCTCTGTGTGAAAAATAATCTAATAGGCTTCAAATGGTGAAACAAACAACAAAAAAAACCAGAAGATTTATAACCTACAAGCAGATAAAGAGCTAATTTCCTTAATAAAATAATAATAGAAGGACAAAACCCTAAGAGGAAAAAATGTGTCAAGAACAGGGCATTTCATTGAACCAAAAAGATATAAATGGCCAACAAATACATTAAAGGACGTTTAACCTCAGAATTAAGAAAATGCAAATTAAATAACGATGGTATCATCACTAAATAATGGAAGAGGCCACTTTTCAACTATCATTGGGAAAATTAAACAGTTTGCATGCACCATTTGCTAGAATGCGGAAAATCTGGTAGGTTCACACATTGATGGTAGAAGAATAAACTACAGCAGTTTATTCAGTTTGCCACCAGAAATCAACATTTTAAATGCATGTTACCTTTGACCCAGTATTTCCATCATTAAAAATTTACCAGGCTGGGCACAGTGGCTCACACAGGTAATCCCAGCACTTTGGGAGACTGAGGCAGGCCTCTCACTATGTTGCCCAGGCTGGTCTCGAACTCCTGACCTCAGCTCCGTCAGGAGTTCGAGACCAGCCTGGGCAACACAGTGAGACCCAATCTCTACAAAAAATACAAAAATAAGCCGGGCTTGGTGGTACATGCCTGTGGTCCCAGTTACTCAGTAGGCTAAGGAGGAAGGATTGCTTAAGCCCAGGATGTGGAGGCTGTAGTGAATCATGATTATGCCACCACATTTCAGCCTGGGTGACAGAGCCAGGCCCTGTCTAAAAAAAAAAAAAAAAAAATTCCCTACAAATATACTTCCAAATGTGCACAAAGTTATGTGCACAAAATGCTCATTTGCAGCTTTGTTATTTAAGAAAAAGAAAAATCCCTGAAATGTCTATTAAATAAATTATGTCTATGTAAATAAATTATGCTACAGCTATAAGTAAGATACTATGCACCCATTAAAAATATATGTGTTAGCCGGGCGCAGTGGCTCACACCTGTAATCCCAACACTTTGGGAGGCCAAGGCGGACGGATCACGAGGTCAAGAGATTGAGACCAGCCTGGTCAACATGGTGAAACCTCGTCTCTATTAAAAATACAAAAATTAGGTGGGCATGGTGGCTCATGCCTGTAATCCTAGCTACTCGGGAAGCCGAGGCAAGAGAACCAGGGAATCGGAGGTTGCAGTGAGCCGAGATCACGCCATTGCACTCCAGCTTGGTGACAGAGTGAGACTCCGTCTCAAAAAACAAACAAACAAAAAAAAAAGTGTTGCAATGAGGTGACTATAGTCAATAATAATTTAGTTGTATATTTTAGAATAGCTAAGAGTATAATGGGATTGTTTATGATACAGAGGATAAATGCTTGAGGCGATGGATACCTCATTCTCCACAATGTGATTATTACACATTACATGCCTGTATCTAAACATCCCATGTACCCCATAAATATATACACCTACCATGTACCCACAAAAATAAAAAATTAAAAGTATATATGTGCTGATAAGATCCCCAAGATATATAATTAAGTGAAAAGCATAAGGCTAGAACAAAGCACAGTATGATCCTAACTTGGTCCTGTTTTGTTTTTAAGGTATACAGAATATTCATACAGATTCTGCTTATATGCAAACATGATAGACCCAAGGATACGTAGGAATTTGCCAATAATTACTCCCAATGAGTAGAACTGGTGGGTGGGGATATAGTTTTGTTTCTTTCTTTAGATCATTTTGTGTTTTTTGGGGTGTTTTTTTTTTTGCCATATATTCATTTGTTTACATTGAAAATAAAACAGACTCAAAAGTAAATAAAGGTGCTGTATCAATGGAGAATATTCATCACTTCCTGTGTAAATTTAATTCCAAAGGACAGAGTGCACCTCAGTAATGTAGATAAAAAGACCCTATGAGTCTAGGGGCTGTCAGATGGACTCTGCCCCGGCACACACGGAAGCAGGAGATGCTCCTGCCCGTCACTGGGAAGGGAAGTGGAGGCAGTCCCGTTCCTGATGTCTCAATGTCAAAAATGGCCAGGCTGGGTATCACCTCCCTCCTGCTACCCGATACTCAGCTCAGCTTGAGGACTCAGCTCTGACTCAGAGAAGGATCTGGTTCCAGGGAATTTTGTCATGAGAAGCAAATCATGTGACACCCCAGTGTGAGAAATGGCCGGCCAGTGTAAAGCTGTGGAAAATTGAAGTTAGTCTTGGCTCCGGGCTTTATGGAGGTTTTTCTATTAACCAGAGGTGAGCTCAGGTGCGAGGTTAATGCAAAGGTGCAGAGAAGGCTGTCGGGGGACTGCGGTGACGGTTTACACTGCTGTGTAGGATGCAGTTCCTGTGACAAGTGGATATTCTCTTCTATTATAAAATAGAGCCCCATGGGACTGTGGCATCAAAGGCCTCTTGTGGGTCTGGAAACTCTTAGCTGGAGGAGAAAAACAGGCTCTGCTGAGGATGCAGGCTGACAAGCATAAGCCTTGTTTTGTTCTCTGTAGAAACAATGAAACTTCAAGCATAAGGAAAAATTGCTTAAATTCCTAACATCCCACCACCCTAAGTTAATTAATTGGCATATTTTCTTCCTATCTTCCTATGCATGGGTAGATGTTTTTCATGTTTCTAATTAAAATACTCACAAGTTGTAGCATTTTGCCTTTTTAAACTATATACTATAAAATCTATTTTCAGCAGGGTGTGGTGGCTCACGCTTGTAATCCCAGCACTTTGGGAGGCCAAGGCAGGTGGATCACTTGAGGCTGGGGGTTCAAGACCAGCCTGGCCAACATGGTGAAACCCCACCTCTACTAAAAATACAAAATTTAGCTGGGCATGGTGGCGGGTGCCTGTAATCCCAGCTACTCGGGAGGCTGAGGCAGGAGAATCACTTGAACCAGGAGACGGAGGTTGCAGTCAGCAGAGATCATGCCATTGCACTCCAGCCTGGATGACAAGAGCAAAACTCCGTCTAATATATATATATATATTTTTTCCACATCTCTGTATAACCCTACTACTCGTGGTCTTACTGTACCACATTTTACCAAGTTGACACACTGTTCCCTATTGTTGGATAGTTATATATTGTTAAATACTTCAGATTTGATGACCTTAAAGATATCATTCCAGGGAGCATTTTCAATGTACACAGTTTTTTCCTCCAGTTAAATTGCTTCCTAAAAATACTCAGGCCTGGAATGACAAGGCCAAAGGCATAAATGTTTTTGCAACATGTTGCCACATTGCTTTCCAGCTGGGTTATAATGGTGTTCTGTGCCTATGAGTTGCTGGGAGGAATTGCTCAGACAAGAATAGAGCCAGGAAGCCAGGAAGGCAGTAGCTATTTTGGTCAGCTGGGGCTGCTATAACAAAATACTATAGACTTAAGAAACTGAAATTTATTTCTCACAGTTCTGGAGGCTGGAAGTCCAAGATCAGGGTGCCAGCATGATTGGGTTCTGATGAGGGCTGTGTTCTTGCTTTGCAGATGACCACTTTCTTGCTATGTCTTCGCATGGCATTTTCTTGGTGTATGCACTCAGAAAGACAGAGAGAACAAGATCTTCTATAAGACCACCAACCCTATCAGATTAGGACCATATCCTTAGAATGACATTTAACCTTAAGTACTTCCTGAAAGCCCTATCTCCAAATACATTCAGATTGGGGGTTAGCATTTCAACATATGCATTGGGGTGGTGGAACACAATTCAGTCCATAGTGGTAGCCCTGCCCACCAGGGAAGCTCCTAGGCCATCTGAGCCCAGCTTGTCCATGGACATACCACTCCACCAGCCTCTTCTCTGCAGAAAAGCCTATATGATGTGAGAAGAGGGAACATGAGCTCTGCACCTTTAACAGAGTTTGGGGGGAAGTCATTAAAACAGAGAGGTGGGAAAGTTTGATTTCCATGTTGAGACCAGCAGACCGATTCCAACCTGGTTTGTTTGTAATTGACAATCACTGGATATGAGCTCAGCTGAAGCACACTGAGAATGAAGCAGTGGCATTCTAGACCTAAATTTGCCACTTAACAATCACCTGTCAGGTTCCTGCACCTCCAGTCTGCTCGGATCTCAGAGTGAACTGACACCACCACCAGGACCTTGCCAGCTTCCCCAGGATCCTGGAGTAGCATAATGAAGATGGGCTTGTTTGCTTTAGAGAATCTCTAAGAGCATCACTGGCCTCCTGACATCGCCAGCACCTTGGAGACAGATGATGCAATAGCTGAGCATTGGAGCAAGCTTCACAAAGGTTGGCTCCCATTGCATCACCTGTTCCAAACTGCTCCCAGGTCAGTCCTCACCCCCTTCTATCGCCATGACCAAACAGTCCACGACTGGCCAGGGGCTCTCTGTTTTGAGGCAAGATGGAAAAAAGATGGTCTCCCTGCCAGTATGCCCCTCACTCACATCTTATGCTCTGCAGTGCTGGACAGTTCCCAGTGGGTCTATGCTTTGGCCATAGGGATTCCTCCAGGGAGCAAAAGTGGTACCCATGAGACCAGAATTGGTGGGTGAAGCTGCTTGAACAAGCAGGGCAAGACTAGGAACCCTGCTCTGACCCAACCTGCACACTTGTACCCTGGGAGGCTGGAGCCTGGGAGCATTGGCCCTCACTCTCCCACTCAGCCCCAGCACTCCTTCCATCCAAACTAAAAGGTCCACATCCAGGTCCAATGCATGTGCAAGTAATGTAGATCTTATGCATTTCCTATAGAAAGAAAAGAATGCCATATAGTGGTTTAAAAAAGATCACGTGCCATATAGTAAAATTTAATGAAGCTTCCCATTAGTCATATTGTTTCTGCCTCTAGGTTTTAGACCTGACTACCCATTACCGGGTATCCTCTCCTCCTCCCATTTCTTCCCAGAGAGGCTTGAAACCCTACCTTTAATCACGTAAGAGTTTTAACTTTACTCTTCTGCAAACATTTATTCCCTCTCTTCAAGACAAACAAACAAGGCGGGGTGCAGTGGCTCATGCCTGTACTCCCAGCCCTTCTGGAGGACAAGGAGGGAAGTTCGCTTAAGATCAGGAGTTTGAGACCAGCCTGGGCAACGTAGTGAGACTCCCCCATCTCTACAAAATTTCCTTTTTTAAAATTAGCAGGACGTGGCATTGTATGCCTGTAGTCCTAGCCACTCCGGAGGCTGAGGCAGGAGGATCGCTTGAGCCCGGGAATTCAAAGTTGCAGTGAACCACAATCATACCGCTGCATTCCAGCCTGGGTGACAGAGCAAGACCCTGACTCTAAAAAACACTTAAACAAACAAAAACTCCTATGACTTGCCAAAAGTCAACGTCAAGTGTGACTTACCTCATGTGCACTGGAGCACACCCGTGAAGTTAGTTAATTAATGATGAGAAAGTATTCACTTACTCTCTGTCTGCCCCGGCAGCTCTGAGAAGGAGGTGACTCTGCTTCCTTTACCATGGCACCCTGAATCTCTAGCGCCATGCTCCCCAAATACATACCTGTCTCCCCAAATACCACCTGACACAGAGCAGGACTCAACAAACCTGTGTTGATTGGTTGACTGGACCCATTTTTATGCTAACCCCAACCCACCCTATAAATGCATATATCTCGAAAAATAAGATTGCAGAGGGCATATTTAAATTCAGTTAGATGTACTTTGAGTTGGAAGGCAAGTGTAAAATGACATTAAACATTATACTTGCATGTGTGTAAATTAAAGTTATTAATGTCGCTAATAAGATTGCAGATGGGGCAAATTCCTAGAAACATCATCATAATTCTGTAGGCAGGAGATGTTTTAGTGGCTCCATTTTACAGATGAGGAAACCAAGGACTGAATAAGAGAATGAATTCACCCCAAATCACAGAGTTAACGATGGCAGAGCCAGAATTTGAATCAAGTGGACTGGTGTGTGAAACCTTCTCTTTGTGTTAGGTTTAGGGGTTCTCTGGAGAGGGCGATGGAGCTGACATTTTGTCCTCCTCTTACCTCTGCCATTGACTTTGGGGTGACTTGAGGCTAGCTGTGAGCCTCTGTTTCCTCATCCATAAAAAAGAGCCATCAGGAGGTGCTGCATCCAGGTCTTGCCACACAGATCTCATCAAAGTCATCAGGCATAAGGCTGATTGGGTCTACCATCACTTTCAGGAAGCACGAGCCCAGGCTGAGCCCATGCTGCTGGCAAGGCAGAAGATGGGTGAGCTTCCAGCAGTCATGGACCGCGAGGCTCTACTCCAGGTCTGAGGAAAGATAACTGGCGAGACACCCACCACACCCCAGCGAGGACATTTTACTCTATAAACCTGGGAATGACTTTCTGCTTCTTATAACCAGGCAGGCAGCATGACGAAATGTACAACCAGGGCCTTTGGATCTCAGAGGGAAAGAAGCAAGGATTGTGTTCATTTCTATGAAATTTCTGGGAGCTACTTTGGTTTTCGCACATACAGTAGGCTTCCTCAAACAGGGCTATGGTCTAAAATAGTTTAGAGAGAAATTTAATAGCAACAATTAGAACACACACAAAAAAACCTTTCCAATGACAGCTGTGTAAGTGACAAGAGCCCATTCCCACATCATCCTGCCTGATCAGAGATTTTGGCGGGCTGGTGCCTCCAGGCTGGCTTCTTCACGCAAGAGCAGCAGACCTGTTCCTGGAACCTGTTGGAAGTGCAGAATCTCCTTATGGATTCTGAACATTGGTCTTTCGTCAGATGCATAGTTTGCGGATATTTTCTCCCACTCTGTGGGTTCTCTATTGACTCTGTCGATAGTTTCTTTTGCTATGCAGAAGCTCTTCAGTTTAATTAGATCCCAATTGTCAATTACTCTTTTTGTTGCAATTTCTTTCTTCTTTTTTTTCTTTAGATGGAGTCTCGCTCTGTCCCCCAGGCTGGAGTGCAGTGGCGCGATCTCGGCTCACTGCAAGCTCCATCTCCTGGGTTCATGCCGTTCTCTCCTGCCTCAGCCTCCTGAGTAGCTGGGACTACAGGCGCCTGCCACCACGCCCAGCTAATTTTTTTGTAATTTTAGTAGAGACAGGGTTTCACCGTGTTAGCCAGGATGGTCTTGATCTCCTGACCTCGTGATCTGCCTGTCTCAGCCTCCCAAAAGTGCTGGGATTACAGGCATGAGCCACCGCACCCGGCCTTGTTGCAATTTCTTTTGGGGACTTAATCAAAAATTCTTTGTCAAGACTGATGTTGAGAAGGGTATTTCCTAGGTCTGTCCGTCCTTCCGTCCTTCCTTCCTTCCTTCCTTCCTTCCTTCCTTCCTTCCTTCCTTCCTTCTTTCCTTCCTTCCTTCCTTCTTTCCTTCCTTCCTTCCTTCCTTCTTTCCTTCCTTCCTTCTTTACTTCTTTCCTTCCTTCCTTCTTTCCTTCCTTCCTTCCTTTCTTCCTTTCTTTCTTTTTGTCGGAGTTTTGCTCTTGTTGCCCAGGCTGGAGTGCAATGGCATGGTGTCGGCTCACTGCAACCTCCGCCTCCCAAGTTCAAGCAATTCTCCTGACCTCAGCCTCCCAAGTAGCTGGGATTATAGGCACCTGCCACCATGCCCAGCTAATGTTTGTATTTTTAGTAGAGATGGGGTTTCACCATGTTGGCCAGGCTGGCCACGAACTCCTGACCTCAGGTGATCCACCAACCTTGGCTTCCCAAAGTGCTAGGATTACAGGCTTGAGCCACCGTGCCCAGCCTTCCTAGGTTTTCTTCTAGGATTTTTATAGTTTGAGATCTTACCTTTAAATCTTTAATCCATCTTGAGCTAACTTCTGTATATGGTGAAAGGTAGGGGTCTAGTTTCATTCTTCTGCATAAGGCTAGCCAGTTATCCCAACATCATTTATTGAATAGGGATTCCTTTCCCCATTGCTTGTTTTTGTCACCCTTGTCAAAGATAAGATGGTTGGAGATGTGAAGGTTTATTTCTGAGTTTTCCATTCTATTCTGTTGGTCTATGTGTCTGTTTCGTACCAGTACCCTGCTGTTTTGGTTACTGTAGCCTTATAGTATAGTTTGAAGTAGGATAATGTGATGCCTCCAATTTTGCTCTTTTTACTTAGAATTGCTTTGGCTATTTGAGCTCTTTTTTGGTTCTATATGAATTTTATAATAGCTTTTTCAAATTATGTGAAAAAATGAGATTGGTAGCTTGATAGGAGTAGAATTAAATCTATAAATTGCTTTGGGCACTATGGGCACTTTAATGATATTGATTCTTCCAATCCATGAGCATGGAATGTTGTTTTTTCATTTATTTGTACCATCTCTGATTTCCTTCAGCAGTGTTTTGTAGTTCTCCTTGTAGAAATATTACACCTCCGTGGCTAGCTATATTCCTGGATATTTCATTTTCTTTGTGGCTGTTGTAAATGGAATTGTGTTCTTGATTTGACTTTCAGCCTAGATGTTATTGGTGTATAAAAATGCTACTGATTTTTGTGTATTGATTTTATTCCTTTCAAGAAGCCTTTTGGCAGAGCCTTCAGAGTTTTTTTATATAGAGAATGGTATGATCAATGAAGACAGATAATCTGCCTTCTTCTTTTTCTATTTGGATGCCTTTTATTTCTTTCTCTTGCCTGATTGCTTTGGCTAGGACTTCCAGTACTATGTTGAATAGGAATGGTGAGAGTGGGAGCTTAAACAAATCAACAAGCAGAAAACAAATAGCCCCATTAAAAAATGAGCAAAGGACAGGAACAGACACTTCTCAAAAGAAGACATACAAGAAGCCAACTAAACATATGAAAAAAATGCTTATCATCACTAATCATCAGAGAAATGCAAATCAAAACCACAATGAGATGCCATCTCACACTGGTCAGAATAGCTATTTTAAAAAAGTCAAAAACAACAGATGCTGGCAAGGCTGAAGAGAAAAGAGAACATTTATCACTGTTGGTGGGAATGTACATTAGTTCTGCCACTGTGGAAAGCAGTTTGGAGATTTCTCAAAGAACTTGAAACAGAACTACCACTCCACCCAACAATCCCATTACTGGGTATATACCCAAAGGAAAGTAAATCATTCTACCAAAATGACACATGCATTCATATGATCATTGTCATGTTATTCACAGTAGCTAAGGCATGGAATTAACCTTGGTGCCCATAAATGGTGGATTGGATAAAGAAAATGTGGTACATATACATCATGGAATAATATGCAGCCATTAAAAAACCATAACATTATGTCCTTTGCAGGAACATAGATGTAGTTGGCAGCCATAATCTTAAGTGAAATAACACAGGAACAGAAAACCAAATACTGCATGTTCTCACTTATAAGTGGGAGCTAAACAGTGAGCACACATGCACATAAACATGGGAACAGTAGACACTGTGGGCTACTAGAAGGGGGAGGGAGGCAGCGTGGATTGACAAACTACCTACTGGGTACTATGCTCACTACCGGGGGACAGGATCTGTATCCCAAACCTCAGCATCACACAATATACCCACGTAACAAACCTGCACATGTAATCCCTGTATCTAAAATACAAGTTGAAATTTAAAAAAATAAATATTAGCCATTATTAAGGAAACAAAATTAAATATCTTAAGTTCTAAAAAATAAAAATGAGTGCAGAATTATTTCTTCCTTAAGACCCACTGCATCAGAATATACATTGTAAAGAAGATGTCGGGTGATGTGTGTGCACTTCGAAGTCCAAGGCATGTGGCCTCCAGGTCCTCTGGTGCAGCTGACATTTTTCAAGTGAGGACCCTGAGGCCCAGAAGAGAAAGTCATTTACTCCACATGATGGGAAGCTGGTGGCTGAGCCAGCAGAGTCCTGCACCCACCATGCTCCAGCCAAGGCAAGCCTCCTGCTCCTTCCACTGCTCCTGCACCTCCTCTGCAGCTATGAACTCCCTTCTCCTGCCTGCAGCCCAGGAGATCGACGGAGGATGGGATGGCTGGGCAGCCTCCTAGAGCAGCACCCTGCAAGGGACACGAAACACTCCTGTCACTTGGGCTTGAGGAAAAGCTGGACAAAGGCCAGAAGGAAGATGCTCAGCCTAGCCAGGAGGCTGCAGGGTGCAGAGAGCACTCAGTGGAGAAAAGGAAAGTAGAACTGGAGGGAGGTGTCAAAGGGGAGTCTTCTTCACTAATTCCTCATTTGCCTATATCATTCCTTCACTCTTTCCTTATGTAACCAGTAGAGCAAAGACACCCGAATTGTTGATGCCCAGGTAATAATGAAGAAGTGTCATGGCACTGGAAAGTTTTGCTTTTGTTTTTGTTTCTTTTTCACTGCAACCTCTGCCTCTTGAGTTCAAGTGATTCTCATTCCTTAGCCTCCCAAGTAACTGGGATTACAGGTACCCACCACCACGCCCGGCTTATTTTTTTTTTATTTTTAGTAGAGACAGGGTTTCACCATGTTGGCCAGGCTGGTCTTGAACTCCTGACCTCAAATGATCTGCTTGCCTCAGCCTCCCAAAGTGCTGGGATTACAGGTGTGAACCACCACTCCCAACCTTGGAAAATATTAATATCTACAAAATATTTTGACACTCAGTACCAGTTGTTCTTAACTTCCCCCCACCAAGTGAGTCTAATGGGGAACCTCATATATTAAAAAGATCAAAGTGGAGCTTTTACACAAACGGGGTCAGGGCTTGGGGGCTACAGCCAGTTGAGTAGCCAGGCTGTAGGTACCAGTCCACCCAAATCTCTGATCAGACAGGATGAAGCAGGAATGGACTATTATCACTTAACCTAGTTGTTGATGGGAGAGAGTATATAGAGCCCTTACCTTCATTTAGTTCAGGCTTTCCGGGGTGGCAGGCTCCACACAGAACACAGTCTGATGGCCATTGTTCCAAGGAAAGGAGGTGACAAGTACAAATAAATTGTTGATGTTCCTCTTCCAAAGGCCCTCTTATGTTCTTGGGATATATCCAAAACGTCGGCCAGCCTGCTGCATGACAAGTGTGGCCATGGATCCGGGTGGGGCACGTGCTGGTGGGTGTCTGCCATGCACACTCACAGTTTGAGCAGAAGGGATTATGGTAAGCTAGGAAGTCAACTGGGTGGGTCATACTACACAGCCAAAAAGCATTCAGAGGCCGGGCATGGTGGCTCACACCTGTAATCCCAGCACTTTGGGAGGCCGAGGTAGGTGGATCACCTGAGGCCAGGAGTTTGAGACCAGCCTGACCAACATGGTGAAACCCTGTCTCTACTACAAATACAAAAATTAGCTGGGCATGGTGGCGGGTGCCTGTAATCCCAGCTACTTGGGAGGCTGCGGCAGGACAATCACTTGAACCCAGGAGGTAGAGGTTGCAGTGAGCTGAGATTGCACCACTGCACTCCAGCCTGGATGAGCAAAATGGTCAGTAAAAATGTTCTCCAGTGCCACAGGAAGTCATGTAGTCACCATGCAGATTGATCAACATATGATTTATAATGGGATCGCCTTCTAAATCGCAGAAAAATATCCCTGTGATCACACAGATGAAATATGCCACTGTGTTTTTAAAATTAGGAAAGACACTGTGGTTATAATAGAAAACTTGTGGATTTACACTCAGAAAACTGAGCCTTGGGCAAGTCACCGCTTCCTCAACCTTCAGGATTTCATCTTTGGACAGTTTTGGCTACCTTGCAAGGTCTTAGAAGGTTAAATGAGATAATGTTGAAAGGTGCCTCGCATGTGCTTAGTGGCAGTTCAATAAATATTTAAACTGAATCTATTTTTGGAAACCAGGTGAAAATTGAAGAATAGAAAAGCAGTCCTTTCAGCGGTTGTCATTTTGTGTATACTCTGCTCAGGGGCTGCATTTAAAGGAACAGTTTACCAAATGTATTAAATCCTAAAGTTTAACAATAACCCCAAAGATATTGTAGCAGAATATATACAAAACAAATGAGCAAACAACAGCTAAAGTGCAAAGATGCTTACAAAAATAAATGATAAATGTGATGAGAAGAATGAAGTTGGTAAACATTACAGAAGCCTTCCTTTTAGCTGCCTTAATAGATCTATTCTAAATCAGTTTCTTGGTATTCACATGATCTGGGAAATGATTATATAATTTCAAAAGTGTCTGTAAACTACTCATTTGCATCTGATTTCTCAATGTCTAATTTGTGCATCAGCTGAAGCTATGTGTATAAAACCAGCTTTTTAATCAGCTCATGGAATGTGTATAAGCAAATTAATCTTCCATTTTATGAGAGAAGAATTCATACACTCAGAATTATCCTGCGTTTTGCACTGGATGCACGGAGGAAATGATTTGCACAATTGTGTTAGCATGTGTCTCTATAAACATCCACTTGAAACACTGCTGAAAGCCAAGTGGGTGTGCAAGTTACAGATGGATTGTAAGTCCCCCTCCCCCCATCCCCATAGCTGGGGTCAACGTGGACTGGTGTTTCCGTGGCACATGTGGAAGGTGGCTTGAGGAGGTTGTTTGAAGAATGAGGCCTCTTTGCACATTACCCTCATTTGAAAAGGGAAAAAGCAGCAGCTGCCGCCTCCGTGGAAACCTTGTAGGGAAGCAGTCCTTGTGTGACTGTGTTCCCATCAGAGAAGGGGGCTTGGGCGTTTCCACTCAGCAGTATAATTTCTGCATCACCCCTTCCTCTTCCTCATCCCAGGGGGCAGCGCCACCCTCTGCGCTGTTACCTGACGCCAGAAGTCTTGGGGTCTGCAGCTGGTTCAGGTCCACCCCCATGCTGGTTCTGCACTTGGTAGCTTCAGGGGCTGAGGTCCGCTCCTGGGTCTGTTTCTAAGGAGCTGCGTGAGGTTGGGTAAGTCACATCATCTGTGGAGCCTCAGTTTTCTCATCAGTGTGGAAAAGGAGCTCCGAGGTCCCTTTCATAGTCAATTCTGTGACACACTTAAACAGAATGCATCCTTCTACTTCCCTCAGACACAAAGCTTAGGAGCTGTAACCCTGGCCTGAATGCACAGGGAACTCCATGAAGCTGAGCTGAGCTCTTACATGACATTAAAAGGACCTGCCCGGCTGGGTCAGGAGTTTGAGACCAGCCTGGCCAACATGGTGAAACCCCCGCCTCTACTAAAAATACAAAAATTAGCCAGGTGTGGTGGCACGTACCTATAATCCTAGCTACTGGGGAGCATGAGGCAGGAGAATCTCTTGAACCTGTGAGGCAGAGGTTGCAGTGAGCTGAGATCATGCCACTGCACTCCAGCCTGGGCGACAAGAGCGAAACTCCAACTCAAAAAAAAAAAAAAAAGGACCCGCCTTATCCAGCAGTGCTGCTTCGGGACGTGTACCCAGAAGAATCAAAAGCAGGTTATGGAAGAGATGTTGGTACCCTCATGTTCATAGCAGCATTATTCGCCACAGCTAAAAGCTGGAAGCAACCCAAGTGTCCATTGACAGATGAATGGATGGACAAAATGTGGCCTAGACATACAATAAAATATGATCCAGGAAGGAAGCTCTGACACGGGCTATACCATAGATGAATCTCGAGGACATTATGATACATGAAATAAACCAGTCACAAAAGGGCAAACACTGTATGAGGTACCTAACATAGATTCACAGAAACAGAAAGTAGAATGGTGATTGCCAGGGACCTAGGGACCTAGGGGAGCAAGAAATGGTAGTTGTTTTTTTCAAGTATAGGGAGTTTCAGTTTTGCAAGGTGAGAAGAGAGCTGGAGCTGGCTGCACCACAACGTGAATATACTTAACACTTCACACTGCTGAACTGCGCACCTGGAAATGACTAAGGTGGGAAATGCTGTGTTATGTGTATTTTACAATTTAAAAGAAAGGATCAGGATGGGCACGGTGGCTTGTGCCTATAATCCCAGCACTTTGCCAGGCTGAGACGGGTGGATCATGAGGTCAGGAGATCGAGACCATCCTGGTCTACATGGTGAAACCCCGTCTCTACTAAAAATACAAAAATTATCCGGGCATGGTGGTGCACGCCTGTAGTCCCAGCTACTCAGGAGGCTGAGGCAGGAGAATCGCTTGAACCCAGGAGGCAGAGGTTGCAGTGAGCCGAGATGGCACCACTGCACTCCAGCCTGGTGACAGAGTGAGACTCCATCTCAAAAAAAAAAAAAAGAAAGAAAGAAAGAAAAACAAAGAAACGGCTTGCCTTGGAAGACCCTAACCCTCTGCCCAGGACGGACACTGTCCTCTCTGTCCTGGCCTTAAAGGAAACATTCTATGAACTTGAATAAGAAAACATTGACTTCTCTAATTTCACTTAACTCCAATTGAAATGTAGCATTTCCTTTCATCGTGAATGTAGACAACAAATCACAGAAGTAGGAATATCTGTGACTTTGTCACCAAAAGGAATTAGATATTCTCCTATTACATTCAAATATTACAAACATATTTAAATATTGCTTAAGTTCATCAATAATCCAGAGTTATGGTAGTTAGAACAGCACTGGCCGGGCGCGGTGGCTCACGCCTGTAATCCCAGCACTTTGGGAGGCCGAGGTGGGCGGATCACGAGGTCAGGAGATCGCGACCATCCTGGCTAACACGGTGAAACCCCGTCTCTACTGAAAAATAGAAAACAATTAGCCGGGCGTGGTGGTGGGCGCCTGTAGCCCCAGCTACTAGGGAGGCTGAGGCAGGAGAATGGCGTGAAGCCGGGAGGTGGAGCTTGCAGCGACCATCGTGCCACTGCACTCCAGCCCGGGGGGCAGAGCAAGACTCCATCTCAAAAAAAAAAAGAACAGCGCTGCACCTTGTTAATTACTTTGTCAACAAAGAAGCACGTATATTCCTATATTGTGATATAGGAATATATCATGGTTAAATATCTTGATAACTGCATTTTAATATCACTAATTTTCTCTATACTCTATGTGCTACATTGAATACATTTAAAAACATTAAATTAGGCCAAGTGTGATGGCTCAGGCCTGTAATCCCAGCACTTTGGGAGGCCAAGGCAAGTGGATTGTTTGAGCCCAGGAGTTCAAGACAAGCCTTGGCAAAATGGCAAAACCCTATGTCTACAAAAAATAAAAAAAAATTAGCCGGATATGGTGGCACATGCCTGTAGTCCCAGCTACTTGGGAGGCTGAGGTGGGAGGATCAATTGAGTCTGAGAGGTCAAGGCTGCAGTGAGCCGTGGATCACATCACTCCACTCCAGCCTGGGTGACAAAGCAAGACTCTGTCTCAAAAAAAATTTTTTTCTTTAATTAATTCCCTGCTTTAAATGAAAATGAAGAAAGCCAACAGTGCTTGAATTTTGCACTGACAGCTGGTTTGTGTGTGTGTGTGTGTGTGCGTGTGTGTGTGTGTGCGTGTGTGTGATGAAATATGTTTTGGTGTGGATATATCCAAGGAACAGCCCATGACGTACTTCGGTGAAATATCCAAAGCCTGTATCTATTTCCGTGCATTCTCAGCATGAGTGGTAGGCACTCAGTGGTTTGGCTCCCCCAAAATGCCCGTGTCCTCAAGCCCAGAACCTGTGAAAATGCACCTTATATGGCAAAAGGAACTCTGCATATGTGCTTAAATTAGGGATCTTAAGAAGGGGGGTTATTCTGAATTATCCAAGTGGGTTTACTGCAATCACAAGGGTCCTTAAAGCCAAAGACGGAAGCAGGCGGGTCAGAGATTTGAAGATGCTACGATGCTTTAAAGATGGAGTAAAGGGCCAGGGACCAAGGAATGCGGGCAGACTCTAAAAGCCAGAAAAGGCAAGGAAACAGACCCTCTCCTAGAGCCTCCAGAAGGGAATGCAGCCCTGCCCAACGCCTTGATTTTAGCTCAGCGAAACCCAATTCTGACTTCTAGGTCTGTAAGACAGATCATTCCAGACCATTACAGTTCTTCCAGATCTGTAAGACAAGAAATATGTATTGTTTTAAGCCACCAAGTTTTTGGTAATTTGTTACACCAGCCACGGGGAACCAATACAACATGGGAATTCCAGAATAGTTACGCTCTGCAAAGACACCGAGGTAGAAGGCAGGATGCAGGTTTTGCTTATGTGTTTGTCCTCTGGGAAATAGTGCTTCTTCTCTGTCTTCAATTACAAAAGTTTCACAGAACAATTGTTACCTATGGATAGTACCTGTGGATAGACCTTACTATCTGCAGTGCGCTGCTATCTTAGTCTAGCCTAGCCTAGGGATTGATTGAATTGATTTCTCAACCTATTAAAAAATCCTGACCCATAGAGGTCATCTCTGAGTAACACTCCTTAATTTAGGAAAACATGTGAGTATCATAAAATATTATGGCTTAGGGAAAATTCCTTCTTGGCAATTCAAGAGGGTGGCAACTCTGAGGAAAAGAGCGACTGCCCCCAGAAGAAGGGAGGGGATAGGTCAGAGGGTAGACATTGGGTCCTTGAGGGCAAAGGTAAGGCAAGGTGGCCAGGACCAGATGGTTGTGACTAAGGAACTTTCAGGAAAAGCAGTATCCAGTGTTGAGCTTTCATTAGCCCCTGTCCCACCTTTTGTTGCCCTAAAGCTTTCTAACAGCCTTTAAGAAACACAGCCTTGGCTGTGCATAGTGGCTCACGCCTGTAATCCCAGCATTTTGGGAGGCCAAGGCATGTGGATCACTTGACCTCAGGAGTTTGAGATCAGCCTGGGCAACACGGTGAAACCCCATCACTACAAAAAATACAAAAAGACTAGCTACTTGGGGGGCTGAGGCAGGAGAACTGAAGGATTGCTGGAGCCCAGAAGGTGAAGGCTGCATTTTGAATGAGATTTTGAAAATTGTGATGAAAGCTATAGGCTCTATTGAATTAATTTTAAGGATATCCAATAAACGTGAAAATCTTTTTAAAAGTGACTTTAAGCAAACAGTACTGCTGCACATTTTGTTTACTTTGCACATCAGGAAAAATATTCTCTTTTTTTAGACAGGGTCTTTCTCTGTCACCCAGGCTGGACAGGCTGGAGTGCAGTGGCAAAATCATAGCTCACCGAAACCTCTAACTCAGGGGTGTCCAATCTTTTGGCTTCCCTGGGCCACGTTGGAAGAAGAATTGTCTTGGGCCACACATAAAACACACTAACGCTAAGAATAGCTGATGAGGTAAAAAAGAAAATCACACAAAAAGAATCTCATAATGTTTTAAGAAAGTTTACTTATTTGTATTGGATCGTATTCAAAGCTGTTTTGGGCCTCATGTGGCCCGCAGGCCGGGGGTTTGACAAGCTTGCTCTAATTCCTGGGCTCAAGAGATCTTCCCACCTCAGCTTCCTGAGTAGCTGGGACTACAGGCACGTGCTACCATGCCCAGCTGATTTTTTTGTTTTGTTTTTAACAGAGGCAAGGTCTCACTATGTCACCTAGACTGGTCTTGAACTCCTGGGCTCAAGAGATCCTCCCACCTTGGCCTCCCAAAGTGCTGGGATGATAGGCATGAGCCACCACATCTGGCCAGAAAGATATTCTTTTAAGCCTAGAAATAAGCACAGACTAACCTAAAGAGTATTGAGTATTCTTCTAGTTATATGTAGATGTGGATTGAGATACAATAACTGGCTGGATGTGGTGGCTCACCCCTGTAATCCCAACACTTTAGGAGGCCAAAGCAGGGGGATCACTTGAACCCAGGAATTCAAGCTCAGCCTGGGAAAGATAGTGAGACCCTGTCTGTACAAAAAAAAATACAAAAATTAGCCAGGCATGGTGGCACACCTGTAGTTACAGCTACTTGGGAGGCTGAGGTGGGAGGATCCCTTGAGCCCAGGAGTTTGAGGCTGTAGTGAGCCATGATCAGGCCACTGCACTCCAGCCTGGGCAACAAAGTGACACCCCATTGTTAAAAAACAAAAACAAAAGGCAATTACTATTACACCTGACAACCCCAAATAGTCAACAGGAAATGCATGTGGGACAGTGGCAAGATTTTATCAACGTGTCACAGGCAGAACGGCATTCCCCATCCAAGAAGTCCATGTCCTCATACCTAGAACCTATGGGTATGTGACCGTACATAGCAAAGGGGAATTCAGGTTGCGGATGGCCTTGAGATGGGGAGATCACCCTGGATTATTTAGGTGGGCTCTGTATCATCACAGGGGTCCTGAAAAGTGGGAGAGGGAGGCAAAGGAGAGTGATGTGATGCAAAAACCACTCACCTTTGCTGGCTTTGAAATAGAGGGAGGAAGGGGCCACCACGAAGGAATGCAGGTGGCCTGTAGAATCTGGGCAAGGCAAGGAAACAGATCCTCCCAGAGCCCACATAAATGAACACAGCCCTGCCAGCACCTTGGGTTTAGCCTGGTGAGCTCTGCATCAGAGTTCTGACCTACAGAACTATAAGATAATGCCTGTGTGTCTAAGCCACTCGGCAGCAATAGAAAACTCATAATATTTTAGAACATGAGTCATGGCCATCAGATAAGGGCTGCCTGGAGATGACAAGCAGAACCAGCATGGGGACTGGACTCTCTCTCAGGGGGTCCCTTATTCAAGATAAACATGTGGCCCTTTCAACATACAATACTTGGTAAATGACGACTCAAGGAATAAAGATGTCATGCATTTGTAAGCTCTCTCACACACATGCCAGAATTCTCATAGGGTTCCAGGAATGCTACAAGTATCTATAACTGTAGAATGAATTACTCCAACATTTAGTGGCTTAAAACAATGACAATCATTTATTACTTCTCAGAGTTTCTGTGAATCAGGAATTCTGACAAGGCTCAGAGGGGCCAGCTTGTTTCATTCCACCATATCTTGGGTATCAGCTGGGAGATCCTAAGCATAAGAGCTGGAATCATCTGAAGGATCTTTTATTTACATACAGCCTTTCCATGTGGCTTGGGCTTCCTCACAACATGGTGGCCTAGGGCAAGTGGGTGGGGGTAGGGGAGAAGAAACAAGTAGAAGCTGTAGAGCTTTTTATGAGCCAGCCTCAGAAATCCTGCCTCACTGCTTTTGCTGCATTCTGCGGTTGGAGAAATTACACATATAGAAAACATGGGCACCACCTTTCTATTGCTTCCCATAAAAAAAAAAAAAAGGAGTAAAACTGATCTGGATTCAAATCCTAGCTCAGTCATTTCTCTGCTATGTGAATTAGGAAAGTTGACTAGAGCTCTTTGAACAGTAATAATGGAATGTTTTAGGTGTAATAATTTATCTTTTACACATAATAAAATGGAGGCTTAAAGAGCTTCTTGGCTCCCCTGCTGGAATAACATCTCCAGTTGACAAAGCATAGCATGCATATCTTATTGATGTTCACTGCCACCCTGTGAGACATCATTGCTGTCTTCAGTGAGCCAAAGAACTGAATGAGGCACTCAATTTCAGCCTAATGACTTACATGGCCAAAGATGGTGTGACAGACTGAACTAGTAGCTGGCTCTGCACTACCACCCAGAAATGGGATTATACATCTACACCTTTGCCACATAACTTTGCAGGGCCCTCTGCTGTGGTGGGGTGTGTGTCCCTTCCTGACTCCAGGCCCAGTCTTGTGACTTGCCTTGTCCAAGGGGATATCAGTGGACATGAAGGGTGCAGCTGCTTGGAATGTGCTTGCATGCTTGCACACTGGGGTTTCTTTTCTTGCACTTCTGCCATCACTAAGATGCCTGTTCCAGCCTGGTGGTGCCAGGAGGAGAATGAGGGCTCCATAGGGTAGAGCTGAAAAGCCCAGCAGAGCTCCCCCTAGATTGGCTGACTCACAGCTGGCCCTAAAAGGGTAAGCAAAATGAATGCTTGAAGTTGTGTGCTGCTGAGATTTTGTGAGTGTTTGTTATGCAGCATTTTTGTGGGCAAAGCTAACTGATACAGATTGCTGCTAAGATCAATACATAGTCGAATGGCCAAACTACAAACTACAAACACAATCTGGGTGTATCTGGTCTTCACTGCAGAGTTATTTCACCAAAGAAGGGCAAAAAGCAAGAAAAGGAAATTTGATCTGTGGCATTTCTGGATTATTTCTCCTTGTTCTTGCCCTCATCTCCTCCCCCACATACCCCTCCCACCCTCACTTAGGAGCCCAAAGCCTTTATGAGGCACTGATTAATCAAAGTCCCCACTGCTGGCTTCACAAAGACCTGCTGCTGATCCCATGCTATATGAATCAAGCTCTGTCATATTACAGTCCACACGCATGTCAAATAAAAATCTCATGAAGCTCTTTATCTAAGTGTGGGAAGGATACCAATGAAATTGGTTGAAGTTCAGGCAAATGGATAAAGCACACAAAAGTCTAGAGCCATATAATGTTCCGTACATTTCCTAAAACACTTCTTAGAGTTAGTCGAAGTGGAAGAGCTATGTAGCTATGTGTAAGGTCTGCAGCCATGGGGGGTTGAAGAGCATTTTGATGTTTAAAGTGATGGCTGTGTCTGGGTACGGTGCCTCACGCCTGTAGTCCCAGCACTTTTGGAGGCTGAGGTGTGCAGATTACTTGAGCCCAGGAGTTCAAGACCAGCTTGGGCAATATGGCAAAATCCCATCTCTACAAAAAATACAAAAAATAGGCCGGCAAGGTGGCATGTGCCTATAGTCCCAGTTACTCAGAAGGCTGAGGCAGGAGGGTCAATTGAGCCCAGGAAGTTGAGATTGCAGTGAGCTGTGTTTGTGCCACTGCACTCTAGCCTGGGCAACAGAGTGAGAACCTGTCTAAAATAAATACATAAATAAAATCAAGTGATCACTGTAAAGTTATTCCTATGAAGCTCACAACTCCTACTGCTGTGCATTAGGAGTACAGGACTATGCTGGTCACTGGCAGAATTGTCTTTAATTCACACTTTTAATTAGGCATTACCAAAATTGTTCATCCAGCTCTTGCTCAGCCCCTGAATGTTCATGTGTGTGAGCTCTGTGTTCATGCGTATGAATCATCATGGCTGCCTTCATCCACAGATATTCTCACTTATTCTTTTTTCTTTTTCTTTCTTTCTTCTTTTTTTTTTTTTTTTAGACAGAGTCTCACTCTGTCACCCAGGTTGGAGTGCAGTGGTGCAATCTTGGCTCACTGCAACCTCCACCTCCTGGGTTCAAGTGATTCTCCTGCCTCAGCTTCCTGAGTATCTGGGACTACAGGCATGCACAACCATGCCCAGCTGATTTTTGTATTTTTAGTAGAGACAGGGTTTCACCACATTGGCCAGGCTGGTCTTGAACTCCTGACCTCAGACGATCCACCCACCTCGCCCTCCCAAAGTGCTGGGATTATAGGTGCAAGCCACTGTGTCTGGCCTCTCACTTATTCTTTGTTTACAGTCTCAGACTGGATTCAGAAATTGAACCCTAGAAGTAATGTTTCTTCAAGAGATAGTCCCCTGGAATGCAAACTCACTAAAGGCAAGCTTCATCTTTCACCTCTGTATCCCTAGAACATATCATCCTGCCTAGGATACAGTAGATGATCAATAAAGATTTGTTGAATGAACAAATAAGTGACAGAATGAATGAACAAATGAATGGGCTGATCATTCAAACCATCTTTGATATTTCTGGGACAGAAGACGTTCACTACTTTAAGACTTGGCTTGCTCTCACAGTGGAGTTTTCACTCAGAGCTTATAAGTGCCTGGAAGGACCATCACACACACACACACACACACACACACACACACACACACACACACACACACAGGCTAGAATTCTTGGCTGTACTCACAGAAGATAAATCTGCAGCACATTCCTGGTAAATGTCACTGGGTCTCACGTTGCTGGAGAAACTTCCATTTTAATTCAGCAAATCTTCATTAGGCACCTACTATGTGCTGGCATGATGAGAGAACAGCTCTTACCATGGGAGATATATTGTTGATTAATTAATTTATTGAACGTTTGTTGCATTACAATGCTCCAAGCCCTGAGCAAGAGAAATATGGTCCTTGTCTTCATGACAATTATAATTTAATGGGGAAGCTGTTTGTTCGCCAAACATTTATTGGGTAGCTGCTATGTGTCAGCTACTGTTATAGACACTGGGAATAGAATGGGGAGCAGAACAAACAAAAAATAATCCTGGCCCTCCTGGAGCTTATGTTTTAATGGGGGACACAAACCAATAGTTCTGGAGGTCAGAAGTCCAAAAATGGGTCGATAGGGATGTGATCCTTCTGAAATCTCTAGGAGAGAATCTGTTTTCTTCCATTTTCCAGTTTGTAGAGGCAGCCCGCATTCCCTGGCTGGCAGCCCCCTCCTCCATCTTCAAAGCCAGCCTAGCAGCATCTTCCAATCTCTCTCTCCCCCTTGCCTTCCTCTCCTCTCTCTCTCCCTTACACCTGTCATCACATCTCTTCTGTTTCTGACCCTCCTGCCTTCCTTGTATAAGGCCTCCTGTGATTACACTGGGCCCATTCAGATAATCTGGGATAATCTCTTCATCTCAAGGTCCTTAATTTATCACACCTGTAAAGTCCTTTGCCACTTAGACTAACATATCTACTTGTTTCAGGGATTAGGATGTGGGCATCTTAGGGGACCATTATTCTTTCTACTACAGCAAGGAAGGGGGACATGAAGTGTTGGGGAACAGGGATGCCATTTTAGACAAGATGTTAGGGAAAGTTGCATTGAGAAGGTGGCTTTGGAGCAAATACATAAGGAAACAATAGTCCTGGTGAAGGGGCCAGGGAGATAGAGAAACAGATGACAAGGGTGGGAGTGTGATGGGTGTATTTAAGGGGCAACAAGGAGGCCAGTGTGGCCAAAGAGGAGATAACAGGCTAGAAGTAGAGATGCTGTGGTGAGAGAGGCAGTCATAGGCTGAATTATGTCCCCAAAATTCGTATGTTAAAGTCCTAACTCCCAGTACCCCAGAATATGACATTCAGAAATTGGACCTTGAAAGAGATGACTAAGCTAAGATGATGTCATTAGGAAGGGGTCTAATCCAATATGAATGGTGTTCTTCTAAGAAGGGGAGATGGGGACACGGAGACACAGAGGAAAGACCCCGTGAGAACACAGTGAGAAGGCAGCATCCACAAGCCAAGGGGAAACCAACCCTGCAACAGCTTGATCTTGGCTCTTTCAGCCTCCAGCATTGTGAGAAAATGGATTTCTGTTAAAGCCATGCAGTCTGTGGAAGATTTTTTTTTTTTTTTTTTTTTTTTTTGAGATGGGGTCTTGCTCTGTCACCCAGGCTGGAGTGCAGTGGCGCGATCTTGGCTCACTGCAAGCTCCACCTCCTGGGTTCACACCATTCTCCTGCCTCAGCCTCCTGAGTAGCTGGGACTACAGGCACCCGCCATCACACCCGGCTAATTTTTTTTATTTTTAGTAGAGACGGGGTTTCACCATGTTAGCCAGGATGATCTCCATCTCCTGACCTCATGATCTGCCTGCCTCGGCCTCCCAAAGTCTTGCCTTTTTTTTTTTTTTTTTTTTTTTTTGAGATGGTCTTGCTCTGTCCTCCAGGCTAGAGTGCCGTGGTGTGATCACAGCTTACTGCAACCTTGACCTCCTGGGCTCAAGCCATCCTCCCACCACAGCCTCCGGAGTAGCTGGGACTAGAGGCTCACACCACTGTGCCTGGCTAATTGTTGTATTTTTTGTAGAGACGGGGTTTCACCATGTTGCCCAGGCTGGTCTCGAACTCCTGGGCTCAAGCAATCCTCCCAAAGTGTTGGATTACAGGCATGAGGCATCATGCCAGGCCCGTGGAAGGTTTTTATGGCAGCCCTTGCTGGGTAACACAGGTACACAGGCAGAGACACCAGGCGCCTTTGCTCTGGACTATATTCTCAAGGATGTTTGCCGAGCAAACAGCCTTGGAAGACAGAGATAATGTTTTCTGCCACAGTCAATGGTAGACATGCTTACTGTCCATGATAAAAACAGTGTCTCCCTCTGGAGTGAAGGGCAGACACACTTACTGCCCATGTGAAAGATCTGGGCTCTCTAAGCTCAGGGTTAAAAACTTATAAAACTCCTGTAGGGGCAGCTGACTCCAAGTACAGGCTTCACCTGGGCCTCATGTTGCCCATGGGAATTGGGGCTCGGTGAACTGGTGCATGAAAATGCTGATATTCTGGCTAATGCTATTATTATGAATAACAAAGTCCTTTGTTTCTGATCTGGGAGTCTCATGTCTTCTGCCAGCATCCATGAATTGTGGCAGGCTAACTTGTTAGCTTACAAGTAGGGGAATAGCTCAGCCCCTGAGCAGCTCTTGATAAGAGCTCATGCCTGTAGGGGAGGCCAGATGGGAGTCATTGGAGGGTTTTGAGAAAAGCCATGACAAGCCCTGACTTAGGTTTTGTAAGATTCACCAGGTCTACCTTATTGAGAATACATTGTAAGGGAACAGGCAGGAAGCAGGGAGGTATTATAATTGTTAGATCTAGTGATGATCCAGCTAGATGATCCTGACTTCAGCTGAGTGGTGAGAAGTCATGAGATTCTGGATCCTTTGAAGGTGGAGCTGACACCATTTGGGATATAAGAGAATGAGAAGCAAAAAGGACAGCACTAAATTTTTAGCCTAAGCAAATGGTGGCCTGGAGTTGCCCATGACTGGAATGGAGAAGATTTTTAGGAGATGTAGCCAGAAGGGATGGCAGGAGTTCAGCTGGCGACATGCTGGACTTAAACCACCAGCTAGGCTTCAGGAAATGAGGATGCAGGTGGATGTGAATTTGTTATTCAGGGGTGAGGTCAGGGCTGGAGATACATATGAGCTTCATTAACCTGTGTATGATATTCAAAGCCATAAGACAGAGGCGATCACAGCAAATAGCAAAGAAAAGAGGCCTAACCATAAGCCCTGGGGCCCTCCATATTTAGAGGTTAGGGGAGTAGGAGGAAACCACAAAAGGGACAGTGAAGCCAGAAACACAGCAGGAAGCCCTGGTGAGCACTGGGAGAAGGGGTTTCCAGGAGCGCGAGTGATCAGCTGCTGCTGATAGGTCAGGTTAGGTGAGGCCACATGCCTGCCTCTTGGTTACTAGAGTTACTTATGCGTGGAAAGCCCGAGGCATGGAGTGATGACCTGTGCCTAAGTGTCAAGGAGAAGACGAGCAGTCCCGAAATGGTAAACATGTCAGCACATCTCTGGGAAGTTGTGGAACCCAGCCAGTAAGCCAACACGGCTGGATACCGGGGTGCTTAGGCCATAGCAAACTGCATGTGAGCCGGTGAAGGCTCAGCAGGCTTTAAACGGGAATGCCGGCCGGCTGGTTGTGTTTCAGAAAGACCACGCCGATGGCTGGGGGCAGTGACTCAGCCGGTGTCCTCAATCCAGGACCTTGTGGGACCGCCCGGCAGCCGGTGCTTCCGCAAATCTGAAGGGACCCATTTGCCTCAAAGCTGCGGGACGAGCCTTCCAAGCGCTGCTGCAGTGCGGTCCCAGCTCCGCGGGGGGTCCCCGGGGATGAGCTAAATCGGGGATTGCGGTGGGACAGACGGGCCAGGGGCTAAGGACCCCCGTGGAGCAGGCAGCGGCGCTCAGGAGGCAGCAGCTTGAGATCCGCGGCTCAATTTTTAAAAATTGTAAGGGAGAAGGATGCCTCGAAAGCCTCCGTGGTATTTTGTCGCATCTCGCACCCCTGTCCAAACTTCAGCCCACTCGTGGAGTGTGGATCCCCACGCCGCATGGGTTCAGGCGGCGCTTCGCCTTTGGAAAGAAATCGCATGTATTAAGAGAAAGCACGTGTGCTACTTTGAGAAAGGAGGTAGAAAGTTACCTTTCTTGGCGTTGGCGGGAGGGGGAGGCCAGCCAACCAAGCGAGGCCGTGGGACACTGGCAAGTCGCAGGGGCTCCTGGAGCCAGCCGCTTGGAAACAAACAAAAACGCGGCGGGCGGACTCCCGGGCCGCCTCCCCCGTGCCGGGGCGCGGGGGCCGCCGCGAGAACCCGGACAGGAGCTGGGAGGCGCGGGGCCTGGCCGGCGGGAGGGTCCCGCACCCTGGCCCAGTGTGAACACTCTGCGCACCCCCACGGCCCGGCCCGCCGGGGGCGCGGACTACAAGTCCCAGGAAGCCCAGAGGCAGGCGCGGGGCGGGGCCTGGCGCAATTCCCCGGGATCCGGCGCGCTGGGAAGCGCCGAGGAGGACGCAGCGGCGGCGGCCGGAGGGCGGCGAGCGCGCGGGCGGGCGGGGCGCGGGCGCGGGCGCGGGCGAAGGCGGGGGCGGGGCCGACGTGGGCCGGAGCCCTGCGTGCCAGGGAGGGGGCCGGCCGGGTAGGCGGCGGGCGGCGCTCGGAGCGGGCTCCGCGGCTTGCACGGCGCCTGCGACTCGGTCCCAGGTCGCCGGGCTGCGCACGGCAGGCTCGCGCGGGGGCCCCGGCGCGCCGGGCGGCGCAGTACGCAGCGCGCGGACCCACGCCACGGCCAGGAGCCCAGAGCGGGGCGGCCACACTGCCCGGGGGTCGGCCCTCGGCCCCGGCGCTCGGAGCGCGGCGGCTGCCTGGGCTTTAATGGCTGCTCGGCGGAGCAGCGTCTAGGGCTGGAAGGCGGCTGCGGCTCAGGAAGGCGCCCGAGCGAGCCTCCTCCGGGGCCGGCCGCACCCGCCGCGGCGCGCTCCATGGGGGCGCGCTCCCCTCGGGCGGCTCGCTGACCCGGGACGCCGGGGCCCGCTCGCTCGCCGGCCGCGCGTCCCGGCCATGAACTGAGCCCGCGGGCCAGCCCCGCGCCTGCTCCGCCCGCGCCTTTCTTCTCGCGCCTTCTCCGCCCGCCGCCGGCGGGCCCGGCTCGCCGGGGGCTGCGGCGCCCCGGGCTCGGCGGCCCGCGGGCCCCGGGGCGCGGGGTGGCGGCGGCGGCGGGGGGCGCGCGGCTCCGGGCGCGGCGCCTGCACCATGAACTACCAGCAGCAACTGGCCAACTCGGCTGCCATCCGGGCCGAGATCCAGCGCTTCGAGTCGGTCCACCCCAACATCTACTCCATCTACGAGCTGCTGGAGCGCGTGGAGGAGCCGGTGCTGCAGAACCAGATCCGGGAGCACGTCATCGCTATCGAAGGTGAGGGCCGGGCCGCCTTGGGGCCTCGGGAAGGCACGGACGCCCGCGGCGCGGCGGGGGTGTGCGCTGTGTGCGTGCGGGTGTCCACACTCGCCGGCCGGGGCACGCGGCTGCCCCGCCGAGGGAGCACTGTGGCGCTGCTTTCCTTGCAAGGTCGGGCGAGCGTCGCCTGCGCCCCGCGCGCCGCGAGCTCCGCCAGGAAGATGGATCGTCAGCGTTAATTTGATAATGGACAATAGAGTCTCTCCTGCGGGAAAGTGGCTCGGTGCCTCCGCGTCCTGGGCCGCCCGAGCGTCCCGGCCCAGCAGACGCCTGGGGGCAGCCGGAGGGGTCGGCGCCACCCGACCCCTGACAGGTTACCAGGCCAGGCCTGGGCGTCTTGCTGGACGTTGAAGACGTGTTCTGAGAAGTGCTGCCGCTGGGGGCGAGGCCTGGGCCGGCGTGTTTGGGCAGTGCAGGGCTGCCCTCCTTAGTGTCTTTGCTGAATTCAGGGGTGCAGTTGAACTTAGTGGATGCCGAGAGCCAGCCCCAGCCGCGGGAGCATCGTGCCCAGGTGCAGGTCCATTTGCCCCTGTGCAAACGCTGGCCCCGGTAGTGTGCTTTGTACCAACCGAAAGTCCTGGGTTGGATGAGAGGAAGAACCCTACCAGGAGGGCAGGGCGTCCTCCAGCGGAAGGGTCTCGCTTTCATATGTCTGCAATTGGAGGCCACTGAAGTGGAGGGTGCTGTGGTTTTAAGGGGGGGCAGGATGCTTGGGCAGAAACCCCCCCCCCCTTCCCTCTGCATGTCAGGCAGGGCCATGGCCTTCCAGGAGAGCTACAACAGCAGTCTGCCTTCCGGTGCTGTGCCCTCTGGATTTCTGGTGGCTCTCATTTCTCTGTTTCCAGGCTGCTGATTTATTTCCCTGCATCATCCCTTTGGTCCTGCCAAGACTCACCTGGGGCACCAGGTGGCATGTGCGTGGGCAGTGTGGAGTCATATCCTAGCCACAGTTAATCAGCACTTTCTCCCCTCTCAGTGCTCTTGGCCAGTGATGGTGAAAAGCCTGCAGAGTGGCTTGTCCATAATACAGACTGGCCGGTAAGACCTCTATTGCGGAACATTGAGAATGGCCCAAGGCCGGCAGGAATGTGCCTGAAAGCCTGGTGCTGGCGTTGCCCAGCCTCCTCCCTCTGTGAGGGAGAGGCTATCAGCCCACAGAGAGGCTTTGCCTTGGCACTATGTAGTCCGAACTACTAACCCCGAAGTGTTTTGGTTTGAAACTTGGCCAGTTAGGTGGAGAAAGTGGATGTTGTGTTGCTGAGCCCTTGGCATTTGGCAGCCCTGTAGACTTGAACCATGTCCCAGCCAGGCTGGATGACTGGCAGACTATACCCTTGGGGAACTTGCTAATTCCAGGGGAGGTTCCAGGTGGAGCTCCAGCCTTATGGGGTCCTGGCCCTTTGTGTGTATCTGTCTCCCATGAGGTCACCTGGCTGCGTTGTTGGTGACTTAAGATGCTCTGTGGATTCCTCAAGAGATGGGCTCTGTCTGCCTCTGCATGACTCGTGGTGAGAGGCGGCAGGACCTGGACCCATCTGCTGATGATCGGGTGGTGTTGCAGCAAGGTTCCTCCAGAGCTCCAGCTCTGCGTCTGTTTAGGGATCTGTGAAGGCTGCACGGTGCTCATCTCAGATGGTTCTTCCTGGCTGTCTGGCTGCATCCACAGAAGTCTGATGAAACACTGTGAAAGCCGGTATCAAGTATTGAAGGCACCTGGCTGAGAGCGTCTTTTGCTGCGTGAAGACCTCTGGCTGAGTGGGGTTCACAACACCTCGTTTTTATTTCCCATTCTTGAAGCTGAGCTTTGGGGCTCAAGCACTTCCAGCAAAGCAGTTTGACTTTCTAGCAAGAGGATGTGGTTGCATTTTCCTTTCTTCCTTAAAAGAAAAAAAAAAATGCGTCGTTCCTAGGTGATGGTTTTTTTTTTTTTTTTGACAGCATGATGCCTGTCCTTACGATTTGAGATTTTAGGCCCCTTCTTGGCCGGGATCCTTGTCATGTTTAATAAGGCTTTGAATCATTGGGTGAATCCTGTTTGGGACCGGGGTGATGCTGTTATTTTTCTCTTAGAAATGGGGATGTCTACATTGTGTGGAGCTGTAGCTAATTTAGTGAGGCTTAAGAACCACTCAGGCATGCTGCTGTTCTTTGCATGTTCTTCTGTTATCAATAATGATACCACTTTTCATTTCTGTAGAACTTTAACAGAAATATTTTTGCATCTATAATCTCATTGTGTGGCTTCACCAACCCTGTGAGGGAGGGTGGGTAGCTTCCTCATCCTCATTTTATGAAGGAGCTGGTGGAGGTTCAGGGAAGGATAATGACCTCCTTAACATTTGACTGAGGTGGTTTAAAGTCTGATCTGAACCAAGGGATCATTTGAATGGAGTTTCTGTCTCCACACTGCATGTGGATGGCAGGAACCCAGTGCTGGCAACTGAGCCTGCGCTGGAACATCACAGTAACTGCAGAGGGCTCCGCGCAAGGAACTGTGCCTGCCTGTGCGTGCACCTTGGAGGTTTTAAAGTCTAACTGTTTCCAATCAGGACAGCAGGTGCACATCATAACAAATGGCTCAAAAAGTCACTTGTCCCACCAAATAGAAAACTGACCACATTTTAGAAGATTTCCAGCTAGGGATTTTTTTTTTTCTCTTCCTCTGTATGTACATACACAAAATTGGGGTCTGACTTCCAAAGCTTCTGGACTACCATGATATGGGCACTTCTTTTTTTTTTTTTTTTTTTTTTTTTGGAGACGGAGTCTCGCTCTGTCGCCCAGGCTGGAGTGCGCTGGAGTGCACTGGTGCAATCTTGGCTCACTGCAGGCTCCGCCCCGGGTTCACGGCATTCTCCTGCCTCAGCCTCCCAAGTAGCTGGGACTACAGGCGCCCGCCACCTCGCCCGGCTAATTTTTTGTGTTTTTTTTAGTAGAGATGGGGTTTCACTGTGTTAGCCAGTATGGTCTCCATCTCCTAACCTGGTGATCCGCCCGCCTTGGCCTCCCAAAGTGCTGGGATTACAGGCGTGAGCCACTGCACCCGGCCGGGCACTTCTTAATGTTATGAAGAGCTTTTGAAGATAGGGTTTCTCTTGTTGGCACAATATTCCCACATTTGGCTGCACCCTACTCAAAATTTTACGTTTTCTGGCATCTTCAGGAATTTTTGCTGTTGGAGTGAGGTGCACCCTTGTCCAAGGGAAGGATGTTTTTGGCTGATGCTTATTTCAGAGCGAGTTGAAGTGGATCTGGGTTGGAAAATCTCTTAACGATGGACTAAATATATTTTAGTTGAAAGGCCCACCAAGGCTTCCAAATAAAAACAGATCCGTAATCCTGTTTGTAGGCATGGGATACAGGGGATTTTGCCCTCAGTCTTGTTTTAAAACACTAGCTTGTCAGAAGAGAACCGGTTTTTTTTTTTCCCAATTTTTGTTTTGTACATTGAGAGGTTTATTCACCCCTCCCTTCACCCCTAAATCGCTAGAGTTTAAGGAAGCATTGCTGATTGTTCCAGATTTATCTGATTAGCTTTCTGGGATGTCTTATGGGACATGGCATGCTGTGAAACGTAGCCACACAGCTGTGTCGTCTCTGGAGCCTCCGCAGCCACCATGCCCAGAAATGAGCCTGAGAGCCACCTCGCCTCCAGTCTGAACAGCGTGTGTTAGTTTCCCCTCTGGTTCTCCTTAGAAAAGTCCATCTGGGGTTGATGGCATTGAGGTAGATGAATCAACTGCCTTTCTCGTTCAATAAAGCTTGTTCTTCTTTCAAGGATAAAGCCTCTCTTAGCAGTTGCACATCGTAATTCAGCTTACCAGCAGCAGGACCGTGATGTGAGTGATAACCCAGCCAGCTCATTCAGCCAGGCAGCCTGATTCCCAGGTTCCCACTCATCGCCGGGAAGGTTGGCCTTCCTCTGAGGTTGAGCCCTAAGCCAGCCCTCAAGCCTCCATCCCCACCAGGTGGCCGATGAGAGGAAACCCAGGCTCTCCACTGGCCTGGCCTGGCACTTGGCGGGAGAACCCTGCCCTGCACTTCTTAAGGGCATTTTCACAGGGAGATTCCAGGACCCCTTAGTAGTATCTGAGCCCCAGTGTTTGGGGGACCTGGGAAGATGGGTCAGGGTTCCCCACTTTGTCCCATGATACAGCTGCTCTGTTGAGCATCTGTCCCACAGAGTGCGGAGTGTCTGATGTGCATCATCTCAGTTCGTCCTGCATCGGTCCTGTACACAGATGCACTGCTGAGACCCAGAAAGCTTAGGACACTTGTGCAAGAGCGGTGAGCTGGGCCTGTCCGACCTCACCTCTGGCCCTCCGTCACCGTGTGAGATAGAAGCGGAGCCCCTGTTATTCATACTTCCCATAGGCCGTGTGTGCAAAGCATCTCAAGCTTGTTTCCGCCACCCAAGGCAAGAGGGTTTGAGAAGGCCCCAAAGAACCAAAAGTATTCTGTTCTCTGTAAAGCAGCTGACTGTGGCAAAACTTCCAGAAGCATTTGTTTTCATGTGGAAATGTATTTAGTCCGGTTGATGCAGGTGTGCATGTTTAGGGAAACAAACATTTTCTTCCTGCCGCAGATAAGTGTCATGTTTCTTTGTCACCATTGGCCATGTTCCTAATCCTTCAAGTTGAATGAAAGGTGGCAGGTTTGCAGTCCTCTCCTTAAAAATAATACTCAGCTGGCTTTTAGTTGCTTCCAGGTGAGCTCTCGTACCTTGCCGGCACCGGGGGCCTCCACGATGCGGGCTTTCCCTGTGAGTCCAGCTTACTCATGCCTCTTAGTTGTGGTGCAAGTGCTCTTTGAGATGCCGCCTTCTCTGCCTGTTGCTCACCCTGTGAGGCTCGGTCTGTGTTGGTGTCACTCATGACCAGCCTTGCCTTGCCAGAATTAAGGCCCTCCTGCTCTCTGCCCACCCCGTTTGGCTCATCTACTTAATCCCACTCCAGCTGGGAGGTCTGGAAGCTGGTTGAGGGCAGAAATCAGGGCTTGTTTATTGCTGTATCCTCAGTGGTTTGATCATGTCTGGCCCTTGAAGGATGCCCAGGGATTGTTTGTTGGCTGGCTGACTTGCCAGAGGGTCCTTTCAAAAGCTCCTTCTTGGTAGGATAAAGAGTGTTTATACGCTGCAGAAGGGAGGGCATTTTGAAACGTCCCCAGAGCACAGAAGTTAGGGTTAGACACCTTTTGGATTTGGTGGGCTGGCTTGGTGGGAACTCAATGTCATGTGGTGTTTGGGATGGAAGTGAAATTTTCTTTACTATATGTAGGGGAAGCAAAAGATTTGCTTGCTAAATCTTGGCAGTTTTTTCAGATCAGCTGTCTGCAACAGGTTGGTGTTTATGTTGGGTGTAAGTGAATTTCAGACATAGAATCAATATTAAGAGGACAAACGGGTGACAGCCTGTGTCACTGCCATGATATAGTATCTTCGGTGTCACACCAAGAGCAAACGTGAGTGTGTGTCAGGTCACATTGAGGGCTGGTGGAAACAGATTGCTGGCCCCTCCCATACCTCCCGAGTTTCTAGTTCTGTGGGTTTGGAGCAGGACACAAGAATGTGCCTCTCTTAACAAGTGTCCTGAGGATGCTGATGCCCTGGTCCAGGGACCACACTTCGGAAAGCATTGCTGTAGAGGAAAGGCAGCTCCAGTTGACTTGGCATCATCTCTGGGCCATTGCTGCTTCTTCCTTGCTGTGCTTGTAGCCAGCTGAGAAAGTTTCCTATCAGCCTCCCCTGCAGGTTGCAGATGAAGACACCGCAGGCCAGCTGCTCAGGGAGTTGCTTGTGGTCACACAGGCTAAGCGTGGTGGAGGAGGGACTTAAACCAGATCTGAATGGTTTCAAGCTGGTGTTCATGTGATCTTCATGATGCTATTTGAAAAGGAGCTGAATGCTGGGTAAGGGGCCTGTCGTGCCAGACCCTTTTAAATTTCATTAGAGATGGCACCGGGTTCAAGAGACTGGAGAAGAGACCTAGAGCCAGCAAACAAAAGACAGAGGGTTTATTAGGGGAATTTATTTACAGAGCGGTCCCATGGTGGCCTGGGCAGGAGAAGCGCTGCTGCCTGCTTTCAGAAAGCGTGCAGTTTATATAGCATTTTCACTTAACACCCTCCCCCAAACAACCACCACCCAGCAACCTTCTTTTAACACCAATCAGAGAGCCTCAGTACCCTGTATGGCTTGCTTTCCGTGGGACAGGCTGGGGGTTTAGATGTTCCTCATAGATAAGGAATGAATCTCCGGGTTGGCCACTCCCGGATTCCTTAGCTCAGAACCCTGAACACACATTCAGGTGCACCTGCCATGCAGGGCCATTCTCAGGGTGTGCTTCAGTTATTGCTGTCAGGGGCATCTGTTAGTGGGCTGCGTTTCTGCGACGTGGTGGCATGTCGGGTGGACATTGCCAAGAGAATCTGGTTGGGAGGTGGAGGCAGCTGATGTCCATTTCCTTCTAGACTCATTCTGTGGTTTTGTGGATTTTCCTTCTTGTCTTTCGGAGATTGTTGCTTTTTAATGTAGTCTCATGTATATTTAGATGGGGTTCTTCAATATTCACTTATTATATGATGATTTGGCAGATGACACATTTTGTTACCAATATTTCCAAGCTGAAAGCGCGTTTCTGTAAAAGACAGAAGCTAGATGTTACTAGTAGCTTAAAAGAGCTGTTGGAGGAGCCTGAAGGAAGTGACTCAGAAGGGAGAGAAGCAGTGGGGGCAGCTGCAGGAACCTTCAAAACAAAACCTGCAGCCCTGTTGCTACCACCTCTTGTTTTTTGCCTAAACCAGGCGTTTTATTTTGTTAAGACGAAAATCCCTTATTTTGCATCCGTTTTTCCCCGTATACCCTGCAGGTGTTTATAGTTTGTGAGTCTCACTCTGGCTTGTTTTAACCACTGATTTCGTTTCGTCTCATGTTTCTCTACACTCTAGCAAACCTGTGTCCCCCTCCCCGCCCCCATCCCAATCCTCCAGACCCTTCGAGTCCTTAGCTTAAGTGATTGAGTCTGGCAAAGCGGATGAGGCTTAGCTATTTTTAAAATCCAGGGTTTGAGGTTCTGATCTGGTGCTTAGCTACATAATTCCTTCCCTTTGTTAAGTACCTTTCTCTGAGAAACAAAATGCACTCTACAGATGTTAATCTCTAATCTTTGCAGCATCTGTTATTTTTATTCAGGGGTACTAGTGCTTTGTGTGTGCTGCAGTGAGCCCTGGCCTTCTGGAAGCTCTGTGCTTCTGAGGGGCTGAGGGGGATTTGGGGGTCCCTTTTCATAGTGTGGGCTGTCTTTCCCAGGATGCAGTGATGACCTATCCGGAGGCAGGGCTGGTATTGTCCGTGGGGTCCAGTCCCTCTATCTTCCAGGGCTTTTCTGGTCACAAGAGACCATGGCCAGAAGTGAGTATGGTGCTTGTGTCTGGGGCCTGGGGAGGGAAGGAAAACAGATACCACCCCCTGCAGAAGAGATCGTTAATGGATTCCTTGAATAACCAGCCAGATAGCTTGTTTGTGTGCGAGGTTGGGACATTTTCCTTAAAGAGCAGACTAAATATAGGCTCGAGGGTGGGGACCAGGGCCCAAGAGGGGGCTGCCACTGCTTGCTCCAGTATCGCTTCTTCCGTTGGTAACCAGAACTCGCCACCAGTCCCGAACAGGTGGCCACCCTGAGCTCTCTGGGAACAGATTGGTGTTTTTGTTTAACCAGGGGCTCATTTGCAAATTTCACACTTCTCCCGCTGTTTGATGGGGATTGTCTTTTTTTGGGCTGCAGTGTTGGAGTATTTGTACAGTGTTTCTACACAAGCAACTGTCTAATCTTTAAAACTGCTCATGCCGTCTGGTTGTCATTAGCATCATGGTTAGAAGCTTTTTATTTCCTTTTTTTTTTAAGGGTGGGAAAACACTTTTCATGGTTCTGGGAGAAGAATTTCAAATAATTACTGGCCATGTTCACAAATGATTTATGTTTGGTCTTGGAGAAATGTCAGCATTCAGCGGGCTCTAGTAAATACAACCATGTTGATTTCCAGCTTAGGACAAAGCTACTGTTACCCTATTCTCACTCAGATAATAGTCTTAAAGGCAGAATGGTATCTTTAGAAAGTAAATTTAGCTTCAATTCAGTAAGTTTTAGTTTTAGCCAATAGTAACTTATAGTATTGAGGATACTTGAAAGAAAGAAGTCAAACATTTTAAAAAAAATTTATGAATGCCTGCAACAAATAGCCACAAGACCTACCCTTTTTTCAGGAAAGCGTTTTCACTTCTTAAATGTCACCTTGGGGGCATGCCCACTGTGTGATGGTACCCTTCAGCAGGATTGGTATTGTCGGAAGTGCTGGCTAGCTTATGTAATGAAAAAGAAATTGATTTGGAAAGAGCTGATTGCCCTGAACTTCCATCCTGTTTGTGCGCTGAGCTGCCCTTTTCAGTGGGGGAGAGTCCAGCATATTTTCCAGGGAGAGCGCTTCCGGAAGCCTGTCTGCACCCCCTTTGTTGTTGTTTTGGAAGGTCTGGGGTGCTGCTGTGAGCCGGGGTGGAATATCTGCTCCTGTTCTGACGAGACTGCCCCTGCTGGAAGTTCAGCCTGGTGAACCTGATTTGGGAGGGGATGGTGTGATTGGCGGGAACAGCATTGTGTTAATTTTAGCTTCAGCAATCAAGCCTGGGTCTCTGAGTGTTCATGTAGTACTTGAAGTTTGGGTTTGGAATTGGTGGGATTGAGACCACTTCAAACTCTCTTATTTCTTGGAACTTGTTAGAATTTATTTATTTATTTTTTGAGACAGGGTCTCACTCTGTTGCTCAGGCTGGAGTGCAGTGGCACTATTGGGGCTCATTTGTAGCCTCAACCTCCCAGACTCAAGTAATCCTCCCACCTCAGCACCCCCAAGTAGCTGGGACTCCAGATGTGCACCATGCCTGGCTAATTCATTGGATTTTCAGTAGAGACGGGGTTTCACTGTGTTGCCCGGGCTGGTCTTGAAATTCTGGACTCAAGCAATCCACCTGCCTCAGCCTCCCAGAGTGCTGGGATTACAGGCATGAGCCACCGTGCCTGGCCTGGTTTTTAATTTTTGACACAGTCTCTGTCAATTAGGCTGAAGTGCAGTGGCACGATCGTGGCTCACTGAAGCCTTGCTCTCCTGAAGCGATCCTCCTGCCTTGGCCTCCCAAGTAGCTGGGACCACAGGCACGCACCACCATGCCCGACTAATTTTTTTATTTTTTTTGTAGAGATGGGGTCTCGCTATGTTGCCTTGGCCTCCCGAAGTCTTAGGATTACAGGCTTGAGCCACCGTGCCCAGCCTCGAACTCTCTTTTTTATTTTGACACATAACATAGAGAAAAGTGCCTGAGTCATAAAGGAGAAAGTTTTCACAAACTGATCACATGTGGGACCAGCATCCAGTTCAGTGGCCAGCACAGACTCATCTGTCGTGAGGGTCGTTAGAAATTGTAGCCCCCGTTTATTGGTCTCTTCTGCCTGTGATATGCGCTTGAGTGGCTGCCTGTTTTGGGGGCTGTCAGTGTTTGAGTGGCTGCCTGTTTTGGGGACTGTCAGTGTTTGAGCAGCTGCCTGTTTCGGGGGCTGTCAGTGTTTGGCTGCCTGTTTCGGGGGCTGTCAGTGTTTGAGTGGCTGCCTGTTTCGGGGGCTGTCAGTGTTTGGCTGCCTGTTTCGGGGGCTGTCAGTGTTTGAGTGGCTGCCTGTTTTGGGGGCTGTCGGTGTTTGGCTGCCTGTTTTGGGGCTGTCATGAATAGCACCACTGTGCAGATTCTCACTTGCCTTTTGGTGCCTATATGGCCTCATTTCTGTCGGGTGTGTGCTGGACTGTGTCTTTCTCTCTGTGGGTTGGACGTAGCTGCTCGTGAAGCCGCTCCTTCAGCCCAGCAGCCCCTCCCTGGGAAACCTTTCAGTACCTTCAAGGTTCGTTTATGACACTCAGGATGGCCGTTTGTCTCCCTTTGCTGATTTTCATTCTTTCAGTTGTTTGTTCATAAACAAATGTTTGCATGGCTAATGCATTTCCAGCACTTAGAGATTAGGTTTTTAAACTTTTGGATTGTCTGCAGGCTATTAATTCCTTGTTAGTTGAATAATGACGGCTCTGTGCATGGAGCTGTGTGAGCGAAATCCCTCACCAGGAAGAGGGCGCAGTTCCCCTGGGACTGCAACAGGGGCCCCTTTGGCTCTCCTTGGCTCCTGGCAGAAGTCAGTTGTCAACTGGGGGACTCTTTCTGGCTGAGCCCCAGGCAGCCTCAGTCCATCTCTGTGCTGGGTTTTAGATAACTCACTGGATCTGTGTTGGTATTTGAAAGGGAATTCACTCTGTATGTTTGGCCCAAACTGTGTTATGGCCTTCATAGTTACGTATTAGCATTATTCAGTTTTTGTTGTTTGTAGCAATTATGCTGAAGACACAAAAGAAGAGAAAAAGCTAAGTGTTGCCAACTCAAGGAGTAATTTTCTTTGTTCCAGCGCTGTGTCCTAGCCGCCCATCCCCCTCCACAAAGGCCAGTGCTAAACAAGGCCAGAGCCAGGAAGGACACGCGGGGCCATGGATTGAGTGAGGGCAGTGTGTGCGTGTACGGATTTTTCTGGTGGCTTTGCAATGGCAAATATTTATTTTGAGGGATGGTGGTGGGAGGACCAAGTTTATACTCACTTTGTTTAGTAGAGGAAGTGGCCAATGTGAGAATCAATAGACAAGATTTTATCAAGCCCCTGCACTGGGCAGAGCCCAGTTTTTGAAGCTGGGAGAACAGGCAGATGTGTGGGACGCTCAGGGCCCTTCAGATCTCACCCAGGAGCCACTGATACAGGTAGATGCAGCCACACAAGGCTGTGTGGGAGGGGCCGGGGGATAGGGCGGAGTCCAGGGAGAGATCCTGGAAGCCAGGTGGCAGTCAGGAGGGCTTTCCAGGCCAGTGGGTACTAGGATTGGAGCATCCAGAACAGAGTCTCTTCAGCCTGGGAAGAGTGGGGTAGGCGGCTGAATAATGAGTGATCCTTGACAGCCCCGAGAGCAGGCTGGGAGACCTTTTATTGGACGGTCTACTACTGATAATGGAGCCTGCTTGGAGAGGGGAGTGCTTTTTTTTTTTATTCTTTTTTTGTTTTTTTTTTTTTTGAGACGGAGTCTCGCTTTGTCGCCCAGGCTGGAGTGCAGTGGCGTGATCTCAGCTCACTGCAGCCTTTGCCTCCCAGGTTCAAGCGATTCTCCTGCCTCAGCCTCCCGAGTAGCTGGGACTACAGGCATGCACCACCACACCCAACTAATTTTTATATTTTTAGTAGAGATGGGATTTCACCGTGTTGGCCAGGTTGGTCTCGCGCTCCTGACCTCAGGTGATTTGCCAACCTTGGCCTCCCAAAGTGCTGGGATTACAGGTGTGAGCCACTGCGCCTGGCCGGAAGTGCTTTGATACCCAGCTGTTACCATGCGAGATGGAGATGCTGGTGACTGAGGGTCTGGGCTGTGGGAACAGCATCAGGGCTGTTGTAAGGGAGGGAGCTCATTGCAGTCAGCGTTTCCAGAAACGTGTGTTTAGAAGACCCATTTTCCATGGTTACTGTTACCTTGGCTCTTGTTACATAACTCTTGTTAGATCCAGATACTAAGCTTTTTTTTTTTTCTTTTTAAATTTTTTTTCTTTTTCTTTTTTCTCTTTGAGACAGAGTCTTGTTCTGTCACCCAGGCTGGAGTGCAGGGGTGCAGTCTCGGCTCACTGCAACCTCTGCCTCCTGGGTTCAAGTGATTCTCCTGCCTCAGCCTCCTGAGTAGCTGGGATTAAAGGCACCTGCCACCACGCCCAGCTAAATTTTTGTATTTTTAGTAGAGACGGGGTTTCACCAGGTTGGCCAGGCTGGTCTCAAACTCCTGACCTCAGGTGATCCACCTGCCTCAGCCTCCCAAAGTGCAGGGATTACAGGCGTGAGCCACTGTGCCCAGCCCTATTTTATTTTATTTTATTTATTTATTTATTTAGCTTGGGTTTCAATATTTTAAAAAATTTGAAGCCAGATGCAGTGGCTCATACTTGTAATCTCAGCACTTTGGGAGGCCGAAGTGGGAGGATTGCTTGAGGCCAGGAGTTTGAGACCAGCCTAGGCACAGTGGCAAGTGCCTTTAGTCCTAGCTACTTGAGTGGCTGAGGCAGGAGGATCGCTTGAGCCAAGGAGTTGCAGGCTGCAGTGAGCTATGATTGCATCGCTGCGCTCCACCCTGGGTGACAGAGTGAGATCTTGTCTCAAAAAAAAAAAAAATTGAACCATGATGATTATGGTATTGTCTTTTGGGGGGTTTTCTGGACATAAAATTCAGAATTTTACATAGAAACTTGAATTTATTTGTCCAAGAGTTTCTTGTTTTGAAAATAGGATGCCACTGGGAACATTCTTGGTTAGGAGCCGCCGGAAGCCGGGTCTATATGGGCAGGGCCAGTGAGACGCAAAGCCACATATGAAAGCTAAGCACACACTCTCGTTTTCCTCACTCACATCCATGTTCATCCTCTTTCCTGTGTTGACGGTTTGCAAATTTGGGAGGCAATGAGGGCTGGGGCCTCGGGAAGTGAACGGCAGAGCAGGTGGCATGGAGACCTCGGCCGTCTGCCCACACGGCATGGGCAAGGTTTGTTTTGGTGCCTTTTTCTTCCATTCTTGTGTACATTATCATCTCTCACAGGACTCGAGCTTGGACGGAGCTGGAGCTGGAGTGGCCGCTTGCTGAGTCTTTCTCCCTGGAGCCCGTGGGCAGCCGGTTACGCTTGCGCTGGGGCGACCCTGACTTAGGACCTCCTGCCGTTTCTCTGGGTGACTGCTCTGTAGTCGTGAGTCGTCTCTTTAATGCCGAGCGTCAGTACCTGCACAGCCCTGAATGGAGCAGCTGCCCAGAATCTGTCTTGTCATCGATAGATGGACAGTTGCCGAGTGTCCCGTGTGCCGACCAAGGAGTTTTTGTCCCCGTCACCCTGTCCCCCGTGGTTTTATTCAGACGTTAGTTATGAATCCGTGTTTAGGATGAGAAGACGTAAACAGTAAGGAGGATAAGCGAGAAGCTGGCAAGAGAGTCTGGATGGTGATGGCAGGGGAGCGCTGGCGGAGGAGTCGGGGGCGTCCCGCTGGACTGGGGTACAGCTCTGCAGCAGCAGCCGGTGCGGTTTTGCCTTGTAAGTGACACCATTGCCTGCAGGCATCTCTGACAGCTGCTCGTGCTCCAGATTCCAGAAATTTCTATGGAACATTTCCTGAACCATCCTCCTGGTTTCTTCCCTTCCTCTCACTGAATAAAATCCGTAATAGCACCTGCCGCTTGAGTGTTTGTCTCTGCAGGATGCCATGTTCAGGGCTGGGTGCCCTTTGTGTCATTTTGTTATCCTGGTCACTGCCAGACAGAGGTGGTAAGACCCTCATTTGGCAGGTCGGGAGCCTGCAGCCTGGAGAGTTTAAAGCCTTGCCTGAATCCGCCCACTCCTGAAGGTGGCAGAGTCAGGATTCGAACTCAGGACCCATGGACACCAGCCACCCATGGGTCTTTATTTTTATATTTTTAAAAACTTTTAGTTTCAGGGGGTACGCATGCAGGCGTGTTATATAGATAAGTTGGGTGTCATGGGGGTCTGGTGTACAGATTATTACAACACGTAGTAAGTACAGTACCTGATAGGTAGTTTTTCAGTCCTTTCCCTCCCACCCTCCACCCTCAAGTAGGCCTTGGTGGCTGTTGTTCCATTCTTTGTGTCAATGTGTAGCTCAAGTGAGAACATGAGATACTTGGTTTTCTGTTCCTCCGCTGGTTCGCTTATGGTATTGGCCTCCAGCTCCATCCATTTTGCTGCACAGGACATGATCTCATTGTTTTTATTATGGCTGCATGGTACTCCACAGTGTATATGTACCACATTTTCTTTATTCAGCCCACCATTGATGGGCATTTTGGTTGATTCCATGTCTTTGCTATTGTGAATAGTGCCACAGTGAACACACAACTAACTCCATGTGTCTTTATGGTAAAACAATGTATATTCCTTCAGGTATGTACCAAGTAATGCCACCTACAGTTTTGATGTTTTAATAAAGTAGAAAAGGAAACTTCAGAAATCAGCCCATAAGTCTGCAGAAGTACTTGGGGAATTCTCTCCGCAGTTTGCAGCTCTCCTGCAGATTTCGATTTGTGATTTGAAACTCACATTCACACTCAGTTTTTTACTCACCAAGGTTATAAAGAAAATAACAGCTGTTGGTTCACTTTTAGTCCCTTGCTGAGAGTTGGTGGTGGCTGGGATGCTGACTGATGGTTTTGATTACATGAGGAGGAGGCACGGAGGCAAGCTGACTGCCTGTGATTACAGGTTCCGCAGTCCGGTAGGAGGGAGGATTTCCAAACGGCATGCCTTTGTAAAGTCACCTGAGTTTAGGAAATCTGCAGCACCTTTAATCCTGGCTAGCTGAAAATATGGCTTACATTTAAGCCACACAAATTCTGTGACATTTTAATAATGGAGATGTTAGTGGGCAGTTAACTTTTTATATATGTAAATAGAAGTTACTTTCCCCCTGTGCTGTAATTAGCAAAAGAGGGAGAAAGGGATGCTCTGTGCATCAAAGCGATTTGCCCAGGGTTACACAGAGGAAGGTGGCAGAGCCGGAAGTGGCAGAATCCAGTGCACGGGCCGGATGCCGAGTGTGTCGCCAAACTCTCCACCGCTTTAGTCGGGGGCGTGGTGGTGGCTGCTCTATCTGCTTCCCACTCACTGGCGTCCTAGCAGTGTGGGGCGTGTGCTCACCTGCAGCCACCCTCACCTGCTTGAACCAGATTTACCTAGAGGGTGGTGTGAACTCATGTGATGTGAACGATTACTTGCAGTTACCGTGAAAATTAATGGTGTGTTTTATAGTTGGAATGCTTTTTCTGCACTTATTTGATTTTTGTCTATCTCTTTAGAGAAGTGTATGGTTTTTTTTTTAAACTTGAGATGGAGTCTGGCTCTGTCACCCAGGCTGGAGTGCCGTGGCACAATCTCGGCTCACTGTAACCTCTGCCTCCTGGATTCCTGGGTTCAAGCAATTCTCCTTCCTCAGCCTCTTGAGTAGCTGGGATTACAGACATCCACAACCACGCCCGGCTAATTAATTTTTGTATTTTTAGTAGAGATGGTTTCACCATATTGGCCAGGCTGGTCTCGAACTCCTGACCTCAAGTGATCCACCCTCCTCAGCCTCCCAAAATGTTGGGATTACAGGTGTGAGCCACCACGCCCGGCCAGAGGTGTGGTTTACATAAAGTAAACTCCAAGTCTTGGAAGTTTACCATTTGATGAGTTTTGACCCCTGTAGCCACGGCCGAGGTATGGAAGGCAACTATTCCCCGACCCCAACACTTCCTCGTACCCCTTTGCAACCGGCACCACCTCTGCCTGTCTGCTTGCACCCATCTGCTGTCTGTCACTGTGGATTAGTTTGCATTTTCCAGAATAAAATAGAAATAAGATCATGCATGAAAAGGGGGGTCCCCAGCCTCCGGGCCATGGACCAGTACTGGGCCTATTAGGAACCAGGCCGCACAGCAGGAGGTGAGTGGTGGGCCAGCCACTCCCTTTGCCTTGCGTTACCGCCTGAGCTCCACTTCCTGTCAGATCGGCGGCATTAGATTCTCATAAGAGCACGAACCCTACTGTGAACAGCACATATGAGGGATCTGCATTTGGCGCTACTTATGAGACTGTAATGCCTGATGATCTGTCACTGTCTCCCGTCCCTCCCAGCTGGGACCGTCTAGTTGCAGGAAAACAAGCTCAGGGCTCCCACTGATTCTATGTTATGGTGAGTTGTAGAATTTTTTTCATTATATATTACAATGCAATAATAATAGAAATAAGGTGCACAATAAATGTAATGCATTTGAATCATCATGAAACCATCCCCCTGCCTCCCATCAGTGGGAAAATTGTCTTCCACGAAACCGGTCCCTGATGCCAAGAAGGTTAGGGACCGCTGCAGTAAAGGACCCCTTCTTTGCCTGGCTTCATTCAGTCAGCATGATGACTTTTAGGGTCATTCAAGTTGTTAAGTATATCCGTAGCTTTTTCTTTTTCATTGCTGAGTCATGTTCCATTGTATGGATTTACTACAGTGTGTTTATCCTGTGGATGGATATTGATGGCGTTGTTTCCAGTTCTTGGCTTTTACAAATAGAGCTGCTGTGAACATTCACGCACAAGTCTTCATATGGGCACATGCTTTCATTTCTCTTGGGTAGATACCTAGGAGTGGAGTGGCTGGGAAATGTTCTGGATATATGTTTAACTTTTGCGTAAACTGCCTGCTGTTTTCCAAATTGGTTGATTTTACTCTCCCGTCAGCAGTGTGAGAGTGTCCACTTTGGGCTTAAGTTCAGCAGGCTTCTGGCGGTGATGGGATAGCAGCTGTCCTTAAGAAAGAGCGCTTGCCCTCTGTGTCTCTTGGGCTGTGAAGTGTCTTGTACTGATGAGGGGGGTGGGAGGCTGTAGGAGTGAGGCTGAGGAGGGAAAGGAGAAGCCTCAGAAAGAGGTGCAGACTGAAGACCACCTTATAAGGTCGCAAAACCCAAGGGAGCAGAGCCAGTGTGCCTCTCCTTGTGACCTCTGGCCTCAGTTTCCCTGTCTGTAAATCCAGATGTTTGGCCAAGATCAGTCTTCAAGAAGGTGCTGGGGGGGGGGGGGGGGCGGTGTATGGCGTGCAAGCATTGTAGCCCCCAAGAGGACATTTGGCCATGTCTGGGGCAATTTGCGGTTTGTTACAACTTTAGGGTGGTATGGTTATTACTGGCACGTGGCAGGTGGAGGTAAGGGATGCTGCCCAAGATCCCGCAATGCCGAGGGCGGCCCTGAGTCTTTGTCATCCCGAGACTGAGAGCCCCAGGTCAGATGAACTCTGTGACCCCCTCAGCCTCTGATCCACACTCACCAAGGGTTACTCTGGTGCACGCTTCTGTTTCAGGTGGAAACTGGTGGAATTATCTAGAGGTGTGTCTACCTGTGTGCCCAGAGGGACCCGCCCTCTCGGTGAGCAACGATACCTGGTTCCCTGGGGTCTGACCCAGGCCCTCAGGGAGGGGGCAGCCAGGAGCCACGGGGGCCCAGCCAGCTCCTGGCCCACAAGTGTTCTAGGAAACCGGCTTCTCTGTGGGGATGTGACTCTCCCTCACTCCTCCCATTGCCTGAGTAGGCAAATTCCACCTAGCTCTTTATGACTAACTGCCTGGCAGCCTGAGCTCAGGGCAGTTCCTAACGAACTTCTTTGATTATTAACCTATGCTGGGCTCAGGGAAATTACTCACTTGTTTTCTGGCCAAGAGAAAATCTCCTGAAACTTTTCTATATAAATCTTTTTGACAATTCCGCATTCAAGAGAGTTCCCCTGGCAGTTCTTCTGTTTGTAGAGTGGGGAGAAAAACCCATGTAATTTCCCCAAACTGTGGATTTTGTTCCTATAGAACACGCTTGTGAGATTCAGTCTGTGTATTTGTGTGAGAGTGCGTGTGAATGTAATGTGTGTGAATTTGTGAATGTGTGAGTGTGAATGAGTGTGTGAATGTATGTGTGTGTGAATGTGTGACTGTGTATGTGTGAGTGTGAATGTGTGTGTAAATGTGATTGTGAATGTGTGAATGCATGTGTGAAAGCGTGTGTGTGAATGTGTGTGAATGGATATGTGTGAATGTGTGTGAATGCGTGTGTGTGAATGTGTGTGAATGCGTGTGTGTGAATGTGAATGCGTGTGTGAGTGTGTGTGTGAATGTGTGTGTGTGGTGATGGTCATTGTCCACATTCGTGGTCGTGTCACTCACATCTTGATCTGATGCTGCATCAGCAGAATGCTGGGTAGATGGCTGTATCTTGTTTGGGAGTTTGGGAGTTTTCTTTGAGTATCTGTTTTTTAACTTTTTAGGGGAGAATACCAAGGTTGGGAAACACTGGTTTTGTTGACATAAGAATAAGAAAATTCGCCAGGTGCATTGGCTCACGCCTGTGATCCCAGCACTTTGGGAGACCGAGGTGGGAGGATTGCTTGAAGCTAGGAAAACCAGCCTGGGTAACATAGGGAGACCCTCATCTCTACCAAAAAACAAAACAGCCAGGTGTGTTGGTGCTGCCTATGGTCCCAGCTGCTCAGGAGGCTGAGGTGAGAGGATTGCTTGCGCCTAGGAGGTTGAGGCTGCAGTGAGCCATGATTGCACCACTACCCTCCAACTTGGGCAACAGAGTGAGACCCTGTGACTAAAAATCAATCAATCAATCAATCAGTCCATGCGCATCCTCCCCCATTTCTGCCTTGATTTCCCTGTTAGGATTCGCCATGGGGTGGGCAGCTGGGCAAAGGTGTCTGAGCTGGAGGTAGGTGACAAGCTCCCTGGGCCTCCCACCCTGCCTGCCTCTGCTCAGTGGCTCCTGGGCCCCTTCTGACCATGTAACCTTTGCGCCAGCCAGAGAATCTGCCCTTTGCCTTCCTCTCCTGGAAGTTGTTGAGATACATGAGTGAAAATATTATTCTTTTAAGTGCTTTGGATGTTATAAAAAAATACACTGTGCCATTAATGCATGTGCAGGGCTCCCGGCTGGCCTGGGCCCTCTGCACTTGAGATTCCTCTGGCAGCATCTGTTTAGAACTGGGCACTCCTGGTTCTGGTCAAGTTTATCCTGACCAGTTCATTTCGTGGCAGTTCTGGTCATTTTTGAGAAAATCTAGTTTGCAGTTTCATTGGGCCCCTTTGTGCTTTTCTAGTTCAGATGTGGCTTCTCTAGTTTTTTCTTGCCGCTAAATGGTCTTAAAGGTTTGAGATCAGTGGTTCTCAGACTTTAGCCTGCATCAGGGTCACCTCAGGTCACCTGTGTTTTAACTGAGGGTGGGTTAAAATGCAGATCACTGTGCCAGGTGCGGGTGGCTCATGCCTGTAATCCCAACACTTTGGGAGGCTGAGGCGGGCAGATCACTTGAGGTCAGGAGTTAGAGACCAGAGTGGCCAACGTGGTGAAACCCCGTCTTTACTAAAAATACAAAAATTAGCCAGTAGTGGTGGCAGACGCCTATAATCCCCGCTATTCGGGAGGTTGAGGCAGGAGAATCCCTTGAACCCAGGAGGCGGAGGTCGCAACGAACTGAGATCGCGCCACTGCACTCCAGCCTGGGCGGCAGAGCAAGACTCCGTCTCAGAAAAAAAAAAAAAAAAAATGCAGATCACTGGGCTCCACCCCCAGAAGTTCTGATTCAGTGGGTGGCGGGTGAGGCCTGGGAGCTTGCCTTCCTGACGAGCCCCCTGGCAAGGCTGCTGCTGCCATTTTGGTGCCACACTTTGGGTACTGTGGCTCTGGGCACTCCCAATCCAGGTGCCATGGCATGGGGAGCAGTGGGTGAACCAAATCCTGGAGCCTGGACTGTTCCAGTGGGTGCATTCCTGGCTGGTGGATAGAGGACCACCCAGCTGTGCTTGATGGGGTCTAGAAGCATCGAAACTGGTTTGCCGTTATGATGTCCATGAGGTTGGAGTCCTTTCTTAGTTAAAAAGCCCAAAGACCTAACAACACAGCACCCCGACCCTCAACCCTCCCGAGAATGATTGAGCTCTTCCAAATAAAGGGCGATTTTGTAGCTTTTCAAGTTTTAACAGTTTGATAACTCCCAGGCTCCTGTTGAGATGTTTTATGATGAGGTTGTGCGTTCCCCTGTATCTTTCCTGTGGGTGTTTATGTGTACAGAACACATGTATCTGTACTTACGTGACTGAGCACAGGCGATTTCCCCGAGTCTCACCTTGGTGTGTGCCAGTGCAGTCCGTGTGCACACGCACACACACACACACACACATCTCAGAGAATGTTGATGTGGCAATTCATGTTTGACAGCTGGGTTAACCCATAAATAGATCCAAAAATATAAATCTACCCAGACCTCAACCTGCTTAAGCCTTTAAGTGGCTCACTAGTGCTTTTAGAATGAAGTTGAAATTCCTTGGCCTCACCCTTAAGCCTTTTTAGAAGGAGTCATGGAGGAAGTAAAGAAATGGAAATGGAATTGCCTTGCTGGCCTCCCAGGCCCTTTTCTGTGGCCCTGCCTGCTCTCCAGCCTGGTCTCGCCCGACCTGTGGTACCTTCGCTGTGGAGGATACCAGGAACCAGGCTCACAGTTCCCGGCAGGCCACTTCCTCTGCCTGGGGCCCTGCCTGGGGCCCTGCCTGGGGCTTTGGATCACCTGAGTCCTGCCCCTTGGCAAGCCTCTTTTCTTAACCCACCTGACGCCCTCACAACCCAGCTCAGGAGTCCTGCTTCCCCGAGGCCATTCCGATGGCTCCTGCTGGCGATGCCGGGGCCTGCTACCTGGTGGCTTGTGCACTGTGGTGTGATGTGGTCTGCACGTCTCTCCCCAGCATGGGCTCAAGGTGCTCAGGAACCAAACCCCAGTGTCTCGTCCAGGACTGGACACATGGTGAGAGCTCCATGGAGCTTAACTGCACGAGGGAGGCGGGATGGACTCTGGCCTGCAGGGCACAGTCTGTAGCAACAAGGAACATACCTGGTGTTTAGATCAGATGTTCAATGACTCATGTCCCAGAGAAGGGGCCTGCAGCCATGTTGATCAGTTGGGGAGCTTGTATACTCAGGCCATTGAGGTTGCCATGGCCACCATTTTGGGAATCTTTTCTTTGGGAGTTGCCATCCGAAGTTAGGGCACTAAAAAAGTCCTTAAATTTAGGTAATGTTTACCTTAAGCAGATGGTCTTTGCCTTTTAGAACTGTCAGAACTTGTTTACCCTTCAAGCTGGGGACCGTGGTAAGTTGACTCTTTGGGTCCTTGGTTGAAAACATGAGAATCCCATTCTGGCTGATTCAAGCAGACATGGATTTTATCTGAAGGATGTGGGGGTGGCTTTGAGCATGGAGGCATTGGGATGGACTGAACCACGGGCCCAGGGGACAGGCGCAGGCTGCCTGTGTATTTAGGGCACCGCTTGGGTTGCCTGGAGAGTGGTTGATTGGCCCAGATTCTGCCACTCCTTGGCCAGGGGAGGCCTTTCATGGACAGCCTCATCAGAGTAGCAGCAGAGAGAAGAGCGGGGCAGGTCCTCAAAGGAACACTGAAAAGGTTCTCTGAAAGTCAGGGGCGTAGATACTGAGCTGGCAATAACAGCGCTGATCCACTGGGGTGGGAAGGGCCACAAGCTGTTCTGTCAACACGGAGTTGTTCGTCAGGCGTCATGGGTATCATTTTGTGCATCTGCCCTTGTTCAGTGTTTCCTTGTAATTTTGCAGAAAAAAGTCTGCTTAGTGTTAAGCCAGACATTCTGCAGCCTTTAAAAGAGAATCGAAATGGAGAGATTGTGATGTGTTCATTGGTGACTTTTGACACGGATGCTAACCCGTAAGATGTGCAGATATATCATGTGCAAACTGTTAAGATGCTGTCAACATTTTGAATGACTTCTTGCAAATAGTAAGGAAATTAAACACACACAGAGCTGGGCAAATGCTAGAGGATGGTGTTGCCTTTTGCATCTTGGTGGGAAAGAGATATTTAAGGGGGTGAGGGGAGCTCAGCAGCAGCGACTTAAGGGCCTGCTAGGAGCGGGGAGAAGTTGGTTGCTGGAGTATGCAGCCTCTGTAGCCCAGTCCTCCGAGGATCGTGACAGGTGGCTGGGTGCCTCAGTGCTCAGGTGTGGGCTCCTGCTCCTGCCGCGCGGGCTCCGCTACTGCTGCTGCTGCTGCTGGCCTGGCGGTTCCCGTGGACTCTCCCTCACCTGTGCTTCCTTCTGCTCCCCGACTTCATGGTTGGAACGTGCTGTCTTCCCATCCCTCTGGGCACGTGGCTCCTCTTTTACGTGCATGTCTGGTGAAAAGTATATCCCCAGTAAAGGCTTGCAGAATGCATGTCTTTCCTGAATGTTCTGCTCTGCTCCCTAGCCCCCAGAAATAAAACGGAAATGCTGCACTGCTTCCCTCTCTCAGGCCCAGGAGCATTATTATTATTTTTTTTAATCTCTTGTGGCACTTTTCTACTTTCTCCTCCACGGTACAGCTGCTTGTTGAGAAGGCAGTGTATGCCGTGTCTAAGAGGAGTCCTCAAATGGAGTCTGGTGCAGCTTCTTTCTAACTGTGTGCTTTTGGGAAAGCCATTTGAATTTGGAGCCTCCGTTTCCTCTTGCTTTACTCCAAAGGAAACAAGCGTAAGTGCTTGGCACCTGCAGCCCGAGTGCATTTCATGCCGCCCCTATTCCTGGCCAGCCTCCCTCCTCCAGGACCCAGCAGGAATGTGTTTGTCGCCTCTGGCCCTGTGCACCCTGGCTTCCCATCATACCTGGAGACTGGGACAAATACCTGTGGAGTGGACGAGTGAGTGGATGCGGGTCCACTGAGCTCCCCGGCAGGCTTCAGAATCTTCCCTGTGTTCTGGAAGTAAGTGGCGTCGCTGCCCAGTTTAGGAGAGTGCCATGTGGGACTCTGTTCCATTAGCTGGGTTGGTGCAGTGGGACTGAACTTTCTTCTTTGGTTGCCCCCCTGCAAACAGTCATGCAGATGTTATTGATGGGCAGTTGCAGGTAGAAGCATTTTTGGCCCTACAGGGTAGATCTACCAGCATGGCAGGCTGATCAGCCATGGGTGCTGCGTGGCTCTGGAGGGGCTTGGCGCCTGCATTAGTCAGCTCGGGCTGCCATGACAAAATACTACAGACTGGGAGGCCCAAACGCATTTTCTCACAGTTCTGGAGGCCGAGAGTCCGTGATCAAGACACTGGCAGGTTTGGCTTCTTCCCGTTCTGTGCCTCACCTGGTCTTTTCCGTGTGTGTGGTCTTCAGTGTCTCTCTGTTCTCAGGAGGACACCAGTCTTGTTGGATGAGGGTCCCACCCTTAAGCCCCCATATTACCATGATTGCCTCCTTAAAGACCTTATCTCCAACGACAGTCACCAGGGGGTGTGAGCCTCTGCAGAGGAATTTGGGGGATACTGCGCAGTCCGTACAGCATCCCTCCCTCCCTGGTGGTTTCTGAGGATTTGTCGCTGAAGTAGCATCACGAGTGTTTCGTCACTTAACCCAGAGCAGGGCTTTGATGACATAGCTGTGCCCAACGTAGATCTTTAGGATAATTTTATTTTAGTTGAGGGTGCAGGGACTGATTTTTACTGGAAAGAGGTAGCAGCCATGAGGCAGGAGATCCTCTTTACTTTGTAAAAAAATGTGTAAAAGAACTTGTTTAGATCAAAGTCATGTTTTTAAAATATAAACTAGATTATGAAAAAAAACCTAAAACCTGATTTAAAAAGAAGCCTGGGCCAGGTGCAGTGGCTCACACCTGTAATCCCAGCACCCTGGGAGGCCGAGGCAGGCGGATCACTTGAGGTCAGGAGTTCAAGACCAGTCTGGCCAACATGGTGAAACCCTGTTTCTACTAAAAATACAAAAATTAGTCAGACGTGGTGGTGCGTGCCTGTAACCCCAGCTACACAGGAGGCTGAGGCAGGAGAATCTCTTGAACCTGGGAAGTGCAGGTTGCAGTGAGCCAAGATCGTGCCTCTGCACTCCAGTCTGGGTGACAGAGTGAGACTCTGTTTCAAAAAAAAAAAAAAAAAGGTAGAACTCATAGTTGCCATTGAGGTCTGAGTCCTGGCTTGCCTCAGTTGGGGTTCTTGCCCCATTTGCAAGTGAGGGGTGGAAGCTCAGGCAGGCCCAGCCTCCGAAGGTGCAGCGCAGAGACCCTAACCGGAGAGCTGGAAATGCTTTCTTAGAGAAAGCGCAGAAGGGCTGTGGCCATGTCTCCTTTGCCTGAAGACGACTGTTCTGCTGCATTGGGTTCACTGTGTTGTTCCTGTAACTCTGGTGTTTAATTCACGTGAAGACAGTGGAGCTGTTTACACTGTTTGATTGATTGGATGCTTATCAGGAATCTCAAAACCCAGCTTTGGGCAACCGGATGCCTTTGACTTCTCTTTCTCCTCCACTGACAGTGATCTCTGAATGCTTTTTAAAAAGGTTTTTCATAAAGAATATAAAAAGTGACAGAAATAAAATTGGCAATCAACCAAATTCCTTACCTCCCGAATTGCCTCTTCTAAGACTTTTTGTGATGATGTATGTGCCCCGCCCTGCAATTGGTTTCATAGAAAATTCCTTGGATTTCCTCTTTTTTCTGGTGAAGAGCCAGGGCGGAAGCTGCAGGTCACCGGGTACCAGCTGTTTCCCACCGTCAGCCTCGGGAGGGGCACGGAGCTTTTCAAATGTCTCTTCAGCTGGTGTTTTCTGCCATAGGACAAAGAGAAAGGAGAGTGACACATGGTGTTTTGAATGTTTTAATAAGAAAACAGCCTCCACCTGCACACAAACAAAAAAAAATTAATGCTTGGATATAACTTTTTTAATCCTCAAAGTAATAATAACTTTCTATCTCATAAGCCAGAGGGATGGTGGCATAGCTAACAGCAGCTGCACTCCCTCAGGTTAAACTTCACATCTTGACTGGCAGGCTTGCCTCGGGTGCACTTCGTGAATGCCCGCTGCTCCTGCAGCGGAAGGGTCTCCTGTCCTTGGGCCTCAGTGGCAGGGGCAGCAACAGGAGGCTGCAGCCAGTTGGCTTCACACTGTTTGGGAACAGCAGAATGGTCAGAGCAAACCTCAACATTATCTGAAACGAGTACTATTCACAACAGCAATTTGCAGGTTATGTGACAAGAATCATATCATTTAGTGTGTATGTATGTGTTTATTTATGAGACAGGGTCTCACTCTGTTGCCCAGGCTGGAGTACGCCACAGTCATAGCTCACCATAACCTCAAACTCCTGGGCTCAAGCAATCCTCTTACCTCAGCTTCCCAGGTAGCTAGGACTACAGGCGCACACCACCACACCTGGCTAATTCTTTATTATTTTTGTAGAGACAGGCAGGGTCTTGCTCTGTTGCCTGGGCTGGTCTTGAATGCCTTAAGTGATCCTCCCTCTATGGCCTCCCGAGTTGCTGGGGTTACAGGCATGAGCCACCGCACATGGCCCTAGTTTATATTTATTAATTGGTTTAATCCTCCCAGCAATTTAAAGATATAATTCCTGATATATAGGTGTCAGAATTTGAGACTAAGAGTATTGAGTGATAATTCATTTCTCACCTCTCTGGAAGAAGGTGTAATGATAAGCATAGAAAATACAGAATTTTCTATATACTGATATAACACATGTTTTCTTGTGTGTATGTGTTTATGTGTTGTGTGTGCATAGTGAACAAAGGCAGAAGAAACATTTAGGCTTGAATTTTTTGAGCTAAGTATTATTTTCTAGAGCTTACCAAAAAATCCAAACACACACGTAAGTATATAGAATAAGCGTAATGATCTCCCGTGTACCCTCAACCAGCTTCAGTAATTAGCTCATCCTGTATACACCCTGCCACCTACCAATATTATTATTATCATTATTTATTTTTTTGAGGCAGAGTCTTGCTCTTGTTGCCCAGGCTCGAGTGCAATGGCATGATCTCGGTTCAGTGCAACTTCCACCTCCTGGGTTCAAGCGATTCTCCTGCCTCAGCCTCCTGAGTAGCTGGGATTACGGGTGCCCACCACCACACCCGGCTAAGTTTTTTGTATTTTTAATAGCGATGGGGTTTCACTGTGTTGTCCAAGCTGGTCTCGAACTACTGACCTCAGGTGATTCGCCCGCCTCGGCCTCCCAATATCCTGGGATTATAGGCATGAGCCACCACGCCCGGCCTCAATATTATTTCGAAGTGAATTCCAGACACCCTGCCATTTCATCCATAAATACTTCAGTATCTATCTCTAAAAGATGAGAACTTAAAGCACACATGACCACGTTACCACACTTTAGAAAATGAACAGTTCCTTAATATGGTCAAACACCCAGTCTGTGCCCACATTTCCAATTGTCTCATGATTGCCATAACTTTTCCCTTCAGTTTGCCTGTTGGAATCAGGATCAAATACTGTGTGCACGTTGCAGTTGGTGGAGACTTCTTCCGAAACTCCTCCAATGAGTAGGTTCCACGACAGTCTTTCTCTCCTTCACGGGGCCTGTGTTTGTTCAGAAGCCAGCGTTGCTGGTCTGGATTTTTTTAACTGCCTCCCCTTGGAGTCAGTTAGCATGCTCCTTTGTCTCATGTATTTCCCTATAAATTAGTGGGTGTTTGGAGGCTTGTTTAGTTTTTTAGCTTTTGTTTGGTTTGGTTGGACTCCTTCCTGGGCGGGTCTGTGTGGTTCATCAGGAGGATCCCACCTTGTATTTGTCATTTTGCCCATGTTAGCAGTCTGGACCAGTTAGCTTGTCAGAGGTTGCAAAATGATGATTTTTTAATTCTCTCTCTCTTTTTTTTTTTTTTTTTTTTTTTTGCTGTTATTTGTTTAAGATGAGATAATTCTATAAAGAGTACCTTTCAGGTCATGTAGGAAAGGCAAGATAACCCTCTTTATTTACTAATCGTAAAAATAACAAGTTTTGGTTTAGTAGACTCCCGTTAAAATTGACTAATTAGTTTTAGATCATTGTGAACTCTCCGGATTAAACGTACGTGGTGCATTCCGATGGAAGCTGTTATGGATGCTCCAGTGATCCCATCTTTGGCGTGTGGAAGCGTTTCAGGAAGCCTCCTGTGTTCTCTTGACATTGACCACTTCCTGGATTTCTGATGCCACAGGAAAGATAAAGATGGAAAGATGCTCCAGGCTCATGTGGTACCTTGGTCATCTCTCTAGCAGTCAGGGTTCACAGGGACACGAACATAATTCCTCATTTGCTTTGGGCTTCCCCATGCAACTCTCAGAAGACAGCTCCAGCACAGCTTCCAACAGTGTGACCACCAGACCACCAGAACAAGTTCAATGTGCTACAAATTGCTTTTCATCTTTAGGGTGTATCTCACTTTCAGTGATAAACTCCAGTTATTGTGTCTTAAATCACGTGGAATTGGTCTTCTCTGTGACTCTGCTATCCTGGTGGAGGTGTACTTAGATACATTTCTTTATTTTCAATTTTTAGGGAAATAGTTATGTAACTAGTTAACATATTTATGTGGAACCGATGTCACATCATCAAAATAAATTCTAAGAGTCCTGGCTTTGATTCTTAAAGATAAATTCAAAGACTCTATCTTTGTCACTTTTTCACCTTCTCTTTACCTATAAATATTTTCTAATAAGTATTGTTTATACTTGTCTCTTAAATATAAGCAAATACATGTGTATGGGTACTTATATAACCTCCTGCTTAGATACATGTAGCTTCCCATGCACTGTTTTTCATTTGCCTTTTTAACTTAGGAGCGTGTTCTGGAAACCACTCCATAGTGCGGGCTCCAAAACAGGCCTCATTGTGAAACTGTTCCCAATTTATTAACAGGTCTCCTATTGATAGACGTTGGAATCGATCCAGTTTCTTGTTTTTGTTTGTTTTATATGTGTGTGTGTGTGTGTGTGTGTGTGTGTGTGTGTGTGTGTGTGTGTTGCTATTGAAAAATAATGCTGTATAGTCTACATCTGTCTTTTTCTTATTTCTTGTCGATGTATTTTTGGGATAGATGCCTAGAAAGGAGGATTGCTAAGTCAAAAGGGTAATGTGCATGTAGTTTCGCTAAAGGTTGCCAAATTCCCATCCATGATAAGTGTGCCACCAGCAATATACGTGAGTGCCTCTTTCCCAACAGGGTGTTGTCAAGCTATTGGGTGTTTGCCAGAGAGGCACAGCTTGGTTTTTGAATACATCGGATGTAATCAGGATGTGCAGTCTTTTTGGTTCCTAGAGGCTGACTGGGCTCTGAGAAGCCTAGAACATTTCCTCAAGAGTTTGAGAGTCTGTTTAGGGGTGATGAGGCTTCCTGGCAGTTCCTTAAACGTCAGTAAACATTGTTCGTGTGCCCACCCTGGGCCAGGCTCTGTTAGAAGCTGGAGCTGTGGACAGGGAGTCCAGATGGAGTGGTGAGAATGTCATGTCAGTTGAGGATTTGAACAGCCCACTGGTTTTGGTAAAAAGGTGGTAAGGAGTGGGCACACTGAACTTAGACCTTCTGGGCTTCTGTCTGTACCAGCTCCGAGATAACCTCTCCTCTATAAGACGCTCAGCCTCTCTGTGCCTGTAGGGTATTGATAATACCAGTCTCATGGTTCATAGGAGGCGTGATGGTGGTGATGGTGGAAGTGAGGAAGGAGAGGACTCAAGAGAATGGGAGACACCCTGGAGAAGCCTAGCTGGGGAGGGAAGGAAGACGGCTCATGAGGAAGGCCAGGTTTTTGGTTGGGAGAGACTTGGGCTTGGTGAGTGCTTGGAGGATACTGGCCCTGATGAAGGAGCGATTGCAGGGACAGGGTGATGCTGATGAAGAGGCTGGCCACAAGGCAGAGGGGAGGCTGAAAAGTGTGTGAAGATGGCTGATTGAGAAAGACAAGTAAGATGGGAGGAAGGGAGGACGTCTTGGCCTTTGTGCCTGAGCCTGTTTTCTCTGCAAGGCTGGAAAGCTGAACTTTGTGGTGATATCTGTTTGGTACTGTTAGAGCAGTTTGTCCTGCATCTCTGGGCAACCTGTGGGCAGAAAAGGAGAAGGATAGATCCTTCTGATATCTCCTGGGTTTGGCAGTTGGCATGGTGGATGTCATGTGGGTGACATTGTGCCACCAGGATGTCTTAGCTGGGGCTACTGTAACAAAACACCCAAGACTGAGTGGCTTAAACAATAGTCGTTTATGTCTCGCCGTTCTGGAGGCTGGGAGTCCAAGATGAGGGAGCCAGAGAGGGCAGGCTCTGGTGAGGGCTCTCTTCCTGGCTTACAGATGGCCGCCTTCTCGCTGTGGCCTCTCATGGTGGAGAGAGAGAAAGGCTGGTCTCTTCCTCTTCCTGTAAGGGCACTGATCCCATCATGCTCCTCACCGCCATGACCTCATCCAAACCTGATCACCTCCCAGAGGCCCCACTTCCTTATGCCATCACACTGGGGTTTAGGGCTTCAGCATACGGATTCGGGGGGACACATGCATTCAGCGCATAACAGGGTGAGGGTGCAGTTCTTCAGCTGGAGCCCCAGGAGGCTCTTGGGGAAAAAGCGTTTCCTTCCCTGTGGCGATCTAGGCTTTGCTCACCTGTGCTGCATGGTGATTGTTGTGAATTTTGAGAGGGACTGCTTCCCATCAGCACCTGAGTCAAGGCCTAGGACTTGATGGATGGTGCCTCGCAGGGTCAGCTGCTTGGTGCAGGTTCCTGTGCCCATGTCAGGGTACATGCTGTCCGCTAAGCTCCCTCCCAGCCCTTCGTGGTCCTCACTGTGAAAAGCTGATTTTGTGTAAGGCTTTATCCCACCCAGGGATGAAACGGCAGGTGTTACCAGTCAGGCAGTGGGGTGGGAATGGGTGTCTGCAGGGGAGGCTGCATGGACGTGGCGGGGGGCGGTGGCCAGTGGTCAGGTGGCCTTGGGTTGAAAGGCCCACTGACCACCGTGTGACCTGGTCAGGGTGTGGGATTGCACCCTGCTTCCCTGTCCTTCCAGTGGGAATGACACTGCATGGACGTAGCGGGGGGACGGTGGTCTTGGATTGAATGGCCCACTGACCACCCTGTGACCTGACCAGGGTGTGGGATTGCAGCCTGCCTCCCCACCCTTCCAGTGGGGATGACCCTGCACAGATGAGGCTGGGGGCGGTAGCATTGGGTTAAATGGCCCACTCACCACCCTGTGACCTGGCCAGGGTGTGGGATTGTGCCCAGCTTCCCCGTCCTTCCAGTGGGGATGACAACGGGCATTTGCTGAGTTCCATGGGACCGTGGAAAGGGCTGTGTCACTGTAGACGCTCCATTGGAAATGCTGATGTGTATTCTTACCACGGGCATCCGTGGGCCACCATTGTCTCCTGGCATCTGGCTGCCCTTGGAACCCAGCAACATCCAGGGACTTGGGCTGTGATCAGAAGTCCTGCCCAGAGCGAGTAGGGTCACGCCAGAGTGAGGCTGGGGACAGCATGGTCCACTGTGGCCCAGATGTAACTTTTAGTCCTGCTTCCTTATCCGGTTTGGCAGGAACAGGACAGGGTGGTTAGCAGGCTGCAGTGTGGTGGGAGTGAAAGTGTACAGTCCTGTGTGATATTTTTGCACAGCCTGACAGTGGGGGCAAGTTTAGAGCCTTTGAGCTGAGAATCTAGAGAGACCAGTGGATGCAGATGGGTAGTTGCTCGTCCTTGCTGTGAGAAGACAGGCCATGGGGCTGCACCCAGCCCCCATGGGTAAGTATAACCCCCACCCCACCACTGCCCCCCCACCATGCCTTCCCTACATGGATGAGTTGCTCCCTCCTATAAAGTAGGAAAACATGCTTACTGCTGGAGAGGATGCCTAACAACAGCTCCTGCTGCCCAGTGAGGAAGGGACCCTGTGTGCAAGAGAAAACCTGATTGCAGGTAACACATCACCCCTCTCTTTTAGGGACCTCACCCCTTTCTTTTAGGGACCTCATTGGCTTGTCTTGGACCCAAACATAATTAGTGGGGGTAGGGGTGAGGAGAGAAACTCTTAAGTGAACAGTTGTCTTCTTGGGCCAGTTGTTGGATATTGCTCGCCAGCTAGTTATTAAATTCTAGAAAAACTAATTCTTTGTACAGATTCTAGGTAAAATGTCTCTGTTGCAAAATAGGATTTTTCAATTAAGAAGAGCTTTAAAATGTATCATGTGTTCCTCCTTAGTCTGCAGAATCTGAATGTCACCTTAAAATGTCAGGGTTAAATTTCTTACGGTTAGTACATGAGGCAGGCGTGACATTGAGCACAGAAAATTGAGATTTATTACTTTCATTTACTTTCTCTTTTTTGGGGCAGTCACTGTTTAATGTTAAATTTGTATTGTATGTCGGTGCCTCTTTTGAAACTGGAGATACTGATGTGATCTTAAGCAAATGTCTCCAATACGAGAAAAAGAGGACTGATATATAATGTGGAGGACTGAGAGGCAGTTGTATCCGGATGGCTATTTTTCGAAGTCAAGGCCACTCAGCCAGATGAATCCAGAGGTATATCTAGATTCTCTTGATTGACAGGAACCTGCAGACCAGCTGTGCTCTTGGTCCTGTGGCCTTCCATGGGGGAGGGTGTGGGAAGGGCTTTGGTGCGCCACAGATGTCTTGGCCTGTCTCTTCCAATGACTTCCCTTTGCTTATAACTCACACCTGTTTACTTGGAGACTGTGAATTAGATTTTTAGTTTTGCAGCAAGAAAATCATTTGAAATTGTAGACTATCCCTCTTGACATCTCATTACATAAAAAGGTTTAACAAGCCTTTTGTGAATAAGTTAGGGTGACAAGGAATTATTTGGAGAAGTAAAAAAACCTTAAAAATTAAAAAAAGTTTTTACAAGTAATAAGAACTTTACAAAATTACTGTGTGCACATTAATATCAAAGGGAGATACTGATGAGGACCTGGACAACATGGGTGATGGGTAAAAGGTCATTGCCACCCTGAGGTTGGAAATTTGAGGTGCTCGCTGCTTCTTTGGGTTCAGAATAGTTATGATTTATGATAAACCTAAAAGTTAAAGTACCACAGTTTTCTCTCAAATCGTATGTGGGTGGATTGTGTCCAGAAGCAAATAGGAAAATTTCCACAGATGGAATGAAATAGTGGAACAGATATGGTGGTTTTGTTTTGGAAAGGATTTATCTCCAAACTTTTGGGGTGGAGGCATTCTAGACTTGTTTTTCTTCTGAGATGGAAACACTGGCAAACTTGGAGTCTTCTGTGAAACTGTATCAAGCAAAAGTGAAACAGTAGTTGTTCTGTGACAAGTCAGTATTTTGTACATGACATGCAGCAATCAGTAGAAATAGATAAGGGGTGGTATATTGGAAAATCCCCTGGAAATGAGAAATGGTGGGTGACATGAGAGGAGGAGGATTCAGGGAGCAGAATGAAGACACTGGCCAGGCAAGCATCTCAGTGTGGAGGTGGGGCTGCTTAGACATTTAAATTGACCTAAATCAAGCAGTTATTAGTAAGTGGGGAAAACACCGGAAAAATCGCACTCCATTCCTGTGCCTGTCAGGGCTGTTCTATTATTTGGAAACAGACTTTACTTACTTACCTTATTGATTGATTGAGACAGGGTCTCACTCTGTTGCTTAGGCTAGAGTGCAGTGGCACGATCATGGCTCACTGCAGCCTCGACCTCCTGGGTTCAGGTGATCCTCCCACCATAGCCTCCTGAGTAGCTGGGACCACGGGCGTGCACCATCATGCCTGGCTATTTTTTTTTTTTTATTTATTTTTGCATTTTTTTGTAGATACGAGGTCTTACTATGTTGCCCAGGCTGGTCTTGAACTCTTTTGCTCAAGCCATCTGCCCATCTTGGCCTCCTGAAGTGCTGGGGTTACCGGAGTGAGCTACCGCTCCTGGCCTACTTTAAATATCTATAATTTGTGTTCATTGTAGAATTATTCACGGTAGAAACAGGGTGAAAAAAATGCCCACAGCCTAGCATTTCAAGGTGCAGTGTTTTAGTTCTTGTGTCTGTCATTACAGATGTGCTTTACCTGCTCCCATTCACACCTTAGAACAGAGAGGCTCCTTTGTATAAAGGTATTGGTAAAGCCTTATGCCCTGCGTTTCACATCTAGCAATATAATAAGTAGAGCATCTTCACCAAATTCAAGTACACAGATGTTTCATAACTATCCACACTTCTTTGGACATGTAAGTTGCTTCTCAGTTTTCACTATTCTCAGCAATGCAGTGAGGATATTTTCATGATAACCTCATTAGGCTCTTTGTGATGTTGTCCTGGATCTGTCAAAAATTGGTCTGTCAGAAATTTGTTTTTAACAATAATAGTATATTGTTGCATTAACTCCAGAAAGTTTGTACCAATTTACCCTCCCAGGAGAATAGACCTCCTTCCCCATCCCCCCCACATTCAGGACTTTGCGTCTTAGGGGGAACCTGGCCGCGTGGTTGGCATTCCTGAGCCATGCCAGGCTGCTGGAGCGCACAGATTCTTTCACCCCAGCAAGCTCGGCTCCATCCACCATCTGTGCACTCAGGCCCCATCCCCCGCCCCCTCCCCTCCCACTGGCAGTTTTATTTTTATTTTTTACACTTTATAAGGATATTGATTATGGACTTTTGGCTGATTTCGGATCTAGAATTACAGAGTGAGATGGAAAAATGACAGAAATGCAGGGAAGAGTCGAAGCACAGTGTGTGGGAGTTGCATATGGTGAGATGCCTGAGAGATTGTCATTTTCCTTTAGTCAGTGAAAGATTGGCTTCTCAATAAACGATGTTTGCTCAGCTTGTTTCATATAGTAGCTCTAGGAGACCATACCTCTCCAGCCTTCTCTTGTGCGCATTTGTATGTGGGGTTAATTTTTTGTTTGTTTTGAGATGGAGTTTCACTCTGTTGCCCAGGCTGGAGTGCAGTGGCGTGATCTTGGCTCACTGAAACCTCTGCCTCCTAGGTTGCAAGTGATTCTCCTGCCTCAGCCTCCCTAGTAGCTGGGATTACAGTCATGCGCCACCATGCCTGGCTAATCTTGTATTTATAGTAGAGATGGGATTTTACTGTGTTGGTCAGGCTGGTCTCAAACTCTTGACCTCAGGTGATAGACTCACCTTGGCTTCCCAGAGTGCTGGGATTACACGCATGAGCCACCGTGCCCAGCCAGTGGGGTTAATTTTTGTGATCATTGTCTGGCTATTGGTTATTACTTGATTCTCCTGCTGTGTGTCTTCTCTCTTTCTGAGAGCCGCAAAACACCAAGTCCCCTTGCTTGAGACTCTAGCTCCGTGGCCCCTAGGCCACACCTCTGCTGCCTGGTAACTTTCCTCGCCGCGTTGTGACAGAGCCCCTGTGGCCAGGCAAGTGTTGCCTTGGCGCTGCCAGTCCTTTCCGTAAATATGGTGGAAAGTTGATCTCAGTCCTCCCAGGGAACTAGTCTTACAGTGTATGCTGGAGGCTGCTTTGTGCTGGTGGTTGTAATAGCCACAAGTTAGTGGACAGCCATTGTTGCCAAGTATCTTTTGTACATTGGTGACCTCTTATAATAATCTACAGAATCCATGCTGTCATTGCCATTGTAAGGATTAAAGTGGCAAATGATGAATCCAGGTTTGGTGTCCAGGGGTGCCTGATCTTAGAGCCTGTGGACGGGGATTGAACTGGCAGGAGGTGCAGATCTCTCAAGCATGTAGAGTGTCTGTGGGGCAGGGGACAGCTGTGCAGTCAGCATCAGACTCCAGTTAATACAGAATGCTTGAGAGCTCACACTTCCCACATCACAAAATCCAGGACCTGGAAGGGAGCAGTGAGCACCCACATTGAGGTTATTTCATGACTGTGTTCAACTGACCCCCACTGATGACCTCCCATGTGAGGTGCTCACATTTGTCTGCATGTGAATCCTCAGCTCTGGACTGTTGGGAATGTTGGAAGTAGTGGCTGGGCAGCCGAGGAGAGAAGTGAAGCTGGGTGGCCAGAAATCTAGACCCCCAGGCCCATCAGCCTGAGTAGTTGGGAGGAGGGCTCGGAGTTGGGAGTTGTGCGAGAATTGGGCTGGGCAAAGGCAGTGTCCACCTTGTTGGGTGATGAGGATGGGATTCAACAACTACCTGTTCTCTGGAGATTGAAAGGTTAAAATAAGGCTTGTTGGAGCCTTTGCCATCTGAAGCTTCTGTATGGTTTTGGGGTCAAAGTAGGGTTGGGGAGGCAAAAATGAGCCCCCAGACACTAAGAAGAGAAGGCACAGGACAGGCCACCATCCATCCCCTGCTGTCCCCAAACCGACAAGTCTTGTACCAGTGGCAGTAAAACTCCCCCTAGGACTACAAGACGGGGGTCCTGGAGCTGCAGCTAGCCTCAAATGCAGGTTCATGAACTGACCAGAGCTAGCTGCTGCAGAGGCTGAGCTCATTCCCAGTCTTGCTGTATCTGAACCCACAATTGAAAGATTTTGATGTACTGTTGACTTGCCATATGCCCAATGTGATAGCCCGTTAGACTGTGCTTTTGCTTTATATAGGTAGTAGTTACAAGAGCTTTCATGGGAGCCCTTGTGATCGTGGTCCCTGTGTCCATTTCCCATTGCAGCTGTACAAGGTTACCCCAGATGCAGTGGCTTCAAACAACACACATTTATTCTGTTACAGTTCTGGAGGTCAGATCCTAATATCAAGGTGTTCGTGGGGCTGCGTTCCTTCTGCAGGCTCTAGGGGAGGATTTGTTTCCTTGCCTTTTCCAGGTTCTAGAGGCTGCCCACATTCCTTGGCTCATGGCCCCTTCCTCTGTCTTTGAAACCAGCTGTGTAGCATCTTCCGATCTCTTCTTCTGCGCTCCACTCCATCCTGACGTCCCCTTCTCCAGCTTCTCTGCTTTCCTTTTTCATTTAATAAGGACCCTTGTGATTACATTGGGCCCATCTGAATAATCTTGAATAATTTCCCTGTGTTAAAATCCTTGACTTAATTACAGCGACAGTGCCTCTTTATCATGTAAAGTCACAGTTGCAGGTTCTGGGGATTAGGACTTGGGCATCTTTGGGGAGGGTGGTGTCTGCCCACCTCAGTCTCCTTCCTCTGTGTTTCTCCTGAGGGCTGACTCTTCCTCATTGTGGGAGACCCCTGCACACTTGCTGTCATTGGGGCTGAGCCAGTCAACACCGGGTGAGGGTAGGGGGACACTGGCCAACCCAAAGGCTCTCGGCAGTCTCCACAGACTTCCACTTCAGTTTAGGAAGTACAGTGAGAAAACCAGTAGCTGAATAAAGATTTGGGGTATTTGGCACACATCTGCTAATGCACGTGTCCACAAATCTAGACTCAGCACAAGGAGGCTGACTTTGGGATCACAGCTGATTCTCTTGGTCCAGTGATACCTCTGGGCTCTTCTTCACTGGCTGGAGCTCTCCTTTTTGCTGGGAGGCAGTGCTTCATCTTGCAGTTCATGAGATGACTGGCACTTTTGCAGCCAGCCTCACGCTGCTGGTTATGTGCACGGAAGAGGTCTTACTGCTTCCCATGGCTTTTCTAGCTGGGCAGACTCTGGTTCCTGTATTCTCCCCCTCACCCGTGGTGTTGAGCGTTCACTGCCCATCCTTTCTGCCCTGCTCTGTGGCTGCCTGTCCTCATCTCTGCATTGGTCTTCTCTTTTCATCTCCTGTAGCTCATGAGTGACTGGCTCCCATGTCACCTGCCGCTTTGGCCTTGAAATGTGGTAATGATTCATACATGTGTCCTCGCTTGTGCAACATCCAGTGGGACAAGGGAATTGGGACACCTTTGGTTCTCTGGTAGCTTTGCCTTTTTATTTTTATTTTTTATTTTTATTTTGAGACAGAGTCTTGCTCTGGCACCCAGGCTGGAGTGCAGTGGCGTGATCTCGGCTCACTGAAACCTCTGCCTCCTGGGTTCAAGTGATTCTCCCATCTCAGCCTCTCAGAGTAGCTGGGATTACAGGCACCTGCCACTATGCCCAGCTAATTTTTTGTATTTTTAGTAGAGATGGGGGTTTCACTACATTGGTCAGGCTGGTCTCGAACTCCTGACCTTAGTTGATCCACGTGCCTCGGCCTCCCAAAGTGCTGGGATTACAGATATGAACCACTGCACCCGGCCTAGCTTTGCTTTTAAATTGCATGCTGGGACTCCAGCCCTGTGAAGTGGCTGTCCCCATTAGATCGGACACCTGGCAGATGCTCGTTTGAGTTTTAGAATTTTAAAAAGGAAAATACTGGAGAAAAAGTAGAGTTGATCACAAAAAGTAGATTTTGCAGGAAATGAGCTTAACTTTTTAAAAAGTTATCAATGTGTTGTATGCTAATATGGAAAACTATAAAGAAATAGAAAACAGTCACCTGTAATTCTTCCATCTGGAGGTACCTGCTGTTACTCTTGGGGATGTTTTTTGTTTTTCTACCTTTGTAGCTTTTTGGTTTTTTTCTAAGACAGTCTCTCTCTTGCCCAGGCTGCAGTGCAACGGTGTGATCTTGGCTCACTGCAACTTCTGCCTGCCTGGCTCAAGTGATCCTCTCACCTCCATCTCCCAAATACCTGAGACTACAGGCCCACACCATCGCACCTAGCTAATTTTTGTATTTTTGTAGAGAAGGGGTTTCACCCAGAATGGTGTCAGACTTGGGCTTAAGCGATCCTCCTGCCTGGGGCTCCCAGAATGCTAGGATTACAGGTGTGAGCCACTGCACCTGCCCTACCTTTGTGTTTTATGAGGGTTGCATATGTGTCACATACGCAGTGGTTTGTCCAGCTTTTCTCCTACAGTGACATTTTTCTGTGTCCTCGCCTTTTCATAAACTGTCTTTTTAAATGTTTGCTTGATATTTAATCATGGATGTATTGAGATGGACTCATCTCAAACTATATTAAAAACACTCTGGATGCTTTAAATAAAAAATGGCAAAAGTTAATGTTGTAAAAGAAGTGAAAAGAAAACCAAGAGCTCCTGCCTGCCTCAGCTTACCCTTTGTTTGGTGCGTGGGTGCGGCGTGGCTCTGGCTGCAGTGGGCAGTGAGCCATGCCATTCCCTCCTGGCAGCCGGTGCATGGCTGGCCGTGGTCCTTAGCAGTGACTGTCAACAGCCGTGGGCTACTTTGTTACCCACCCAATGCTGCTTTTGTATGTTGGCAAATGTGGCTTTCGCTTTCCTTGGTTTGATTCCGTCATTGATGCTTCAGACTAGTCATGCTTTTGTTTGAAGGGAAAAAAAATCAATCAATATCAATAACTTGCTATAGATTTTTATAAAGGAAAAAAACCCACAACCATGTATGGTGGGGAGTGAGTTGATGTGGAATGAGTCATGACCGCGTTAAGTTAGGAGTGTCGTGGATATGTGGAGTTACAGCTCTGCTGTGGATGTTTTTGTTTTAAGAAAACATCTTTCAAAAATCTAGTTAATAGTTCATTAAAAACCAGAAATGGTCAAGCTCACTAAAAACCGTCATCAGCCACATTCTGATGAAAGAGGTTTTGACTTTCTTTTTTAAAAAATTAATGAAGATACATCCAAATGTTTGTGGCAGGCAGGAAATCAAGCGGATTTTAATGGGAAATTATGTAAGAAAGCTTAATGACTAATTTTTCTGGATCAGACAAGTGGATAACAGTCTTAGGGAAATGTGTACATCCATTACTCATTAGTTTGCTGTATTATAATTACCATTGTATGGGAAGAAGCATGTCCGATAATTAGGAACTGGGTGGCATTTTATGCTAAGGATCAAAACAAAGATTTTGCTTGGAATGTTAAGCAAAATTATACTCTGGCTGAGATTAAACACATGGCAAGCATCCTACTCCCGTATTTAAAATCGTCAGGCAGGCTTTATTATATTTTTTGGGTCTTTGTTCTTTCATGTTTTGCTCTAATGAAAAGGAATGCTTAGAAAACGGCATTGAGAGGCCAGCAAGAAATCAGTGTCGCGATTTTCTCATGTGTAAGGAGCTGTTACTGCTCCTGTCCCCTGGTTTCACCCCTCGGCTCTCTGCTCCCAGGAGCTGGACCCCTCCCCAGCGGCCCCTCTGTGCTGCAAGTATCCATTTTGGGCATGGGGATAACGGTCAAGAGAGTTGGTTGGTTTGGGCTGTGGGCTGGACAGGCGCTTGCTGCTGAAACCGTGTTGATTGTGGCTTAACTGCTGAACCAAATCAATACTTCGTGCAAAGAACTTCTCCAGGGAGGGAGGGGGCTTCAGGGGAGCCACATGGGAAGCCCCCTAACCAACATTTCTGTAGCACTTGATTGGAGCCTCCAAACACCATCGCCGTGGATGCCACAGCAGTCCTGTGGGCCGCGGAAGGAGTACTTACTGTGTGTTCTCCGTGCCCTTCTGTCTCTGAGAAGCAGCGTGGCGTGTTCGGATTGTGCCCTCCTGCCGACCCCGGTGGCTCCGGCAAAGGGCTTGCCAGATGGTCGGTGTTCTTTGCCAAATGGGACCGATAGCGTGTGCGTTGTGGGGATGAGGCGAGGACTGGGGAAGTAAATACAGTGCCTGCTGCCACATCACCTGCACACAGTCCGTGTTTAATAAGAGGTCGCCGCTGTGATGATAGGGGGTCGGCCAGACATTTCCACTGTTTAAAAAGCAGCGTCCATCTGAGGACTCATTGGATTAAATTGTGCACCTAAAAAAAATACGGTGGCACCTGCATGCAGTGTCCGAGGGTGGGTGTACTGTTTTACTAGATCCGGTGTTTTTTGGAGGTGCGCATTTGGTAGTTCATTGTTGGGTTGGTATTTTTGTCTCCATAACCTGTTTCAGCCTCAAGGTCATTTACCTTTGATCAGTGCATGAAGCTTAGAGGTTTGTTTATATACATAATTCATCTATAAATTATATTACTCAGTCCGATCATAATATGTGCCCAGCGCAAATCATTTCATTAAAGCCTCAGGGATACATGGTGCCACTGTTTCCTCGTTCAGGGACACAGGGATAGTGGTAGTGCGTCTTCAGCACGGCATGGGGAAATTCAAAGGCAGCCGTCCATGGAAGAGCCAACGGCAGCCCATGCAGGCGTCAGCGCCTGGGGAATAGTAGCAGTCTATATCTTCTGTTGTCAGGGTATCTCGTTTTCGCCTCATCCTGCCCTCTTTAGGGGTCCTTGGATGAGTTATCAGTTGTAGTATTGACATTTTCTGTAAATAGTGTCACTCAAGCGAGTGACAGTGGGAAGCAGACACCAGCCCTTAGGGAGCAGCCCGGGATGCTTTTTTCCTGCAAATGCCTCTCTCCAGTTCCCACATCCTCGCTGGAGTTGGAGCACACATGTCTGCAGATGTAAAACAACCTGCTCCCCCAGGTGAATGGATTCTTGCCAGGGCCAATCCTTTTCCACAGGGGTGTGCGCCAGGCAGCCCCAGGTCAGCCTCCCACTGCCGGGCCACCCGCACCAGGTTGCCTCCCATCGTTTGCAGGAGCAGAAGACCCGATGGAGCAGGTTTCACAGTGCCCTCGCTGCTGCCTCCCGTTTCATCTGCACGTCTCTTTCAATGCGGGCGTGCGAACTTCCAGGTAGAGCCGAGTTCAAGAAAATGAAGTACTGCGTGTGACGAGCAAGTTTATTGAAGAGGGTGTGAGGTCGCGGCGCCTGACCCTCATTATGTCAGTTACTACTAAATGAAATTAGAACTTCACTGCCCTTTTTCTTTTTCCCATCGAGGTGCAGGAGGAATTGATCTTAGGGTAGTATTTTGGATTTAAAAAAAACACATGAAATGAAATCCGTGTCCTCTTTATCCTCCCCTCTCTCTGTTCTGCGCGGCAGGTAGCAAGGAACGGTGGCGGGGCCAAAGGTTTCCTCAAAGACCCTGGGGGCCGGGCGGGGCTGTGCCAGGCACCCGCGTCGCGCTCCAGCTCCAGCCCTTTAATGCTCTTTGCCATTCAAGCCACTCACTTTCATTTTCTATAGAAAAGCCTTTCTGCCGCCTTTCACAAAACTTGTATTTTCATGCCTAATAAGTGAGCGTGTGACATGCAGTGGGCTCAGTCTCTGCATAGCCCGGCAGGCAGCGGCTCTGCTTTCCAGAACCTTCTGGGAGTGGCAGAGACACATTGGGAGCCCACGCGCAGGTAGCCTGGTCTTTGAAGCTCTCCAGGCTCCGGCCACAGTGGCTTTCCTGCCCTCCTTGTCTGGTGGACGTAAGGCCCCTTACCCCATCTGCTTCGTGCTTTCCCGGAGCTGGCATCGCCTTCGAGACTCGTGCTTCCAAGTTGTCTTTCAGTTCCCCTGGTGGTGCGTCCTCTAGACCCCTGCAGGGTAGGAGGGGGCTGCCTTCTTTGTGGCTTTCTCACGATTTCCTCGAAGTTCACACAGCAGGACCCCGGGGTTTGTGTGTGGCATCCTGCACACACACACACACACACACACAGCAGGACCCCTGGGTTTGTATGTGGCATCCTTCACACACACACACACACACACACACACACACACACACACACACACACACAGCAGGACTCCGGGGTTTGTGTGTGGCATCCTTCACACACACACACACACACACACACACACACACACACACACACAGCAGGACCCCGGGGTTTGTGTGTGGCATCCTTCACACACACACACACACACACACACACACACACACACAGCAGGACCCCGGGGTTTGTGTGTGGCATCCTTCACACACACACACACACACACACACACACACACAGCAGGACCCCTGGGTTTGTGTGTGGCATCCTTCACACACACACACACACACACACACAGCAGGACCCCTGGGTTTGTGTGTGGCATCCTGCACACACACACACACACACACACAGCAGGACCCCTGGGTTTGTGTGTGGCATCCTTCACACACACACACACACACACACACACACACACACAGCAGGACCCCTGGGTTTGTGTGTGGCATCCTTCACACACACACACACACACACACACAGCAGGACCCCTGGGTTTGTGTGTGGCATCCTTCACACACACACACGCACACACACACACACAGCAGGACTCCGGGGTTTGTGTGTGGCATCCTTCACACATACACACACACACACACACACACACACACACACACACACACACACAGCAGGACCCCGGGGTTTGTGTGTGGCATCCTGCACACACACACACACACACACAGCAGGACCCCTGGGTTTGTGTGTGGCATCCTTCACACACACACACACACACACACACACACACACACACCCCTTGCTTATGTCCTCCACCCGTCCCTGAAAACATGAGGTCTGCAAAGACGTCTTTGAGTCTGTTTGGCATCCCCAAGTGCAGCGGTGAACCAGAGAGAGAGGGAGCATTCACTTGAGTCTTCACGCGTCAGTGTTTTTAATCTCTGTGGCTGGAGGACAGTGTGTGTCACCTTTTCTTAGTTTCCAGGGACTGCGGCTTCCTTCCACCTCTCCCCTCCCTCTGCAGTTGGACAGGCCATGGCTCTCCGGTTCTCTGCTGCGGGCAGGTACAGGAGCCCGACCAGCTCCTCCATGAGTCCATCTATCTGTGTGTGCGTTTATTCATTCCTCCCTAGTGAGGCAGGTCCCTGATGAGCGGCTCCTCTGTGCCTGCCCAGGTCCAGCATTGCTGATGCAGTGGTGAACAAAACAGACTCAAACGCATCTTCATAGAGCTCATGTTTTGGGGGACAAGTGGAGGATATAAACAATAAGCACAATTTAGTAAAACATACAGTACCACAGCTAGCAAACGTGGCAAGGAAAACAATGAGAGCGGGGGTGGTGTGAATGTGTATGTGGGTGCAGGGGCACCTCAGGAGCCTGGCCGGGAAGGTGGCATCCGCTGCAGACCCAGGCGGGGAGAGGGTGGGTGCTGCTTCCAGGCCCAAGGAAGAGAAAGGCAGAGGCCTTGAGGAAGCACAGAGCTTGAGGGAGAGGGCTGGCGTCAGCTCAGGGAAGCGGGGAGGCCAGGTGGTGTGGGGCCTCATGGAGCCTGGGGAGTCATGAGGATGGGGGAGGACGGGGGAGCTCTGGTCGCTCAGGCAGTGGGGAGAGGACAGCACCATAGTAACATGCACTTGTGTTCATATCTTGGCTGCCCCATTGCTGGGCACGTGTAAAATAGGAGAAATCTTAAAGCTTGCAGCTCTCCATGTGAAAATGATCTGTTTGTTTGTTCTTATTACTATCAATATTAATATTGATCCTGTAGTGCTTTCACATTTAAATTGTTGAGTTCCAAATCTTGTCTAATAATTGTCTCAGCAATTGGGATACCCTTGGCTGAGGGTCATGGAGGTTTTCAGGCTAAAGTCACTGAGTGATTGGAGGGACTCACTACTGGCAGTCACTTGTGTGTTTTGTGGTTTTTTTCTCTCTCTCGTCCTCCATTTTTCTGCACGGCATTAAGTCAGCCACATTTTAGATTGTGTGCTTCTGTCATCAGAATATCTGGCATGCTTTCCCCTAAATAGCAGGCTTGATATCTTTTTCTGATATTTTGTACCTACTGTACTAAAAGCCTTCTTGTTAGCTGTTAATTCATATTTTCTGAGGCTGCTAATATGCGTGGTAGAGCCATTACTGTTGCATATTCAAGATAAAAGCCAAATCTCAGCTTATACCCTGTTCTCCCAGGATAAATTCAAAGAATCACTATGAAGTCTAATCCATACTGTGATGTTGCTGAAAAGAAAATAGGGTTATAGGCTTATGTGGAGCCTTTCACTGTTGATGGTTGTACGAATTGGGTGTTACTGACTTATAATGTAAAATCTGAATTTCCAGGGCAGGGACAAGATTCGTTTTTGGCTGAGGCATATTGTGTCTGTGGGGCTGCTGAAGGAAAAACAGCATCTTATTTTTATGTGATTAGCATTATTCGATCACAAAATGCATTGGATTCTACTCAGACTGTCGGAGAATATGCTTGCTCCTCTCCTAGGCTCTGGAGGAAGAACCTCAGCCACTCTGTGTGTGTGTGTGTGTGTGTGTGTGTGTGTGTGTGTATGCATGCTTGTACACCTGTGCACAGAGGGTGGGGAGGAGGCTTGCACCTAAGTCCTGGGGTCCTGTTCTCTGCACAGTTCTCTGCATAGGTTTCCACATGCCTTGCTGTCTCCTCCTTGTTGCAGGCATGGAGCAAATTCTCACCTGGTGGTAACTCCAGTCTCCGCCACGGAGGCTGCCTTCCCTTTGCCTCTTTGGTTCAGGCTCAGCCATCCTCACTCATCTTATAGAGCCTCCCCTTCACATCTCCGTATCAGAGTTTCCTACTTTCCTTGAGCTTTCCTTTTTGAGGAGATTTTAGAAGTGTGTTGTCCAAGATAGGATTTAGTATCCTGGAGCCAGCCTTGGAATTGTAGTGTGGGAAAGCTTACTTACTATTACTTTATTATGGCATTTTTAAAGTTTTTTCAAGTAAGTGGAAAAAGGATTTTTGAACCTGTTATTACTTTCTTATAGCATTTTAAAGCCATTTTTTTTTCCTAGCGGGAGGCAGAAAGAAAAACTCGGTCATGTTTCACTCACTACTTTCTTAAAGGGAGAGTTTTATATTATACCTTCTTGTTCACAGCCAGGTGGCAGCTACATTGCTAATTGCAAGCTTTCAGGGTGAGAAAGAGAACCCGCGCCTACCTGCCTTTTCCTGATTTAAAATGGTGATCTGCGTTGGTCTCAAGACCTTGTGCAGCCTCGCAGAGATTACTATGCACACATGTGATTGCGTCTAATCAGGACTTTTTCTGCAACCCCTGCCAGGAAAATGTGTACTAGGAAGGTTACCTTCTGCAGCTGGACTTTTATGATGCACTGGATTGCCATGGCCTTGGAGATACCATCAGGGCATGGAGTGGCAACAGTGCTTTGCCGTCTTGACACATCCCAGGTAGTGGATCTCTTAGGGAGCTTTCTGATTGAATCCCACGCCCATTTTGAGGGATGGGGATGGGCCATGGGTCTCATCCCTGTCCAGCGCTGACTTGTGAGGGGTGCTGGCCTGTCGCCTCCAGTTCTTGCTCCTTTTCAGGAAGCCATGCTGCCTCCTTCCTTGTTGTGCGGTTATTTTTCGGGTTGTGTCTATTTTGGCAATTTTTTCTCTTCCACCTCCTCTCCCATATTTCCCCTCTAGGGTGGGAGGAAGGAGATCCAGGTGTGAGGTGGTGCAGGTGTCTGCAGTGTCCTCAGAGATACTGAGCTGTGGGGGCAGAGGTAGCTGGAATCTAGACCAACTCACGTCTCTTTTATCAGCCATTTGTTCTGAGAAGAAAGGCTTCGAGGAGAGACGCTTCGGTAAGGGTTTGCTGTGGGGCCTGGGGTCAGGGGTGTTAGTTCTGGGTGCCAGTGGGGGACACGAGAGACAGAAAGGATAGGAATGAAAATGAAGAGCAACTAAGGGACATGAAGATTTCCCTTGCACTTGTTTTCAGAATAGGAAAGCAAGCCCTTTTAGTCTGGAGCAAAGAATTGTCCAGTGGTTCCACCTGGTCATCCACCGTGGTGGTCCTCCTGGTCTCCATTCAGGCCCCCAGGACTCTGGACTGCCCCATCTGTCCCAGGGAACTGCCCTATGTCCTGCTCAGGAAGGTGGTGGGGAAGGGGTAGGCAGGATGGACAGATGGACAGTGGCAGGTGGGAACACCTCCATCTCATTTTGTTCCTCTCAATCCATTTTTCTTTTCTTTTCTTTTTTTTTTTTTTTGACAGAGTCTTACTGTGTTGCCCAGGCTGGAGTGCAGTGGTGCAGTCTAAGCTCACTGCAACCTCTGCCTCCTGAGTTCAAGCAATTCTCGTGCCTCAGCTTCCCAAGTAGCTGGGATTACAGGTGCGTGCCACCAACACCTGGCTAATTTTTGTATTTTTAGTCAAGACGGGGTTTTGCCATTGTTGACCATGCTGGTCTCGAACTCCTGACCTCAGGTGATCCAACTGCCTCGGCCTCCCAAAATGTTGGGATTACAGGTGTGAGCCATCGTATCCTGCCTCAATCCATTTCTTTATCCTAATTGAGAGAATTTGAAAAGAAATTAATAGAATCAAAAAAGAGAAAGGGGCCTGGTTATCAGAGCAAAATAAATGATGTTTTTAAAGATGCTAGAAAGCTGATGAAGAGACCCTTACGAAGGGAGAAAGCAGGTGAAGATGGTGGGGATAGGGGCGGGACGTGCACCCCCATCACTTTCCATGCTGGGCAGTATAAAAAGTGAGAAGAAAACACTTCAGGGCTGGTGCGTAAACTTCATGTTGGATAAATATGTGACTTCTGGTGTTTTGGGGGCGTGGAATCAAAAAGTTGCAGATTTGGAGGGATGTTTGCAGCTACTTTTTACCCAACATGGCTCTCTATGTGGTCATTCAATTGCTTAAACAAAGTCTGGGTAGACTTAGAATTTTTTTTTTTAATACAAGTAATATTTGCTTATAGTTCTAAAAAAAAGGTAGTATAACCATCAAAAGTAACTCTAGCGAATGATTTTGGAATATTCCAGCATTTTCTATGCTTATATAAGCTCGTATCTCCTCCTCTAAAACAGTTAAACACAGTAGCTCTGTTTAATAATCACCATTGGGCACGTGGACTTTCATCAGTACACATAGATTTGCCTCAAACAAGAATGAACTTGAATGTACAGATTAAGGGATAATAAAAATGCCAGCCTGGCTGCCATCTGGCTGAGGAGACGTTTTACAAGAACCTTTGAAGCATCTTGTGGGCCTCGTCTCCATTTACTTTGCTTCCACCCCCAACCCCCTTCCTAAATCTTCTGTTCATTATTTCCTTTTTCCATTCTTACTCTTTTTTTTTTTTTTTGAGACCGGAGTCTCACTCTGTCGCCCAGGCTGGAGTGCAGTGGTACGATCTCGGCTCACTGCAAGCTCCGCCTCCCGGGTTCACACCATTCTCCTGCCTCAGCCTCCCAAGTAGCTGGGCGTACAGGCACCCACCACCATGCCTGGCTAATTTTTTGTATTTTTTAGTAGAGATGGGGTTTCACCATGTTAGCCAGGATGGTCTCGATCTCCTGACCTTGTGGTCCGCCCGCCTCGGCCTCCCAAAGTGCTGAGATTACAGGCGTGAGCCACCGTGCCTGGCCTCCATTCTTAATTTTATCACTTAACATATCTGTATCTATATCTGAATTTCTATCTCATTATGTATATAATGTCCCTAAAGTATATATTGCTCAATTTTACCTGTTTCTGTAAACTTCATATAGATGTAATTTACCTGTATGTGGTTCTGTGACTTGCTTTGTCAGCTAAACATGATTTCCGGTAATGAGTCATGATAATGCACGTAGCTATAGTTCATCCATTTTCACTGCTATATAATATTCTACTTAATGAATTGCACGGTACGACCTTCATTGGTTCTTCTTTCTAACAGCTGCATTATTTTTTTCTGCCGACACTAGATATTATCTTGACATATTAAATGGATAAGGACCTAAGTTGCCAATGATCAGGTTGTTCCAGGATGGAAGTTGTTATCCTTTGTGGAAGCAGGGTTATTGCACTCAAGGCTGGAACTGTTTGTGTGCTTTGTATTTTCACTTCCATTTATTGCAGCTGGACTTCAGAGCGGGACCTAGGAAGCAAAGTGCAGTTCAGACAGTGGGTCCCTGGAGGGGCCAGTTGTCAGAGAGCCCGGAGTTAGGTGTTTGAAGCCTAGTGAGCAGAGACCCATCCTGAGCACAAGGGCCAGCGCCAGGGCCAGGGCCAGGGCCAGGGTCTTGGCCTTGGCCTTCAGGGAGCCCGCCCTTGTGTGGATAAGCGGGATTGAATCCTCAGATGAAAAGGAAGCAATCAATGGAGCTGTTTGCTCCTGCAGCTTCAGACAGCGCCATCTCTATCCGGATCAAAAGAGCTCATCAACTTCCAGCCTCCATCACCGAAAAAGAAAGCCTTATCTCTGTCTGATCATACCTATTCACTGTTAAAAAGGAAAAATCCCAAATCCGTACATCCTCCTGACCCATGTGATACTGATACATACCTTAGATGTGTCCATTCAGATTAAAAATTCTTAACAAAATGATACATATTTTACATGTACAGTCATTTCAAAAAATAGAGTGTTCTGAGAATTGTCTGCAAATACGATCTTAAAAGTTCAGATGAACAATTCTTAACAAAATGATACATATTTTACATGTACAATCATTTCAAAAAATAGACTGTTTTGAGAATTGTTTGCAAATATGATCTTAAAAAGTTGATTTTCTTGGAGACTTTAAAAAACTAGTTTGTTGTATTTGCTTTGTCAATCTCTATGTAAGTAAATATATGTGTATTTTTGTGCCGAGCTGTTTGAGATGCCCTGCAGGCCCCATGGTGCTTCAGCCTCCGACACTGCTCTCTGTGTCTCTCGGGACTGAGGCCCCTCCCGTAAAAGGCTCCGAATGTCGCTTTCACCTGTGTGAGTTGCACCACCCAACGGGAGGGGTCCAGTTGCATTGGGCTTTTGTCCTTCATTTTCCTGACCTGGTGATGGTCTCCTGGAAGCCTGACTTCCTGTTTGCTGAGGGCGGACTTTTCTTTGGGACCTGTTTGGCGAGTTGAGCCAGGAGCCATAGTCATTCCCTCCCTGAGTATTGTGTGACCCTGTTCCCCCCTCACCCTCCGCCCCCCGCCCCCTGCCCCTCATTGGGTGTTGGGTGTTGAGTAGCCCAGGGCTTCTCTTTCCCGACTGGGATGCAGGCAGTAGTCAGATCATCACAGTCATCAGCATCCAAAGTGACTCAGTGTCGCCCACAGGTTCTGAGTGGGGGCTTGACTGAGCCAGGTAGCATCAGTAAGAAATGCCTAGTTGGTACGTACCCGTTCTTCAGGGTAAAGTTAGTGACTTCCCTGCCATTCAGTTTCCACTCCTGTGGGGCATGCTGTCTAGGAGAGAGTTGAATCAGAGCCTGGAATTCTGGCTGATGGGCTGTGTCCCCGTGTACGAGGAGAACTGCTGGTTTCAGTCTTAACCAGGGGACGAAGGACATGGCAGAGTATCCAGAGAAGAAGCTGGGGCTCGGCCTGGTCTACCTGGCTGGGAAGAACCATGCTGGATTGAGCTCCGCAGCAAGGGCTGTGGCTGGCTGGGGGTGTTTCCCTGGCCTCTCCCGAGCCTGGAGCTGTGGCGCAGGTGCCTGATTACAGTGCTCGGGAGAGCAGTGAGGGCAGGTGGGGGGTTGACCTCGCTCTCTAAGGATCTGTGTCTCCTCGAGCCCTTCCCTGCAGGCTTGGGAGGCTGGGTTGAAACCACCTGTGCATCTGTAGGAACAGCACGAGAGCTCCTTGGAGTGGTTGTGTCAGGGCAGTAGCCATCTGAGCTCACACTGGCCCTAGGGGCTGTACTTCGGGGTATCCAGGGGCAACACGTGCCCTCTAAAAGCATAGACTTGTCGGGGAATCACGGGATGGTTCCAGGGTGATACCTGGCCAAGGGCTTGCTGCAGAAAGGAAGAGTTGTCTCTCTGCCGCCTGTGCCCAGGCCACTGCTGTGGCCTAGATTAGGTTGGCTCTGGCCATGCCCCGTTCCTCATGTGCTGGCTGTTGAGTCACCCCCTGCCCCCACTTTAAACAAGCATGTTTGAATGCAGAGCGATTCTGGGTGACATTTTCATAAGGCTAACCTTGAATATGCTCAGATGCTTAAAAGGCATTTCATTTGTGAATGGCGGCATGTCTTTATGAGGGGTGACAGATTGCTCAGATATGACTTTCCCCAGGAGGGGTCTCTCCCTGTGCAGGGGTCTAGGGCGGGTCAGGCAGTGTGGCAGGAACGTAGCCAGCCGACTCCCTTTTGTTAAAATTGTGCAAGAATTGCACCGCCTGGGTTTGTGCCTCCTGGCGTTGCTTACGAGGTTCTGAGTCCCGCAGGGAGTGGCTTTCTTTCTCTGTAGGAGTTTCCTACCATGTAAGTTTTAGAAGGAAAGGATACTCTTTAGGGCCTCAGCGGTCCCCTTGGGCTGAACGTATGAACCTTCCCCTGGTCAGTGTGACTGGAAGGAGGCTTCCATTGCTGGAAATCCATTTCTCAAAGCGAGGAGCCAGCTGGGCCGACCACGGAGCCCCTTCCTCTATTATGCACGAAATCATCCAGGTGTGATCCCATCAGTGGTCCACCAAGGTGGGACAGTGCATCTTGGGCCGGGCGGAGGTGGGGGGGCCTGCTGGGTACCCCTGCTGGATTGTAGATGGCCCCCAAAACCAATGCTGTCTCTCACAGGAAGCCCTTCGCCTGAGGCTCTCCCACATTGCAACTGTCGAACTCGAATTTCCAGTTGACAGAAAATCTGTCTTCCTGCTGGAATGTTGACTTGAGGGGACCTTTCATCTCAGATTTCAGACTTGCTTTGTTTCTGTTGGGTCACATCGCTGTCTTCTCAATACTGGAGTATTCTTGGTGTGGTGGGGAGGTTTTTAAGTTAAATTTTGAATAGTTTTAAAATTTAGGTTTGAGTTCAGTATTCTAACGGGGTAAGGGGTCATTTGACATACTGATAAATCTTTTACACGCTATATAGTGGAATTAGACAATTTTCTGAACCTTCCGTCCCAGCCTTCCATCCCCTATCCTGGTTTTTGCTACTTTGTTGTTTAGATCATAGTCTGTTAGTGGAAATGTGACTCCATGTGGTCCACGATATGGGCACCTTACAAGTTGTTCTAAATAACAGCACCTAGGTTCAAAGGGCTTGTTAATAATAGTGCCATTGAGTGAAATCATTTTGTCCATCACCCCCTTCTCATGTTGAAAGTAGTGTTAAGTGTTCAAGAATGTGATCAGTGAAACATAGCTTAATTGAGCTATACAGCCCGGGTGTGAGTATTTAGCCCTGGAAAGGAAGGGACGATTATTGCAGAGTTAGAAGGTTCAGGAGAACAGTGCCTCCCTCCGAGTCACAGTTCTGCAGGGCTGGCGTGTGAGCCCTTACTTAGAGGTTTACTTATAGGAAGTTTGAGACTGAGCCAGAACCTTTCTGGGTCTCTTAAACCTGCAGGGGAAATAGTAGCAGCTGGGGTTTTCTGCTTCTAGCACGTTGTTAGTTTTACTCCGACTCCGTTGCTGTTTCCCAGTCATTTGCTCTTTTTGAAGACGCTGGGCCGTGGGCGTCACTGCCCTTAGTGGAGTTCCTTCCTGGCGGGTCTCCCTGCAGATTCTGCCTCTGGAAATCAACACGTATTGTCCCCGTGCTCCCCCGGATTACTTGGCTGGAGTCCTCTTTCCCTCCTCTCACCTGCAATGGCATTCTTCTTCCAGCCTGTGGGATGTTGCTTTATGCTGGATGGAGCTGGATTCTGTCTTGGCTCTGCTGGTGCTGAAAGTGCCCAAGGCCCAGGACCACCATCCACACACCTTTGATATCTGGCGAAGCACCAGGCATCGTTGGCATTGCTGAGTACTTGGATTTCTGACTCCTGAGCATGAAGGCAGGGAGGGTCCCCTCTGTCTGGATGGCACCCCACCTTTCGCCCCTAGGCACCTTGGCCAGACCCTCCTCATTCTTCAAGATTCAGCAGCCCTTGCCTGCTGTGAGGAGTGAGTTAGGTTCCGTCTGTGCCCAGCTGTGCTGTGTGCTTTGCAAATGAACTGGAACAGTCTGTCTGTGAAGGGGAGGGCAGAAATTCAAGGACGGGGGACAGCTGTCATCAAAGCACGCCACACCAATCCGGGCTGTTCTGCTAGAATTCAGTCGATTTCTTATTTCTTGTGACTGTTGTTCATCCAAGCCCAAGATAGAGCTGCAGGAACCCCATGTCTGAGCGTCCAGCAGGCCCGCAGGCCCTCGGTTGCCATCTGATGGGCCATCCTGCTTTTTCAGGTCCTTGATTATATCCCACAAAGAGAAATAAATGGCTTACAAGTCTTTTTCAGTGGTAGAAGGGACAAGAAAAGTGGAAACGCAGTCTAGAAGTAGCCAGCTTTTTTAAGTTAACGAGGTTACACTCCTGGTGGTTCCTGGCATCCTATCAAGAGAAGGAATTATGGCCCCAGAGCTGTGCCTGGGACCCACATGTCTGTCACAGATCTCTGGTGGGAAGCCAGGCTGGGGCCCTTCCAAAGTGAATGGTGGTTTCCATCCAGGGTTCAGGTTTCTTAGCAGCTAGTGGTGATGGTGAGGGTGTGAGTGTGGGGACATGGCTGGGGTGGTGACGGGTGTGTGGGGGCATCATTGGGAGTGATGGCAATGGCTTGTCTTCTCACCAGCAGGTTTTGGAGTCCAGAACCACATGAATGACCTCAGGGTGGGTCAAAACAAGGAGCTGTCAGTCTGAGACCTCTCAGTGTGCTCTTTCTTGGCTAGCAAGTTACTTTACCTTGGTGGTCATCAGTTTCTTCCTTGACAAAATGAAAAGATTTTTATCTAGATGCTGCTGTGCATCTTGAAGCAGGTTAAAAGAAGGTTAAGGAAAACCAGTTTGTGGAAGCTGACTGAGCAGGCGGCTCACTGGCCGTATTCAGCTCTTCACCCGTGGGGACCTGCTGTAGCAGCCATAAAGCTGTGCAGAGGTGAACCGCTTCAGCAGAAAGATGCTTCCCCACAGAGATCTAGGAGCCTTTGACTGTTTAACAGGGAAAGAATCCCCATGCTTTTAGGATCGTGGTGTAAGACCCCACTGTGGAGAGATGCTTTTTATGCTGCAACACAGACCAGGGAGGTGACAGGCAGTGGCTTTGGGACACCATCAACTCCAAGGAGATGGCCTAGCCACTTGAGGCCCATGTCTAGAGTTACACACTTTGTTTTTCTGATTCTTGACGGCTTTAAGAAAACTTCAGGCAGGAATATGCTGCTTACATTGACTTTTTTTTTTTTTTTTCTGAGATGGAGTCTCGCTCTGTCACCCAGACTGGAGTGCAGTGGTGCGATCTTGGCTCACTGCAACCTCTGCCTCCCGGATTCAAGCGATTCTCCTGCCTTAGCCTCCAGAGTAGCTGGGATTACAGGCATGCACCACCACGCCTGACTAATTTTTGTATTTTTTGTAAAGATGGAGTTTCACCATGTTGGCCAGATTGGTCTCAAACTCCTGACCTCTGGTGATCTGCTTGCCTTGGCCTCCCAAAATACTGGGATTACAGGCACACACCACCACGCTCGACTAATTTTTGTATTTTTAGTAGAGATGGGGTTTTGCCATGTTGGCCAGTCTGGTCTTGAACTCCTGACTTCAAATGGTCTGCCCTCCTCAGCCCCCCACAGTGCTGGGATTACAGGCGTGGGCTACTGTGCCCGGCCATGAGTCCTTTCTACTGTGGGGTTGGCCTTATTTCCCCGTGCTCCCGTGAGAAGCTGAATTTGCAAATGCCAGGGTGAACTTGGTAATGGAGGCAACAGGCAGATGCTTGGTGTCTATGCGTCGAACAGAAAAGAGCCCAGTGAAATTCCACGCTTGTTTGTGCTTAGCACATGGCTCCTGAATTATTTCATGATAATGCAGGTATAGTGGTGACAGATACAATATTTGTTAGCCAAGCTGTGGACAGAGGGTGGGCCTCAGGCTGCTGTTCTGCCCCAGTGTCGTGAGAAATAGCTGTGTTCATTTTAAAGCAAGAAAACAAACGGCACGATTGCTCTGCTGTTCCTGTCCTAGGGCGGAGAGCTAAGTCAAGCACTCAGCGGACTGCGTCTCGTCTCCCTTGGAATGGTAGTGATAGAGCTGTCCTGCACGCCACACTGCTCTCCTGTTCCTGTAGTGTCGCTCCTGTAAAAGGCACTGCAGGCTGGTGCTGCTGGAATGGGCTCACTTTCTCCCATTTCCTTCTCCTCCACTTTAAGATTTCTTTCACCTCTCTCCAACTTACCTTCAGAAATGCAGCAATGGGCCAGGCGCAGTGGCTCACACCTGTAATCCCAGCACTTTGGGAGGTGGGTGGATCACCTGAGGTCAGGAGTTTGAGACCAACCTGGCCAACATGGTGAAACTCTGTCTCTACTAAAAATACAAAATTAGCCAGGCGTGGTGGCATGCACCTGTAATCCTAGCTCCTCGGGAGGCTGAGGCAGAAGAGTCACTTGAACCCAGGAGGTGGAGGTTGCAGTGAGCCAAGATTGTGCCATTGCACTCCAGCCTGGGCAAAAAACGCGAAACTCCGTCTTCAAAAAAAAACAAAAAACAAACAAAAAAAATGCCACGATGTATGAAGACCAGCAGCCTCTTATCTGGAATTCAAAAACCCCAAAGCACTGATTTTTGCAGCCCACTCTTTTGGCAGCAGAACCTGAGTTATCTGCACATGTGAGGGTGCACCTTTCATTACAAGAGTACCCATGTGTTTGACTAGGGGTGCTCTGGGACATGGGTCAGCCAACTCAGGCCACTGCCCCATATTTGAACATAAAGGGTTATTGGAATACAGCCATAGCCTTTCGCTTATATTGCCTTTGGCTGTGTTTGCACCTGGTCCTTACAGAAAAAGCATCTGGACCCCTGCCCTAGAGAGGACCTGCCCTGCTTGCAAGGTGGTCCGAGCCTGGATGGAAAGCACTGCAGGGCAGCTTGTGCAGAAACTGGGACCTGCTTTCCTTGTAGAGATACAACCCCAGGGTACTTGAAGCTCATGCTGATGACTGTAAATCATTCAAGCCTTCCTCTTCTTGGATTTTATACCTCCTAGTTCTTTGAAGACGGTGTGCCACGTTTAGCGGGATTTTCCAGACCTTCTATTTCTAAGGAATGCAAACTAGAAGAGGCTGGTTCCTGTAGATGACAAAGCTGGGAGGAATGTGGAGGACAGGGATGACTGGGGAGAGCTGGCGAGTGCAGCCTGCTGGGATGCCAGCTCTCACCTGGGAAGGGCAGCGTGCAGGGTTGCAGACTGCTTAAGCCTCCTCCCGTCAGAGGACCCCAGAGAGCTCCCCCAGCTACTTGGAGAGATGCCGTTGAGGTTGGGAGGCGATGCAGGGTATTCATCAGCCAGCATGAGACCCTCACTTCTAGCCCGTGCCTTTAGCCCAGCCTTGCTGTTCTAGGTGGTGTTGGCAGCCTTTCATGTACAGAGTTGCATTGCTTGTCCATCTTCCACGTGCCTGTGGGCAGCTTTTGTTCCTTTGCGTTACTTTTGTTTCTTTAAAACTCCTTTGCACCATCTAATTTTTTAAAAATGAGCCTAATACTGTTCACATTTTAGCACCTGGCAAATGTATTGATAGTTTCTGAGCATTCACATGAGTTTAAGAGTGCCCTTAGCAGTTCGCGTTCTATATAGGAGAACTGTTTACACCTCTCAGGATTCTTACTCTAACAAACAGGTATAGACAATACCCTAGTTGCATCTCACCGCGGCCTAACATCCCTGGGAGCATGGGGATTGGTGGAGTGAGTGGGAGGACTCGCCCCGCGCAGGTGGAGGGTGATGAGAGGCTGGGGACGTTCTCGGATGACCACAGGTGTGAAGCAGGCCTCAGTGGTGGAGGAACCGCCTTGGCTCTGATAGTCTCACGTAACTCTCTGGTGTCTGCAGCTGTATAACATGGTGGATGTCCTTGTATTGTACATTTTTAGGAAGGACGGGTAGGGTTGCTGCTTCAGAGATCGAGTGGCATGTCCACATCTGGAGTAGACCCTGAGTGGGGCAGAACCAGCGTCCTGCATGCAGCCTGCACACTCCCAGCACACCCGTGGCAGTCTTAGCAGATGGATTATCACCGACCACACGGGCAGCCCGAGACACCTCCTCGTCGCAGTGTTCTCCACAGCCTCGACCGGTGAGGAGGGCACGTCCCCACATTCATGCCCTGTGCTAGGGTCCCCTCCGGCACTCTTTCTCTGGGGCCGTGTGTTCCCTTTGCCTTTTGAGGTCTTCATAAAATCACTGCCAGTGACTTCTCGTAGCTGTTCGTCATTGGGAGTCACTGAGCGTGCACACGGGCTCTCAGATCCTGGTCCCAGCTCCGCCTTCCTCACCTCAAATGCCATTCACAGCAGTGTCAGTGCCTGCCCGGAGTGTGCTAGAATGCCAGTTCTTGGGCCCCACCCCACACCTGCTGACTCCAGACTTGGAGTTGATGAGGGTCCGCAGGCTTCGGTCTGGGAGCCGCAGACAGGTGTGTTTGCCACAGAGGTGCCGAGGGCCCAGCAGGACTGTAGCACAGGATCAGCACCATCCACACCCAAGGCGTGGGGATCTCCGGGCATGATGCGGAAGGAATGTGGTGACGATCACAAATCCTTCCTGTGGCCAATGAGATAGTGTTTATTTATTTTTATCTTATTTTTTTTGAGATAGAGTCTCACTCTATTGCCCAGGCTGGAGTGCCGTGGCACTGTCTCGGCTCACTGCAGCCTCCACCTCCTGGGTTCAAGCAGTTCTCCTGCCTCAGCCTCCCGAGTAGCTGGGACTATAGGCGTGCACCACCACACCCAGCTAATTTTTATATTTTAGTAGAAATGGGGTTTCACCATGTTGGGCAGGCTGGTCTCGATCTCCTGGCCTCAAGCGATCCACCCACCTCTGCCTCCCAAAGTGTTGGGATTACAGGCGTGAGCCACCACGCTCGGCCATAGATAGTGTTTCTTAAGAGTGAGTTTGCTTCTGAGGAAGAGAAGTGGGGGGTCAGGGGCATCCCACCTCCCTGGCCACCCCCAGTGGTGTGAGTTGGTTGCTTGATGTCATCTGAGGTGAGGCCACCTGGGAAAGGCCTTCATGTCTCACTTGGGTGCCGCCTTGGATCAGGATTTCCAGGCCTCTGCGTCTCTTGAGTTGATTCTGAGAGGGTGAGGAGAGAGGGGCTAGACAAAATTGTTTTTTGAGACAAGGTCTCACTCTGTCACTCAGGCTGGAGTGCAGTGGCTTGATCATAGCTCACTGCAGCCTCAACCTCCCCAGGCTCAGGTGGTCCTCCCAGGTCAGCCTCCCAAGTAGCTGGGACTGCAGGTGCACACCACCACACTTCGCTAATTTTTTTGTAGAGACAGGGGTCACCCAGTGATACTCAGGTTGGTCTCTAACTCCTGGGCTCAAGGGTTACACCCACCTCAGCTTCCCAAAGTGCTGGGATTATAGGCATCAACTACCATTGCCAGCCTGAGCTGCATACATTCTAAGGACCCTTTGTGAGACTAATTAAAACGTTTTTCTTTCCAAGGCACATGGCAGGTGGGTGCTGTTTCTTTCCTGCAGGATGTTTGCTGAGCATTTGTGAGTGGAGCATCTTTAGGGAAAGCAGGACAAACCCTAAAAGGCTTTCTCTGAATGTTACCTTTGCTCTTCACCTTGACTGGTAGGTCCTGAAGGCGTAGAAAGAGGGTCCTCTGGAGAACACAAACTGAGCATTGCTGGGTCTCAGGAGCTTCTGGTGATGCTGGAGGTGGCCACTGCTGTCTTTCAGCTCTGAGGAGCCAGGAGGGTGATCCCAGCTTTCTCCTGGTTAATTGTACCGTCTTTTAAAAAGACAGGAAGTTTGCCAGATTTCTTGAAAGAACTGTAGTTGGAGTTGTAGAGCTAATGTTTTTTTCTCTGGTCCCTGCCACCCGCTGGAAGGGGACTGCAGGGAAGTGTTTGTTGTGTGCTTGGTGTTCAGTGCCCCGTAACTCTGGCCGCGGTAGTCTGGACAGGGCTTCTGAGAACCACCTGCAGTTCTGCTTATTGCTGGTGTTGAGAAATACAGTTTCTGCAGGAAGGAGAGAGACATTGGCACCAAGAAATTCTATCGGGGACATTCAATAACTGGAAATAGCTTAGGAAGCCAGGTTTGTAGTGCTGCCTTGGTGTCCTTATAATGCAAGTGGGATTTCATTATGTGTTTAAGGCTTGGCATTGTTGGAGGTCAGGAAGACCAACTAAGTCAAGCAGAGCCATTGGCTGCTTGAGTACAGTGCAGACCACTGGGGGAAGGACTTCCTGGGAAGTGTGGGATTTTTTCTGCTACTCCTTCATTCACACCTGGATTCAGTTGCCCTCATGAGCTCACCTGCAATGTACGTAGGGGGATGCTGCTCCCATTGGCCAGGCACGGGATGCGGGAGGATGGGCAAGTGCACACACACCTGGCAGAGGTTTGGAGCTGGGTTGTGGATGAGGGATGCAGAGAGGCTTAACCTGCAGAATGGAGGAAAAGGAGACCAGGAGAGCTCAGAGAGGTGAAGAGCGAGGAGAGAGCAGTGGCCAAAGTCGAGAGAGTTGAGTTTCAGAAAGCCAGCTGCAGAATGCAGTGCCCGACAGAGTGTGTGATGGGCCCCATCTCTCTCTGCTGAGCCGGGTTCTGACTCTGCAGAGCATCGGAGGCCTTGCTGTGGGCTCAAGGAGTGCAGAGAGGCAGCGCCTGCCTTGGCCCTAACTTCCCACACACATACATCCACGCATGTGTATCTGATCGTGTGTGTGACACAGTGAAGGGTGTGGGGACAGCCACATCTGGGTTTCAGTTTTCAGTCAGCCTCCTAGCTGGGTGGCTCCTCTGAGCCTCTGCTTTATTTCATCTGCAAGTAGTATTAATACTGTAACCGAATACAGAATCAGCTACTCACCACTCAAAAGCCAGACCTGAGAAACAAGGGTTGGTGGGAGAAAAAGCAGGTATGTTTGAAAACCAAGAAGATGGTGAACTAACATTCTCGAGTACTGTCTTAAGTCAGTACAGATTTTAGGCTTTTTATATTAAGGGCTGGGGGAAGAGGAGGGGGTTGAGATCAAGAGGTGACCAACGACTGTGGACATCTGGGAGGCAGTGGGGCTCAGAGGAAGTTGGGAGTTTTTTTGTCTTGGTCAGGTCACGGTGCTTCTGTGAATTTTTAATAAAACATAGTTGTTTACATACTTCTTTAATCCCACAGTTAGTTTTAAAAACTACATGATTGTATTGCTAGGATTAGTTAGGAACTGATTCGAGGTCACTAGCACATGGTGAATAGTTAGTAAACAACTGCTCCTGCTAGAATCATCACTGTCAATATTAGGAAGGCGAGTCCACGCATCTCTCTGGCCTGTTGGCTCACATTTGGGGGTGTGGCATTGGTGCGTGAAGTGGAGCCTGGTCCCTGGTGACCCAGGCACAGTTTACATCTGGAGCCACTATTTGGAAAGTTGCCCCCAGGGCCCTGGATTTGGAGGGAGCCAAGTGCCAGAGTCTCAAGCAGGTGAGGGTGGGGTGCAGGAGAGGAGCATTCAGGGCACCTGTGAGCACATGTGACATTCGTAAGTGGCACTCCTCATGCTGAGCAACTGACGACGTATTTGCATTCGACAATGGCTTGGTTCACTTGATGGGTGAAAGGAACTTCCACGTAAGGATCCCAAAGCACCGTTGCATCCGCCTCCCACCCCACCCCGTGGGTGGGGCCTGTGCTAAGACCAGCCCTCTGAGGTCAGCCCTCCTGGACCCCTTACCGGGTGGACAAAGGTTTTCTCCATGACTCACCTCTGGCCAGAAATTTAGGGAAGCTTATTGTAACTAATACCACCCAGTCACTGCAGGAGACCTGCAGAAGGGCTTTGGGGAAAGTGATCTTCAAAAATAGAAAGGTTGAGTGAAGGTAGGACTTTTGGGAGAAGGAGAAGGATCCTATAAGACAGCACATTAATTTGGCAGGTAATTAGGAACTCTGATCTTGAGCATCTCATTTTAATTAGCGTGGTCCAGCCTGCCTTGCGGTGCTCACGCTGAAGCAGAGAATGGCCTGCTTAGCTGCTCCGCACCATTTATTTGGGTTTCTTATTTGGGAAGTTTGCATGTGACCAGGCCAAGTGACATTTGTTTTGAGGTCCCTCCCAGGGCCCAGGGGTGAGCTCTTAACAATGCCAGGGTAGAGGTGTGGGGCACCTGCACCCGGGCATTGATTTCCTGGGAAGGAAAGAAAACGCCAGGCCAGGCTGCTGTGTTACAGCCCTTTAATCAGAAGTCCCCTCTGCATCTGGGCCTGCTGTTCCCAGTGCCTTTCAGGAAACCACCAGAAAGCCTCTAGCTTTAGGGAGGATGGTCCATTTACACGCCTTTGGTTGGAGGTTCCAAGTGCCTTGAAAAATGCCTTGGTGCCATTTGGAGCTGTTTCTTTCTTCCCTTTCCTTTCCCTTTTAAAATCAGGAACCGTTTCTTTCTTTCATTCTTTCTTTCTTTTTTTTTTTTTTTTGAGACGGAGTTTCCCTGTTGTTGCCCAGGCTGGAGTGCAGTGGCACAGTCTTGGCTCACTGCCTCCTGGGTTCAAGCAGTTCTTCTGCCTCAGCCTCCTGAGTAGCTGGGATTACAGGCGCCTGCCACCATGCCTGGCTAAGTTTTGTGTTTTTAATGGAGACGGGGTTTCACCGTGTTGGCCAGGTTGGTCTCAAACTCCTGACCTTAGGTGATTCGCCTGCCTTGGCCTCCCAAATTGCCAGGATTACAGGTGTGAGCCACGGTGCCTGGCCGGAACTGTTTCTTGAGTTTTTCAAACAGTGCCTTTTCTCCAGCCAGTTCAATTATAGAGGGTCCTGGAGAGGTGGTGGAGCAGTTGGCTTCTCAGCATCGTGGGGTGGGGCTGGGGTGAGGACAGCGCAGCCGCCAGGGTCAGCCTGGATACTCCTAGGCAGAGGCACAGGGGCTGATTTTTCTTTCCAAATGGATGTTTCTAAAGTCTTTCTTAAAGGAGCCAGAGGCTTGCCCGCTCTGCAGTGCCATCCTTCTTGCCGCCCCCACCCACTTCTGTGATGCACAGAACCCGCCGCCCTGCCCTGTCTCTTTGTGTTCATTGGTCTCCATTTCTAGTGTCTGAGTAAAGGCAGTCCCCAGTCCAGTCTGCAAAGCCTGGCTGCGTGCACAGGAAGATGCTCTTAGATGCCTGGTTCCTGCCAGTGACACAACGTGGACCTCAAGCAGGTGGGTGGGTGGAGCTCAGGGAACAGGCATGTGGGGCACACTCTCCAGGCACATCCAGGGCTGGACTGGGGCCGGCATGGGGGTCACTGGCTGCAAGCGAAGGCAGCTTATGTCATGTTCCCTCCACCACCGCCAGCTGTCCTGCAGCAGGAAGAGGTAGTGATGTTTGGAGGCCGGGCTGTGCATGAGCTATGCAGGCCTTGGGGTCTTTTCATCAGATTCCTTTTGGCAGAATATAAGGAAGTTGGCCCAAACCACATTTTTGAACTTCTGCGTTGGCCTCGTCGGTCTCCCTCTGTGATTCAGACTGTAGTGAAGCCCTGGTTGGCTGAAGTACTCAGGAGAGGAGACTTTGGGGGTCATCACTCATTTCTGAGTTACGGAAGTTAAATAGCAACTTGATTCGAGGTCATGCCATGTGTGTGAGGCCTGAGTTTGCAGGTTTGTGCAGGGCATTGATTGGTTGGTTGGTTGATTGGCTGAGGAATATTTGGGGCACCTGCTCTGGGCCATGTACACAATGAGGCAAAACAATACTTAGACCTCAAAATCAAAGCGATGTAGACGTGGCTGCTGTGTCCTTGTGCTTCTGCCTGTGGAGTGCGTGGGACCTGTGAGGGAGAAACAGCATCCTGCAGGAGAGCGATGCCTCCAGTTTGGCTTCTGGACGCCTCCAGAAGGATGGATGGGGGGACTGAGACCTGAAGAAGGGTTGTGCATGTGGGAGGGAGCCAGCCTGGTGGGGCCTGGCCTGCACACCTGCAGCAGCTCCTCAGAGCTGCCCCCTCATGCCTCGGCTGATCACAGAACACCCTTTCTATCCAGGCCACTGATCAGCCCCCAGGTCCAGGTCCGAGAACAAGCCTGTGACCCCCTGGGTCCCCTTTGTCCTTGGCCTACCTGCCTTCTGCATTCTGGGGCTCACCCTTTGCTCCAGTGGCTATAGAAGAGAGAGGAGGGACACCAACCCCAAGACCCAGGCCAGTCTCATCCAGGCTGCCCACACCTAGGTCCTCAGGATGGGACAAGGCAGTCTTGGGGGACTCTGGGGTGACACGAAACAGAGAAGAGCTTCAGTAGAGGGCCATGAGTGCCTAACCTTTTACCTGTTTTCTGCTCTGACCAGGCACCTTGAGGGAGGGAAGACATCAGGAGCCTTCTGCTGAATTCAGTGGAAGGTGGTCTTCCTTTCCAATACTCTAGTTCCCTCTCTCCCCTATGTGCATATAAATAATATGCTACTATATGTAAATTAACACAAATGAATGTAAGATAGTTATATGTGTCTACTGCCGTAGAAAGTACAATAAGATGAATATTAAACTTTTCAGACTGTAAGGTCATGAATCTAAAAGTCGTTGCTTATTGTATATTTGAGAAGTGGCAGTTACTTACCCTGACGTGAATGTGTTACTGGAAGTGTCTTTTGGCTAAATTCCTGACCTAAGCTTGTGTGGTCTTTCGCTCTTCATTGGCAATGTAGAAGTCAAGTTTGAACTGAGGGCTGTCTTATTTTAGATCCAGGTTTGATCATTTTCTGAGGATACAGCATTTAGTGCGCACCTCTTTTGCGCAACACAGGGCTTTCTGGAGGTTGGGGGGTGGATCCTGAAGGCAGGCTTGGCCTTCCCAGCTGGTGCAGGACTGGGGACTTAGGGGACTGGGTCCTGGGATGAGCTCTGGAGCCTTTGGGTCTGGTTGTCTTGCTGACCAGGTCTGTCTCCTGCTTGCTTCCATAGGGACATGAACCACTATTCATGATCCTGGGAGGTGAAGCCCTGGGAACTGCCACTTGGAATGAGAGGAGAAGGCTGGAACCGAGCTGGGCTGGCCGTGGGGATGCTCTTTCATGGGATCACAGTTCGTTCCCCTCGGAAGCTGTTGCTCACTGCGTGTTGATTTTATTTAAGACTGGAAAGGCTTGTTCATGTATCGCCGTTGGGAAGGGAAATGACTCCGAAGACGGTGATGCTGGGTACAGGCTCTGGAGTCATCTTGATTTGGTAAAAGGCATGAAGTCTGAGTTCATTCCAAAGATTCTGGCTTTTAAGAACTTATATAAAGAGAACTTATAAAAAATGGAAAATGAGAAATGATGATGTCAGTGAACATTTATTGGCCTTTTTTTCTGTGCCAGTAACTCTCAGTGCTTAACCTGAAGAAGCCCACTTAATCCTTCCAGCATCCTGTCCTAGAACTTTCCCTGCTGCCTGGATAAGGAAACTGAGGCACAGAGGGTCGAGGAACTTGCTGTGGTCCACCCAGACAGCCTGACCCCAGAGTGGGCACTCAGGTCCCGCTCCATGGCCGTGTGCACCTTCATGGTACATGCTGGGGTTGTGCCTTATGAAAACGATGGACTTGGCTACATTTCGACAAGGGGAAGTTGGACACTTCAGATTCACAGTTAACTGTTGATGCTTAAATGACATTTGAGGAACCTATTGGTGCTTTCTTGAGCCCTGCCCCATGTGAGTGAGGTTTTGTGGTCCTGGACAGGCGAGCTCCCCTCCAGAGGCTGCCTGTTTGTAAAGTGATAGGTTTAGATGAACAAAGTGGTCTTTAGAGACAGATACACCTGGGGCAGAGTCCATCTGTGAGTGGGAAGAGTACCCGGCACGGGCTGTGGAGGAGCAGGATGGCGAGTAGGAGGCTGGCGGCCTTCCATGTGTGGAAGGGGCCTTGCTGTGTGCCTGGCCCTGCAGGGTGTGCAGTACATGTGCACATTTATGGGGATTATTCGGTTCTGCATGGGCTGTGTGTAGAGGTGGGTGTGATGCTCAATGGAGATGGACCAGGCTCTCCTCCTCGAGTACTGTCACCTCTTCCTTTTCTTCTCTGTCACCTCCTCCTCATCACCTCTGTTGTCTGTCCCTGACAGGCTTCTGTGCTTTGGAGACCTCTGTGCGTCTCTCTTGGTTTTGGTTTCCGTGTCTCCCGGCGTCTCTGGGAGATATGTGTATGATTGATTCCAAGAATAAAGTGTGACCAGGAAAACCATGTTTTGAAATCTGACCTCTCAAGCCCTTGAAAATACTCAGAGCTTTTCCAGAATGTTCTCACGTCTCCATCCACTTCCTTTCCCTTTCTGCTTTAACCCCGCTACCCTCCAGTCGTAACCTTCAGGAGAAATAAAAAGACCCCAGAGAGGCCAGCCCACTTTCCCCCACACTGAGTTCCAGGAAACTCAGTCTGGTTTTCCCATAGGAACAATGTTATGGGATGGGGACTGCATTCCTCACAAAGGTCTCTGCCTCGAAATGTGCGATTAGAAAGATGCAACCGCTTTCAGCCGCAGCAACTTACAATAATGCCATTATGCCCTCAGCCATAAATACACTGTGCAAATTGATTTCCCGAGAAGCGCCAAGGTACTGTGGGTAGAAGGAGAGCGTATACAAATGTGAGTGTGGTGAAACTACCATAGCCTCAAACATGTCTGTTCTTAATAAGGAAAAAAAAAGTTCATTACAAGTCATTGAAGATTTTTTTTTTTTTTTAGATAGGGTCTCTCTCTGTGTCCTAGGCCAGAGTACAGTGGCGTGATCTCTGCTCACCGCAGCCTTCGCCTCCCAGGCTCAAGAAATTCTCCCACCTCAGCCTCCTAGGTTGCTGGGACTATAGGAATGCGCCACTACACCCGACTAATATTTTGTATTTGTGTGTGTGTGTAGATGGGGTCTTGCCATGTTGCCCAGGCTGGTCTTGAATTCTTGGGCTTAAGTGATCCTCCTGCCTTGGCTTCCCAAAGTGCTGGGATTATAGGCCTGAGCCACCACCATGGCTGGCTTGAAGATTTTTTAGAAACTCCCCAGCTTAGACTTTATAAAAATACAATGAAGGGGTGATTTGGGTGTCCCAAGACTGTTTGGAAGGTTGTTCTGACAAGCAAGTGCTGATGTTTTGTACTTGATCGGCTTCTCTGCAGCAAGCCAGAGGTGTCTGTGATGAGCGCGCCTGCAGATGCTGGTGGGTGCTTGCTGTGTGCCAGTGGTTGATTGACGTTAGTGTCGCTATCTCTCATTGTGAACATTCTCTAAGGTTGAAAATCAGTTTTTCATTATGAAAGTAATGTGTACTCAGTGTAGAAAAAATTAGCACAGGAAATAGAAAGCTAAAGGATATCCCTCATGATCCCTCATCCAGATCCCCAGACGTGACCACTGTTAACGTGGTTGTATGTTATGTTACAGCCTCCCAGAAATTTTCTGTACCCCTGAAATTTAACATTTTGGTGAGTATGATGTGGTATCTCACTGTGGTTTTGGTTTGCATTTCCCTGGTGACTAATGGTGTTGACCTTTTTTTTTTTTTTAAATATGCTTATCAGCCATTTGTATATCTTAGGAGAAATTCCTATTCAAATCTTCCGACTGTTTTTAAATTGGGTCTTTTTATTGTTGAGTGGTTGGAGTTATTTATGGATTCTGGATACTAGACACTTATTAGATATATGATTTGCAAATATATTCTTTTTTTCTGTGGTTTGTCCATTAATGTTCTTGATATTGTTCTTTGAGGTGCTAAAGCTTCTAATTTTAATGAAATCTAATTTACCTGTGTTTTTCTTTGGTTATCTGGACTTTGGTGTCATATTTAAGAGATCACTGCCTAATCCAAGGTCATGAGGATCTACTCCTTGTGTTTTCTTCTAAGAGTTTTCTGATGCTTCCTTTTACATTTAGGTCTTTGATTTTGAGTTTCTTTTTTTATATGGTGTAAGATGGGGTAATTGTCAATTTTTTAAAAGGAAAATGAAATTCTATTAATATTGTTGTACAGGTTGGTTTTCCCCTCCACGGCATGTTTGGCTGTTTTCGTATCAGCATGCTTAGATCAATTGATTGATTTTCTCTTCTTTCTTTCTCTCTTTCTGCTTCCTTTCCCTTCCGCTCCCCATCCCTCCCTCCTTGCCTCCCCATGCCTCCCCCCATCCCTTCCCCTACTGTGGTAGACAGAAAAATGGCCCCGAGATGCCTGTCCCCTAATCCCCAGAACTTGTGATGATGTTACCTCATATGGCAAAAGGGACTTTACGGATGTGATTAAGAACTTTGAGATGGATGATCTTGTGGGCTCAATGTAATTATGAGAGTACTTAAAAGTAGAAGGGGGGCCGGGCGCGGTGGCTCACGCTTGAAATCCCAGCACTTTGGGAGGCTAAGGCGGGCGGATCACGAGGTGAGGAGATCGAGACCACGGTGAAACCCCGTCTCTACTAAAAATACAAAAAAAATTGGCCGGGCGTGGTGGCGGGCACCTGTAGTCCCAGCTACTAGGAGAGGCTGAGGCGGGAGAGTGGCGCGAACCTGGGAGGCGGAGCTTGCAGTGAGCCGAGATCGCGCCACTGCACTCCAGCCTGGGTGACAGAGCGAGACTCCATCTCAGAAAAAAAAAAAAAAAGTAGAAGAGGGAAGTGAAAGAGGAGAGTCGGGGACTGTGGAAGGAGGGTGAGAGAGTTGCAGCGCTTTTGGCTTTGATGATGGAGGGAGGCTACCAGCCCAAGAACGCGGATGGCATCTAAAAGTTTCGGAAAAGATGAGGAAACTTGGAGCCTCCTGAAGGGCACGCAGCCCTGCTGACACCTGAGTAAGCCTGGTGAGACCCACGTTGGACTTGTGACCCTCAGAACTGTCAGACAGTGAAATCACGTCGTTCTAAGCCAGTCAGCTGAGTGGTCACGGTGGCAGTAGATGAGTGCACCTCCCCTTTCCAGCCTTCTAAACCTCGGTGTCGCCTTCTAAACCTCGGTGTCGCCTTCTCCACTAGGCCAAGTGATGCTCCAGGAAACCTCAGGTCACAGCCAGATGCTCCATCCTCTGTCAGTTTATCATGTGTCCTTGAAAAGCCATAAAAAATGTTGACCAGAATGTCAGCGCAGACAGTAGAGGTGGGAGTGTTTCTTTGGAGTGGGTGCCGCTGCCTGGTTGTTTGGGCCATGCACAGAAGGCTTGCGGCAGGAGACGGTGGCTCCTGCAGGGGAGAGTGTGGGACCAGGTATCCCAGGACCAGTGCTGGGTGCAGCCCTGCCTGGGGTCTCTGTTTAGCCTTCTCTGTTGTGTCGGCTTCCATAGGGTCACTGCCTCCTTGCCTGTGCTCTTCATGTGAACACAGAGTTTCTGCTTCACTGTGGGATGAGGAGGCTTCAGTGAATTGTCCACGGACCTAGTTGCTGTTTCCAATGTTATTTTCTTAGGGAAGAGTATCCCCAATTTTAAACTGCCCACAAACAAATGACGTTTAGGAAACCTTGTAGGTCAGGAGCTGCTGGGGTCTGCGGGGAAGAACAAGAGGGCTTCCTAAGCTCTTCCACTGATTTAGGGGGTGAGGTTGGGAGGGGTTTCCTGACATGGTTGAATTTTTCTTTATTCCTACTCGTTGGTTCAGGTGTGTAATTATTAATAGTTACACCCTTTATCTCCTGCTTCCTCTGGCTGCTGACCTGGAGGGATGCTGGGAGAAGGAGAGGGCTGAAGGGTTGGGGATGGGATGGGTGTGCCTGGCTTCCTTCTAAGGTTTAGGGCTGACCCTGGACAGTCCCAGCCCCAGGCAAGTGTTCTTGGGGCTTATTACTGTCTGCCTAGCTGGGGAGGATGTTGAGAGGATTACTTAGCTAATTCAGTATTTGGAAAAAGTATCTGTAAACTTAAATAGAGGCCCATTACATACCTTTTGTGGATTAGAACTGTAATTGACTTAGTGTTTAAGGCAGAAACTAAGGCCTTTGATTTAAAAACTGTTGACAGATCGGAGCCTAAGCTGCTTCTGTTTGCAGAGGAAAGCCGTTGACTTCCAGTCAAGTTGAAACATAGCTTTCTTTATACCCTTCCCAGTTGGGCTTCTGTCATATTTTACAAAATTCAAGGCTTTTAATTTAACTTAGATTTATGGCTCTTCCATGGACTATCTTGAGGTTTTTCTCCAAAGCAAACCAACTCATACCTTGACATTGTCAAAATAGCAAAAACACACATCTTAACAAATGATGGCAAAATATTTGAGCTGAGAGATTGGGGTATGTGTAGTGTTATACCTTTGCATGTAAAAGATTATGTCAAGCAATCTTCTAAAGGAAATCAGTTTTTAGTTAACTTTTAAGGCTATTCACCATGATTTAAAGCGATTCCTTGATTCCTTGATTCCTTCATTACATTAAGTGTGATTGAAACCGTACCTTTATTTTCTCATGCCTTGATAAGCAGTGTAGTCAAATCATAACATACTATGACTGCAATCAAGTGATTATAGCATGTGATTATACTTTTTGTCTCTGTGGTGTGAGGAGTGGAAAGGGTGTCTTTTTTGCACCACTTGGCACTAACCGTGGGGAGAGATGGTTCCCCGAAGCCCCCTCCATCTTGTGCGTTTTGGGGCAGAGCGCCCTGTTCCTGAATAGCACGGATTGCACGTGTTTCTGAGCACGGTGTGTGAGACTGCTTTCCCTTCCTGCAGTCAACTCGCCAAGGTGCCTCCCCAGCCCCAGCAGTCCGGCTTCTCTCCTTTCCGCTGCCACATGCTTTCTGGTGGCCTGGCAGACTCAGGACTACCTTTGAGTCCTTCACAAAACCCTGCTCCGCATGCCTTCTTTTGTGAAAACCCTCAGTCCTCTTTAAGAGCAGGGCCTCTGGAGCCAGACGGCTCTGGTTCAGTCCTGGCTCCGGTTCCCTGCAGCTGGGTGACCCTGGGCAAGTCACCATGCCTCTGTGTTTTTCATCTTTGAAATGAGGATGCTGGCTGGTGTCTTGGCTCATGCCTGTAATCTCAGAATTTTGGGAGACTGAGGTGGGAGGATTGATTGAGCCCAGGAGGTCAAGACCAGCCTGGACAACATAGGGAGATCCCCGTCTCTGTTAAAAAATACAAAAAAATTAGCCCGGCCTGGTGGTGTGCGCCTGTAGTCCCAGCTACTTCAGAGGCTGAGGTGGGAGAATCCTTTGAGCCCAGGAAGTCAAGGTTGCAGTGAGCCGCTGCACACCAGCCTGGGGCAACAGAACAAGACCCTATCTCAATAATAAAAATAAAATAAAATAAAATAAGTACAGTCACTTTGCCCTGGGGCTGCTGTGGGGAGTCTTCAAACAGGACCTGCCTTGTACTGAATGCAGCATCTCTGTTGTACTTGGGAGGTGTGCAGCCCCAGCATCTCCTCATGCCTCGCACCCTCGGAGCTGCCTGGCCTTGGCCGTGCCCCCCAGCCCTGGCCCACTTGGCGTCCCCAGCACTTCATTTCTTTCCGTCCTGCCCCCCTTTGCTGTGTCTGGTCCCTTTATCACTGCTTTTGCGTCTGCCTCTGTGCCCTCCTGTCCTGGCTGCGGCTTGAGCTCACCCTGCCGTTCCCCTTGCCCAGGTGACCCCCTGAGAAGCTTCCCGAGCTCCGTTAATCAGCCCCACTTTCCTCTGCCCAGGCAGAAACTAAGATGCCTCGGCCCCTTCTGTGGAGGAAAGTAATGTGTTAACTGGATCCAGGGTCCTCAGCACACACTGGGCTATTTTTACAGTCGGACAGGAAGTTGTCGTTTTATAACTTTATCCTGTGTAAATTATAGCCGGGGCGGGGGGTGGGGGGACTTGGATTGTTGTTAAGAAAGTGATCGTCCTGTTCTTGGATAGGGTGATTTTGGCTGTCTGGGTAAGTTCTAGGAATTTGCTGTATTCTCTTGATTCTAATGAACTTTGCTATGGCTTGGGAGGGGGTCTCTGCATGGAGAGAGAGAAGGAAGCTAGCGTTTCTTGAGGGTCTGGTATATGCTAGGCACTGTGCTGGCTGCTGAATTGGACTGTTTGATTTAATCCTTGTCACAACCCCTGTGAAGTGGGTCTTGTTACCCTCTTTTACAGATGGGGACACTGTGGCTCCAGCAGGTTAAGAAGCTTGCTCCAGGTCACATGGCTGTCACTGGGAAGCCGGGTGGTGGGTGTGGACAGGTCTGTGATTCCCAAACCCATCCTCACATGCCTCCCGGAGCCTCTTTGTGGGAGAGTGCGTGTGTCATGGCGAGTATGTGGCTCTGCGTTTGGAGGAAATGTCAGTAGGTCTTCCTCTTTTCAGTTAGCTTTTGTCATGTATGTTTTTTCTTTAGCCCACACAGCCTTTTAAAATCTATTTACGATCGTAACCCTGGCCTTTATCCATCGAATTCTAAAGTGATCTGGCTACTAATGACCGGGGTGACAGCCAGGATGCTTTCCTTGGACAGAGAAACCTGGCTTAAATGACAGCCTTGAGCCTTGCTTTGGAGCAGTCAGACTCTCTGGGGATGCTGTTACTATTACTGAGCATTATTTGCTGCAGAAATTGATTATTTCTGCCATACAGTAGGCCAGGGAGGCCTCCAGGTGCCTTCGGTGGGGGAAGGATTTTAGTTGCTCAGGCCAAATAACCAAGACTAGCTCCCTGCAGATTCCATGGAGCCGTCTATACTTCTGAGTATATCTTCAAGTGCTGCTCCTAAATTTAAGATTCTTCCACTTTTCATCCAGTTCACATGTAGTTGAGGGCTTGCCTGCCTTGAGCCTGACACAGGGCCAGGTGTGAGCCTGCACCACCGCCCAGGGCCAGGTGTGAGCTTGGACCAGCACCCAGGGACAGGTGTGAGCCTGGACCAGCACCCAGGGCCAGGTGTGAGTCTGCACCAGCACCCAGGGCCAGGTGTGAGCCTGCATCACCACCCAGGGCCAGGTGTGAGCCTGGACCACCACCCAGGGCCAGGTGTGAGCCTGGACCAGCACCCAGGGCCAGGTATGAGCCTGGACTAGCACCCATGGCCAAGGTGTGAGGCTGAACCACCACTCACGGCCAGGTGTGAGTCTAGACCACCACCCATGGCCAGGTGTGAGCCAGGATCATCCTCCCAGGGCCACTTGTGAGCCAGGGTCATCCTCACAGGGTCATGTGTGAGCCTGGACCACCACCCAGGGCCAGTTGTGAACCTGGACCACCACCCACGGCCAGCTGTGAGCATGAACCACCACCCACAGCCAGGTGTGAGCCTGGGTCATCCTCCCAGGGCCAGGTGCGAGCCAGGAGCATCTTCACAGGGCCAGGTGTGAGCCAGGAGCATCTTCACAGGGCCAGGTATGAGCCAGGAGCAGCCTGGCAGGGCCAGGTGTGAGCCTGGCATTGGCCCCATGCCACATGGCACTCTTTGTCCCTTGTCAGCATTTTAAACCAAGGTGAAGAGGTCCCACTTAGCTTTGTGGTATCTGTTTTATAGGAATGAAGGGGGTACTTTAACAAGTTCATCTTGGGGTTCTCATCTCCATTGTTGCCTGTGCAGTTACACCACTCATGCCTACCCAGCATAATTAACAGTGTGACCTACAAAAGGTGGGGCAGGGCTCACAGGAACTAGCCAGGGATTCCTGTATGTGAATGTTATTATGAAGACGCTTTACCTCATTAGTTATTTGTGATGAAAATACTCTTAAAAGTCCTGCTATAAAGTGTCAATACCAAAAGCTTCTCATGTCATTGACATTAAAAGACTTTTTGTATTTTTTTTTTTTTTTTGAGACAGGGTCGGCTCTGTCAGCCAGGCTGGAGTGCAGTGGCATGATTTCTGCTCACTGCAACCTCCGCCTCCCAGGCTCAAACCATTCTCCCACCTCAGCCTCCTGAGTAGTTGGAACTACAGGTGCATGCCACCATGCCTGGCTAATTTTTTATTTTGACAGAGACAGGGTTTTACCATGTTGCCCAGGCTGGTGGGCAGTTTGTCCACCTCAACCTCCCAAGATATTAAGAAACTATTAAATAATGTTTTGCCACTAAACTATTGTTTCACAACATTTCATTATGAAAAATTTCATACAGAAAAGTGGAAATAATTTTATAGTGAGTACTTGTACACTGATTACCTAGATTCTATAAACAATATTTCCCTCTGCTTGTGTCATCTTTCATTTGTCCGTTCCTCAATTGTATTATTATTATTATTTGAGATGGAGTTTCGCTCTGTCACCCAGGCTGGGGTGCAGTGGCGTGATCTCGGCTCACTGCAACCTCCACCTCCCATTCTGCTCCCTCAGCCTCCCAAGTAGCTGGGATTACAGGTGTGCATCACCATTCCTGGCTAATTTTGTATTTTTAGTACAGACGGGGTTCCTCCATGTTTGTCAGGCTGGTCTCGAACTGCCTTGGCCTCCCAGAGTGTTGGGATTACAGACGTGAGCCATCACACCCGGCCTTGTATTATTTTTCAATGCGTTGCGAAGTCAACGGCAGACTGAAGGACTGCCACGTGCATAGCCGCTATTATTAACTCAAGATCAATATTGATTTACTGTTTTGTTTTTTTATTTCCAGATAAGCATTCATAAACAGTGAAAAGCACAAATCATCAGTGTGCCGTGCGTTTTGGCCAGCACTTTATTTTATGGAACAGAGGACTAGATGACCAGTGCTGTGAGTGGGCAGGTCTGCGTCCTGCCTCTCATATATATGTTGTATGCCTAACACCTTCCTCATGCCGCAGGACCAGCCGGGACCGGGGAGAGGCTGTTCGAGGAACACAGGATGCGTATTCAGGCAGGAAGTTGTTAGGGTTAACATGAGTGGACCCTAGATTTCCCTGCCCGAAGGAGGCCCCATGTTAGTTTCCTGTGGCTGCCGTAACAGCCACAAACTAGGTGGCTTAAAACAACAGAACGTCATTCTCTTACAGTTCTGGAGGCCTGAAGCCCAAGATCAAGGTGTGCCCAGAGCTGTGCTCCCTCCAGAGGATAGGGCAGGATTCCTCGTAGCCTCTTCCTGCTTCTGGTGGCCCCTGGCCATCCTTGGCGTCCCATCCAGCCGCATCACTCCAGTCTCTGCTTCTGTGATCACGTGCCCTCTTCCTGGCATGTGTCTTCTGGGTGGGTGTGAATTTTGGGAGGACACAATTCACCCCAGTACAGGCCTGAGCCTGGTTGCAGGGACTGTGTGTACCTCTCCCACGGGTCTGTCCCCCTAAAGGGAGCACACTGCCAGTGTGCCCACCCCCACGCCAGCGGGCAGCCCTTGGCAGAAGGTGTGCCTAGAGCTTGGATGTGTGGGTCGGATGTCTTTGCCTCTCTTCTTTCCTGTCCTGGTTTCAGTTGGAAGGATGTTCAGATATGAGAATGGGAAAAGGCGGAGCGGTGTTTGCTCATGGGAGAGGACGGCCCTGCCCTCAGCTGGCCCATGGCCTTCCTTTCCAGAGCCCCAGAGGGCCCTGCCCTCAGCTGGGAGATGGGCCCTGGGCGTCATTTAGCTCGAGCACCTACCTGGTCATCCTTCTCTGCAAGCCCCAGTCACTGTCCCTGGGAGAGTTTCCACAGCTCCTTACCCACACCTGCAGCCTTGCTTCTCCCACTGTGTCTGTTCTTGCGCTGTCCATCTGTATGGGAGCTGTCTTTTCATGGGTCTCAGGTCTGTGCCAGTAGGCAGCTGGGGAGCTGTGAACCCCGTATTTTCAACCTGCTTCCCAGCCCGTCACGTACCGTGGGACTGGTGGACTATTTCGAGGTCCAGGGAGTGGTGGGGAGAAGGGGCTGCAGGGGAGGAGCATCTGATGGTGGTGGCCAGGAGGAACATGGCACTGGGAGGTGGGAAGGGTGGGAATTGTCCACTGTGGGGGGTGGCTGAGGAAGCCAAGGGGTCTGGGACTATAGGGGAAGTGGGAGATGAGAGAGGAAAGGACAAAGGTGAAGGTGGAAAGGGGTACGGTGACAGTGGCCTCTCAATACGCGGAGGGGCTTGAAAACAGGAGGGCTGTGCACTAGAGGACGCACTGGTGCAGAACTGAGACATTTCTGGAAGGTGGCTTTGGAGCCAGCATCCTTGCTGGTATGTAAGAAATGCCAGGTATATGCCCTCTGGGAGGTTGTGTGGGCTGGGTGACACTGCCAGTTCCCTTCAGTCTCTGGTGCTCTGACTCAGTGGGGATTTCCACACTGACCTTGTGATGTCTGTAGTGGCCTCAGGGCCCCTGGACAGCATCCTGAGCTGCGGTCTCCATGAAAGGAGGCCCCTGAAGGTGGCAGGTTGTCAGATCGAGGCCCACATGGAAGTAATTCGTTACTAGGCTTGGTGATGCTCCGCCAGCTAACTTGAGGGCAAAGGCGTGCTTGCAGGTTGATGAGCAGCTCTGTGGGACCCGAGCTGCTGCTGTTCGTGGGCTGCCTGCTGTGGGCCAGGCGCTTTGCGGAGCGTGGACGCCCGTTCTCTTACTCTGTTGATGCAACAACCTGTTGAACCAGAGTTTGTCTCCGTTTTACGGAGAAAGAAACTGAAGCTCCTTGATGAAGTGAAGCCATGTCTTAAAGCTGCTAGCACTTAGCATGTGGTGGGCACCTGGCATGCATACGTGGGACGAACATGGACTCGTGGCAGAACCGAGACCCAGACAGCAGGAAGGAGAAGCTGCATGTGTGTTGGGGGAGGATGTGGATTGCTGCTGGCTCAGTGCCGGTTGTAAAAGGAAGCAATTGCAGATGTTTCTTACTGCTGCTGTAACAGATTACAACATACTTAGTGGTGAAAAACAGCACACGTCATTATCTTTGAGGTCAGAAGTCCTTAAATGCATCCACAAAGCTGTGTTCTTTCTAGAGGGTGCAGGGAGAATCCATTTCCTTCCCTTTTCTAGCATCCAGAAGCCACCTGCAGTCCTTGGCTTGTGGGCCCATCCTTCATCCTGAAAGGCAGCAGCGGATGGAGCATCTTCCAACCTCTCTGTCCCTCTGCTCTATCATCATGTTGTCCCCTAACTTTACTGCTTCCTCTTAGAAGGATGCCTGTGATTACATTGAACCCACCTGGGCAGTTCAAGACACCTTCACCTCAATGCCATTAATTTAATCACATCAGCAAAGTTCCTTTTGCCATATAAGGATATGGCAGCATATTCATAGGTTCTGGGTGTTGGGCCATGGACATTTTGGGGGACCCATGATTCAGTTTCCCTCACATTGTTAGAAAGGATCTTGGAGGAAGTACATGACCCCAAGTGGATGCCTCTCCTGGCTGGGTGTCCCCTTGTGTATGTTATCCTTGAATCTTCCTAGCAACCTTCCAAAGAAGGCTTTGGGATTCAGTTTTACAGATAGGGAAACTGAGGCACAGAGAGACTTGGTGGCTCTATAGGCAGTAAAAGGCAAAATGGAAAGCGAACCTGGCCTCTTGTGCCTCTGAGCCTCGAATTCTGCCCTCTGCCCACGTGAGCATGGTCTGTGAGCAAACCCTCCTGTGGACAGGTTTGGAGGTTCTGAGACTGAGCCTTGGGTAGTTTTTATTTCTTAGGCTCTCTGGAGTTCTCCCAAATCCCCATTGCTAATCAGTAGCTGAAAGTGGATGCTATTTTGTTTTTCCGATTGCTGGTCTCTTTACTTGTTTAGTGAAAACAGCAAAAATTTAGAATGTTTATAGAATTGAACATGAAAACCAGAATTGTATGTGTATCTTAGGAAAACATGGTGTGACTGGCCCGGGATCAAAAATATTTGCAGCGCCTGTCGTCTTTGTTAACTCTGTCAGTTCTCTTTTTCTTTCCTTCTCTCTGTTTCTTTCAGTTTGGGTTTTTCTTTTTGAAGAGGGAATCAAAGGGAAATTATTTTCATTTTCTTCACCATGAGTTCCCAGGCTTCCCCCTACCAGCCTTTGCTTTACTTGCCATGCCCAGTTCCATGAGAAGGAGTTGTTACATTTCTTCTTCCTAAAGCAGTGATCGGTGCTTCTGCCCTGGTGGAGAAGTCTTGAGCAGCCCCTGGCCAGCAGCTGTTGCCACCTACAAGCCCCCGCCTCCATTAGGAAGCCATTTATTTATGGGGCCTAGGTAGGGGCAGGAGGTTCCTTTCAAGAAAATAACAGATTGCTTAATGCTGGTCTCCCTCTTGCTGGCCAAAAGGAATGTTAAAGCCAGATCATTATCTTACAATGCGTGAGAGAGTCCTGCTTAAAAAGAGGACAAAGACTTATCACCCAAATATGCTTGGGTCCCTTTTAATGTGGGAAGCACATTCCTTGTAAAGGCAGCCTCCTATTCCTGTCTTTCTTTGCAGAGACTTTGAGAAGAAGCAGGTGCCCTCATCGAGCATTCCTTTGACCACTTGCTAGGTGTGTTTGGTGGTGGTTTCAGTGCTGCTCTTTGGCCTCGGCATTAGAGACTAGTTTTTTAAAATTAAGTTACTCTGAGTGTCCCCAGATTCTTTTAAATCCAAAGGCCATTTAGGTTCCAGCTTCCTTGAGCCTCAGTTTCTTCCTCTGTGAAGTGGAGATAATGGCAAACATCTGAAAACATTTTATCAGGATTCGGTGTGACGGTGTGTGTAGGTGATTAGGCCGGTGCCTGGCAAGTACTGCTGCTCGAGGAATCTCAGGTATCTGCATTCATCTGTTCTCACCGGGCTATAAATGAACACCTGAGACTGGATAATTTATAAAGAAAAGAGGTTTAATTGGCTCACAGTTCTGCAGGCTGTACAGGAAGCATGGCAGCATTTGCTCAGCTTCTGGGTGGCCTCAGGGAACTTACAATCGTGGCGGAAGGCGAAGGGGGAGCCCACTTTTCACGTAGTTGGAGTATGAGTAAGAGAGGGGTTGCAGGGGGATGTGCCACACACTTTTAAACAACCAAATCTTGTGAGAACTCCTTATCACAGGAACAGCACTAAGGGGATGGTGCTAAGCCATTCATGAAGGATCCACCCCCATGATCCAGTCACCTCCCACAAGGCCCCACCTCCAACACTGGGGATTACAGTTCGACGTGAAGTTTGGGATGGGGACAAGGATTCACACCATATCAGTATCTTATGCATAGTAAAACATTTTATGAATGAATGTCTCTATATGCTGTAGCTGTATATCCTCCAGTATGGTAGCCACAGGCCACTTGTGGCTAAATTTAAATGCAATGAAAGATTCAGTTCTTTGGGCACACTAGCCACATTTTCCAGGCCTGACAGCCATGTGCTGCTGATGGCCGCCTTATTGGACCACACAGATAATGAAAGGTTTCTGTCACGGCTGAGAGGTTCTGTTGGCCAGTGCTTGTTCAGTTAAGGTTAAAATATTAACCACCTACACTTCCTTTGTATCTAAACCCATTTCCTTGGTTCTTTTCCAATACTTATTTCCTGGGTAGCTCTTTGTGTTACAGGGAAATTGTGAATTTTCATTTTAAAGGGAACTCACCTGGGATGTGGCTTGCTGAAAGGGAAGAGACAGACGCTGTAGTATATAGTCAGTGCTCAGTGAAGGGAAAGGGGCTTCACTTCCCCAACAGAGTGGCCCTCCAAAAGGGTCTCACTTTGTAGCCCAGGCTGGTCTTAAACTCCTAGGCTTAAATGGTCCTCCAATCTTGGCCTCCCAAAGTCCTGGGACTACACGCGTTTGCCACCACATCCAGCTGCTGCTCCATCTTTAAAGTTGTCTTGCCCACACTTGTGTGTGTGTGTGTGTGTGTGTGTGTGTGTATATATATATATATATATATATATACACACACACTTTTTTTTTTTTTTTTTGGAAGCAACTCGTCTTTATTGAAACTTCTTAAAACATCCAACCTGATTTTCAAAGCTCACAGCTCTGCTCCTGGCTTTGGGGGCTTAGCCTCTAATTTGGGTCTGAACTTTATTGAGCTTTGCTTGGCAAATGCAATGAAGAAAGTGTTACCAGGTGGCATTACTGAGAGCCCTTGAGGGTGGGGGGAGATTGCGTGCCGTGCCCTGTGTGTGTGTCAGCTGACTCTTCTTGACAGCCCCTTGCACCTCAGCATGGCTGTGTGACTTAGGAGTTTCTAGATGCACATAATTTCAGGAGTGGCATTTGAGTGCATTTGGCACCACGCACGGGGTGGCTGAGCCCCATCAGTGGCACCTCCCTGTTGCTGTGCACTGGTGGGGTAGTTCTTCAGCCAATGGGGGTGATATCCGTCAGCCAGGTTCCACCACTGGGCACCACCACCCTTCCCACGGGTGCTCCTCTGTCCTCTAGATGTCCTGCCTCCCGTGTCCTTTGCACCATACCCCACAGGTCCTGTCACCCCTGCTCATCATCTCTCTTGCCGTTTTCATCTCTGAAGTCCCTCCTATAGGGGCTTCCTGCCCACTTCTCTGCACCTGGGCTTCTGCCCCCGCTAAAATCTCACCTCTCCAGAAAATAGCGGCCAACTTCCCCATCATCTTGGCTAGAAGTCACCCCTCCATTTGGAATGCCACAGCAGCTGCCCTTAGAGTCTTCCTGCTCTGGCAGGCCGTTGTGTGCATCACACTGACTTCAGCCCCACAAAGGAGGACCTACTGTGTGCTCAGCGTGTGCCCAGCCCCGAGCGAGGCTACACATGTGAACAGGACCAGCTCAGCTGCGGGAGCTCCTGGCATTGGGGGCAGGCAAGCAGACATTCTACCTGAGACTCCTTTTAGAACGTGAATGAGAAGCAGCACGAGAGTTGCTGTCAGACTCCCCCATTGCTCCATCTTTTTTTCTTCTTCTTTTTTTTTTTTAAGATAGAATCTCGCTCTGTTACCCAGGCTGCATTGCAGTGGCACAGACAGCTCCCTGCACCCTGGATCTCCCGGGCTCAAGTGCTCCTGGAGTAGCTGGGCCACAGGCGTGTACCACCATACCTGGTTACTTTTTTACTTCTTTGTAGAGACAGGTTTTTACTTTGTTGCCTAGGCTGGTCTCAAATTCTTGGGCTGAATTGATCCTTTAACCTTAGCCCCTCGAAGTGCTGGGATTACAGGTGTGTACCCCTGCACCCGGCTGCTGCTCCATCTTTAAAATTGTCTTACCCACACGTACTTACATTTTTTGTTTTTTAAAGCCGCTTGTTTCATTGAGACTTATCAAAACATTCAACTAAATTTTCATAGGAAAAAGTCCTCTTATTTAAATTCTTATTTAGTCGGTGTGTATAATGTTTAATCAAATGATGTCATTATAGTTACTGTTATTAAAACTCCCATTTCATCGATTTGTGTGATATTTAAGTGATGTGATTATAGTTAGAAGGAAGCGTATGGAAGAAAGTGTGGCAATAACACTGCTGACCCTGGAGGACCGAATTCTGGTCTCTGCAAACAGCATGAGTGTGCCCCGTCACCAGCGGGGGTGGGCTTGGCAGGTGTGCCCTGGCTCATCTGGAGAGTCAGGTCAGGGGTGGCTGGTCAGGATAGCTGTTACCACATGGAATGTGCATTCCTAAATCCAAATGCTTGCCTCACCCCAGTGCTGAGCCTGGCCAGCTGAGAGGCTGGAGACCCCGTGCATTCATGGCAGGAGCTGGCTCCTGGCGGAGCCTCCCCGTGGGTTGGCGTTCTGTTCAGCTTTCCCCTGCTGTCCACATAGCCTTTTCATTGACCCTCCCTTCCTGTGTTGGCCAGGAGCCCGCTGGCTTCACCAGACCCTGTTAGCTGGTCAGGGAGGCAGGGCCCGGGTGCCTTGGGGCCTGTGCTATCTGAGGTCCACAGCCTGCAGGGACATCACCTAAAAGTTGTCATCAGCTTCATTAGCAGCACTCAGGCCCAGCTGGGCATTCAGCTGTGAATGCATTCTGGAACCTGAACCATCTGGGCCTGGACGGACTCTTTCAGGTTGTTTACCGTTTGGATAATCATCCTAAAAACGCCTCTGAGATCCACCCCCACTCCTGCCATCAGGCATTAAAATCTTTGGAACAGAAAAGCTGAAAATGTTCCCTTACCTTAAGGGAAAGGCCTCAATGGATTGATTTAATCGTATGTGTGAAGCATTTTTTCTTCTTTGCTAAATGCATAAACTGTATAACAAAATGTAATTAGTGGAGGTGCATTATCTGATAAAGTAAATCTCAGCCACTGGTAAGAGACCTTTTTGGCAGTGTAGTTTCTCTTTTAATAGCTGTGATCAGATTATACCTTTAAATCTCTTTAAACACTTCCCACCACTGAAGTCTTTGGTTTCCTTGATTTGATAGTTTTTACCAGGCTGTTCAAAAAGTCAGGCAGTATTCTTTTAGGTCCTTTTTGGTTCTGTGTGACAGTTAATGAATAGTCATGCGCATTTAACCCCTAAAAGGAAGGCCTTTTGCTTTTTAAAGAGACTGTATTAAGAGGAATAATGGACCAAGTACACCAGGAGGGAATGAACGAGAAAAAGAAAAGAAAGAAAATCACACAAGACCAAATAACTAATTTTGAATATTTTCTGAGACCTTTGGTTTAGAATCTAAACTTTGTTGAGGCTAGGTGCAGTGGATCACACGTGTAATTCTAGCACTTAGGGAGGCCGAGGCGAATGGATCACTTGAGCTCAGGAGTTTGAGACCAGCCTAGGCAACATGGCAAAGCCTTGACTCTTCCAAACATACAAAAATCAGCGAGGCGTGGAGGCACACACCTATGGTCCCAGCTACATGGGAGGCTGAGGCGGGATGCTCGCTGGAGCTTGGGAAGTTGAGGCTGCAATGATCCATGATTGTACCACTGCACTCCAGCCTGGGCGAGAGTGAGATCCTGTCTCAAAAAAACAAAAACAACAAACCAAAAAAGGTGACATTGAGAATAAAGAGATGGTAGTTGGATTTGTGGCTATTTTTCTAGCTGCTCAGTAGTTGTACAGAATGTAGCTTTGGCATGATGAATGTTTCCTAAATTCCTAAATTACATGTCATGTTTGTTGATTGTTTGTATATGTTTTAATGTGTATTAAAAAGACACCAAAGGTGTAAGTTCATAAATATTAATACTTAGGATAAACTTAAGATTTGAAAGAATTTTAGTTGAAGACAGGTGAATGAAGTAGGTGATAGTTTAGGTGGTCTTTGAATGTGGCAGAAGCCACAAAGGTGGTGCATGAAGTTTGGGAAAAGCTGAGCCAAGGCTTTCTCCTTTAAGGACCGGTGTGATTCTAGGCTGTTGAATGATATCTTCAGATACCCGTTTGTCCTGTTGCTCTGCCTCCCCTGTGAGCTGTGCTGCTGGTGGCCAGGTGTTTGACACTAGTATCCAGAGACAAACTCAGACATTTGCCCTGGGCTCTATTCCTGGAACCTGGGAGAAAGGGCTGCCATAGGGAAAGGTGTGAACGCACAGGTTTGCATGCCTAAAATTATAGTACTTTTTTATTGCAAAGGTTCTTTTCAGCTTTTTTCTTTTCAAGTAAATGGAGATGTGTCTTTCTTCTGTTTCTGGTGTCCTTTTTCTTTCTGTAAAATAACCACCTCTTTCCTGAGATTGGGGAGGGAAGTCTGTCTCCATTGAATTCTCTCCCGTCGACATCAGATAAGACATTCCCTTCTGTTCTGTTTTCAAAAGAAGATAATGTGAAAAAAAAACAAGTGGCATTTTTATGAGACGTGTTGTCTGCTTACATAACTTCTTGGATACCTTTCCCTTGTCCTAGGGACCTAAGCCTCTCTGGGTGTCACTGTGCATGCACAGCCTGCGATAAGCCACTGTGTGGCAGAGACCAACTGTGGGTGATTTGCCGCTCCCCAGAGCCCGGTTGCAACAGGAGGAGCCACCAGGCTGGGAGGGCACCAGGCAGGAGGCTGGGTCCATACCTGGCGCAACCCTGGGCCTCAGGTTCCCCAGTGGCAAAGGTAGGATGAGGGCTTTGGTCGCCTCTGTGCTATGAGTCTTTGTCCAGTTTGTCAGTCGCCATATTCATTTTACTCTCCAGTCTTTTCTATAAAAGTGTTTGGGGGCTGGGAGGTGTTAACCTGGTTCACTAGGAGCTAATGCATTGATTATTTGTGCTTGTGTTGTACTCAGCACATGCTTCTCAGTGCGCTGTGTCCTCATTTGCTGTTTCCCCCGAAGTTTGATGAGTATGGTATATTCTGGTCACGAGGCAGGTGGTGCTTGGGGACTATCTACTCTCGGTGTGCTGGAAGCATTGCCTGATTTTAATGAGTTGACTCACTGCATCTGGTTTTAAGAACTTTGTTGCAGGTATTGGTTGACTGCAGTGTTCCCAAGTGGTCGTGCTGTGCCCTAAAGGCTGCTAGAACCTCAGAGGCCGTTGAGGGCAGGTTCGAGTCCCGCAGGCAACAAGGTGGAACTCTAGAGAGGAGAGGGATGCCTTGGCCCGGGCCCCCTCTGAGGGAGGACTATCGCCCCTTCTGCTGGGAGCATCATTAGCTGCAGCCCCCTCATGAAGAGATGCCAGCTTAAGGGCACATCCTATCAGACCCTCTTCCCATGACTGTTCTTCCAGGGTGTGAAGGGCAGAAGGGTGGGGCCATCTGGACCCAACATGGGACAATTCTAGTGGCCTCTCCATTGCTCCCTGTCGGGTTGGCGAGATGGCCTCAGGCTTGCCTGGCAGTTCAGCCTCTCTGTGGCCAGTTCTGCTTCCTCCCCTCCTTCCACAGGTATCCATCTTCCCTCCATACCCCAAATGCCAAACCACCTCTGCATCTTCACCAAGGAAAGCATTTCTGTTGTCCTGAAATATCAGGCCTTCCTGAACCCGCTTGTACCTCTGTCCAGTGGAAGTAGAATGCCAGCCACATAGGTCATTTGAAATTTTCTACTAGCTACATTAGAAAAAAATAAAAAAAAGATGAAATTAATTTTAATAAACGCTGTTTAATCCAACATGTCCAAAATATTATCCTTTCATTGCAATTATCTGGAATTTGTGGACGAGGTTTGCTATAATCCTGTTTGGTACTGATACTTTGGGTGATGCTGTGTAATGTTCATTCATCGCACGTTTCAATTCGGCCACATTTCAGTGCTCAGTAGCACCTGTGGTTGGAGCTGCTGTATTGGACACCACGGCCTTAGGGTTTTGATTTAAACCCCTTTCTCTTGACCTTCTGCCCAGAGCGTTTGCCAGATGAGACACTGCCTCTTGCTGAATGCCTGCTTGGAGCAGAGTCCTGTGTTTGTTTGGAAATGATCTGAAGCTCCTGTGTCCCTGGTCGCTTGCTGGAGTCGGTGGGAGCTGAGAGTCCCTTGCTGCCCGGAGCATGGCCGTGTGGCTGCCTGACTGCATGGTTCTTCCCCCGGTTATTTTTGTTTGGGCAGTTAACTCTGAGCATTCGGAACATTCGCCGAGTGGAACGTGTGTGTCGTCATCCCCTCGAAGGCTTGGCTGATTGAGCCAGTAAACAAAAAGTGCATTCAACACAGGCTTGTCTGCTGGCCTCCCCCCAGAGAGAGAGTAGGTTTGCTATTCCTGAAATGTAATCCCTCCTTCAGCGCTGCACAAAAGCCCCATGTCTGCTCGCTGGGACCTGATAGTTCGCCTTTGTACGGATGAAAAAAACCAAACACTGAGCCTGCTCTGAGCGGGGCTGTTTGTTGAGGCTCCTGCTGCAGAGAAGGGAGCAGTGTCTGCACAGGGGGCCTGGATCGCACCTGACACCATCCAGGTGCCTGCTTGTGCTGGTCCTGCCGTCAGGACTGCCCCTTGTGAGGAGCTGGGTACCGCTGTTATCCTGCCTGCTGGTCCGAGGGTCTGAGCATGATTGGGAGCAGAGACAAGAGTTCCAGGGGGAGCCTCAGTTCTGGGACCACCATTGACCAGTAGAGCTATAAAGGACTTGGCCACCAAGGTTGGAGCTGAGCCCCCCAGGTCATGAAACTGCCACCGTCAGAGCCAGCCTGAGCTCCATGGTGCCTGTCTCCTACCTGCACTGTGCCCCACACCTTTGTGGACAAGGATCTGACCTCTCCTTCCCAAACTACAATCCAAGAACCACAATGCCTGTTCCCCTTACCTGCCCCCAGGTGTTCTGGGAGAAGTCAGTGACATGATTAAGACCTTTAAAAATTATGGTAAGCATGTGACAGTGTGAATGTACTTAGTGCCACTGAGCTGCACACTTAAAAGTGGTTAGAATGATGCATTTTATGTGTATTTTGCCACAGTTTAAAAAATTACAGGCTGGGCGCAGTGGCTTATGCCACCCCAGCACTTTGGGAGGCTGAGGCATGCGGATCACTTGAGGTCAGGAGTTTGAGACCAGCCTGGGCAACATGGTGAAACCTCGTCTCTACTAAAAGTACAAAAAAATTAGCCAGGTGTGGTGGTGCGGACCTCTAATCCCAGCTACTTGGGAGGCTGAGGCAGGAGAATCGCTTGAACCCAGGAGGCGGAGGTTGCAGTAAGCCGAGATTGTGCCACTGCACTCCAGCCTGGGCAATAGAGCGAGACTCAGTCTCAAAAGCTATTTAAACAAACATTTGTGTGTAGCCCAATAGTTTTTCACTGTTGAGGGTCAAAATTTTACCTTTGTCTGCCTACCTGCCTGTCCCTCTAGCTGTCAGTCACACAGACGGATGTAGATATGTAATTTGAATTACTTCTGTTTCTCTTTGCTAGTCTAAGTCTTAGAAGAATTAAGGTTTTCTTATTACTGGCTAAAGTTAAAAGGTACTCAGTTTAATCATCTTGGAAAGAAAACCAGGAAACCAAATTATCATCATGAAGCAGCCTTCCCCAGCTTATGTGAACAGTGGAGCGCTGATTTTTGTGGCTTGTTTACTGTCGTAAAACTTTCATATAAGGGCGCAATGTGTCAGCCCCTGCCCACTGAGGGCTTCAGAAATGAAAGGCAGTTCTATTTATGCCCAGCTGGCTTCTGCAGAGCCAGGCTCTGTTTTTCTCGGCATGGGAAGCACCTTGGAAACCCCCTGAAGGTCTCACTCTGATGCCACACAAGGAGCATCCTGGGGCGGACAGGCCACTTTCTGAGGCAGCTCATCAGTGCTTGACAGTTTACCAGGCGACACTTTTGCTTTAATCCTTCCTGATGTGACATGACCTTTCACTGTCCTTCCCATGCTCTGAGGTCTCCAGTCTTTTTGTGAAAACAAACCTTATTTGGGCATGATCAATACAGCTGTGGGTTGCAATCCCAGGGGGCAACTTGACTCTTTTGTTGTTGTCTTTAAAAAATATTGTTGAGGCAAAATTTACATAACATAAAGTTAAGCATTTAAAAGTGAACACTTGGCCAGGCGCGGTGGCTCACGCCTGTAATCCTAGCACTTTGGGAGGCCTTGGCAGATCACGAGGTCAGGAGATCAAGACCATCCTGGCTAACACGGTGAAACCCTGTCTCTACTAAAAATACAAAAAAAATTAGCCAGGTGTGGTGACGGGCGCCCGTAGTCCCAGCTACTCGGGAGGCTGAGGCAGGAGAACAGCGTGAACCCAGGAGGCAGAGCTTGCAGTGAGTGGAGATGGCACCACTGCACTCCAGCCTGGGCAACAGAGCAAGACTCCATCTCAAAAAAAAAAAAAAAGTGAACACTTACCTAGCGTATGCACCACATGATGTAACCACCCACCCCTGTTTAGTTCTGAAACAATTTCATCACCCCCCGAGGGGAAACCCCATGCTCTTAAGCAGTCATTGCCCGTTTCCCTCTCTCCCTAGCCCGTGACGACCACCAGTCTTCTGTTTTTGTGGGTGTGCCCATTCTGGACAATTCATATAAACAGAACCATACAACATGTGGCCTTTTGTGACTGGGTTCTTTCCCTTAGTGTAATGTTTTTGAGATTCATCGAGGGTTGTAGCATGCATCCATGCTTCATTCCTTTCTACAGCTGAACGATATTTCACTGTATGGAGGGACCACATTTTGTTTATTCATTCATCTGTTGATGGGCGTTTGTGTCCATCTTTTGGCTACAGGGAACCATGCAGCTATGAACGTGCGTGTACAGGGATTTGCTTGAGTTGCCATTTTCACCTCTTTGGAGTATATCCTTAGGAGCTGAGTGGTTGCGTGGAAAGAGAATTCTATTTGACTTTGTGAAGATCCGCCATACTGTTCTCTCCATCATTAGTGGTGAGAATGAAGACATGCTGGCTGCTTACGTTTTGTCGGGTTGATTTCTTCATTTTCTTGCATCTCCTTCACAGTGGCAGCGGTGGCTTTTCCCTTGGTTCTTGTTGGAGGCAGTGGTTGGGGAGGGCACGCTTTCTACTCCACCATTCCAGTGTCTTCTAGAGGTAGAGTCGAGTGTATCTGAGAGTGCTTCTGTCTTAGAATAAATGACATTAACATATGAAAAAACAGCTACTTGTGCCTGACTATGGGCATTTTCATGTACAGAAGTCTTGAAACTGAGTTTATTGAGAGTGGTTTTGTTACCTGATGATAGCTATCTTTCTGTGTTTAGTTCTTTTTGACTTCTTTGGCCTCTAATATTTTGACAGTGGCACTTAGATGACAGTCAGCAATTGCAACAGTGAATGAAGTCACACAGCTTGAGTTCAAGGTGGAAAGAGAAAAAAATCTAGAGAGGATGTTATCTGACCTGGCGTGAGAGGTGATCATCCTCTCTGAGCAGTGGGTTCTTGCTCTTGACCTTAGGGCATGATGTGGCCCTGCTCCTTGTATGGTGAATGACTCGTGACTGCTGTTTTTGCCACATGGCTTGGCAGTTTACAAAGCACTTTTGTATATATTATTGCATACTCTGATCCTTACAATAATCCCATGAGGTATGGAGTGGAGGCTTTTTAAGAAACAGAGACTGCTTTGGGAGGCCTAGGTGGGCGGATTACCTGAGGTCAGGAGTTCGAGACCAGCCTGGCCAACATGGTGAAACTCCATCTCAAGCCAAAAAAAATAAAAATAAAAATAAAAATGCCGGGTATGGTGGTGGGTGCCAGTAATCCCAGCTACTTGGGAGGCTGAGGCAGGAGAATCACTTGAACCTGGGAGGCAGAGGTTACAGTGAGCTGAGATCATGCCATTGCTGTCCAGCCTGGGTGACAAGAGCGAAACTCCATCTCAAAAAAAAAAAAAAAAAAGCTGAAAGAGATGGAGACTTGGAGGTTGCACACTCTCAGTGGAGGTGCAGAACTTCCGGCTTGGTCTTTGTCCCCAGCTTTTTAAGAATTTGATCATGAGGAAGATTGTTTATATTGTTCTGTTTTTTTTTTTAAATGGATTGAGTGTGAAACTGGTGGAAATATATTCCAGGAGGCCATTTAAAAAGAAAATAGGCTGGGTACAGTGGCTCACGCCTGTAGTCCCACGCTTTGGGAGGCCAAAGCGGGCAGATTGCCTGAACTCAGGAGTTCAAGACCAGCCTGGGCAACACGATGAAATTCCGTCTCTACTAAAATACAAAAAATTAGCCTGGCATAGTGGTGCATGGCTGTAATCCCAGCTACTCAAGAGGCTGAGGTGGGAGAATTGCTTGAACCTGGGAAGTGGAGGTTGCAGTGAGCTGAGATCATGCTACTGCACTCCAGCCTGGGCAACAGAGCGAGACTCCATCTTTAAAAAAAAAATAGAGAAAATAACAAGGTTACCATGGATATCCTGCAGTCACGTGGACATTCTCAAACATCACAAAGATTGGTGTCAGAATTTGAAACCTGGAAGAAAACTGGACTATGATTGGTGAATTAGCACCCGGGGAGGTTTTATTGTTCTGTGTTCACCCTAGGAAATCCTTAAGGCCTGAGTGTTGATGTCCTTCAGCAACCCAACCTATTAACGCAGTCTTTAGGAGACATGAAATGTTCCTTCCATCCAGGGAAGACGTGATTGCAGCAGGCAGGAGTTGATAGTGATGCTATGGGGCTGTCTGCCCGTACAAGGAGCAGAGACCTCTGGATCCTAGTGGTGGCCCCTGGTCACCAGATGTGAACCCTGGAGCGCATGATTGTGGTTTTGACCCATTCTTGCCCCAGCTTGAGCCTGACCTTTGGCAGGTCCAGGAGTGTGCTGAGCCTTCCTACCCAGCTGCGTGGTGCTGCCTGCCAAGGTGGTGTGGCTCTGTGTGCTGGCATTTAGGTTGTCACTAAAGCCCAAGACCAGGATTGCTTGACCTTTGCAGTGTGCTGGACAGGAGCCACACAGTGTAGAAGTGACTTGCCCTAAATGCCTCATTGAGAAGCATGGGTGTCCCCTTAGACATCGTGGGAGCTCATTGCATTGATGAAGCCCTCTTGAGTCAGATCGTGGGGTTGGTGGGTCATGCGTGTAATTATGTGGTGAGGTTTGGTGCCTTGAGATTAAAGGGATGCCACATTTTGGGCTTCTCAGATATAAAAGAAGGATTCTTTGGGGGAGGACCTATAAATATTTCTTAAAAGTGTTTTACAACAAAAGCATGGAGTGTACTTCAGAAGGAAGGATTTAGCTGCCGGAGTGATGGCCGAAGGAGCCCAGAAGTCAGAGAGAGGTGACTCGTGGTCCTTCTTGGGCTCTCATTGTTGTTAGCAGGAGTTGTCACTTGCGTCCTACGTCCTAGCCTCCCAGGATCACAGCCTTCTGCTGCATTTCCTAAAGTGCTTTCTAGCACTGACTTGACTCCAGGAGGCAGCGCTGGCGAGGATTTCGGTGAGCCTTTGATGGAGTGTGTTCCGGAATCTGGAGGAAGCTTGTAAGGCTGCTTTCCACTCATTTTATGTTGTTGGGGATTTGGCTCGGAACCTGCCAAGGACCCCTGTGTGTTAAAGTTGCAATAGTTCCCTAGTAAATTGGCCACTTTCAGACCAGCTGCATTTTCTAGAATAAACCTCATTTGTCCTTGACTCATAAAGGGAAAAGCCAGGGGCTCTGGGGCACCTCCAAGTGGGCCAGGGTCAGGTGTGGGTCCCCTGCCTGGGTTTTAATGTAAACTCAGGGTTTCAATGTAAGAACCTGTTTTGTTTGCTTTTGTTTTTAGACCAGGTCTCACTCTGTTACCCAGCCTGGAGTGCGGCAGCCGTAAACATGTCTTACTGCAGCCTCGAACCTTGGTCTTAAATGATCCTCTTAGCCTCTCGTGTAACTCTTGCGGTAACTCCCAAGTGGGCCAGGGTCAGGTGTGGGTCCCCTGCGTGGGTTAGTCTCACTGCCATAGAACCCCGGCCATGGTGATCTTACCAGAAAAACTCATTTGAACCTATGCGGCTGCTTCAGGCTGGTGGTTGTTGGCCTGATAGGAAGAGAGCGTACTCAGCCTCATACTCAGCCTCTTGTGTAACTGGCACCACAAGCATGCACCACCATACCTGGCTAATTTTTTTTTTTTTTTTTTTTTTTTTTTTTCATAAAGATGGGGTCTCAGAGGCTTGGTGTGGTGGCTCATGCCTGTAATCCCAGCACATTGGGGGGCTGAGGCAGGTGGATCACTTGAGGCCAGGAGTTCGAGACCAGTCTGGCTAACATGGTGAAACCCCATCTCTACTAGAAATACAAAAACTAGCTGGGTGTGGTGGTGGGCACCTGTAATCCCAGCTACTCAGAAGGCTGAGGCAGAATTGCCTGAACCCAGGAGGCAGAGGTTGCAGTGAGCCAAGATTGTGCCACTGCATTCCAGCCTGGCTGACAAAATGAGATCATGTCTTAAAAAAAAAAAAAAAAAAGATGGGGTCTCACTTTGCTGCCCAGGCTGGTCTTTGAGCTCCTGGACTTAAATGATCCTCCTGCCTCAGCCCCCCAGAGTGCTGGGATTATGGGCATGAGCCACCACACCTGGCCAGGGCCTGCTTTTAATTGTCGAATTGCCCACATTGCATTATCAGGATTGAAAACACAGTAGTGGCAGAGCCTCCTGGAGAGTGCAGACATAGCTCATGATTTGCTTGGGGTTTCTGCAGACCATGACATCAGGCTGTCTTCCAGCCTTGCCTCACTAAGAACTTGAAGCATGACCCTCAATAAGCCACTTTTTTTTTTTTTTTTTTGCATGGAAATCTGTGAAGAAGGCCTTGGGAAAAGTCTGCGTCCAGGCCTGTCATTGAACGTAATAATTACATTAACAAGTGAGTGATTTAAGTTCTACACTCTTTGTTCTTATAGGAACAAGGTTGAGGGATGACTGTGTTGTAGGTTGAAATGTGTCCCCCAAAATAGTATGTTTAAGTCCTAACTTTGGTAGCCGTGTGTGTGGCTGTACTTGGAGACAGGGTCTTTGGCCAATGTAATTAGTTAAGATGAGGTCATACTAGATTGGAGTGGGTCCTGATCCAGTGATGGGTGTTCATCTGAGAAGAGAGAGGTTGTGACAGCAACACTCAGGAAGGGCCATGTCACGATGGAGGCAGAGGTTGGAGCAAGCTGTGCTAGGAAGAGGCAGGGAGGGATCCCCTCCCCCAGCTTCATAAGGAGCACGGCCCTGCAGACACCTTGATTTTCGAACTTCTGGCTTCCAGAACTGCGAGGAAATACATTTCTGCTGTTTGAGCCACCTGGTTTGTGGTACTTGATTACAGCAGTGCTGACCCTCCCCACAGTTACCCACGACCTCTGAGTACCTGTTTGCTGCTCACTCCTCCCTCTCCCATTGCCACATGGTCTCTGCTTTTATTATTTTTCTCAGCGGAAACTTGGAGGCCATTGGCTATTTTGTATCATGTATTGTGGCTAAGCCATTACCTTTTTTTTTTTTTTTTTTTTTAAAAAAGAAAACCCAAAACCAAAAAACTCCTTTTAGGCATCACCCCCCTACCCTCTTAGGTACAGTGCTTCTGCTGCTGCCCCCAGCTTCTTGAAACCTTCTTTCTGACTCTGTGATAGAGACTCTTGTGGATATCTTGTAGCTCTGGCCTTTCTCTTCAGCTCTGGTCTTTCCCTCTTCTGGCTGTGTGGATTCGTTTCTTATCGCTGTTGTAACAAATTACCACACACTAAGTGGCTTAAAACAGCATAGATTTATTACAGTTCTGAAGCTCAGAAGCTCCAAATGGGTCTTACGGGCCTAAAATCAAAGGTCGTGCTCCTTTTGGAGGCTCTGGGGTAGACTCGATTTCCTTGCTTTTTCCAGCCTCAATGGCTGCTGCGTTCCTGGCCTTAGCTCTGTATCACTCTGGCCTCTGCCGTGGTAGCTGCGTGGCATGGTCTGACCCTGACCTCCTCAAAGGACCCTGTGATTACATTGGACCCATCTGTGTAATCCAGAATCATCACAAAACCCCTATCTCAAAATCTTTCACCTAATCACATGCACACAGTAGCTTTGCCCTGTGGAGCCACGTGCTCTGAGGTTCCAGGAATGAGTCTGTGGGCATCTCTGGGGGCTGTTGCGCAGCCTGAGTGCGTTCTGAGGCTTAGTATTTTGTCTCTTTGAGTTCTACATTCATTTCGATCCTTACATCATCATCTGCAGGGGATAGGTGATTCTCACTCTAGGGTTGGGAAGAAGAACTTAAAAAGGCTCCACAGAAATTTGAGTCCATTTTTACTTAAGTGTACTTTTACCTTTAGAAAAACTTGTAGGTAAAAACCAACAGGTGCATTCAAACCGATCACACGCCGACTTTTACCATCCACCACCGTCTTACCTTCTGCTGCTGGGTTGGCTCATTATTTTGTGTGGATCTGAAATAAAGGCTGTCTCATCCTTTCTGTTTAATTGGAGTGCCTGGAGAGCACAGGTGAGTTGTTAAAAACCCAGTGAATCCTGCATGGATTTGCAAACCAAACTAGATGGAGAAGTCAGTTAAATTCTCTGGTTTCGGGATTGCAGCTGTCACTGAGAAGTGTATTTAGACAGATTCTGGCAACAGACTTGGTGTTGGGCTTGAGTGGGAAGGTGATTTAGGAGCTTCACGAGCAAGTCAAATGCAAGTTGGGGAAGTGGCTGAAAAAAATGCCTCCTGGAAAAAAACAGTAAATATAAGGATTCAGGTCGGCCATTGACTGAGTGTAAGTCAACACTACTGTGTGTGTGCAAACACACAAAGAAGGTGAGCCCTCAGCCCGCCATACAGCCATGTTATCCAGAAGAGAGGAGAAGCCCGCTGCACTCTCCACTGACCAGACCACCCGCTTTGCCCTCTGCACACTCACTCCACGAAGGATGAAGGTGGGCACACTGCTACAACCCCCTGGGTGTGTGTGGAGGTGGGAAAGAGACGGATGTTGAGCCCGAAGAGGCTGTGACCTCCCCAAATACTTTACTCCCCTGTGAAAGGCAAGGTGGAGGCAGATGTTATGTGGTGTGTTGGATTCACAGCAGTCAAGGCTGCCACGAGCAAGTGTCTCGAGTGCTCCTTGTGTCCATGCAGAGGCTGACGCCAGCGGATGCTGTGCACAGGCCCGTGTGACCTGAAGGCCCTTGCAGGCCGAGGTCTCTTGGTGATAATCCACACGCTGTCCTGGGCCTTGGCTTTGCAGCGCATTTCCAACTTGTGTTGTCAGAGTGAGGCTATGCAGGACTCTCCCTGTACAGTACGGTTTCTAAGTGTGAACAACACAGACCGCCAAGAGATGTGACAAAGCTGCTCCATCAGAGGAAACGTAGCCTGGGGGACAAATCCTCCCATTCCTGATAGGACAGGAGGGAGCAGTTGGCTGGGGAAGACCCTTGTGAAGGAGCTTTCTTGAGGATGGGTTTTGTCAGGGTGTAATTCATATACCATGCACAGCTTGAATGAACTCACGTGTGTAACTAGCAACCAGATCAAGAGGCAGGAAATTACTAGGGTGGCAGTTTTGAGTCCCATGAAAACAAACACATTTGCTCTATCTAGCTCCATCTCTAATTCTAGTGCAGTTTAAATGCTCACAAAATCCTTATTTGAATGGATGAGTCAGTGGTTTGAATTGAATAGTTTTTGAGCCATTTGTAGGGAGAAGGTATTACCCAAACAGAAACATGATGGTGATAATAGACTCACGTTGATTTCACTTGTTAACTGAGCAAACACCTCTTGTCTCCTCATTCCGTGCAGAGCATTCTGGGTGGAAAAGTTGGACTGAGTTTCTGAGGGGAGGACGGACGAGTCCTGTCTTTTAAGCAGATGGAGCTGCAAACAGCCGGAGAGTGACAGAGATTGAGAGGCAGCAGTTTTCCTTTCAGTTGCGCATCTTCCTTGTAGTAACCGTAGGTGGGAGGTTGGGATTCCGAGCTCAGGGCAGTGGGATGCTCACCATGTGCTGGGTGCTCTTCGAAGGACCAGACATGCATCATTTTGTTTAAGTCTCACAACAGGCCGGGTGCAGTGGCTCACGCCTGTAATTCCAGAACTTTGGGAGGCTGAGGTGGGCGGATCACTTGAGGTCAGGAGTTTGAAACTACCCTGGCCAACGTGGTGAAACCCCATCTCTACTAAAAATATTTTAAAAAATTAGCCGGGCATTGTGGCGGGCACCTGTAATCCCAGCTGCTCAGGAGGCTGAGGCAGAATTGCTTGGACACTGGAGGTGGAGGTTGCAGTGAGCTGAGATAGCCCCATTTCACTCCAGTCTGGGCAACAAGAACAAAACTCCGCCTTAAAAGAAAAAATCTCACAACAACCTGTTTCACTTAAGTATGGGCTTAAGAGGCCAGTGTGAGGGTCAGGAGCTAATGCTCAGCCCCACAGGGGTCTCCAGGTCCTGCTGCTCCTTCCACGCCTGCCCGGTCCCTGCAGCTTGCCATGAACGGAAGGGAACTCATCTGGCAGCCTTAGAAATGCTCATTTGCGGCCGGATATGGTGGCTCACGCCTGTAATCGCAGCACTTTGGGAGGCCGACGTGCGTGGATCACCTGAGGTCAGGAGTTTGAGACCAGCCTTACCAACATAGTGAAACCCCGTCTCTACTAAAAATACAAAAATTAGTTGGGCGTGGTGGCACATGCCTGTAGTCCCAGCTACTCAGGAGACTGAGGCGGGAGAATTGCTTGAACCCAAGAGGTGGAGGTTGCAGTGAACCAAGATTGTACCACTGCACTCAGCCTGGGTGACAGAGCGAGACTCCGTCTCAAAAAAAACAAAAAAACAAAAAAACAAAAAAAAACAGCACATTTGCATCAGTGATTTCATTCTGCCGGTGTTAAATGAAAATTGTTACAGGGAAGTTAGTTCTCAGGTTCCATTGTGGATAAAATACCAGAACAAAGGGAAGACTAGGGTTTCTTCTCCTCCACGTCCCTACACTCAAACCACCCTTCCCATTTCTTTAATGCCAACACACCATCACCTTCCTCACCCTTGATGCTGAGACATTTGAGCCCCCTTAGAACCCAGGACTCCCGGTGGGTGCTACCCCCTGGTCATATCTGGCCTCTCACACTTAACCCCTCCAAGTAGTAAAATCTGGATAAAAATAAAAAACTGGGTTTTCAAAGAGCTATTAACAGTCTTCTCTAGCTGAGTTATTAAGAGATTATACCATATTCATTTTGACTCCTAATTCCTTTTTGGAAAAATTTCTGAATTTTGTTAAATTCACAGAGTAACACAAATGGTTATCTTTCTGTTCCTTTAAAATCCATCTTTGATTTGGAGATTACCAGGGTAAATTATAGATCAAGAATATCATACATGCCATTATTCACTGAAATTTGCAGTCAGCTCTGCAGACACTGTTCTGCCTCCTTTATCCAGCACGTTGGGGATTGTGATTACTGACGAGAGCTCTAAAGAGTCTTCCAGCTGGGAAAGGTCCTGAGTGGCCTGCTTTCCTGGCTTATTTAAGAATTTTGCCTGGCCCCTAGGTTTCTCAGCAGTCTGTATTTCCCACTGTTCGTTGTGCTCGTGCTGAGTTGTTTTCCTATTGAAATACAACTGTGTTTCTTTTTTTTTTTTTTGGTACTAAATAACTTTATTATTCTTATTGACATATGGTTTATATTTTAGTTGATATTATCAAGTACATTTTAGTCAATATTATTCTGAACTGTGAAATAGAAAAATAATTAATTTTTGTATGTTTATTTTATAACTCAGTAGCTTTAAAAATTTTTTTTTGTTTTCTTTTTTTTTTATTATACTTTAGGTTTTAGGGTACATGTGCACAATGTGCAGGTTTGTTACATATGTATCCATGTGCCATGTTGATTTCCTGCACCCATTAACTCGTCATTTAGCATTAGGTATATCTCCTAATGCTGTCCCTCCCCCCTCCCCCCACCCCACAACAGTCCCTGGAGTGTGATGTTCCCCTTCCTGTGTCCATGAGTTCTCATTGTTCAATTCCCACCTATGAGTGAGAACATGCGGTGTTTGGTTTTTTGTCCTTGCGATAGTTTACTGAGAATGATGTTTTCCAATTTCAATGATAGACTGGATTAAGAAAATGTGGCACATATACACCATGGAATACTATGCAGCCATAAAAAATGATGAGTTCATGTCCTTTGTAGGGACATGGACAACTGTGTTTTCTTGACCTTGAATAGCTCTGCCACATTTCGCAGGTGCTCCTTGCTCTGCGAAGCCCTGAAATGCCCTCTCTGGTCCCTCTTGGGTACAGCGCTCAGGGCCTCTGGAAGATTTCAGGAGCCGCGATGCTGGTAGAAAAGGAGATTTTGAGAAATACCAGTTAATAGCTTATTGTATTTATTTATTTTTTTTGAGACGGAGTTTCGTTCTTGTTGCCTAGGCTGGAGTGCGGTGGCACAGTCTTGGCTCACTGCAACTTCCGCCTCCCAGGTTCAAGTGATTCTTCTGCCTCAGCCTCCCAAGTAGCTGGGATTACAGGTGCCTGCCACCACGCCCGGATTTTTTGTATGTTCAGTAGAGGTGGAGTTTCATCATTTTGGCCAGGCTGGTCTCAAACTCCTGACCTCAGGTGACCCGCCCACCTTGGCATCCCAAAGTGTTGGGATTACAGGCATGAGCCACCATGCCAGTGCTGGTCCCAGTTAATGGCTTATTTCTGAATTTCCCGTCCAACCGAACTTTTCAAGTGTAACTCCTGGTTCTTCATGGGCAGGAGGACCATGTCCGCTCTAGGTGGCATGTCCTCTTTGGGAAGGCTGTCTTTGCATTTTAAAATTATTCTGGATGACAGAGTGAAACCCTGTCTCAAAATATATATATGTAGATAGTTAGATAGATACAGATATAGAATAGAGATAATTGGAGGAAGCAGTGGTCATGTTAGTGTTTGCGTAGCTAGGAGGGCACGGCCAGGACTCACTCAGAGTTGGGGTAGCCAGAATTCAGAGCATCTGGAGAGAGAGAGAGGCTCGCCTCTTAGGAAAGGGTTTGGGAATGAGTAGGAAGTTATTTTCCTTTTTTTTTTTTTTTTTTTTTTAAATGGTATCTCATTCTGTCGCCCAGGCTGGAGTGCAGTGGTGCAATCTCGGCTCATTGCAGCCTCTGCCTCCCGGGTTCAAGCAATTCTCCTGCCTCAGCCTCCCGAGTAGCTGGGATTACAGGTGAATGCCACCACATCTGGCTAATTTTTGTGTTTTTAGTAGAGCAGGGGTTTCACCATGTTGAGCAGGCTGATCTCAAACTCCTGACTTCAAGTGATCTGCCCGCCTCAGCCTCCCAAAGTGCTGGGATTACAGGCATGAGCCACCATGCCCGGCCCTTTATTTTCTCTCACTGTTACTGTCTCCCTGAATTTTTACTCGGTGGTAACATTTAAAAGCTCTAGCTTCAAAAGCTAGTTTTTAGTCTTTCTTAAAATACAGATGTAAGCACCCATAAGCTCTCTGCCCAAAGATAAATATTCTTAGCCTTTAGGTGCCCATCCTTTTATGCCAGATGCCAAGTTGACCAGGGAGTGTCTGCACAGATTCCTGGTATCTGCACCTTCTAGGGATGTGGACAGAGGCCTGAGCTCTGCAAGGCTGGGTGTTGAAGCTGTTGATGAACAGGTGTGGGCAGGAAGGGACGGGAGGCTGGAGACCGTGACTGTGCCCAGAGGCAGGGCTCCTGGGGGTCACCAGCAATGCCTTTCATTGCACTCTCCACCACAACCTGCTTTTCGAGTTTAAAGATAACAGAACCTGCCAGGATAGGCCACTCCTTTTTGTTGTTGTTTCTGTTTTTTATTTTTTTAATATATATATGTGTGTGTATATATATATTTTTTTGAGGCAGAGTCTTGCTCTGTCGCCCAGGCTGGAGTGCAGTGGCACGATCTCGGCTCACTGCAAGCTCTACCTCCTGGGTTCACGCCATTCTCCTGCCTCAGCCTCCCAAGTAGCTGGGACTACAGGCTCCCGCCACTACGCCCGGCTAATTTTTTTGTATTTTTAGTAGAGACGGGGTTTCACCGTGTTATCCAGGATGGTCTTGATCTCCTGACCTTGTGATCCGCCCGTCTCAGCCTCCCAAAGTGCTGGGATTACAGGCGTGAGCCACTGCCTGGCCTATATTTTTAATCTTTTGAGACAGAGTCTCGCTCTGTTGCCCAGGCTGGAGTGTAGTGGGGCAATCTCGGTTCACTGCAACCTCTGCCTTCCGGGTTCAAGCGATTCTCGTGCCTCAGCCTCCCCACTAGCTGGGATTACAGGCACCCACCACCATGCCCAGCTAATTTTTGCATTTTTAGTAGAGATGGGGTTTTGCCATGTTGACCAGGTTGGTCTTGAACTCCTGGACTCAGGTGACGTGCCCACCTCAGCCTCCCAAAGTGTTGGGATTGCAGGCGTGAGCCACTGCGCCCAGCCCTGTTTTTAAAATTCTGTAAACAGCAACGGGAATGAATTGACTGAATGAGGGGGAGTGGAGTGGGAAGCAATGTGCTGCCCCGGTCTTGGGTCTGAAACGCAGTGGCCCTGGGCAGAATGTGCAACAAAGGTGCACGGATTTGGGTTTAGAGACTTAATCCCTCCTCCTCTTGGTGTGATGTTGACTCCACAGAGGCAAATGTGCCCCAGGCTGCAATCAACTGTTTGACCTCGAGTCTGGGATGAGCATACGGCCTCTTCAGCCTGATGTCACTGATGTGGTTTGGATGATTTTCTCCTCCAAATCTCACCTCGAAATGTGATCTCCAGTGTTGGAAGTGAGGCCTGGTGCAGGTGCTTGGGTCATGGGGGTGAATCCTTCATGAATGTCTTGGCACCACCCCCTTGGCGATGAGTGAATTCTTGTTCTGAGAGTTCATGAGAGATCTGTTTTGTTTTCTTTTTAATTTTCCTTTACAAAACAGTATACAGTATTAGATGCCAAGAGACCTGGTTGTTTAAAAGAGCCTGCCCAACCACCCCCTGCCCCACGCTCCTCTCTCGCCATATGACATGCCTGCTCCCCTTCGTCTTCCCACATGATTGGAAGCTCTGGGAGGCCCTCAGCAAGAGCAGATGCTGCTACCGGCTTCCTGTATAGCCTTCAGGACCATAAGCCAAAATAAACCTCTTTTCTTTATAAATTACCCAGCCTCAGGCATTCCTTTATAGCAATGCAAGAACAGACTCACACAGTCATACATTGAAGTGGCGCTGGTTCCCAGGGGCCCAGGCTTGGCTGGACAGCGCCCTGTGGCCAGGAAGACCTGGGGAGGGAGGGTGGCCAGAGGCCAGGAGCCGTGCTTGGTATCCCTGCTGTGCAGCCAAGGAGGCTCCTTCTCCACTGCCCCAGCCACCTGGATGCTGCATTTAATTCTGGGCACCATGCTCCAGAAGGAGGAGTAGATGAGCCATGTTCTGGGGAGGCGGGGGGGCGGAGGGGGGCAGTGAGCAGAATGGTGAAGGAGCTTAGAACCACGAGAAGACCCCATCTTTCCAGGGTTTTGGAGGGTAGGGCTCCAGGAGAGGCTCCTTTAGAGCTGACTGGGGGCTTGCGGCTGGTGGCATGAGCTCTTGGAGGTTCTCCCTAAGGAATCAGCCAATCAGGCCTTCCTTTCTTGTGGGTTTGAGCAGATTCCAAGCTGGCTTCATGGGAGGGGTGTTGAACAGGAGTAACCATATCAGAGTCAAGGCAGGGAGGGGAGACCTCAGTACCGCTTGATGTTGCACGCGGAAATAATGGGTGCATCATAGTTATGGTGTCAGTCCCAAAGCCTGTATCTGGCTGAGGTTGCTTGGGGATGTGATGGCTAAAGCTGTGCCCTTGCAGGGTGAGGGTGCTGGGTGGCTGCTCGTCTGGAGAAGAGAGCACCCCTTGGGAAATGGAAGATGGAGGTGGGGATCAGCTTCTGCACAGTCTGCAGGAACACTGGTGTCTCAGGGAGACACCCGGCATCTCAAAATAAGGAGAGGCTGTCTGACAGCTTCAGGTAAGGATGATCAGGTGGCTGGGAGGGTGGCCTGGAGGGCTGCTGAGCTTCTGAAATGAGCCTCACGTGACCCTGACCTGCTGAAGGCCCCTGTTCACCTGACCAGGTGAGAGATGGTTCCGAAGTGAGGGAGAGGGGTGCAGGTTGTGGGCCTGTAATCCTTATTGATATCAGCCACCCTCAACCTGAGATGTAAATTGGAATCACCTGTGGCTCCCAAGCTGGCATTCAGACGGGCAGCTTTTCCTGAGCTCTCCAGGAGATTCTGTCGTGCAGCTCATGGGTAACAAGTGGACTGGGTAATTAGGCTCTTACCTGGAGGGATGGTGTTACCCCAGAGACCCGAGACTGAGCTTAGGAAACAAAAGTGGAACAGAACAACCTCCTGCTTTCAGAAGCAAAGGCTTAAAATTTATTTCAGAATGAGTTACAGTGGTATTAGTATTTTTTTTGGGTGGGGAGGACAGAATCTAATTTTAATTGTTTTAGATTACGGTACTTTTTCCTGCTTGATTTACATGTTAAATGTTTCTGATGAACTGTTAAAATCTTTGAGGATTTTGCTTCATTTAAACAAATGATGCCTGCCAACTCTACAACATAAATATGTTTTCTGTGTATATAGATATATACTTAAATATATCTACTGTGTGTTTTGGCTTTGAGGTTTTCAAAAATGTGTATTCAGATTGTGTAGCACTACAGCTAATTAAGTAATAAGGACTAGGTTTAGTGGCTCATTCCTGTAATCCCAGCACTTTGGGAGGCCAAGCTGGGAGGATTGTATGAGGCCAGGAGTTCAAGACCAGCCTGGGCAACATAGTGAGACCCACATCTCTAAAAACAAAAAATACAAAAATTAGCTGGGCATGATGGTGAGCATCTGTAGTCCCAGCTGCTTGGGAGGCTGAGGTAGGAGGATCACTTGAGTCCAGGAGTTCGAGGCTACAGTGAGCCACGATTGCGTCACTGAACTCCAGCCTGGGGGACAGAGCAAGACCCTGTCTCAAAAGGAAAAAGAAGAGGAGGAAAAAAAAAAATGAATCAAATTCTAAGGTGAATTTGAGAGTATACATAAGTTTAATGAAAATTTTTATTTAGTAATAATCATAGGTGCACATGTAGTAAGGATAGTTTTCAAGTGGTATTAAGGAAGTGGAGATTGAGATGTTAAATAGAATCTGATAGGCGTTTGCTTTTCAAATAGACTTTTGGTACTTGAGCTTCTTACTCCAGAATACAGTTCTTACATGGCCTTTAAGATGCTGCCCCCTTCTGGTGACTAGGAAGATTCTAATCTCTGTAGCAAATAGGCATTCTGGGTTTTTTTTTTCGTATTTAAATGTTAGTTTTATTATTGAACCTGAAAAACAAAATGAGGATCAGAGGTAGCATCTCCTCCTCTGTACTCTCCTTTTCCTCTGTACTCTTGTTTTTTCCTTGAGAGGAGGAATAACTTTCTGTCTCTTGCTGTTCTTTGTAAATGAGAGTTTCCTTTTGGCTTTCTTTCTTCTGTCCTTCTTTCCTCTGATGGGTAGAGCATCTCTGTGGGCTAGGCACTGTGTTCAGCGTTTCATGAGATTTATCAATTTTAAAGAAGAATTGACAATATGATGCAGAGTTTTCCAGATTGCTGTTTTGTTTGTTTGTTTGTTTGTTTTGAGAGAGAGTCTTGCTGTGTTACCCAGGCTGGTGTGCAGTGGCGTGATCTCGGCTCACTGCAACCTCCATCTCCTGGGTTCAAGCAATTCTGCCTTGGCCTCCCAAGTAGCAGGGATTACAGATGCATGCCACCACACCCAGCTAAATTTTTTGTATTTTCAGTAGAGATGGGGTCTCACCATGTTGACCAGGCTGGTCTCGAACTCCTGGCCTCAAGTGATCCACTTGCCGCGGCCTCCCAGAGAGCTGGGATTACAGGCGTGAGCCACTGCGCCCGGCCCAGATTGCTGATTTTTTTTTTATGATGTAAAAGTATCAACATATTTTTTAAAGAAAATTTCATCTGCTGCTATCTAGAGGAGGTAGCTGGAGCCAGAGCACCAGGTTGGCACTGGCAAGGAGGAGAGGGGCGCCTCCTGGCATATGGATGGAATGACCCAGGTGAGGCGGGTATGGAGTCAGAGGGACCTGTTGCAGTCCTGAAGAACTCCAGTGTTTTTTTCCAGAAAGGGAGTTTCAGAGAATAAGGGGCAGCCTTGACTCAGAGGGCTTGGGAGAGGAGTAAGTGCAGCCCAGCCTCCAGGGGAAGGGGAGGAAAACTGAGGGTTTGTAAGGGATCTGGCCAGCATGGTCTTGATGCCTGGAAACAGCTCCTGGGCTTCTCACCAGTATTGGGAGCTGACTTATAGAAAGGCAGGCTTCCTGGGGAGCACACCCCCGTGGGGCCGGAAACCGTGAAATTGACCCAAAGCACGTAAGTCCAGTGGACACTGAAATACATTCTCAGGAAGGAAGTGTGGCTGAAGTCCAGAACTCACCTTACTGTCACTCCTGGGCCTGCTGCTGCCTTAATGTGCCTGCTCCTGTGTTTTTGTTCTGATAAATACGTATAGCACTTTCAATTATGCTGTTACTTATAGCTAAGTAAAGCAGTACTAGGTGGATTTGTCAGTGCCACTTCCTACAAACTGAAGGCTGGATTTTTGGGGGACTCATTTCCAGCAGCCGCCAGCAGGTGGAGGGAGTGAGATGCATAAACAAACTGTCCCTCACGCTTGGTGTTTGTGCAGATGCATTCTAAAGCGCGCTCACTAATAAATCCCCTGCAGATATGGCACAAATATTTGTAGCTGATGATCGATGTGAAATTAACAAAAACTAGCAGTTGACAGCGATATGGGGTGGCAAAGGCTATTTGGGAAAGTTTCAGTTGTCTTTGGAAATTAAGAAAAATTATACATTTACTTGCCTTGCTAAGAACCGTTTAAGAATAAATCAGCATAAACTAGGGCAGCTTCTTAAACTATGATGGAGAAGCACAAGGTCAAAGTGTTTCATCTCAGAATGAAGCAGTAATGTATTACTTTGCGTACTGTGTACAGGGGCCAGCAGGTGTTTCTGATGTTATGAAGCTATGCTCTTGGAAGTGGTTGTGAAAATCGCAGCCCTGTGAATTGTGTGCCCTAAGAGCCTGCTGTGCTCCTAACAGTGATGCCATCTTTCCATAGAAATCACCCATAAGCACAGCCTTCACTCTAACTTCATGTCAAGTGTAAGTGGCACAGCTATCCATGAACACTGTGAACATTCCCAACTCCATCTAAGGTGATTAAACGGAGTCAGAACCCGGCCATGGATGTGTATTCACTGTTATTGAACAGATGCTCAAACTAGACAGGTGGGACTGCCCAGATGCCCGTGGGGCACTACAGAGTTTTGAGGAAACAGTCTCAGACTGGAGCCCCAAGGACCTTGAGGACAGGAGTCTACCTGGGGAGGGGCATCCCAGAGACTTACTCCAGCTGCTTAGACTCCAGTGTGCCTGGAGTCACCTTGGGACCTTGTTACCTGCAGATTTGGATTCAGCAAGGCATGGTGGGCCTGAGAGTCTGTGTTTCTGGTGAGCCACAGGTAGCTCCCCGGCTGCTGGTCCCTGGTCTGGGGAAAGGCAGGCAGAGTTGGAGAGACCCTTCCTGGGTTCCTGGTTGCAGGTGCTGTGTCATCATATGGCTGTATTTGATGGGGTTGTGTAAGAAGATATTGTTAAATTTATTTTTAGAAAAATAGACTTTTAGATAGAAAAGAAACCTTGGAGGTCAATCAGCTTTCACTCTTCCTCTCTTGTGCCCCAGTCCTAGTGATGAGAAAACCAATGGTGTTTCCTAAGGCCCGGGCTGTGGGCTGAATTGTGTCCCCGCAACCCCGTGTGATGGTATTAGGAGGTGGGTCTGTGGGAGGTGTCAGGTCATGGGGGTGGACCCCTCGTGGTGGCACGAATGCCCCTCAGGAGTGCTTGCTCTGTACCCTATGAGGACATCATGAGGAGATATGGCTTCTGTGGGAAGAGGCCTCATCAGGAACCAAACTGACCAGTACCTTGAACTTGGACTTCCAGCTGCCAGAACCGTGAGAGGTAAATGTGTGTTGTTGAAGTGCCTCTGCCGGTGGTCTTTGTGATAGCAGCCTCAGCCGACTCATCACAGCCAGATTAAGGGAGAGCAAAAGAGTTGTTCCAGACTCCAGCTCCAGAGTTCTTCTGTGTGGAAAGATGCCCCTTCAACCACTAAGGCCTGGGGTGCCCTGTGGTACAGCACTGTCACCCTTATTGCCAGCCTCCAGGGCAGAGCTGGGGGCACTGGAGGTGCTCAGGACGTGTGGAGCAGAATTGGGAGTGAGTGTCGTGTGCTCAGGGCCACCTCCAGTCTGCGAGCACAGCTCCCAGAGATGTGCTTTGTCCTCTGCCACACACAGCCCTTCGTGCAAGGCCTTGGCCCCTCCAGGGCCACACACCTTGGCCACTCAGCAAGCACCCCTTGCTTGGCCAGTCTTTCCATCACTTCCTTTCCTTTTTTCCTGTCCCCTGAGGAGTGTCTCCAGTTGTAAATAACTGTCCAGACTGCTTGTAAAGGAAAACATTGCAACCACCTCATTGCACAATTGATACTATTATTATTTTAGGATTACCCAAAAATGTGCAGCACGCCCTCGAATAACATGGATTTGTTCTAATGTTGGTGATGAAGAAAATGATTCCCGCTGGGGCCCTGTCTGTGTGGAGCGTGCATGTGCTCCCGTGTCTCCTTCGTGTGGAGCGTGCACGCGCTCCCGTGTCTCCTTCGTGTGGAGCGTGCACGCGCTCCCGTGTTTCCTTCGTGTGGAGCGTGCACACGCTCCCGTGTTTCCTTCGTGTGGCGCTCCCGTGTCTCCTTCGTGTGGAGCGTGCACGCGCTCCCGTGTCTCCTTCGCGTGGAGCGTGCACGCGCTCCCGTGTCTCCTTGGTGGAGCGTGCACCGCTCCCGTGTTTCCTTCGGTGGAGGTGCACGCGCTCCCGTGTCTCCTTCGTGTGGAGCGTGCACGCGCTCCCGTGTTCCTTCGTGTGGAGCTGCACACGCTCCGTGTTCCTTCGTGTCGCTCCGTGTCTCCTTCGTGTGGAGCGTGCACGCGCTCCCGTGTTTCCTTCGTGTGGCGCTCCCGTGTCTCCTTCGTGTGGAGCGTGCACGCGCTCCCGTGTTTCCTTTGGGTCCTCCGGTTTCCGTCCACATCCCAAAGCTGTGCACATTAGGTGACTGGCGTGTCTACAGCATCCCAGTCTGAGTGAGTTTGGGCATGTGTGAGTGGCCCCGCGATGGAACAGTGCCCTGGTTCCTGCCTGTCCCCACTGAGCTGCTGGGACAGGCTCCCACCACCCTGAACTGGAATAATTGGGTAAATAATTGTCTTACTTATTTTTACTAATCTTTCTTACATGTATGTAAGCTCATGTTTATTGCAGTGTTTAATATTAGAAGTGCTTTGGTCTTTATTTAGAAGTTTGGTGATGTTTTTGTGACCAGAAATAAGCCATAGGAGCTTATCTCTTGTTTGTGTCAAATTAGCCTGTGGGAAACTTGGTTGCATTGTACGTGGTTTCGTTTAAAGTTGCTGTTTCCAGGAACCTATTGGCGATGTGAAGTGAGGACTTACTGGATGACGTGAAACTGATTTTAACTTTCTTTTACTCAGCATCCTGGGATTATTCAAGTATAAACTCAGAATTGCCAAATTAAATGCAAAGATATGAAAAGGAGCTGCTTTATGTTAAATGTACAGATGATGCATTTTTGCTGTAACGGAGTCGTCCCTCTGGGTGCTGACTGTGCCACTCACCATGGTGGCCCAGGGCTGTGTGTGTGGTGCACAGTGGGGCGTCTTAGTCCCACTACCTCAGCCGGACTCATGGCAAAGTCTTTATTTTTTAAGATAATTTATTTTTAGATTTTATTCAGAATGAAAACCCATTTAAAAACATACATCACCCCTGAAGATTGCTGAAACCAGATCTGCTGACCACCTTTTCGGGAAACCGTCTTCAATACAGCCTTGTTGTATCAGGGTTCTCTAGAGGGACAGAACTAATAGGATAGGTGTGTGTATATATATATATATATATATACACATTATATATGTGTTTATTGAGTAGTATTAACTCACACGATCACAAGGTCCCATAGTAGGTGCTTCCCAGGGGTTGTTGATCTGTTCTCACTTTCCGTGTATCGTCCATGAAGAACAAGGCAGCACATTTAAAAAATAAAGTTCTAGGAAACCTTGATTTGACAATGAGACCTTGCATTTGAACAGAAAGAACCATAGGAACTTGGGGGGGGGGGGTGGGGAGCCCTTGATTAAGGATGTGAGCAAAGGGCTCCTCGTAAATTAAATTTAGAGCCCAGGCAGGCGATGGGACTTGCAGGGTGGGGAGGGTGGGAGGTCACCACATGCAGATATGACTCTGCTGATCTGGAGGGAGGGTCTCAGTGCAAGTTGAGGAGTTGGGGCTTTATCCTGGGAGAAGTCAGGAGCCATTTCCTCACATCCGGGAGCTGAGAGCTCTGGAATTGTGTGGTGCTTCTTTGGGTAGGTGAGTGTGGTGGTCCAGGTCACACGGGGGAGGTGCATGGGAGAGCCATCATTGTCCCTAGACAGCTGCTCTCTCTTGGTGAGCCCAAGACCCCTGGGCAGAGAGAGGTGATTGGTTACTTCTCATTGATGGTCAGAGAGAGGAGCTAGGGCTGCATTCCCCTCGCGCTTGCTGTGTGTACTCGAGCAACAGCTTTATTTAAAAGCACATGAGAAACAAGTTCTTTATTCACTCATCTAAATATTTAGGGCTGTGCATGGGCTCAGCTGCTTTAAATATTTGGCTGGGCGAATGAGTGGGAGCCTGCCTTCCTCTTGTTGACATTTGCCTGTGTTGGTGGTGTGCACAGATGAGCTCACTGCTGTCCTCGGAGCAGGTAGGAATGTATTTATTTACTTGCATGCCTTCAGATGCTTGCAGTAAGTCTGTTTGAGATGCTGCTTCTATTTTTCCTTGTGGAGAACTTACTTGACGCCAACAAAGAAATTTCTAGCTCCTTGTAGAAGGCACCCCAGGGTACGCAGCCAGTCCCTTCCACGAATGCTGCGAGAACCCACACAGCTGTTCATTTCAGTGGCCGAGGGCCTGTGGGCTGGAGTACGTTTACACTGTGTGTTGGGGGGTGGCAGTGTGCTTTCTTCCTGCCCCAATTTTGCCCAGGAGGAGTCTGGTGATGGAGAAGGTGTGGCGGGCGGCGAGGAGGCTGGGGAAGTGGATGCTGCAGGGTGAGCTCTGGACGACCCAGGAGGAAGTATTTGCATGAATTAGCCACACGCAGAGGGCAGTTATGTGTGATGTGGGAAAATGACTGCAAAGCTATCTTACTCTTTATTCCGTAGCCACAAAAATAAGTTTGTAAAAAGCCCCCACCAAGTCAGGATTTGTCCAGAATGGTCACTCTGCTTTGGAGAAGTGCGTAGAACTGCGGATCCCCTGCCGTGGCCCATGTGTCTCCGGAACCTCCCGGGAGTGGCTCCTCGTAGAGCCTGTTCTCATCCTTCAGAGGGAATCCTGCGGGCCACTTGCCCAGTGTCACTTCCGCCAGCGCCCTCTCTGGGCCCCATGTGATTCCACCTGATGGCTGGCTCTCTAGGCAGATTCAATGACCAAGGGCTTTTCCCCTCCAGGTTCAGAGAGAGCGCCTGCCCCAGGGCTGGGAAGATGAGCAGGGATCCTGGGATGCAATGGCACGGTCAGTCGCCCCTGGTGGAGGCAATGCCGGTACCCACGACGTGTAGCCCTGAAGGATGAGGAAAATAATTTCTGAGAAACTGACTCAGGGAGGTGCCTGTGTTCAGGGCGGAGGTTCCACTGTGATTTGAAAACAGGCGATTCTTCCAGACAGCTTTAAAGATGAGTAGGTGCAAACTGCAGCCACAGTAAACTTCGGGGTGCCAACTTCAGGGGAGTATAAACAGCCTCCAGGGAGCCCCTCTCTCCTTCCCAGCCTTTCTTCCTCTCTTGTAGCTGTTATTTACTCAGTAATTACAGGTTCAAGTCCCTTGTCCAAAATCCAAAAAGCCGACACTGGAAATATTCTGTAGCTCATCTGGCAGCAGGGCCAGAGCTGATGATCTAATTCGGATGATTTATGGCCTCTGTCTACCCCACAGACGATCAATGTGCCTGCTTCCAGGGGGCTGCTCCTAAGGGAGGTGCTGGCACTACCTTTTCAGCCGGCATGGACTGTGCTGGAAACACTCAGTAGCAACTCAGGCTCAGGGAGCCCTCACCTGAAGCCCTCCTTTTACCCACCCACTGCCCTATAAACCCCCATACTCCTGTAGATACCCCCCTCATTACAGACCCCCACCATCCCCGCTGGATTAGGGTTGTCTAGAGGGATGGAACCAATAGGCCAGATATGTAATAAAGGGGAGTTTATTAAGGAGTATTAACTCACAGGATCACAAGGTCCCACAATAGGCTGTCTGCAAGCTGAGGAGCAAGGAAGCCCGTCCGAGTCCCAAAGCTGAAGAACTTGGAGCCCGATGTTCAAGGGCAGGAAGCATCTAGCACAGGAGAAAGATACAGGCTGGGAGGCCAAGCCAGTCTTGCCTATTCATGTTTTTCTGCCTGCTTTATATTTGCTGGCAGCTGATTAGATGTTTCCCACCCAGATTAAGGGTGGGTCTGCCTTCCCCAGCCCATTGACTCAAATGTTAATCTCCTTCGTCAACGCCCTCACAGACACACCCAGGATCAATACTTTGCATCTTTCATTCCAGTCAGGTTGACACTCAGTATTAACCAGCATACCCACCATTGTTTCACCTGCAGCCTCCCCCATCTCAGCTGGTGCTCACATTATTTTTATAGCTTTTTCTGGCCCCAGATCTCAGAGTCCTGGTAACGCTTCTCCTCTTCTCACTGCCTTCAGTATCCAGCCAAGCTGAGAAACGCCACCGCCCCAGTACCTGCAGGGCCCAGCCAGCTCCCCACCTCCACTGGATGCCACTGTCTTAGCCTTAGGCTGCCACAACAGAGACCACAGAGTGGGTGGCTTAACAGAAGCGTATTTGCTCATAGTTGTGGAAGTTGAAAGTCCAAGGTCAAGGTGGCGTTTCTGGTGGGGCCCCTCTTTCTGGCTTGCAGATGGTTCCTCCTTACCGTGTCCTCTCTGTGCTTGGGGGAGGGAAGAGAGAGGCGAGAAGGGAAGGAGAAGGAGATGGAGACAGGTTTGCTGTCTCTTCCTCTTGTTATAAGAACACCAGTTGTATTAGTCTGTTGTCATGCTGCTAATAAGCACGTACCTGAGACTGGGTAATTTATAAAGGAAAGAGGTGTAATGGACTCACAGTTCTACATGGCTGGGGAGGCCTCACAGTCACGGCGGAAGGTAAATGAGGAGCAAAGTTACATCTTACATGGGGGCAGGCAAGAGAGCTTGCGCAGGGGAACTCCCATTTATAAAACCATCAGATCTTGTGAGACTTACTACCGCAGAACAGTATAGGAGAACCCACCCCCATGAGTCAATAACCTCCCACTGGGTCCCTCCCATGACACATGGGAATTATAGGAACTACAATTCAAGATGAGATTTGGGTGGGGACACAGCCAAACCATATCACCAGTCCATGGAGCCAGGTGTGGTAGCTCACACTTGTAATCTCAGTGCTGAGGCGGGAGGATCACTGGAAGCCAGGAGTTTAAGACCAGCCTAGGCAACCTCTTTTAATTACTTCCCAACAGGCCCTGTTTCTGGTATAGTCACACTGGAGGTTCAACACAATCCAGCCACCACATCACCCAGGTCACTGCAGTAACCTCTTAGCGGGCCTCCGTGCCCCACCCCAAAAGGTCCATTCTTAAAGGAGACTCCAGGGTGACCCCTAAAACCCAAGTCCGGTCACATTACTCCTGAGCCTCACACCTGCAGCCGCTCTCCAGAATACTCAGGATAAACACCGATGTCCTTACTATGGCCTCCAGGGCCCCAGAGCAGGCACTGGCAAACTGCTGCCACCTGCTTCTGTATAGCTTTCTAGCTCAGCACAGTTTCTGTGGTTTTAAGTAGTTGGGGAAAAAAATCATAAGAATAACTTGTGGTGCATGACAATGATACGAAATTCATATTTCAGCGAGCACAAATAAAGCCATGTTGGGTCATAGCCATGCCTGTTTGCTCAAATGTTATCTGTGGCTGCTTTCGTGTGACATCGGCAGAATTCACTAGTTGTGACAGAGACCTACATAATTCCCTTGATTTTGTCTCTTGGCCCACAAAACCTACTCCCTGGCCCGTGGCAGTGAAACTTTGTTAACCCCTGCTTGGCCTTCTTTCCTCACTACCTCTTTGCCCGCCAGGCTCACCCTCACTCCCTCCACTCCAGCCACACTCAGTCCCTGCTGTTCCTCCAGCACACCAGCCCCAGGGCCTTTGCATCAGCCGTGCCCTCTTCCTGAGTGCCCTTCCTTTTCCTGCATTTTGCCCTTCCTTCAAGCCTTTGCTCAGTGCGGCCATCCTGTTCAGCGTAACGGTGCACGTTTCCTCCACCTCCACAGTTCCTCTTATCCTGTTTCCATTTTCCATAGCTGTTATCCACATCAGACACGTTGCTTTTTCTTTTTCTCTTTTTGAGACGGAATCTTGCCGTGTCACCCAGGCTGGAGTGCAGTGGCGCGATCTCAGCTGACTGCAACCTCCGCCTCCTGGGTTCAAATGATTCTTGTGCCTCAGCCTTCCGAGCAGCTGGGATTACAAGCACTTGCCACCACGCCTGGCTAATTTTTGTATTTTTAGTAGAGAAGGGGTTTCACCATATTGGTCAGGCAGGTCTTGAACTCCTGACCTCAGGTGATCCGCCCGCATCAGCCTCCCAAAGTGCTGGGATTGCAGGTGTGAGCCACTGTGCCTGGCCCATCAGACACATTTCTTACTGATATGGTTTGGCTGTGTCCCCACCCAAATCTCATCTTGAATGGTAGCTCCCATAATTCCCTCATGTTGTGGGAGGGACACAGTAGGGGATAATTGAATCATGGGGGCGGTTCCCCCATACTGTTCTCATGGTAGTGAATAAGCCTCATGAGATCTGATGGTTTCATAAGGGGAAACCCCTTTTGCTTGGCTCTCATTTCTCTCTTGCCTGCCACGTAAGATGTGCCTTTCACTTTCCGCTATGATTGTGGGGCCTCCCCAGCCACTTGGAACTGTGAGTCCATTAAACCTCTTTTTCTTTATAAATTACCCAGCCTAGGGTATGTCTTTATCAGCAGCATGAAAAACGAACTAAGGCACCTACTGTATTTGTTTTCTTGTCTGTGCACCACTGCGGAACTGTGAGCCAAACACCGAGATCAGAATGGGTGCTTCGTAGCACTCAATGCATTATTTATTGAATGACTTAATGTAGAATGAGTAGTTACACAGTTCAGGTGCTAGGAGGCAGTATAAAAGTCATAGAGCAAATGCTTTAAGAAACTGTAGCATACACCAGGAAATGCAATTATTTAGTTAGATACCTTCTCCTTTCAGTATAAAAATAATGTTCAGTGCTGTAAATAAGCAACTTTCAGTGATTTGTTTTTCAGACAAGTGGCTTTTTATCTTTTCCTCTTGACGGTGTCTCTCCATGTGTGAAGTATTTTCTCCTCATATCTGTGAAGTCCTGCTTGTAAGTGTTTTGGTTATGAAATATTTCATGGGGAATTTGAGCACTGGAATTCTTGGTCGTTAGTTAGGTGGGTCTTACCACATTGGTCAGAAAGGAATGCATCCATCGAGTTGGTTGACCGTCTGCAAGTCGCAGTCCTGGCACAGGCACCCATCAGAATGACACACGGTGACTCTGGTTTCTTCCAGCATCCCTGAGATGAAGATGAAAAACTGTTGCATAGCAGGTGCATCTTGCTAGAAGCTCTCCAGCCATGCGATTAGTTTGCTTATTTTTTTTTCTTTTGAGATAAATATATCAGAATTCAGGCAGGTTTCAGAACCTGGCATCAGGAATGGAATTAAAAAAAAATTAGTTCAGACGTATCATTCCTCCAACTGGCATATATAAAAATAGTGTGGCTCTTGCCTGTAATAGCGGCACTTTGGGAAGCCAACATGGGAGGATTGCTTTACTCCAGGAATTTGAGACCAGCCTGGGCAACATAGTGAGACCCCATCTATACAAAAGATTTTTTTTTAATTAGCTGAACATGGTGGTGTGCACCTGTAGTGCCAGCTACTCGGGAGGCTGAGGCAGGAGGATCCTTTGAGCCCGGGAGGTTGAGGCTGCAGCAAACCACGATTGTGCCAGTGCACTTCAGCCTGGGCAACAGAGCGAGACCCTGTCTCAAAATAAAAAAAAAAGTGCTTGTTACTGTCCTCTTTATGCCAGTTCCTTTAGGTTGCACATTCATGTTTTTTATTTTTATTATCTTATTTATTTATTTATTTTTTTTGAGACGGAGTCTTGCTCTGTTGCCCAGGCTGGAGTGCAGTGGCACGATCTTGGCTCACTGCAAGCTCCATCTCCCGGGTTCACGCCATTCTCCTGCCTCAGCCTCCCGAGTAACTGGGACTACAGGCACCCGCTACCACGCCTGGCTAATTTTTTGTATTTTTAGTAGAGATAGGGTTTCACCGTGTTAGCCAGGATGGTCTCGATCTCCTGACCTCATGATCTGCCCGCCTCTGCCTCCCAAAGTGCTGGGATTACAGGCGTGAGCCATCACACCCGGCCTATTATCATTTTTTTTTGAGACGGAGTCTCGCTCTGTCCCCAGGGCTGGAGGGCAGTGGCGCGATCTCGGCTCACTGCAACTTCCGTCTCCCAGGTTCAAGCGATTCTCGTGCATCAGCCTCCCAAGTAGCTGGCCACAGGCGTGCACCACCGTGCCCGGCTAATTTTTGTATCTTTAGTAGAGATAGGTTTCACCATGTTGGCCAGGCTGGTCTCAAACTCCTGACCTCAAGCAATCCGCCTGCCTCTGCCTCTGAAAGTGCTGGGATTACAGACGTGAGCCACTGTGCCCAGCCTCATGTTTCTTTTGACAGATAACATTTAATAGTAATAAATAATAATTGAGTGCTTTCCATGTTCCAGGTGCTGTGCTGTTTTACATTTCACGCCCCTCATCTTCATTTATATTGTTATTCTTAATTATCCCCATTTTACAGATGAGGAAAGCCAGGCTTAGGGAGATTGTAACCACCCCGAGGCTGCACAGCTAATACCCAGAGAGCAGAATTTTGCCACATGAGAAGATTCTAGCTAATCCTAAAATCTGTTCTTCACCAGATGATGCCAGCCCTTCCAGCTTGTCGTGCAGCACGGCATTATCTGATACCCACCATTTGTATCCCGGCATCATTTATCTTCTCCCTATCTTGTTGCCAAGGCAAGTGTGGGTCCCTAACGGGTGGAAACACCAATTATTGAAGACACCCTAAGGGAGACCAGAAGGAAAGTGATATTTAAGAAATCCAGGCACACATACAAAAATTTAAGCATTTTAGACTCATTCTCCATCAGAAACAGGGAGGTCTTTGAAGAGGCTGCTTTTGTAAAAATTGCCAGCTGTACCCGGTCAGCACATTTTTGTTGTCTAACATTTGTTCTCAACCAGCAATTAGTCAATGACTCTAGAATTTCAGCGCAGATTCGATGAGTATAGAGGACGTGGTGTACGCCCTGTGTTGTCATGGCGACGCAGGCACGCACATCCTCCTCCCTCCGTTGCAGTGTAGTGGTGAACAGCACTCCGGTTGCTTAAGTGCTGTCTGCAGACACAAAGATGTGTTTGCCTGGTGGAATTACAGCGCTTTTCTTTCTACTTTTTAAGAATTTTCTACACTTTCTCCAATAAGTATGTGTTTTGTAAGGAAAACAACAAAACAAGCAAACATGTTTATAGGTCTGCAGAGAAGAGTTCTTGTGAACAGTGTTGAATATTCATGGTTCCCAAGATCGGCCATTTCCCCGGTCTCTCACAGGTGAGAAGTGAGGCGTCTGCTCTGGCCGGTGGCTTGTGTTCCATTGATCACCCTTGGCATTGCTTCACATGTGTTTGCGGCTGCCCTTTTTTAACCCCTTGGTGAATGTGATGTAGGAGGCAGAAGAAAGGACTTGTGTTCTCCACAACAGCAGACGGCTGAGAGCTGATCATGTATCTATTTTTAAGGAAAGCAAAACCTGTTTGCCAGAGATGAACATCCTTCACCCTGGAGCCAGCCTCTGGTAGATTTGGGGGTTTGGGGATGGCAGGAATTAGTTACTCGATTCAGAGACCAAGAACTACTTCTGTGAAAGCATCATCTGGGTTTATGTTTGGAATGTCTAGTATCACATCTATAATGAACCTTTTTTTAAAAAAAGTAGGCATCAGAATGAATCTTGCATGTTACCAAATTGAAAGCCAATCCTGAGTCATAGAAGCATTGATTGGTGCCAGAACTTCAAAGAAAGAAGGAGCACTGCTTACCTTAAATTTTAATTGTTTACAGTTGTTTGCATACCTGTTGGCTTAGTGGCTCACACCTTTAATCCCAGCACTTTGGGAGGCCGAGGTGGGCGGATCACCGGAGGTTCAGGGGATCGAGACCAGCGTGGCCAACATGGTGAAACCCTGTCTCTACTAAAATACAAAAAATTAGCCTGGCATGGTGGTGCACGCCTGCAGTCCCAGCTACTCAGGAGGCTGAGGCAGGGGAATCGCTTGAGGCGGAGGCTGCAGTGAGCTGAGATCATGCCATTACACTCCAGCCTGATGACAGAGCAAGACTGCCTCTAAAAAAAAAAAAAAGCACTGCTTACCTTAAATTATAATTGTTTACGAACCTGTTTCACACACATTATCTCATCTGGCCCATGAGACTGGCAGGTGAGAAAAATGGGTATTAAATTATTGTTTACATCCCGCTGACAAAAAAAAAAAAAACAGGGTCAGCTGGGTAAGGGACGTTTCCCGGATTCCTTAAGGGGCAGTGGTGGGACCGCAGTGAGTTCCTTTGTTTCCAAATCCAGAGCTCCCCCAACCCCTGCCCAGACCCAGGGCTGCCCCTAGACCATGCAGGGGAATGCCAGGTGGGAAATAGGACATTTTGTTGAAGCCCGATGCATGATTTAGCCCACCAGTACTTGGGTTCTAATATTCCACTGTGTGCTAAAAACAATGTACTTGGATCAAACTTTACCTTATATTCATGCAATCTCGCAGTTATGTGGAAATCTAGCTATTATACAGAATTATTAGTCTACCTTTAGGACTCCCCACAGCAACAAGCAAACTCACGGAGCCTAGGGCAGGAAGAGAGCTGTTCTGACTTCAGGCGGCCTTGCCAGGAGCCCGTTGGCCTGGGTGTCCACTGTCAGAGGATGGAAATTGATTTGGGGGGTACCTTTCTCAGCCTTTGCTTTGTCTGTCACCTGAAGGGGCTGGATCCCAAGCCTTGTAAGGCCCCCTTCAGCTGGTGCACACAAGAGGACAGCTTTGAGCCTCCGCCAAGGTCTCTGGATCCCACTTTAAGTGCAGGCTTGGGTGTGGGAAGCTGCAGGCCAGCCTCGAGGGCAGCCTCCTGAAGGTGGAAGGGCAGCGGGGCGCGAGACTGCTGCGCTGGTGGGATGCTTGGATTCCCAGGCCCCAAGTCACTATCGGGGAACATTCTTTGAGGTTTAATGGTATTTTAGGATTTTTTAAAGGATAGATAATATCTAGATGTTGTGTTCTACCAAAACAAATATTGTTCTTTTGGAAATATGTTAGACCAAAAAAATGCATCTAGATCTTCGAGTTTTGACTTGGAAGTGCCTCGAGTGAGTGAGTGCCTGCTGTCTCAGACACGAGGTGGATGGTGAACAGATTACCCCTGACTTCATAGCCTGCCTGTCTCAGAGCGTGGGCGGGTCGGCATCGTCTGCACATTGACCGGGTCGTTTTTAGCTTTGCTCACTTTTCATTTTTGGCTTCACAGAGTGGTGCCTCTGGAGCATCCCCTTGCGGAGCCTCAGCATCTCTTCTCTGCTTGGCCCACGTCTAGCAGCCCTTCTTCATCTTGCAGGGAAAGCGTGTTGGCAGACATGCTGGACACTCTCAGAATCAGAGCAGGCTGGATCCATGGCTGTATTCTGTAAAATTCCATTGTGTCTTTTTTTCCCCCGCTGTAATCTGGCTCTGGGAGGAAACTCGTTGATTGGAGACCAGCTGAGAGGGCTTGGCTGGGATTCTGTGGGGTGGGGCCTTCAGGAGGTAGAGCTGCCCCAGGCCATGGAGACCTGGAGTGCTCAGGGAGGGGGGTGGTCAGGCCCTGGATCCCACGGTGGCAGCCTCCCTGGCCCAGCGTTGGGCCGGGACCCTCTGCCTCTCCCAGTGAGACCAACCCTGCCCTCTGGACGGATGGAAGGACAGTGGGGAGCCGATGATGCCCAGAGTGGCTGGGGGGATGCATCCAGGGTCTCAGGCCCAGAAAACAATGGAGCCAAGACAGGAACGAGGTCTCCCGATTCCGGAGGCCCTGCTGCTACTTGGCCTCCAACCAAAAAATTGTTCTTCTCCTTACTTTTTTAGTGGGGGAGAGAGGAGCAATTTTCCATGGAATATAACTGATGGCAGGCCTTGAGGTCAGTCTGTCAGAGTCCTGGGAGATCAGGGGACAAGGGTGAAATTGGAATAGATTGTCCGAAGGTTTGAGAGCTGGCATGACCCACCTTTGGCCATAAAACCTTTCAGCTTGTTCTTGACTTCCCCCCTATCCCTAATACCCCCAACTATGCAAATGATAGTACTAGGAATAATAGTAGTAGAAGTAGTAATAATAATTACAGAAGAGCAAATTTAAGAAACTAAGGAGGGAGGAAGGAGGCAGTGGTTAAGTTCTGCATAGAAATGATTTTTGCACAGAGCTTTGTCATTGGGAAGGATGCTTATCACAGGGGGCTGGTGAATTTGTTTCGTTATTGCCTTATTTTTGGCAGTTTTCCTTCTTGATGGTCGGGAGGGTTTGTGACCAGGTCCTAGTGAGGCAGCTTTCTGAGCACTTTTTCTTGATCACTGATGATGACCGTAATCAAGCTGTGGGAACATAAGGAAAAGCAGATGTGGCCACTGGTGCTTGGGAGAGAACACAATGAAATTGAGTCCCTAGCAGGAGAAGTCCCTGTTGAAATGGCCAGAGGACATGGGGACATGGGGCAGGGAGAGCTTCAGAATGAGCAGGAAGCCTCCACAACAGGTGGAGAAAATAGCAAGGGCTGCTGGACACGATCATTCGAGATTCCAAGATGTAAGAACTAGGGGCTGGGCTGTAGAAGAAGCACGAGAGGGTGTGGGGAAGGCAGGCTGGGCATGCTGTGGTCATAGGCAGCCTACATGTCTTGAGTTTTCAGTAGAGAAGGCCTGCTCCTCGCTTTGACCCCAGACCTGCGTGCACGCTGAGGATGGCAGAGGGGCTCCTGCCTGTCTCAGTGCTCTGGGGTCCCGGGCTGAGGGAGCATCCTTATTGTAAACATCCCTGGTTCTGTACTGGAGGGACAGGAGCTCTGGAGGTCTTCTGTTTGCTGTTGCATGCTGTGGCTCAGAAGTTATGTGGCCACTTTCACTCCCAACTCACAGGCCAGAAAGTGTAGTGGGAGGCTGTGGGCATATTTGGCGCTTGGCAGGATTGAAGGTGCAACTCTTGGCTTCGTGTTTCAGAGGTTGGTAAATGGAGTCTTGCTCGCCAGGTGCATGAGGTGAAGTCACTGGGCTGGGTGCAGGGAGTGAGTGGCCAACCACCTTAGAATACCTGATGTCTCCTTCCTCAGGGACGGTTTGGCACTGGGCGACAGCTCCATTTAGCTAAGGTAGGATAATTGTAAAGTTGTCAGCAGCAATGCTTTTCCTGCGTTTGCCCCAACTCTGTGCAGGGCCAGCACTTTTAGCTCCTAGTCACAGATATGGTGACAGGCTTGTCTCCACCTTTGGAGTGACCTCCAGCCCAGCTCCTGGCTTCTGATCTGTGTTGACTGCTACCCGATAGAGCCACAGTCATCCTGTGTGCCTGCTTGAGTCTGCACCGAACACGGCTCTAGCCTCTTAGTTGGCCAGACAGGATCTGCTGTGCCCTGATACCTGGTCATCTTGGAGTCCACTGTGCACTTGTCCGCTTGGGCCACCATAACAAAATACCAGACGCTGGGTGCCTTAAACCACAGAAATGCATTTTCTCACAGTTCTAGAGGCTGGAAGTCCAAGATCAGGGTGCTGGCATGGTTGGGCTCTGGAGAGATGACTCTTGTCCTGACTTCTAGATGTCTGCCTTCTTGCTATCCTCACGTGGTGCAGAGCATGCCAGCTCTATGCTATCTTTTTATAAGGGTGCTAATCCCATCATGAGGGCCCCATCCTTATGACCTTGTCCAACCCTAATTACCTTCCAAAGACCCCACCTCAGATACCATCGCACTGGGGGTTAGAGCTTTAAATATGAATTTCAGGAGAGCTCAATGCACCCATAGCTCAGCGCTTCCCGCACACATCCACATTGCAGACCCGCCATCCTCAAATGCACTGTGCTCCCGTAAGCTCCCTGCCCTGGAATGGAGACCCTGGGCTGGGGAGGAGGTGTGCTAAGACTGGGCTACAGGTGTGCTCTGGTTCAGAAAACTCTTGCAGGTCCTACTTCCTGCAGGTCACCACCCCCTGCCCACAACCTTCTCATTCTTGTCCTGTAGCCCAGTTTCATTTCACCTGTCCCCTGCGTGTAATCCTTTTCAGCCCCTCTGAAGAGCCACCCAGTAGGGTGGTTGACTGAGGTTAGCTTGGCTTTCTTCCTAAGGCACCGTCTTCTGCATTGAAACTGTGCACCATGACCTCCGGAAGCCTGCCAGCCGCCTGCCTGCGACCCCATCGCCGAGTCAGCTCCATGGATGGGCTAGTGTGTTGACCTTCCACTGCCCCGAGGGGAGGACTCTGCCCTCCTGGATCCTCCACCTCTCACTTCATTTTGCCAGTTGAAATGTTCCCCTGCCTAGCGTGGGGCCTACCACTTCATGCTGTCTTACCAGAGCACCTCCTCAGGCAGCTGCAAAGGTGGTCTTGGTTTGACTCCCTTGTGGCCCACATAACACTTTCGCTGGAGATGAAGAGTCTCCCTTTCAGATTGCAAGCCCCTTGAGGTCAGGATGCTGCAATGAATATAATAGAAAATGATGTTAATATTCAAGGTCATGGTCATCCTCAATGCAGCCTTCGTATTTTCATAATGAATAGTTATCGTTAAGGAGCTGAATTTTGGAGGAGTGGTTTGTATGCAGTTGCACACACCTGTGATAACATGGGGTGGGTGGTTCTGATTCCTGTTTTGAGGTGGTGATTTATGATGCCTGTGTACTTCCCTGTGGTGCCCAGGCCTGCAGATTACAGACGTGGTGTAATTAGAGAATCCCTCTCCATATGTGTTCTCTGAACAGGGAGCCCAGGGAGGCTTGGATCTTTCGATTGATAAGCAGGATAGTAAACTAGTTGTGAGGAACATTATATAGAGAAAAAACAACCTTGAGTTTCTGCTAATATCTAGATTTGGTATAACTGTCTTCATTTCTTTAAAGAGCATCCATCAATGATATTAATGATTTTAATCTCCTACCTTTGTAGGAGTTTTCATATAAATAGATTTACATAGGAGACAAAGAAATCCTTCCCTCCCTGTTCTAGTTGTGGAACATATGGTCACTGTTCTGTGACTGGGAGCATTGTTGTTTGGCGTGCTTGTGGGCACAGTTTAAGGGTTGAGACCACATCCTAGGCCGCGGTCACAAACCCGGCCCAGCGGCCTCCCTGCTAGGCAGTCCTCCATCAATATTGATGTTAATAATTATGTAAAATCATTCCTGTCCGCAGCCTAGAGTCTCACTGGAGAACAATCAGACATGCTTTATTTTCTACTTGTAATCGTAATCTGAGTGCAATTTCAGGACTTTGTTTTCCAGATGGCTTATTGTTTCACACATTTTCTTTTCTCAGTGAAGCCCAGGTAACCTGCTGCTTGGGTGTATAGTGGGCAGGTTCGCTGTGCTGAAAGAGAAGGTGGACAGATTTTACACCAGCACCTTTCATCTCAGGGGTGCTCGTGAATTGATTGCACCTCTCCTGTGGCGTGGAGGCGGTGCCTGGTTAAAGTGGGGCTCAGATGCCCCTTGGCTGCATTTAATGTGTGTGCATAATCAGAGGGCAAGGACAGCAGTAAATAATTTATGGCAGCTGGAGCCCTTGGCCCTGGTAATGAGATCTCAGGGGCAGCGCCTAGAGTGCTGGACCCTTCCAGATGATCTATGAATTGGTCTTTGCCTTTGTACTTATTCAAACTGACAAATACATACTTAATAGCTAATTGTATTCAGGTGCTCAGGGAAAAGAACGTGACTGTGTGGGGGTCTCCCTGACTCCATAGAACCTGCAAATGCGTGAAACTCGTGTAAGAACAGTTGTGGTTCACATGGACCGAACTGGGGAATTCCTGACCAGAGCATCCAGGGTCGCTTGGGGCACAGTGGTCCTTTTGCATGGGGTGGCTAGCCGGCCAGGTGTGCTGAGTCCCACCTGGGCTTGCATACTGGACGCCTACCTGGCATCTGCTTCCAGGTTGGCCTGCCAGCCAATGTTGTGATCTTGTGGAGGGAGTGACCCCACGTCTCTGGATTCTGGCTTCTGCGTCCACGTGAGACTCAGTCCAGGTTATGTTTGTGGCCTTTTATCTCTCCAATGTGAGGCGTCTCTGATGATGCCTAAGGATGTCCTTCTAATTTGGAGTTAACCTCTCTTTCCTAGGTGAGGTTAGCAAATATATATAGATTGTAATGAGATAATTTTGCATTTAAGTTTTTTTTTTTTGAGATGGCGCTCACGCTGTCACCCAGGCTGGATAGAGTGCGGTGGTACGATCTCAGCTCAGTGTAACCTCTGCCTCCCGAGTAGCTGGGATTACAGGCATGCACCACCATGCCCAGCTACTTTTTGTATTTTTAGTAGAGACTGGATTTCGCCATGTTGGCCAGGCTGGTCTTGAACTCCTGGCCTCAAGTGATCCGCCTGCCTTGGCTTCCAAAAGTGCTGAGATTACAGGCCTGTGCCACTGCAGCCGGCCACATTTGGTGTTCTTTACCTGAGATTTTTGAGGCAAGCAGCCCTGGGGTTGTAAGCACCTTTTAATTTGGCAGCTTATTTGATAAGAAAATGGGTTCTGTCTTAAAATCCAAAGTTGTTTATACTTAATGCATATTTTGAGAGCTGTTACCCAAACCTTTTTGCTGCCTTCAGTGAGAAGACATACATCTTTTTGAGTAGAAACTGTGGATTCAGAAACCAGCAGAACACTTCATTCTCCTTAAGGTGATAGAGGCCAGGGAAAGTGTTTTTAGGTAAATACTAACGCCTTCTTGCCTCTCTCCCTTTATCTCCCCATTCTCCCTAAAAAAAACTACAAGAAATGGTAAGGAAGAGAATAAAAGAGGAAAATAAATCACAGGTAACTAGAACCACTTTATTGCTATTATTCCAGGTGATCTACTGATAAATTAAAAGAAAGATTAATATAAACTGGTAATTACTTTAAAATATTCCTTTGTGAATGTGCCTAATTGGCGCGGCCCTCCCTATAGAATGAGGCTCCTCCTGCAGTTCGAGGAGAGGCTGTAATTAACAGTGAATTAGCATATAGCAGCGCTGTGCGGCCCGCAGGGTGGCCTTGTCCATCTGCTGTGTAGGGGACTTAGGTGACACCTGGCTAGTGGTAGCCTGCAAGAACCCTTTGTTAATGGGAATATTGTGCATGAGTCAGAATTCAGAATCTTTGGTATGGTTGTTTTTTTTTTGTTTTTTTTTTTTTCCTTGTGTGTATTTTGGCCAAATACTCAAAAGCACTAAGTTTTCTTGTGTGGTATCTATTCATGTATTGATTCACCAAATATTGATTGTGCATCTGCGAATGTGCTAGACACCCTACTGGTGCTGGTGAGCAGAAGCAGGCAAGGTCTTTGGCCTCAAGGGGTCCTTGGAATCTAGAAGGGATGGTGACATTGGCCAGAGTCACCCCTTAATCATACAGTGTGGTCAGTGTCACTTAAAGTGGGGAAGTGGCTGGTGTTGGAGCGTGTATGACAAAAGTGGGATCCGGAACCAGAGTCACCCCATAATCATACAGTTAGCAGTGTGGCCAGTGTCACTTAAAGCGGGGAGGTGGCTGGTGCTGGAGCGTGTATAACGAAAGTGGGATCTGGAAAGGGCTGCTGGCGAGTGGGAGTTTTCTAGGGAGCTGCCGCTCTTGCTTCAGGTCTCAGATGGTGTAGGAGTGTGTGTCATCTCAGAGGAGCAGCAGCAAAGGGCCTGTGATGGGCTGGATGTATTTGGGGTGGGAAGAAGGCAGTTGTGGCTCAAGGGAGAGAGAAGGCAAGGAGAAACATGGCGAGGGGTGGGGGCTTTGCTCTTTAGCCCGTGAGCAGTGGAAAGTCATTGAAGGCTGTCTGGTGTAAAATCTGTTATCAGTTTCATTTCCATCCAGAGCACCCAGGCCTGCAGGAGTGTGGGTTGGCTCTCTACCCCCACTGCAGATTGGCTTGTGGTTTGGGGTGTGCCAGCCTGAGGGACAGGCCCCTTTTTCCACACGCTTAGGGAAGATGCTAGACTGGCTAACTCAATATTCACCATGAATTCTTTTGTGCGAAATAGAACACAGCATTGGGTACCAAGAGGGTGCTGTGTTTCCCCGTTTTCTTGGCCTCTTAGGGAATCAGTTTGATTCTGTGGCTATTAAATTAATGGTTTAGCTGAGATGTTTTCTCTACTCAGAGCCCAATGCCATATGTGATATTTTACAACAAATTTGGTTCACTGGGGACGACTTGAAAATAGTCAAAGTCCAAGTAAACTTCTGCCTGTGTGTGGTGCGCTCAAATAAAGGAGGCTATTCGAGGTGAGTGGTTTTCCTGGCGGTGTGGTTTTTTAAAATTTCTAATAAAATGCAAATGATTACAGCCCCTTCCATGAAGAGTGCAAGTACGCATGACTCTTCTGCGCAGGGAACGAGCAGCCTCTGCTCCTTCAGTTGATTGCTATGACAACCCACAGAGGCGGGTGTTGTCACTTCCACTGCCAGCCAGCTTGCACGGTCCAGGGACGTCCCCAGCCTCGGTTGGGTCTTCTAGGGTCACATGGTGGTTGGGAGTTAGAAGCAGACTTCAAAGGGCCTGTGACTACAGCATCCATCCTCCCTGCTCTGCCTCACACCGCCTTCTAATGGGTCCCACCGAGGAGCTTGCCAGTATTGTTACAATTGGAGTGATCTAATATGACCAAAAGTTGGAATGATCCCATTCTTTACTCACAGCCTGAGCTATTTTTTTCAAAGCATTATCTCTCTACTGTTTGTAGGCAGAGAATTTATTAAATCTTGCCTAAATTTATCCGTAAGCATGGATCAGATGCACATTTGGCATGATTCTCATCTCTGAGCCATTGCAACCTATTTTTTAATGCCAAGAGAAAGTATTTTAAGGAAGTGGGGTCAGCTTTCCTCTGCTCCCCTGACTTCACAGGATAGCTATGCATTTTGCCTCTTGGGGAGCTGGGTTATTGTGAAACTAGGTCAAATTATTGTTTTTTCTTTTTGTGCTCATAGCCATTCCAAAGACAGAATTCTTTCCTCAAAAAATGAATTTTTGAGTGTTCATATATTCTTGGGATGGACTTCAAGGGCAGAAAATAAATGAAAGGGGATTACTTTGACAGCATCTGAACAGCAGAACACCTTCTGAACAGCACAAACACTTGTAGCGAAATTAAAAGAACAACAAAAATATATATTACATATAGAGCATTGTCTTCTATATGTAAAGAGTTCTTACAAAACAATAAGAAAAATATTTCCTAATTAAAGGAAATGGGCACAAAATTCATAGAAGAAGAAACAAAGGAGCAATTAAGATGTAAATATATTTGGCTTTGTTGATTAAAGAATAACAAAATGACAGGTGACTTCTGGGCCGGGCGCAGTGGCTCAAGCCTGTAATCCCAGCACTTTGGGAGGTAGAGTCAGGCAGATCACGAGGTCAAGAGATCAAGACCATCCTGGCCAACATGATGAAACCCTATCTCTACTAAAAATACAGAAATTAGTTGGGTGTGGTGATGTGCACCTGTAGACCCAGCTACTGGGGAGGCTGAGGCAGGAGAATCACTTAAACTCGGGAGGCGGAGGTTGCAGTGAGCGGAGATTGCGCCACTGCACTCCAGCCTGGTGACAGAGTGAGACTCCATCTCAAAAAAAAAAAAAAAAAAGACAGGTGACCTCTTTCTTTTCATCTGGTTAAGTTCAGTGTTAAAAACAAAGGCCCAGTGTTGGTGAAGGTGATGGAAAATAGTTCCCCTTTTACATTTTAGTGGGAAAAATGTAAATTGAGACAGCCCTCTGGAGAGAAATTTGTCAAACTGTAATAAAAACCCTAACAATGTATTTGGCCTCTGACCTAGCAATTTCATTTCTACTTATCTTCTTTTAACCCTAGATTGATTAAACTCGTTAAATAAAACACATTTGTGGGTAGAGAAAACTTCATAAGTTTCTGGCTTCCTGCCCCACCTGTGGTTTCATTCTGCCCAGTTGTGTTCAACTTGAAAATGCTTGGTGCCTAGCACAGAGTAGACCCTTAATAAACGTTTCTGTCCTGAACAGATTTAAAAACAAATAGTGAAAACAAAATTCTGAATGTATGATTTTAAAAATCATTTTGTAGCTTAACTAACACTTAGGAAACATACTTTTTGTTGCTTCGCTGAAGTGAGGAGGGGTGTATCTTGTAATTTTTAAATGTCATTATTAACTTCCCTAGGGATGCTTGCAAAATGAACAAATGTGAATCTTTAATTTTTGTTTATTTTTTTTTTTTAAAGCTTCGAAAGAGTTGAAAAGTCAAAGTCACATCAGCTCTCTAGGGATTGGGCTGGGCTTACATTTTATGAATTTGCAGTAAAGAAGGGAAACATTTGCTTTCATTTTTGGCATGCTGAAGTGGCTTTACCAGGGGATTGTGGCTTTAATTTTAAGAATTAATCGTAACGTAGGGGGAAAAATGTTCTTAAAACACAAAACAAACACGTGAATAGATGAGGAACAGCAGTTAAAATAATAACTTTCAAAAACTAGGTTAAAATGTCCAGAGAATTAGATTGTGTTAATGTTCAAAGCACAGCCAAGTTACTTTTTCTACAAACAATTCTTGAAAACATTTTTGATTTTTAAGAGGAAATTAGAATAGTGGTTGAAATCATGAAGCCCCAAATCAGCAGTGTGCTTGCTGTTAATTTTGTTGTTGTAAAGAACATTTGATTTTGGCCAGGTGCGGTGGCTCACACCTGTAATCCAAGCACTTTGGGAGGCCAAGGTGGGTGGATCACCTGAGGTCAGGGGTTTGAGACCAGCCTGGCCAACATGGTGAAACTCTGTCTCTACTAAAAATACAAAAATTAGCCAGGTATGACGGTGGGCACCTGTAATCCCAGCTACTTGGGACGCTGAGGCAGGAGAATCGCTTGAACGTGGGAGGCGGAGGTTGCAGTGAGCCAAGATCCCGCCACTGCACTCCAGCCTGGGTGACAGAGTGAGACTCCATCTCAAACAAAAGAACATTTGTTTTTGGGTTATAATCTCTATTTCTGTGGCCTGGCTAATAATTTGGATAGAAACATGTCTTACATACCTGAATTTTGTTTCTTATTTTTAAAAACCCTCCGAATTCAGATTTCTTTTATTAACTGAGTGGATGCAGTGCATAGTTTTGGGATATGCATGCATGCACTTTTGAATTTAAATACATACTAAGATGGTAGTTGGGGGACCTGAGTCTCCTTTGTGGTGGTGTGGGTTTGTAGGGGCCAGCGAGTTAACTGAACTGAGTTGAGTAGCTCACATCTAGTGGAGCATCAGCCAAGAGGATGCAGCTTGTGTAGTTGTGAGAAGCTCTGACTTGGAAGGTCTGCATCTGTATGTGATCGCGCACATTTTGGAGGGTGGGATGTGCTTGGTCTTGAGCGTGTGCAGTTTTTGCTCCCTTTTACTATTACTGCGGTGATGATGTGTAACCCATGATATCCATGAGTTACTGTGATTTCTTTGTTTATTTTGACTCAGAGCTCCAAATACACGGGATGCTAGCAATTACTGTGTCATCATTACTAAACCACAAGAACTGGAAAATTCCAGTAGGTTTTTGTAGGTGATTTTTGGGGAGCAGTTGGTTTTCCTTGGCCTTCATCCTACTCTACAGAATGAATGTGACTAGGTTCTATTGTCATGGGGCACCTGGTCTGTTCTTGCAATTTGAAGCCCCTATCTGTCAAGTTTAATTGACCTCCTGCAGGTCTGGTCTTTTCTTAGTTTTTTTCTAACCTTCACTTTCTGGTAGACCCATTTCACATTAGTGCAAAAATTTTCAGTCTCAGTTCAGGCGTAAAACTTCAAGTTAAGGATTTATAGATGAAAAGGCTTTAGTTATTTTATCTTTTTATTAAGGTCCATTATTAAGCTTGTATTTAAATAATGTACCATGAAAGCTTAAAATTACAAGACTTTAAATTTTAATAGTGGCTGTCGATAATTATTATTACTGAGCTCTTGTTATGTGGTATGTATAATCTTACTTAACCCTCAGAACAAAAGCAGAAATCAAAACCTGGGTGGGTAGATGTGCTAGACGTAGTAATGGCCCCCAAAGATGTCCCAAGTCCTAATCCCTGAAACCTGTGAATGTGTGACCTTCTGTTGGCAAAAGAAATTAAGTTAAGGACCTTGCGTTGGGAGATTATTCTGGGCTATCTGGGTGGATTCGTCATAATCACAGGGGTCTCTATAAAAGGAGGTGGTAAGAATGATCTTTTGGGTCAGAGTCACAGAAGGAGATGTGAAGATGGAAGCAGAGACTGGAGTGATGGAGCCGTGAGCCAAGGAATGGGGGAGGTTTCTAGGAGACGGAAAAGGCAAGGAAATGGACTCTACCCCAGAACCTCCAGGATCACAGCCCAAAGTCACCTTGATTTTAGCCCATTTTGATTTTAGACCTTGGATGTAAGGTAAGAAATGTGTGTTGTGTCAAGCAAGCCACCAAGTTTGTGGTTTGTTAGAGTGGTAATAGGGAACCCACGCAGTAAGGACAGGGCGATCCCTGCTTTACCATGAAGGAAACCAACACTCAGAGAAGTTGAATGATTTGCCCAAGTTCACATCATGAAGTGGGGGAGCTGGGATTCAATCCTGGGGCTGAAGCGGGGGAGCTGGGATTCAATCCTGGGGCTGAAGTGAGGGAGCTGGGATTCAATCCTGGGGCTGAAGTCGGGGAGCTGGGATTCAATCCTGGGGCTGAAGTGGGGGAGCTGGGATTCAATGCTGGGGCTGAAGTGGGGAGCTGGGATTCAATCCTGGGGCTGAAGTGGGGGAGCTGGGATTCAATCCTGGGGCTGAAGTGGGGGAGCTGGGATTCAATCCTGTGGCTGAAGTGGGGGAGCTGGGATTCAATCCTGGGGCTGTTGGTTGGACCCTAGGATCTAGAGTGCAGTCTCCAGCCTGGAGGAGAGAAAAGGCTCCTTGCAGATGCAGCTCTTTTCCCCATGGCCACCCCTTTAATTTCATGAGCATCCTGGGCTGGCTGCACTAGAAGGGGACAAGATTGCCAAGAGGCGGCCAGCTGCTAGAGATCAGCAACACCAGCTTCGGCGCCCGAGTTGCTGCGCATTGTCCCAGCAGCTCAAGTGTCTACCTCCTCTGACAGCACAGGTGTCTGGGCGGTTCTGCATTGCAACAAGGGCCCCATTCTACTTTTTTCTGCAAGGTTTGTCCAGAGTGCGCAGCCAGACTATATGCTGGGCTTGGTTTTCCTGAGCCTTGGCCGCTGCTGGCGCCCCGATCCTGGGCCAGTTGTTCTTGGTGGGCATGGCTGTCCCAAGGAGACACATGTTACTGTCTCTGTAGCTGCCTGTGCCTCCAGGTGTGGTGCTGCCTTCCTGGGCCTCTGCAGCACCTGCCCTTGGCCCCCAGGGACCTTCTTTGTCACAGCTGAAGCCGTCGCATGGTGGAGACTTGTCATTCTTCTCCTGCAGGGCGTGGATGCTGGCAATAGAACCACCTTCCAGAAATCAGCAAATGCTGGGCTGTGCCTTCAAAGTATATCCAGGATGCAATGGCTTCCTGAGCCACTTCAGCCATTAGCATCCTGGTCCCGGGCAGCAGCGTTGCTTGGCGGATTACTGCTCTCCTCTTCAAGCCAATGCTGCTACTCTCCTGGACAGTCCACTTGCCCAGCAGCCAGGGACATCTCTGAGAACCCGGGTCAGGGTGTGATGCCCTCTGCCAAAACCTCCTCCTGGCCCTCGCCTTCTGCCACTCTCCCCTTGCTTATGGCTCTGCTGATCCTTCAACCAAATGCATGCTCCTGCCCCTTACATGTCTGCACTGCTTCCTCTTTTTGGAAAACCTTCCTGGGGGCCCTTGTAGCTTGGCCCTCGCTTCCTTCAGCCTCACCTCCAGTGTCATCGAGGACCCTCCGTGGCACCTGGCCTTGCTCCCAGCCACAGCCCTGCCTCCTCACCTCCTCACCTGCTTCCTATTTCCCCATAAACCCCAGCTCCCTGACATGTCTGGTGTCTCTCTCTCCCCACTGGATGGAATATAAGGGCTTGTGTTTGCCATGTCCCCAGCACCTAGACAGGACCCAGCCCATGCTAGGCCCTTTGTCGATGATCGTTAGGCATGCAGGTGAACAAGTGAATGAGTGATCCTGAGTTTGCTCTGGTTTCCTTCTAGTTGTGGGAAGTAATTCCTGAACTGCAGCCCTACAGCTTTTATTGGTGACAAGTTCTTGACTCCGCATCACCTCTGATGGAGAGGGCTGGGGTCCGTTGTGAGTTCAGGAGCCAGTGGGCTGCATCTGCATCTTGGCTTTGCTGCTGAAGTGGCTGGGTGGCCTTGGAGATCTAGTTAATTTTTTTCCTTTTTTTGGAGACCCAGTCTCGCTCTTGTTGCCCAGGCTGGAGTGCAGTGGCACGATCTCGGCTCACTGCAACCTCCACCTCCTAGGTTCAAGCAATTCTCCTGCCTTGGCCTCCCGAGGAGCTGAGACTACAGGCACCCGCCACCACACCCTGCTATTTTTTGTATTTTTAGTACAGATAGGGATTCACCGTGTTGGCCAGGGTGGTCTTGAACTCCTCACCTCTGGTGATCCACCCACCTCGGCCTCCCAAAGTGCTAGGATTACAGGTGTGAGCCACCACGCCCAGCCGATCTATTTAATTTCACTGTGCCTTGGTTTCTTCATATGTTTCAATAAAATGGGTATGTTAACAGTCTCTACCTCCCAGAGTGATTGGGAGGGTTACGTGAAGTAAGCTTAGACACGGCTGAATGAGCTGGAGCCTCTGCTGCTGCCGTTGGCTTTGTCACCATTCTTACCTCCCATACCTACGAGGCTGTCATGAGAATGTGTCAAGGGCCCTGTCATGGCTCTGATCCGGCCTCTCTGGCCACTGGCTGGGCTGACCCCAATGGCCCCTGCCCATCATGCATTTGGGGGCTCCTCTGACTCCAGATGTCAGTGACCCTTTTGGTCTCTTCGACACAAGGGTTGGTCATTCCCTGTGCCCATTGTTCATGCGTTGGAAGTTGGAGTGCCTGCTCTCTGCCCTGGGTTTATGTCCTAAGGATTTGAAGATAGAAGAGGCACAGCAGTCACTTGGGAGGTATTCCCGGTCTAACAGGAGAGGGCCCATGGCAGTAACCTCCTGGGAGCGGCTGCTGATATTCTGACTCTCTGCAGTTGGGTAGGAGTGGAGGAGGGGTGCGATCGGAAGGGAGTGCCGCCCAGACCCCCCCACCCACTCAGAACAGCGGCCACTGTGTGGACGTTTCTGACGACCTCTTATAGACTCTGTCCTTTTTGTTGTAGCTGATGGAGCAGAATTTTAAATGCATGCCTCTAACTAGTGGTCAGCTTGCTACTGTCCAACCTAAGATCATATTCAACACTTTAGAATGCCTTTATCTTTTCTTGTTGTGTTTTGAATAGGTTACATGCAGCCATCCAAAATAAACTTTTTTTTTTCTGTACAAAATTATATTTAGCTAAAGTAGCTTAGGTTTTATAAAAGCTGATGTTCTTCATGCTCTTACCAATTTTCGGAAAGGAGCCCGTTGTCTTTGCTTCCTAGGAATGGTCATACTCACGCCAGCCCTCCTGCTGGCTTTGTAGAGTGCCCACAGTGGAATAGACTATCAGCAGGTCCTGAGATGTGTCTCTGGACAGCCAGTGGTCTGTAGCAGTCTCATCCTTCAGAGCTCCCTGAGCTTCTTCACGGCCACGCTGCTCTCCTGCATGTCTGCCCATCTCACTGGGGTGATGAATGGATCTAGACCTGGTGCCTGGACTCAATCTGCAGAGACAGGTGTCTGGGATCTGAAGACAGCAGTTGGGGAGGACAGTGTTGGCTGCTGCTGTGCTTCCTTTAACTGAACCCTGGTGGCCCAGTTGCTCCTCTTGGTGGACTCAACTAAGTCAGCTTTGACACTTTAGCCAGCGTCAGTTTTGAGAACCCGACCTGTGAAATTGGGAGCTCTGGCTGGATCAGAAGCACATGGTTCTGGGGGCACTGTCAGAGGTGCCGTGGATCACTTGGACCACAGTAGCTAATGTTTGTAGCGCACTCACACATGCCAGACTCCTCTTAGCACTAAGCCATTTACCCAGGCCCGGTTATACAGTGAGACTTCAGGGCAGGCACACATGTTGCTTCCTGCACACACACACACACACACTGGACAGTCGTTGTAGAAAGTAAATTGTGATGTTAATAGTCTCTTCTTGGAGTCAGCATTGCTTCACGGTCCTATTGGCATGAGAGCCACATCCCCAGCTATTCCCACCTGCACACTGGAGGGAAGCAGGAGGGGAACAAAGGCAACAGCAATGTCTGTTACTGAATCTAAGTTTATTCTGGGTTGAGAAAAGTGGAAGAGGTTAGAAGCTAACTTGGACATTCTTTTTGGGGGAACAGATGTCTCTCTTGCAGCTCATTTTCCTGTGGACTGCCTGATGTTCTCCAGGCTGCTACAGCTATGCTATTTTAAAATCAATGGGCCTTTCCTTTCATTTCGAACTTTCAATACAGCTGCAGAAACAATGCATCTGAACGGATGGACTGTTTTGGAGATTTATGCGTGTTCTGCAGGCCGACCTCTGCTTGTTGATTGTATTCTAGCATGTTGGGCATATCAAATGAATCTGGGCGTTAGCCTACAAATCAAGATTTGCTTTGCCTCGTTGTGTAAATATCAGCAAACCATGTTTTGGGGATGGAAAATTAGTTAATTTGGAGATGGTGGGTTATTAGACTTCACTTGTTCTGCACGTGGTGGCTTTGAGATTTGCGGCTTCAAGGTTTCGGGATGACACGAGCCATCGGGTTGAGTATGTTTCAGCCCCGTCTTGCTGAGCACTTCTCTGTTCCTGTTCCTGTGCTGCTGGGCCTTCACAGCATGGTGCTCCCAAGCTAGCTGCTGAAGCTGCGGGCCTTTGAGCCAGCCTGGAGATGTATGGTAGGTTAGGGTGCTGTGTTGCAGGTCCGTGATGCAGTTGTGATATATTTCTTGACTTTTGGATCTTCACTTTTCCCCTCATTTTGGATGTTTTCTCAGAATGAATGATAAATCTATGCTTTCAGCCTCCCTAAGCCATTAATTTACATGTCAGATTTTTTTGAGTATTATAGTTTTTTTCAATATTTATAGAATGCTTAGTATTTATAATGCAACAAAAGGTCAGAATTAATAAGGTGTAGTGCCCAAGAGGAATATTTTGTTTCCATTTTCAAGATGATTCCAATTCAAGCTGTCTCCTGGAGAAGTTGGATCCATTTGTGTTTCTGAGTGTGCTTGTAAGCAGTCTTAGGGGATCTGTCACTGCTTACTACTAACAGAAGAACACCAAAATAAGGCCAACCTGCTCCCAGGCCGAATCCAGGAAAGCCAGTGGCCAAATAACAGCTCTGCAGCCACCGTTGCAAGTGAGACTTTGTGAAAGGAAACTTGTCACCATTAAATGTGTGTTTTATCTTCACTGTTGAATGTACAGGATGGTTCAAATACTAAAAACTGGAGAGAAGACCATGATGGATGTCATTTCTCCCTGATGGGACATTTTACCATATTTGCTTTATCTGTATATTGTGCGTGTTGGTGTTTATGGAAGAAACCCGTATAGATACGTGGAAGTCCCCTTGCCCCCTCCTCTGTTCTGTTGAAGATGGTCTGTCTTTCCCATCCATTGCGGATCTCTTTCCTCCGCAACTTCCATGTTCTTAGACAGTTGATGATGCTCTGTGTGCGTGAGGGGAAGCACCTACAGTGGTTGCCTGCTGAAGATGTCCTTTGGCGGTTGGAATGGAAAAACAATTGTTCTGCTACATGTTGCTCTGGTTCTTTCATTTTACCTGCTCTAGAATATTCCATTTAGAACTTAAAATATTTCGTTATTTAAATATTGCTTTTTCTGTTCTGTGTGCTGTAAAGTGTATGTGCATGTGTGTTGGCATTGTAATGTTTGTGCTTGTGGGGAGGGTGGAGGAGATTCTGATTTTGCCAGGGGTCTCAGCTACAGCCCCTCAGGTCATAGCAGGTGGTATGGTTTGGACGTTTGTCCCCTTCAAATCTCTTGTTGAAATGTGATTCCCAGTGTTGGAAGTGGGGCATGGTGGGAGGTGATTGGATCATGGGGGCAGATCCCTCATGAATGGTTTAGCACCATCCCCTTGGTGATGAGTGAGTTCTTGCTCAGTTAGTTCATGCAAGATTCAGTTTAAAGAGTATGCCCCTTCCCCGCTCCCCGACCCCTCTACTCACGCTCTTGCCATGTGATGTCTTGCTCCTCCTTCACCTTCTGCCATGATTGGAAGCTTCCTGAGGCCTCACCAAAACCAGATGCTGATGCCATGCTTTCTATACACTCTGCAGGACCGTGAGCCAATTAAACTTCTTTTGTTAATTACCCAGCCTCAGATATTCCTTTAGAGTAATGCAAGAATGGACTAACACAGCAGGTGTGATCGTTGGTTGAGGAGGGCTCTCAGAATCATTTCAGGTGCCTGCTCTAGACTCTTGGTGTTGCTCTTCTTTCCTTCATGACCTTGAACTCTCTGACTCCAGCAGTCCCCTCTGCACATGCCTGAACTGCTTCAGGGCACCCTACAGGTCACTCAGGCCTGCAACTCTGGGGTGATGCCTTTAGCAGCATTGAGTGTAAGGTGACCTGGAGGAGGTGTGAAGACCTGCACATGTGGACAGTTTGAAAGTCTAGCTGAGGCAGCTGGAAGAAATTCACAGGAGTCCTGCATCACTGAGGTCAGGGGAGGTTCTATAAATCTGGGAGAAAGGTGCCTTTCCTTTGGAGGGATGGTGGGTTTCAATGGTTTGAAAGAGAAAACCAGGCTTTGCATGTGTCTTTTTACCAACCCAACGAAATTGCTGATTTTGCGAGTACAAGTCGCCAAATTTTAGTTGTTTATAAACTTCAGCTTTAAAGGCGGGGTTAATAGGGAACAACATAAATGAGGGCAGGTGTGTGTTTCAGAGATCTTCGTGCAGCTTTTCTAAATACGGAGCTGGTTGTGACATATTCAGCTGGAGTGAAGATAGTCATCTGAAATATATTATGGTTTGTTTATAGCTTCAGCTAGTACTTTTCATTGTAATCATGGCTCAGCGAGGTTTCTAAGAGAAAATTAAAATAATTTAGGATGTTGCCCCACACTGTTGGGAGGTGTAGATGTTGCTGCTGCATCTGGAAAGCATTGTGACAACATGTGACCAAGCATTAAAAATATTCTCACATTTAATCTTGAAATTCCACACAGAGAAAGGTGTTTCGGGGAAATAGAATATTAGCAGAGCTATTTATAAAAATAATGCACAGGCATTTGCTGCTGCATCCTATGAGCGACAAATTGGGAAGTGTGATATCTGTCTGCCTCCATACTGTGCAGAAGTCACTGAATATAGGCCAGTGCAGTGGCTCATGCCTGTAATCCCAGCACTTTGGGAGGCTGAGGCAGGTGGATCACTTGAGGTCAGCAGTCGAGACCAGCCAGGCCAATATGACGAAACTCCATCTCTATTAAAAATACAAAAAAAATTAGCCGGTTATGGTGGTGCATACCTGTAATCCCAGCTACTCGGGAGGCTGAGGCAGGAGAATAGTTTGAACCCGAGAGGCAGAGGTTGCAGTGAGCCAAGATCACGCCACCGTACTCCAGCCTGGGTGGCAGAGTGAGACTGTCTCAAGCCAAAAACGAACTGAATATGGCTGACACTCTCTCCCTCGTAAGCTTGCTCGTTGCGTTAATGGGGAGACCCATGTAAGGCCTATGTGCAGTGCATGGCACATGGGAAGTGTGTGACAGTTAATGGTGGCGTTTTTTAAAAGTACATATGTCTATAGCAGTCTGGAAAGGCATACACCAGAATGTTTGTGGCAGTGACAGTGACAGTGGATTTTATAAGTGATTTTTTTCCCTTTACGTTTTTTCTTAAGTATGCATTTCTCTTTTCCTCAATGAACACATTAATTATGTGAATAGTTATTTAAGAAGAAGTAACCTGAGTAATACTAAAAATGTATTTTCTGAGGGGCGAAAGTATAGTTGAAGTAAAGAGTTTTAGTGCACTTTCCAGAATGGGCCAGATGGTGACTATTTTAGGCTTTGAGGATGGTACCGTCTCTGGCAACTCCTCAACTCTGTTGTAGGGAGAGGTACAGACACAAACTGGCATGGTGCGTTTCAATAAAACTTTATTTACAAAAACACATGGTGGGCTGGATTTGGCCTGTGGCCCATGGCCTGATCTCTGTTTTAATATGTCCCATTAAGGACTTTTGTTTTTGAAATACACTGATAGTGGGTCATTCCAGCGCATAGATATGTTGGGTTTATTTTCACTGTTCACATAACGTAAGTTTGAAACCAAACTGTCTTAAGTTGAAAAGTAAGACATAGCGTGGATATTGTTTTGTTCTTTAATTTTACACTGCGGAACCCTTTTAAGAAAACAATTCAGTGTGTCTTGTAAGGGGGAGTGGCATTGTCCCCTGCTTCTCCTGTGCTGGCCCCAGGCTGTTTTGAGGTTTGTGTTTTGTTTTTGTTTTTGTTTTTGTTTTAGACAGGGTCTCCCTCGCCCAGGCTGGAGTGCAGTGGCGCGATCTTGGTTCACTTCAACCTCCACCTCCTGGGTTTAAGCAATTCTCCTGCAACCTCCACCTCCCGGGTTTAAGCAATTCCTCTGCCTCGGCCTCCTGAGTAGCTGGGATCACAGGCATGCGCCACCACGCTCAGCTAATTTTTGTATTTTTAGTAGAGACAGGATTTCGTCATGTTGGCCCTGCTGGTCTCGAACTCCTGACCTCTAGTGATCCGTCCACTTTGGCTTCCCAAAGTGCTGGGATTACAGGCGTGAGCCATGGCGCCCGGCTGTTTTGAGTTCTTTATGTTGGGCATGCTGATCCCCCGGCCTCAGCGTCTGTTCATCGTGGTACCAAGTCCAGTGCCCGCGGGGCTTATTTTGTGGTGTGAGGTGAAGCAGCAGCATCTGTTGATTTTGGGGTCTGTGTCCCCCAGATTGCCCGGGATAGTAATAGTAAAATGCCTTGTCCACTGCTCAGCCCTTAGTCTCCCATTGCAATACTCCTGTTTGAGATTATTCACAGTTGGGGCTCATGTCTGTTGCTGAGAAAGAGAAATGTTTTTTCTTGGTGATTTTTCTCAGTGGTTTGAATGTTATTTTTGAGTTCTGGCCAAACAGAGATGGGACAAGCTCAGAACTAGAAAAATATGTCCTGTAATCTTCTCGATGGAAGGGAGGAAGAGGTTCCCTTAGGAGCATGAACTTAGGAAAGGAAATGGTGCGTTTGGTGGAAAAGAAAGGGGGCTTAGGCTGATCTGGGACAGTGCCCTTGACTGACACAGGGAGAGGGTCTGAGCCCCCCATGCACTTACTGGGCAGGTTTCCCCCCGAAGCAAGGTGGACCTGCTTCCAGTGGGGGGAGAATGGGGAGCACTAGAGCCCTCCGTGAGACCATTGACTGCACTGGGGTAGTTCAGTGGTGAGCAGATGTGGAGAAGGCAGGGCCAGCCCCCAGCACACATCGGGCACTGTCCTGGGCACCTGTGCATTGCCACCTACAGTCCTTTCAGAGACTCGGCAACTCAGCGAGAGTCCCTCACTTGCCTGTGAGCTGCTCCAGTTGGTGGAGCAGCTGCTGGGGCAGAGGATACTGAGCCTGACCACTGCCCTGTGCTTATTCCTATCCCCACGGAAGAGCACTGGACATGTCCAGGGGCACCTAGCAGGGAGCCAGGGACCCAGGCAGGGCCGGAAAGGGGATGTTCTTTGCATGGATTTCTGGGAATGTGCTTGGTAGAAGGGAAGCCTGGGAGTGAGCTCCAGGCAGAAGAACAAGCAGGTAGAAGTGCCCGGTTCTGGAAGAGCCCAGAGTATCTTTGGGGGAAGATGGAGACAAGATTGGGTGGGTCCTTGAATGCTCTGGAAAGAAGGGGGAGCCATTGCCCATCTCTTTTTTTTTCCATAGGTTATTGGGGAACAGGTGGTGTTTGGTTACATGAATAAGTTCTTTAGTGATGACTTGTGAGATTCTGGTGCACTCATTACCCAAGCAGTGTACACTGCACCCTATTTGTAGTCTTTTATCCCTTGCTCTCCCTCCCATCCTTCCCCCCAAGTCCCCAAAGTCCATGTATCATTCTTTTTGTTTTTCACTCCGTTACCCAGGCTGGAGTGCAGTGCTGTGATCTTGGTTCACTGCAACCTGTGTCTCTCGGGTTCAAGCGATTCTCCTCCCTCAGCCTCCCGAGTAGCTGGGATTACAGGCGCCTGCCACCACACCCAGCTAATTTTTGTATTTTTAGTAGAGATGGGGTTTCACCATATTGGCCAGGCTGGTCTCGAACTCCTGACCTTGTGATCCGGCCGCCTTGGCCTCTCAAAGTGCTGGGATTATAGGCGTGAGCCATTGTATCATTCTTATGCCTTTGTGCCCTCATACCTTAGCTCCCACCTATCAGTGAGAACAACAATGTTTGGTTTTCCATTCCTGAGTTATTCACTTAGAATAATCGTCTCCAGTCTCATCCAGGTCACTGCAAATGCCGTTAATTCATTCCTTCTTAAGGCTGAGTAGTATTCATTTGTGTGTGTGTGTGTGTGTGTGTGTGTGTGTGTGTGTACACCACAGTTTCTTTATCCACTTGTTGATTGATGCCACTGCCCATCTCTTGAGATGCATCAGGATCAGACCTGTTGGGGAGCAAGGAGGACAGTGGGTGGTGGGAGGCTCTGGCCCCAGTCAGACACCGTAGACCAAGAAAAGAACAGGAGAGAGACATGAAAATCAGCAGGTGAGTATCGAGTGTCCAGCACAGGGGCCGAGTGTCCCGCATGGGGACTTCATGAGGTATTTTAAGAGTAAGAAATCATTGAGGGGCCGGGCACAGTGGCTCATACCTGTAATCCCAGCACTTTTGGGAGGCCAGGGCAGGGGGATTGCTTGAGCCCAAGAGTTTAAGACCAGCCCTGGCAACATAGTAAGACCCTATCTCTACAATAAATGTAAAAAAAAAAAAAAAAAATAGCTGGACGTGGTGGTGTGCACTTGTAGTCCCAGCCCCTCTAGAGGATCCCTTGAGCCAGGAGGTCAAGGCTGCGGCGAGCTGTGATCGTACCACTGCACTCCAGCCTGGGTGACTGAGTGAGACCCTGTCTCTTAAAAAAAAAAGAAAGAAAGAAAGAAATCACCATTGATAATGTGGCATGAATAGACTTCATGACAGACATTACTCCAGAGATTTTTATGATGCTTTATTAATTAAAGTATCATCTTCAAGGCAGATATTAACCACTTCATCACTGTATACAAAATGTCTCATTACATTTAATTTTTTTTCCAGCAGGATGGAAATGCATGAAGATGAAACTTTAAAAATATAGGACTATAGAAAGATTTTGTGGCAAATTAAACATATACTGAAACAATTAAGTTATTTTTTGAAAACCCAGGGAGTTATCACACAATCGTTAATATTTTAGCGGAATTCCTCCTAAACATCTTTCTGTACTTTTTTTTTTTTTTCTGAGACGAGGTCTCGCTCTGTTGCCCAGGCTGGAGTGCAATGGCACGATCTCAGCTCACTGCAACCTCTGCTTCCCAGGTTCATCCAATTCTCCCTCAACCCCCTGAGTAGGTGGGATTACAGGTGTGTACCACCAAGCCCAGCTAATTTTTGTATTTTTAGTAGAGACGGGGTTTCGCCATGTTGATCAGGCTGGTCTTGAACTCCTGACATCAGGTGATCCACCTGCCTCGGCCTCCCAAAGTGCTGAGATTACAGGCATGAGCCACCATGCCCAGCCCCTGTACATTGCTTTTTTAAAGATGTTTGAGATAGGATTTGTAGCCTCATTAACGCATTAGCATTTTTCCATGTCATGCTGTAATATTGCACATCCATGTTATTGGTAAGCTGTATTTGAGAAAGAATTAGGGGGTTGGTTTGGGGAGCAGCGGCTGATGTGTGCCTCAGTTCTTAAGTTAATTGGTCCTGCTCCTTCTCTGCCCTGGTGTGCCCCTTGGCTCGCCATTGGCTTAGGTGCAGGTACATTTGTCCTTCATCGGAACAGGACCACCCTCCCTTGCTGCCACCATGGCAACGCTCAGCCCCGCTGCCTCCGTTTGTCATTTCTTCTCCTAATGATTTGAACTGAGGTCTGTGTGCTGGCCCAGCCCGTTGCGGGTCTGCATAATGTATGAACACGAATGACAGCCAGCCGCAGCCCGATCAAAACAAAGAGCCGCTGCACAAGAGGGGCAGATTGCGGAAGCATATTGTGAACACATTCTCTGGTAACTGTGAATCGTGTCGTAAAACGCGTCTTTGGCCTGTCAAAAATATTTTGACAGGGCCCACAGTCTAGCTCCTTCATATGCAAATGCACTGGTAATGCCTGGATACCAGGGTTACACACTCAGGGAAAATCCACAGGACGAGGGCTGATGTTAGCAGGGTTCATTACTTCTGCAAATAAACACGTTGAAAAGGCTCCTTCCAGTGGGCAAATGGCAAACTCAATAACTGGAATGCTGTCAGAAAAGGGTGGTGTCCCCTAAAGGCTTGAAAGGATTGAGTTAGGAGAGTTCAACTGAAAAGTCAAGCATGGCGCAAGGAAGGACGATGGATTAGCCAACCATGACCGGCCAGGCTGTGCGAGCTAGCCAAGGAGAGGCCAGGTGGCGGGAGAGCCAAGGGGGACAGCCTCTGGGTGGGCCATCACTGCTGGTAGAGAGGTTTCCTGGGTCCCAGGACTGGACTGCGTGGTCCTGGTTATACCTGCTGGTCAAAGGTCGGTTTGCTGAGGCCCCTGCTTGTGAAGATGGACACTCAGGGCACCCTTCCTAGAGGACCTATTTCCTCTTGGTGCTCTTCTGCTTTTTGCTTCTTCCCTGGGCTTGCTTTCTGTGTGATTCTGGCAAGTTGGTTAACCTCTCTGTGCTTAGGTGACCTTCGATGGCACGGGGGATAGCAGTATCTGCTTCACATGGTCAGAAAATTCTGTGAGGTGACACATGGAGCCTTAGAGCTGCCTGTGGCAGGTGGCAGTGCTAATCAAGTTCCGGCTGTTGTGATGGTCTCCTCGGCTGGGTGGCCCTTCCTGCTGTCAGGTATGGCCACTCTCGTGAGATGCAACTGGAGGTGTTTTGTGGCAGCTTCTGGAAGGCCTCCCTTTGACCCTTCCTTTCTGCTTTTTCCATCTGTTACCTGCATGCATATATGATAGCTGGCTACTGTCTGAGACTGGGACAGTGAGGGTCATGTTGGCATTGGAAGGGGTCTGGGTTTATGGGGTCACCAGCCTCCAGGGACAGCCCACCTGGAGATTTTGTTAAGGGGTGAGAGAAATATTCTTCTGTCTTATATAAGCCACTGTTATTTGGGGTTTTCAGACGTATGTGGCCAAGTGATTCTAATTAGCACCCAAGGTGAGAATGTGTTATCTGCAAGATCCGGAGCTTAGCCGCCCTGGCAGTTCAGTGACTTAAGGGGAGTTAATGAACTGGTTTTCTGACTTCATCTCCCACCACCAGACCAGTGTTCCCATGAACTGTCCAGCCAGCCGTCCCCAGGAGCTAAAGAAGTCAGTTTCTGAGCTTCGGAGCCTTTGGCTATCCTCGGGGTACCTCAGAGTAGTGAGGGCAGCTCTGGGGGACTGGGACCTCTCAGCCTCCCCTCTGCCTGTGCGTTCCTCCGTGGAGCCCCGGTTTCGCCACGTCCATTACGCTTGCAGTAGTCGGCAACTGCCTAGTGAGCTTTGCATACCTGATGGGCTTTGGTGAGCTGGCAAGTCTGAAACACACCTGGGGTCATCTGTGACCATCTGCTGATGGCCAAGTTCAATAGGGTTTATTTTTACTTTCTTTGCTGAAATCGGGCTGGGGTCTTGGCAGCAATTGGGAAACTTTTATTGCTTCAGTTGCTTCAGTTTTTCTAGCTCCACCTGGCCTCCCTCTGGGGACCACGGCTCTGTCGCCTCTCCTGCTGTTTAGGTGGCCGTGTTTCCCATGCTAAACAGTGCCCACTGATTTAATCAAGAGACTTGATAGCCGGCCATTGCACGTTCATCAGCCCGGTTTTCCTCTTGTGGCACCTGGTGGTGTGCTGGTGTGTGGTTTATAAAACATGCTCTGCCGCTTTGATTTCCCTGCTTAGATTTACATAATTGTTTTAGAAGAAGGTTCAGGTGCTTTGCTGGCAGAAAAAGGGAGATGACCTCTTGCAAAGTGGGGTTAGCCCTAGCCTTGCAGGAAGGGGTCTCGGCTTCATTCCAAACCAGAGGCCCGTGGTGCAGCCTCTGAACCCCCGACTCTTGGTGGGCTTTTGAGTTCTGCTTCTGCTTGAACCTCTAGCAGCAGAAAGGGGGTGATCCCTTTCTTCTCCATCATAAGGGTCATGGCCCACATCCCTGTAACAAAAGACAGGTTAACAAGAGAAAAGCATTATACATTTATTTGATCCTAGTTTTATATCACGTGGGAGCCTACAGAATTCAGGGGAGGTCGTCTGTGTGCCTTGGTTCCATGACTTGGGGGCAGCCAAGTAGAAGTGGAATTGGACAAATAGGGCATGAGTGGGCCGGGCACGGTGGCTCGTGCCTGTAATCCTAGCACTTTGGGAGGCCAAGGTGGGTGGATCACCTGAGGTCAGGAGTTCGAGACCAGTCTGGCCAACATGCTGAAACCCCATCTCTACTAAAAATACAAAAATTAGCCGGGCATGGTGGCGGGTTCCTGTAATCCCAGCTACTTGGGGGCTAAAGCAGGAGAATCCCTTGAACCCGGGAGGAGGAGGTTGCAGTGAGTCAAGGTCGCACCATTGCACTCCAGCCTGGGTGACAAGAGCAAGACTCCGTCTTAAACAAAAAAAGGGCATGAGTGAATTGTCATAGATGGAGTGCGGAGACCTACAAGGCCTGTCCAGATTCCTCTTGGCCTCTGTGTAACATTTCTTCCTCTCGGGTATGGGACGGGACCCCTCTGGAATGAGGGTCTTAATTACCTTATGACAGCTTTACCTAAAAAGATGAGGGAAGGTTAGAATAATATTTTTAGGCTTATGGCTAGCTTTGGGGAAAAGGGGTTTTGGTTTCTATGACCTGTCTTAGGGAAGAATTCCAGTTCCTGTGGCTCAGGGGAGAATGAGGGGCAAGAGATCAGGAGAGCAGGAGAAGCTAAGAGAGAAACTTGGCTGCTTCTGAGGGTGGCCTTTTCGTTGGGGTATCAGTTTTCCGAACCCCAGCAAGCCCCTCCCTGCAAAGTTGCAGCCCCCAGCAAGCCCCTTCCCGCAGAGTTGCAGTCTGGTGCCCTGATTTTCTAAAGATCTTGGGTGGGCGGGGCCCACAGGCATGGGGGAAGCGGTAGCTGAGGCTTTACGGCAAGTTGTGGGGCTTCTCACTTGATTCTCCCACAATTAATCTTGTCTTTCTCCTGAATTTCTTCGAGTCCTGATGATCAATTATGGCATATATTCCAGAATACATGTTTGAGTTTGCATTGGTGCATTGCTAGAGGAAAGCACCCAGTTCACTGTGTATCTCTGTGTACCTGTGTATTTCATCTATACATCCTTTGGAGTCTTAAACACAGCAGCAGCACTGTCATTGTAATAATTACGTACCCTGCATATGGTACTGTTTAAGCAACGAAGAGCTGAGACTTCGGAAGGTTCCCAAGGGCATCCCTGAGATGGGACTCAGTCCTGCCACAAGCAGCTGTGGGAGCTGGAGCTTAGAAGCTGTCCATCAAAAAACCAAGTTTTTGTGTCAAAATGGAGTCTCTCAGGCTGTGAAGCAAGCGCATATCTAATTAGTTCAGCCACCTGTATTGCAAACTAATTGTGACCAAGACACTGCGAATCATCAGAGAAAGCTGAGCCTTGTAGGGAATCTGGGGACAGCCGTAAGTTCTTCCTCCACATTCCATTTTAGAGGGGCTTGTGTTCCACATTTTTGTGGCTTTTTCCTCATGAGATTTCTCTGTGTTCTTGCTTTAGTTCGGAACTGAGAACACTATTTTTTTTTTTATTTTGATCAAAATAAAATCATCTTTTCAAAATGTCAAAATGTTTAATTTTCGGAGAGAATTGAGTTTACGTACCACGAAGGAGGCTCTGTTTTGTTCCGGAACACGCTTTGGCTGGTTATCGGTGTTAGGATGTGTTTGTTGCATGCACGAGTGGATGGAGCAGACAGTGCCTGGTCCACCCCCACCTCCTCACCCTCAGCCTCCCCCCGCTGTTAGACAGTGGCCAACTGTGTGCCCTCAGATCTGCATAGAATTTTCTGTGGCGCTTTCTCAATTCCGGGACCAGTTTTCCCTCTGAAGCGTGAATGTTTCCTCTTTAGTTGGGAATCTCCTGCCCCGGGACCTGGTGGTCTAGAGGTACTGTGGTATAAGTAGAAAGAGTGGCTGGACTTAGAGACAGGCGTCCTGAGTGTCGATGCCAGCCTTACCCTGACCCTGTGTGTGGCAGCAGTGGGTCGGTCAAACCTTTCCAAGCCTCCGCATCCTCATCTGAAAATGGGACTGTGGATGCCTGTCCGAGGTAACTTAGCAGAGGATGAAACACGCCCGTGAGTGGCTGCGCACAGTCTCCTTGTATAAGCAGGACATTTCTCCGTTTCTCCTTTTCTCTGCCCGTAGCACTGACTTTCATCTTGCCTGATAATAAGCCCTCCTTGGAAAACAAATTACTCCGAAAATTTGCCATTTTGGTGTGGTGAATTCGTTCTTTTATTCATCATCCAAAAAGTTCCATTGTTTGAGATGATTTAACATGATTTGGAAACCATGGGGTAAGTCTCTGAGGAACAAGAAGATAGAAGAAAGAACGCACTTTGGTTTTCTTTTGGAAACCTAGAGCAACCTACTAGATCAATGAGTTTTCTAGGGTAGGCATCAGAGTTAGCCATGGCACCTTCTCCAAAGCTGCCTCACTCCTGCACTAATGCTGTGCTATGGGGAGCCACGTTACCCGGAAGTCTGATGTGTGAGGTGAGAAGGTTAAAATGTGTTGGTTTTGGAGGTTTACCGATAGGTTGTTCTGGGTAGGACAAATGTTTTCCTTTCAGTGCTTTAAAAGTCTCATCTTAGACCGGGCACAGTGACTCACGCCTGTAATCCCAGCACTTTGGGAGGCTGACGCAGGTGGATCATGAGGTCAGGAGTTCAAGACCAGCCTGGCCAACATGGTGAAACCCCGTTTCTACTAAAAATACAAAAATGAGCTGGGCATGGGGGTGCATGCCTGTAATCCTAGCTACTTGGGAGGCTGAGGCAGGAGAATTGCTTGAACCCAGAAGACGGAAGTTGCAGTGAGCCGAGATCATACTCCAGCCTGGGCAACAAGAGCGAGACTCTGCCTCAGAAAATAAATACATACATACATACATACATACATACATACATACATACATACATAATAAAAGTCTCATCTTACGGAGCAAAAGATTCTAGAGAGAAAGGCTAGTCCTGAATTTCATCCAGCTCAGTTCTGGGTTCTTCTCCTTTCTTCAGTGAGTGCAGGGCCTTTATCCTTGGGGCATCTTTCTGGGACTTTATCTGGCTGTGTGCAGACAGACAGGGAAGTGTCCCCTACCCAGAATTTTCGGGGTGACCACTAAAAAATGAACACACCCACTCAGGGAGCATTTGTGGGATCACTGAAGTCAAATAATTCACACCCAGGAGAAAGCCCTGCGCTGTGGATGTGGTCATGCCTGTGGAAAGGGAAGTTGACTGTCTGGTCTCGAGCTCTCTGAGTCAGTTTCAGGGATGGCAGAGGACTCATCCAGAAACCAAGAGATGATGTGAAGCCTCCCCTTCCAGAGGCCCCCCAGCGTCCACTCCTCTAGGCATCCCTCACCTCTGGACCCTCCACATCAGCACCCCATGACATTGGGCTGGACTCACCATTCCAGGACTCCACTGGCCCAGAGGTGAGTCGGCCTGACCAAAAGTCATCGTGTCATCACTTGTTGGGGGTTGGAGTCCTACCGCCCAGTGCCTACGAATGTGATCGTCTCTCAGAATGGAAATAAGGTCGTTGCAGATGTAATTATTTAGGATGAGGTCATGCCAGAGTGGGGTGGGCCCCTCATCTAATATGATGGGTGTCCTTCTGAGAAGAGAAATTTGGACACAGATGCACAGAGGGAGAGCATCGTGTGAAGGTTGCGGTAATGCTTCTACAAGCCAGAAAGAATGCCAAGGATAACCAGACAGCCGCCAGAAGCCAGGACAGAGGCCTGCAGCGGACCCTCCCTCACTGCCCCTAAAGGAACCCGCCCTGCTGACGCCTTGATCTTGGACTTCTGGCCTCCAGAACTGTGAGACAATGTATGTCTGTTTTTGAAGCCACTCAGATTGTGGTACTTTGTTACAGCAGCCCCAGGAAACTAAAATGTCACCTGACTCTGTGGGATTCAGCATCTTGTATGAGGCAGTTGCCACTGGTCTCTGTTCCTTTGCTTTATAGAGTGGTAGTAACAGTTTGCCCAGTACCTCCTAGGAGCTCAAAATGTGACTTTTTTAAAAGACAGAGTCTTACTCTGTCACCCAGGCCAGGCTGGAGTACAGTGGCGTGGTCATAGCTCACTGCAGCCTCGACCTCCTGGGTTCAAGTGATCCTCCCACCTCAGCCCTGCAAGTGACTAGGACCATAGGTGCATGCCACCATGCCTAGTTAATTGTATTTTTTTTTTTTTTTTTTGTAGAGACAGGGTCTCACTATGTTGCCAGGCTGGTCTTGAACTCCTGGACTCAAGCTATCCTCCTGCCTCAGCCTCCTGAGTAGCTGGGATTACAGGTATGAGCCACCATGCTCGGCCTTAATTATTATTTTTAGGACAAAAGTGAAGGTGGAAAGTTCGGACCCGTGGGCTGTATGTTTCAGACCTTTACAAATAGGAAGAGGAAGTATTGTGTATGGAAGAAAGTGAGTGTTGCATTATTCAGGTTTCTCAGAGAACCAGAACCAGTAGGATGTAAGGGTATGGAAGAGGAGGTTTGTTAGGGGAATTGGTTCATGAGATTATGGAGGTCCAGAAGCCTCATGATCTGTCTGCAAACTGGAGAACTGGGAAGACTGGTGGCATCATTCAGCCCGAGAACCAGGAGCGCTGATGTCCAAGCGCAGGAAGAGACAGATGTTCCAGCTTCAACAGAGAGAGTGAGTTTGCCCTTCCTCCACCTTTTTGCCCTCTTTGGGTCCTCAGTGGATTGGGTGATGCCCCCTGCATTGGTGAGGCAGATCATCTTTACTCGTTCTACCGATTGAATTGTTATCTCTTCCAGGAACACCCTCATAGACACACCCACAAATAATGTCTTACCGGCTGTCGGGGCATTCCTTAGCCCAATGAAATGTCCAATCAAATTGACACATAACATTAACCATCACAGGAGTGGGTACACAGTCAGGAGAGGAAGACTCTAGTTGGTTCTGTCACATAGCAGAGCTGTGTGGCCTGGGTATACTCCTCCCATCTGCCTGGGCTGCTGTATCCTGGGCTATAAGGTAGGAGGTTCGATCAGATTACCCTGAGATGTGCTGTGAGAGGTGAGCGTGGCCCCCTCACAGTTGCAGCTCTTGGAACGGGAGCCTGGAGACTCCAGGCCTTCTTCTTGGGAGGTGCACTGCACAGGGTGGGTGCTCTGTAAACCTTGACTGAAGTCGTGGGGAAAACTGCAGTGTGCTCCAAGAACAAGTTGTGAATAGAGACTAGTTAAAATAAACATCACAATGGTGATGGAAAATGTTATTTCACTTTATTAAGTTGAAACAAGTTATAAAATAGTAGGTCACATATAAGCTCAGTTTTTTATTTGAAAACCCTCAAAACTGTATATATGCCCAGAAAAAAGACAGGAAAGAAAGATACCACAGTATGAATGGTGGCTCTCAATTAGTAGGAGAACTGGGAGCCATCATTGCCTTTGCTTTCCAGAGAAGAATAACGTGTGTCCTGGAGTCACATGGCTGCTCTGGCTTCCCAGTGGAGAACAGGCTGAGGCCGGAGGAGGGGGGAGCAGGCAGGAAGCTGGTTGCAACCCAGGCGAGGGCTGGTGTGGGCCTCAGGGGTCTTCAGCTTCAGCACTGTTTACATTTTGTGCCGGATAATTCTTTGTCCTGTGCATGTCAGGATGTTTAGAAGCATCTCTGGCCTCTACCTACTAGATGCCAGTGGCATCTCTTCCAGCTGTGGTGACCAAAAATGTCTTCAGACAATCCAGATCCAATGTCCACTGGGGGGCAGAATCGCCTGCTGAGACCCACTGGTTAAAATAGTGTCAGTAGGGGTGGAGAGAAGGGGACAAAAGAGTCTTAGAGCCATTTGAGAGGGAGCTTCTAGAGGACTTGATGGATGGAATTTGGTCAAGGCAGGAATGAGGGTGGATGTGGGGCTTGGGGAATTGGACGGATGATAGTGGCCCACAGGTTGAGGGAGGGGATGGGTTCAGCTTTGGCCATGCTGTTGTGAGTCTTTGGTTCCCAGGGAGCAGCTGAGTAGGTTGTTGGGTGAGTGGCTCTCAAGCTCAGAGCTGAGCTGCAGGCATCCATTTGAAGGTTATGGGAAGACGGAAAGCACGCCCTGGAGGTGGGTGGGTGAGCTCACCCAGGACCATGGTGTGGCCTGAGAAGTTGGCCTGCGATAGAACCCGGGGAATCCCAGCGTTTCCAGGGTGGGCAGAGGAAGAGGAGGCTGGGAAGGGAATTTGTTTCTCTGGCCAGAACTGTTGCTCAGAGACTGTTGGCCGGTGAGGATGAGGCTCATGAACAGATGTGGAAACATCAGGGGATGATCTCATGGTGGGTGGGACTTGTCCCTGTCATCCACTCATCACTCTCTGGCTTTTATTGGTCAAGCTGCCTGCTGTGTTTCTGGTGCCCAAATGTTCTGGGCGCACTGTTGTTTGGGGAAGAATCACAGGGACTCTCCTTCACTCTTAGAAAGTGGCAGCGCTTGCCTCGCTACATCTCATGTTCTCAAAATCAGTGCGTTCCATCTGACATTCTAGACCATCCAGTTTTGCTTCTCAGGCTCTGAAAAACACTTTAAGAGCAGGTTAAACCGTTCTCGGACTTCTTTTTGGATTATTTGCAACATCTTGAGGTGTCCAGGGATAGATAGAGTCGGCGGGGATGGACAGTTTCCCCTTCAGGTGATCAGCACCTTTATAGTTGTAATTTGCCCATGATGGGGTTAGAGACCCACAGTTGCTCAAAAGCAGTTTTTGTTTTTCTTGATAATGGGGTTCTCCGCTGGATTTGGATTATCTCTCAGGAAGCGGTTAGCAGTCTTTTTTTTTTTGAGATGGAGTCTCGCTCTGTCACCCAGGCTGGAGTGCAGTGGCGCAATCTCGGCTCACTGCAAGCTCTGCCTCCCGGGTTCACGCCATTCTCCTGCCTCAGCCTCTCCGAGTAGCTGGGACTACAGGCGCCCGCCACCACGCCCGGCTAATTTTTTGTATTTTTAGTAGAGACGGGGTTTCACCGTGGTCTCGATCTCCTGACCTCGCGATCTGCCCGCCTCGGCCTCCCAAAGTGCTGGGATTACAAGTGTGAGCCACCGCGCCCGGCCAGTGGTTAGCAGTCTTTAGGGCAACCTAATTGCATTTCTTTGTTTACAAGCACTTACCTTCATCCCTCTCAGGCGCGTACCAGCACTGCCTATCACTAATACTGGTAGTTCTTGTGTCAGGTGGACAGTTGCAGTTAGTCAGAAACTCGCTTTGCTGTTTTCCACTAGATTCCCAGATAGAGAAGGACAGTTGTTTCAGGCAAGCTTAAGACCCTGTAGCATTTCTTGCCCTTTTTGATTTGAACTCCCATCTCCCTAGCTCTGGCTGGTTTTACCCTGCAGTTGAAAAAGAAAAATGATCTCTACTGGCCATATGGCCTCAGGCCAGGAGAAAAGGTGCTGTTCCTTCCAGCAGAAATTCAAGGGTCCGGGGAGGCTGGCCCAACCCAGGTCAGAAGGATAATCTCAGAAAAAGAAGGAAGCATGCATTACCCATCTCAGAACTTAGGAACAAGAAAATCCTAAAACTCCAAAGGACCATTTTTCCCCAGTGACAGGCCCAGCTTAATTAGAGACCAGCTAGGAGTTGCATTTCCTGGTTGTTTACTGGCTGTTCTCTTTGGTAAACATCTTCAGTCTGTAATTAAGCTGTCTAATTGGGAATGACTGCAGGAAAAACCATGAATGGGGCTGGCCTCCCTCTCTCTAGCCCCTGTGTCTGCTCTCTGTTACCTACCACCATTTTTATTCCCCTGTCTTCTTTTAAAAATGTCGTGGGGGCAATTCTAAAGAATAGTCTAGGCAGGCAAACCCTTTGAACTTCACTTTGCAAACCTGCCTGAGAGTGAGTCTGGGAGGCAGATTCTTTTTCTTTCCACTTGAAGAAGTGTCAGAAATTTGGTGGATTGGAAAAGATGAGACAGAAAAGTCCAGGAGTCCTGATTGCTTTCACTCATTTAGGCGGGCTGGCAAGCAGTGCTGGCTACTCCACCTGTTTTCCTGCCTAATAACAGTGTCTTTTATAATTGTCTGATAACAATGTCTTTTATAATGTCTCATAACTCTGCCTTTTTGTAATGACCGGCCTAATACCTTTGCCTACAATAGTTCTTTTTTCCTCTGGGAGTTTAATTCAGGTTGTGATTAGAGAGTATTTCCCATAAATCATGCAAAGCACATGTCCTGCCCACCAGCCAATTACAGAAATGGAGTTGGTCAGACCTACACATTATCAGAAACAATGCATAATGGGAGTTTTGAACTAAAAAAATTACCCTCTAATGTTACAAATACGATTCAGGCAAATAAAACTGCAGATGTTTGTGTTGCTCCTCAGTACTGCGATTCTCTCTCTCTCTCTCTCTCTCTCTCTCCCCCTCTCTCTCTCCCCACCCTCCCTCCCTCCCTCCCTTCCTCTCTTCCTTTTTTTTTTTTAAGTGTCCTGGTTGTGTTAGGGTGATATGTGATTAAACAAGAAATGCCTCTCCTCTCTCCGACCCATTTTTTGTTTTTGTTTTTTTTTTTGGTAGGATGCCTCCCTTTGCATTCCAAGGCAGCACTTCAAGCAGCACTTTGGTAAATGTCAAAAAGTTGGAGAGGCTGAGTGGGTTGCGTGGCCCGTCTGTGCCTGTGGGCTCCTCTCCCACCCACGCGGCTGTGCCTCTTACTCAGAACCCTGCTTCTCTTGTCTTTGTCCCAAGGCTTTACTTTCCCCGCCCCCAACATACGTTCAGTGACATTATGTGTTACATTTTAAAAAATGCATATTTTATTTATTTCACAAACAATGTTACTGGCATAATGTTACCACACTATAGGATATAATGATTGAAGAATGATTTCCCATAATCTAATTTCAACACATTACCTGGATTCAGTATTCTGTTTCCTCTCCAGCCTTGCTTTTCCCTGTGCACATGTATGACCTGATTCCAGGGCTTTTTAAAAATTATTGGCATTTTCTGCATTGCTCCTTGGCCTTCACAGTTATCATTTGAACAGTGGCACAAGATTCTCTGAAACTGCTCCTCTCTCTTCATTCCATTTTGTGAGCATTTAAGCCGTTTACTATTGATTGTCCATTTCTTCAGGTATCTTCTTATATCATCTTGCTTCTTTACTCAGCATAACGCCTCATAGTAGATTCCCAGGTCCCAGGCGTGCACACGCCTGTGTTTTTACCTTACTTCCCCGGGGGCCCTCCAGAGGGTGCCCATCCACGGAGTGCGGCGCCTGCTCGACTTGGCCTTCTGGCACTGGGGATTCCTCTCCTAAGTCTTGCTAGCTCGTGGCATGTGCAATGGGATCTCTTTCCTGAATGTGCATTTCTTTCCTCACATTTGGGGGCGTTCAGTGGGGGAGGATTTAGAAAGAAACTTGAGGTGAGGGGCCCTCTGCACTCAACCTCCTGGGACCTGAGGCTGCACCCACTGGCATTGATTAGAAGAGAGCTTGTGACCGAGGAAAACCTGGCTTAGGGATTTATCTGCAGGGACTGTCCCCAGTAGGTCTATGAGAGCCCACGACAGCAGCAGCCCTCTGGATGGGGACTTGGGTCTTGGTTTTGCCAGCACTCCCAGTGGACAGTCATGCCTGGACTTGTCTTCTCCACCTTCCACTTGTCCTAACAGCTGTCGGGACCATCATCCACAAGGGGCCAGCTGTCCAGAGGCAGACCCACCCTGGAAGGCAGGCCAGCCTCCGGCCTCCACGCCAGCTTGGGGATGAATCAGCAGGTGCTCTGACCACTACTTTCCCAAGGCCACTTTGCTTCAGGAAGTTACAGCAGCCATAGAGGACTCTGCTTATGTGAGATGTGCAGACATAATTCTTGCTTTTAGAAGGAGGGGGGGAAAATAGAGAGGTAGTTATCTCATTGTCTTGGAATAAAATTAGGCAAGATTTTATTAGGAAAATTAGGAAAGATTAGGCAAATCCCAGGTTGCTGAATCTTGGCAGATTTCTCGTGGCCTAGACTGTGGGGCCGCCTGTCTGTGATGTGCTGCCATGACAAGGCACGGTGGTGGGGGGGACCTGGCGAGGTACTGAACGTTGGAGGTGACTGTAGGATTAGCCCTGGCTTTGCAGCAGGTTTTCTTGGGAGGAGAAAATATACAGTTGGGACAGACTCCAGGGACCAGCTTCTTCCCCCTTCCTTTTATTGCAGAGGGGGAAACTGAGGCTCAGAGAGGGGGACTGGCTGTGCATACATGGATTCTTTGAAAGTTTAAAGGATGGCCGGGTGCAGTGGCTCACACCTGTAATCCCAGCACTTTGGGTGGCTGAGGCGGGTGGATCATGAGGTCAGGAGTTCCAGACCAGCCTGGCCAACATGGTGAAACTCTGTCTCTACTAAAAATACAAAAATTAGCTGGGCGTGGTGGTGGGCGCCTGTAGTCTCAGCTCCTCGGGAGACTGAGGCAGGAGAATTGCTTGAACCTAGGAGGTGAAGGTTGCAGTGAGCCAAGATTGTGCCATTGCACTCCAGCCTGGGCAACAAGAGTGAGACTGGGTCTCAAAAAAAGAAAAGAAAAAAGAAAAAAAAAAAGAGTTTAAAGGATGTTAAAAATTTTCCCCACATTATCTTTTAATGTGTTTGTCAAGGAGCAATGATCATCGTCATGGCACTGGGGAAATGGAAAAAACTGGAAAACTTTCTTGGTTTGACAGAAAGGGATAGATCTAACTGTTCAGTGTTGCCAAGTGAGCCCCCAAACATCTCCCCTGGGAAAGTTATTAAGCATTTAGCATCTCCATCTGCAGGGCCCAGTGAGATAACCGTATCTAGTATATCCATCTGAGCAAAACCCTGTTTCTCCGCCCTTCAATAGGAAGCCAGAAACTGCTGCAGCGCACTGTTGAAACATAGCTTAGAAATAGATACTTTGTGGGGGGAAAACAACCTACTTATCTTTCCCATTATGCTATCTCTTAATAGGGCCTCTGGTATCTGAGCCAGCATACACATTTGGTTCTTCCGTGTCCTGTGATCTTCCTCTGAGTGAAAACTGATTATCTATTCAAAGGAAGCAGATGACAGAGCCCCCGTGATGTGTGCTGCCTTTGCTCTGTGCCTCTGTAGTAAGGGAGGCCTGGAATGAGCAGAAAGATGGCTCCCCTGGCCACAAAGGGGGGTCACTCTATCGCAAAGCAGCCTTCACGTTGTGGAAGCAGGGAGCAGTGGGAGCCGGGGAAGGTCAGCCTTGCAGACTTGCAGATGTCATAGGATTATTTGAGCTGCTTCCGCTGCAGGTGGTTGGGAAGTACTGGATGGAATCCTTGGAGGCGAGATGAGAGGATGGGAGAAGAAAGTCTGGAAGAACAGTTAGATTTCTTCCTGATTAGATAATACTGAGTGAGAGTGGGAAGAACGGAGCGGAGCCTGTTGCCAGCACAGTCTCTGTCCCGTTCACTGTCAATGCGGCCTCTTCACGGATGTGTGTGTGTCTGCAGGGACTCCTGAGAGCTCTTGTTGATATTTAGCCCTTGGACCTGCTGGTGCTTACACATACGTTTCCATGGAGTCTGTACCAAAACCACAGAGGATCGCCCCCATTTATCTTGAGAGTAGCTCATCATCATTCTCTGCTTGGGTGTAAATAGCTCACTGCAGAATCTTAATCCCCAGAACTGGAGACCAACCATTTTCTCTGCACTTGGAGGGAATCATTCAAACATCCCTGTTGGGCTAGCATGAGGAAAAGCCAAGTCAGGCGCTTGGCCACCAGGGGATCTTGGCAAGAGAGGCCATGGGATTTGAGAGTTAGAACTGATATGCAGCACAGTGCACCTTGGTGCTGGAGTTCTGACCAGTAGTGGTGCGTCCATTGGTCCACTATGATCCATGGATTGAGAACCCCTGTTAATGATGTGTTGATGCTATAGCAATATTATTGTGTGTCAGCTTCGCTGTCTTTCAAGGATGACTTGTGTAGATTGCATTTAAGTGTAGTGGAGCAACAGCAATCAAGGTGTAAGACTTTTTTTTTTTTTTTTTTTTTGGAGACAGAGTTTTACTCTTTTCACCCAGGCTGGAGTGCAACGGTGCGATCTTGGCTCACTGCAACCTCCCAGGTTCAAGTGATTCTCCTGCCTCAGCCTGCTGAGTAGCTGGGATTACAGGTGCCTACCCCCATGCCCGGCTAATTTTTGTATTTTTAGTAGAGACAGGATTTCACCATGTTGGCCAGGCTGGTCTAGAATTTCTGACCTCAGGTCATCTGCCCACCTCGGCCTCTCAAAGTGCTGGGATTATAGGCGTGAGCCACTGCACCCAGCCAAGGTGTAAGAGTTCTAATCTTAGGCCTACATTCTGCCATATGACAAACAAAGTAGAATTAAAGTTGAAAACTAATTAACTCTACATAAAACAAAAATGAAGAGGTGGGCTCACATACCTATCTCAAAGTTGCTCTGGAAGATGGATTTAGCCCATTTAAAGGAAGCTAAGGGATAGAATTCACGAGAAGTGAGGTCTCCGGCTTTGTATTTATTAGGGCACTATTATTAGATGGCAACAGATAAATCCCAAATTCTCAATGACTAACCAAAGGGATGTTTATTGCCCTTTCACATTAAGTTGGAAAGAGATGCTGCTTCTGCTTAGTAACGCTCCTTCTGTGACTGGGCTCAGCCATCCAGGGCCACCGTGAAAGGAGAAGAGTTCAGAGGATGGGGCATTGCAGGGGTTTATGCCCCAGGCCTGGCAGGGGCACACAGCATTGCACATCCCCCTTCCATGGGTCAGCACGCAGTCAAATGACCAACCCCTTCCTGCAGAGGGAGGTGGGGAGACAAGGTCGGCCTGAGTGTCCAGGGGAAGGAGAAAACCGGCACAGAAACAATAGCCAGTCTCTGCTACCTATTTCTTTTGTTACATCAGAATTTATAGGAAGGTGATTTTTAAACAACTTATAGAGCTTTTCTAATTTTTGAGCGAGGGTCTTGTCTGAGAATTACAGCTTGAGATAAGGACTTCAGAATCTAACAATTCTTTGCTCCATTGCTACAATTTCCCCAACCCAGAACTGGTGAAACCCAAGTCTATCAAGCTTCTTGGTTGACATCAAGAAGGTTGTTCTGGCCGGGCGCAGTGGTTCACGCTTTTAATCCCAGCATTTTAGGAGTCCCAGACGGGCAGATCACGAGGTCAGAAGATCAAGACCAGCCTGGCCAACACAGTGAAATCTCATCTGTACTGAAAATACAGAAATTAGCTGGGCATGGTGGTGGGTGCCTGTAATCTGAGCTCCTCAGGAAGCTGAGGCAGGAGAATTGCTTGAACCCGGGAGGCGGAGGTTGCAGTGAGATTGCGCCATTGCACTCCAGCCTGGGCAACAGAGCTAGACTGTCTCAAAAAAAAAAAAAATAATAAAAAAATAAAAGAAAAAAAGACGGTTGTTTTGTTTGGTAAACAGAAAAGGAGCCATCTTAACATAATGCATCTTTATTTAACAGTTACGAATAGAATCCCTCAAGGTCCAAAATGAATCTTTTGAAAGAACTAGAAATTCTTGCCTGGACTACCCTTATTAGGAAGACTTGAAATGCAACATTCTAAGATGTGCCTCAGGAATAACCTTATTGACCGAAACCAGATGTCAGCTTGCAGCCTTGTGAAGCTTCCTCTCCATGTAGGAACGGTGGGCATTTCGGTTCGCTGGGTTAGGCTTGCTGAATTTTAACATGACATGCTTGCTTTTCCTGTGCTCATGTGTCGCCTCTCTCCCTTGGGCCCCCCGCCCCTAACTTTTCCACCTGATCTCTGACTTCTCCATCTTTCCAACCCCTGAACAACAACTAGAGATAAGTTCAAGGTCACTGCTGGAACTGACCTGTGGGTGCTTGGGCCACCCTTAGACCTTGAGAGGCACAGGCTGAGGCCTTCTGTACAACCTCCTGCCAGTGTGGAGGGGCCGGGCTCCAAGCAAGCTCATCTGCGTCACAGAAAGTCAAGAGTCTTGCCGGGCACTGTGGCTCACGCCTGTAATCTCAGCATTTTGGGAGGCCGAGGCGGGTGGATCACAAGGTCAGGAGATGAAGACCATCCTGGCTAACATGGTGAAACCCCATCTCTACTAAAAAATACAAAAAATTAGCTGGGCGTGGTGGCAGGCGCCTGTAGTCCCAGCTACTCGGGAGGCTGAGGCAGGAGAATGGCATAAGCCTGCGAGGCGGAGCTTGCAGTGAGCCGAGATTGCGCCACAGCACCGCCCGAGACTCCATCTCAAAAAAAAAAAAAAAAAAAAAAAAAGAAAGAAAGTCAAGAGTCTTCACAATGAATGTTGTCAGTAATACAAGGTCAGCTTTTTGTTTGCTTTTTAAAGGTTCCAGTCTGGTCAGAACTGCATGCAACTGAGTTTTGTAATTATCGTCTTAACAATGTGATCACAGTCTGCCCTGCCATTAAAGTGTTTACTTTAGGGTACCCATGTAGCATGACTATCTCAGATCAGATTGAAGCCTTTGAACTTGCCTTATAGAGGTTTTTAGTTGAGCAATCACATTTCTTTTTTCTTTTCTGAGACAATGTCTTGCTCTGTCACCCAGGCCGGAGTGCAGTGGTGCAGTCACAGCTCACTGCAGCTTCAGACTCCCAGGCTCAAGTGATCCTGTCACCTCAGCCTGCCAAGTAGCTGGGACTACAGGCGCACACCACCATACCCAGCTAATTTTTATACTTTTTGTAGAGATGGACTCTTGCTGTGTTGCCTGGGTTGGTCTTGAACTCCTGAACTCAAATGATCCTCCTCCCTTGCCCTCCCAAAATGCCAAGATTACAGGCATGAGCTGCCATGCCTGGCTGATGAATCACATTTTAATAGCCTCACAAAGAAATCCTAGTGTTGACAATATAGGTTTTTAGGTCTGGAATGAACTTCCATTCTAGTCTAATTTCATCATGATTTTACTGTCCAGGCTCTTGGCTGACCAGTGTGTGGAGACCCTGGTGGCAGCCTGGGGATACCCTCCAGGTCTCTTCCTCGTCCTTACTGTAGACCACCACACTGCCACTAATTTCCCCCCTCTGGTCAGGTGAGAGCAGATTGTCACCATATCAGAGAAATTTGAACCAATCAGAAAGGGAGCTCAGGAGTACTGGGGTGACTGAGATGAGCACATGTGGCTTCTTGAGGACCTTCCAACCCCCAAGTTATTCTTAGAAAGCTGCACACAAGCCAGGCAGCTGTAGGCTGGCGTTGAAAAGTTTTTAGCTTTAGCTAATTACATTGTGGGAGAGACTGACTAGGGGGTGTCCATCCCATGTGTACCATACTGCCTCCATCTCTTTCTCCCTCTCTTCTGAGAACTTCGGGTTATCCCCAGCCACCTGCCCCTCCACCTCCTGTTCCCTCAGGGTGGGTAGTTTGGGTTTCTTTCCTTTTCCTTGTTTGCTGTTGTTTAGGATTGTGAAAGTGCAGCAGTGCACTCTATCCCTGCAACAGGCTCTGCAGTGGGCTAGCTCCAGTGTTGCATTCTCCCTTCATCAATGGAAAAATGCACTCTTGGAACCATGAAGAGTCTGCAGATGACAGCTCTGCACTCACTAACATTCAAGCACCTTGATTCAGAGTTTCACGAGACTAAGATGAGGTTACCTTTCCCTCTCTGTCGTTCTTCCCGTGGAAAGAGGGTTTTCTATTCACATTGTACATTCAGCCACAGCTGGAAACCTCATCTTCCTCTTCCAGTTAAGACAGTCGTGTGGCCGGGCGCGGTAGCTCATGCCTGTAATCCTAGCACTTTGGGAAGCCGAGGCAGGCGGATCACGAGGTCAGGAGATCGAGACTATCCTGGCTAACATGGTGAAACCCCGTCTCTACAAAAAAAAAAAAAAAAAAAAAAAATTAGCTGGGCATGGTGGCATGCACCTGTAGCCCCAGCTTCTCAGGAGGCTGAGGCAGTAGAATCACTTGAACCTGGGAGGCGGAGGTTGCAGTGAGCCGAGATCGCACCACTGCACTCCACCCTAAGTGACAAAGAGAGACTCTGTCTCAAAAAAAAAAAAAAAAAAAAAAAAAGGCAGCCATGTAATTGTGACCTCAGTTCCCAGGACTTCAGAAGGAGGGACCCCTCCCCTGTACCCCCGCCAAAGCCACCGTGGTAGCTCCTCCTAATTGGATCTTGGGGGACTCGGAACAGGGTTTAGCCTGAGAATGTGACTTGTGAGAACCCCAAATGAGAGTAGTTAACACTTTTCTGGAAGGCTTATTTAAAACCCCAGAACATTCTTGCATTGGAATTGAGTTGCGTTGCTCTCTGGGACAGGCAGTGGGCTCTTGGAAGAAAGAGGTAAGTGAAGTCACTGAGTGGGACACTCCTTGGCGGAGGATTTTGTGGGGCAGTGGGAACATCAGTCTTTCCTCGGCTCAGGAGTGAGTCTAGAGGACATGTTTATGCACGGGAAGCATCTGGAAGCTTATTAACACAGATTCCTGCGCCCTGCCCAAGAGATTTTGATTCCTTGGGGCCAAGTAGGCCTTGAGACTATGCAGTTTTAATTTATTGTTTTACTTTTATTTAAAGACAGAATCTCTCTCTGTTGCTCAGGCTGGAGTGTAGTGGTATGACTGTAGCTCACTGCAGCCTCAACCTCCTGGGCACAAGCGATCCTCTCACCCCAGCCTCCCGAGTAACTGAGACTACAGGTGCGCATCTCTACGCTCAGCACATTTTCTTATTTTGTAGAGATGGGGTCTTGCTATGTTGCTGAGGCTGACCTCAGACTCGTGGACTCAACCTTCCTGCCTCAGCCTCCCAGAGTGCTAGGAATACAGATGTGAGCCACAGCAGCTGGCCGGGATTCTGCTTTTCTAGCACCTCCCAGATGGCTGTGCTGATGCTGCTCGTCTGGGGCCTCGCCCTGAGGAGCACTACACTGTGGCTTCTGTCACTGTAATGGTACTGTAACATACAGTGCCTCAGGTGTCTCTCATTTAAAGATCTAGGCTGATGAAAATGAAACCAATTGAAGTACTTCAGCTCCTCCATGCAAGCATGGGCTGGCTTCTCTTATTTTACTGTGGAGTGCCTTTTACACCAGAGTGGTGGCTTTCTAATGTCTGGCTCAGGTTAATTGATGAGATTCCAAGGCAGCACAATTCAGTAAATCAAACCGGATGAACATCCTCTGCCATCAGAAAAATATCTTTATGATTAGATGGTGATCTTTGGATGGAAAATGTTAAAATAAGAATTGATTAAACCAGCTAGTCATGGTGGCTCATGCCTGAAACCCCAGCAGTTTGGGAGGCCAAGGTGGGCAGATCACCTGAGGTCAGGAGTTCAAGACCAGCCTGCCCAACATGGATAAACCCCATCTCTACTAAAAATACAAAAATTAGCTGGGCATGGTGGTACACGCCTGTAATCCCAGCTACTCCAGAGGCTGAGACAGGAAAACCACTTGAACCCAGGAGGTGGAGGTTGCAATGAGCCAAGATTGTGCCACTTCACTCCAGCCTGGGTCACAGAGTGAGTTCTGGGAGTTGGGTTTGTTCATTCATTTGTTTATTCATCTATCCATCTGTCCTTACGTCCTTCCATCCTTCTACCCACCTAGACATCCATGTCTTTCTCCTCTCCTCCCTCTGCCCACTCACCCATCCATCCATTATATGTTAGTTGAGCACGCTCTGTTTCAGTTCTAGGCACTGGGGATACGGCAAAGAAGAAAACATAGAAAACATAAAACTCTGCAGGCTCATGCTGTGGCAAGTGGTGCCTTCTGAGGTCCTGAGTGTTCCTGGAAATTAGCTTGCTCTTTACCTTGCTCTGCTGAAGAAAACCTTGGCAAATAGGGCACAGAATACTCAATGTCAAAAACGTACCAATTTTCAGAGTAGGAAAAAGTGTGTTTTTTGCAGATTACAAACCTGTGAGCTTAGCTTCAAGTAAAATTCTAGAAAGACTTATTAAAGGAATGTCCTAAAGCAAGAGCTAGTATGTGCTCTGAAGACCTGGGTCTGGCAGAGCAGCCTCTGAGATGTGTGGCACCGTTAGGAGGCAGCCAAGATAGAGACCCTGGCCAGGCGTGGTGGCTCACGCCTATAATCCCAGTACTTTGGGAAGCTGAGGTGGACAGATCACCTGAGGTCAGGAGTTCAAGACCAGCCTGGATAACATGGTGAAACCCGGTCTGTCTTAAAAATATGAAAAATTAGCCAGGCATGGTGGCATGCTCCTGTAGTCCCAGCTACTCAGTAGGCCAAGGCGGGAGAATCGGTTGAACCTGAGAGGCGGAGGTTGCAGTGAGTCGAGATTGTGCCAGCCAGTGCACTCCAGCCAGAGCGACAGAGTGACACTTCATCTCAAAAAAAAAAGAGAGAGACACCCTTGCAGGCAGTGGTCACAGGCTGAGGAACCTGGTGGACAAGGTGGGGGAACGACTCAATGGATGATGATAAACAGGAAGATCTAGTACCACTGAGAAAACGATCCGCCAGATATCTCCATCAGCAATGTTCTTAGCATGTTTTGGTTTTGACATACTCCAGTCCTCATTTTGACAAGTTTAAGGGAAACATGTTTGCAGTGAATGTTGCAGACAAATGGTTATTCCTGATGTTTAAACAGCCCATACAAATAGATGGGAAAAACATGAAGATTCCCACAGGCAAATAGGCAAAAACCAATTAATGTGAAACGCTGTTATTGAACAAATCAGCAAAGACTAAAAACAGTGATGACGACGACATAGACAAATGCAGCCCTCTAGCCACGTTGTGGCTGTTGGCAGATTAAGCCTGTGTGCTGGTGGGTGGGCTGGGAGTGAGCAACATGGAGCGCTCTGAAATAATGATGGTGGGAAGGGAAACCTTTTTATAAACTTGTTTGGAAATGTGAATGTATAAAATGTTGGCTTCCTTTGACTCAGGAATTGTGCTTCTAGGAATCTAAGCTAAAGAGATTTTCATAGTAATTGACAGGTTGATTTATATTTATACTCGTATCTTGCTCCAGAAAGGATAAAGCGGTTCATGGGGAGGGACAGGCATATAAAGGCAGCAGGGCACCCAGAAGACAGCTTGTCTTGATGAGAAGGAGAAGGAGCCCTGTTTTACAGCAAGTGTCTTTTGGTATGAAATTCTTGGGGTTTGGGGCACCCCTTTTTTTTGAACACTCGACTTTTTTAATGGTTATAATTGAGAAATACAGGATATTGCAAATCCTAGACCATATTGAAGGGGGCAATTTTTCATTTGAAAGACGTCTGGACTGGGCAGGAGACGTGCTGATCAGCTTTCCAGGTGGCAGAGGCAGCTTTTATAGTGACTTCCCTGACTGGCCGACTGGAAGCTTGATTGAATGTCCTGTGTCCCTCTGGGAGCAGCCCACCTGTCACCTCTGTGGCCGTGCGATAGGGCCCTGGCTTCCATGCTTATCAGGAGATGACCATCTTAGTTATCTGGCCACTTTCCAGCCTTCTGCCCACGCAGCCCTCGGAGCCCCCTCACCCCCCCAGGCCACTGTGTCCCTGGAGAACCCCTGTCCTCTGCATGCTTCCTGCCCCTTAGAGGCCCATCAGCCTCCAAGAGCCACCCTAAGCAAGTCACCTGTCTGTGGGGTGACAGCATTGAGTCCATGTCAAGAGAGCAGCCTCTATCCGGCTGTGGGGGGAGAGTCCATGTGATTCAGGAGACGCCACATCATCACTTCAGAGCCATCACTGAACATCAGGGAAGAGAACTCAAGGGTAGAGTTGAACAGAAACATAAGTGATCCTAGGCCGGATGCGGTGGCTCACACCTGTAATCCCAGCACTTTGGGAGGCCCAGGCGGGTGGATCACTTGAGGTCGGGAGTTCAAGACCAGCCCGGCCAACATGGTGAAACCCCATCTCTGTTAAAAACATGAAAATTAGCCGGGTGTGGTGGCGGGTGCCTGTAATCCCAGCTACTCAGGAGGCTGAGGCAGGAGAATTGCTTGATCAGGGGCAGGGAGCAGGGTGGGCAGAGGTTGCAATGAGCCAGCTACTCAGGAGGCTGAGGCAGGAGAATCACTTGAATCGGGCAGGGTGCAGAGGTTGCAGTGAGCCAAGTTTGCACCGCTGCACACTCTAGCCTGGGGGACAGAGCCAGACTCTGTCTCGAAAAACAAGAACGATAACAGTAGGTGTTCTTTGACCCATCAACAGGTGTGGGGAGGCAGCACTGCACTGGGAAGGATAAGAGGGTGGGCTTTGCTCTCTGGCCTTGGGCGGGACACTTGACCTCTCAAAGCCCATTTGCTGCATTGTAAAGAGGAAATCATACCCTGCAGCAGCTAACCCTCTTACCTTGCTACTTAAGGGCAGACTCCTGCCGGGCGCGGTGGCTCACGCCTGTAATCCCAGCACTTTGGGAGGCCGAGGTGGGCGGATCACGAGGTCAGGAGATCGAGACCATCCTGGCTATCACGGTGAAACCCCGTCTCTACTAAAAATGAAAAAATTAGCTGGGCACGGTGGCGGGTGCCTGTAGTCCCAGCTACTCAGAAGGCTGAGGCAGGAGAATGGCGTGAACCTGGGAGGCGGAGCTTGCAGTGAGCCGAGATAGGGCCGCTGCATTCCTGCCTGGGCGAAAGAGCGAGACTCCATATCAAAAATAAAATAAATGGTATTGCCTAGGTTTTCTTCAAGGGTTTTTATGGTTTTAGGTCTAACATGTAAGTCTTTAATCCATCTTGAATTAATTTTTGTATAAGGTGTAAGGAAGGGATCCAGTTTCAGCTTTCTACATATGGCTAGCCAGTTTTCCCAGCACCATTTATTAAATAGGGAATCCTTTCCCCATTGCTTGTTTTTGTCAGGTTTGTCAAAGATCAGATAGTTGTAGATATGCGGCATCATTTCTGAGGGCTCTGTTCTGTTCCATTGATCTATATCTCTGTTGTGGTACCAGTACCATGCTGTTTTGGTTAGTAGCCTTGTAGTATAGTTTGAAGTCAGGTAGTGTGATGCCTCCAGCTTTGTTCTTTTGGCTTAGGATTGACTTGGCGATGCGGGCTCTTTTTTGGTTCCATATGAACTTTAAAATAGTTTTTTCCAATTCTGTGAAGAAAGTCATTGGTAGCCTGATGGGGATGGCATTGAATCTATAAATTACCTTGGGCAGTATGGCCATTTTCACGATATTGATTCTTCCAACCCATGAGCATGGAATGTTCTTCCATTTGTTTGTATCCTCTTTTATTTCATTGAACAGTGGTTTGTAGTTCTCCTTGAAGAGGTCCTTCACATCCCTTGTAAGTTGGATTCCTAGGTATTTTATTCTCTTTGAAGCAATTGTGAATGGGAGTTCACTCATGATTTGGCTCTCTGTTTGTCTGTGATTGGTGTATAAGAATGCTTGTGATTTTTGTACATTGATTTTGTATCCTGAGACTTTGCTGAAGTTGCTAATCAGCTTAAGGAGATTTTGGGCTGAGACAATGGGGTTTTCTAGATATACAATCATGTCATCTGCAAACAGGGACAATTTGACTTCCTCTTTTCCTAATTGAATACCCTTTATTTCCTTCTCCTGCCTGATTGCCCTGGCCAGAACTTCCAGCACTATGTTGAATAGGAGTGGTGAGAGAGGGCATCCCTGTCTTGTGCCAGTTTTCCAAGGGAATGCTTCCAGTTTTTGCCCATTCAGTATGATATTGGCTGTGGGTTTGTCATAGATAGCTCTTATTATTTTGAGATACGTCCCATCAATACCTAATTTATTGAGAGTTCTTAGGATGAAGGGTTGTTGAATTTTGTCAAAGGCCTTTTCTGCATCTATTGAGATAATCATGTGGTTTTTGTCTTTGGTTCTGTTTATATGCTGGATTACATTTATTGATTTGCGTATGTTGAACCAGCCTTGCATCCCAGGGATGAAACCCACTTGATCATGGTGTATAAGCTTTTTGATGTGCTGCTGGATTTGGTTTGCCAGTATTTTACTGAGGATTTTTGCATCAATGTTCATCAAGGATATTGGTCTGAAATTCTCTTTTTTGGTTGTGTCTCTGCCAGGCTTTGGTATCAGGACGATGCTGGCCTCATAAAATGTGTTAGGGAGGATTCCCATTCAGGACATAGGCGTGGGCAAGGACTTCATGTCTAAAACACCAAAAGCAATGGCAACAAAAGCCAAAATTGACAAATGGGATCTAATTAAACTAAAGAGCTACTGCACAGCAAAAGAAACTACCATCAGAGTGAACAGGCAACCTACAGAATGGGAGAAAATGTTTGCAACGTACTCATCTGACAAAGGGCTAATATCCAGAATCTACAATGAACTCAAACAAATTTACAAGAAAAAAACAACCCCATCAAAAAGTGGGCGAAGAACATGAACAGATACTTCTCAAAAGAAGACATTTATGGAGCCAAAAAAACACATGAAAAAATGCTCATCATCACTGGCCATCAGAGAAATGCAAATCAAAACCACAATGAGATGCCATCTCACACCAGTTAGAATGGCCATCATTAAAAAGTCAGGAAACAACAGGTGCTGGAGAGGATGTGGAGAAATAGGAACACTTTTACACTGTTGATGGGACTGTAAACTAGTTCAACCATTGTGGAAGTCAGTGTGGAGATTCCTCAGGGATCTAGAGCTAGAAATACCATTTGACCCAGCCATCCCATTACTGGGTGTATACCCAAAGGACTATAAATCATGCTGCTATAAAGACACATGCACACATATGTTTATTGTGGCACTATTCACGATAGCAAAGACTTGGAACCAACCCAAATGTCCAACAACAATAGACTGGATTAAGAAAATGTGGCACATATACACCATGGAATACTATGCAGCCATAAAAAATGAAGAGTTCATGTCCTTTGTAGGGACATGGATGAAACCGGAAAACATCATTCTCAGTAAACTATCGCAAGGACAAAAAACCAAACACCGCATGTTCTCACTCATAGGTGGGAGTTGAACAGTGAGAAGTCATGGACACAGGAAGGGGAACATCACACTCCAGGGACTGTTGTGGGGTGGGGGGAGGGGGGAGGGACAGCATTATGAGATACACCTAATGCTAAATGACGAGTTAATGGGTGCAGCAAGACGACATGGCACGTGGATACATATGTAACAAACCTGCACATTGTGCACATGTACCCTAAAACCTAAAGTATAATAATAATAAAATAAAGTGCAGACTCCCTGGCCATCAGCCTCATCTCTTCTTTCTGAATGCATTAAGTAGTAAAGGGGGAGCTTTCCAAGACAGATTTTAAAATGGTCAGTTTGAGTAAACCAATACAATGTATGTTTCACTCAGAGCATAAACAAAATTGTTGAAAAGCCAGCCTACATGCAAGTTTAAAAATTAAAAATGGCCTTACGTATTAAAAACAATCCAGGCTGGGCACAGTGGCTCACGCCTGTAATCACAGCACTTTGGAAGGCCAAGGCAGGCGGATCATTTGAGGTCGGGAGTTCGAGACCATCCTGGCCAACATGGTGAAACCCCGTCTCTACTAAAAATACAAAATTAGCCGGGAGTGGTGGCAGGTGCCTGTAATCCCAGCTACTTGAGAGGCTGAGGCAGGAGAATCGCTTAAACCTGGGAGGTGGAGATTGCAGTGAGCTGAGATTGCGCCACTGTGCTCCAGCGTGGGTGACAGAGTGAGAGTCCGTCTCAAAAACAATCCATGTTAATTTTAGAAAGTACAGATACAGAACCAGAAGAAGAATCTGATAGTTATCTAGAGGAGATTTTAATCCGTGTCCTTTAGGTTCATTCGTTGCTTATTTCAATCTGGATTGGGACAGGATGACAAAGGCCCATGAAGGGATTTCATATTTAACTGTGTGTGTAGTGTAGCGTGGGTGTTTGTGTTTTATCCCCTGGCCTCTTTGTGGCATGTGACATCTTTGACAGGAACGCCAATTGATTCCTCTGTGCTCAATAAATGTCTTCACTGCCATGGTATTTCCTGCACAGCTGGGGATGCTTAACTGTGTAACTACAATAGCAAGATAAGGGAAACAGATTTTCCAATTGGATATTTTAATAAATGATGGCTTCAGAAGGGGCACAATATTCTACGCCACTGATTGAATGATGACAAGAAATATTTTAATAGGTGCATTGCTGTCGCAGTGTAGTAAAAAGTAAAGAATGGTTCACCAAGTCAGAGGTCATCCTCAGATGTCCTTATGTGTTTGTTAGTGGAGATAAAGTGATCTCAAGATGGTGACACATTTAAAGTGATGTGAACTAGGTTATTAGTAGTCAGTGGTCCCCCCTGGCCACTTCTAAAGATGACATGCTTCTAATCATAGCCACAGGATTTTTAAGATCCTTTTTTTTTTCTCTTATCAAATGACAGTGCTTGATGATAATTTCATCAGAAAGGTCTCCATCACTAGTCTCTGCTTTATTTTCATGTAGGCAAATGGTCTCAAGAAAATTGGAATAAAAGTATTCAAAATATTCAATTAGAATCTCTGAATTATTTCTCCCAGCTATATCTGGAGCAAGATTAAACAATTATAAGGAGTAGGCAGTATGTTTTCGATCCCTATGTTGTTTTTGTCACCATGATTTGCATTCATATCAGAAGGCCAGCAAACTCGGAAAGAAAATGACTTTCTGATTGAATCATATCATTTGAAACAAAGCTCTTTCATGAATAAAGAATATTAATTACTATATCCAGAATGATCCTCTTTTTTTTTTTTTTTTTGAGTTGTGTGTTAACAGAAACATTTGTGCATTTGATACAAGGTCAGCATAGATTTAACAGGAGACATAAGCTTTGAAAATTTATTCATGCTGGAATTGAACATGGAATTAATTAAGTGTACAGAAGCTGGAAGGTAGACGGGTCGTTGTCTCCATTTTTGTTCTTTAAAGCACTTTATTCCATTGGGAGATCACAGTTTCGTATCCTGGTATATGCATTCCTTGTGGTGTGTATTAATAAATTGAGTAGGTGAAAAAGACAATAGATGGAAAGCTGGAAAGTGATGTGGCCTGAATTTCTAGGTAATTTCGATCTTGGTCATGCCCAGGGATCTCCTTAGTGTTGCAGAATCACACCTGGACAACCCAGGTGCCCAGTCCTTCATTGCCTCATGGGCTGTCTAGTCTTTCTTTTGATCCCTTTTCCGGTATTTCACCAGTATAATGCTCCCCGCCCCTAGATGGGAATATCTGACCTGTGCTGAGTGCCTGTATCTGATGAGTTTGTAGCTGTGAAAACATTTTTCTAGCAAGGCTGCCTGTGAGTGGGATCGCAGGCCGAGCAGTTCACTGCGTTCCAGCAAAGCAGGTGCCCCCCCATGTGTCGCTCTGCAAGTCCACATGGAGCAGGATTCCTTATTTTGTGAAGGGATCTTTAGTGCCGCGCATGTATTTTTAACACATTTCCAAAAGCATGATTTCTCCAGGATTAAGTTTATTCAGTAGAAATTTCCAAGGTCTTTTTTTAAGTGAGGCACCGTCGTGGATGCCGTGGAAGAATCTTTGTTGGAATATGACCCTGGGTTTTGTATGGAAAAGGGAGGGGGCAGTGCAGGATGTGGTAAGGCAGTTGTTGGAGCTCCGATACTTCCAATAAGTAACTAGCAGGGCTGTACACACTCTACCAGGAAGGACAAAGAAATGCAGAGGCCAGGGAAGGCAGTCCATCGCACGTTTCTTCCTTCCCTGCAAGGGCACTGGAGTTCTCCTTCACCAGGAAGACTGCAGCCCCCATTCTGATTGGCCTCAGGGGGCCTCTCCTGCTGATGATGGCTAATGAGGACAAGCAGTAGAGAATATTGCTTTCATTTATCTTGGTGCTTTGTACCGTGATGGAGACAGATATTCGGGTTTCAAGAAGACAACTTTTTTTGCAGGGCAGGCATGGTATGCTTGTTTTAAGGCTACGTTCAGAAGCACGAGAACAAACAACAGTTTCAAGTCTAAGACTTGGGTTTACATGAAGCTAATTGTTAGATATGAGTTCTAAATTTCTTTTCAAAGAATCAGTATGTCGGTATGTTCAATTCTTTGCCTTCTACTTTTAAACTTAACTTTCTCATAAAGCAACCTTTTTCGATTACCTGCTCCACCCTGACTCATTCCGATTACCTGCTCCATCTCGACTCATTCCGATTACCTGCTCTGCCCTGACTCATTCTCCATCCTGCATAACCATTTTTCCTACCGAACCACTCACCCCGTCACTCTCTTTAAATTAGCCAATCGGAATTAGTTTAGCCTGTGCGGTCTAATGCTAGCCAATAGGGAAATGACACAGCAGCAGGGGCCATGTGAGTCAGGGATAAGAACCCCTTCCCTCCCTTGTCCAAGTGTGCACTCACCATTGCTCCATCTGTAAGGGCGCACCCTTCTGTAGAAGTAACTTGCCTTGCTGAGAATTAAAAAGAAAATTTTATATTTGAGTGCTATTTTTTTTGTGGCACTGAAACTTTATATATAACATAATGTTGCAGTCCTTTAACATAACAGAAAGGAAAAGGAGAGGCATCCTATTCAGTTTTGCACTAGGGGGTCCCCACTGAAATTGCTGACCACAATGACATGGATTGATTTAATATTTGAGCAAGACATGCATGATTTTAAATGAATCCGATTAATGTTCCATTGAAAAGTGGAAACCAGAGTCCAGATAAGCTGACCCAGCTCTCACACATGTGCTGTTAACTTTCCTACTTTCCCCAAGAGTATCACAGTGAAATTGAGCCGTGAGGGACTCTCTGCTTCTTCCAGTTGGAAGCCTCTGGACTTCCTCCTCAGAGACGGGAGATCTTGTCTCTCTCAATCCTGAGTTTCTCTCCAATTTATAACTGTTACTTCAGTTGTAGGGCACTGGGTAGCCCTGGAGTTGAGTTGTGCAATGCATGACCTTGTTTATGTCGCTATTTGAGTTTTTACTGAGAAAAAAGCCTTCTATGAATCCAAATGTGACTGTTACACACTGAATCTTCCCATTACTTAAAGAATAAGTGATGTTATTGTTATTATTATTATTATTTGAGATGGCGTTTCCCTGTTGTCTCCTGGCTGGAATGTAATGGCGTGACCTCGGCTCACTGCAACCTCTGCCTCCCAGGTTCAGGCAATTCTCCTGCCTCAGCCTCTGGAGTAGCTGGGATTACAGGTGCCCACCACCGCATCCAGCTAATTTTTAATATTTTTAGTAGAGACGGGGTTTCACCATGTTGGCCAGGCTGGTCTCGAACTGCTGACCTCAGGTGATCCATCCATCTCGGCCTCCCAAAGTGCTGGGATTACAGGCGTGAGCCACCGTGCCCAACCCAGTGGTGTGATAATTCCATAACCATGGTGGTAATTCCTGTGGGCTAGCCTGTGCCTCCCAGAATGTGTGTATTTTAAGTACTAACCCCCAGTGCCTCGTAATGCGATTCTATTTGGGGACAGGTTCTTTAAAGAGGTGATTGCATCAAAATGAGGTCAGTAGAGTGGGCCCTAATCCAGTAAGACTGTGTCCTTATAAGAAGAGGAGATTAAGATGCAGACACACAGACTACTAAGACCATGTGAGGACACGGGGAGAAGATGGCATGTCCGAGCTGAGAGACCAGCCCTGTCCACACTGTGCTGATCTCGGCCTTCTAGGCTCCAGAACTAGGATAAATAGGTGTCTGTTGTTTAAACCACACAGCCCGTGGTACTTTGTTAGGTCAAGGCTGGTAAACTCATACAGTGATGGCTTCAAATGTTATGAACATTAAAATCTTTCTATTGCTAGGAAACGTCATTAAAACCTTGGTGGCTAATTAAATATTTATGGAATTTTTTTCCTTTACACTTTTGCAAAACGTTTTTTCTTGTTTGCGCATACCTTCTGTTAGCAAAATGTCTTCTATTACCAGCTTTAGAAATAACGGTGCTGATATTTTCCTTGGAAGGGTCTGGGTTGACAGACCTGCGAAGGGTCTGGATGTGTTCGGAGAAATAAGTGATTTTTCGAAGGCCCAGGCCTTTGTACTGCTCTAATTATATCTGGAATGCTTCGGATGGGAAGAATTGATGGCTTTATAAGTGAGTATTTCCGCATTAGCAAAGAGACATCTACACTTGAAAGACTTTCCTGCAGCCTCCCGGGGTCGAGGTCAAGAGTCTGGGAGGAGGTGTGGAGCGGGGTGTCCAGGTGAGAGGGTGCTGGGGGCATGTGCCTAGCAGGGATGGAGGGGCGGAGAGGCTCAAGAGAGAGACCTGGGCAGTGGACAGGGCTGGGCTTCCCTGGAGCTGCTGGCGGGGCAGAGCCAGCTCAAGGAACACCTGCCCAGCCTTTCCAGGAACTCTGGAAGGAAACGGGAGACTTCGTGGTGAGGGTGGGATTTGGGAGATAATCCTAATCACTGGGCTGTTCTTTGTCCTTTGACATTCAAATGAAATGGGAGCCTGTTTTACCCCAATCAGCCTTGAGTTTTCAGCACCCTCCCCCTCGGAATACCCATGAGGGAGCTTCCGTTCTTGTTGTTGGTGTTTTACCCCTTTTGACTCCCATTTCTGGGTACTTTCTCCAAAAGCTCTTTTAGCACGTTGCTTTTCTCTCTGCCCGCCCTCCTCCTCTTTCCTCCTTCCTGCTCTCACTCTGAAGCAGCCCGGCAGCATGTACAGCTCTTGCTTTCCTTTGAGAGCCCCTCCATTGTTCCCGCCCCGCCAACTTCCACGCCAGCCTCCTTTTGCAAATCCACCTGCTGTTCTGGGCTTGCCCTGGGGAAGGCCCTGGAGCTGGATTCCCACACCCCACCGAGTAGAGTTTGTGCGTTTCTGTGAATCTGATGAGTGGGTTGTGGACTTCAATCCAGCTCCACCCTTTACGGTGAGATCCAGGGACCTTTTTAACCTGTGACTGACTTTTTATGTCTTTCTATGTCTGTAAAATCGGAATCATAATAGTACCTACCTCTCTGGGGCACTTTGGGGCTAGAATCGATGAACTGAGTTAACGTCTGAAGTGCCACAGCGTCCTCCTTAAGCATTGGCTTTGGTGCATTGGGAAGGGGCGTCAGCTGGGCAGGCTGAGCCTGTCACCTTTTTCAAAATTGCCAACAACTGTGGCTTCTTGGGAAATCCTTTGACAGTCAGGGTGCTATCTGAACACATGTCTTTGTGGGTCACTTTCCAGGCATCAGTGCCCTGCTCGGGGTCCCTTTGCAGCTGCCCTGAACGTGCCATTTGAAGCATAGCAACCATTACTTTGAGAACCTGTGCAGGTCCAGGTGCTGAAGGCTGTCAGATCCCTGCATCAACTCTGGGCATGGGTTCAACTATTATCCTCTCTGTAAACAGTTCTCAGTTATTCCAAGTATTCCGTTTCTTAATGGATCTTCTAAGCCCTGGATCAATAGTGTATATTTCTTTGTTTCTCAGTTGGGGCCCTGGCCTCTGCAGATAAGCCCTTGGATGCGAAATCTGGGGAACCAGCCAGCCACCTCTGGTCCTGGGAGGGTCAGGGACTCTTGAATCAACATCTGGCTCCTTGTGTACAGTGGGCCTGGCATGGGCCCAGGCTGGTGGGGTAGGCAGGGAAGGAACAGGCCCACAGGCACCCCTCCATGGGCCCCACAGGGCTGCAGACCCCTCAAGGCTGCAGACCCCTTTGTCTGACCAGCATCCCATTCCCTGAAGTGAAGCAGCTGCCACCAGGCTGGCTTTTCCCAGGCAGTCACACTCTGGGATGCCCCCACCCCCTCAGCACACACAGTGAGTGTGTTTTCATGTTTTCCACCGAGGGAGGGAGGGACAGGCTTTCTCAGGGGGGCGGCCACCCAAGATCAGCTGCGGCTGAGGATTTTTTGTGGCCAGGGGAAGAAGTGAATCACCCTCTTCTCTGTGTCTCTCCCTAACCACTGGAGACTTCATAGATAAACTTGCGGGGTCATGGTGGGGGAGGCACTGTGTGGAAGGGTAAATGGGCTTCCTGGGGGTTTAGCACAAGTTGACCAACCTTGTTGGTAACATGACTGAGGCATTACCTGGATTGATTAAGTCAACCATCAAGCAGCATTTATTAAGCAGAACATTGATAAGGGCTTGAGGGTGGGAGAAGTTGTCCTTAACTGAAGGAGGGGGTTCTATAAATGGAAGTGTCAGAGCAGGGTGACAGATGCCAAGGAAGAGTGCCCAGGTGTGCACAGGTGTGCCCAGGTGTGAGGGGAGAAGAAGGGATCAGGGCCAGCAGGGAAAGAGCTTGGGGACTCCTGAGTCCAGCTCCCAGTGATGTGTAGAGTTGAGCTCCATCCTGCTGATCCCAGCAGGAGATAGTGGCGAGACTGGGTGTGGTGTGGTTGGGAACTAGAAGGGACACTGGTGTGTTGAGATAGGGAATCTTGGGATGCAGCAGAAACAACCTCTGCTGGTTTTCAGCATTGGAGCAGATGCTTCTCATATGTCATCACATCTTATTGTCACAGCTACCGTATTGCCATTGTCCCGTTTTTGCAGAAATGAAAACCTGATGCAGAGCCTCAAGGTCACTTGAGGTCACATGTGGTTTGCATCATTCTGGCCTTAGAGCCCAGCCTTTTAGCCACTCAGTGCAACTGTGGAGACCGGAGGGTGTCAGGGGCATTGAATACCGGTTAAGGAAATGGACGCTTTATTCTGCAGGTAACAGGGACTCACTGAGGGCTGCGAACAGAATTGTACCCTCAGACTCTGATTGCAGGAGTAAGGATGGGTTCCTGAGAGTAGGCTACGTCTGGGGGTGGGTCAGCAAGGACGTGTGTGTTGTGGGAATCCCGAGACAGATGAAGAGGCTGTGAACGGTAGAGGGAGAGTGGACTCTTCGAGTAGTTCAGACAGATACGCAGATGGGGAGAGATTGGCAGGCGGAGGAGAGGCTTTTGTTGAGGGCTGGAGGGAGGGAGGAGAGGCAGGCTGTTTTCTGTTTTCTGTTAAGTGGGACGTAATCAAGTGTTTTCCTCTGCCGCCTGAAGGAAAGGCGGTAATTGTGATTGAGGGTACAGGGTCCGTTTGCCAACTCTGAGCGGTAGAGTTGGGTGTGGGCGGGAGGCGGGACATTGAGGGAGCTCTGAAGTCATGGCTGGAGGCCGTCCTACTGAGGGGATGGGGCAGTGATAGTTTCAAGGAATCCTAGGAATGGGAAAGGGGGCTGGCCAGGGCTGTGGAGTTGGGCGGCTGTGGGATGCTGGAAGCAGCCCCAGCACATGTGCATCTGCAGCGGGGCTTGTTGATGTGGACCTGGGGCTTCCGATGCTCGTGCTCGCCTGAATCTCCGCGAGACGTGGAGCATCTTGGGGTGGGGTCAGGTTCCCAGGTGAAGCCCCTGCTGCTGATCTGTAGACCGTGCTTGGAGAACACTGGTCCAGTGCACTGGAGTTCATACAGATCCGCCTTTGGGGCATGCCCAGGGGGGTCTTACAGGAGGCAGGGACAGGTGGGGCCGTGTCTGGAGTAGACAGTGATACAGTGATGTCCCTTGGCGTCTGCTGGACAGAGAAGGAGGTGCAAGGAGGCAGCTCTGAGTTGGGATGGAAAGAATGCATGTGACAGTCAGCTTGCCTACAGCTGGAGGGGAAGTTCCAGAAAGAAAGGATGGCCAACCTGGGACTTGTGGGCAGGGAAAGGGCTTTTGGAGGCCAAGATTGTAGGGCAGTGTTATCCTGGGTGAGTTGGAGTATGGCCATGGGAGGGGGCTCCAGGAATTCAGGGAAGAAAAAGACCATGGCGCTGAGGAGGCGGCATGGCCTGGCCCTCCACCTCCAAGCTGACCACCCTACTCGGCTCCTTTAGGGTGGAGTGGCTGTGAGGCCGTGACCAGGAAAAAAGGGACCCCGGGTGGTGGCACATGAATCCCAGCTTTGTGTATCCATCCACTCAGTTCCATGCCAGATAGTCACATCTTAACTTGTGACGCGGCTTTAGAGAGTGGCTGCGCAGGCTGCCTCTGATCCCTCAGTCAGTGTGCAGAGCTGAGCTGATGAGGAGTTAACCTCCTTTTCCAGATTTGGAAAGTCTTGGGATGTAACCAACCAGGTCTCACCTTCAGCCACACTCCTAGGGACAGAGTGCGTTCTTGGAGGGGAGGACTCACAGCGGTTTTGAAGTAATGTAGATTGTGTGGCCATCCCAATTTAGTTTATCATTCCCCCACTTGGTCTGTCTGCCTTCATGGAAGTTGGTGATTTTTTTTTTTTTTGGCTCTGTTGCCCAGGCTGGATTGCAGTGGTGGCATCTCAGCTCACTGCAACCTCTGCCTCCTGGGTTCAAGCGATTCTTCTGCCTCAGCCTCCCAAGTAGCTGGGATTACACGTGTGTGCCACCACACCTGGCCGAAGTTGGTGATTTTGAACAGAGGAAAGATAGCACAGTGTCATAACTCAGCAAAGGTGCTCAGCAGCTGCAGGAGTTGGGGTTGTCTGGGCTCACACCCAGCCTGTGTCCCTTATCCCCCTGCCCCGTTGCAAGAACCCCTCACCCTTCAGTGCTCCTGGCCACTGCTAACTGGTGCATGGCGAGCAGAGGTTTTATTCCATCTTACTGTGTCAGATGTGATCCCGGGGATGCAGTTCTTTCTTAAGAGCTCTGATGCACGTTCTAACTAGGAGGGCAGGTAGCTGCCGCTCCCAGCAGCCCCGATGTGTTTTCCTTCAAGCCTGGGGAACACCGAGCGAGGGACACACTGGCTAATAGAGGAAGGGGAGCTGGGTATGGTGGCTCACACCTGTAATCCCAGCACTTTGGGAGGCCGAAGCAGGTGGATCATCTGAGGTCAGCCTGATCAACAAGGTGAAACCCTATCTCTACTAAAAATAAAAATTAGCTGGGCGTGGTGGCGGCCACCTGTGATCCCAACTACTTGGGAGGCTGAGGCAGGAGAATTACTTGAACCTGGGAGGCAGAGGTTGCAGTGAGCCGAGATTGTGCCATTGCACTCCAGCCTGGGCAACAAGAACGAAACTCTGTCTCAAAAAAAAAAAAAAGGGGGGGAGCGATCACATGCGTGTCCCTCTGCTGAGATGGGAGCAGCAGCGTGGGGTTGGGCTTTGAACTGGCATCATAGGCATTTTGTTTTCTACATTTAGAAGAAAAAGATACATCAAATATTCAAGTCCCCTGGGCACAGATAAAAGATTTTTCAGATATCTCTGCAGCCAAATCCCAAATGGGATGCAGAAGGGAGAACTGTGTAAAATCACGCTCTTCCAGAAGTTGGGCTTTGTAATGGGGCTGGCAAAAATTCCCAGGGCATCGTTTGTGGCCTCGATGTGATTTTCATGTAAGTCATGGATTTTCTAAATCTTTGAGGTCAGTGGATCTAAAGAAAAGCTTGGTAAACATCCAGATGTTGTCAAACATATTTAGGTCATTGTTCTCTGACAGTTCGTGGTATTCGTTACTACTCCAGGAGGCTCTTAGGAGAATCCAAATCCGACTCTTCCCTGTGCTTTGAGAAGGAATGTCTGCATGAAGACCATCGTACAGATGGCGATATTAAAAGAGTTCCCTCCCGTGAATCCTGTAGAGGAAAATGTTACCAAATAGTCCTGTTCCCCTGTGCACCCAATACTAGGAAGATTAGATAATGTGTAGGGATTTCTTGGTTTTTCTGCACACAAGCTCCAGCGCTGCTTTGAGGTTGTCTGATAGACAGCTGCAGTGCTGTGTGTTACCCTCGACCTCATCCCTCCCGTCCCTGAGCTCGAAGGCTGGATGGTCGATGGGAGCTCCTTTTGGGACTCTGTAGCTGTGGCCAGTGCCCGGCAGCTAGCGAGTGGCCAGAACTGGGAGCTGCTGTGTTTGTGATGTGGCCGTTCAGTGTTGTTTGTGTTGGCTCTGTAAAACAATGCTTAATAGATAGGATTTTAATATATAGTTTGTTTTTTCGTTTTTTTTTTTTTTTTTTTTTGAGATGGAGTTTCACTATTGTTGCACAGGCTAGAGTGCAGTGGCATGATCTCAGCTCACTGCAACCTCCGCCTCCTGGGTTCAAGCGATTTGCCTACCTCAGCCTCCCAGGTAGCTGGGATTACAGGTGCACACCACCAGGCCCAGCTAATTTTTTTTGTATTTTTACAAATATAAAAAAGATTTCACCATGTCGGCCAGGCTGGTCTCAAACTCCTGACCTCAGGCGATCCACCTGCCTTGGCCTCCCAAAGTGCTGGAATTACAAGCATGAGCCACCACACCCGGCCTGATTTAATATCTTAAGTTACCTTTGCCTGACACTTAGCAAGAGAAACTACCAAGAAATATCTTAATATTTTCCTTTTGTTTGGGAATAAGAATCGACTCACAATGGACACTTACTGGCTTGTTTAAAACCAAGCTTGCTTCTCACTGGCCTGTTTAAGTGGAAATGAAATCTCAGTGTGGGGTCCGATGCTTCCTATGGCTGCATGGAGGAAAGGAGTCTGGGCCTGAATCTCTCCCGTGTTCCTCAAGCGTGGGTAGAACTAAAGCTGCTTCTTCTGTAACGTGGCAGTTCTCATTCTCAGAGGATAAAGTATGTGTGAGTGATGCCACCTCAACCCTTAGCCAGGTGCAGGCATAACAAGGGAGACCCACCTGTGCAATATAGTGAGACCCCCCATCTTTATAATAAATGAAAAAACCTTAGCCAAGCACAGTGGGTCACGCCTGTAATCCCAGCACTCCTAAGAGGCCAAGATGGGAGAATCACCTGAGGTGAGGCATTCGAGACCAGCCTGGGCAACATGGCAAGACCCTCCTCTCTACAAAAAAATTTAAAAATTAGCCAGGGGTGGTGACATGTGCCTGTGATCCCACCTATTCAGGAGGCAGGAGGATCACTTGAGCCCAGGAGTTGAAGGCTGTAGTGAGCTATGATCTTGCCACTGCACTCCAGCCTGTCTGTGTGGTGGTGTGTTCATACACAGTAGACATCGCCAGTGTTCTGTTGGCAGGAATTGCTATCGTTGGTCCTTAAGGAAAAACGCAGGAAGGATGCAGGTGCTCAGAGGACCTTCTGGGGTCTTTTTTCCTGCTGGATCAATGTTCCTGCCCTAGAGACAGACCATACTTGTCCTTCCTCGACTAGCAGATAAGGGTCAAGTCCTCATCTCTTTTACAGTTCCACGTTTAACCTTCAGTTTTTAAAACGAGAAAAATGGGGTCCCCAGTGAGTTCAGCTGGAGTGTCCCAGGCAAAGGGATGTGTGCAGAATTTTCAGTTCCTAGAAGCTGAACATCATGGCAAATCTTAGCTTAGAAACCATTCTACCGTGACATTCTCAGATGAGAATTTGAGTCTCATGCTAAAAATGTAAAAGTATTAATAAGACATAACTGTCTTTGTAACTGCTTCTTCTTACAGGTATCTGTCAGTCAACTGGCTACCAGAAAATAGCCTTTGATGTGCCCATGGAGGGGCTCTTAGTGGGCCCCCCGGGGTGGGCATGCTCAGGCCAGGGCAGTACCAGTGGTTGGCTGGTTTCTACCATCAGCAGACGCGGTTCTGCTAAGATACTGCAAACGTGATTACTGGCTGTCAGGTTCTGTTATTTGGAAAGCCAGCCTGTGTAGCAGATGGCTCTGCTGACTGGCTACCAGAAGTTTCCTTTAAATAAGGCTTATCGGCTCTAGCAACACTTGGAAATACTATTCTCAAGGAGAATGTTTGATTTATAGGTAGCTAGAAATGACCCGGGACAGAGGAGTCGTGAGAGGGTGGCCAAAGCATCTCATAAACTTGGAACTAAGGGAGCGAAGCCAGCTGCTGAGGGTGATGAATGGGGGTTAGCTAGGGCTGGCACCTTTCCTGAACTCTCCTCTGCAGTCTTCCTCTCTTGGGCGGCGTTAGTCCCTGCAGCACGGAGGCTGCTCTTTTGGTTCTGAGGTAGCAGCGAAATCAACTACATGCTTTAAAAAAAAAAATGGTGATATGCTCCATGGCATGGAAAAATTCAAGAAATGACAGTCTAGTGGCATCAGTTTAAAAAGCCACAGGAAAATAAAGCATAATGCCACCTGAACATATATAGTATTGTGATTTTTTTTTTCCTCTTCAAAAAAGGCTGGTCTGGCTTTGTAGAAGGGGATTTAGATTTTGGAGTGACATGTCGGGAGCATGTGTCTTCTTTGCATCGGGAGAGCCCATCTCTCTAGGGCAGTGGGGAAAGGCAATTCTCTGTGACCAGGTTTTTCAGCACCCACAGTCGCACTTGACATGGCATCATTATGACTGGTGTGGAAAATAAGTGCTTCCTTCTGAGGTGGAAATGCTGAAAGATCACAAACACACTGGCTATGGCTGAAAGAGGTTCCCTGGAAGAGTCAGTGTCATCTAAGGTGGATGGAATGGATTCTTCTACTCCGCAGCCTGCATCTCGTATGGCAAAGTGCAAAACCTGGCATGGATTCTCGACAAAGGTACAGTAATTGGGAGACACAAACAGTCCAGTATTTTAGCCCTGAAGGAATACTACCTTATTTTTTACTTTGGGCTCTATGAATGCTTCAGATAACAAGCCAGATAGATTTATATATCTTAATTATGGACAAGCTACTTTCATATTAAAGTTCATCTCAGTATGTGAACATTGCCATGGTCTCAGAATTGACCTCCCCCTCCCACACCTGGCTAAGTTAGGAGCCCAGGGTTCTGGTCCCACCCTTGACAGTAGCAAAGATCTCTATCTTTCCACGTTGCTCTGTTTCTCAGCTTACAGACTTGGGTGACCTTTAAGTCTCTACAGCTGCAGTGATAAAATTTTAGACTTTTGCCCAATTTTAGTGGTGTTCATCATTAAAGAGACGGGACGGCCCTGTAGCTGTCTCTGGGCTTATTTCGAAGCTTTTATCTCCCTCGCTGTCTTTTTGTGGCAAAATCACGTAGCCTTAGCATTTTTCGGGGGTTGGGCCAATTCTTTGAGGACAGAACCCCTGCGTTGTCACTGTGTAGCATTGCAGTAGGTACTCGATATATATTCGATGAATAAATGAACCAGTAGAATACTGAGTAAGTCTGTGAAAGTTTGCTAAAAATGCTACCTGGAAATGTCAAGATAACATTTACATTTGATTTGCGTGGAGTTCAGTAATATTCACGTTTACTTTGGTCTTTGTTACCAACAAAGCAGAATGCTGATGCTTACTAAGACAAAAAAAAAATGAGCACAGGCAGCGTGACCCCCAAACCCCAGATTTCACCCTTACTGAGGAGCCGTGTAGCCCTGGGGAAGTGCCCTTTGTCTCTGAGCCTCTGCATCTCCCTAACCAGATGGGCGCTAGGCTATCATTTTGACAGATGAATCCCACCTGGCTCTTACTCTAGACGTTGGGGGTTCTTGGTTCTTATCAAAGAGGGCTTCTTTAGCTGGGCGTGGTGGCTCATGCCTGTAATCCCAGCACTCTGGGAGGCTGAGGTGGGCGGGTCATGAGGTCAGGAGTTCAAGACCAGCCTGACCAACATGGTGAAACCCCGTCTCTACTAAAAATACAAAAAGTTAGCCGGGACTGGTGGCGCGCACCTGTAATCCCAGCTACTCGGGAGGCTGAGACAGGAGAATCACTTGAACCCAGGAGGCAGAGTTTGCAGGAGCCTAGATAGCGCCATTGCACTCCAGCCTGGGCAAGAGTGAGACTCTGTCTCAAAAAAAAAAAAAAAAAGGGGGGGGGGCTTCTTTATTGAAACTCAGAAGGTGTAAAAGGATTCTGTCTCGGAGACCCCTCCTTACAATGAGGACATAATCAGAGGTACCACATCCAGAGCCCTTGAAGTCTGAGTAGCAGGTAGGCTGAGGTGTGACCCTGTGATGGTGAAAATCATGTTAAGGTCAAGGCCACAGAGGGTGCTCAGGTGTATTTTAAAGTATCCTTTCAAGAAAAATAAAGTGAATCACTTAGCAGTCACTCTGATTTATTTCATTAAATCTGAATATTAAATTTAATGCTGTCATAAAATGTAGATTTCCTAGGCTATAACTTCTATAACTTCCTTCAAAAGAGAGCTTGCCCAATTCAGTTTTATGCCACTTCCAGTGTCGTGAACACAATTGGTGCCCCCACAATAAGATTAAAGTAGGGAGAGCTGGCATCTGACAATCCCTGCCTGCAAATAGCAAATCCCAAAGTAATGCTTCCACCTGGCCTGGCCACCAGCACCTTGCCCAGAAACAGCCTGTAGCAAGCTATGGCATTTCTAGGCCTGGAGAAGGTCGTGTAAGCATCATGTGATTAGGGGACATTGTATTTTTCCTTCTGAAACTTTTCATCAAGGAAACTCTGAAATAATACATCTGTGTTTAAGACAGCTTGAGGAATTGATAAGTTGATCACCTATTTCTAAATATTGTGTGGCCTCCGATAACATCCTAGACCAGTATCTGTCAGCCCACCAGGTAGGAAATGGGGGATTTGATGGCAGAGTTCAGTTTTCAGTATTAATGGTGAATATTTAGCATGTACACAGAATGCCTGGCACATAGGATTTTAACCAATTTAATCTTCACAGGAATGCTCAAAGTTTAGGAGCTTTTATCCGCAGCCCTATTTTACAGGTGGAAAAGCAGGTGGTTTGTCAGTGGATGGGCCTGGCTTGCGGGCAGGCACGTCTGTCTTCTGGCTCTTAACCGCAGTATTCTCCTGTCTGTTGTCATGGGGAGCAAGTGCTTACCTGTAAGGAATCCTTCCCCACACATTGGTAAAATAACCCAACAAGATTATTTTAGAAGTTTTGCACAGAGGCAGTATCATAGCCATGGAGGTTTATCTGGGGTGAGATTATTGCTAATTGAAAATGAAAACAATAAAGACAGAATTATGTTAGGAGACAGACTGTAGCCCTTCATTGGGAGGGCATTGGTGTAAACAGCACCCTCACAGTCACATCTCTTTGTTCTTGTCTTCCTGGAAGCCCACTTGTTCCTAGGTAAGGTTGGGGGTAACAGGTACCAAAGATACTTTGTTTTTTAAACAAGTCACATGAGTTGCATCTTCGAGGCTGCATGGTTAGGAAAGATGCCTCATGTAAACGCGCAGCAGGTGAGACATGCCCCTCGTTTTGTTTTTGCAGGCCAAGCCCCAGAGTGTGCGTGGTTTTAGGGTGCAGGCTGGTGCTGGGCTAGGCCCCTTGGAGGCTCCGGTCCGCGCTGCGCCGATCCATCCCGGCGCTTGGGCCTGCACGCCGCCGCGCTCGCCGCCGCCGCCGCGCTCCCGGGACTCGGCCAGCCCGGCTGGGCGCGCGGCCCGCGGTCCCTGCACGTCGGCCCCCGTCGCCCGCCCCGCCCCGGCGCGCGTTTCCATTTTAAACCGCCGCCCGCCATCCGCCACCCTTCGGCCGCAGCCGGTGCAGCTGTCCGCGCGTCCCGGAGCCCAGGGAGTGGCGGAGGCTGCGGAACCGCCGAGCTGTGTAGCCGAAGCGGGAGGATGCGCACGGGCCCCGTGTCGTAGACAATGAAGCCGCGGGCGCCGCCGCCCGCCCTGGGCCCTGCGCACCGCGGCCGCACCTGCCGGCGAGAGCGCTCTCGCGCCTGACCGGCCGCCTCGCCTGGCCCCGCCGGCCCATGGCTCGGCGCCCCGGGCCCGGACCCCGGCACTCGGGCGGCGCGGCGCACGGGCCGGCGGGTGTCAGGGGCGCCGTCCCTGCAGCCTGAGTGCGGCCCTAGCGGTGAGCGGGGGGGCGTGGGCCACACTGCCGGCCCGCCTGCCCTCCCCGCCTGGCCCGGCGCCCTCCCGGCCCGCGGGCTCGCTGGATGCGGCGGGGCCCCAGCGCGCGGGCGACATGTACTTGTTGGACGGCAGTGGCGAGCCCGTGTCGCCACCCGCGGACGCGATGCCGCGCGGGACGCCCCCCAGAAAGACTGTCTACCGCATCTCCGTGACCATGGTCAGGAAGGAGCAGCTGGCCGCGCCGGGCTCCGGCGGCCCGGACTCACGCCCGGCTCGGCGGCCCCGGCCCGCGCGCTCCCCGGACGCGCCCGGGAGGCTTGAGGAGGAGGCCGAGGATGCGGAGGGTGCCGAGGAACCGGAGGGTCCCCGGCCGCGCGCCTGGGATTTCCGCACCTTCCGTACCCGCAGCACCGGGCAGCTGGAACTGGGGCGGCTCCGGCCGTGCGCACGCGGCCTGGAGCCCGCGGACTTGGCCGGCAGCGCGCCGGCCGAGGAGGAGGGACGCGGCTCGCCCGCGCCCGGCAGCCCCGACGTGGAGGGGGCCCGGGCCGCGCCCCTGCGGCGGAGCCTGAGCTTCAGGCACTGGAGCGGGCCTGAGGCGCCGCAAAGCCGGACACTGGGCGGTGGAAGGCGCCACAGCAGTTCCGGGAGCCTGGCCTGGGCGCCCGGCGACGAGGCCGCGGCCGGGGCCACCCTAGAGCCCGCGACCGCCACGCAGCCCGCCTCGGAGAAGCGCAACACCCTGGACGTGGGCGAGGTGCTCAGCAAGAACGACGCGCTCTCGGACCTGGAGCGTTGGGAGCGCAGTAAGAGCAAGAACCGCACGCTGGACAACAGCGACCTGCAGCGGCTAGAGCGCGCGCGGGCGGCGGCCGGGGCCGGCGCGGCCTCGGAGCACCGGCTGCTGCGCTTTTTCAGCGGCATCTTCGCGCGCAGGGACGGGGGCCCGGGCGGCGGGCCTTCGCCACGGAGCGGAGCCTCGCGGCCGCGCGGCTACTTCAGCCTGCGGCGGGCCCCGCCCGAGGCGCACTCGTCCAGCGCCGAGAGCATCGACGGCTCCCCACGCAGAGGTGGGCAGCGTGGCCGGGGATCCCGGGACGGGAAGGGGCGTGGTGGGGACTTGCCGGCTCCTCAGCGGCTGTGGCTATGGGACCCGCCCTCCCGGGTCGGGAGCCTGCACGTGGCCTCGAGGGATGCGAACTCGGGTACTGCGGTTTTCCCCAGCAGGGCGCAGCGGTCCTGGGTTTTCTGGCTGCACCTGCGCCTGGCTGTGCGTGCCGGTGTCCTTCGGAGTCCACCACCTTCATCAAGGAGAGCTTGACCCGAGAGAGGTCGCCTTGCCAGGCGGCGCCGACCTCCCTCGCGTGCTGGCTCGGCCTTCTGCAGGAGCGGGCCCTGAGCTGGCTGCCCGCGACACCTGTGGGGCCGCCCCAGGGAGCCGAGGCTCGCCGGTCGCCGCCGCACAGGTGCCGCTGACTGGGTGGGAGAAGCCGGCATTCATCCTGGCGCCCCTCCCTGCCTCGACTCGTCTCCCTGTTAGTACTACCATCTGTGAATGTTGTGATGTGGACTCAGCTGACTCCGTGGCCCTCGGTATTGAGCTGGCTGTAAGGGCACCTCACTACAGTGGTGGGACCCGGGGCAGGACGGAGGCCCCTCTCTCCACAGCTTTCCTGCCAGGTGGCATCTTAATGAGGAGAGCGAGTCTGGGACCAGATTCTGTTTCCTCATAATGTAGGCTAGCAAAGGGACAGGAAAACCGCAGCCCTGCAGCCTGTTCTGAAACCTCAGGTCTGTGTTCCCTTATGTCCTCTGACAGGGACTTTGCATGGAGGAATCCCCAGCCAGATGTTATTCCACTGCAGGAATCAGTTAACTTTTTGGTAGCATTTGGGGGTCAGAGCCTCCAGAAACCTCACAACACAGACTCTATCAACTGCGCATCACCCTGAGGGGGAGTCTGGGGTCGGAAGTGGGGTTAGATTGCTACACCTTATTCTCCTGGGAGGGGGATGTATGCCTGACGGTATTGTGGCCACAGACAAGTGGCCATGCATTTTACCACCCCCCAAAAAAAGTATTCATCCTCTTATCTGAATTATTTACCTTGGCTGGTACAGATAAAGGTAGTTGGAGAGTGGGCTTTTGATTAGCAGTTCAGACTGCTGTGTAACCCACCTCTGGAGAGGGTATTCATCCCAAGTGGACTTAACAGGTCAGCTGACTGCCCCTAGGGTTTATGTTAAAACCAACTAATGCAAATAGATGACTGTCCTTACTGAAATATTTTTAAAGTAAACTGAAGATAAAATGGTCATGTTCTAATATGCTTCTAATGATCTTCAGAATGTGCTAGAGGATGGTTGAAACCAAGCAGTTGCATGTGCAGTAATGTTAAAATCTGACCTGTTGTCACTAGTGAGGCTACACTGTTGCCACACTTAGTGTTTAGCTTGCCATGGCACATCTCGTTTTAACCTCCCTTGGAGCACTTACTTTAGAAGGCGCTGTATTTAACTCCAACCATTATCCCATCCCTTCATGTATTCTCTTAAAATATGAGAAAATGATGCGTGTTATTTTGTTAAAAGAATTGGTTTGCACGAAGTTGCTCCTGTCATCATTGGCTTTCAGAGGAAGTTAAGACCTGAAGGTCTCAGTTCTCTAATAGCAGGTTTGCATCTTTGTTCTGTGGACTTGGAAGAAAACAGTAATTAGCTGCCTCGGTTCCAGACAAGTTTGTATCAGAGAGAGAAAGAAAAACGCACAGACGTGATTTAGAGAGAATGCGTTTCATTGTGGTCCCTCTTGATACAAGTTAAAAGCATTTGGAGTTTGCATAGTTCCTCTCTGGTCAAATGGATTGATAGTAGATTTGGAGTAGTAAGGGTGTGAAGTGTGTTGGAATGTTTATAGTAATGCTCAGTTTGTTCCTTGTGGTCAATCCTTCTCTGGGCGGAATTACTTTGGTCTGAGACATGACACCACTAGCATTGTGGGTTGTATAGAAAAACGGAAATTTAATGAACTGCATTATAGCACATATGGTCAGAACTCTAGGGCCTCACTTTTTTCTGAAGTTCTAGGTAATCACACGCTCAAAAAAGCTACATCTTTCACCTGGATAAATTATTTGCCTTTGGCTAAAATGTCTGAAATGTCAATATTCTTAGGATTTTGGTGATGCCAGTGTCTGTTACAGGTAAAAGGTGTAGCCCCCACAGGTGTCACAACTTCTCATTTTATTTCTCCAGTCTTTACGTATTTGCTTCTTATGACATAAATTATTCAGAATTTAGGTGCTGTTTAAGATTTTGAATTTAGGTGAGAGTCTCTAAGGTAACAGTCAGATGCAGTAGAGCCCAAGCTCGGTTTCCCTGTAAATGTCCATAGGATGCAAGTCCCCAAACCGTTGGGGACAGGTGGGTTTGTAGGACTCGGAAATTTTGGATCTGAGGAAGGTAAAATGGTGTGTGTTATATAGAACACTGCTTGTGAGGTCGGGTGGCGCCCTGTAATAACACAGTAGTATTTTGCAGCAAAGCCTGAGATATCCACACTCAGTGAAATAAACAGTGATTAAAAATAGCCTCATGCCAGTTAGACTCTGGTTTTGCCACCAAAGTAATTTGCCAGCCGTTTATGGAAAGAAGTTCCATTCTCAGACCTTTTTGGATTTCAGATTGACAGCTAAACTATCGTAGACCTGCAACATGATAAGCACCATGAGAAGCACCACTGGCTTTCTCTACATTTTGGGCATAATGTTTTAAAATTTGGAGTCCTTGAAAATATAAAGAAAATTAGAAGTGACCTCAGCTGGTGCAAGTTTTTCTTCTGTTAGGATCTTTTCATCTTCTTTAAAAGAGCTAGTAAATTTTTGAATTGGCTACAGGAAACTAAAGACTAATTATTGCATTAAATAGTCTATTTGGCTTAGAGTTAACTGCTTAGGCAAGGTATTTCCATTAGCACAGGGAAGCAAGATGGCTGGAGTCTTATTTTAAAGCACACACAGGCTCCTGCATACATGTACCTTTGGTTTGCCTGTATTCTGAACTCAAGGCATTAAGGATGAAAGGATTGGAACACCTACCTTTTGTAGGATGATTCTTTTATACTCTCTGATCCTTGTTGGAACTTGTCTATTTAGGCTCTTCCCGGTTCTTCCCCCTAACGCAGAACAGTTGCCTCCGTGAGTTCAGGGCTGCTCCCTCTGTGTAAGGCTTGCAACTGATAGCAGCGAGCCAGCAGACATTCCAGAAAGACCCTGTGTCAGATCAAGGGCAGTTTCGTGTTAACTGATACACATGTATTAGGGCAGAGTCTGTTGACTCAAGTATAATTTAATACAAGGAAAGATCAAATAATAAATGATTAATGATATTGTAGGGTGTCCCCTTGCAGCACGTGCTCTCTGCATCCCAGTGGATGCTGTCTGGGCTGGCCCTGGAACCAGCTGCGCTGTGAGTGAAGCCCACACTGGCTGTGCCCATCCAGAGCATTCGGTGTCTTTAGAGTGTTCTCTTGCTGTCTGGGAGGATTGATTACAGTAATAAAGTGATTCATTGATACCTCTTACTGAGGTTAGCTTTTAAAATTAGTAATTTACAACTGATTTTTGAGAGCACGTTTTATGAGTGGCTTTGTTCTTTAATTTCTGATTACCTTGATTTGTATCACTCAATTACTGTAAGGTGATAGACTTTTTTTTTTTTTTTTTTGACGGAGTCTCACTCTGTTGCCAGGCTGGAGTGCAGTGAGCGATCTCAGCTCACTGCAACCTCCCCCTCCCAGGTTCAAGGGATTCTCCTGCCTCAGCCTCCCGAGTAGCTGGGACTAGAGGCACATGCCACCACGCCCAGCTAATTTTTGTATTTTTAGTAGAGAGAGGGTTTCACCATGTTGGCCAGGATGGTCTCCATCTCTTGACCTCTTGATCCACCCCCCTCGGTCTGGGATTACAGTCGTGAGCCACCGCACCTGTGTTTTTTTTTTATTTTTTAAACTATTTTAATTTTTATTTTTTAAACCATTTAAAACAAAAAGCCCTCAGTGGAGAACGTTAGGACACAGCAATTAAATGAAATAAAATTACTGAAACAATTTGATAACTTTTGATTTTTAAATTTGATTTGTTACTGAAAAGGACACTTGTTTTTGTTTTGTTTTGTTTGTTTGATGGTTTTTTTTGAGACGGAGTCTCGCTCTGTCGCCCGGGCTGGAGTGCAGTGACGCGATCTCAGCTCACTGCAAGCTCCGCCTCCCCAGTTCACGCCATTCTCCTGCCTCAGCCTCTCCGAATAGCTGGGTCTACAGGCGCCCGCCACCACGCCCGGCTAATTTTTTTGTATTTTTAGTAGAGACGGGGTTTCACCGTGGTCTCAATCTCCTGACCTCGTGATCCGCCCGCCTCAGCCTCCCAAAGTGCTGGGATTACAAGCGTGAGCCACCGCGCCCCGGCCTGAAAAGGACACTTGTAAGGAAATTATGTTATTCAGTGTTTCTCATTTGAAACATTTTGAACTGATTAGTCTTTTGTTATTAGAATTTATTATCTACGGTGTTTCGTTGTTACAATTGAACATTCCTAGAGTTTGCTTGCTTTTTGTAAACTACTCCAGATTGCAATTTAGGAAACTCCTCATTATTTTTGTTTAGGGCTAAAATGATTCTCCTGGAGACAGAGCAGTTGTACTTGGGGTACAAGGCAGAGCTGTGCTGAAGGTCAGCCAGGGAACCTTCTAAGTCACCGCTGTGGGCTCTGTCCTGCTGTGTTTATTTCCTTAGGTTGGAGCCCAAGTTTCAGCATAGGTCACTTGTTAACATCTTTCTCTTTGTTAAGTCATCAAAGAGACTTGGGCTGGAATATCCTGCCACCAGGGGGAATGTTCAAAAGTACGTCTGCTCCAGAGGTCCTCCAGTGTTAACAGGCACATTGCAGCAAATTATTGGATTCTACAGTTAACAAATACCTTCTGTTTGGAGCTGTAAGACCCAATTATAAAGCACCAGTAGGTTTTTTTTTTAAGTAATCTTATTGTCTTTTTAATGCATTAACAAACACATTGCGTGTCTATGGTGTGTTCTGCATTCACTAGGCAGTTGGAGCTGGAGCTAACTAGAGCACAGTTCCTGTCTTCAGAGGTCAGTAGCATACTGGAGGAGATGGAAAAAATTGAATGAATCACAGCCTCATGGGGTACTTGAGGGAAGGTATGACTATTTCTCTGCACAGCGTATCTCCTAGTCCACTGTGTAACAATAACCTCGCATACATGCCTGCCACTTCTAACTAGTGAGTCCTTCCAGGGCGTGAAACATGTATCATTCCTCTGTGTACTGCAGATTTATAGACACTGTGCTTGACACATAGATTTTAGTAAATGTGGGAGGAACTAATGAGAGAACTAGAAGAGGGAGTGAATTGAATGTTCTTGAGTTAATGGGAAGGAGTTAATGAAGGCCTCACAGAGCTGGATCGTGTAGGATCTGTAGAATTTTACCAGGTAGAGAAGAGTGACTCCACCAGCAAGATGTTTGGGATTTCTGTAGTTAATTGTTAAGAATGTATTCCTGTTCCCCAGAGATTTATGACTAATGCTAACACTAAACATAAAACAGGATGTTACTCTTTCTACAGTGAGCTTTGGTGTTTTTTGTTTTTGAAAAGTATTTTTGGTATATGGTTTTTGTTTCTGATAGAAATTCTCCTTTAGGCTATTGTTATTTTCCTGTAACGATTTGAAACAATTATATTAACTTAAAATGATGTCACAATGAGTGAAATAATGAAAGCTGTAGTTATCGAGGGTAGTCTCGTGATGAGATAAAGTGCATACAGCTGCACTCATGGCGCCAGGTGATTAAGAACAGAATTGGTATTAAGGTCAACGGATTAGCAAAAAGGGGGGAGATTATTGTCTTTTCAGTATTTTGAAAGAAGTACCATCTGCCCATGATCGTTTTGGTTTAGGTTTTATTCAGCCCAAATTAGAATCCGCTGTGGTGTTGATTGTTCCTTGTTGGTGATAGCCCTAGAACTGTGTATCCCATTGTTGATACATGCATTCACCTTTGCTAGTTCTCTCTTCTCCTATGAAGACATGAATGTAGCTGCTCCTTTAATTTCATTTAGCTAGTTTTAATTCAAAGATGGATATTGGCCCTTTGTTTTCTTATAATCTTTTATTGTATTCATTTTCCTAGTTGATTTTTAATGGCGACATCACTAACAGCTCTAAAGACTCAAAGCTTACCAGACAGCACGCTTCCCTGGGTCAGAAGATGGGAGTCCTCTCCTCTCCCATTCAGTACCAGGGTGTACCAGTGAGAGGCTTGTGAAGGGATTGTTTCGGCGGCTCCTTATCTAACAAATGAAGATAATTTTTATGAGGTGCATTTTGGTCTGTGGGAGTGGAAGGGAATATGACGGTTGCTTTCCTATACTGTCTTTTGTTTGGAATGGTGAAAATGTTTTGAATCTGTTTCTGGTGTGATCGTTAGGTCCAAGATTTCACATGACGTCGTGTGCCGGGTGTTGTGGTCAACACACTTAGAAACGCTCCTTTATTCTCTCTGTGCGGCCTTTGGGGGCATCATTTGAGTGGATGTTCATTTGTTTGAGACGATTGTCAGAGGGAATCTTGTGTTCCCTTTGCTCTCAGTGCCTGTCATTGCGAGGGCTTCTTTGAGCCGGTCTGCTGACTGTCAGGCACTTGAGATTGACTCGGTGAACAATGCCGCCAGCCTTTCTGATACGGTCCCTGCTCTCTCTGACTCCTACACAGGATCAGAATCACTCAGATATCACTTCTGTTGGTGAAGGCAAGGGAAGAATATTTATCCAGTTTCTGCCTTTCTGCCCCCATTAGCTCTTAAAAAAAAAAGACAGTTGTTCTGTGAAATATGCAAAGCAGGGTTTTGGCCTTGAGGATGCGTATTTGTGACTTGCTTTCCTGTACGGTAAGTGCTGCCACCTCGGGAGCGGGCACAGCCACTTATGATGCTGGTGGGCCTGCGCGGCGCTGGCTCTTGCTCCTCTGGTGCCAATGCAGCTCGTTGACAGCTCCAAGATACTTGGATATCTCACTCTTCTGGCTATTTCAGTTGCCAAACTGGAATCCCAACCTTCTGAGAGTCTGTTCTCTTTTGGATTTGTTCGTAGATGTCTATTCTCTCTTGATCTGGTTCATGAACGCTCTGGAAGCCAAGTTCATTGAAGACACTGTGGATGTGTAATTTGGAAGAGGAGAGACTGGAACATGGAGGCTTTGTTCCTAGTATTAGAGAAACAGACATAGAAAGGACGCAGTGTCTAGCGCTGGTTAAGGAAACTTAAAGGAAAAAGATTTGGGCTCAGAATTAGGAAGTCATTTCTCACAAGCATAGCCATTCCGCTTTGGAAGAAGCTGGCTTCTCCTATCACTGGAGGCACCCAGACTCCGACTGGTGGGGGATTGTTAGGACAGGGGCTGTGTGTGTTGTCGTGGGTAGAATTGGTGGGCTTCAAGTCCCATCCTAGTTTTCAAGGTCTAGAGTCCTTTCAGGATCTAGGATTTGATTTTTGGACCTGGTCTTCTCTCAGGGGGTAGTTTTCTCCCAGATTTAAAGGAAGATATTTGTCTGGAGTTTCTTTGGACTGTCCTCCTGCCTGCCGGCCTCCCAACCCCACCTTGGGATCCTGGCACATTCTGCCAGCTCACCTGAGACGTAGTAAGAGTTCTGCCTGTCAGCTGCAAGGTGCTGGGTGGAAGGTCCCTGCTTCCCACTCTCCCTCTCCCGCCTGCTAGCCCCACGATAGTGCTGCCTGGGCTTGTGTTTGGCCATGAAGCCCCTCTCGATACCAATGCCATTTGTCTTCTGGGCATCCAGATGGTGAGTGGTGGCTGGGCATGATCTTAATTGGTTTCTCCCTGTGCACAGCCAGCCTTGACTCAAAAACTGATTTCAGGTGTGTGAATAATACAATCATGGCGGCAAGAAAGAAAGAATGCTTTTCTGTTGGTTGTTGGAACACATTTAAATTGCCACATGGAGAAAGCACAGTGTCTTGATTTGGTGGAGTGGATTTAGTCTTGACAACGATACTTCAGTTAGTAAGGTGATTCTGCCTAGTTATCTACATCCCTGAGCCCTGCCTACCTTGTGCCAGTTAACAGATGTGTCACTGTGCAGCCGAGCACCATATCTTTGCTTTACTTTATTTAGCTGTAATACGGGTTTTGCAAAAGACCTAAAAATAGAAACATTGCATATGTGGCTGTGTTTGCATTTATAGTTACTATAGATATACATTTGCCCAGGTGGATTTCTTATATCCCGAAGCTCCAAGTATAAGCCAACCTTACATTTTGCTTTCACTGTTTTCCCCTGTGTTTTCTCATGATCTTCAATTTAACTACTTTAAAATTATTGACCACTGTTACCTTAAAATTATAAATGGAGAGATTAGAGTTCTCTTTTTTTCCTTTGGCTTAATCCCCTTCCCACTCCTCTTATTCATAGAACTGGAGGAGTAGCGATTACTTGGCAGCATATGGATCCATCTCATTCCTGGTACAAGCCAAATATGTGTTTATTTTGGACAGCTAGTCTGAGTGCTGCGTCCCTACATCACCTTTCCTAATCCCTGCTGTGCCTTCTCCCGGAGGGCTGGCACCAGAGAGCGTTGCCTGGAAAGCAGAGTAATCTGTGCTCTTGAGATTTTAGAGAATAAGGATGGATATTCCTTGTTGGGCGTGACTTTCAGTCTTCAGAGTAAGAAAGCACTGACACGGTATATTGATTAGGTTTGTTCAGTGGAGTGTAATAAAGGTCATTTGGTGAATTCCGTATTTTCAGATATTTAGGTTTCTAATATGATGCGAATGGTGTTACGTGGATCTGTATTGTACTGACGCTGACATTTTGACTGTCGTTTGTAAGTAACGTACGACTACTTTGGATAAAAAGCACCATGGCTTAACCATTGAAGATAATGTTACAAACTTAGATAATGGTTGAGCCAGCAAGTAACTAGTGAGAGGAACTTTAGCTTTATATGCAGGAGTTCAGAGCACAGGGAACTGGCCCCATGGCTGACCTTCCTTGTGGCTACCCACGCCTTGCGACTGAAGAGCAGTAATTAAATATATATTCATAGAAGAGTGATAAAATCTGCTTTGTCCGTGGAAATGAGTGAAAATATTAAGAATTGAAGGATGTTGGGCCAGGATTTGGGATTTGGTTTGGCTGCGGGAGAAGTGTTGGACCTGAGCCCTTGTGGGGGTGGGACGGGGCAGGGGTTTCAGTGTGAATGCTGGTGTCCAGAGGGGTCAGGGGCCCTGCAGCCCCCTCTGGAAGCTGTGACTTGGGAAGCACCCTCATGTCCATTTGGACCCGTCTCAGGTGATTTGATGTGTGATCCCCCCCATCTCTGTTCTGTGACTCTCTGTGGGCCTGGGGAAGGGGTCCCAGGCATCCCCATCCATGTGGGGAGGCACCGAGAGCAGGAGGCTGGCTTCTCCTGGTGTCTTGTCCTTGGCAGGGAGCAAGTGACATCCATTTTGGCTGGTACTGACATGGTGGATGTGTCTGCGTAGGTGTGTGCAGCTGGGGTTGTACCTGCCAGGAGCATCCTGGCGCGGGTCTCCCGCCTAAGCTTGTCCTTGTTGGGAATGCCGTCCTTAGGCAGATCCTCATCTTCAGGCCTCACCAGAAGAATTGCCTGGCCTGGTGGGAAGAGAGTGGCTGCGGGCTCCCAGAGGTTCAGCTCGGAGTTCTACTCCACACTTCCTGGGCCAGCTTCCCCCTCTGAACACCTGAGCTGACACTGGGACTGTGAACCCAGATAGGATGACCGTGCTCACAGCTGCAGCTCAGGATGCCGCCAGCTGTGTTTTTCCTACTTCCTCTCAGCTGGGCAGTTTGCTGGCCTCTGAAAATTGTAGCCCCCTCCCCCCCCCGCTTTTTCTTTTTAGGTGGATCGTTCTGTCGCCCAGGCTGGAGTGCAGTGGCGATCTCGGCTCACTGCAAGCTCCGCCTCCCGAGTTCACAGCATTCTCCTGCCTCAGCCTCCCGAGTAGCTGGGACTACAGGTGCCCGTCACCACGCCTGGCTAATTTTTTGTATTTTGTTTAGTAGAGACAAAGTTTCACCATGTTAGCCAGGATGGTCTCGATGTCCTGACCTCATGATCCACCCACCTCGGCCTCCCAAAGTGCTGGGATTACAGGTGTGAGCCACTGCACCTGGCCACAGCCCTTCTTAAGGCAATCATGAGACCCAGCCCATCGTGGCCTGGTGAAGGAGCAAGCCCTAGGATTCACTCTCAGTTTGGAAAAAACCATCATTGCCCAGAATGTCCCATTTACACGTTAATTCCTAAATGGAATGATGGGAGTGCTGGGTGCTCAGAGGCTTCCTTTTGAGGATTGGCGGCTGCTTCTGGACTGTAACTTTTGCAGCACCTTCTGCACTCTTTCGTCAGGTGCAGAGCAGCGTCTTAGAAATGAGTGAGTCTTAGTGATTTCTTGGAGTGTGGATCCTTACACACTCATCTCTTTTCTGAACTATAGATGGGAAGCTGCTGGAAAAAAGCAAGGTGCAGCCCCTTTCTTGTATGAGGGAAGCTACTGTTTACCATCCATGGCTGCTTGAGTTTTTAGAGCTGTGTCAATGAATAACTTGTTGGTATCACTTGTCAATCTTACAGGCTCTTTTAGAGATTAGGAATTGTGACCAACAGGAGAGTCCATCTGGCATTAGGGACACCAGGGCCTATTTTGGATCATACTGTACTGCTTAGGGTCATGCCCTGTCCAATCTGGGATAACTGTGGCATACAAGTCACCATGGCCATTGTGAAGCCCTTGTTCTTGGAGACCCTGTGCTCCAGGTGTGGCTGGTTGGTCCCCTGTGGCAGGACCCCCAGAGGCCCCAGGGGTTGTGAGAGTCGGGGGTGTGCAGGTTCTGAGGGCTTTGCTGGGTGGGCCAAGATTGGGTGGGCCGGTTGCAGAATCCTAGTGCCCAGAGGGTTCTTCTTTGCCTGTTGCTGGGGACTCATGCCTTGTGAGGGGACCTTTCTTTATTACCCTGATGAGGACAGAAGAGTTCCTGAGAGGAAGCCACAAGCCCCCTCCCTGACCTGGCAGCTGCCTGTGTGTCCTGGCGTGTGGGTTCCTCCCTTCCTGGGTTCATGCAGCAGACTCTTGGCAGTGCAGGCCTCCTTCCAGGGGCTCTCAGGGCTCAGTTCTCATCTCTCTGGGTCACACTGAGCCCTGCTGATCCCCCTCCTGTGTGGCTGCCTCTGTGATGCCTGAAACACCTTCAGCTGTTTGTCCCATGGCCTCTCATCACCTCAGTATCCTGTTCTGCTTGCTGTCTGGTTTTCAGTGGCCGCCAGCAGAGGCTGTAATGCTCCCCTGGGACCTGACCAGTAGACAACAAACACTATGAGGACCAGAGGCCCCTCACTGCTCCCCGCCTATACAGGGTGCATCTGTCTGGACAGCCGAAGGCCCATGGGTGGTTTTGTTTTCAAAACGCAATGAAAAATGACCAGTCATGCCATATTGTTAGCACCTTTTGATTTTTTTTACTGTAAAAATCAAAACAGAACTATTTGGCTCCAGAGCTCTGTGAATCCCGAAAATTTGAGACAGGTCTCAGTTAATCTTGAAAGTTTATGTTGCCAAGGTTGAGGACGCGCACCCATTAACACAGCCTCAGGAGACCCTGACAACATGTGCCCGAGGTGGCCTGAGCACAGCTTGGTACATGTTAGGGAGACATGGGACATCAATCAATACATGTAAAATAAACATTGGTTAGGTCCAGAAAAGCAGGACCACTCAAAGTGGGGAGGGGGCTTCTGACATTCTTTTGAGTTTCTGATGAGCCTTTCCAAAGGAGACAATCAGATATGCACTTAGTGAGCAGAGGGATGACCTTGAATAGAGTGGGAGGCAGGTTTGTCCTGAGCAGTTTCCAGCTTGAATTTTCCCTTTAGCTTACTGATTTGGGGGGCCTAAGATTTTTTTTTCCCCACAGATCTTTTTAGGAATTTTGAAGATGTATCTCACCTAGTAAAGCTGAAGTCCCCCCAAGTGGTAGCTGACCATAGACTAAGCCTCCTGCTATACAGGGCACCCGCTGGGAGGAAAGAGGTGCTGGCCAAGGTGAATAGATGGTCAGATGGGCGATAGGAATGAACACTTTGCCATGGTGGGTGTGCTTTAGTGATAGAATTTGCTCAGGAGATTATCTTTGTTCCTGGTTTGGGAAGGCAGAGCTTCTATATTGGAATTCTTTGTCTCCCAGAATAAAAATTCTAACATCACCTGTATTATATTGTGGGGATTAAAATCATGCACTTGTAGCCAAACCCAGGTATGAGTGTGAGCGTGGACACTGCTAACAGATTGAAATTTGACGTCCAAATTCTGGTTCCCAGGAAGGAGATACACACACACACACACACACACACACACGTATATGTGTGTGTGTATATATAAAATATATATATGTGGAGATTATATATGTGTGTGTGTATATATATATATATATATATATGTTTTTTTTTTTTTTTTTTTTTTTTTTGAGACAGGGTCTCGCTCTGAAGCCCAGGCTGGAGTGCAGTGGCATGATCATGGCTCACAACAGCCATGGGCTTAAGCAGTCTTCCCACCTCAGCCACCCAAGTAGCTGAGACTACAGACACATGCCATCACACCCAACTAATTAAAGTAATTTTTTTTTTTTTTTTTGTAGAGATGAGGTCTTACTGTGCTGCCCAGGCTGGTCTCAGACCCTTGAGTTTAAGTGAACCTTCTGCCTCTGCCTCCCAAATGTTGGGATTACAGGCCTGAGCCACTGAGCTTGGCTTAGGAAGGCTTTTTGAATAATCGTTTTCCTCACTCTCTTTCCACTCACTCTCCACTCAACCCTGATGAACCCTGCTGGACTTTATTACATGTCTGCTCACTTGACATGCAGATTACAGATCAGGTGGGCGGGAGCTGATAACAGTCTCACTTGGCCTCAGTTTCCTTGTATGTCCAATGAAGGGATGCACCCTGGCTCTAAAAGTAAACATTATTCTCAACAGAAGAATCTGGGCATTTGCTATCAAACAGATTCCCACTCTTCAGGCAGTTAATTTTCCACACCACAGGAGATGTTGGTGACATTTCCCATTTCTTTGAAGTCTAAGGTAGATATTGATCCCTTGGAAGGAGATTAAGTTCTCCGGTTCCATCAGGTGTAGTGATTTCAGTTTTAATGTTCCTAGGTGGTGAGTGCTAACCCAAACCTTTCATATGTAGGAATGTCATCCCTCTGCAGACCTTCGAGTCCAGATTTCATTTGTAGTTGACCTTTGGGGGTGACAGTCTGATATGTGTAAATCGTAATAGCCCTTCATTGTAGATACCAGTTTAAAATTCATTTTAGGTGAGTTTCCAAACAGATATATTGGATGTGTATCAGTTTAATTTGATAAACATGCAGATAAAAACTTATTACGTGAGGACCAATGTTTGAAAGATGGTTTACATGACCTGATGAGTTTTCATTTTGTCCGTTTCCAAAATACACAGGAATGCAGGAATGCCACCTTCATTCAGATCAGACTTACCTTCCTTTGCAGGATGTGGCCAGAGATTTATTTAAGATATTAGCTGTGATGAGGAAGGTCAGATAATTTAAGTAGGGGCAAAGTACACATTACTGAGGAATCAGCACTCTCTGGTAGAAGGAAGTGTTCCTGGATTTTTCTTTTTCTTTTTTTAGGATTTTTCTTCTTAATCTCTGCTCTCTGACTTTTTTTTTTTCTTTTTTTTTTGAGATGGAGTCTCACTCTGTCACCCAGGCTGGAGTGCAGAGGCGCGATCTCAGCTCACTGCAACCTCTGCCTCCTGGGTTCACGCCACTCTCCCGTCTCAACCTCCAGAGTATCTGGGATTATAGGCACACACCATCACGCCCAGCTAATTTTTGTATTTTCTGTAGAGATGGGGTTTCACCATGTTGGCCAGGCTGGTCTCAAACTCCTGACCTTGATCAAGTGGTTTGCCCGCCTGGGTGTCCCAAAGTGCCGGGATTACAGGCGTGAGCCACCATGCCCAGCCTTGCCCTCGGATCTTGAACCTGCTGTCTACTCGTGGGCTGTAGATGGACAGAGGTGTCAGTATTTTAGGGGTGTGACCTCTCCTTTTGCTCGCTGGTGTTTGGGGTCCGTGGTGTCTGGGGAGCAGGTGTGTGCAGGAAGGAATCTGCACTCTCCACTTTTGCTTTCTCAAGATCGGTTTTTTCATTCTCTCTGGAAGGTCATGAGGGTCCCCTCCACTCACTCACCTCTCACATTTCCAGCCCCTCTACTTCAGACAGACTTGTGAAGCTTTCTGCCTCTCTCGGGGTACTTTAGTATGCCCTGCAGATGGAGCAGGGCATACTAAAGCAGATGGAAGCTGCTTTCAGAAAAAGCCAGATCCTGCCACATGAAACTGCAGGCCCTACTAGAATCTGTTGTATCCCACATCTCAAGTTTTAGGTGGGTGGGAAGTAGGAATTGGAATTTTTTCCTTTTGTTGAGATTTTTGTCATGACCACGTGTGTGCCCGTTAAGACTAGACAAGGGAGTCACCGCTGCTGAAAGAAAAGTCATTGTTTATTCATTTTGCATTGGAGGAAATGAGCATTGGGGTGCTTTGGTGACAGCTTGGAGGAGCAGGGGAGTCAGTGGCAGGGCTAGGTCTGGGTCCCCTCATCCCACCCCTCATTCACCCACTGGTGCTATTTGAGGACCAGAACCAACTGTGCCAGTGTTTAGACTGGGTTTGTTGCTGTGTCACAGTAACGCAATTGCAGCAGCAGCAGCCACACCCGTGTGATGTTCGCCAAGCTGAGTACTGTTGGAAGCACTTTGCTTGCATTTGTGCAGCGATTCCAGCAACAACCCTGTGCGGTAGATTATTGTCCTGTAGATCTGTAAGATTGATTGGTTATCTGTAGGAGACATCTACATATACGTATTTATAGAGCAATGAAGAAATAAGCCCAAGGCCCTCCCATGAGTTAGGGGCTTCAGGGCTTCTGCACTTTGCTGACCCTTGTGCTGCCTTTGGTAGATGGCCCAGGCCCTGCCTGTGCCTTGGACACTCTTCATTGGCTGGCACTGAGATGGTTCAGGGCACTTTGGAGCTAGAGCAAGAGCAATAGAGAGAGTGAGGTTGCCATGTCCACGGGTGACTGCACAGCTCACCATGCGGGCCTGGAGTGAGCCTGCTGCTGTTCATCGGCCCGTAGGGTCTCCAGCACAATGCTGGGTTAGTGAGCAGAAAGTAGTGCACTGATTATGTTTCTATTAAACCATAGAACATAACAATTTTGACTGCAGAGAGGCAGGCAGAATAGCTTGTCCAGGAAAATAATAGTGCGTTTGTAAGCCAGAGAAAGATGGTACTGTGTGGTGGGGAATTCTGAAAGTCTTAAGTCTGTTTCTCAACTCCCCTCTTGTTCTCATTGTTTCAGGCAAATAATTTCTGATGGACTCCAAAGTGGCAGGTCACCATAGGGACCACCCCTAACCTCAAATCTGTGTAATGAAGTATCTGCAACATTTCCACTCATTTGAGAGTTCCACTTTTCAGGACAGTCATAGAGCTGCGCTGTTGGTAAACTGTCCTGCACGTGTGTACATGCACACTTGTGTGACGTGTCAGCTCATGCCTGCAGAGACTCGGCCGGCAGGGCTGAGGCTGCTGCCAAGAGAGTGTCTGGGGTGGTGTCCTACACCTCCTTTCCAGGAGTTTCTGTGCGCATGGCGCACTTCAGAACCTATAGTGTCATTTATGGTTTTCTTTTTCTTTTTTAAATACTGCTTTTGTTTATTTTCCCTAGTCTAATTTTTTCGGGTGGTAAATGGATCGCATTGTTGCATGCGTTTGATGAAAGTGATATCACAGCAAATGCAAAGGTGACTGGGAGTTCTAAGCCCCTGGGTGTCTCTCCTTGTGGGTTTTCATGCAGTATTGACACTCTCTTCTCCCCAGGCACTGGGTCCCCAGGTTCCCCTCTCCCCCTACCTGAGGTACTGAGGGATCTCACTTCCTACCTGCTTGGAGCCAATCCAGTGGCTTCACTTTTACCACTCAAGAGAACTTCAGTACACAGTCTTTAACCCTGGAATGTTGAGCTAAAAGGGACTCTGACCCTCCCTCCACACCCCACCCTTTAAAGGTGAAAGCAGCAGGTGGGGCGGACTCCTGGGGCTGGGGAGGCCGTGCCCCTAGGGGCAGGTGCAGGAGGGAGCCTGGCTCTTCAGGTTAAATTGTGTTTCAAAGCCAGAGAGCTCACATTGGAGCACTTGATATTATGCATTTGAATCATTGAGACACAGCTTCTAGTTTAAAATAAAGGTGATAACCAAGGAAGAAAGCATGGTTTATTCCTAGCTTCTGGTAGAGGAGGCTGGCCAACTCAGACACCTAAGCAGCCACGTCAGACCCAGAGCCCGAGGCAGGATGGATATTGCTAAAGCTGAGATCTACAGCGGAGCGTCTGCTTGAGGAGCTCTGACGGGCTGGGCAGCCAGTGCTCCTGGCCCTGAATGTATTTGAAGGAGCCCTTTGGGAAGAGGTGCGGGCTTCCGGCTATTGGTAGACACCTGTCTGCTTGGGGCAGGTGCATTGACTTCTTGTTGCTTTTACCGTATCTTCGGGTAAGGTCATTGTGTTTCTTCTTGATTTGTTTATTTTTTTCTCCAGTCTAGTCATAGTATTGGTTTCGAGAAGTCAAAATCAATGGTTTTATTTTCGGAGTTCTAAATCCAGCCATATAAATACTTCGGATCTGGCCTGAGGGTTGGCAGGGACTCGTGGATGCTATTTTAGATACGCCAGGAGCCTTCTTGGAAGTCGCTCACCACCCAGTTTTCTTCAATTAGGCTATGAGCCTGTATCTTAGAACACTCAGATTAGTGTGCCTAGAGTGCTGGGGTGGGGGTTGTAGACAAGATTCTACCCCCTCCTCCAGACTCTGCTCCCTAGGCTGAGGCGGGACCAGCGAGGAGTCTGCCCCATGCGATTCTGAGGCCTTGGTCCCTTCTGAGAGACCCCAGCCCCGAGAGGCTCTGGGCTGCTGGATGCTGATGCCTTTTCCCACCGTCAGTCAAGCACGTGCACGTGGGGCTCTGCACCCGGCCCCAGGACTGTCATATCCAGGGAAAGACCACTCTCTGGCAGTGGACGCTACCCTGTTGGTGGCAAGTTAGAAAGGCACACCTTTGTAATGGCCAGTGGTTGCCAGTGCCTTACTTTTGGAGGCAGGAATTGTTACACGTCTCCACTGCAAGAAGCAAAAGTAGATTTAACACATCTTTAAAATCTGCTGAAGACTCTAAAGATACTCATTTGAGATGTGCCAACATTTAGTCAGATTCTGTGACTGGTCGTGAGTCCCTCTCCCTCCACACAGCAACACTGGTTCTAAAACAATCGGATAGCCATGGTCATTTGTGGATGTGACCACAGCCAGGTCCCATGTTGACAAGTGCTGGACAGTGGACACCAGTGGCAGACTCAGTACAAGTCATGTTGCTTTGGGCTCATGCAACATCTGCAGAAGGCTCTAAGCTGGGGAACTGAGGGGCCTCTTGCTCTGGGGACCACGCCTCCCTTCCTTTCCTTCCCTGTCCTGAGTGTGACCTCCGCCATGTTGACCCCTGCGATCCTGCCCACCCCCCATTCACCCACTAGGAGAAAGTACTGGATAGGGATGAGCTTGGGGACGATGGCCAGTGACATCCAGGAGAGGTAACTTAGAGGCAAGGCGAGGATGCAAAATTGGAGTTCCCAGTAGAAGCAAACGTGCAGCGTATTGTGAAATGTTTCAAAGAAATAACAGCATCACAATAGCACATTCTCAAGTTGCTGGTTATCTAGTTACTAGTGGTAAAACAAGAGTCAGTTAACAAAGACCATAAAGTTTTCTCAAGAGGATGTAAACCAAGTAAACCAAATAAATTCAGACCGTAAGTGTGCATATTGAGTTTGACTTTGAATATCCATCTAAGAAGCTTTTGTGCATGTGTTATGTATCCGTAAGCCAAAGCTGGGGGCTCCCTGGCAGATGCCCCTGCCTGGCCAGGTCTCATCGTGCCTAGGCGGTGACACCCACGTAGATATGCCCCCTGCGTTGCACCTGCTTCTCTGGCCTCGCCCCCGTAACAGAACGTGGCCCCTGCCTTCCATCTTCCCCAGGGTGCCGGTGGGTACCTTGCCTTCTCCAGCAGTGGGCCGTCCACTTTCTCCTTTGTGCCTGCACTGCCAGGTGCACATCGAGCCTAATCTGGCTTAGGAAACGGGAGGGGCACCAGCTAGAAAATGTGACTCATGTTGCCTTCCAACTCCCAAAAGCTACCAGGTGACTTCCACTGCCATTAGAATGAAACCCAAACTCTGCACTCCAGCCCCAGCATCAAACCATACTCTGCTGCCCCTGTGCCCTCCCCGCTTGCCTTCCTGGGCCATGCTTTTCTGACTCGGCCTCAGTGCCTAGCCAATGGGTTCCCCTCGCTGACCCTCAGCCCCCAGGCCCAGCACCTTGGAGAAGCCGCTGACTGACGTGCACCCCACCAGCCTCCCTGCTTATCCTTCCCCGCCGCCTCATGTGTCCTGCGTGGAATTTGTTACAGCCCGCAGTCACAGGTCTTGCGGTGGACTTGCTGGTCGTCTGCTCTGCTGCTTCTCGAAGGCGAAGTCAGGGTGTGCTTGGCGTGCGTATCTCCCTCGGTGTGTCACTGCCTGGCTCCAGAGATAGCAAGGGAGGGAGGGAGGCAGTGAGCAGGACCCGTTGCTGTGGGCGGTGGCGTCAGTGGAGTTGGCAGGTACTGTGCATGGGAGAGGGAGTGTGGCCTGCAGGCCAGTGGCTGAGGCCCAATGTGGACTGTAGAGTGTCAGATTCCACTTGATGGCCTAGGGGCCTTCCTGATGTGGGCCGCGGCAGTCACCACTGGGGAAGGCCATGCAGAGGCCGGCTCCTCAGGAAGGAGGCTCTGGAAGGAGAGCATGTGCAGAATGTTTCCTGCTGCGCCTCTCGAGCTCCCGCCTGAGGGTTTGCTCAGCTGGCAGGCCTAGAGGAGGGGGCTTTGGGGCTGCAGTGCAGTCTTTGCAAAGGGTTCAGGGGTCCTGAAGGTGGTGGCACTGTGGGCTTAGGAGCTGGGGTAGCGCTCAAAGCTATCCCCAATTAGGCACGGGGGCTGGGCCTCTATGCCTGTTACCAGTCTATGATTGGACATGTTCTGCCCTCCAGGGGTCATATCCTTGGGCCACATCACTCACTTCTCTGCCCAAGTGCAGTCTCTGGCATGGGGACCCAGCCTAGAGTGATAGTCACCTGCACTCCCGGCAGCCAGGTACTGAAGGCTTTACCCCTGAACAGAGGGACAGGCTGGGGCCCACCACAGTCATGCGACGGCATTGCAGAAAGCTCTCATTAAAACAGCATTAAGCCAGGCGTGGTGGCTCACGGCTGTAGTCCTAAGTACTCAGGAAGCTGTGGCGGGAGGATCACGAGCTGAGGAGTTCGAGTGCAGCCTGGGCAACATAGCGAGACCTAATCTCAAAAAAACTCCACAAAACATTAGAAGTAGTAATACTTGCTATTCCCATGGGAGGATGTAGAAATTAGATAAAAGTTAACTGAGAATGGATTTGAATTAGCTTTTATTCCCACTGAAAAAATCAGAAATAAACTTGATTTCTTCTGGCATAAGTGTGGGTCCTGTGAGTTGATCCTCAGCCCTTACTTACTTGGGGGTTAATGACGTTCCTGTTTGAAAAACGTGGCTGTTTCAATGTCTGTTAATGTTGCAAAGCGTACCAGGAACATTTTAAAAAAAAGTAACAGAAACTACCATGTGATTCTGGAAGCTGCATAGTTAACTGTCCATTTATCTTGAAGTCTAGTGATGCAAAGCATGAGTAATAAGATCAGGAAGTTGGCCAGATGTGGTGGCTTACACCTGTAATCCTAGCACTTTGGGAGGCTGAGGTGGGTGGATCACCTGAGGTCAGGAGTTCAAGACCAGCCTGCCCAACATGGTGAAACCCCATCTCTACTAAAAATACAAAAATTTGGCCGGGCGCGGTGGCTCATGCCTGTAATCCCAGCACTTTGGGAGGCCGAGGTGGGCAGATCACGAAGTCAGGAGATCGAGACCAGCCTGGCTAACATGGTGAAACGCCGTCTCTACTAAAAATACAAAAAATTAGCTGGGCGTGGTGGCGGGTGCCTGTATTCCCAGCTACTTGAGAGGCTGAGGCAGGAGAATGGCATGAAGCCAGGAGGTGGAGTTTGCAGTGAGCTGAGATCGTACCACTGCACTCCAGCCTGGGCGATAGAGTGAGTCTGTGTCTCAAAAAAATAAAAAATAAAAAAATTATCTGGGCATGGTGGCAGTCCCCTGTTATCCCAGCTACTCAGGATGCTGAGGCAAGAGAATTGCTTTAACCTGTGAGGCAGAGGTTGCAGTGAGCCGAGATTGCGCCACTGCACTCCAGCCTCTGCGACAGAGTGAGACTCCGCCTCAGGGAGAAAAAAACAAAAACAGGAAGCTGCTACCTTCCCAAGGACACTTGTTCCTCCTCGTCTTGCTCAGGCATCTCCTGGGCACCTTTCGGGGCAAGTCCTGCTGTCACTGCACAGCCCACCTTGTGTATGTGGGGTGCTCTTCTCTTCTCCTGAGGAGTGATGGATGATTAGGAAGCAAACGCATCTCAGACTTGGAGATCAAATGAAGAGAGGTTGTGTAAGCACCAGGATGCATGGCGGGCTCCGGCTTCTTCGCAGTTTCACCTGGTTTAACCCAAAGGCGGCAACAAGGATGCCCAGGGTGGGTGGGAGGTGCTGAGCAGAGCTCCATAGTTGGGGAATGTAAGTATTTAAAAAATCTTGTGTCTGCTATTTTACTATTAAATAGACTGTATAACCTCAAAACCAGTTAAGAATGTTTGACATTCATGGTGTGAAGAATGAGAAGCTGGGAAATAACAAGGACCTTTTCCTCATGTTTCCTCCTTAATTATGCTTGCCAGCGTTTTAAGCATCGAGGCTGACCTTTGCAGGCTTCAGGGTTTCAGCTTGATCACCACGTGGATGTGGATGAGTCAGCTCACGCCGTAATAGCTCTTAGAGGTGTAGAAAGGAACTACTTCTCTCCATGAGAGCACCTTTATTGCCCTATCTGACGGAAATAGTAGATGCTCATCTTAAAGACTTACAACAGAATTGAAATGGATAAAGAGAAAAAGTCAGTCCCCTACCCGCGTCCCTCAGAGATAGCTGCTGTTGTAAGAACGATTGGATATTCTTGAAGACAGCTTCCTTCACGGGTGTTTATATGCTGTCTCTCAGTCAGTGACATGGTGAACAGACATGGGGTCAGGTTACAGACGATCTGTAGCCCAGTTTTTGTGCTCAGTATATTACACTTGATCTGTCATGGAACTTTTTTTGAGAACAGACAGCTTTTTGTTCCGGACAGAGTATTTGGTGGGGCCAAGGTCCGCCTCTAAGCGTACATATTGGCAGAGCAGTGTCTCTTCCACATCTGAGCTGGTCAGGCAGAGGCCTGGGCGCAGTGGGGGCACTTCGCTGGGTGAAAGAGGTAAGAGGTAAGTCAGCAGGGGCACAAAGAAACCATCCGTATTTGCAGGAGCATCTGAGCTCCAAGCCCAGGGAGCTGAGAGGGGTCACTGTCCTTCACAAGGAGGTGGCCTCTTTTCTGGACGCCAGACAGCATTGTCGCGGGAGATGCTGAATAACCAACCCCTCTGTGATGTGTAGTCTTCAAGTTTTGTTCCCTTCAGTGCACCAGTGGAAGGTCTGTGCAGAGAACAGTGGAGGGCCGAGGAGATACTTGCATGGGGTTGTCGACAGAGGGGCACCAGGATGGTTATTGCCCAGAGGGAACCTGCATGATTGTTTTGTTTACCATTTTTTTTGAGATGGAGTTTCACTGTGTTGCCCAGGCTGGAGTGCAGTGCCGTGATCTCAGCTCACTGCAACCTCCGCCTCTCGATTTCAAGCGATTCTCCTGCCTCAGCCTCCAAAGTAGCTAGGATTACAGGCGTGCACCCCCATGCCCAGCTAATTTTTGTACTTCTAGTACAGACAGGGTTGCTCCATGTTGGTCAGGCTGGTCTTGAACTCCTGACCTCGGGTGATCCACTTGCCTCGGCCTCCCAAAGTGCTGGGATTATAGGCATTAGCCACGGCCGCTGGCCTGTTTACCAATTTTTAAACCATGGCTTATGACCCTTACCCTGAGCATCAGTGACGGGGGAACCAAGAGTCGTGTGAGGTCCAAGGGTGCACAGTGGACATTTCAGTGTGAAGGGTGGGTCAGGTGCCCCAGCTTCCACGCTTTCCAGCCTGGATCGTGGCATCTTGGATGTGAGGCCACAGACGAAGCTCACAGGAATGAGAGATGGTCTGTGTGGGTCAGCTGGCTCAACAGACCTTCTCCCAGGAGGCTGATTAGATTTGCTGGGCATTACAACCTGACGCACAGATTTGTTTTAATCATGTAACACAACCACAAAATTAGTAGTGGCACCATGATATCACTGTGCATTTCCCATGCATGTGCTGCAGACTTATTTGTGGGGGAAAAATTATCCATGCTGCCTCTCAGAATGAGCCTCGTCCCCACCTTATACGAGACCATCCCGGCCAACATGGTGAAAGCCCGTCTCTACTAGAAATACAGAAATTAGCTGGGTGTGGTGGCACACGCCTGTAATCCTAGCTACTCGGGAGGCTGAGGCTGGAGAATCACTTGAACCAGGGAGTCAGAGGTTGCAGTGAACCGAGATGGCACCACTGCACTCCAGCCTGGCGACAGAGCCTGGAGACTCCATCTCAAAAAAATAAAAGAAATATCCTAACTTTTGTTTGGTTCGATTTGCCATTAAGTCGCGTTATTTTAGCTGAACCTTCCCCTTTGGTCAGTGCCAGACCATTAGCCTGAGAGAAGCTGGGACAGCCCCAGGCACCAGCCAGCTTTAGGTCTGCATGGAAAGGGTGTTCTTACTAAGAGTAGGTTCTAGGAGGTGAGAGCTGGAAGAACCAGATGCAGCCCTCCCATTTCACAGATGAAGAGATTAAGGCCCCAAGAGGCTAAGTGACTCGCAGAAAAGCTGCCCTGGCGTTCCATGCAGAGCGTGGATTTGAACCAGCATTGCCGCATCGGGATGGGGAGGTGCTGGTTTGCTTGTTAGCTGTGTTGGATGTACATGTTGTTTGTCTTCATGTGAGGTTGTTAGAAGTAGTTTAGCCACATTAGTGCCCAGTGCCCCCACTTCCCCCTGCAATCCCCGATGAAGCAGTGCTTCTCTGTGAGTGACATGGCAGTGGGGACCGATACCTAGTGGACTCTCTGTGCCTGTCACCCCTGTGCCTGGGAGGGGTGCCCCTTGGTTTCACAGACTGTGCTCCCTTCACCTTGCCCCACGGACCCTCCCCCAACCAATTTCTTAGTCTGCTGTTGTGGCGAATATTCAGCAACAGTAAGGAGTGAGTTAATTCTGCTCGCTCTTTCTGTAGTAATCTTCTGGATTTATTTGTGTCTATTATTGAGCCATCCCTTATTATAAACATTAATTTCACCATGAATTAAACAGTATGACTGACTGAGTTTATAATTCTTTCTGGAATGAAGACTGTCAGGCCCAATTATATCCAGCCCAGGACTGACAGAAACTCAGCATATGAATTGTAAATATCTTGTCTCCTACGTTCTTTATTTTAACCAGGGAAAATGTTCTCGTGTCTATCAACTTGTCTTAACTTCAGCAAATACAGTGGCTCTTGCATGCTACCAGCATCTAAGCTGCAGTCAAAATTATCTTTTAATATAGTGGTCTCCAACCTTTTTTGGCACCAGTGACTGGTTTTATGGAAGACAGTTTTTCCAGGGACCCAGGGGTCGGGGGAGGGGGGATGGTTTGGGATGAAACTGTTCCAGCTCAGATCATTAGGCATTAGATTCTCATAAAGAGCACACATCCTAGATCCCGCACAGGTGCGGTTCACAACGGAGCTCGCACTCCTATGAGACTCTGATGCCACCGCTGATATAATAGGAGGCGGGGCTCAGGAGGTAGCGCGAGTTGTGGGGAGCAGCTGTAAATACAGATGAAGCTTCGCTTTGCCCGCTCACATGCTACTCACCTCCAGCTGTGTGGCCCTGTCCCCAACAGGCCACGAATGAGTACCAGTCCATGTCCCTGCAGTTGGGGACCCCTGTTTTAGTATATATCTCCACCCAAACTGCAGTAAGACAAATAGCTGTCTACTCTTACATCTCAGGAAAAAAAAAATGGCTGTGAATTTCACCTACGGATTTTGTTTTCTCTTGCAGTTTCTGACTCATACCTTTTCATAAAATATCCCTATTCAACATTTTCACTTTCAAGGACTCGGCGGTTTCATTTTAGGTGTTAAAATGTTTTAAAGCATTCTCGAGATCTGTTCAAAATTCTACGTCTTATATGAAATGTAGGATTCTGGCTTTGGTCTAAGGTGACAATGTTCTACTGCTTCTTAGGGGTGCCAGGAACCCCTGGCGGAGGCCGTGTCTCCCTAGTGTGACAGCTGGCGTTCTGGTGGTGGCGCTCAGTGTGTTCCTACAGTCATTTTCTCAGGTTCTTGTTATTGTAGCAGCTTGACGGTTGCATAATTGTTCATCACACCTATCACAATTTTTAAATTGTTATTGCTCTTCCCACTTTAGATAGAAGCTCAGTTACTCAGAGGCTCAACAATAAATTGAACACGTAGTTAGCGTGTGAAAACCCCGGAGTGGGTTTTTAGCAAGCTCCTGAAGGCAGGTGTCTGGAGATTAGAGAGGAGAGGAGCACAGGGGAGCCCGTCCCCATGGCTGGTAGGTGGTGTAGGCAGGAGATGGTGGCCTGGACCACCATGGGTATCAGACACTCCCCCACCCCACCCCCAACCTAGGCTGGCACAGGAGGGACGGGAAGGCAGGAAGGAAAGAACTGGTTGGGCAGGACGTCCCTACATGCCCCCTCCCTTCCCCTCCAGCTTTTCCCCTACTTTGGTAGGGGGAGTCAGGTGTTACTGCTGGTGCACGGGAACAGCGGATGAGCTGGGTCAGGGAGATGGGGGTCCAGGGCCTGGGGACACCTCCTGTAGATGCAGGCAGTGTCTTTGGTTGCGTTATCTTGCGACAGAGAGCTTGATGTATTTGTAAGAAGGCTAAGAAGGTTTTGGATGATGGTGATCAGGTGCTTGTTCCTTTAGCAGGGGAAATTGGGGCTGACTTTTTATGACATTGGAGCTCACTATGTACTGGAATTTGAATTGTACTTTTTCCCCTGGAGTTCTGTGACTCCTTTCAATTCTCACCGGTTAAATGGGGTCCTGGATACTCCCTACCTCTTTGTAAAACCCCTGGAGCATTTTGTGGCCAAAATTTACTTCTTAGAGCCATGAAATGCCCTCCAAAAAGCGAAGCACCACATCCAAATTGCATTCCATGCCCAAAGTGGTTAACATCACTCAGAGATGCAAACTCAGGAGCATTTTTGGTTTTGAGAGCCACAGTGCTTTACCCACAGGATGGGCAGGCCATTCCTTCTCCACTGACCGCGTCAGCAGTCCAGGCTCCAGGAGAACCAGCATTCACAGTGGGGGTGTCTGCACTCTCTACCAAGCTGTCCAGGTTCAGGAATTAAAGATGGAAGTGAGAGCCTGTGAAACAAGGAAGCCATGAGGTGTGGAGCTTTGCCAGAAATGCCAGGGAGGCCGCAAAATGTATTTTGGAGGCAACCTGAGGCTGGTTCTTCTGGGGACCTCGGTGTTGGGGGAACGGCCTGTTTCTGTAGCTTGGGATGAACTTCCTCCCTGCGTCTGTGAACAAACTTGTACTCGGCCTGTGGGTTAACAGGCTGGGGCCAGAAGGCCGTACTGCACTGGACCCGAAACCTGCCCTAGGAAGATACTTGCAACAAAACTCGTTATCACCTTGGTTTATAACAGTGAGATGGAAACTGGGTGGAATTGGGGCACAGGTTTCAGGACTGTGACGTTATTATTTATGCATTAAATATTCCGAAGCAGCCTCAGCTAATGGAACACAGTTCTTCTGAAGGAAATGCAGAAGATAATCGCAGCGGTGCGGGAGAGCTATGCTCCGCCCCTCAAGGCTGTAGGTGGGCCTCTGTTTTCACATTTTAAGAAGGAAAGCGCAATTTTCTTCCTTGCTGTTTTCACTTTAAAATCCTCACGCCCTCTGCTTTGCTTCTCTCAGACATGAATCCTTTAAGCAATGTTTTACACACCCACGACAATGGCGTTCCTGGGGAACACCGTGATTCTGGAGCAGGAGTATCATGAGGCACTCAGGAATGCTTTTGAAGAAACTAATGAAAATGAGGCCGGGTGTGGTGGCTCACACTTGTAATCCCAGCACTTTGGGAGGCCGAGGCAGGCGGATCATTTGAAGTCAGGAGTTCCAGACCAGCCTGGGGAACATGGCGAAACCCAGTCTCTACTGAAAATACAAAAATTAGCCAGGCATGGTAGCGCATGCCTGTAGTTCCAGCTACTTGAGAGACTGAGGCAGGAGAATCCCTTGAACCCTGGAGGCAGAGGTTGCAGTGAGCCAAGATTGTGCCACTGCACTCCAGCCTGGGCGACAGAGAGATAATCTGTCTCTGTCTCTCTCTGTCTCTGTGTGTGTGTGTGTGTGTGTGTGTGTATAGTATATATTATATATAAATATATACTCTACATAGTATATATTTATAACATATGTATATATGTTATGTATATATCATATATGTATATATTATGTATTACTCTAGTATATTTATAATATATGTATATATTATATATTATGTATATATTATATGCTCTAGTGTATATTTTGTATATTTATATATATATATATAGAGAGAGAGAGAGAGAGAGGAAAAAAATCACTATCCTCTAAGAAGTGACAAATCTGCAAATCCTCTAGAGCCCATTTGGGCTGGCAAACTTTTGCCTTGGGATTTCGTTAGCGGTGAAGAGAGAGGACCCAGTCAAATACTGACATTGTTGTGACAGATGCTGAGTCGCCTCAGGGCTCAGGGGAAAGAGCCTTGGAATTGCAGGCAGTGGCGTGGATGTGCCTGCAGGGGTGGGCATGGTGGCATCTTGGTGGCCAGGTGTTCGTCACCCTGCAGTGAGAGGGCCTGGTGAATGGTGAGGGCAGGGGATGCTGTCGGGACATGTCAGGGTGGGAAACTGTCTTGTTTGTGGATCTTTGAGGCTGCTGAAAAGGATCTTTGAGCCTGAACTTCCAGGGAAGCCTGAAACCAACTGGTATCCCCAGGGTTTATGTTTTATTTCATTTATTATAGGGATTCAAGGATTTCCAAATAAGAAATTAAATCATACCATTGAAACTGTGCTGGTGAACTTCTGCTAAGTCCTACATTTGAAAGTCATCAGCGGATTATGTCTGATCCAGTTTGCAGCGGGCTCTTTTCCGGCTGCGTTGAAATGGATTTCTTTATTCTGTTAAAGACTCCACTTCCTTCCTCGGCACAGAACTGACTGGCTGCGGCAGCCACAGCTTCCTGCGATGCCCCTCTCCTCTCTGTGGATGTGCCCTCTTCCTTCCATTGTTGTTTTGTTTTATATTTGGGGCCTTTACGGCTGCTTTAAACTAAAAATAAATGTTCCTCCCCTTTTCTGTGCTAAAAATAATAGTTAAAATCCTTGTGACATTTAAGGTTTTCAAAGAAACGTCCCAATCTCTGAGATAATATGTTGTTTTTAAAATCTCACCTGCAATTTCAGGTTCCTTTTTTTTTTACCATTGTGTATAATTTCACGAGTTTTGTCTGGAATACGTATTTGTGGTTCCTGGAGCCGAACAGAATTGGGGGCGGAGGGTGAACGTGACACGGGAGACCATCAAGTCATTCTAATATTGGCTGCACGCTGTGCTTCTAGTTGATAATTTGGAGGAGAAAATTAGAGTCCATAGCTCTGCTGGGGAATGAGCCCACCTGCCAGACGATGGCTTTCTTAATGAAGATGAGGTCCTGGCTCCCTTGTCTAATGAAGAATGTGGGGGAGCCTTTAGCAGAAGGCTCTGAAATTCCAAGGAAGGACACAGAGGAGGCACCGCTGGACAGGAGCTGCCTTCCCTGGTCCTTGCAGCCGGGCTCCTGCAGCCTGGGAAGGTGGGGCTTCCTCATCTCAGGTCCAGAATCCTCTGAAAGTTCTCTTCCTTGACCATAGTCCTTGGGCCCTGTTCGCTTGATGGCTGTTGTTTGCTGAGGTAGAAAGCTAAGATAGGCCAACTGGAGGCATTTCTAGGATTACTTCCCATTCTAGAATTTTTGGTATATGTTGGTAGTCATATCACATGGATGACTTTTTTCATGCACGTTTATGTGCCGTAGGTTGAACCCCACTATGAAATTGCCACTATTCAACCATATTTGACCGTATTTGTGCCTCCAGCACAGCAGCGAGTACAGGTAGCACATGTGCCTGTCTCCAAGCAGGAATGTCTCCTCCTGGCTGTGGTCAGATTGACCCAGCAATTTTATGTGGTTTGATGTAATATAAATTGACCTGGGATGAAAACTAACTCCAGTAATGCCTTCTAGTTTGTTGTACTCCATGCAGAGTTAATGGTCACTGTAAGCCAGTTTTCTTGGTGGTTGTTTTTGTTTTTTGTTTTTGTTTTGTTTTTTTTTTTTGACCGAGTCTGACTCAGGCTGGAGTGCAGTGGCACAATCTCAGCTCACTGCCACCTCCACCTCCCGGGTTTAAGCAATTCTCCTGCCTCACCCTCCTGAGTAGCTGGGAGTACAGGCGCACACCACCTCACTTGGCTAGTTTTTATATTTTTAGTGGAGTCCGGGTTTCACCATGTTGGCCAGGCTGGTCTCAAATTCCTGACCTCAAGTGATCCGCCTTCCTCAGCCTCACAAAGTGCTGGGATTACAGGCGTGAGTCACCACGCCCGGCCTGAGCCAGGGTTTTCCATCACTGGTGTGGTTGCTTCATCAGGACTTGGCAGGCCATGTGTTGCTTCAGGCTCACTTGTGCCTCCAGCGCAGCAGTGAGTTCAGGTAGCATGTGTGCCTGTCTCTGAGCAGGAGCATCCTCCCCCGGCTGTGGCACCTGGGCAACGGGACATCGATCCCTGCTCTTTAATGCTACCTCCAAAGGTCATAGGAGGGCTGCCTCTGTGGGTAGTTGGGCCCTTTCCCAGGCATCCTGCCACCTCCTTGGCAGCATCTCCTTGGAACGTTACAGAAGCCTTAGGAGAGAATTGCTCCCCTCTTCTCCCCTCCCCTCCCCTGCCCATCCCCCAGGCTGGAGTGCAGGCTTCCCTCCCTCGCTCTATCCCCCAGGCTGGAGTGCAGTGGTGCAATCTCGGCTCACCACAACCTCCGCCTCCTGGGTTCGAGCGATTCTCCTGCCTTAGCCTCCAAGTAGCTGGGATTACAAGCGCCTGCCACCATGCCCGGCTAATTTTTGTATTTTTAGTAGAGACGGAGTTTTGCCATGTTGATGAGGCTAGTCTCAAACTCCTGACCTCAGGTGATCCGCCTGCAGGCTAGTCTTGAACTCCTGATCTCAGGTGATCCATGCCCCTTGGCCTCCAAGTACTGGGATTACAGGCATGAGCCACCCCGTGCCCAGCCAGAAATGCTTCTATTTTATGGCGAGGAAATTGAGAGACCAGAAAGTTAACCGAGGTCACTGTCAGACCCATGGCTCCTGGCTCCCTGACCCCTCATACCCATTTCCCTCTGCGTCCTCTTGGTCTCCCATGGATACTGGGATGGGCAGGGCCAGGTGGGAGAAGCAGGGCTCATCTCTGAGGGCTGCATTATGGGGTAGGAGTTTAGCCTCAGTAACTGCAGCACTTTCTGCCCGTGGCAACCTGTGCTGTTTTCACATTTCTCAGAAATTCCCGCTCTTGGAGTTTTACACTTGTAACATCTGCTTAGCAAATTTTGAAAAATTGAAGATGGAGAGTAATAAAGTGTGGACAAAGCTCTGCAGGGAGCTTGTTAGAAATGCTGATTTGAGGCCGGGCGTGGTGGCTCATGCCTGTATTCCCAGCACTTTGGGAGGCCGAGGCGAGCAGATCACGAGGTCAGGAGATCGAGACCATCCTGGCCAACATGGTGAAACCCCGTCTCTACTAAAAATACAAAAATTACCCAGGTGTGTGGCGGGCGCCTGTAGTCCCAGCTACTCAAGAGGCTGAGGCAGGAGAATCTCTTGAACTCAGGAGGCGGAGGTTGCAGTGAGCCAAGATCGCGCCACTACACTCCAGCCTGGCGACAGAGCAAGACTCCGTCTCAAAAAAGAAATGCCAATTTGAAGGCTCTGATTTCCAGAGTCCTGGCTGATGCTCACCTGTTACCGTCTTTGCTAAGCGTCCCAGGTGAGTCTAGGGCAAGCAGGCTCTGGGCAACACAGCAGGTAATGAGGGAGGGATTTAGAATCTGGCGTTGCCAAGGGGGTCAAGGGGGACTTTCCCAAGTGTCCCGCCATGTCCAGGGGCAGCAGCAGGGAGAACCCACCCTGAAGGGCTGCAGTGGTCAGTGAGCCTGGCACCTGGCTAGCTCTTGTGAAGGATCATTACTGTCACCAACCTCGATTGTAAAACACCCACAAGACGCGTTTTTTGTTTTTGAGACCGAGTCTCACTCTGTCGCCCAGGCTGGAGTGCAATGGTGGGATCTTGGCTCGCTGCAACCTCTGCCTCCCAGGTTCAAGCAATTCTCCTGCCTCAGCCTCCAGAGCAGCTGGGATTACAATCATGTGCCACCACGCCTGGCTAATTTTTGTATTTTTAGTAGAGACGAGGTTCCGCCATGTTGGCCAGGCTGGTCTTGAACTCCTGACCTCAGGTGATCCGCCCGCCTCGGCCTCCTAAAATGTTGGGATTACAGGCGTGAGCCACCGAGCCTGGCCCAGACACTTCTGAGAACGAGCTGCATCCTCTGTGACACTGGATTCTGGCTGGTCCAGGAGCACAGGTGTGCACATGTCCAGATGTGCATCTACATGCGCACATGCCCAGCTGTGTTTCCCTGAAGCATATTTATCCTTCCAGTGTTCCTGCACCTTGGAAGGAGGCAGGACAGCTGGCCTGCCCCACCCTTCCTCGACCCCACCTACTGAGTGATGAACAATTCCATGCCAGCACAGTGTCCAGCCCACAGATAGGTCCCTGTAGTGGAGTAGGAGGAAGGACTATTTTGCTATGTATGGCTTTCATGAATCTTTTGTTAATTTTCATTTAGCTTTGTATGAGGCAGCATTCCATTTTGACTGGGCAGTAACGGAGGCGATGAAAGTTTTTAAAATAAATATTTTTTAATGGGAGATGAAGAGTTTTGGCCAATTGAGTCAAGCATTTATTTTATTACTCTTGTTGCCACAAACACAAATATGTTCCATTCAAGTGAGGATGTATTTGCAAGTAAAAAGATGCCTCACATTGTTCCAATGTTTATGTAATCATGCATCTTTGTTTAATGGAGCACTTAATTTATAATGAATATTTTATATTTATTGTTAGAAAGTTAATCTTATGGTGGTATGTGTTGAAAAATCAGCAGCGCATTGATGAATAGAGCTCATTTTAATTCACAGTTTACCCTCTTTGTTTTACTCTTAAAGTTCATTTTTAAAACTTCATAAATTTCTTATGTGCCAAATGGAATAAAACTTAAAAGGTGTGCCAGAAGGTAACAGTGAAAGGAAAATCATCTCATCACCCTGACTTCAGCCATCTAGTTCCTAACCCTAAATCAACACCTGTTAAGTTTGAAATTTTACCAGAAATAGTGTCAGCCTTGACAAGCATATGCATTTTTTTTTTTTTTAATGAGACGGAGTCTGTCTCTGTTGCCCAGGATGGAGTGCAGTGGCGCGATCTCGGCTCACTGCAAGCTCCTTCTCCCGGATGCATGCCATTCTCCTGCCTCAGGCTCCCAAGTAACTGGGACTACAGGCACCCGCCACCATGCCCGGCTCATTTTTTTTTGTATTTTTTAGTAGAGATGGGGTTTCACTGTTTTAGCCAGGATGGTCTCGATCTCCTGACCTCGTGATCCGCCCGCCTCGGCCTCCCAAAGTGCTGGGATTACAGGCGTGAGCCACCGTGCCCGGCCAAGCATATGCATATTTTGCACCCCTCACCCCCGATACACTTTTTAGAAATGCATTTGTGAGGATCCTCTCCATCCCTGTATCGCATCTGGCTGTCATCACTTGATAGTAGCCTGGGGACTTGGGGAATCTCCACTACGGTATGTTGAACTTCAGTTACTGGTTTTACTATTCCATGTTTTGGCTGTGTCCGCAGTTACTTAACCAGGGTGTGGTTTGTTACAGTGCAGCAACAGAGTGACGTTCTGAGAACACTATTGGTGCCTGCATTTTGGAGTCATCATTGACCTTTCAGTTTTCCCTGGACCATTGGGGTCACCTTTCAGATCCTCTAAGGCCACATTCCCGTTTTTCTGCGAGAGTAGTCGATAACAGAAAGAAGTGTTTTGCAACTTCATTGGTAATGCTGTTCACTGATGGTATTAAGACACAATTAGTTACCACTGACTGAGCGCCTGCTGGGTGTAAGGCCCATGCTGGTGCACTCCTCACATCATCTGTCCACGGGTAATGTTTGTCTGCAGCATGTTGGGGTGGTGTTTGGGTGCACAATTATGCAAAACCACAATTTGCACCCCCGATATTTAACTCCCAATGTGTCCGTGTCAGTGGGAGGAGAGTAGAGGGGCAGTGACTGGAAGTCTTTGCAGGCAGTGCAGGGAGAAGTCCACCTCCCAGGCATCTTCTTCCTCAGGGCTCTTGGGCTTTCCTCCTGAGCTCCTGCAGATGGGCCTCTGCTGGCCTGCTCTGCCAGCTGGACAGGCATGTTGTGCCCCAAAAGTCTCTGCCCTCTAGAGATCACTCAGATCTCCTCCTGATCTACACAGCTATCCTTTCCTGGAGCAGGGAATGTTCCTCTGACGGGATGTCTCACTTGGCATCGGGAGACCTTTGACACTGTCGTTGCAGGGCCCGTAGCATCTGGTTTGCTGCACAGTTGCCCCCACCATGATCCCCCCCCCCGCCCAGAACACACTGCGCAGATGTGCCCCCCACTCTGTGACGTGGTAGGTTGTGCTCCCCTGGCATGTGACCTGGTGGGACGTGCTCCCCAGCATGTGACATGGTGGGTTGTGCTCCCTCAGTGTGTGAGATGGTGGGACGTGCTCCCTCCCCAGCGTGTGACCTGGTGGGACACGCTCCCCAGCGTGTGACATGGTGGGATGCTCCCTCCCCAGTGTGTGACCTGGTGGGACATGCTCCCCAGCGTGTGACCTGGTGGGACGCGCTCCCCAGCGTGTGACCTGGTGGGACGCGCTCCCCAGCGTGTGACATGGTGGGATGCTCCCTCCCCAGTGTGTGACCTGGTGGGACATGCTCCCCAGCGTGTGACCTGGTGGGACGCGCTCCCCAGCATGTGACATGGTGGGATGTGCTCCCTCCCCAGCGTGTGACCTGGTGGGACGTGCTTCTCATTGTGTGACCTGATGGGTTGTGCTCCCCAGTGTGTGACCTGGTGGGTTGTGCTCCCCAGCGTGTGACCTGGTGGGTTGTGCTCCCCAGCGTGTGACCTGGTGGGTTGTGCTCCCCAGCGTGTGACCTGGTGGGACGTGCTCCCCATCATGTGACCTGGTGGGTTGTGCTCCCCAGCGTGTGACCTGGTGGGACGCGCTCCCCAGCATGTGACATGGTGGGATGTTCTCCCTCCCCAGCGTGTGACCTGGCGGGACGCGCTCCCCAGCATGTGACATGGTGGGATGTTCTCCCTCCCCAGCGTGTGACCTGGTGGGACGTGCTCCCCATCATGTGACCTGGTGGGTTGTGCTCCCCAGGGTGTGCCTGGCCTCCTTTGGATGCCAGTTTTGCCCTCCTGGGTCACACCCTTGGTGTGGTCAGGCCCTTGGCTTCCAGCCCCGCATCCATGCGGTCCTCAAATCACACAACTATTGGAAGGTGATGGTTTTTCTTAACTTTTAGGCATCTTATGAATCACGTCACTTCTTAGACATAATGTAGAGTAAGTTTCAGCATTGGAGGACAATATATCGGAAGTGAATCCCATGTGGAAAGAGCTATTTTTCTATCTGTGGGATGCACCTCCTCCCTCTGGTCCAGCCCACTCGGCATGTGTTGACCGAGCTGCCATGTGATCAGCAGGACAAATCATGACTACTATCATGAGGTCTCATTTATGATAAGAAATGGCATGTGGCAGGTGTGGAAAACTGGGTTGCAGGTAAAGCCATGGTCGTTTGGGTCATGTGTATCAGGTGGGTGCACTGTGCACAGCCAGTCAGGGGAGGTGGGGGAAAGTGCCCCTGCACAGGGCTGGGCTCTGTAGACCACCCCATGGAGCTTAGGGGCCCTCCCTCTTTCTGACATAGTCTAAACCATCCTGGCTGGGTCTTCAGTGTTTAGTATCCTTGTGAGGATCAAAACTCTAGCACCAGATCTTTCTTCTGAGCTGTAACCTGTTACTTATAAACACTAAAGTGTTAACTTACATTGTGAGCGTTCAAATCTTCAAATTCAGTCGTCATACTTTTTGCTGTGTGTGTGGGATTTCAGAAAAATGACTATTATAGTAGACAAGCAAAAGACCAAATGTGAACCGACTGGCTATAACAGAATCACTCCCTGGAAAGCTAGGTGTGTCCTTAAATATCTCCACACTTGTGAACAGGCACAGTCAGGAGGGTCTGAAGATACACGCTCCACTGTAGGAAGGGCTGTGGCTTGAGCAAGAGAAAAATGGAAAGTTAGATTTTCAGTAACTTTCGAAGTCATTGGACAGAGCGTGTGTTACCAACCACAGACTTGGACCTGGAACACCCCACTGGCATCTAGCTGAGTGTCGTGAACTGGGACAAACTGATCTTTCTGGGGTGGGAGTGGCACAGGGAGGCTTGTCTGCACCATCTTCAGTGACCTTCGGATGTGAAAGTGGCCCATTGGAGGCATTTTGACTTGGCCTTTACGTGAGTTATGATGTCTGACTTTGCGTCCTCGTCTTTTTCAGATGCCTTTGTGAACAGCCAGGAATGGACGCTGAGTCGATCTGTCCCAGAGCTCAAAGTGGTGAGTGGCTCCTTCTGGCCCTGGCAGTTGTCATTCCTCACCAGTGGGAAGGGAGGGGCTCTGTGCACACCCAAGGCTGCATTCCCAGGCAACTGGTCATCGCCTGGGGCCCAGAGTGGGAGTGTGACTCTGGGTGTGTTCCTGGGAAGGGCCAGGTATAGTTGATAGCTTGGGACTAGAGTCCAAGTCCCTGAGTGCCCCTGGGACAGCTACGACAGCCATGACTGCCACTCAGCCAGGGCAGCGTCTCATGTGCAGGGCAGAGGCCATCATCATCCTCTCTCTCACATCTCGTGGGTGGGTGTGTGTTGTGTGTGTGTCCACACACACACACCCCCGTGGGTTGAGTTGTCCTTTGCAGGATGTCACGGAAGGCTTCTGCAATGAGTCGCCAAGCTTTGGTATTCATCATTTTTGAAATGTGACTATTTACCCTATGACCAAGTATTGGCATAAAATTAAAATTTTTGTCTTTTATTATGAACTTTACCCTTTCGATGAAATTATCTAGAGCTTCAAATTGGCGTATGTAAAAAGTGGTCCATTGCAGCCACCCTTTCCAGCTGCTCCCCTCTAGTAACCACCCACCGTAGGATGGAAGGAAGGGGCAAGTCTAACTTTGAAACAACCAGGTTCTTTGTTGTGAAATATGTGGCATTATGTGTATGTTTATGTATCTGTGTGTGTATGTATGTATGTGTATATATGTCTAATTTCCGTGTGTATGTTTATATGTATGTGTGTTTGTATATATGTCTAATTTCTGTATGTGTGTGTATGTAGTTTCTAATTTGACAATGAAAGGAAAGCAGAAGAGCCCTTGCTGTTTTGTAGACTCCGGCATGGGCCTGCCTAGTGTGTCTGTCCTCTGCATTTCTATTGATAGCACCAGATCCCCTGTGGCCCGTGGACTCCTCCCCATTGACCCCAACCTCTTTGCATGCTTGGAGGACAGGACAAGGGCCAGGAGACAGGATCCTTCGGTCCCTCATGTCTGAGATGAGGAGATAGAGCCACAAAGAACTTCTAGGTCTTTGTAGAGACTTTAGTCACCAGGGAAAGTATTTGTTTTTAAACTTAGGAGATGAAGTACAATGAGTGGGAGGTGCCCTGAGATGGGAAGGCCCTGTGGTCGCTGTGCCCTCTCTTACATTGGTGTCGGGCACACCCATCCCCACCGCAACCGCGAGGTGTCATTGGCTGGGCCCTTCTCCTTCCCGGTGTCTGCCCCCCACCCCATTCCTCCCCGAAGGTCTCTGGGCTCTCTCTGCAGCACTTGCCCGTGGGAGACAAAGCGTCTCTCAGTCCCAGTGCTGTCTCAGAAGCCTGGGGTTCCGCAAGACTGGCCTGGAAAGAGCCGCCTCTTTCTGTCTTTTGTGTGCTTTGTCACTGCGGCACTGGCAGGGTGTCTTAAGCCTGTTGAAGCCGTCCAGGAAATATGCGTTGAATGAATGGCACAGGCTTGGCAATGTTGTTACCAGGAGATTTTCAGAACAATCCCCCAGTTTCAGTTACTTCCTGTTAAGACAGCCGCTGCCACTCGGGTGCTGTGATGGGCACAGAACAGTAGTCACAGTGCTTTACTGGCGGCGATGGTGTCGATACAGCCCTGGTTCTGTGGGGGTCATGTTCTAAGTGCTTTACAAAATTACTTAATCCTGACAACTGCCCCATGGGAAGGGATAGGTACGGTTATCCCCATTTCACAGACGAGGAAACTGAGGCTCGGAGATATGAAGAACTTGCCCAAGGAGCCACAGCGAGTAAGTGGTGGAGCTGAGGTTTGAACCTGGAGTTGGTGCTTCCACCACCGCACTGCCTGATAGAACTTTCTCGACGATAAAAACCTCCTGTGTCTGCAGTGCCCAGTGCGGTCACGGCTGGCACCACGTGGCTATTGAGTGATTGAAATGTGGCCAGTCAGTGCCATCAAGGAGCTGCATTTTAAGTTTGATTCTAGTTCATTTAAATTGAAATAGCCACACAGGGCCAGCGGCCACCCTAGTGCCAGCATTACAGACTAACTGATCGTCAAGTATTGAACTACCTGACGTGGCAGTTCAAGGTGTTACAGGTTCAGAGGGCCCACGTGATCATACCAGCCCATAATCGAGGATGCTTACCACCAAAAACTTGTGCTCTGCTGATATTTTGAAAGCATGTGATTTTCTGGAATATCTGCCCAGAGCTGGAGGAGACAGTTGTGTTTGAGGCAGCGTGGGCTCCTCATTCTGAAACGGACTGTCTTAAGGCTTGCTTCAATTTGCTGACACTGTGGACTTCGATGCTGTTGGTTTCACAGTTCTCAGAATGGTCCTGTCCCTGGTCTGAGTGTGGATGGACGAGATCCTGGCAGGCCTACCAGCTCTGCTCTAGCCCAAGTGCCTTCCTGTTGTGGCATCAGCGGGCACTGGTCCGCATCGGCACCCCCAGCAGATCCCTCGTGGGCTGAGGAGTGCTCAGGGTCTGAAGAAAGCGCTGCTTTGTTCCCTAGGCAGCCTCCAAGTGCCTGTAGGGCTGTAATTGTTTCCCTCCTAGCGCAGCTCCCCCCCAGGACAGGTGGCACTTTAGGTCAGCATCTCAGGAACCCAGCCCCTGCTTCACAAATGCAGCAGTGACATGATGCCATGGCAAGCCTCCAATAGGCCCTTTATGTAACATTTTGCGATAAATCTTTTGAAATCTGTCAGAGGAAAAAAATTCAACGTTCGCTTTCTTCTCAAGAGTGGTAGTACCATGCCTTATGTTTTCTTTTCTTTCTTTTTTTTGTGACGGGGTCTCACTCTGTCACCCAGGCTGGAGTGCAGTGGCGCCATCTCGGCTCACTGCAACCTGCCTCCTGGGTTCAAGTGATTCTCGTGCCTCAGCCTCCCGAGTAGCTGGGATGACAGGCACTCGCCACCACATCTGGCTAATTTTTGTATTTTTAGTAGATGAGATTTTACCATGTTGGCCAGGCTATGCTCAAACTCCTGACCTCGTCATCCACCTTCCTTAGCCTCCCAAAGTGCTGGGATGACGGGCCTGAGCCACTGCACCCGGCCTTATGTTTTCTGAAGTTGTGCTGTGGTCAGATCGTCCATGACCAGTTGCTTTTGGTGCTGCACAGGAGCCAACCGCTGCTGGCTGCAGATGTGTGCCCAACAGCAAAGGCCTGCTGCTTCTTTCAGAGGGGAAGGCACATAGGCCCTGGACGTCTTGCCTGTGTAGGGGACCTCAGTCCCCAGCTCCTCACATCCTATTTGTGTGTTTTCATTGAACTCCAACTGGAATTTTTACTAAAAGCCTTGATTTCCTTTTCAGCAAACCTCAGGGTTAGTGTGGGGCACTGGAGAAATCAGTTTAGAAAGACACTGCATTCCCTTTGGCCTGGTGATATGAAGGGCCGAGTATGGGCTCCGACACACTTCATGTCCCTGCACAGACGATGCAGGGTTAACAGTGGCAACCTCTTCCTGCCTTAAGTACGTAGTTCTGTGATTTTCAAGACACCTCATTCCTCCTCACATAGCTCTCTGGCTCGGTCTGGATTGATTCCCTCCGTCTTGGTTTACTTCCAGCAGCCGCTCCGACAGCTTCACGGGTGGTGACACACTTGAAAGGGCATTTCGACCCCTTATTTTATTTTCCTTTCACCATCAACTGTTAATTTCCACCAGCATTTCAAATTAAAATAATGCCATCATGTGTGACTATGAGGTGGTCTGTGAGATGGCTGTTCCAGCCAAACCAAACCCCTTCCCACTCCACTCCAAGATTGATTGCCTTTGTTCCCCTAAGGGAGAACTTAGGGGAGAGCTTAATCTTTGCCCATCTTGTTAGGCGGAAGAAGCCAGGAACGTTGCTATGCAGAGAAGGCACAGACCAAAGGATGTTTGGTTTTGGAGCATTTTCTTCCTCGGGAAAGAGAAACTGATCTTAATTAAAAATTTAATTCTGTGGCATACTGTTCTGGATTTTCCCAGCATGAAGCTGACAAACAGCGGGTGCCCTTGAGCAAAAGAATAATTAGTAGGTAGAAATTCACAGATCACAGAGGCCCAGGGTAAAAAAAGATGTACTTCGGATTAGGAGGGGAAACAGCTTTATTTAGAATCTGTCCACATAGCCTGGCTTGAGCCTGGCTCTGAGCCTTAGTAATAAGCATCTCATTCATACTCACCAGCAATGGAGTCACTCATTTACTCATCCATTCTTTTACTCGGCCAGTGCTATTGAGTGTCTGCCTTGGGCTCTGCGTTACACAGGGATTCAGAGAACAAGGCAAGTAAGACACGGTGCCTGTCCTTGAGGAATTGTTAGTATTGGAGGGAGCCAGATCAACATACTGATGTTTCCAAAATAATGTGTTCCCTTGTAAGATAGCCTTGAGGCAGAGACCTAAGGGAGCTTTGAGGAAAGGCACCCAGTTGAGGCTGTGGCATTAGGAAGATGTCTTCGTGTCTTCCGGCTCCTGTAACAAAATATCATACAATGAGCAGCTGATAAACAACAGAAATGTATAGCTCACAGTTCTGGAGGCCAGGAAGTCCAAGATCAAGGCACCTGCAGATTTGATGCATGAGGACCTGCTTCCTGGTTCATAGGTGGCATCTTCTTACTGTGTCCTCACGTGGAGGAAGACGCGAGAGGTCTTTCTCAGGCCTCTTCTATAAGGTGACTAATCTGCTCCCACAACTGCCTCACCTCGTAATACAATCACCTTGGGGGTTAGGTTTCTTTTTTTTAAATTTTATTTATTATTTTGTTTTTATTTTTTGAGACAGAGTGTCCCTCTGTCGCCCAGGCTGGAGTGCGGTGGTGCAATCTCAGCTCACTGCAACCTCTGCCTCCCGGATTCAAGTGATTCTCCTGCCTCAGCCTCCCGAGTAGCTGGGATTACAGGCATGTACCACCACGCCTGGCTAATTTTTATATTTTTTTAGTTGAGATGGGGTTTCACCATGTTAGCCAGTCTGGTCTTGAACTTCTGACCTCAGGTGATCTACCTGCCTCGGCCTCCCAAAGTGCTGGGATTACAGGCGTGAGCCACCGTGCCCAGCTGGGGGTTAGGTTTCAACATATGAGTTTGGCTGGGAGTGTGGGAATAGGAGGGGGAAGCACAAACATTCCTACCATAGCTGAAGGCTTCTCAGAGGAGGTGACATCTGAACTGATAGTAAGAGTAGGTTTCGGGGAATGATTGATGTGGAAAGCTTTAGTTGCCTGGAGACAGCAAGGCCTGTTAGGATGGGGCTTGGGAGCTGATTGACTAGAAGGCCGAGCAGGGAGTGGGCAGATGAGAGGCGGGAGGGTTGTAACTGGGGTGTAAGAGGACAGGACCGGGTATGGGTTTTAGAAAGGCCACTCTGGCTGATGAGTAGAGAGTGGGAGCGGCCAGGACTGGGTGACGGAGAACAGTTGGATCCATGAGCCGTCACTCAGACAGCAGACCACAGTGGCCTGTAAATCACTGAGAACCTTTTTTCCACGCTGTCATGCCAAATTTATTATCTTCTATGTTTGTTTGTTTTCTTTTTTTGTTGTTTTTGTTTTTTTTTTGAGACAGAGTCTCACACTCTCACCCAGGCTGGAGTGCAGTGGTGTATCTCGGCTCACTGCAACCTCTGCCTGCCGGGTTCAAGCGATTCTCCTGCCTCAGCCTCCCGTGTAGCTGGGACTCAGGCGTGTGCCACCACGCCCGGCTAATTTTTTTGTAGTTTTAGTAGAGATGGGATTTCACCATGTTAGCCAGGATGGTCTCGATCTCCTGACTTCATGATCTGCCTGCTTCGGCCCCCCAAAGTGCTGGGATTACAGGCGTGAGCCACCGCGCCCAGCCCTGGGTTTGTTCTTATAGCTATTGGCTTTGTCATCTACTTAACCAACATTCCTTCCTCCCTCCTGTCTCTCCTCTCCTCTCCCCTTTATTTCCATCTCTCCTCCCTCCCATCCTCCTTCCTTGCTATCCATCTATCCATCTACCCATCTTGTGTTTACCAGGCCTTTGTTGGAGCCAGGAACTATGACAAGTGTACAGATTCGGAGTTGGTGTCTTGGCCCGTATCCAGAGACAGATCTTGGCCCTCGGGGTCCTAAGTATAGTGGGAGGTGGAGCCCAGGGCCTCACCAGCCACTGTCAAGGCTCTCTGGGGGTGAGGGGAAAGCAGGGGGAAGCCTTCCCAAGAGAAAGTGAAGCCCTTGTCAGGTGAGAGGGGAGGGGTGCTCAGGTGACAGGAGCAGCGAAGTGTTCTTGTGGCAAGTTCATGGACCTGCTGGGCCCGTTGGCTGCCAGCATAGTTGTGTGTGAGGATTTGGAGGGAGACAGTTTGTTCCTAAAATGTTTGGGGTTTGGCCTCCAGGCAGCAGGAGTCTCCCAGGGCTTATGAAATGAAGGAGTGCCACTTTCTCATGGTCAGTTTGTTTCCAAGAACCTCTCTGGTGTTCTCGGGGTGAAAAGCAGGTGCTTGCAGGCAGAGAGAGGCCCTAGAGGCTGCTTCCTTGATCCGTGCACACCGGGGAGTCCACACCGAGGTGGCAGCAAGGTGCCCAGGAGGGAGCAGACTCCCTGACTTCCAGCCATTGGGAGTCGGGGATGGCCTCCAGCTTTCTGGTTTGAGAGGCTGGGTGTGATGTGACCTCAGAAGCTGATGAGCAGACTGGGAAAGAGAGGCGAGGTGTGGACCTGTCGAGGTGTGAATACTGCATAGGTGGCATACAGATGTATATAAAGTCCTGGTGGGAGCTAAGTAGGGGCACCCGGAGCTGGGGTGGACGGTGGCCAGGGGATGTGATTTGGGAATAGGTAGCTTTGTTTTTTCCCCACATCCAACCTTCTATCAATGAGTTATGATTCCAGAGTCTGCAGGGTGTCTTCTGTTAAATGGAATCACAGCTCATTGAGAGAAGGTTGGATGTGGACAGGCGCATGTTGGGACATTAGAGTGGAGGATCAGCTGGAGGTGTGAGGATGGAGCCCTGGCGAGTCCCAGTACGTCCCAGCAGATGGAGGAAGAGCCCACAGGGCTAGGAGGGAGGTAGAGGCGGAAGCCAGTGTGAGAGTTGGAAGAGAGTGTCTTAGCAGCAGCTGCTGGTGATGGGGCCAGGTCAGAGCAAGACAGCCTAGTGGCTTTGAAATGGAAGTTGCGGGTGACCTAGTGGGCAGTTTCCTGGTAGCAACAGGGCCAGAGCTTCAGATAATTTGAGTGGAGGCAGGAGGGAGGTCAACAAGTGGAACCGAGAGCAAGCGGGGTGAGTCCCAGCTCGGGGAATGGCAGGTGGCCTTAATGAGCACCTGTGCCCAGGGATGGGTCCATTGTGATGTTTTGGGCTTTTTAAGGAATCGATTCAATCGTGCTTAAATTTGATCGCTAGCGATGTTCTAGTGGGGGAGGAAAAGATTAAAATGCAGGAGATTTTTGATGAGCAGCTTCCCAGAGAAGGCGGCATCGGGGTTATCCAGCTCCCAAGCACAGGGAAAGGGAGGCTCCCTGTGGGATTCGCCCACTTGGAGGCTCGGAGGCCAGGTGTGTCCACTGTGTCAACAGGGAGGCTTCCTCTGAAGAAGCCCCTGGAGAGTCAGCCTTGCCGCCAGGTTACTGCTAGGACAGCGGCCCTCATGTCACCCTCACTCCTGAGGGTCGCCTTCTAATCCAGCACAAACGAGCACCTTTGCTGTCTCTCCCAGCAGCCCTGGCACTGTCCCCTTCTCGGAGATGCCTTGGTGGGTCCTGTGTCTGGGAGGCAGGTGTGTGCCCTCCTCACCTGTGTGGCTGGCCCCTGCCTCGCTCCTCCACCCCCACCCCCAGGTCTCCCCACACTGCCCTTTCTGCTCCTGTTGTCCTGCCCCCAAGTCTACCCTAGACTCATCCCCTAGAGATGCTACCATGCGTGGGTCCTCGCCACTCTCCCCACGGCACTCAGCTCTGCCCTCAGGTGCCACCTCACCTGCTGATTTTCCCAGTCTCTGGAGGGTGCACAGTAGATGCCAGTGGGCTAACTCAAGGAACACAGCCCTGATGTAAACAATGTGCTTGTTTTCTGGAAGAATGCCAAACCAGTGTTTATACCAGCATTGCTGATGCCGTTGCAGCTGTTGAGGCTGACGAGAACGTGAGATGTTAATTAAGAGTGTTGGACTCCCTTTTACTCCAATAGAAAGAAGTATTGAACGAGCTTGTTTTTGGCCATCCAGCCAGTGCTTGGTTATGTTTGTGTTTAGGCCTCCTGTCTATTTTAGCCTCCTTGTATTTGCAAAATGCCAAATAGAGTGATCTGATTATGCTTAACGGTTGTCCGTTTCTGTTTCAGGGAATTGTGGGTAACTTGGCCAGCGGCAAGTCTGCCCTGGTGCACCGGTACCTGACGGGCACATATGTCCAGGAGGAGTCTCCGGAAGGTATGCTGTTTGGCAGGCAGTTGCAAACTTAAGAATGTAGTTTTTTAAAAAATTTTCCTTAGCATATTATAAATCATGACTTCGATGTATCACAGGTCAAGAAAGCAATAAAACATACCAAGCAGTAAAAACCCTTAAGTATGTGATTTCTTCTGTAGTATTTTTAGCAAACCCATTATATTCACTTTGGTATTTGGAATAGTACAGTAGAACCATGAAATACCATTGAATTTATTTCTTATCTAATTGTTCTGTCCTTTCAAATGTCCTTTTTAATCCAGTGTCCTTTTTATCCATTGTTACTCCTTTAAATATTGACTGGACATTTCTGTGATCTGGATATTGAATTTATACATAATTTGTATGTAATGTTACTTAGTCATAGAGAAGAGCCTTTCTGGATAAGACGTTCAGATTACCACCACCATATGTTTGAGTATGTTTCCCCCCTTATATTATAAACATTTAATAATCATTTTGCATGAGAGTAAGATTTTTTTTTTGCCATTAGGCATTTACTTCTTCAGTTAACATGTCCATATTTTATTTTTTGCCTTAAATAAAATTATGATGATGGTAGGAAAGCATTTAGCTCCCGTGTCCCCTAATGAAGGGGTGTAGTTGACAAGCAGTTTTCTAAATGACATTTTCTCTCCGTGTAACCTTGTTAAATCCAACTCTGAGACACTGAATTTCTGGTTCCTTCTTTTTCTTACTGGCTGTTCCATTCTTTGCAGATATGGATGCAGGTAACTATTCATTTTCTTCATGGCAGCGCTTGTCTTGTTTTGGAGAGAGAGGAAAGGCACCACCTTGTACTGTAGCGTTCCCTTCCCTCCTTGTTCTGTGTACCATCCTATTTTGTTTCATTTTATCTTTTTTTTTTCAGTTGAACATTCCACCCTGTTTTGTCCCTTAGTTGTCTTTTTAGCAGTAGTCCCAAGTAGCTTCACCTGTTTCCTGTAACACCTGTCCTAGCATTTAACTCTTGTCCTGAATACTGTGGAACCGTTCGGAGACGTATAAAAGTGGCTTGAGGCTCCGCCACCGTTTTGCAGAATTTTGCAGTCATGTCATGAACACCTCATGCATCAAGAAAAGACCTTCCATACTGAAATGATGATTTAGGAAGATTAGAGGTGATAATGAAGGCTCGTATGTAGGGGTCAGTAAGAGAAAGCTTGCCTGTCCACTGAGAAATGCATACAGATGCTAGAGAATGACATGATTTGGAGAAACGAGCAAAGGCCACATTTTGCCAGGGCTCTGTCCCTGGGTTTTGATGGCTTTTATTTGCTCCTTTGTGTCGGAATATGAATTTTAGCCATGGCCAGCTGATACCTTTTAGAGAATCTTCTAGAGATTTTCCTTTGGGTTTTCCACTTATTTTCAAGGGCTAGCTATTGTAGAGGTTATACAGAGGTTAACTCACCTGCAAATGAAATGACCACCTTTTCCAAGTAAATCTACCTTCAGGGCCCTGCCACTCTGTGGATTTCAATCTGGGGCCACAGGAAGTTACATGAGTCGGGCCTGGTTTTGTTGCTGTTGCTCTGGCTGTCTCTGGCCCTGGGGTTCAGGTGTCTGGTGGGGCAGCGCTGGAGGCCCTGGGTCTCTGGAGTAAGAACAAGGACCACTCACTCATGGTGGCCTTTCTGCTATATGGCTGTTTGGTCATTTTTGTGGCTTTTTGCTGTTTTCCCTTTGGGCATTCACAGTGTGTTCCATCGTATTTGGGCCCAGCTGTGATGTCTTTTGCAATGCATAATTGACCCTTACATTTTGACTAACACCAAGGCATTTCTCTTGAACGTTTTGTACATCAAAAGGAAGGATTGTGGGGTGACCTAAACTGATCACTAACAGCCCTGCTTCTTTGATTTTTCAAGTAATACATTTTACTGCACTGAAATTTCGTAGTATTGTGTATGGTTTTTAAAAATACATTATTTTTAAGAGTAGGAGCGTGGGTGAGTACATCCCTTTCTTCATCTGCAAAGTGGAAGTAGCTCATCCCCTCCATGGGGCCCCATGCCCAAGGCTTCCTGGGTCAGGGGAAAGATCATGATCCCTGACCTTTTCTCATGCCCTGCAGCAGCCCTCCCTGGGCATGTGGCCTCTCACCTTTTGACTCGAGGTCCCAGGGATTGTTCTGTGGGAGTGTGAGGAGCTGACAGCAGCAGACACCCAGGTGCACCCCAGTGGGTGTGCGTCTAGGGCCCCCGGGTGCTGAAAGAATTAAGAATACATGGCTTCTTGTGCCTGGAAGCCTCTTAGTCCTGCTGAATTCATGCTTCTCATGGCTGAGCCACCTTTGCCGTGTAGAACCAAGCAGGTGGCCACTGTCTTTGCCCCTCTTAATGAGACCAGGGAATGGACTTTTGCTTCCTGTTCATGTGACTATGTGCCTCATGACAGTGGCAGGAGGGAGCCATAACTTGTTGTAATATAACTTGTAATGAAGGGAGCCATACTGGTTGTTTGGGAAAGAAAACAAATGAGAAGCCGTGTTTCTTTCATACCACGGTCTTGCCATCCTGAAATTCCTTCTCATGCTCAGGGAGCCTGTACCTGGAAAGTGATTTCAATTTTTGTCCAGTGAGTTAGTGTTGATCAATTACCTGTGCTTTGCTTAATTGAGAAGCTTTTAGGTATAGAGTGTTGTGGGTTTGGGATATAATTTACTGTGTTGTCGCCTGGGTGTGTGGAGAATATCAAAGGGATGTGTTGTCCTCGGGGAGTGCTGGAGGCTGACAAAGCTGATGATGGCCCAGTCTCACCTGTGCTTAGTTACCCACACAAAGGTAGGGGCACAGCTGATGGTGGGAGTGGTTGACGCCCGGTTGAGGGATTGGATTTTGAGTGAGCTCTGTGACCTTCCTGTTTCTTGGTGTACTGCTACCTTCTCATCGGACCCCCTTTCCTCTTACAACTGCTAGAGCGATCAACTAGGCAGCTACTTTGGATGAAAGGCATTTTGCTGTGTATCTGCCTGTCCAGACGGTTCCTTGGATTCTCCCTGCGCTTCTTAATGTCTGTACCCTGTTCTTCTGATTTAATTAGTGCCTGAATATCCTTTATATCCTAATCCTGACCTGTGGCTGGGATATGTAGATTGCTGGGAAGGGTGAGGTGGTGAGGGCCTTCCAGTCTTCAGGGGAGAGCTGTCTCGTGGTACAAACATTTCTGGTGCAGAGCCGTCTCCAGATCCAAGCCTGCTTTTCCTCAGATACATCAGATGCATTTTAGCTCCATCCCAGAGGGTGACATCTGCTGTCTTTTAGTTGTATGATGCATTTTGGTTGATATTTTATTCTTGTAGTGAAGAGAGCCAACTCACAAGATTTAGATTATTTTATTTTATTTATTTATTTATTTTGAGACAGTCTCACTCTGTCACCCAGACTGGAGTGCAGTGGCGCGATCTCAGCTCACTGCAACCTCCGCCTCCAGGATTCAAGTGATCCTCCTGCCTCAGCCTCCTGAGTAGCTGGGATTACAAGCACCGCCCACTGCACCCGGATAATTTTTGTATTTTTAGTAGAGGCGAGGTTTCACCATGTTGGCCAGGCTGGTCTCGAACTCCTGACCTCAAGTGATCCACCCGCCTGGGCCTCCCAAAGTGCTGGGATTACAGGCATGAGCCACCACGTCCAGCCAAGACTTAGATAATTTTAAGAGTTATCTAAGTTCAAATGAGGGAAGGATATAAATATTGTTTCTCAATTAGTGAATTAACAACGCAAAAGTGGTTAACACCGTAGGGATCTTGTGATTCCATGAAATCAGTCAAAGAGTAAACCTCTTGGATTGACAGATTCCTTAATATTATGTGTATGTGTGTGTGTACACCTAGATGTGTAAATATGTATGTGTACTTCAGTCCTAGCACTGTAGTAACAAACTACCACACACAGTGTGGCTTAAAACAGAAATGTATTCTCATAGTTCTCAGAAGTCTGAAATCAAGGTGTTGACGGGGTTGGTTCCTTCTGCAGCTTAGAGGCTGAATCTGTTCCACGTCTGTGCAGTTCTGATTTAATTAGTGCATGGATATCCTTTATATCCTAATCCTGACCCGTGGCTGGGATATGTAGATTGCTGGGAGGGGTGAGGTGGTGAGGGCCTTCCTGTCTTCGGGGGAGAGCTCTCTCGTGGTACAAACATTTCTGGTGCAGAGCCGTCTCCAGATCCAAGCCTACTTTTCAGCAGATACATCAGATGCATTTTAGCTCCATCCCAGAGGGTAACATCTGCTGTCTTAATTGTGTGATGCATTTTGGTTGATATTTTATTGTTACAGTGAAGAGAGCCAACTCACAGATGATTTTAAAGATGCAGTTCAAATGAGGGAAGGATGTAAATACTGTTTTTCAATTAGCGAATTAACAATGCAAAAGTGGGTAACTCCGTAGAGAGCTTGTGATTTCATGAAAGCCTTCAAAGAGTAAACCTCTTGTATAGACAGAGCCCTTAATTGGGTGTGCGTGCTCACACGTGTGTGTGCACACCTAGGTGTGTAATATATGTATGTGTACCTCAGTCCTAGGGCTGTGGTAACAAAGTACCACAAACTTGGCTTAAAACAGAAATGTATTCTCACAGTTCTCACAAGTTGGAAATCAAGGTGTTGACGGGGTTGGTCCTTCTGCAGGCTTTGAGGTTGAGTCTGTTGCATGTCTGTGCGCAGTTGTTGTGATTTAATTAGTGCATGAACATCCTTTATCCTAATCGTGACCTGTGGCTGGGATATGTAGATGGCTGGGAGGGGTAAGGTGGTGAGGGCCTTCCTGTCTTCAGGGGAGAGCTTCTGGTGGCTGTCAGCGATCCATGCTGTTTCTTGGCTCATAGACTCCTAACTCCAGTCTCTGCCTCCGTCGTCACAGCATTTTCCCGGCTATCTGTGACTGTCCAAATTTTTTCTTATAAGGACACCAGCCATTGGATTTAGGGCCCATCCTCCTCCAGCATGACATCATCTTTACTTCATCCCATCTGCAGAGACCCTCTATCCAGGTGAGGTCACATCACAGGTCCCAGGGGTTAGGGCTTGAACGTATCTTTTAGGGGATACAGTTAAACCTGCAGCAGTGTATGTGTTATTATATACCTGTGATGTTCTCCAGGGGTGTCCAATCTTTTGGCTTCGCTGGGCTGAAAAAGAAGAAGAATTGTCTTGGGCCACACAGAAAATACACTAACACGATAGCAAATGACGTAAAAAAAAAAAAAAAAATTATACACACACTAAAAACTCATGTGTTAAGAAAGTTTACGAATTTGTGTTGGGCCTCATTCAAAGCTGTCCTGGGTGGCAGATTAGAGAAGCTTGGTTTAGACAGTCGCTGCCGTTAGAACTGTTGGAGTTGGCCCCATCACTTGGTGGTGGTCACGGTTCTGCCAGTGATGCTTTTGCAAGCTCTGCTGGTGTTCTAGAACCTCACAAGGACTCATCGGCTGGCAGTGACCTTCACACCTCTGAGGACAATTTCACAGCTGCCATTCACTTCCTATAAAGAGAATCAGATGAAAATTACTTATTTGCCAATTGAGCCCTATTAGTGGCTGCTGATTAGAATCGTGTGACGTTTTGGGTGTGTGATGTGACTTCTCTTGTGGTGTGTTTATGTGCTTGATATTCAGCATACGCCTGCCTCCCCCAGCACAGACCCCACATGATGCCACCCAACTTTTAACTCTCCTTTCAAAAACAAAAAAGTCAAAGGAAACAAAGCTAGGATGTCCAGTATTATGTGGAGATTAGATAGGAAATGTGGGCCTGCCCCGAGACACTTCACCCCCTGCAGGTGGGGAGAGTGTGGCGTCCTCCTGAGATCTTTCCAGGTTGCAGAACTGAGTCATTGCTCTGAGACCCGTTCCCCAGGACGACTCTCTCTGTGTCACCCATGGCATCCCAGGCACCCTGGGCCATGGGCCCTCCTGAGCTGTGCAGTGTAGCTCATTTGCTAGAAGGACCTGAAGACCAGAAAAGCTGAAAGCCAGCACCACACTGAGATCGTGGCACACCTGAGGAGGGCAGAAAGGTGGCCCCACAAGCTTCCCAAGATGAGACTAAACTGTATATGGATTGAGTGGGAGCTTTTATGGTTGGTTGGTCGAGAGAGACTTAAGAATGTTCATAGACCAACTCCAAGCTGCAAAATGAAAGTACCAAGAGGAAGGTGTGCCATCTGAGAGCCGCCTTTCATCCCAGATCTGGAAGAAACCCACATCCAGGTGTGAAAGTGGCAAAAGGAGGGCCGGAGCCTGCCTGCCACTGAGGCCCAGCGGCTGCCTGCAAGGGTCAGTGGTGTCGTAGCCTGCTGCCGCCACACAGAGGGATTTGCAGGGAAGGGCATTAGCCAGGCATGATGTGGGAGCATTGGCCCTGTCATTCCCGGGTCTTCATGAGCTTAATTCAGCAGGGGCTCCTTCCTTCAGTGATGGAATCTGGAGTTTCTGATTGATTCTTAACCAACTCAAAATTTTAGGCAGAAAGCTAGCTCCAAGGCTGAGGCAGCCCTGAATGTGCCTAGGCCTACAGCCAGCGAGCTCCTGGCCGGGAGCCTGGTAATGGGGATGGCTGGTAAAGGCTGTGCCAGCCCTGCCTGCCTCCCAGAAGGGTGACCCTCCAGCCTCATGTCCAGGCTCTCCCATCTTCCCAGCGTGGGCCACACATAGGCAGCAGCTGCCCCCATGCTCTGTCCCAAAGACGGAATACATTGGTCACTGGGAGATTAGCCTCCCTCGTTCATTTTGCCGATAGAATACGATAGCCGGGGTAGCTGGAAGAGTATGGTCAAGGAGCTCAAGGCAGCTCTTTCACTCAGGAGCCTGCCAGCGTAGGGCAGGGGAAGCCAGTGCCCTCCCAGATGGAAAAGGTACCTGGGGAGGGGGGGGTGGTTTCCCTTACTATGTAAGGAAGAGTCCAAAACAGATAAGGGAGACAGGAAACCTGAACATCCAGTGCTCATGAGGAAAAGCTTTAAGAGAAAATACCAGGTGCTACAAGCAATTACAACTACCCAGGTAAGGACCAGTGAGAAACAGTGGGTGAGATTAAGCTCGACAGTTCCCTAACTCAGGAAAGTCGAATTTTTGAGCATAAGTCATAGGAAATTCTCAAACATACTTTTGCCTTGTGCCTGGGAAGCAGGAAAGTACACCAGACCCATCTCATTTCTTACATCTCTCCAAGAGAAGCCTTTCGCTTGTCTGTCTGGTTTATTTGGTTCACTTCAGAGTTTGCTAAAGGCTTGGAGGTTCTGTAGGAAGGAATGAGCCGCTTCACCTCCTGGAGAAAGGACGTCTCGTTTCCAGCATGTCGGGGGTCAGGCTGTGTTGCACTGAGGCTGAAGGGTTCTGGGGTTTTCCACTGTGTGTTTGGTTTCTGTTGCTTGTTCCTAGTTGCTGACGCGGCGTGCTGGATGAGAGTTCTACTGGCCACTGGCTTCTGGCCTCCAGGGCCAGCTGGTTGTACAGCCACCTGTGAGTCTTTGTTCCCGGGGTTAGCCTTGCCACCCTCCTCCAGGACTGCCTAGAATTGTTTCCTGTCATCGGGGTAGTAAATGTGTTCTCAGGAGCACGTGTATCTTAAATATGTTTTAACGAATGTTTACTTAGTTTCTTAGAAACAAAACATGTGGTAAACACCCAGTCTTATTTTCTGGGACACATGAAGTGTGTTTAAGCTGTCAGCTCCAAAAACCCTTTCCAAGTCAAATAACTTAAAAAAAAAAAAGTTGTCAGCTACCACTGCATCCCAGATGTTAGAGTTTATTTCTAAAGCTGTTCTTGGGTGCTGTTTAATGTTCCAGTGGAAAAAAAAACCCTGTAATAGTCCAGTAACATTTGACTAGTCGTAAAATCTAGCCATTTAGATTTTTCAACCTGAATTTGACCATTAGTTGCAACCAAGTGATTATAAACACATGGTAATTTTTTAATGAAGATTATCTGTACATGTTGAGATTGTGAGCCTGCTGCTATGTTGGTTTAATAGATAAAGCAGAAGTCAGTTCAGCCATCTTCACTGATGATTTTCGGAATTAACCTGATCACTCACCATGGAAATACCATTCCCCTTTGTTCTTGTCTTCCTCTGTGTGTGACAGTCCCTAACTTGACCCCTGGCATGGAAGCCATCAGTGAGGATCAGGTGATATTGTCTAAAAATAGGTAAAGGATGCTAACATTATTACTAGATGTTCAAAAAAATAATAAAAGGGAAGCATGTTCTGTTTCATTTTGAGCAAGAAAAACTGTAAAATCAGAATAAGGAGATGGTCATGTTTTTGGCATTGATGAAATTGGCAGGACAAACTGTGTTTTTGAGTTGGCCATATGGAACTCAGAATGTATTGTCCCATATTGTTCTAATTAATTTGACAAGAAATCCAGGGCTTACGGAAAGCCATACTGGGCCTGCGTTGGAGCCTGCATTCCAGAGAAAAGACCTTTCTGAATAAGTAACTGTGATTCAGGGCTGGGACTTACACCCGGTCTGGGAGCGCCCTGAAGAGGACAAGCCTGCTGGCTTCTGTCGGGAGTCACTGTCTCCTGAGGGCAGCGCACAGAGGCTCATGTGTGTCCCTTCACTCACAGAGCCCAGAAACAGCACACCACATGCTGTTGACACAACTGTTGCTTTCCTAAGAAACCTCACGGCATCAGATGTTTTAACAAAACCGTTCTTTAGGAGGAAAAAGGAGACTAGACAGTTTCACGTATGTAATTACAAATCATTTTTCCTAGAGAAATTTTACCCCAAAGGTGTTCTGAGGCTGTGGGTGCATTTACCTGTTTATTGCGGATTAACAGAGCCCTTCGATCTATCCCAGCGGAACCACATCACACACTTCCACCTGTGTTCACTGCTCCTCCCGTCTGCCCATGTCTTTGTCCGTGATCACGCCATCTCTCTGGAAGCCCAGCTCCAGGTCCAGGAAACCAGATGACAGCAGACCAGTCTGCCCCTGGCCAGGAACTGCCTGCTCTGGTCTGGAAGTCCTGGGGCCATGCCCACCGTGTTAGTCTATGCTCTTTTGGTTGCATGAGATAGTTGACCAACTTAGATTAGCTAAAACAGAAAGGCAGGGAGGGGACAGGCCAGTGGTGAATTATTAACTTCTTAACTTACATCCCTGGAGCTGCCAAGGGGATGGATTTAGTTTTAGAAAGACCCTAATCTCGTGATGCGCTGAAGTTCTTGAGGAACCCTCTCCCCCATTTCTTGCCTGTGTTGGGCATCGCGCCCAGCAAGGTCTCCCCACTTGGTAGCAAGCCCTTCATGGTGGTTTCATGGCCCTTAGTGCTCAGATGTGGTGAGGAGGAGGGAAAGGTGAGGACTTTTGTCAATAGCTCCAGCAAAAGACTGTAAGTCAGTTCCATGTGGGCTTGTTTGAGTCACATGCTTTTCCCTAAAACAATCAGTATCACAGGTTGGAGGGGATGTTTTGATTGTTCTATCCCTTGGGGTGGGGAGATGAGGTCAGCCTAGTTGAGCTGAGTGGCTTGAGCAGGAGTATGATAGACTAGGGCTGGGCAGAAGGTGGACCCCAGAAAAGGTGGGGAGGCAGGTCCCATCCCTGTGTCTTCAGGGTTTGTCCCTTTTAAACATTTTAGCCAGGGTGGGGCTGTGGGGGGGGTGTCATGCAATGCAGTTCTCTTTCCTAATTCACAGATCAGGTTACACCCAGCTTGCACGGTTTGAACTTGGGTGCTAAAGGAGAAGCGCCTGGGGTATGTTTGAATTTACCCCAAAGCTACCTCTGGTAAATGTCTCCCTGTGACTTTTACAATCTCACGTGGGCTGTGGACCTCTGACATTTTCAGGCAAGTTTTTGCTTCTTAATCTCCAATGCTGAAAGCTGAGTCTTTGGAATGTTATACATTGTTTGGATCTTAAAAATGTCAGCTCACAAAATAATGTTTTTACATCCTTCCTCCAACATCATCAACCGCATTAGCTCACCACCACTCCTCTCCGCTTCTCCCCCAACCTATTTTATCGGTGTCAGGAAAGGGGAGCGATCAGTTTCTCAGGAGGTACCCATATTGATCATAATACAGCCTTTCTTAGGCGTAGCAGTCCAGCAGTCAGGGTTGAATAGTTTCCTGTGGAAGGTAGCATACTGAAAAAGACAAAGTGCAGAGAAAAGACAGGGTGGGGGTGCAGCATGTCTAGTTTGGGGGCCTGGCTGTGGGTCAGGATGGAGAGATTGACACTTCAGAGGAGGCCAGGAATGAAACTGAATGTGCGGAGCACACGCTTCACTCATCACCGGTTAGAGCTGGGATTGCCTCTCGCAGCTCCCCATAGAAAATGCTGCGTCCTGTAAGATCGTGCCTGCCCAGTGGGGGCCTGGACACTAAGTGCCACTTCTCTGCCCATGGCAAACTCCAAGGGCCAGGACGATGGAGACGAGGGAAGTAGAAGTTGAAAGAAACTCCCAACAGCAAATTAGGTCGAGTGCCAGAAAGAATTACATCAGGAGCATCTGAGATGTAGTGAAAGTGCCCCCAAAGCTCTCCATTCCGTTTCATGCGCTACTGGCTGGCTGTGAGATCTGAAAAGGACTGGGCCAGACTGTGTGTGTGTGTGTGTGTGTGTGTGCGCGCGCTCTTAAATCAATGTAAATTAGGCTATATACAGCTGCCAATAATCTGCAAAAGATGACAGTTTCATATGGTTCCAATGGCTTAACCTAATAAATTCATTAATGATTGACCCAGACCAGAAATGGAAACCTGATTCGACTCACAGCATAGTCCTTTATCCATGCTTGGTGGCTTCTGGAACGCACAGTGTTCAGGAGGATTCTGAGGCAGGGTCTGGGTGCAGGAGGAGTGCTAGTGTGACAGCTGCTGGTGCCTGCCCTGGGTCCGAAAGCTGGTGGTGGTCTGTTCTTGTTGTATGAGGGCAGCCCATGTCGCCAGCATTTATTTTCTGAGCCCCATTTCTTAAGTTGTATATTTTTAAAAAAAAACACCACCACAAGCAAGAAGGAAAAAATCAGCACTTGCTCTTTGAAGGCCAAATATGTTGAAATGAAAGCGTGCCTGGTGGAGCAAGAGTGGGGCGGGGAGAAGGGGTAGCCAGCCTGCACCATCGCCCTCCAGACACTAAGAAGAAGGGAGTAGGTTTAGGTTGGATGAAGAAGGGAGGTTTGGAGCCTGGACAAGAGCAGGGGGTGTGGAGGAATGGTCAAAACCCAGGCGTGATGTGGCCACATCATCTGGCAGGGGACAAGGCCAGCTGCTGTGTGGGTCTTCCATGTCCCAGGGACGGAGAGAGGAGAAGTGGGGTTGGCCGGGCAGGCATGATAGAGTCAGAGCGGCTGGGCTCCAGGGCTCTGGGGCTCCAGCCAGGCTATTAGCAGGAGCACTGGCTTTGGAGGGGGACTTAAGAGGACAGATAGGGGAATCCCCAGGCCACCTCTGGACCTTGACACTAATGAGATGAGCTGCTGGAACCCATCACCATGAAGCCCCTTGCACTAACTAGGGCATGTGCCCCTTCAGGAGCCGCATCCGCTTATTGGGCCCAAGAAAACTGGTTCCCAGGTGTGTTTGGACCGTCTAGAACCATGTGACCTGGCACCCACTTTAACTTGGGCAGCATCTCGGCTGGGAGCCCCAGGGAGCCTGGCAGTGCCTCAGTGGCAGATGCAGCTCGTTCCAAGATGTCCCAGAGGCAGGAGGTTCCTGGAAGAACCACTGGGCCTTGCAGGGTCAGCTCAGCCTGACAGCCAGTGACCCCCTCCCCTACGAGGATGCTGTAGGGGCGGTCTCACAGCGGTCTCACCTCTGCCACCTGTGGATGAGAGGCTGGACCGGGTCTTGGTGCTTTCCAGCTCAGAGCGTTGGTCCACTTGGGTATTCTTGGGGACCAAAATCCTAGCTAGGATGGGGACAGAGGCCTGGAGACAACCTGCTGGCCTCCTTCCATTGAAGCCATTACAGTGTCACCACAGGATTGTAAGAATTACAAATGCGTTTTCCAGAGTCCCCAGAGAAAAAGGAGTCTGGCAGTTAGAAGAGTGAAGTGCATCTGTCAACAAAAGAAATACCAAAGATGAGACTACAGCAGCGACCTGTCACCTCGTCTGCGTTGCTGCTGCCTGAGAACAGAGGTCTTTAGTTTTTTTAAAGGGTCGTAAACATAAAAACAAAGAAGGATACAACATGCAAGGCCTAAAATATTTACTTTCTGGCCTTTTACACAGGCAGTTCGCCAGCCCCCTACCCTACAGTATGGAAAAACGGCGTAGAATAGTCAAATCGCATAGGATTTCTTGGTTTCTCCATGCAGGCTTATTGAATAGCAACCACCCTTTCTTAGTTTCTTGAAACAAGCACCTTATTTACATTCAGAGAATCATATGTGGACAAACAGCTCATAAGCCCGTACTTTTACATACTCACTTCCTGAATTGCATATTGAAAAAGAGAGTTCATGTAAAGCCGATTATTTTTTAATCTAAAGTTATGTTCACATAGGAAGGACTAGTGTAGAGAAGTAGGGTCTGAGGGACGAGGAGCCTGTGTGCCTGTGTAGGCAGCTGAGTAACTGCCGAGGGGCCCCCGCTTGGCACTCTGCTGTCCCACTCGCTTCCGCCCTCTCTGGATTCTAACACCATTGTGTTACATTCTAATGCCATTGTGCATCCATCTCAGGTCATGGTGCTGTTACTTGGTGAGAAAGCCTTATTTAAATACCCCAGATGAGGAGTTAGGCACTTTCTCCAGTTCTGCAATGCTCTTTCGTTTACCTTTTTTTTTAAAAAAAAAAAAACGAGACAAGGTCTCCCTCTGTCACCTGGGCTGGAGTGCAGTGGTGCCATCATAGCTCACTGTACTTCGAACTCCTGGGCTCAAGTGATCTTCTTGACTTGGCCTCCCAAAGTGCTGGTATTAACAGGTGTGAGCTGCCGTGCCTGTTTACCTTTTTTATGCTTAAAATAAATGTACAAAATATTAAAAATCATTTTCCTCCCAAGAACCAAACGTGTATTACTAAATATGTTTAGTTGACCATGCAGGCTATTTCAGAGACAGCGGGAGATGCTGAAATATTCAAGCACCACTGCGTTGGTGGGTATCGGAAGATTTTCAGTCAATAGTTTACTTATTTGGTTATAAATTAGGTTTTATTGGGTGGAGCCCATCATTGTGTGACTATTTTTTTCTTCAGAATGGTGATTGAAAAGCAGCCCCCAACCGTTTTCTCCGAGAGGTGCGGGCTGAGCCTGCCTGCAGCTCTCCCCCAACCCCCGCCCCCAGCCCAGCTCTCCTTGTCTTACGTGAGTCAGTTTCCTTCTGCTGCTGCTCTGGACAAAAAACTCCATCAGGGCAGAGACCTTGTCTTGTTCACCCTATTCCTGGCATCAAGGCTGTGTCTGACATGTAATGGGGTTGGCTGTTTGTTTGGTGGTGGTTGAGATGACCAAGATGTTCCTGACCTGTGTAGGGTGGTAATGGAGAAACAGGCACAGGCCCTTGTGGTATAGTTGGAGAAAAGGAGCTCACACTAATAGGAACCAGGTTGTATCATTGGCTGAGTGTACAGCAGATGCATTCCCCTTTGTCATTTTATCACTTGCTTACCTGGAAGCTCTGGTCTGACTTTAGGAACATGCCACACACTTGGATAAACATGGACTCCTTTACTGGGGATTTATAGAATCTTTTCCCTAGAGCCATTTGAGAAGCACTTGTCCAAGACGTGCTATTTTATAGGCTATTTTGATGTAAGGGAAGAGACATATCCTGGATCTTCCAGAAAGCATGGAATTATGACTGCGTATTAGGAAGAGACCTGGCTTTCCTATGGGGATTGATCAGGAGACAGGCATCTGTCATGTTCTGGTTGTTGCAGTTTTGCTGCTTCTGTTCATTGAATTGGCGTTTCAGAACTCTCCCTTCATGTGTGAGTTTCCATTTGGAAATGGCGTAGTCATCATCGTAATGTAGCAGTCATTCGTTAATTTTTATGAGCCACTTGTGACGTTTCAGGAAGCTGACAGACAGCCGACATGGATTAGCTCATTTATACATAGGGAAACAGAGGCACTAGAGGCCACAAAAGCTATTCAGGGTCACACAGCCTAGAGGTATGGGCCTGAGGTGGGTTCTTGGAGGGTGGCTCAGAGCCCATTCCCCTCCATTGCTGCCCAGAGGGCCGCCAGTCATTTCATGGTCAGCAGATGTGCTGAAGGGGTTCAGAAGGACTTCTCCTAGCCCAGTGGACTAGAGCTGAGCCCACACATTGGGCTGGGTGAGACCCCAGAGCAGCTGCTGAGCTATTGAAAGAAGTGTGAGTTCTGTGAAGCTCTTTGGGAGTATGTGAGCTCTTCGGGAGTCTGGGGTCTTCCTTCCAACAGTGGATTTGCAGAAAGTTCCGAGTGTGCAGAAAGTTCTGAGGCCAGGCACAAGCGGGACCCCATGGCTGGTGACAGGCCTGAGCTGGCAGCCCAAGGAGGTGAGCGGTCATTTGCAGGCTGACTTCTCTTTCCGGAAGGCCTTCCTCTTGTTTTCAGGCCTTTATCTCAAAGTGAAGTCTTTAGAACTTCACAGGAAAAACATGCCATGGGCTTTATGGCATGCTTGCCCTTTTAAGGTTTTATGATGTTGCAGGGCATGTTTTATTCTTTGCAGTACAGTCATGTGTCACTTAGTGACGAGGATTTATTCTGAGACGTGTGTTAGGCGATTTCGCTGTTGTGCAAACATCATAGAGTGTGCTTACACCTGCATGGTGTAGCCTACTACACACCCAGACTGTGTGGGAGGGCCTGTTGCTCCTAGGCTCCAACCTGGACAGCATGTGACTGTACTGAATATTGTAGGCAATTGTAACTCAGTGGTAAGTGTTTGTGTGTAATCTAAACATAGACAAGGTACAGTAAAAATATGTTAACGTAATCTCATAGGACCACTGTCGTTTATGCAGGTGACTGTATCTGAGATTCTGCAGCTATTAGAGAATGCTTTGTTGAGATAATGCTACTTTGCAGTAGTTTTAGGTCTTTTTTACTTTATTTTTTTATTTTTAGTCTTATGTCTGCTTTTCTAAGGATAGTGTTTTTTTAGGGGGAAAAAACTAATCATATCTAATGAAGTTGCTTCTGCTGACAGTTGGATGTCATTGGATACTGATGATGGAAATTGGTCCGTGTGAACCAGCCTACATGACCTCGCCAGACTTTTTGTTTCCATTTTAGTTTGTTTGTTTATTTGTTTGTTGGTGAGACAGAGTCTCACTGTGTTGCCCAGGCTGGAGTGCAGTGGTGCAATCTCAGCTCACTGCAACCTCCACCTCCCAGGTTCTCCTGCCTCAGCCTCCCGAGTAGCTGAGATTACAGGCGCCTGCCACCATGCCCAGATAATTTTTGTGTTTTTAGTAGAGACAGGCTTTTGCCATGTTGGCCAGGCTGGTCTCGAACTCCTGACCTTAGGTGATCCACCCACCTCGGCCTCCCAAAGTGCTGGGATTACAGGTGTCAGCCACCACGCCTGGCCTGTTTTTATTTTAGTTTTTAAAATATGTTACTTGGAAGAGAGAGCTCAATAGGTTTTATGTGTTAAGCTGCTAAGTTTTGTTTTTCTCAAAGCTCTTGGAAGTCAAGATGTAAGGAAATTAAATTTTAACTATTGGGCAAGAAACTTTTCTCAAACACTAGTTTTTCAGCTTCTTTTTGAGCAGCAATATATTTTTTCAAAAATATTTTAAGTATAACTTTTACTAGTTCAAGTTTGTACATTTGTACATTTGTTGAAGACAGCAATGAAGTTATTTTCATGGACACAAAATAAGACCTTCGGGTCTCCAGGTTTCAGTTTTATATCTGGTTTTTCATCCAATTAAGTTTGTTTTTGTTTACTTTGTATCAGTAATACCTGAGCTACTCGGGTAAGTCTAAGTCTTCTCCTTTTTTTTTTTTTTTTTTTTTTTTTTTTTTTTTTTTTTTTTTTTTTGGCGGGGGGACGGAGTCTGGCTGTCACCCAGGCTGGAGTGCAGTGGTGTGATCTCGGCTCATCACAAACTCCACTTCCTGTGTTCAAGCCATCCTCCTGCTTGTGTGCATTCAGAGATGTGCTGAAGGGGTTCAGGAGGACTTCCCCAACCCTTTCTTTAACATATCAACCTACTTGTAATTTCAAGTGCTCTTCAATTAAATAGATCCAAAGTCTTAAATAGGAGTAGTGGGTCTTCAAAAATTCCAAGTTGGGTCAGTAAAAGCAACTGTTCTCATTCCTTAGAAGTTGTCAGATAGAAGCCTTCTAAGTCATGGTAAACATTAAACCCACCATAACATGCTTTGAAGAGTCAGCTGGTTAACAGTCCTTACTGCTTACCTGACGTGTCACTCATGAGAAGGTGGATGCCTCCCATAGCTGTGTGCTTGTCTGCATAATTTTCAGGTGCAAACAAATGCGGGCCAAGGTTGTTGAAAGGCCAGTGTGAAGCTGCAGCTTTCCAGCCTAAGCCACAGCAGGTGGGCTCTGTTTTGCATAGGAGTTTACCCATCACAGCCACATGTTCCGTGCTCTTGGTCTCACTTTTATTTGGTAGCACACTTGAGTGCAGGTTTGTTGTTACTGTGATACAGTTTAAAAAACAGATGTGTGTGTGTGTATGTGTGTGTATATATATATGTGTGTATATATGTGTGTGTATATATAATATGTAAAGCATATATATACATATTATACATGCATATATATATATAAAGCAGCCTTTTTTTTTTCTTTAATTCTTTTTATTTCGGAGACAGGGTCTCACTCTGTTGCCCAGGCTGGAGTGCAGTGGGGCAGTCATGGCTCACTGCAGCTTCAAATTCCCAGGCTCAAGCGATCCTCCTGCCTCAGCCTCCTTAGTAGCTGGGACTACAGGCCTGTGCCACCATGCCCAGCTAAATTTTAATTTTTTTATAGAGACGGTCTCATTATGTTGCCAGGGCTGGTTTTAAATTCCTGAGCTCAAGCGCTTCTCCCACGTAGGCGTCCTAAAGTCCTGGGATTACAGGTGTGAGCCACCGCGCCCGGCCATGTAGCCAGTTTTGAACTCACTGATGCCTCCTTGGAAAAGTGCTCCTTGGAACTCACTTTGAAACCCTGCTGCTCTGAAGTGTTGCAGCCAATAAGAAACCCCCCCTCGGCCAGTGTGTGCCGTTTTTCCCCAGACCTCGGTTTTCTCATCTTGAAAGTTGTGAATCTGTGTCACATTTTCCTGGTGTATCGCGTGCACTTTTGATCTGCAGATTCAGATCTTTCTGCGTCTTAGGAACATTCCTTTGTCTTTTATCTTCGAATAGTCTTTGAGTTCTTTTGTTGCGGATGTGTTGTCAGAGATACCATTTATCCTTTTGTTTAGGTCCATTTGTCAATGAACTTGTCTCTTAAATACTTTACCTCTGTCTTTTTAATCTCATTGACTGTGTCTGTTTCAAGCCATTCCTCTGTGTCAGAAACTCAGCTTTCAGCCTTGTCTCCTTACTTTTTCTAATTTTATTCATCAGTTCCCCAAATGCCATTTTGATCCTCAGATCTGGACGTTTCCGTTTTATCTCATGTTGTTTCAAATTCTCATCCTGGAGTTTCTCGTCTCATGGAATGGCTGTTCTTTCTTAAGTCGCATTGGAGTGGGAAGCGGTTGTAAGGGATTTCCTTCTGCTTTTTGAGCTTTGTTTTCTTCTCCATCGTTGCTTTGTTTCTCTTCTGTTCCCTTCCCTTCTTCCTCTCCCCAAGCCTCTCCCGCCTTCCCGTTCTCCCTGCTGGGGAGCCTTTGCATAATGTCCCCAGCCCTGCTCTTCAGCCTTCTTGGCTTGGACCTGTCTTCCCAGACATTGTCTTTCCCTGAGACTGACGCTGACCACCCTCATTCTGAGTCAGATCTAGGCTGTTGGGAGCCCCTGACCGCCCTGCTTCCTGTGGTGGGAGAAGGTGAGGGAGAGGAGATGCTCTCATCCTGAGTGTCCTGGATGGGATGGGCCGGACCATTCTACCCACATTCCCATTTGCCGGACCTCAGCCACCTCCCCCAGCCAGCCGCAGGGGTGTTGGGGGCATCTGTCGAGTCTCCCTGCCCCCGCTGCGGGACCTGAGATTGGATGCCGTTCTCCCAGAGATCCCAGAATTTACTGAGCATCCATGCCCTGCCATCCCTCTAGTCGGAGGGAGCTGCCTCCCATTGAAGGAGTCTGCCCTTCATTAGGGACCAGGGTTCTGCTTTTCCTGGGAATTTACCACGTCCTCTTCCAGGTTCCTTTCACCCGTCCTGGGGGGTGGGAGGAATATATCATTGTTCCCCTTGAGGTGCCCCCCTGCGTGGGTCACTTCTCCCGCTCACCAGGCAACGCGGGCGTCTTCTTCACCTCCAGAGAGCCTTTGCCGGGCCATTGCCTTCCAAGGCTTTGTTATTTCCATTCCTCAGTCAGGAGACCAAAAGGATGAGGCCACGGCTGCCCCTTCCGTTTGTTCCCTGCACACTTTGGGGTGAAGTGATGGGGTGGTGTTGGCTCAGGTTGTAGGAGAGATGAGGAGGCTCTGCCCAGCTCAAATCTTCCTTTTTGTTCCTTAGAGCCTGCATTTTTTGAGGTTTATTATGTAAAGCTGTGCCCTTTTTCCTGTTGGATGGTGAAGTTCCTTCCTTCTGGCTTTAATGTTTCTGCCTTGTTTTATTAGGAAAGAAGGAAAGAAAATTCATTTATAGTGAAGTTCTAATCTGCCATCTTAACCTGGAGTTTGGCTTTTTTCTTTTTCTGTGTTCTTTTTGTACCTTACTTAGATCTGGGTTAAATGAAACCATGAGAGACCGTGGCCTGCCCAAGGGAATTGTGTGTTAAGTGCTCACTTCACTGCGGGTCAGAACCCAGGAGTGTTTCACCCACTGAAATAGTCAGCAGTCACCACGTGCAGGGTCCTCACTCACTGCTGGTACCTTTGTGTAGTAGTTACTTTGTATTTTACAATGTAAATTAAAAAAAGTTGGGAGAGGAAATGAAATCTGATTTGGCTAAATATCGTAAACAAAGATGTTACCAATAAAACCTTTTTCCCAGTGTATAAATAATATGTGGTCCAAAATTCCTTTTAAATGTCACAATACAAAACTTTTCCAAAACCCCAACATTAGCGACTGACTTCAGTATTTTTATCAAAGTTAAATGAGCCAAATTAATTTTTTACAAATTTCTGGCGCATTCATGCTTGAAATTTTAAATATTCTCCTAGGGAAAAACGAGGGCTGATTGTCCTTTTATCCATCTCATCCCACTAGTTAAAAATAATTAAGGAATAATACAGTTTGCAGATTTTCTCCCGATGTCATCATGGCACTCAGTAACAGAGAATATTGTAGATGAATTTTGAAAATGTTTTCCTGGAAGAGAATCCCAAATGAGTGGCTGGAAGGGACCCAGGACCTACCAGCCATGCTCCTCCTGCCTTTCTCCCTTCCAGTCTGAACCCCACAGCGCTGGGTGGTTGACGAGGCGTGGCCAGCTTGCATCTGCTGAAAGAACCAGGGTGGCTCCACTGCATCTTGATCAGACACTGCCATGAGGTCCCTCCCCTCTCTGATGGCAAAGGGAAACAGTGGGCTCTACACATGGAGCTTTGAAGTCAAGAGTCATTTTCATCCTTAGCTCAGGCATGGAAAAAAAAAAGAGAATAATGAAAATTAAAAACCCTTTAAAAAGATAAAAATCAACAGTAAAAAATGAAAGTTACAGACAGGTGTCTGTCTTTTTAGTTTCCTAAGCACAGTGATGATTATTGGAGCTAAAGATGAGGCCACCCTTCCCGAGTGTGAGTGGAGTAAGGATAAGAAAGTCCCGCCTCTCTGCCCGTTTGATGTTGGCCCTGTGGGCGCTGCAACACGCAGCAAACATGGAGGCTGCCAGCTTTGTTTCTATAGGGCTTGTCTTAGCAGAAGTTCACATGGAAGAGAGGAGGGGTAAGAAGCAGTCAGAGCGTCTGGATTTGAGTCTTGGTCCTGCCGCGTGCTGGCCGTGGAGCTCTTGCTCTGTGTCTGAACTCCTTTTCCTCTTGAGTGGATTTGGGTGTTGCCAGTGATGTTTGCATCATAAGATGGGGTGGGGGCTAACTGAGATGATGTGGGAAAGCAAGTGCTTTGTAGACGACGGTGTTGGAAGGCACACTGTCGTTGCCATAGCTGTCGCTTGGAGGACTGTTAATGATACGTTGATAGCTTTCAGTTCAGTTAGCCAAAATGACAGAAATGCCAAACATCTGTCGCAATGTTGACTCCCGAAGAGCCCTTTTTTTTGGAATGGGAAAATTCAGTTTTCTATTTTTTTTTTTTTCTTAAAGCAGAAATGACAGCATAGATGATCTCCCTCTCCGACTTGTCTCTGTGTAGACTGCACTTGTGTTGAAGAGGTTCCCCTGTAGCCCCACTTCCTGTGAATGCGGAAACTTGAAGGAACCCAGTTGTTTTACTTCCCCCAGCACCCCACATTTAAAACTGGCTCTCACATTGTGAGACAGGATTCAGAACAGTAATCATGAAAGGCTATGAGGACTTAGAAAAAGGTATTTAAAAAACAAAGGAGTGTAGCTGTATCCTTTTCTTCCTGGTGTGCTGTTCATTCACGGTGAACGCATCCACTTCAACATCTTGGTGGAAATAACTGAGTTCCACCTTCCATATACTTTTCTCTCTGCAGTGTGGGATTTAGGGAGAAATTGAGACCTCGACTCGCTTACGAATACAAGCTCAAGGGCAAATTAAGGCACCCAGCGCAGTTTCCACATGTTCTGGGAACCCTGAACACTTGCCTTGGGGTGAACCAGAAACATAATACATTGCACATTGCACTTGAAGTTGAGTTCAGACAAGAAGATGGTACCGCCGTATCCCCAAGTAGCTCAGACAAGGTGAGAGCACTCCATTCTGCTTTAAACTCAGTGCAGAGAGCCAAGCCCAGAAGGGATGCCGGTTCTGTTCTCACCTCCCTCTGCTCTAGGCTGGGGAAGCCACGTGATGCTGTTTACCTCCGGTGATATCCTTGTGTCCTGGGGAAGCACAGATTTCAGTGAGACTGGAACTCTGTTTTCCCCTGTCACTGAGATGCTGTCACAGCTGCCCAGCGACCTGGTTCCACCTTAGGGTCAGGCAACTGCGGCCAATCTGTCTGGTTCCTCAGCCTGGGGGTGCCCGCCGTTGGGAGGTGCTATGGTTCCAGGGTGGACGCTGGTCCCTGCCTGTGGAGCTTGCCTAGCACCTGTTCACAGGTGGGCCTGGGCCAGATGCGTGTCTGACAGGGACGTCAGGTTTGGGGAGACTGAAAACCATTTTTGAGAATGAGGTTATGCTGATGTCACTTAACGTTACGTCATCATAATTGGCAGCAGAGAAGGTTGCACATCACTCATGGCAGATCTGTCACATGGGCCATGGGCCAAGCTGTACATCAGGTGCTGGGAGGATACAGGTGGGCAAAACAGACCTCCAGGAAAATACGTGGAAATGGGGACAAAATAGGCATTTCAAAAGCTACATTCAGCTTGGAACTGGATGTAAAATTTGATGATATCCTCTGGAATTTTGGTGGAAAAAAGATCTCCCTTTGGGAGGCTGAGGCAGGTGGACTGCTTGAGCCCAGGAGTTCAAGACCAGCCTGGGCAACATAATGAGGCTCCATCTCATCTATCCAGGTGTGGCGGCACATGTCCGTGGTCCCAGCTATTCAGGGAGGCTGAGGTGGGAGGATCTCTTGAGCCTAGGCAGTCGAGGCTGCAGTGAGCCATGTCCGTGCCACTGCACTCCAGCCTAGGCAACAGAGTGAGACTGTGTCTCAAAAAACAAAACAAAACACAACAATGAAAAATCAAATGACTGGGATGAGATCCGCTGAAATGGTGGGGTTGAATTTCCAATGATGCAAGTGGTGGTGCCTGCGGAATACCAGCTTGTTGCCAACCATGCTGTCATCCTAACGCCCTCCTTCTGTGGTTAAAGTGGTTCAAGTGTAGAAAATGAATTTTCAAGTGTTACCTACCTGCCAGCCCAGACTTCTCAAGGCCCAGTGGTCCTACTGAGCTGAGCCTGCTCCCATCAGTAGTGCCCTGCAGGACCTTTTGAAAATTTCCCCAGTAAAGACATTCTACCTTTGTTACAACCTGGCTGCTGGAGCACCTGGCTAAATTTTATCTTCTTATTCACCTTTGGGTTCGTGGCAAATACTTAGCAGTATTTAATTTTTGCTTTCTGATTTAAGTGTAATACGAAAAAAAATCATGCAAATCAATTACCAGTATCTAGTGTTTGAAATTGTAAAATGCTGAAATGAACTGTTAATTATACTCTGTATCTGTGGGGGGAATGTAAACTGACTTTAGGATTCAAGGAGACCTTGCTGATGAGAGAAGGAATCACTGCTCCTTTTAGAGACAATGAAAGTTGGGCCGGGAGTCCTTTGCTTGAGGTCACAAAGCCAGAGACTTCAGGAGAGCAGAAATGAGAAGGCTCAGTGCCCTCCTAGGGAACCTTTCGTAACTTGAATATTGTGATTCAGCCACCTGGAAGCTTCACTTGTGAACGTGACTCTGCAGAAACATGTTAGAGGAAGCAAAGGAGAGGATGGACGTGAAATCCATCCTGTGCGTGCTCACCTGACATGCAACAGGGAGGGTCATCTGCCAAGGTGTCATGGTCATTCCACGAGAGCTGGGTGGTGACATTCCCCAAGTTCCCACTCCCAGAGAGGTAGGCAGCGAGGGACACTGGCGTTGCAGGGCCCCTGGGACAGGCTCCACTCCTCCCTTCTTGCTCTGGAGGTGACACAGTCCTAGTGATTGAGGAATGGGACCTGGGGCCAGCGTGCTCCAACAAGATGAAGCCTCATCAAAGTTGAACCCTAGGGTTCATCAAGCAGGGAGGGTACTGGGGCAACTGTCAGAGGGCAGAGCTGGAGCTGGGGCCCCGTAGGGCACTCAGTGTCCGGAGGGCACAGAGGAACACATGTGGGGCTCAGGACACAGGGTCTGGACGGTGTGGCGGTGAGGTCCGTCTGACTGTGATATATGTTAGGGGAAGGAGGGACCGAGGCGGGAGTGGGCGCGGGCAGGCAGGAAACTTGTGCAGAAACCTAGCAAAGAAGTGTAGATGATTTCATTGAATGCGAGGGGTAGGGAAGGAGAGCAGAGGGAGATTAAAAAGACTTGGGGGTGAGATAAGTGGGGCAGGGATGATGAGGATCCCTGTTCACTGAGCTCCTCTCTGTCCCAAGCAGGGTTCTAAGAGCTTTTCATGCATTAACTCACTAAGGAAGGCTCTGTTTAACCCCCATTTCACAGGTGAGGAAACTGAGGCATCGAGCAGTTGAGTTACTTGCCGGAGGCCACTCAGCCAGGGAGGGCTTGGCAGGGATTTGAACCTGGTGGGCTGGTGCCTGGGGCCATGCACAGAACAGGGTATGAAGGAGAAGATTTTTCTCCAGATAAAGAGTAACAGATTTCCTTTTCAAATGTTATTTTTCTTTCTTTTTTTTGAGACAGTATTGCTCTGTCACCCAGGCTGGAGTGCAGTGGCGCGATCTCGGCTCCCTGCAACCTCCACCTCCCAGGTTCAAGCAATTCTCCTGTCTTAGCCTCCCGAGTAGCTGGGATTACAGGCCCCCACCACCACACCTGGCTAATTTTTGTGTATTTGTAGTAGAGACAGGGTTTCACCATGTTGGTCAGGATGGTCTAATTTTTTTTGTATTTTTGGTAGAGACAGGGTTTCACCATGTTGGTCAGGCTGGTCTCGAACTCCTGACCTCAGGTGATCCACCTGCCTCAGCCTCCCAAAGTGTTGGGATTACAGGTGTGAGCCACCGCGCCCAGCCTTAAATGTTATTTTTCTTAAAAGGGTCAAATTCAATTCATGTCACCAAGATACAGCAGGTTTCCAACATCTCTTTTTAAAAAGTTTTTTTAAAGGGAAATAATACTGCTATCACTGTTGCAGACTTTTCTGTCGTGGGCAGGCTTATTCAATGTTAAATACGACTTTTATTAAAGCGGGTTAAAAGAACCTTGGCAGAAATTTCGAATAAGACCGGGCCGGGTGCTGCTCAGGGTGCTTTGTGTCAACTTGTTACTCCTCACCTGCTAGGATGTCATCCCCTTTGCACCTGGGGACACTGAGGTGGGGAGAGGTGGGGCGAGGCTACACAGTTGTGTGTGGCGTGGCAGAGCCAGGGTTCAGGCAGAGCTGGGCCAGTATCGGGGTCTGGGGGCGACCGTCTGCAGCACCGTCACATACGTGGGGATGTCCACCTGTGTCAGATGTTTCCCAGCTTGTTTCATGATGACAACAGCTCTGCTAGAAAAGCGTTTCTTTGTTGCCTGTGAGGACTCTCGATTCAGGGACCCTGAGTCTTTGGGACTCTTGTGCAGCTGGGGCTCACCCTGTCTGGACCCAGCGTCCTGACTGGCCTGGATGTGTCCCCTGCTAACAGACTGCAGCCTGACCATTTCCAATGGTCCCTACTTTCTTGTTTCAGTGATTGGGGGGAACAGCAAAACGAGAGTTTATCTGCTTTAACATCAAAAGGTCTTCTTCATTGTTGTGTTATTGAGTGAACTGAACAGCAGATTTATTTGCTTTAACAAATGCGGCTGCCTGTGATGGTGGCATAGGGGTTGAGTGTGAGCACATGAGCATGGCAGGAGCTCGCGGGAACGGGCCAGCGCCCTAGTCAGCCCTCTGTGGCCTCAGAGGGTAGCTGCCCGTCTGGAGGGCCTCGGACACTTTCAGACTGGGATGGGGACTCTGATTTTTAGCTTCTTGGGCACTGACGTGGTTCAGACCCAGGATTCCAGGAAGGAAGGTTCCTGTCGCAGGGGAGGGAATCAGACGTCTCTCTGGGCGGCAGAGGAGCTGGCAGGCAGCCTCTGGGCTCTGGCAGCATTGTCCTCTGGGTTCAGCGATTTGGGGTTTAGACAGGGTTTCTGGACGGCATCTGCACCGAGGAGCGGAAGACGAGAGCTAGGAACCGATGCGGGCCTTCCCTCTCTAAAACAAGAGTTCCGAATCCCCATGAGGGTTCCCTAGCATGGTCTCAGAGCCCAGGATCTGGAGGGGGGCGTCTGTCGTTGGAGAACGCAGAGGAGCCAGGGTGGAATCCTTCCCGCTGCCGAGCAGGAGCAGGGCTGGCCTAGTGGGCCGGGCTGGGCACTGCAGCCACCTTGTACCATCCCCTCCTGATGAGAGCATCGGGGGCCGGGACGTCCAGGGTAGCACTGGGCCCCTCATGCCCGCACCCCCTCCTCGTGGTCACCTCTGTTCCTGCAGGGTCCCGGTGGTCTCTCGCTAACCCCGCGTGGTCTCTAACGCCTCCTGTCAGCCGCTGCTCTGCTGTCTCCACCTGTGCGGAGGTCCCATCCAGTAGTTTCTGTCTAACCCGTGTGTAGTAGTGAAGCGTCCCTCCCCTAATTGTGGCCTGTGACTCTGGAAACACCATTCTCATGATGTTCTATGTCTCCCTTTCAAGAACTGGGTTTCTCTTGAGGAGAATACAGGTTCTCGGCCCTGTAATTTACCAAGAGGTTGCAGATCAGGCACCTGTTAAGCATGAAAAAATTGTTTCAGTTTTGTGAACCCAACAAGAGAATGACAATTTTGATGTTCTCTGTTTCCCAGTGAGTGAGAATTCCTGAATTTACATAGAAAGCCCACAAGAAAAGTCCACACTTCTTGGCCACAAGTGTCTGGCGTTGCGAAGGAGGCTGTGCCTTCCAACTGGAAACGCACATGGGTTCCTAAAGACAAACATTTAAATCTGAGTTCGGCTCTGTTAAAATTCAGCATTTGCTGGCAACAGCCTCCAGGGTGACAGCCTAGGGTGTATTTTTCCACAAGCGAAGCCCACGTCTGTCTGCCCTCCTCACTTTCTGTTGTTCTTGTGTAACGAGATGTTTTGTGTGTGTGGCAGGTGGCAGGTTCAAGAAAGAGATTGTCGTTGATGGACAGAGCTATCTGCTGCTGATTAGAGATGAAGGGGGCCCCCCAGAGGCGCAGGTGAGTATACGTGCATGCCCCAAGCCTGCTTTTTTCCCTTTGTTTTCTGAGGTTTGATTCAAGAAATGCTTCTAGAAATCGGTGACGTGCTTTCCAAAAAAGCGGAAACCCCATAAAAAATGTTTCTTTCCTATCACTGCGTTTTTTCTCATCTCTAAGAGGCTAATTCTTTTTTTTTTTTCCCGAGACTAAATCCCACAGGGAAGTTGGGTTTATATGGTGGCTTTTCACTTTGTGTGTTTTTAAAAAGGCAGGAAACGCACACTCTGCCCTGGTTGGGGAACCCAGTTGAAATGACATCTGGAGATTTCTGTAGTGTGGTTTGTTTTTTGGCCTTTTCCTTTGAGTGGTTTGATCTCTAGAGCAGTGAGAGTTAGAGAGCTTGCTGGGTGGAATTGGGAGTCCCGTCTTCTCTCTGTGTCTGGTAACTACAGGCGTTGGCCCCTCTGTGCCGCCCTGGCCTTGGCCCAAGCAAGGCAGTCTCCACCAAAAGCTGGTATGAAGCATATTACGGAAGCATATTCCTTTGGAAGCTCCTGGAAAGATGGACATTCTGGAAATAACAAAACATGAGTGTGGAAGATCTCTTTTTTTGGTTTATTTAACCCGCTTTGTTTTACTTACAACATAATTTACCAGTTAAACACTTTATTATTATTATTATTATTATTATTATTATTTTTTTTTTTTTTTTTTTTTTTTTTTTTTTTTTTTTTTTTTTTTTTGAGACAGTCTCGCTCTGTCGCCCAGGCTGGAGTGCAGTGGCGCGATCTCGGCTCACTGCAAGTTCCGCCTCCCAGGTTCAGGCCATTCTCCTGCCTCAGCCTCCTGAGTTGCTGGGACTACAGGCGCCCGCCACCACGCCCTGCTAATTTTTTGTATTTTTAGTAGAGACGGAGTTTCACCATGTTAGCCAGGATGGTCTCCATCTCCTGACCTCGTGATCCACCCGCCTCAGCCTCCCAAAGTGCTGGGATTACAGGCATGAGCCACCGCGCCTGGCCCAGTTAAACACTTTAAAGGAGCCAAGAGCTGGTAACGGCTAGTGACCTTGAATGCAAATGGAATGTCAAGACATTTTCCTGGCGTTATTTCCTGGACTTACCTTTTTGTGAACGTGCAGCATAGGATTGTTAAGATGGAGAAAGTGAAAGATACTGAATACAGGACTTCTTAGGCCTCAGGTCTAGTACTCCACAGGTTGGAGGGCTGTGCGGTTATACAGAAGGTGCCACAGATTTGCCATGTTGCATTGACTCTAAAACACCAGTGACCGTTAAGATGTACCAATATCCAAAAGAAGAATGCTGCCAATTAAACTATGAAACAGCCGCAGTAATTAGGTGCATTCTGATTTCAAAGATGTTAAAGTTTGTAAAATTTTGTTTTTAGCATTAACGATACCATGTACTTGATCATAACAAGGAAAGACCTTGAAGACATGTTAAAAGTGAAAACTTAGTTACAAAGCAGTTTGAGCCCATGTTCAGTGACCATCTGGTAGTTTATAGTACGGCAGGGCAAAGTTAGAGGCCTGATAGGATCCTATCATCAGATGCTGATAAAAGTCAGCCCTTTCTTAGTCCCACTGAATGTATAGGACCGTGTTTGTTCTGCTACAAAGGAACTCTTGGAGGCAAGGTCCCTCCTGAGGCTGGTGATAGGAGAGAGAAGTAGGTAACATTTAGAATCACCTGAGTTGATTTTCCGTTTTCCCCAGCACATAAATGTTTTGAGTGACTGGAAACAAGCTTTTTTCTCCACAATTAAAGAGCAAGTCCTAGCAGTATATGAAGCACAAAAGCTTAAATATAGAGAAAAATCTACAGAAGAGCCTAGGTGTGGTGGCTCACACCTGTAATCCCAGCACTTTGGGAAGCTGAGGCAGGTGGATCACCTGAGGTCAGGAGTTCAAGACCAGCCTGGCCAACATGGTGAAACTCCATTTCTACTAAAAATACAAAAATTAGCCAGGCGTGATGGCACGTGCCTGTAATCCCAGCTGTCTGGGAGGCTGAGGCAGCAGAATCGCTGAAACCTAGAAGGAGGCGGTTGCAGTGAGCTGCGATCTCACCACTGCACCCCAGCCTGGGCGACAGAGCGAGATTTTGTCTCAAAAAACAAACCCCAAAGCACAGTTTCAGTTTTCTGATGGTGAACGTGTTAGACTGGGGGGTTATTTATTGGGTACCCCCCACTCAAGGAGCTGGGGAGTTCAGAATGCACCCTTAGGAGATGAGAGCCATGGTTCACGTTTCCTGGGTGGATGCTCAGATGGGCTTCAGCTCCCAGCTCAGGAACTGAGGTCTGGTTCCAGGTCAGCCAGCACTCTTCATGGGCGCAGGGGGAGGTCTACTCCTCCCGCTTTCCTGGAAGAGCGAGGAAGAGCCTTCCTCAAGGCAAAGGAGGAAAAGGAGATGCCTTCTGTCAGCCTTGGTCCTGGCATGCTCTGTAGGAGCTGCCATCTCAATCTTCCCAGGTCTCTCCTGGCCTTCTTTGTTTTCAGGTCCTCATTCTCATTTAATTTTGTATTTATCATTAGAACTTTGGGTTATGTTTTACCATGTACATGTTTTACATATAACTGAATGCACTTTTCACTTACATGCAGAAGTCAGAGTTTAACCCATTAAAAACTTTCACCAAATGTATTAGAGGTGATAACCTTGGCCATAAAAACCTATCTAGGAACTACAGCTTCTTTTAGAGAAAGCAGACAGGATGGATTTCGGTTTTGTTTTTCAAATTTCCACTTGGAAAGAGAAGGATCTTTGTTGCCAGATAGACCTGATGTCAGATTTGCTGAGCTGCTTGCAGTGAGCGTGGGAAGTCTCTGCCCTGCAGGGAGCCTCCACTCACTCAGCTCCAGTTTTCCAAGACGGTTATTGGTACTAAATGAGGTACTAGTATATGCCTGACAGTTGTGGGTATTTGTCAAAAGAGGATGTGATGTAGGTTCAACTGGCAAGACAAGAATAAAATGAATACGGCAAAGCAAGAACAAAATGGCAAGAGTCAGGCTATTGTGAAGTTTTCTTCCCTAAGTTTTGTTAATTTCCCTGAAAATAAGTAGTCATTTCTTTGCAGGGGTGCAGCAGGAGTTCAGCCAAGGATGAGCCTGGGTTGAATCTTTACCCTTCCACAGAGTAGGCCAGCTGCTGCGGTAGCGAGTGGGAAGGACTGAGGGGTGGGGGGTTCTGAGCAGGCATGAGGGGTCCAGCAAGCCTTCCTTAAGAGGTTGAGAGTACAGTGGGAAGCCTTAGGGTTTGAGGGGGCTCTGGCAGGAGGTGGGGCTGGCCTTCTGTCTGCGGGGCCACCTTGGCTGGTCGGGGCAGTGGGTGGCCAGGCCAGGAGCATGAGGACCTCGGGGAGACTGTGTGGTTTGTGTCCTCTGAAGACAGAGTGGCTTGGGTGGGAACAGGATGAAGGGCCCATTGCCAAGGGGAGCACCAGGCACGGTGTACTCAGGAGGAGGACATGGGTGCCGTGACGGTGTGTAAAAGTGACAGTCAAAAGTCAAGCACCCAGCATGCGACCGAGGGGATTCCTGCAGCCCCCGCTGCTTGCCACCATGCAGACATCTCTGTTCTTAATCAAGCCTTCTCACTCAGCTCCTGCTCTGCTCCCCTCCTTCTCTCCCTAGTTTGCCATGTGGGTGGACGCTGTTATATTTGTCTTCAGCTTGGAGGATGAAATAAGTTTCCAGACCGTTTACCACTACTACAGTCGAATGGCCAACTATCGGAACACGAGCGAGATTCCTCTGGTTCTGGTGGGAACCCAGGGTGAGTGATGTTTGTGTGCAGATTGTTTTGAAAGGATTCTAACAGTTAATATTTTCAGTATAGGGGAGTTTAAAAAATGCTTTAAAGGAGGAAAAATTGCCTACTGTGAATGCTCACTTTTTTGGGTAGAATTATGGAACTGAAATTATCACATTTCCTGATTTGATTCTATGGTGAAACCACTCATTTGACAACCTGAAAACAACACACACACACATATCCCAGGTGCTTTAGGAAAAATAAAATCCATTTTCCCTTGTTTTCTGGAAAAAAAATATATATATATGTGTGTGTATATGTTTTGTATATAAACATATATAGTCAAATACATATATATATTTTCTGCTATATTTTAATTCTCTGTTCTATAAAATGATTCACAAATCATCTATTAAAGCTTATCTTTCAGTCAGTGCACCTTGAAAATAGTGCTGATTTTCAACATAGAGCAGTTCTGTTTACTAAGTTCTGTTTGTCACCGTCTTATGATCTGTATCTTATTTTTAATCTGGCAGGCCCCTCAGACAGCAGAGAATCCAACTGGGCACATTTCTTGTTTTCTCTTGGGTCACTTCGAACTTGGTCGCTTAGTGGAGTGGCCGTCACATGGCCTGAGACACAACGTCCTTGCTCTTGATCACAGACCCAAGGTTGTGCTGGGGTCTGCCACTAGGGTCTAAGATGTCACATAGGATGTTTGTAAAAGTCAGATGGAGGTTAGATTTAAAACTGCTTCGTCAGAAATATGGGTAACATACAAATAATCCTATCAGGAAAAGTTGTATATCCCTTCATTTTTGTTGTGGCTATTAATAGACTGTTTTGCGAATTCTTTTAAAAATTGCCTATCTGACGTGCCCATCCATGCTCTGGTGTGAGACGTTTCTCTTTAGGACGTCAGCTGTACGTACTGCACTAGGTGTGGTCTAAGTAGGAGGTTGCCCAGGCAGATGATTGGCTGCTTGATCATGAACCTACAAAAGCCCAGATAAATAGTGTGGCATAAACCAAAAACATTTTCCAGCTAGACGTGGTGGCTCACGCCTGTAATCCCAGCACTTTGGGAGGCCCAGGCAGATGGATCACTTGAAGTCAGGAGTTGACCAGCCTGGCCAACATGGTGAAACCCTGTCTCTACTAAAAATAGAAAAATTAGCCAGGCATGGTGGCGCATGCCTGTAATACCAGCTACTCAGGAGGCTGAGGCAGGAGAATCACTTGAACCCAGGAAGCAGAGGTTGCAGTGAGCTGAGATTGCGCCACTGCACTCCAGCCTGGGTGACAGAGTGAGATTCTGTCTCAAAAAAATAATAAAAAGCCGGGCATGCTGGCGGGTGTCTGTAATCCCAGCTACTTGGGAGGCTGAGGCAGGAGAATCTTTTGAATCTAGGGAGGTGGAGGTTGCAGTGAGCCAAGATTGTGCCACTGCGCTCCAGCCTGGTAGACAGAGGGAGACTCCATCTCAAGGAAAAAAAAAAAAAACTGAAAGTATCTTCTCAGTGTGCTAGATGGGAGATGTTAGAGTTGGGTTTCCTAGAGAGCACCTCCCCCAACCTGTTTTTTTGTTGTTGTTGTTGTTTGTTTTTTAAAGCATACGTGGAGTGGCCACTGGTCGCTCTCCCTCCCGAAACCTTCAGAGCCAGAGCTGTTTATCCTAACACAGAAGGGAGGAAGGATTCTTAGGCCTAATGCGCCCTCTAGTGTTCATCAGGAGTCAAGGCCGCACCACCAAAAAGTCCTTGGTTCTTGTGAGAATGCAGAATTGCCATATTTGAGGTGGCATCTTGAAAATGCCTAATCGTGTTTTAAAGTGGATGCTCATCCACAGCAGGTTCTGCTTAAAGCTGCCTTGAAGTCGAATAGAGAAATTCCGAATAAGCTCCCCTTCCCGCAGGCCCGACCGTGGCATTTTTGAGCAGGGTCCTTCAGGGCTGTGTGCAGACACCACTCACAGGCTGCTGGAGCTCAGGAGGTTTGATTTTAGGACTCAGAATGGGCTTTTGCTTAGACTCACTGTGAAAAGTGGCAGTGAAGTTCCCGGCCTGGAAAGATCCCCTGCGATCAGGGTCTGTTCTCTGAGTTCTGAGTACACATCCATGTTCCGTCAGTAGGAAGGGAGTGTCTGAGATCCCGGGAGTTGGGACCACACACACCTGCGTGTGACTGGCTGCTGGCTGGGTGACCTTGACCCCTGGGGCTCTGGTGGGGTTCAACAGGAATTCCCGGAAGACACTCAGTGCATCCATGGGTATGTGATAGGCGTCTAATGGTGGCTGCTTTTGTTCCTCATATTTCAATGTGTGACCCCTGTGATTCCAGGGGTCCTGCCTGCGATCCTGAACCCCACCCCCCACTGTCCCTGCCCCTGGAGACAGCGTATCCCTCTGAGTCTCCTTCCTGAGCTGAGGGGCACATCGAGCCTCCTGCCGGGGTGGCTGCTTAGATTCTCGAGAAACCCTGATGAAGTTGAAGTCCTTGAGTAAAAGAAAGTACCCCCATTTATTCCCATGAATTCCATGAACATCTGTTGATCAGATGTGGAAAGATGCCCAGGAAGGCCCCAGAGGAGTGTCTGCATGTGCGAGGGTGGCCTCCGGGGTGGGGAGGTAAGCTGGCCCCACACCCTCCCGGGATGAGCAGGTTAGCCGGCCCCATGCCCTCCCGGGATGAGCAGGTTAGCCGGCCCCACACCCTCCCAGGGTGAGCAGGTAAGCGGCCCCATGCCTTCCCTGCAGGACTTCTCTTAGCCGGGCCACCCCCAGATGAACCAGAACGAAAAGTTGCAATCAGGGCTGCATTCCCTACCCGCGGGATTCTCTTGGTCCTTCCCTAGACTTCAAGGAGCACCCCCAGAAAGCCCGATGGCAGGAAGCTGGCATGCACGTGGGCTCTGAGGGTCCCTGCCGCGACGCTTGCTTCCTGCGTGCAGACTTGCTCTCTGTGAAGCTCGTGCGCGGCTGCTCTTGCAGGGGGTTGGCTTCCTGGGATGCCAGAGATAAAAGAGGGATCAGGTTGTCCAGGAAGGCACCTGGCATTTCTCTTCCTGCTGGTTTGGGGCAGGCAGCGTTAGAGGTCAGAGCATATGGAATGGGAAAGAACTGAAGAGGAATTAGGTTCATTGCCAAAGGATGCCTAGGCTTGGGGTGAGGCCTCCGCCCGCTGGCAAGAGGGGCAGCTCTGCCAGCAGGAGCTCTTTCTGGGCAGTAGCCAAGGACTGCACGAATGTTCATAGTTGGGCAAGATGGGAATGAATGAGGTAATCATTTAATGTTTGTTAAACAAGTTCTGTTTTAAAGACTTGCAAATTAAATTGATTTGAGGGAGAAGCACGTTCTGTAAAAAGCTACGGAGTTAAAAGTGGAATGAAAATAAGACAGGTATAGAACCAAAATCCGAGTGCAGAAGCCCGTTTCGGTGCAGTGGCAGAGATTCCCATGGGGCACCTTTGAAGCCGAAATTTGACAGAAACCGAGTGAGCTTGCCGCTGGGGACGGAGGGGCTGCGGGATCGCTGGGCCGCAGGTCAGGGTCTCATGGAAGCCGGGTGGATGCTACGTGGCCTGTGTTTTCAAAATTATCCTAGAGCATTGAAATATCAGGGACTTCTAACTTCTTTTTACAATTAAAAAGGAAATGTTTATACTTAAAAAAAAAAACTTTCTTTTCTTAAATGTTGTGAAATGCAAGTCAGATTTACTAATCAGCAAGACAAGAAGGCAGGACGAGGTGCCCTTTGACCGTATCCCTGGAATGGGGGTGCAGCCTATGGAGGCTGTAGTGGTGATTGTCAGAGAAAGAACCCATAACTGCAGAGTTCACTTGCCTCCCGGTAACGGAGAAACGCCAGCCCAAACCTATTTCATGGGGCTAAGAAAATAACATGATAAAAGAGAAAAGGAAAAACTGAATAAATTCCTCAGGACATCACTTTTTAAATATACTTCAAAAAATGAAGTTGCCAAATGCCCTTTCTCCACAAAAATAAAATGTCGAAGGTGGTCGCTCTTTTGTATAACTTTGCTGCTGTTTCTTTGACTGGTGGAGAAATCCTGTTGGTGGATTTTTGTTTAAAGAGTTGTTTATTGTTTGCTTTGGCATAAGAGCCTTCAAGCCCTATGATAAAGATTCAGGTTAGGAAACTGTCTCTGAAGGCTGGGCACAGTGGCTCACGCCTGTAATCCCAGCACTTTGGGAGGCCCGGGCGGGTGGATCACTTGAGGCCAGGAGTTGAGACCAGCCTGGCCAACATGGTGAAACCCCGTGTCGACTACAAATACAAAAAATTAGTTGGGCATGGTGGTGAGTACCTGTAATCCCAGCTACTTGGGAGCCTGAGGCAGGAGAATCATTTGAAACCAGGAGGCAGAGGTTGCAGTGAGCCAGATCATGCCACTGTACTCCATCCTGGGCGACACAGTGAGACTCCATCTCATAAAACAAACAAACAAAAAAACATCTGTGAAAAGTCCTCTGTCCCCCCTAAGCCCTGTGGCTGTTCACATTCCAGCTCCTCATTTCTCTGTTCCACGTGCCATTGTAACTCAATAGTAACGGAATGGATGGGGCAGGGCTGGGGGTGGGGAATCCTGACAGCTGAGCTTAAAAAAAAAAAAAAAAGGCTCAGTTTCTTTTTTAGGAAACTGGTGCCGACATCCCTGTGCAGCTGCTCAAATGCCCCCATGTGCACACATGACTTAGATTGGGGGGATCCAGGTCACCTGTGACCCTGAGGAGGTCCATCAAAACCTCAGGGGACTTGCTGCTCCCCTCTCCGCAAACCTCCCTCCCACCCCTCTAGGCCTCACCCCTGCATCTCCCTCATATACACCAGCTGCCCTGCCGGCCTCTGTCTCAGGCACTCTGCCCCCAGGCAGTGTGTGCTGCACCCCACCTGCTGCAGGTGAGGGTTCTCTGACCGCTTGCTCTAAAACCCAGAGTCACCCAAGCCTCCTGACCTCCTTCCCGGCATCATTTACAGTGTGGCCGTCTTACATTCAGAACCATTCATCACATTCGTCTTTCTTTTCTGCTTGCCTCTCTGGCCAACTAGAATGTCTGTTTCATGAGAGTGCAGATTGTATCTGTTTCAACAATTCACTGGGGTATCCCTGTGCATAGAACAGAAACAGACCCTAAATGGGGGCTTGGTGACCATTTATTAAGTGGGTCATTGGACAAGTGACCATACCTAGAAGAAGAATGCCAGTGTAGGGAGTATGCTTAGCCACCTGCGTGGTGCACAGAAGGGGGCCTGCACATAGGGACTGTGTGTGTGGTTTTTCCTCCCTTCTAAAGTATGTGTCCTCTAGACCCATATTTAAGTCTTGTTCCTTCTTTCTGGACATTTTAAAATTTCAGTTTCAGAAGCTCTCCTGTAAAACAAATTTCTACAAATGAATAACTTTCTCTGGTGTTTGAGTCTGTTATTTGGGAGGCAAACTGTGCTCTACAATTCCAGATTCATAGACTAATTACATTTCTGCTGAGTAAGGTACCAGTTTTCCGTGTTGTGGGGAAGGTGGGAAGTAGAGTTGTCATTGTCACCGTGCCGTTACTTTTTGGTCTTCTGTTCCAGATGCCATAAGTTCTACTAACCCGAGGGTCATCGATGACGCCAGGGCGAGGAAGCTCTCCAACGACCTGAAACGGTGCACATACTACGAGACGTGTGCTACATATGGCCTGAACGTGGAGAGGGTCTTCCAGGACGGTAAATGCGCATGGCTGGGAATTTACTTTCAGTTCATGATACGGGAGGCACTTCAGGAAATCAGTCCTGCCTGCACTTGTGCACGTGGGTGGCGGAAATATGTCACTGATGGGTGGGCATCGGTATTGAGAGCAGTCCATCCCAGAGGCAATTCTCAGGTATGTTTCATATAAATAGTGCTGTGTTCAGAAGAGACAACAAGGCATGGCTTAAGAACAGCCTGGTGTTGGGTCTGTGTGTCACCTATGGGGCCGTTTTGCGTACGGGATAGAACATTTCTTGAGCTGTTATTCATCCATGTGCTCTGTAAAACTTGTTTGTGAGCCATTTGTTTATTGTAATTGCCCATTCTTAATCCAGTCCTGTCCTTTAAAGCAGTTTAAATATTTGATATTAGGCTTTGAGGAGAGAGCTGAAAGGAGAAGAGAGAGTGTCAAGTTTGGACTCCCCCCCGCCACCAAAAAAAAATAATGACACGATAGCACTTAGAGCAGAGGGTGAGGACCAGCCTTTTGGAATTTTTTTTAGGTTATTTTATTCATTATTGATCACCTACCTTCAGGAACGGCCACAAATCCGACAGAAAATTCTCCTAGAAGAGCATAAGGTTCTGCAAGGGGGTCACATACTCATGGATGATCATAGCGCCAGACGTCGTCTATGAGAGAGGAGCCTGTGCAGATGCGTGGGGTGGGCGGGAGAGGTGGCGTCACCCTGGGGATAGGAGGGTCTGGGGTAGATAAGGACTGATACTTCTAAAGCCAGTCTTTTCAAGTTGGAAGCTTGGGAGAGGCATGGTTCTGGCAGAGGGTCCCTTTGCTGGTAGGAGTGGTGGAAGTCACTTGTAGGGTCCTCTCCCCTTCTGGTTTAAATCCATGGGGGCAGAGCCACCTGTCCCCCTGCTCTGGTGCCGAGGGGGTTGTCAGGGGCAGAGCAGGGCAGCCACGCTCGGGCTCTCCGGAGAGTGCTGGAGCCGCTTCGAGGTGATGGAGGACTCGCCGCGCTCTGACCCTGAAGACCCACGGTGAAAGCAGTGGCTGCAGGACTGTTCCCGGGACTTCCTCCAAATGGGGCAACCTGTGTTTTTCTTTTACATGTTTAAATTAGTCTTGAGTTGAAATTGTAGGGATTCTATACGTTCACTGTTCAACTCAGTTTCAAAGATGACATCAGTTCTCAAACTTCACATTTTCCTTCCTGGAGCAGTGAGGTTCCTTTCTAAGCCTGCCGTCTCTTCCCACGCATCTCTGCCTCTCAGATACTTACCTGTTTTTCAGCACATTGGTCCTAGTTAGTCCTTCATGGCTTAGGTTTCTTCTCGCCTTTTCCAGTGCCAATGCTGAAGAAGCACAGGGTTCCCCTGAGAAGCAGCACGAAGTCGCTGAGGTCCCACAGCCCCTTCTTCCCTCCACTCACGTTTATCCCAGGCACCTCATGCCGCCTCTGTTTGGAGAACGTCCTGTGGGGAGCAAACCTCATTTCAAGCCGTGCCGGTGAACATTAGTGAGACATTAGTGAGACTTGGAAGAACTGTGCAGGGAGGCCCTTGGAGCTCTTCTCAGGCGCACCCTAATGGAGCAAGGTCACTGCTGGCTGCTGCGCTGCCAAGGCCCCTGTGAATGTTGAAGTAAAGCGTCGTAGATGAAGGGTCTCCGGGCCCGTGCATGAGGCCAGCTGCCTGTTTTCATAAATAGACTTTTCTTCTTTTTTTGGGAGACAGGGTCTCGCTGTTTGCCCAGGCTGGAGTGCAATGGCGTGATGGCAGCTCACTGCAACCTCTGCCTCCCAGGTTCAGGCAAATCTTGTGCCTCAGCCTCCCCAGTAGCTGGGATTACAGGCACATGCTGCCACACCTGGCTAATTTTTTGTATTTTAGTAGAGACGGGATTTTCACCATGTTGCCCAAGTTGGTCTCAAACTCCTGAGACCAGGCAATCTGCCCACCTTGGCCTCCCAAAGTGCTAGGATTATAGGCATGAGCCACCGCGCCTGGCTGTAAATAGACTTTTTGTGACGCAGTGCCATGCTTTGTGTCGATGAGCTGCAGCGGGTTTGGGCCCCTCTCCAGCTGTGACAGCAGAGATGAGGGTCTTTGCGGCCTGAGAAGCCCAGAATATTTACTCTCTGGCCCCGTGCAGAGAGCTTGCCGGTCCCCAGTGCAGGATATCAGGGACTCAGTTGTCTGGATAAGTTTAGTCTCCACAGTGACTCCCTTGCTTTTGTATTTATCATGGTTAACATACATGAGTTTTCCATAAGTTGATGAATGCTTCTTATAAAAATAATGTGGTCAATAATGAATACTGGGGGATGTCAGGATGATGCTGCCTTCCTGCCAAACAGCCTTTGTCCGTTCTGGCTGCTCTAACAAGACCCGGTGGCTTATACAACAGACTTAACTTTTCCCACTTACGGAGGATGGGAGTCCAGGGCCAGGTACTGGTGGGTGTGGTGTCTGCTGAGGGCCATTCTCCTAGTGGGCTGTGTGCTTGTGTCGTGGAGAACAGAGGACACAAGCCCTCGCCTGCCCCTTCCCATAAAGGCACTTAACCCATCACAGGGTTCCACCCATGTGATCAGCCACCTGGCAGAGGCCGCACCTCTTATTCCCCTGGGGGTCAGGATTTCAGTATAAGAATTTGGGTTGAGTTCCATACCACACCCAGCACATTCAAGGCAGAGGACAGGCAGCCAGCCACCTCTGTGTTGGAAGCATTTCGTTTTCTTCAGGTTGGGGGGTGGCAAGGGGAGAATAAGGACTGATATTTCTACATATTATTTTAAAATATTCAGAAAAAGCATTTCCGTTGCTGTGACAGCTCATGTCGCACCTCCCCAGGTGATGCTATGATGAGTGTCCGTTTTCATGGGTACAGGATATTTCCGTTCCAGTTTCGTATTATAGAAATAATACACTCTCATTATGTATTCGGATTTTGGCTGGGCGCAGTGGCTCACGCCTGTAATCCCAACACTTTGGGAGGCTGAGGAGGGCAGATCACCTGAGGTCCATAGTTTGAGACCAGCCTGGCCAGCATGGCGAAACCCCATCTCTACTAAAATTACAGAAAATTAGCCGGGCATGGTGGCAGGCACCTGTAATCCCAGCTACTCAGGAGGCCAAGGCAGGAGAATCGCTTGAACCTGGGAGGCGGAGGTTGCAGTCAGCTGAGATTGCACAGTTGCACTCCAACCTGGGTGACAGAGCGAGACTCTGTCTCAAAAAAAAAAAAAAAGTAGGATTTTATGGAATCTGAAAAGCAAATACCTGTGATGCTACAACTTCCGTGACTATTGCGATTTTTTTTGTCCTTAAAATATTTTCATATGAAGATACATTTTTAAAGTAAAATCAGAGTTACTTTGCATGTTTTATATCATAGTTATATGGTGTATGGTTTCTTATTTGTATATATATTTTCACTTAAATCACAAACTCAGTGTTAGTGATGAAAGTAGTTGCTGAGTAGGGGCTTTATTCGGTACTTAGCAATCCTCAACAATAACAAAGTAAAAGTCCTCAAGGAAAGTCAACCATTGTAAGGTTTATATCAAGTTGAAGAAATCGAGGCTCAGAGAAACGACACAGCTTGACCCAAAGGGACACAGCCTGGACTGGATCCCCCACCTTGGGACCTGAGAGCCACGACTTAACCGCAGCACCAGAACATTGTCATTAAAATGGAGGCAAACCAGGTCCTGGGGCCTCAAGAACACACCAGCTAGCTCTGCCCACAGGTCTGGGGAGGGCCTCGCAGGGGATGCACCAGCCAGCAGGGCCCCTGCCCACTCTGCCCACAGGTCTGGGGAGGGCCTTGTAGGGGACGCACCCAGCCAGCAGGGTCCCTGCCCACTTGCCGACTCAGTTTATTCACATTTCTTGATAACTCTCTGGCTTCTTTTTTGCCCTAGGGCTTACTTTGTTTATTTACTTTTTATACCTATATATGGTAGAAAGAAAGTATAAAGGAAAAGCTTGTAATTTCTACATAATGTTTGGCTTGTAAATAAAATAAACAATCCAGCTGCTTCCATCGCCCTGCGGAGTCTGCGTTCCTGATTGGCTCTGTACCGAGGTTCATTTAAAAGGCCAGAGACCTCATTCTTTCTTCTTCAACATTTGACTTCTTAGTGTCTTGTAACAAAAGGACGTTGTAAAAATTAGTGGAGAAACATTGCATTCACTTTTTGTTCACTTGTGTAGTCCTGTTTACTTTTCTTTCATTCATGGAGTTGCCAGATGGCTGCTAGCAAGTGGCTTTAGGTATTGGGAAGCAGCCTAGCAGGCTGGTTCATCCATCCAGTCACTCGTTCATCTGAGCTCCAGCTTCCCACTCACTGTGCGTCTGGTCAGGGGCTAGAGACAGATTGGGAAGCACAGGCAGGGTCCCTTCCTCCATGAAGTTAAGGTCTGCTAGGGAGGGTAAACATCAAACAGTCACCCAGAAACGACCTGTGTCTTGCCCAGGGGTGGAGAAGAAGTGTGGCAGCCCAAGCTGCTTTCTGGGGGTGGAGCGTTCTCACCCCTGCTCACAGGCGAGTTTGTGTGGCTTGTGGGGCAGGGTGAGCTGGCTGCACAAGATGGTTTCTGCTTGACCTGGGCAGCTGAGCTGGACATGGGCCATGGGTACCCAACTGTTTGGATTCTCAGCAGAGCCCCGGGGGAGGGAGACACTGGGGGCTGGGATGGGCTGGATGTGTGGACTTGGCAGCTGGGGGCTACAGGTCCATCTGCAGGGACTGCATAGGGCTCTGGTTCCTGGATTGCCTCATAGCCAGCGGCTCTGCACCTGTCAGATTCTGCGTGGCTGTTTGCCTTTTCCTGCAACTGGGAAATAACCTATATACAAGTTTTTCTATTTTTAAAGTTAAAATGGTGATTTCAGTGTTTGGCATTAAATTCTTCGAAAGTCCCTGTTCATTTGTTCTGTTAGGGCCTGGATACATGAACATGAAGGATTACAGAAAATAAAGTTTATTCCATGTAGACATTGTTTCTCTGGTCCTACGATCCCTCCCCCTTCCCCTTCCCTTTTTTCGAGGCAGGGTCTCTGTCACCCAGGTTAGAGTGCAGTGGCACGATCTAGGCTCACTACAACCTCTACCTCCCGGGTTCAAGCAGTTCTCCTGCCTCTGCCTCCTGAGTAGCTGGGATTACAGGCATGCGCCATCATGCCCAGCTACTTTTTGGATTTTTAGTGGAGACTGGTTTTTGCCATGTTGGCTAGGCTGGTCTTGAAATCCTGGCTTCAAGTGATCCTCTGGCCTTGGCCTTCCAAAGTGCTGGGATTGCAGGCATGACCCACTGCGCCCAGCTTGCGATTCTTCTTTAAAGAGACATTTTTCCCACTTCATATGAAGGACCAGCTTTCTGAGTGGCAGCAAGCAGCTCTTCCGGACAGACAGAGTGCATGTCTGACATAGGACTAGTCAGGTCTCCAGAAGGTCAGGAAGGGTGTAGTGTTGGTGATGGGATTTTTCAGCCTACATGCTGAAAGGTCACCTAAAATAGTTATAACTTAGTGACAAAAATAAATCCTCCCTTCAGAAGGCCAAGTCACGTTCAGGGTGGTAGTAAGCTGTGTATAGGTAGCAACAGGGCCCCTTTGAGCATTACGTGTGCACCTTGGGAGGAAGAGAGCAGAGAGCGGGCTCTGCCTGTATATTCTTGCAGATGGTGCATTCAGCACTGTCGTTCCCTGCAGTTAGGTTTTGGAGAGTGTAAATTTTAGTCTGTCTTCAAATGCTTTGAGTTTCTCGTCTTCCTGAGTAGCGTGTTGGGAGCTTTCTCTGCTGCTAGTGCCATGCAGGAACACAGGGGCCTGTGTCGTGGCATCCGTTCAATCAGGGAGACAGGATCAGGGTTTTGTTTGTTTGTTTTGACATTTTTGAGCCAATGCATCCTAACTTTAATTGGGCATAGTTTATGATTGTTAAATTATGGTGTCTGTGGTAGCTGTATGGCATGTGGGATTTTAAAGGCTCCTGATTCCTAAAGAAAGAGGGGTTTCCCCTTCATATGCAGTCAGGAGTACAACCTGATAGTGGTACAAAGAATTGTTTTCATTTCTTCTCCAAGCAGCTTGATGCCCTTTCTCCCCTCACTCCCCCTCTCCTAGAATGAGCTGATAAAGATGTATCTGAGTGGTCCACAGTGTGGTTTTTATGCATGGGTTGTTTATTTGCATCCCAGCATGTTTTGTATACAGCAGGGGTCCCCAGTCAGGCCGCAGGGGAGGTGAGCGGCTTGCAAGCCAGCGTTACTCCCTGAGCTCCGCCTCCTGTCAGATCAGCGGCAGCCTTAGATTCTCCTAGGAGCACGAGCCCTGTTGTGAACTGCGCATGTGTGAGATCTAGGTTACGCACTCCTTATGAGACTCTAATGCCTGATGATCTGAGATGGAACAGTTTCATCCCAAAACCGTCCCCATCCCCCACCTGCCTCCCCAACCCCTGATCCTCAGAAAAACTGTCCTCCATGAAACCAGTCCTTGGTGCCAAAAAGGTTGGGGACTGCTGGTATATAGAATTTAATATTCTTGCATGCATTTTCTGAGCCTTCTAGTCACTGTTAAATCCCAGTTCAGAGCATCACATTAGATATATGATCTGCAGCGTGCTAGGGCATGCCCCCCACCAAAACGTCAGCCTCTTCTTAAACTCGTATTCATACGACCATAGGAAAACCTGCATGCAGAACTTTGACTCTGATAATAGTTGTTAGACCAGATCAAGATCCATGTCAAAGAGGTAAATTACAAATTATCATCTCTCTGCTTAACGGTCTCCAGGGCCAGTTTGGTGATCTCACATAGGAGACTTCTGTCCTAGAACAGACCTGCATTATTGTGGAGGGAGAGACAGTAGGTTCTAGGTGTATGGGAAAGCTGGGCAGTGGTGCTAGAAGGGCTCTGTGTGCCAGGTGCTAGCGCTCCCGGGCTCTGTGTGCCAGGTGCTAGTGTGGCCACAGCCTTGTGGCTTATTAGGGCTTCCTCTGTTTACACGCTGTGTACATCATCCTGGTGGATGGGTGTTTATCTGACAGTGGTTCCTGGCCTAGGCAGATCTATGTCAGTCCTTTGACCTCATTGCCCCTGGCTTTTTATGTTTGTGTTACAGTTAACATTCTGGAAAGCACTTGTATAGAAGCCATTCCATTTGTCTTTTGTCCCTTCCCAGTAACGGCTCACCTGGGCATATCTAACCCATGCTGAGAGCCCGAGCTGGGAGAGGTTGCGTTATTTTTACCAAGGTTGTGCAGGAAGTCAGGGAGCCTCGGTGTGCTCTTGATGCTTTGCTTCCAGAGATCGAAGTCCTGGTGTGCAAAGAACCCCATCTCACATTAAATGTCTGCAGCTGCCTGGTCCTAATTACAGGAGTGTCCAGAACCAGGGGAGCTGTATTAATGAGCCCGTTTGTGCAACCTAATTGCACGCACGCTAGAGCGTCAGTGAATGTAAGCAGTCTTCTGGGCCTTTCCTCCTGGGTCCTGCATCATCTTAGACCATTTTGTTTTGCTCATACCACAGTCTTTGTGTTGTTAAAGGATATATCAGTTATGCCTATTCCATTCTTTCCTGAAATCAGCTTAATTTTCATTGTCGGCGTGGCGTGTTTTATGATTTGTTTTTGTTGCTATTTTGTTTTCCTCCTTTATTATATTAGAGATTAGATTGGAACTAGTGTGTGTGTGTGCACGCATGCGTGTGTATGTGTGTTAGTGAGGGAATACTTCAAAAAAGATTTTTTACACTTGAAAGCAAGCCATGCATATGTGTACATTAGGCACTTGATACATGTTGAAAAGGTGGATTAATGGGTCATTAGTTGTCCATTTTTTAATCACTTGTAGTAAAGACTAATAAGTATATAACAATCTAACGGCTTATGATGTAGGATAGTGGATCTCATTAGGCCCAGTTTACACCTGGGACTACATTGTTGGAAATGCTGCCTTCCCAGAGGTACATGGTGCAGCTGGTGTCAGGCAAGGCCAGCATTTCCCGTTTCTACCTGTGGTCTTGGCTGTGCACCTATACTCATCACTGTCCCCGTCTCTACACCCTCATCCCCTCCACACATTGAAAGTCTTATTTCTAAGACTTGCTGGGACAGGTGGGTGGTAGATGTGTAGTAGGACAGTATGAAAGAGGTTCAGCTGCTTAAATTACACTTCATTAAGGGGGTTCATATTTTAACATTTTCTGAGAACAAAGATGTCATGAAGAAAGTGACCTACATAAAGCTCTGGCAGCACTTATGTGGTACCAATACAAATGGGGGTTGGGGGCTGAGCAGAAAACATTCTTCAAGAGTTAAATGGTCAAGTCACATAAGGTGTAAGGTGTGTTGTTTTTGTTCTGTTTTGTTTTCAGACAATGTCTCACTGTCACACAAGCTGGAGTTCAGTGACACAATCTTGGTTCACTGCAACCTCTGCCTTCTGGGCTCAAGCCATTCTCCCACCCCAGCCTCCCAAGTAGCTGGGATTACAGGTGTGTGCCACCACACCCAGCTAGTTTTTGTATTTTTAGTAGAAATGGGGTTTTGCCATGTTGTCCAGGCTGGGCTTAAACTCCTGAGCTCAAAGCGATCCGACCGCCTCAGCCTCCCAAAGTGCTGGGATTACAGGCATGAGCCATGGCACCCTGCCATATAAGGGGGTTTGATGCTGGTTTGGGAGCCATTCTGGTGTCGTTAGCCCTAGGGTCATTGATGTCATTGCCTGGCAACAACTTTTTTTTTTTTTTTTTTTTTGAGATGGAGTCTCGCTCTGTCACCCAGGCTGGAGTGCAGTGGTGCGATCTCGGCTCACTGCAAGCTCCGCCTCCTGGGTTCACACCATTCTCCTGCCTCAGCCTCCCAAGTAGCTGGGACTACAGGCGCCCGCCACCATGCCCGGCTAATTTTTTTGTATTTTTAGTAGAGACAGGGTTTCACCGTGTTAGCCAGGATGGTCTCGATCTCCTGACCTTGTGATCCTCCCGCCTCGGCCTCCCAAAGTGCTGAGATTACAGGCGTGAGCCACCACGCCCGGCCCCGGCAACTTCTAATGTAGGGCCATCCAGTGCATGTGAGAATCTGCAGATGGTCTCCAGAAGAGCCACATCTGACCTGCCTAGTAGCTTATCTGCCAGCCAATGGGAGAGGTGCCGACCTGCTGTTGACTGTAGGGAGACTTGATTCAGCCTGTTGGTGGGGGCGCACATGTGAGGAAGAAGCCTTTGTGGGTTTGTGTGGGTATTTCTCTTATGCCATATCCCTAGTTTATATTTGGATGGGAAAATACACAAATGTTTCATAGTGATCATTTTTATGAAACATGACATTGCCAACTCCTTTCTTCGTACGCATTTTCAAATTCAGTTCTTAACCAAAGAAGCTCTTTCTACAACAGAGTTAAATTATAAACTGAAATAGCAAATTAATACCAAAACTAAAATAAAGCTTTTTGTATAGTAAACCATACATTCAGAGTTTTAAAAAAAAATCCAACAAAATGAAAAATACTTTTGAGTTACTATTTTAGAAAAAAATTAGTTTGGGTTGAAAAATTCTTACGCTCGTGAAGCTATAAAAGCACATGTTTTACTGATGAGAGAAGCTTCTGGCACATCAGCTGAGACAAAAATCTTCCATACTCAATAAATACAAATATAGGAGATGGGCTGGGCACGGGGGCTCACAGCTGTAATCTCAGCACTTTGGGAGGCTGAGGCAGGCGGGTTACCTGAGGTCAGGAGTTTGAGACCAGCCTGGCCAACATGCCGAAACTCGTCTCTAAAAATACAAAAATTAGCCAGGCATGGTGACGTGTGCCTGCAGTCCCAGCTACTTGGGAGGCTGAGGCGGGAGAATCTCTTGAACCCAGGAGGCGGAGGTTGCAGTGAGCTGAGATCACACCACTGCACTCCAGCCTGGGCGCCAGAGCGAGACTCCGTCTCAAAAAACAAAACCAAAAACAAAATAAATATGAATGTGTAAGATAGAATTCATTATGAAGCTACACCAAACATTTTCAAGACCAATTTGAGAATGTGCTTGAGGTGATTATCCTTGAATCATCCAAGTGCTTTTGAATATTATTTCAATTATTTCATCTTAGAAATATGAAATCAGCTCGTTTCTTGTTTGGGGTTGCCCTTTTTTTTTATTATTATTTCTTAATTGAGACAGGATCTCGCTCTGTCACACAGGCTGGAGTACAGTGGTGCCATCATAGCTCACTGCAGTTTCAGACTCTGGGGCTCAAGCCATCCTCCCACCTCAGCCTCCTGAGTAGCTAGCACTACTGGTGCATGCCACCATGCCCAGCTCATTTTTCAAAATTTTTGTAGAGATAGGGGTCTCGATGTATTGCCAAATCCAGTCTCCAGCTCCTGGTCTCAAGTGATCCTCCTGTCTCAGCCTTCCAAAGTGTGATGGGATTATAGGCATTAGCCACCACTCGCAGCAGCCCGACTTTTAAAGGATTCTCTCTCAGTCTTATCGCTTGATTTGCTTAACGCCAGCCATTTAATATGAAAATGTTTAGGTGCGGGAGGGAATATCTTAATTATCACTGTGCTCCATACTCCACAGATTGCACCTGCTGGCCTTAGTGATATGGGGTCAAGTATGAAACATGATAAAGTGACACCCAAGGAAACTACAAGGAAAGGAATTTTGATTCTTTCAGAAATAACAGGAAGAAATTGTCTTAAAATCTTAAGTTTGATGTAACAAACAACCAGGGACAATAAATAAATTGTTATTTAGTGGTGTTGTAGAATAATTGTGTTAATAGAGCCTGTGATCTCTTCTGGCAATTTCTTACCCTAAGTCTGGGATTTTTCCTGCTGTGCTTCTCTTACTGGAAACGTTAAGTGTGCACAGATGCTCATACGTGTGCAGAGAAATGCCTGAATTAACTCTCACACTGCCAACATTAGATCATTAAACACACTATTAGTAAATGTTCTCTGTTTTGATTTTCATGTTAAGACTCATCTCTTTTGCTCATGGAATTAATTTTATCAATGACATAGAAAATGGTTATTTTAATACTTTTCTGCACTGCGGTATCATAGCTGCGTTTTGCCCCAGGACTTCTCTCTAATGACTTTAGCCAGCTTGAATTAGCGTGATGTATCATTAATGCATACAAATGGCTTTTATTTTTGTTCATAATCTGTTCATAATGCCACGGCATTCTGCTCTTTCTAATGTTTTTAAAATGATTAAGTAGTGATGTACTTTTTGACCTAGTTAACCCTCCACGGAATCTCTGATCAAAAGAATAAGAGAATATTACTTAACTAGGATAGTCAGAAGTTGTCACAATCTGTAGCTGATGTTTTCCAGTTATTTTGAAGTTTTTTATAATTTTTTTTTCCTTAGAGAATATGGACATAGGCTGGGCGCACAGTGGCTCATGCCTGTAATCCCAGCACTTTGGGAGGATAAGGTGGGTGGATCACCTGAGGTCGGGAGTTCAAGACCAGCCTGGCCAACGTGGTGAAACCCCATCTCTACTGAAAGCAAAAAATTAGCCGGGCATAGTGGTGCGTGCCTGTAATCCCACCTACTCGGGAGGCTGAGGCAGGAGAATCGCTTGAACCCAGGAGGCAGAGGTTCCAGTGAGCTGAGATCGTGCCGTTGCACTCGAGCCTGGGGGACAAGAGCAAAACAATGTCCCCAAAAAATAAATAAATAATTGCAGAGATATGGACATAGCCATATGGTCCTTTTTTCTAAGTAAACTTCGCTGATCGAGGAGCTACCCACAAACCACTGGGTTAGCAGCACTGAATTTGTTCACTCGATGAAAGATGAGGAAAAGTAATCCTTTTTAAGTCGTGAAGTTCTTTTTTTTTTTTTCTTGAGAAGGAGTCTCGCTCTTTCACCCAGGCTGGAGTGCAGTGGCGCGATCTCAGCTCACTGCAGGCTCCGCCCCCCGGGGTTCACGCCATTCTCCTGCCTCAGCCTCCCACATAGCTGGGACTACAGGCGCCGGCCACCTTGCCCGGCTAATTTTTTGTATTTTTTTTTTTTAGTAGAGACGGGGTTTCACTGTGTTTGCCAGGATGGTCTCGATCTCCTGACTTCGTGATCCGCCCGCCTCGGCCTCCCAAAGTGCTGGGATTACAGGTGTGAGCCACCACGCCCAGCCAAGTCGTGAAGTTCTTTAACCTCGGAAAGGGTGGCTTTGTCTCATGGACTTTGATATTTTTTGCATGGTCCTTGTAGGGTGAGCCTGGCCAGACACTGGCTCCAAGAGGATGTGAGGAATTCAGGCTCCGAGCAGATCAGGGGCATCCCTAAAGGTTGGGCTCTGGAATCTGGGGTGAGTTTGTGTATTGAATGCGGAGGCTCGTCGAAGCGTTGTGACGAGGAGAGCGATGCACTGACGGCCTTATGAGTCTTCCCTGACGTAAGCAAAAGTCAGCTGGGAAGTGTGGATTTCAACTTTGTTTTCCTAAGAGAAAAATAGGCCAGATGCGGTGACTTACACCTGTAATTCCAGCACTTCGGGAAGCCGAGGCAGGTGGATCCACTGAGGTCAAGAGTTCAAGACCAGCCCGGCCAACATGGCGAAACCCTGTCTCTACTAAAAATACAAAAAAAAATTTAGCTGAGCATGGTGGCAGGCACCTGTAATCCCAGCTGCTCAGGAGGCTAAGGCAGGAGAATTGCTTGGACCCAGGAGGCAGAGGTTGTGGTCAGCTGAGATCGCAGCACTGCACTCCAGCCTGGGAGACAGAGCGAGACTCCATCTCAAAAAAACGGAAAAGAAAAATAGATTGTAAAACCTTCAGTGAGTACGTTGGATTTTGTGAAATTTGCCGAAGAGAAGAAGGATCATTTTTAAAGGATATAAAATATGGAAATAAAAACCACTCACAACACTGCCACCCGGGGGCAATGATTGTTAAGGCGCGGGTGTGTGTGTGTGTGTGTGTGTGTGCATGTGTGTGCGCGCCTGCCATGTTTGAAAAAAATGGACTGTCATGCATTGTGAGACTTAATAGCGTACTCTTTCACATACATGTGGAGCATCCCTAATCTGAAAATCCAAAATCTTAAACTGGAAATGCTCCAAAATCCGAAATGTTTTGAGTGCAGACATGGCACACAAGTGCTCACGGAGAATTTTGGATTCCAGGTTTTCAGTTTAGGGATGCTCAGCCCGCAAATATTCCAAAATCAAAAAAAAAAAAAAAATCTGAAATTCAAAACACCCTGGTTTCCAAGCATTTTGGACAAGAGATCCCCAACCTGTGAATACTTTTCCTACCCTGTGGTTGTTGATTTTTGCATGGCATTTCCTTGAGCAAACAGAACAGCTTTTGGACCCAGTCTCCAACTAGACATGTAGTTGGGTTTTTATCCCTCTGTATTTGATTTAGATGAGTGCTTCCGTGCATGGTTCTCTTTACTGCAAGCTGTGTCTCTGTCCTTCCTAATTTCCCGAGGATCCATCTCTGGAAGTGAGACTGTGCGTCCACGGCTTGCAGAATGAAGAAGGCTTTGAATGCTCGGTGTTGACTTGCCTTCCAGGAGGCCTGTCCTAACTTTCTGCACCTGGCCACACTGGGTATATTCATTTCGAAAATCTCTATCAGTTTATACACAGAAAAAATCAAGTATTATTTCATGTAAGTCACCCCCAAATATGAAAATAAGCCCACGTCCTGTAATCTGTTATGTTAACTGATTTCCTACCTGTCCTAGGGACCCAGGCAGTTCTTGCTGCTCTTACAGATGCGCCATTTTGGGGTCATCAGGCGGTTGCAAAGGTGGGAGCAGCCATGCTCCCCAGAATGCTATGACAGCACAGAGCGCTGGTCTGAAGATCTGTGTGTGGCTGTGGCTGTGACCCATGTGTGGCTCTGGCCTGTGTGTGGCTGTGACCCGTGTGTGGCTGTGGCCGTGTGTGGCCGTGTGTGGCTGTTGCCCGTGTGTGGCTGTGACACATGGAGGTGAACTTGCACGGCGGAAGTGCCATGCTTCCGTAAGCTCTTCCGACTGGTTGGTAGGCGCTTTTATCGGCACATCAGCATCTTACAGACAAATATCTGAAGTACACTTCAAGGGAGGCAAAGAGAAAGCAAAACTGCCAGTTCCCTGAGCATGGCTGTGTGTTGTTGGTGCTCTGAAGGGCTAGAGAATCCCTCTATACCCTTCATTTTCATGCACAGAAACCGAGTTTCAGGGAAGAGCTGTGGCCCGCCACGGTCGCTTCACCTCCTCCTGGTTGCCCATGTTTATTCCTTTTCTGCTTCTCCTCATCGTCCATCTGGACTGGGGATCTTGGTCACGTAGACTTTCCCAGGCACCTAAAGCACATCCCCCGCTTTGGTGATCCTAAAAATCTGTTATTCCATGTTTGAAATATCAGGATTTCAGAACTCAGCCACTGACAGGTCACTGCCACAACAGCTAAAGAATTAAAACCCAAACATGTCTCCTTATCTCTGCTGCATCCTGAGTGGGCTCGGCTGCCTGCATGTTCCCACCCCTGATGGGGGCACTTTGGAGCGCCTATGGGATGGGGGCACCTGGGAGTGTCCATGGGGTGGGGGCACCTGGGAATGTCCGTGGGATGGGGTTACCTGGGAATGTCTGTGGGATGGGGGCATCTGGGAGGGTCTGTGGGGTGGGGGCATCTGGGAGGGTCTGTGGGGTGGGGGTATCTGGGAGCATCTGTGTGATGGGGTATCTGGGAGTGTCTGTGGGATGGGGGGCATCTGGGAGCATCCGTGGGATGGGGGGCATCTGGGAGCACCCGTGGCAGCTGCTTTGCTTTCCCCATGGGTGGTAGTCTCAGGCTGCTCCCACAGGCGCAGTCCCTCCAGTGGGAACTTGTGCCTGCACTTTTTAGTCAAACATGTAATTAATCAGCAGCAGTCCAGCCTAAAAAGAGAAGCTGAACACTGTTCGTTTGGGGGCTCATCGGCTCACTGCTGCGTGGTGAGTCCTGGTGCCGTGATCGCAGCCAAGTGGACTGTACCACATGTTCCGTTCTCCCTGGGCTGAGCAATCGCTTCCCCCCTAAATGTTCGGCAGCACTTTGCCTTGTACATGTCTACTTCTGCAGGAGGGGCTGTGACTCATCCACAGCCAACTGTATTCCAAGCACAGCCATAGTTCAGAGTGAATCTTCATGGTCTGTGAATTCTGGAGTTTCGGAAAACTTCCTCATTTAACTTTGTGAGTAAACTGCAAGAAAAAATATTGAACACCAACATAGTCATCTGGATGCTAGGAAATACTCCCATGCCCGCACCGAGATTTCATTATTCAATGAAAAGTCCAAGGTAGCGCTTACATTTCTGGCCTGACCTCTAGATGTGTAGAATTTCAGAGCTGGAAGGACAGAGACCCCACCTAGCTTGACCCTTCCCTTCACAGGTGGACAGGACCAGTCTTGTCAGAGAGTGGTTAGTAGCAAGGCAGGTGCTAGAAATTAGGTCTGTATCTTTTGGCTGCACAGTTTGATTCTTGTTTTATGAATGTTATACTTAGAAGCCATTGGCTACATTAAAAACTTGGTAGTGAGCTGAAATAAAATGCTCCTTTAAGTTATAATTATTTTTAGTAAGATTTAAGCCATTTTAACACAGGGTGCTTGGATTAAATGCAGTATGATAACACATCGATTATTTTTATAAGCTGACTAATAAAAACTCATTCACAGACCGTTTTCTGCGTGCAACAGAATATGTGGGTAACAGGGCATTGGGTCTGTGACAAGGTCTGAGCTAGAAGGACCCTATGGCCCATGAAGTACAGTGTATGCAAGTGCTGTTGTAATTTAGTAAACCGCCACTAGGGGGCATTGAAAGCGCTTCTAAGGATTATTCTCCTGCGTAAATTTTTTCCTTTTGCTGTCACCATGGAGAATACAGATACAATAAAACACACTGGTTTAAGAGACCATTTAGACCTGTAATAAGATACACTCCACAAAGCGTGTGAAGTTACTGGATCAGCAGCACACAAGTGCAGAAATAAAAAAGTTTCATTCATTGGAATGAGGAGGCAAACACAATTAAAAAGATGAAATTTTATATTCTGTGGTTGAAGAATTCTACATTCTGTGGTTATATATTCTGTGATTTTGCCCTGCATGTAACTTTACAGAAGAATCAAAGAAAAGTTGGCCAAAGACACAAAGTTTTTTTTTTTTTTTTTTTTTTTTTTTGCATTTTTTTGAGAAGGAGTCTGGCTCTGTCACCCAGGCTAGAGTGCAGTGTTACGATCTCTGCTCACTGCTACCTCCACCTCCCGGGTTCAAGCAATTCTCATGCCTCAGCCTGCCGAGTAGCTGGGATTATATGTGCGTGCCACCACACCAGCTAATTTTTTTTTTTTTTTGAGATGGAGTTTCGCTCTTTTGTCCATTCTGGAGTTCAGTGGTATGATCTTGGCTCACTGCAACCTCTGCCTCCCAGATTCAAGCGATTCTCCTGATTCAGCCTCCCAAGTATCTAGGATTACAGCCCGCCACCACGCCTGGCTAATTTTTGTATTTTTAGTAGAAACGATTCAATATCTTGGCCAGGCTGGTCTCAAACTCCTGACGTCAGGTGATCTGCCCACCTTGGCCTCCCAAAGTGCTGGGATTACAGGTGTGAGCCACTGCACCCTGGCCTGATACTTCTTTATAGAGTATAATAAATGGACTTATTTAGCCCATCATTCTCTCTTAACAGAATGCACCAAGAGTTACTCTGGCTTGAGTGACTGCCCAGGCCCCTCACGTTAGCGTCTGCAGCCTTGAATCTGGAGGCAGGTCGGGCGCAGGCTTCTCATGTGCACCAGTGAGCACCCGGGCCAAGTGTGGAGGCTCTGCGGGCTGGGGGTCTGGCCCACGCCATCAGCCTCTGCCCAGCCATTGCTTCTTCCTGTTGACCAAAGCCATGACCTTACCTTTATGCAGTCATGTTTAGAGAGATGAGGTCTCAAAGGCAAAGTCAGACTGACACTCCTGGGCAGAATGATGGGAGTTGATCATTTTTTGGGAATGTAGATATTCCGTTTACAAATCTAAGCACCATTACCGAGAGTGGTAAGTTTCTGCAGGCAACGGGGACCTTTCCAGAGGAATAGCAGCTGCTGTGTTCCCTGTGGGGTTGGCAGTGGGCTGGGGGCGCAGCACGGATGGGATTCTAATGTATATCCATGTTTATCTTGGTTTAGAATCTTCCGGTTTCTTGTCTTTTTTTTTTTTTTTTTTTTTTTGAGACAGAGCGAGACTCTGTCTCCCAGGCTGGAGTGCAGTGGCACAATCTGGACTCACTGCAATCTCTGCCTCCCAGGTTCAAGCAATTCTCCTGCCTCAGCTTCCCAAGTAGCTGGGACTACAGTCACCCACGCCATCATGCCCGGCTGATTTCTGTATTTTTAGTAGAGACAGGGTTACATCATGTTGGCCAGGCTGGTTTCGAACTCCTGGCCTCAACCATTCCACTCGCCTCTGCCTCCCACAGTGCTAGAATTACAGGTGTGAGCCAACGTGCCTGGCCAGAGTCTTCTAGTTTCTCGAAGGTTTCTTTCTTTTCCCTCTTAGTTTTTCTCACTCTAAGATAGAGGGCTTCACAAACTCAGTATTCTTCAAACATTTTCTCTATCAGAATATGTACAAATTGAGTGTCTAGAATTTATACAGATTTTGGAGAATTTTACTACTTTCAGTATATAGAATAGTGAAAATTTGGCAGAAAGTCATGAGAAAAGAAGTTAAGTAAAAGTGGATATTTCATCAGAGCAGAGAGCCACATTCCCTTTAGAAGGGTAGCTTTCACAAAGTAGTCTTCTAGTGCCAAAGGATAGTGTTTTACCATCCTCTAAAATGTAGGGCATTCTATGGGGAGCCAGTGGGTAGAGCTGTGGCCCAAGGTTCAGGTGTTGCAGTCGAATCAGTAAACTCCGGCGGCATCCAGGGATGTGCACGGTGCTGGGGCACATTCACAGAACCTACCTGCAGGTGGGCACGGCTTTGTAGAGAGGGTAGGCACAGCCGTCGTGGGATGAAGCCTGCTCCCAGCACCGTGGGCGGTTGACAGTATTGTCGGGGGATCGGGGCAGCCATGTGGGCCAGGCCCCAGTTCGGCCAGCGCTGCAGCTTCCTCTGTCTGATTCATCAAGTTCCCGGATCCATTTCTTACTGAAGAAGCGCCTGCTGCCGGAATACAATTTGAAAAACGCTGATCTCAGAAATAGGATTCCTGATGACAGACCTTAGCAAATATTCCAATAATTATACCAACTGTACTAAAGATCGCAGTGACTCGGGTAATTCACAATAAATGAGTGAAAATTATTCAACTGGATTAGAAATCGCCAGCCTTGGATCCTTTCCCAGATCCTTCGTTTTCCTGGGTATTTTCCCTCTTCTGGGTTCTTGGTGCCCGTCCCCCGTAGCTCTGTCACACAGTCCTGTTGCTGCTGCCTTGGGGCCCAGGCGTGTCTTTTCTCCCCCAGTGCCTGGCACGGTGCCCTCCAGGAGCACTCCTGGGATTGATAGCAGGTCATGCAGTCACTGCTCACCTGCCCACGGAGCTGGGTCTATCTCTTCAACCCACGAGAGCCAGGACGTGCCTGGGCTGCTGAGCGGGGCGTGCCCAAGTCTTTCTGCTTTGAGTTTTCTTTTTCGTCTAACGTCAAGGTTTGCGTGATCTTCACTCTTTTGCAGAAAATTGTTGGCATTGCATCATTGGCTTATGCTACTAAATAATGTTTTAAGGAATTGGAGTTTTGCGAGAGAGATGGTGACAAGCCTGACTCAGGTCTTTGGTTTCTGTCCTCCTTCCTGGGCAGGCCCTTTGCCCAAATGGTTGTTAAAGAAACGCAAACAGTTAGTTGTTCCGTTCATGCTGTTGCGTGAGGTAAGTTAGGATGCTCTTGAAGAAGTTTAATGACATACAGAGGAAATCCTTCCAACACAATATACAATTAATTGCTGTAAAATATCATGGTCAAAATGTCCAGGAGGCAGTGAAAAAACAGCAGTGACTAAAGGGCATCTCCAGGTGCCGCCTCTCACCCGGTCCTGGATCATAGGGGAGGCACAGGCGACACTCCGAGGCAGCCTGGCTTGTGTTGGCTGAGTTCTGCACTGGCACAGGGGAAGATGTGGCCCTCGGCTGCCAAGGAGCATCCAGTCCTTTCCACAGACTTTGGTTTTCCAGAGTTACACTTCACATCTGTTTCTATTAAGATACACACTTATGTATGTTTCGTATATTAGCTAGTGTATCTCATATCTTCTGAATACATACATTTAAACATATTTTTGTGATTAAAATAACTTGTTTGTAAAAATACAGGAAACTGTAAGAAAGCCACTAAAAATCATCTATAATCCCCCTGCTAGTAATTACTATATATACATATACATTTTTTCTTTCTTTTTGAAACAGAGTCTCACTCTGTCACCCAGGCTGGAGTGCAGTGGTGCCATCTCGGCTCACTGCAGCCACCGCCTCCCAGGTTCAAGTGATTCTCAAGCGGGGGCTCCGGGGGGCTCCTGCATCCCATGATGGATATTGATGCAATCATAAAATCTCCTAAAGCTGCGCCACCACGCCCGGCAAATTTTTGTATTTTTAGTAGAGACTGGGTTTCAGCATATTGTCCAGGCTGGTCTTGATCTCCTGACCTCAGGTGATCCATCTGCCTCGGCCTCCCAAAGTGCTGGGATTACAGGTATGAGCCACCGTGCCCAGCCAATAACTAACATTTTATTGTAAATGCCCCTCAGTTTTCAATACCTTTTAAGTAAAATTGGGACTCTCTTCTATGTTCTTTTAAATAATTTGCTTTAATAAGGCCTGAGACTGTTTACCATGTTATTTAATTTCCTCTGGACTCCATGTCTTTATGACATCATAGCAGTTTTTTCCCTGCTGGCATCTGCTGACCGTGGATGGACAGCCCCAGAGACAGCCATGTGCTGCTCAGTCCTTCGCTGGGTCCGTTCTCTGCATATTTTTTGAGTGCCTACTGGGTAGCAAGAGTGCCCACCTCTTGCTCAAGAGCTTTTGTTGAACTCGCAGCAGCTTAGGCTCTGGCCATTTAGCACAGGCACAGTCAGCTGTGACGTTCCTGGGTCTGACCAGAGCACCCTGGTCATGGGGAGACAGGAGCTGGCGCATGGGAGCACTCCCAGATGGGTGCCCCAACTCCCTGCCGTGTGTGTGGAGGGGGGACGTCAGCCTGTCAGGACCCCCTCTCCTGCGTCCCTGGTCACCCGTGAACCGTGTGGTTAAAAACTGGCTTCCAGGTAGATTTTGCCACGAGAAGTCATCAGTAGCCAGAGGGTGACGGGAGTCCATCACTTTGATAAGTAGATGTCTCATTGGAAATAATGGAACCGATATTAAATAAACACATTTGATGAAAATTGCTAGGGACTAGATAGGCTCATTGAGTCCCCTTTTTGCTGGCAAATGATAAGGCTGAGCTGGATTTTATAAAGACCATTCCTAAACCCATGATGAGTATTCACCCAATCACAAAATCTCCTAAAGTAGAAGATTTGAATAGAAGCTTAAATTGAAGGACAAGGCTTAGAACACTCAGAATCATTTCAGACTTTCATTTAAACTACTCAGAAAAGCTGGTGGATTTTGAGAAAAAAAATTGCCTTTGGTGGATTATCACAGTCAGTGCTAGGATAATTAAGCTCAAAATGACAGAGTCCAGAGCTTCAGGAAAGTCCGATCCCTGTACCGAGATGGTGTGGTGGGCGGGAAGATGGGTTCCCAAAAAGTATTCATGTTCAAATGCCTGGAATTGACGAATATTATATATTGTGTCCAAAATATAAACGGTCTTTGCAGATGTGATTAAGAATCTTGAATACATTCTGATTGGGCCCTGAAAGCAATTGCATGTATCCTTCTAATAGGGAGGGAGAAGGGTCCACGTGGAGCAAAGGAGTTTGAAGATGCTGCCTGGGTGTTGGGACTGACATGGCCCAGGCGTGCGGCAGCTGCAGGTGCTGGGAGGCCCACAGATAACTGCCCCCGTATAGCCTCTGGGTCCAGCGTGGCCCCCAGCACCTTGTCAGCCAAGTGATGGCGATTTTGGACTTTGGCCTCCAGAACTTTGAGAAAATTAAGTTTCTGTTGGGCCACTGGGTTCATGGGAACTTGTTAGAGTAGCTGCAGGAAGCTAAGGCAGATGGTCAGAGGCAGGCCGCCTCCAGAGGGGTTCTGCTGGGGAGCACGGTCTCCAGGCTGCGCCATAGGTGCAGAAGGTTCAGGTGCACCTGAGGAGCCTTGGGGTCACTCTGGGGCTCCCACCACACATGGGCACAGCTGGGAGCAGGGCACCCCCAGGAACCCACGGACCTGCCACACGATGCAGCCAGGGTGACCTAAGGCATGTGGGCGTGCAGAAATGACGGGCGTGGCTTTTCAACTGGAGACATGCCGGTCTCTGCCCCGTGGAACCGGTGGCCGCGTGTTCACGTGACTTGAGAGCTCCATCTGCCCTGTCGGGTCTTCCCCGAAGAGTGATCCCCGCCTGGAGAGGCTGAGAGCCCAGGAAGCTGAAGCGAGGAGAGGCTGTGTGACTCCGGCCATTGTGGTGGGTTCTCATCTGCGTCAGTTACATCTTGCACAGTCAGGGGCTCCCTCCTTCCTTCTTCCAACTCACTCCTTACCTCCCCCTCTTCCCAGCACTCCTGTCTCTCCCCCGTGTTAGATGTGAGTTCTAAATTTCTCTTCAAAGAATCAGTATGTCGTTTTAGCGTTATGATATTTCATATTTTAATCATTCATCCTTTTTACTTGTTTCAAGACCAGTGACAAAAAATTCAGATGGAATTACATAACTATTCTGTTTAGAAAGTAGGGCCGGGCGTGGTGGCTCACGCCTGTAATCCCAGCACTTTGGGAGGCCGAGGTGGGCAGATCATGAGGTCAGGAGATCGAGACCATCCTGGCTAACACAGTGAAAACCCGTCTCTACTAAAAATACAAAAAATTAGCCAGACGTGTTGGCGGGTGCCTGTAGTCCCAGCTACTCGGGAGGCTGAGGCAGGAGAATGGCGTGAAACCCGGGGGGCAGAGCCTGCAGTGAGCCGAGATCGCACCACTGCACTCCAGCCTGGGCGACAGCGAGACTCCATCTCAAAAACAACAACAACAAAAAAAAAAGAAGATAGAAGTAAATGCAATGTTCCAGAGCTGAGATGTTTCTTGTTTCTCTCTTCTCTTCTCTTTTTTTTTTTTTTTTTTTTTGAGATGGAGTATCACTCTGTTGTCCAGGCTGGAGCGCAGTGGTGCGATCTTGGCTTACTGCAACCTCCGCCTCCGGGTTCAAGCAGTTCACCTGCCTCAGCCTCCCAAGTAGCTGAGATTATATTAATTAACCAGCCACCATGCCTGGCTAATTTTTTGTATTTCTAGTAGAGACAGGGTTTCACCATGTTGGCCAGGCTGGTCTCGAATCCCGACCTCAGGTGATCTGCCTGCCTCAGCCTCCCGAAGTGCTGGGATTACATGTGTGAGCCACCGCGCCCAGCCCCAGATGTTTCTTAGAATCCCGCTAATGACAAGACAAGCAGAGCTGATGCTTTATGACAGACCACACTGAGAAACTCTGATTTCTCTTCACGAACTTCCCTAAAGACTGCTGTTGACAAATAGCTCCTCACCAGCAGGCACATGAATTCCAGATCTCCATCTTAGCTGTTCCTCAGTCAGCTACCAAGAAGCCAGCACGTGTAGGTTATGGCCTGTGGATGGATAAACACTGGGCTGGACCAGAGTCTTCCCATTCATGGTGCTTCAGCATCTCACTTACTCAGTTGACCCAGCTGTGAAATGGATCTGCCTTTTCTTGATTATCTTCTTCTGGGAATGCCTCTCATAGCTGAAATGTGTCTGTAGCTTGGGCCTAAGAAGGTGGGTGACACTGAACACAAGGCAGAGAGTTCATTGTCACAGGACTGAGCACAGCTGAGCGGCTGTGACCAGCCTTCACATAGAACCAGCCGCGAGCAGACAGGCAGAGGCCGCCCTCGGAGCCTGGGATGCAAGCTGGTCTTGCTCTGACCTTCAGGAGGTCACTGAGTCCTTGTGGGCCCTGCATTTTTTATGTGCCCAGTAAAGCTGTCGGAATGGCTCTGTTTGATTTTGTTGGGATATAACGTGAAAAGCACCAAGCTCTCTGTAGCCACTTTTTCTCCCCTCTGTGTTTTGGAAGCAGATCAACTTACTATTGTTACTGGTGTGGGGGGGGTCCAGGTTGTTGGCCTTTTGAAAAAAGAATTGAACAAAATGCACAAAACAAGGAAAGAATGAAGCAACAAAAGCAGAGATTTACTGAAAACGAAAGTACACTCCGCAGGGTGGGAGCAGCCGGAGCACAGGGGCTCAAGAACTCAGTCACAGAGTTTTCTGGGGTTTAAATATCCTCTAGAGGTTTCCCATTGGCCATTTGGTGTACACCCCATGCAAATGAAGGAGTGGCCCCCAGTCAGTCTGATTTGTTGCAGAAAGCAACCAATCCAAGGTGGAAGTGAGGTTACAAAGGTTACACTTCTATGCAAATGAAGATTTGGCCTACAGTCAGTCTGATTGGTTGTGGAAAGCAACCAATCAAAGGCTGAAGCAAAGTTACAAAGTTACACTCCTATGCGAATGTCTGATTGGTTGCAGAAAGCAACCAGGCGGAGGCACTTTCAGTTTTCCATCTGCCTTGCAGAAAAGGCAGGGAGGGGGTTGCAAAGGGAGCAGCCTCAGGTCCTTTTGTTACTTAGGTGTGGAAAGTTGGGGTTTTCCTTCTATTTAGTTTTAGGAAGTCAGCATGAATCGGCCTTAGCTTACCTGCCCCCATACTCCGTTCTACTGCCTCACTATAGATTCTGATCCTTTTAAATAATAGCGCCGGTTCATTCATTAGAAACAGTCTTTGGACCTGGGAATGGACTGGTGAGTCATGTCCTCTCCTATGAAAGTTTCCTGAGATGGGGGCTGGTTTTCTTTGGAGAATCACAGTTTATCTTCTAATTAATTGAATGCCCTTTGTTTTCCTTTATTTTCCTTGCACCAAAAGAAAAAAAATCTTCTCGAAAATATTGCCAACATTTATTGTAGAGACTTTTTTCTTTTCTTGCTTGAAGAGATATTTTATGTTTGAAGACAACCAACTCTTCATCTCGCCTGCTGGTCCATTCAGCCAACTTTTTTTTTTCCCCCTCTAAGATTTTTAACAAAAATAAACAGGACCAAGAGATAGCAATTACTACTACTATTATGACTACTGTGAACAAAAGTTAAATTTCTTAATCTCAAATTGCTTTACTGCCTTGCAATTAAATATCCAGATCTAGGAGAAAACTACTTGTAGAAGTCTTGAAAATTCAAATCATAAATAAATGCTCTTATTCTTGATATTATAGACATTTCTCCTGTAAAGTTTGGCACACCTATAACTAAAAATGCACATCTGGAAAATCCGTAAGGCAGAAATGCCAGCCTCCCCCGTCCACAGCCATCAGAGGAGTCCGTCACGCACCTGTCACCAGCCCAGGGATTGGAAGATGGAGGCGCTGCTGCAGAGGGAGTTCCGTGACTCACCCCTGCTTCCAGTTTTTAAAAAGGGCTGAGTCTGTCAGGTTGAGTACTTCCCTCCCATCACGGCGGGCAGTCACTTTTCCCAAGTCAGCGTGGACTTGGGCAAGACCAGTAGGCTGATGGGAGAATAAGAATCCAAATCTTCAAGTGTAGTAGCCTAAAAATTGCTGATAGGAAAGCGATCAAGGACTGAGAACTGTCGCATTTAAGATGGAAATGAAGCCAGGGCTCTGAAGTAGAGCTGGGCCTAAATGCAGTAATTAAAATAGTCGTTAGGCTGCTCCCAATTACCTTCGATGCAGCAGGCTGCCTGCATCTTTATGGCGGTACTTTGATTCCAATCAGATTTCAAATGAACTTATTTTGGTATTTTCAATGAAGTCTCAGAGTAGAAAACAGATGCAGTCCTAAAGTAATTACTCACCTTTTTATCTTGTGAAAGAGAATTCAGATGAGCGAGATCTCTGCGGTGGGATGATCTGAGTGATTGGCGCCTGCATTCACTCGCCCATTCATTCACCTCCTGTGCTTGTCACCAGGCTACAAAAATGAAGCCACCACCCCTCGCTGGGGTCCCTGTTGACATGTCACAGTGTCAGTTTGGGGAAAGCCAGAGCTTGCTTCTGAGAGCCAAATTTAGTTTTTTTTATGGAAGAGATTCCCCTGTAAATTCTGGGAAAGTTTGAGAGAAAGCTCCAGGAGTAGTGATGAAGAAAAAGGACTGGGTGAACTGAAGGGGCATCAGAGATTGTCCTGTCTGTCTGCCGCCAGCTGGGGAACAGAGAAGGTGAGTGGGGACAGAGCCCACAGGTCCTGCAGGTGTCCAGGAACCAACCAGTGATGAGCGGTAACCAATTTGGGATTCCTGTCCCAGACTGTTACACACCCTTCTGCACAGGATTTTGTCGTGGGGCGTGTCACCCTCAACGAAAGGAGGTTTGCATCAGTTTAGCCTGTGTTTGGTGCCCTGATGACTAAAAGAATTCTTGTGAGATCATTTTGTGCCAGCCAAAAGTGAGTTTTATTAGTGGAAGCATAAAAAGCTGTTCTCTTAAATCGTGGATGTAATGACTTTCTTTCCAGGACGAGTTACCATAGAAAGCTTTATTTAAAAAAATTTATTTTCCTACCTTCTGAGCCTGTTTCTTAAAGACAAAAAAGAAAAATAAATGTACTTTCGTCTGTTATTGTCATCCTAGATTTCTCTGTCTGCCAGGAGATAAAGGCTTAATAATTCATGGCCACTGAGAAGTGTCATAGTCCTTCCTCCCACCCTGCCCCGAGTTAAGTGTTAACCCCAGTACATACCTGATTACACTCTAATTTAGTAATGATGGTACTTTGCTGTTATAAATTTTCTCTGGGGACTTGAGGGGATGGAAGAACCTTTACTTTGTCTTAAATTCTATGTACGTATAATTAATCAAAACATTGATTAATACTCCTGGAAGTATTTCAAAGGTAGAGAAACATTGGAAACACATTTTAGGAATTTCTGACATAAGTTTTCAAGGAGGTTGTGCAGAGTTGGCAATGAGAATTGAATATGAAGACGGCCTGTTGATTCCTTTTAAGCGTTTTAAGTTTTTCCATGCCTAGAATTGCCTTATGTGCAACCGCCAGCTTCTGTCCTTTGCAGGTTTTCCTAAGATATTTTCCTAGTTTAATAGGATGTGTGGACATAGGACATTGTACAGCTTAGGAGACTGCATTGTGTTTGGTTTTGAATATATATTAGATGCGTGACCCTCCCTCTTGAGAACTGATTTTGCTTTGATAAGATCTACAGGGGCCAAAAGTGGACCTGTTTCAGAGTTCTGGTCGCAGTGTCTAGGATGTGGTGAATTCTCCCATCAGTGTGGCTTAATAAATGAGAGTGACAAGGGAGGAGGGTGGGGCTCCAAGGCCTCGCAGGGGTGGGCAGGACTGATGTTGCCTCCTCCCTCAGCCTCTCTCCACCTACCTACTGCCCATTCGGAAGTCCAGGCCTCCTCCTCAGTCACTGAGACCGCTTTGTCAGCCTCTCCCTTCTGTATCCAGGCAGATGACCCCACACCGAATCTTTGCTGTGCTGGCTTCTGCACTTGCCTATGACAGAGCTCAGATAGGATTCTTTCCTGTTCAAAAGTCTTTGATGCCTCCCTAGCACCTACCATAGTGGTTTCCAAACTTGTTTTTGGCTGTGAACCCCTCTTGTCAAGGGTCTCCTAAGTTGAAGGCCAGTGTGTAAGGCAGCGGGCAGTGCAGGGCACCAGGATTCCTGCTCTCTGAATGTGGCACCACCTGTCCCAGTGGGCATCACTCGCTCATGAGCAGCTCTTCCCAGAGAGCCTCCTGTGTTGCAGGTGCCATGCCCTGCAGGGAGCGGAGGGCCCTACCCCTTCCCCTTGCACACCTTGTACTCCAGGCACTGCAAGCTTGCACCCTTTCCTCAGCCTCGAAGGCTTGCAACACTGAGCGAAAACCTGCCCCTCCCTCAGGCATCGGCACCAGCTCAGAGCCCCTTTTCCAAAACCTCCAGGCTCCCCTAGCCCTTTCTTGGCTGCAACCTATCTCTGCCTTTTCCGCCAAACTGGAAGCAGCCTCAGAGCAGGAAAAGCTGGGGCCGTGCTCACCTTTGCTTCCCTTTCCCAAGTACATGGCGAGTTCCCAGCACATTTTATCATATGAGCATCTGCTCTTGAGAGGCCAGGCTGGATCCTGCAGAGAAACGACAAAAGTAATGCCGGGGCGCGGTGGCTCACACCTGTAATCCCAGCACTTTGGGAGGCGGAGGCGGGTGGATCACGAGGTCAGGAGATCGAGACCATCCTGGCTAGCACGGTGAAACCCCGTCTCTACTAAAAATACAAAAAATTAGCCAGGCGTGCGCCTATAATCCCAGCTACTTGGGAGTCTGAGGCAGGAGAATCACTTGAGCTTGGGAGGCGGAGGTTGCAGTGAGCCGAGATTGAGCCACTGTACTTCAGCCTGGGTGACAGAGCGAGACTCTGTCTCAAAAAAAAAAAAAGACAAAAGTGATTTCCTGAGCTGCTCTGAGCTGGAGACATAACCAGCAGACGTGGGACAGAAGAAAAATTACAGGTGTGAAGAGCCCGCATGGGGCTGATTCCCACCTCCCTCCTCGTTATTAGCAGGCAGCCTCACGTCTGCCTCTGGGAGCAGACACCATTGTTTCACCAGCAAATTACGCTGGCTGTACTCACCATGTCCTGTTGCCATAGAGGACGAGTCCTAGCTGTCTCACCTGCGCCCCTCCAATCACCTTTTCAGCATCCGACGCCGGTCCTAAGTGCCTTCAACTGTCACCTGAGCACGTTCAAGCCTCCTGCCCAGCACCTGCCTTGAGCACACCATTGGCATGAGGACTAGGTAGGCAGATGTCCTGATAAAGGTGCACACTCAAGTGTTTGGGATGTTAACGAATGATGGCTGTGATGTAATTGACTCAGTTGACAAATACAGAGATAGAACAAATATGGCAAAGGACTTGTATTTATCGGATGTTAGTGGGTTTATGGGGTTTATCTATTCTATGTTATATTTTCTGTACCTTTGAAATGTTTGTAGTGGTTAGAAGGAGGGGGCTTCCTTGGCCCCTCCTGGCTCTGCCCTGGACCCGCTGCCCTCACCCTCTGCCTCGGACCTGGGTGATCTCATATCTGTGTGTTTCACCGAGGCACTCACATTTCTGGCCACTGAGATCCTTTCTCTGAGCTTGAGACTTAAATATCAGCTGTGTCCTTGACATCACACCTGGGCCCCAGCTGAGTGGCCCCTCTGTCCCTGGCTCAGGTTAGACCCCTGGGCCGCTATGACTCCCCTCCCTTCCTCCCCATGGCTACTTGAGCACCGGGTTGTATTGGTTCATGTACCTTGTACGACCCTTGCCATCAGAGCCCTGGCCCCAGCCACCATCGACCCGCCTGGGTTTCCTTCTGCACTTTCCACTTTGGGTGTCCACCCATTTCCCCCAGTTCTTTGACCAGTGCAGCCAGTGGGGAATTTTATTTCACGTCTGATTTAGTGTCTTTCTCAGACCCCCGCTGTGCTGTGGATCCTGAGAGCCAGAAGGTTCCTCGAGGTTCTTGAGTCCCTGTCCTCATCCTTCCTGCTCCGTGCTCTTCCTCCTGCCCTGGGCCCCTCAATGACTCCTTATCTGTGAGCATAGAGCTCCAGCTCCTAGCTTCCCAGGGAGTGCTTCTTCCCCCTCTCCTCCCAAGTTCAGTTCTGAGGTCGGAATTCCCAGCTGCCATGTGCCTACCCTGACCGGAGACGCAGTGCCAGGGTCCTCATCTGGGAAATTGGTGATGACAGAGGCCCTGCCAGTGCTTGGAGCAGGGCCCCACACAAGGTGGGACTCAGCATGGCCTGGAGATGACAGTGACCTCTGATGGCTGTGTTCTTGGTCTAGACTGTAAACCCCATGGGATCAGGAACCACATCCAGAGCCTCATATTAGGGATGCCAGCCTGGGCACCACATCTTTGTCACCTGCATCTCTGTGGCCTCTCCAGCCCCGTGGCGGTCCTCACTGCAGGAGGCTGGCACCCTCTCTGTGCCTCACATGGATCAACTGACTTTCCTCGCCAACCCCAAGAAGCATATCCTGTGTGTACATTTTACAGATAAGGAAACTGAGGCACAAAAGGGCCAGGTAACTTGCTAAAGATCGTGCAGGTCATAAATTGCCTCACTGAGCTGGGAACCCAGGCAGTCAGCTTCGGCGCTCCCCACCTCTTAGGCGACCTGTGAACATTTACCAAAAACAGACTCATCTGCAAGGAAGCCTCAGTAACTTGACAAGGAGCAGCTAGAGGACTCGAGGGAGAAAAATCCTTGTAGACACATCAGTAGATTCAGGTGGCTTGTGTTATTTTAAAAATACAGCCGGCCCAAGATACAATTCACATAGTCTCCAGCCTAATGATTTAGCTCTGTTTTTTAAGACTGTTTTGGGATTGACCTTTTTTTGAGGGGGCCTCCGCCACTCTTGGGTTGTTTGTAATCTAAAAGTAATTGGGGATGAATATTGGTTACATTTCATCCCGTAGGACCTTAGTCTGTCTCGTCACCACTTACCCCTCCAGGCTCTTCAAATGCCATATTCGGCTATATGAGAATTTGTCAGAGCTCAGCTCAGCACTCAGAACCCGCTGGCTCTCCGGGTTCTGCCCTTCAGCTCTGCGAGTCCAGAGCCCAAGCTGCTCCTTGGAAAAGTCTGGCAAGTGACAGCGGAGGCCACTAGATGGCAGTACCACCCTGGCTAGAGGTGCCCTTGGGGCTGAGGCTCAGACATCCCTGCCCCTGGTTTCCTTCAGGTGAGATCATCAGTAACCTATAGGCTTTGCAGACTGAAGGTGATAGCCAGTTAATGTGCTACATCCATTTTAATTTGAAAGATACAATTAATTAAATTAGGCAGAAAGTGAATGTGATAGGAAACTGGAAGCTCGTGGCTGAAGCCCGCTCCAATGTCAGAACTGTGCAGCCTAAAGCCTGGACCCCTGGTAGCTGCTTTGTAAAGTGCAGCAGCAAAATCCTCACTACTCGTGCACTCGGAATGTACGCCGCAAAGTTTGTACTTAACAGCAAATGGCATAAATAGTCTCTATTCCATTAAAGAAATGGACTGCACAGTCTCCTTAGAGAAAATTTGATGAAGTGGTTCATGCAAGACCCGGAGTAATGGTATCACCACGTTAGCCTAAAAGAGTGTTTGAAATAGGAGGTGACATTCCTGGGGGGCTGCGCCTCCCACCTCCACCCCTACCTCCTGTTTTCGCCATCTCTTGATACAGTTGTGCCTAATTTTATTTCAAGAAGAAGATAGTTTGTTGCTTTTTTCTTTTTTTACAGCTTTAAAAAATAAGTTGAGGAATTTAGGTTTAAAAAAATGAATAGCTACAGATAACTGCAAAAGATATCATTGGCAGATGCAGCAAAAAATATATATATATATTTCCACAGAAAATTGGATTCTGCCCATAAAACTTAGTAATACTAATAAAGACAGGTCATTACCAGTTTTAAGCCCAATAAGCAAACTCAAAGAGATCTGCTGTCACTGTGATTCTTGGTGGTTTTTTTATTTTTTTGGAGAAGTGTAAATCAGCTTTAGTGCAGCAGGCACACCACAGATTTGCTGAAATCATTCCTGCCCCTTCTGACGGTGGGTAGAGTTGCTCGGCCAAGTAATTTACAGTGCCGTGGCAAGGTATGTTTATATTTAAGCTGTGCAATGGTATAGCTAATGAGAAAGATAAGAAATTTATAGTCCTTGGTGATTGATAGGATTACTGCCTAGGCATTAATTGAAATCAGAGGCATCACAGCTGTGGGTTTAAGTTGGGGGAAAAAATTACTTCAAGTAAAGGAAAACTTTTAGATTTGCTTCTTAACGTTTTGAAGATAGTTCTCCCGCTGAGAGTCTGGTTGGTGGTAGAAACAGTTGATCCTGGCCAAGGCTGGGGTAATTATACTGAGATAATTATGGTATCTACTGTGTAGCCTCTTCAAGGTAGGTGGTTTATAAGTGTGGGAAAAAAATTAAATACTGTGGGGTTTTTAAATGGCTTTAAAATTTTACATGTATAATAATAAAATTCTCTGCAGCTACTCTTTGCTAAATATTCTCTGGACTATTATTTAAGACATTTTAAAAAAAGAAACCCAAACTAATAATGACAGAGGCAAGCCTGTGATATTAGTCATTGCCTTAAAATTTCCACTGATTATATTTAATCTGGGTATGTCTAAAGTAATCTTACAGACCTTTCCCTACCTGTCATTTTTTAAATGTACCATTCTTGTTGAAGCTCAGTCTTGTGAAAATGTCTAAATTTTCCCATTAAGTGCTTAAAAAGTAATAAAACTAAAGTCATTAGACTTCACTCATCAGAGCTATATCGGGAGAAATATTCTTTGGTGCAATAAATCTGACCAGGGGTTCGACATTCATATCCCTTGAATTCATTCCCTGGAAATGGACGTTTGAAGGTAAATTGCTTAAGTAGGGCAGTTTAAATTTTTAATACAATCTTATTGTAACTGTTAGCACATGATTAAAGTGCAAAGGGGCCTTAGATGTTTTGTAAGATTTATAATAAATGCTCTATGATGCCTTTTCTATGCTGAATTATGGATGTTATGACAGTTAAATGCTTATAAAGGCCAGAAAGGCACAAATGAAGAGTTGAGTCTTTATTGGAGACTAAACCACACTTACTGAATGCAGACAGTTTTTCATTGGACACCTGTTCATTCCTAGATCCACAGTCTCGGAGGCACCTAGAAGCCTTCATAAGCCAAACAGTATCCAGTGCCTCTTTTTTCTAATGCAGTGGGCTCTGGAAGGGTAAGGCCTGAGCCAATGGAAGCTGTTTTGAAAAATACCCAAATAGCAAATTATTGTTCCCATCACCAGTTGGCTTTTTTGGGTGGAGGAGGGGCTTTTTTTATGTAAATAATCTCATCAGAGGCCTGATTCTCTAATGGATGCCACTAGTGTATATGGAGTTTCCGCCTTCCTTTTGTAGAATCAAGGAAGCTTGAAGCTACATCTTTATGCATCGTGGGAGCTGTGATACCCTTTAACTTTCTAGACCCAGTTACACAATGTGGTTCCTTTCATTGTCACTGTTTGGCCATAGTTGATTGGAATTGTTGTTTTAAGGCCTAGTTTAACTTGACAGCAGAACTAAATCTTCATTTCAGAAGGAAGGCCTACAGCCCAGGAGATGGAGCTGGGCAGGTGTCCTCCTTAAGAGAGGCTGCAGGCCAGACGCAGGGCACCGAGAGCATGGCTTTTGATTCAAAGCCATGGTTGGTTGGATTTTCAATCTATTTGAAGGATAACTTTGGCTACTATACAGTATTTACACTCCTGCCCATTTTTTTTTTTTTGTATTTTTTCCATCAAAAGAGAAATCTGTTTTGAAAACAGGTAATATCTTTACCATCTTTTCTCGTGTATGTTATTTTTTGGAGGAAGGAAATAGCCGATTTTCTATACTTTGACAATGTCACCATTTGCCATCTTGAATTTCACAAGCTGTAATTTGCCTTTTACTTACGTATCTCATCCACAGATGTATTTGAGTGTCCACAGTGAAATGGTTGCATTACTTTCAGATTACTTCCTTTAATTCTTTCGATGGGTGCTAATGGTTTGGGTTATTAACTGGCACAAATTTGAGTTCTTTTTGTCTGTGCACGTTGTTTTTTCCCCCTTCAAAATGAATTTGCAAAAGTATCCCTAGAAAAGCTTATATGTAAACATTTATGCTAGTAATAGATAAAAGGTGCTGTGTAGCAGTACCAATGGGAGAACGCTGAAGCCCAGAAGGAAAGTCTACCTTCTTTGGAATAACTGAATAGGAGTCCCAGTCACCTATTCTCACTTTCTCTTTAACTATCACCCTTGGATGGTATTGAGGAAACCATATTGCATGCTTAATTTTCACAGCGTTCAGTATTAAGGTAAACCTAGTGATTGTGTTTAAGTTGAAGTATACCTTTTCCAAGTAGCTGTGTAACTGGCAGTGACAGAATAGGCGTTGTATGGGAGGCAGCATTTTCAGCTGTAAGTGCAATAAATCGTGGTTTGTTTATTTTAGTTTTTAATCTTTTAGACTACTTTGTGATTGGCAGGAGATTGTGTGTGTGTGTGTGTGTGTGTGTGTGTGTGTGTGTAGGTTGCAGAATGAGGATCTGGTCAGTGATTGACACTTGTTTTCAAAGTGTTCACCATGGATTTTTTTTCTTAAATACCATTTTTCTCAGTGAGCTTTGAACCGTGATATCACCAAAGACAAGGTTTTCTCGGGCTTTTCTTAGTGAAAGATACTTTCCTAGGGTAGTTTGTAGCAAGGTTTGGGGGTTAAAAAAAGAGTTGAATTTATGGCCTGAAGAGTCATTATAACCTTTTACCTATAGCTAACATTTGCATAGCTCAGGTCAACTAAGTTTAGATGTATGCTTAATGTTCTAAAAGCTCTTTGTTCCTTGCTCATCCTTGGCGGACCAGAGAAGTTACCGATCATCAGGTGTTCCTTTCTTTGTGGTAGGACATCACCATGTTCTCACAGAGTCCTGTTAGGAAGCGGAGGACGGACTGCTCTGTGTCACTGTGGAGAGAAAAAGACTTTGTCACATCCCTGTCATCACAGGATTCTAGTATCTTGTTATGCCAGTGATGTGGTTTGAAAACTTGTTTTTATGGACGTACCCGCAAACCATTATGCTCTGCGGAAAGAGGCATGCAAAGAAAAGAATGATTCCATTTATATGAAGTTCTACAACGGGCAAAGTGATTGGTGTTGAAAGAAATCGGAAGAGTGGTTGCCAGGAAGTGAGAAGGAGGGATTGGTTGGGATTGGGGTTGGGGTTGGGGGTGGCCCAGAGGAACTCCTTAGAGAGGGATATTTTCATCGTGGCTTGGGTTACACGGCATCTGTCAACATTCATGGACTGGTACAACTAAGATATTTTGCATTTCACAATATGTACATTTAATCTCAAAAAAAGAATCTAATAGTTAATCACTTGCATGTTGGAATGTGTGAGAGTGAACTGATGCCTGCACCATAGTTGAATTGCATCAGAAAATGAAATGGACGGACGGACAGATGAATGGGTGGATAGATATATAATAAAGCAAGTATGTAGCAACCTGTTACAATTATAAAATGTAGCCGGAGTGGAAGGAGGTGTTCGCTTTCAAATTTTTTTGTATGCTTAAAAAAAGTGCTAATAAAATATAGGGGGAAATGAAAATAATTGTTACTACCTTAAAAATGTCATTGTAGATCTCTTGCATGAAGATGGGCCCAGATAAAGCTAATTTAATGTGATGTGCTTTCTCACAAGTAGAAGTGTACGGTATAATGAGGAGCCACAATTTTTACAAAAATGAATCCTGCCAGAATTAAAAGGCATACATGATTCTTTGAAGAATTTCACTAATGCATAGAAACTGCAGTAACAGAAAAGAATACTTTGACTTCCTCACTATTCCTAAATCACAGCAGATTACAGATTCAAAATCAATCAGTATTCTCTGCTGAACTCTAATTAACACTTAAACATTATTAGTCACAAATGTGAAATCTTGATCGGAGATGACCTCAGGTATTCTAAATGTAAATAAAATTAGATTTAGATCCCTTTTAATTACCTGAGGTGCTGTGAGTAATTACAATGGCAATTGATAAACTTAATTTCTTATTAAAGCGAAAAAAAAAAAACCATGAAAAGTTTCTCTCTGCCATATACTTAACTCTTCAGTAGCCATGGCCTATGCAAAAAAATTTTACCTAGTTTGTATGTTAATCATACAGAATTTAGATCATTTTAAAAATGTTTATGTGGACCCTCAAATTCATCCTGCATCTCCTAACTTTGTGGGTAATGTTACTATAACATCACAAAGGGCAAAACTTCCCCAGAGGAACCTCATGTATCAGAAAAGGTAGGTTTCTGGGAGATAATGCTGGTTAAGTTATAATAATGGATGGGTGCTGGGGAGAGTATTACAATGACTTAATGCACAAAGCCCTGTTGAAGATCAAGTGGAAATCTGTTTTGTCATCTCATCCTTCTTCCTAATTGCATCACAATACATTGTATAATTCAACCTGTGTGTCACTGTCACTTCTTCCCATGCACAGGGCCACCGCTGCTGGCTCATTATTAACAGAGCAGGGAGGAGACGAATAATTCTCTCAGGTTCCAACCAAGACATCTTCTCTCCCCCACTTTAAGAAGAAAATGTCTTTTTTATGGAGATTGTTGTAAGGATAATTATTTCTGGAAATAGGAAAACAGCTTCAGTTGTGGTAGATACGTCCATTTTTCTTAAAAGTTAGAAGCTATCCAAAGGAGAGTGTGCCTGTAACAAATGGAAAGATTACAGAAGTTTCTAAACTCCTTCTTCTGTTGGTGTTCATATCTAAAAATAGGAAGCAAATTAGACCTGCTAAGTTGTTAAGCCTATATTAATCAAACTGTGTTAATTTTTTAAAAAGAAAACCAATTATTGTACTTAACTGAATCTGTCTCAAGGTTCCTGATTTCAAAATCGACTTTTGGCCTTTACATCTTACATTTTCCCTTCTTTAGGACTCTTGCGTCTCCTGTTCCTCATTTATCTTGATCTTCTCATCTTTTTTTCTTTACAATTTCGTGTAGTTTCTTTAGCTGGAATAATTTAGCATAATCTATTTTTCTTTAAAATTTTGTGTAGTTTCTTTAGCTGGAATAATTTAGCATAATCAGTCTGGCACGCTATCATGTTGTTGGTGATACCTTTTTCTCTTTGTATGTTTTAAAATCCGTTGCCAGTCGCTTTTTCTGTATTCTGTCTTCATAGTGTATCTTATTCCTTTGATACCACCACGTTTATCTGCACTTATCTTAGGTCTTTCTTTCATTCCACTGACAAATTGTGTTAGTTTACTTCGTAACCCCAAATTTGGGCCTTTTCAAAAAACGTGGATGGAAAAGGGAAGTCCCATAGCTTTGCCTGGCGTGGAAGAGTGTTGAGGAGCCTCACGTGCAGACGGAAGAATTGCCGCGTGAGCCTTCACCTTCAGGGGGTGGCAGAAACATTTCTGCTCCGGGATCATCAACTTTCTCTGCGAGACAGCTTGATGAGTTGAGAAGAAGTGACAGGTTCATCTTTCCCTTCTTTGTTTAAGCCATTTATCTTTGAGATCCTTGCCTGCCATCTAAATTGTATTGCCAATTTACTGGGATATTCACTTGCCTCGTCTTGGAAGACGCTGATTTGCATCCAGCTTGAGAATAAGTGAGAGAGAAAGTTAATCATCTCCTGGCCTTTTGAACAGATTTTTACTGTGTTTAATTGTAGCATTTGAAATGTTACATATTTTCTAATGAGAGTCTATATTCAACTCTTGGGTTAACCTGTGTCACGAGGAGAATAGCACAGTGACCTAGTCTAGAAAGCTCTGCTCTTCAGAAGATCTTTAATTTATGCTTTTTGCATATCTTTCTCCATTTCAGATTAATCTAAGCTATATTAGCTGCTTTTAAATTCTGCCTACTTGTTTTTGATGATGATTTATTCAATTAAGTGGAATAATTAATAATGAATTATAGTTGGGCGTGGAGGGAAATGGTACTCTCAGCTCTCTAAGCGATTCCGAAATTTTTATGGAGATTGTTGTAGGGATAATTATTTTTGGAAATAGGAAAACAGCTTCAGTTGTGATAAGTCCATTTTTCTGGAAAGTTAAAAGCTATCCGAAGGAGAATGTGCCTGTGACAAGATCTCGTCTATTTTCTTGTGCCCTGTGACGAGGAGAGCACAGCTCTCCTACTCTGAGCAGGTGAGGTCTTGAAGAAGCAGCTCATTAATAAGGTCCTGAAGAATAAGTTCATTTGTTTATAGGGTTCAGGAGACCCCTAGAGTTCCAGTGAGAAAGTGTGAGCTCCGTCCATTGGTCCTCCCGGCCCTGCCACTCTCTTTCCCCGCTTGCTCTGGCTCCCGTATTCTCCTTGACACCTTTTCCCAGCATATGCTAGTTTTGTTCCCATCAGGCTTCCTTGAGGGAGCTGTCGCCCCCCAAATCAGGTCTTGACACCAGCTCCTGCCACTTTGACACATACTTAGGCAGTGCTCGGAGTCGAGCTGGCCTGGGGCCGTGGCCCCACAGGCTTGTGATCAGTGGGCTCCAGTTCTCACTTCTTGCCTTTGAGTTCTCAGACTCCTCCCCTCTCCTGTTTTAAGAGTTGTGCTAGCAGGGGCCGCCTCTACCCTTGGCTGCGGCTTCCAAACCACGTGGGTTTCCTGTGTCATGAAAGCTTTTCTTCATCATGTGCTAATGACTTCCTGTTCCACAGGCGTAACACTTTCTCATGTTTCATTAATCTGTCTCAGTTTTTCCTGCTTTAAGTGCCTCTTCTGTGTCTATGCAACATTCATAATTTCTCAGTATTTCCCTCTTGCAGATTATTCCTTCTTTGTCTGCATCATAGACACACACCTCTCTTTATAGCACTTTCTATATCCCACACGCTGCCACTTATCTAACACACTGGGAGAGAAAGGTGCTGACAAGGCGTGCAGGAGGTGGATGTGATGTTCTGGTTGGTTGGTTGACATTTTCTAGATGATGCAGCTGGCAGATTTGTCTGGATCCCACAATCTCCCACATCCAGCAAGTTGCCCGGCACATACTAGTTGCTCAATGAAAACAGTCAGTAAATGGGATGAGTGAGGGATGCTATAAAACATAGTAAAGAAACCTTCCTTGACACATTAAAGGGAAAAGCAGCCAACTCCACGTATTAAAGAATGGGCAGCAACTTGCTTGGTTTCTGTGAGGACTTGCTTAATTCTGCATTGACCAAGAGCAAGCCGAAGAGCATTCTGGGATTAAGAAGATGACCAAGTACAAGATCAAGAGCATTCTAGACCATGAGCATTCTGAGACCAAGAGCCATGATCATGAGCATTCCAGGACCAAGAGCTATGACGATGAGCATTCTGGGACCAAGAACAAGCAAGACGAAGAGCATTGTAGGACCAAGAGCATGACCATGAGCATTCTGGGACCAAGAGTTGGACCAAGTATTATACATTCTGGGACCTTCCCAGGCCATTGGCATCAGCGCTGCAGCCTCTGAGTCATGCATACCTCATAGGGTCATCCTGACTTAACCTGATGGGTAGGACTTACTTGAGTAGGGCAGGAGGTTTTGAAAGGACGTGATCATACACAGTTCTTAGCTCAAGTGCACAGAGAAGCACAGCACCATACTGGGACCCTACGGTACAGCCAGCCAGAGACACAGGGTTCCAGACACAGCTTAATTCCTTCACTCTGGAGTATGACTTGGATGTACAAACTCCTAATCCCTAAGGATAGGAAAAGACCTAGAGGATTTGAGGATTTTAATTCAGGAAAGTCCACCAAAAGGATAAACAGCTAGGAGCCCACTAGTAAGCCAGGATGGTGTGGTGCGGATCTTGGATGAGGGTAGCTGAGTTTGAAAACTGGAGAAGGCATGGATGAGAGCAATGCTGAGGGAAGGCGATGCAGGGTGGGGAGAGGAGTGGGAGGGCAGGTGAGGCGGGGTGAGGAAAGGAGTGGGAGGGTAGGTGAGGCGGGGTGAGGAGTGGGAGGGTAGGTGAGGCGGGGTGAGGAGAGGAGTGGGAGGGCAGGTGAGGCAGAGTGGGGAGAGGAGTGGAAGGGTAGGCGAGGCAGGGCGGGGAGAGGAGTGGGAGGCAAGGTGGGGCGAGGAGAAGAGTGAGAGGGTCCATCAGTGTCCTCAGTGCACATCCCAGTGCCTGGAACTGACTGGTGCGTGTCCTGTTGGCGCATGGGGCAGACTGAAGCCTGAGACATGACCCCCGAGGGTTCTCCAGACAGGATCATTTGGAGCCCCTTCTCCTTTCCCAGATGGTAGGGGAGAAGTGCTGATGGAAGCAGAATGGAGCCCTCAGAAGCACACATTCAGACTGGCAGTAGACAAAACCATCTGCAGGGCCACACCACGTTAGGGTGCTTTTCGGCATCTCTCAGGGGAGTGAATGTTTGCACGTTGGTGCTTCTGAACACAGGATCCCTGGTCCTCCCAAGGCCTAGAGCCTGGCAGATGGTCAGCTCCCTGGCCCCTGCTGCCCTCTAGCCCAGGGTGACTGTGGAAATCAGACATTCCTGATTTTTGGCAGCTCGACTTTGGGATTAAATGTTAAGGAACTATTGTGCTGTGAAGGAATGCATGGAAGAGGAAGGGATGTGCGTTTCCTGCAGCGTGATTCGATGTCCCCTTTACCACAAGTAACTATACCAGAATTGGATACACATATTAAAAATGTCAAATACACCATATTTGTTTCAGCACAGGGTTTTCGTTTTTGTTTTTAATTATGTTCTTTCCCCTGTTCTCTGAAAGGAAATGGGAAATCCAGCTGCCCTAGACATGGTAGAAATTTCCCCTCATTCTAAAATTCTGAAATTAATGTCAGCAGCCTTGACTTTGCTCCGTCCTGAAGGTAACTGTTTATTACAGTCGGCATTTAAATCCCCCGATTAATAGGAGCAATTAAACAATAGCTTCATTTCCAGCAAATTAACAACCCTAATAGGTAATTGCAACATAAATGAAGATAAATTTGTTTTAATACAACGAGATAAAAAGAATACAGACAAGAACTGAATTTCAGATTAAGAATTCAGACTTCAGTACTTCAGGAAAAACTTGAAAACTTCACTAGAAGAAATTAAAGCAAGCTTGGCTTTTTAACCACAGTCTATTTTAGGTTAGAGGGTTGTTTGCTCAAAAATAACATATATATACATATATAGTCATATTTTGTGCTTCATTACTCAGAAGGTAAGGCATCAAACGATTACTTTGATATACATAAGGTAAGTCATCAGAGGATTAGCACCCACCAAACCCTTTCCCCTGCTGGCTTGCTTGGGGCACAGCATGTCCTAATGACTTATTTGAGCAGTTGAATCTTGGCCACAGCCTCTCATTAGGCTTTCAGTGACAAGGAACCAAAAAGCAAATGCATAGAAGAGCATTTCCTATTTACACACCCCGAAGTTAAATTTATGACCTGTTTAGTTGCAGAATGTCTCACCTTCCTTGTTAGTATTTGTTCTGATTGGAAAATTATTCTGATGGTTTAGAATTTGTCCGGTTGAAATGTGGAAGTGGCTGGACCAGACTTGTTCATAAGTGCAGCATCCATGTGAGGGATGGGTGGCAATGGGTAGATTTGGGGGTGAATAGCTAAGTGCTAATTTTAAAGGTAGTGGCAAAAAAATGATGAAAGCCTCTTCTTCTAGAACAAGGATAATGAATTTCTCCTTGTGGGGTTGCCGTGCTTATGGGAAGATGGAACGTAGGTTAAAGAAACTATTGGAGTTTAGCTAAACTGTATCACTAAGCTTGGATCACCTTATCAGAACTCATTTTGGTAGCTTAGAATCATCAGATGATACGTAATTAGCCTAGAATTCTATGTGCTGCCAAAATACTAATCCAGTAAAAGGGCAGAGGGACACAGTTTTAGATATGGGAGTCTCAAAACAAAATATATGTGTGCTTCTCAGGAAACCGCTAGACCCAGGCTGCTGAGTTCAGCCTCTGAGGCTCTTTCCCAGCCCCTCCGCTCCCCACACCCCTCCGCTCCCCACCCCCCTCTGCTCCCCACACCCCTGCACACTCCCTTTCTTGAGTGTCCAGGTAGAAATGACCTGTGTCTTCTAACCACCCCAGGTATCTTTCCAAAGCATAGATCTCTTCACTTCTCTATTCAATTTGAATAACCCCCATTGCCTTACAGACAACTTCACACTTGTCACTCTTCTCTGCATATCAGGTCCTTAGAAATGCATTTCTAGTGCCCGTTTCAGCATCTTCTTCCACTACCTTCTTATAACCTTCCCACCCCAGCCCCACTGTTGATCCGTCCATTCATTCATCCAGTTGGTGTGTGCCCTTTGAGTGTCGGGCAGGCCCTGGCCCTGGGAAGTGAAATACAGCATGGCCTCAGGCATTTCCAGAAGAGATCCCAGCTCCGTGGAATTGGCCCCTTGTCTTGGAACATGGGCTGACTGTATTCTTTAGTAGATGGCACAGTTTGGCAGGATCTCCACAGGTGTGTAAGTGCCAGGCCATGCCGTGGGTCCCATGGTTCACTGATTGTCATTAAGGAACATACTGTAGCCAGAAAACCCAAGAGACCGTCATGGATGTGTGTGCTTTCTCATGTGGCTATGATTTGACTTAGCTTTTCTTTATTGCTCAAAGCACAGATCATATGAAAACACATTTAGGAGATGGGCTTGAATTATCAACAATATAGAGTACACCTTCTTTAACATTTAACTTTGAGATTTTCATGGTGAGAAAAATTCTGTGTATTTCTTTTTACTCCGAAGTCACACATTCTGAACTACATAGGCGTTGTGGCCTGGCTAATTTTTGTATTTTTAGTAGAGACAAGGTTTCACCATATTGACCAGGCTGGTCTCGAACTCCTGACCTCAGGTGATCTGCCCGCCTCAGCCTCCCAAAGTGCTGGGATTACAGGCATGAGCCACTGCACCCAGCCTGGAAGAACCTTTCACTGAAAGGTGAAGTAAGTGTCACCTTTGGGTGGAGACACCAAAGACAGAGACAAGACATGCAGTGCCCTCAGCTGCATAAATTTTGCTTTTAAAATATTTTCGTGGAGTAAAATTAGTGTTTAGTCTCATGTGAATTTCATCAGTGTGTCTATGGTGAGCATTTAAAGTACGGTTTTATTGGAGATGTGGTTCGTACTTTATAATCCCTACCTAACAGTGCTTACTCGGAATTGCTCCCCCGCCTCCCAAGTTACTGGCCTCACTGTGCTCCAGCTTTCCCAGTAGCAGAGGAACCCTCTTCCCAAACGTGGGCTCGATTTACACCAAGTCATTAGTTGTCATCTAATGGTGGCTCTTCAGTGTCACTGGAATCTGTACGCTTTCTCTGTGTCTTCCTTAGTTCTCTGCCCCACTTTTCCCCGCCCTTTGCATGTCATCTGGTCACTTTTCCCCGCTCTTCACGTGTCATCTGGTCCCCCACAAAGCTTTTGCATGGGGTTCGTCTGAGGTCTCTGCTTATTCCAGAAGAGACTATGGTCCTTATTCAGTAGTGCTAATATAGGGAAATACCAGGAGTGGACAAGCCACCTTCCCCAAACATGAAAGAGCCCAGTTTTGCTAAGGAGCTGTTGAAGAACTAGAAATGGAACAGCACCGTGGTAGGATTTGCCTTTGAGGTCGCCCCGCGGTGTGTTCGGGGCATTTAGGGGACAGTCAGGGAGACTCATTCGGAAGCTGCTTTGGTCACGAGCTATGGAAGGATAAGTCTTAGACCAAGGCAGTGGCAGTGAAGACAAATTTCTGAGAAACTCTGGTGGTTGAACCAATAATCTGTTAGGTCTGTTCTGTCCATGCTGAAGAGTGGGTTGTGCCATTGACTGAGCTAGAAAACAGATGAGAAGCAGGTTTGAGAGAGGCGAGGACTTGAAGGCGCCTGTAGCAGATCCAAGGGGAGATGCCGAGTTGGTCATTGGCTGCACAACTCTAGAAGGCAGGATGTGAGGCAGAGCTCTTCATGGCAGTGGCGATGCTGGGAGCTCCTGGAACTGAGATGGTGACCGAGACATTCGTGAGGAGGTTGCCTAGGCAGAGGGCATGGGGAAAAAGAGGACACCAGGAGGATGCCAGGGAAGCACCCGCACTTCAGGAGCCAGCAAGGGAGGACGAGAAAGAGAAGTTCCAGCTGGCGGAGGAAAACCAGGGACGTCAGGGTTCATGGAAGCCCGAGGAGGATGCAGAAGAGGAAAGGAGGGAATGACCAGGAACGCCACGTGCTGCTCAGAGGTCTAGGAACGTGTGACCTAACCTCCAGGCCGCTCCCAGTGACCATGGCAATGGCAGGCCCAGCCAGGGATTGCAGAGAGCAGGAGAGGCAGAGTCGAGCAGCATCCCCGGGCTTTCCAGAAGGCTCGGCTGGGAATGGGGCGTGGCACACGGTGTAATTGGGGCAGCCTTGGCGAGCACCTCCTGTGTGCCGGTCACTGCACTCAGTCCTTTTCAGCATTTTGTTTAGTTACCCAATCCATTTCATTTAGTCACCCAAGTACAAGTTAGAAATTGATGAGAAACTGAGGGTGCAGAGCAAAGAACACATGATTTGTGCTGTGGAACCAAGACAGTCTGTTGGGTGCTGGCAGAGAAGCTGGGTGTTCGATTGCCACATGGTGGTGTCATGAGCAGTCCCGGAGCCTTTGGATTGCTCTGGGGGACTTGCTGCCTGGTTTTTCTCACCTGCAAAATGAAAGAGCTGAGAGGATGAAATGAGTTAATAGATGGGAAGTGTAGGCTGCCCAGCCCTGCTCAGCCTTTGAGCAGCAAAGAGGAGGAAGGGGGGGAGGAGGAGCTGTCTTCTGGTTATAGAGGCCGTGAGGTTGGCCTGGAGGCTCCTAGTGTGACCGAGGGCCATTCCTTTCCTCATTTTGTGTGATTTAGAAACAAGGTGGAAGTAGAAATTGGGCATTATGTCAGGATTTAATGAAGTCTTATTTGGGAGCTGTTGTCTTATTTTTAACCACTAATTAAAGGGTGCTGTTTCCCTCTATAGAATAGAACGTTTACAATTTGTGGATAAAGTAAATGTATACCTCACTTTTTTTGTTAAGTTCTTAAACTTTTTATTGAAGAATGGAAACATACATGAAAGTGTATTTGGGCTTAAAAGGTTGTCACAAAATTATCCTCAGGTCAAGAAGGGCCTATTTCCAGCCCCCAGAAACCCCTGCATCCTGTCCCAGGCACCTGCCTCCTCTGCTCCCTGAAGATGAGCACAGTTCTCCCTTCTCACCCCGTGGTGAGGCCGGCTTGGTTTTCACCTTTATACAATGTACACACACACACACACACACACACACACACACACACACACGCACAGTTGAAGGTGCTAGTTAAAGGTATCTTTTATCTGTTAACCCAAATAAAATTTTTAAATTACAGAGGAAGTGACTTATAAAAGAACACTGAGCATTACTCTTGGGAGTGTCAGGAGGATAATAAAATTGGTAGTGTCAGTAGTAAGAGCAAATGTTTTCAGCACCTGTTGACGCTGTTTTAGATTTAGGAGTAGCTCATGTGACAGAGTCATAGTGAAGTGCGCCGCCCAATTTGAGAAAAGATCAAATCTCAGTGACAAAGCTTCCAGATTTTTTTTTTAATTACATTTAATTTTTTTGAGACAGTCTCACTCTGTTACCCAGGCTGGAGTGCAGTGGCGTGATCTTGGCTCGCTGCAACCTCTGCCTCCTGGGTTCAATCGATTCTCCTGCCTCAGCCTCCCAAGTATCTGGGATTACAGGCATGCGCCACCACACCCAGCTAATTTTTGTATTTTTAGTAGAGTCAGGGTTTCGCCATGTTGGCCAGGCTGGACTCGAACTCCTGACCTCAGGTGATCTGCCCCCCTCGGCCTCCCAGAGTGCTGGGATTACAGGCGTGAGCCACCATGCCCAGCCGCTTCCAGATTTTTTTCAAGTAAGTCCACGTGATTGTGTTTCTGATCTATGCATCAACACACATTTACATTGAGCATATTTGTGTCTATGCACCCACACACATTTACATTGAACATATGTATTTATATAAAACAACACATTTATTTCTTGAATAATCAAATATAGACAAAAACTCAATGGTTATAAAAAGCTTCCCAGACAGCATAGTCTGGGGTAATAGTCACATGTTAAACCTATTAACATTTAAATGTTCTAAATATTATGAGTAATTAACGATTACAGCCACAGAAGAACAGCTCCCTCCCGTGACATTCCATCCATTTTCTTTGAGTTGTTTTTTGGGGGTGGGAGTGGAGGGGGGTTCCTCCACTCGCATAGACACACCAGGCTTTTCCCTCTAGGAGCTGTTGTGAACTCACCCAGCCAGCTGCTGGGTTGTGTGGGGAAGGACTGTGGATGTCTTGGATAGCAGTTGTCATACTAGTTTTTTGCTTCCCCAAACAATTCATTTAAGGATGTCTTTAAGTGAGGCGCCCAGAGATTCCACCCCATCCCTGGGACATCGAGCAAATAGCAGCAACAGCCATTGGCAAATTTGTGGCTGTTGGCAGCATTGACTCTGTAGTCAGTTTGCATTTTCAAGATGGGGGAGACGTGGGCAGACGTTACAAAGGAGTCCTTTCCCCTTCCTTTTCCTCATGCTCCCCCTCCTCCTCCTCAACTCAGATACTTTTTGTTCTTCATTAAAGTTTTCTCTTATTCTTATGGGTTACCCTATAGTTTTAAAGCATTCAAGCAGTCCGTATATTTTAGAACAATATATTTATAAATCATTTTCTTTCCTTGATTTGTGTATGGAAGCAGGAAGGACATAACAGGTAGAGGGGAAATAGGACAAATATGAAAAAAATAGAGTTTTAAAAATACTACCAGTTACTGGATATTGTGGCTTCATTTTATTTTTTAATTAATGTGGTAGAATAATAATTAAATGGACAGAAGAATTTTAGCAGTTAACGATGCTAAATACTCTTACTTCGCACATCCTGTCTGTAGTTTGATGAGAGGCTTTGTTGTAAAAATATTCTCTTTACTCATGAACTGACTCTTCCTAGACTCCATAGGAAGGACAGAATGCTCATTTGCATTTGAAGTTTCATACAGTAGGCGTTTTCATAACATATTTGACTGTCTTAGGAAGTTTCTCACATCTTCCCTTAGTTTCTACAAATGAAAATGTCGGCAAAGCTCTCAGAGCGTGCATCCGAGTCCTATTTAATTCTGACATCTGCACATTTCTTACGCGTGTGAAGTCAGTGTGGCATCCAGCTGAATAGTAACTCAGGCTGGGAGCAACATCAGATTTCAGTGTGGTTGATAATCAAAGCCCCTTATTGCTATTTTTCAAAAACAAAGTAGCAGTACTTTAGCACTCACCCAGGCAATTATGATTTTTGGCTAATTTACTTTTGGTTTTTGCAATTTCAGGATACCTAGACAACACATTTTGCATCTGTTGAAATCTTAGATTTTATTTTTGAGTTCACATAATGACTTTTAAAATATTCTAATAAATGTCTTCAAAGACCCCAGATCAATATGCCAATGGTTCTGAGATGACAGAGTGCTGCGATATTCCTCTGTAATTTAAACATGATTAGCTGATGAAGGTTATGATCAATACATTACCGGAAGATAAATTAATTGATATCATCCTTTCAGGATGATAAGAGGCCTGTTGGAGGTGGGATGTAACTAATGAAGCTGCTGCTTCCTCTCTGTGAGCCATTTTTTATATATTGCATTTTCACTTAATCATATTTATACTATCATTCATTTACATGAAACCCATAGGCTGTGGACAAACCAGTTTCTTATTAAAATTGTATTCATTTGGAAAAGAAATTATCTGCAAACACTGTATGGGCCCCGTCTGTGTTATAACCTATTGCTGGGGAGAGATGACGTGTTCCTTTCCGTGGACATCTTCGAAAATAGCAACTATCTAGGCAAAGACAAGGATTGAATATCATTGAACTTAATTACTGCTAGTCCCCAAAGACACACATCTATTCAAATCAAAACTGTAGTTATTCTGCGGCAGTGACACCATTGGTGTAGGAAGAGTTTTCTAATCGTTGACTTCCTTTCCAATTACATTCAGTATGCTTTATCAGCGAGCCTATTTGCCAAGAGAAGTTATGGCTGGTTGAATTTAGATTTGTATTGATTAAGATAAACTTCCAATGTGTGCAGTAATATATTTAAATAAAGTCTTTGATATAATTACATGTCCTTGAATATAATTCTGTATGATAGCTTGTAGAGTTAAGAGGATTTCTTTAGGCTTTGGGGGAAAAAAAAGATTGTCTTTCCAAGGGGTTTGGTTAAATTGCCCTGCCTTATTTAGGATTATTTTTGTTCCAAGTAACTGGAAGAAAAGATGATTTTATGAGAATAACTTAAATGAGATAGGTGTGTATTTTTTTGCTTTACATTCCTCTGAGGTGGTCTGTGCAGGGCTGCTGAGGCCTTCTGTGGAGTCGGGGGACCAGCTCTATCTGTCTCCCATGTGGCTCCTGTTCCCAGTATCACCTCGTGTTCCACGGTGCTGCTGAGGCTATGTAACATTTGTGCATTTCAGGCAACAAGTAGGAAAAATATACAAGAATTTAGGCAAAGGGAAGCTCTCAAGGAAGATCCTTAAAAGCTGCCCTGTGATCCTTCTGCTCTCATCCTGCTGGCCAGAGCTTGTGTACCTGGCCATGTTCAGCTGATGCGGGGGTGGGGGGACGGGAGGAGGCTCTGGAAAATGTCGTATTTATTCTGGTTGTCATTTGCCCAACTAAGAACCAGGAATGCTGTTGCTGCGAAAGACGGAAATAACAGATTTCGACAACACACTGATGATCTCTGCTCTGTTCCTGAATTTGGAAATTGATTGACATGGATTTCTTTTTGTCTGTGTGTCCACCAGTTGCCCAGAAGATTGTTGCCACAAGGAAGAAGCAGCAGCTGTCCATAGGACCCTGCAAGTCGCTACCTAATTCTCCCAGCCATTCCTCCGTCTGTTCCGCGCAGGTGTCCGCCGTGCACATCAGCCAGGTACGTTAGGTGACATGAGAAGTCACTCTTAGAACCAAAGAGAATGTGCAAGTAGTGTTCCCAGCCAATGCTAAGGTTGATTTTTTTTTTTTCTTTTCAACTTTATAAGTAACAGCATGTCGTAATTGACTTAACATTTTCTTCAGAAACTGCTGTGGCCAAGTGATTTTTATGGGAATCATTCTTTAATGTTTTCTGTCTTCATGCTGCCTGTGTTAGGAGGCATGCTGGCCAGGGTGGTGATGGGAGGTGTCCTCACTGGTGATTTAAACCACCCTTCTCTGGTCTTGGTCCTAGTCTGCTTATAGGTTGAACAGTTGTGAGTAAATCTTAATGGCCAATCTCGCTTTATACTTAAATTTGGTAGTGGCATTCAATTATAATTACCATCTCCCTTAGGTCCCATAGAAACTGCTATCTTTCCATAACAACATTTTGCAAAATTATTTACTTGGAAGCAAACAAAATAATGGTCACTTTGAAAAACTCAACCAAAAACCTCCTAAGGAAACAGTTGGCTTTGTTTTTGCCTGTGCTTGTTTTTTGATCATGTTTCTTGGGCAGGTATTCTATTGGCACTTTTTTAAGGACATGGCAAAAAGGTTCGGTGTCATACTTTCAGTTTGCTTGGGAAGCCAGTAAGTTATGGCATGTATTGTCAGAGCCTGTCAAGGTACAGCCATGAATGTTCATGCTGGCTGGGCTGAGTGGCAGTTGCCTGTAATCCCAGCACTTTGGGAGCTCAAGGCAGGTGGATCGCTTGAGCTCAGTAGTTCAAGACCAGCCTGGGCAACGTGGCAGAACTGCATCTCTGTATCTACAAAAAAATAGAAAAATTATCTAGGCGTGGTGGCTTGTGCCTTGGGAGGCTGAGGTGGGGGGATCACCTCTGCCCAGCAGAAGATCTAGGCTGCAATGAGTGTGATTGTGCCACTGCATTCCAGCCTGGGTGACAGAGTAAGACCCTGTCTCAGAAAAAAAAAAAAAAAGAAGAAGAATGTCTTCACTTGCTGTGTTTAATTTTCTGTGAATCTTGAAATATTTTTCAAAAACACTCAGATTTTCCAGGTGTCATTTTCATAATGCTGGCTGTGGTTCTACTGATCTAGAGCAGTGGAGGAACCATAGAATCCATTTAGTTTAACCAACCCCTTTCATTTTCAGAGGAAAGAGAAAATAATCAAATTTGAACTCTCAGAAATCTTTTAAGTTAGATGAAAGAGACTTCTTTGCCTTCAGTCACTTTTCTTAGGGGATGCCACTGAGTGAGATGATTGGCATGTTCCAGGACGAGACTGTAGACGTGACGCTAATACACCTGGCAAAGCCATAGATGCAAGTCAGCCATTCTCACGCATCCCTTCCATGGGGCTGATGCTCACTTGTTGGTTATGACCTTGCCTAAGTGGAGGCCTTGGGTTCCTGAGTGTGTCGTTAATAAAACCTTGGATTTTAATCATTTCAGACAAGTAATGGAGGTGGGAGTTTAAGCGACTATTCCTCCTCCGTTCCATCGACTCCCAGCACCAGCCAGAAGGAACTTCGGATCGATGTTCCTCCCACTGCCAACACGCCCACGCCCGTTCGCAAGCAGTCCAAGCGCCGGTCCAACCTGTTCACCGTGAGTGTCAACCCTGGGTGGAGATTTGAATGCGATTCTGAAGCGTGTCCATTAACGTAAACCTGGTTGCCACATGGGTCAGTGGTATTTGTAGAATCTCAACTATATTAAAGTGAATACCATTGATTTCTGTGGAAGACTAAGAAAATTAAGAGAAGCAAAGATTTGGACATTGAGTAGAATGGGAATTTCTTCATGTAGATATTCCTGACTTCGTGTGTCTGAAACGAAGAGCTGGGGGTGTGTATAAAGGCACTTGTTATCCTGTGGCTCCAGCTAAAGACTTGTCACAGTGGATACAAGGAGATGACAAAACTCTAAGATTCCCAGATGTGCGTCACTAATCATTCAGGTGATATATAAGCTATGACTGTCCACAGGCCCTCTTCTTCTTCTGCTGGGGTGCCAGGCGCTGCCCTCAGGTGGAGTGGGGGACTGGGAGGTGCTTCCTGGAGGCTCATTGCCATGAGGCTCTGCACTTGGGTTTTTTCTGTAGAGCATGTTGAAAGCAGAGCTGAGCTATCTGGGTTCAGGTTTATAAATTCACAATCTGGGTGCACTCGGGCATGCGTTGTTCCTTTTTTTTTTTTTTCTTTTGAGACAGGGTCTCACTCTGTTGCCCAGGCTGGGGTGCAGTGGCTCAGTCATGGCTCACTGCAGCCTCAACCTCCTGAAATCCTCCCACTTCAGCCTTCTAAGTAGCTGGGACCATAGACACTCACCACTATGTGTGGCTAATTTTTTTTTTTTTTTTTTTTTTTTTTGAAAGAAATGGGGTCTTACTGTGTTGCCTAGGGTGGTCTTGAACTCCCGGGCTCAAGCCATCCTCCCGCCTTGGCCTCCTGAAGTGCTGGGATTATAGGCATGAGCCATAGTGCACAGCCAGCATGTGAAGTGCTTAAAACTCCCTGGGTGATTGAGATGCAGAGAATCCCTGAACTACAGAGGTGGCAAAAATGCCACCAGCCTGTCCCTTCCCTGTGCATAGCAGACATTACCAGTCAATCTGGAGTCTACACAGTTGAGACCCAAACTCCAGGCACAGCTGCTGTCAGGTGACTGAAGCCTTTGGACTTGAGAAGAACGCTTTTCCTCCCTGGATCACGCATTACAAGTACATGCTTTTGAAACAGTGCTTCTGAACCAGGGTGGTTTTGCTCTCCAAGGACATTTGGCAACTTCTGGAGAAACTTTGGGCTGTCACAACAGGAGTATGGGAGTGGGAAGGTAAAGGTTCTGCAGACATCTAGTCGTGGGTAGCAACCAGGGGTGCTGCAAAGCATCCCACAGTGCACAGGTCAGCCCCTCACAGCAGGGGATTAATCCAGCCCCACGTGTTAGTGGTGCCCTGTTTTAAACCATCTGACTTCCATTTTGGTTGATTACTGCTGACCCAGATGCAAAGCTCTAGAGGGGTGGCCGGGAGTCGGGTTTGCTGCCCCTTTGTGAATCCGATCTTGATGTTACATTGCAGTTCCTGCCAAGCCTGGGAGATCCCCAGCCCCTCTGCCACATGTCTGGGGCAGTCTCATTGGATGCTCATGACTGGAGGCGGTTGCCAGCTGCACACACCCCCTCCTCCCCAGCCTCCCCTTGCCTTTGCTAGTTGCCTTGCACCACATCAGCTCCCACAGAGGCTGCTGCTGGGCAGCAGGGTGAGGACTGATCAGACAGATCAAGCTCCCATCCCGGCCTCTGCTGCTGATGGATGTTTGACCTTAAGTAAATTACTTGACCTCTCTGGGCTGGAAACCATAGTACTTCTGCAGTGGGGCTTCCGGGAGACTTCCTGGAGGAGGCAGAAGAGATCTGGTGGTATTGCTTCTGTGGTTTTCTCACTCCCATTGATGCTATAAAATGATTTCTGATAGTGTTAAGCATATGTGATAGATTAGGAGGTGGGTATTTAGGTTTCTGCAAAATAAAGGTGAGTATCTCACATGCTTAAATTAGTGCATGGATAACATGTTTTGTTGGGCAGTTTCTTCAGACACACCGAGAACAGCAGCAGTCACCTAAATAGCTGCTTCCCAGCTCTGCCTAACACCTGGAGCCCCTGTCTACACCCAGGCTGGGGGGCTTTGGGTTGAAGTGTTTCCTCCTGGAACAGGCTGCACAGTGACTTGGTGGCTTGAGAAACCAATAGCCAAAGATGCAGCTGGATTGAGAGAGGGTGGGCTGTGGGCAGGTGGCCTATGCCCCGGGAGGGTCAGCGGGCTTGTCATCGTGGTGGTCGAGAACACCTTCTGTGTCTTTGTTAAGGGAGTGGAAGGGGGAGAGCACTCATTCTCAGATGCCTTCTGGGGGCCACATTTTCTGCTTGTTGACTTTGCTTTCTCTTTTAAGGAGAGAAATTTAAAAACCACAAAGTATCTTTAAAAATGAGAATATTTATAAGGAGAGTACCAGCACCTTCCCATCCCCTCCCTTTATAAGCTCTGGAATTGCAGTGTGCCAGAAAGTAGTATCCCACTGGGTACCTGACAACCAGATGACTTAGGGAGGAGAACACTTTAAGGCAGAGAGAATCAAAATAACAGCCCATTTAATAAATATTGACTTAACATCTGCTCTCTGCACAGCCCTGGTTTTGCTCAGTGTCTAGGAGGAAGACTCTGCTAGAGTCAACCCATGTTCAAGGGAAAGCGTTTAGGGTGAAGGAGAAGGGGCTCTCTCACACTAGGAGGAGAGACCCTGTTGCTATGGATTCACCCTGCAGACACACGGTGCACTTACAGGCATCCGTGAAGAGGCCAGGCAGGGCAGGTGCAGAAGCCAGTAAAAACTCATTGCTACAGTGACCAAAAATCACCATTAATTATTTCACCATTAATGTGTCACATAATATAATGGTCTGCCTATGGATCTAAGGGTGACCAGTGTTTGTTGTCTTTCTCCTTAATCTTGGAAAATAAATTTGAGATCAGATCAGAAATTGAATCCAGCTGCCCCATCGGCATTAGTGGGAATAGAAATTTGGAGTCATAAAAGAAGCTACCACTGCAATAGGTTTGCACTGTGGCATTAAAGGAAAAGATGGTGAAAGTTCTGGGCAGGGATCCATATGTTTGTCCTCAGTGGGTTCGACATTGAACAAAATGATGGTGATGATGATGGTTGTGGTGATGATGGTTGTGATGGTGATGATGATGGTTATGGTGATGATGATGGCTGTGGTTGTGATGGTTGTTATGGTGGTGATGGTTGTGATGATGGTTGTGGTGATTGTGATGATGGTTGTGGTGATGGTGATGATGGTTGTGGTGGTGATGATGGTTGTGGTTGTGATGGTGGTGATGATGGTTGTGGTGATGGTGATGATGGTTGTGGTTGTGGTGATGGTGATGATGGTTGTGGTTGTGATGGTGATGATGGTTGGTGATGGTGATGATGGTTGTGGTTGTGATGGGGTGATGATGGTTGTGGTGATGGTGATGGTTGTGGTGGTGGTGATGATGGTTGTGGTTGTGGTGATGGTGATGATTGTGGTGATGGTGCTGATGGTTGTGGTTGTGATGATTGTGATGATGGTTGTGATGGTGGTGATGATGGTTGTGGTAGTGGTGATGATGGTTGTGGTTGTGGTGGTGGTGGTGATGATGGTTGTGGGTTGTGATAGTGATGATGGTTGTGGTTGTGGTGGTGGTGATGGTTGTGGTTGTGATGGTGATGATGGTTGTGGTTGTGGTGGTGATGATGGTTGTGGTTGTGGTGGTGGTGGTGATGGTTGTGGTTGTGATGGTGATGGTTGTGGTTGTGGTGATGGTTGTGATGATGGTTGTGATGGTGATGATGGTTGTGGTAGTGGTGATGAGGTTGTGGTTGTGGTGGTGGTGATGGTTGTGGTTGTGATGGTGATGATGGTTGTGGTTGTGGTGGTGATGGTTGTGGTGATGGTGATGATGATGGTTGTGGTGGTGGTTGTGATGGTGATGGTTGTGTTTGTGGTTGTGATGGTGATGATGGTTGTGATGGTGATGATGGTTGTGGTAGTGGTGGTGGTGGTGATGGTTGTGGTTGTGATGGTGATGATGGTTGTGGTGATGGTTGTGGTGATGGTTGTGATGATGGTTGTGATGGTGATGATGGTTGTGTGATGATGGTTGTGGTTGTGATGGTGATGATGGTTGTGGTGGTGATGGTGGTGATGGTTGTGATGATGGTTGTGATGATGGTTGTGGTGGTGGTGATGATGGTTGTGGTGATGGTGGTGATGGTTGTGGTGATGGTTGTGATGATGGTTGTGGTGATGGTGATGATGATGGTTGTGGTGGTAATGGTGGTGGTGGTGATGATGCATGCAGTGTAGTCTTAAGTTGAAGTTCCTGGAAATAGTAACTCCACTAGATGTCAGTGTCATCCAAGGAACAAAAAGAAGGCAAGTTAATTTTGAAATCATAGCAATTAAGAAATTAAATTTTTATCATGACCAGTTTTCTTCTATTTTGAAATATGTAGAATTGAATAGACTCTTCATCCCTGGCAGTTGTTGGTGATTATAGGCATAAACTGTCAAAATGTGTATTTATTTGGAAGTGTCTAGTCGGAAGACAGATGCATGATATGCAGACGATGTTAGTGAATAAAAATTCGTGCAGACTGGGATTGTAACACCCAGCTGGAGGGGCACTATCCACCTTATTTATTAGAACATCATAAAGAGGCCATAGTTAATTAAGTAGTACATGTATCGTTTTTTCTGATACCGTTCTTATACATTTTATAAAGTAGACTGTAATGTACTGCTCTGGGCTAACATTTTGTGCTCCCAGATGTTTGTTTGCATATATTCATATACAATTTTTAAACAAAAATAAATGACTTTTTTATAAAATAGTACAAACAAAATCTCTGTAATAGTCCAAATTATATGTTACATTTGCAGTAGGAATTCTACTTTACTAATCAAACACTAAGTTATATTTTATTTCACTTATTTCTTTGGGGAAAAAAAACAAACATTAAAAGACTGTATCCATTTAATCCCTACTTTGGTAATATGGGTTCTTAGAGCAATTAATTTGGTTTAGCGGCCCTAGTTTACATGTGTTTAAAATGTTTTATTAGAAAAATTTTTCAAACATACAGAAATAAAAAACATATGTGTACTCACCACACACTTCGCAAATACAAGCCCTTTTCTGCTACGCTGCTACTGCAAGAAATAAGCAAATCCTAAATAAAAGTTGCAGCCCCTTCTATGTGCCTCCAGAACACATTTCTCCTGCCTGTCTGCCCAGGGATCAGCATTAACCTGAATTTGGTCTATATTATCTGTGTCCATGCTATAAACTTGTTCTAGTGTGAGTCTTGAAATTGCACATTACATGGCTTTGTCCATTTTCAAGCTTTATAATAACGATGTCATTTATGTGATATTTTTAAAAAGCTTACCATATAATGTTGATAACATTAAACAGAGCCAAGTGTACCCAGGAACCAAAGATTGTGAATATACATTGCCCAGCTCAGAAACTTGCCATAAAAAAATAAGGCAGCAAAATTCATAGTGTGAATAGAACTGTTTCAATGGCATTTATTTGTTTTTGCAGAGGAGCTCCTGGGTACCTCCCGTAGTGTGTTCCAGCAGCCATTGACTTAGCCACTGGTTGAAAGGGGGAAAACGGGCTTCTCTTTGATACAGAGGGCTCTTGGCAATGATGCGCTTGTTCCTGTAGGCAGGTAGTTAGTTGATGGGGGTGTCTGTCCTTCATGGCTTCTCTCACCACGGCAGGGGAAGTTAAACATTTTTGTAAAGAAGCAGGTGATAATTGGATTACCTTAACCTTTCTTCCCTCTGCATTGAGTGTTTGTTGGAGGCTAAGCAGTTACTATGGTGGCTTGCTGTGTGTTGACGTTAAATCTGCAGCCCTTCTGGGATGGGCGTGATCTGCTGTTGTTACATTTCTGGCAGTGTGCAGCAGGCTGTATGCAGGGCAGGGTCACTCCTGGCAGACGCCGTGGTTGCTGAGGGCTGCCTGGTGTCTGATGATTCCTCGGAGCCATTCCAGCATCACAGAAGGATGTGCCATTAGTGATGAAGTCTCCCAAGTTGGCAGAGAAAGGAAACCTTACTGGGAATTTGTATATGCTGGGGTGTCTATGTCCATTGGATTTGATTTAGTCTGGTTGTTGGATTTCAATTTTATGGATACAGCCTGATGTAGACAAAGTAATTGTGGGGCTAAGGTACAGCAAACTCTTTTGCCTAACATCTTGCCACTGTTCTTTCCCGAAATTTTAGTTTTTTGACTGTCTCCAGCAAATTGTTAAAGTTGTCAGGAAATTTTTGTTTTATTTTTCCAGTGAAGTCTTACTGAAGTTTCAGTCTCTTTTATCTCAGAGTGTGTGATCAGATATTGAGTTTAGTTGTTCACAGTTCATGTTCTAAGCTGTTTACAGCAGGGCATTGAGCTATTTCTTCCCATTTCAAGTGGAATCTGAAATTCTGCTCTGAGAATGGAGTGGCTGGGGGGACAGATGTGCTGCCTTGAGGAAGATGTTAATTTTTTTGTTTGTTTTGTTAATTATTCTGGTTAATAGAGAATAATGAAGATGGATTTCCAAATTTAGAAATTTAGAATATGTAAAATTCCCAAAGTACTCTTAAATATCTTTGTTAATTAAAAAAAAAATTTTAATGTTATCACCGTGTGCTTTGAAATTTATTTTAAAACTAGGAACCTCAAGAAGCCAGCTTTTCTCAAAAATTGAGATGTGGAGAAAAGAATTTAAGGCTATTGTGTAGCTTTTACTATATATTATTAAGAATTAATTAAAAAGAAAAATGAGCCCTTGACAAAGAATTGATAAATATCTCTATTTTCCTTCTAGCCCAAAGGGTTAACCTTACGTTTTATATTCTTCTGCAACTTCATATTTGTTGCTTGATTTATTCCCTGTCATCTCATTCTAGGCATCCACCAACCTAAGGGGGAAACAAGTGCACAGTGCTTGGCACGTAGTAGGTGTTCAATAAACATCAGCTCTTATCACCATCTGAGAAGCATGTTTCCTAATGAGCACAGCTGCCCAGGAGAGTAGCACCCTTTGAAGTGCTAGATCTGAGTTTCCATCATGGGAACTGTTCTCCTTGTCCTCCTCCTTAATTTGGTAGCAGCCTCTTCTGGAATCCTAAATGTGTCCCATCAGCCCCTGTTTGTATTATGACCCATGACATTGCCCCTTTTCATATGTATGTTTTTTAAATCAGCTGTTCCATCTCACATCGCTTTGAACCTGGATTCCATTAGCTTTTCATTGTAGCAGTGGACACCACAAAGTCTGTTCATTTCATATATCATCTCAGATTTGAAAAGCACATGAAAATGTTTCTCCATTTTCAATATTGCGTGAGTAATGTTCCCATTGAAAAGTAATGGAGTGAAGTTGTCACTTGTCAGCACAGTTATTAAGGAGGACGAGTCTCCGATCTTTCTCTCATAATAAAATAAATCTGTCAGAAAATCATTGTGCTCACACTTTCTCATGCCACGAGAGAGGAGACTGAGACGATGGAGCTCGTTCAGTTTTACCCAAGTCAAGGTGTGCTTTTGGTTGGGGCTTCCCTGGGTTAAAGGTCGCCACCCTTCCTGCCTGGTGCCAGCCACTCGTTGTCCGCAGCATGTCAGCAGTGCATCGGAGATAATTGACTCAGGACCTTGTCAAATAAAACTGTTCATTATTTCCCAAATACTGACCTTTTGTCCAAAGGCAATTTTCAGGGGTTTTTTTTTTTCCCCTTCGTTATTTTTTGTGGTATTGTCCACTAGCTTAACTTCGAATTTGCCATTTTCCAACCATCCACAAGCAATAAACGGAAAATGTTAACAGCACCTTGATACTAATCAAGGGTGGGCCGTTAAATGGCACAGCTGACTAGTTAACAGAATTTTAAAATCATTCAAACATTAATTAAATACGTATGTTTATGTGGTAGATTTTCCAAATAAACATTGAACAGCCCCTTTTTTCCTCGGCTGTGTGAACTGCAGCTTTCGAATGCGTTTTTCTGTTGGGCGTTACTTTCCTATATGGCCCATTGGTTTCTAGTAATTGAATTTTGAACTTTTTAAAAAAGAAAAGATAATTTTGTGGTGGAAAAGTCGGGGAAAGTTTAGACGATTCTCTTTAAAAATGATGAGTCAGTGGAGATGAACTACCGAGCCGTCTGCTTGTCGGACGTGTCTGTGCGCACACATAGATCGCGCATGTTTTCTAAGTGTGTATTGGCAGGAATTCTGCAAATGGGCAGAGCCCCGTCTGTGAACCGCAGCCCTTACCCAGATGCCAACTTTCCTTTTGCTTTGCAGTCTCGGAAAGGGAGCGACCCAGACAAAGAGAAGAAAGGCCTGGAGAGTCGTGCGGACAGCATCGGGAGCGGCCGAGCCATCCCAATTAAACAGGTGAGCAGCCTCCCCATCCTTCCCTCCCTGTCGCCGGAGACACACCTCGGGTCTTCCTGGAGATGATGCTGGCTCCCGCGCCAAGCTCTGTCTGATGTGCTCTGTTGATGAATGTAGAAGTCTCTCACTTGACATCAATTAGCAGAGTTCCTGTGTGTATTCAAATGGGATCATTAGAATGAGAAGAGGGAACGGAGACAACAGACCTAATGAAGTGCGGGCTGCCCGCCTGCATATGGAGTGCGTTTCCAGGCTGAGAGCCTTCAAAGGCTGCCTTTGTAGCGTGGCTTTGATTGGGCCGCGGGCCGCCGGGCAACAGGGGTAACTCAGATCGCCTACAAGAGCCCCTTGTGATCACAGGAACAGCCCGACGTGGCCCTAATTTGCTCTCACAGACGGACATCTGAACACTGTTTCAGGCTGGTTTGTAACAACGAGGCAATTAGTTGTGATAATCATAGCCGGTGTGTCAGCTGTGCGCTCTTGTTTGTAATTTGCTAATGAAGGAATTGTAACTTTGATTAGGTTCGGTTTCATTTAGACCTTATTATATAAAGGAACATTTACAGCTGTAATGTGGGGCCTTAATTAAACTTCCTCATTACACAACAGGACTTGAATTCAACCATTTGTTTTGGCCTATGTTGCTAGCCTGGAACAGGGTTTCATTAGCCCAGAAACCGGATTCTAAATCACTTTATGTCTCCAATAAGAAAAAAAAACCCTGGAGTCCACGTGTGACGTAGATTGTGGTTTGATTTCCAAGGAGAATAAAAATAGAGTTCAACCCCACACAGCGGCTTCTGAAATGTCATCTTTTGGTTTGTTAAAGAAAGCCAATTGATTTAGAGTGCATCCTTCTTGAGCAAAAGCCTCTGTGGGCAGGAGAATGGCTCCACCTCTCAGGCACAGGGCTTGTGACCGGTGTGCACCTCCGGTCCAGCTCACTGCTTTGCTCTCCTCTCTCCTGCGGGCATCTGCACAGCGTCACTAATCCCTTAGGAACTGTGTAGGCACTGGCTGCCCTTAAAAAGGGGAGAGTCTTTCCACACTTGGAGTTGGATTATTCTGGTGGTGCAGCTTTCGTCCATTTGAAGCAAATAGGAACGCAGCCTTAGAGAGGGGCCAGCCAGTGTCAGTGTGAAGATGTGGGAGAGGAAGGGGTTAAATAGGGCCACAGCATCTTGGGTGAGACCAGAGGAGGGAGTCCACAGAGTTTCCCAAGGAGCCCGGGAACTGTTGCAAAAACCACACCTCTGCCCACAGCGTAACCGACCCTGCCCAGGAGCAAGCTTTCTCCTTCCTTGCTCACAGGACACGCCTTTGCCAGGCAGAGAAGAAGGAGGCCTGCAGGTCATCACCAAGGCCCTCATGCATCTATGTAAGACACACGATCATCTACTGGCCCCAAATATATGGATTGGCCCGGGGCACCTTTAGGAGAAATTCTCCTCCCTCCGTATATTCAAAGACAACAACAACAGAACTTTCCACTTTGATGGTGGGTGGTGTTTTCACTGTAAAACACTTCAGAGGCCCATGCACATAGTTGCTTATTCTTTCTTGGTGCATTTATTTATAACCTAACTCTGCGTAAGCTAATTTTAATGTGTAATTTTTATGCCATTGATACCTTTTTCAACTGGAATTATAAAAATCATTCTTTTTCATAAACTGGTACCAAGACATTTCCTTTGGGGAATATTAAAACTTAATAATAGACTGTTTTCTTAATGCCTGTCTGTGGTTGATTTGGGTGGGAGCACTCACCAGCCTGGCTGGAGTCCCTCTGTGCGAGCCAGGCGGGCCCCCGGTATAATTGGAACCTTCATTCAATTTGTACCCTGCTCATCTGTGGAGGGGGCTAGCTTTGCAGGCTAGCTTTTCAATATGTGTGCAGATTGAAGTTGACCATCAAGCGTAAAATGAGTATTATCCAGTCCTTGGAAGCCTTTCGATTGTGAATGTTCAAAGTAATCTCGTTGAAATCTAAATCATGGTCTGATTTCCTGGTGACTCCTGGGCACAGGGAGCTCCTTGTCCCTCCTAATTGTCCCCCTCTTGCAGCCACAGATAGCTCCCTCCTCAAATCCAGACCTGTCTCAGCAGAGTCCCCTCTGTGGCCAGCTCTCCAGGCCTTGGGTGTCTCATCTGTAAAATGGGGAACTGGATGATATCTGAAGCCGTTGAAGCAGTTAGATGTGGAGGTTCCACAGAGAATTTTTAAATGTTAGCAAAACTGGATTTTTAAATTAATCATGTTCAGGGCACCCTTGTCAAAGCCTCTCTGTGCATCGGGCGGTTTGATGTGGGTTTGCAGACAGTTGTATCGATCTATCTCACATCCCTGTGTGTGCCCTTGTTTCTAAAGGAACATAGATCACTCCAGGTAGCCTGAATTCCTGACCCTCCTGGTGTGATGACTTCAGCATGGAAATGAAATGAGAGGATTGCAGGGGATGGAGCCTGATGGCCATATTCTAGAAACTCAACCAAATTATTTGTTGAATAAATGAACAATTAAATGAGTGCTTATTATGTAAGTGCTGTTCATACGAGATCCCACTTAATCCTCGACATTGCCACAGTTATGGTAGCTGTGTTCTCCTTATTTTAAACACAGAGATAGGGAGGGCCCTATACCAGGCAGCTAGGAAGTAGGTCCAAGGATTCGGACCAGGCCTCTCTGCCCCTGTGTCTGCACTCTCTCCACTTTCCATTGATGAAAAGCCTTCAGAAAGCTTAGGAAGCAAAGTTACATGTTTTAAATTAAGTAAGTGAACCACGACCTGAGACAAAAATATCTTATGACTGTATAAAGAAACCTCCGAGACTGCCTGCAGCAACATGTTTCTCCAGGGATAATACAGCCCTGCTCAGCCATTCTCTGGGTGGGAGGCATCATTCCATTCCCGTCCTTACCGTGTTTGCCGCAAACATGTTCTCTGCTCTTGTCCCTAGCTGCAGAGAACCGTGTCTTAGTGCTTAGCCCATGTGAAAGACTCGGGTCTGCGTGATCGAAGCCTCACACACCAGCTCATGCACCTTTGCCTAATTTTTAGAACCTCAGCAACCTGCGTGGAGTTGCTAATGCAGACTCTTCTTTCCCCCAACAGGAGTCTTGTAATGGATGGTTTAGGATCCAGGCAAGGCAGCCTTCAACACTCTCTGCAACCTCTAACCCCTGAATTTACAGATAGTACATGTCGCAGTGGCTTATGTTAACCCCCTTTCACTTCCATCTGATACCTCGTTCGCTGTAAGCACCCAGGCTCCCCCCACCTCATTGTGGGAGCTCACCGAATCATGATGGTCAATGACATTATCTCTTTCGTCTTTCTCCCAATTAAAGATTCCCCATCAAGAATATGACTTATTTTCTGGACTATAACTTCACTTCTTGCGGACCTGGGTCTACTTCTCCTTTGGTGTCCTTTCTGGGGTCTTGGAGGAGGTTGGTTCAGAGAGTTCGGTTTCTTTTTTTTTTTTTTACTGATAAGATAAGGTCTATTCGAGTAAAAATTAAAAAGCAAAGCAAGAAAAAGAAAAGCCAGAGGCCCGGCTCAGCGGCGAGTGGGCTTGTCACGTATTAATTTTTCATTGCTGTGGAGAGTTGTACATACATAATCACTTGATTGCAGTGGGAGTTAGGGAGCTCCTATGGTGCCATTTGCATAAATCTTGTTAAGTCAATGGCAGTTAATGAAGTACAAATGAGCCCGGAGAAGGTGACATGCAAATCGTGGGTGGCAGATGGGAGGTCTGTTTGGGGGACGGCAGCTGTGTGCTCTCCTTTCTTTCTTTCTCTTTAGCATTTTTTAATCTCTATATTTGAGTACAGATACACAGCCATACGCCTTGGCCTCCTCCCTGCCCTTCACAGAGCCCTGGCCAGAGAACCTGGCCATCCCCTCCTGCCTCTGATGTCCAGGCTGCAGAAACCGTTCAAGACTTGCCTTGCACTTGGTAGCGTACACTAGAAGGATTTGAATTTTTTGAAAATCATGCTCAGTTTATCTCATCGTGCTTACGCAATTGAAAGCATATTATTTTTACTTGGTGGGGACACACAGAACCTCCTCACTACACCTTTTGAGACTTTGTGTTGTCTCACGAGGTTTCAGAGAATAAAAAAGAATCGAAGATACCATCTTTGCCTTATCATGCTTCCATTTGGGAGTCTTTTCTTCCTTTTTCAGATAGGCCAGCTGTATTTACCCATTATTCCCCATCCCTGGTTTGTGGTTGGACCATCAGGGGATTGGCATTCCTAGGGTTAGTCAGGAATGAGAAATACAGAAAGTGTGCGGGGCGCGCTCTGTACCTCAGGCCATGGGGACGACCCCTCCCTGTCATGCAGACCCCTCAGGGGGGCCGCCCCTGGCCTGGCCCAGCTTTGGCCAGGGTGTCTTGCGCTCGTGGTTTTGTGTTTAAGGATTTAAGTGCTAGCAGGACTCACAGGGAGCTCTTAGAGATTCATGGGAAAAACACTGCCTACGACTTTCGGAAGTTTTGTGTTTATTTGATCAACTGGCTGATGTTTTGAGAGAACCAGGTCTCTGCTTGCCTCGAAGAAAGGTGTAGGCAGAGAGGTGTACATCAAGAGGCAACAGCCCTGTTGACAGCTGCGGTGGTCACATGGTGGGGGTCCTTTTCTTGCAGGCCACCCACCCTGGTCCTTCCTCTGCGATGCCCGCCAAGGCACAGTTTCTCAGTTCTTTGGGCTGCAGGGCGCTGCAGGGGACCCTCCATCGGGCAGGCTCCCTTTTGTGATGCTCGGTGGATGCACCAAAGGAACAACATCTCTCAAAAAAACTTTTTTTTTTTAAGTCTTCATTTTGACCTTGAACCCTGATGTCATGGCCACCTCCAGGGAGTCAGCCGTGAGAGCAGTCGTTTCCCAGCAGCCATCTGAAGCCGCGGGAAAAGCCTTCCCAAGCTGTCAGAGGAAGAGCCGGCCTGCCCGGGGCAAGCCCGCCGCACCCGCCATCGGGCCTGTGAACTGTTTTGAAGCCGTGCGTGTTTTTGATTCTCAGTTGAGTAGAAAGAGGCAATTGTCAATTAAGTGAAAGGAACCTCTGGAGTTAATCCCCTCGTCCAGCCTGCCGCAGGCCACCGACCTGTGTTGTCTGGTACCTGGGATCAACACGAGGGGTGTATTGTGTGGCGTGGGCAGAATGAAAGCAGCCTAATGACGCCCGCGTTAACAGCTCCTGAAACTTTGACACTGGTCACAGCGAGTTGGTTGACTGCCTCACCGGCGTGTGCTGCTTTCATGGAGGAAACAAATGTGAAGACCACGCTGAAACTTGATAGAGATTGGAAGAGATGGAGAGGAACGGCAGTGCCCTTCCTTCAGGGTGGTGGAGAGAGGAGCTCCACAGGCCTGCGGCCTCCCTGCGTAGGCAGAGGTTTACAGGAGGACGGCTCACGTTTATTAAGCCCCACCATTGAGGAACCAAGGTGAGCGAGCGAGAGGCTCGCCAAGCGTACGATGCCCACCCACATGGCAAATCAGCTCTGCCTGGGCATCGGGCCCATTTTGCTCCCCAGAAGCAGATAATTTACAGAGTGAACTTCCGTGCCCTGCAAGCTAATTGACCTCACTTGGGTGAACAACTCCCTGAGAGTCTTATATTCAGCCCGGTTCACAACAGACCCGGCCCAGTTACGATGATTAATGTAATAGCCAGGCAGGTGTATCAGTGCTTTTACTTTGACTCCTCAAATCTCATACTGTCATTGCCAGAACAGTCCAGAATATCTGGAGGCCTACACGTGAAATGACAGTCATCTGTCTTTGAGTATATCGGGCACACCTCCCCTACATCCCCGCCCTTTTGGCAACGTTGGTGGGTGACAATATGTTCCTCACAAGATGCGCAGAATGTTTATTTGGAATTACTTTAGCCAAAGCACAAACTCCATCATTTATACACAAATCTGCAAAGCAATCGAAAAGAATAGTTCCCTTGGTCATGAGGGCTGCATGAGGGTGATAGGAAGTAGTGTAGCCCTAGGTGCTTCATACACGACCAACTGCCAGGCTAACAGAATGGCATTTCCAAGAACGGAAGTTAGTTTTAAGACTCAGTGTGTCCTCTGTGTATCCATTATCCAGAGCTGGTGAAACAAGAAAAGTTCCTTTATCTCCCTCGCAGGGCATGTGATGGGCTGTGGCTCACTCTTCGGTGTCCTGCAGCTTAGACCCCTAGGGGGGCAGGCAGACAGGCGGATTGTCGGGAGCGTGGGCTCCGATCCCACAGCATGGTCTAGGGCCGGGCGTTCACAGCTCCTGAAGCCCCAGCGGGCGTGTGTTACAGTGTGCTTTTCGGTTTGGCTGTCCACAGGCAGCCTGTGATCATCAGCTCAATTAGTCCCTCTGCCTTATTGCAAGGACAGAGGGTTTTTCTGTATCCCGGGGTTCTTGCCTTAGTGTACAGGAAGAATTGGATCACACTTCAGCTTGGAGAATGAGTGCAAGGTTTTACTGAGTGGTGCCAGTAGTTCTCAGCAGATGGATGGGAGCCAGAAGGGGGATGGAGTGGGAAGGTGGTCTTCCCCTGGAGTTGGGCCACTCAGTGGCCGGACTCTCCTCCTGCCGCCCCCGGCTGAATTCCACGTCATCCACATCGTTCTGCCATTGGTAGCCTGCCAGAGTCTGTTGGTGTGTTCTTTTGCTGGTGTGCTCCTCTTGACGCCCAGCCACTTGTGTGTGTGCCCACTAGGGTCTCGGGGTTTTTATGGGCACAGGATGGGGGGGAGCGGCAGGCCAGGGTGGTCTTGGAAAATGCAATGTTTGGGCGCAAAAACTGGAATGCCTGTCCTCACCTAGGTCTGTGGGCACAGGCCTGAGGGTGGAGCTCTCGCCAGGGAGCCTGCCCTTCTCTACCCAGCACTTCCCTGCCTGCCTCCCATTTCACTGGGGTAATATCTAAGTGATTTGTTTCAGCAAAATAGTGCTTATTTTCTTAAACAGTGGTGGTGAAATCCAATTCCCCATGAGCTCAGAAATACAAACTCTCCCACAAGTAGAGGAAAGATTCTCAAAGTTAATGTTGCCAGAACTTTTTTTGTCTTGATAAATCAATAAGATACTTATTTCTGAAATTATTTTTTATCAGATTTGATCAACTAGTAACAATTGTGCACTGGTCCTTGTGTGACATGCCCCGGGTCCCCTGCTAGGGCTGGAGGAGGCAGAAGGTGTCTGCAGCCCCCAGGCTCAGCTCAGGTGTGTACTGACGATCCCATCCCATGACCCCCAGTGCAAGTGGTTGGGTGTCACGCCAAGGAATGGTGAATTCTACTGAGTTAGACAGGAGAGGGTGAGGGAAGGACAGGGAAGTGGAGGTGGGGACAATCCCACTGGACTGGGATATACAAGTAGGTGGTGGCAGAACAGGAGGGAGGCGGAGAGCAGAGCTGTAGATGGACGGGTTCAGGAGGAAGTGGGGAGGAGGGTCCTAAAGGCCCAGGGTGTCTGCTTGCCTGCCAAGGACTCTGGCTACTCTGCAGAGGAGGGTTGATTTCCCCATATTATTCGTAGGAGCAGTGGTGTCGGGGGTTAGAGACTCATGGCCGCACAGAGTGGATCTCCCTCTCCTTCTTACTCTGTCCCCATAGGTTTGAGATGATGGGGGTTCTGTTGTACCAGAGTATTGGCGGTAACCAGCGTTTATTGACCACTTTTCTGAGTGCCCTGTGCTAGAGCTTTCTACTGCTGTCTGCCTTACCTAGGAAGTGCCGTGCTCCCCTTTCCCATATGGGAACATTAAGTCTTGGGGAGACAGTGGGGCGTGCCTGGCAGCCCCACACAGCACATGAGTCCCCAGGGCTGCCATAATGAAATCCTGCAGCCTGGGCGGCTTAAACAGCACAAGTTGATCTCTTGGTTCTAGAAGCTGGAGGTCCAAGACAAGGCCTGGCAGAGCCCGTTTCTGGAGAGACCTTTCCTTGGCTTGAGCCTGTTGCCTTCTTGCTGTGTCCTCCCATGGCCTGGACTCCATGTGCACAACCCTGGTGTCTCTTTTTCTTATAATGATGCTAGTCCCATTGAATCAGGGCCCCATCTGTACGACATCATTTAACCTTGTCTCCAAATACAGTCCCACTGCGGGTGAGGGCTTCAACATGCAAATTTTGGGGGGACATATTTCATCCCGTAACACACAGCTGGGTAGTAGCAGAGCTGGGACGGGAGCTGAGCTCTGTGTGACCGAGGGCCATCTGCCATGTTCTTTCCATCTGGAATGTCCTAGCTTAGACCTTCCTGGTCACATAAGGTAAGGCCACTTGATTTCTAACCAACATATTTGAGAATGAAAAAGAAAAACTTATTTTAAGAGGCCACATGCATTAGATAGGAAACATACGAGACTCAAAGTACTCCGACTTGGGAGTTTCCATTGAAACTTTCCTAACTTGTGGTAAACTATTGTCATTTGAAATAAGACTGTTGCTGGAACGAACCCTTATACCAGGTGCGTAGCTCTCACTCTGTGCAGTGCGTTTTATAGCTGTTAAGGCCTTTCAGTCCTGTCCATGGGAGACCTCCTTCAGGCTGGTTTTGAAAACCAAAGCTCCCTTGCTTTGCAGAGGCAGCTCCTCAGGGCTGCGGGTAAATGTTGGACCTGCAGCTGGGGATGTTCAGGAAGAGCCTGTGGATTGAGCAGGTGCCCACTGTCCGTCAGTTGTATCACTAGTTGCTTTGGCAGTGGCTGTGGTGTTTTGTGTTTTAGTTAATTTCTCCCAGGTATAAAAGATGGCTGTATACTCACTTCATTACTGAAAGAAGGATACAGCTGGGCGCAGTGGCTCACGCCGGTAATCCCAGCACTTTGGGAGGCCTAGGTGGGTGGATCACAAGGTCAGGAGATCGAGACCATCCTGACTAACGTGGTGAAACCGCTGTCTCTACTAAAAATACAAAAAATTAGCCAGGCATGGTGGCAGGTGCCTGTAGTCCCAGCTACTCGGGAGGCTGAGGCAGGAGAATCGCATGAACCCAGGAGGCGGAGGTTGCAGCGAGCCAAGATCGCACCACTGCACTCCAGCCTGGGGGACAGAGTGAGACTCCGTCTCAAAAAAAAAAAAAAAAAAAAAGGAAAGAAAGATAGAGCAGGAGTGCAGAGACCCCAGGTCAGACTTAGGAGGCCTTTCACCTTAAAGGTTAAAATCCCCACACATGACAAGTAGCTATGACTACTTCCCACAGTCTTTGGCCATTTGCAAACACTATGTAGAAACAGATGTCTACCAGCTGGGTGTGGTGGCTCACGCCTGTCATCTCAGCACTTTGGGAGACCGAGGTGAGTGGATCACCTGAGGCCAGGAGTTCAAGACGAGCCTGGCCAACATATCAAAAACCCATCTCTGCTAAAAATACAAAAATTAGCTACACGTGGTGGTGTGCACCTGTAGTCCTACCTACCTGGGAAGCCGAGGCATGAGAATTGTTTGAACCCAGGAGACGCGGGTTGCAGTGAGCCAAGATCATGCTACTGGACTCCTTTTTTGATCTCCGTCTCAAAAAGAAGAAAAAAAAAGTTATCTACCAAGACTCCCGAGGAAGTCATATCATTCAAGTCTTATTTCAGTTCTGCAGTGTTTATTTAACAGTTCCCGACAGCAGACTCAGTTTCTCCTCATGTAGGAACTTGGACTGTGGAATAGGACTTCTCCCAAGCTGAGTTTTGTCTTTTGTGAATAGAGAATTTGACAACCAAACAAGCACCTCTCCTGGCAGAGAGAATCACTGGCCGCCAGAATCTCATGTTTTGTTTAGAAACAGCAACCGTGGAACTTATGGCACTTGGCATGGCTCTTAGACCAGACATGTTTTCCCAGAAATGATCAGGAAAGCCCAGACTGTGCACTCTGTCCCAAGACTGTCACTGTGGCTCTCCCTCACACACCCCTTGATGACATGGTTCTGCTTGTTGCCTACTCCAGAGCCTTTGGCTACACAAGTTCCAAAGAAGGTGGCGGCTTAAGAAGTCTTCACAGTCCTCTTTTGAGGCTTTTCAGGAAAGTCATCAGACAATGACATTTTTATCAGATAGTTTTGAGTAGCAAAAACACTTTTTCCTTTCCTGCATCTAAAAGTAAAAGAATTTACTTTTAACCGACTCACTGAAGGCCAAGTTTTGAAACCAAAAAACACTATTTCCTTGGTACCAAAGCTGACAGCTATAATTAAATATATAGGAATGTAAATATTATAAAGTAGGCATAGAAGAGTTGGTTAGTTTCAGGTTGGGTGCGGTGCGTCATGCCTGTAATCCCAGCACTTTGGGAGGCCGAGGCAGGCAGATCACTTGAGGCCAGGAGTTCAAAACCAGCCTGGCCAACATGGTGAAACCCCATCTCTACCAAAAATAGAAAAATTAGCCGGGCATGGTGGCGCATGCCTGTAATTCCAACTACTCGGGAGCCTGAGGCAGGAGAATCGCTTGAACCCGGAAAGGGGAGGTTGCAGTGGGCAGAGATCGCACCACTGCACTCCAGCCTGAGCAACAGAGTGAGACTCTGTTTCAAAAAAAAAAAAAAAAGAGAAGAGTTTATTAGTTTGGGAAATATGTTCCTAGTTAGACATTGTCTATAAAATACCTAATACTATAGTTAATGTTTGCAGACTGGTGAAAACAGAAACATTTCAAAATACTATTAACATCTTAGGGCCGTCCCAAGTCTAGTCCTCCTAGTTCAATCCGATCTGCTCCCTGCAATATTTACTCCCTAACCTTTCCTTCTGCTTAAAAACATATCAGAATCAACCACATTATTATTGTGTGAGACTTGTAATAAGAATGCTGGTAGTTACATGCCGAGTACATATTGTACATTACATTGGATGCTTCATCATAGGACCTCATTTAATCCTCCGCCGACATAAGATACAACTTGCTACTCTGTTCTAGACGAAGAGTTTGAGGTTCAGGGTTGTTAAGGTATGAGACCGATGTTACATAGCTCCACGTGAGTGGAAGAGCTGGGATTCAAATCCAGGAGTCCTCTCTGAAACATTCTAGAAAAGCCTGTGCTGTTGCATCTGCTTCTCGCCCGCCCCCCCAAGCCGCCTGTGCTCACCATGACTGTCTTTTTTTTTTTTTTGAGACGGAGTCTCACTCTGTCACCCAGGCTGGAGTGCAATGGCATGATCTCAGCTCACTGCAACCTCTGTCTCCCGGATTCAAGCTATTCTCCTGCCTCAGCCTCCCAGGTAGCTGGGATTACAGGCATGGGCCACCATGCCCAGCTACGTTTTGTATTTTTGGTAGAGACAGGGTTTCACCGTGTTAGTCAGGCTGGTCTCCAACTCCTGACCTCAAGCAGTTCTCCTCCCTCATCCTCCTAAGTAGCTGGGATTACAGGCACGTGCCACCATGCCTCACTAAGTTTTGTATTTTTAGTAGAGATGGGGTTTCACCATGTTAGTCAGGCTGTTCTCGAACTCCTGACCTCAGGTGATCCTGCCTCGGCCTCCCAAAGTGCTGGGATTACAGGCGTGAGCCACCACGCCCGGCCCATGGCCATCTTTTCTACGTGAGATCAAGCATCAAGTACACAGTGTACTTTCCTGGTGGGGCACCAGCAAGGCAGGCTGTTTTATGCGGGGCTGTCCTGGAGAGTCTGTGCTGTCTGGCACCTGGATCAGGATCAGATGAGGTCCTTGAGCTCCAGTGTTCATCGGAGTCCCTGTGGGCCCAGAGGTTGCCTGAGTAGGTCAGAATCGAGTATCAGGAAATTGTATTTCTTTCTTTTTTTTTTTTTTTTTGGAGACAGAGTCTACTCTGTCTACACCCAGGCTGAAATAAAATGGTGCGATCTTGGCTCACTGCAACCTCTGCCTCCCATGTTGAATTGATCCTGATAACAACCTCCCAAGTAGTTGGGACTACAAGTGCACACCACCATACCTGGCTAATTTTTTGTATTTTTAATAGAGATAGGGTTTTGCCATGTTGCCCAGGCTGGTCTCAAACTCCTGAGCTCAGGCAATCCACCCACCTCCGCCTCCCAGAGTGCTGGGATTACAGGCGTGAGCCACTGCGCCTGGCAGGAAATTGTATTCCTGTGTTCTCAAGTGATGCTGATGCTGCTAATCCAGGAGCCATACTTTGAGATCCCCTTTCTAGGCACATGGAGTCACTTAGGGCATCTTTCCTTTCCCGCCTCACAAATAGATGACTCTTAATTTTGGTTGGTACCAGCCCCTTTAATCTGTGCTGGTGAAAATCTTCTAGCCATGAGGCCCGTGTCAGATGCCTTCTGTTCCAGGAAAACCAATGAGATGTGTTCTCTTTCCTCTTCTCTCCTCCGATGTCCGTCCAGTCTTGGGATCTTGCTCTCTATCTTCCCTGTTCATAGATGTGTGCATCCTTCACACGTCTCCTTTCCCACATGCTTCCTGATGGTGCACACTCCGAGACATGTTCTTTCTCCTGCATTGTTTACACAGCGGGGAGGGTATTTGGTAGGCAGGTTGCTGGTGCTAGTAATACTAGGTAGCATAGGTTAATTGTGTAAAATGGCTTTTTTTTTTGAGATGGAGTTTCACTCTTGTTGCCCAGGCTGGAGTGCAATGGTGCGATCTCAGCTCACCACAACCTCCGCCTCCCGGGTTCAAGTGATTCTTTTGCCTCAGCCTCCCGGGTAGCTGAGATTACAGGCATGCACCACCATGTCTGGCTAATTTTGTATTTTTAGTAGAGATGAGGTTTCTCCATGTTCAGACTGGTCTTCAACTCCCAACCTCAGGTGATCTGCCTGCCTCGGCCTCCCAAAGTACTGGGATTACAGCCACCATGCCTGGCTAAAATGTCTTTTCTTCACCAAAACAGATTTTGTTTGTTTAAAGTAATATGTTTACATTGGAGAAGTTGCAGTATTCATTAAATTGTATTTTCAGGAACATTATAATTTTTAAGTCAACATTCTTCAACTTTTATGTATCTGAGATAGTATATTTAGGTTACACAAAAGTGGTCACATTTTTTTTTAATCTGCAAAGAATAAAGCTTTTGCCAGTGACCCAAAATAATTTCAGAAAACTGGTTTCTTGTACAACTTTTCTACTTTTGAGTATTTATACAGAAGAAAATTTGTTTAAATAAATGTCTTCACATACATAATTTTGTTTATAAGGAATTCTTTGAGATTAAACCCACAAATTTTAGTAACACCGAACTGTTTTTGTAATTGCCAAGTTTTTACCATATTGTTCAGTCTCCGTCAGCCACAGCCTCTGTGGTTTCATTCGTGCTAGAAACAGGAATGTTTATATTTTTAGTGTATGTAAAAATTAATTTTATACAAATATATAAAACAGCTACACAGAAATACTAGTGGAGACACGAGTAATGTGCCAAGTAATGATTAGGCAATGAGGAGCCACGAGAAGCAGAGAGCTCTGGTTGGGTGTGTTGGCCTTCCTTTGCTCATATCTGAAGTGTTGGAGATTTAAGACAATATGAAATCATTGTATGCTAAAACCTATCACTAACAAAGAATGATAAAATCCTACTCTAAGAAAAATAAGGAGGACCAGAGTTGTGGAAATGCACTGCTATAGTCCTGAAACTTGACCCAGTCCTCTGAAGGGCAATGTAACAGTCATACATGATGGACATAAGAAATTTGATTCACTTTGTCCCAGTGATCTGTCTTCTAGAAGTTTATCCTCAAGGGAATAATTCACTAGGAGAAAGGGAAAAAAACCTTTAGTGTAAAACAGTGTGCATAGCAGTTATTTATAATATTAAAATTCTGGGAGCTTCAAATTTTCAACAAGCAAGAAATTAAATTAGTAATTGCTAACTGAATAGTACCAGGATGTACAGCCATTAAAATGGCCAATTTAAATACTCTTTAGGGATAAGTGAAAGCATAAAACTGTATGTAATAATTGGAACATGAAAATATGTATACATGTGGCTTTAAATTGGATGAATAGGAACGCAGTAACAAGTGAATTGGTGTAGGTTTAAAGCAGAACTTTCAATTTTTTTTTTTTTTTCTTTTTTTGAGACGGAGTCTCACTCTGTCACCCAGGCTGGAGTGCAGTGGCGCGATCTTCGCTCGCTGCAAGCTCCGCCTTCCAGGTTCACACCATTCTCTTGCCTCAGCCTCCCAAGTTGCTGGGACTACAGGGAACTTTAAAAATTTTAACTTGTTGTTTTGAAATAATTTTAGATTTGAAGAAAATTTGCAAAAAATAATACAGAGAACCCATATGCCCTTCACCCAGCTTCCTTCACTGTGGACATTTTTATATAACTAGTACAGCTATAAAAACCAGGAAATTAGTATTGGTAAGGTACTAGTAACTTATCTATAGGCCTTCTTCACATTTTACCAGTTTTTCCTGAAATGTTCTTTTTTATCTCAGGATCCAATCCAGGATCCCTCCTTTCACTTAATTGCTTTATTTACTTTGCCACTTCCACCCTGAGAAAATTCCTCAGTCTTTCTTATGTCCATGACCTTGACACTATTTTCGGAATATTGATCAGTTACTTTGTAGAAAGCCCTTTAATTTGGATTGCCGGATGTCATCTCCTGAATCGACAGAAGGTCTACATTTCTGGCAGGAAAACCACAGAAGCCTTGCACCCTTCCTGGTGCTCTCTACCGGAGGCACCTGACAGCCACCTGTCTTATTCCTGGGGACATTGACCTTGGTCATTTGGACAAGGCAAGACCTGTTGGATTTCTCCCTTGAGTTCTTATTTTTCCATTTGATAAAGATAGAGATGAATGTCTTGGGGGAGATACTTTGAGGCTGTGCTGATCATTTTTAGTGATAGACATTGTACTCAATAATAAGTAGGTTTTATAAAATGAAAACTATTTTCTTCTGATAAATGTGTACAGTCTTAAATAAAATTTAAAGTGCTTTTTTAACTCCTCCTGTATTGGAGGGAAGGAGTAAATGAGGATGATTTTGAAACTTGTTGGTTACTTAAAGAAGACCTGGGGAAACCTAGAGGTGAGGAGGAACTGGAAAAGCCCAGGGGTGAGGAGTTACTGGAGAAGCTCAAGGGTGACGAGGAACTGGAGATACTCAGGGTGAGGAAGAGCTGGAGAAGCTCAAGGGTGAGGAAGAGCTGGAGAAGCTCAAGGGTGAGGAAGAGCTGGAGAAGCTCAAGGGTGAGGAAGAGCTGGAGAAGCTCAAGGGTGAGGAAGAGCTGGAGAAGCTCAAGGGTGAGGAAGAGCTGGAGAAGCTCAAGGGTGAGGAAGAGCTGGAGAAGCTCAAGGGTGAGGAAGAGCTGGAGAAGCTCATGGGTGAGGATGAGCTGGAGAAGCTCAAGGGTGAGGAAGAGCTGGAGAAGCTCAAGGATGACGAGAAGCTGAAGAAGCTCAAGAATGAAGAGAAGCTGGAGAAGCTCAAGAATGAAGAGAAGCTGAAGAAGCTCAAGGGTGAGGAGGAGCTCGAGAAGCCCAAGGGTGAGGAGGAGCTGGAGAAGCCTGGGAATGAGGAGAAGCTGAAGAAGCTCAGTGGTGAAGAGGAGCTGGAGAAGCCCTGAGTGAGCCTGAGCTGGGAGTGGTGAGTGTGAGTGGACCTTCCCAGATAGATCTGGTGAGAATGGGGTGGCAGTTCTAGAACTGAACAAGAGGGGCCCCTGGTCGTGGACCCCGAGGGGTGGGCATGCCATAGATACCCAGCACATCGGAGGGAAGGATGGATGGCTACTGATTTCCTTTCAGGCCATGCCAATATGTTTGTCAAGCAACAGATGCAATTCAAGTGCCACTGTGATCCAGGCGTGGCTCTCTGTTTAGGTAAAGGCACTTCAGAAAGGCACTGCCACAAACCAACGTGTGTTCTTGGGGTTTCGTCTCGTAATTTCATTCATGAAGTTTGGGAATTCTGTTATTCAGAATCTTACCTATTTTTCCCAAGTAATTTCTCTCAGAGAACAAAAACTATATATAGTATGTGTATATGTGTATAAATTTATGTAACATTAACATGTTATATGATATGTAACCTATCATTATGTATTATGTTAACAATTATAATCTATAATTCTATAGATTAACCCTAAGATTTATTTTTCCCTACCATCTTCCCGTTGTTGCCCAAATAACTGAGTGCTGCCCTTCCCCACCTCCCCGTATCACCCAGGCCGGTCTCGAGCCCCTGGCCTCAAGCAAACCTCCTGCCTGAGCCACCACGCCCAGCTCTAGAGTGCTTTTCCCTGTGCTCGCGCCAGAATTACAGTGAACTGCCCAACAAACGTGCTGTTTTTAAAGCTAGAAGGGACCCTCATCTTATACCTAGGGAAACTGAGTCCCAGGAAGGGTAAAGAACTTAAAGAGCTTGCCCAAGATCCTTCCAGATGCTCTTCCAGTACCGTTTCCACCACTGACACCAGCATTTTCTTATTCCTTGTGCACTTCTCAGAAAAACAGAAATAACAAATAGTGTTTGTTTACTGTTTTGACCCAGATATTTTTTATTGTATTGCGACCGGTCAGCTTTTTCTAAGTTGAATCCTTAAGCTTCATGCTGTTTTATCTGTTTTTTTTTTTTAATATGCAAGGGAATAGATAAAAAGCATTACATTTGAAAGCATCTGGTTACTAAGAACATGACCATCCTTTGTGTGTTTATGTATCTAGCAGGCTCATTGATTCCCAGCAGTCCTGTGAGGCTAGGTGGCATTCATTCCTCTGCACATTTTATAGATGAGAAAGCTGAGGCTCGCCTTGCATGATTTCCTAGAGCCTGGAAGAGGCAAAGATAAGATTCAAACCCAGGTCTGCTTATCCTAAAACCAGTGGTCTTCACATCGAAGGGCCTTATGTAGCACCGAGCTCCCAGTATATAACTTAACTTAAACATGTATAACTTAACATTTTGTTTGTGTTAAAAATTCAGGAACAGGACTACGCCCAGGGACTACTGCAGAAACGTTTTCTAAATAGCGCCAACGATGAGGGGTCTTCGGTTGGTGGCACCCGCGTTCCATGGTACAGCTAGGCCTTCTGCGAGATCCCTTTCCCCTTAATGCAGAAATCCTCTAAGTGTATTCGAAAGCAGTTGTTTGTAATTGGAGTATCTGGGATTGACAGTGGTTTTAATTAGTTGATTACTAGTTCTTTAAAATGTACTGTACTCACTGTGGGTCTTGCAAATTGGTAACTGGTAGCTACCAGTATAATTAAATATCTCAGAGCACTCGGCTACAGTAGCATTGAACTGTGAAGAAATAATGTTGTACAGCCAATCAAAAAGAGATACTTGTAAACTCATTTACAGCGTCAGTGTGTGTTAGGACCATCATTGAGATGCTTATTGCAGGAGAAATTAAAGATACAATTTTGTGCTAAGAGGCAATGTAGAAATTAGTTCCCGAATTACTTGTTAATTGATTTGGTGATTCCCTCGGGTCTGCATGCTCCTTTTCCCTCTTTTTGTTGTTGCATTCAGTTAACAGTGACTATTCCCAGAGCAATAAAAATATATTCCACATGTAGATGAGATGTGCCCTTATATCAGACGGCCCGCATTCTTTCGTGCCACCAAAAAATACCTAGAACACAACTGTTTTTCTCAGGTATATTGTTGTTTTATGTATACCCATCAAGGTAACCGGTGCATTCACGGGTTTGGATAATTTCAGGAAAAGGAAAGCATGTTTTTATGTCTCACGTTTACAGGCGCTTTTCTGATCTTTCTTTCCGCCTAATGGAAACCCTCCTTTTTTATCAACAGTGGAGGAGATTCAGGAGACTTGATTTATGGAAGCTTTTTCTTATTGTTTGCAATTCAGCAAGAATAACCATACGAAAGACCATTTGTAGAAAAGTGCAGATTGCTACTGAAAATGATATTGGAAGAAAATGAGACCTGTTTCTCCTTGTTGAAATTGAGTGTGGATAGAAGGAGAGACAGCCATCGTGGGTCAGAGGGAGCCTCCCAGGCTTCCTGGATGCAGGCTCCCATCTCTAGACCCCTTCCTTCTTGACCGAGGGGAGAGGACACTGAAATGATGCACATATTGGTGCTGCTAATGTGAAAGATGCAGAAACCGTTATCTTTTTGAATTTCCAATGGAAAATCCAACGACCCTTTGAACAGCTGCCAACATGGTGGCTGTGGCTTCATTTTGAGGAAAACATTTTTAATATCTTCTTGGCTGTGCTTATGGCCTGAAAAGCAGCATTAACAAGTTTTTGAAAACTATTATTATTAATTTTAGGCCAGTCCATTATTTTTTCTGTTGCCCTTCCCGTGATCACTTATGCATCTAAATATCATTATGCTTTTGCTTAACTGGGGCAAAAATCACGTGCATTATTTCAGTGTCTACTTTTAAAAGTAGATGGTAGTATTTTATTTTCAGTTAGGTGAAGCAGAAAATGTATTTAGCAATGTCTTCATTAAAAAGCTTAAGATGGCTAGAACTAAATACACGTTGAACACAGTTACTAATTTATCAAATAAATATGTTTGCACGTTGGTCGGTATATACAATAAAAAATAGTGTTTAATTTGAAATATAAAAACCCTCTCTAGGTCCAAAAAATAGAATGAATGAGAACTACTATTTGATAGCACAGCAGGGTGACTATAGTCAGTAATAACTTAACTGTACATTTAAAAATAAAGAGTGTCATTGGATTCTTTGTAACTCAATGGATAAATGAGAGGATGGAGACCTTATTCTCCACGGTGTGCTTCTTTCACGTTGCATGCCTGTATCAAAACATCTCATGTGCCTCATAAATATATACAGCTACTATGTATTCAAAAAATTAAAAACAGAAAGAAAAAATAGAAACCCTCTCAATTGTTGCTGCACCCAGCCATGGAAGAGGTGTGCTAAACCATGCTAACATGGCGCCATGCCCTGTGATGAAAGAGCCTCTTGGTTAGTTGTTGGCTCCAGTAGAAGGAGAAGGAACACACTGTTTGCTTATTGGATGGCAGAGCGTTGGCATGCTCTTTATCCCTGATAGATTCCTTTCAGGTTACCCCCAAATAGGGTAACCTAGTTTTCCTCATGAGCATGGCTTATTAAGGGCCCCAAAAGTCTAACCTCTGCCAACTCAGAGATGCTGCTTGGGCAGATACAGGGCCTGACCAGGGATAAGGAAAGGTAACCACCAGCTGCATAACCATGCGTTGCAGGTTCGTTCTTTGTACTTTCATCTCCGTTGCTCCGTTTCACGTATCTTTTTTTCTTCCCCCACCCCCACTCCTTTTTTTGAGACAAGAGTCTTGCTGCTCTGTCACCCAGGCTGGAGTGCAGTGGCATGATCTTGGCTCACTGCAACCGCCACCTCCCAGGTTCAAGTGATTCTCCTGCCTCAGCCTCCCAAGGAGCTGGGATTACAGGCGCCCACCACCACACACAAAGCTAATTTTTGTATTTTTAGTAAAGACGGGGTTTTACGATGTTGGCCAGGGTGGGCTCGAACTCCTACCACCCGCCTCAGCCCCGCAAAGTGCTGGAATTACAGGTGTGAGTCACTGCACTTGGCCTGCTTCCCCATGTCTTTTTAAAAATGTTTTTTTGCAACATTAGCCACCCTGAAAGTTTCTTCACTAAGTTCCTGTGTAGGTGGCTGGCTGTCTTGTCACTTTTCTCCATAGAACGTTTCTAAAAGACACAAATTTGGCCAAACAGCCTCCAAAGCAATGATTTCATAACTCCTTCCTCCTGTTTCACTAACTTTGATTAAGTTAGAGAAAAGTACCTGCACTTTTCAGATACGGTGGCTCCACGTGTTGGAGAATTCAGTACCAGATCCGTGGCTCATCCTAAGCAGAGCGGGGAGGAGGGAAGCTCTTCACCCCTGGGCGGGTTTGTAGTGCGGCTTGTGCATCTCCCTAAATTGCAGAGGAGAGGAAATATGTTCCCCTTCAAGATGAGAGGACACAGCTGCAACATCTTATTTTAAAAATGTGTGACTTTTACTTTCTGCTTCATACACCTATCACGTGTTTGAATATACTTATTATTATTTGTGAGTTACATTGCTGTTTTTCTCCAAGTGTTTGAGTGAAATTGATTCTCCACGCAGACTCTCCTTGCTCACCCTGAGGTTTCAGGGCTTTGACCTGAGGGCTGAGACCACAGGGCACAGCTCCTGACCCATGTGGCTGAAGGGCTTGGAGCAGGAGGCAAGGGCTGCCGGCATAGCTCCAAGGTGACGAATATTTCTACTTGATATTTCTCATGATATTTCTGCACTTTAATGACTATTTCTACTAATACTTGTACTAATAATTTTTAATGGTTCACATTGAGTAGGTGACATTTTGATACATTAATGAGCCTTATCAATGACTTTTAAAAGTTCTTTAGTGTGCCAGGATACTTTGCTGCAGCCCCTGGAAGGAAGGGGAGAGGGTGTGGCCATGCCCGTGGCCCCCATTCTACCCTCTGAGCGTAAGTCACAGGTGGCACGCCTAAGAGTAACATCCACGGCTGAATCATCACCGGCATTGAATTACACTTCCAAGGTTAAGGGGAGGCTTTCCCTTAACGTAGCTTGCCCTTACTAAAAGCTGTCAGAATACTGGAGAAATGTAGGCCTTGAAGATAGAGGGGTGTTTTCAGGGGTGGCTGCCTTCACTCTGGAATGCTTTGGGCCTGCTGGGATGTTGCTAGCATGCCTGAGGGGAGAGGCCGGGAGGGCCGGGCTGCAAGGGAGGCTGTGCTGGCTTCTGGGAAGCGCTAGTTTCTGGAGCGGGCCAGCCTGCAGGAATCCAGGACTGAGGCTTGCCCAGCCACTGTGGGTCCTGATGGTGCAGTAGGTCGGCTCACGGAGGGGCTTCATTTTGACTGACTTACAAGTATCCCAGAGAAAGATGAGAGCGGATAGGGATCCTGAATTTTGGTTTCCTGGGGACAGATGTTTTCTGGCTTGTTCTCAGGTTTCTGGGGAAATAATGGGATTAAATTCGAGTATGTTTCTTGGGTACAGGAATTGATGAAGAGGAAGTATTTTGAACTCAGTGAAATGAGGATTCGTCTGTGCTGGGCCGACCCCTTCCTGTGGCAGCCCACTGGAACATAAGCACCCCATGTCGGGAATTTCTTTTTTTGGTCACTAGTGTATCCCAGACCCCTAGAGTAGCTCTCAGTAAATACTTATGTAATGAAAAATCTCAATTCTCACAACCGCCTTAGGAGGGATAATAGCATAATCCCCATTTCACAGACAGAATGAATGCTCAGAGAAGTTGAGCCACTTACTCAATGTCACTCAGCCTGGGTGTGGTAAACTAACACTTATGCGTTGTGTGGAACTGCCCATGAGTCACATTCTGTGAGAAGGCAGAAAATACCTGAGGAGGTCGTGCCTAGGGGTGTGTATGTCTTAATTGATAAACCTCTGGAATTGGAAACGTAGAGGGTAGTCCAGGGTAGAATTTAGGCTCAAGCTTACTTTGAGAGCATGTTGCCCTAAGAGTGGAGTGTCATGGAGCAAATTCCAGAAGCTTTCACTCACCCAGCATTTTCAAAGTCCATCCCAAGACTGTTGGGTCCACCTGCTGCTTGGTGTCACCAGATGTCCCTGGTTGATACCTTGAGGACATGCCAAACCACACGAAGATAATGGGTGTCATTTTGCATGACTCACAGCCTTTACCATTCGAACGTGCAATGGATGCTTCGAGAAAGGACAGACCTTGAGTCCTCGTTTGCAAGGCACAGCTCTCAGACGTGGCCTCTCCAGAGTTCTGAGCCTCAATTTTGGGGGTCAGGTGTCATTGTCTTAAGATGCAGTTTTGTGGGCTGGTACAGAGTTCAGTCTAAGGCACATCTCTCTCTTGTATTCCTGTTGTCTTTTAGCATCTGGGCCACTGAGTAGGTGGGCACCAGTGACTGGGCGGATTGGCACCAGGACTTTGTCTACAACCTGTGTTTCCCTGTTTGTTCTGGGGCATGAGGCAGAGCCTGGCTGACCTTGGACTTGCAGGCAGCCTCTGTGCATCCCCCCGGCCCCTGGCCTTGCTGTTAGATGGTGCATTTCATTTTCTGAAGAGAGAGAGCTGGACCACAGTGGCCTTTGTCAGAATTCCACTTTCGTGATCAAGGATTTATTTTGTTTATGTCCATAATGTGATAGGGGCAGCATTAGCAGTCGGTTACCTGTGTTTCCAAGGGGAGAAGTATTTTCAGGATGTAGAGACTGTGGCCATGTTAATAACCAAGTTCTAACTTTCCTAAGAAGCCTGAGACCTTGTGAGCAAGAAAGGGCACAGCATTTGACATCTGAATCAATCCTGGCCAAATATATACTGAATTGCCGCTGGAGAATTCACCACCACTCCTGATGAAGCCAGTTGGGTAGTTTTCCTTCACTTGTGATAAATTAATCATGATGTTAGCTTGTTACATATTGTGAGGAGATTTTTTATAAGTTGGTGATAGATGATTTTTAATTTCTTGGACTCTGTGTATTTCTGCATCTTCTTTATGGGAAATTCTTCAGACTCCATGAGGGCGTGGTGACTCAGCCTGATGGTATCGTCCATCCTCGCAGTAGTGGGTGGCCCCTTTGTGCTGGGCTCTGTGGAAGGCACAGATAGACAGGAGGCTGCTTGGCCCTGAGGAGTTTGCCATGCAGGGGGTGGTCAAGGACCAGAGACGGTGGTGTGAAGAACTGGCAATAGAGAGTGGGTGTCACTGGGCCGGGACAGGCAGAGCTTCAGGAAGTGACAAGTTGTCTCTGGGGACCGGCACATCTGGACATGGACAGTCAAAGGAAGACTGGGGGCACGTGGGGACCAGGACACCTGGACATGCACAGTCAGAAGGAAGACTGGGGGTCGGGGTGGGACAGCATGATGCAGAGCTTTGGTGGCTGATGGAGTCGTTCTCATTTGTGAAGACGTTGTCCAGGGCTAAGGCAGTACTTGCCAATGCAAGGCCACCGTGATCCGAGACTGGGAGGCCCAGAGAAGATGCAGACAAGTAGGAATTGGCTTTGTGTGACTTCCCCATGACACCAGTGGGCCAGGCTACAGTCACTGTTTGAGTGCCCGTGGAGGATTGGTTTACTTAGTAAATTCGTTGTATTTTAAAAGTCAGATGGAATTTGTCTTCATATTTTGCTCATGTCAGTGAGGAGATAGATGTGTGCTGTCACTTAGCAGTGTCCACTGTCTTTCTTCAAATCAAGGCCAGTGAATTTTCTGATTGTAGGCACTTCGAAGCCGTCAGTTCCATTCATTGTTTTTCAAAGTATTCATTTCATTAAGTATCCCATCAGAAAGCCGCTGATAGAGGGTGCCCTCTCATCAAGTCCGTGTGCACCAGGGAGTTTACAGTTCAGAAGTGTTGCGTGCTGAGCACTCTCTGAGATACTTTGGGGGCTCCGGGGGCTTGGAGTTTATTTGTTGGGGGAAGCGATGTTGGTGGGCAGTGGGGGTTGCACCTTGAGGTTTCCAGGCCAGCCCAGGACGGTGTGCGGCCCCAAGCCACTAACACGGCACTCGCGATGTTCCTCACAGCAGGTGGAAAAAGCATTTATAAGATATTTCTTCCTCGGAATTTTTAAGTGATTTTACTTCTATTGGATGCTGTTGATAGCCTCGTTCTTCTCAGGTACACCTCTCGGTAGGCCCAGTAGTCAACTTCTAACTAATAGAGTAGTTACTAGCTGGTTAGTTGTCTGCAGCTAAGCAGGAGTGGGACTGGATGGTCAGGACTCCTGTGAGAATGCTGATGGGTGCTGCCTCCTCACCTGTGTGTCACAGGTGTAGGCGATACCTGGGAAGCCCTTGTACGGGGCTGGCATTTGCTACCTTTATAAGATGTCACAAGCGTGGCCCAGGAGCACACCCCGTGAGAGTCACAGTGGTACCAGCACCCGCTGGCTGCTCTCTGCACTGATGACAGCTGTTAGGGAATCACATTCGAGACTTTAACTAGATTGGTCCAGAGTGCATCACTATTCTTTAAAAAAAAAAAAAGTAAATGTTCTTTTTTAGAGCAGTTTTAGGTCACAGCAAAGCTGAGCAGAAGGACACCCACAGCCTCTGCCATTGTCCCCCACAGTCTGTTGCAGCCGATGAGCCTGCACTGACAGCACTTGTCACCCTCAGTCCATCTGTACTTTAGGGTTCACTGTTGGGGTGTGTTCTGTGAATCTGGACAAATGTACAATGAGCTGTATCCACCACTATGGTGTATAGGTTCATAAGAAACAGTTTCACTGCCCTAAAAATCCTTTGGTCCACCTGTTCATTTCCCCCACCCACTGAAATCACAGATCTTTTTACTGCCTCTATAGTTTTTCCTTTGCCAGGATGCCATAGAATTGGAATGGTAGAGGTGTAACCTTTTCAGATTGGCTTATATCACTAATATGCATTTAAGCTTTCTCCATGTCTTTCCATGGCTCAGTAGCTCATTTCTTTTCAGTGCTGAGTAATATTCCATTGCCTGGATGGATGTACCACGGTGTGTTTATCCATTCACCTATTGAAAGACATCTTGGGTGCTTCCAACTTTTTGCAATTATGATTAATGCTGCTAATACACATTTGGGTGCAGGTTTTTGTGTGGACCTAAGTTTTCAGCTCATTTGTGTAAATACCAAAGAACGTGATTGCTAGATTGTATGGTAAGAATGTTTTCAGTTTTCCAAACAGTCTTCCAGAGTAGCTGTACCACTTTTTATTTCCACCAGCAATGAATGAGAGTTTCTCTTGCTCCACATCCTGTCAGCACTTGGTGTTGTCAGTGTTAGACTTTGGCCATTCTAATATATGTATAGTGGTATTCCCTGGTCATTTTCCTTTGGAGTTACCTAATGACATATAACGCGGAGCATCTTTTCATATGTTTATTTGCCATCTGTAGGTCGTCTTTGGTGAGGTTTCTGTTTGGATCTTCTGCTCATTTTCTAATTGAGTTGTTCACTTTCTTATTGTTGATTTTAAGGGTTCTTTGTATGTTTTGGATAATATTCCTTTTCAGATGTGTTTTTTGTAGATATTTTCTCCCAGTCTGTAGCTTGTCTTCTCATTTTTGTGATCTTTCTTCTTTTCCCTCCTAATAATTGTTCTCCTTCGAGGTTCTCCAGCTTATTGATATGCTGTTTATGTAGATCTTGGGCTTGATTTTGCCTGTAATATGTCATTAGCATTTTCCTTACAGTTTGGTAAAATTAATTTCAACAATTTCTACACTGTTAAACCTTCTGAGTGAGCACACCCTCAAAATCATCAACTCTTCCGATGAGATAATTGCTTAGGAGCATATACGGTTCTTAAAAGCACTTTTATACATTGTATGAAATGTAGAATGGGTGACATTTTGTAAGTTATATATTGTAGACATTCTAGATTTCGTTCCAGTTAATAAGCATCCAGGAATCTGTGAAGTTCTTATGAATAATAATTCTCCCCATCCCATGTCAGTGCTAACATCTGTAATTAACAGCTGGGGAAGTCATTGCCTGTTTGCAGCTGTGCTTATTGGCTGAAGTGACCACGTGCAAACCAAGCCTGGCTGAGGCTTGGGAGTGGAGGAATGTTCAACCCCACAGATTAGAAGGCAGGTGGGCAGCTGGCACCCAGATCCCATGGATCAATACTCTGTGTGTGAGAGAGAGGGTGGGAGAGACCAGGCTGCCAGGAGGAGGCTGGTCTCTCCCCTGCTTCGTGGGTATACGACAGGAGACTGGCAGCCCCAAGGCAGCTAGTAGCCTGTGCCACTGCCCTGACCCAGGGCCAGGGCCTTTGGCTCTGAGACCGTGTCACATCTGACGGCCAGGGCATGGACATCATCACAAGGAAACAAGACCTGGAGGGGGCCGGTGGGCTGGGGAGCATGGTAGAAGAGACAAGCCAGAGAGCAGCTGGCTCCGGAGGGGCACTGGCAGGACCCAAGGGTACAGGCAGCAAGCAGGCTGTTGGGTGCTGCAGGCGCTGTCCGTTGGAGCAGTGCTGTGGAAGCACCGTAGGCCTGCTGCTGTGCTGAGTGATGCCAGGGCCATGGCAGAGGTTCGCGTAGGCACGGGAGAGGGACCACACATGGCCAAATGAGCAGGAAGGAAGGGACTGGGCAGGATTATTTTAGAAACTTAGAAAAATCATACCTGCTTGCTGTAGCAAAATTAGATGTACGTGGACAAAAACATAGAAGTCATCCCCTTAATGCCATTACTCTGGCACGAAAGTGCTTACCCCCATAGTTTGCACCCCTGTTCAAGTTCACTCTCTCTGAAACACCTAACACCCACCCCCACTCTCCAAGGCCCTCATGCTCACCTTGACTCTCCCCGTCACCCCGCCCCCTCCTCGGAGTGCTTGCTAATGTCACTCTGGATCCCGCCTATCCTGGCTTCCATGTGGGTAGAAATCTTGACTTTTCGTTACAGTGAATGTCATAAAAGGTGCTCAAGAAATATATCCTGAATGAATAAATGGAACAATAACTGGTAAACCTTTAAATATGTTTATCAAATGGGATCCCATTACAAATACAGTTATAAAATGGGATCACACACTTATATGTGTGCATGTTTATGAATACATGTGTATAATTGAAACAAAAGTTCTATGAAATGATCCTAAGTGCATCTGACTCCAATCCTCCAATCTGGTTGTTTGTTTGTTTGTTTGTTTGTTTGTTTTTAAAGCTCTGTTGCAGCTCACGAAAGTAATTTCATGACCCACTAATTATCTCACATATTTTGTAAAACATCATAGTAGCACACTGGCTCTTTGTCCAGTATTGACATGTTAACTGTCATCCTGGTTGAGCCAGCCCTCTCCATGTAGGCCAGTCTGGAGAAATCCAGTGCTGTGTCTCCATGCGGTCCGTGGGCATGCTGAGTTCTCATTTGCCCGGTTGGAACAGCTGACGGTTAGTTCTCAGCATGATCACTGTGGTCAGATAGGCACCCCATATGGTGCCTTGTGGGAGAAAAGTTCCAGGTTTTCTTTAGCTACGTCCACAGGTACACAGAGGTGTGCTGGCCATGGGGTTTTTGTCTCTGCATGTTCTTCCGCATAGCATGAGGTGCAGGCTTTTATTTCATAGGGACACACCGGTGTCAGACAGAACATGGGGACAGGATCTCCCTGCAGATTCAGATGTGCCTTCTGCTCTTTCAAAGGGTGTATCCTGGTTCATTCTCTGTCCCTGCCTGCTGGAATAACTGCTTCCCCCGCTGCATCCTGTCCTCGTGTTTTGTGTGGGACCGGGCGGCACCCACCCAGGCCACAGAGCCGGGTCTGTGAGCAGCAGGAGGGCAGAGTCCTGTCCTCCTCCACAGCCTAACCCAGAATCATGGCTCTTAATTTACACATTCTGTGCCTGCCTTGAGAAAATATTTTACCTGGAATGTCAGTTTTTTGGGTACCATCCACTGGAGTTCACATTCATTTTCACCAATTGTTCACTTAGCAGACCATTAGAAAAGAGGTCCCTGCGAGGTCCCCGCGAAAGGATAGGAAAATGTCATTTAAATAAAAGGTCACCAAGAGCAAGAGGCTCCGAAGTTAGGCATCTGGAGAAAGGTGGATGTGGAAAGAGAGGTTGACTTCTGGGCACTTGTGCGGAATATCCAGGCCCTTAGAGGCTCGGGTCCAGTGGTGGAGGATGAGGCCCCTTTGCCATAGGGAGAGCCTGTCTTAATCACGCCACGCAGGTGGAACAGACTCCATGCAGAAAACTTGCAGAAGCATTTTGCTAACATCATGAGAACGTGATTCGTTAGTTGGAGTGGACAGGAATGACTGCAGAAACCAGAGCAGGGAGTCTCGCTTAAAGCCTTGGCATCCCCGTCCCTCGGCCCCACACCTCCCCTGTTCCCGATTCTCACTACTTCTGCTCTCCCCGATTGCACAGTAGCCTCAATGGATGAACAGGTGCCCTCAGTGTGTTCCCCGGGCGTGCGTTTCCCACACTGAGCTCAGAGGTGGCTTTCAGTAAGTGCCAGCTGGATTTTGTCACTGCCTCACTTGCAATCTTCAATGGCTCCCCATGGCCTGCACCAAAATGTTTATCACCCTTGGAAGGCGTAGGAGCCCTGCACACCGCAGCCCTGGTCTGGTCTCAGATAGTCTCCCCAGAGCTCCTAGCCATCAACTTTCTTGGTTTTCAAATACACAGTGTGTCTGCCACACCTGCCAGAGAGGCTCCTCAGCTTGGAGCGTTTTTCTTCCTTCATCTACGTCTTGTCTGTTCTGTAAACTTGTTGTCTTTTCAGATGTTGCTCATGTAACCCCTCTCTTGTGTAACCATTGTTATTCATCATGGTGTAAGTTGCCCACTGCCCCACCCTGTGGGCCTCTTAGCACTTTGTCCATTACTTTGTTAAAGTACCTGGCACATTGTGTAAGCTTTTCCGAGGAGGACGAGGGGTTCATATCTGGCTCTCCATGGACACTGAGTTCCTGGAGATGGCTGGGACTTTGGTGCTTAGCCCTGTGCTGGGCACTTTACAACAAAATCATGTCTCCATTGCAAAAAGTTTGTATCATGTTAAGCTTTGCTCGTGTAGTTTACTAATAAGTGTGTATCAAAGATTAAGTAGAAAGTAATGATTTTGATACTGCTTCTTAGACAAAGAAGGCGGCTAACAAGAGCCAACCACTGACTGGAGAGGCTCCGGCTGTCACCATGATTATTAATACATTGTAAAGACATTTTGGGGATTCCGCCATATTTTGTATGGTTGCCAACAAAATGTTGACAGTTGTATTGTGGTTAATAAATTCATTTAGATTTATAAGCATTGTTTACAGAACCTGTTCGCCTGCTGAAACTCCAACAGCATCTGTTCCTTCTTACTAATTAACTGCTAATTACGAATGAGCTTTGTGTGTTTGTCAGTATAACTGGCTCATGCATTTTGTAAGGAACATTAACAAATTGATTTACATAGTGGAAAAGCAATCAAAAGAGTAAACTGAACAGCACGCGTCTAAAGCCCTTTAGCCGGCTTTTGAATGAAGCAAACTTTTGATGGCTATAAATATTGCCATAAATTTTCTATTACCTTAATTCTTTGGTAAAGGTACCGCGATCAAAAGCAATATTGAGTGAGTAATACTCAAATTAGAGCACCACAGCAGGTGGCCGGGCGCGCTGGTGATGGCCCTGCGGAATCCTTTAGGGGCCGATAGAGGAGAAACACCAAAAAGTGGTCCCATAGGAAATGCATCCACTCCCTTGTGGGAATGCTGCTGACTTTTGTAAGCTACTTTCATGACTGAGATTGCTTCAGAACCCAGTCACTTAAGTACAGGTTCACACTGTGATACCAAAGTCAGTGTCTCAGCCAGCCTGCTGCAAGGCGCTTAGCCAGGAAGTGGAAATCTGGTGTCCATCCCACTTTTTCTCCTCTTGGGTTCTCAGATTTCAAACTGTGTTGATCTGTGTCATGCTTCAGGGGCAGGCATTTAAAGTTAACCAGTTTAAGTGGGTGATTCCAAAAGTCCAGGGCTCCTTCATCCACTCTTCTCAAGGAGCGGGAGAAGATGGAGACAGCCCTGAAGAATCAGGTTCCTGGTATGTTTTCTAAAGCTGCCTCCTTGAGATGGAGAGCTATGACCAGGCCACAGTGATGGGTTCTAAAGCTCCCTCCTCGAGATAGGGAACTATGAGAGCGACGGGTTCTAAAGCTCCCTCCTCGAGATGGAGAACTATGAGAGTGACGGGTTCTAAAGCTCCCTCCTGGAGATGGAGAACTATGAGAGCGATGGGTTCTAAAGCTCCCTCCTCGAGATAGAGAAGTATGAGAGTGATAGGTTCTAAAGCTCCCTCCTCGAGATGGAGAACTATGACCCAGGCCAGAGCCATGGGGGCACAGACAGAAAAGAAGGAACGGGTTACACTGGTGCTATTTACATTCACGGTTAACTCTCTAGGTGATTGGCAATGCCGGCGTAAAACTGGAGATCACAACTCAGGCAGCTGGACGGAGAGTTCAAGGGTTTTTTTTGGGGGAGGGGGGTGGGGGGTGGGGTTTGAGACGGAGTTTTGCTCTTGTTGCCCAGTCTAGAGTGCAGTGGCGCAATCTTGGCTTACCACAACCTCCGCGTCCAGGGTTCAAGTGATTCTCCTGCCTCAGCCTCCCAAGTAGCTGGGATTACAGGCATGCAACACCACGCCTGGCTAATTTTGTATTTTTAGTAGAGATGGGGTTTCTCTATGTTGGTTAGGCTGGTCTTGAACTCCTGACCTCAAGTGATCCGCCCACCTCGGCCTCCCAAAGTGCTGGGATTACAGGCATGAGCCACCGCACCCAGCCTTCAGGGTTTTTTTTTTTTTAGAAAGGTTTAGGTTAAATATGGTTAACAGAGGTTACATTAATACTGAGTACTTTACTGAGAGGGGACATTTACTCTAAAGGATCCAGATACACAGTCGTCGGCCTGAGTCCTGACGCTGATGTTCAGGGTCAGAACAGCTGGGAAGGTGGGGAGGGCTGCTCGGTCCAGGGCCCCCAGCCTTGGAAGGAGACCCTACTTGCCAGCTGTGAGCCTCAGGCAAAGCCTGAACCGAACCTCAGTTAACTCAGGTGCAGAATGAGGATGATAGAACAACCCTCTTCCCCAGGGTCGTTGGCGGATTAATAAGATGATGGAGACTACCTATAAAGCAGGTGGCATATAATAATAGCTCGCTGAATAACAGTTACTATCATCATGATCTCTGTATTCCTATAAAAGTAACCATATGTAAACACTAGACATTAAACCTTATTAGATCGTAGTAACTCCGTATGGGAGGAGAGTCTCTTTTCTCATCAATAAATTTATTACTCTTAGTTCCCGATAAATGTTAGAGAAAAATTAAGCATAAAAATAGAATAGATAGGGAGTAAGGCTCCCTTAATAAAGGCTAGGAGGGAATGTCAGAGCCGGGCGTGGTGGCTCACACCTGTAGTCCCAGCACTTTGGGAAACTGAGGCGGGTAGATCACCTGAGGTCAGGAGTTTGAGACCAGCCTGGCCAACATGGTGAAACCCCCTCTCCACTAAAAACAAAAAAAATCTTAGCTGGGCGTCATGGTGTGCACATGTAGTCCTAGCTACTTGGGACGCTGAAGCAAGAGAATCACTCGAACCCAAGAGGCGGAGGTTGCAGTGAGCAGAGATTGTGCCACTGCACTCAGCCTGGGTGACAGAGTGAGACTGTGTCCCAAAAAAAGAAAAAAAAAAAAAGGGGGAATGCCAGGGTTCCTTTACAAAGCCGTAGTTTATTTAACACATTTAATTGACAATTGAGCCATCTCACAAATGTAAGTAAACGGCACTATTGATAAATAACAGACTTGCCATTGGTGAATTATTTTGCCTCCAAAGTGATTTTGCTAAAAGTATGTGTATATACATTTTCTGTAACATTTCATATGGTAGGAGGAAGAAGAGGCACTGTGTTTTCTGAAGCATTTATTCCTCCTTAGAATTTTTCACAGGGGTAAGTGTTCAGAAAATCTGATGAATTCAAAATAATTTGCTCCAAAATATTATGACGTGATTAACTACATATTGTGCCAGCCAGCATTTACTGACCATACATATGTATTAGCCACCATCAGTAGTTATAAAAAGGAAATTGATTTAGTGAGATACAGTCTATGCTCTTAAGAACTCAACCTAGCAAGAAAGTCAGGCTTGTATCAGTAACTGCCGTGTGGATCTGACTGTACTAGGTATGTACTAGAATGTGCCAGGGGAATCCCGAAGGGAGCATTTGCTTCGGTTTCCATGTGTTACGTCCATCCCCAACCTTCTGGTATTTTCTACAGATGACATTTAGTGAACAGAAAGCCTCTCTCTCTCAGACCCTAATTGATTAAAGACTTTTTTTAAGAAGCATAAATTAGAAGTGAACACAACTTTTTGGACTTATAAGTGAAAAATCCAGTGCCTAAGACTTTCTGGTTAAATTTTGCCACTCAGGAATTTCAGTTGGAAACATAAAGCCATTCATTAAGCTAACTCGGATGTATGTGAGATTTATTCAAGAGATAAATTGTTGGTGTTTCAGTACTTAGCACATGAACTCTGTTGGATATTTCACGTGACCGAGGTCTAAACATTAGAAGTCATGCCCATGCCATTTCTCTCCCCGGGGCCTGAGTCTGCATTTAGTATGAAGCAATCTTTTATGGAAAAAACTTACAAAAAATAGAGTGAGTTTGAAATAGAATGTCTGAGAACACAAACCTGTGCTTTTCCATTTAAATATGGCACAAGGAGATCCCAAAGCCGTTGACCAATGATTTTCAACCCTGGATATGCCCACGGGTGCAGACGTGCAGACACACACACACACACACACACACACACACACACACACACACACACTCCATCCACGGAGGGTCAGAGTCACACTCAGTGGGCCTGGGTGGGGCCTGGGCATCTATTCTCTAGTGTTTCCCATTTAAAGGTGTTCATCAGAATCACCTGGAGAGCTTAAAAAAGCAAAAAGCAAGCCGGGCACAGTAGCTCATGCCTCTAATCTCAGCACTTTGGGAGGCCAAGACGGAAGGCCAGGAGCTCAAGGCTGCAATGAGCTATGATTGCACTGCTGCACTCCAGCCTGGGTGATAGAGCAAGACCCCATCTTAAAAATAAAACATGATGTCGGAGGAGCCAGACCCCAGGCTTTGGGAAGGGGCTTTCCTGGGGAGGGCAGATTTGTTGAGAATCCATTTTCCCAGCGAGTTCATTTCCATCCCCTTAAGAACAACCACTTTAGAAGAACATTAGGCAAAGGAAAGGGGCTCCTACGTGTACCTCCTTTACAGGAGACATAGGAAGAGGAGGAGTATTTGCCTTTTCATCATACATGAAATGGTTTTTTATTTGCAGATTATCATTTGAAAGACATTTTTGTAGCCTGATTTCCACTCAGAAATAGATGTCACCAACACAGGATGAGAGAACCTTATAAAGAATTATGAACTTCTGTTAAAATGAGAAAGTCAATGAAGGGAGGCAGCATACCCAGAAAAGGGGAAAATTAAAATCTAAAATAATTTATGAGGAAAATAATTTTCCATCTAAGAGTGTATTAGCTGTTTATTCAAAACCCTTGATGGGGATGTTTGTAATCAGGTCATACTGTGATCTTCCCACAGCCCGTGGTTTCTGTTTTTCCCCTCCTGGCCTTACAGTTAGGGGAGTTAGGGCAAGTTCCCTCCGGAGGTGACACCTGTTGACAGCCAGCCTTTCATGACAGCAACCTGCTGTCCATTCTGATGGCTTCAGTCGCTGTCCATTCTGATGGCTTCAACGAACATTGCAGTGACCGTTAAAGAAAGTAAAGTGGCTTAGAGACATAACACGGTGACATTTATGTAGGGGCAGAGAAGACACGGCTGTTCCTCTCCTTGTTCTCACCTTTGCCCAGAAAGTGTTAGAAACAGCCTCTTCCTTAGCCTCCTTTTCTATACTTCTCCCTTTAGAAGCCATGCACTGTGGTGGGTCAGACCTCAATACTCATGGGTCCGTGTTGTCCTAGCGGTACCATGTTGTACTTCAGAAGGGCTATGCTGGCTGCAGACTGGAAGCTGTCGGAGGGCAGGAGCCCAGGCAGGAGGTGGTCGGTAGAGCAGCATTCCCAGGGAGAGCCTGGTGGGCTCTCTGAGTTGGGGGCTGCAGGAATGGAAAGGAGAAGACGCATCTGGAGGCTTTCGGAAAGTAGAATAGATAGGACTGATGGACAGGTTGATTCGATGTGGAGGATGAAGGAGAAAGAAGAGTTTTTTTTATAGATGAGGGACACTTGTGCTGAAGGTATGTATTTGGGAATCATACAGAAATAGCCATTGAAGACGTGAGAGAGTGTGAGATCCAGGAATTTGGTGGAACGAGAGCTAAGGACCACTGGTGTTCTTAGGAGGGACAAAGGCAGAATCCCCAGAAAGCAAACAGGACCAGAGAAGCGGGAAGGAAACTTGAGAGACTGTTCTCCTAGGAGAACAAAAAAGAACTTGCATTTTGAAAGAGGGAGATAAGGTAAGAAAAGGACTAAAGCATGTCCATTGGCTTGTGGGATGGAGGGGTCATTGATGACATCAGGGAAAGGATGGAGGGGAAGCGGTGACAGGACAGTGAACAATGAGCAGGAGGGAGCCACGGCACAGCAAGTGTAGACACCGCCTAGGAGAAGGCCGACTGTGATGCTAAAGGGAGGAACAGGTCTAGAAGTTATCGATTCGCTTGGAATAATAAATGATACAGTGGCGAACTGTTCCAAAAAGAAGTTACCAACAGTCCTCACTTACTAGGAAACCCTAGAGTAGACATACATTTGATTTAAGTTAGTAGCTTACGGGTCTGATGCGGTGGCTCACGACTAATCCCAGCACTGTAGGAGGCCAAGGCTAGCGGATCCCTTGACCCCAGGAGTTCTAGACCAGCCTGGGCAACATAGTGAGATCCCATCTCTACAACAAATAAACAAATTAGCCAGGCATGGTGGCGTGCACCTGTGGTCCCAGCTGCTCTGGAGGCTGAGGTAGAAGGATCACCTGAGCCCAGGGAGGTTGAGGCTGCAGTGAACTGCAATCTCCACCACTGCACTCCAGTGTGAGCTGTGAGAGAGCAAGACCATGTCTCAAAAAAGAAAAATTGTAGCTTATCATTTAGCAATTCATAAATAATTACCTATATTTGTCAAACACTTCTTACATGTTATAGCATTGTAATTTGGCTTTATGTTATGAATGCATTTAATTTTCACCAAGGGACGATTCCTTCCAGACAGCTCTGAGTTTCTGTTTTCCTCGGTTGTTGCTGAAAGCATAAGTTATATTCCTGCCTATAGGCTCATCCAGGTCTCATTTCCTCCTGATTTCCTGTTTCCTCACCCATATCCCGCTGCTGTCTCTCTTCCCCTGAAGCTCTGAGAAGTCTTCCTACACACTCATTAGTGAGTTAAGGAACTTTGATGTGTCTCCGTGTTTAGAAGAAATCTTGCCGTCACCACTCCATGCAGACGCTAGGATACTAAGGTTTTCACCTGCTGCTTCCTGCGGGGTGCCGCTCATGTGGAGGAGGGCCTCTCGTCGGAAGCCCAGGCTCACTCCATGGCTGCCCCTCTCCCCAGCCTGCTGGCGTTGGGCTTCCTTCCTCCTGCCTCTGGTTTCTTAGTTCTGGAGCACAGAGTCCGTGCTCTGGAGCAAGAGTTCTCCACTGTGGTTCTGTAGATAGAATTCAGGGGTCCGCGAATGTGGCTGGGGGAAATTCATTCGTATTTCCACGGACTCCAACTGAAAGTTAAACGTTTCCTTCAGATATGAATGTAGGCAACGATCCACAGTCGTGCTGTGTTAGCAGAACCTGTGACTTTGCCGCCCTCAAAATCACAGACATGTTCACAGCACGTTGCCATTGTCCCAGGTAATTGAACAGGTTGTTTTCTCTGGTCACTGTTTGGCAATGGTAGGTACTAGGTCTGCCACTGGGTCTCAGTGCATTAATAAAGCAGTGTGCTTAGTACCCAGCCACAGGTGTTGCTTATATTTTGGTGACTGTATTTTGATATGATTGGTTCTTTTGTAATCCTGTGAATTTAAACATAATATTTTGAGAAGGGATCCTTTTGGACGTGCCAAAAAAGACCCACCTGTAGCAAGCCTCCCTGTGGATTTGAGTTTCTTACCCTATTAATTCTATAAACTGAAGTTTTCATCCCATGTGTCAGGTTTGTTTTTTTGTTTTGTTTTGTTTTTTTGAGATGGAGTCTCACTCTGTCACCCAGGCGTGCAGTGGCACGATCTTGGTTCACTGCAACCTCCGCCTGCCAGGTTCAAGTGCTTCTTCTGCCTCAGCCTCCCGACTAGCTGGGATTATAGGCATGCACCACCATGCCCAGCTAATTTTGTATTTTTGGTAGAGATGGGGTTTCACCATGTTAGTCAGGATGGTCTTGAACTCCTGACCTCAGGTGATCGGCCTGCCCCAGCCTCCCAAAGTGCTGGAGTTACAGGCGTGAGCTGCCATGCCCAGCCCATGTGAGATTTGATGTGAAGTTGAGGACACGGGTCTTCAAAATGAAACAGAAGTGCTCATTGTCCTATTGCCACCCTTGTCGGATTTTCACCCTGCAGCCCTTCGAGACCTAATCCACCTGTGAAGTTGCTGTTCATCCCTGCAGGCTCCCTGTACCCCCAGCTCCCAGAACCCATCACCAGCCCTCCTTCCTCTTAGAGAGTGGTCTTCAGGAGGACCTGAGCTTCAGCTGCGGCCTTCCAGCCCCCGGGTCTCACTGCTTGCTGCCTCCCCTTTCTCACCCGCACGATTCTTTCCATCTCCTCCCTCTGTCCCACCCTGCGTCCCTTTCTCTTCCTTTCTTTGAGTTCATTTCAGAATTCCTCCTCGGTGTCTGCTTGTTGCATGGCACCGTCTGATTGGGCCCCACTTTCTTCCTGGAAATGTATTTTCTGGGGCCAGGGAGCAGTTACCATTTCCAGAAAAGCAGAGCAGCTCCTCCTGCGCCACGCTCTTTCTGCTCTGGGATGCCTCCCCCTGCCGTCGTTCCCCATTTGGAGCCTCTAGGTGCCGTGTCTTGGCCAGCAGTGCCTGTCTTCTCTTCCCCATTATCTGTGGTCTTTCTGCACCTGGGCTCCCCTCCGCCTTGCATCTGAGATCTCTGTTTTAAGGCCAGCTCTCCCTAGATGTGTAGCCACTGGGATCTTTTTCATCTCATCAGCCTAGCTCCCGGCAGGATCTCCCCATTGGACTTTTCCAAGATGTCAGTGGACAGCATAGACCTGGGGTGCCAGTGGCCACCATCAAGAGTCACTGCCACATTTTCTTTTCCTTTTGTGTCCACACTTGGCACAGAATCTTCTTCCAGGCAGCCTCCTGGGCCGCCAGTGGTGTGTAGCTGGCAGAGAAAGGAGCCCGCTTCCCAGCATGGCCTCACATTGTCATCAATGTCACTCAGGACCTTGCCCGATGCCCCAGCTCAGAGCTTGAACCTCTCCCTCTTGGAATCTGGCAGGAGTCCCCAAAGGACCACCCAGCCTCAGTCTTGGCCCCATTAAGTCTGTTCTCCCCACTGCTACTGAAGTCTTTCCTGCTGAAAGCCTTCTGGGCCATCTATTGTCTGCATGTGAGAGTCCTTGGCTTGCCCCCACAGGCCTCCCCTGCTGGTCTGGAGCTCAGCTAATGGCTCTCATCTCCACTCCCTGTCCATCGTGAATGTTCTAAACAATGAATTAAAATGTTTAACTTGAATGCAGGAGCCAGGCAGGTACTTGTCATGAGTGGGTTTGGAGGGGGCAAGGGTCTGGGTGAACAGGGAAGGCAGCTCCCACCCACAGGGGCAGCCGTCCCTCACTTCCGCCCTCCTCATGCTCAGTGGCCTCGTGTTCCCGGATGGTCCTAGTGTTTAAGGAAAGCCAGGAATTGGAATTTGCATATAAAATTTTATCATTTTTAAATGTTGGCAACTGATTCCAAAAATCTATTATGCGCTTTTGGGGGCCGATGAAAATGCTTCTGCAGACTAGAAATAGTCCCCAAGTCGCCAAGATGGCATCTCTGCATTAAACCCACCCCCTGACCTTCCCACGAAGCTCATGCAGCTTGGCACGGCATTTAAGGTTCCTCCTGACCGATGTCTGCCTCCCTGTCCCAGCTTCTGTCTTAACCACTCCCAACACCCAAGTCCCTAGACATCTGAGTGGCCTCCTCTCCGTACCTGGGCACACAAGACATAGCGTTAGTGCTGTCGCCCTCTCAGAAGTCTTCCTGGCTTTCCTCTCCCTGGCCCGAGGGGGTGCCTCTTTTCTGTGCCTCATCCCTTCATTCCCACGATGGCCTTCTGTAGACGAACATTGTAGCACCCGTCACACTGGGTAATGATAATTTATTACCTTTGCCGCCTCCCCCACTAGACACTGATTTTTGTATGAGCAGCAATTATAGTTTGCTGTTCCCCGTCCCCAGGACCTAGTGGGGTCCCGGCCCAGCAGTGGGGCTCCACATGGCTGAATTGAACAGTCAACAAGGCAGCCTCCTAACAAGTCCTGTGTCATCCTGTTTAGCCGGTTGCTCAAACAGAGAACTGTGGATGGGGCTGAAGCTTAGTCCCAAGAGCCACACATGTCAAGGAAATCTGGGAGCAGCAGCCCAGCCATCCCAGGATCTCACAAAGAGGCCCAGCGGCAAGTACAGGGGAGACAGCCAGACCACTGCACAGGAGTCTAGAGGCTGAGTCTGTAATTAATCCAGCTCAGACCACATGTATGGTGTGCTCAGGGGACCCCCCCAGAGCAAAATCCAACACCATGCTGGCTTCTGGGAGTGCAGATTTTGCAGACATGGAAGCAGAAAATCATATGATACCCTGAGTTCCTGAGTCAGCAAACGGAATGGAGGCTGAGCATTGCTCAGCCAGCTGGGCGAACCCCTGGGCTTCCTGAGGACACCCCATCCTTAGCTGTGGGATCACCACTAGCCCCCGACAGCCCAGCCAGTCGACAGCAGAGCTTTGCTTCCAGTTCTTCCTTTCCTGACCCCCCAGATCTGCTTTTTAATTTCTCAGTGTATGTTTTCTGGTATAATCTGCTTGTCTTTGCCTCTCGGTGACATCCACGGAGTCACCCAAGTTACCAGCCAGGACTATTCCTGATCTCATCTATTAACCTTCTCCAGCTGCTCCTAGATGGTCACCAAGTACTTCTTCCCTTTTTTCCTGAGCATCTGTCCCGTCGTGCCCTCTGAAGGAGTCATGCATGTGGTTTGGGGCCTGGATGTGTGTTTGAGCCTCCTCACTGGTTTCCAGCCTTCAGTCTGTAGCCCTCAGATATGCCCTCCTTCCTGCACCCCCAGAGTGGTCCCTCCACTCACCCTTCAGCTGCAGCCACAGGGTTGAAATCTTTCCCAGGCCCTCCAGACCTCCTGGATAAGGCTTGAATTTTAAAAATATTAAATTTAAAAAAATTTTTAATTTCACTATATTCTCAAACTTCTCACGATTGCAGTTACGATATTTTACTGAGACCGTATATTTAGGCGTCTCTTTCTCCATAAGTCATTGAGTTTGAAAGAGACATCCTTGTAAATCATTTACTGGACTGCTGGAAATTTCGATCTAGGACTCAGAAGATACAGAAGATTTTAAAGAAAGCCATTTGTAAATTCTTACCCTGAGGTTTATAGACCCTTGTGAAACCCAAAATGGAATGTGAGAGTTTGCATGTACATCTTCTCAGAAGAGGTTCTGTGGGTTATTATTTATTTATTGACAGAATCTCACTCTGTCACCCAGGCTGGAGTGCAGTGGTGCGATGATCTCAGCTCACTGCGACCTCCACCTCCTCAGTTCAAGCGATTCTTCTGCCTCAGCCTCCTGAGTAGCTGGCTAATTTTTGTATTTTTAGTAGAGACGGGGTTTTACCATGTTGGCCAGGCTGGTCTCAAACTCCTGACCTCAAGTGATCCTCCCACCTCAGCCTCCAAAAGTGCTAGTATTACAGGCGTGACCCACTGTGCCCAGCCTATTTATTTATTAAATAATTTTTTTGTTGTTGTTTTTAGAGACAAGGCCCAGGCTGGAGTGCAGTGGCCTAATCATAGCTCACTGCAGCCTCTAACTCCTGGGCTCAAGTGATCCTCTCACCCCAGCCTCCCCAGTAGCTAGGACTACAAGCATACTCCACCATGCCTGGCTAATGTTTCTTTTTTTGTAGAGAACAGAGTCTCACTATGTGTTCCAGGCTGGTCTGGAACTCCTGGTCTCAAGCAATCCTCCTGCCTTGGCCTCCCAAAGTGCTGGGATGACAGGCATGAGCCACTGTGCCTGGTCTGGTTCCACAGTTTTGAAGGGGGCCTGTGGCCTCCCCCTCTTCCCCACCCCAAGAGGTTAAGAGCCGTGGATTGCTTGACATGTCCCCGGTTCAGCATGTTAAGCAAAATGCTAGGAGGGTGGTGCAGAGGCCACCGTGGCAGTCACACCGGTAGACCAGCAAGTACTCCAAGACTCAGGGACTTTTTGAATATAGAGGCTTAAAGGTAGAACATCTCATGAGACTGTAGGTTTCGAGAATGGGTGCCTATAAGAATGGTGATTTCCTTAACAGAATAGCAAACTACGGAAGAAAATATGGTTTGGTTCAGAAAAAATACTGCGTTGGAAAGGAAACTGGGACTGAAAAACGGCCGTCTTTTTCATGTATGGCCATTCTGGCTTTTGACTCTGTCCCAAAATACAGAATGCTCTTTCTACTCACTGACTCTTGCTTTCAATTTTGTCCAAAAGAAAAATGATTCACAGTGAAAATGATGTTGTTACACAGTGTACACACTCAATATTAAATTCATAAGTAATGTGAACCACTTCATAAATTATTTAGCTTGAAGTTCATTTTGTATAGAAAATTACATCTTTGAAAAGATATGACAGGGTTAAAATGAATCAAGTTTATCGTAAAACTGTTCTAGCCGTAGTAATTTAATCTGAGTCATTTTATCAAATAAGAAAAATTTTTAATATTTTGACTACTCATCACTCAAGCAGTACAGCTGGTGTTACTAAAGAGATCATTTCTATTTCTGTACCGTCTGTAGATCCTGAAACGGGCGCCCTTCTGTGCTCGTTTGCCACGACAGTGGCTGTCGTACACGACGCCTGACATGTATCTCATGTGAAGGCGCAGCCCAAGCCAAGCTCCCTGGGGCTCCGTTCTCCGTTTCTTGACTAAGGATGGCAGAATCCCCAGGAAGTGGGCCTGTTCCTGGCTTATGTTTTACATGATGGATCTTACGAGGCGGCCTTGGAAGCCACTTCTTACACCAGGGTTATAAAGTCCTGTGTTTTCACAGTCTGGTTAATACAATGGGGAAGAATTAAAACCTTTGGCATAACACAGCTTTTGGTCAATTCTGTAAGCAAGTGCCGTTCACAGCCTCCTGATGATACCTGTTTCCAGGCACTGCTTGGTTTCTGGGTGCCCTAGTCAGGGAGGATCCCACCGGTTACACTGACTGTCACTCGCCATCATCCTGAGGACGCTGTTTCCGTAAACCATGGCTCACACAGCTGTCCCCACTCCAGGTTAGGGGCCTTTGCCTGGCTCCTCGCAGAGCCCTGGGCATGGCCCTGTCTTGGCCTAGCTTTCACTAAACTGCATCTGTCCATCCACCTATTAGAGCCTCCTGCCAGCATTGAGCCTCTTTAGGGATTGGCCTGTGCCCTCATCACTCCACCCACACCCACCACAGGACCGGGGGCAGAGTCCATGCAAGGTAAATGAATACGGAACGAGGTCCTACTCAGAGGCAAATCTCTTATTTCCAACACTGGGAGCTATTCAGCTGCCTATACCGTATCAGAACATGCTTAAGAAAAAGAGGGAAATAACTATTGTCTCAACAAAGATTTGGATTTAGCAAAAACTGGAAATAATTCACAGTGAAACTAATAATCCATTGATTGTGATGTCCGCGGTGAGATCATTACTCTTGAGAATAATACTGGTAATTTAGTTTGCTCGGAAGGTACTATTTTCAAAGTACTTTTACCTTTTCCAAACCCTGCTGTGTGTGTTGAAACGTAAATCACACAGCACCCAGATAACCAGATGATTTTCCTCGTCCTTTTAACAGAAAGATCAGGTGAGAACGCACAGTTGCACCTTGATCATTTAGTGCTTTAACTTTTCCCCCCAGCTAGTAAGTATTTGAGGAGTTTCATTTGGGCTCTGAATGCTTTTCTGATATTGGGGAAGGTTTTAGGAATTGTATTCGGGGCTGCTTTTTTGTCGCCCCTTCCTGCCCGTCTCAGTGTTTAGGGCTGTCAGCATCCCGAGACTGATTTCCCTCTGTCCGTCCGTGTGCTTTGGAGGAATCCTGGCCATGTTGTTCCTTAAAGCTCTAAGTAAAAATGACTTTGTTCCTTGGCACTATGTTAAATTGGCTGGTTAATTCTGGTGTTATTTACCCTGTAATTCATTAGTTTCACCCCACCATTGGCAGCTGACAGGCTGTAATTTCACGCCTTGCAGTAAAAGATGTCTCATAATCTGCTTCATTTAGCAGCAAGAGAATTTAATGAAATTAACTGCAGTCCTAATTATGCCAGTGAATACTAAAGACCGCCATCAAGTTTTCTCAGAAAAGGACGAGGTCCACCTCGTGAAGGATTTAGAATATAATTTCCTGGGAAAAGTTGCAAATGTCTTCCTTCTATTGGCCAACCAGGGCCAATTATGAGTACACATATGACTATAATTAACTGGTTTTTTTGTGAATGTCTCTCCAAGTATTCATTGTTTGAAATCAAATTTAAAAGTGATTTCTCTATCGGAGTGGTGTAGATGGTAGAAACAAGCTAACATTAAGTTTTCAGGCAGTGGCCTCTCCTCCTGCAGTGGAGGACAGGTTTGCAAAACATCACAGTTTGAGGGCAGGTTTTCATGTGTGACTCTGCAGGGTTTCTGGAGTGAACGGAAGCCCTGGCCCCCTTATGCCTGTACACTCAGAGCTCAGCCTCTGCAGCCACAACTTCTCCATGCTGCAGGGATGCTAGGCCTGGATAAGGGTTGCTGCTTGTTGGGCATGGAGTGTCCAGCCTCACCCGACCCCTGGCCTGGCGTTTCTCCATTCCTCATGGCTGCTAGGGCAAGCCCTCCCTTCTCCAGGACAGATGGCCTTTCCCCGCTCCACCGTCCACTCTGTGTCCCGCCTCTGGAGGGGAGGAAGACGAGCATGTTCTGGGCGCCCAGTGCTCCTGTCCCCATCTCACACATGTGTGGAACAAGCCACTCACACCCTGACATGCTCCCCTCTCCCTCTCACCATGACTCTTTCTTGGTCCTGCATTTCTCACTTTTCCCTCTCAGCCTTCTTTACAGCCTCTTCCTCTTCGATGGAGGACAGGGCAGAGGAAAGGCAGGGAGGAGCATTGATGCCTCTTGAGCAGGTCTGGCCTGGCACCTGCCCGTGCTGGGTGTACACATGCCTGTCTCCTTGCCTTTCCCACCCACCCCATGGTGTCCTGGCCCCAGGGCTCTGCAGCCCACAGCACCTCTTACAGTGCTGTGGACAAATTCAGGCAAACCGTGGGTTAGTAACCGGACGACGTTAGCAAACACAGAGGCTGCAGTTGAGCCCAAAGGAATGGAGATTCTGGAAGGATGGTGTGTGTGTGTGTGTTCCACCTCTGCAGAAAAACAGCTGAAGCAGTGGGAGGTGGTCTGTTATATCTAAATGCGATGGAAATCTCCATAGTCACAAGTGGCTGGCCTCTACCTCTCTTCCAATCTTGCTCTACTAATGCGTGGCCTTTCTGTAGTTCTGAAAGGAGCCACCTCCCCAGGGGCAGTGCCTGACATGGTCTCCTTGGTCCCAGCACCACTGCATCATGCGCCCCGGCAGGACATCAGCCGGCTGGCTCTGCCACCGCACATTAGTGTCCACGCACCTTGGTGGAGAAGTCACTCTGAGCAGCTCTGATTTCAGAGGCCTCGCTTGGGAAATGAGGGTGCAGTGTTGCTTCTTGGTTTCCTAAGGCTGCTGGCAGGTAGGGCTTTACAAAGAAATACTTTAGGACATTTTGGAATGAACTGTTGTGTATTCTCACAAAAATACCTGCTTTCGCAAAGAGTATTCCTGTTTCTAGTCACCCTTCATCTTCATGCCATCCCACATGATGGAGGTGCTGATTTCACACACATTTTAGATTTGAAAGCATGACGTCTGTACTTCAAAGTCGGGGAATTCCATGGCCCACCCCACAGCCCACTCATGTCAAGTGCATTCCAGGGAGCAGTGGGTTTCCAGGTCCAAGTCCATCTGGGGGACTGTGGTCTGTGGTGGGCAGGGGCTGACTGACCTGCCCAAGGGGTTTAGCAAGGAAATGACTGTTCCGGGACCTGGCTCAGCGTCCTCCCACTATACACAGCCTCCCTGCTCAACCTACAGAGGAGGCTCCCAGGCAGGCTGTTCACGGGGTTGGCGTTCACAGGACTGTCCCACAGGAAGCGTGCCGGGCTGCAAAGGAGCCAGGAGACCTGGTTTCTAGGCGCAGCCCAGTGTTAGCCTTGGACACAGCAGCCAGTGTCACCAGGACCTCTGAGCTCACGGCCTGGCCTAGAGTACAAGGAGGCAGTGGACCTGAGAGGGCCCTGTCCAGGCTGTCAGTGCTGCATATAGACCATCAATGCCTGCCTGGCGCTCCTGCTGCTTGGTCAGATCTGGGAGGGAAATGTGGCTCCACTACAGACATGGGGTTTGGGCTGGGAGGCCATGGAACGGTGAACACACTAAGCAAGGCCATTTCCTGGGAAGGGCAGAAGCAGCTTGGCCCCAGGTGTCCACATATCACCCCCTTTCCCTAAACTTCACCCGTCCACCAACGCACCATGTGCCATAGGCGAATGTTGGGAAAATGGCCCTCGTTTCAGGGTTTGTTGTTTTTTTTTAAAAGGCCAAGTGTGTTGTGTGTTCTTGCAATTACTTGCTACCAGTGTCCCTTGGATCTCTCCCCCCTTGGAGCGTTTGCAGCCGGCAAGCGCCAGGATGCCCGCGGCAGCATGCTCTGGGCTTTTCTCCGCGTGTGTGGCCCTGAACCCAGAACACCCACAAATACAAGTGCAAGTGCAAGGAGCCCATGAACAGAAAGAAGAAGAAGGGGACAGGGAAGCGCCTCTTGATTGCTCGCCATAAAAATAATTGAGCTGAAATTAAATCTGGGGGCTTTGGTAGCCTCCTGTTAGGAAAAGAAATAAAACCCAATGTTTTGATGCACACTTCGCATGTCTCATCTGCAGTACGCCAGAGGTAATTTTGGCGACGAGCAGTAAGGAAACCTGAAGTATTTCTCTCCCAGACCCTCCCAGCTTATTAAAAGAACTTATAGACATGAAAATACATTAAAGTGGGCAAAGCGGAGAGAGGGTGAAAGAGATTAACAACCTCTGCTGAATAGAGCCCATTGATGAAACAGGCCTGTGAGCTGCTGCCGACTCTGAAACAAGGTGCCAGGAGCTGAAAAGAAGGTCAGGCCTGTCCAGAATTTAGGGGGGAAATGGAAATTTATATTTAAAACTAATATATGCCTGAGTGCTCATTTCTCCCCCATTTCTGATTGGGAAGATTTACTCGGGAAGAGGAAAAACGGTTCTGTAGCTGATTACCCAATTTGAGCACCCAAATTAAAAGATTCACTTAAAATGCAGCAGAGACAAGCAAGGCAGCGGAGAGGGGCCAGGGCGTGCATAATGCCTATTGTCTGCGTCTGCGTTTGCTTTTTAATGCCAGCGCCCAGCAAGGGAGCAGGGCCCTCCTAGCGTGCGTGGAGGGGGCTTGGGGTGGAAAGGGGAGGAACCCCGAAACAGGCCGCCTTTTGACAGGTGCCTGACAGGTATGGGTGCCTTTGGAGATCTTTTTAGGAAATTGGGTGTTTGCAAGTACAAATTGAAGCGAGCATGCTGTGTGTGTATGTGTGCGAGAGAAAGTTAGCCGTCAGTCAAGTTTTATCTCTTAATGAATAGAGACTGCTGAAGTAAGGGTTAGGTAATTGAGTTTATAATTAATTAGCCATAACCCTCATCAGATAAAGCAGTTGTGAAGAATTTTTTTTATCTCCTTTCTCTCCCCAGGGCCTGCCCTTCTTTGTCCTTGCGCTGACAGCCAGCACTTATCTCGGGCCTGCTGGAGCCCGTGCCCATCAGTCCTCCCCCTGGCCAGGGCCGAGGGGTGGTCAGCCCAGCCCGCATTGTGCTGAAGGCCCACAATCAGCCCAGCTGTCCGGGGCCATGATAAATTAGCGGTGGGAGTTAACAGAGAGGTGAACTCCAGATCGGCCGATAGCTCGCAGGCTGCTGCTGTTTGTCCTGACTTCAGCGCATCTCTGATAGACCTTTGACACCTTCCAACAAAGAGGTTACGGGAGGGAGAGCTGGAGAAATGGAGCGCTCCTCCAGAAAGTTGGGCAACTCACAAAAGACCCCTTAATTTCTGTAGCGGGCAATTCAGTCCACAAAGGAAGGAAATCAATGAGCGTTTACGCTCTTTCTTTGAGGAACCTTTTTTTAAAGAAAAAAACATTTACTGGCACTTTGCATGTTTTGCGTACAAGCAGTAGTAGGAACATAAAACATTAAAATCCAAGATTGAGTGGATCTGTCTTCACTGCGTTTTATAGACTGGATGAGAGAAAAAGGGGGTAAAATGGCTCCCCCCACTCTGCTTCAAGATTTGAAATATCTGATTCAGGCAGGTTGAGTGAGGAATTGTTTTAGGAACAGGGAAGGTTGTGACTTTCTTGGTTCTGAGTTGGAAATAATGTCAACTTCCTTGTGATTTTAGTTGCTCCTTTCTAATTAACCCCCAGGCAGGTACAGATAAATCTCTCAATACCCTAGGGATGGGGCAGACAGGAAGATGTGAGCCTTTCTTTTCCTCTTCTACAGTCAGTGTTGTATAATAGATAGATTAAATGGTAGTTTTGTTTCTTCTTAGCAAGACTAGATACCACTTTTCCAGACCACCCTATGGTAATTATTTGGGGACTTAAGGCCAGAATGTTTTATCAGACCATATGACTGAATAATGATTTTGGATGTTAATGAAAATTTAATCAGACGAATATATTATTCAGCCTCATTTAGGGAGTAAAGCATGATAAGTGCATCTACAAGTGCTGAAATTTGTAGAACAAATGAGGTCATTTTTGTGAAGTAGGCTGAGAAGCCAACAGATGGGTGTATGTGGATGGGGGAAAGGATGGTTGCTAGCTTGTTTTGGTTTTAAGTGTAGGCTGTACCTTGAATTAACTTGAGAAGTACTATTACTAGCGACAGTCCCTAGTCATTCATTGCAGACTCGTTGTCAGCCTCCCAGGTGGAGATACTAGATGCCATAATTGAGCCATACCTAATGATTCCAAGTTTTTAATGAAGCAAATGTGGTAACTATGTCTGTTCCAGGCTTTCTTTGAGTGTAGAAAAAGGAAGTTGATGCGTAGGCTCATGGGATGACCCCGCCTTATATGACTGGATAAAATCCAAATAGCTCGGCTAGAGAGAGTGGAGCCGCCGTGCTGAGACAGGCACTCCCCCTCAGCCTCCCCTTGTCTTCCCGGGCTCATGGGGTCACCTCCAGCAAACCCAATTTGAAAACCGGTGATCAACTGTTGACAACTCCCGTCACAGCTGAGAAACTTAGGCCTTGTTCAAGGTCACATGGAGAAAGAATATTGCACGGAGTAGACCCCACTCCTCCCCGCATCCAACTGAACATGGGCTGTGGTCCTGTTGGCTCCCTATGGGCCTGCTCTCCTTCCCGCTTTCTCTCCCCCTTAGATGGGACCTGTGAGGCCTGTCTCTAGCTCAGCTTGGCATCAGATGGGCCACTCCTGCCAGCTCACCTCCCTGCTGGCTGTTTGCCCTTCATCACAGAGGTGGGGGAAGATGGCTGCCTCACTCCAGCCTCAGCTGCTATTGTGGCTACAAAGGCACAGCCAGCTCTACAGCAGCCCATTTCAGTGCATCGTAGGAAGCCAAAGGCTTTAAACCCAGACCAGCTTGGAGCCTGGGGCTGCCGCGTCTGCTTACCAGTGGTGGACTTGGGGATGTTTCTAACCCTCCGGGCTTGCCGTGCTTTATCTGTTAAGTGGCAGTTGCTGATGGCAGTGAATTGTGGAGTGATAGGTACCCTCATGGTAGGAGCTCAAAAGTGGCTCTTTCCCCTGGTTTCACTTGTTTATTGTTAGTATTATTTTCATAGAGGAGTTAATGGAGCAAATGAGAAACAACTCTTTATTCATTCTTAGTTTTGGAGTCTGCATCCTGTACAATGTCCTCAGAAGTGTAGACGGCTTCTGCTGCGGGAGCCCAGGACGTTTGGTCAGCTCTGACCTCATCACGTAGACTTTGTGAGAGGGTGCTTCAGAGGGGGGCCCGCCATGAGGTCTGCCTCCTTGTATTTGTTACTTCTGAAATCTTAATGCCAGTTATTTTAAACTAGGGTGACTAATGGACCCTTATTTCGTGAAGGAACAGAAAAGTAGAAAAGGTTTAAAGGCAAAAAAAGATGAAGGTATTTGTCTGTGATGTTCAACAAACCAGCCTCATCAGGCCCCAGGTGGAAAACTGACGTGGTGACGCATGTGCTGCCATCCCTTGGGGTGGCGCACGGAAATGGAAGCGTGAGGTCATCCCTATGATCAGTAACAAAAGTCTACCTGGAAAATGGTTACTTTGATTTTCCAGGGAGTTAGTAGTGTGACAGGCATGTCAAAATTAATCATCAGTAGATTTATTCAAAGCTAAAAGTCAACGAAATTCTAAGTTCTCTCTGCTATGCTACATTTAAAGATAATTGCTGAAGTTTCTTTAGATGTCCTTATTCATTCAGTTACAGATTTATCATTTTTCAAACCAAATTCTAAACTGCGTTACGTTCAGTATGTTTTTGAAGTCATAAAAGTTGAGTTATAGTAAATTTAAAATTGAGCAATTTCTGCTTTAAATATAGAGTATCAGTCTTTCCTTTAGATTTGCTGCCCTGAACTTTTGATTTTGATATTATAAATACACAGCTACTCATCCCATTCTCTTACCTTCACCGTGCTGGGAAGACTGAGAGGCTGAGCAGCAGCTCCACGGAGTTCAAGTCAGAGGATGTTTGTTTGAATTGGAGACTGGGTGTTGGTAAATGGGTGACAGCGACAAGTGGGTGAGTAGGGACACGTCCTTGATCCTCATGCCTTAGAGGAAACGCCTTGTTTACCCTATGGGGTCTCTAGATGCACAGTGGCTACTCTATTCCCAGGGGGTCAGCCTTATCTCAGAAGTACTGAGAATATTCTTCTTTTTTTTTTTTTCTTTTGAGATGGAGTCTCACTCTGTCGCCCAGGCTGGAGTGCAATGGCATGATCTCAGCTCACTGCAACTTCTGCCCCCTGGGTTCAAGTGATTCTCCTGCCTCGGCCTCTCGAGTAGCTGGAACTACAGGCACCTACCACCACGCCTGGCTAATGTTTGTATATTTAGTAGAGGCGGGGTTTCATCACATTGGCCAGGCTGGTCCCGAACTCCTGACCTTGTGATCCGCTCAGCTTGGCCTCCCAAATTGCTGGGATTACAGGCGTGAGCCATCGCACCTGGCCGAGAATATTTTTAAATGTTCATCCTAAGTTAGCATCACTGAAGCTATAGCTTCTTCTCTTTAGTTTGTTCTTGTACCCAGTGATTCACCCAGAACTGTTTGGGTTTTCCATATAAGAAAATGTGATTCACTTGGTGTCAGTAAGGAAGGGATTCTCTGACTCATGGAAGCAGGGGCGTCACCCCAAACAGCACCATGAGGAGGCATGGCTTGAGTCCAATCCCTCTGGTTTGGGGCTGCCGTCAGGATCTGTACATTCTCATGACCTGTGCCCTTAAACTTGGGCCCTTGAGGTTCCTGTCCTTTCCACATCTAAGCCAGCAGTAGACCCAAACCGAAGGCCCGTTAATGTCCTCATCAATCGTGAGCAGCCCCGTGTGGACCACCTGCCTATCTAGTACTGAACCAGTTCCTGTGACTGGGGCTCATTGCCTTGGCCTAGGCCACATGTTGACCCAGAGTACACAGGCCAGGATGGGAAAGGGTCACCTCCCCATGCAGAGTCACAGGTCCTGGCCATGAGCACAGGAGTTGGATGTAGGACACCCACCATAAATGTCCCTTGCCCAAGTTGTCATGAAATTTCAGAACTTCAGCCAGTGTTCCCTACTTGACACTCAGACCTGAAGGCCTCCTGCAAGTGCCAGCCACTGTCGTGAGCTCAGGTATCTGAGAGCATGCTTAGTTCCCACGCTGCGGTCCGGTTGGATGTGGTAGATGTGAGACCAGTGCCTGAAAGAATGCCGCTGTAGGGAAACATGAAGACACACACACTCAGCCACACTGTATTTAATGAGCCCAAATTTGTGTAAGTGGGAGTCAGACGTTCCATGTGAAGTGCCTTCACTGGAGCAGTAGTAGCACCGGTGATCTCCATGGAGACGCAGGTGGTGAGCCTGAGATGCTACACTTCAGAGCAGGGGTCGCCTACTCCCGGATGGCAGCCTGGTACCAGTCTATGGCCTGTTAGGAACCGGGCCACACAGCAGGAGGTGAGCGGCGAGTGAGTGAGCATTACTGCCTGAGCGCCGCCTCCCGTCAGATCAGCGGGGGCATTAGATTCTCACAGAAGTGCGAACCCTATTGAGAACGGCACATGCGAGGGATCTAGGACGCACACTCCTTATGAGAATCTAGTGCCCGATGATCTAAGGTGGAACAGTTTCACCCTGAAAACCATCCCCCTTCCCTATCCATGGAAAAAATGTCTTCCAGGAAACTGGTCCCTGGTGCCAGAAAGGTTGAGGGCTGGTGTCGTAGATCCTTTGACGAGCGTCCCCAAGGAGACCTCAGACACAGGTTCCTGCCTTGCAGGGTCCTGACCCCGACCCTCCCGTTGCTAACAGTGTGTGTGCATGTCCGTTAAGCAGCTTCCCACCCTGATTGCAGCGGTTCCTTTTTAAACAGAACCTACAGAAGTGGATACACCAAGAACGTGGATGCATTGCATGTCACATGTATACATCGTCTGTTTCTCCACATATACACCATACAGAAATGACACAGAAGAGCACCTCCTCAGTTTGCCAACTAGCTTTTGTATAGCAGCAAATTCAAAGTCAACTGGTGATGAGGAAAGACTGGAAGCAGCTAATAATAAGCATTCTTATGTACCTGATTTGCAAGAATGTAGTACAGTCGTCATTTGGGAATTGACTGGGTATAAAGAGTTTTCCAGTGAAAGCGCTGGAAGAACCAGAGCCTGCAGAAGCAGGCCTATTGCCCTGTGCCATGTTTTTGCCACACTGTCTGCCCATGTTGGGAGTGTGAGGCTTATACCCAGGGCTGCTTCCTGGGTGATCTTGGGGGATTTTCATTTTTCTGGTACAGGACTGGAGAGTTTACAAGATACCATGACGGTACAGCGTTTAATTTAGTATCACCACTTGGGGAAAATGTGTATCTTAATTGCTAAAATCTCTTAACTTTGTATAAATTCAAATTGAACATAATCCAGACTATATAGCAATCTTTAATGAATTCCATCATCAACATTACCACATAAAGGAAGTTAAGTTGGGCATATAAAATCGTAATTCAGTAAATTTTTCTTTAGTTAGTAAGCAGACTACTATTCATTGCTAAGATGCATTTTATCAACGGTTTTGGTAGCGTTAGTTAAAAAATGTAAGGATAATGCTCTAGAACATGAACATAACATTTTTAGAGAAGTATACTTATCAAACTTTTTAGTTGCAGAGTTTCTAAGGGCTTCTTACTGATTAAAAACATTTTTACTTATAAAAAGTCAGCCTTTTTTATTTAAGATAAGACATTGAGCTTTCAAGTTGGCAAATTGATGGGCAGAACATATATATCCTGTTTGTACATGTTTGAGTTTAAGATGCAGTAGTTTAGGGGGAAAATGTTTTAAAACCATACAGAATTTAGGAAACAGACCTTTTAACTAATAACTGTTATTGAGAGATAATAAAAAAATAAGAATTAGTTCACAATGAATTATATTTTGTATGCATGATTGTCTGTGATCATTAATTGATGTGTACTTCCTCTTTGTCAAAAGTCATAATGTATCCATCTACCATGAAAGGTCCCTAGAACATGAAAGGTGGTTTCTCTACATGCCTGTGAAATTGATGAGCAGGGAGAGGCTTACTCATATTTTAATGCCAGCAGTAGCAGTGCTCACACCCAGAGATCAGGGGCATCAAAGTTGGTGGTAGCAAGGAGTATTTGCCACTGTAATTGACAAATAATACCCCTCATAAATACTGCCAGTCTTTTCAATTAGTTTTCATCTAAAATTCGGGCTACAAAATGATGGCCTGTCAACTGACAATGAATGGCAAAAATTAATAAATTGTCTTCTAAATAGAATGGACACTTAAGAAAAATTGGGCAGCCAATTTAGCACAGCATGAAGCAAGGGGAACCTTTTGTACTGGTGCCGGGCACTAATGTTGTCTCGATCTTTATTAATGGTGCTCGGCGGCTGCTGACAGTTTTGTTGCTACTGGCAACTTTCTTCATTAAAATTAAAGCCAGCATCAAATTCCATTAGCCGTACTCTGGGCACCTTGCTTCTTTTTTTTTATACATATTGTTTCTTTTGTTAACTCCCTCTCCACCCATAAGAAGTTTTCAGAGAAGTTAAATGGAAGGAATTGTTTGCTAAGGCCAGAGAACCATTCACTGTTGTTGTGGGGAAATGGCCATTACTGGCGGGGTGAGAACCCCCATCCTGAAATCTGCAACTCTCACCCCCAACCCCCGCCTTTTGTTCCATCCCCTTTCAAAATGGGAGCATATTACCTCTAAAAACGACACACTATTTTGGATCTGCAGCTTTCAGATAGGAACGACTAATTGGTATGAGGCCTTCTAGTTTCTTATTTTTTCTGAGCAGTTTAAAAAAAAAAAAAAAGTTCCTGCTTCCCGTTTCTAACTGTATTTCCATAGCTGACTATACCTTAACACAATAGTAACTCAATGCTCAGAGAGACTCGCATTTGTCCGGAAGGCCTTAGAGTTATTTTCCCGAAGGCATTACTTTTATCTGTAGAACAAATTTCAACCTTTGAAGGAAAAAATCGAGCTTTGCTGAATAAGTTCTGAACTATTGTCTGAAAAGCCGTTGCCTGCCCTTCACAGCACTGTGTGCAGTTCAAAAGGCTCTGAAATGCCTCCGCCCTGGAGCTGCTCCTCTTTCGCCAGCAAGAGGCAACAAACAGCTCTGATTCTAGGACAACTCAGTGCTTGGCTGTGCGCAGCGCCTTCCACCAGCAAGCAGAGGTTGTATGGCCACTGCGAATGTCTCTTGTAAAGGAACTAGGCTGGGATCACCATCCCCTTGGGTTACGTTCCCCTCCCAGCCCAGTCTCCTAATTGCTTTCTTCTGTCCTCAGTAATGCTAAGTTTAGGGGCTAAACCTTCATCTCAGTTTGTTTTCTTCTCCTCCTCCTCCTCCTCCTCCTTTTAACTTGTATCTTCCACTGAAAGAAACACAAATACTCATTAAAACAGTGAAAAGATAGTTGTCAAGCAACAAAGGAAAGGGCATTATACCAGAAAACATACACTGAGAAATAAAAAATATAACTTTATCTCTGAGCATCCTAGCACTCAAGGCAAAAGGGAAGATAGTAATGCTGAGCTCTGCGGGAAGTCCTTACGGAAGTGCATTCTGTATTTCCTTTCACTCTGTTCTAACTTGTAACCATAATTATAATTACCTTTTTTTTTTTGCCTTAAGGAGATGGCTTATGGATTTAATATGAGGATTACCTTTTTCTAACTGCACAGCTTTCTAGTCACCACTGTCTCCCCATACCTTCCAGTCTCACATCACAGATAAGTATTTTATTAATGGTATCTAGGATAGTGTTAAAAGGAATCTAACAAGTACAATATTGTCCTTGTGAATCTTATTCTCAGTTGTGGAATTTCTTAAAAATATAGCAAGTGACTGAGATTCCAAACAGCTCATAATTAAAGACACTACAATGTTTTGCTTTACAGAGAAGTGGCAGTAGTGCAGATTCTGTTTTTTTGTAATAAATGTTTCCGACATTTTAATAGTGAAGTAAATTAATCAAATAATTGCAGGAAGATTCTGCTATTCAGCCGTTCTTTTTTGAGTAATCGTAAATAATTAAAGGAAGAACAACATGCCAAATGATGGTTTAATTAGCATGTATAAAAATAAATATTTACCAAGACTGCATTATTTGCCAAAACGGAGATGTGCAATTATTTAATATTGTTGATGGGCCCATAAAACAAATAGTACCAAATCTCTCCCTGTGTATGGCCATCAGCCTCCAAGGGCTGTTCTCCCACTGCAGACGCCCCTCCTCTCACCCCCACAATGTCTGAACCAGGCAAGGAGACAATTGTTACTTGATGACTGAGCCCACTAATATGTTACAGGAAATGGGGCATGAAATACAATACTTTATATATAGTATGTACTGTGTGAGTCTTCCATTGAAACAAGGCCATTTTTAACTTGCTGATACAATATTTGCAGTGGTTCATCATTAGATTGTCCTGATTAACAATCAACTTCTACAGAGGGACCATTTGAGTAGTTTTTTTTAAATGGGATGAATCGGAGGATTTGTTCAACGTCACTTCATCCTCTTCTTTAAATGGTAATTGGCATTTGGGAACTTGGGAGTGAAATAAGGTGTGGTCTGTTTTATGTGGTCATTTCCAGAAGTGCCATTTTGACCGCTGCTGTGCACTTCATCCAGATGTTTGAAATTGGTAAGGTGTCATAGGCACCATTGAAATCTACTCCCTCATCAGGGAACACATTTCTTGTTGATAGCAACAGCATGCAATCTCTGTTACAGCCTCCAAGTTGGAACAGAGAAGGCTTTCGTGGAGGACATTTGGTGGAAATGAAACACATCCAAGCTGTCCCACGTTAACTGTCACCTTTGTCACCCACACGCACTACCTGTGATTTGCAGGGAGCGCATGCTGACAGCTCTCCTCCCTCTCCTTAGTTCCAGGAAGGTCCAGGCAGAGCTGACTGCTTGTCTGTAGAAAGACCCACTGTGTCCCTGGCAGGCACCTGGTGGACTGGTAGGTACCCTGGTTCCTGCTCATCAGGGGAATGATTCTGGGCATGACCCTTCACCTTCTCTATGCATATCTATATCTTACCTCCATCTGGTCACCATTTCCAGTAACTTGGCATTTCCTTAAATGAAACATTAACATCTGTAGAAAAGATCTCTCTGACATTTTAGATGTGACATGACTTTAAAAGTCCCATTTGGGAGGAAGAGAACCATTGGGGACCCTGCCTGAGTGTCCCAGGCACCTTTGCTTGAGCTCATTCTTTTCATCAGAGATCAAAACCAGGAGTGCCTCCTTCAGCTTGTACAACCGGATGGCTTAGCACCTGGCAAGTGAGTGTCTCAGAAAGAAAACTGCAGGAGCGCATTAGACCACTCAGGGGCCCTGCTGTCCCGGGCGTTCATCCATGGCTCCGTTCATCCATGGCTCCGTGGACACGCAGCCCAGGACCATGACCCTGATTCGATGCACTTTGTTTTCCAGAAGTACAGTTTGTTTTCTAACTTCTAATCAGTTTGGGATGGTATTCAAATTTCCAAGAAATTAAATTATTTGTAGTAAGGAATTGCCGCTAGTAGCAGTGGTAGCGGTCCTTGTCATCATCATCAAAGTGGCGGTGGTAGTAATAGCAGTATAAGGAAATATTTGTGCTTCTCGTAATGAAACGTGCACATGGAATGTTTCTGGAGATCAGGTCCAGATGTAGGGTGCATTTTCCGTGCCTGTTCTCATCCGTAGCAGAGACTGTGTGGAGTGCTGTGTTGAGAAGGCTTCTGAGGCTCAGGCGTTGCAGATGCCATCTGCCATCACCGTGGGGTAGAGCAGTGCAAACTGCAAACTGTCCCAGGTACCTTTTAGCCATTCTTGGTTTAAGTCTTTAAGACTAAAATTGACACATGGCTGTTTGTCTGCATAAACCTTTTTCTTTCTTTCATCAGGAGGAAAGTGAGTAATCCTTTCCATTTCTCCAGTAGAACCTCTAGTCCATGTCTGAATTGCCTTCACCGACCATATGCACCTCTGAACTTCGTAATAGGTGTCAGGATCCTGAGGGTAGTCCTAGGTTGTTCTTTATGCGGCTTCGCATCCAGGGTAGTGCTGTGCACTCACAGTGCGTGCATTGAGACTGTTTGGGTTGCTTTGCTTTCTGGTGAGATCTCTGTGTGCATGCTATTTCTAATCTCCTCTGCTCTGTGTAGGGCAGGGCATATGTATGTAGTTACCATAATGGGATTTGGAGCCCACAGGCAATGTGGCTTCACCTTTACTGCTCACTGGTTATATTACCTTGCCCAATTATTTAACCTCCATGAAACTTTTTACTATTAATATTTGTTAGAATCATTCAGTAATTCATTCATCAAATACTTTTTGAACATTTGATATTTGCCAGGTTATGGGCAAGACAGGAATGGTCCCTACCGTCCATAAGCTCATGATCTCCAACTAAGGAGCCGGACAGCAGGGGCATCCCACATGGTCTGGACAGCCCCGTCAAATGGAAACACAGTGCCAACCACAATGTAATTTCCATTCTGCAGGGGCAGGTACATTAGAAAAAGTAAGAAGAAACAAGTGAATCCGAAGTTTATTTTAATATGCTTTCTTTAAGCTAGTATATCCAGTGTTTGATCATTTTAGTATATAGTCAATACAAGAAGTTACCTTGTGCCCTACGGAACCTTCAAAATCTGGTGTGTAGTTCACCTATACAGCACCTCCCAGCTGGGATTGGCCTCCCGTCGAGTCCTCAGTTGGCACATGTGGCCGATGGTGACCCTGTGGGACAGTACAGGTCCAGGGACAGCCTCCTCTTTGAGTGAGGGATGATTTCAGTTGACCAGGAGACAGACACTGGCTGGGGTTAGGGAGGCAGTGTGAGGTGGGCCTCCTGGGCCCGAGGTCATCGAAGGCCGCGGTGGGGAGAGCACATGGCTAGCTGCAGGTCGCTTGCCAATGCAAGGCAGCAGCGTGGGGGGAAGCCCTTGTGTGAGGCGGGACAACTGGTGTGCAGGCTGAGGATGTGCCACCAGGTAGTGATGTCTGCAGCTGTGGATGAGATGACCTAGGGGAAGAGTTAACTCGGAAAGAAAGGAACTCTGAGCATTGAAGAGTCAGGTGGATGAAAAGTTGCCAGAAATGGAAAAGAGAAACTAGAGGGAACAAGAGAAGTGTGTCATTCAGGAACTTACTGTATTTAAAAGTGTGTGTTGGAGAGAAAGGACAAATCTTCCATGCAGAGGACTTGTAAATATTTTCCATGGATAAAAAAATCGACTTCATAGCTTGCCTGATGTCCTCGGTTTTAACTCTATAGATCTGACTTGAATGTGCAAGCAGGCCGTTCCCACGTGATTTAATAAACGGTTGCTGTAGCATGTATAATCTTTGCAGTGACAACAATTTAGGGATCATTTGCTAGAATAAAGCAGGAGCAGTAGGTTCTGATTGTTCCTTTTACAGGAATTCCTCCCTGCCACATCCATGCGCCACTGTGTAGTCCCGTGAACTCTGCGTTTTCGCAGAATGCCCCCATCATGTGAAGGGGTTCGGCTCACTGTGTGGCCGGCCGGGAGGCCTGGGTGTGCTTCCTAGGCAGGCAGTTGGATTCTGTTTAATTTTCTTTAGCTATGGGAGAAATCGAGTCCATTTCCAGACCATGGTAAGTGCCCGTTGGTTTTGTTTGCGGTTCTGGCCTCCAGGGCGGTCTGGGTGGGAGGAGGTGGGTGGCCGGAAGGTGATTGAGCGTTTCTGCTCCACTGCGCGGCCCCCGGATCCCCCAAACTCAGGTCAGCACGGAGGGGCAGCCTGCAGAGGTGTCACCAGCAGCCATTAAGTGCAGATACTGTCATCCCTGTTGTCGTCCCTGAAAATCTTGTGACAGGGAGAGACAGAGTGAAGGGAAAGAAAAACGAGGCGATCAAGAGATAATATTAACTAGAAAAATCAAGAAGGGATCTGTCAGTCCTGGTGGGAAAAAAACATTTTGTTTTTCTTAGTTTCCTTTCCCTTGCTTTTCTTTCCTTTGGATGGAGGAGATTTGGTTTGGTCTTAGTACCCCAGCACATAGTAGCTTCATTGGCTTTTTTTCTGCCCATATTCAAAATTCCTTTGATTAGCATTTGGTTCTGGTTGGGACTTAATAATGCCAGACCTAATGTGAACCATACATCTCGTCAGCATTACTCATCGTCAACATGGTTTTTTAAAAGGGAAGGAAAGAAACACAACAAACTTTTTATTTCTTTCCCTGTCATTGTTCTTGGTCTTGTTATTCAGTGGACGCTGTATTAAATTGGATTCTGTGTCCATCATTATTAAAATGTGAAGTGTGTCGGTCACAAAGCATACATTTCGGGGCAGTTAGCTGAATAATTCTTTTCTTTATTATCCCAAATTACTGCTGAGCTCTGGAGAGGGGAGCAGTTTAGCCAATTATTGCCATTTGAGCTGGATTTGTGGGTGATTAGCTCCTGGCCGAATCCAGTCCCGGCCGGCGCTTTGAAGCCTGTGCTGTGTGATTTTCTCAGCAGTGAGGTAGGAATAGACGCGGCTAATGACAGGAAGGTCGCGCGGGTGAGCTGACCTGTGTGTGGCACAGGCTTGGGTTTCGCAAATAGGGCATCCACAATAACAAGTGTGTCACTAACCCCGCCGTGCATAATCGGGGCTTTATAGGATTGCTGGAGATGCTGACAGCTCAATTAAAGTGTAACCCTTTGTACCCTGCAACCTGGCAGAACGACAGAAATATTACTCGCCAGAAAGGGGAGGGGGCCTTTGGGGAGCTGGTTAAAGATCCAGAATCAGCCCCTCGCCCCTTTGCCCCTCCCCCAACTCCCTCCACTCTACAGAAGGAGCCGCAGAAAAGCCTCCATTTGTAAAATAATAGGTGCTCTGGAGGAGGGGCAGGGCGGGAAATATTACTATTTTAAAGGGGGTTCCTGCTGTTCCTATGGAAACACTTTAAACTAGATAGAAAGTTAAAAAGATTTAGGAGCGGCAGAGCTTGTGTCTACTGGTCACATTTTCTAGTCATCTCCTTTTACCAAAATTTACCTCCCAGCATCGTGGATGTGAATTTGCCAGACGTTTTCCGTTTGTGGAGGACTGGGGAAAGCCAGTTAATTGGGATGTGTTTTTGCACACAACGAGTGATTTCTATGTTATCGATTTACCTCTTTCACTTAACGACATTTTCTGCAGCTTGAATGAAAGCTGTCTTGATCCATATATGTCTGTGTATCTGTGGTCTGGTCATTTTTGCCACACTTGATTTTCTCTGTTAAACCCTACATCTTGCAGTATATGGGTCACTCATCTAGATTTACTTGATGCTGTTTTAATTAAGCAGCAGCATGTGACGCCCTGTGTGCGTCTTTATTTTTGGTTTTAGGTTTTTGATGGATTCCTTTGTTATTTTATTTTCTGAGACTAGGGTTGTGTATAACTTGGTGTGGTTATTCTTGCAGGTTGAGCCGGGTGCTAGCTACTGATGTGGGAATCTGGGAGCCAGAGCCTCCTCAGACAGTCCTGACTCCCCAGAATTCCTTGCCCACTGGGGGAGACAATCCGTGTGTGTGATTGGGGTGTTCTGGACTTGAGGTACCCTGATAGATACTCGGGGAAGTGTGTCCAGTACGGAATGGGAATTGAGACTCCAGCAAGTGGGGAAGAGACAGCTGAGGTCACCAGTGTGACACCAGGGCCTATGGGGCATATTTGGTGAGACTGGTGAGGTCAGCATTGGACCACCTCCCGTGCTGGGTGCCGTCGGTGTGCTGGAGGGGAAAGGAGGAGACAGCATTTCTCTGTCGTAGAGCAGTGCACGGCCTGTTCATGCACCTGTGTGTGAGTCAGCTCAAACTGCCCTAACAGAAGACCACAGACTTTGTCTTAAACAGCAAACATTTATTGTCTCCCAATTCTGGAGGCTGGAAGTCTTAGATCAAGGCCTCAGCAGGATTGGCTTCTCCTGAAGCCTCTCTCCTTGGCTTGCAGACAGCCATCTTCTCCCTGGGTCTTCACGTGGTCTTTCTCTGTGAGTATCTGTGTGCTGATCTTTTCTAATAAGGACAACAGTCATATTGGATTAGGGCCCATCCTAACAGCCTTATTTTCACATAATTTGCTCTGTAAAGGTCTTGACTCCAAATAGAGTCACATTGTGAGTGCTGGGCGTTAGGATCTCAATATCTGAATTAGGGAGTGGAGCACAATGCAGCCCTTAATAGTCATCGTCTAAGGGATGGGCGTTGGGGGGTGCTTGCTTATGCAGAGCCTGTGACCCTGCAGCTCAGCATGGGCGGCTAAAGGGGTGCTCACCAGGATGGCCAGAGTAAGGGGGAGGATGTAAGAAGGACATTTCAGGGAGAAGGAATGGAATTTGCCAATTTACATTAAAGTTTCTGGCCTCTGATTGGGTCTGCATCGTTTCCTGTCCTGTAGCAGGAATCAGCAGTCTTCTATAAAAGGCTCGAGAGGAGGTGTGTTAGGCTTCATGGGTCATATGGTTTCTCCTGAACTACCTACCTCTGCCAGTTCAGGGCAAGTGCAGCCATTCCAACGAATGAACTTGACTGTGTTCTGATAGAACTTTATTTACAGAAAGAGGCAGAAGATCAGATTTGGCCGACGTATGGGAGCTTGCCGGCCCCAGTCCCGTAGGATCCCCAATGCTAATAGTCTGGATGAGGGTGCACAGGCTGTGAGAGGTCCTGTTAGATGGGAAGGCTCTGGCCACTCGGGATTGTACACCTTATGCTGGTGCTGCAGAGTGTGTGTGTGTATGTGTGTGTGTACACGTGCACGTGCGCCAGCCTAATCATGAGTGCAAGTTAGGGAGGGTGACCCCCACACCAAGCATACAGGGCCGTGGATTTTCACTCTCTTGGGTCCAGGCCTATTTCTAGCTAAGTGTTATCTGCAGGGTATAGCTTAGCATAATGAGAGGGCAAAAGCAAGATGAGTAAGTGTTCGTTATGGAAAAGTGGGATGTCAGGGGAGCCTCAGCAGGGGCATCACCTGGATGGACCATTTTCTGCATAGAGCTGGTGCCATGGAGGAAGAATAGGTCACAGCTTGTATGGCCCGTGTGCTTCTCCAGTTTCCAGTGATGACATTCAATCCACCTACCACCCACCCAAATGCACTTCTCTAGTTTTACTGAGGTCAGTTTGGTTCCTGTCAGCCACAATTTTAACACATGTTATAGGGGAAAAAATCTTAATTAGAATAATTAGAATAAAATTATTAAATGCAGATGTGAAAATTGAGTGATTTGGATCTCAGTTAAAGGTGCCAGCTTTTCACTGAGCCGTTTTAGAACTTTATAGAAACCTTTAACAGGAACCTCTTCCAAAGTGTAATGAATGCCAATCATAAGACACTAAATGAGCGATTAACAATATTCACCGTAAAACCACCGAAGTACTCAAGCATCACTTTTTTTTTTAGAAGTAGAAACATTTTTGAACTTGCATGGATGTTTTTTAGCCAGAAAAAACTTTTTTTTTTAAACTTGGTAATTAGGAAACTATTAGTGCTCCTGCAGCAGCAAGAGGATTCATTTGATCTCATTACGAAATCACACATGCACCGTCCGTTACATTCAGTCAAATGCATGCACGGCCTCCGGTGTCTGTTAAAGCCGATGAGGAATGCTGCCCGCAGAGCAAAGGCGAGTGGTTGTGGACGTGCCTGTTGATAATCTGATCTTGACATGGCGCTGCCTGCGTTGAGACTGTTGCTCCATCACCACGTAGGAGCTTAGCCATGAAATGTTCCCTCTGTGTAACAACTATCCACGTGCGAGCAGAGGCCAGCACCATTTGGTCCCTGAGACTCAAAACAAAGACTGATTTGCCTGGTTAAGACCCCCAGTCTCTAATGCAGTCAATAAATCTTTGTTGGTAAATAATTGCTATCGAGCAGAGTTTTAATATAAATTTATGAGTGGTGTTTTATCACAGCTTGGGGCTGCAGCAAACACTGAGTGATGGATTTCAGATAGCACTTACATTCATTACATTAACTTTGTAAGTTATTTAAAGCTTGTACACTTAACATTGCTTTTGGCTTTCAGTGACCTCTTGGGACTAGACAAAGAATACACATGACGAATAAAGAGGCTGCAGCCAAAAGACAATTCTACTCTTTGCTCCACTGTAGAAAAGGTTCCTTGGGCTTAAAGCAAGATGTGCCTGCCTGGAATCCTGATATTTTGGTTGTAGATCATTAAAATCAGTCTTTCTGATATGTCAGTAAATTAGGTGGTAGGAATTAGATCAACATTTGCCATTTCCAAGTAAGATAAGAATAATTTGAGGTGTCACAAAACATTTAAAATTTCTTGCTTTACAAACAAGTTAAAATTTGCCTGGTGGGTGAAATGGTTCACAGGGAGGCAGCATAGCAGCAGGGTGACAAGTACAAACCCTTGGTTTGTACCTCGAATCTTGCGCCTGTTTCTTCCCCTTAGTGCCGCTTGGGTTATCTATTGCTGGGTAATGAGCCCGAATTATAGTGGCTTAAAACAGTGCCATTTTGGCCAGGTGTGGTGGCTCATGCCTGTAATCCCAGCACTTTGGAAGGCCGAAGCAGGTGGATCACAAGGTCAGGAGATTGAGACCATCCTGACCAACATGGTGAAACTCCATCTCTACTAAAAAATACAAAAAAAAAAAAAAAAATTAGCCAGACGTGATGGCGGATGCCTGTAATACCAGCTACTCAGGAGGCTGAGGCAGGAGAATTGCTTGACCCTGGGAGGTGGAGGTTGCAGTGAGCCAAGATCGCGCCACTGCACTCCAGCCTGGGCAACAGAGCGCGACTCCGTCTCAAAAGTAAAAAATAAAAGTGCCACCTTACTGTTTATCATGATTCTGTGGGTCAGGAGATTGGGCGGGGCATGTTGGGGACAGTTGTCCATGCTCCACGAAATACTTTCTTAGGGCTACAGCGTCCAAGATCATTTCTTTACTGATGTATCTGGTGCCTCAGCAAAAGTGGCACAGCTGGCTGGAGGCTGACATGAAAAGGTTATTCGCAGTCATCTATCTGGGACCTCAGTTCTTCCTCGAGTAGTCTCAGGGTGTCTCCTCTTTGCTTGGTCTCCCCAGTAGGATAGTCTGACCTCTTAACAAGGCTGCGCAGGCTTCACAGGGGCATAAAGCAGGAGCTTCCAGGCCTCCTTCAGGCTTTGGCCAGAAGTGGCACAGCATAATTTCCACTACATTCTGTTGGTTCAATTGAGTCAGAGGGCAGAGTGATCACACAGGGTATAAGTACCACAGGGGATGAGGGGGCTGGTTTTTGTGTGCCATCTTCGGACACTAGCTACTTCACTCTACCCTCCTTCATGCAAAGTACCCACAGCCTGTCCCCAGCTACCCAAAGTCTCAAGCCATTATGGCGTCCGGCCCAGGCTTGAAGTTCATGGCCTCGTCGTCTACACCAGGTACACATGAGGATGAGGCTCCTTGGATGTGGTCCTCCCCATCGGAAGACCAGGGTACCCAGGGGGACAAGTTATCTCACACACCATGCAGTGGTGACTCAGGAACAGGAGAACTGCAACAGATACCCTTATTCTGAAAAGGTGGAGAAGCTGTAATCCCGGCACTTTGGGAGGCTGAGACGGGTGGATCACCTCAGGTCAGGAGTTCAAGACCAGCCTAGCCAACATGGTGAAACCCTGTCTCTACTAAAAATACAGAATTAGCCGGGCGTAGTGGCACATGCCTGTAATCCCATCTACTTTGGAGGCTGAGGCAGGAGAATCACTTGAACCCAGGAGGCGGAGGTTGCAGTGAGCCAAGGTCACGCCATTGCACTCCAGCCTGGACAAAAAGAGTGAAAACTCCATCTCAAAAACAAACAAAAAAAAAAAAGGTGGAGAGGGACAAGAGACATGGAGCAGTCACTGGTCCATAACAATTCTGAAATCCAGCCAGCACATAATGCTGATTCGCCCTGCTCTGGGCATATGAACTGTATATTCTCACCAGGAAGTATCCTCCTTGGCCCTTGGCTCTGCCTTCTGCCTTTCCCATAAGAATTGACCCATGTTTGCTACTATGCAGCTTTCTTAGGCTGTTTCCTGCTGTACTTAAAGCTGAGGGCCCAGAGACCACTTTTCTTTCTGAACTTTCTCTGTGCATTTTAATCCAAGGTGGTGTAATTCCTTTAAAAATCTTGTGGGTATCCTTTGTGTCAAATCATAATCCGTTCCATTAAACGAAAGCCAATGCAGATTTATCTCTCTAATCCGTGGATCTCTAATCAGAAGGGTCTGTGAGGCATTGCCTTAAAATCTTTGAGTTCTCAAGGAAGGGGTCTGACTGCCACACCATCGAAGGGGTCCTCATTCTGAGATCACAGCTACTGGCATCCCCAGAATTTGATCTTGGTTCCGATGCCAGTTCTTACTCAAGGGTTTTCTGCTGTCAGGAGAAGCTGGGAATGAGAAACTGTTTTGTGATCAGTCCAGCAAGGTTTACAGTTGAAATATTTTTTCTAATTGTGCTGGAAAATTCCCTGGACCTCCTCTCTCTCCTCCCGTATTTAACAGAGCCAGGAGCACTTCCAGCATCTGGCATGGCAATCTGGTAGCTAGGTGTGCAGGCTCACGAGGCACTCTTGCTGTGCTACCCATCCCTCTGCATGGGGTGACCAGGAGAGGGCAGGTTGCTAATTGCCCTGCTGGTGCCTGTTCTGCCAGCCCCATTTCCATCCTCAGGTAGCATTTTCCTCACTGTCCTCACAACTTCCACTCATGCTTCTTACATCTCTGCCAGCCTCAGCCAACTGCCTAGTTCCAAAGCCACTGCCATGTGTTTTTGATTTTTGTTACAGCAGTACAGGATGCTGATTCTGTATTTCTTACCTGTTGCTGCATAAGGATCCACCCTGAAACTTCAGGATTTAAGAAAACGATCATTTGACTATTTCTTATAACACTGTGGCTGAGGCCTGTGAACAGAGCCCAGCAGGGCTGACTTGTCTCTCAGAGCTCCCCAAGGCAGGTGCTGCCAGACTTTCTCGAGAATTAAACCCAATGGAGATAGTGTTATTCCTATTGATGCTGTTAGCTAAAGTGAGTCTCGGGAAGCCCAGGGGAGGGTCAGTGTGGGAGGATTTATTTATACAGGGACACCAGTGCCACGAAGTGTGGTTCAGTGGGAGTCGTCTTTGGAGAACAGATACCACGCTGGCTGTGCACGTTGGGCAAGTTACATAAGCAGTCTGTTTCAGTGTCCTTATCCATTAAATGAGGACCGTTGTGGATATCAATTGTGAATGCAGTTGATGAAATACAGAGTTGTGAATACTGAGTGATTGGTATTCATACTCTTTGGACCCCAGTTAAAGGTGTCATATCAATTCCTGTCCATGAAATGAGGATAATCAATGATCATCTGTTGTCATGCACTTTCAGTGGGTTAACAGTTGCAAGGCACTTAAGCAGCAGCATCTGGTTCAGAGTGAGCCCAATGTTGCATAGAAATAAAAAAAAATTTCTAAATAAATGCCGAAGCCACATAGGAGTCAAAGAAAGCGTTAACGGTAATTGATGTCTTCACTGTGACAGCTGGACAGCAAGAAAGAATCTTACGCAGAGATGGTTTTCACATGTACAAAAGTGGCATCTGAAAGATGGACAAAGTATGCATGGTGACATGCCACCATGCCGTTTGGCCCTGGGTTATGCAGAATCAAAAAGACTTAGGATCACAGGGGCCATTGGCACTCACTGATGGGAGCTCTCTGCCTGAGCATCTCAGGCAGAGCCTTCCGGCCTCTGTCATCTTCTGGCCAGTAGGATCACGGCTTCATGTCCTCTAAAAGTTTCAAATGAACTATTTTTAGGGTTTTCCATTTTCTTGGTCCTTAGAGTAGGGAAGTGTGAAAGTTCGGACTGATTGAAGCATAGGGGAGGCTGTCTGCGCGCTCAGCCCAGACCAGTGGGGGCCACCTTAGTACCACTTCCTCCCTAAGGAAAGCGATGTGCTCCCTGTCTTCCCCAGCTGGTTTCCATTTAGCTGCTGCACGGGGGGGATGCTGAGTGTTCAGAGAGGCGTCCCATGGTCGACTGGAACTTGCTTTGGGAAGAGTTTGGACTAAGAAGGGGCTTGGCTTGTGTTGCCACATGTGAGAAGACCTCTCAATGGGGCTTTTGTGGCGGCTCCACGGTCCCTGAAAGTCCCCACTAGCTCAGTGTAGCTCTAGAATTAGGAAACAGCCGCACCTCAGGAGGGCAGAGGACCCTGGCTCTTTCTGAGGGCGATCGTCCAGGCAGCCCTCACTGTTGAGACCTATGGACCCCTGTCCCCAGGGTGCTTAATGCGGAGACTGCGGGACCCCAGGTGGGGATCATGCAAAACATTTTTGTAACAGATTCAGGGCTGAATGGTTTAACTTCTGGGGTCGCTCTAGACTGAAATTCTGTGATTCCCAGTTGGTACAAACACTCTTCAAAAATCAATGTTCAGAATTAATTTAAGCCAAGAAAGAAAAAGTATGTTTTTAATCCACAAAAGCTATTTCCCGAGTCTGCTCATTTGTAGTCCAATTGAACCTCTGATTATGAACGCTCATCTGGCCTCCTGCTTCTGAAGCCCCAGCCAACGTCTTCACTCATCAGAGAACTTCTGTCTAATCATACTTTTGAGGAAAAGCCTTTTAAAATTATTTAAGGAGAGACAATAGAGAGTTCTGTAGTTTTTCCTATTGTTTTGGCAAACCTTTTTTTTTTTTTTTTTTTTTAAAGGTTTACATGTGTAAGTGCAGAGATGGACTCTCTGACGTCAAAGATCTGTGGGCATTAAATCCACAGCTGGGGAGTCTGGGCTTTCCCGGGATCGGGGCCCTTCAAGGAAGAGCAAGCATGTGTAATAATTTGGAGGCCTAAGTTACCCGGCTGTGGGAAGGCCAATACTACTGTCCAGTCCATGTGGAAGGACTTTGATGTCAATCCAGAACCACATTTTTGTTTTGTTTTTGAGACAAGGTCTTATTCTGTCACCCAGGCTGGAGTGCAGTGGCACAATCACGGCTCACTGCAGCCTCGACCCCCTGAGCTCAGGCAGTTCTCTGACCGCAGCTTCCCGGGTAGCTGGGACTACAGGTGCGCACCACCACACCCGGCTAATCTGTGTATTTTTTTGTAGAGATGGGGTTTCAACTTGTTGCCCAGGCTGGTCTCAAACTCCTGGACTCACACAGTCACCTCGCCTCCGCCTCCCAAAGTGCTGGGGTCACAGGCGTGAGCCATCGCGCCCAGCCCAGAACCGCATTCTGTTTTTTGTTTTGTTTTTGTTTTTGTTTTGAGATGGAGTCTTGCTCTGTTGCCAGGCTGGAGTGCACTGGCATGATCTCAGCTTACTGCAGCCTCTGCCTCCCGGGTTCAAACGATTCCCCTACCTCAGCCTCCCAAGTGGCTGGGTCTACAGGTGCACACCACCACGCCCGGCTAATTTTTTGCATTTTAGTAGAGACAGGGTTTCACCGTGTTGGCCAAGATGGTCTCGATCACCCTGACCTCGTGGTCTGCCTGCCTCGGCCTCCCAAAGTGCTGGGATTACAGGTGTGAGCCATTGTGCCCGGCCCAGAACCAAATTCTTGAGTTGAGCTCCCGAGTTACCTGGTGATGTAGAAAGAAGTTGGTTTAACTGGGGGCGCTGCAGCAGCTTCTCAGACATGGCTGCCCTTATGCCTCCTTGGGGCCAGGGCTGTGGTTATAGTTGCTGTCCATCACTCTAGGTGCTTTCACCTAGGCAGAGCAACCGAAGTGCACTTTGCAGGGAGCTAAGAGGCTCAGTTGCTAACAGCAGACAGGTTTAGGTGGGACAGGGGTGCGCTCAAAATGCTGTGGCAGGCCTCACTTGGATCAGCTGCTCCTATCCCCAGGGGTCAGGACAGGACTCTGTCATGTTTCTGGCTTTGCCTTCATCTATTCTGGAAATTTCAAGAGAACCTGGACATGCGAATATGAAAGAGAAGGCACTCATGTATAGAACTCATTACAAAGATAGCATCACTGCTAGAACCAAGATACTATGAGTGTGTGTGTGCACGTGCATGCTCATGGACCAAGGCAGACAGACGATGAGTTTAAAAACTGGTACTAAAATACCCACTTATCAGAGAAATTGTCAATGTCATGGCCCCACATTTCCATTAGATAAGCAGTAACCTCTTGTGAAGTGGAAGCAAACTAGAAACAGCTCTCCCAAATGTGGGCAAAAAGAAACTAGAACTGGTTGAAGACTGAGTTTGGGGGAAGAACCCTGGAGGCCAAGGGCGGTATTCCTGGGATCATGGGGTGGAGAGAGCCCTGTCACCCCCCTCCCCCATCTGCCCTTGCTGCAAGGAGGAAGTCAGCCCTGTTTGATAAATGAGGTCACTTTTCAACCTTACTGGTCCATGGCCCTGTCCTGTCTCTGTATCTGCCAACCAGAGAGCAAGTCCCGTTGTTTGTTTTCACCTTTTAGAATTCCTGGGACTAACAACAATTGTAATAAAATCGATGGTATTTTAAATGCTTGGGATGAACACGCACTTTGGGTTCCTGAGATCTTAGGATAAAGGCCCACCGAGGTGCGAGTCTCACCATCGTGCTGTCTGCTGCGACATCTGATTCCCAGGGGACCAGCCTTCCTCACTCGATGTTTGCCAGGGCCGAGAACTCAGCACAGGTCTGTGATGCCCACAAGGCTGTGCTTCTCAGGGCCAGGTCGATTTTGAGTCACGTGCTTACTGCGTGTTGGAACACTTGTGCTTTGAAGGCTGCGATTGGACACATGATTCCCAGCGTGTTTCCTGAGGTTCCACCCGCAGCCCGGGCCTGTGGTTGAGTAGAGCTTCTCTCCCCAGCTTTCCCGGGAGTGTGTGGTCTCCCGTTTCCCATCTGCATTTGCTTATGGGGTGCCATGAAACCAACACATGGAGCCACTTGGAGACTTCTGTGTTAGTTGTGCACAGATATCTACACTCCCCGCTGTCCGACAGTACGTGCAGTGATTTTGATGGCTGATTATCCGGACTAATCAGACAAAAACATCTTCCAAAATACATTATAATTGAACTGGGGACTTCTGAATTTTTATTCAACTGGTAAATGTCTTTTTATTTCATTTTAAAAACTCGATGCATTGTTTGTTTATATTTAACATGGATTCATTTAATGACAGTTAAGTTTGACAATATAATGGAACAAATGTCAATTTCCTCAAAAAGTAGTTGTTCTATGTCAGACCCATGACCAAGATCTCCTCGCTGTAATTAGATGACTTGTTTCCAGGGTAAGGGGCTCACCTGCAGATAATTTTCTCATCTCCAATAGAGGTGTGCATTACCTTCTCTATCTTTACTACATTGTTCTCTAGCTTCCTCATTTGAAGTTGCAAATACTCGTATCTGTTGTTTTCCTAAGGTGAACATGATGCTTTTTACTATCAATTTATGTACTTTCAGAAATATTTAAAATAATTTATTTTTAAAGGAGAATGAACTAGTCAACCTATTAAATGATTACATCATGATTTTAATGATTCTCAGGAAAAATTTTGCTGACCCTTAGATGATAATTCTTCAAAATGGGATTCTGATTCTGTGTTGACTAAGCAGATTATAACCCGGCCCTTGCGTGCTAAACCTTAAGTGTGACCATGTTCACCCCCTAGGCTTCTTCCTCTCTTATGGCTCCTCCCCAGCCATACTCCATCTCCCAGACTTCCTTCTTGAACGTGGAACCTCAACAGCTGGCCTGGCCGCCTTGCCTACCTGGGTCACCAGCCCCTCCAGTGCTGTGTGGCTGATACCAAAGTCTTCTCTTCCCTCCTGGTCACTAGTTCCTGTACTCTCTGGCTCAGTGAATGACCCCACTGGGCCACGACAACTAAAGCCTGACTTTGTCTGTGCTGGCCCCGCCCCACCTCACCCAGCACCTTGTCCCGATTTTACCTCCAGCGTTGTTTCTCACATCTGCGTTCTCCTTGCCTGCCTTGCTTCTCTCTTGCCCCCAGGTACATCCCTGATCATCACTGCCATTCTAGACCAGTCTTTCCCACATTTGAGTGGTGTGGAACCTTTTTTTTTTTTTTTTTTTTTGAGACAGAGTTTCACTCTTGTTGCCCAGTCTGGAGTGCAATGGTGCAATCTTGGCTCACTGCAACCTCTACCTCCCAGGTTCAAGCAATTCTTCTGCCTCAGCCTCCTAAGTAGCTGGGATTACAGGCATGCACCACCATGCTCGGCTAATTTTTGTAGTTTTAGTAGAGATGGGGCTTGGTGACCGTTTGGTCAGGCTAGTCTCAAACTCCTGACCTCGTGACCCACCCGCCTCGGCCTCCCAAAGTACTGGAATTACAGGCGTGAGCTACCACACCCGGCCAGAGCCTTTTAAAAGAACAAAAATCTCATGAATCCTTCAACATTGATTTAACTGTTTTGATAATAATTATGCAGTTAGGTACAAGCAGAAAACTAAGATTCAGCTGCTTGTCTTTATAGCTTTTAAATAAATATAAAAGTTATATTTATTAAACATTTAAATTAACAGCATTAATTTACTGTACATTTAATGTTAAGGATGATGATGTTTTGCTGAAACAAAATGACGGCCATCCGTGCCAGGGGTTAGGGATGACGGTTGCAGTGCAGGCTCCTTTGGTGTCAGCTGCCTCGTGACTGTATCACGTGGTGAACCCAGTCTCTTCCTTTCCTGCTTTCATACTGAGAAATCGTTTTGTGTACAGCATGCGGTGCCTTCCCCGGGGGTTGACTTGTTCTCAGAGTGAGTGATTTACATGTTGCGTCTCCCTCAGTGCTGTCCCCCTTAGCACCACTCATGACCTAGGAAGTCAGAGATGCCAACTCGGGCGGTGGAATCCAGTGGTGGTTTTGGATCACTTTTTAGATAGTGATTAAAATACACTCAAAAATTAAAAAATTCTCTTGGAGAAAGTATGGTTCCAGAGAAAATGACAGGTTTCTCTTGCATCTCAAATTTGTTCAGACCGTCTGGGGATCTTGTTACATTTGGATTAATTCCTCCCCTCTTGGGTACACCCAACCACTGGTCTAAAGTGGGCCACACTTTGAGCCAGAAAGCACTTCCGTCTTGCCAACTTAAAATTTGTCCTCACCAGGGGAATCTTTCCTAATGCAAATCAGATAACCCCTTCCTTCCTCCCTGCACCCTGCTCACCTATGGCAGGGCCCAGACATTCAGGCACCTCCAGGGCCAGGCAGGAAGTGGGGCTAAGGGCAGCCCGCTGATTTGAGAGAAGGGCTCATGGTGCCCGTGGAAACCCAAGAGTGTGGCCTCTGCACACTGCTGCCCCTCAGGCCATGCTCCCCGTGTCAGATGGAGAGTATGGGCGCTGCGGCTGCTGGATCCTAAGATCTACAGGAGGGCAGGGGGCGCTCCATCCAACCCCAGTGACTCTTGGCCAGGAGTCACGAGCACAGTGCGCACGTGCAGCTGGCCTGCAGCAAGTTCGGTGTAACCTGTGTTCAATGCAAAAATGTATACCCGTGGCCAGTATTTTAACATAAGAAGCCATCACACACAAGTCCGATGTTTCTCCTTCTCTTTGATAATCAGGAAATCTGGCTACATGGGGCCCTCCAGCCCTGCAGGGTCGCTGTGTTGCACAACCCCAGAGGCCTGTTGGTGGCAGCATGTGGCCCTGTCATGTTCTGGGCTTAAGTACTCCTCCCTGCCAAGCAGGTCTGACCTCCAGTTTCCAGCAGCCCTGGGCACCCGTTCCTGGAATTTGCTAGTCAGATTGAGATTTCTTGTCCTGTTCTCCTTTCCTTGAAGACACTCAGGGTCGAGGCCTTCTCAGGCTGCTCCTGGATTTAGCAAACAGAAACCGCTTCCTCTGGAGCCATGTGCACACTCAGTTAAGGGAAATATTTGCTCATCTGCTCTCACTCCGAGCTCACATTATATTTTAGTGGGAATTTGGGAGTGAAGCGGAGCCCCTGTCCGCTCATGTTCCTTGACTGAATCAGAATGTCTTGGGAATTGGGGATACCCTCTAAACTGTGGGGTGCAGCGGGAAGATCAAATGCGAGTTGTCATGAAGTCTCACTTCTCTCCCTACAAGGGACTCAGGTAACAAAGGTGCCTGCCAGAGGGATCCTGAGCAGCCGCCCCTTGGTGTGTGTGCTTTGGAAGGGGGAGCTGAAATTCAAGACCAAAAGTGTTGGGCTGGGCAGTGGCTGGGACACCCAGAGGTTCTGCGTGGGGAGCAGGTCACTGCCCATCAGTAGGAACAGGAGACTTTGGCGGCCCAGCAGCCCAGTGTCGTGGCAGGAGTGAAGAGGGCAGGAGGGCTGGCCCTGCCACATTCCATTAGCTAACAAGACACTTCCCCTGTGTAACTCAGAGTCCTGGCTTTCAGGGAGCCATGGCTTCCATAACTTCGCTGCCCCGACCTGTTCCTTTGGGGAGCAGGGGAGTCAGGGGACACGACTGCACAGCCAGGCTGAGCGTGGGGTAGTGCTCTGGCCACTGAAAGAAAAGTGCACCTGCCCCAGCCCAGCTGGACCACAGCTGTGACGTGGCAAGCGGGGCAGCCAAGTGGCTTTTGGTCGCCACAGCAATTCTTGGGGGTGTCAGATAATAAACCCAACTGGGGACGAGGCTGGAAGACAGAAATATGACTCCTAAGAGGCCAGGGTATTCCGTAGTCCTGCCGACTTATGCAGCATTTGAATAGTGCCTATAATCCAAGATTATCCTCCCTGGCAAGACGGAGAGTTTAAGTTAAGTTTACTTATTTAATAAGCTCTTAAGTTTATTAAGAGTTTTCCTAGGATCAAAAGAAAATCAGCCTGGGCCAGGTGCAGTGGCTTACTCCCTGTCATCCAGCACTTTCTGAAGACCTAAGCGGGGCATGGTGGCTCACTCCCCTGTTACCCAGCACTTTTGGGAAGCCAAGGTGGGAGGATTGCTTGAGCCCAGGAGTTCGAGACCAGCCTGGGCAAGATGGTGAGACCCTGTCTCTACCAAAAATAAAATAAAAAATTAGACAGACGTGGCGGCGTATATGTGTAGCTACTCGGAGGAGGCTGGGGCAGGAGGATTGCTTGAGCCGGAAAGTTCAAGGTTGCAGTGAGCTGTAATTGCATCAGTACTGCACTCCAACCTGGGCAACAGAGCGAGACCTTATCTCTATAAAAAGCAAAAATAAAAAAATTAGCCAAACAGGATGGCGCACGCCTGTAGTCCCAAGCTACTCAGGAGGAAGAAGGGAGGATCACTTGAGCCCAAGAGTTCAAGGCCACAAGGAGCTATGATAGCATCACTGCATTCCAGCCTTTTTTTATTATTATTTTTTTAAAAAGTTTTAATTCAGCCTAATTTATTTCCTCAGAAAGCTATGAAATGATGTCTTCACATGCCTCCCGATGAGACTGTTTCCCCTTTTTTTCCTTAACAAATAAGTCCTCGTAGCCTTCACTGGGGGCAGGACAATTTTGAGGATATGACTTGCTCACGAAAGTACCCCCCACATGCCACCCAGAAGAGCGGTACAAGTCCATCCACACGGAGCCCCGGGATTGTGCGCCGTGGCCAGCATTTGTCTGAGTGGGAAGGGATGAAGCTTCCTGAATGAAGCCTGGAGCATCTGTAATCTCCTCGCGACACCAGAGACCCGTGGCCCTGGCATTGTTGGAATTCCATCTGAAATGAATGACAGAAAAATGGGAGCCCACTGGAGAACTTGAGTGAGGGCCAGACATGGTGGCTCACAACTGTAATCCCAGCACTTTGGGAGGCCGAGGCGGGTGGATCGCCTGAGGTCAGGAGTTCGAGACCAGCCTGGCTGACATGGTGAAACCCCGTTTCTACTACAAATACAAAAAAAAAAAAAAAAAAAAAAAAAACTAGCCAAGTGTGGTGGCACGTGCCTGTAATCCCAGCTACTCAGGAGGCTGAGGCGGGAGAATCACTTGAACCCGGGAGGCGGAGCTTGCAGTGAGCTGAGATCGCACCACTGCACTCCAGCCTGGGTGACAGAGCGAGACTCCGTCTCAAAAAAAAAAAAGAACTTGAGTGAGGCTTTGTTATGCTAAGTTTTAAAATCCATGGGAATCCCACTGGAGAGGGGTCTCTCATGAGTTGAAGCAATTGCTTATTTATTACTGCATCACTAATGGTGACTGCCCCTCTCCTCTAATTCCTGCTAGGCAAGGAAGCCCTTATTGTCTTGGTTTGCAACTTAGTAGCATTTTCCTGTGGGCTTGGTTCGGTTGATTGGTCTCAGTTCCATATTTGGTTTATAATGATTTAGATTCCAAGAAATCAAGGTATGCCACATTTTGCCACGTTTCCGTTAATAGGAACTTGCAAAGAAATCATCTTCCAAAGTCGTTTCAAACTCAAATATTTTCCCTTAAGCAGCAATGTCTAATGGTGATTGGAGCCCCCAGCTGGCTCATACTTCATTAAGTTTGTGAAACTTGGTTGTGATTTAGTAAGTAAAAAACAGTATTGTCACAGTATTGGTAATTAATTGGAACTTGAACTCAATTATATCCCATAATAATAATTCATTCTCATGTTGTGATTCTTGAAAGATAGCAGAATTTAGGAGGTCGATGGAGGCTGGGAAAAGTTCCGAAGGTGGTTCTTGGGGCATCTCGGCTTTCTCAAAGTGTCTTCTTATATTTCAAAACTCATAACTTTCCTTCTGCCTCAGTCCAGGTGAATTAACTAGCCTGAGTCTTATGCTTTCTCCGTCATATTAAGGTTACATAAGTTTATAAAAGGGTAGGAGAAGAGGAAGTAAAGAGATTCTTCCATTTTTCTTGGTTGACATGGACCAGAGTTAGATGAGAAGGGAGGAAGACAGAGACAGAGACTCCCGATGTCAATGCTGCCGTTGAAAGGGACTGAGCTGGACAGGCATGGAGCCCAGGCTGAGAAGGAGAGAACCCCAGCTCAAGGTGTTAGGCCTGCCCAAGCTCAGTGTTGGCCATCAGCTTCCTTAACAAAGGGGAACCTGTAAAGGTGGAGCAAGGCTTGCTGGGAATTGGTGTTATAACAAGAAGAAATTCTCAAGGACCATTTAAGAAGACTGGATTGAACGTGACTTCCAAAATGTGTTGGTTTCAAATTCTGAGTGGTTTTCAAGGAGGCCTAATATGATTTCATTAAAAATGAATTAGAGTAAATTACATGGGATTCATCTATTAAATACTGTTACTGAAATTTGCCAGTGGAATTTTGGTTTTAATAAAAAATCTGGAATGAAGGAAACTAAAAAAAATTCTTTACAAATATAAGGTGAGAATACAGTTAATGCAGTTTGGGTTTTTCTGGTGTTTTTTTTTTTGTGGTTTTTGTTTTGTTTTGTTGGGTTTTTTTTGTGTTTGGGTTTTTTTTTTTTTTTTTTTGGCTACGAGGTGTGTTTTATTTTCATTATTCATAGAAATAATTTTCTATAATGTCCTGGGGCAAACCGGAGAATTTGGCAGTCCGATTGGGGGTGGTCCTTCAGAGACCCACAGGCCGGTGGCATCGGCGCGGAATGCCCAGGTTCACAGTGCAGCTTGTGGCTCGTGTCCATCTTGCAGGTCGTTCTTCTTCACACCACAACTGGGGTCTCGAGGATGACGAGGGCAGGAAATCCTCCGGGCTTTTAGGAAATTCCACTCCGCTTCTGCCCAGTGGTCTCTTTGGTCGGCAGGGTGTTCTTCTCCTGCGTCTCCGTTTTCTTCAGCTTGGCCCTATCGAAGCTGGCGATTCCCCCCATGTCTGGTTTGTCTGCCGTTTTCCTAAAACAATCGGTGCCATCCCACTCCGAGCCCGCTGGTTTGTTTGGTTTTTTTTGTTGTTTTTTTTTTTGTTCTTTTTGTTTTTTTGGGTTTTTTTTGGCGGTGTCTCCTGCCAGAGCCCAGGCTGTAGGTGCAGTGGCGGGATCTCGGCTCACTGCAACCTCTGCCTCCTGGGTTCAAGCAATTCCCCTGCCTCAGCCTCCCCGAGTAGCTGGGATTATAGGTGCCCACCACTGCGCCCAGCTAATTTTTATATTTTTAGTAGAGACAGGGTTTCACCAATATTGGCCATGGTTGGCCAGGCTGGTCTCAAACTCCTGACCTCAGGTGATCTGCCCGCCTCGGCCTCCCAAAGTGCTGGGATTACAGGCGTGAGCCACCATGCCCGGCCCGGTTAATTCAGTTTTTTTCGTTTGTTCTTTCTTTTTCTCTTTGTCTCTCCTCTCTCCTCTCACTTTCTTTCACTCACTTTGTCACCCAGGCTGGAGTGTGGTGGTACAATCATAGCTCACTGCCACCTCAACCTCCTGGACTCAAGGGATCCTCCCACCTCAGCCCCCAAGTAACTGGGATTACAGAAGCACACCACCATGCCCAGCTAATTTTATTTATTTATTTATTTATTTATTTTCAGAGATGGGTGTGTCAGCATCTTGCCCAGGCTGGTCTCGAACTCCTGGGCTCAAACGATCCTTACACGGTGCCCAGCCTGAGGTTTCTTTCTTTAAAACATTTATACCTTTAGGTGTTTCCTGTGTGTTTAGCAGTTAATTATCCAAAAGATCTAGTGTAGCACGTCCCAATGTGTTTGTGTCGTATTTGTTGAACTAATGGCACATCTTTTAGCATTCTCCAGTATCACAGAGTGAAGTTCTGCACACACACAGGAGTGTTTTGAATGTATATGTTGCCTGTGTACCTGCCTTTTCTTTTTTTTTATTTACGTTAGACTTTCTATTTGACTCTTTTTCCCTTGTAGGGCATGCTGTTGAAGCGAAGTGGCAAATCGTTGAATAAAGAGTGGAAAAAGAAATATGTCACCCTGTGTGACAATGGCGTGCTGACCTATCATCCCAGTTTACATGTGAGTATAGCCCCCTCGGAGCAATTAACAGCTGCAGACCTCAACTAAACACTGTGGGAAAGGGGAACCTACCAGCAGCCCAGCCTCTTGTCTCTGTTTGAAGTGAAAGTCGTATTTGGTCTCCTGCTCAACTGTGAGATAAATAACACTGTCCCTCACACTCCACTAGACCATATGTCTTTCTCTCTCTTCCCCTCCCTACCAGTCAATCTGTGGCTTTCCAGTTCTACAAAGAATTACAATAAAAGGCACAGATGAAGTAAAATTTTAGATGAGAGTAAAAAGACAGGGGCAAGAGGAAAAGAGAAAGGAGAGAAGAGTGATCTATCTGAAAATCGAGAATGAAGGAAACAATTACATTTGGACCCAGGATTTAGCTTTGAAAAGCTGTGAACAAAAATCAGAAGTCAAATGCAATTCATGACTCAGCTTTTTATTTTCAGATAACACATTCCAGTTCATTAGGCAAAAGACACTTTCCTCTTTGTGTTATATGTAAGTTTGTGTTATATGTAAGTTTGTTATATCCGTGGTATATAAGATAGATTTATAAACAAAATTAACTTTATTCTTGGGGAAGAAATGCAGACATTCTACCCATTGATAAAATATAAAAAATGCAGACATTCTACCCTTGATAAAATTTAAAGTTGGGGTGTTCTAGTTTCATAGCAACACATTCCATAACTCTTACTTAATGCAGAGAAACCTGTAGATTAGAATATATGGTGGAAATCAGTCCTTCTATTCCATTGTCCCTTAGTATCTATCGGGGATGGATTCTGGGATCCGCCTTGGATACCAAAATCCATGGTGGTGGAGTCCCTTATATTAAATGGCATAGTATCTGCATATAACCTGAGCGTATCGTCCTCTATACTTTTAAGTCATCTCTAGATTACTTATGATATGTAATAGAATGTAAATTCTCTGTAAATAGTTGCTATACTGTTGTTTTTTATTTGTATAATTTTTCACTGTTGTATTATTTTTCACTGTTTTTTGTTTTTTTTGTTTGTTTGTTTGTTTTTGTTTTTTTGTTTTTTTGAGAGGAGTCTCGCTCTGTCTCCCAGGCTGGAGTGCAGCGGTGTAATCCTGTCTCACTGCAACCTCTGCCTACTGGGTTCAGGCAATTCTCCTGCCTTGGCCTCCCGAATAGCTGGAATTACAGGTGCCTGCCACCACGCCCAGCTAAATTTTTTTGTATTTTTAGTAGAGACGTGGTTTCACCATGTTGGCCAGGCTGGTCTCGAACTCCTGACCTCAAGAAATCCGCCTGCCTCAGTCTCCCAAAATGCTGGGATTACAGGTATGAGCCACCGCGCCTGGCCTTCTTTTGAATATTTTTAATCCATAGTTGATTGAATCTGCACATTCAGAATCCACAGATACAAAGGGCAACTTTATATCACTGTGTCAGGCTAGTAGTAATAGCCACAGTAGCAGCAGCAGCAGCATTTTTTGTATTTTTTGGTGGAGATTGGGTCTCCCTATGTCGCCCAGGCTAGTTTTGAATTCCTGGCCTCAAGCAATCTGCCTAACCTCGCCTTCCCAATGTGCCAGGATTACAGTCATGAGCTATGACACCCAGCCAAGCTATTAATTTTTAAAATTTCGAAATGCTTTGTAAAATGGCACAGTTATTGATGAGAAGTTAGAAATAGCATATTGAAGAAAATTAATATCATTCCTAAAATATCACCTAGGGAACCTGACTTCACATTTTAGGGTGCATACTCCTGGCTATTTCTATGTATATTCCTCTTTTCCTTCCACAAGCACATGGTCACTGTGTATACACTGCCCACAGCCTGCCTTCCTCACTCATGGTAGATATTTTCATGTCAAGAAATATACTTGTACACCACCATTTTTAATGATTATATAATATTCCACTGTGCGGTTGTGCCTTCCTTGATCCCACGATATCTGAAAAATGAACTTTGGCAAATAAATTTACTTTCAGTTTTTTCACTGTCATAAAGAACTCTAATCAACGTTCCTTTGTTTCTCTCTCTGTCCCCTTGTGCGTTTGCCTAGGATACATTCCTGGCAGTCGGCTTCCTGCGTTGAAGAGTTGTGTGTGCTTTCATGGTTTTTGCTGTATCTTGTCAGATTCCCAGAAAGGTTGTATCAACTTATCTCATCTGGCAGTATATAAGAAAGCCTTTTCTCTGCCCTCTCAAGAACATTTACCTTCAGAAAGAAGAGCTTTTCCTAATATAATAGGTAGGACGTGGTAACCTTGATGCCGAGTTCACTTGCTGGCGTGAGTTGCCCTTGTCTCCTTGTCTTTTAGCAGTAGCTACACCTTTCAGAACCACGCAGCAAAGCAGGTCTTCCATCGGCATCTCTCACTGGTTTCTGTTGTTACTGAGAGCACCTCCCATGCGTTACTATTCAGTGGGGTTCGAGATGTAGATACAGATAGATTCTTACATAGATGTTCTTTATTGTAGTAAGGAAATTCCTTTGTGTTCAGTGTCCTGCTAGTTTAGTTTTGGAATATAGTCAGACGGGTTCTCCAGGGGGCCTTCAAATCGGAGAGATGTAATACCCATTCCATGATCCCCACCTGGGACCAGGTTGGCATCTCTCCAGGACTGCCCCATCTAGGTCTCCAGTTCTGCAGCCCTCTGCACACGCAGCTTCCATCCATCAGAACAACAGCGTGGCACCAGGTCTTCCCTGGGTTCTCTCTGCAAAGTTGCTCCATCAGCAGTGGCCGGGCTGCCCTGTTGCTGGCTTAGCTCCTCCTATGGACCCTGTCAGAGAGCAGAGGTCTAACTATTGAACCAGTTGCTTTATGTAAGTTAAAGAAGTGCAATCAAAATATCATTCCTGGTAAGACTCACTGACCAGTAAAAAGTGAGAGCTGATGGATGATACATTTCCAGTCAACATATGCTCACTGCTGAGCCCAGGCTCAGTCGAAGGGATGTTTGCTTCTTCTTGCCAAGGGGCAGATACGGTAACAACGATATGTATCAGAAGATTCCCTTAGGAGGCCTAAAGCCTGTTTGCTTTTCATCCAACCTCTTGAGTATATAATCACAACCAGTTCTTCAAAAATTCTCCTATCCACAGGCTTTTTCTTGTGATGTCCCTCAGTGTTTGCCAATTCCATCCTTTCTCCTTCATTCGTAAGTATGCATGAATATTACTGGAGTACAGAAGAGGGGTGCAGTGGGGCTTTGTTGTATAACTGTATAGCAAGCAAGAGCCAATGTCATTTTCAAATGCAATCCTGTTAATGCCATTCTCCTTGGAACTGAAACTTTTGATGAAAGTACGTAGTTCCCTAGGGGAGGGGCTTAATCCAGGAATGGATTTGAATCACTGGAGCCTGAAGAGATGGCATGACCTTCCATGTAATCCTTCATGGGTTTCATTTTCACAGCCAAGCATTGGATAAAAGTGTGGAGAGGCAGTGACTTCCAGGTGTATTCTCTGACAGGTGTGTTCTGTTGTGAGTTGTTAGGGGAAGTGCTGACCCACACCAGCTGAGTTAGTCTGGTGGTCTTGGTTCAAAATGGGAAGAGGCATTCAACGGGACACCCACGAGCTGAATCCAGATTTTCCTTCGTAAGAAACTTGAGAATGTGCAAATGTGTTGCTAGTTCAGGTCCCAAAATTCTTCACTGTGAGAGTGACCCAGTTATCTCAGTCTGGAAAATTTCAAAAGATCGTAGAACCAGATGATCTCAGTTAAACACGGACCACGCTGTGACACCCACATCCTTGGTTATCTCCAGGATGTATTACGGCAGAAGGACCACTGAGAGTCATTGGCCACGTGCAGTGGTGGCATAAGTGGTCAACTGTCGGGAAAGCTGCTGGGATTGGTGGTGTTTGGGTTTCAGAGTCATTATTGTTGCTCCTAATTCTATTACTGACCACAGCATGAAGTGGGGCCTCTCCCTGCTAACACCCTATTGTCTGAACATGGAAGCCTGCCTCCATTTCTCTCCTCTGGGATTCGGGCCCATGTCCAGCCTCTGTAGACCTATATCAAGTCATTAAAAGTAGATGTTAACCTGTCAGCAGACCAGAATAACTCCCTCTTTTACACTACAGGAAAATGTTATCTGGTTTCTGAGAACACTATTCTCATCCACCTTTTCTCTCAAAGGCAGATGGAGCCCAGGTTCCAACGCAAGAGCCCCCGGAGCAGGGGCCTGCATTGATCTCATATAGCATAGCCTATAGCCCGTTCTTTTCCACAGAGCCCAGGAAAAAAATCCCGGCCAAACCATCAGATATTTTTAGAGTTTTCTACAAAGATGTAAGCGGGTATCAATAGTGAGGTTGCTGTACCAGCTCCTGGTGTATACCACTAACCTAAGAAGCCCAGGTAATTAGTGGATTAAAAAGGAAACTAGCATGCTTTTGGGGAGATGGGATTCTAATCAGCTAATACTTCTATTATGGGGTGCTGACTTGAGAGCGCCAGGCTTGCAGTTGTATTAAACGTGGAAGATTCAGACAGATGAGGTAGGGCTGTGCAGCAGCCCATCAATGCCAACGCTTGCCCATGGTGGTGAGGCCCTCTCCCTTCCGGCACAGACATCTATTTTCTGTCCACGTGTGTGCCGCTCACAATCTCCGTGAGGCTGGACCCTGCTGGTGCCACCAGCAGCCTCCTTCCATTTGCTTATCATGTTAAATTCAGGGAGCTGGGGACAGGGTCTTGCACACAAGGAATATTGGAGCAAGAATAAACAACTGAGTCAAGTGTAAACGGAATAGGCCAATGTGGTTATGGGCAGGGGGTGGGGGAGGGGGTAGTTCAAGAGGATCTCAAGATTATTTGTTCTTTAGGATCAAACCCAGAAGGTGGAATCGAGGGTCTTTACCACCCTTGTCCTTCTCCCTCTGTGACACAGGAATGCTCAGGGATAGTGGCCGATGTCAGAGGATTGCCTGTGTGGGATAGGAGAGTCTGGAAGGCTCGACTCCCCTCCTCGGGCTGCTCCACACAGCTCCTGCATTAGTCAACCAAATTAAATTCCCAAGTGAGCTCCCCAACCAGTCCTCCCTAGACAAGACAGGCAAGCAAGGGCCGAGTTGATAGACCAGCCTGGGCAACATGGAGAGACCCCGTCTCTACAACAAATAAAAAAATGAGCCAGGCGTGGTGAAGCACACCTGTGGTCCTAGCTACTCAGGAGGCTGAGGCAGGAGGATCACTTGAGCCAGGAGGTCAGGGCTTCACGGTGAGCTATGATCGTGCCACTGCACTCCAGCTTGGGCGACTATGCAAGACCCTGTCTTTAAAAAAAAAAAGAGTTGATAGAGGCAGGTACAGCATTTGGTGCTGTCAGGTGGAGAGGCCACCCACTGCCCCAGCCTTCCCTGTGGCCGCCTCAGCTCCTGCATGCTCCCAGCAGTGCCAACATCCTCATACCTTTGGGAAAGACACCCCAGCAGTGGGGAGCTCTGGCTTTCAGTTCCATCACATGCTGTGGAAGCAGGAGACTGACCATTTCCTAACCTTGCTAAAAACTCTGGGTGAGGGTTTTTCAATGTCTTCATCAGATGCCCTTAGAAAAAGATCTCCCTAAAGAGGTCAGTTTGATTCCTGAGGTATCTGAACACGGTTTGCATATTGCACAAGTGTCCACAAAAGTGTTTGTGTGAAAGATCGATCACCTTTGGACACGAACTTCAAGTATCAGTCCCAGACAGATGTTTTCCACACATCTGTGTGTTCGAAAATAAACCCAGCTCTTGGCCAGTCGGTATGTGGCCGTGCTGTGCACTGAGCTCATGGAATCCAGCAGGATGGACCTGCTCTTTGAAACTGTGGCTTCAGAACAAAGCCAGTCATGAAACTTGGGGCACCTGACATTGCAGGACACGGTGGGGCTGGCGTGAGGCTGAAAATGTACCTAGAATGGGTCGGCTGCCTGGGAACCTCACAAATACTGAGCCCCAGGGACGGTGTGTCTCCCTCAGAACTGGGGCAGCTTTCTACTTGCAGAAGGTCATGACAAGGGACTTCAGCTGGGCGGTGGCCCTGGGATGTCACTTTCCTTCCCACTTAATTGCTTTGGATTTCTTTTTCCTTTCTCATCATCCCCCAAAAGTGTCTTTCTCTTTTTTTTTTTTTTTTTTTTTTGCCCTGAGCCCCAAGCTCAGTCGTTACAAAGATTGTTAGGAGACCAGCAATCCCTAGTTCCTTTGACACGCAGCTCAACCTCACTCTGTCCTTTACTTAGGACATAAGCTAAATCTATGTACCATTCCTATACCACAGATGGAAGATGTGGAGGGAAACCTTTTTCCCCAGGTCTGTTTCCTGTTGTTGAAAACCTCAAACCTTTTGCTTAGGAGAGAACCTCTGTTTCTAAGGAGTGGAATAGAATTGCTTATGGAATAGCCAGGTCATAGGATGTGATAATTTCCCTGGAAATCAGAGGGGGAAAGAAGCAAAACATTGAGCCAACTCAGACTAAGAAAGCTCCCTGAAAGTTTATGCCAGTGATACCTCCAGATCCCAGATCCGCTCAGCATGGGTTCTGTGAAGTCTTGACCCCAGCCATCACCCACAGCCCATCTCCCAGCCTCCTTCAGCTCTTCCCCAAAGGCTTAGGAGGTGTTAGCACTGGCTGCCTCAGGATGATGGGGTCCCTGCACTTCCATGCTGTGTAGGTTGAGGGAAGGAGGTATGGGCACAGGAGGAAGTGATGGTAGATTTCCACTGTAGTTATTCCCTTTTTTTTTTTTCAGACAGAGTCTTACTCTGTCCCCCAGGCTGGAGTGCAGTGGCACGAACTCAGCTCACTGCAGCCTCTGGGTTCAAGTGATTCTCCTGCCTCAGCCTCCCAAGTAGCTGGGATTACAGGCATGCACCACCATGCCTGGCTAATTTTTTGTTTTAGTAGAGATGGGGTTTCACCATGTTGCCCAAGCTGGTCTCAAACTCCTGACCTCAAGTGATCCACCCACTTCAGCCCCCCAAAGTGCTGGGATTACAGGCGTGAGCCACTGTGCCCAGCTGTGGTTATTCCTAAAGGCCAGTAGTGGGGCAGGATAACAAGGACAGCGCCAGAGTGGGGAGGGGTGAATGAACCTACAGCGTCCACCTCATTGCTTCCCTCACAGAGTATGTTCAGCCACCAGTTGACAGTGGGCGGGGGCTGCCCAACCTGTCGAGGAGCTGGAGCGTACCTGCACAGCTTTCCGATCACGCAGAGGTGCCCTGCTGCAGATGCTCAGGCAACATCCATTCTAGTGGGTGCGTTTGAAGGTAGACATTGGGAAACTGGCTGGAAGGTGTCCGTTTTAGAAACGTGGAGAACGAATTCTTTCACTGGGTAGGAAGCTTGATGACATTGTCTTCTAGGTCACTTCAGACTCTGAAGAGTGTGAGCTCTAAAACTTTCACCAAAAACTCTTAGCAAACTCAAGCTAATGGAGTTAGTTGGATTTCTAAGGAAAACGCTGTCCTGAAGTTGAAGCTACTGGGTGTAAGACTAAAACGGGGGCTCAAGAAAAAAAAACCCTCAGTTAATTCATCTTTCTTTTTCAAGTTGCTATTATTAAATGAAACCAAAACCCAGTTGAGATAACAGATAGAAAGCTCAACCAAATAATGAATGAAACTGCCTTAATGGAGTGGCCAACTGCCCTGGTTTTCTGCAGGACTGAGGGGTTCCCAGGGTGCAGGACTTTCATAGCTAACATCAGGGAAGTCCCAGGCAATCTGGGACCTGGTCACACTTGCTACAGGACTGACCACCCTAACAGCTCCTTTATCTCCACCTGGCATTTTGCAATGATAACCCCAAACATTTAAATGAGACTGACACGGTCAAAGCAAGCACGCTGGCTGCTGCTGCTGCCCCACGGTCTACATTTTTGTGTCTTTGAAAAATTGTATGTCTCCAAGACCTTTCAAAAGCCCTAACTGCTTAACTTTCTTGGGGGAAATATATATGAGTGTCTCATGGTTTTCAGACACTTTGCTGGATCACAGTTGAGGTGGATCGAGGGCAGCCTCTTCTGAGATCCTGAGAGTCCCTTTCTGTGGACTTAAATGTGAGCCTTAGGGAGCACCTTGATAGAAAAATGGAGGCATAATGAGAAAGAACTTGGACCTCAGGGCTTCACAGTTCAGCGTGGCCACCTATTCATCTTCCATGTCGAAAGCACGGCCGTTGAGTGCACGGCTGCAATTCCTGCTGACAAAGATATGTGCAGTGGGATTCCTAAGTCGACCTGGAAGGACGAGCTCAGTGGCCTCACGGTCAAGCCAAGGACTTCACGGTGCCCCTGTCCAGGAAAGCTCACCTGCGTTCCGGTCCTGGCTCTCTGGGCTTCCTCTGGAGGTCGTTTGGCAGCTGTGAAACTCCTCCCCTCCGGGCCATACCTGGCGGATGTGCATGAACTGCTCAGACTTTTAAAAAACCTCCTCCTGGCCGGGCCTGGTGGCTCACACCTGTAATCCCAGCACTTTGGGAGGTGGATGGATCACGTGAGGTCAGGAGTTCGAGACCAGCCCGGCCAATATGGTGAAACCCCATCTCTACTAAAAATATAAAAACTAGCTGCATGTGGTGGTGGGTGCCTGTAATCCCAGCTACTTGGGAGGCTGAGGCAAGAGAATTGCTTGAACCTAGGAGACGGAGGTTGCAGTGAGCCAACATGGTGCCACTGCACTCCAGCCTCGGCAACAGAGTGAGACTCCCATCTCAAAAAAAAAAAAAAAAAAGAAAAGAAAATCTCCTTCTTAGATTCCTTTCCATTCTGCATGTGCCCAGATTAAAACAGCTGTGGCTCTGTCATTTCTCCCTGACCTGCAATACTGGAATTTTCCTTCTTAAATTTTCCTCCTTTAAAATTGTTAAAGAGCTTTCCTTCTTTTCATTACTAGGCAGGTTAATTTCTAACTGAGTGGCTTGGACTCTCCTGCAACACACAAACCCCTTGATTCTGTGTGTTGTCGAGGTTTGGTTTTGTTCTTTCAAAGCCAGGGCAGCCAAACCTGCACTCTCTAAAATTATCATCAGAATGCAGATTTCAGAAAGTTTCTAGTTTCAAAATCAGACAGAAGACCCACTTCTTTACTGATGTAAAGACAACAAAAAGATCTGTGATGATTCCTAAGTAGGTATTTTCCTCAAAAGAAATAATTCAAGAAAAAAAAAAAAGATACCTGTGCTATGCGAATAGCAGTTCAGCAGCTCATGGCTGTGCTCAGTGCCTATAATTGCCTTTGTAAATACACAAATTGCTCACATAGGACTGCAACATTTTACTTGAGGATTGAAAATTCACTAAGAATCTGTGATCCGTCTCTTCACCCACCTTCGCATGTCTGCTAGGGTGGACCTCAAACTTCTTGAGGTGGTGAATATTCATTTATACTCAGAGAAGCTTTTCACTGGTTTTCCCAGAACATTGAAACAGTCAGAATAACTCTTGTGCAGGCTACTGGACTGACAAATGTGAAGGCCAGATTTTCAGATCTGAAGCTGGGGTGACCAAAAAGACAGACCTCCCTTTCTTACTGAGAAGAGCGTAGTCAGACATGTCAAGTCTGTGGCACACTGCTGCAGAAGGCGTGATTCATCTTAAGATCAAAAATTATTTCATCTTGCTTTCTTGGTCATAAACCAAGGTGCCTGGAGCTGTCCTTTGGCCTTTCATGTGCTGTGTCTGTGGTACGGGTGTGCCGTGTCTGTGGCATGGTGTGCCGTGTCCATCATAAGGGAGCACTGTGTCTGTGGCGTGGGTGTGGCGTGTCCATCATAAGGATGTGCATGTCTGTGGTGCAGGTGTGCCCATGTCCATCATAAGGGAGCGCCGTGTCTGTGGGCAGGTGTGGCGTGTCTGTGGCATGGGTGTGGCATGTCTGTGGTGCGGTTACCGTGTCCATCATAAGGGAGCGCCGTGTCTGTGGCGTGGCTGTGGCTTGTCTGTGGTGCGGGTGTGCCATGTCCATCATAAGGGAGCGCTGTTCTGTGGCGTGGGTGTGGCGTGTCCATTTAAGGGAGCGCCATGTCTGTGGCGTGGTGTGGTGTGTCTGTGGCCGGGTGTGCCGTGTCTGGCGTGGGTGTAGCGTGTCAGTGGGCAGGTGTGCCGTGTCCATCATAAGGGAGCACCGTGTCTGGTGTGGCGTGGGGGTGTGCCGTGTCCATCATAAGAGAGCGCCATGTCTGTGGCGTGGGTGTGGCTTGTCTGTGGTGTGGGTGTGCCATGTCCATCATAAGGGAGCGCTGTGTCTGTGGCGCGGGTGACCATGTCCATCATAAGGGTGTGCCATGTTTGTGGCGTGGGTGTGGCGTGTCCACGAGGGTGCACCATGTCTGTGGTGCAGGTATGCCTTGTCCATCATGAGGGTGCACCGTGTCCATCATGCAGATGTGCCTTCATGGCCTTCCCTGATTCCCAGGCCCTATCTAGTGTACGTCATTGCCTCCGGTGAGAATGTCCTTTTCTGCCCCATCTAGCGTATGTCATTGAGGAGGAGGGCTGTGTTCCCCACAGTCTGCCCAGGGGCTGTCATGTGAGTGGCACATAGGTATTGCTTAGTACGCACCGGTCACAATGACTTGAGTGCCACCACAATAAAGCTTCCGATCGTATGACTCCTTCAGCATCTTTGCTCCTGAACTGCCTGGACTCCAGCCCTCAACATTGACAATCCTGGCTCTGCTCTAAAGATTGTGGTGTGATTGAGACTAACAATACTCACCATGTCTTACAACATGACCTCCCTAAGCTGACATAGGGTTGGAGGGAGAACACACACACACACACACACACACACACACACACACACACACACAATCACTCCCTCAAACAGCATTATTACAAATGCTGCAAAATCTAAACGCATCACTGGAATCCAAAAGCAATCCATTTAGAGGTATATGAGGAGATTATACAGATAGTAAAGAACAAAGATCTGGAACTATGGCAACAAACCAACATTGCTGTTCTAGCCTGAGCTGCCTGTTTTAGGCAAATGGGAATGCTTTTGTAAACAATATGAACAGCAACAGGTATTCCTGCAAGTTTGTAAGACTGGCAGGAGTCAGCTCGGGGGAAGCAGGAAGAATCCCCAGTCGGTTGGCTGTTCCTGGGACTGAAGAGATAACCCGCATTGAACAGAGCTTACACTCACATCCTTGAGTCTGTGATGTTCTTTGCTTCCCTGGCAACAGCCACAGTTCAGCTTTCTGCATGGATTGCTTTCACAGGGATATCTGGCCCTTCAAGCCAGTGGTGTGAATGTCACCCCAAGAACCCTGATGTGTAGATATTGCCTGCTTCATGTCATACTGCAGCTCTGCCTCTTCCCAAGATAGGATTTGAAGCAGCTTCCAACAGAAAATGGATGTGAAAATGTATTGTGAACACATGCATAGGACCATATGTACATCATACACACACGTGCATACACACACACTTATACACACACATGCACATATACACAGACATACACACACACACACGGCTATGGGCACAACTTCATTTCAACTTGTTTTATGTAGATTGTGAAGTAAAGGTTTGGAACCTTGTGGCTTGCAAATCTCAATCACCTCCTTCCATCTTCAGATTTCTTCCCTCCTTGATTCTAAAGTGTGAGTCAGCTCCTCTCTTAGCTGATCCTTCTGGTGTGCAGGTCAAAGAAATGCTGAGCTGGGAATCAGTCGTGGTTTCCGGTTCTGCTGTTGCCCCACCCACTTCCGTCTTTTTTTTTTTTTTTTTTTTTTTTGAGACGGGGTCTCGCTCTGTCGCCCAGGCTGGAGTGCAGTGGCACAATCTCGGCTCACTGCAAGCTCCGCCTCCCGGGTTCACGCCATTCTCCTGCCTCAGTCTCCTGAGTAGCTGGGACTACAGGCGCCCGCCACCTTGCCCAGCTAATTTTTTGTATTTTTAGTAGAGACGGAGTTTCACCATGTTAGCCAGGATGGTCTCGATCTCCTGACCTGGTGATCCGCCCGCCTCGGCCTCCCAGAGTGCTGGGATTACAGGCGTGAGCCACTGGCCCCACCCACTTCCACGTTGGTTCCAGCGTGGCTTTGTGGAGTCCGGGGACTCAGGCACGGTGTGAGAATCACTGAGCCTCTCAAGGTCAATTATGCAGTGATTTGCTTTCTAGCTCTTCCTCCTTCACCCACAGCCTCGGCCTCCATTTTCCCTTCCTCCTGGGAATTCATCCCGCATGACGCCAGAAGTCACACAGAGATGATCTTAGACCATACTCCTCTGAGTGTGCAGGCCTGCATTTTCACTCGGTTCAACTAGCGCAGTGGCCTGCTCATCAAGCTTTCCAAAACCTGTTGGCTGTACGAAGAATAGCAATTACTCCTAAGCTGCTTTTAACTTTCACCTTGTCATTCTCATCATATTTTTGTTTATTTCCCTCCCTTGAGTTCTTTTATGTATTTCGATGATGGAGAAGATCCCCCTCCCCCTTGGATGACGTCCGTGCTCCTGCTCTTGCCCCAGCTTGCCTCCTCAGACAGGCCTCTCACCCCTTTCCTGCTCTATCGCTGTCTTTGCTTTCTTTTAGTTTCTCATACTTGCCATGTTCTCTGGCCTCCGGGTCTTCACAAATGCAATTGCCTCTGTTGAGAATGTTCTTTTCTGCCCCATCTCTTTGCCTCACTAACTCCTCTTTCCAATCCTGGCTTAAATGCTACCTCCTCTTGGGAGTTTCCCCACACTCGGCCTATTTGGGCACCCATGCTGTGTGTGTTCTCACGTTACTCTATTGGGCCATCTCTCTGATTCTCCCACAAGACTGGAAGCTCCTTGAGGCAAGGATGTATATGTCACCAATGTATCTTTAACATCTGGAACACTGGCTTGTTGGATGGATGGATGGATGGATGGATGGATGGATGGATGGATGGATGGGTGGGTGGGTGGATGGATGGATGGATGGATGGATGGGTGGATGAGTGGATGGGTGGGTGGGTGGATGGATGGATGGATGGATGGATGGATGGATGGATGGATGGATGGTTGGTTGGACGGATAGATAGAGGTACAATTAGCCCATATGCATAACCTTTCCTTAAATATGTAGGACTAGAGTTCCTGAAACCTCATGGAAGGAATCCACCACGCGACACTTTTAGGAAGCAGAAATATGTCTCAGCCATATTCTGGCTCCATTTGCTGCAACTTAAAGAAGGATCTTGATAGGAGAAAAGCTTCAGGATTTTGTTTGTTTGTTCGTTTGTTTTCATTTTAATTGTAAAATACATAGAACATTTGCCATCTTAACCATTTCAAGTATACAGTTCAATAGTATCATGTATGTTCACATCGTTGAACAATCAACCTCCAGAACTTTTTTTGTCTTGCAAAACAAACTCTGTACCCATAAACACAAATTCCCATCCCCCCTCCCCTTCCCTGGCAACCAGCATTCCAGTTTCTGTCTCTATGAATTTGTCTGCTCTAGGAACCTCATATAAATGAAGTCATAATGCTGTTTGTCTTTTTATGACTGGCTTGTTGCATTTAACATTATGTCCTCAAGATTCTTCCAGTTGTAGTGTGTGTCAGAATTTCCTTCCTGTTTGAGGCTGAGTAATATTCCGTCATACGTACACAACACATTTTGTTTGTCCATGGATGGACACTTGCTTTCACGTCTTGGCCATTGTGAACAATGCTGCTAGGAATGTGAGCATACAGACAACTCTTCAGAGCTCGGGTTTTAAATGTAAAAACTGTAACATGGGAAAGCTACAGAGTATGGCTGAATGTTAAACCTGCCCAACCTTACCAGCACTCTGGTCGTGGGACATTTGCTGGGCCCAGTCCTGACCACAGTGAACTGTGCAGGATTCATAACCTGCATGGTGGTCTGGAAGCCATGTGATAAGAAAACCACCCAGCAATGACATGGTTACATGGGCCCTCCTGGAGTTTGCCAAGCACCTGGGTGACCTGGGAAAGAACTTTGTCATTCATGTGACCTGTTTGAAAGAATGTGATCAGTTGTTTCTCCCATGTATCAACAGTTCCAAAGCCAAGGAATTAGACCTCCATAAAAGTAGAAATATTTTCAGGGCATATTGACAACTTTTGTTGGAAACGGAGCCTACTAAAAAACTCACTGCTGTTACACAAACACAAAAAAGGATTCTTTATCAAAGTCTATTTCTGTCTAAGTAATTCTTTATTTTTATATACCCGCAGGGTTTGGAAATGTTTGGGATTTAAAAAGGGCCGAAAGCTGTCCTCACGACATTTCATTATTGATGTTGTTGACACACAGTGAATGGAAGTAGGGTGAGACTGAACAAAATAAAGTCCTCATATTTCTTTTTTTTTTTCTTTTTTTTTAATTTGGTTTTATTTGTTTTTTGGAGGCAAAGTCTTGCTCTGTTGCCCAGGCTGGAGTGCTGTGGCGTGATCTCAGCTCACTGCAACCTCCGCCTCTAGGGTTCAAGCAATTCCACCATGCCCGGCTAATTTTTTGTATTTTTGGTAGGGACAGGGTTTCGCCAGGTTGGCCAGGCTGGTCTCGAATTCCAGACCTCAACTGATCCACCCACCTTGGCCTCCCAACCTGCTGGGATTATAGGCGTGAACTACTGCGCCTGACAAAGTCCTCATGTTTCTAAAAACTAAACCACTAAATAGCGTAGATCCTACCTATTTTCAACATTGAAAAATTCTGCCTTCTTGCATTTCTAGATAAAATGAAAAAATAGAGCATATGTGTGTTTCTATAAATAGCAGATTTAACAATGTGGCTGGAGGGTTTGAGTCTCTAAGCTTCCAGTGGAATCCAAGGAACATCGTCTTACCAGTACGCAGCGTGATATGTCAGATCATCTCTGGCCGTCCTTTGTACCCAGTTGATAACATTTTGTTTTCCATTTTTGGCCTTTTAGTGTTACTCATTGAGGCCAAAAATTCTTACACAAGGTAAATAAATCAAATCCCTCTGGTTTCCTCAGCAACAGTAAGTCACAGCCGAGGACTCAGTAGGAGAGGATGACTGTGGGGGGTCCTGAGGAATATTCTTTTACTTCTACTAAGAAAGTGAATTTCATTATTATATTTTATAAATATTTTCTTCTTTGGCTCATAACCTGATTGCGGGCTTGTTGCCGAGGTCTTGGAAGGCAGGGAGGGGTGGGGCTGGAGAGGCCTGTTTCTTCTCAGGTGTGCCTGTGGCCCCAAATGCAAACCAATCAAGGTGCGATTTATGTTCATTAAGTGCTTGTCAAAACTGAAAAATTTTCTAATCAACAGCAATCTAGCTGCAGCCCCCTCGATGGCTGGGAGGGCCGCCTCTGCCGCATCGGCTATTTGCCTGTTACAACTCTAGGCTAAAAATCCGCTGATGATTACATTAGGCTAAGCTGCGAAGTAAATGAACCATGTCTTATTTAGGTGCCACTAGCTTCAGAGTAGTCCTGCCCCGCAGGGCACTTGATAGCGTTTTATGGCTTTAAAATTAGTGTAGCTTCCCATTTGCTGCAGGGTGCTACATGTTATGCCTTTGAACTCAATAAGCAAAGGGAACGGGGCCTTTTGTTTTCCCCCTTCTTTTTTTCCCCTTGCATTTTAGCAATTTTGTTTTGCATCTTTTCCAGACGGCATTTTGCAATAAAAATGTCTGACTACCATATACATGCCTCCCCCACTTAAAAAAAAAAAATAAATAAAAAAAGGTGGGGGAAGAGAAAGAAGAAAAAGCAGAAAATGTCATGCCTTTGCAGAGGACAGGTTTTTTGTGTTTTCCCCCCCTGTGCTGCAAAGTGAAAAATGGCTTTGCAGGTCAACCCTAATGACTTATCATGTCAGAATTGCTACCTCAAGTGGGAACAACACCTTTAGCTCAAGAAATTGCCACATAAAGTCAGAGGGAAAATATTTCAGTATTTTTATTGGACAAGAGTGGTAAGAGCTAACATTTATTGAGGGCTTTGGCGCTCTGTTAAGCACCTCAGTATTATCTCAGTGAACCCTCACTACGGTATCATGAAGCAGGAACTGTTTGTAAAGATGTGGACATGGGGACCCTGAGTGACTGAATGACAGGCCCCCAGTGTGCAACTCGGAGGAGAGTGGAGGCGCCCTGATTTCGAGGCTTATTCCCTGACCAAGAGAAAGTCGACTTTTGTCTTCCGAAGACTTCTTTAGGAAATCAGAAAAGTGTGGTTATCAGTGAATTATCTGATTCATTTGAATGGAATCTAATACAAGGTGCTGTGAACTCCCTTGGCAGGCATTATGTTTAGGAAAACAGAGTAATTCCTGTAAAAACAATGCATGGGAAAAATATGTATAGGAGACTTCTAAATAGGCCTAGGTGGAAAGTTTAAAAATTAGAAGTACTGACCATTTGTCCTGGGGAAAAACTGAAGTGGGAGTTTCTCCGTGTTACCTTAGGTCTCATGGCAGAAGACACGATGTAGCAATCGATATTCACCTCAGAGGACAGATATATATGCTGTGCTGTCTTAAAACTCTACTGTTTGGCCGGGCGTGGTGGCTCACACTTGTAATCCCAGCACTTTGGGAGGCTGAGGCGGGTGGATCACTTGAGGTCAGGCATTCGAGACCAGCCAACGTGGTGAAACGCTGTCTCTACTAAAAATACAAAAATTAGCCAAGTATGGTTGCAGGCGCCTGTAATCCCAGCTACTTGGGAGGCTGAGGCAGGAGAATTGCTTGAACCCAGGAGGTGGAGGTTGCAGTGAACCGAGATCATGCCATTGCATTCCAGCCTGGGCAACAAGAGCGAAACTGTGTCTTAAAAAAAAAAAAAATACTGTTTGTTTTAGCGCTGCACATTTTAGCAAATTCATCCAAAGAAATCTGAAGTTTTAAAGAGACCCAGGCAGGCAGTATCACCGTGGTGAACGTTTCCTTATAAGTCAAAATTTCTAGGATCTAACTGTTGATCCAGTTGTTTCAAGCCATATTCAAATATTAAAATACTAGGACAGCAAAGGAATGGTGCTGGCTCCTTGAAGTTCATTGTAGTGAAAGGCCTACAGCGATTGTGTAGAGACAAGCAGCTTTTTTCACATCCGAGGCATGCATTGTACAGGCTAGGTTTGAGCAGGCGTGGGTTACAACTGCGTTAATACTCAATTTAACCTAGAATGAGAAAAATCTTTCCTGCAGTTTAAAACCTCAATATAGTAGGTCAGTCAGGACAGATACAATCAAGAAGTAAAAGGTGTATTCATCATTTGATTTGGAATTTTCTGCTTTTTGATTTGTAGTAGAATAACTTATCCCTTTGGGCTGGTGGACTTGAGCCCACACATGTTGGACGATGGCCTCCACAGCACATGAAGTGGAGAAGTTTGCTTTTGCCGTCATGTAGGGACTCTCCATTGTATGTGAAGCTGCCACCACTGGTCCCCAACGAGGCCTCACCAACCTTCTCTTTTACCATGTGTAGTGTAATGACCCAGACCCAATAAAGCATTTACTAAGTCAAGAATATTCCACACATACTCTTCCTTACCTCCATGATGGAGTAGTAGACTGATTTCATCTTGATAGTCTGGGTCAGTCATTCCAGGCAACACTGTAACTTCCTTCTTAGCCTGTTGGCTTAGCGGTAGGAGGAGCCCAAAGTGGCCCGGTGACAACCTTCCAGTTTAATGCAATTGTTGTTGTGTCTCCTGGTGGCAGCATTTCTCCCTCTGGAATTAAGACCCCTAGGCCAGCAGAACTTAATGTTGTGAGAACAGGAAGCAAAAATTTTGCTATTGGGTCACTAGGGGTGATGGTGAGTGGTGCCACTTCCATTTCTGCCCCTTGATTCCTGGACCCGTGAATCCTGGCAATGGGAAAAACAGTACCATATATTGGACACTGATTCAGAGCATACACGGCCTTCTGGAGAACTTTGCCTCAGCCCTGCAAAGTATTGTCACCTAGTTGGCATTGTAATTGTGACTTCAAAAGGCCATTCCACCATTCTATCAATCCAGCTGCTTCAGAATGATGGGAAACATGGTAAGACCAGTGAATTCCATAAGCATGAGCCGTTTGCCTCTGTCCGTGCTACACATCTGATTGGCCAGGTGCCTTCTTCCTGCCATGGCTGCAGGTCACTCTCATGCACTTACAAGCATGGGTCAAGTAGTCTTTAGGAAGGCAGTTCTGAAAGTGAAACACTGGAATGCTGTTGGCTGTCTTGGGAAACAAAATTATTTCTTATGGGATTTTTCCCTTTGAAGCTGCCTCCTACCTTGCTATTGTGACTGCGATCCTTTGGAGAGAAGAGAAATTGTCTTCTTGAGTTCTGTGATCTGAAGGGATGTGGCCAGAAGATTTTTCATAGTTTTACAATATTTTCACAGTATTTTTAGGAGCATGACTTTGGTCTGCACCTGTGACTATGTACAAGGCCATTGTTTATTATTCATAAATGTGGGACGTGAACGTTTGCTTGATCTTTTTGAATGGGTGGTCCTATATATGTCTTTATGATTAGTTTCCTTTGAATATAATGTTAAATGGAGTTTGGGAATAGTAGTGAACTTTACAATGGCTTCTCTTACATACTTTTTTTTTTTTTGAGCCCAGAAGTGAGGCTTTTTAAAAATAGAACTTAACAAATTACTGCTTCCTTTTCATACTGGATATTCATGAAGTGCAGTGAAAATAGGGAATAATGAGTCATTCTTTTCCTCCAAGATAAGGAGGAACAAACAAATGTGAAAACATTTACAATATCTTTCCACAGTCCAACCCTTTGCTCCTCCCCGGCTGTGTACATAAAAGCATACGCAGGGAGCCAATGGCTGCTTTGCAGACATGAAGCTAGACTAGTGGTTCTCAAGACTTTGGGCCCAGGACCCCTTTATCTTTTTAAAAATTATGGGCCAGGTGTGGTGGCTCATGCCTGTAATCCCAGCACTTTGGGAGGCCAAGGCGGGTGGGTCACCTGAAGTCAAGTTGGAGACTAGTCTGGCCAACATGGTGAAACCCCACCTCTACTAAAACTACAGAAATTAGCTGAGCATAGGAACGTGTCTGTAATCCCAGCTACTCGGGAGGCTGAGGCAGCAGAATCGCTTGAACCCAGGAGGCAGAAATTGCTGTGAGCCGAGATCACGCCACCGTACTCCAGCCTGGGCGACAGAGTGAGACTCCGTCTCAAAAAAAAAAAAAAAAAATTATGGAGGAACCCCAAAGAGCTTTTGTTCATATGGATTTTGTCTATTGATATTCATGTTAGAAATTCAAACAGAGAAAATATGTAATCCATTTAAAATAACAATAAACCACCCATTACATGTTAGTATAAATATTTTTGTGAAAAAAGTATAATTTTCAAAATAAAAAATCATGAGAAGGGTTCCATTGTTTTATATTTTTTTAGGTCTCTTTGATACCCAGTTTCGTGTAAGAGAGCTGGATTCTCGTATCTGCTTCAGTCTGTTGTGATAGGTTGTTTTGGTTAGTCTTTGAGTATCTCACGTTACGCAGATGTGTGGTTGGAAGAGGGAGGAATATTTCAATCCTCATTTCAGATAATTGTGGATATTCCTCTTGCATACTTCACCAAAACTCAACATGTGATAGTTTCTTAAAGCTTAATAATGCAATGTGAAATCACTAATTTTTTTTCCTCCTCTACTACCTTAAAATCCATCCAACTGGCCGGGCGCGGTGGCTCACGCTTGTAATCCCAGCACTTTGGGAGGCCAAGGCGGGCAGATCACGAGGTCAGGAGATCGAGACCACGGTGAAACCCCGTCTCTACTAAAAAAAAAAAAAAAAAAAAAAAAAAAAAAAATTAGCCGGGCATGGTGGCGGGCACCTGTAGTCCCAGCTACTCAGAGAGGCTGAGGCAGGAGAATGGCGTGAACCCGGAAGATGGAGCTTGCAGTGAGCCGAGATTGCGCCACTGCACTCCAGCCTGGGCGACAGAGCGAGACTCCGTCTCAAAAAAAAAAAAAAAAAAAAAATCCATCCAACTGACTTGCCCTTTGAATGATCTTTTATGTGTGTTTTATCCATGCAGGCATATCCACATGCATCCATGCCTGTGATGTCATACCCCGGTCATTTCAAGAAAAACTATTTTTGAAATGAAGTATGCAGATTTCTTTTTTTTTTTTTGAGACGGAGTCTCGCTCTGTCACCCATGGTGGAGTACAGTGGCGCGATCTCGGCTCACTGCACGCTCCGCTTCCTGGGTTCACGCCATTCTCCTGCCTCAGCCTCCCGAGTAGCTGGGACTACAGGGGCCCGCCACCACGCCTGGCTAATTTTTGTATTTTTAGTAGAGATGGGGTTTCACCGTGTTAGCCAGGATGGTCTCAATCTCCTGACCTTGTGATCCGCCCGCCTCGGCCTCCCAAAGTGCTGGGATTATAGGCGTGAGCCACCGCGCCCGGCTGTAGATTTCTAAATAGTGATAGTTTTCATCATATAACATCAAAAAAATTCATTTGTATCACCGCCCATCTTGTCAGAAAAGTTGCTAAGTCTTTGGAAGGTGTCAAGCTTGTAGTTAGAGATCCAAGTTTGCCACATACGTAGAACTGAAAACCATAGTCAGTCAATGTCTTGGCATAGTCATTCTTTCAGGTAAAAATGTTGTCCCACCAAAAAAGTGGCTGGTTCAGCTTGCAACTCCAACAGCTGCAGAAGTGCCTTTCTGCAAGACAACCATCACCCTCCGGTACCCAGCAAAAATTCTTTATGCCTGCTTTCCATGTCATACCTGAGAAAATGAAGACATGCACTCAAAGGTCGAAATGTTTAAAAATCAGTAGCACTTCTTTTTGAAGTGTATTCAGAACATCTGTAAGTGAAACTTTTTTGTTTGTACCTAAAGAACATGCCAGTGAATAATGTGATGATGACTAGTATAGTTTGGGGCTACTACTTTGATTCATGTTAATCACCAGCATGTTTGCACCATCAAAACAAATTTCAACACAGCAATAAAAAGGCAAGTACTGTATCTGAATTGTTTTGAAAATCTTATTGATTTGTCTGAAAAGTGATCTATCTTTTCAGTATATTAATATAAAATGTTATATTTCTCAACATACATGTACAGTTATAAACTAGAACTTAATGGAGAAACCGAATTGGAACAGAGATTGCCACTATTTTCCATTATTTTTTCCATCATTTAACTATGTAAATTAAAAGTCTTAATACTTTTTTGAAGTATACGTAAAAATGGAGTATGCTGATTACATTGTCTATCCTTGAAGAAAGTGGAGCTTAAGCACTGTCAGATTTTCAAAGCCTTATGCTTATTTCTGATCTAATGTTGAGATGCCAATCATATAGTGTATGCATTTCAGTTTAGCTTTAAGATCTTGTTAACTGCTTTTAGTACCCCCGTGAACACATCAGCAAACCATCTTTCACCAGACAGCCAAAGGTAACCTCCAGATGCAAGGCAGTGAGAATCAATATAGTAAGGATATTTTTAGGGACTGTTGATGGATTGCTGTATTTTGAGCTTAACTTCAAGTGCCAAATGCCCCAGAGCTGACTAAGATGAACTCACCATTTACTGAGGACGGGAGAGGCCATCAGGCACATAGTGGGATCTGGGATAGCCAAGACAAGATGTACACACCTTTCCCTTTGTAGTTTTGGGGAGAATTCTTGTATATTTTTTAGTAGCCTACTACGGTATTTTGATGAGGACTTTGTACCACCCTCCTTGCTGGAGCCAAGTGTTACTCATTTGGTAACCTCCCGGTCCTGGGAACACATAACTGTGAAATTCTAGGACAACGTGATACAGCAGCGAATCAATTAATTCTCTGTATCAGGAGGGGTCTGGTACACTGAGGTACTAATGACTCCACGTCCTTCTCCAAAGGCAGCCCCACAGAAGGCGGGCGCCACGTTAAGCTGTGCTGCTGTCAGCAAGCTGAACGCTGTGGGTCTCTGACACGGCTCTCAATTGCTAGCAGGTTTCTCTCATTGCACCTCATTTGCATCTGGGACATCAATTAGCATGTTTGTTGAGGCTAATTGAATGAAACTCAATCATAGCTCTTAATTGCTTGACTATGTGAAAAGAAATCACATTAATGCAGCTAATTAAGTGTACGGCAATAGATGCAACATAATTAGGAGCGAAATGTAAAAAACAAGGGATGGCAAAGGTGCCGGAGCAGGGTTGCAGGGGGACAGCGAGGCACAGTTACTGAGCAATTGGCGGGTTCGGAAACAGGTCCCTTTGCTCTGGCCCTGCTTGGAAAAAATAAGCCGCATGATGATCATGGACAACTTGAGAAGGAAAATGCAAATAGGTTTGCAATTACTACTTTTTCAAGCTGTTGAGGGGCAGGAGATGGCACCTCTGGGGGGCCTGGCTCTTGAGTGGGCCCCAGGGACTTGTTAAGTGCTGTTTAAAAGTACTTGGCTTTGAATTACCCTCACGCCTTGTTAAAGGGTTTTTCCTCTTTTATCTTCGATCAGCATTTTCAACAAGGAACATGGAGAAGGGTAGTATCTGTAACATTTGCATATCAAAATCAAGCTTCCTGTCTTAATTTTACTCAGGTCCCTACCTCAGACCCGTGAAGGGTCTGCACAGCCCCTTGCCTTCTACGGAGGACATTGTTTAGTGGTTGTTGCTTTAATTCCTCAAGTACCAAGCTGGGGAGAGATGAAAACGATCAGTTCTTCCAAAACCAGAAAGCTCAGTGTCGTTTCTCTTGGGAGGAACTAGAAGCCACAGATACATGTGTCTTTACCTCCCACCTGTGTGTGAAGCACTGAGTCTGAGGGCTTTTATTGAGTAGGAAATGCATTTTGTAAAGTTTTTAAAAATCTACAGTGCCTTGAAATATAAGAATTGACTATTTTAAATACCGATTTTATTATTATTTTTTTTTTAGAGCTAGTTCTTCTGAGATTGTAATGCCTAACTCAGGCAAGAAAACAGATCGCTTAGCCCATGCTGAGCTAAAGATAAATGGGTTCCCTTGCCGCTTTCGAATCTGGAGAGCAGACACTTGGTACATTTCTTTAATAATTTTAAATAGAATATCCTGGTTATTGTATGTTAAAACATGCCTATTAAAAGAGCCCATGCTGAGGATTAGTCACTATCTGATTAGCCTCATTTTAGAGCCCATAAGCAATAAATGCTCAATTACACTCCTGTTATTGTATTTTAATTTGTTAAGAATTGGCATTAAGGAAGAAAGTTATAGCAAGTTGATATTTTTAAAGGAGTAACTGTGCAAGAAGGAATTCATTATTTACAAGCATTAACTTTGGTTTGGAAAGTTGGGTTTGCATATTTTCAGTGAATATTAATGGAAGTAAACTAAAGATGCTTGAGAAAAACCTTTTTTAAGAAGTGACCGACACTAACCACTCTACGGTGTGCTTTTCCTTTCTTTTCTTTTCTTTTCTTTTCTCTTTTCTTTCTGAGACAGAGTTTCACTCTTGTCGCTCAGGCTGGAGTGCAATGGCACGATCTCTGCTCACTGCAACCTCTGTCTCCCAGGTTCAAGCAATTCTCCTGCCTTAGCCTCCCGAGTAGCTGGGATTACAAGCATGCACCACCACAGCTGACTAATTTTGTATTTTTAGTAGAGCAGGCATTTCACCATGTTGATCAGGCTGGTCTTGAACTCCTGACCTCAAGTGATCCACCCGCCTCGGCCTCCCAGAGTACTGGGATTACAGGCGTGAGCCACCGCGCCCAGCCTGATGTGCTTTTCATTTGTCATCCTCAACACAGCGCAGTCCTGAGAATTCCTGTGTCTCTTCCAGCTCTACCGTTTCTTCCATCTAGTTTAACAGAGTTAATTCAATAATAACTTTCTTTCTGTCTTTGGTCTACATCCTCTAAAGTTGATTATGTTTTGTGGAGTCCAGCATCTCAGCTTCCAAGTGGAATCTCCTTTCGGGGGCTGGTGAAGTCAGATTTGTGGTTCCCAGCCCAGATACCACCCTTCCGTTCCCCGAACCCACCATGACAGCTTTCCTCCAAGGGGACTGTGGCTGACTCCAGCCAGCCTGCCCTGAAAGTCAGGCCATCCTCCCTGAACCACTCTGTAAGATGAAATGGCCAGTCACCAGCCTCGGGTGGCCAGGCACCTCTGCTCCCGGCGTCCGGGCTGATGTGAGATGCACGCGTGCCAGGGTTTTCTGCCTGGATGGCCTGTCTGTCCTTTGCCGGGGAATGCCCAGCCTTGCCCCTGCCTCTAAATTTGCCCCACTGTAGCACAGTTTCTGATCCTTTCTCCAGTGGTCTTCAGCCCATTGTTCTTCCTCCTGGTTCTGACCTTGGTGTTTTGAGCTTTCTGTCTGCACCAAGATTTCTGTCCTCAGGGGTCACCAGGGACCCTGAAGCATCTTGTCCCTCTGAGGCTGGTGTAGGGGAGCCTGCCGGGGCTCTGTATTTATCTGCCAGAGTGTCCCCTCTCAGTGTGGCTGTGCCCTCATGTAAAGAGATTCTCCTCCTGCCCGTCCTGCCATTGAGAATTCCTGCACCCTTTTCCCTTGAGTCTGGTTTGACTCCATGTGGCACCCTGTAAGTCCTGTCAGTTGTGGGAAGATCTACGCACCCCACCTGACCATGGTTGGGCAGGGAGAAAACAGCTCTTCTCATCCTCTGCCCCGAGGACCCACGGTTTCATTCCTTTCCCCTGAACTGGAATTGTGTACTTTGTGGCTTTTGTTGTGCCGTTTCTTCTATCAGCAAACATCTACTTGTTGATAAACCTGTGACTCCTTCACAATTGTGGGTGTTGTCCTGCAATTAAAAGGTGGACTGCTGGCCTGTAATCCCAGCTACTCAGGAGACTGAGGCAGGAGAATCACTTGAATCCAAAAGGCAGAGGTTGCAGTGAGCTGAGATCATGCCATTGCACTCCAGCCTGGGCAACAGAGTGAGACTCTTGTCTCAAAAAAAAAAAAGTTGGACAGCCTGTTTCCTGGAAGCCACTGGGATCTCACTTTGGCCTCTCTGCTACCCTACCCTGTGTCCCAGCAGCTCCCTCAATACACTTGGCCAAGTTTCCTTGTCCCTGAGACAGAGGCTTCCAACCCTTGCATAGTGATTCTAGAACTTTATCCAACTATCTCTCTGCATCGGGTAACTGCCATTGGGCAGTTAAAAGACAGCAGCCCACTTCCCCACCCTGCCTCCGTCCGGTGCATCCAGCATGTGAATTCTTCTAAAATTACGTTGGCTGAGCACAGTGGCTTATGCCTGTAACCCCAGTGCTTTGGGAGGCTGAGGTGGGAGGGTGACTTGAGACTAGGAGTTGGACACCAGCCTGGGCAACCTAGCAAGACCCCATCTCTAAAAAAATTAATAAATCAAATGGAATTATGGTCACCTGAACTTAATTACTTTTAACAAAGACAAATTTCTTGGTTTTCAAATCTAAAGGGAATTCACCAAGATGCTGCCAAAGAAAGAGCATATTTATTCCCACTTCCTGCATAGTCTTAAAACTCTTGAAATGTTTTTCCAAGAGTAATTTTCAAATACAATCATTTCTGTGTATTCATGGGGGATTGGCTCCAGGACCCTCCAGAATACCAAGATCCTCAGATGCTCAAGTTCCTTATATAATACAGCATAGTATTTATATATAACCTGCACACATTCTCCCGTGTACCTTAAATCATCCCTAGATTACTTATACCTCATGCAATGTAAATGCAATATTTTCTTATTTGTATTTTTGTAAATTGTTATATTGTTACAGAGGGCTGAGTGTATATTCTTTCTTAACATGTGATATCGAGTAATGTGTGTCTAGAGTGCTTAAGATACTGTGTTTGCAGACAAGGAGTCTCATTACCAAAAATAATAATAATAATAATGAGTGATGATGATGATGCACTAAAGGATCAGTAACTCACTGGCCAGCAGGCCCATCCCCCAGCTCTCAGTTGCTTGTTCGCCTTCCCCCTTCCCTGCCCATCAGCCAGTTTCCAGGTAGTGTTTGACTCCACAGTGAGTTAAGTGAGCTGCCATAGAGTAGTCACTGTCCACCGAGGCTTCCCTGTAGTTCTCTGATCGCTGCTGGTCATTTGCTTCCAAGGCCTAGAAAGCCAGACACCCCTTGGACATCTTCCTGGTTCTTAGCAAAACACTTGACCTTTTTACTTCCAGTTTTCACCTGATTTTTCACCAGAGAGCTTCAGTCTTATCTAGATTTTAATAATATTCCCATCTGAGACAGAAAGGTTATTACAAAATGGTTTCCTACTCCATGGAATTGTACTTGGAATTTATAGGAGGAGCCTAATGTACCCTCTGATAAGCAAGAGTTCAAAAAATCAGATTTTATGTGTAGACTTACTTCCTAATGCCCCTTGAAGGAGGCACCTGCTGTGTCTCTCCTTGTATCTCTAGCTCCTGGGTTAGTTCAGGACACAGAAGCAAAACTCTGATTTAAATATAATGATGATGTTACCAGTACTCTATAGATAAAAATCTCATGATTTTAAAAATACTTTCCACAGTGGAAGAGTCATAGGGTTTTAACTCATGACATCTGATAGACCCTTTTGTTCTAGGTTGTAAAAGGTCTTTTTTTTTTTTTATCTCTCTTGGATGTTTAACATTTTGAACAGGATTACATGCAGAATGTTCATGGTAAGGAGATTGACCTTCTGAGAACCACTGTGAAAGTCCCAGGGAAGAGGCCACCCCGAGCCACGTCGGCCTGCGCGCCCATCTCCAGCCCTAAAACCAATGGCCTATCCAAGGACATGAGCAGTTTACACATCTCACCCAATTCAGGTAAGCTTACAGCAAACACACTAACAAATCAAGTTCATCAGCAACAGATGGTCCAGGCTTGAGGACAATGTTGGACTCTTAGGTTAAGTGGAGACGGTAACTATCACATTGCAGATTAAGGTTTGGAAACCTTATCACTTCTGTGACTGATCATTTCCTTTAAACTTTCAGTTCTGCAAATGCCAGCAAGCAAATGGTGCTTTGAGTCACAGCTGCAAAAACCATGCATCTAGGTCTTCCCAGGGCTGCGTAGTGGAAAGTGAAGTTTAACGTGTGAACTGGGTTTTTAAGGGCCTTCTGAAAAACGTGAATTAATGTTAAAGTGGCAAAGATTAACTCATTTCTGATAACTATGTATGAAAGTGGAAAAACCATTCGGAGCAAGATTCAGAGGAAACCATTTGACCTATATAAAATGTAAATTTTGTGTTATTATATTTTAATTATCTGCCATTCTTTAATGCAACTTTAGTTCTCTGTATTCTCTTTTAAAGGAGATGTTTTTTTTTTTCATTCAGGATCAGAGAAAGCTAGTATTTTTTCAAATGTTGATGTGTTTAGAAATTCCTGGCCTCTGTGCCCAATTGCAAGCCATCCAAAATGACATTGCTCATTTTATTTACATTTTTGCAAATAATTGCCCCATATCATGAACCTTCTCATGCCTGTTCATCAGAGATAACCTCTTGAGCCCTCCCATACACACATGCAGTCAGGCTCCTTCAACATGGGGAAATCTCTTCAAGAATTTGCATTTTCTCCAGCAGAAAGTCCAGAACTTTCTTCTCTCCCACCTACATCCAGTCTTCTTAAAACAGATTTCTGGCTAGGCGCGGTGGCTCACGCCTATAATCCCAGCACTTTGGGAGGCTGAGGCGGGTGGATCGCCTGAGGTCAGGAGTTCGAGACCAGCCTGGCCAACCTGGTAAAACCCCATCTCTACTAAAAATACAAAAATTAGCCAGGCGTGGTGGTGGGTGCCTGTAATCTCAGCTACTTGGGAGGCTGAGGCAGGAGAATCGCTTGAACTCAGGAGGCAGAGGTTGCAGTGAGCCGTGATTGTGCCACTGCACTCCAGCCTGGATGACAGAGTGAGACTCCATCTCAAAAAAAAAAAAAAAATTTCTCTCCTACGAGAGTTTCTGGTCTTTAATGCTGCACTTTCCTCTTCTGAAACATCAAGTGCTTTTAAAGAGGGACGGTGCTGACTGCCTGGTTCTGAGGCATGAGCGACACTGGTAGGTGACAGCAAGATGGTACAGAGGAGTTCAAATTTGGGTCCATCATCCTGGGCTCCACTGCGCAGTGTTAGGCAGTCATTGAACTGGTTCCTTCCCACCACATTGGGGTGCTCTTGCCTGGCCTGCCTGTGTTGCAGGGGGGCGGTGTCAGAGGAGACAACATGAAAGTGCTGGGAAAGCTGGATACAAACACAAGCTGTTGTTTCTAATCAAAATTAAAACTGGCTTTATGCTAAAGGAGTCTTTAGTGCCTCCCAAAAAAGTGAGAGCAGTATACAGGGGCTTCTATGACCTGCTGACCTTTCTTCCAAGACATCTGTGAGATTTTTCTTATTAGAGCGGTGTGCTAACTATGGGGTGGGAAGAGAGGAAAGAAGGGCACAAGAAAGAAAAAACAATCCGTAGTGAGTAAAATGCTGAAGGCTTTATTACATTAATACATTACATAAACTCATGCATTTATTCAAAAAATATCTATAGGCCAGGTGCGGTGGCTCACGCCTGTAATCCCAGCACTTTGGGAGGCCGGGGTGGGCGGATCACCTGAGATCAGGAATTCAAGACCAGCCTGTCCAACATGGTGAAACCCCATCTCTACTAAAAATACAAAAATTAGCTGGGTGTGGTGGTGCGTGCCTGTAATCCCAGCTACTCAGGAGGCTAAGGCAGGGGTATCGCTTAAACCCAGGAGGTGGAGGTTGCAGTGAGCCGAGATCGCACCACTGCACTCCAGCCTGCGCGACAGAGTGAGACTCCGTCTCAAAAAAAAAAAAGCACCTATTTTGTGCCAGAAATTGTGTGCACTGTAGATACAGAGTCCCTAACCTCTAGAACTCTTCTACTTCCACCTCCCCTTCTGACCCATCACATCACATCTAGTCATCTAGTTATTTAAGTCAACAAGCATTTATTGAGTTTCATTTTTATAATTTTAAATTGATAAAAATGTATTAAATAGAATTAATTTAACTTAAATAAAAATTTATTTATCTTTGTAACATAGCGTTTTGAATTATGCATACATTATGGAATGGCTAAATCGTGCCATTCGTGGAGTTTCTAACGTGTGCCTGAGACACAGTTCCCTCCCTCAGGAATCTCCCCTGTTGGAGAGAGACAAGTAGACAGAGGCCGCACAGAGCCCCAGGCCCCAGGCTGTGTAAAGGGCAGGGCTTGGAGACCCAGTGATGCTGTGGTCAGCTCCCCAGGAGGTGGGCCAGGCTTGAAGGAATAGGGGATACCTGCTGAGTTTGAATAAAGGATAGGAATTTGCCAGGCACACAGATATGAAGGAAGGGCACCAGTTCTGTGAAGAAGCGTTCACTGTATAAAAGTAGGATTTTGAACTTCCTAATCTTGAGACTTAGGTTCCTTGGAGCCAAATGCCACTGTTGTCCTAAGGGAAACATTAATGTTTGATTATAAGTAGATAATATAAAGGCCCTATAAACTGTACCATATCTGATGGAGGCGGCTGTGGCATGGGCCTCTCTCTTTGAGGGAGTGAGTTTTGTGTCCTTGGAAGGCATTTACCATTGCCCAGTTTCATTCTCTTTAAGAGCCCCCATTGGGCAAATGAGAGGGTTGTGATGAGATTGAAATCCCTTTTCCATGGTCACAGCCCTCAGTGTGTAACAGGACATCTCCACAACCCTCAAACAGGTTAATCCCACACAGGGGCCTGGCTGACTTTCCCTCTTCTCTGGATTCCAACTAGGAATAGAGAAGTGTGGGAGTATGACCTTAGCACAAAGGCAGTGCCACTTTGGGAAGAAGAAAATGTCTCATGGCCACAACAGTGCTAAGGGAAGTGGCACCCTGACCAAGCATGAGGGTGAAGTCATCAGCTGGTGAGCAGCAAGAGGGTGCAGCTCCTCACATGGCAGCTCCCTGTTGATTGCCCAGCTTCATTCTTGGGTTCTGAGAATAAGCCATGGGCAGAAGCACTTCTGTAAGAGGAAGCAGCTTCATTAAAATATTGGGAAATTTTAGTTTGTATTCACCTCCTCTAAACATGAACATGAATCTGTAAAGTGATACATTCTTTCTTGCTTAAGAAAGCGTTTGGGGATTTGAGTTTTTATACTCTTTGAAAATCGAGTTTCTTGTGTCCAAAATCATCATTCACAAAATGTCCTCTCCCCTGAGGAATTCCAGCACAGCAAATTCAATCTGAAATAAATTGAGGCTACATTTAAGAGATGGACTTTTGGCTAAAAATAGGTATTAGAGAGCTGTTTTTGCCAAAAAATTGAATACTTAACCTTATTCTTCACTCTTGACTCATTTGTTTTGTCTCAGTTCTGGGTGAACTGGAGGGTTTTCTTTCTTTGTATTTTCATTTTTGTATTCATTTTCTTAATGTGATTGAATTAGATCAACATTTTATGCCTTCTCTTCCCATAACTTGCATTCACATAGACCTGATATATGTATGAGCCTAAATCTTTGTGGATAACACTTATTATTGCTTCGGAATAACTGTCCATATGTGGAATGATTCATTCGGTTGGTGTAACTATTTACAGGGTTCTTGATACACATTTCCAAATTAACTTCTAAAAGATTTTGTATAAAAACTCTTCCCATCCATAGCCATCACCCATTTCACCTCACACACTTGCTGATGCTATTAATATTATTGTTAGAATTTATGCTAATCTGATGAGCCATAAAAATACCTCATGTTTTGTTTATTTGGATTTCTTCAATCGGTAATGAAGTTGAACAGCTCACATGTATTAGCTGTATGTGTTTCTTACGTTGTAATTAATTGTTTAGATGTATCCTTTGCCCATTTTTGCACTAGGTTCTTGTCTTTTTCTTATTGATACCTAAGAACTCTTTGTATATTTAGGATATGAATATATTTTGCAGGTATTTCCCCACTTTATTATTTGCCTTTTAAATGTTATGGTCTTCTTTACATAAAAAGGTTTTCCCTCTTTTTTATTTATAATCAGATTATCTTTTACTGTCGTGATTTCTACTTTAAGCTATTTAGAAAGCCTTTAATAATCTTGAAACCAGATCACAGTTTATATATGTATACTTCTAAGTTTTAGTTTTATTGTTTTTTTCCCTTAAAAATGTATGTGTTTATGTGTGTGAATATATGTATGTGCATATATATCTGTATGTATGTGTGTGTATACATGTATATGCATGTATTTAGCCCCTAATCCACCTTTAATTTGTTTGGGTCTATCGTGTGTGACAGAAATCTAATTGAATTTTTTATTCAAATAAATAATCAACTGTCCTTTTTCTCTTTGTTGAATTTTTTTTCTTTCCCTATTAATTCCATATGTTGCCTTTGTTGTAGAACTCAATCATTTCATCAAATGGGCTGTGTTTCTGGCCTCTCAGATGTGTTCCGAGACCTGGTATCCCTGCATTATCTTACCTTATGTAGATTTAACACAGTGTCTTAGATGTATGACTCCGTTTGTATCTGGTAATATAACACAGTTGAATATTTCTCTTTTATCTTCCAGTTTTTCTTGGCTACTGCTACCTGCTTATTTTTCTCAAATGAACTAAAGAATAACTTGAAACCTTCTCCTCCTTGATAAAAATAATCTCATTGGGGCACATGACATCAGGACCTCCTGAGGCTGTGATACGGGCACGTAAATAAAATAAAATAATAAAAATAATTTTATCACGGCTTTTAACTGGCATTGCTTTTAAGCTATGAATTGTGGAGGAAGTGGCATCTTTACTGTGTTGAGTTCCTTATCGTAGAACACTGTTCTTTCCCAGTTTATTCAAATTTGTATTACAGCCTCCAGCAAAGTTCAGCATTTTTTTTTTTTTCATTTAGATGCCGGACATGTCTTGTTAATCTATTCTGTTAGTTTATAATTTTTGGTTCATTGTGAAGCTAATCTTTTTTAGAGGGGTGGGGTCTATTATGTCATCTAATTGGTAAGAAATAAGAAAACTCCTAATTTTTGTATTTTCTATATTCAGCCGTCTTGCTGAACTCTTGTTAGTTGGAATAGCTGTTGGACGTTTCTGTTGATTCTATATTACACAGTCATAATGCATTCCATATTTCAAATACTATAATGCCTAACTGTATGCCACCAGTTTACTGATACAGAGACTGGATTGTGTCGCCTCCTGTGCCATTCATCTCCATTGTTACTGAGTCTGCTGTGTGCCCACCCTTGATTAATGCTTGGATATTGGGGTGGGGGGAGGACAAGATGGTCTCTCCAGGAGCCTTACACTCAAGTAGGGGTGGAGGAGTCCAAAGATAAACACACAAGTAAGATCACTGTAAGGAGTGATACATGCTGAAGGGGCACATGGGGCAATTGAATAGAAAATACCTGGAGGGGCACGGGGATGGGGTATTCCTAGCATGTGGGAAGTGATTTGCCTGTATTGAAATAGTGACTACATTTCACACTTTAAAATGCTGGAAATGTGGTCGTCTTCAGTGTTTGCCGTGGGCTTGGGAGAGAGGAAGAAACACTTACTGTCAGAGCAGCTGCCTTGTGCACTGCTGATGACTGGGCTCAGGCCACCCTCTGGGGCTCATGCATTGAGGAGAGCAGAGGAGTTGCAGTGGTGATGGGGTGGCTCTGGGCTCCCTGTGGCAGTCGTGGAGTTCAGGAGTGGGCTGGGACACAGCAGCAGGCTGTGCGATGACGTCAAGGAGAGCTGGCCAGTGTTGTCCCTGCCACCAACACCCCCAAGAGAGCATGCATCGGAACGGGCAGCATGCCTAAGGAGAGCAGAACCTTTTGATGTGGATGCTGGTGCTCAAGAGGGAAACAGAGATGATTTTGAAACTCAAACATCCTCAGTCCCAGAGGAAGAGAAAGAAATGGAGAGGCAAGGCAGCACTGACCGTGGGTAGTATGAAGTGCACCAGCCAGCTCACAGCCCCACACAGGGTGGGTCTAAATGAAACCCGCCAGTCAGCATGGGCCGTACACCTGCTCAGAGCCCACAACCAGCCTTCTGGTTGGCCAAGGCTGCAGAGAAAACCCCTTCATCTGCCTCATCAACCCACATGCTCTTATTCATAGATAATGGACAACAAAGATGTTTGTGGGAACCAACAGTAAAATATGAAGGATAACTGTGCTTAGGAAAAACAGTGACATTTTGGTGAAAGGGAATTTAAAAGGAAATTATAACTCCTATCAACAGAAGAATTTAATAGGATAGTTATTAATGATACTCATAAAATGAGGTAAACAGAGAGCATGTGTTTGGCTGGGCGCGGTGGCTCATGCCTGTAATCCCAGCACTTTAAGAGGCTGAGGTGGGAAGATCACCTGAGCCCAAGAGTTTGAGACCAACCTGGGCAACATGGTGAAACCCTGTCTTTACAAAAAATGCAAAAATTAGCTGGGCATAGTGGCAAGTGCCTGTGGTCCCAGGGGAGGCTGAGGTGGGAGGATGGCTTGAGCCCAAGAGGTCAAGGCTGCAGTGAGCCATGATCATGCCACTGTACTCCAGCCTGGGCAACAGAGTGAGGCCTGTGTCAAAAAAATAAAGAGTATGTGAAAATACTATAGGAGAAAGAGTTTTATAAATAAAGATTGCAAAAATAAAAAATTCAGTAGATAAATACTGTAAAGAACATGGCTAAAGACATGTTGGTAGTCAAAGATATAACAGAAGAATATATGCTAGAGGCAAGTAAGGATATCTGAAGAGTCAAGTACCAAGTTGGATGGGAGAGGAGACTCTGCAAAAATAAAAATAAAATCTTAAAACACACCAAAAATAGGAGAACAACAAGGTTACCTACAAAAGAAGAGAAATCTGACTGTAGACTTCTCAAGAGCAACATGCATTCTTGAATATAATGGAAATATTCCCTCCTAAGGACAAATAATTCTGGACCTAGAAGCCTATGCAAAGACGACTACTAATCAAATGAAGATCGAAAAAAAGACATCTTTAGACAACATACAGGGCTATACAACATCTCCGTCTTAAAGGGTTTTGAAAAAATTACTTAAGGGTCTACTCCAGAAAAAAAAAAAGAATCCAAAAGATATTCAGGCCTGGTTAAACCTTCCCTTCCTCATTCAAGGTCACTGGCTTCTCAAGACGTGCATGGCCATTATCCGCTTCCATTCTTTTGGCCTGGAACTTACATTGTCTTAAGTTGCCATTCTAATGAGGATCCACCAGAAGCCACATTTTGGAGAATCTTCCCAACTTGAATTTCAGGTATAGGTCCAGAGAAGGAGGTAAAACGTCAAGGTATTTTCTGACATGAATGTTTGGCCAGCCTAGTTTGGTGAAGCTGTATCCACATGTAACAGAATGCAGAGTTGTATTAGCTTCCACAGTTATTTTCACATGTAAGTAGAGAGCAGGAAAACATAATGGCCAAGAACAAGAGTTTCGGAGTCAAAATCACTGAATAGAATCCCATTTCTCCCGTCTCAGACCCTTCTGAAGCTGTCTCACTAAACCTCAGCTTCCTTGTTTTTAAAATGGGGAAATGCTGTCCCTCTGTTCTACGGAGAACAGACAGCATTCCTTTGAAAATCTTGGCTGATGCTGACGTCACAGAATTACATCATTCATTCATCATAACAGTTATTCCAAAAGCAAGGAAGACGGGAAAGAAATTATATTCTTGAATTAATTTTTCAAATACAATAAAGCACTGACACAACCTTTTGAGTAGATATAATGGACATAGGGCTTAGACTTCACAAACCCATGCTCCCCAACAGACAGCATCCCACTATCATGGCAGCGAGGGGGCAGACAGAAGAAATGCTCTTCCGGACTTTCATGGATCTCCATGGAGCTATGTGCTCCAGTTCTGTGTCCTGTGGTCACTTTATTCTGTAACTCCTGGTTGTGACATTTTTGTTCTAGGATGACAGATGTCTTCTTGTCTCTAAAGTGTGTCTTTGTTGGGTTTTTGCAACTATGGATATGTTTTTATCCTAACCAGATTGATGCTTAGACCTTTGTCAAAGGAAACCTTTCCCCTTCTCCATATCCCCCGCTTCCCCACTCGAGGCCCCCAGCGGTTTCGAAATATTAAAGCCGTCAGGAGGGTTGAAGCTGATTTTCCAGGGGAGGTGGGGGAGGCGGGGACAGCAAATGTGTTTTGAGTATTGAACTGCCGTTGACATCTAAAGTCTCAACCATGCTGTTTTCTCCACACTTCAGCAATCAGGACATCCAGCAAACCCATAAAAAACCAAACTAATAGCATGAATATTCAGTGACCTAGAATACTAATTATTGTCATGAATATTAATGTGATCGGACTTGCTTTTTCCTCTCCTCTTTCTCTCTCGTCCTCTTTCTCCCTCTCTCCCTCTCTCTTTTTTTCCACTTAGCCGGCTCTAAAGATGGGTCATAATGAGAGCATTTAAGAGGGAGCGCTCTCCGCCGTGACAGGGACCGGGGTAATAAGGAGAGCTTGATTAACGTGGTGCACTTGGGGGAGAGATGAGAGGCTTCACGTGGGCCTGTTCGGGGGAGGCAATGAGGCACCGGCGGCTCTGTTGCTGCTCCCGGAGATTAATGAGGCCTAAGAGTGCATTAGGAACAGTGACAAAGGTTTGATCTAATGGGCTCAGTCATTTTTCCTTTGAGTGACAGACGCACAGAAGTAATTGGCTGTGCAGAATGGCAGCTCATTGGCGGTACTTAAGGATACATTATCCCCGTTGTGTGGCCCGCAGAGGCTGTTTATCAAAACTGCTCACACTGCAGACGCAGAGTCGCGAAGCTGCTGTTACAGTGGTAATAGCTATTAAAAAAAAAAATAACGCAACATCAAAACTAGACCCGTTGTTGTCTCATGGAAAGAAAGTTTTTCTTTGTTTCGTTTCAAACGGTCTAGAAAACATTGTAATAACTCTGGAGTCTGGAGTCTGTTGTGGGCCCTGGATGAGCAGTGTCAGTCCACACCTGTCCCCTGCCGGCATGCGGTGTGGCCAAGGCTTGGTGGAACACAGATCCTTGCTTCCCACTCATGTCAACCGAGGTCACCCGGGAGTTTCCCACACATTGGATCTTGGTTACAACCTCTGATACATAAATTGGAAGCTTCCGCTAAGTACCCTTCTAGCACCTTGGTAGACCATTTGCAAACAGAAGCCTTACTGGTTGAGAATCATTTTTCTAAAATAAAACCTCAGTATCAGTAGCATGTGATATCTGCTTTCATAAACCAGGTTTTGTTGGAATTGGTTTTAATGTCTGTTTGATAGTTTTTAGGGAAAAAGTTAATGTTTTGTGAGGCTTCTTAGACATCAGGAAGTTAGCTAAATCTGACATTAGAAGACACTAAAATTCATCTTAGTTCTTTGTGAGAATTGCAGCATCTTCAGCTTTTATGAGTAATGCGTTCTCACTATTAGTTGTTTCTGTGTTTATACATTGCTCCCACTGAGGCTTAGGCAAATTCGTGTGATATTGTTTCCATCATCAAATTGTAAAGTCTTTGAGGCATACACTGTTACTTCTGTTTCTTTGTTATCCTCTCTTAGTTTTGTGACGTAGCAATTATTTTTTCATTAAGTATATATTCCTGCATGTTACGAGTCATGTGATGGATGTTGAGATTAGTTGGTTTCCTGCAGATATTGTTCCCCTGTAGTAGCCCTCTGTGGTCCTGAGCATTGGTGTGCAATTCAGAAGGAAGTATCGTACTTCCAATTTAAGGATAGCTTCAATTATTTGAACTCTAAGTGGAGTGTTCTTTTCTGAAAGAACCAACTAAAGCAACTTGATTCCTAATTATTTTAGCTGAGACATATCAGGGGATGGCCAGGACCCTGAGTTGGATGTGGTAACAGGTGTGCCTACGAGTAAATAAAAGGTGCTTCAAAAACTATTTTTCTCTCAAAAATGTGTGTGGGTGGTGAGGAATAGTGTTTCAGCTGCTGAACTGATGCTTCCGAGACCAGCGAAGTGGTCTGCAGGGTCAGCTGTGGGAAAGAGGAGGTGCCCAGAAGAGGCTCTGTGAATTACCCGGGCCACCTCCACCACAGAGCCAGCTGCCAGCCCCGGGCGCCAATGAGAACCGAGGCCTTGGGAAAGGGCTTCTGGCTCTTCCAGGCTAGAGTCGAGTCCGTGACTTCCCTGCTTTCTGCAGTCCTTTCCCACACTGGCGGAGGAGGGTTTTTCAAAGGAATCGTGACATTTTTCCATCTCGAAACCTTGTGGCCCATTGTTTTGAGTTACTCATATAGTGAATGTTTGTCTTTCTGGAATATTTCTAGGGAGTGGTCAAACCCCGTAACATCCCAACCAGCAAACCTGCAAAACCCGCCTCATGTTATCAGACTTGTAAGCCCAGGGTACTCCTTGGTGCTCCGTCTTCCCTGTGCCATTGCTGTATTCAGTTGTGAGATCGTTTTGTAAGAACTGGAAGGCAGAGAAGGAAGTAGTAGTGAATACTTCTCAGGGTAGAGCTGTGTGGCCACCTGCTCCTGGAAGGGGACTGTAAAATTCAGAGATGACCAGAGAACGCTCCCCTCAAAACAGTGTTGTCAAATGAAAATGAATTTTATGTTAAGAAACACACACACACACCTGTTGCATTCATCATATAAAGGAGAAAGAATATTTTAAAGATGGAACCGTTATTCATGGCAAAGGAAGACACCAAACAAAGAAAAATTCTTAAAACTTCTCCATTTTCATAGTGCTTACACACCTCATCCTCGCTGTTGCATCAGCTTATCCATATAACCCATACCAGGAGATGGATTGTGGCCAAACAAGCCGTACGATGGCTCTCTCCATAAACACTGTTGGAATCTGGATCAGCACGTGTTCCTTCAGCAGATAAAAATGGCAAAATGAGAATGGCACACATTGTTTTGCAAAGGTCGGAATAGAACTCCATGTTTTAGGAAGTGACGATGAACCATCTAATTCTAGGAAACATCCTATTCTGCATGGCCACGTTGCAGTATTTAGTAGTCATTACATTTGTCGTTGCAACTGGGTCTGGATTCTGTATATTCTTTTTTCTGTTATGTAGAACTGTGTGGCTGGAGAAAGCAACTTTGTCTTTACAATAAATACTTACACTTATTTCTAAATATAATTACTTAAATGAGAACTTAGCGTCTGACATGGTAAATATTTTGTCTTGAATTGTACCAACTGCCACGTGATATCCACTCCCAACGTGGAGCAGTAACCCAGGGATGGGAGGGAAGGGATGACTCTGGCGCTCCAGCTCACTGTCACCTGCTGTCAGGCCATGTCCTTCATCCGCTGCGTGTGCATGGTGCCCCAGGTGCAGGGTTGTTTTTTTTTTTTTTCTCTCTCCTTTCTTTTGTAAACTGTACTTCTGACAACATTGGCATCGCTCTGATCATCAGACCTTTGGGATGCTGGAAGATGGGGGGTGCCGTGGAGTTGTCCGCAGCACCAAGCACTTCACTAGTTGATGATGGGTGTTAAGTAGTACTCACAGAGGGAATGAGTGAGCTCAAGCAAAGTGATGCCAGCTACAGCACTAAAGCAAACAGAAGGCAGGTGGCATGCACAGTTTATACATGAAGAGACACCATTACAAGGGAAACATAAGGAAAATATTCAGACATTTTAGATTTTAAAGACAAACAAGATTAGCAACATCACCATTTTAAGCTTTTGCTAAAAAACTGTAGAGATAGGAAAACCCACTGTTCATGAGATTAATAACTGATATCTGCAGAGGTTTTACAGTTTACAGAGTGCTTTACATAATTTGATCATTATATTAACCACATGGGGCATACTGTTATCATTATCACCGTTTCTTCATTATTATTATTATCCACTTAGAAATTTTGGACTAAATTGTTTTAAAGATGCCCAGGTTCCATCTTCTTTTAGTTACTGGTCATTAAGAAAATTAATTAGCAACATATATCACAAATCAGAAAGATATATTATGCTGTTTGTTCCAGTAATGACGCTGCTGAGAACCTCTCCTAAGGAAAATTCAAAAGTAGAAGATGTCCTTTGCAGTGTTGTTTATAGTCAGAAATTGGAAACAACCAAAACTATCCAGAAGTAGAAAAACGATAATATAAATTATCTCCATTAAATCAATAATGCTACATATGTAAAATTATGAAGATGACATAACAACATGGGGAAAATGGTTAGGAAATCATATTAAAGAAGTATATAAAGTTATATCTTTTCTGTGGCCATAACCAAGAACAATGTATGCATATGTTCAATAAAAAATTGATCTGTTAGACGAGATTTTGGTGGATTTAGTTTACATTATTTGTATATCTGTACTTTTGCCAAGTAAATTTTAACAGTACAACAAAACAGGCCCCCATTATTTTTTCCTTGACAACGTAATTTAGAGCAGGGAGAAAGCAGCATACAATGAGCTGTTTCTACATTGTAGGAAAGAGCCGTGAGCTGCGGAATTCCAGGATGTGGAACCCTAAGCCTGGCTGCTTTGCTGTATTTAGTAGTAATTACATCCGTCATTGTGACTAGGTCTGAACTCTGTACTTTGTCTCGATAAACATAACATGGAAAATCTCTTAACTAAAAAAAAAGGTATCAAGAAACACCAGATTTGCGTCTCCCTAGTAGATGTGTTGAATTGTACTCTTTTACAAAACAAGTATCACAGGATGCAGAGTCCTGAATGCCTACATCTTACAAGATACGGAATGTGTCCTTGGAAAAAAATCCTCTCGGCCTGAAATTCTGCTTGCTGAAAGCAAGGCAGATCTCCAATGCAAATGCAGGAGCCAGTGGGCCCCATTCACAGGCCTTAAATCATGTGTGTCTCACTTTCTATGGTAGTGTTGTGAATTATATTCTTTTTGGGTTTGTAATTAGAGGACAGAACAGATGGCGAAGGCCTAGTTTGAAGTGATGTGACCATTAGCGTCGCCTCCTTCATCCAGTTGTGATTCCAGGGAACCTGGTTTTCCCGCGCATGCGCAGAACGGGTGTGGTGCAGCTGTAGGGTTTGCAAGGTAGCCGCTCACGCTGAGTTTTTACAGCATTTGAAGCTGTCTATGAATGAGACTGGACCGAAAAAAGCCGTCCCTGGATGTTTCTAAGGGTGAGGGCTCCATAGGGGAAGGGTGAATTCCTGTCAATCATATTCCTGTAATTAGGATTTGTTAAAATAAAAGGTATACAATTCTGCAGTGGGAATAAGCGTCTGTTTTACACTCAAGTGCTGGTAGAATCCTTTTTGGCTTTTTCTCCGCCCTCTCTTTATGTACGTGAAAGTTCTTATCACCGTCACCAAGAGTTGCTCCTCTTTTCAGGCTTATTTAACCAGTAAGTCAAATGCCAGCTATTATTTTCCTAGTTAAATGCTTTGGTGCAATTAAGTCCTATTTGTAAAGACAGACCAAAATTGGAAGGTGCAGGGAATGAACTTTTGTATATTGTTATTGTAAAGATTTGTTGATGAATCTTTATTTGAATGCTATGAAAAGCCATCATTTCAGAGTATACTTTTAAAAATCAGAACAGGCTGTTTTTAATGTAATAAGCCAATAGCTTAAAAGAGGGATCCTGTCTTTGATGTCATTTGGTGGATGAAAACATTCTTGTTCAATAGAAAACCAGCATCTTTTTCATGCTCATTTGAGATCAGTTCAGGCAACATACTGATATTCATTCAGATATAAATGCCATATTCACTTTGAAATGCAAATTGTTTAAAGAAAAATAGCATATGGTGGAGGTAAGTACCTTTTCAAATCAACTCTTCCACTTTAGGGATATAAGTACAGCTAAAATTATTCTTTGGAAAGAATCTGGCGCTTTTGACACATGGAAGCTTGCACTAATCAAGGCAGCGCAGTAAGCACACACACATATCCATATCAAGGAAGTGGCACAGCGAGGACATGGATTAGCATGGTAATGCAGTCGCCCCCTGCTAATCGGGGCGAGTACCAGCTGATCCGTAGATGGGGTATTTGAGGAAACGCTCTTTCTGAGTTCAGAATGGGCCAGGTCGTCAATCATGTGTTTCATGGTAACGCAAGCAATATTTGGGGGACAATGCCGAGAAGGTCCTTTTATGACTGCCTTCCTATGGAAGCCAGCATCCTATACTGTTTGGGGCTGGGCCACTTTTTAAGGACTTATTGCTGGTACAGCTGTTTCCTTGCACAACCCTGTTCTATCTCTTACACTTCCTGACCTCACTTCTGCATTCACAAGCCATTCCAATGACAGTTTCTAGGTTTTTGGATAAGTGTTATTGGTACAACATACACATAAGATGTACAGAATCATAAGTCATAGCCACGTTTGCAGGGGCCGCCGCTCACATCCAGAAGCAGCAGGTAGCCAGCCCTCATGGACCCCTTCCTGTCACATGCACCCCCACCCCACCGCACTCACAAGGGTGACCACTGTCTGATTTCTCACTCCGTAGATGGGTTTCGCCTGTCCTTGAATGGGATCCTAACACTTGGCACTTTCGTGCTTGTCTCTGGCTCTGTGTTCTGTGTGTGATGTCGCCCCAGTTGTGGCCCATGTCAGTAGTTCATTGTTGTCATTGTGTAATGTGACACAATGTGACCGTGATGTACCTACGGTGATGGACAGTGCCGTCATTCCCAGCGTGGGGCTGTTATGAGCAATGCTGCCCTGAATGTTCTAGCACCTACTTTTTGGGAGCCATGTTTATGTGCATCTGTATGATTTAAATCTGAAAGATGTGAAAGGAGAAGAGAAATCTTAAAGGAGGAAAAAAAAAGAAGTGGACTTGAAATGTTTTATGGAAGCTTTGCATCCGGTAAGTCGATTAGAAGAGTGGTATAGGTTGTCCTGGGACAACCCCGAGCTTAGGAAACCCCCGTGTTTAATAATAGCACGTAAGCAAGCCTGTCCAAAGTTTGCCGTGGAAAGCGACATTTACTGTCCCAGACAGCAAACAGATGTGCCCCTCGCTGGGAGTAGACACTACCCCTGTTGTACCAGTCTGTTCTCTCTGTCGACATCCCTTGCAAGATACTACCTTAAGTCTAAGGTAGTATCTTAAGCAGACTTAAGGTAGTATGTCCCCTTTCCATCTATTCTTTATCCAGATGGGCCTAATTCCAAAGTCTAAAAGCTGCAGTGTCCCCTGAAGCATCTCCTGTACCTTCCGGCAGCGGTGGCCTCCCTCACCCTCATACTTTCTGGCTGCTCTTATGTTACTCTGCCTTGCGTTTGGGCCACATGTGGACCTGCTGTATACCTTCTACTAGACTAGATTGTAGGTTCCCTAAGACAGGGACTCCTTCATTCATTGTGCCCAATGCAGTAGGGGCTCAGTTCCATGCGGCTGCTCGGCCTGCTAGAAGGTCAATGTTAGAATAGGCGGCAGCTTCTGCATACCGGGTCCCATCTTCCCCTACCCACAAGTTAGCAGGTTAGCCTGCCCTAGATTCCTGGGTGATGAGACTCCTGGATCAAAATGAATGACAGTCTCTTGCAGCAATAGCAATAGTGAGAGTATCAGCATTGTCATGCACTGGCTTCCCAAGCCTTAGTTCCCACAGGGTGACACCAGCACACACACAGTGACTCACATTGTAAGAGGAACCCCAAGCTTAGGAAACCCCATGTGTTTAATAAGAGCATGTCAGCAAGCCTGTCCAAAGTTTGCTATGGAAAGCAACATTTACTGTCCCAGACAGCAAACAGATGTGCCCCCGCTCTTAAAGTAGACATTACTCCTGTTGTACCAGTCTGTTTACTCTGTCAACATCCCTTGCAAAATAACAGAGCAGAGAGCACCTGCCCGTGTCCACACCCAGAAGAAGAGAAGAAACTGAGGCCTGTGGAGAGCTGGCTGCCAGCAGCAGTGGGGTAGGATGTGCTGGTGGCGGCAGGGAGAGTGGAAGTCAGGGAAGGATGGAAGGGAAGGGAAGAATGGAGAGTACTCACCCCCAAAGAGGCCACGTCCTTGTACTTATCCCCGAGTACAAGTGTCCCCTCGGCTTCCGGGATAGAAGCTTCCTTTTAAGACTCTTGTATTTGCCCATGACTTGAGGCTGGTGAATTAGGACTGCTTGTTAGACTTCGTCTACTCCAGGAAGGAGGACATTCTAATCTGGCTTTTACAATCTCTTCCTTCTAGGGAAATACAGACATGCCTGCAAAGAACGTTTCCCACTGTGGTGCACAGAGTTCCCCCACGTCTAAAAGTCCCCAGCTTCGTATCTTATTTCTCAGACATAGGAATGAAATTCTGTAGCAAAACAGCTGTGTGTTGAGGTGGTCCCTGATGGAGACAGAATCAAGACGCTCTCTTTCCTGGGCATTACTGGGGCTGAGGGTTGGGGCATGGCTTCCTGTAGACCCCATGCACCTTGCAGTCCTCCTGGGATTTCTGAATGTAGCTGTAGTTCTGGTAGCCTTCCTGAACTAGTAACTTTAATGCCTGGGTAGCAAGCAGTCGGGCCTTTCCTTAAACTCACCGTCTTAGCTATCGGGTCTAGGTGTGAAAATGTGATTTAACTAATCAACACAGTAGCAGCAGAGCTTGGTGTCTTTGTTGACTGTTGGTGGCCACGTGGGTTTAGGTCCCCCGCCCTTCAGCCTGGTTGCCGGTTGTGAGGCCTGCACCTCAGCAGGACTGCTTCGGGCTGACCTCGACTGTGTTTAGAACAATGTTTGGTGCGCTTGTATCCTAGCTGGTCTTGATGTCAGGATCCTTACCCCTCAGGCAATCAAAAAAGTCTTCCAGCTTCTTTCACAAATGAGGACTTCAGACCTTCAGCCTTAATTAATAACTCATTAATGTGAAATGAATTGCAGTGAGTGAAAACAGTAGCCCTCGAGTACTTTGAGTGAGAATACAGTGATTTTAAACAGAGTCTTCCTTTTATGCTTAAAGGTATTTCCAAAAGTGTTCAAAACTCCTGTGTGGTAACACATAGGGCAGGTATTGCTTGATGCTTACGTAAGAAAACTGGATGCCAGGACAGCATTAGTAGGTCAATTAGTTAATGATGTTCATTCAAGAACAGAAATGAGATTACATATTAGACTCCGTATGCATATCTGTATAAAAATAAGCATGAGAAAGTATGACACTATAATTGGATTTGGAATGTGCACGATTATTAAAAAGATTCACTCCACATTTGGGGGTGGCTCGTTTCTTTGACGGGTGGATTTACTGAAAGTAAGTGGAAATGCCTCAAAGTGTGGCCACTGGCCCGAGACCACAGACACGTGGCACAAGATGCTCCATGGGCCTGTTAACCCAGCATGGCAGCTTCCATAGTGTCGTGGCTCAGGCCGTGGACCACTGGTTTGCCTCAGAGTTTAAGCAGATGTCTTCATGCATTTACGTTGAAAGGCAGGTACTGTGTTTGGATCCCAGAAACAATATTTCTGACCCTCTATAATTTTTTTTTAGTTAAATATGTTTCTGCATTATCACAGAAAATACTTTTGTTTCCTTTTGTTGGTTTTTCTGAAAGAAAATTTAACTGATATCAAATGTAGTGAATGGGTATATGTTGAAACAGAGATTTACTCCCTTAAGAGAAAATCGGAAATGTTTTGCTTATGGAATGAGTCTCCTCCTCCGCATATTTTTGGAAGGTCTTGACCAAAGGTCAAGAGTGAGGTGGGTTGAGTGCAGTGGGGTGGGGGGAGGCAGGTGTGACCCTGGGCAAGCCCAGAACCCACTCAGATCCTACAGATCCGGAGAGAGAGAGAGACTGTCAGCTGTTTGCTCACAAACACAGGTCCACAGCTCCCAGATACTCTCATTTTCTAAGTGATGCCAGAAACCACCAATTTTTAAATGAAATCTCCCAATTTAATTCTACTTTGAAAAAAATGATCAACTAAGTAAAAATGTCTCTATGAGCTCAGCCTGGACGTCAGGCAATAGTCTGTGGATCTGATTGAAAGTTTCACCTTTATCACTGTTTGTCCATGAATACACCTTGATGTGGCCCAAATTCAGTCATGCTGTTTCAGTTTAGTCCCGCAGTGGGAAGTGGGTGTGGTTGGGGCTGGGGGGCCTTCAGGAGCTATAGTGCTCTAAGAGTCTGCCGTCAGAAGGATTGTGGATAGCTGGTCTGGTGTCTTCCATCTGGACACCAGGAGCATGTGGTCTTGCCAGGAGGTTCTTCACCCCAGAGGTTCCAGGTTGGTTCCTTGGGGACTCTCTCAGGAGGCAGAAAGTGGGCTCTGAGCCACACCCCCAGTGCTGCTCCACCAGCATCTCAGTGGATTGGACTTGTCCTTGCATTTTGCTGGACAGACAGAAGTTTGAAAACCAGTGCGTTCACAGCAGCATTCACAGCAGAGTCCTGTTGTTTCTCAGTGTGTAGGCTTGAAGGAATCTCTCCCTTCCGTTTTTGGCAGTGTGATGTTTGGCTTTGAGATGAAGAATTCATAAACCTAAGATGAGTTCTTGATCAGCTACCTCCATTGGAACATTTCGTGGTCCCTTGTCTGGGGTTGAGATTGACTTCGCTCTCCTTACTGTGTGTTAATACTTACTTCTGGAGCTTTATTGCAAGTAGTCAGTGATGGATGCACTGAAATACTTTCCTCCGCCTTTTAAAGGGCATTGTTCTGAAAGGTTTCTAGGCCTGGTCGTCATCGGAGAACCACTCTCCAGGGAGAAGGATCAAGAGAAGCGGTGCTCTATTGAGTGCCATGTTGTCATCGTCGTCCCAAAGATGGAGAGACAGACAGACACAGTGAAATTCCTTTTTGTTTTTCAGGTATTTGGACCTTGTGTGCCTAAAGCTGGTATAAAATGAGGTCTGTGGACAGATGACACGCTTAATAATGACTTGACAGGGGTCTGATTGGGCATTGCAGTGGAAAAGGAATTACCTCCTTATCATCTTACCCACACAGCAGGTGTCCCTGCAGGTAGAGCAGGCCCAGAAGTGCCTGGCACAGCAGTCAGGGTCCCAGTAAGGGAGGCGCCCCCCACCCCACACCCCCAACTGCTTGCAGGCATCTTGTCATTGTCCTTCTCCACCTTTGCGGAGTCCTTTCGCCCACCATAACAATGTCAGCAGTGTCTTTTGTCTGCTCAGAATTCACGTAATGAAAGCGGAACCAGGCCAAGGAAGCCCCGGCAGCCACTCTTGGGAGGTACCTCCTCCCGAAACGCACCTTCAATGGGTGGATGTGTGGGATTGAGGTAGAGAAGGGGAAGAGAAGCACACAGGACAGTCAGGCACCAGCGCTAGCAGAAATGCACCAGGACAACCCATGGGCCCCAAGGGCCAAGGAGAGAGGGGGTCACCCAGCAAGACGACTGTCGGGGAAGGAGCCCTGGAGTCAGCACTCACACTCACCCTCCTCTCTCCTTTAGATTCCTGCCATGCTCACCATTGGTTGAGCCCAGTGAGAAGCTAGGAGCTGCTGGAGCCAACAGGTGCAGCCCATATAGGTGCCTTCCCAGGAGGAGAGCAGGGCGGAGAAGGGATGTGAAGGGATGTGGCAGGAACATGGTGGGCACGGGCTCCAGGAGGGGATCCCGCAGATGGGAGTGTCTCCTCTGCTCCATGGGGATGCTGCCTTCTGTGGGGTCTGAACGCCCTATCATAATAGGGATCCAGCTAAGGCACACGATACCCAGAGGACAACCACAGGGTGGCTTTGATGGTGGCACGTGGGAAATACAGGGAGGAGCGTGAGTGCTCCCCTTAGTGCCATGTCGCCAGCCCTGGGCTGCTCCTCCACGTGTCTAAGATGCCACATGCCTGGCCCACCTCCCCCGGCTGCTGTGAGGTCTGGTGCAAGAGCAAGCGTGGGAGCACCACATGGCACTTCATTCAAGATGTGGGCTCCAAATGACGCTGTGTGTTTCTAGGGCATTAGGGCGTGCCCATGCCCTGAGATGGAGCTCTCAGAACATCAGGGCTTGGGGGCATGAGAAGCTGCCTCAAGACCCTACATGTAAGCAGGAGAGCCCAGACCCGAGGCTTCCCAGCCACTGCCCTGTGCTTCTCCCACCTGAGCCCCTTGGATGCCAGTGGTCTGCCGTGGTGGAGTTTTGGTTGTGATTTTTTGTTTTATGGTGGTGACTTTCTGGCTAGAGTGGTTTTTTTAATTAACGTGCACACAGATCGCCTGGGATCTTACTAAGAGGCAGGTGGCGGGTGGGGCCCGGGATTCTGCATGTCTCACATGCCTGTTGGCGATGCTGCTTCTGTACGTCCGAAGACCACAGCCTCTGTGGCTTCCGATCCTTCCCTCCCTGGGACATCACTGTGGGCTTTTTTCTGGAATCAAGCAGACCTGCCTATGAATAATTTCCCTTATGACGTTCAGAATGTACTCAGTTCAGACAACAGCATAAAATAGGTATCTTTCCTTTTTTTAGGCAGAACTCTATTTCAAAGCCGAACGCCTCATTGTCGTTAATCGCTGATTGGGTGTGGGGCTCGTACACTGCGCTTCAGCTCGCGAGTCCATGGCTTCCCAGTGCTGCACGGGATCGCAGTGAGGCCGCTTGTTTGACAGGAGCCCTGGTTCCTGCCTCTGGCTTCTCATCCAAATCACTGGAGTGCTTTTGAAAATGCATCTTTTCCCAAGCCCCATTCCCAGAGCTTCTGAATCAAAATCTGTATTTTTTGAAGCCTCGAGTTTTAAAAAGCTCCACAGGAAATTCTAGTAATTGGCCAGATTTAAGAACTGCTAATATGGGCTGTGTATTTATTATAAAATCCTGCACTGTGAAAAACTATTGAGACAGCTTAGAACTTAGTTTGTTCTGAACTAAAACAATTGGAAGAAAAATTTTTTTAAAAAAGCCCTAATGCCTCCGAAGATCTGCAAATGGACCTAACAAACTAATTCGCTGGCAGCAGGGTATGATTGGCTGAGCTTTAGAGAAAGGCACTTAATTATGTTTTTGAGTCTCAAATTGGTATGAGCAGATAATCATTCATTTTGGTGTTGAGCAACTGATTCAAATCATTAAGTATACAATGGAGTCATTTTTCATCACAGCCCATGTACTCTATGGAGTCACGCAGGTTGTTTTTCCTCTGCTTAGTCTTTTCAAGGTTAAGAGTAAACTTACCTGGTTGAGGAGCCTGCATTTCCTCCGTGTCGTGTCTAGGGACTTTGGTTTGTGTTGATCATAAAGTGTGGCTTCCCCATGAAAATAATCCTCTGGCACCAGACAGTTGACTCTCAGTGGGTGATCATTTTCTGTTCCATTGCTAGGGTGACACGGCCGGGCTCCTGGAGCCGCCATCTTGCCGGCCTGCCAGATCGCGGTGTCTCTGCTGAGACTCCCTGGGTCTTTTGTCTTCACTTCCACTCGATGTTGCGGTTGCAGTTGGGTTGCGTCTTTGTATAGGGTTGTTCTGTGCGAGTCATCTGCGGCATCAGGTCCCTTCACATTGCTTTGTCAGGCACCATCAAGATCGGCGTCCCCCTTTTATTCCTCCCAAATATTTTCTGTCTGGCGCTTCCGTTTGCCATGCAGGCAGGGCGAGGGCTGCTCTCGGTGGTAAGGTGCACTGTGTGCCAGCGTGTGGGTCCCGTAGACTAACTCGCACTGGTTTCTGTGGTCTGCAGTCCGCGGTGGTGTTCACCTGACTTGTTTATTCCTAGGGAATGTCACTAGTGCATCTGGGTCTCAGATGGCAAGCGGCATCAGCCTGGTCTCCTTCAACAGCCGACCCGACGGCATGCACCAGCGCTCCTACTCAGTCTCCAGTGCCGACCAGTGGAGTGAGGCTACAGTCATTGCAAACTCGGCCATCAGCAGTGGTAAGAGGGGGCTCAGCCCCACGGACCCGCGGCCACCTCAAGGTCCTTCGTTGTAAGCCAGGGGCTGGACAGAACGCCCTAAGCTCTCATGTTCCTCTGGGAGCGCAGCACCCCGTGGGGCGGCTGCAGCAGAGACTCACATCTTGCCTTTCATCTGTGGAACGTTTTGTCCTTGCTAGGCAGTCTTGCCCATGTCATCTCATCTGTTCCTCTTCGGCACAGGGAGGAGGTGGTCATCCTATTTGGTCAGTTTGGAAACTGAGGCTGCAGACAGGGCAACTGGCTTACCAGGGTCACATGACAGAAGTGGCAGCGCTGAGAAATAATATCTGATTTTACCTCCCCAATCACACTGCCCTACGTGGCGTGGCCTACACTCTTCCACCACTAGTGCACATTTTACATCATTAGGGTGAATTCAGTCTCCTTGTCTGTTTTCCAGAATTCCTGGTGTACCCTCTAAATTCTGGAGTCCCCTTTGTAATCCTTCAGTTTTCAAATTCCTTCGGCATTATTATTATTATTATTATTATTTTGACAAGTGTATCCAGCTTTTTGGGAAACAAGCGTGCATGTCGGAAATGATCTTGCCGTCTGTGTGGAGCGTGAATGACGCGGCACCGAGGGCACCCTGGCTGCTGCAGCAGGGTTTGCCTGTGGCGTTTTGTCTCTGGCCTGTTCACCGGTATTTAGAGGAATTCCCACTGTTGTACGTAATCTATCAGACAGGGTTTTAGAGTAATCTTAGCATAATTTGTTCTAATTAAAAGATTCAGCATCAGGTCTTCCCTGTAGACCCACCAGCTGCTGCAGCAGGACGTTTGCTTTGGGTAAACATCATCCTTATTTCTAGTGGCTCCGCAGATGCCACCAAGCAGAAGCCTTAAAGGAAGCCATCTCCAAACCGAGCCGGGAGACACGGAGTCAGCGAGGTAGCTCCACACCATAGCGGTGCGGGTCTGGAAAAGCCTGTGACCTGGAGCAGACACACAGAGTGTCACACAGCTGCCCCAGCTGGCCCATTCCCATCCCAGCACTGGGGCTCCTTCCTTCCCTCAAAAGAAGGCGCTTTGTTGAATAGCAGAGGTCTGCCTGCAGCCTCTTCAAGGGCCCTCTAAGGCTCTCTGCCTCATCTGGAATCACGATGATAACCCTGAAAACACCAAACAAGGAGGTCTGAAGTTATGATAAATTAACCGTCTGCAGTTTACTCTCTTCGTAACCATTGCGTGCCCCAGCGGGCCTGGCAGTCAGCCTTTCATCAGACCTGTGTGTGCTGCAGCTGAAGCCCCGCCACCTGCCAGCCAGGCAGCCTAGGATGAGCCTCTGTACCTCCATGAGCCTCCATTTTCTTATCTGTTCAATGGACACGTTCTCCCCTCCCTTACGTAGAAGTTAGGCATGTGCCACAACACAGGACAGTTGGCTCTTCGTGACTGAAGAACCACGGTTAATCACGGTTCCTTTAGGGGGAGCAGAGAGTTCACATACTCGTTTCATTATCAAGTACTTTAAAATATGTATTATCAGTTAGTATTACTATTTGATAAGATTTCATTCTGTGGCCGTCATCTCGTGAAGGTGTTCTTGTGTAGGGCCACATTTGAGGGCATGGGGAGGTCCATGCTGGGCTTTCTGGAGCCAGGTGCACAGGTGACACAGACAAGGCCTTGCCTTACCAAGCAGCCTCTGCTGAGTGAGAGTAGTTGAGGTGCCAATAATACAGGTCTTTAAGTATTCATCTAAAATGCATCCTCTACAGATTTTCCTTTTGCACACTTACCTGTTTGATAAAGACTTCTCACTAGGTAACTTTCCCTCTACTGAATAGCTCTTTCTGTTGAGCTGTATGTATGTGCAGTGGGCGTTTCCACACCGCCACATCATGAGACACTCCTCTCCAGAGCTTCCGTTTGGTTGGAAGTCTCTTTCCATGGAAGTGGGCTGCATTGTCTGCACACATGCATTTGTGCAGTACCCATGTGAGACTAAAGCTGCCTACGTTTGAATGCCAGTTTTTTATTCACAAAGCAATTTCTATAATATTAACACACGTGGGTGTCCATTAAAGACCAGTATGCTCCCTGACCTCGTAAATCTTGAACCCTGAACATAGAAGATAAGAAACAAGCAAGCGGATGCCCCAGGTGTCAGCCTGCTGAGGGACATGGAAGGATAGCTGTAGGGAGAGCCCAGGGCTGAAATTGTGCAGGTCGTTTAAGGATTGATAGAGTTGATCAAGGAAAGCTTCCCAAAGAAAATCAAACTTGAGCAATGCTTAAAGAACCAGATGGATTTTTTTGTGCAAAACAGCAGGAGGAAGTAATTATAAGCATTGGGGCACTTTGGACAAAGACCCAGAGAGGAGGAAAAGGGAAGATGGAATAGCCACGAGCTACAGTGAAGTTAAAGGTGATAGTTGGGGTGCAGAAAAACGAGGAGAGACCAGAAGAGATGAGTGTTGAGAGCCCAGCGCTGCCAAATTAGCATCTGATTTTCAGACTTGGGAGCTGACGTTTTACAGAGCAAAGATCCAGAAAGACAGCAGAATGGTGCACAGAACTCTGATTCCTACAGTTTTGTGGGGGTCTTGGTTGATTCTTGTATTTTCTAAGGATTTTTTTATTTTTTTTATTTTTTTGAGATGGAGTCTTGCTCTGTTGGCAGGCTGGAGTGCAGTGGCCCGACCGCGGCTCACTGCAACCTTCGCCTCCCGGGCTCAAGCAATTCTCCTGCCTCAGGCTCCCGAGTAGCTGGGACTACAGGCATGCACCACCACGCCCGGCTAATTTTTGTATTTTTAGTAGAGATGGGGTTTCACCGTGTTGGCCAGGATGGTCTCTATCTCTTGACCTCATGATCCGCCCGCCTTGGCCTCCCAAAGTGCTGGGATTACAGATGTGAGCCACCGCGCCCGGCCTTTCGAAGGATTAATAATATGTCATACCCAAAATATTTTGAAAAGGGAGATGATAATAGTAATAATAAGCGCTACAATTTATTGAGGGCTTTGTGTAGATAAATCTCATTTGATCCTCACAGAGTAGATCCTGTTGCTACCTGCCTTCTACAGGGGCTGCCTTTGGTACAGAAGTGTTAAATATCACTTGCTCAAAGACACATCCTGGGAGGGGCCAGGATTAAAACTCAGGTGGCCCGATTCAGCTCTCCATCACTGCATGTCAAGGTATGCCTCCAAGAGCAGCAGCAGCTGCTGGGAACTGCTTAGAAATGTTGATCTCAGGCCCCGTCTCAGTCCCACTGAATCCAGGCCTCAGGGGATGGGACCCGGCAACCTGTGTATAGCAAGCCCTCTGGGATCACGTGGCATGCTGAAGCTTGGGAACCACTGCCCTAAGTCCTCACTTCCCAAAGCCTGGTCCACGGACCAAGTGGCATGTGACAGCTCCAGGGATTTGGCTGGTGATGCAGAATTCAGGCTCTGCCCAGACCTACTGGACACATCCTTGTCTGTCTGCACCGAGGGCACCATCCCGGCGTCCCTCTGGTTCACGTCATTCCCCCCTTTAGTGTGCTGATTCGTCAAGTGGCCAGACCCCAGCAATTTTTTTAGTGAACACCAGGGCACAGGATCTGATGGACAACTTCAAGAAAACATGTTTATGAATGGATTTCAGGACCTCAGCCTTGGCATAAACATTCCCTGCAGGGCTTAGAAAATAATCACAGAAGAAACAAACATGATGAAGAGCTTTCTGTCACGCTCTTTCTTCTTAAGTTGCAGGTGATATAAGTCCCCCCCAACCCCCACTTCCTTTTTAAACGTATCTGCCCCCATCCCTAGTCTTTGGTTTGGATTTCAGAGTCGCTTACTCTGTGCCAGCAGCAGGAATGCATGGGGAGAGGCTAAGCAGCTTTGGAATACAGACGCCCGTGTGGGCAAGTGTGCCTTCCCATTGTCGCGCACTCTTATTCTAAAACTTAATAATCATCACAACATTGGGATTCACTGTTTCTCTGCCCCCCGTCCACCCTAAATTAAGACTTTGGCTCTGGAGAACTTTTCAAAGTCTCCTCTCCAGACACACCGGTCCCCCCGGGTTTCCTCCTTTAAAGCAGCTGTGAGAAACTCCTAATTAGATAGATTCCTTTGTAGGGGCAACCTACAAAACAGGAGGTGCTGCTTAAATTAAGGGAAGAAGAAAAGAATCCATTTCGTGAAATGGAATGCCCACTGCTTTATGACTATTACTGTTGTAAGGTTTCACATTTAAGTACCTGAGGTTTAAAATTAAATGTCTAATATAATTTGGCGGTGCTAACATGAGACCCGCGTCTGCCCTTAGAGAAAATGCAGACAGCTCAGTTGAGGGTTTCAAATTGCCGTCTGCCGGCTTGCAAGCCGCACGGAGGATTGGATCCCTCCTCTGCTGAGCACCACATGCTGCTGAGCGTAATTTTTTAAATGCAGAAACATATTCATCTTGAGCCTCTGCACTGAAAAGGGCCGTTCCAGGAGTACATGAAAAATTAATTTTTTTACATTTTTTCCCACTCTTCTAAGTGTTTGACAGAAGTAATTTTTGCAGCAAGAGAGAATAAAAACTGGTGGCTGTAAATTCCCGTCCTGCAGCCTCTTGTGTAGATTCTTTATGGATCCAGAATTGATCTACATGTCAGATCCTGTTGTGGTTTAAACTGTTTATCACCGTAATGGCAGTAGTGAGCCCGTGAACACCAACTTATAATCCTGGGTGAAAGAAATTGCTGTTTGCAGTCAATGAAGGGGCAGCTTTGCTTTATTGATAGATTCAGAACAATTATCTCTGCAACAACTATTGGCTGAGGGTTCTCTTGAATCTTACTGGAAGCCTGTAATTTTTTTCGATTAATCGTTTCCTCAATAGATAATTTCCTCTAGAAGTGTTAGCCACGAGTCAGCATCACTGTGGGTAGCAGGGGCCCCAGGGTGTCGTATGTAGCATACTTGGCCATCCTGTCTTACTTCAAGACAAGATGCACGTTGAGATGCATCACACCTGTCCTCAGGGCCAGAGTGCTTACCTGCCTGCCTGCCTCCTGAGTACTTGGGTGAGCCTGGCCCGACCCTCCCCGCTGGCTCCTGCCTGGGTTAGCCTTGGCTGGTGGTCTCAGCTGTTGCTGTTGCCATGGCAGCCTCACTCCCCCAGCCCTGGACTGTCAGGTTCTTCTGATAACTCCACCCCGTCCCCGATTGCTTCAGTCCAACAGTTTATCTTCTGCCACGCTGACTGGCCATCACTGTTAATACTGCATTTCTTCACATGACTCTTCCATGTGGCTCTTGACTTCACTTCCCTCGGCCTCCCCCAGGCCACCATGTGGCCTCGTCACCGTCGAGCACAAACACCATATCCATCTTCCACATGGAAGGAGTGTATCACGTGTGTGTGTGTGGGTGTATGCTCTGGTCCCTGTTTCCTTCTGGCCGTGTAATCATGGTATCTTTCCAGTAGACTCTGTGGTTATAAAGCAGCCGATCCTCAATGGAAAGCATTTGAGTTTTTGCCAACTTTTAAATGTCTTTTCTCATTATAAAAATGTTTTGCACGTTGATTTCAGTGATAGGGGTTCGAAACATGAGTTTCAGCTTCGGAAGCTGTCTGTCCCACACTTCCTTTCGGAGCCAATGCATTTGAACCACACTTTCCAGCAGGCATGTCCACACCATTCATCAATTTAAATCTTTATAGTTGGAGCATTTTTTTTCTCTTCTTGGATGTTATACTGACAATTTTAGTGCATGACCAGCAGACGGCGGTAATGTGATACTGCCGGTCTCTGACCTGGGAGCTTCTTTGATGGGAGGGTATCAATGAATCGTGGTGGGGAGGAAATACATGTGTTGACTGCCTCCCCTGTCTTCATACCTAACACTTGTTTCCCTGGGGATCATCATCTCTGCCTGATAACTGAGCTTCCAAAAGGCTGAGAAACCAAGACCATACTTACCATAATTAGCCAAAATTCAAACCTAGATCTTTCTGATTTCAAAGCTTATAATCATTCCCCTCTGCTGTTTTTTGTTGTTTTTTTTTAAGGAGAAACGCATGCTTAGTACTAAAACATCTTATCATAAAAATTGTTTGTCTTTTGATAGCACTTGCTTTTCAAGGAAATACGTTCTAAGATGGATAGACATTTTGTCTTCTCTCACTGATGCTGAAGTTTCCTTTATCAATTCTTCCCAAATCTTGGCTGGCATTCAAAAGCCTTCCCTGGGGGTTGTCATCAACCTTCAGCTTAGCTCAGTGTTAAAGGCCCCTGGGCTCTCATCTCTCAAAGCTGGGCACTCCCTGCCTCACCGCCGGGGGGGCTGCTCAGCTCGCCAGGCTGGCCGGCCTAATTAAAAGGCTGACCCCGCTCCCTTCTGTGTTCGGAGCCTGCTTTCCTGTCTCTGCATGTGGCCGAGGAGCAGGCAGAAGCGTCCTGGGGTAACTGGACACAGGGGGTGAAAGGTGGATTTTTTTTCCTCCCAATCAGAATGTTGTAACTTTGTACTTTGTCTCCTTAGTTCCTTCCTATCAGCTATTTTCAGCAGTAGCTGCTGACCAGGGGAAACAGAGGACAGTGAAACGCTGCCCCATGATCAAAACCGAACGGGGGCAGCGCATTTCATGCCCGAAGACCAGAACCTCGTGTTGTTGCAAGGCAAAAAAAATCTAGAAATGCTTGTAAACAGGGAGTAGAGAAGGAGATTGTTGCAGTTGCTGTAGTGCCTGGACCAGACCTCTTGGCCCTCTGGCCCTCGGCGTGTCCTCACCTATTTTAGGGGCTCCCAACCAGGGGTGATTTTGTCTCCTTGGGACAGTTGGTGATGTCTGGAGGCATTTTTGGTTGTCACATAGGGGAGGGTGATGCTACTGGAAGCTAGTGGGTAGAAGCCACCAGGGTGCTGCAGTGTGCCATGGGGCAGAGACCAGCCCCCACAGCCAAGAGTTATTCAGCCCAAAACACCAGCGGTGCCACAGTCAGGAAGCCCCGATCTGGACAATGAAGGTTTCGCTTCCTTGGCCCCTTCCAGCTGTGGTTGCTGCATTGCACAGTAATTCAGTAAGAATCCTTCCCAAAGAAAGGAAAGCCGGTTTCTGGTTTGCAAGAGGGTCACTGCAGCCAACCCAGGGCAGTGCCTGGTCCTCAGGGTGCTTTCCACACAGCTTCTCAGAGCATCCGCCTGGGGGCACGGCCGGTTCAGCGGCAGTCCTGCTGCCACCAGCGTTGACGTGATGTGACATTCATGGAACTCGCTGCTTGCTGGGCACAGGCCCCCAGGAGATGAGTGCCAGAGCCTTCCCCACTTTAGATGAGGAAGCAGGGGCAGAGGGCAGTTGGGCCTATCACAGCAGCAGGTCGGTGGTCAAGGCTAGATTCAAACAGGCTGTGTCATAATTGTCACTAAGCTGTTCTCCTACCCACCCAACCGCCTCCAAGAACACTGAGTGCTCAGCAGGTCCCCCTGCTGCGTGTATGAAGACAGAGAGGGTGAGGCCATCAGATGTGTGGATGCCACAAGCTGAGACATAATCTACATTGAAATCTCCAGATTTAGAGACTACAAAATGGGTTGAAACTAACAAAGTGAAACAGAGATAAAATCTTGAATTCAGGCTCAACAAACCAACAGTACAGATAATGGAACAGGAGTACCGGACCCTGGTGGGGAAGGCCTGGGTGTGGTTTGCCTGCAGAAATGCTGTCAAGACTTACATTCTGCACCAAAAGGACGAGAGAGGTTCTGAATGTCTCACTGGGCTCCAAGGATCCTTTCGGGGGCCACATTTTGAGAAAGACATCAGCACACTGGGAAGCACATGAAGCGGAGGGCTGAGATGGGGAGAGGGGCCCGAAACCCACAACACCCAGCGTGGCTGAAAACCTGGGAGGGTGGGAAGGTGTTGTCCAATGGCTGCCCATTATATTCTTGGGGGCGATTTTTTAAAATGCTTGTTCCTGGGGCCAACAGCTAGAGATATAGTCCATTTGGCCTGGGATGGAACCCAAGCAGTGGAATGTCCCCCAGGGGTTTCAGATGCGCAGCCAGGGTTGAGAAGCTCTTTCAGAGGGACCTGAATGATGTGTGTGAATGGTGGTCATAGGACAAAATCTGATCCTGATTCTGTATTAACCCAGAGAATTGAACTGGGAGCAATGGGTAGGAGTTGCAGGAAAGACAACTTTGGCACCAAGTAGTATGATGCAGTGAGACAGTTCCCAGCGACTGCGACTGTTTGCAGCCTTCTCCTCTGGCATCTCTGCCTTCCTCTCCCTTGCTTGAAGGCTCTCTGCATCCTTTCCCGATGAAACGGGAAGATGCCCACTTTTCTCCCATGCCAAAACCCATGCCTCTCCAGGCTCTGGAGCTTCCATGTGTGATCTGTTCCTGCTTGGACATGGGGTAGGGCATCCCTTCCACCTCTGAACTCATCACCTCTCATCTTCCAAAGGACTCTGCTTCTGTGGACAGCCTCTCTCCTGTCCCAGCGGTTTCTCGCAGGTACTGGATCACTCCCTTCAGCTTACATACCTGCTCAGCCATCGCTCAGCCCAACACCATGGCCGTCTGCAGTTTCCACCTCTCCTTCTATTCTCCTTCTCACCACACGTTCCAGGACACTCGTCTGTCCTCGCCGTCCCCAGCTACCACCCGCGTTCTCTTCAACCCTCTCGCATGTGTTGTCAGCCCAGCACCCTCCAACACTGCTCTCATCCGTGTCAGTCCCAGGAGCACCCCTTGGTTCCCGTGGTAATCTTCATAGTGGGAGCCCTGCTGACTCCCCATCTTGCTTGAAACCCTCTCTCCTCTGGGCTTCTCTGAAGACACACACGGGTTTTTCCTGCTGCTCTGTGGCTGCCCTCTGTGTCATCCTCCTTTACCAGCAGACCTCAGATGATAGATGTGGCCCAGAACTCAGCTCTCTCCCATCCTCCCTACACTCCTCTTGAAATAGGCCTGACCATTCCTCTAGACTCAGAAGATACCCAAGTTCACATCCCCAGCCATGACTCCTGTCTCCGCATTGAACACAGGTAACCAGCTACCTGCTCGGAAGGGAGTTGGGCGGCTCATCCTCAGCATATTTGAAGAACTCCAGCTTTCATCCAGAGCGTCTGTTTCTCACCCGCCTTTTCACCATCTATCCTCTCAGTAGTTCAAAACACACCCAAAGCATCACGTGCACACCCTCCCTCGGCCTCACCTCACAGTCTGTTCATTTGCTTGGTTCCCTCCACTTGACCTCCAAGAATACCAGCTGGGTTTGCCCTGTACCTCCACCTCCTCTGTGTTCCCCTGGTCCTTCTGCAGTGTCAGTCCTAACTCATCTCTGGCCTGTCATTCCTACTTCCCAAAAGTCCTCTCTCTCTGCAGCCAAATTCACCTTTTAAAAAAACAAAACATGAGCCAGATTGCCACTCCCCACACCCACTCCGGTGGCTTCCCACTGCCCATGGAATATATTCCCAATTCTTGATTTCTGGCTGACAGGGCCCCAGCTGGTCTGACCCCTGTTTCTTGACCGCCTCTCCATGGCTCCAGCCGGCGGTTCTGCTGAGATCTGGGATGAGTCACCCACCAGATAGTTCAGGCTTCCGCCCAGACGTCAGCTCTGGCGTGTGTCCATCACTGCAGGCAGCCCCTCTCCATCCCATTCTTCGCAGTTACCCAGACTTCTTGTTTTTCTCAGCATGTATTGTGGCCTGACTTACTCTGGACACATTCTTGTTCGACTCCTACCCAGTCACAAGTGGTCATCCTGCCCCCGCCATCTTGAATTGTTTTCCTAGCATCTGTCACTGTCTGAAATGATCCTGTTTGCTTATGTGTCTTCTGCAAGAATTCTGACTCCACCACAAAGAGGGGCTTCAGGGTCTTGTCTGTCTCCACTTTCTTGACTACCTGGAGCTGTGCCCATCCCGTCGTCACAATGCCGTTGCATGGTAATTATGCTGAGTTAGTGAATGAGCACACTTGGATAGCATCCCCAATAGGAATAGTCCAAGTGTTGGCAGGGGTGGGGTAGCTGGGTGTATTTCATTAGACTTGCAAAATGAGCTCCAAGGATTCCGCCAGTTTTATATGATATAATTTTTTGAATTTTTAAGTATCTTAATGCTTTGCATATTGCTTTAGAAACTGGTTCTTAACAGAGAACCAGTGCTGGTGCCCCTTAAGACAGAGGATGTTGGTCACAATTTATACAGTTTATGGCAGAAAACACTGGCAGCAGTCTCAGCAACAGGTTCTTAAATTAGTATCAGTAGTTAGAGTGGAAACCGGGTTTCCTACCTTGGATCATCTTAGCCTGTTCCTGAATCATAAGTAAAGTCAGTGGTGTAAATTAATAGGGATTATGTAGATTAGATACATTTCACAGCAATTATTTAATTTCATATGTAACTTCATTTAGTCCACAAGTATTTATTGACCACTTACTGTGGCCACCCACTGCCCTGGCCCTGGGAGTGGAGCAGGAATCCAAACGGAGTTCCCAGGTCTCTCTAGGTGCAAAAGAAGAATCGACGGATGATCACTAAGGAAACAAATTGAAATCTGCTTTGTCAGGTGGTGAGAAGTAAAATGAGGGTGAGCAGGTGCGAGGCATGCGTTCGCGTTCTGAAGTCAAGTCGTGCATGCATGAGTGTGTGAATTACTAAGCATGTTTTCAACTGAGACCATCACAGCAATATATCTGTTCGTCGTTCATTCCATTCATTTGACAAATATATAACTAGCGCTTTATCATATGCAGTGGTGTCCCAGGGTACATTGGGAAGTGACCCCAGAGAAGATGGACACATCAGTTGGTCCAGTCCAATCAAATGCTGCCAAGAACTCAGTAGGCTAAAGGGGGTGTGGGATCCATGCAAAGGGAAGGGTGTGTGCCGCTATGGAGCTTTGTTGTGTGGGGGTAAGAAGGGCGGACACTGAAGGCGAAGCACGGAGGAAGGGAGGAGCGTTCCAGCCCGGTCTGGAAGAGTGAGGAAAAGCATTCTAAAAAGGTTTGCCCATGATCCTGAGCCAGCAGAATGCCCTGATGGATGTGGCCCAGAACTCGGCTCTCTCCCGTCCTCCCTGCATTCCTCTTGAAATAGGCCTGACCGTTCCTCTAGACTCAAGATACCCAAGCTCATATCCCCAGCCACGACTGCTCTCATCATCTCCTAGGGAAGAGAGGAATGTGATTTGAAAAGATCCCTCTTGAGTCAGCCTGGGTTATCATCTCTGGTGTAGACAGCTCATGCCAGGCTGGGTTAATCGAGAGCAGAGTGGGCTCACTGCAGACAACCCGCGATTCCCCTGGTTCCAGGAGTCCAGGAGCCGCGGGTAGAGCCGTCACTGAAATTTGCATCTCATTCTTCGGTTCCTTTCTCATTTGCTTGGCCCAATTTTTAGTCAGGTCACTTCTCATTGGCCTCAAGGCAACAATGTGTCATTAACTTACATTTTAGGCTGGGCATGGTGGCTCACACCTGTAAGCCCAGCACTTTGGGAGGCCGAGACGGGCGGATCACCTGAGGTTAGGAGTTCGAGACCAGCCTGACCAACATGGAGATACCCCGTCTCTACTAAAAATACAAAAGTAGCCAGGCGTGGTGGTACATGCCTGTAATCCCAGCTACTCAGGAGGCTGAGGCAGGAGAATCACTTGAACCCATGGAGGTTGCAGTGAGCCGAGATCATGCCATTGCACTCCAGCCTGGGTAACGAGTGAAACTCTGTCTTAAAAAAAAAAAAAAAAAAAAAACTTACATTTTAAAAATTTCCTAGCATACAGAAGTCTAAAATTTTATGAAATTATTTAGCATTTTGTTAATTTTTTAGCCCCCATGTTTGCAGCTGCAAATTTTCAGTTTCAGGGGGACTTTTTTAAAGATAGAAAGCATCATTGACTACCCTAGCTTCAAATTAAGAACAGTTAGTACAGTATAAAAGGATTTGTCAGTTTGAGACCAACCTGGGCAACATGGAGAGACCCTATCTGTACTAAAAAAAATTTCATTTAATTAGCTGGGCCTGGTGGTGTGCGTCTGTAGTCCCAGCTACCCAAGAGGCACGTATATTTGAAGATTTGTCAAATATATGTGCTGCTTCTCCAACTGGAAAGAAAACTTTGTGATCTTTTGTGTTCTCAACATTAGAACATCTGATTTTATAATGTACATTTTTAAGCAATACAGGACTTTTTTTCCACATGACTTTATACAACTCTTGGGACAGGAAAATGTTCACTTTGTATTTCTGTGGTTTGCTCAGTTCCACAACCTAGGAACCCAACAGGTTAGGAAACGTCAATCATACTGTCTCCCTGGTGACTTTGTCAACTGTTAGAATAAAATTGGTCAAATCTTTTTCATTTCCTCCCTCACTTCCTTTTGTAGATTTCATAAACACATGCAAAAAGGCAAAGACCTAAAGGACTTAATTTTTTTTTTTTTTTTTTTTTTGAGACAGAGTTTCACTCTTGTCACCCAGGCTGGAGTGCAGTGGCACGATCTTGGCTCACTCCCAGGTTCAAGTAATTATCCTGCCTCAGCTTCCCTAGTAGCTGGGATTGCAGCTGCATGCCACTATGCCTGGCTAATTTTTGTGTTTTTAGTAGAGACGAGGTTTCGCCATGTTGGCCAGGCTGGTCTCGAACTCTTGACCTCAGGTGATCCACCTGCCTTGGCCTCCCAAAGTGCTGGGATTACAGGCATGAGTCACCGTGCCCGGCCGCTTAAAATTTTGGGGGGTATTGAGAAGAAAGAAAGGCATGGAAGAAATGAGTGTTGGAGAAGAGTGGTATTTAAAATGAACAAGTTGTTATAAGATGGTTATAACATGGCTAGATCGAGAGACAGCCAGAGATGGGTGACAGAGGGTGGGGTGTGGCTGAGCAAGCCCACTGTCCAGCTTCTCTGTTAGAATTTGTATGTTACTTTGGTTTTGCATTCTTAAACTTCTTTCAATGAACGTATCATGTTACATCTTGGCTTTATTACGTGACAGATAAGGTTATTAACAGAAAGTGATATTAATATTAATTATACAATGATACTAAAAATTTTATATCACACAGAAGCAGATGGTTATTTTAAATGACTTAAAATTTTACTCTTTTATATGAGAAGAAACATTTTAAACATATTTAGTTATAAATGCTATTTTAATTGCTGCATTATTTCCGCAGTGGGATTTTTAAAATCTTACTACATTTGCAGGGAAATGTTTCTCTGTATAATTCAGATCCTCTTAAATTATATACTTATTTACAGGAAACAATTATAATTACATTGAGAAAACAGAAAGGGGGGCTTCAAATTATCGATAAATACATCACACTGTTCTCACACATGATCATTCCATCTGGTCATAGTTCAAGAATTCAGCTCTAGTAGGAGACGTACTCTCTGAACATTCATCAAGTTAACAACCTTACCAGTTATCTTTTTAGGTACTCTATTTTTATGATGTTTGTAGATAAATAGTCCTTTGCTGGATTTTTAAATTATAACTGGGTAAGCATACCACTTAAGAATTATTTCCTATGCGAAATAGAATCAGAAAATTCCATCTACTTACAAATTCTTTATGTACTTCCACATTTTAAGCTTCCCAAGTTGGGAAACTCAACTTCAAACCAGCTGTTGACCCATCCTTTGTTCTATATCAAGCTTTGCATTAATGCAGAAAGTGAAATTAAGTATCTCCACTCCCCAAAGTGATACATCTGAAATCATCTGGCTGGCTGTGTGTCCAGAGGCACCACGTCAGTGTCTCTTTGCGAGAGCCTTTATGGGGGTGGTACGAGGGGAATTGGAGTCCGGGGGCACGTCAGGCCCTCATCAATCAGAAAGCAGTGGCAGCGACAGCAAGACAGGCGGGTCAGGCCCCCAGATGAGATTTGTGAGGCTGTGGCATCCATTCCGACCACACATTCTGGAAAAATTATCATCCTACACCACCTTCTGAAGCAGTCAAGGTTTGGGTTATTACCTGGACCAGCACCCGGCTTTTACATAGGACCTTCTCCTGGGGGACAGTGGTAACATTGTAAACCAAAAGGTTATTGATCAAATCTTGCTAATCCAAGTTCCTGACAATTAATTTTTTAAAAAAGAAATATTTGTCCTTTTAAAGAACTTTTCTCTTTTCCTAAAACTGTATTATGTGAAGCTTTTCATTTTAAAAAAAATTTTTTTTTTTTTTTTGAGGCAGAGTCTCACTCTTTTGCCCAGGCTGGAGTGCAGTGGCATGATCTCGGCTCACTGCAAGCTCCGTCTCCCAGGTTCACGCCATTCTCCTGCCTCAGCCTCCTGAGTACCTGGGGCTACAGGTGCCCGCCACCGCGCCCGGCTAATTTTTTGTATTTTTAGTAGAGACGGGGTTTCACCATGGTAGCCAGGATGGTCTCGATCTCCTGACCTCGTGATCCACCTGCCTTGGCCTCCCAATAAAATTCTTTCATTACAGAAGCATGGTTAATGCGTGCGCTAGCAGAAAAGTCCCACTGTTAAATGGAGGCCACAGTGCGTGGCTGGAGAACAGCAGGATGTTGGTATCTGTTGAACATATTTCAGCCTGTTTCTACAAATCTGCCTTTTTCTTCTAGCATATGGGTTAACTACCATTTCTCTTTGCTAATTTTACAATAATATCTTTGCGTTTTCCCCTAATAAAAAAAAATAAATTTTAGAAACATTTAAAATTGCAGTTAAGCTTTTTGGTTTCTGAAAAACTCAGTCCTACACAAAGCTCTTAGATTCGGGAGTGAATACCTGTATGAATCCGTTCTCACACTGCTATAAATAAACACCTGAGACTGGGTAATTTACAAAGAAAAGAGGTTTTGTTGGCTCATTGTTCTAACAAGCTGTACAGGAAATGTGATGCCGGCGTCTGCTTGGCCTCCGGGGGGTGCCTCGGGAAACTTACCATCATGGCAGAAGGCAGAGCAGGAGCCGGCACTTCACATGGCTGGCGGTGGTGGTGGGGGCGATATGGGGGGACTTGCCGCACACTTTTAAGTGACCAGATCTCATGAGACCAACACCAAGAGGGAACTCTGCCCCCATGATCCAGTCACCTCCCACCAGGCCCCACCGCCAGCATTTGGGATGACAATTCGACATGAGATCTGGGCGGAGACACAGACCCAAATTATGCACTTTTCCCCTAATTAAAAACAAAAACATTGTAGAAACATTTAAAATGTAGAAAAGCTCTTCGGTTTCTGAAAAACTCAGTCCTACACAAAGCTGTTAATTTTGGGGATGTATACCCTTCCAGTTCGTGTGTGTGTGGTTATTTGTTTATTCCCCCAAAGTGGATTGGATCATAATAGGCTTTTTTTTCCCCCTCTTTTTTTTTTTTTTGAGACAGAGTCTTGTTCTGTCAGCCAGACTGGAATGCAGTGGTGCGATCTCAGCTCACTGCAGCCTCCTCCTCCCAGGTTCAAGCGATACCCCTGACCTCAGGTGATCCACCTGCCTCGGCCTCCTAAAGCACTGGGATTACAGGCGTGAGCCACTGCGCCCGGCCAGGCCTTTTCCACGTAAACATATAATATGTCCATTAAAATGTTCCATGTCATAGAATATTTTCATGTACTTAACGGCATTTAAAAGAAAATAAGTATAAATAGGTTAAATTTCCACACTCTCTGGAAACAGTTCAGAAACTAGAAACAATCTCTGTGTCCAGCAGTAGGGGACTGGGAGCCCCTCCAAGGAGAGGCTGGGCAGCCATTCAAGTGCTGCTTTCTGTGTAGTAGCTTGGAAAGCTGGCCATTGAAATCGCCAGGCGTCATTGTTCTAAGAACCAGCAGGGAGGCAGCACTGTGTGGTCCCCGCCCCCTGCCAAACCAGGCATATCCCTGCCACCCCAGTGCCTTTTCACCTGCTGTGCATGGGAACCCCTCCCCACCCTCATGTCCACCACATACCACCTTCACCATGAGGCCTTTCTGACCCCAGGTAAAACTTGCCCATGTCCTTCTTCCCCACCTTACTTCTCCATGCCACCAGTCACCTTCTAACAACCTTTGTCATCTACTCCTTCCTTTCCTTTTTTAAAAATTATATATAGATATTTTATTTAACTGGTTGAAATGTGATTTTTTTTTCTGGTTTTTATTTTGATTTCAGTAGGTTTTGGGGGAACAGGTAGTATATGGTTACATGGATAAGTTCTTTAGTGGTGATTTCTGAGATTTTGGTGCACCCATCACCCAAGCAGTGTATACTGTACCCAGTGTGTAGTCTTTTATCCCTCACCCCCATCCCACCCTTTTACCTGAGTCCCAAAGTCCATTGTATCACTCTTATGGCTTTGCATCCTCATAGCTTAGCTCCCATTTATGAGTGAGGACATACCATGTTTGCTTTTCCATTCTTGAGTTACTTCATTAGAATAATAGTCCCCAAATCTGCCCAGGTTTCTGCAAATGCCATTACTTTGTTCCTTTTTGTGGCTGAGTAGTATTCCATAATAATATATATGTTATTTTATATATATTTATATAACAATTTCTTTTTATTTTCTTTTTCTTTTTTTTTTTTTTTTTTGAGACAGAGTCTCGCTCAGTCGCCCAGGCTGGAGTGCAGTGGCGCGATCTTGGCTCACTGCAAGCTCTGCCTCCCAGGTTCAGGCCATTCTCCTGCCTCAGCCTCCCGGGACTACAGGCGCCCACCACCACGCCCGGCTAATTTTTTGTATTTTTAGTAGAGACGGGGTTTCACCGTGTTAGCCAGGATGGTCTCGATCTCCTGACCTCGTGATCCGCCCGCCTCGGCCTCCCAAAGTGCTGGGATTACAGGCGTGAGCCACCACTCCTGGCCATATATAACATTTTCTTTATCCACTCGTTGATTGATGGGCATTTGGGCTGGTTCCATATTTTTCCAATTGCAAATTGTGCTGCTATAAACATGCATGTGCGAGTGTCTTTTTGTATAATGACTTATTTTCCTCTGGGTAGATACCCAGTAGTGGGACTGCTGGATCAATTTTCTGATCTGTCATCTCCCCCCGACCAGAATTTAAGCTTCTTAAAGGGAGGGACTGTCTTGTTTGTCTCTATTCTCAAAGCCTAGAACAGTGTCTCCATCAGTAGGGGCACAGTCAGCCTCTGTTGAGTGAATTTTCCAAGTATTAGGTGGTAGAATGAGCAGTTGAATGTTACTGTTTGCCAGTGTCTAAGCCCTGGATTAAATGCTTTATAGCTACTATTTGTTAAGTCTACGCTGAAGTTCTCTGAGGTGGTACTATTATCCTCATTTTTAAATGATTAAACTGAGTCCTAAATAATTTGAATAACTTGTGCAAGATTGTGCAGGTGATGAGGATCTGGCGTGCGATGTACAGATCAAAGCCTGAACGTTGGGCTAGGCCAGGCTCCCTGTGTGCCCACCTGAATGCACGTGTCTGCATGAAGGCCATGTGAATGAGGAGGGCAGGGGACTCATGGGAAGTTTTACCTGTTTTACCTGTTCCATTTCAGCTTTTAGAAATGAGTACATACTCATCTAAAAATGTGCTGGGTTTTGGGGGGTTTTTTGTTTGTTTGTTTGTTTGTTTGTCTTAGAGACAGGGTCTCACTCTGTCACCCAGGCTGGAATGCAGTGGCACGATCTCAGCTCACTGCAGACTCTGCCTCCTGGGCTCAGGGGATCCTCCCACCTCAGCCTCCTGAGAACCTGGGACCACAGGCACGCGCCACCATGCCCAGCTAATTTTTTGTATGTTTGGTAGAGATGGGGGTTTCACCATCGTGCCCTGGCTGGTCTTGAACTCCTGAGCTTCTGTGTTCCCCCCACCTCCATCTCCCAAAGTCTGCTGGCATTATAGACGTGAGCCACTGCGCCCGGCCTAAAAATGTTTTAAATAAAGTTGTTTTAAAATACGAATTTCATAACGAGAACACAAATTGAGAGGTGAACATTTGAGAATTTCCATGTCCGCTTTGGCAGTAGGGATGTTTAGTTTGAAACTTTAATTTAAAAAGTGAGTGCAGTGAGTCTGTCTTTGTGGCGCTAGAGACGGGTCCTCAGCTGGCCATGATAGAGAAGGGTGGACAGAGGCGGGTGTTTGAGACTTGGAGGGGACAGTGGGGGCACAGCAGCCAGGCAGAGGCATGAGTCAGGGCAGAGTGAGAATGCTAGGATCCTGGCCCCCATCCTCCCACTTGCCACAGAGTCAAGAAAATGACAGGTGTATGGGAAGACCCAGTTCAATACAGAGCAGCCAGGTATCAAATCACAGTGCAGCTCTGCAGAGCCTATCCCGTGTCCAGTAAAGCAGACAGCATTCCAGTGTTATCTGGAATTATTTACAAACGCAGTGTCCACAATACGATGAATCACAACTTACAGTTTAGTTAGATTAAGCGAATTATAATTTTTAATAGTCAGTGAATATTTTCACCTGGCCATATGGGGAGCAAGGCTCTGAATCCTCTCTTGCCCCAGCCCCTTCTCCCTGGGTGAGGCAAGCATGGCATGAGCAGATAGGTTTTTGAAAAGTACCTGATGTGCAGTCAAATACAGGAAGGCCCCTTCTTTCATACATGCACACTGAGCTCCCTAAACCCAAAACCCCAAATCTGAAGGGCTCCATTGAGCATTCCCTTTTAGCGTCATGTCGGCACTCAAAAATTTTCAGATTTCAGAACATTTTGGATTTTTAGATTAGGGATGCTCAACCTGTAATTTCCATGATAATTTTTTTTCTGGAAACACCTATGACGTTGAATGTGTAAGAAGTGCTGCCACACCACTTCAAAAGAGGGCGGTGGCCGGGGTGCTCTTCCCAAGGAGCTGAAAAATACCATGAAATTCCTGATTATGCCACTTCTCAGCCTGTCCCTTCTGCACCGTGTCTCCAGATCATCATCTTAGTCTCTTTCTTCACAACTGAACAGATCTGCTTAAATCCCTCGAACACCCAAGGCTGTGTAGATTTGCCGCTTTGAGCATGCCTAGCGAATTCCGTTTTTGTGCCTCTTTTGCGTAGTAAGCTTATGAGCGCCATGCTCTTTTCACTAATATCAGTTAAAATGTTTCCATTTTCCACTTATGCTCATAAAATAAAAGCAAAACACGAGTTGGTCCAGCTGCATAAACAGCCCTGGGGCTGAGCTACCCCAGCCACGCCACACCCCCAAGCACGTGGACCCTGTGCTCCTCTCTGATCACCACAGTACCAAAGGCCAGAGTCACAGCTCATGCAGAATGGAAAGTTCTGCCAGGAAAAATAGACTCCCTCGCCTAGGCAAAAGTATCATGGATCTAGAACTAGAAAACTAACTGGAATTTCGTGGAAGAAACTGCACCTGTTTCTTCCTTTTCTGTAGCCAGCGCTGGGAAGTCTGGGAAGACACTAAAAATAGCGATGAAACGGCTCCCTGGAGGGTTGCTGGGAGATGCTTGGACACAGAGAGTGATGTGTTTGCTGGGAAAAGCCAGTTGGGATGGGTAAAGGTCCATGCTGGAGTTGGAGAGCACAGAAAATGGGGTGAGTGTGAAAGTCTAGCCTGGGTTATGGCCCCAGTGATCCTGGACAAATTTGGAGTAAGAAACTCCCAGCAGTCTCATGCCCAGAGTGCCCAGGGAAAGTCTTCTCTCCCAGCGGTGACTCCGGGTTTCCCCAGCCCCGCACAGGGACTTGAGCTGGTGAGCTACAGAATTGCAGAGAAGAGCAGGAGTCAGCCAGCCAGACCTGGCCATGGCTGTGCCATAGGACATCACGGGGTGTGTGGGCAGGAGCAAATGCCGGGAGTGTGTGCAAGAGAAAATTATGGCTGGTGGGAACCTGCAGGAATTGCGGGAGGAGAAAAGGGATGTACTCCTGAGGATTGGGGGCTGGCAGCGCTGGGAAGGAAGGGAGGGACCCTGATTCTGGCTGAGAGGTGGGTGGATATAGTCACCGAGGATTTTAACCTCACCCCAGGGGATGAAAGGCTGCTGTAGGGAAGAATGGCCAGAGCTTTCTCTGCTGAATAGCCAGCCTGCCAGGATTCTGCTTCCTGCTGCATCCACCACTGACCCTTCCAGCAGCCACAGGAGGTCAGGGTTTTGCTTAAAGAAAGAGAGAAAAATGTCAATTATTACATTTTGGAGCACAATCTTACCTTTCAGTTTATTTTAAAGCAATTTTCCCTAAAGATCAACCACAGTATGTGACTGAACTATATTAGCAAAATTTTAGGTTGATAAAGGAAATGCTTTAAACTCACAGCAAATGTAACTCAGGATCTCCAAGCACTTTTTTTTTTTTTTTTTTTTTTGGCTGGACAGAGCCCAAATTCCAAGACACTAGTAAAAATAATATGATAAAACTTTGGAGGTGCACACAAAGTCAGTTCTTTTTTAAAAAAATATTCTAATAGTATCTAATAGTAATGTTGAATTACTGATAGTTTTCTGCTGGAAGTAAATTTAATTCTAGTTTTTAAATATCATTAATTCTGGAGGTTGCACTCTGATTTCTTATTTTATGGAAAATACAAAATAAAGCAGACACATTTGGCCACTGTGATGGAGCTGCTTTCAAAGGCTGTGCTTTAGAAAACACTTCCGACTTTGACCTGCCGTTGCGGATGAAGATGCTCACGAGTGGAGGTGTTAGTGGAGATAGTTCTCCCAAGTAGAATACTCCATCGATGTCCACAGCACGTTCAAATTATCTTTCATGTTACAAACTTTTCCAGCATTTACCAGCCCCAGGTGCGATTATGGACAATGCTGTCAGTCATCGTGAGACAGAGTAGCATGGAACTGAAAAATGTGTAGCAGGTTTTCAAACCTCTTACTTGCCCAAAGCTTAGTCAAAATTAATAGATTTCCTCTGAACTTTGTTCTTCTCATTTCTGGAATGATTGCAGGGTTGGTTTAAGATTGCCTTGACCACATATTAACAATGGCCCTGAGAAACAGGCGTAAACAGAGGTTGTCCCAGGAAAGACAGAATGAATGTCACCCTGGTGAAGGTGGCTCGTGTCACTACCCTTTGCTACAGCCTTTGTTTCTCCCTGATTCATTCTCGGGAATCACTCGTCTGTTGATACAAAATAAACATTTCCTCCTATCCTGGATGACCGGAGCCTTGGGCTGCAGATGAGTTACACCACGCCAGTCTCCCAGTCCCATCACACACAGGCAGTTTTTACACCAGCCAAACTTAGAGCTTCATAAGTGCAGGAAACTGTCAGGTTCCTCTCAAGAGGAAGTCTTAGCTACAGATTTTTACTGGAAACAAATGGTCCACCCTGCTCTACTTATTTACTATCTGGTTTGGGAAACCTTCTGTCATATGACCTGATAAATTATTTTTAAATACAGTTGTTTAATAATGTAGTCAAAAATGAAAGGTCATAAGCCTCATCTTCTCATTAACACCACACCAGATTGATTCCAGTATTCAGTGCACAGATGACCTCATGTTTCCACTTCCTTATTGACATGAATGTGCCCACCTGCCTCTTGTCAGAGACATGAATGGGCTGATAATATCTAGTTTTCAAGCAGAGGAAGTTAGAGGTCAACCCCAGCCTCAGAATCTACATAAAATATGTAGCACAGTCATTAGTCATTTGCAGCAGCCCAGCAAAATCCTAAAACAGCAGGAGAGAAAAATATTTTCTTTTCAGTGGCTGTCAAAGAAGTCATAACATACCTTTTTTAAAAAAAATTTCATCAGCCAAATCCTTAAATTTAAATATGCGGACTTTTTTCCTGTATTTTTATCAAAAATGTTTATATTTTTAAAAGGTTATCCAGGTACCAGATAGGTGCCCCAGGCAGCTCATGATGCAAATGTAGACAAATATATTTTGACACAAATATATATATATATATATATATATTTGACACAAATATATATATATATATATTTGACACAAATATATATATATATATATTTGACACAAATGTGTATATATATTTGACACAAATGTGTATATGTATTTGACACAAATGTGTATATGTATTTGACACAAATGTGTATATGTATTTGACACAAGTATGTATATGTATTTGACACAAGTATGTATATGAATATATTTGTAGACAAATATACTTAGACACAAGTGTCTACAAGTCAATCTGTATCAGTATAGAATTAGGATTGGATTAGTGTGAAATGTTTGCACTGTAAATTTTATCTGTTTTTTCTAACTGGAAATATTCTGTTTTGTTCCACTACTATTTCCCCAGGGCCTTAAACAGTGCCTCCCCCTGAGTGGCCCTGGGTAGTTGTTGGTCAAATCTGTAAATATCTGGAGTTTCTGCGCACACAGCCTTCGAGTGTGCCGTCAAGATCGTGTCCCTCTGGTGCTGAGCCTCACCATCCTGGTGGTCCTGAGCAGTGGCATCCCCTCCTTCAGCTCAGCCCCAGGGCCTTCTGTTCAGGGTCACTGTGGATAAATTACCAGTGGAACCCAAACCCTCAAAGCTGCCCTGTGGGCTGGGTGGCTCCAAGAGCCAGAGTGTTGCTCTGTGACCTCCAGCCCATTGACTGGGGCAATTGTTAGAGCCAGGTGTGGCTGAAGGACCCACACGGCCTCTCTTTCAAGTGGCTGGGCCTTCCGTACAAGGCACCTGACACCACGATGCTATCACCGTCCTCGCTGACTCGGACATGCCACCCACCTCCAATAAAGGCTTGGGAGTTGCAATGATCCCTTTTCATAGTGAAACTTCCTGTCCACAGGTTAGGAGAGAGTCATGAAATCACCTGGAAAAGAAGTTTTTCAAATATTTTAGGTGTTTACAAAATATTTCTATGAGGACAGATAAGGGAGAATGAATTTTGCAAATTAGCATTTGATTTAACCCCCCAAAAAGTACCCTGATGGTTCCCACAGTTGCCTTCTAGCGTAACAAAAGGTTACATGTGATGGCCAAGGGAAAAGAAGATGTAATTTATCATTATAAGATGTTAATTTTTTATTCTCCAAAATGTTCAAACTGCAAGGATATTTCATACAGATTTGTTAGCTGGTATTTAAATAATATTCAACACTCCTAAGCCTTAAATAGACAATTAGAACTATACTGCATTTTTTTCCCTCCAGCATTTCAAAGACATTATTCAAATTTTGTTTGTTCTTTGTGCTGCAGTGGTCTTACTTGGCACCTCCTTGTCTTGACAGACTTGATTACAGAGCACCTATTTTGTTCATGGTGCTTGCTGGCCACTGAACATCCGTAAAGAAAATTTTTTTCCACGCCTGTAATCTCAGTGCTTTGGGAGGCTAAAGCAGAAGGATCACTCAAGCTAGGAGTTTGAGACTAGCCTGGGAGGTATAGTGAGACCCCATCTCTACAAAGAAATCTTCAGGGCATGGTGGGGCACACCTGTGGTCCAGGCTTCTTGGGAGGCTGAGGCAGGAGGATCGCTGGAGCCCCAGGAGTTCAAGGCTGCAGTGAGCTTTGATCATGCCACTGCACTCTAGCCTGGTGAGAGTGAGACATTGTCTGAAAAAGAAAATGTACTTTTAAAAATCAGGCCAGGCACAGTGGCTTATGCCTGTAATGCCAGCATTTTGGGAGGCTGAGGCAGGCAGATCACCTGAGGTCAGGAGTTTCAGACCAGCCTGACCAACATGGAGAAACCCTGTTTCTTCTATTCTCTACTAAAAATACAAAATTAGCCAGGCGTGGTGGCACATGCCTGTAATCCCAGCTACTTGTGAGGCTGAGGCAGGAGAATCGCTTGAACCTGGGAGGCAGAAGTTGCGGTGAGCCGATGTCACGCCATTGCACCCAGCCTGTGCGATAAGAGTGAAACTCCGCCTCAAAAAAAAAAAAAAAAAAAAATCAAAGGGACACAGCCACATAAAGGAGACATCCACAGAAGCAATCATAGCACACTAAGGGCCATGAAAGGGGTGCAGTGTCCAAGGGAGCTGGGAAGAGAGGCTGCCTCCTGTGCCACTGAAGGGCAGGCTTCAGCCCTCCGAGCGCTGCTCACAGTCACGGTGGTTTGTGCAGCTTTCATTGTGGCAGGTCTAACTGTATTTTCCAACATCCTTTCTCATCATTCTCTAACTTTCTCCTTACAATGCCTCATCTTTTGGCGGAAGTGACTTGCGTCTCATATGTTATGGTTCTGTGTTGAGGTCCTGCGTTTTAACTGTGTGAATGATAATTGTTTGGAAAAGCCAGGGGCCCTTGACAGCCACGTTTGCACGTTCTTCAGGAACAAGGGGGGCTTCAGCATGCCAGCAGCCTCCACACCCCGCCTCCACCTGCCACCCCATTTGAGTCCTTCAGTTTGGTCCACAGCACTTGTCATCCCTCCTCGTGATCGATATGCACCCATATATATGCTTATTAACTCTCCCCCTTTGCTGGAACCTAAGCTCTTCAGGGCAGGAGCTTCGTTTATTTACTGCTGTTATTGCAGCTCCCAGGAGACAGCCTGACCAGGGCGTGGGTCTGTCTGTCCCTCCATGTGTCTGGATGTTGTCTAGCCCCACACCAAGCACATGGTAGATGGGCCACATGCACTGCCTCCCCTTGGTTTGGCGTGGAGGGTAGCGTTGCCTTAGTCAGTCTTTAGCTGGCTCTTGGCCATCTTAGTTGACCAAGATGGAGAAGAGAGCAAGAGTAGGGTGAGGCCGGTTGAGGGCAGAGGTTCAGGGGTGCTATTTTGTTCATTTCCTTTTTTTTTTTTTTTTTTTTTTTGTGAGCCAAAGATTTATTTCTTCATGCAAGGCTGGCGGACCCCACCCCACCCCCTCGCGGGGACAGAGGGGCACCAGGGGCCTCCCACTTACTCTACACCTCTCATGTCTCTTCACCGTGCCAGACTAGAGTCAAGCTCAACAAGGTCTTCTTTCCCCGCTGATTCCGCCAAGCCCGTTCCCTTGGCTGTGGTTTCACTGGATAGTAGGTAGGGACAGTGGGAATCTCGTTCATCCATTCATGCGCGTCACTAATTAGATGACGAGGCATTTGGCTACCTTAAGAGAGTCATAGTTACTCCCGCCGTTTACCCGCGCTTCATTGAATTTCTTCACTTTGACATTCAGAGCACTGGGCAGAAATCACGTCGCATCAACACCCGTGCCAGGCCTTCGCGATATTTTGTTCATTTCCTGTGTGAAGAAATTGAGGCTAAAAGAGATGACATCCCCAGGGTCACGTGGCCGGGTGGCTAGGCTGGGGCTGGAGCTGCCTTTGAGTCTGTGCGGTCCCAGTTCATGGAGCACCATGCAGTTTTCTCCCTGACCTCCATCTGCTTCCTTCTTGTACCCTGGGTGTGGGCCATGCTAAGGAGCAGGGACCTCTCCATCAGCAGGTGGGCAGGGTGGGAGCTGAAGTGTAACAGACATGTCAGCTCCAGTGACACACAGCTTGGACATCCTCACACACCGTTGGTGGGAGCAGCACAGAACTTCGGCCCAGCAGCATGTATCCAGAGCCCCACGAATGCTCATGTTCATGAGCCTGTGCCTCGAAAAATGCCCCAAAGTCATAATTCTAATGACTGAAAACACACAGAAGTACTCATTTATGGTCAAAAATTTGGAATCCATCTAAGCAGCAGGGAACTGACTAAGCAAACCAAAGCATATTCTGCTCTTTGTGATGTTAAAGAAGAAAAGAATCCTATTACTTACCTTCTTGCGACGTTTAACGCTCAACCCATGGCATGATATCTCACAACCAAATTGCCTCCTTTTTAAGTCTGGGCTTCTGCATATCAGGTTTTCCCACAGCTGAGGACACCAACACACTTTTTCCAAACCACGTGATGTCAGTAGACAAGAGCAGGGATGTACTTCGAAGCAGCGGCCTGAGTTTGGTGTATTGCTGTACCTTGAGCAGAGTGAAGTGGCCAGGTGCATTCAGGACCCTGGACACAGCCCCTCGCTGTACTGGCCTAAGGAGCCCACCTTCCCCGCTCAGACAGGATGCTTTTCTGTGCAGCAGTGGGTCATTTGACTGCATGTGACTTTTCATAGAAACAGCTAAGTTTCTAAAGATGAGAAATTTATGTGATCAAAGAGGTCTCCTACATCTAATTACCTTCCTGATTTAATTGAGTTTTCTGCAAGACACGCTCAGTCTGTCCCCAGCCTGCCCACCCTCACATGTGAAACAGAATCTCTTTTCAATTTAGCAGATCTGAGCACCCAACTTGAGAAATGGTAGTGGCTGATTATGTAAAAAGAGAAGAGGCTGGGAGAAGCGGGAATCTCTCAAAATGATTTCATTTCCATCTAACTGCACTGTGCATCGTGCCTTCCCATTTATCGGAGTTCACCATATTAATTTAAACTTTATGCTGCTTGCATTCAGCTAAAAATCAGCTAGAGCACAATTTGATTTTTGAGCCTTAACTATAAATTCCTGGTATGCATTGCATTCCCAAGCATGCTCCTTTCTGGCACACTCCCCACGGCTTCCCCAGGCTTTCTGCCTCACTTGGCCACTCTGTGTTCCTTCTGTCATCCCTTCAAATTGGATGCCATTCAGTGCCAGCTGGCCCTCCAGCATGAAAAAAAAACTGTTGTAGTGGACAAGAAAGGAGAGATACCAGGAAATGGATGGAGTGCAAAGAAAGTGACAGGAACCAAGAGGAGAGAGCAGAGGAGTATGACCTGGGAGGGGAGAACACAGAGAAGCTTGAGAAGCCGAGAGCTATCCCACCTGTGGTGAGGAGGAGGCTGGGGACACCCCTTCAGGGTAGGGCCCCGTGAGCAGCCCGAGACTGGGACCTCCCGTGGGTCAGCTGTGTAGAGCCAGATCCTGGTTAGGTGGCTGGAGGCCAGACAGCCACGTCCATTTCTTCATCCAGACTCAGCTCATGGCCCAAGTCTCATCATGGCCTTTAGCTTCAGTTTCTGGGGGAACCCAGCCACCCTCCTGTCCCCTCTGACCCTCTCCCCCATCTCACTAGACCGTACAGTGGACGTTTTAAAATCTTCCTTATTTGATTGCTTTGTAGTATTTAACACAACGACCTCTCCCATTTTTTTCTTGTTTTTTAAACAGCTTTATTCAGATAAAAATCACATTAACACACTTCCCCTATTTAACAGGTGCAATGCAGTAGTTTTTAGTATCTCACAGATACCTGCAACCATCACCACAGTCAATCTCAGAACATTTTCATCCTCTCAAAAAAGAAACTCTGTTCCTGAATTGGTGGTCAGAATATGTGCTTTTTTTCTTTGTAAGGCTTTATAAACGTATTTCAGTAATCAAGGTCCTCATCTCAATGGAAGATCAAATTTCCTAAATTCCTACTGACTAGGCTTAATTTAGAGAGATCTCTGGGCGTAATTGAAAATGGCCTGAGTAGGCAATTCTTGTCTCCTGTGTGTTCTCTTGGTTCTGGCTCCTCCTATTGTATTCCTTTCCTCCCCGTTTTTATAACTCAGTCTAACACTGTGTTGTCTTTTCCTTTCGCCAACACCTGTCATCTTCCTGGGCCCCCTGCCGTGTCCCCGCTGCCCCTCTGACATTGTGTACCTCTGTGTGAGCGGCAAAGGGAAAGGGACAATAATGCCAGTCTCTGAAACATCTTCAGAGATGGGGAATTCAAGTCAACCTCCTCCCGCTGAAAGCTCCCGTCAAAAGGACTGTGCGAAGGGGTGAGGTTTTGAACCTCACTTCACACTCACCTTTTAACAGAGACCCAGGATGTTGTGATTTCCTTGGATGGCAAAGGTGGCCTGTTCTTTATTTACCGGCCTACACATCTCTGTAAGCTTCAGAAAGAACAGAGCCCTTATTAAAGATCCAAATTAGCTTTATATCGTTGGCCGTGTATCAAAGGAAGTGCGTTTTAATTTACGAGTTCCTACAACGACTTCATCTTGAGTTCATAGGGGGCTTTAGCCCTCAACTGATTTCCCTTCCTGGCACCTACAAATGGGCCTGTCTTTGATAATTTTAAATTCTTTTAATACCAAACAAAAAAAGATTTTTATTCATGTACCTGACACTGCCAAATAGGTAAATTAAGGTATAGGATGGAAGCCAGCGGGGGCAGGGGGCTGATGCACATGTGCTTAGCAGTTTCCTCTCCCTTTTCTTTTGTCTTTCCTTTCCTTTTTTTTCCGTATAGATGCATGCTTCTTATGAACATGTTTTAAAGCATTTTGTATCTTTAATCAACATGTAGAAAATTAACAGCCAACCCTTCAGGAACCATTGCAGCTCTCCCAGAGTGAGTGTTGCCTCCTTCTAGCAAATTCTTGGCGCGCCCCTCATCAAACTAAGCTCCCTGAGGGAGAATGGTTGGAGGTGTCTCTGGAGGGCCCTGCACTCCCTGAAATCCAGGCTCCAGGGTCAGGGAAGATCTGACCCGGGCGGGGATTAGGGCCCTGCTAAGGGCAGCGGTAACAGCGGGAGTCCTTGCAGCAGGGAGGCTTGCAGAGATCAAGTGCACCTACGCCCAGCACCTCCCCCAGCGGACACATTTAGAGACCCTCGGGAGCGCGAGGGACATGAGGATCACGAGCATGGAGCCTCATCTCTTGAATATCACCCGGGATGTCAAAAACCTATCAGCGCACCTGGAGAGGACCCTCACCAAGGCGAGCTCCCTGCAATGGTTCATCAAAAATTGCCCAGCTAATGATCGGCTGGGCAGATAATCGGAGGAGAGTTAATTGTAAGGTTCGATATGGCATCTTGTCAGCAGAGATAAGTTGTCACGTTTTCCACTTGAGCTGAAACTAAATGATTGTAAAATAAGTTATGAGTGTCCTTGGGCCTGTCTGCCGGAATGATAGCTAAGAATACATTCCTGGCCCATCAGTCTCAAGCAGGCTGCTTGATATTTATGCGGACGGAATGTTATTTTATTCCCCCTCTAGTCATGCTTGTCAGCTCTCCGAGTGAAAAGTGAAACTGCTTCTTTGACTCATACTTCACGTTCCGAAGCTCGGAGAGACTGCAGATTGTGATCATTATTGCTCGTATTATATATTTTTTGGGGTGTGCGTTGAACATTGATGCCCGATTGGGAAGAACTAATGGCCGACAATGAATGTGCGGGATAGTGCCGGCCCATCCCGGCTCAGCGCCGCGCGGCTCGGGACCCCAGTCCCTCCGTCAGAGCCGGTTTAGATGTGGAGTAATGAGGCGCTCACTTTTTTAATTTGGCATGGCTTTTTTCGCTTTGCCCCTCCCCTCCCGTACTTCACGCCATTGACAGTATTCGTCTGTCCCGGTGCCCGGTAATTGATACAAAATAAAATGCATTCTTTGTATGCAGCCAGGAGGAGCGGATGGCGCTCCGTGGGCCGGCTGGAGCTCATTTACAGTGTCTCAGGCGGGGCTTTCAGAGCCTCTTCAATTTGAGGAATACCTTGTCAGGCGAGGGGAGTAGTTGGAATGGAAAGGCACAGCGTGGAAGCCTAGTGCGTTGTGATTGCTCATATTTTAAACCAGAGGAATGTTAAACAACTCCTTGAAAGGGAGCTCTCGAGACCTAGAAGCCAGGGGCATTCACATTCCCATGGCCGAGCTCAGCGCCCAGTGGACGGGAACCCGGTTCTTCTTGCCATGAGAATACCCAGCCCAGGAGAGGTCAGGGCCTGGCCTCCAGGCCGGTCCTCTCTGGTTGGTCCTCACTGGTCTTGAGTCCCAGGTCACACTTCCTGCCTGACTTCTGTCTCCTGCCACGGCCCCCCTCAGTTCACATCCTAATTGGCCGCCGCCATCACCTTCTCAGCACCATAGTGGCCACTCCCTCGTGTAGCCGGTGCCCCTGCTGCTGCAGCCGGGCCCTCCCACAGGCAAGCGTCTGAAACTGGCACCAGAGCTTCCTCCTGTCAAAGCTGTGCCGCTTTCCCCGCCGGCTGCCTGTCCACTCCTGCCAAAGCTGCTCCCACCCACCCCAGCCCGGAGCACCTGGCTTCTCTAAGGGCTTGAGTGCCTCCCTCTTGGTCCACCGTAGACGCCCTACCTCTGAGTGGTCAGGCGCCACTGGCTGTCTCCTTCCAGCAAGAAAGTTGGAGTAAAATGTCCAGGGCCTGGGCTATGGAGTGTTGGAGCATTGCCATGGCAGGAGAATGCAGTGGGCAGAGACGCACCCCGCCCTGCCTGCAGCGTGGCCTGGAAAGTCACTTACTGCCTCAACTCCATGCCTCCAAATGGGGCAGGGAGGATGCTTGCAGACCCACCTTGGAGGACCTCGGCCCTGTGAGCAGCAGATTGGAGCGTGGGCTGGTGCTGCTTCCAGGATCTCAGGTGCTTTGCACACGTCAGTTACTCGCATCATAGCCTCCTGAGAACGATTGCGAGGAGCTCATGAATGCTGGCCTGGCTTTCTGTTTCCATTCTTGAGATCACAGTTGTTTTTATCCCATGACAACCCTGTGTCTTCTGAAAAGCTTGCCTCCTTCTCCCTGCAGTGGCCAGGACAAGGCTCACATTTTTCTGTTCTCTGTCTCCCCAGCCCTCTCCTGGGCTTTCTCCTGGTGCAATGACACCTTCATCTCCCTGTTGGTCCCATTCTCTGGGGTGGCTGGAGTTGTCCTGGGTATGCTTGGCCCAGTGCAGATGGCGTGCAGACTCTTCCGTACCTCACTTCTCCCTGCACCTGTGGCCCCTGCCATCGGTGTGCTTGCCAGAGATGTGATTCCCCTCTTCTTTGTTCGAGTAGCAGGGCCCAAGAAAAATCATCTTTTATGGAAGGCATCAAGCAAGAAATTTGATAGGCATTCTCTTCACTCCTTAGAAATCAGGCACGTGGGACAGGGGTTTTGCCCTTTATTCTCTGACAGCAGCAGGCTCCTAGGGCACGCTTGGTGCATGGGGGCACTCAACAGGAAGATGCTGTCTCCGTGTCAATAGACTTCACTCATGGGCTCAGTCGTTCACCTAAAAATAGATTCCAAGTGATTGGAAACTCATAGGACAGTGGTTTGGCACAAAAGCATGCTTGTGGCTAGTTTTAAAACTAAGTCGCGAAATTGATACACTGCTGTATGATACACCAGAAAGTGGTCCGTTCCATCCACCCGTGCAAGTGCCTGTCACACAGAGGTCAGTTCTTTCATAAAACTTAAATACGTATCGAACCCCATTACTCATCCCGAATATGTTTCAGGAAGGATGTGTGCTGGTGAAGAGGATGAGCGAAGGCCCGCCTTCTTGAAGCTCGAGCGCTCACAGGGAAGATGTTCCATAAACAAAGAAACGCATGGAGTATGTCTTGTTCCCTGTGGAGAGAGCCACGGAGCACAGGGGGCAGGGAGGGGCTGGATGCGCCAGTGGCCAGCTTGGGGAAGGCCTGTCTTGGGGCTTCCTTCTTTGGCTTCTGGAGTCTAAAACTTCCTGGTGTCCCTTCTGCCTGCCTAGCAGAACCCCTCAACACGGCTCCCCATCTAAGGTGGCAGGGATGAGCTGTGTGGATGCTGCCGAGACTGGTGTGACTGCTTTGAGCCTTGTCCACTGATGCAGCACCTGCAGGGTGCTGCTGGCCCCAGCAGGGACACACCAGTGGTTGGTGGGATGTGAGCGGGACTGGAGTGAGGCCAGCCGTGGACAGCAGTGCAGAGGGACAGGCCCTTGGGAGTTGTGCTTTAAAGAAGGGCAGGAGTCAGATGTCCAGGGTGGAGGTGTGGGGCCAACGGAGAGTTGTGTTAAAAACGTGAGATGACAGGGCCAGGCGTGGTGGCTCATGCCTGTAATCCCAGCACTTTGGGAGGCCAAGGCAGACGGATCATGAGGTCAAGCGATCGAGACCATCCTGGCCAACATGTTGAAACCCGTCTCTACTAAAAATACAAAAATTAGCTAGGCGTGGTGCAGGAGAATCTCTTGAACCTGGGAGGTGAAGGTGGCAGTGAGCCGAGATCACGCCACTGCACTATAGCCTGGCGACAGAGCAAGACTTCGTCACCAAAAAAAAGAAAAAATGTGAGATGACAGCTCATGTTTAGTGCCGGGTGCTGGGTGAGCGAGAGTGGGTGAGCATCCAGTTCCCAGGGGAGGGGCCCCGTGCCCATGGAGACTGCTGGGGACAGGCTGGGGCAGGGCGGGGTGGAGGGTGTCCTCTTCTGATGGATGCTTTTGGTGTTTTGTTTTGTTTTGTTTTGTTTCAGTGAAGTGAAAAGTGAGATCATCCTGGGGATAGTGTGGGGCGTGGAGTGTTTGAAGCGGGAGGAGAAGCTGTGAAATAGCCCCTTGGAGAGTGGGAAGTGGGTTACTACGGAAGTGAGGTAGGATTGAAGGGCAGGCTAGAGGCCACGGAGGGGTACACTGACCACGCAGAGGCGGCCGGTGTGCACGGCACCACCCTCTCCCAGCCCTGGCCCATGACGGTGCCAAGCAGATGGAGGGTTGGAAGTCAGTGAAGTTGGGGCTTCCTACTCAGGAGAAGCGGTAGGAGAAGGGAAACTTACAAGGGTGAGTTTCAAGTCATATGGGATGCTGCCCAGCTGTATTTAAGAAAAACCGTGGGATGTGAGCGGGTTGGACATCAGATGGTGTAGAACTCAGGGCATAGAGGAGCCACGGGAGTGAAGGCTAGTGAGCTGGGGAGGCAGGGGTGGGGGTGGCAGTTAGACCCTAGAAACTGTGGTCCTTGCTGGTAGCAAGCCTGGGTGAGACCACGAGAGAGAGTGTCTGAGGTCCAGGGCAGAAGAGCTTCATGAGGGTGGAGTGGCACAGAGGCCAGGGTGCTGGAGAGGACACCCAGGAGGCTGAGATGCAGACAGACCAAAATTCCAAAGGAGGCGCGTGCGAGAGGTTGAAGACTAGAAGCTCTGGTTGAAATTCTGTGGGGTTTCTCGCTATTGATATTTTAGGTATTTGGGACCGTTCTTTGTGGCAGGGGCTGTCCTATGCATTGTAGGGCATTTTTCAGCGCCTCTGGCTTCTACCACCTGATGCCTGTAGCACCTCCACTCCACCCAGTTTGATACCCAGAAATGTCTCCAGCCATTGCCAGAGGTCCTGGGTGGAGGTTCCTGGAGAACTGGTGGATCGGTGGGAATCCAGAGTCCCATGGAGCTAGAAGTGCTCATGTGGAAGGACACAAAAGGAAAAGTGGATGTGGAGGAAATGCTGATGGGTTGGCTGTGGCAGTCTCTTAGAGGAAGGTGGGTGGTGGTATTTCCGAGCGCTGTCTCCTTCCCAAGACAGCCGCTTAGCTGCTTCCTCCAGGTGAGTCCGGGATTTCTCCCTGAATCATAAATATTCCAAGATATAGAGAAAGCTTGGAAATGAGAGGGCCCTGTCCCTGTCAATTATTTTGCAAAAAGTTTTCTACAGCTAAAAGTGGGAAGGGGCCTAGAAACAGACGTGCCGTTTTGACTTCCAGAAACGTGAATTCTGAGCTAGATGCCAGTGAGTCAGGTCACAACCAGGTGGGATTCTGAATTCGATTGTTAAAGGGCTGCTTTGTGTGCACATGGAAAAGGAAACAGATGTATTTGAACAGAGGTAGTTTATTAAAGAGAATGGATAGACATCAAAGATGTCCCTTTATCGTTTTTAAGTTGTCAAAAATATGTGTGAGTTGGGTACCATATAGCCCTCAGCAGAGCATTTGACAAGGTTGTTCCTTGGTTTCCTCATAGGCAAGTTGAAGGATATGTGAGCTGAACACAAAGACAGTATAATTTATCTAGGCTCAGTGGTCACTCTTAGAATCTCCCGGGACTGGATGGTGCATCTTAAGGTGGGAAGCTCTATCTTGACTCCACGCTGTTCACCATCTTTTTCATTGATGTGGATGGATATACGGGAGTATATGCTCAGAACGGTCAATCATAACTAAGACAATTGTGAAGAGTGACAACGCATAGGCTTAGAACACAGAGAGAGACATAAAGAGTGGTGGCCTGGAATAGAGAGCCTAGCGGTAGACCCGCCACGCCCGTGTGGAAGCCTGTCGTGTGGACGACATAGCTAATGTATGTGTTCTGAGTGTCTTAGAAATACTGGTATACGCTCATAAAAACAACCGCTGGGTAACGGAAGAGAGTTTATGGTATAATGCACCTACTGTAGGCTCAGCATTGCACAAGTCACCACAGGGATGGTGAGCACTGGTGGTTGCCCTGGGCACAGGCATGCTAGTTAGATTGAGATAAGCGACTGGCAGCCACATGCAGAAGGTCCTAACTGTGGGCTCCATGGGAGTGTAGAGATGAGAAATGTTAGTTTGGGAGAGAGTGTTACAAACACAGAGTGACAGAGGGAAGGACGGACAGTTGGGGATGAACATGGCTTGTCGAAATGAGAGGACACCCAAGGGACAGAGTAAAATAATATGATTTTAATATGATAATATTACTTAATAGCGGCCCCAGCAGCCAAGGAGAGTTGGGTTTGCCTGTTCTGCTTATCTGCCTGCAGGACTAGGGTTGAGCTCTCTGAGGGCAAAGACAGTCACAGTGACCATTGTTTCCCATGGCCTGGCACCATACCTGGCAGAGTGGGCTCCTAACACTGAATAGAGAGGATGGGTTGGTAAAGACCTGGGAACCGTGGGCAGAAAATATTTAAAATGAGCAAAAAGATTCCCTGCCTGGTTTAAGCATTGAATAACACAGAGAAGGCTTGCTTTGGAATCAGGTAATGATCTTGGGGTCTCTGGATGCCCCACCCCCTGAACGTTATGAGTCTTCTGAACACTGTTAAATCATACATAAAAATTAATTAGGCTCACCCTTTTTTTCCAAGGTATCTATAGCTTTTATCTGATATTCAGTGGAATCTAGTATTTCAGAAATACATATAAGAACTACTACTTTAGAAATATTAGTATTGTAAAATCATGGGACAGCTTAAAAGGTGAAAGTCTGGGAGGAGAAGGACGTCGTGGAGTTGGCTGCACAGTCTAGGCTTGGGGGTAAGGTAAGAACTGGACTAGGGGTGAGTGGTGCTTAAACGGAGAGCAGGCAGTCATGGAGCGGCTTTGTGAAAACAGACTGAGCTTGAGGTCCCAGGCTGCTCAAGGCAAGGGACGTGTCTTATTTAAACCTGCCCGCTCCCACCTCTGTAGTCCCACCACAACCAAACAGCCATAGTGCAGGCTCAGCGGGTCTCAGGACTGCTGGCTACACCTCGGGTACAGTTAACCAAGGAGGTTTACCAGATGTCCACCGTGGAAAGCAAGAGTTGGGCAGAAGTGGCAGGAAAGTGTCAGTTTCAAGGGTGAAGCCCAAGGTGATAGCAGAGAAAGCTGCGCGGAATGCAAAGGTCAGAGTGAGTGCTGTTTCTTGGGAGCCGGCTGCCGGGAGGAGAGGGTCAGGTAGAGCCAAGCCTGGAACTGGTGTTGGTGTCATGCACATGGAGAATGCCCCTCTGGACGTAGGGAGGAGAGGCAGGAAAACATGGCGTCTTGGGCCAGCACAGTTAGCATGATAAGGGAAAGGAAGGCTTAAGGGGGCAAAGGAAGGCACAGTGAAACAGTGGGCCATTTTGAAGAAGCAGTGGTGAGGGAAGCCAGACTTCAAGGAGTCAGGAAGAAACGCAGTGGATTTAAACCCTCTGTCTGGATAGGAACCTTGTCTGGAGAGGTCTGCAGCGGTTTTGAGCAGACCCGACCGAGCTCTGTGACTTCAAGTTACTTAACCTCTCCCTGTGCCTTGGTTTTCTAATCTGTAAAGTGGAGGTGGTAGGGATACCACATGCCTCAGCAGATTGCTTAGAGTCCTGAACGCATTGCTGAAGGTAGAGCCTAGAATAGCCCCTGTCGTGTAGTAACTTTGGATGAGTGTTTGCTGTTGAGACTGTGGCTTCAAGGGTTAAGGAAATAACCCTTTAAGGAATAATGAGGTTTAGGAAAGTGGGTATGAAAGATCTTGGGACCTCTGAGGACAGAAATGACGCGATGGAGAGGGAGGAATGAGTGGAAGTGACCTGGCCGAGACACCTGAGGATGAAAGATGGGACCAGGACAAGCTAGGAATGTTCATTTAGCAAGAGAGGGGAGCCCATTCCTCTAGGGATGGGGAGAGGGAGCCCATTCCTCTAGGGATGGGGAGAGGGAGCCCATTCCTCTAGGGATGGGGAGAGGGAGCCCATTCCTCTAGGGATAGAGAGAGGGAGCCCGTTCCTCTGGGGATGGAGAGAGGGGAGCCCATTCCTCTCGGGATAGAGAGAGGGAGCCCGTTCCTCTGGGGATGGAGAGAGGGGAGCCCATTCCTCTAGGGATAGAGAGAGGGAGCCCGTTCCTCTGGGGATGGAGAGAGGGGAGCCCATTCCTCTAGGGATGGAGAGGGGGAGCCCATTCCTCGGGATGGAGAGAGGGGAGCCCGTTCCTCTAGGGTTGGAGAGAGGGAGCCCATTCCTCTAGGGATGGAGAGAGGGGAGTCCGTTCCTCTGGGGATGGAGAGAGGGGAGCCCGTTCCTCTGGGGATGGGAGAGAGGGGAGCCCGCTCCTCTGGGGATGGAGGAGAGGGGAGCCTGTTCCTCTAGGGATGGAGAGAGGGGAGCCCATTCCTCTAGGGATGGAGAGAGGGGAGTCCGTTCCTCTGGGGTTGGAGAGGGGAGCCCATTCCTCTAGGGATGGAGAGAGGGGAGCCCATTCCTCTAGGGATGGAGAGAGGGGAGCCCGTTCCTTTGGGGATGGAGAGAGGGGAGCCCGTTCCTCTGAGGATGGAGGAGAGGGGAGCCCGTTCCTCTGGGGATGGAGAGAGGGGAGGCTGTTCCTCTAGGGATGGAGGAGAGGGCGAGAAGGCCAGTAGAGGAGCCGTGATGGTGGAGTCACAACAGAGGCACCCCAGGAAGCTGACAGGCGGATTTCTGCCATTGACATTACCTCTCACCTACCACCAGGGGACAGTGACCTGTCCGTGTGCCTCTGCATCTAAGGATGTGCATCCATAGGAAGCACCTCCTGCCTGGTAGAGGGAAAGTCGCTGAGACAACGAATTGCCACATTTCTCGCAACTCCTTAAAGTGGTGAAGGGAACTTCCGCCTTTTGTGAATGAGTGACCACCCACAAGGAGTGCACACGGTTGACACAGCCTCGGGGGTCTCACGGTGTCCAGTGCTGCCTGGGCTACCCTGCAGGAGCCCTGGGGTAGCCCTTCACCCCCTTCGCAGGAGGAGCTCCCCACAGCCCTCTTCTTCCATGTGTAAAGGGTGCGTGCAATGAAGGGTGACGCTTCCGACTGTGCAGAGAGGGGCGAGGGGTCTCTGCCTTAGGGCGGCCAGAAACGTGCATAGGGGTGTTCCTGGGACCATATGTATTTCTCAGATACCTTAAATTGTATGTTTTTACGTTTCTCAACATATGATAAAATTTCCTAGAACTTCACAAAATAAAAATATTTTCAATTCATTTTGATTTCCATCATCTTTAAATTTGAAATCATGTCACTGTTCTGCTCAAAACCCTGCAGTGGCTCCACATTTCCCCCCAAAGCACAGGCGAGGGTCCTCACGGTGGCCCGCGAGCCCCGTCCTCTCCAGTGCCACCTTCCATAGGCCTCTCCCACCCACACCGGCTGCCGCCACTCCGGCCCCCTCTCCGTTTCTGGAACACACCAGGCTCCCTCCTTAGAGCCAGGCTCTGGTTGTTTCTCTGCTCTCATTACCTTCTCACTCCTCTGCCATTTTCAAGTCTTGACTCAGTGTCCCCTGCTCAGCGAGACCTGCCCCAGCTACCCTATTTTCAATGACACCCCCCATCGCTGCCACCTCTCCCCAGCCTTGATGCCCCACGTTCCTATTTGGTCTTTCCCGTAACTCTTACCAGCTTCTGATGGACTCCAGGTTCTGGCCTGGCTGCCATGTCACTGCCACTCCACTTTACAGAGTCCCCATTGGGGCAGGAATGTTTATCTGTTTCTCCTCAATCAATGATGGCTGCCAAGCATCTCAAAAAGCCGCTGGCTCACGTCAGTGCTCAAAAAATATCAGCTGAATGGGTGCAGTGTGCTGCACAGAACTCTGACTTTGGACTTAAAGATGCTGAATCGTGAAATAAAAACTTTTCAAGACTCCGTAGACATGCACCACCTGTTTTTCCTGCATGTTTTCAGTGTGCTTTTCCACCCTGGTTGAATTATATGTGCGTTCTGGTCATGTAGTACCACTTTGGCCTTCTCTGTGATAAAGATACAAATGGACATAATACATTGAGAGTTTCACTTATAGTGAATAATCACGTGTGCACTGGTTTTGAAACGGTTCTCAGTAGCTTCAGTGAATCAAAAATTGGCAGGCCTACTATATCGACTTCCAAACACTGTCACTGGACATTGGTGAGAGAGAGAAAAAAATAGCATAGAATTTTTCACTGACAGTAAAACAAGATGAAGTTATAGTCATCTGTAATACTGAGGCCAGAAGAAAGAATCAGGAATCCCTCATCCTGTGCACCCACAGGAGTCAAACCCATTTAAGATGATATTTCCAAATGTATTCTTAAATGCATCATTTTCATTTCTAATATATCAAGGTAATTTTAAGAAGAGAAAGATAACTAAAAAGCACAAACTCACCCGTTTCCTTTTGCAGAGTTCCAGACATGCAAAGGAGAGAAGGAGAACTTACCCAAAGCATGCTGATGATAGAAAAATAAACGCTTGTTTTTAAATAGCGGGTGGCACAGTACAGCAAGGGGGACTGAGCCCATCTCATACCAGAGGCTCTGGGCCTCCAACCCAGCAATACAGTGATGGGATGTTATTTGCAGGGCCTGTGTGGCATGGGAGGAGTGTGGCTGTGCTGTTTCTGCATGCTCTACTTTGTAAGTGCTCACTCTCTGCATTTTTTTTTTTTTTTTTTTTTGCCTTTTCCGGTCCAACGGCAGACACAGGGCTGGGTGACTCCGTATGCTCCAGCCCCAGTATATCCAGCACCACCAGCCCCAAGCTCGACCCGCCCCCCTCCCCTCACGCCAACAGAAAGAAGCACCGAAGAAAGAAAAGCACTAGCAACTTCAAAGCCGATGGCCTGTCCGGCACTGCTGAAGGTAAGGGCTCCAGGGTGCCCAGGGAGAGAGTCTCCACTTCAGAAAATTCTTTGTTATTTTTCAAATGCGTGAAATTAGACACCCTTAGCACCACAAATGCACAGTAATGCTGGTCACCGTATGTGCTTTCTGTTTGCAAGGTGGCACTAGAGGGCCCTTGGGACCTTTTCATCACTGTCTGATTCTCATATTACACAACCAAATCCGCTGTCTCACTCTTGGCCGCCGTCGCTGGTAGCGGGTAGGAGTGCTGGTCTCCCAGCCATGAGCCTGATCCAGTTCTGAGGTCTCGCCCCACCCTGGCAGCCTGGGCGAGTGTCCTCTCCAACCAAGGTGGGCCACGCTGCGTGACTCTGCTGGGGACGGTGCCCACTTCTAGTTTAGGAATAATCTCTGATATTGGTTACTCTTAACTAACCAGACACCTGCCTTGATTTCAGCTTTTATCAACATGTTATCATAAACACTTCTTCTGTCAATGTCCATCAGCTCTTTCTGGTATGTGGACTCTATTAATATTCCAGTTGTCACAGCTCATTGTGAGTCTCCTTTCACCTGAGTCCTTCCTTAGTTTTTATTGCCACTGATGGCTGGATGTGAGCTTCCTGAAGTGGCTCCTTCAAATGAATTCCCTTTTTTTTAATTCCACAGATATGTAAGTGCATGCATACACACACACACACATACACACACACACACCCCACATTATAAGAGATAAAATTAATGCAGTTGTAACAAAAGAATACTTAAAAGGAAAAATTAACGTTTGGGAACCTTGTTGTTAGAACATGTTACCGGCGAGACAGACAATGGTGAGATAGTGTGGTTACCTGTGAGACTGACATGGTAAAAGCGTGTCTTCAGCGAGGGTCTCATGCCCAGGGGCAACGTTTATGGCTTCCGTCCTTTCTCTTTCTCTACGGCTGCCATGCTTTTTCCAGATACTCTGCTTGATTGAGGGTTCAAACCTGCGAGCTGTCAGACAGTGGCCACATTAGAGGGAGTGGCCCGGGACGTCCACATATCCAGAGCGGAGCATGTGAACCCACGGTACATGTGTTAGCAGGGAAGGGGCAGAGTGTGGCATGTGCTGTGTGTTTCCCTAACGCCTGAGGCAGGGAGCATCGTTTCTTTCATCATCAGGAAGCTGAAGTTCGGAGCTCTGAGTAGCCCGCCAGCCTCCGCAGAAGGGTTAGAAGCCTTACTCCTTCACCACATTTCTTCCTGTTTTGCCTCCTATAAGCTTCCTGCTAACATATTTAGCCAATAGAAACTGATTTTTTAGTCGGGCACGGTGGCTCACGCCTGTAATCACAGCACTTTGGGAGGCCGAGGCAGGAAGATCACCTGACGTTAGGAGTTCGGGACCAGCCTGGCCAACATGATGAAACTCCGTATCTACTAAAAATACAAAAATTAGCTGGGTGTGGCACATGCCTGTAATCCCAGCTACTCGGGAGGCTGAGGCAGGAGAATTGATTGAACCCAGGAGGTAGAGGGTGCAGTGAACCGAGACCATGCCACTGCACTCCACCCTGGGCGGGCGACAGAGTGAGACTGTCTTTAAAAAAAAAAAAAAAAAAAAAAAGACGATTTTTCTCATGTTGTGTTGAGTGAGGATAATTCCATTAAGTCAGTGATGGTGGAAAATAATGGTTATGGGTCAGAGCAGCCACAGATGCCACTGACCTTCCCACTGAAAACAGATTCATCCACAAGCGCTCTGTGTTGGTAAGACTCCTTCAGACAACCATTTGGCAAAAAGCACCCTGCAAGCACATGCGGCCATCCCTCCCTGATTGGGAAGAAGGTTAGCCTCGCCCAGGGTGGGCAGCCTGTACCCTCCACGCCCCTAAGGTGCACACACAGGGGCGGGCGCCAGATTCCCTTTAGGGACAGGCCTTGTTCTCATTTTCACAGGTATATGTCGTCTTGCATTTGTTGTGTGTTTCCAGCCAAGGTCTGTGGTTTTTTTTTTAATGCACAACCTGGTAGGAACTGACTGTTGCCACTTAGATACACTTTCATTATCCCACCCACGTGTTGACTGCTGTGTAAGTGAGTGAATAAATCAGTAGCGTTTCTGCACATTTAGTTGAGCAGCTGGTACCACCCAGTGTTCCCTTCAGCACCGGTGAGTTTGAAGGAATTTTGACAAGTGACCGTGACCATGTTGGACGCCTGATGTTTCAAGTCCACTTGCTGAGTGAATGGGACGGTATGTGGGTGCCAGGCAATAGTGGGTACCCAGGCTGAGACACAGGTTCTGTCCAAGCAGCAAATGGGGGCCCCTTTCCTTAAAGGGTCTTACTGCTGAGGTGGTAACACCAGCAGAAAGATTTCAGGCACCATGGAAACTCCGAGATTAGGAAATCGCAAGTGTCTCAAACATGGATGTGTAAAAGCGGGTGACGTGTGTTTGGAAGTCCAAGGCAGGGGTTCTGAGGGAGCCCCCTCACTCTGATTAGGAGAGTCTGGCCTCTACGTCAGCGGCTATGACACCTTTCCAATAGAAAATAAGTCATAAGTTATTTATTAAAAGAAAATGTATCATTTTTCCCTAGGAAAAGTTACTTATCAGACTACAAATGAGTCACTTTTGTGAAAAAGTCTATATTTCATTTTTTCAAAGCCACGTTTTCCCTCCAAAATTGTAACATATCTAAAGTCAGAACATATCTTATCATTGTAGATTCAATGATATATGATATTTTTGATAGTTTTATTTACTGTTAATTCCTTGAAAGTACATTGTGTAAAACACCAAATTAAACATTCCGTTCTGGCCGGGCGCAGTGGCTCATGCCTATAATCCCAGCACTTTGGGAGGCTGAGGTGGGCGGATCACGAGGTCAGGAGATCGAGACCATCCTGGCTAACACGGTGAAACCCCGTCTCTACTAAAAATACAAAACTTAGCTGGGCATGGTGGCGGGTGCCTGTGGTCCCAGCTGCTTGGGAGGCTGTGGCAGGAGAATGGCGTGAACCCGGGAGGCGGAGCTTGCAGTGAGCCGGGATCACGCCACTGCACTCCAGCCTGGGCGACAGAGTGGGACTCCATCTCAAAAAAATAAAAATAAAAATTCTGTTCTTGAAACTAAAGCTAGTTATATATGTTTTATTTTATTTATTTATTTATTGTATTTTTTGAGACAGGGTCTCGCTCTGTCACCCAGGCTGGGGTGTAGTGGTGCAGTGACGGCTCACTGAAGCCTCAAACTCCCAGGTTCAAGTAGTCTTCCCACCTCAGCCTCCCAAGTAGCTGGGACCACAGGCAGTCATCACGATACCTGGCTAATTTTTTGTTATTTTTGTAGAAACGGAGTTTCATGCTTTTGCCCAGGCTGGTCTTGAACTCCTGGGCTCAAGCTATCCTCCCACCTCAGCCTCCCAAAGTGCTGGGACTACAGGCATGAGCCACCACACCCGGCCTATATTTTATGTTTTGAGAATACTATTCAATTATAAGAAACCATTTCTGCTTCTCTTTCCTGCAAGGCTCTGTGACTGGTTACTACTAGTGTATTCTCTATCGCCTGACCAAGTGCTGAAAAGATGGAATTACAGATATAAAATTTCTATAGAAGATTTGTGTAAAGTAGTTGAATTTTATGGTTTTTAACATACCCTATTGGAACAAATAACTAGGTTCAAATCTCTTTAGAGTATAAGAAAAATAGAATTCCACTGAAGGAAGCAAATTCATTAGGGTACTTTGAATCCATTGGTCAGTACAATCCATTGAAGTCAGCTGATTAATCTGGAATGGGATGGGGCTCGCCGGCTGGCTCGCCGAGGAGAGTCCTCCTGGGCCTGTCTGCAGAGGTGCGGGGAGAGCGGTGGGTTTGTTGTAGAACCCTGGGTGTAACGGGGCGAAGAGAGGGCAACTATTTGGAAAGCTTCCAGCTAGGAGCTGTGGCCTTCAAGAGAGAGACCTGTCCGGCTGTGGTGACCAGGAGAGTGAGGGTGACTTCACTCTTCTTCCTCCCACTGGTCTCCAGCGGCCCCTCCTTGACCAAATCCAACCAGAGGCCAAAAGCCCTGAGAGCCCACGATGCCAGTCACACAGTTGGCTCCCAGGACCAAGACAAAACCAACAGAAGCCGTAGAGTGTTTGTGCCTTTCACAGCACCTCCTGCAAGCCCCTGAAGCCCGTGCCGTGCCACTCTGCTGGTGGTCCACAAACACAGGAAACAAAGCTCTAGAGGGCAGGGGTGTGTGCTCCCCTCCATCATCCCCCAGGGTCTGGCTTTAGCCTGGCCCAGGGAGCCCTCGCAGCTTCCTGAACAGACCTCAGCGCCCTTCCCCAGCTGTGCGCGACAAGGACCCTGCGAGAAGGTCTTCCTAGACTCCCAGCTAAGCGCAGAGGTTCTCACTCTGGCCGTTTCTTACCTCTGTGGCGCACTTATTCAGAAAGTAAAGGCTAATAGTAGGAATCATCAGTACCTGCTGCTGCAAACCCAGAAACACTGTGTCTACACGGGGCTGTCAGGGTGACCGATGCAAATAGGGCCGTTCCTGCCCTTGAGTTTCTCCCTGCACAGGTCCTTGCTGTGCTCCTTTTGCTGAAGAACAGCCACTTTGTTCTGCACCAGATGGCAGAGGGTGTCAGACCTCAGCCCAAGGAGAGTATTTATTTTCTTAGGTTTACAATTTAAAATGAATCGGAGGAATCTGGAAAGTTACAGAAGCAGGGACTGTGGCTGGAGAATCCCTTATATTTTTGTGTATATTTTGGGTCCTGAGGATTACCAGGAGATGTGTGGATGGCGGAGCCCGTCACTAGGCTCTTACGTCACAGATGGGCTGCCGTGCTGCGTGATCATTGTAGACCAGTGGAAGGAAATTGAGATGTGACTGCGCAAGATGGTGACGGGGCCTGAAGCCTGTGCATGGAGGGCATGTGCAGTGACCAGAGAGAAGGGTGGTGATGAGGATGAGGGCCATGAGGCATGGTGACTGTGACCAGCTGATGGAAGGTCTGCAAAGAAGGGCGTCCCAACTTGTCCTGGATGGCCCAGGTGGTAACCATGGGACCTGATGGGTGGAAGCCTCAAGGAGATGGATTTTGATTCTGATATTAAAAGCTCTAGGAAAAGCTCTACGAACCAGGGCCACCTGAGAGGGAGTGACCCCGACCCTGCATGGGGTCTGCATGGGTTGGACCAGGGTAGAGGAATCTGGGCTCTGGAAGGTGATTGCACCATGGCCCTGGATTCCCGACCAGGTCCAAGTTCAAGGGTATGTGCCAGGGAAAAGTGCCCGGGCAGTGGGATTTTGCAGATCTTTAATGGCTTGTCAGCTCTTGGCATTGTCTTTGAATTACAGTACTTTCTGGGCATCTTCGTATCTCGGGTCCAGTAGTGAGGTTGTCATTGCTAAAATGAACGGTCTCTGCAGTCCCATTCTGTGGCCCCGAACCTGGTGGTTCTCGTTAGTTTTATAACATTCATGCAAGTTTGCATTAAGTGTTAATTTCCCTGTTTCCCCAGTGAAAAGGCTGAAGTAGAGAGAGGTTAAGTGGCTTTCTTGTCCAGGGTCAGGTTGCTGGTAGGTGACAGAACTGTCTCTTGATTCTCTGCCTCAAACTCTTTCCACCAGGCAAAAAGCAAGTCTTTGAGGTATGTGGAGCTGCTTTTGAATCTGGGAGTGGGGCACACTGAATAGCTTCCTTGATATTTCTCAGATTCCATGTAAAGACACTGACTTTTATATGGCTCATAACATCTAGAAGTTGTGTAGCAAAGATCTTTCTTTAAAAATGCAGGACCAGGCTGGATTTACCCAATCTTATTATACAAGAGGGTATGCAGAAATCCTGGTGTTATCCCCCACTTAGGTTCACAGCGCTTTGTTCTGAAGGTCTCAGAAGGGAATTTATTTTATCCTTCTCATCTTGTTCCTTTGGTTGTTCATTCTGGTCTTTATCGCACCATTGTGTGGTTGATCCTGGATGGATATTGAAAGATTCTCCTGTAGAGGGTAAGTCACAAACGGGCCTCTCACTGTTATGGTAGAAAATGAATTGCTCATCACAGCTGCACTCACTGAGCAATGAAATGTTGACAAATTTCATTAACTCCAGAGTTGCAGAGGTCACCCAGGACTTAGTTTCCCTTCACTCTTTCAAAGGAGAACCTGAAATTGTGGATCATTTTATTCTTTCATCAAATATGAAGCAGCCACCACAGGGAAAGCACTGTGTGTTTGGCTCCATGGGAGACGTTGAGAAATAAAACTCAGTTCCTCTCTCTCTCCAAGGAGTTTAGAGCCTGATTATGGAGATAAGACATGCAAGAAACTGTAACGAGGATGTCAGGCAGAATATTCGAGAAAGGCATGGGAGTTCAGAAGAAGCACAAAAACGCACTGAGTTGTAAAAGTTAGGGAAGGCTAACCTGTTGTAGAGCTTAATTTTTATTGCGCAGGTTTAGCACATAATGGTTATCTTATTTAATAAAACTGCAGAAAGCATTACTTTTTCATTAAATGTTGCCTACTTACAACTTTAAACACCAGTGGTGATGATTTAATTAGTCACAAAATGGAGTTCTGTTTTTACTTAGATGCTAAGAAACAGATGTTGCTACTCTTGATTAGTTACCTTTTACCTTAGGACTTTTTTTATTATTATTAATTAGTTGATGTTTTGGAAGGCACTTTGGAGAGAAATGAAAGAATCGTGCATGCGTGTCGTACAGTGTTTTTTTTTTTTCTTGCAGGAAAGCAATACGTGGGTGCGTGGAAGCTCTCAGTTAATCCGTAACCATCCGGTTAGATGGACTATCATGCAGCTTGAGCCATTGCTGGGTTTTTGGGGATTTTGCATGCCGTGATTGGGAGGGCAGTGTGCTTGTTTTGTTATTTAGAATATAACAAGGTTGTAAGAGTCTTATTAGCACAAGGCTCTCATCTTTTCTCACTCCTGGGGTGCAATTAGTGTGCACATGATGGTGAGCACATGACTGGCAAGGAGTCAGGGCCCAGAAACTGTTAACCTTCCAGGTTTATATCCGGTCTACAGGGGCTTTCACATTGAATTCTGTGTTATTTGGAGGTGGCTGGAGGGGAGATCCAGTTGCGCGAGTGTTACTGTCATTCCTCCCTCAGGTTTCCTCCTTTTCTTCTCCGTGAACATTCCGCCGGCACCTCCCGTGTCTGCTCCTTGTTTAACATTGGCAGCTACCCTGGAAAGGGAACGAGAAGTCTCCGCAATCAGCTCCCTAAAAACTGCATAATCAACAGTAATTTTTGATACAATAAGGACTTATTAAACTTCCTTATTAGCGAACCACTGGTTAGTGCATCTGAACAGTTGAGTTGAACAGTTCATTATAGCGAATGTGGAAAACCAAGAATCAGAACATCTTCCTGGGAGATACACTGGCAATGCAGTCATTTGACTCTGCTAAGGATATCAGGAGACTGGCTGGGTTTTGTCACCCTTGAGCTGTCAGTGATGGGAGACACCATGTATCCTGATGGACTTGCCTCCTCCCCACAAACTAGATGACTTTTCCAAAGAGAGTTTGCTCTCAGGTTGTAACTCCAGCTTCCAAGAGAATGAACTTGCTGAAATTGAGTAGATCTTTTGGGTTTACTCTAGACATTGACATTGTAGATTGTGCACAGTTGACTCAAAAGCCATCCTGCAGGGTACAGTCCGGCCGCCACAAACACACACAAGCTGTAAGCGCTCTCAGATCCTTTGTGGAAGCCAGCAGGTCGAAAATAAACAAAGATGAGTCGATCACAGCAGGGGCAGCCAGAACAGAGGATTCCCATCATGATGAACCGATGCACAGAAGGATTTTTGGCAGTGTGGTTTTTTTTTGTTTGTTTGTTTGTTTTAATTTTTTTAAGCACACACAAACTTAAAGGGGTTAGATTCAGGTCCAAGAATGTTCATTGAGCACCTACTGCATGCAAGAGTTTTGTCTGATGCTGGATGGGACATCAACTGAAGCGGCCCAGCCATCAGGACACACATAGACCAGTGGAGAAGGCAGAAACACACTGGGAAACTTGGTTATGCAGGAGCACAGGGCACCCCCAGCTGCCTGGAGGACCTCAGGGAGGTTCCCCAAGGGGGAATAGACACTCACATTGTATAGAGAATGAAATATCTGCTATTCCAAGGAGGAAAAAAGGAAAAAATCTGAAAAGTCAAAACAAACTAAATCTTGTAAGGAGGTGGCTTGGAGCTCCTGGGGGTACCTAGGCAAGTCCTGATACCACAGACAAGCGTTTGAGCTCTTTAGCCTCCTACACAGAAGCATAAACTCACCTTTGAAAAATGCTGAGTACTCACAAGGTCCCTTTCTAAGACACAGAAATGTGACGGACCTCAACTCCTGTTTTTTTAGCTAGACTTAGAGATTCTCTCCTGCAAGTGGGGCTCGGTTAGCACGAGCTGCTCGCAGGCTCCAGTGTCCATCAGTAGAGAACTCAGGACACCATGTTTTCCTCAGTGCACCCTGGGATTGGAATTCGGGCTAGCTTGGGAGACCCTGCATTGGTCGACTTTCATCAGAATCTAGGATCTGTCTTGAAATCATTTTCTTGATGGTCTCAAAACGTTTGAGCTCTCAGGCTCTTCTGATGTCATTTAAGTCTCGGAGAAATTATGGTCCACTTGGACCAAGGTCCTGAAGCCAGAGGAGGGGCTGGTTCTGGCAGCCAGTGCTGTTCAACTTGTGTCTTCTTTACTATTCTAAATCCTCATCTACTCTGTATACTTTGCTCAGCTGCATGTATTTTACACACAAAGTACAGGGATACAGATGGAAATGTTCAGCAGCAAGGTATGAGAGGTTCCCATCTCATGCACGAGGGTGTTTTTCTCGGCCTCAGCAGCCCTCAGATGTTCCCACACTCCGTTAGATACGTGCGGCCTGAGCTTCAGGAAGTAGAGATGCCCAGGGGTTATATTTTCAGATGTTCTAGCTGAGCTCACTTTGTCTTTCCTCCCAGGCCTGGCAATAATGAAACCAGGCAGTGTTTTATCTCACAGGCAGTGGCGACTTCATTCCTCTTTCTAAAGATGTAAAACAAAAGGGGACGTTGACTATCGCAAAACTTAGTCTATGTGGAAGCAACTTGGCAAATGGGGAGGATGAAATAAAATTGCACCTACCGTTTGTCTTAGCTCGGCCTGCCATATCAAAATGCCACAGACTGGGGCCTTAACCAGCAGAAACTCATTTATCATGGTTCTGAAGGCTGCAAAGTCCAAGATCACGGTGCCAACTGACTCGTTCCTAGGGAGAGCTGAGCTCTCTTCCTGGCTTGCAGGTGGCCCGTTTCTTGCTGTGTCCTCATGTGGCCCTTCTGTGGTGTGCACACACAGAGAGAGAAGCTCTTCTTTTTCTTATAAGAACACCCATCCCATCATGAGGGCCCAGCCCTCATGGCCTCATCTAACCCTCGTCACCTCCCAAAGGCCCAGTCTCCAAATCCCAGCACATTGGTGGGGTGAGGAGTTAGAGCTACAACATGTGAATTTTGGAGGGAAACAAACATGTAGTCTGTAAGACCATGCAACTTTCTATTCCTGGCTGTGGGATTAATGTCCCTGTGGCCCCCACCCACCCGCCATATGCCATTTAAGGATTTCATGGACTGTCTCAGGTCAGAAACTGCTTGGACAGATCACAGCTGTCCTTTCCCCTTCACTCTTCCCTCCCGAGTCTTGGATTTGTTGTCAGGAGGCATCATCCAATGCAAAGGAAGAACACCATGGATTTACTGCCTGCTTGTGTGCTACCTCATTGCATCCTTAAAACAACCCTGTGTGGTGTTGGCAGGTGGGTGGTGGCATTTCTGTTGTCACAAATGAGGAAGAGGATTGAATAAAGTTGAGTAATTTGCCCAAGGCCAGTAGATGAGTGGCCTCTGGGACTTGGAAGTCTGTATTTTGCTTTGCGTTTCATCTGTTAACCTAGAAAAGGCTTCCGGGGATTGGAGTGGGAGGAGAGCCTTCTGCAGGCCTCTGACTCTCAATCCTGTGGCTCTCAGAGTTGCTTCTCTCTCTGTGCATGTCCATTTCTGCAGCACAGCAGGGCCGTGCCCACGGCTCCTCACCACTGCCCTTGAGAACTGGGAAGCAGTCATTCCTTTGCTGGTTTTCTCAGGAGGCCTGTTGTATTATGGTGTGGCTTCCTTGCAAACAAGTGCGTGCACACTCTGATACGTTTTAAAAAATAAAAGATGCAAATCGCTGCTTTGCAGACAGTTAGAACCTACAGGATTAGATGGGCTCTGTTACAAGGGGACATCTCTCGAAATTTTTTTGGACTTACGGACATTTAATTCAGATGCAGTGAACCCAGTTTTTCTGTTCATTTTAAGATGAGTATGCTTTTTTTTTTGGATGAGGGAAGTGTATTTGTGGGTGTTTTTTTGAGATGTGATCTCACTGTGTTTTCCGGGCTAATCTCAAATCCCTGGTCTCAAGAGATCCTCCCATGTCAGCTTCCTGAGTTGCTGGGATTTACAAGCATATATCACCACAGCCAACTAGAGTGCGCATTTTTAAGGGCAGTTTGAGGTTGTAGGGAGGAGGATGGTGATTGATTAAGCCCCCCCATCGTTCATTTGAATCCTGCATCGCTGATTTAAGTGTTAATCAAATGCCTGTCTCGCCTGGCTGTGGGGTCCGATCATAGTTACTGACTCGCGCTCATTTTATCAAGATGTATTATTAATGCTTTGGATAAAGTGTAGTTGAGATAAACTTTGTGTGTTTATTTAGTAATCTTTGCTAATACCCTCCTGGCTTTCCACTCCACCCCTTTCTCATCTCAGACGTACCATAGGCACCAAGGTGTGGAGCCAATGAAAGAACAGGCGCAGCGAACACTCCAGCAGGCATTGCCGTGTGCACACACACAACTTCACAAGGGCCTCTTGTGCACATGGGACATGGAGAAAATTGGCCATTTGTCTGTGGGGTAATGGGCTTTGCTGCAATATGAAAATCTATCAAATGGGTAAAATCAATGACATTGTATCAGAGTTCATGAAAAGTGCCTACTGCACACAGTTTAATTCTATTTAATTTTTTTAAGTGGAAAAAAGCAAAGGAAAAATGTTTTAGTTTTCTCTTAAGCTGATTTCACTCTGCTTTTTCTTAAAAGTGCCTTTCTAGTTGCCACACAGTGATGTGATCATTATCTGCCACCTCGTCGCCTTGCTGCCTCTGCATGCAGTAAAATACAAAAAAAAGAGAGAGAGAGAGAAAGCAGGGGAGCTTGTGAAGTATGACTCCCTATCCCAAGACTCATTGCCTGCGATTCGTACCGCTTGACAGTAATGATCTTATTACAGTACTGTGGACCTTGAAGAGATTTCATGAGGAGAGTGAAAGGACGAACCTCCGTGTAATCAAGTGGCGCTGAATATTCCACGCGTTTTTGATCACACACTGATTGGGCACAGTTTTAGCCCATCTTCTAGTCAATTATGCATGGCCCCTGTGCTCCTCGAATAGTCGGAAACATTGATGGCTGTTGTCTGGGTTTTGGAAGGCAGCCAGGGGTTTGAAGTGCCTTGTACATCGTCATCCCAGGATAAGTGCTTTTTAGTTGGAATTGATTACCTTTCTTTGGGTTTTGCTTAATAGCAAAACTGTATTTGGAGAGGGCTTCAGGTGAAAAATGGACATATTAGCCATTGAGAACATCCGAACTCCTAGTCAATTTTTAGGCTTCCCTTGTTTCCATCTAATTTCTGTTTAATGATACAGTGTTTGATAATATTTAAGATACCTCACCGCATTTGCCGCTGAGCACACATGTTGAGCGTCGAGGACAGGTTCAATTATGTGGCCACCGTGTTCAGGTTCCCGGATTGATCCAGGGGAGGCTCTAAGCTTTGAGGAGATCTGGCGGTTAGTTTCCATCTTGGCATAAAAGCATTAATTATTTAAATATCTTTTCATCTGCAGGAAAATAGGCAGAGAATTCTTCCTACCGTTGAGTGGTCACTCCGTGTGACCGTGGAGCTCATGTCAGCATTGCTAGGTTTGGGCTCAGCCTGCTACCCTGTGCCCAGAAGACTTTCTCCCATTGTTTCCTCCCTCCCCTCGCTATTGATCTTGAAGTCTGGGGATATTTGAAAGGATGGGATTGTTTCCTACCAGAATGAGGCATGATGTTGCCTGTTAGGAAAATCAGACAATTAAACCAATGTTACTATGTAGAAGTGAAAACTGGTATAAACCAAGATTTTTTGCCTCCTCATGTTATGCTCTTAATTCTGATTCTTGTCTTACGGATTGTCTTAGAATTATTAGGAAAAATTCTAAGGTGTTTTTTTTTTTTTTTTTTTGGTTGTAACATTTTGTGCAAGGCTAAGGAATTAGACACCCCAGAGTATGTGATCACTGTGAGATGTTTCTCAAAGTCTGTCTTGAACTTGCCAACACATGCTGCCTCGGGGCCTGTGGTCACTAAGCTTATGTGAGGGACGAGAGCCCTGGCATTGCTCCCGCAGGTATTTCAATAACTTCATTTGACTCTTCTTAATTAAATAAATAGGCAGCTTTGTTCTTTGGCTTGATTATTCATTTGGGTCTTTCTTGCTTTCTTCAGGTAGGAATGATTTTCCCCTTCAGCTGGTTTTCTGCAGAAGCCATGATATACTGTAGGCATGCTTACCAGAACACCCCTAAGAGAGCTGACCAGAATTTCTAAGTTCGCGTTCCATGCATACACACACACACACACACACACACACACACACACGGTGTTACTTTTTTTCTTTCTGAATTTCATGAAAATAAAATATTTTCTACCAGAATACACATTTAGTGATGCCTCTTTCAAAGAGGAAATCAGTCACAAAACAGAAACTCAAAGTTGACAATCTATTAGCAATAATATCACGATCAATTATTGACCATTGCCATGTGTCAGGCACTGGGCTTAAATGCTTTACACGCAGCGTCTCATAACCTTCACAAGAACCTGGGAGGTGGGTGCCGTTATCTGCATTTTTATAACTGAGGAAACCAAGGGTCATAAAGTTTAAGTAACTTGCTCAAGGCCATAGACGTAGAAAGCAGCGATAGGGCCACCGATCCAGGCGAGGGCAGCAGTGCTCGCTGCCTCCAACACATCTCCATGGTGACCTTCCCTCCCCTTGGAAGGGGGCGCTTGTCTTTTCAGTGGTCTTGCCTCCAAATCTTGGCTTGTCTAGGATTCTTCCTACAGAAGAAGTTCATATAAAATAAGGGGTTTATTATGGGTTATCTGAAGAGTGTTTCTTAATTTTAATAAGTTAATATTCCAACCATAAAAACTTCTGACATTTTACCTGAGGCTGTGCTTCAGCAGATCGACAGAATGCATTCTTACAGCACTTGGAAAATAACCAGATCCACGAAGAACAAATGATCAAAGTTTCAAAGGCTGTAATTTTGGAAAGCTGGCATATATAATGATGATCTCTTCACAGCCTGATAATTTTACCTGGACAAGTAAATCCATTTCTCACATTTAAAGAGAATCAAAGAGTCAGTAAACATGCAGAAACACTTTTAGCTGTGAATGCAGAGTAACTCTTACAATTAACATATAATTACCTCAACAGACCCATTAATTAAGCAATTTAAGATCTATAACTATTTTCTTGATTTTACCCCCAAATATTACTTTATTCTGCACACCATGGGGACATCAGCTGGGAGGGTCATAGCTAGGAGGTCAGAAGGAAGAGACGATTCATCCGATGAGGCACTGCTGTTGTGGGGTGTTGGTTTGAAGAACTCATAAATGGTAAAAGTAACTTGTATTATCATTGGCTCTAGGGGACTACTGAAGACAATAATTTTCAACCTTCCTCTTCCTCGTCTGCTCTCCCAGGCTCATTGAAGGGACATAGAGGTTTAGGCCCTGTTTCTTTTTGAGCAGCACAGAAACACCTGCCCAGTCCATTCGTGGAAGGGAAGAACCGAAGCCAGCCCTTGGCTGCCATTCTTTCCTGACTTCTACCATTGTGCCCTGAGTGGTTCCAGAATGTCATTGTTGGGAAATTGGTTTTCTTTCCTTATGGACATTCAAAGATTAATATGTTACTGTCATCAGTGACTTGTTACCTTCTATTTCTGATTGCCAGCTCATCAGCTTAGTTTGCCCAAGAGAGCTACTTTTTCCCAAGTTCTTTTACTTGAGTTCTGAGACAAGATTTGGTACCCATTCATTTATAGGCCAAATCCAGTTCTTATTTTAATTTTTTTTCCCAACCCCTGAAAAGCATTTGAAAACACTCCTCCACACTGTTCAGGTGAGTGATGTGTGAGCATGAGGAGACATTCCATGAGCCCGCCAGGTCTGTGGAGGTGTGCTCGCTGCTGCAGGGCCATTTGCTGAGAGAGGAAGCTGGCCTCAGGGGTCTCCCAGGATGCTGGGGCTGGTGGATGACCCCAGAGAAGGGACAGGATGGGGGGGTTATAGAAGTGCCCAGCAAGGGGAAGCTGCAGGAGGGTCTCTGTACAGGTGTGCAAAGGACCAGCGCTGCTGCAGGGAACATGGCTGGGAGGGCATCCACCGGGGCAGGGGTCCGGGCAAGGGGCTTCTCCTCTTGCCAGGCCCCCTCCTTTTGTTCAGCTCCTCTTCTCCAGCACCAACCTCCCATCACTTTCTACATTCTGGCCCCTTTTTCTCCTTTCCTTCTTTCTCTTCCATTCTCCTTTTTCCTGTAAGACTGTCCTTGCTTCTCTTATTTAATTTCTCTTTTCTTTTTTTCCCATCCATAAGTTCATCATTGTCTTTTTCTCCCTTTCTTATTCTCTTTTTTCTTTCTTTTTTCTTTGAACTTTTTTTTATTGTGGCAAAATACAGTCATGCATCACATTACGACATTTTGTTCAATGATGGACCACGTAATGTGATGGTGGTCCCATGAGATTATAATACCGTGTCCTTACTGTGCCTTTTCTATGGTTAGATGTTTAAATACACACTTCCCATTGTGTTCCCACTGCCTACAGTGTTCAGTACAGTCACATACTGTATGGGTTTACGCCCTCGGAGCAGTAGGCTCTGCACATAGCCTGGATGTGTGGTAGCCACACCATCTATAGAGGCTTAGGTAGAGACTCTGTGATGGTCACACAATGACAAAATCGCCTAACAACACATTTCTCAGAATGCATCACTTAACGATGGGGATACATGGCTGTGTGTAACATAAAATTTGCCATTTTAATCCTTTTTAAGTGTTCAATTCAGTGCCATTGAATTCTATTTGCACATTCACAGTGCTGGACAACCATCACTGCCATTCCCAAAACATTTTCTTCACTCCAGACAAACCTGCTAACCATTAAGCAGCAACTCCCCAGCCCCTACTTCTCCCAGCCCCTGTGACCTCCAGTCTGTTTCCTGTCTGTGAATTTGCCTCGTCTGGATATTTCATATCAGTAGAATCATATGATAGTTGAATATGGATCCTTTTGTGTCTGGCATCTTATATTTGGCATAATGTTCCATGTTGTAGCATGTGTCCATACACCATTCTTTTTAAAGGATGGATAATATTCCATAGTGTGGATTTACAACATTTTGTTTGTTGACAGACACTTGGATTGTTTCCACCTCCTGGCTATTGTGAATGCTGCGTGAACATTGTCATACAAGTAGCTGTTTGAGTCCTTGTTTTCAGTTTTTGCAAGGTATAAACCTAGGAGTGGAATTGCTGGGTCATATGGTAACTCTGTTCAACTTTTCAAGGAACCACCAAATTCTTTTCTTTTTTTGCCTTTATTTCTCCAAAAAAAAAAAAAGAAAAAAAAAAAGGGTACATGCGCAGATTGTGCAGGTTTGTTACGTAGGTATACATGTGCCATGGTGGTTTGCCGCACTTATTGACCCATCTTCTAAGTTCCCTCCCCTCACCCCCGACCCCCGAACAGGCCCTGGTGTGTATTGTTACCCTCTCTGTGTCCATGTGTTCTCAATGTTCACTTCCCACTTATGAGTGAGAACCTACGGTGTTTGACTTTCTGTTCCTGTGTTAGTTTGTTGAGGATGATGGCTTCCAGCTTCATCCATGTCCTTGCAAAGGACATGATCTCATTCCTGTTTATGGCTGCATAGTATTCCGTGGTGTATATGTAGCACATTTTATTTATCCAGTCTGTCATTGTTGGGCATTTGGGTTGGTTCCATGTCTTTGCTATTGTAAATAGTGCTGCAATAAACATATGTGTGAATGTGTTTTTATAGCAGAATGATTTATATTCCTTTGGGTATACACCCAGTAATAGGATTGCCGGGTCAAATGGTATTTCTGGCTCTAGGTCTTTGAGGAATCGCCATACTGTCTTCCACAATGGTTGAACTAATTTACATTCCCACCAACAGTGTAAAAGAGTTCCTATTTCTCCATAGCCTCACCAGCATCTTTTGTTTCCTGACTTTTTAATAATCACCATTGTAACTGGCATGAAATGGTATCTCATTGTGGTTTTGATTTGCATTTCTCTGATGATCGGTGATGTTGAGCTTTTTTTCATATGTTTGTTGGCTGCATAAATGTCTTCTTTTGAGAAGTGTCTGTTCATGTCCTTTGCCCACTTTTTGATGGGGTTGTTTGTTTCTTGTAAATTTGTCTAAGTTCTTTGTAGATTCTGGGTATTAGCCCTTTGTCAGATGGATAGATCGCAAAAATTTTCTCCCATTCTGTAGGTTGCCTGTTCACTCTGATGATAGTTTCTTTAGCTTTGCAGAAGCCTTTTAGTTTAATTAGATCCCATTTGTCAATTTTGGCTTCTGTTGCAATTGCTTTTGGCATTTTTGTCATGAAGTCTTTGCCCATGCCTATGTCCTGAATGGTATTGCCTAGGTTTTCTTCTAGGGTTTTTATGGTTTGGGGTTTTACATTTAACTCTTTAATTCATCTTGAGTTAATTTTTGTAAAAGGTGTAAGGAAGGGGTCCAGTTTCAGTTTTCTGCATATGACTAGCCAGTTTTCCCAGCACCATTTACCGAATAGGAAATCCTTTCCCCACTGCTTGTTTTTATCAGGTTTGTCAAAGATCAGTTGGTTGTATATGTGTGGTGGTATTTCTGAGGTCTCTGTTCTGTTCCATTGGTCTATATCTCTGTTTTGGTACCAGTACCATGCTGTTTTGGTTACTGTAGCCTTGTAGTATAGTTTGAAGTCAGGTAATGTGATGCCTCCAGATTTGTTCTTTTTGCTTAGGATTGTTTTAGCTATACAGGGTCTTTTTTATTCCATATGAAATTTAAAATAGTTTTTTCCAATTCTGTGAAGAATGTCCATGGTAGTTTCAGAGGAATAGCATTGAATGTAAATTACTTTGGGCAGTATGGCCATTTTCATGATGTTGATTCTTCCTATCCGTGAGGATGGAGTGTTTTTCCATTTTTTTGTGCTATCCATGAGGATGGAGTGCTTTTCCATTTTTTTGTGTCCTCTCTTATTTCCTTGAGCAGTGGTTTGTAGTTCTCCTTGCAAACGTCCTTCACATCCCTTGTTAGTTGTATTCCCAGGTATTTTATTCTCTTTGTAGAGATTGTGAATGAGAGTTGATTCATGATTTGGCTCTCTGCTTGCTTATTGTTGGTGTAAAGGAATGCTTGTGATTTTTGCACATTGATTTTGTATATCCTGAGACTTTGCTGAAGTTGCTTATCAGTTCAAGAAGTTTTTAGGCTGAGACGATGGGGTTTTCTCAATATAAAATCATGTTGTCTGCAGAGACAATTTGATTTCCTATCTGCATACCCTTTATTTCCTTCTCTTGCCTGATCGTCCTGACCAGAAATTCCAATGCTATGTTGAATGGGAGTGGTGAGAGAGAGCATCCTTGTCTTGTACCAGTTTTCAGAAGGAATGCTTCCAGCTTTTGCACATTCAATATGATACTGCCTGTGGGTTTGTCATAAATAGCTCTTACTGTTTTGAGATACGTTCCATGAATACCTAGTTTATTGAGAGTTTTTAACATGAAGGGATGTTGAATTTTATCAAAGGCCTTTTCTGCATCTGTTGATATAATGATGTGGTTTTTATCTTTGGTTCTGTTTATGTCATGGTTTACGTTTATTGATTTGTGTATATTGAACCAGCCTTGCATCCCAGGGATGAAGCCGACTTGATAGTGGTGGATAAGTTTTTTGATGTGCTGCTGGGCTTGTTTTGCCAGTATTTTATTGAGGATTTTTGCATCAATGTTCATCAGGGATATTTGCCTGAAGTTTTCTTTTTTCGTTGTGTCTCTTCCTGGTTTTGGTATCAGGATGATGCTGGCTTCATAAAATGAGTTAGGGAGGAATGCCTCCTCTTCAATTGCTTGGAATAGTTTCAGAAGGAATGGTACCAGCTCTTCTTTGTATTTCTGGTAGAATTCAGCTGTGAATCTGGTCCTGGGCTTTTTATTTTTATTTATTTTTATTTTTTGGTTGGTAGGCTATTAATTACTGCCTCAATTTCAGACCTTGTTATTGGTCTATTCAGGGATTTGACTTCTTCCTGTTTTAGTCTTGGTAAGATGTATGTGTCTAGAAATTTATCCATTTCTTCTAGATTTTCTAGTTTATTTGCATAGAAGTGTTTATAGTATTCTCTGATGGTAGTTTGTATTTCTGTGGGGTCAGTGGTGATATCCCTTTTATCATTTTTTATTATGTCTATTTGATTTTTCTTTCTTTTTCTTTATTAGTTTAGCTAGCGGTCTATCTATTTTGTTAATTTTTTTCAAAAAAACAGCTACTGGATTCATTGTTTTTTTGTTTTTGTTTTTTTATTTTTCCAAAAAATCAGCTAGTGGATTCATTGATTTTTTTTTTTTTTTTTTTGGAGGGTTTTTCGTGTCTCTGTCAATTCTTCTCTGATCTTAGTTATTTCTTGTCTTCTGCTAGCTTTTGGATTAGTTTGTTCTTGCCTCTCTAGCTCTTTCCAATGTGGGCATTTAGTGCTATAAATTTCCCTCTGAACACTGCTTTAGCAGTGTCCCAGAGATTCTGGTAAGTTATCTCTTTGTTCTCATTGGTTTCACATAACTTCTTGATTTCTGCCTTAATTTCATTATTTACCCAAGAGTCATTTAGGAGCAGGTTGTTCAATTTCCATGTAACGGTGTGGGAACCGCCAAATTCTTCTCTTACATCATTCTGTGACTTCACCTTGTCCTCATCCATCCATGCGTAATACGGAATTAAAGAAGCTCCTGTAATTAGGCTCTCTCCTAATTACAAAAATAGGTGATTTCAACATGTTAAAAATATTGTTGCTTTTTCCAGAAAATAAAACCAAAAGTATGCAGAATGTTGGTAGTTAAAACTCCTTTTGTTATTTTGTGTTTGTTTGTTTGTTCTGTTTTGTTTTGTTTTTTGAAACAGAGTCTCACTCTGTTGCCCAGGCTGGAGTGTGGTGGCACAATCTCGGCTCACCGCAACCTCCACCTCCCAAGTTCAAGTGATTCTCCTGCCTCAGCCTCCCGAGTAGATGGGGTTAAAGGCACCCACCACCACGCCCAGCTAATTTTTGTGTTTTTAGTAGAGACGGGGCTTCACCATGTTGACCAGGCTGGTCTTGAACTCCTGACTTCAGGTGATCCACCTGCCTCGGCCTCCCAAAGTGGTAGGATTACAGGCGTGAGCCACTGTGTCCGGCCTAAAACTCCTTTTGATTGGTGCGTGGGTGACAGTGGATTCCCTGTCCCTGCTCCCATGAATCAGTCGCACCTGCTTCAGATACTGCTCAGAATTTCTTGTCCTTAAATGCCACCCCCCAACCCCCGCCCTGAAGTCAGGAAGTGATTTCTGAACTTTAGCGTAAGTGTTCTCTGGCAGGTGTGGCTGTTTCTCTGAGCAGTAGGTACTTAGTCAAGGCATGCAGGCATTTCTCCTTGTTTTAGTTTGTCTGCAGAGGTCAGCTTTTTCCATTGTCTCTGAAACACTTGCATTTTTCCTATAACTTTCCAGTGATGAGTGGCCCAGTAGGTAAATGGAATCTTAAAGACAAGAGATGATTATTTTTTTTCCCCGCCGACTCCACTCTGGCCAAGATGAGCTCTCAGATTGCACTTCAGAATTGGTGATGTGCACTCATTCCCCTGCACCCACCCTTTTTGCTGTGGTCAGCATGTGTTTCCCAGACTGGGCGTCACTGTAGCCTCCTTGACTCTCATCACTCACATGGTCTCCCAGCAGGTAACTTGCTTCAGCGCCGCTTTGCCTCGGTGCTGGCGATCCTCCCGTTCTCACGCACCTGCGCCTTGGGGTCGCTGAGTTTCAGTTTAGGTCTCTTCAGGAACACACAGACCACATGTTGTCAGGCTTCTCTTGGCCGACAGGGTGGAGTCTTTTGGTTTTTCTGTTCTTCAGAGTTTGCATCCCCTGAGAATTCCTCTCCTGTGTCCTTCAAATAATAAAGAGAGATGAAGATGATCATGATGGTTGTTATTGTTATTTAAAACTGCAAGACTTAGGCAATACCAGATCTTAACAGCTTATTGCCTATAGTGTCTTCCTTCTTCCTTGGAATTAGATATTTTTCCTTCAAGCTGCTGACAGGTATTTATTGACCAGGGACTGTGTAGAGGTCGCTGCTGCGTGTGGCTTCACCCAGCCCCTCTGCTCATCTGGTGACTTTGCAAGCTCACAATGTCCTGAATGAAAACATAGTTCCTAAGCCCTTCCCCCAACTGGAACCATGGAGGGAGGAAGAACAGACCAGGTGAAAACATCAGTAGGAGGGTCCGCAGCTCAATGGTGATGAACGTAGGGGAGAGGTGGGTGCTGGGACAGGGCTAGCTGGGCTGGAGGAGGGTTTGCCCTAGGGAGGCAGCCCCAGGCAGGGCCTGGGCACACTGGTGGCGTAGCTGAGGGGCTGCCTGCGTGCAAGGAGGACGTGAGGCCACACACAAAGCTTAGGGCCACCCAGGAAGATGTGGGAGAAACTAGAGGGGATTCGGAGAGTTCGGGCTGCACCAGCTCCTGGGTGTTGGTTGGAGAAAGAGTCATGAATCAAGGAGCCCAGGAGGATGGGGAATCCCTGGAGGAGGTGGGTCAGTGGGAGGAGGACTGAAGACACTGGCAAGCATCAATCCGTGTGGGAGAAGTGCATGGAGTAGAATGGTCACAGCAGCAGCTCACAGGGAGGGACAGCCTCGGAAGAGGAAATCCATGTGTCTTCCTTTTGCCCACAGGAGAAGAGATGAAAGAGAGGGGAGGGGCTGGCCAGTCAGCAATCTGGACAGTTTAGATCATTCAGATGTGTAGCTGGGGTTGGGAACCAGTGGTTTAGGTTAAGATCAGCTAGATCTGTGTGAAGGACCAGCGTCTCACAGAGATTCAGGCTCATAAAAATGTAGGCCACACCCCAGGACCCACAGCCACACAAGCCATTCTTATGTTGTCCCAAGTGCTCTACCGTTAGGATTCCTGTTAAAATCTTTTTTAATGTTTTCCCTACCCTGTTCTATTGGTTTAAATCAAACTGCAGAAAAATAAAAGCTCAAATATTATCTGTTATGTCAAAGTTACTATTTGAGCTGTAGAGGCTGTTTTCAAAACAGATCATCCTCCTTAAAGCACCCATCTCTCTCCATTGACATGTGCCCCTGTGTGCAGCACACCTTCCAGCAGAGTTCCCTGCAAAGACGCTTCTCTGCAGCCTCTGTGGGTCAAGAATTAGAATGGGTGCAGCTAGGAAGGCCTGTGTCTGCCTCATGATGTTTGGGGCCTCACCTGGAAGACTCAGAAGCCAGGACTGGCAACATCCTGAATCCCAGTCACTCACGTGTCTGACTGTTGATGCTGCCTGTTGGGTGGGACCTACGCTGGGGCTGTCAGCCAGAACACCTACACATGACCTCTGCATGTGGCCTGGGCTTCCTTCCAACATGGCGGCTGGGTTCCAAGAGCAGGCATCACATGAGAGAGGTACATGGCTGGGCAGAAGTCTTGTTTCCTCTGTGACCTTGCCTCAGAGGACACAGAGTGTCAATTGTACTCCATCTGTAGTCAACACAGTCAGAGTCCCACCTAGGGTCTAGGGTAGCAGAAATAGACTCTGCCTCTGGATGGAGAGTGGCAAGGTTCTAGAAGAGCATGTGGACTAAAATATGACCATGGCCATTTTTGGAAAATGTAATTTGCAACAGTAAATAAGTGAATGTGTGATATGTCAGATTGTGATCAACACAATGGAACAAGATAGAGTAAGAGGAATTGGGACCACCAGGGGTGGGGCAAGGTTCTTTTCTGCAAAGGCAGCCAAGCAGGGCTCACCGAGGAGACCACATAGCACAGGCCCAGCAAAGGTGAGGCTGTTGCCAGGTGGCCCTCTGTGGTTGGCATCTTCCTGGCCAGGAATTGTGTTTCCACTGTTGTGGTGGCCACGTTAAACTCAGTACTTGTTTGTAGTTAACATCACGTGCTGTATGCTTATGTTCTACTGTTTTGTGTAAAACAAGCTGAATTTTACCTAGATTTTTGTATTGTACTTATTCTCTGGCAATATGACTAGAGAAGTATTTTATGTCTCAAGAATTATTATACATTTCTTATTTATCTGTCCTTTAATTTGGAAGGGTCAGTATAAAAATACTTTATTCAGTATCTTCTAGCTCATTCTCCACCTACAATTATATTCCAATATTTGTAGGGTTTATTCTATGCAAGCAGCATGATCAGTCAGAAAATTGGACAGTTTTAAAAAGTGGTCCAGAGAACCAGCAAATATGAAGGGATGCTAATAAAAGTGCATATCACTCTAACAGTTTCAAGGCAGTTTCCTCAGGAGACTGAGGCGGGAAGGTTGCTTGAGCCCAGGAGTTCAAGTCCTGCCTGGGCATCCCAGTGAGACCCTACCTCTTAAAAAAAAAGAAAGAAAACGGTTTTTAAAATCATTTCATTTCATGTAAGATTATTTTTTAGAGGTTGGTGCATGGCATTGGAATTGCCCAGCAATTGGAAAAAGACATGAGCGTTCAATACTGGGCCTTCTTTCTAAGGCTCTTAAAGTGAAGGCAATCACATAAGGCTATCTTGCTTCATGGGTAATTAAGGCATTTCCTTCTGCAATTCCCAAATCTAATGAAGAAGAAGCAATTTCTCTTTTGCTGAAATATTTCTTGTAAGGGTTTCATTTCTTCTCATTGCTCCGACTTTGGAAAAATGTTCTTTTTACCTCTGATTTTCTCCTGTAATGTCTTCTTGAATTGTGAGTCAGGGGGAAAAAGTAAAAGATTCTCTACAGATTCATACTTGCAAAAAAATGCTTAGAATCTTGCTGTCCGTGGAAGTGAAACATCCAGCCTCACAGATGTCCACATTTCTCTCTCATCTGTGAAGGCCCATTCAGACTTTGCTCAGTTGGTGTCTCCTCTATCCACAGGACATGGCCGTAGCCGTGTGTGGACAAGGGTTGTGATGGTGGCCATCGCGAGACCCAGATAACAGGGGTGGTTAAGAGTGCAGCAGAGGAGCCAGTCTTCCTGGGTCTGAGTTGCAGCTCCATCTCTTCCTGGCGGGTGGCCTGGGCGAGTGCCTCACGCTCCCCTCTCAGTGCTCTCAGCTGTAAAATGGGAACGATCAGGTTGTCTGCCTCCAAGACTGTTGTCAGGATTCACTCAATGAACTCCTCTGCTTTGAGTGTCTGGCGTTCAGTGGCAGGGGACCCTCCATGTGGGGACAGAGACTGCCACCCATTCCCTTCTGAGGATTCAGTTCTTACAGACTACCGTATTACTCGTGGGAGCCAAATTATGTGCAGTGTATTTTCAGATTTTATTGACTCACCTAAGAAAGGCTCGGGGCCACTGTTGTGTTCTGACACAAGAGATCACTTGTTATATTATGCTTTTTAGATGTTGAAGGCAATACTCATCAGAGATTATGCATTAAGTAGCACTGAACCACATTTTTAAGGTGACTCTTCAACTCACCAAGAATATCCTGGCCACTAAGGTCCTGCGCACCTGGGGATGCGTCGTGGGCGCCGAGGAGAGTGTAGCCTCCTGTTAGTGTAGCCTCCTGCTACTTTGTGGGGTAGACCAGCTGTTTCCATGCACAGGCTGTGCATTGCTTCATGGCCTTTGCAGTTGAGCTTGTTTTGGCCTCTCCGTCGTGAACCATGGATGTCTCTCCTTCACCTCCTCCATACCTGGGAGAGCCTGGCTGGCCACATAGTGGAACTGGAAATGCCTCCATGCTGTCACCTCTGCCTTTCATGTAAGATAATAGCAAAAGTTATTGTTACACGTTACAAAAAACTAGTTCAAGACATGGACTTTTTTCATACGTACACCTGAAAATGACTTTAGCAGAGATTCTAGCCAATACATGGAGTTGTGCTTCCTAAGTATTGATAGCGGCATATATATAGGATTCCCACAATTTACGGTTGTACAGTTCAAACACCAGACTGTTTGTGGGGAGGAGGGCGATTTGCAGTGATCTTTTCCTCAACTCAGGCCAGTCTATACAATACTATTGATATTTACTGCCTTGGAGCAGCCTTGGCAGCCTTGTGTTCTGACCTGCTGTCAGTGTTTTAAACATTTCTCTTGGGTTAGCCTTGTCCCTTTGACTAGGCTGGAAGCCCAAGAAGGCAGGAGACTCGTCTCAGATATTTCCTGGTGTCCCTAAAAGTCCAGCACAGTGTGTGCGCGTGGTATGTGCCTGATGGAAACTGCTTCTCAAAGTGGAAGATGGGGAGCACCTCCTCAGGGAGGTGCTCACCTATAGGGAGATGCTAATTGGATTTGCAATATCTTTCTTTTCTGCGTGTATGGTTTTATGTGATATAAACCAATGCTTCCCAAAGTTCACATTGTGGAAACTGAAGCCAGCAAGATACTGTGAAGGAAAATGCTTGGAGAATGTTGCAGCCTGTCTGCCTGTTGGAGTTTTTGGTGCACAATACCAAATTAAAGGCTCTGAGAAACCTTCATTTGAAAATACCCTCGTTTAACTTAAACTCTTTCTTACCAAACCGGCTTTGCCCCGCCCTTCTGCTTTGGCTGTGTAGATGCTGTTCCAGTCCTGGGGAGCACAGGTGTGTCCTCAGTTGCACTTGGAGAAAGTAGATTTTAATTACTTACCCAGCAAAATTCAGGACGTCCTGAGACCTCCTCACTTCTAATTTGGGAAAAGTCTGTGAGCAATTGGGATTTTACTAATATGAAAACCCAGAACATTCCAGATGTCATAGGAACACAGGTCCTAGGTGGTTTTTTTTTTAGCTTGGGAAAGTTACGACGGCCCATAAGCCTGCTCCACAGGACGGCTGTAGTGCAGACACCTTCCCCTGGGACCCCCCTTGGCTGTGTGTCCCCCAGCTTCTAATTCCTCTAGAATATCATGCCCAAGTTAGGGCAGTCTTTCTGTATCCCCCAAAGCTTCATAACACGGTTTCCGTATGTGTCCTTTTTAACAGTCTTGTTGTTTCATACTCTCATTCTAGCAAGGCACCTTCATCTTAGAGTGCCTACATCCATTTCTGTTGAAACCCGTCATATTTAGCATTTCTCCATGTCTGTGCTTTTATGCCCTCCTGAAAGCTGGTTCCATTTAGGGGTGTTCCCTGTCATTTTCATGCTGTGCAATAGTTGATGAAGATAACATAGTTTATAACACACACTTCAAAATTCATTTCTTCTCATGTAACAACTTTTTTAGTGCTCATACTTCTGTGTTTCTTGGAGTTACCTATTGATAGGACAGCGTTAACAAGGGGTCGTTTCTTTCTGGTTTGAAAGTTGAGAAGTAGGTCATTACCGTCATCATCATAGTGGGGACACACTGAGAGGTTACTTTCTACTGAACTGTTTCCTAATTGCACTCCCTGAATTATCTTATTCAGTCCTGACTTTACCAACGCCCTGCAACCCGATGATACAGTGACCGGGCAGCAGTGGAGAGCTCAGCTCAAAGTGTGAAGTTGTTTAGATTTCCACGTTACACAAACTTCTCAGGGGAAGAGCATGATGAATTTCTTTTTTTTTTTTTTTTTTAAACTAAAATTAGAATAGGCCGGGCCCAATGGCTCACGCCTGTAATCCTAGCACTTTGGGAGGCCAAGACGGGTGGATCACGAGGTCAGGAGTTTGAGACCAGCCTGGCCAACATAGTGAAACCCCATCTCTACTAAAAATACAAAAACATTAGCCAAGCATGGTGGTAGGCACCTGTAATCTCAGCTGCTTGGGAGGCTGAGGCAAGAGAATCGCTTGAACCCGGGAGGCAGAGGTTGCAGTGAGCCGAGATCGCTCCCTTGCACTCCAACCAGGGAGACAGTGCAAGACTCTGTCTCAAAAAAAAAAAAAAAAAAAACAGAGTAAGATACAACAGTATCTTACTCTGTATGACAGTAGTAAATATGTTATTTGGAGTATAGCTTATAAATAAAATATTTAATTTACTTAAAGCTGTCATGCCCACCACCCTCCCATAGTGAAAAACAAAAGAAAAGGCTAAGCCCAGTGGCTCATGCCTGTAATCCCAACACTTTGGGAAGCCAAGGTGGGCAGATCACTTGAGGTCAGGAGTTCGAGACCAGCCTGGCCAACATGGTGAAACCTGTTTCTACTAAAAATACAAAAATTAGCCAGACTTGGTGGTGCACACCTATAATCCCAGCTCCTCGGGAGGCTGAGGCAGGAGGATTGCTTGAGAGGATTGCTGAGGCCTGAGAGGCCGAGTTTGCAGTGAGCCTAGATGGTGCCATTGCACTTAAGCCTCAGCGACAGGGCAAGACTGTGACTCAAAAAACAAACAAAAGAAAGAAAAAATTCTACTTAAAGAAGAAAGACCCTCTGTGCATCATAAATGGAAGGCACATTCACCGTGCACAGCAGCCCCGCACCGAAGTGTGGCAGACAACCTTAGCAGGGCAGCTTGACACTGCGGGTCCGATTCTGCCATCAAGAAAGCAGCACAGACCTCATCAGAAGCCATTGATGCTTTGGTCCTATTGATGATTCCATCCCTCTGTCTCGGAACCATGCTCTCGATGCATCACTGCAAGCTGTGGCCTGAGTGTCGTGATGGTGGGGATGATGGTGTGGTAGTATTCCTTTCTTTCTTGCCTCTGGCTCTTCTCTCCCTCACTTTCCCTCACCCATTGCCAAAAATGGGTTTGGAGGTCATTGTGCAATGGGCTTGGAGGTCAGCCTCGATAAAAGACCAGTTTTCAGCCCTCACAGCCTCCGTGTAGTGTTATTAGCTGTTCCTGATTTGGATGTGTGAGCCCAGGCTGCCACGTGGGCTTGGAGGGGTACAGAGATTAACTGGAAGCTTGCCAACCGTTTGTCACACAAATAGCAGTGCCAGTAAACTGAGATACAATAAATCATTTTTCTCAAGATTGAAACCTTTTATCAGTTGTGTCAGTTTCATTATTCAATAAGCGATTAGTAGCGGCCATTTTCATTTAGTTATCTGTAGTTAACAGCTCAAAGCTTCTGCCACCAGGGCACCCACTTGATACCTGCACCCAGGTGGAAACCCATCCACTGCCCACCTCTCCAGCAGAAATTAGGCCAGACTCGCCTCCCACTGCCCCTTGGCCGATTAGAGATTCGTATCTGACAGGTGTCTTCTAATTTTTTGAACTTAAGCTTTGACACATAGTTAATTTCTGCTGTAGTTATGAGAATAGTAAACACGTGGGCATTATTCTGTTACCACCTACTGATCCTTTTATGAAAATATTCTTGCCTTTTAATTTAAATGCCAATCATCTTGATTAGAGAAATGGTGTTATTCCTACCTGCACCCAAGCCCTGACATCAGCATGACCTGGCGGTAGAACCAGGCCCTGCCAGCTAGCTGCCCACTGGGGACCTTCTGTTCACCATCGAGCCCAGCTCATCTGGAGTAGGGAGAGAGGATGGAGCACAGCTCCCAGCCTGCAGGAACAGACCTCTGGAAATGCCAAGGGCCTGGAATCAGTGTGTAGGTTTGTGTAGACAGAAGTAACCATATACTGAAATTGTGGTTAATGGAAAACAAAGTCATTTTAGAATGTTGCCAAATCGTGCTCATCAAAAGACGCCTGCATATTTTTTAAAAATTGGGAACTACTGAAAGAGATTAATCCTTGCCAATTTTTTTCATTTTTTCACTCGTCTAATTTATCAGAAAAAATAATTCCACCACTAGCTAAGTGTAGGAGAAGAAAAAAATCACTGAATGTATCATTGAGACCTATTTAATTATTCTACCAGTGTTCTGGCTTTACCCATAATGAAGACAGGAGTGTGTGTGCATACATAGATACATGCATATTGCCTTTAATGAAGATCTTTTTTGTTGTTGTTGTTACGGAGTTTCACTCTTGTTACCCAGGCTGGAGTGCCACGGCGCAGTCTCGGCTCACTGCAGCTTCTGCCTCCTGGGTTCAAGTGATTCTCCTGACTCAGCCTCCCAAGCAGCTGGGATTACAGGCATGCGCCACCACACCCAGCTAATTTTGTATTTTTAGTAGAGACGGGGTTTCTCCATGTTGGTCAGGCTGGTCTCGAACTCCTGACCTCAGGTCATCCGCCCGCCTCGGCCTCCCAAAGTGTTGGGATTACAGGCATGAGCCACTGCGCTCGGCCTAATGAAGATCTTTTAAAATATAGTATAACTCATAATTTAAGATGTCATTCTAAATTGCATTTCTAATGCTTTCCCAGCACCTTTCTTACTACCTTAAGGTTACTGTTTGGTATTTTTGTAGCGTGGCCATACATTTTTGTGAGGCCTGGAGCCCTGTCTTGTGCCTTCCATGCCTGCAGCATGTACGCTGCCTGTGTGGCAACTGCCCACTGTATGTGGGGACTGCTTATGTTGAACCTTGTGAAAGCTTTTGGTTTATTGTTTAAGAAGCGGTTTTGAGAGCTGCTCAGCCACTCCAGCTCCCCAGCGCAGTCCGTCTCCAGAAGAACCAGTAAAACCTTTTTCTTTTCTAGCTAAAAAATCGGAAGCCCATTCAAATGGAAGGTTCTGGTCTGCCCTTCTAATTGCATAGTAGCTCAGTCCCTTCTGTGGGGATTGTATTTTTAAGAGGACCCCCCAATGCATTTGTTGATGGGGTATTCTTTGAAACTGCGAGCCACGGTCATCTTCCACGTAGCATTTCAGGGTCTCGGAGGCTGGTGTTACACATGAAGGGCCCACAGCTTGGATGCAGTTAGCTCCCTGTTGCCTGCTGTTTTACTCTGAAAGTGGACCCCAGGCATTTTTAATTCCAGTGATTAACAAAATCATGTCAGTAAGTTGAGAGACTAACATAAGATTGACCAACTTTGAGTTTTGCCAAGCAAGGATGTTTAAAACAAAAACCACCGTGGACTGCCACCATCGTTTCCTAGAAGAAGTCTGTGTAAGCGCCGACAGGAGAGAGCAAGTGTAAGCTCTGGCCGAGGTACAATTAACTGACTTACCCTGACGCTGCTCAGCGCCTCTTGTTCTAATCTTATTGCAGACGGGAGGAAAACATTTTGTATTAGTGTTTAGGAAGCTCTGCTCAGTTACCACCTAGGGGAGAAATCTAGGAGAAAGAGCTAAAGATCACCTGGGGCATCTCGTGTCAGGTTTCCTTGACTCCAGGAATAGGAGTGAGAAGATGGAAGCCTTGGAGGTGAGCCAGCAGCCTCTGGAGTCCCTCTCACTGAGCCCCTACCTTACCCCTGAAAGCTGTGGGGCTTCAGCCTGGTTCTTACACCTCTGGAATGGAGATAGAATAGTACTTCACTCATGGAAAGGCTGGGAAAATGGAATGAGATAAAATAATGCCTTAAGGCCAACTTTCTAAACATAAATCTATAGTAAGTGCTCAGCATGGTACCTGGCTCAGCAAAAGTTAGGGATGGCGACAGTGATGATGGTGAGAGGTGGTGGTGGTGACGACGATGGTGGTAGTGGTAGCAGTGATGATGATAGTGGTGATGATGATGGTGATGGTATGATTATTAATATGGTATGATGATTAATATGGTACAGTGGTGAGAGGTTATGAAGGTGGTTGTGACAGTGGTGGTAATGATTGTGGTGACATTGGTGAGAGTTGGTGGTGGTGGTGGTTGTGAGTGTGGTGACCCATGGTGAGAGTTGGTGGTGGTGGTGGTGGTGGTGGTAGTGGTGACGGCAATGACGATGATAGTATGATGATCAATATGGTATGGTGGTGATGATGGTGAGAGGTTATAGGGCTGGTGGTGACAGGGGTAGTGGTGGTGATTGTGGTGACAGAGGTGAGAATTAATGGTGGTGGTGACAGAGGTGAGAATTAATGGTGGTGGTGGTAGTGGTGATGGCAAGAATGATAATGATGATGGTGACCAATATGGTATGGTGGTGATGATGGTGAGAGGTTGTGGTGGTGGTGGTGGTGACAATGATAGTGATTGTGGTGACGATGGTGAGAGGTCGTGGTGGTGATGATGATAGTGGTGAAGGTGATGATGGCAGTGTGATGACCAATATGGTATGGTGGTGATGATGCAGAGAGGTTATAGTGGTGGTGACAATGGTGGTAGTGATTGTGGTGACGATGGTGAGAGGTGGAGGTGATGGTGGTGGTGGTGGTGGCGATGATGATAGTGGTAATGGTGATGATGGCAGCGTGATGACCACTATGGTATGGTGGTGATGATGGTGAGAGGTGGTGGTGGTGGTGGTGGTGACAATGGTGGTAGTGATTGTGGTGACGATGGTGAGAGGAGGTGGTGGTGGTGGTGGTGGTGATAGTGGTAATGGCGATGATGGCAGTGTGATGACCAATATGGTATGGTGGTGATGATGCTGATTATGATGTTGATGGGAGCAGGAGATGAGGAACCTGTATCTTGATGCTTCCTTGAATGTTGGGGGTCAGGTCTGAGCTGTGTAAAGCGGGGCAGTCTTCTGACTTCCATTCATTAAACTTGTAAGTCACAATTTTTACGTTTTTGGGTGCTCCTGATGTGTGCCCAAAACAAACCTGCTACACCAAGAATGTAGTTTTATAGTCATGAGTTCCGAATAGTCTCATAGACCATTGATGCTGCTTCTAATGATTGTCAGAAAGAATGCGTGAAGGCCAGCTTCTAGACCAGTGTCCTCACGTGCAGGCGTCCTCGAAGATTTGTTTGTTAGTAGCCATAAGCATGCAGCATCCATCGGGAGGACACACACCCCTGCCGGCCAGCTTTTGTCTCAGCATCACTGGAGAGCTGCATATTACGTTCTTCTTTTTGTCTTTCTAATTACACTAAGTCCTCACTCAACGTCATTCATCAGTAGGTTCTTAAAACTTCCACTTGAAGCTAAAGGACTTATAATGAAGCCAGTTTGTTTCCTCGTCAGCATCATAACGAAACAACTTGGAAGGAAACAAATTATTTGAGGACCTGCTGTACACAGTTTTGCTTAAAGTCACACATTTCCAAGAACCTGTCGATGGCATTGAGGACTTTCTGTACAAAAATCACTATGCATGACAGCTCAAATAATAAACAGTTGTTTAGAGACAGTGGTACTGCATCCCCATCCTCTAGTCCAGTCCCCCACCCTGAGCTTCGATGGTGGGGTGTGCCTCTCACACTGCCCGAGCCTGTTCCTAGAAGGCCATGGCACGCCTGCTCTGTGCAGAGGCTGGGCGAACACCAGCCCGAGCCTGACTTGAGCAGGATGGGCGTGGACATCATTGGCACTCACTTCCCTGCAGGGAGGCGCACAATGAAGAATAAAACACAGGTGATTTCAGATAGTGGCACGTGCCTGAGGCGATCAGCCCTGATGGTGTGGCGAGGCAGGTACCAGAGATTGTGTTTGCAGTGAGGGCCACTAAGGAGGGCGGAGAAGTTGACCCGTGACAGCAAGAAGGAGCCTCGCTTGTGCTGATCTGTGAGGAGGGTCCTCCAGGCACAGAGAGTGGCTGATGAGAAAGGGCCTGTGTGGAAGGAACCGGGGCCAAGCGAGGGAGGCAGACGCCATGTAGAGTGAGGAGGGCGAGAGTCCATGCCACAAAGGACTGTCATCCATCTGTCGTGGGCTGAATTGTGACCTCCAGAAAGAGATGGGTTGAAGTCCTAACCCCCAGTACCTCAGAATGTGGCCTTATGTGGAACTAGGGTCATGGCAGATGTCATTAGCCATACAGGAGGGGAGGGGATGGACTCTCAGAGGTGAGACGGACACACAGGAAGCACCGTGTGGAGACTTGGGCGGCGGCTGGGGCAGCGTGGCTGTGGGGCAGGGAATGCTGAGATAAACGCCACCATCAGAAACCAAGAGAAAGGAAAGGGACATGTCCTCCAGGGCGCCTTCATGGGGAGCACTGGCACGGCCTTCAGGCCTCCAGACGTGTCCTCCGGGGCGCCTTCATGGGGAGCACTGGCACGGCCTTCAGGCCTCCAGACGTGTCCTCCGGGGCGCCTTCATGGGGAGCACTGGCACGGCCATCAGACCTCCGGACGTGTCCTCCGGGGCGCCTTCATGGGGAGCACTGGCACGGCCTTCAGGCCTCCGAGGAACCCAGAGGAAACACATTTTTGTGGTTTCACGCCACTCAGCGTGCAGTGCATTGTGGCAGGTGCAGGCCCCTAGTGCCCCCGACGCAGTCTCTGTGTCCTCTGCACAGTAGGGAGCCGGGGAAGGTGTGTGGCTACTAATGTGAGCCCGTTAACATTGAAAATTCCCCTCTGGTGGCTGGGCAGAGTGGGCTGCAGGGGCTGAAGTAGGCAGTGGTGACGGTGGCTTCCCCGGGCATCGGCGCCACAGGAGGAGAGACGCAGACCGTGGCTTGCAAGCAGAGCTGGCAGGACCTGCTGACGGAGTTAGTATGGGAAGTGAGGGGACACAGAGGCCAGGCTGGGAGACCAGGAGGCCGAGAGCGGTAGAACGTCACATCCTGGAGGGATGGGGATTTCACCTTTTGTTTCTGTATAAATTAGATCATACCATGTATATTCTGGAATTTTACTTTTGTAATTTAACACTCCGTGGGTCTCGAGTTCTTCCACAAGCTGTTTGAAAGGCCGCAGGGCACTGCGTGGAATGCGTGGTCTCTAATAGGTTATGCCAGCCTGTCTCGTTGGGCATTGAAATTGCCCCAGCTGTTTTTTAACAGTTACCAATAATACTGCCCTGAACGTCGCTGCAAATACATTCTGAAGCACTCACGCTTTGCTCCTGTGGACATCTCTGCCTGATTGGAAGCTTGCGTTGCACATTTAGCCCATGTTTCCATGGCTGCTCCTGGACTGGGTGAGGACTCCATGAGAAACAGCCAGACTTGGGACGTCTGTGTTGACAGGGCCATGGGTGAGAACAGAGAGTTTCTCAAGCGACATGCCAGGAAGAGCTGGCTTCCCTGCACAAGCAATGCTACCAAGGGTCCATTTGTTACTGAGTCATTCATTCAGCAAACTCGTTCAGGACATGTGTGGTAGGCACGTACTGGGCTCTGAGAATAAACAGACAAACACAGCATGACCCACGCACCCAGCCTGAGCCCAGGAGGCTGCTGGTCCCATCCTGGAACAGCCAGTGTCTCAGAGCTCAGATGTCATCCCCAGCTGGACAGTCTGCAAATGACTTTCCTTCTTCCCTCATCCCCTTTCCCATCCTCACTCTCTTCCATGTATCCGTGCACACACATGTGCACATGTGTGAGTAGGGGAGAGGCTGTGTGTTTTCATAAGCGAATCCTGATTTTCTGACAGAAGAGACATGAAACAAATACGTTAACAAGTAATGTCACTCCCTCTCATGGGGGGGTCACTGGCTGCCCTTATAGAAGGCCTTGGAAAGAATTACTTCATGCATTCCTGTTCACTGGCAGTCTTTGGCCTTTGAGAGTGGAACTCTGCATCTTCTTGTCCCTCCTGGATGAATACAGGACACTTAAACATTTAAAGGGGGGACACAGAGATGGGCAGGACTGTGAGAGTCCCCCTGAAAAGTGAGATTTCATATAAGTATTGAATTTTACCAAAAGTTTCAAAAGTCTAATTCGTTATTAGATTTCTATAAATATAAATATTTATATGATATTTCTTGCGTTGAATTCAGTATGTGCTTAAGTTAAGTGTGGTTTGAAAAATGACCAAGCCTCCTAAGGTGAAGTTTGTGTGTGAACGAGAGGACCGGGGTCACTGGGTTCCAGGCACAGCCGTGAGACACCTGCTCTGCACCCAGCTCTTCTTTTGTTTTTCTCACCGAGAAAAAGAAGACTCAGGAACCACAGAACTAACACAGAATCAGTTAGAAAATTATTCACGTATTCGCCCACTGTGTGCCGACAGAGTCTTACTCTGTTGCCCAGGCTGGAGTGCAATGGCACGATCTCAGCTCTTACTGCAGCCCCTGCCTCCCAGGTTCAAGCAGTTCTTGTGCCTCAACCCCCCAAGTAGCTGGGATTATAGGCACACGCCACCATGCCCAGCTAATTTTTGTATTTTTAGTAGAGACGGGGTTTTGCCGTGTTGCCCAGGCTGGTCTCGAACTCCTGGCCTCAGGTTATCTGCCTGCCTCAGCCTCCCAAAGTGCCAGGATTACAAGAGTGAGCCACCACGCCCAGCCCAGGATGCTTTCGTTTCATGGGTCTTTGTCTTTTGGAGGGCCTTGACCTCACACAGCAGGGGAGGATGCTGGCCCACACCAAGGCACCAAGATTTTACCCCCCTCTGTGTGTGGTCACACGTCCTCCTCATGGCCACGCTGGGATGGAGTTGGACTTTGAGCACAGACAAGGGACCCATGGCCCAGAGCCCAGAGTCACCCACAGCCCCCCTGCGCCGCTGCTGCCCGCATGGGGTGACCTTAAGTCCCACATCCAAACTGCCTCCACCACACACTCTCCCTTGGATTTGCGCCTATTCTTTCTCTGGCCATGCACCTGGCAGTGCTGAGAGGAGGGTCTGGTGGGCTTCCACACTGATCAAATTCAGTCATTAACCCCACTGAAACCTGACACAGCCTGCGTGCAGGTCACTGTGGAGGGGTCACTGCTGTCCTACCACTTTTTTTTTTTCTGGAAGTTTGCATGTCCTACACTATCTGTAAACATGTAACTTTTTTCCAAAGAATTTAAAATGAAAGAATATGAGAAAACCCCTAAATAATGAATACGTGGTATAGATTGATGCATAAAACAGCCCCTGGACTCCGTGGCTCTGTGGAATGGGTGGTTTAGTATATTCCTTTTTCTGGCAACTCCCTTAGGGCTTTTACAGGTGCAATGAGCTTTGGTGAAAATAGCCAATGGGCACCTCATATCTTGTGCCCCAAATATTCCTATTTAGGACAGTGTATTCTGGATGCCTGGGTGACTGCAAACCCTCCTCCTGTGTAACTTTGTCACTGTTTCTCCTGTCTCAGGAAAGATGCTCATTTTGTCTCCTGACTGTAGCAGTTGAGAGTCTTGAGACCATTCCTGAGTTCAGACCTTCCCAGGGGAGATCAGTGACCACAGATGTGCCTCGGTGAATTTCACAAAGCCAGCTTAGCGTGACCCAAGTCTCCAGCTTTACCGAACTTTGTCATTGTTATTAAAAAGATGATTTTAGTGTGCTGATTAGAAACTGGGATCCACATTCAACATAAGCACAAACTTTTTTTCCCAGTGGGCCAAAGCTCATTTCTGATCATTAAAAGCTAATCCTGAAAATTAGCTGGAACATGGTTCAAGCATACGTTGTAATCTGTTAAAAGCAAAAATAATAATTTCAAGCAGTGTTCTGCATCTGTGTGGAAACAGCTGGTCTACCCCAAAGAGCAGCAGGAGGCTATACCCTCCTCCCACAATTCCAAATAAAATACAAGGAGACAGCACAGCATCCGGAAGAACTGGCATTGGTAAATTATTGCCTCCAAAGAATATTAGTTAGCAAACATACTTTGAAAGCCATCTTCACAATCATAAATTCAATAGTATTTCTTTAAGTCACAACTGAATGCCGGTTGGGGCAGGCTTTCAAGTTGTTAAGCAGTTCAGTAGCAAATGTGACATATAGTGTGTGTGCCACAGTAAGATTTCAAATTGTCATTAATTTGTAAAATTTAGGAGAAGAAATGATACATTGTGACGAGATAATAGTTTTCTCTGTATGTACTCCAAGCTATCAAATACTTCTAGCCTTTAATTTGTCAATGTTACTCTTGGCATTTTATTCTATGGAAACAACTAAAATGAATGGAAGAAAAACTAATATTCCTGTTCAAGATGCTTATTAGAGTGTATTTGATAGACTGTTTTCTAGGAAAGCTTTAGACTTTTAGAAAAATTGAGGAGATGTTATAGGTTATTCCCATAGGCTTCCCACCACTTCCCCCTGACACGTTTCCCCTGTTTTGTGTGGGTGTGTGTGTGTTGGTTTTTGTTTGTTTGTTTGTTTTTGTGACAGGGTCTCACTCTGTCACCCAGGCTGGAGTGCAATGGCGCAGTCTTGGCTCTTGCAACCTCCGCCTCCCAGACCCAAGCGATTCTCGTCCCTCAGCCTCCCAAATAGCTGGGACTACAGGAGTCTGCCACTGGCTAATTTTTTTATGTTTGGTAGAAACGGTGTTTCACCATGTTGGCCAGGCTGGTCTCAAACTCCTGACCTCAAATGATCCACCCACCTCAGCCTCCCAAAGTGCTGGGATTACAGGTATGAGACACCATGCCCACCCTCTCCCCTGTTAATTTACCTCTTTCATTATTAGTATGGTACATTTCTTACAGTTAGTGAGTCAATATTGATAGTTTTTATTAAAGTCCACACTTTATTTGCATCTCTTTAGCTTTAACCTCATGCCCTGTCTCTGTTCCAGGATCCAAATTCTATTCTGTTGTCACATCTCCTTAGCCTTCTCTTGGCTGGGACATTTTCTCAGACTTTTCTTGTCTTTGATGACCTTGAAGGTCTTGAGGCATGCTGGGCCAGGTGTATGATAGGAGTCCCTCTACTGGAATTTGTGCAATGCTTTTCTCAGGATTCGTCTTGAGTTACAAGTTTTGTGGAGAAAGACCACAGAGTGAAGTGCTATTTCCATCCTATCCTGTCAAGGGTATATACCATCAACTTTATTTATGGCTGCTGATGTTGACCTTGATCCTTTGACTTGAGGTAGCGTCTGTCAAGTTTTTCTGCTGTAAAGCCCCTCCCCAGCTGATACTGAACTTTTGGAAGGAAGTCACTGTGCACTTAAGGAGTCGGGTGTTAGACCCCCTGTCCTTGAGGGCGGGGTGTCTATGTAAATTATTTAGAATTCTTCTGCAGGGGAGATTTGTCTCTCTCCCCCATTTATGAATATATTCAATTGTCTATTTGTATTCATATGGACTTGTGGATATTTATTTTATATTCTAGGCTGCTATCCAATACTGCTGTGGCTCAGATTATTCCACCTGTGGCTCCTGGGGGCTGTTTTGGCTGCTCCTGCACCCTTTGCCCTACACCCCATCTCTGTGGGTTTTCTTTTGTTTGAGCACTTTCCTTCCTTTCTATCAGTATGAGGTGCATTTTGTATCTTTCCTGCCACAATCTTAGAATCGGCTGTTTCCCAAAGAGCTCTGGTTCCTTTTACTGGAGAAGGGTATTAGAAACCAGTGTCTTGGAGCTAGGCGTGCTCATTGCTTCTGGGGTGCCACTTCTTGGTTCTCTTGGCCAACAGATTAAAGAACTAAATGTGTGTATACTAACCTGCATATGCATATATATCTACAAATATTTCTATATGTAACCATCTGTATCTATATTTAACAGATTTCATATTCTTACTGGCATAAAATTGGAAATAACTTAAGTGTTTTAACATAAGGAGTGGCTGCAACTATGTTATACTACCTCCATGATGCAACTGTTATAAGGGACAGGTTGGAAAACTATGGAAACATAATAGTTTACATTAAAAAGTAGTACAGGTCTCTATTGGAGTTATGCTTACAGTGTGATAGTTGTGTGTGTGTACCAATAAGACCTTTAAAGGAAAAATGGAAAAGGTAGATTAGCCATGGCTTATTCTTAATATTAAACTAACATAAAATTAACTTTGCTTCTGCCATAATATTAGTCTTCCAGTGAGTTGTTGCTGAAACCTGAATGAAGTTGATGTATTTAATTTTAAATGAAAGAAATGAGACATTTTCTATTCTGTTGTTGTGTTAGCCCTGCAGTGCTTTTTCAGGCCCTCCCAGATTAATAATGACCTGTTTATTCATTCACAGTAACCAAAGAGTGTGCTAAAAAGTTGTGAAGTTACAGTCAAAGTAGTTTTATGGGAGGAAATCTGTGAGTGTTTAAAGGAAGGTATTTCCATAATAGCAAGAAGAGCCCAAAGTTGGGAATTCTTCTTTTACTTTTCCACTCTGATCTTTGTATTAATACTTGATTGACTGAATAAATACCATTATCTTATGGTTTTCATGATTTCTCAAGCCACACATCAGGATACTTTTGGGAATTTCCAGAGAAGTCCTTAAATGGAAAAGCTAAAATTACCTCTAGTAGATATTTGCACCAGTCTTCAGTTCAGATGGCTTACATATAAGAGGGACATGATTGACTGGATAACCCTGAAGTGTATCGTTTCACCCGCTGTAGTTGTCAGAACTCAACTACAAAGATGGCAGATCAAATACTTCAAGAAGGGTGGTTGTTTGCCATTGTGGAAGCTGGTGGTCCAGCGATCACAGCCCCTCAATTACGGCCCTGCGTGAGAGCACAAGCAGCAGTCATTACATAATTATACCTTTGATTAGTTGCTTCAACTGGCCATTGCCTTTGAAATATGATAACACAATTTGGAGTTTTATTAAAAAACAATTTTTTTGGAATTTTTGAAAAAGATTTTGTGTTTAAGAAAAAAAAAAAGAACCAAAAGACCTGCAATATATTCTGTTAGAGGAGATTAAAAAGAAGAAAGGGATGAGGGAAAAAAAGAGATGAATGTTTCCCATTATGACTCATTTCTGTCTCAGGAGGGTTAAGGTGGCCCCTCCTCACCAGCCTTCCCCTCTCGGCATCACCGGCCCCCAGCCTGCTATCCGCTTCACAGAGCAGCAAGCCAGTCCTTGGAGAGGGGATGTGAGAAGGGGCAGAAGTCAGGGGACCTGCGGCTGCTCCCAGGCACCACTGCTGCTCAACACACACAATTGTGTGACCACCACTGAACAAATCTCACAAGAAGGAGGTGCATTTTACTCCACACGTCATTTGGTTTTGAAAAACTAATTTGAACCTCATTTTTTTCTAAGTAAGAATTTGGTTTGCTGTGTGTGTGTTTTCAATTTTGATTGCCAAGTATTCAGTCCTAACATATGTTATGATTGGAGTGCATATAACACCGCGCAGCCGAATAACTAGACCTAGAAAATAAAACTGATCACGGTAAAGTTATTTTCCAGGCAGGGGATGCCTCATGATGCTGGCTGGGGCCCAACCACACCCAGGGCCTCGTCGGTTTCTGTTCTCATGCTGTTGTCATATACCCAGAAGTAGGGGAAGCCCGGGAGCCATGGAGCCTCACTGTCAGTTCTCTGACAAGCCATCCTCCAAAAAAGCCTTTCCTTTGCAAAATGAACAGGCACTCCGTGAAAACAGGGAGAGAAGTTTCTGTTTTTCACTGATGCATTTCTCCTGTTTATCTGACAATGTGCAAAACAAAAAGTCTACATTAGAAATTTATCATGAAGGTATAGTCTACTTCAATTCACTTCTTTTCACTCCCTGTGAAAACTTACACTCTTGGTGTTGTACTGAAATACCCAGTGGATTTGGGGTGCACCTGTACCCTTGATCTCCACTTCTGCGTGTTTCTAGGCCAAAGGGAAAACCAACTCTCTACCTAATTGGAACTTCTGGTTTTATTGCATATCCTGGAGGTCTTGCTTCGTTTTTATTTTCCTGGGTTGATGGTATTTCCCCTGTGCACCTACATTAGCCCACTATGCAGAAGCCCTTGGCAGTTTTCACAGAGTAAGAGGTTGAAAGAAGCCACCAGTGTGAAACTCGTATTTGCTGTAAAGAAAAACCCATTGTGATTATTGGAAACCAGATTAAAATTCCGTAACTGGAGATTGATGACTTTTATTTCATGAGTTTTACTTAGTTAGGTGTTTTATCTTCTGTGTTTTGTGGCTCCAAATTACGAAGACTGTTGGCCTTGCCAGAAACTGATCACGGCAAAGTTATTTTCCTTCCTGAACATGTGTCCTATATATTTGCTTGGCCTCGGGTTTTGTTTAATCCCTTCAAAGGCCCTTTGAACTGATGTTTCAACATGACTCCTTCTCTGTGAGGTCTCCGCTAGGAAGCGGCCATCATGTCAAGCCCCTTCACAGCTAAAGTAGTGAGTTCACATAGTGGAAGAATCTTCTGGGTTGCATCTTATGAAAAAAAGAAATCCACTGCCTTTTTATAAGAGAACAGAACATGTACACCGTCTTGTTGAGCAAATGAACGTTCAAATGGCCAGCACAAAAGAAATCCCCAATCTCTAACCTCACAATGAAATTGCCACGGACAAAAGATCACGGGATACCGGGCGCACTAAACTGCAAGTGACACAAAACCACAGCAGAATCCGCTCACACCTGCCGAGGTTCCTGGGGGATGATCTTTGTGTAAAGGATCCTGGTGCCGCAGTCAGCCTGAAACACTCCAAGGAGCAGAGACGCTCCCCTCTGCAGCAGTGGCATTTATACTGATGGCGTCTTTTAAAATAAATTAATACATGTCTGATGTGGACAGAGAGTAGTGCTGTCTGACAAGGTGATCATTTGACTTTTCTTAGAGGTACAAATTTACGCTCCCTTGTATGAATAGAGAGGGCTGTTTGTCTCATTCGGAGACAAGACATTGTTAGAAATGAGTGGCACACCTCTTCAACCCAGCCCCTTCCTCCGTGGAGGTAAAAAGATCCTATTAGTTCTCATAATTGATTCTGAGGGCTGCAGCGTGCCTCATTTAGCCGGCCCTGCTCAGTTCACGCCAGGATGTAATTCATGCACACTTGGACGGCCAACATGGCTGACGCGCCTTGGACACACAGCCTCGGCGCTGCATCATTTTTTAATCAGCTATCTGAGGAATGTTTATCTGATCAACAAAGAGTGCTGTCAGGAGGAGACCAGAGGTGACATTAATAAGCCTGTGGTTTCCTGGTACAATGATGGAGGAAGAGTTTGGAATAAAACCCTGCTCGTTTGAGCATGCCAGCAGACTAAAGAATATTTTTATTCTGCTTATAAAGAGCCAGTCAAAAGAGTCTCAGTTTTAAGTTTTCAGTTAAGTTTAAGTCTCAGTGATAAGTTTTCAGGCATTCACATGTGTTAGTAAAAAAAAAAAAAAAAAAAAAAACACCTTTTAGAGAAACAACAAATTTTATTTCAAAATAAAAATCGAAGTCCCTCATGTTGCAGGCACCCAGATGAAAAGCTGTAGATTCTATAAATATGGAGAGGCGTAAGCATTGGCAGCTGTTAACGCTAAATGATGCCAGCTACTCTCACTTAGTAGAAAGACGTAGTAAGCTGCGCACTTTCCCCTTCTGTCTTTGAAAAGATCGCGACTGTCTGCTAGTAATTACAAGGAGCTGAGTGTGTTATGCCAGGCCTCGTTTGGTCATCCAGACACAAGATTTGCTGTTTGTAACTATCAGATGCCTTAAGAAATGTTCTGTGAATTAAAGTTTCTATCACGCTTTCTTCTTTAAATGCATCACTCTGGTGTGCACCGCGTGAGACCCTCACGAGTGGAGTGACACCCATCCCATCTGCCAACCTGAAGACATAGAAAGTACATATATAGCCAGTGTAGACATCAGCACACTTTGTCCACGTTAGGATTATGGTACCAGAAGGTGCCACAGTGATCTCTCTTTGTAATTCAAAGACTGCCTTATGAATTCAGTTTACTAACGCCTCCCGGTGTTCCTCAACAGGAGGGCTCTGTGTGTATTTTCAGGAAAATTAATACCATCGTTATATCACACAAGGATAAAGAAACATTTTGTCTTAGAGTTTGGGAGTGAATCTCTCTGCATTGTCTGAACCTGAGTTTTTCAAAGTTTTGATCCTTTTAATCCTTAGAAAATACACTAAAAAAGTACAAAAAATTAGCCGGGCGTGGTGGCGGGCACCCATGGTCCCAGCTACTCCGGAGGCTGAGGCAGAAGAATGGCGTGAACCCAGGAGGCGGAGCTTGCAGTGAGCCGAGATCGCGCCACTGCACTCCAGCCTGGGCAACAGCGCAAGACTCTGTCTCAAAAAAATAAAAATAAAAAATAAAAATACATTCCAGCCAGCATGATGATGAGTTTTCCATATGTGTTTTAAATTCCCAGCAGTCGGTGGTAATTCCCTTGTTTTACCTCTTGCTGTGATACCCACATGTAGCACCCTTGTGTTTCACCTGAGTTCACGGTTCACATTTTGGCACCATTGTGGGGACAGTGCTGTCCTCCCACGAGTGGCATTCTCTCCCCAGGCCCACTGACTATTCTGCCTACCCAGATTAGAGCTCAGAAAGTTCCATTTAATTTGCAGACTGAAGCGAGAAGAGATCAATCTCGCTGTCTACACGGGAGCTGACAGTCAGTTTGTACCACATCTGAAATTGTACTTGTGGGATTTCATGTTTATTGAGATTTGCGTATGTGTTTTTAAACATGTAAGACAGTGCTGAGACATCCTGCCGCTTACATAGCTATGGGAGGCATTGTGAAACTCTGTTTATGAAAGAGACTTTTGCTTATGCAGCAAGCAAAATAGCAGAATGGAAAACACTAACAGAATGCTCACACCCTGCTGCCTTTTTGTTCAATAACAGGTGAAATTTTGGTATTAGAATAATAGGTTTTGTGAGAAATAACATTAGTAACAAAATCAAAATAAGTTAGCCTGTGTTTAAGAAGAAGAAACTGTATTCCTGAAAGTAGAACAGGAATTTTACTAAAAATTTTAATTAAAATAAAGACCCGGAAAGTTTAGTCTATTGCTAGTCCCCCTGAAGTCCCCGAGAATCACCTTTTATTCCAAAGGCCTGAGACCAGAGGGAGGCTGCCAGCGGTGGGCAGTGGCCGGGTGGCACCAAACATCAGCTCGGAGCCTCCTGGTTCCATTTGGCACAGTGTCTCCGTAGTCCCTGGAGGTGATTCCAGGCAGCAGCATCCGACATAACCCGAAGTGTTATTGATGATAATAGGATTGTATTTTCTCGTTGAGAAGCTTCTAAACAAGGGAACTTAGAGCAATCAATGCCCCCGGAGACCAATGCACGTATCACGACCTTGGTATCAGCCAGAAAACGTCCATTTGTTTAAGGGGAAGAAACAGGCACGACATTTTGCACATTAAAATGGATTATTTCATCAATAGGTTAATAGAAAGCCAGGCTGCAAGTTCACTTCCTGCTTATACATCCTGTGGTAATGGGAGAGTGGAGTGTGAAAAATGCAAGGCATAAAGCGGGCGAGGAAAGAGGCTTCCTGCACTCCGGCATCCCTCCCCTCCCGAGGGGTGCCCAGCCTCCATTCTGCCTATTTATATGTAAATGTTGCCGAAAGAGGTAAGTTGTACTCTGAGGAGTGCAGCCTCCTCCTGGCTACCTCTTTCTGGAACTTGCGAAATACTGTCCCAGACACCAGAGCTGCAGCAGTTAAAAATTAAGCCCGTGCCTAATTCTGCATCATTATGCCTGGGGCCCCTGGTACATACCCATCAAGCATTTCTAAAGCAAACATTTGAGACCTGTGACAGATTTGGTTTCCTTCGTTCCTCATGCATGGTATTTGTACCGGTGGCGCGATCTCGGCTCACTGCAAGCTCCGCCTCCCGGGTTCACGCCATTCTCCTGCCTCAGCCTCTCCAAGTAGCTGGGACTACAGGCGCCTGCCACCACACCCGGCTAATTTTTTGTATTTTTAGTAGAGACGGGGTTTCACCGTGGTCTCGATCTCCTGACCTCGTGATCTGCCCGCCTCGGCCTCCCAAAGTGCTGGGATTACAAGCGTGAGCCACCGCGCCCGGCCCTGAAGATCCTTTTCCTAGGTTTGGAGTTACCTGAGACAGATACTTAGGGTAGGACCTTATAGATAGTGAAGAAACCTGAAGGTATAGACATAAAGAAGTCTTCACTTGTGAAAAATTAAATGTAGACCTGTATCCTGTAAAACTGCAGATGCCTGCTAGTTTAGAGGTTGTTTCTTACTAAATTATTATTACTATTATTATTATTATTATTATTATTATTATTATTATTCTGAGACGGAATCTCTCACTGTCGCCCAGGCTGGAGTGCAGTGGTACGATCTCAGCTCACTGCAACCTCCGCCTCCAGAGTAGCTGGGATTATAGGCATGCCCCACCATGCCCAGCTGATTTTTGTATTTTTAGTAGAGACGGTGTTTTGCCATGTTGGCCAGGCTGGTCTAGAACTTCTGTCCTCAAGTGATCCGCCCACCTCAGCCTCCCAAAATGCTGGGATTACAGACGTGAGGACCTGGCCTATTTGTTGATTTTCATGCTGCAAAGGAATTGTTAAATGTGTTTAGTTATAACAAGTTAATATCACTTTATAAATCACAGCTAGTTTTTACTTGTGAATAATGTAAATTTTGCATCCTAAATATACAGTGCTTTATTGTAGAATTTTATTTGCTTCCTTAAAGGTTCAGGTTTCTCGCGTATGTTTTGTGTTGTCTCTACAAAGAAATCCAGTGTAGTTAGAAGCACTTGAGATTCATTTCTGCAACATAACTCATCACAGGGGCCTAATCATCACCCTGGGCCATTTTCTGGCCACCAGAACTTGGTGCACACACAGAACCTACAACCACAGCCTAAACTGTACTGTTTGAAATGGAGAATTTTGGCTCAAACACTACAGCAGGCAAGAAGAGTTAACCTGTCGTAAGTCAGGAACACGTTGGGGTTGATTAGGGAGCTGACAGTTGGCCAACTCATACCTTGGGAACCAGAGGGCCAGCCTGGCTGCCTGCTTTGCGGGCTTAAGACCTGCCTCTGGAAGTGTAAAGGCGTGCCTGTCCCAGATAAGTGCTGCTCACCTGCATTAAACAAACAGCCACATAGAGCCCAGTGGGAGCCTGCGCTAGTTTCTCTTCCTGCCTGTGGAAGTTGAGAGAGACAGACGGTCCAGTGAGACCCCTTCTTCAGAAGGTAAATGACAGTGACCGCCACTAAACATTCCGTTCCACCTGCCTGCATGGCAGGCCAAGCCCTCTAGCCCTGTGACCTGGGGCCATGCCTTTCCCTGCATTTGTCTGAAGACTTGAGCCACCCTGTTTAACTCTTGGGTTTTTATAAAATGTCTCCTGAAGGGCAGAGAGAACGCCTCAAGTCAGTGTCTTCCCTGCCACAGATGTCAGCATTTCTGAGTTGATGGTTGGGAGGGTAGGGGCCTGGTGGGGTGGAGAATGTGTCTCTGGAGGGTGGGGATCCCATCTCAGTGAGCCAGCCAGGCACTCAACACAACCTGAGTGGTGGGCCTGCTGCACCCTTGTTAAATTGGTTCTCTTCCAAACCCAGCGTCCCACTGTCAGTGACTTGGCGTTTTGTCTTTTCTCCTGAGAACCTGAGGTGGCACTTGCTCTTCTGGTTCCTAGGAGCTCCATTTCGAGCCGCAACTCCCCCAAGTGTCAAAGAGAATAGACTCCTCCCTCCAGGACAGCAGAATGGCACTAGGGTTTTGCTGCTGTAGGTATTGCCTGGATCAAAATCTGTCTGTGGAAGACATCTTCACTTTTAACGGCTCTTGATTTTAAAACCTACCTTCTGCAACACATAGGCATGAACTGCTCATAACCAGGGTCTCTTGATTTGACATGCTCCTAATACTTGGTCGAATCAAAGGGCTTGTGGCAACTGGCATCATAGCTCCTTCAAAGGGTGTCATCATTTCTCAACGCAGAGGCCAGTTTTTGTGCTGTTTTGAGTAGCCATGTGTGAAACCCAGCAGGGCAAAGTAGACTTCTGTGCGTGGGTACTTCTTTGACGTTAGATGCAAACCTGATGACCCTGCTCCAGCTCCGCCCTTCCTGAGTTCCTCTGTTCACCGTGGGGGAGTCGGAGGGCTCAGACCAGGGAGCCCCATGGCACCCACCCGCTTCGCGCAGACAGCTCGGAGGCAACATCATGTGCTACTTTGACCTTTTTTTTTTTTCTCCCCTTTTCATTTGTTTTCTTTTCCTTTTTGTTTTCTCTCTTTTTCCCCTCTCCCCTTTCTGCTCTCGGGATGCAGCCAAACGCAAAGCATGGAAACTAAACCGTGTTGGTAGCCTGCGAAATATATACAGCAGCAGCACCAACACCGAAGGTAACGCCTCCGCACCTCCACCCGCCCACACCTCCACCTGCCGCTTCCCTTCTCATCCCCTGCCCGCCCCTTCCTTTCCAACACAGGCATGGAAATGCAATTTGCCCAAAGCTGCATGCTCCCTTATTGTGTTTGCAGAGTCATTCCTGTGGTCTTTTCATCTTTTTGTTTGTGTGTTTTATTTTACCATTCATGTTCCTTTCAGCTTACTTAAATTTTGACCTTTCCCTTCAGTCGTAGAGTAGTGATGTTTAAATTACTTCAGAACCCTATTTTCTCCTCTTTTTTCTTTTCCTTTATACATGTGGGCTCTCAGTGTAATATTTCCCAAGTTATTACAGTTTTTAAAAGTGTTAGTATCAGGTGTAATGATCTGTAGCCAAATACAATAGTGTGCCGTGACATTTAAGTAACAGTCTTAATTTGTTTTGTGGAAGCATTCTCCATAATGCTCTCTGCAGCTCTAATCCACAGGCAAGCAGGCCCGGGCCATTTGCATGGGCTGCTATTGCTTGTAAATTCAGTATTTTGTTGTGTTTCTAAAGGTCGTCTGGTGCCAAAGTTCACAAATTGACTTGCGTTGCTTTTTTCACCGAAGACAGCCGTCATTGCTTTTGTATAATAGCAGATTGAATTTTTCCTCCACCTTCATTTGAACAACACAATTATAAATTGCCTTTTTTTTTATGATTACAAATGTCAAGGGTCAGAATTATTTTGATGCCAGGCAAGGGAAAACCACCACCATCAGCCCAAGCACACATAAGGGAGGCGGGGGTATAGGACGTGCGATGCAAAGCAGGTCACAATCCAGCGATCTTGGTATAATAGGGGGAAATTTTTTTTCACTTAAGTGCAAGCCAAATGGGTCAAGTAATCGCAAGCTCGTGCCCTAACACTAATTGACTTATTTGGGGATTATTATAACTGTAATATTTTTCTTAATGTCACTGTTTTCTGGGCTGTTGATTTTAGCGATTGCCAAGCAGTGGCATTAAATCTCTTGTAAATTTTAAATTGCACGCTGTTTCTGTAAACAAGTCCCTCTCTTCACATCCTGGTCATTAACCTTTGCTGATTTATATCACCATCCTCTTTTTTCTTTCTTTCACAATTACTCCTGTCTTGCCGCTGAACGCCCTGCTCTCAGCCAGGAAAAAAAAGAAAAAGAAATCTGGAAAACAAATCTACATTTTCACTATGGCTTGTTAAAGAGCCATTTTTTAATCATAATTTTTTTTTTTCATTTCTCAAGGGGAGATTGTTGTCTGTTAAGATACCAATGGAGCTTGGCCTCATTGGTATCTTCTTTCAGAGCACTCAAGAAATAACCAAATGAAAGAGGGAAAAGAATAGAATTTAAGAAACGGTCACATTCAGTATCATTTTTGTTGCATTTAAAAGGGTATTAATATACTCTTTTCACCATTTTTTAAATGTTTTTCAACTTAGCGTGCATATCATTTCTCCTCCCTGTGTCCTTATGAAATATGTTGGGTTTGCTTTTTTTTTTTTTTTTTTTTTGTATGCATGTGGGTTTGTCGCAACAAATTTGTTTATTGACTTCCAGCCTTTAAAAAAAAAAATTGTGAAGTCTGGTTTCAAATGCAGTTGTATAGAAAATTGGGGGACAGCAAGGGGGCATACCTCCTTAGCCTTGAGGGCAAATGGTTCCCTGAGACTTGCTGATGGGCCTTCCTGGAGACACTGGTGGGTGACAGGGGACCCGGTAGAACCAAGAGTGAGGATTTGCAGCAGTGCGAACTTCTCAGCCTTAGCTTCTCAGGTAATACACAGCATCTGCTCTGCCCAGCACCTCGGAGGGGCGGAGAGTGCGAATTCCTCTCTGAAATCTGTCAGTACTGGATAGCATTGCAAACATGGGGTCCCTCTGTCAGTAGCTATGAAAGGCGTTCCTGGGGATATTAAATAGTGACTGCATATCCGATTGTCCCTCACATTTTCTCTCATTTTTCTCAGTTATAGGAAGTTTCTGTTTGGTGTTCAAGGTCATGTATGAATTTTCAATTAAAAGACAGCCTTCTTCATTTACTTTGGGTTTAAGATTAACATCTGTACACATACAATCTCATTTCATATGGTTTTTAATAATGTATTACAGAATTCAGGCCAGACGCAGTGGCTCAGACCTGTAATCCCAGCACTTTGGGAGGCTGAGACGGGTGGGTCACCTGAGGTCAGGAGTTTGAGACCAGCCTGGCCAACACGGTGAAACCCCCATCTCTACTAAAAATTTAAAAAAAGTTACCCGAGCATAGTGGCAGGCACCTATAATCCCAGCTACTCAGGAGGCTGAGGCAGGAGAATCGATTGAACCCAGGAGGCGGAGGTTGCAGTGAGCCAAGATCACTCCACTGCACTGCAGCCTGGATGACAGAGCGAGACTCCATCTCAAAAAAAAAAAAAAAAGATACATTACAGAATTTATAAAATTATATAAAATAATTATCAAATTCCTTTCTGATTTACAGTCTTTTGATGTATGAAGTTATCATATATTCACTCTTTGTAAAGTGACCCTTCATGAAAATTTGTATCCTGAACATTTTAACTTTTGTTTTAACCTCACGTCTTGAGTGTTACATTAAATATATCCATCCCCAAGTGGAGTATCTTTTAAAGTGGTCCACTGGAGTGATTTACCCAAAGGCACCCAAAAAACACCACCCAAGTAAGGGGGACACTAGAGTTTCCTGTGTCTAGAGGGAGAGCTTGAGCTTCAGGAATCAGAGGAGACCACCCGCTAGGAGCCAGGAGTGGACTCAGCTGTTCTGGGACTTTCCTTGGGATCCGGGTTTAGGAGAGACAGGCAGAGCCAAGGTTTGGGTCTAAGGATCTCTCTGAAGCCCTTTTTCTTTTATGTCCTCTGTCTTCCGGCCTCTGGACCACATTATCTCATTTAATCTTCACACTCCCCCTGCCAGGTAGGTATCATGTTACGGAGGGAAAATTGGGATTCTGATAAGTGATTTTCTGCAGAACAAGCTAACATGTTCCAGAGGCAGAACATGTGCCCAGATCTCTTGACTCTGGGACCTGCTGACGGATCCACGTGGAAGGAGTTTGTGGATGGATGTGAGGAGTGGATAAAAACAAACAAAACTTACAAGGGAAACGCACAGACAAGATTAAAAAACAAAATTATTTTATCTTTTGTCTGTCCATTATGGCTAACACTGAAACCGAGATAGAAACTTTGGATATATATGATTGCACTGATGTACAAACTTTTGTTGCTTTTTAACAATTAACTTTCTCAAGATGGGTGAAATTGAATTTTCTTCAGCCAGAATGCAGCTGTAACTTTTCCATCTCAGGAGCCTGTGAAGTGGGATGGAAGGGTGTCTTAATGATATGATCCTCCAATTAACTGCTGTCTCCCAGCCCAAGGGAGAAAGAGATCTAAATACCAGATGACTGAGGCTAGACTCACAAATGTTCAACTCTAAAGTAAATGAAATATATTGAAGAAAGAACAAAGAGGACCAAGTGGCGGAAGAGTGGACGTTGTGCAGGAGGAAACTCGGGAGGGAGGCCTCTGCTGCACCGCAGGGCAGAATTGCACAACACCTGGACCCGTCTCCAGGCCTCACCTGCCCCATGCAGCTAAACAGATGACGTTATCATCCGCTGTGAGTTGGGTGAACACATGGGCTCCTTCAAGAGCGTTTAAGCTCTCTGTTTTTGCAGAAGAAAAGTACTTCCAGTACCTAAATAGATAAAGGAGAGAGGTGTTAGGAAACAAGGGGGCATTTCTTGGGGTGCCAAGCCCATTCCCTGGCAGCAGAATGAATACTTAAGATAGTCCTCTTCACACAGGTGATGACGCTTGCATCCAAGTGTTAGCCAGATTCAGTACTGGCCTAAAGTCCCGATTTGAGCCCTTCTATGAAGGCCCATTTCTGTGGATTTAGAGCTCGCCCCAGCAACAGGCCTGGGAAACCTCTGCTTTGGGTACTTCTGTTCACCACAGTGGGCCAGATCGCTGGAACCCAGTCTCCCCGATGCTGCGATTCCAAGCATAGGCATGGCCATGGGGAAACAGCAAACCTCCTTTTGGAGATTTCATCACAGATACAGCTTCGAGCCTCAGGCCTGCAGTCAGACCCACACCTGCCTTCTCCACTGAACAGCCCAGATGGTCACTGTTTCTCTGAGCAGATGTGAGCAGGCCTAACTTGTGGGCCATTCCCTCTACCACTCGTTTTCTTGGTCACAGTTCTTTGACTTCCAACTCATTCACAGTTAAACAAATTACAGGCCCACATCTGAGAATGATGGTCTTGCTGAGTGTGAGGTAGGCGTGCCTCCTTGTTCCCTACTCTCAGGTCCCTGCAGGGATGCGCCATTGTCTGCGCTGGGTGCTGGGGCAATGGAGAGGGTAAGGGTGCACCCGCCCACTGCCCTCAGGGAGCTCACTGTCAGTCTAGGAGGCTGCACAAAGGATCTGATGCAGAAGGAGGGAAGAGGCCCTGGATGCTCTGGGGGCTTAGTGGAGAGGGGAACTACATTTGATTTAGGGGTCAGGACAGGTATCACGGCCTACGGGATGTGACAGGAACCACAGCGACTGCATCCTCAGCGCTGAGCAATTTCCCTGCATCCTGTCGTGCACCCCTAGCAAAGGGAGATCTTTTCCTCCTTGTTTTATAAAAGAAGAAACCGAGCCTGGGAGAAGGGCGGGCGTGATCCCCAGGAGCTGTCAGGGAGACGGGGCTGGAATTCCGGGTGGAGGCAGCAGCCTGCACCTGGACAGGGCTCAGTACAGAGCCTGCAGCACCCTTAGGCTTGTATGTGAGGTGTGTGCCGAGGATTCTTTTGGGACCAGGACCAGTGGAGGGGACTAGATGATCCACAGATCTGCAGATAGCTGTCATCGTCATCTCCAGCAGAGGAAGAAGGCAGCCCTGCCTGACAATCTGTGACCCATTGTGTTGTGTGTTTCCTGAAGGACTCACTGCAATGTCTAATCAAGGCCCCCGCCAAATGCCCCGGCAGTCTCCCCAATGCCCCATGCAGGTCCCCACTGTGTGAGGCTGCCTTCCAGAACCTGCTCTCTGCAGTGAGCATTCTCCAGGCTCAGATGGGGTTCTCTTTCACACTGAATCACTGCTCTTGTTTGTACGAGGCAGGCATGGGCACCAGACTCAAGCCCAAATCTTAACTCAGGTGGTCTTGGTTCAGTCCCACATCCCCACTTCGTAGCTCTAACCTTGGGTTCTTGATGTGTCTTCTCTGTACCTCAGTTTCCCCACCTATAAACTGGGGTGATGACGCCCACTGCACAGGGTTGTGGGGAGGAGTCAGCAAGCTAACATACCTAGAGACGTGGAACATGGCCCCTGCATTGGTCCTTGCCTAGGACCAGAAGCCCCAGTACTCAAGCATCCAGATTCTGTTTTCAAAGAAAATTGCAGTGCTTGAACGTTGTTTATGTAGCCAGGAACAGAGATTTGAAAAGAAGCATTGCCCATGAAGCACAGGGGGGAATTTAGAAATGAAACTTAATCTGTTTTCTAGTCTTTTAAACCTACCCTCCTGCTTCCATTTGCTGTCATCTGAGAAGAATCGGCAGTTGTAGAAATGTGTCTAAAAGCATGAGCTGTGGAGTCACACACACCTGGGTCTCATCCCCTCTCTGCCGCTTCCCAGCTGTGTGGCTTGGGATGCTTTCCTGGGTCTGTCCTTCCTCTCTTCTTTTCTTCCTCTCGCATGGAGACAATAAAACCTACCTTGAAGGGTAATTGAAGAAGAAATGAAGTGAAGCCTATGAAGCGCTTCCCACAGAGCTGGGCACATGGGGAAGCTGGCCACCGTGGCTTCTATTAAATTGCTATACAGACTTATTTAGTAGAAAAATGACCCAAAGACTCCATGGAGAGTATCTGTGGACTATTCAGTAGGCCTTTTTAATGTATCGGTGCAGAGCAGAGCTGGCCAAAGCCAGCCCTCCTCAGTGATGAGCAGCACCAACTAAGAACTAATGCAGGTAGGCCTGTCACGGTGGCTCACGCCTATAATCCCAGCACTTTGGGAGGTCAAGGTGGGCGGATCACTTGAGGTCAGGCATTTGAGACCAGCCTGGTCAACGTGGTGAAACCCTGTCTCTACTAAAAATACAAAAATGAGCTGGGTGCGGTGGTGCATGCCTGTAATCCTAGCTACTCTGGAGGCTGAGGCACAAGAATCTCTTGAACCAGGGAGGCAGAGGTTGCAGTGAGCCAAGATCGTGCCGCTACACTCCAACCTGGGCGACAGAGCAAGACTGTCTCAAAAAAAAAAAAAAACCTAATACAGATAACTTCAGATTTGGGAAACCCCCTTACACGGGAAAAGCTAATGCAGATAACTTCAGATTTAGGAAACCCTTGCACGGGGAATAACTAGAATTGACGTTTGGGGAAGGGAAGCAAGCTTGCTCATTTTTCTAGCCCCCTCCTTTTGAAAGGATGACAGTCTTGAGTATCACCTCAGCGCTGAGCAGCACCTAGGAGAGGAAGCCCCCACTGTGGACAGTGGAGGGGGCCGCCGAAGGTTCCTGGTAAGCCCGGGGAGGCCGGGTCTCCTGATGGCCATGCTGGACTCTTGCAGAGGAACCCGCCCTAGGCCTGCCCAACATGGCCTTGCTCACTTATTCCTATAATTAGGAGCCCGAGGGGACCTCTGCAAAGTGGGGAGTGTGTCAGGATGAGTAACAAACAGTTACCGCTTAGTAACGAGATAAATCACAGCACGTGCCTATCGTTGCTTTCTCTTTCTAAACTGAACGCTTGGGCCTGGAGCTTTCACAGGGCGTCTGGGACAGAGAAAGTACAAGGGAGACAGCAACACCCACCCCTGCCGTATCGCAAGATGTTCTCAATTTGCAGTCAGATAACTATTTCTTTTTCCCCAAGAGCTTTGTTTTGGAGTCTTCTTAATTTAAGACATGCATGGGCCAGACATGGTGACTCACACCTCTAATCCCATCACTTTGGGAGGCTGAGGTGGGCGGGTTGTGCGAGTTAAGGAGTTCGAGACCAGCCTGGGCAACATGGTGAAACCTCTTCTCTACAAAAAATACAAAAATTAGCCAGGCGTGGTGGCGCACGCCCGTAGTCCCAGCTACTCGGGAGGCTGAGGTGGGAGAAGCGCTTGAGCCCAGGAGGTGGAGGTTGCAGTGAGCTGAGATGAAGCCACTGCACTCCAGTCTGGTCAACAGAGACCCTGTCTCAAAAAAAAAAAAAAAAAAAAGGCACATGTGGCACCCTACAGCTAAGCCAAAGCTTTCAAATGGAGTTTCTTTACACGTGGCCCTTGAACTGCTATCCCAGCTCTTTATAATGTGTTTGAAAAACAAAAACATCCTTTGTGTGTCATGAGAACCTTCCCATGGTAATATTTAGTAGTTAAACATTCCTAACCTCATAATTGACCTGTGGGGATTTGCTTCTTCACAGAATTAATCACACTCTTCTAAATTAAGCCACAGGACAACACCTCTGTTGGACTCTCTTGACTAGACAAAGATATTGACCAAATTCAGAGTTTCCAAAAATAATTACCTGAGAACCGTGAACTGTGTGTGTTTATAATGATCTTTTGTTTTTGTTTAAAATTAATAATAATTTCTCAAGTATAGTAAGGGGTGGGCTTTATGTGTTATTTTCTGTAGGTTTTTTGGTTCTGTACAACCCTGGTCCATATTCTCCAGGCTTGCCTGCTTTCTTTGTCTTTTATTTTTGGACAGAGAGTCTCACTCTGTTGCCCAGGCTGGAATGCAGTGGCACAGTCTCCACTCACTGCAGCCTCCACCTCCAGGGTTCAAGTGATTCTCATGCCTCGGCCTCCTGAGTAGCTGGGATTATAGGCACCCGCCACCACGCCCAACTACTTTTTGTATTTTTAGTAGAGACGGGGTTTTGCCATGTTGTTCAGGCTGCTCCCGAACTCCTCCCCTCAAGTGATCCTCCCCCCAGGCCTCTCAAACTGTTAGGATTACAGGCTTGAGCCACCGCACCCACACAGCAGGCTTTCTTTCACATCAGTCTTTTCCTACAAAAATGGGAGAAAATTTGAAAATAAAAACTGAGTTTTTAATACTGTGTTTTGGCTGACATCTTAGTGTGCGTGCTTTTTGTCATAATTGGGTAAAATATCTAAGTCACATGCCTATTTAACAGATGCTTTTAAAACAGAAATACTGGAGGATTTTACAAAGTGAGGAAAAATAGCATTAAAGCCCGGGTACGTGCGTGACATTGCCACACATCGCCTCTTAGGGTGTGGGTCATGGTAGAGGGAGAGAGACCGCAAGGTAGCGAGTACATTCCGTCTGAGTTTCCAACCCCGTTGCATTGACAGTGGCTACCTGGAGAACTATGTGAAGAGGAATTCTGGGGCTGCACCAGCCTCTTCAGGAACAGTTAGGAATGTCTGTTTTTAAAAGAAAAGGAGAGAGAGCTTCCCTTTGTCATCCCAGGTCCAGCCTGGCACCTCCCTTGCAGATAAAGCTGAGATCAGAAAGATGAAGTGGGCTGCTCATGGGCACCAGTCCGTCGATGGCAGAGTGGGATGTAGGTTCCAGGAGAGAGAACCCCAAAGTTGGAGCTCCAGTTCGGACAGAAACTGGGAGAACCCGTAGCGAAAACTCACTTGTTAATAGGGGAAAAAGAAAAAAGGCTTGGCAGAAGGTAAGCATCAGTGGTATTGTGTTCACCAGGGCTTTGTGGTGTGTCCTAAAACAGAAGTCCCAAATCTTTCACCAAGGTCAAGAGTGGAGAAGATGGTTATTTTCTGCTCAGGCCTTGGCTATTGTATTGTCCCGTCATTTTTCGGTGGTGCTGTCTGGAGGCCTCTGGGCTTGGTAGATCCTGGAGTCTTCGTGCAGCAAACATGCCCATCCCCCACGCTGAGCATGTCATCTCTGCACCGTTGTGATATCCCATTTCATTTTCATCACGGGTTTGTCATTAAATGTGTCACAAAGGATGCTTAGCCTTGTGGATAGAACACTGGGTGGGCCTTAGGAGCCTGGATTTCAGGCTGTAGGACACCCTGGGAGAACCTCCTCTCTCCCCAGGACCCAGATTCTCATCCGGTCATTGAAGAACTTGGAGTAACTGACTTCTGCATCCTCCTTGAGCCCTTTTCTATTCAGAAGAGAAACAAATCTCGGCATTGCACCTGCACCCATCAGTAGTTTTTTTTTGTTTGTTTGTTTGTTTTTTTTGGAGACAGTCTCACTTTGTCACCCAGGCTGGAGGGCAGTGGTGTGATCTTGGCTCACTACAACCTCCACCTCCCGGTTTCAAGCAGTTCTCCTGCCTCAGCCTCCCGAGTAGCTGGGACTACAGGCACACACCACCACGCCCAGCTAATTTTTTTAATTTATATTTTAGTAGAGATGGGGTTTCACTGTGTTGCCCAGGCTGATCTCGAACTCCTGAGCTCAGGCAATCCACCCACCTCGGCCTCCCAAAGTGTTAGGATTATAGGCATGAGCCACTGCGCCCGGCCCCATCAACAGCTTTGAGGCATTTCGCGTCGTAGCTCGGGACACAGATCCAGGTCCTCTTGGCCTTTGCAAAAGCACAGTGCAGTTGTCCTCTTCCCCAGACCCTTTCCCTGAGACCTGTGTGTGCCTCTGTGCCTCCCTCCTTCCCTCCCCTCGCACCCACTTCTCCCCCATGCATCCTTGTCAGATGCCTCCTGTTGAAAGCAACTTCCAAATGTGAAACGGTTTTCAGCTGCTTTTAGCCCTTTAACCCTTTGTCTGCTAGAATTCCGCAAAAAAATAATTGATGACGGATTGGCCCATTAACCTTTAAGAAAAAAAAAGTTTGACAGCCCGGATTCCCGTAATGAGGAGGGATTCCTTGTGAAATCAGTCTGATGGCTGAGTTTCTTGCCCCTAAGGAGGCAAAATTAGCCCCATGGGGCCTCGTCTGCATAGAAACTGGACACAATTAGTGTAATATCCGGTGTTATTAATGTCGTTTGGAATAATTGGGCAGGTTGATTTCGACAGGTTCATGGTGCTAAAATACTATTATAGTGGACCTTTCCACAGCTAACCGTTAAACACAGAAAACTGTTTAAATCCCTGTGAGCCCAATCACAAAACTTTATTAAATAGCTAAGCCCTGGAATGTCACACTGGGAAACAGTACACCGTCTGTTACTTCAGGCTTTGGGGTGTGGTGGCATCTTGATTTTTCAGGAGCAATTTTGCTGTCTGTGTGTGTATCTGAAACTTCAACATGCTTTTAATAGATACACCATCAGGAGCTTCTACAACCTGAAATCTGTTTTTACAGTGAATGAAATAGAAGCCACTGCAATTGTCACCAATAGGTAGTTTGTGTTAGTGAAATGACACCACTAAAAATGAAAGCTCGGAACAGGGCATCCTAACAGGCACATGCTCGTTCTGCACGTTTGAAGTGAGGGTGGCAGTGGAGAGTAATGCTTGGCTCTGTCTCTGACTGATGGGCCTCACACTGCCAATTACTGTTTTGATCATTTTTAATCTAGTTTCTCATAAGTAAAATGTCATCACCGTGTCACTTCGTAATGTGCTGCAGCCCTTCGGGGCCATCGGTGATTTGAATAAGGCTCTATCATCTGCTAAAAATTCTTCTTTGAACCTTAGAAGGAGCATGTTCCTGTTCTCTCCACACAGAAGGGAAAACACTTGGGTCCAAAAATCTATTCACTCTTTACATAATGAGTCTAAACGGTCACTGCAATGCCACTGAATTGTAAACACGGACTAAACACGGATTAAATCTTGAGATTTGCTAGGTGTTGACCTAATAAAGTCACCAGAGCAGCACATAGGAGATCACCACCAGGATAGGTCTTCTCTACTAGATTAGTCAGAACTAGGTTTAGTAACACCAGAAATCCAGTTTTTAAAAAAGGAGACGCTGGGCATGGTGGCTCACACCTGTAATCCCAGCTACTCAGGAGGCTGAGGCAGGAGAATCACTTGAACCCCGGAGGCAGAGGTTGCAGTGAGCTGAGATGGTGCCACTGCACTCCAGCCTGAGCGACAGAGGGAGACTCCTTCTTGGATGGGTGGGTGGGTGGATGGATGGATGGATGGATGGATGGATGGATGGATGGAGAGGGGAGGGGGAGGGAGGGAGGGAGGATGGATGGATGGATGGATGGATGGATGGATGGATGGAGAGAGGGAGGGAGGGATGGATGGATGGATGGATGGATGGATGGATGGATGGATGGATGTCTTATGTAACTAACTGTAGGACAGGCAGGAGCTTCAGGGACCTCAAAAGCACCAGGCTCCCTGTCACCTCCCATGCCTGGCTTCACTCTGCTGGGTGGCAGCATTCGTACCTGTCCACAGGGAGTGGCCTGATAGCAGAAGTTTTCCTTCCCATGGAGAGGGCAGAGGCACCTGCACCTGCACCTGTGGGCCATGTCCTGACAGGTCCCAGATAAGAGGGGAAGGCACTCTATGGACACAACTCAGATGTGCAACCCTGGAGGACGCTTGATCATGTGCCGCCACCAGCACTGATCAGAGTGGCCAGGGACATCACGTGCCCCAGTTGGCCAACATAGATGGGGCCATCCCTGCTCCCTGTGCTGGCCAGGGAGCCAGACACCCGGCAGGTGGCACGTGGAAGGCCCAGAGGACCACACCTCTGTGTACCATGTCCCCCAGCATTTACCAGACTGACCTGATGGTGTGACCGGACATCAGTTAGAAAGAGGTATGACAGGCCAGGCACGGTGGCTCATGCCTGTAATCCCAGCACTTTGGGAGGCCAAGGCGGGCACATCACCTGAGGCCAGAAGTTCGAGACCAGCCTGGCCAACATGGTGAAACCTCAGCTCTACTAAAAATACAAAAATTAGCTGGGCGTGGTGCCAGGCACCTGCAATCCCAGCTACTCGGGAGGCTGAGGCAGGAGAATCACTTGAACCTGGGAGGGAGAGGTTGCAGTGAGCTGAGATCGTGCCATTGCACTCCAGCCTGGGCGACCGAGCAAGACTCCATCTCAGAAAAAAATAAAAATTAAGAAAAAGAAGGACAGTAAGACAAGCTGTTGAGGGATTTCTGGGGAAACTGTTTTCAAAAGGCCCAACCATCTTGTTCTCTTGGCATGAGGAACAGGAGAAGATAACGGAAAGCCACTGGGAGACCCTTCCAGCCCCTACACCATCTTTGATTCCCAAGGAGAGCTCCTTTCTTTAAATGTTAATTTGTTTTTAGGAAATGGAGGAAGAGTACTGCCACTTTAAGAGAGGAAAATGATTACACACAATAATGGCTGTAAAGTCCTGGCGTTGTGCCTGACAGAATTTGGAGCCCAGTGGTATTATTTTCTATATTTATTATTCCATGCAGTAGATTTGTTATGGATAAACAGATTTCTTCCTGGAAGTTGTAACATGACTATGCAGTTGCTCTATAATCCTTGTGCTTATTTTTTTAATCTTGGGAGGCAGAGAAAAGTCATATGGCAGATATAAATTAGATCTGAAACTCTACGTATGGGTATTACCTGTTACCTATGGTAATTACGTATGGGTATTACCTATTACTATTACCCTGCCTCAAAATAAAAAATAAAGCCACCTAAAGACAGGATCCTGGGAAACACGTGGGCCTAGCATAGCTGGATTCCACTCGGCAGTGTTGGTGTAGAGTGGCCTTAATTAGGCTCCGTGCTCAGATGTTAATCCTTCCTCAGGAAGCAAGGTCCAGCTGTTCGGACCCTTGTCATAAATTTCAGGTCCTGAAAATCCAAAAGAAGACACAGGGTAGTCCCCCTGCCAGGGCCCACCTCTGCGCTGAGCATGTAGGGTTCCATCTCCCGCCTCTGCCCTGCCTCCCCGGGGGCAGACTGAGCCTCTTCCCTCCAGGTGTCCCAGATGTTTGCATCACAGTTCAGCCCCGGTCCCCATCAGCACAGTCTGCCTGGGAGAGGCCAGCCCAGGGTCAGCAGCACCATTGCCTCTTGATTTGGGAGCTGGTGCTGGACCCCGCATTGACGAAACAGAGGGGGCCATCTTCTGCTTCTCCAGGGCTAGGCTGAACCATCCGGTCAAAACAGAACAGAAACCCCAAAGAGCTGTTCATCGGCATCTCACTACATGGTGAACCGCTACTCACACAGAAAAGCTTGGCGTTCAGACCTGCCCTGTGATCACTGGGCCTTTGTGTATGCTTCATACATGTCAGAGACAGACCATACCCAAGGATCAAAGAGATGGCACAGCTTCCTGCTCACCACACTTTATCACAGAGCTGTTGGTCCTGGGGATTGCAATTCGTGTCTTTATTTCTTCATTATTTGTATAATCCTGTGCTTTTCCAGGTTTAGAGTTATTGCACAGGACTCCCCCTCGAAAAAAGAATATCTTAAGTGAGTCTGGGGTTGCACAGTTGGTTCTTAGTTAGGATGCGAAGCTTAGCTGTGCTTTCCAGGGTCAGCAGGACCTATCATGGGGCTGACCTTCCCAATCCATGCCTTTACCTGAAGCTGGTGCCCATCAGCCTGGGTCACGGGGTGTCTTGCATCTGTTTCCTCTTCACTCTGTTGGGCCTTGTTGGTGTTTCATGGTAATTAGCCAATTAGCCAGGGTTTCATTCTCCAGGAGAGGAGGCCTGACCTGCTCAGACTCTGGCTAATCCGTCACCTCCAGGCAAAGTGTAAAGCCTTCTCTCTACCACCTCTTCTGAGTGGCTGTGGATACCAAGTGGTCCTTTATGTTCTTACTTTTAGGGAAGTATTTAGCTCATTCACAAGTCTTTGTATCTCTACTTTCCTACCTCAGAGATAGAAATATATGTCTATTATTTGTGAAGGCATGCTTAAATACGACTTTTGTTTGCTAGTTTACAGAAATGCAATTAATTAATATTTCTGTATTCATCTTATATCTTGCCCATTTGCCAACTGCCGTTATGATTTTTAATAATTTGTAGGTGATTTGGGGTTTTCTGTGAAGACAGTCATATACCTTGTGAATGTCTTTATCTTCCTTTCCCATCTCTCAGTCTTTTATTTCCTTACTTTTGTCTTACTACACCGGGTAGCAGGGATGAAAAAAAGCAGTTACGGCAGGTGTCCTTGTCTTGAGCATCCTTTAACTGAGGGTTCAAAGGTACGTTTCTGACATCTCACCCTTAGGATTAGTGACATTGTGGGGTTTAGGGATGGATTATCTCTGTCCAAGGGAACGGAGTTCTATTCCTCATTGGCTAAGAAGTTTTAATCATGCTTCTTTCTCTTATTAATTTTTTTCTTTCTTCTGGTTGAGAAATTGCACATTCTACTTATTTTCTTGCAGAGGTTTACCACATGGACTTAATTTACTTACCAACATGTGAAGTGAGTCCTTACCTCCCCCATTAGAGCAGTACAAGGCCCCTGTGACGTTGTAACTCCCATGTCCTCACCACTACTCTCACGTTCTCCAGCATTTTGACCTTTCCCATGGTAGACATTGTCATTAGCAGTCATAGTCAGTATTGTTTTTATTTAGTTTTTTTTTGTTTACATATTTATCAGTTCATTCGCTCACCAACCTGTCTTTCACAAACCTGCCTTCTAGGATCTTTGAAATACATCTTTTTTTTTTTTTTCCTTTTTTGAGTTGAAGTCTTTCCTTGTCACCCAGGCTGGAGTGCAGTGGCATGATCTCGGCTCACTGCAACCTCCGCCTCCCAGGTTCAAGTGATTATCCTGCCTCAGCCTCCTGAGTAGCTGGTATTACAGGTGTGTGCCACCACACCCAGCCTTTTTTTTTTTTTTTTTTTTTTTGTATTTTAGTAGAGACAGGGTTTTGCCATGTTGGCCAGGCAGGTCTTGAACTCCTGACCTCAGATGATCCGCCTGCCTTGGCCTCCCAAAGTGTTGGGATTACAGGCGTGAGCCACTGTGCCTGGCCCTGAAGTATATCATTTAGTAATTTCCCTAGTGGACGTCTATTGGTAATAAGCACTTTTGGGTTTTTTTGCAGAAAAATATATTTCGTTCTTTCCTTTTTCTTTTCTCTTTCCCTTTCTTTTCTCTTCCTTTCTTTTCTTCTCTGCTCTTTTCTTTTCTGTTTTTTCTTTCATAGGGTCTCACTCTGTCACCCAGGCTAGAGTACACTGGTGTGATCACAGCTCACTGCAGGCTCCATCACCCAGGCTCAAGTGATCCTCCCACCTCAGCCTCCCAAGTAGCTGGGACTACAGGTGCAAGCCACCATGCCTGGCTGATTTTCAAATTTTTTGTAGAGATGAGGTCTCACTGTGTTGCCCAGACCAGTCTTGAACTCCTGGGCTCAAGTGATTCTGCCACCTCACGTCCCAAAGTGCTGAGTTGGCAGATGTGATCCCCTGCACCTGGCCTATATTTCACTCTTGTTCTTGAGAGAGAGTTTATCTGAATCTCAAGTCTACACTGTTATTTTCTCCTGAGGATATTATTCCGCTATCTTGCGACTCTCACTGTTACTCTTAAGAAGTCTGTGATCCGTCTTGATATTTGTTTAAGAGCAATCTGTCTCTAGAGATGGGGTCTTACCATGTTGACCAGGCTGGTCTTGAACTCCTGACACCTTAGGTGAGCCACCGTGCCCGGCCTGTATCAGTAATACTTTGGATCTAAATCTGCTGTCTTGTTTGCAGTGTGTTGGGTGATCTCTGGTTTTGAGTTCAGATGTAGTTGGTCTCCGTCCATGGGAAGCTTTCCTGTAGAGAAGATACCAGAAGCCAAGGGAGCTGTGAGACCTGGGGCCTCCTGGCTCCTTTCCTTGCAGGATTGCCAGGTGCTGGACCCTGGGTTTATGTTTCCTATCTTAGGACCTTATCTGTTGTGCTACCAAAGGTGTTTGCCTCTCAGGGTAGCCTTCACTTTTGCAGGTTTTTAGCACTTTAGGCTCACAATTCTAGTTTCAGCTCGTGTATTTGATTTGGGGAAGGAGAAGGAGGGTCCTCTTGAAATCATGCCTCACTGTGGACTACTGTGTTGTGATGCAGTCAGCTTGGAAGGGAAGCAAGGCCCCAGGACCAAGGGAGAAGTGCTTAAGTGTTGGAGAGGGGAGCCACAGCACAAACTTCTTACACAGTAAACTCAGGGAAGGGTTAAAGCTGGGCCAGAACCAATTTCACAGTCAGGCAAGGGCTGAAAGTAGAAGGAAGTGGAAGGGTACAGATTGGCAGATATTGCTAAGCAGGGCTGTGACTGATGAGATGAAAGTGGGAAGAGGGGGAGGGAGGAATCCAGGTGATTTTGAGATTTTATGATTAGAATAGCATTGTAATCATTAACAGAAATACAGAACCCCAGGCCGGGTGCGGTGGCTCACGCCTGTAATCCCAGCACTTTGGGAGGCTGAGGCTGGTGGATCACAAGGTCAGGAGATCGAGACCATCCTAGCTAACACGGTGAAACCCTGTCTCTACTAAAAATACAAAAAATTAGCTGGGCATGATGGCAGGCGCCTGTAGTCCCAGCTACTCGGGAGGCTGAGGCAGGAGAATGGCGTGAACCCGGGAGGCGGAGCTTGCAGTGAGCCAAGATCGCACCACTGCACTCCAGCCTGGGCAACAGAGCAAGACTCCGTCTCAAAAAAAAAAAAACAAAAACAGAACCCCAAGAGGAGCATTTGAAAATTCTAGCAAATCTATGTGATGCATGTTAAATTTGATATGAGGACAAAGTATTTGAGAAACATCCATAGGCATTTTAAAATCCAAAACCGAGTAGATATATGAATTGGAGATATATATATGAGAATTGTACATGTCTGTAGGAAGTGACTCTCTAAGCTTCGGAAGGAAAGGAACCCCTAAGAAGGAGGGAGGAGGAAGGAGGAACATTAACTAAACTTGAAGTTTGCCTTCACTAAAGGCCACATGCAGAGGAACCAGGGAGGAGAAAGAGAAGCAGTGATCAGAAAGCTGGAAAGAGAACTATAGTTGCACAGTGAGAAGATGGCAGGCACGCCACGGGCACCCCTGCTTGCCCTGGGGTAGATATTGCTAGCTGATCGCAGATCCTTCTCCAGGAGCCTGGAGCCATCCTTGGAGATCTCAACACAGGATTCTCTGCAGCTGCTCAAAGCTGCCTTTATTGAGAACACAGATGCAAGATAGTTCTCAGCTATCTTGCATCACTCCCATAGGATCTCAGAGTTGCAAGGGCCCTCCCAATCATCTGTGAGATGCTGAATTCCCACCAGTCTCTGAAAGGGCCACATTCAAGGGCCTGAAACCCCCAAGGGAGCAGAACGCATAAGCTCCATCTATGGATAGTTGTGAAGGGGACAGAATCTTCCACTTGCAGGGTCTCCATCATTTTTTTCTGTCCTGGGTTGACTCCAGGGCACCTGGAACAGGTGTCATCCCTCTTCCATCAGACAGAAGTTCCCTGTGCTCAGAGTCCCCAGTGAGCAGTCCCTGGCATTGGGCTCTCTCTGCAGTGCCTGCTGGTTACCACCCTGAGTGATGGAGACAGGACCACCTCCCCACCATTGTGGATGACACACTCACAGCCTTCACTTTCCCTGGAAGCCTCATTCTGGGCTTGCTGTTCACTGCAGTCCTTCAGCCTTTTCATACTTATAGTTGGGAAGCAAAATCTTCCCCCAAACCTCACTTGCTGTTGGGGTCCAAGGGAAGGAATTCTAGTCATGCATTTGACCATTTGACTTGTCAGTTCAGCTCAGAGATCCTTCTCTTTTTAGACCCTGTGGATGGGGATAAAACCCTAGTTTATCTGCTATCCCCCAAAACTCTTTGCTTTCAAAATTTGGTAAGCAGACTTTATATGTCTTTATCCAAGTCACTGATAAAACATTGAATATTGAATGAGGCAAGACAGAGGTAAAAGTTCCATGGTTGACCACTGCAGACCTTCTGCTAGTTTATGCTACTTAGTACCCCTTAGCTGTGAATCCATGTAACTCTGTTCACATCTCTTTCATTCACCCTGATAAAAGCCTTGCTCACATCTGGGTGAGGCTTCAGGGTGATCAAGCATCTCAGAAGACCAAGGGGGGAAATATTGCAAGATGGTGGTGCCCATCAGCAATGTCAGGTGCTCCAGAAAGTGGGGGGTCAGTGAGAAAGAAGACTGAGCACAGCCCATGGCCCCTGGCTGTTCCTTCATCTGTAATCTTATAGAGTGAGGTTTCAATCGGGTGGATGATGGCGAAGCATTATTAGAAGAGAGACGGTGGTAAAGAGCTGGATGCACGTGTGAGCGTGTCTGCTTTGCAGATTGTGTGAGTGAAGGATGAAGAAAAGAGGTGATGATCTCTCTCAAGGATGGAGTGAGATCAGGAAGTGAGGGCAGGAGGTCTATAGAAGGGGGACATCAAGTTTGCGAGAGAGTGAGGAAACCATGCCAAATCCAGGTCCGCAAGAAGGTATGAGAGGACCAGGTAAAGGACGCAGAGAGATGGGGGAGGAGAGGACCGAGCTGAAAGCAGGGACAGAAATGTTGATTGACATAGAAGATACTAGACAAGGGAACTTTCTTGTGTCCAGTATAAGGAGAAGACAGGTGGTGGGATAGATTTTTTAAAGTGAGTGATCGGCCAGGTGCGATGACTTATGCCTGTAATCCCAGCATTTGGGGAGGCTAAGGTGGGCGGATCACCTGAAGTCAGGAGTTCAAGACCTGGCCAACATGGTGAAACCCTGTCTCCACTAAAAATACAAAATTTGCCGGATGTGGTAGCACATACCTGTAATCCCATCTTCTCGGGAGGCTGAGGCAGGAGAATCGCTTGAACCTGGGAGGGGGAGGTTGCAGTGAGCTGAGATCATGCCATTGCACTCCAGCCTGGACGACAAGAGCAAAACTCTGTCTCAAAAAATAAATAAATAGATTGAGTGAGTGATGAAGCCATAGAACAGCCACTGTAGGGAGCACATTTAGAAATTAGCTCGAAATGGGTTCTGATTTTCCTGTGAACACTCACATATATTTGTTCCCCTAAGTAGAGTTTGCATGCATAGGTAAATTTTGTTTACATAATTAATCGGGCAGAGCCAAACTGTGCTTTAGCAATTCAATTTGCAAGTTTTGTCTTTGCATGAGATACTGAGTATTACAGTGCAAGATACCAGATAGCAGCTACTGCGTTGGGATGAGGCAAAAAATAGAGACGTTCCCATGGAGCTTCATTCAGATTTCCATTGTTTTTATTGCTTTGTGTTTAGTCATCTGCCTGCATGTGTGCCCGTCCTCACCACGTAGACATGTTTAGAGGGCACAGGCTTCTCCTGCATGCTGGAATCCCATCCACCCAGCCCAGTGTCTAGCACGTGGGGGAGGGCAGCTGAGGACCACAGTGACCGAGCCCTGCACCCGTACAGTGTAATACAAGCTCAGCTCTTGGCCTTAGTGCCAGTGACTGTAGCTCATGACGGGCTAGAGCCAGACATTTGAACAGCAAAGCTTTACGGGGGATCACTTGTGCAGAAATTTAACCGGCAAGCTAATGGTTGTAATTTTTTTCACTAGAAGATCCAATAAACGCTGATCAGAGGGAGCTTTGATACATGCATTTGAATTTCACAGATTAAACAAAGTGTGAGCCTGTTGAGTTGATCTCCTAATGAAAAATTGTCCCATCCCACCCATGAATTACCAAGTTTTCCTTATGATCTAACTGCAAGTTATGTAGTTTTTTCTTACCTTACCTATCCGTTCACTAGGAGAGTTTGGCATAAAATACATGAATTGGGGCACTATCCTATGAGAATCTGTATGGAAAAGGTTGTAAATCATAGTACTAGGATGTAAAAGCCCATGGATCAAGAAGCTGGACCAAGACCCACAGATGCAGTGGCTCAGCCAGTAATTGCACGATATCATTTTAAGTCAGCCATGGTGAAACCTATGTGAAAGTTACAGTTACAATGAAAACTCCAAGTCCCTGAGTGTTTAAGGTCATTATTGAAGGCATGACCTGCAGACACCCTGACCTCCACCTTCCTCCCCCACCCCTCTTTCCACAGCAGGTGGAGTGTTTGCTTCATAATTACACAGGTGGCGGAGGTGGGGGGGTCATTTGTTCTCCAAATTCAAGAGCCCAGTAGATTGGGATAAAATTCCTGGCCAGGCGCAGTGGCTCACACTTGTAATCCCAGCACTTTGGGAGGCCGAGGCAGGCGAATCACGAGGTCAGGAGATCGAGACCACGGTGAAACCCCGTCTCTACTAAAAATACAAAAAATTAGCCGGGCGTGGTGGCGGGTGCCTGTAGTCCCAGCTACTCGGAGAGGCTGAGGCAGGAGAATGGCATGAACCCGGGAGGAGGAGCTTACAGTGAGCCGAGATCGTGCCACTGCACTCCAGCCTGGGCGACAGAGCGAGACTCCGTCTCAAAAAAAAAAAAAAAATTCCTGAGTGACCAGACCCTCCCATCCTGACCTCTTGTCACTAGCTCTCCAGAAATCGGGAACCAGGGTGACTGAGAGTACAAAGGACACCCACATACCGTGTGGGCCAGCTGAGGACTCCTCCAAAGAGTTTTCTCTCCCCTCCCACTCCAGCCTGCATCACTCTCCTTCACGGACGGGGTGGGCCTCAGTGCTGACACCCCAAGGGGGCTAACCAGCCAGGGCCTCAGGCCTGACCTCCGCTCAGCACGTTCACCACGGCACTTCCCTGCAGCCCCCAGAATATGCCCGGGGCACAGTGGCTGTCAGCTACTAGGGGAGTCACAGACCTTTGAGGGGCTGGTGGAGGCCATGGGCCCTCTCTGGCTGGGTACTGTCCCCACACCCCTGGGAGTGGGACTTGGCAGTATCAGTGGGCTGCACAGGTGGAAGGGATCTCTCTCAGCCACAAAGGGGGCTGCATGTGCACCTAGCCAGAAAAGAGTGGGGAAAGGGTGAGCGGGGTGGCACGTCCTCATGTCCCAGGCTGCAGGCGCATCATGAGGAAGGGCCTGGGTGAGCCAGCCTAAGTGAGGGCAGTAAGCCATGCTTCGAAGCTGGGCTAGAGGGACCAAGAGTCCAGAAGATCAAAGGTCCCTGCAGTAGACATGAGCCAGCCCAATGGCCAGGGGCTGGTGACGGAGATAAGTAAAGTGGTTGGCACACAGGTAGATGAAAGTCAGTACCAATAATAGTTACTGGCCAGGGGATTATAATGCAGCTAGTTTACAGGCCAGGGCCCGGAAACATTGAGTCAAATGAGATGTTGCATCTAAAAACCCAGGTGAAGATTTCTTAATGAAGGTCTGGTGCAGTGGCTCACACTTGTCACTCAGCACTTTGGGAGGCCAAGGAGTGAGGATCACTTGAGATCAGGAGTTTGAGACCAGCCTAGGGAGACACCATCTGTACACAAAATGTGTAACAATTGGCCAGGTGTGATGGTACGCACCTGCAGTCCGAGCTACTCAGGAGGCGAAGGCAGGAGGCTCGCCTGAGCCTGGGAGGTGGAAGATGCAGTGAGCTGTGATCGCACCACGGCACTCCAGCTTGGACAACAAAGTGGGACCCCATCTCAAAAACAGTTCTTCATGGTTGTCTGCAATTAGTTATGTTTTTTGCCGGTGGTGCCTCCTCTTTGGGCGTGGACTTGGGGGCTGGGAGTGGGGACAGGAATAATGAACAGAGGCCGGCGTGAATCTGTGGAGTGTCTCCCATGGACCAGGCCCCAAGTCCGCATGGGTCTGTATACTTCGTGGAACTAGCAGAAAAGCACTAGACAGTTGGTGCCCTTTTCCTTCATTTTATGGGTTAGAAAAAATGAACCTCAAGGGAGTCAAGGAACTTGCCCAAAGACTTAGATGTGGCAGGTAGGGTCGCAGGGTGTACCCCCAAGTTCCTCTCTTCCCATTGCAGACATGGCCCCAGAGTAGCTACCAAGTCGGGGGCCCGTCTCAGCTGAGATCCTCCTAAAGCACGCGGGATCCCATGCACTCTCCCCGTCTGAAAACGTGGGAATTGCTGCCCCTCCCACGGTAACAGGTCCTCTGCCATAAAAGAACAGAACCTTCCCGCGTTCCTCTTTCCATGGAGTGTCTGTGGATCTACGCAAGTGCTTAGATAGAAATTAACCCTGCGTCCGGAGATTAGCGTCCCTAACTTAATTTTCATCCCACAGATAAGGATGCTCAGCCATGAGTTACACAGTATTCTCCTGAGTTGCTTTGTGTGTGCACCACACAGAGACGCTGACATCACTCGTCGATTTCATCTGGCCTTGTCCCCTGAGCCTCGATTGAAACCTGGCTAAGCCATGCTGGCCTTAGAAACCACATCTGGAGTGTTGGGAGGTGCATGGATTCAGATCTCCGCTGCTGTGGTTGTCCAGTGCCGTGCGCATCACCAGCCTGTGCAGGGGCAGCTGAACCCAAAGGCACTTCTATGACAAAGGGCCAGCAGGGGGACTGCTGTCTCATGAAAGCTAAACTCTTCATCCCACACTCTGTGTTTCAGAACAAGAAGAAAATTTTGAGTTTATCATTGTGTCCCTCACTGGCCAAACGTGGCACTTTGAAGCCACGACATATGAGGAGCGGGACGCCTGGGTCCAAGCCATCGAGAGCCAGATCCTGGCCAGCCTGCAGTCGTGCGAGAGCAGCAAGAACAAGGTAAGGCCCCAGGCTGCCCAAAACCAAGGCTGCGGCTGCTCGGGGAATGCGGGCCCCAAGTAATGCCCCAGGGAGGGAAAATAGAGGACCGGTGTGAATGACAGGACCTAGCTATTCTTTGTGAGCAGAAAGCTCAATAACTAAAACAATCAGAAACACTTTGTGTCTATACCATCATACGTGAGTATTCCAGCCTGACCATGCTTCCCTGGCAGGAGAGCCAAGGTTAAATCTTCACTCTGTCAGCCAATACCGGAGGGAATCTTTTGGACTTTTGTGGCTTCTGGGTCCACATTTATTTTTGTTTTGGACAGAATACACTCAGAAAAAGAGAGACGGACTTAAAAGATGCGCTGTTCTCATAAATGCCCAGAATTCAAATTGACGTCAAGTTGGAAAACCGTCTCTTGTTAGGGACATAAATGAAAAGTAGATGGGTCTATATGGGCGTGCAGGGAGTTTGGGAGATAAAGTTTCTGTTATCTAAACTGATAAAGCCGTTTTATTCAATAATTAGAGGTGGTGTTGCAGCTCTTTTAAAATTTGTCTAGCAGGTTTTCTGGTTCTCACCAGAAAACGCCACCCCCAAATGTTTCTATATTAAAAAAATAATTAGAGGCAATTTGTTTTTTGTAGTTATTTAGCTAGAAAAGAAAAAATATTTTAACCTGTATTTTTCTCTCTCTTTTTTTTTCTTTGGAGAGAGTCTCTCTCTGTCACCTAGGCTGGAGTACAGTGGCAGAATCTCAGCTCTCTGCAACCTCCAAGCTCAAGCAATCCTCCCACCTCAGCCTCCTGAGTTGCCGGGACTACAGGCATGTGCCACCATGCCTGGCTTGCTTGCTTGCTTATTTATTTGTATATTTATTTAATATATATTCTTTGTGGAGGCAGGGTTTCATCATGTTGCCCAGGCTGGTCTCAAACTCTCGGGCTCAAGCGATCCACCTGCCTCAGATGCCCAGAGTGCTGGGATTACAGGCATGAGCTACTGCGCCTGGCTTAACCTGCGTTCTCTAGGCTACTGCCCAGTGATGTTCCTTCTACAAAAGTCCTTTTTCCCGTCAAGGATTGCTTCAGTTTCATTATTTTAATGTTTGATTGTCTTCAACCTCTTTGCTGGGACATTTTAGACTTTTGGAGAGCATTTTGATATTTCAGACTATGATCAACTAGAAACTAAGAGAAAGGACGTTACCCACCGACCTGCAGTTTCATTTGTAACCATTTGAAGAAATTTCTGCCTATGATTTATGTGCAGCTTTGTCACTAAAAAGAGAGTCTGTCTTTCAGAAAGATAAAGTGTCTCATTTTATTACCCTCTTTAACCAGGGTAAACCAGACCACAGTCATTATTATTATAATGTAATTTGCTTCCCTTTTTAAAAGATGTTTTATACCCAAGGTGGGGAGAACCACTGCCTTTCATTCCATACACCCTGGCTTTACTGGGTCACGTCCACATGCATCCATGATGTGCCTCCTGAAACACAGGCGGCTTTGGGGCCGCCTCAATGGGGAGCAGCAGCATGCAGCATCCTCCAAGCGTGGGCAGCTCATTCGGAGAAGGAAGGCGGGGAGGCGGGATGTGTTACCGAACAGAGAGGCACAGATTCCCGCCTTCATGGAGAAATCAGTCTTTCACGGCAGACTCTGAGCCCCTGCCACCTCGACCTAATTCAGGAAGATCTGGGATGGTGGCAGCCTTTCCCATTCCACACCTTGCCAGGCTCCTCCCCACTCGTGTCTCAGCTCATGCACACACCAGCTTTAGAATGCTGCCCCTTGGCCCTCACTAGGTGCCTGTGCTCCAGGGAATTGCTCCCTTGGGAGGAGGACGTGTTGAGCAACCGAAGGTGGCCGACTCCAGCTGGTCATCATGGGCGTGGGTTGAACAGGTGTGAGGGCATAAAACATGAAATACTGTCCACAAGGAGTAGCGGGAGGGCAACAGCACAGGCCCAGGTGACCACCAGCTTCATAGTATTTTACCTGCCAGTGGATAATTGAGAGCTGATACAGGTATAGGCATAGCTAGACGGACAAACCAACCAACCACAGAAATGATACAGGTACACGGATAGACAGAGGCACATCCCTTTGTATGTCTGTGTGTGTGATCACACACATGCATTCCAGATGCCAGTGTAAACTGTTTAAACGTATTTTGAATACTTGGGTATCTAACCAAAGGGAAGTAAAATTCAATAACGCATGATGCTAATTAGACAGTAGTAATTAATATATTATAATTTATTATTATGTAGCAAGTAATATATTGTTTCACCGCAATTTGACGAGATGTTTCAATTTATGAGGAATTCTTACACAAAAATCAAGCTTATTTTAACTGTCCTCTGAAATTGATCAATTTTTGCTTTAACCGTAATATTAAATGCATACTTAATAAATAAGCCTCAAAAACTGTACATATCAGCCAGACACGATGGTTCATGCCTGTACTCCTAGTGCTTTGGGAGGCTAAGGTGGGAGGATCACTTGAGGCAAGGAGTTCGAGACCAGCCTGGGCAACATAGGGAGACCATCGTCTCTACAAAAAAATTTTTAAATAGCCAGGTGCATGGCTTACACCTGTAGTTCCAGCTACTCAGGAGGCTGTGGTGGGAGGACCACTTGAGCCCAGGAGATGGAGGCTGCAGTGAGCTATGATTGCACTACTCCAGCCTGGGCAACAGAGCAAGACCCTCTCTCTAGGTGGGGAAAAAGGTACATATCCAGTACATATCCTTTCACTTAGAACTTCTACTTCCGGGAATCTATTCTTAGTAAATAATCATGAGTGTGTACCAAGACTTAGCAATCATATGTTCTTACAGCATCGTTTATGATAGAGAAAAACTGGAAGCAACTTAAATGTCCATCAAAGAGAACTTGATAAGTAGGTCTTCACTAAGTAGAATGCTATGCAGCCATTTAAAATAATGATGTCAGAGAGTATGTGACAGCAGTGAGCAATGAACAAGTTTCGTTAGGCTGGAAAGGGCAGGTTTCTATACCAGCAATATGTATTACGCTGGCTTTTTAAAGTGCATATGTGTATGTAGATGCGCTTAAACAACAGGCTAAAAGAACAGATATCAAAATGTTAATAATGCTTAACTATGGATTCCCGTATCATTGTTTATTAATTTTATGTTCTTTTTCCCCTCTCTGTATTTTCTAAACTTGCTGCAATGAGCATGTATGTTTTTAAATCCTTTTTAAAGAAGACCATAGAGCCAGGTGTGGTGGCTCACACCTGTAATCTCAACACTATAGGAGGCTAAGGCAGGAGGATCACTTGAGCCCAGGAGTTCAAGGCTGCAGTGAGCTATGATCACACCACTGCACCCCAGCCTCAGCCACAGAGTGAGACACTGGCTCAAAAAATAATAATAATAATAATAAATAAATAAAAATAAAGCAAGCCATCAAGTGTAAAGTTAAGAATCAGCACCCCCAGCTATACTCGTGTTTCTCCCTGCCCCCACCCTGGTGAGTGGCTTTGTCACTGTGGCAACCGAGGGTCTTCAGATGACAGGTGCATCTCCCAGGGTGATGTGCGGTATGGATGGAGTTTTCTGACGAGGAACTATGAGATATGTCTTACATTGCTGATGAAGCCCTAACCCTGGGTTTATAAACCGATTATTTCTTTCTCATTCTTCTTACCAAGTAGACATGTGGCTACTGCCCAGAAGGTTACCCATTTACCTTCTCCAGGTGACCGTGGTCCATGCTTATTCACAGATGATCCAGAACTCTCCTCTTTGCTCATTTCCGGCAGAGTCCGTCTCAACTGATGAGTGTTAAAATGTGACATTTCCTCCCTCCCCCGGCCCCATGCATGATGATTTCTTCTTCAGTTATGCTCTTTCCCAAAGACATCAAAACAGGAGTGATTGTTTAGAAACTACCCTCATCCTACATTTGTTCCCAATCTGTTTGATCTTTCCCTGACGTTATCAGTGATGTGCGTTTCTCCCAGGGTGCTTATGCCTTGTATTTTTGTCTTTCTCCGTGCCCAGTCCCGGCTGACGAGCCAGAGCGAGGCCATGGCCCTGCAGTCGATCCGGAACATGCGTGGGAACTCCCACTGTGTGGACTGCGAGACCCAGAGTAAGTGTGTGCGGTGGTAGCAGGGGCTGGCGCTATGTAGCTGGAGACCACATGGTCCCACTAGGCCCAGGTTGCAGGGGACTCACAACTGTCCTGTTTGGCAGATAAGAGTTAACTGCTTTTAGGAAACTGAGGTATTTTGTTTGGATTTTGCCTTAACTGAGCGCCTTCCACACAAGCCTCACCCCTGGCTGCAGGGTACGTTTCTGTGAGTCTTTCCTTGCCTTAGGCATCTGATGAGCAGCAGTCATACCTGAGGTGCAAAGGATTCAACCCCACACCCACAGCCTGTGCCAAATCTAGGAAGCCCGGGAGTTCAAGACGAGCCTGGGCAACACAGGGAGACCCCATCTCTACAAAAAATTAAAAATTAGCTAGGCGTGGCGGCTGGCTTACTTTTTGCTTAATCAGTGATCACTTACTGATTTTTTTTTTTTCATAAAAATAGAGTATAATTGGTTCATTCCTGCCTAGAGATTCTTGGGTATTATTTTTTTAATTTCACAATCATATGTTCTGGGTTTTGCCATCAAATGATGTCTTTCTTTTTTTTTTTTTTTTTTTGATCTTAAATCCATTACCCACTAAAGCCTCTGATTGAACTGATAGAAGTTGTAATTACTGCTTTGTGCCATGGAGTACCCCAGTTTTATTTCATGCTTTCCGTTGTCCAATCCATGCTATTACCTTCCCTTTGAAAAAGTCGTTTTGTTGTTCATAATCTTGAGAGTAGGGACTTATTTTCATGGTTGCAGTCCCAGCCCAGAGACAGTATTGGAGACATTCAGTAAACTTCTTCCATTCAGATTTTTTTTGTTAAGTAGTGTTTTGAAGAGAAGGGAGTCCAGTTCAAACAAGGTAACAGGTGCTAGTACCAGGCTGGGTGCTGCCCAGGAGTCAAACATGCATGGCGTGGTGGGTCCTGCCATCCTGAAGCCTGAAATGCACCGGACAAGGCACCGACCTGCTGACCATGAAGCTAAGCGCTGGGGAGAGCCATCGGGGGCACATGGCGGCCTTGCCACCCACGCAGGAGCTGTCGTGTCAGCAGGGCTCTGGAGATGGGCAAGGTTTGTACAGGGAAGGGGCCGAAGGAATCATTGTGAGCAAAGGGAGTGGCTTGAGGAGAGCTTCTCTGGGTGATTGTAGGATCAGAGGTGCTTTTTGGGTTGGAAAACCGGTAGAAGCCAGTTGGAGTGTGAGTGCCAAGTGAAACTTTTTCCAGCTTTGTTCTTCATTTGTAAGCAGAGGGACATCATTGGAGTTTTAGAGCAGGAAGGAGATGGACCCTGAGCTCCACTTGGGGAGATGGATCTGGCCAGACCATTTTGAACATACTGGAATAGAGGCAAAGCAGGGAGGAGGCCAGTCAGGGTCGGCTCAGCCGGGAAGGGAGACAGGAGCCCAGGACTGCTCCAGACAAAAGGGAAAGGAAGCGCCCCCTCCAAGAGTCCACTCAGCAGCATAGCAGGCAGGGGAGAGATCAAAAGTCTGTCTGCGGCCTCTGTGGAAGCCTGTCCTGCGGGTGAGGGAAGGGGTTCTTCTCCAGGTATCTTGAGGTTCTTCTTTAAAGTACCTCCTTATGTTTGAATGTTTAAGTTTTACTTTCAAACGTGTGGTGAAATGAAGTTCGAAGAGAGAAGCAGTTATTTGAAGTGTGTTTCTATCAAAAAGTTTTAAAAGTAAGAGCTTTTTTAAAAGCACGAATCTGAGAAATATTAGAACATCCATTAAGGAAAATGCCTGCAGTTGTTTCCACCGTGCATCTGAAGGTTGCTTTAAAAGGAAAGCCATCCGTGGCTTGCAGGGACCGTGATACCTGGCAAATCAGAGGTCGCAGGTCCTGTCTGAGATGAGCTTGTGCGTGTGAGTGCGGATGGGGGGTGGGAAAGGGAGGCCAGTGCAGGAGAGGTGTGGGCCAGTTTGTTCTAAGCAAGACCACCTGAGCAGATAGACAGGGACAAAGGGGAAAGGCAGAGTTTGACAATTCAGGAGAAAGAGGCGATACCAAGCACGCATTTGCTAAATGTGTGGTCTTATGTCAGCCCGGTGCCAAACCCTGGCATGCGCTGTCTTTTCATTCTGCAACCCTAGTAGTTGCTGCTCCTGTGGGCCCCACTTAAAGGGGAGGAATCGAGGAGCCTAAAGGGTCAAGTCAGTTGTCTGAGGTCACAGAAACAGCAAGTCCCATAGCAGGATTCAAACTCAGCTGTTGGCCAGCCTGCTGTATTTTCTCAAGAATGGAAAGGCTCAGAAGATGTAGCACATTGGCAAGGATTTGTTAAGTAAAAATACCCAATTTTGGTGAAAGTACTGGGATAGGTACAGTGCCCACACTGATGATGAACTGTAAACACCTCCATGGGGCCTTTTGACAGTGTATATAAAAAGCTTTTGAAAAGTGGATGGCCTTGACTCCAGGTATATACTCCAGGAACGAAACCGATGGGATTGAGCAAGGCAGGTGCAGAGATCTGTCTTTCCAGATGTTCATCACAGTGCTTTATATGACAAAAAATCAGAAGCATCCCAGATGTCTAACAATTGAAGAGCAGTTCATGGTGATGTCTTCTCTTTGCTACCTTAAAAAATCATGGAAAAAGACTTAATTGAGCCTGGGCACAGTGGCTCACGCCTGTAATCCAGCACTTTGGGAGGCTGAGGTGGGTGGATGACCTGAGGTCAGGAGTTCAAGACCAGCCTGGCCAACATGATGAAACCCCATCTCTACTAAAAATACAAAAATTAGCTAGGCATGGTGGCACATGCCTGTAATCCCGGCTACTTGGGAGGCTGAGGCAGGAGAATCACTTGAACTCGAGAGGCGGAGTTTGCAGTGAGCCAAGATCGCATCATTGCACTCCATCCTGGGTGACAGAGTGAGACTTCGTCTCAAGGGAAAAAAGAAAGTGGGGGAGGGGGTGCTTAATTGAGATAAAGAAACTTCCTAATGTGTTGTAAAATGAAAAAGGGGCATGACAATGATTCTAGATGAACCTAATGAATATTCACAGGTATTTTGAGGGTTAAGATCTGTAAGGCTGCACTCTGGAAGGTTAGCACCAGTTGTGTCTGAGTGGTAGGGTCTTTTGAGGCTTGGGAATTTTCACTCAGCGTGGAATTTGGAATTGTGGTAGTAGCTCCCTGACCCCCAGTTCTTGCAGAGAATGCGCTAGACCTCCAGGAGCCCCCTCTGTCTGTGCACTGGGCACGTCCCAGAGCACTGTTTCCAGAGTGGACGCTGAGCTTCTGGAGCTTTGAGGGTGCCTGTCTATAAAGGGATTCCGAGAGCCAGTGAATTTGGGAAACTCTTAACAACATCCACCTCCCAGGAAGTTGCAGCCTTCGGACACCTGCGCTTCCGGGGAGTACTGCTCCGAAGATACCTGTCCAGCATGGCCCAACCCAGCATGTCCCAGGCCCATCAGACAGTGGGGCCTTTGTTTAGGGCACCTGTTGCCTGCCTTCTGCCAGGAACATGCCAAGGAAAGTTCACACCTGAGGGCCCCTGAGAATCCTAGGGCTTGGGACCCTCAGTGGCTCTCACCAGCAGGTCTGACCTTCATGGACAGGCCCTGAGAGGCAGCCCACCCTTGCTGCTGCTTTCTGTCTGCCCATCCATGTCGCCCATGAAGCCCTGGTCAGAGCTGACCGTTCGCTGGTCCCTCCCGCCCTGCTGCATGGACCTCACAGGTGCCTCTCTCTCCTGGGCCTTTCTGATGTCTAGAATCCTGCCTTATTTCCCTTTGTGAACCCCAGGCCTGCGCACAAGAGGGGACTGGCACCCACCACTACCACCAGATAGCTCACCACAACCTACGGTAGGAGCACATCCAGGCTCTCATCTTCAGCTTGGCCCACAAATAGAACCTCGGGTCCCGCAACGTCAGGTCTCTGTCCCATTGTCGCCTCTTAGTCCTTCCCTGACCTCCAGGTTTGAAATCACACACACACATCCCTACTCCCTACTCCCTGCTGTTCTGCCCTGGGGGCTTCCTAGCTCTGGTGTATCCTACAATTTTCTTAGCTCTTTTCTGGTTTGGGCGGGGGCAGGGGCGGGTTGAGATGGGGTCTCACCCTATAGCCCAGGATGGAGTGCAGCGGTGCAGCAGAAAGGGTGGGCTGCCTCTCGGGGCCTGTCCATGATTGCAGCAGTGCAGTCATGGCTCACTGCAGCCTTGAACTCTTAGGCATCAGCAATCCTCCCACCTCAGACTCCTGAGCAGCTGTGACTACATGTGCATGCCACCACACCGAGCTGATTTTTTAAATTTTTTGTAGAGAGTTAGTCTCACTATGCTTCCCAGGCTGGTGTTAAACTCCTGGCCTTTGGCGATCCTCCCCCATTGGCCTCCCAAAGTGCTGGGATTATAGGCAGGAGCCACTGTGCTGGGCCTAGTTTTTTTAATTCTTTTCTGGTTGGTCTGTCCCCATACAATCTACGTCCTACATTTCTGTGGGCAGGGATTTTTCTCCATTTTGTTCACTGCTGTATCCCCAGAAGCCAGTGTGTTAATATTGGTTGAATACGTGAAGGAACAGATGTAATTACAGCCAACACCTAACACTGTACTTCCCATGGGGCAGTCACTGCTCTAAGTGCCTCGTAGCTTTTAATCCTTCTGACAGCCCCTTGAGGATGGGAATTATTAGCCTCATTTCTCAGGAGGGGAGCTGAGGCCCGGAGAGCGAGAGGCTTGCAGAGGACAAAGGTGGAAAGGCGGTACTGGCAGGTGGCACGCACACAGGTGTGAGGGCCTGGAGAGCAGGCAGGGCAGGCCTGGGGCTGTGGGACCAGCGGGGCCTGAAGCCAGGTGAGGGGGCAGGAGACAGTTCAGAGGTCTGAGTCCGTGCCAGGAGGCTGGGATCAGCCACAGGCCGAGGTTCTCCACCCAGGCTGAGACACAGCAAAGTGTCCCAGTTGGGCCTTAAGATGTCTTTCAAAGAAATTGCAGTGGTGATGCTTAGATACCAGCCCTTGCCGATGAGTCATTCTCTGCTGGAGCAGAGGCAAGGTTCTCCCCTCAGTCAGCCCCAGCCTTACCTGTCTCTAAGCAGAGGGTGGTGAGCATGGGGCCCTGGAGCACCTTACCCCCACCCCCTGCAACATTTTGGGTTTCACAGAATTCGGAGTCCGGCTCAGGAATGTGTCCCACGCATGAATGTCATCCTTCAGATCTGGACCTGACAGCCTGGAAGCTGCTGGGGGGAGGTAGGAGGGGGTGCACCAAGGTCTGAATGAGGGGCCAGCATGAGTGGCTTCTGTATCTGCAACCCATAGCGGCATGGAGGGCGGTGGGGTGGGCATAGGAACCAAATCAGAGGTTCTGGAAAGAGTTTAGGCAAGTTTCTTTAGGGATCTAGATGTGAGTGGGGACAGTGTGTCAGAGCATTCCCCACAGCAATTGGTGATAGGCCGGATGCGGGGACATAAGGGAGCAGGAGAGGTGCTGGGTTTTGAGCGGTGGTGTGACATGATCAGAGGTGCTGTGTTCAGTGGGGCCCTGGCTGCTGTGTGAAGAGGTCTGCAGGGAAGTGATGGGCGAGGCCGCAGACAGGAGCCCATTGCACCCCAGTTGCGATGCTGGTGAGGACACCCATGGGAGGAGTAGGTTCGAGAAGAAAGGGTTGGACGAGAGGTTGAGAACCTTGCGATTGGCTGTGGGAATGATGGAAGAATCAAGGTGGACCCATGGGGTCCCAGCTTGAATAGCTGAGACAGGAAGGACCTGGCAGAAGAATGCATTTGCAGAGTGGATGTTGACGAAGAGATTCTCCAACTTAAATGTACGTGGTCGCTGCGTGTATAATAACTCGGGAGCCAGGAAGAGGTGTTAGTGCTTGGGTGGTGATTGAAGTGTGGGTTGGGTTGGCCTGAAAGAGACTACAGAGTCAGAAGAGATGACCCCACAGGAGCCCTGAGGTCAGGGAGGAAGAGCTGGGAAGGAGATCACAGCGGAGCAACCAGGAAAGTGGGGAAAAAACCCAGAGAGGTTGTGGACCAAAAAGGTCTCAGAAGTTAGCACTGGCCCAGCACAGTGGCTCATGCCCGTAATCCCAACACTTTGGGAGGCCCGGACAGGAAGATTGCTTGAGCCCAGTGGTTCAAGACCAGCCTGGGCAACATAGCAAGACCCCATCTCTGCAAAAAAATGTAAAAAGTTAGCCAGGCGTGGTGTGTGCACCTGTAGTCCCAGCTACTCGAGAAGCTGAGGCAGGAGGATCACTGGAGCCCAGGAGTTTGAGGCTGCAGTGAGCAGTGATCGTGCCACCACAAGAGACCCTATCTCAAAAAAAAAGTAGTAGTCAGTGTTGTGAGAAGGGGTGGGGCAGTGGCCAGCCCACAAGAGGCCGAGTGAAACGTTGGCCACACGGGTCTTTTGGGTTTAGCCCTGGAAGGGGCTGGTGACTTTGGCTGTGCTGTGTCCATGGTCAGGAGGTAGAGACCTGGTTGTCAGTGATCCAGAGGTGCAGAAGCAGAGGGGGCCAGTGGGGAGGTGGGCTGTGCAGACACAAAGGGACAGCCACAGACGAGGATGGGTCCACGCCAGCTGTGTGCCATGCCTCCACCCTCCACACCCCCAGGCCAGGGCCTCCTCTATGTCCCCGCTGCCCTCTTCCTTCCCGTGCCACCTGTGCATTGGTTCTGACTGCACTTTTCAGCGTTGAGTCTCTGCATTTCTCTGTTCTCTTCTGCTTGGGTTTTTTTCATTTGATGCGTAGGTTTCCCCTTCCCAGTCAGAACCTCTCTGAGGTCACAGACCTCTCTTCTCACATTTTTTTTTTTTTTTTTTTTTTTTTTTTTTTTTTTTTTTTTGAGGAGTCTTGCTTTGTCACTCAGGCTGGAGTGCAGTGGCAGGATCTCAGCTCACTGCAACCTCTGCCTCCTGAGTTCAACCGATTCTCCTGCCTCAGCCTCCCAAGGAGCTGGGATTACAGGTGCCCTCCACCATGCCCAGCTAATTTTTTTGTGATTTTAGTAGAGACAGGGTTTCACCATGTTGGTCATGCTGGTCTCGAACTCCTGACCTCAGGTGATCCTCCCATCTCGGCCTCCCAAAGTGCTGGGATTAGAGGCATGAGCCACCACCGCGCCCGGCCTCTTCTCACATTTCTTGTGGTATCTATCACTCCCTTCTTGCATATGTAGTAGATGTTAAATAAAGGACTGGCTTTCTGATTTTTGATCAACTGGCGTAAGGCTATTGCTGGTCACTTGCCATTTATAAAACAAAGGATGTCTCCCCAGTGAGTCAAATGTGACCTGAGCTACTTGGTCTTTTGTTGACTCTTCAAGTGTGCCCGGAGTAAGCATTGCCTGTTCCCAGGTGAGTAAGTCGTATCTACTTACGGTAGTGAAAGCCAGTGACTATCAAGGTCAACCCCATCTCTGCACATCAGCTGTAGATTCTAGCGTGAAGTCAACCCGGGCCTGAGTTCTTGGTCTTCTGCTGATGCCAGCCAGTTTCACGCAGTGAGTGCTCCAGTTCTGGGGTCCCAGTGCTGCTGTCTGAACCCATTTCTTGTCCTGCACAATCCTTGCACTAGTCCTTGGTCTAGTTTCACAGCCCAAAGCCTGTCACCATTCATTCTGCAAGTCAGCGTTGGTTGTGCTGCGTGATAAACTCACCAAAGGGCCCTGCCCACCAACTTGCCCGCAATGCAGTTGCTGCAGTAGCTATAGTTAAATAAGATGACTGAAAATGATATTTTTTCACTATAGAGTACCTCTCTCTCATCTTTGAAATTTGCAAGCATGCCTGTTGTATACCTACTGGAAACTTTGATGTGCCAGTGGCTGCAGAGGTAGCAATGAAGGAATGAGCAGAGTCATGGTGTCACCCAGCTGCCCCTCAGCACCACTTCTCCTTCCCTCTCAGCAGCAGCTGTCCACAGTGGATGCCGAGTCACACGTGTTTTTTCCCACACAGGTCAGCCCTCTGAAGGTGAATGCTGCTGTGACATATGGGAAAGTGCATCTTTTCTATCCAAACCAACGCTGTCAATTATTTATTGTGTGGAAAATTCCAGGCTTTGGCTTCAGCCAAATGTGTTCTGAAGCTACTACCAACTGCCAGTCATTTGGGACACCTAAAACAGGGCTGAGCACTGGCTAGGGAGCATTTTTTCTAGCCATGGATGTGGTTCTGTCGATGTGAAGTTTGATTCGTGGCCTTGTGTTTCTAAGAACAGTTGGAATGATAGACGATGGTCTGATTGCATTTAGCATTCTGTTCCTCTTCCCATAGATCCTAACTGGGCCAGTTTGAACTTGGGAGCCCTCATGTGCATCGAGTGCTCAGGGATCCACCGGAATCTTGGCACCCACCTTTCCCGAGTGCGATCTCTGGACCTGGATGACTGGCCAGTCGAACTCATCAAGGTGATGTCGTCCATTGGGAACGAGCTAGCCAACAGCGTCTGGGAAGAGAGCAGCCAGGGGCGGACGAAACCCTCGGTAGACTCCACAAGGTAGGAGCTTTGGAAGATGCCTGGCTCTGGACACATTTGCCAACGGTTAGGCAACTGGAAGTGATCACAATGACAGCCACAGTTAGGAAGGCCCTGATAACCTGTAGGAATTCGGGAATTCCGATTCATCCGGCATGGGAATGTCTGTGTTTAAAACTGGTCTTAAGCAGACATGGATAATTCACACTCCTTAATTTTTTATGTTTGTTTTTAGGCCTTGGGGATTTCTCTCCCCCTCTTAGAAATGTATTAAGCTTCTAATCTTATGAATATATTACTTTAATTAATACATTTCTAATAGGCATAAGCTGTGCTGTTAACACTAATTATGAATTTTTGATCCTTTAATTTTGTTATTCTTATAGCTTTGATAAGCATCTGCTCTGCCGATCCCCCCCCCCGCCCCGCACCATCACACAAAAGTTATTTTTATGGTAACAAAATATATTTTATTTTCTAAAATATATCTCTAACACATTTAGTCAACCAAGTTCAGCATAATGTATGATGTTACTCCTCATTAATGTTAATTGTTATCCAGTGTAAAAAACGCATTTATTTTGAGGCCATTTAGTTTCTCATTTTTCATTTACAGCTATTATAAACCGTTTTTGAGTACACATACATATTTAATGTTCCTAAGGGGTGATAAAATGGCGTGTCTTCTGAGAAGGCGTATGGCATGGAGGCGGAATAGAGCATTTCATCTCCGTACTTGTCTAAAGCAAGTGCCTTCCAGGGTTGCTCATTTTCTCCCACAATGGGAAGTAGGAGGTTGAGGTTTGCTGTCCGTGTTTGCCTCTCAGGTGTCTGAAGAGACGAAGGGAGAGGAGAGGTCTCCCATCGCTGGTACTTTTTAGGTTCCTCTGGTTTGTTTTGCTGCTGATCAGATAAAATGAAAGTTCAAGTGGTAATCTGTGGTTACACCACAGAAACCAGTTTCTACTGCAGAGCAGTAAGGACGTGAGAAGGGTTGGTGGACTTCAGTTCATTAACACTGAAAAATGAATTTGTGGTGCCACCTTTGGCTCACTGGAGAGAATGAAGCTGGTGCGTTACTCATGTGGCTCTCCGTATGAGGGATTCTGTGGTAGTGGGAAGGACAGGAAAGGTGCAAAGAACGTATTTGTTTAAAATTGCATGGTTTTGATACGCGAGCTTTTTACGAGTTATGCTCTATAGTGTAGACGGGGGTAAGTTTCTTACGAACCAAAGAAATTAGGCACTTTAAAAATTATTTTTCTTGATTTGTTTAATGCTACCATAGAAATCAGCTGGGTCATCAACTATGAACATGCTTAAAAGATGAATTCATGTTTTAATATCTATTTTTTCATAGATAATGATAACATTGGAGGAAACCTGGGTCTGAAAATGAAAAATGATTGGAAATTAGATTGAGCTTAATGTATGAATGCAGAAAACATTGAAATAAGTTGGGAAAAACTATGCATCTTACTGTTTATATGTAAAAGAAGCACATTCACTATTTTTACTATCATGAATTATTAGAAAAGTTTGTTTATCCATCCATTAAAATTTAGAAACCATTTGGAATTATTAGAAGCAAAGATACGGGTTCATTTTTTACCTGATAAATATTTTATAATTTCACCTTCATTCATAAATGAAGATTGTGTGTGCACAGGTATTTTATGGTTCTAATTTGCATCCTTGAATTAAGTTCTTGAGTGTAGAGCCCAGTCTTTTTTCCAGTGTTACGTACATCACATCATTGTATTTTAGAGACCTATTGCAGAGACTTGCTTACTCACAAGTGCAGTGGTTGCAGTTAAGTCCCATCTTTTCTTTAGTCACACTGGCTTTCCTAAAGAGCAGGCCGAGTTGTAATTCCTCTCCAAGACTGTGGTGTTGGTGATGTGGTTCTGTGCTGTTGCTGAAGGTAACTGTGGAATTTCTAAATTCCCTTTGCACCTAAGAAGATAAACACATACGAGAATTGAATGTTTCTTTGTGCCTGTAGCAGTTTTCCTGGGGAGTTTTGTTTTCAGTGAAAATCAGCAAATAATCATTGCGCACTTTCTCTTAGAAAAGAAACAGTGAGTGATGATTGCAGTTCCCTGGTGATTGGTGAACACTCTCAGGGCCGCCTGAGGATGCCAGGGCTCGGGAGGGTGCTGGCAGTAGGTGTGTTCTGGGAAGTGTCACTGGAGAAATGGCATCTGAGCTGGACTCTGAAATAGGGGGTGATTCGCAGGGCCAGGGCCAGGGAACCAGGTGGGAAGGCGGGCTGGAGGGTGGGAGTGGCCTCGGTGGATGCAGGCTCAGCCTGGCCCTTGGGGAGGTGTGCATGTCAGCGAATACAGCACCGTGGACGGGAGCCTCCCATGAATGAGGAGGAGCAGGGATGGGGGTGGCCCAAAGAGCAGAAGCAGGAAGGGCCTCAGAGCCAGGGCTGGCACCTTAAAAGCAGCCCTGGGGGCAGGGAAGAGGGGAGGGGTTTGTCTATTCATGGGTTCTGTCTGTCCCACCTGTTCCCAAGAGGACTAAAGGCAGCCAGCAAGGTCTGTGTCCCTTCCAGCTGGAAGGCCAGGGTCCTGGTGGAGTATGCGGAAGCCTTAACTACATTGCCCAGAGCAAAGCACACCCAGCCCAATAACAGAGTAGAAATTCAGACTCCCACCACCTTCACCACCTCCTGCACGTCCCCTCAATAGAAAAAGGAAAAGTGAAAGGCAGGGCTGGAATCTCCGCAAGCAGTTCTGTCCATGACGTGAGAAGATTCTGCCTTTCGAAGCCACCCCCGCTCCCTCTGCCCCACTCCACCCCTCCTGGTCTCTCTGCAGAACCTACGATTGTTAGTAGAAACAGCTGGAAGGTTCTTTTAATGTGGCCCTGAGGTAATACCAAAAAGAAATATTTTAATAAATTTTTATCTCTATCAAAGGAAAAGCCAAGTGCAATATATTTGGTGTAATTCTTTGAAAAAGGGCCCAGCTGTTTTCCCGAGGAGCTCTGGTCCATTCCATCTTGTGCAGAAGATTCATTCTGACAGTGGAATATAATTAGAAATGCATCGTTCCGCCTGCCCCCACCCCCAAACACACACACACACACACACACGCATGCACACACACACACGCATGCACACACACACAGATTCAAGACCATGGGGAAGTAGAACACAGCAGATCTTCCTCCAGAGAGACCGCCGCACACTGGAGTCACCTATTCGTGCAGCCAGTTAGGACAGCAGGCGCCCTGGACAGCCGGCCTCTGCTATGTCCCTGCACCCCTGATTAGGGCAGCTTCGGATGGCTTATAATTGGTTCCAGTGAATCTCTGCCGCCCTGAGAACTGCCGTTCAAACTTGAGCAGCATCATGATCAATTGAAGCTGACGGCGGCTGAAGCAGTATTGACTTCCCATTCCTAAACAGGGGAATCATTAGTCAAGAAAAGCATCTTTTAATTACTCCCAGGAAGAAAAAAAAAAAATCTTTTTGGATGGATTCTGCAACAACTGCCATTTTTTCCCAGTGCATTTGATATTAAATTTATTGTCGCAGGAGGGGAGAGGACGCCCTTCGTCCCCCTCTGTAATGGGGGTTTAATTTGGAGAAAGAAGCGCGTTAGAGAACAGATCAATGCTACAACAATTAACTACATCTGGGGTAGCATCAGAATTCCCCTCTCTAATTGCTATTGACACCATTTAAGCACACACTTAAAATAATGATTTTAAGTGGGGATGTTGAAGTGGTGGTGAGGTGGTAACAGTGGACACAACTAACTAGGTTTTAGGGGTTTAAGAAGGGAGCCGTCAGCTGTATGTAGGACAGGGCTTCATAACACCCGGCTTGTGTGTTTGTGTGATACCATAACGTAGCGTGTTGTAGGGCGTTGAGCAGCTGGGCCGGGGGCCGCCAGCCAGGCAGGGCTCTGGGTTCCAGTGTTAGAGGTACATGGTGTTACTGTAAGGAGAAGTTGCCAAGCTCCTTGGTGACGCTTTCAAAGGCAAGAGTAATAAGCTCAGAGGTGAAGATGTTAAAACAGCGAATGTCTCCCGCATGAATGAATGATTGAACGAGTAAATGAGTGAAAGCGAGAACTCGCCATCATGGAACACATGTCAGGTGCTCTTGCTACTTCAGGGCCTTGGAATTCCTCATGTGAGTGAAACTGGGGCTTTGACGTTTGCAGCACCAGCAAAGCCGTCTCAGTAAACCCGTCCACGCACATCCTGTCTCCCTCGAGGCACAGCGGTGTTTCCGGGGCTGCACGGCAGCGCCCTGGCCCGTTGTTCTTTATTGTTGTCCCCATTGCACTTAAAAATGTTTGGGATTGGCTGCAGTGCAAGTGATTTCCTAGCAGGACAGAGCAGAGCCCTCTGGCGCCACATTCCTCTTGGCAGAAGCCTCGCTCTGCGTGGCACTGCGTCTCCCCATCTTCGTGTCCTGGTGTCAAAGCATTTGGCCCCCAAGGCCCTGCAGGGACTCGCTGCTATTTGCATTTCAGTGCAGGTAGCCTGTTTACTTGGTGGCTTGGGAGCCAGCTGATTTGGGCCAGGAAATCAGAGGAACCTGGAAGTGGAGAATAGTGTTTTCAATTCCGTGAAAGAGCTCTGGAGAGGAGCTCTAAGCGCAACTGAAATCACCCATTACCTCTTTGATGCCACTTGGAAGGGAACCGAGTTTGCTGATTTAGTACGTATTCTTTTCCCTTTTTTAGCATCCTTTTTCTTTTTCTTCCCCCCATTATTTGTAAGTTCACCTCTGTGCTTAAACTCCCTTCTTGTCTTTAACCTATAAAAAGATGTCGCCTTCGATAGGAAGATTTGGGGCCAGACATCAGAAATCCGCGTGGGAGAGACTGGCCGTACACTTCCAGATGGAACAAGTCTGCCCAGTGATGTGAGTTCCGTCTCTTTTTGATTCTGGAACTCCACTTTGATCTTATTTATGCACATGGAGATATTGATAAAGGGGAAATGTATCCAAACTGAAAATAATTGGATCCCTACAGCTAACTCTGAGATATTAAAAGCAGTACCACTTGGCTGTGTCTTTGTCTTGTTAGGTTTGATCATAAGATCACAATATAGTAATCTCGGGCTCAAATTTCTGGCATAAAGATGCACTGTTCCAAATGTGGCCTCAGGGAACACGACTGCCCATACAGCCCCAGGATTGTCTCATCTTATTATTTTTCAACAGTTCTTGGCCTGCTGAGGTCAATGTTTTGTCTCTTTTGAGTGTTCCTCTATGCTTGACACCTTTTCCTATTTTCTTTCTTTAAAAAAAAAAAAAAAGGGAGGGGGAGAAAGGAGAAAAAAAAATAAAAAAAGGACTTTGCCGAGATGACCAGAGTCCATCTGCAGTTGGGTGGCATCTGCTCCCCACATGTCACTTCCCTCATTAACAAGCAATTGAATTAATTAAATGCTACTCAGAACACGCATAACAAGCTACCGGCAGTGTCCAAATTAGCACTGATAATCAAGGATGATTTCCTTTATTATCCTGCTAAGTGGTGTGCAGACTCTGATCTCCCTGTCTGCCCTCATCTATTTACATACCCCCAGCTCCTGCCTTTGGAAGCGGAGGTTATCTTACCTAGTTAATTTGCCACGATCACCGAGCATGGCGGATTGATGCCCTGCCCCTGCCGCCACTGCCGGGCCTGGGCCCCCTCCCCGGCTGCCCTCCCCCAGCCCCAGCCTTTGTATCTCAAGCTCACTGATAAATTAAAGGCCACCCCTGTGGTCTCTCAAGTGAGTAATAGAGGCAGAAATTTCATTTTGCAACTGGCTGATTTAATGATCCAAAGGGTAATTAATGGCCTGATTATCTTAATGTTAAATATGTCCGGCAGCAATTACTGTGACCTCCCGCTTGTCAAGGTCCGGGCTGTGCTCTTCTTTCAATTAAGTTCTCTGGGGCTTAATGGTATGAATAAACTCCTCTGATTCTATCAACCCGGGCGCAGAGGGTTCAGGGAGCTGGGGGCTCGTTTGGAGTTTTAATCAGCCTGTCTTCTACTCCGTCGATCAGAGTTAACAATTATAGCAAGGACAGTTTAACTTTCTTCTTCCCCATGCAGACCCCCCTACACGTACACACATGCACACTTTTGTGTGTGGTTTTGTGTGCCTTGTTTTCATGTGTTTCTTTCAGTGCTCTGAGGGAGAATTCTGTTTTGTGGAGGAAGCCGCTGTGCTCTGTGAGGCTCGTCTCTTCCAATATAAATTATCATGTGAACGCTGTGGTTTTTCTATTTGACAGGCTTAATTAATTGGCAGGAGCCCCCGAAAATGACAGTGCCACTAATTGCAACTCAAAGTGAATTTCTGTCACCGCGGCGTGCTTGTCAGTGGGCATGCCCTGGCCCCAGCCTCAAAGCAGGTCCACCCTCCCAGTTTCCCCATCCAGGCGGGGACTATGCCCTGCTCAAGCCATGACAGTGGCAGACTCCTCCGAGGAGCTGTGGGTTTGCAGGCACGCCATCTGCTTGCAGGAGTGACATTTACTACCAGTAAAGTTTATACATCCTCGGCTCTGCAAACGCAACAGCTGCTCAGGGACCTCAGCCTTTACTTAAGATATTTTAGCAACTTCTCTTAGCAAGCCAACTTGGAATCAGACTGAGAGAACCATGACTCACTTAGCCACCCTTCATGACTGTATGGTCCTCATTAGCACACTGCTAAATATGCTTCAGTTTACTAGAGCCCCGGGCCTGGATCAGAAGTATTCTGCTATAAATATTAAGCCAATTAGGAAAATGTACAAATGAGAAGTACGTTAACACTGCCTTTAAAATAATATCTATGGATTACAGTTGACAACAGATACAGCAATGCATCTAGTGAACCTCCGCCAGGGAGCTTGGTGGGAATTCGGGCAAGCTTTCCATAAAGACTGGCTCTAATTATAAGAAAGGTGATTCTAAGAAGATTCTCCATGAGGTTAAGTATAATGGGATCTGCTTTTTCAAGGATAACTATACTTACATTTGCCTTTGAACCAGACAGACAGAATGGTGCTCTCGGTTTATCATGCCGCCTGCCGCACACGAACCCCAGTTATTTGTTTGATCCTGCAAGAAACCAGTGTGTGCTGGGAGCCGGCTTTGCTACCACAGAGCTGTCTAGGGTTGAAAATCCTTATCATTTACTTTCTGAAATACGGCCGTCGTGACAATTAAGGAGTTTCTGATGCTTAAGAATTTTTACTACCCCTGGCAGATGAGAAGGCAAGTCATCAGCAGGCAGCAACTGGCTTCCAGGCGCCCTGACCACGTTCAAGCCTGTGTCTACTTGTGGGAGTGTATGAAGGAATGGAATGGGAAGATTAACCTTTTTAGGCTTGAATTATATAACATGGGCCAATAAATATGGCCTCTGTTTTGATTCCTCCAGCAGTCGAGCATTTTCCAAAGGGCCCTGTCTTTCAGTGGTGTTTTGCTTATTTTGCACCAGAGACCGTCTGTCTTCTAGGGAACTTTTCTCTTTCTTCTTCTTAATGAAGAAGAGGGAGAGAAAAACACAGCCGGAGCGCACAGTGCCCTGTGTGCTTGGATTATTCCCATTCCCAGGCGTGTGCCAGGGTCACATGGGAGCGCAGGTCAGACTGCAGGCACCAGGATCTGACTCCAGATGCCGCTCTGCAGTCCTGCTGCTGCTCCTTCCTTTTCTGCCAAATCCATGTCAGTAGTGGCATTGGGAGAACCGGCATGTTTAGCAGCATCCCCTCCCACTCGCCCCTGGTCAGTTTCTATCTCAGTAGCCATCATGTGTCAAACTTACTAAATAACTAGTGCAAACTTATTACGTAACTACAGTGTCTTTCCACTGTACAGTAGCTTCACTTATAGTAATACAGGTAATCATAAAGCCTCTTCCATTTTAGTTTACATTCACGTAGCTAACTTGACTTTTTTGGTGGCATCTCTCTCTGTCGCCCAGGCTAGAGTGCAGTGGCGCGATCTCGGCTCACTGCGACCTCTGCCTCCTAGGTTCAAGCGATTCTCCTACCTCAACCTCCCAAGTAGCTGGGATTATAGGCGCACGCCACCACACCCAGCTAATTTTTGTATTTTTAGTAGAGACAGGGTTTCAACATGTTCGCCAGGCTGGTCTCAAACTCCTGACCTCAGGTGATCAGCCTGCCTTGGTCCCCCAAAGTGCTGGGATTACAGGCATGAGCCACTGTGCCTGGCCAAAACTCGACCTTTTAAGTCACACAGCCATGATTGTAAAGTCTTAATTCTCTTCCATCAGTGCTAATCCTAAGAGCTTCCACAGAAAACAGCACTGAGAACTGTAAAATGTTGAGATCCACCCACACAGGTGCAGGGTTAGAGCCCCAGTGTTTCATATAACCACATCCTGCCCATGTCCCTGACCCAACACTGCCTTTTGGGAATGTAAAGCCTGTATTGCAGAGACCTCACAATCATATTTATTATCTGCGTGGTACAATATGGAGCCATATCTCAGGCCATAGAGTTCCTGGTTCTGGTTTCATGGCCAGCATCTTCTGCCATTTTAATTTTAAAAACAGGGTAATTCCTCATTTCTAAGAAGAGACTAGCCATTTTTCCACCCACTTAATTATGTAGAGTTAATGCTAAAAGAAAATAATATTTATGAAGTTTCCTGGGCTTCCTTTTTATCCGGAAGATACAATCAGCTTTGAGGCCTGGGTCATGCATACTGGCAGTGAGAGGGACAGGTGGTCCATGCCCTCCCCAGGGGTTGTGGAGGGCCTGCTGATATAGAAGATGCGGTCCATGTTTACTTTGCTTCGTATCTATAGAGTGGTTTATTGCAGCATCAGTATCACATGGGAAGGTATATTCTTGAGCCCCACCCAAGCCTACCCAGTCAGCATCCCTAGGGGGTAGAGTCCAGTGGTGTGTTTTAACTCTCCAGGTAATTCTTATGCACATTAAAGTTTGAGACACTCTGGTCTGCACTAAGTAGTAAAAATAAAAGTCCACAATCTTGCCTGTGAACTCACTGTGTTAGTCCAAGTCCCTAGACTTCATTCCTCACTTCTTGAGACCCAAGTCTTCTGTTTTCTTCCTTTACCAGACTGTTGTCTAGCCTAGCATATCCAGTATATCCCAGCAGATGTTACAGCCAGAGAGCGTCTACAAGAGGATTATACTCTGTGATAAGGTGGCATTGAATGCAAGGAAGGCAAGGTTGGTTCGACACGCAAAAATCAATCAATGTGATATACCACATTAATACAGTAAAGAGAAAAAAACATAATCTTTTCAAGGGATGCAGAAAATACATTTGACAAAACCCAGTGCCCTTTCATGGTAACAAACACTCAGCAAACTAGGAATAAAGGGAAACTTGCTGAACCTGATAAAGGACATCTCTAAAAAACCCACAGCTAACATTGTACTTTATGGTGAAATACCGCAGGCTTTTCCCCTAAGATCATGAACAAGACAAGAATGTCACCAGATGTGTTCAGCATTATACTGGAGGTTCAAGCCAGGGAATTAGGCAAGAAGAAGAAACCAAAGGCATCCAGATTTGAAAAGAAGAAGTAAAACTACCTCCATTTCCAGATGACATAATCTTTTATGTGGAAAATCCTAAGGAACCCACAAGAAACAAGTTAAGCAAAATTGAAGGATACAAGATCATTGTGCAGAACTCTTAGCTGGCCATGGTGGCACAGGTCTGTAGTCCCAGCTACTCAAGAGGCTCAGGCAGGAGGATTGCTTGAGCCCAGGATTTCAAGGCTGCAGTGGGCCACAATCGCACCACCCTTTCCAGCCTGGGGAACAGAGCAAGACTCTGACTCTTAAAAAATCAAAAAGGCCAGGTGCAGTGGCTCATACCTTAAATCCCAATGTTTTGGGGGGCTGAGGCTGGAGGATTACTTGAAGCTAGGAGTTCAAGACCAGCAGCCTGGGCAAGATAACAAGACCTTATCTCCAAAAAAAAAAAAAAAATTCTATTGTATTTCTATACACTAGCAATGAACAATCAAAATAAAATTAGGGACAATTCCATTTACAAATAGCATCAAAAAGAGTAATATACTTAGGAATAAATTACCTGTACATTGAAAACTACAAAGCATCATTGAAAGGAATTAAAGAAGACCTAAATAAATGAAAGACATCATGTTCATGGATTGGAATATGGCAGTACTCTTCAAATTGATGTACAGAGTCAGCAAAATCACTTTCAGAATCTCAGCTGCCTGTTTTTTTCCCAGAAATTTGACAGCTTATCCTAAAATTCATATAGCACAGTAAGAGACCGTCAAATATCAAAACAATCTTGAAAAAAGAATTAAAAAGTTGGAGATCTCACACTTTCTGATTTCAGAATTTACTACAAAACCATGGTGATCCAAGCCTGTGTGATATTGGTGTAAAAATAGACATATACATCAATGAAGCAGAATCGAGAGTCCAGAAATGAGCGCCTTCATCGGTGGTCAGTTGATTTCCAAAAAAGATGCCAAGACATCTTCCCCATCAATGGGGAAGGAATAGTCTTTTTAGGAAGTGGTGCTGGGACAACTGGATATCCACTTGTGAAAGAATGAAGTTAGACTCTTACGTAATGCTGTATATAAAAATTAACTCCAACACCTGTAATCCTAGCACTTTGGGAGGCTGAGGCAGGTGAACACTGAGGTCAGGAGGTCGAGACCAGCCTGGCCAACATGGTGAAACCCCGTCTCTCCTAAAAATAGAAAAATTAGCTGGGCATGGTGGCATGCACCTGTAATGCCAGCTACTTGGGAGGCTGAGGCAGAATAATTACTTGAACCCAAGAGTTGGAGGTTGCAGTGAGCTGAGATTGCACCACTGCACTCCAGCCTGAGTGACAGAGCAAGACTTCGTCTCAAAACACACACACACACACACACACAAATTAACTCCAGATTGATCAAAGACTTCAGTGCAAAAACTGAAACTATAAAACTTTCAGAAGAAAATAGGGGGTAAATCTTTGTGACTTTAGATTAGGCAGTGGTTTCTTAGATATATCTAAAGTACAAGCAATTAAAAAAAAATAGATAAATTGAATATTCGCCAAATTAAAAATTTTAGTGCTTCAAAGGGCAGTGTCAGAAAAGTAAAAATGCACAGAATGGGTGAAAACATTTGAACATTAAATATCTAATACTTAATAGGGGTCTGGTATCCAGAATATAGAAAGAACAGTTACAGCTGGGCATGATGGCTCATGCCCGTAATCCTAGCACTTAGGGAGGCCAAGGTGGGAGGATCACTGGAGCCCAGGAGTTTGACACCAGCCTGGACAACATAGGGATACCCCATCTCTATAAAAAATAAAAAACGTTAGCCAGGTATGGTGACTTGCACCTGTGGTCATAGGTAAGCTACTCAGGAGGCTGAGGCAGGAGGATTGCTTGAGCCTAGGAGGTCAAGGCTGCAGTGAGCCGTGATTGCACCACTGCACTCCAGCCTGGGCCACAGAGTGAGACCCCATCTCAAAAAAATAATTTTTTTTTTTTTAAAAAGAATACTTACAACTCAACAATAGAAGGTAGATTGTCCAATTTAAACATGGGCAAAGAGCTGGGCATGGGGCTTATGCCCATAATCCCAGCACGTGGGGAGGCTGAGGCAGGAGGATCACTTGAGGCCAGCATCTCAAGACCTGCCTGATCAACATAGTGAGACCCCACCTCTACAAAAACTTTTAAAAATTAGCTGGGCACAGTGGGACACACGTGTAGTCCCAGCTACCTGGGAGGCTGAGGCGGGAGGACCTCTTGAGCCCAGGAGTTTGAGGTTGCAGTGAGCCGCTATCACGCCACTCCACTCTAGCCTGGATAACAGAACAAGACCTCGTCTCAAAAATAAAATAAGTAAAAAATAAAAATGGGCTAAGACTCTAAATAGACATTTCTCCAGAAGATATAAAAATGGCCAATAAATACATGAAAAGATGCCTAATGTCATTACTTTTTAGGGAAATGCTGATCAAAAACCCTTGAGCCCGCACCGCACATGCTCTTGGACGGTCACGGCAAGTGTTGGTGAGGAATGTGGAGACACTGGAGCTCTCAGGCGCTCCCGGCGGGAATGCCAAAGGGTGCAGCCACTTGGGAAGATCATCCGGCACTTCCTCAAAAAGTTAAACCTAGAGTTACCGTATGACCCAGCCATTCCTCTCCCAGGTCTATACCTAAGAGAAATGAAAACACTTGTCCACACAAAAATGTACACATGAGTGTTCACAGCAACATCATTCATAATAGCCAAAAAATGGAAGTAACCCAAGTGTCCCTCTATGGATGAATGGGTGAACAAAACATGGTCTGTCCGTACACCAGAATGTGATTCTGCCATGGGAAGCAGTGAAGTGTGGATACAGGTTGTAATGTGGGTGAACCTTGAAAACATGATGCTAAAGGAAAGGAAGCAGACACAGAAGGCCACACTGTGTACCATTCCATCTGTCTGATGGCCAAAACAGGCACCTCCATAGTAATGCAAAGTAGATTCCTGCTTGCCAGGTGCAGGGGAGGGAGGGGCAATGGCGTATAGGGAGTGACTGCCTAATGAATACAAAACTTCTTTTGGAGACAATGAAAACGATCTGGATTTACATAGTAGTGATGGTTGTACAGTCTTGCAAATATACTAAAAACCACTGAGTTGTACACTTTTAAAGTGTGAATTTTATGGTGTATAAATTATGTCAATTTTGAAAAAAAAAAAAAAGGAATTTCCAAAGGAAAACAGATGAGCCAGGGCGTTCCACAAAGAGAACAGCTGGAGCAAAGGTGCAGGCACACAGGAACGCGTGCTGGGCGGCGGGGACCTGAGTGCGGTCCCAGGGCCGGTGTGGCTGCCCCTCCTCAGGCCTGGGGAGCAGAGCTCTGAGCAGGATGTGCACTGCAGCCAAATTCCAGCCCCGTGGACGGGCCCAGAGTGGGGCGAGAGCAGGTGGAAGGTGGTGCCTGTGTCCAGGTGGGCAAGTGAGTCTGAATCAGCTATCCACCAGATACTGGGGGTCCCTGGGAGAGACCAGGCACTTACAAGCCCTGCCTCCTGGAATCCATACAACAAACCAACGCCATTCTTTCCTTTTGCTGGACTAGGAAACTCAGGCCTGAGTCTCCCTGAACCTGTGAATGCAGGACGGGCCAGAACCCACCCCAGATCTGACCTCCCTAGAGGGAGCCATGGCCAGAGGGGAGGGCTGAGAGGCAGAGTTAGGCTAATACGGGATTCTGGGAGCATACTCAGGACTCGTATTTTGTTGTTGTTGTTACTTTTCATTTATTTTCATATTTTTTTTTTAGAGACAGAATCTCACTCTGTCACACAGGCTTGAATGCAGAGGCATGATCATAGCTTACTGCAACCCCAGACTCCCAGGCTCAAGCAGTCCTCCCTAGTCAGCCTCCCAAGTAGCTAGGAGTACAGGCACATGCCTCCACACTCAGCTATTTTTTTTTTTATTTTTGAGATGGAATCTCACTCTGTCACCCAGGCTGGAGTGCAGTGGAGCAATCTTGGCTCACTGCAACCTCCACCTCCTGGGTTCAATCAGTTCTCTGCCTCAGCCTCCCAAGTAGCTGGGATTACAGGCACCTGCCACCATATCCAGCTAATGTTTGTATTTTTAGTAGAGATGGGGTTTCACCATCTTGGCCAGGCTGGTCTTGAACTCCTAACCTCATGATCCACCTGCCTCGGCCTCCCAAAGTGCTGGGATTACAGGTGTGAGCCACCGCGCCTGGCCATCAGCTATTTTTTTTAAGAGATGGGGGTCTCACAGAAATCCTGGCCTCCAGTGATCCTCCTGCCTTGGCCTCCCAAAGCACTGGAATTACAGGTGTGAGGCAGTGTGCCCTGCTGTACTCAGGACTCTTTGACTCTTTTTTTTTTTTTTTGGAACTGGAGTCTTGCTCTGTTGCCCAGGCTACAGTGCAGTGGCGTGATCTCAGCTCACTGCAACCTCCGCCTCCCAGGTTCAAGTGATTCTTCTGCCTCAGTCTCCCGCCTGGGATTACAGGTACCCGCCACCACTCCTGCCTAATTTTTGTATATTTAGTAGAGACGGGGTTTCACCATGTTGGCCAAGCTGGTCTTGAACTCCTGACCCCATGATCCACCGGCCTCGACCTCCCAAAGTGCTGGGATTACAGGCATGAGCCACCGGGACTCTTAACCAAAGTGAATGTGGGGTGTGGGAAAGACAAGCATCCGTGTTCATGTTTAGTTTTCTTTCTTGGGCCATTGGGAGGATGATGAGGCCTTTAAACAACAAGCAAAACACACAAAAGCTAATTCTAGTCGTAAAATCTTGACGAGATTATTTTCATGTTAAGAAAGGTAAAAGTTGCACACGTTTGGGCTGGTGATTTCGACAAGACTGATTGATTGATTTCTAGGCTGGCCACCCAGTGTAGCAGAGGCCCAGCCTCACCTGTGCGGTCTTGGCTTTGTGGCTGGGTCACTGGGCTTTAGAGGCAAACTGTCCGAGGCCAGTGGGATAAAGCAAGCCCCTCCTGGCTGCAGAGATCTGACTTCTTCACAGAATTACTTGAGGCCCAGAAAGGGAGAACAGCAGTGACAACACCATTAAAGCTTCAAATAATTAAATGTCATTTATAACTGATACAAAATTTCATCAACCAGGGGTCTGGAAGACGAACGTTATCTGGAGCACACATCATTCAGTTTTAGGGACCCACTCATATAAAAAGCATCCTGATGTACATGATCTAATACAAATGACCCTGGAGGATACATACATAATCACAATGACTTACCTATAAGTTGCTCCTCAAGGACCTCGAAGAGCTGCCACAATGTCTTCACGCTGATCCTTGCCATCTTAATGAAATTAGGAGATAACTGTTTAAAATCAGAGAAGGTGACACCCAGACAGGAAAAGTGACTTGCCTATAATTAACCCAGTGACTTGGACCAAGCCGGAATTAGCCTGTGGACCCGTCACCCAGAGGCTCCTGAGAGAAGCCAACAGCATGGCTTAGGAGCATGGAATTATGGCTGCAAATGCCTCCAGTGGCTTTCAGCTTCGGATGCTAAAGCCCAGGACACTCCTACACAGTGAAAATTTGCTCTGCGGTGACTCGCGTCTGTAATCCCAGCACTTTGGGGAGGCCGAGGCGGGTGGATCACGTGAGGTTGGGAGTTTGAGGCCTGCCTGGCCAACATGGTAAAATCCTGTCTCTACTAAAAAAAATACAAAAATTAGCCAGGCGTAGTGGCACACATCTGTAATCCCAGCTACTCAGGAGGCTGAAGCAGGAGAGTCGCTTGAACTCGGGAGGCAGAGGTTGCAGTGAGCCGAGATCGTGCCACTGCACTCCATTCTGGACAACAGAGCGAGACTCCATCTCAAAACTAAATAAATAAACAAAATGCCAGTAGCACCCCTGCTGAGGAGCATGGAAAGAGCCCTCCAAAAATTTAATCCACACTGCTGCAGAGGGACCCAGGATCAGCTCCCACCAGCTGATTGCTGGTATCCTTTAAACAGCACATGAAAAGACCTGGAAGAGCTTCGCACCCTTCCTGGGAGAATTCTTTGGGGGTGTGGAAGGAATGAACTGAGAAAGAGGAATATGTTTTCATTCTAAATTGCCAAATTATACCTTTCTAAACACATAAAATGAAAATAAGAATAATCACCTGTTCTATAATATTCCAGAGGAGCCATAGTAGATACTCAATAAATATTTGAGAGATTGTGTTACTTTTTCATTGTTTTTTTCCCCAAAAACTAAAGTTAGGGTCACAATATATGACTGATAAGAAAGGAAGTGGAAGTAAGTGGCCAGGCAAAGGCTCCATGGAGTATCAGCCTGACAGATACTGCTGGAGAGGTGAGGCAGATACAGACAGACAGCAGCTTATCAGAGGCTGGAAGGCTTACGTGCTGCCTTCATCACGGGCTTCGTCAAAACCTCTGGGTTTCAACACAGCGTTGGAAAAGGCTCTGTTCCTGACGTTCCCACTTGTGGTTTTGAAATTGCCAAGCCAAGGGAAGTTGAATAACTTATTCGCACACAGGGGCACGTCCATTGGCTTTGAGTTAGGAGTGTGGATGGTGGTGTCTTCAGCTCTTCGGGCCCCTATTGTTGCTGCCTGCTTGTGACTCTGCATTCAACTGGATGCATTTTATTTCTGAAACGCGCTCGCCCCGTGACCGGTTTTCATCTGGCTGTGAAGCAGCCATCAAAGAATGCTCCCCTAAATGTTCCGTTCGCAGGCAGCCTAGAAACCTTTTCTGACATGTTGCTAACACTCCATCAGGCTCCCTCTGGAATAGGAACAGTGTTCGGCCAGCCTGTGGACAGTTGGGTGATTATCGAAAGGGGGAGGCTTACAGGGGCTGCAGAGCTCCTAGAAAAAGGAACGCTTTTAAATGTGCATATTTACAGCGAAATCCTGTTTCCTAAGGCAAGCGAGTGGGGTCCCATTGTTGCCGGAGCAGAGCATCTCCATCATCCTCTTAAAAACGGGGCTCTTCTGACAGCTGCCTCCTGCTGGGTTGCGGAGCTCTGTGGCGCCCAGTTGGGCTTCAGGGCAAGTGAAGCCTTAGGACCCACCATCTAGCACGGCTTTCAGCAAAGCCTTCCAGAGTCCTTCCTTCTGTCCCGCAGCTTCCTTATCAGATGGGAAAATCCTTGCATCATTAGACGTGACAAGTCACTGTGCTTGTCCCCAGCTGTTGTGCTGAGATTCTAGGGAGTAGCTGTCTGATGGCCAGGGTGGCACTGTGGTCAACGTGTGTCCAGCAACATCAGAGTCACTACTCGTGGCCCTCAGTGGGATATGCCCTCAGTAATGACTTGCCTGTGTGTCCTGAAAACCCTTCTTCCATTGCTTGTCCCACTAGGGCCACCCTGCCCAAGCTCTGGAGGGGACACTCACTTTGCACATCCATTTACTGACACATGGGCTTCAGGAAGCCCTGATTTGCAGGCTGCAGTAAATGCACAAATTACTAGAATTTTGGTTTTTGTTTTTTATTGTTTTTGTTTTTGTTTTTTGAGATAGTCTCACTCTGTCGCCCTAGCTGGTGCAGTGGCACAATCTCAGTTCACTGCAACCTCTGCTTCCTGGACTCAAGTGATTCTCCTGCCTCAGCCTCCTGAGTAGTTGGGACTACAGACGCCTGCCACCACGCCCAGCTCATTTTTGTATTTTTAGTAGAGATGGGGTTTCGCCATGTTGGCCAGGCTGGTGTCAAATTCCTGACCTCAATTGATCCACCTGCGTCGGCCTCCCAAAGTGCTGGGATTACAGGCGCGGGACACCGTGCCCAGCCAAATTACTAGAATTTTGAATACCTCATTCTCAAGGTCCCAGTATCATGCCATTCTTTTGAGATTGTTGAGATAAATCAGGAACTCTTAAAATGATTGGATTACCCAGAGCAAGTGGTATATTTTTCTTTTAGCTTTTTAAAAAATTTATATTGGGGTATAATTTGCATACTGCATTACACACATTTTGAGTATACAATCAATTCAGTTGGTTTTGATAACTGCAAATAGGTCTATCAATAATATTCCTATCACCCCAGGAACTTCCCCTGTCCCCCCTCCTGTTTATTCTCCCTGTTCAGAAGCAGGCATGAATCTGACGTCTGTCAGGATAGGTTAGTTTTGCCTGTTAGAAAATTCATGGAAATGGAATTATATGGTATATACGTTTTTGTGCCTGGCTACTATCATTTAAAAATATAATTGAAAAGGATTGTGTATCTACCAAGGATACATTTTCCGCATGTAAGGGAATATCTGCAAAATGTCTTCTCACCAACCAATTTTTTTTTTCTTTAATCACTGAGACCTAGGAGTTTACTGTAAGTCAGATGTACTCTGTGTAGATCTGCTTCTGGAGTTGGGGTTCAGAGTTCCAACTCAGGTCAGACTGGCAGCATCCAACCTGGTCTTTACCACTGGCTTGCGGTGTGACCTGGGCTGGATGTTCACCCTCACTCTGCCTCAGTTTCCCAATCTGCCAAGTGAGGTTAAGTTAAGTGTAGTACCTGCCTCATCAGGATGATTTCAAGAATTAAATGGACAATATATGTAACACAGTGCTGAACACCTATTCTCGATAGAGGGCTAAGTTCTAAATAGAAGTCATCTGTTAGTTTTTTTAAGGAAAAATCACTAAGCTTTTAAAGGGGAAAAACTTGTAAGAGTGAGACACTTTGAGCAAGTTCAGAAACCTCGTTAAAGATTATAATGAAAAATATTATGTCTACCTGTCATATTTGCTATAATGTGCTAAATCAGGTGGGCAGGACAAGTGTTCAGTATCTGCAGAAATGCCTAGTATTGAGCTGACCCATTTGAGAAAGGAAGGATGTTTCTGGAAAGACAGTCTGATTATTTCCTTAGGAAGTAGTGTGAAATAATCTATGTTACTATGCGCTAGATGATGTGGCCAAGACTGTGAGTAACACATATTGGAAGAAGAGAATGGGGTGCTGTCTTTCCTCTGTTCTGGGGAAGAAAACTTGTCTCTTAACAGACGTTCTGCACATCCTTTCCAGTATGCCGTGTTCACATGAGGTGAGACGAGGAAGAGTGAGTGTTTTTCACAAGGGTCTCGTGGACCCAAAGAGTATTGACCGTTCCTGGGTGTTTTGCATCGTGTTCCAAATCATAGCCACTGGGCTGTCAGAGGGTCAGCCATCCGTCCTGTACTAGCTCATCTGGCAAAGAGAAGGACACGTCGTGTATGTTCCTGTAAGACAGAGTGGCTCTTACTAAAATCAAATAATTGGCTGGGCGTGGTGGCTCACACCTGTAATGCGAGCACTTTGGGAGGCCAAGGCAGGCAGATTGCCTGAAGTCAGAAGTTTGACACCAGCCCGGCCAACATGGTGAAACCCCATCTCTACTAAAAATACGAAACTTGGCTGGGCGTGGTGGCGTGCGCCTGTAATCCCAGCTACTCGGAGGCTGGGGCGGGAGAATTGCTTAAACCCAGGAGGCAGAGGTTGTAGTGAGCCAAGATCACGCCACTACACTCCAGCCTGGGCAACAGCAAGACTCCATCTCAAAAAAAGAAAAAATCAAAATAGCTAGCACAGATCACTATGAAACATCTGATGAAAAAAAAAAAAATGGTTGTTTTGTTCCATAATATAATAACCCTGTTGGCCAACTCCCTCTCCTCTCCTCCGGCACTGCTGGTAAGAGTGAAAGTTAGGGAAACCTTCCTAGAAGGAACTTGGCAATGTGTGTCAATAGCCTTTAAAATGATACGCTTTTTGACCTAGCAGTTCTTCTCTTAACATTTATCCTAAAAAATGAAGGATGTAGGCTAGGCATGGTGGTTCACGCCTGTAATCCTAGCACTTTGGGAGGCCAAGGCAGGCGGATCATGAGGTCAGGAGATCGAGACCATCCTGGTCAACATGGTGAAACCCCGTCTCTACTAAAAATACAAAAATTAGCTGGGCATGGTGGTGCATGCCTGTAATCCAAACTACTCAGGAGGCTGAGGCAGAAGAATCACTTGAACCCAGGAGGTGAAGGTTGCAGTGAGCCAAGATCACGCCAGTGCACTCCAGCCTGGGCAACAGCATGAGACTCCATCTTAAAAAAAAAAAAAGAAAGAAAAGAAATTTTAAATAAAGCAGAAATTCAAAACAGGCAATTAAATAAATTATTGCTTTAGTATGCAAGTAATGCATATACTTACATTATATAAAATACATGATTTTGTGGTGTACACATGACAATGCAATGTAAACATACATACATTATGATGTATAATTGAATATATATCATAAAATCTTACATTTCATATAATGTAATGAATTATATATAATGTATACATTTTATATGGTAAGTTTATGCATTATTTATACATATGATTATAGCGCATGATACAAACAGTGCAACTTTTTTTTTCTTTCGATACAGAGGCTCCCTCTGTCACCCAGTCTGGAGTGCAGTGGCACAACTTCGGCTCACTGCAACCTCTGCCTCCCAGGTTCAAATGATTCTCCTGCTTCAGCCTCCCAAATAGCTGGGGTTACAGGCACACACCACCACGCCTGGCTAACTTTTGTATTTTTAGTAGAGACGGGGTTTCACCATGTTGGCCAGGCTGGTCTTGAACGCCTGACCTCAAGTGATCCGCCCACCTCAGCCTCCCAAAGTGCTGGGATTACAGCGTGAGCCACTGCACCTGGAAATGTGATGCAGGTGAAAATGTAATTACATGGGGAGATAGTTATGGTATTCTGTTAAAATATAGCATGCCCCAAATTGTTAATTGTGACTCTTTTTCTAGGGGATAGGGTTCTGATTTATTCTTATTTATTGCTTATCTTTATTTTCTAATTTTCTGCCATTTTAAAAATTTGGTTAGATTTTTAATAAGCTCTCTATGACATCAGAGCCACAGAGGGCCGGGGATGTGTCATTGACATGAATGGCATGGCTTGCCTTTCACCCAGTGTGACAGTGGTGACTGACGCCACCCAAGGGCACACTGGTCCACTGTCAGTGGCGCCTAGAGCCCTGGCATCTGCTGGCTGTGGCACTGTATGAGAGCATTGGTGTTAGGAGTACCACTGGGATGTGACCCCCACATTGCTCCCGAAAGCTGTGCAGCCATGACCCGCACCCTCCCCAGACTCAGTTTCCTCCTCTGGAAGTGGACCTGCTAGTTTTCCTTTTGTTCCCAGTTTGTTCTTGGTTTGGATTTGGCATCAGGGCGAGTGGTTAGGGGCAGCATCCAGACACCATGCTCACCCACCCAGATGAATGAGAAAGAGCAGCATTTAAATCCTCAGGCTAATTCTGAAGGACTCTTGGCAGATGAGGAGCATCTATAAAGTTATGAGTTCCTCCAAAGTTTCAGTGAAATTACGGGCTACTTTGTGGCCTACCAATTCCACCCCTAGGTGTATAACGAGAAATGAAACCTGCGTTCACACAGAAACTTGCACATAAATGTTCATGGCAGCATTGTTCCTATTAGCTAAGCAGTGGAAACAAACTAAAATGTCTATCCACCAATGAGTGCATAAACAAAATACGGTGTATCTGCCCAATGGAATATTGTTCAGCCACAGGAAGGACTAAAGCATTGATGTATACTACAGCGTAAATGCACCTTCAACATTATGAAGCCAGTCACAAAAGACTTCATACTGTGTAATTATATGAAATGGCCAGAATAGGCCAATCCACATGGACAGAAAGTGGATTGGGGTGGCCCTGGGCCGGGGCAGGGGCGGGGAGGCATCAGGGGGATGGGCAGTGCTTGCTCATGGGAGTGGGACTTCTTTTTGGGGTGATCAAAATGTCCCAAAATTGGCTGTCGTGCTGGTTCCATGACTCTGAAAAATGCTAAAACCATTGAATGGTGCATTTGGAGATGAGTGAATCGTAGGGTATGTGAATTACATCTCAGCAAAGCTGTTAGAAAAAAGAAAAGATATGCCACATTTTAAGTGGTGGGAAAAATCAAAGAGAGCATGTTCTGAGTTTTAAACAAAGCTAGAGGGGATCATGTTTCTGAGACCGTTAAGGAAGCCCACGGCTTTGCCGGCATGGAGCGAGAAGATGGGAACCACCTGCCCAGTCGGGCTTGGAGGGCAGCGCTGGTTCATTTCTTTGACATCAGTGGCCTTAGCCCCGAAGAATCGTTTTTAGAAAATCAAAGAAGCACTCACTCTAAATATGCAGGATTTTCGAAGTGTCCAACAGATTTTATTTGAGACAATAAAGGGGGTTTGTGAAAACTGTCTGGGACAGTCATGGACCAAGTCTGAGCCCACCTGGCCTGCAGATGGCTTCCTGCTGAGCACCTCGGTGGTCCCAGCCACTCCTGGAAGGGTTGGTTCTAGCACAGAGAACAGAGCCCACCCAAGGGACTGTGAGGGCCTGGCTGGGGGTGGCAGGGCCTGACCCCAAGGATACGTATAATCTGGAACATTTGTTCAACAGCCACCCTCCCAGAACCACACTGGGGCCATGTGATCTGCAGACCCTTATGTGTGCAGAAGGGACTCTGGGTAACCAGTTCAGCCAGTGTTTGTGAATCTGCAGTGCGATGCAGGAAGATCTGCCTGATCTGCAGTGGACTGGCCAGGACCAGCCTAGGAAAGCCATTTGGGCTAATCTGTCTGAAAGAGCTGAATTAAAAGTGAGAGTTTTAATAACAGAAATGAAGAAGGAAAAAAATGGCCAGCAGCAGGGGAGTGCTCCCCGGTGTTGCTGGGGAGTTTCGCTGCTGCTCAGCCCCTGTTCAGGGTCTCCTGGAAGCTCCCAGCAGCCTCCGAGACAGACAGGTTGGAGCACTACAGCTGCCTGTGGCTGGTACACAGAGTCATAATTTTTCTTGGTTTTAAAAACCAGTTCAGATTTTGGAATTATCCACCGTTGTGGTAAACTTAAAATTGTCCAAAGATGCCGGATGACTCTCCTTCAGATGGTGTCCCTGGCACATCTCTAGGAGAGAACTAAACTTTAAAAAAAAAAAAAACTCACATATCCTGTGGTTTTTTCAATTCTCAAAAAATACTTTTGTCTCTCCTGTCTGTTCTCTCCGAAAGTAGTCTTTGTTTTTTTTTTTTTTTTTTAGAGATAAGGTCGCCGGGCGCGGTGGCTCGCGCCTATAATCCCAGGACTTTGGGAGGCCGAGGCAGACGGATCATGAGGCCAAGAGATCAAGACCATCTTGGCCAACATGGTGAAACTCCGTCTGTACTAAAAATGCAAAAAATTAGCTGGGCACGGTGGTGTGCGCCTGTAGTCCCAGCTACTCAGGAGGCTGAGGCAGGAGAATCGCTTGAACCCGGGAGGTGGAGGTTGCAGTGAGTGAGCCAAGATCACACCACTGCACTCCAGCCTGGTGGCAGAGCAAGACTCTGTCTCAAAAAAAAAAAAAAAAAGAGATAGAGTCTCACTCTCTTGCCCAGAGTGGAGTACAGTGGTGTGATCATGGCTCACTGCAGCCTTAAAGTCCTGGGCTCAAGGGCTCCTCCTGCCTCAGCCGCCTGAGTAGTCAGGACTACAGGTATGAGCCACCATGCCCAGCTACATTTAATTTAATTTATTTATTTATGTAGGTAGGTGAGTATAGACAGGGTCTCACTGTTAGCCAGGTTGGCTCAAACTCCTGACTTCAAGTGATCCTTCTACCTTGGCCTCCCAAAGTGCTAGGATTACAGGAGTGAGGCACTGCATCTAGCCAAAAATAGTCTTTTTCTTACATTTTACCCTCTAATGTCTTACCTGCCATACCACTGTCTGCTGTCCAACTGAACTATACCAGGAGCCACATGTGTTGTTTTAAATTTTCTAGTAGCTGCATGTTAAAAAGTCAAAAGAACCTGATGGAAGTAATTTTAATAATATAGTTAACCCAGTATATGTAACATGTCAATTCAGCATAGCAAGCAATGTAAAAAAGCATTCAGGAGATATTTATATTCTTTTTTTTTTTTTTCTAGACAGAGTCTCGCTGTGTCCCCAGGCTAGAGTGCAGTGGCGCAATCTCGGCTCACTGCAACCTCCGCCTCCTGGATTCAAGCGATTCTCCTGCCTCGGTCTCCCGAGTAGCTGGGATTACAGGCGCACGCCAACACGCCTGGCTAATTTTTGTATTTTTTTAGTAGAGACGGGGTTTCACCATATTGGCCAGGCTGGTCTGGAACTCCTGACCTCGTGAACCACCCACCTCGGCCTCCCAAAGTGCTGGGATTACAGACGTGAGCCACCATGCCTGGCCTATATTCTTCTTTTATTCCGAGCCTTTGACACATCAGTAGGTTATTTCACACAGCACATCTCCATTAGGACTAGCCACATTTCAAGCATCTATGACCACATGTGGCCCATGTTTGGCAATCATGGGTCTAGATGGCTTATGAGGACGGGAGTTACATTTGCCCTATCAGCTTGCAAAACATGCTGCAAAACAGCTTGCAAAACAGCTGGGGAGTGGGGATGTTGGATTATACCATCTTGGTGTTGCGCCAGTCGGGAGTAATTGTCGTAAGTTAGTCTTTGACAAGGACCTTGTAATGATGCTCACATATGAAATAATTTATAAATACCTATAACATAACCTGAGAATGGCGATTAAGTAACCTGGTCTTAACTCCAGGGCCCACCACAGCAACTTTGAGCTTAGAAGCCACTTAACCTTTTGTAACTTGTAACTTCATCGGTGGCGGGGGTATAGGCAGGTCAGCTTGTTCACATGGGCTGCAAACGTGGCTTTACCCCACCGCCTCCCGTGGCCTTCTCAACACACTTCAGAATCTGCAGGAGACCTGCAGCCCCCCATCAGACCCCCAGAATCACACTATGCTGGTGGGCCTGGGCCTGCCCCTCACCCCAAGCATTTCCGTGGCACGTCCCGGGTCAAGAACCACCCTCTGGGTGCCAAGGTCTCCTCCAAGAGCACAGGTTCTCACCTGGGGCTGATCTGCCCCCCCCCGGGGACATTCTGGATTGTCCCAGCATGGTAGGGGGCCGGGGAGCCCCTGCTAGCTGTAGAGATCCAGTGACAGTTTGCATGAGAGGTTTCTCCATTGCATGCCAGCTGACTGTGAGGAGCAGCTTGACGCGGTAGGGGCCCTAGTGAGAAACCTTGCCTTCCTGGACCATTTGGGCCACAAGTCAGCATAAGTCACTTCTCCTAACATCAGTACCCTCTGCAAGGGAGAGGCTAAGCAAGAAGACCCCGGGAAGCTCCTGCTATCTTGGGAAGTGTGTGATTCTCTCCACTCCCTCCCCATAGAATCAACTGTAAAAGCTTTAGCCATTTCTTTGGGACGACTTTGGATGAGCATGTAAAGATACTGGGATGCTCTGTGCACACTATGCACTCTGGGAAGTTAATGAGCAGTTTTTATCTGGCATGGCACAGGCTGTTCTTAATTTTTACAAGCTTAAACTCAGCAATTTCAAGTTCATTCTAAACATTAAAAGAGTCCATTTGCTCTTACGAGATAATAGTCTCCATAAAACCTAACACCTACATACAGTAGCTATTTCTGAACCACACTCAACCAAAATAAATGTGTAAAAATGTTACGAAACATTTATTGAATTAGACAGTGACCAAAAATTTCTTCAGTGCAAAGCACGCTCAGATTTGGTTTTTATTTCCATTTCCTGTTTTTACTTACTTAAAAGTCTATAGAATTAACCTAAAGGCTGAGTTCTCAGTGAAAGAAACCAGCCTGGACACGGTGGCTCATGCCTGTAATTCCAGCAATTTGAGAGGCTGAAGCATGTGCATCAGTTGAGCTCGTCAGTTCAAGACCAACCTGGACCTCATGGCAAAACCCTATCTCTACAAAAAATACAGAAATTAGCCAGGCATGGTTGCACGCCTGTAGTCCTAGCTACTCAGGAGGCTGAAGTGGGAGCGTGGTTTGAGCCCAAGAGGTGGAGGTTGCAGTGAGCCAAGATCACTCCGCTGCACTCCAGCTTGGACGATAGAGCCAGACCTTCTCTCAAAAAGAAAAAAAGAAAAAAGCGAGACACAAAAGATCTATTAAGTGATGTGATTCAGTTTACATGGAGTCTCAGAAAAGGCCAGTCTGTAGAGATAGAAAGAGAAGTGGTTGCATGGGTGTGGAAATGGGAATTTCAGGTGGGCATGAGGAATCTTTCAGGGGTGATAGAAATGTTCTAAACCAGATTCTGGTGATGGTTGCACGCTGGTTTTTTTTACTAAAAATCACTGAAGTGTATCCCTAAAAACAGGTAGATTTTATGGTATGTAAATTATACCTTAATGAAGCTGTTGGGGAAAAAAGAAGACTTGGTACTGCCCATCCCCACCCCCAAGGGCTCCCAGTTTATTAAGAAAACTAAGGAAAACTTAATAAGACAGATGAATGGGGGATGAAGCTGCAGAGGGTCCCCGCTGCTGCCCCCTTGGACATCGTAATAGTGAACTGTGTTCTGGCCTTGGGTGAGGATGAAGGAAGCTGGGCCCAGATCTTTTTCCTTGGTTTTCAAAGCCTTTCAGGTAAATATGGGACCTGCCAGGGTTTTTCAGCACTGGAAATAGCCGACGTGCCCCTCAGTGGCCTCCAGGGGAAGCCCCCCAGGAGCTTTGAGGAGCTCCTTTCTCCTCCACTGCTTTGAGGAGCTTATAGCCCCTTCAGCCTCTTCCCAAACCTCACAGGCCTTTCTGCGAACCTAACAAAGGTCTCAAGAAGAGCTTTGACAAACAGCAGTGAGAGCTGATTGCTGCCCAGTGTCATCAAGATGCCGCCATTGATTCTAGCTTTGAAATCTGTGGCCAAATAGGTGGCTCAATCTGAAATTTATTTGGAGAAGTCAAACAAACATTCAGAGGAAGCAGCAGGAGTTCCATTAGAGCAAACCTCTGCAGGGAGTGAGAGCAGGGGCCATGCTGCAGAGGAGGCTGGGGCAGCGTGGGTCACCCAGGCGGAGGCGGTGCCGCCCGCTCACACGGACCAGGGCCCAAGACCCATGCTGTCATAACAGTCCTCCTTCAGAGACACCCCTCAATCAGATCTAGGAATTGAAAGTCAGATTGGGTTCACAAGAGACTATTGTGGAGTTTTTTAAAGTCTTGAGGCTGGGCGCCATAGCTCACGCCTGTAATCCCAGCACTTTGAGAGGCTGAAGTGGGTGGATCACTTGAGGTCAGGAGTTTGAGACCAGCCTGGCCACCATGGTGAAACCCCATCTACTAAAAATACAAAAATTAGCCAGGCGTGGTGGCATGCGCCTGTAATCCCAGCTACTTGGGAGGCTGAGGCAGAATCGCTTGAACCCTGGAAGCAGAGGTTGCAGTGAGTTGAGATCACACCATTGTACTCCAGCCTGGGTGACAGAGTGAGACTCCATCTCAAAAAAAATAAAGTCTTGAGAATGTTCACTTCCTGACGGCTTTGCACATGGCCCATAACAAGCTGTCCTGACCTTCTCAGCGTGTGACCCAGGACACCGTGGAATCTGGGAAAGCCGTGATTTCCACAGTATACTCCTGAAAATTTTAATCTCAGAGAATGATGATAGATGTTTCTGGAAAAGGAGTTGTTGTGTTTGAGAACTGGATTAAACAAAATTACAGAGGCTTCTTTATGGTATATAACGATTTCCCAAACCACTAAAGAGGGAAGCCCCAGCGCTATGAACATACCTGGCAACAGACCGCTTCCTAGAGAAATGCCTCCAGTGAGCCACAGCCACATTTTGGGAAGTGACTGTATCCTACAGAATAGAAAAATAGGCCCGGCACAGGGGCTTGCGCCTGTAATCCCAGCACTTTGGGAGGCCAAGGTGGGTGGATTGCTTGAGCCTAGGAGTTCAAGACCAGCCGGGGCAACATGGTGAAACCCTGTCACTACAGAAAATACCCAAAAAAAAAAGCCAGGCATGGTGGTACATGTCTGTGGTCCCAGCTACTCCAGAGGCTGAGGCAGGAGGATCGGTTAAGTCTGGGAAGTGGAGGTTGCAGTAAGCTATGATTGTCCCGCTGCACTCCAGCCTGGGCAACAGAGTGAGACCCTATCTCAAAGAAAAAAAAGAGTAGAAAAAAAAATAAATAATATATATATATATATATATATATTCATATTCCAACCCCCAAGAGATAATCAGTTGATGTTTGACATATTACATGTGGTCTTCCTGTGCAACATTTGTGAAAAAAAATAATGCTTTAAAGAATTTAAGAGCCTTTTTTGGGCTAACACTATATCATGAACATCTCATGTCCTTATGTATGTCTCTCTCTTTTTTTTTTTTTTGAGGCAGAGTTTCGCTCTGTTGCCCAGGCTGGAGTGCAATGGCGCAATCTCAGCTCACTGCAACCTCCGCCTCCCATGTTCAAGTGATTCTCCTGTCTCAGCCTCCCGAGTAGCTGGGATTACAGGTGCGTGCCACCACGCCCAGCTAATTTTTGTATTTTTAGTAGAGACGGGGTTTCATCATATTGGTCAGGCTTCTCTCAAATTCCTGATCTCAGGTGATCCGCCTGCCTCGGCCTCCCAAAGTGCTGGGATTACAGGCGTGAGCCACCGCCTTCAGCCATGTATGTCTTTTAAAGAGTTATTTTTAATGGTGTCACAATAATCCATCCATGGTTGAGCCGTCATTACGTAATCATCCCCCTTGGACGTGGGTTTGCAATGAAATACTGAAATACTGCTGGGTTGAGCATGTTTGTGAGTACAGCTTATGGGGCTTATGATTAATTCATTTCTAAGGATGAGTTTCTAGAAGGAGCCAAATGAGGTCAAAGGCTGTGGACTTTTTCAGGTATTGATCCAGCATCACTGTGCTGCTCTCCAGAAGGGTGGTGCCCTCCGTGTATATCTGTTCTTTCTCACCTTGCACCTCCCCTGGGTCACTGCCAGCCTCACAGCGATAGGGCTCTGCTTCAATTGGGTCATTGCTCAGCTCACAGCCATGCTGTATCCATCAGGGTTCTCCAGAGAAACAACCAATTTGTGTGTGTGTGTGTGTGTGTGTGTAATCTGAAGTGTGTAGGGCAGGCCAGCCAGGTGTGTGTGTGTGTGTTTATGTGTATGTCACATCTGAAGTGTGTAGGGCAGGCCAGCCGGGTGTGTGTGTGTGTGTGTGTGTGTGGTGTGTCACATCTGAAGTGTGTAGGGCAGGCCAGCCGGGTGTGTGTGTGTGTGTGTGTGTATGTGTCACATCTGAATTGTGTAGTGCAGGCCAGCGTTCTGGAAACTCGGGCAGAAGTTAATGCTGCATGCTTGATGTAGGATTTCATCATCAGGAAACCTGTTTTTTGCCCTTTGGGCCCTCACCTAATGGGATGAGGCCCACCTGCTTCATCAAGGATAATCGCCTTTGCTTGGAGTCCATGGACTGTAGGTGACATCTACAGAAGGCCTTCACAGCAATGCATAGGTTGTGTGTGATGAAATCACTGGACGCCGTGGCCTGGCCGGGTTGACATGTGAAACTGATCATGAGTCACCCTGCTGACTTTAATTGCCTGGAGAATTCCTTCCCAGCAAAAGCCACATGCTGCCTCTCCCGGAGGGGTGGGGTGTATTTTATTGGGCACTTTTGCCTTTGAAAACGTAATCTCCCTAGATAAGTATTACTACGGAACCACCTGCTGAGCAGCGTGGTAGCATTTCTTGACACCAGATGGGTTTCACACACGTCTCTCCCTTACCTGGCTCCTGTGGCTGGGTGCTAGATGGGACCATGGGACCCAGTCCACCCTCTGGCCCCTTCTCCCTGTAGGATTCCTAAGCTTGAGCCAGACTGGTCGTTCTACCAGGCCGGTTGCCCACCCTCCCACCTCTGCAGTGGCCCTATCCCACGTGGTTAAGTGGGTGGCCATACCCACTGCCTTTCCTTTCTCACCTCCGGCTCTGTTCTTCATTCCAGCAGAAGGTCCGGCCTCACACAGTGACCCAGTGGGCTTGAACAGTGAGGTTCCAGTCCCGTCCCTTTAGCCTCATCCCTCATGGGGGAAGATACCTGACGCTGGGGCTGGGGGTGTAGGAGGTGGTTGAAAACCGCCTGATCTACACCCCTGCCTGGTGGGTTAGGGCTCCGATGCTACACCAGGCCTGGCATCTAAAGAGAGAGTTCCACAGAGTTCCCTCTACCTGCTGTGTGCCAGGCACTGTGCTAGCACCATACCTGCCATCAGGAAGCTCACAGCATGAAGGGGAGAGAGACACACCAAAAATTGCTTGATACTGCAAGCAATGCTGGCCAGGCATGGTGGCTTACACCTGTAATCCCAGCACTTTGGGAGACCAAGGCAGGAGAGTTCCTTGAGGCCAGGAGTTCGAGACCAGCCTAGGCAGCATAGTGAGACTCTGTCTGTACAAAAAAACAACAAAAAACAGGCATGGTGGCATGTGCCTGTGGTCCCAGCTACTCAGAAGGCTGAGTTCAGAGGATTGCTTGAGCCGAGGAGTTTAAGGCTGCAGTGAGCTGTGATCACGCCACTGCATTCCAGCCTGGGTGACAGAGACCTCGTCTCAAAAAAAAAAAAAATTTTATATATATATATAGTGATGCATGCAAAAACTGCAGCAGGCAGACAGGAGGAAGCGGGCTGCAGGGTCAAGGCAAGCCTCAGAGAAAAAAACCTGAGACCGTGTGGCCCTGACAGGCAGTTGGTGGGACAGGGAAGGGGGTGGTACAGACGGAGGGAACCCCCACACAAAGGTATAAAAGAGGACCCCCCAATATGCTAACATGTATTCCACTGTTGCTGAAGACTAACACTCAAGGCACTGGTTACCAGGGAATGAGAACTTGTGTTGGGTTTGAGATTTTACTTACCTGGCAAGTTGGCCTTCCAGTTTCACAGAGCTGGTCTAAGATATGAGACTTCAGGGTTAGAGACAAAGAAAAATTCGTTATTCACAGCAATAGCAGTAGCCAGAGTATTAGCATTTGGGTCATTTCCCAGGCCCCAGTGCCCATAGCTGTGATGCAGTCAGGGCCCCATGGCATCTGCACACATCAAGGGCTGCATTGCAGGAGACGAACCCTAAGCTTAGGAACCAAATCTTCTACAGTGGGCAGAAAGCACATTTGCCCTGTGCTGTGGAGGGAGATGCTGTCTCCATCATCAAGGCTGTTTCCTGTGCATGTTCTTGGAAAGATAGTTGGGGGAAAAAGGCAGGCAGAGCCTCTGCTGGAAAGACACAGGGAAAGGAGAGAGAAGAATTGTTACCCAGCAAAGGAAGGAAGGCAGAGATCAGACTGCCTCCTCCACCAAGTCTCTGGTCTAGATTCTGTGAGTCCAGAAACCTCCATCTCAGTGTAGGAGGGACAGCTAGGAGGAAATAAGGACATCAGTTTGCAACCAGACAAGTTTAGAGACCTGTGGAATTCCCAGGCCAAGGGAAGAGGTGTTACAGAGACTCTGTGGCCAAGAGGGACAGATCACACCAGATATCAAGCTCAATGGATGCCACCAAGGAGAGCCACCTGCTGTATCTTGTACACATTTCATCCATCCAGCTTTTAGCCTCTCAGTCCTTCTCTTCCTAATAGGGTAGGTATAAGATTCCCATTGCTGCTGTAACAAATTACCACCCACTTAGTGGTTTAAAGTAACACGGAAGTATTCCATTACAGTTCTGGAGGTCAGAAGTCCAAGCTGGGTCTGCATGGTTTCATTCCTTCTAGAGGCTGTGAGAGAGTCCACGCCCCTGTCTTTTCCAGCTTCTAGAAGCTGCCACTCATCTCGGTGGCCGTGCATCCCCTCTGACCTCTGTTTCTGTCCTCACATCTTCTGACTCTGATGCTCCTATTTATATGACCCTTTTATAAAGATCCTTGTAAATTGGGCCCACCTGGATAATCCAAGATACTCTCCCCTCTCAAGGGCCTTGGCTTAACCGTATCTGCAGTTAAGTTGCCATGTAAGGTTGCATAGTCACAGGTCCTGGGGATTAGGATGTTGACATCTTTGGGAGCCATTTCCCTTCTACCACATTATTCTGACCTCTGTAGACACTGTGGCCCATGTCATCAAACCCCCATAACAGTCACAGCCCTACCTATTTCTTTCTATCCAGACAGGTGGTGCCTGTGGGTACGTCTCAGCGTAGGGTGCAGACGGAGTTGTCTGTTGGAAGGAAAACCACATAGAATCGGGAAGGGAGGGTCCTGGCTAGAGTGAGGACAGTGGGCAGGAGGCCGGGGTCCTGTCCTGCCACAACACTGACCACCTGGAACCTCAACTTTCTTTAAAAATAAGAGAGAGAGAGAGTAACAACACTTGCCATACTGACCCCCAGGTTGCATGGAAGCTCAGTGGAGAAAGTGGCTGGGGTGCACGTCTGAACCACACTGCATTTGGATGGACACTCTCTGTGTCACATGTTAGTAGCTGCAGTGTGTCCCCCACCCAACTGAGAGTCTGTGTATCAAGATTGGGGTAAATTCTTTCTGACCACTTGCAGACAGAAGTCACGCCTCCTGGTCCAAAGCCACCAAATCATTACTTTTCAAAGCTTTTCCAGTAGAGACACATGACTCCTTCCTTAAAACAACTTATAGTGAAAATATGTGGATGGTTGAAAAAGTAATGTTTCCAGTCTGCTGAAAGTTCTGTGGGGTTTTTTTTTTTTGCAGGGCAATTATCTGTATAAAATACTTTTTTTCTTTTAAGTAGAATCCTATTGCTAATGAAACCATATTTTGAACATGAAAATTGTTACAAAGAAGAAAAAATGTCATTATCCAGAAAAGCTGCAATAGCTCATGCATTTGATGGTCTAAATAGAACATTTTTCTTCTCGGGGGATGAAAGCGGTCCCCTCCTATTAGCCTATGAAATTATTTTAGAATTGGGTTTTAATCCCTGGAACGAGAAAGGGGGATGGAACCCTAACATAGGTTCCATGCATGGGAAGTCAAACCTGAAATTTAGAGACAGGAAATATAGCACGCCTAGTCAGTAATCCAAAAGGAATGTGAAAAAAGAGTTGTTTTAATGTTGGAAAAAGGCAGCATGAAAGGTAAGGCTTCCTTCCTGCCGTTTCCTCTGGTGCCCTTTTCTTTCCCCCGATCACATTTGCTAGATGTCCATTTCTGTAAGTTTTCCCTCTAGAACAAACCTATCATTTTTCACCACGGGATATTTACAGCTTCAATCAGTGCCAAATTCAATTGGCTTCTGATCTCATCGCTGGAAGTTATAGATGCAGATATTATTTGCACTGCGGTTAATTATGGAGCAATCAAACCTTGGCTTTTCCACTGTAATTTCCTCTGCCAGCTAATTTAATTAATCACCCCCAGCTCAGCTCTTCCAGCTGCGACCAGCAGGGTCATTAATTAGGCATGTGGTGGGAGCTCACCCACCAGGTCCTGCTACGGGGCCGCTGCCCATTTGATCTCCCAGGGAGGGAGAGCTTTTCCTAAGCATCGATCCCCTCCAGAAAGGAAGATGGTTCCCAAAAGGCCTATCAGGGGCAAACAGCTCACCTGCAGTGGTGATTGGTTTACAAAATTCACCTAGTTAAAGAAAAGAGGGCCGGGTGCAATGGCTCACGCCTGTAATCCCAGCACTTTGGGAGGCCGAGGCGGGTGGATCACCTGAGGCCAGGAGTTTGAGACCAGCCTGGCCAACATGGTGAAACCCTGTCTCTACTAAAAATACAAAAATTATCCTGGCACAGTGGTAGGCACCTGTGATCCCAGCTACTTGGTAGGCTGAGGCAGGAGAATTGCTGGAACCCTGGAGACAGAGGTTACAGTGAGCCGAGATCGCACCATTGCACTCCAGCCTGGGGGACAAGAGCAAAACTCCATCAGCCGGACACAGTGGCTCACGCCTGTAATCCCAGCACTTTGGGAGGCCGAGGCGGGTGAATCACGAGGTCAGGAGATCGAGACCACGATGAAACCCCATCTCTACTAAAAATACAAAAAATTAGCCGGGCGTGGTGGCGGGCGCCTGTAGTCCCAGCTACTCGGAGAGGCTGAGGCAGGAGAATGGCGTGAACCCGGGAGGCAGAGCTTGCAGTGAGCCGAGATTGCGCCACTGCACTCCAGCCTGGGCGACAGAGCAAGACTCCGTCTCAAAAAAAAATAAAAAAAATAAAGGGACAATAAGGACTCATTGTGTGCCAGGTGGAAGAAAAGGTGCAGGAGGAAGTCTCACGAAGTCTGGAGGATTGGCGCTCTCTGTTCAGCCGGGCAGGAAGCACCCCTGTCATAAAACCCCTATGGCCTGTAAACACCAAAGTTCCCTCCTGTCTTGGAGTGGGGTTGGGGGGCCCCAGTGGGGAACGGCTGTAACGATGGTTCGCTTTAGTTGTGCCTTCCTGAAGAGGAGGGGTCTCTGCGGCCACCTTAAACTTAAACAAGTGTATTCAGTCTTGACGGCCAGCCCCGTGACCTGCTGGCATATTAAAATTTAAATTCACAGTACGTTCATTCATTTCACGCTGTAAGGATCATTCTGGAACGAATGATAAGTAGTGGTTTTTCCCTGACATTCCTACTCTACTTTTGGAAGTGTGGGAGATTGTGGAGCATTTTTAAATAGCCATAATGCAAGAGGCTTCTGTGTATTTCTAGTTCTTAAAGAAAATGTAGCATGCAAACAAAAAATTAATTTTCAGACATTTTCTTACAGGAAAACCTCTGTTTGGATATAAATCATTGAAACCTTGAAACAAATCTGTCATTCTATTCACAACTCAGATATCAGTTATAAGAATTTTTGCCGGGCACGGTAGCTCATGCCTGTAATCCCAGGACTTTGGGAGGCTGAGGCAGGCAGATCATTTGAGGTCAGGAGTTCGAGACCAGCCTGGCCAACATGGTGAAACCATGTCTCTGCTAATAATACAAAAAATTAGCCAGGCATGGTGGTGGGCGCCTGTAGTCCCAGCTACTCGGGAGGCTGAGGTGGGAGAATCACTTGAACCCAGGAGGCAGAGGTTGCGTTGAGCTGAGATCATGCCATTGCACTCCAGTCTGGGCAAGAGTGAGACTCCATCTCAAAAAAATAAAATAAAATAAGATCTTTTAGGCCGGCACGGTGGCTCATGCCTGTAATCCCAGCACTTTGGGAGGCCAAGGTGGGCGGATCACAAACTCAGGAGTTCAAGACCAGCCTGGCCAACATAGTGAAACTCTGTCTCTACTAAAAATACACAAAAAATTAGCCAGGTGTGGTGGCTCATGCCTGTAATCCCAGCTACTCAGGAGGCTGAGGCAGGAGAATCGCGTGAACCCGGGAGGTGGAGGTCGCAGTGAGCCAAGATTGTGCCACTGCACTCCAGCCTGGGTGACAGAACGAGACTCTGTCTCAAAAAAAAAAAAAAAAAGTTTTTATTGACCCAATTCTATGACTGCCTGAACTGGCCAGGACAAATAGAGCAGGGGTGGCGGGGGGCGGTGTTTGATTCTTTCTGGAGCACCCAGTCACGCTACAGCACTAGGGTGCAAATCAGAAGAGTCTTTTGTTGCTGCAGCTCTCCCCAGCCGCCTGGAGGATCTGTTTGGGAGAGGAGCACTCTCTAAGGCTAGTTTTGTTCTTGCTCAGATGATCAAATCTCTAATGCGTCTCTAGTACCAACCTTACTTCCCAGCCTGAGTTTCCATTTGTCCCCAGTTTCCCCACACAAAGAGCAACAAACACTGTCCCAGCTGGTAGGACCAGCCCATGGATCCCAGAGGCCCAGCAGGCTCAGGGCTCCTTCTTTTTTCTCATTTCTCTCCTCCCCATCCCCAGACAGCCTTTACTGTTCATAAAAAGAAACGCAGGCCTAAAGAGAACTGGGGGCTGGAAGAGGGTTAGGCCAAGTCCCATTGCCCAGGGCCATGTGGTGGCCCCCAGGGGCATCCTGTGGTTTTCCAGGCCAAGGAGCTGCCTGGCTCCATGGGCCGCCTCAGGATGTGGCCCAGCCGGCTTCCTTTGTGAAAGCAAGCCCCACACAAGGAGGAGGACTCCTGGAGGGGACAATGGCTGTCCATCAGTGATAGCAAATTCCAGTGTGCTGGCTGTGGGTTCATCTGGCCGCTGGGCTGGGCTGATGGCAGCAACCCTGACCACACTCGTCATTTCTCTGCTGTTATCACAGCCTGGGAGTGGGACAGGGTCTGTTCCATTGACTGCATTTTTTAAAGCTGCCCTGATCTTCCTTTTCCTACTGCCCTTTCCCCCCTTCCTCCTGCTTAGATACCGGCTCTGACAGTCCGAATGTAAGAAATAATTGGATTCTAAATTCTAATTCATCTGTAAAGTATTCGGTGATTAAATTAGCCTAATAGATATTATTTCTTACATGACTGCGTAATTTTATCCTGATTGGATCTCAGTGGTACTAACGTGCCCCCCAATTTACTATTGACTTGAAAGTCTCAGAAGGCGAGACATAACTCTCTGTCTTCTTCAGTCTGTTTTCCCAGGTTAAAAGTTAAACTGATTTATGCTAAAAGAAGATCTCCTTACTGCTCAAGTGTAGTTGCACAGTGTATATTATTCTTTAAGAAGAGCAGTAGAAGGAAAATATTATTTTATGTAATTTTAAATCCTCTTTTTCCTCTTTTTCTATTCAGAAACTAAAAGAAATACTGCCCATTTAAAGTCTTTGGACAGCAATTTGATTGCAGGTAACATAGTTTCTCTTTTAAATAGCTGGAAGTCTTATCCATACAAAACTAACCGTCACTCATAGCATAGAACTGATAAGTGTTGTGCATACATTCCAAAAAATGTTCAATATTCTTAGGATAAAATTTTAGCTAGGGAGTCTTTAGCCATTTTTAATAGAGCTGCTTAAATTCTTGGTCAGGAATGAGATAGAAAGAGAACGAAGTCATGGACCCCAGAGGATACACAGGAGGGCATCGGCCAGCACTTATTCATCAGCCTTATTTCTTTCTTTCTTTGCATAAATTTAATTTCTTCAAGTATGTGCCTCTCCCCTCCCCCACCCCCCTGACCTACGTCCCTCCCTCCAAAAATCTGCAAATAAAATTCCCCGCTCCCTCCCTGGTTGAGTAGCTGGAAGCAGCTGGTGGGTTTTGTGTGGCTACTGAACAGTGGGGGAAAAAAGTTTTGGCAAACACTCGGGAAACCCAGGACGGAGGAGGTAGGTAAACTCAGGAAACTGTTTTCATGAGTAAATGAAGGAAACAAAGGCCGCGCAGCAGGAGCAGAAGGGACACACACTCCCTCTGAATAGCTCCCTAAAAACAGAGCTGAAAAGGAAGAAGGCCCATTTGCTTCTGGGAATCCAATAAATTGTTTCAGGAAGTGAAAGTCTGTCCAGGCTAATGGAGCTGTGATTGACAGGCCTTCTCATTATGGAGCCCATCAGGGGACAGGGCATTCCAGTGTTATTTAGGGGGCGAGGTGGGAATGAGAGGAAGCCAGAGCCCGGGGTGGGGGCGGGGGCGGGGGCTAGCTCTGTGTGTTCATTGAAAGAGTCCAGGTCCCCGACAGCCCCGCTCCAAGGACAGACAACCTCGTCTTGCAGGATCATTTACCTTTTATATTATGACCTAGCCACTTCTCATGGCTCTACCACACCGTCTTCCCGAGAGAGCCTGTGCCCGCCCCACAGTCCTGGCTGAAATGGCTAATGCGGTGTAGGACTGCGGTGCCTACTGCCCATGACTGGCCACTTGGACAGCTCATGCCCGCCTGTGACCAGTTTGATGTTCTGAATCGGGACCCTTGGTTAAGCATGATAACATGATCACCCGGCGTTTTTTAAAGCTTTTTTCTGTTTCCATGTGGTGCCGTGAATAGTCTCGTAAGCCATGTAAGTGGCCTTATTGGTTAGGTGACAACCGGGGACATACCCATTTTCTTTGTCCACGAAGCACCAAATAAGAAGTTGGCGTCCGTTAAACTAGATTATTTATTATCACAAGGCTTTTGAATGGGCTATGGGGAGGAATAGACCAGAGGTCTTTGCGGGGAGGGGACGTTACGGCAGGTCTTCTCTGGTTGGAACCTGCTTAAAGATGTGTAAAGACCTTGAACATCAGCATCTCGCACAGCCAGGGGAGGGGCAGGGAGGGCGAGAGACCTGCTTGGTATCCTTGGCCCCGGGGTCCGGGTTATTCAGTTTGTTGATGGCTATCTGGCAGGACTCCCTCATGAGCAAGAAAGACCCTCAGTCTCCACGATGGTTATTTCTAGAAAAGTGGGGACCTTCACCAATGTGCCTTTCATTGTGAACCTTACCCAGCTGGGCTCCAGGACACCTAGCCACATCCCCATCTCTGGGTCCCCAGCCTTATCATGTCTCCGAGTGTTGTCAGAAAGTGGCATCCTTCCTTCACCTTACTGAGAGAGGCCAGTACTGTTTTCATTTTGGAATTGGCAAAAGGCAAGTTTTCTCCTGCAATGCTTTGAAAGGGTTTAATGCACACTGAAGAAACAGCCAGATAGCTCCAGCTCTGCTGGAAAGTGCAAAGGCCCATTAAGCATCTGGAGTTTGGGTCCTGGGTTGCCACACTCTCTAATGACCGTCTTGGAGGGTAAGACACTTGGAGTGGGCATGTGAGTTGTCTGGCGTTTCCACGGAGTCATCCTTACTGTTGGGCTAGTGGGTGGTAGCTGTGACATAAGGAAGATGCCTCTGTGAACTTAAATGTTGGTTCAGTGACTCACGGGCTCCAGGCAGATTCATAGATGCTTTCATGTTTACTGATGCATTTTGTATTCTTAAGCTTCAGGAAGTAGTGTTAATTATTTATCTGGGTTTAACTACACTTTAATTTTTGTAAACTAAGTCCAGAGCTGTCTACATAGTAAAACCATAGATTCTCTTTTGTTTGTTTGCTTTCTGTGAATTGCAGCAGTTTATACCACAATTGTAGCCCTGTCCCCATTGTCACGAATCTGTGTATCCATCTGCTTCTATTCACCCGTGTTCCAGAACCTATCACTGTGCAGTGCAGTACCTCATTCCTCACGAGTGCTCAGTTGGTATTTCTTGAAAGGATGGTTGCTTAACAGGGCATTCAATGATATGGTGATTGTCATAAAGACACACAGGGCTGAAATCAAATTCAAAGAAGTCACTTCTACCAAAAGAGAAAGAACTGGTTTGTATAATATGTTTCAAAGTACAGAAGGTAGAAGGTACATCACCACCGTCCATCACATGAAGGAGTGTAAAGAGTGGGATGCCACACTTGGGGCAGAAAATATCCGAAAGGAAAGGGTACAAGTCAGACCGCTCACATGGGTGGCAGCGTCCAAGTCCAGTTTGTACACTTCTTCATGGATGAGGTCTTTTCAAAGCACATATACTTGTGTGATTTTTTTTTCCCCTAGAAAAAAAATAAAAAGTTAAAGTCAGTCTAGTCAATTGCTTTAACACAAAGAGCAAACTGACACACACAGTTTCCCTGGGCATTGCTACATGTTCCTTGCTCTTCCATAAAGGACACATGTGCCGCTGTGCCTGTCAGTCTCCCAGTTGCAAAGATGCCATCCCAGGTCAAGCTGAGATCATTGCAAATGAACTGCATGCTGGAGATAAAGCACCTACTAGGCTGCCGGGTACTGGCAGAAGAGAGTGAGCATAGCAACTGTGAGGTGGCCCGATGGCCTGCACCTGTTGCTGTTGCTGTTGCTGAGACCCAAAGTCTGGAACAAATCTGGTTCCATATAGAATTCATGCTCATCCCGAAGTCCTTATTTGGCACTGGAGAACAAAGAAGAGTTTGCACAGTAGAAAAGGGAGGTTGTTTAACCAGAAAGGCCCTCTGCAAATTTCTGATTCCTGTATAGTCAGCATTAATATGCTGCTTTTCAGACATCCAAATGGGGGATTGAATTGCGAGAGTGCAGGCAATAAAGAGTGCATTTGTGGAATGAGAACCTGACTGGCATCCCTGCCTCTTGAATGGCTAATGAGGTCTAATTGGCATATAACGCCCTATAAATTTATTAGCATGCCTCACTTCTCATTGGTGGACTTTCTACTGTTAACCACCAAGAAATTACCAATTTTCAGGAGTTAGTCACGCAAGTCGTACTTATAACTAGGTTGGAAAAAAAAAAAAACCCATACTGCTCCTATTATAAATCAACCTTACGCCTGTACAGCAGCTCTCTGGCTGCAAATGAGTCCATCGGATACAGAAGTTTGGAATGAGTGGAGTTGCAGGGAGGAGCGCGTGTTTACCAGGAAACCCACCGTTCTCCTCACCTCGCCCTGCGCTCCTGAGCCCGTCACAGAAACCGGCCATGTCCTCACCCCTCTGTCGCCATCCTGGGCTCCAGCTGCACAGGCCGGGGATGGACTGGGTAGAAATGGCAGTTTTGTGGCCGTTCGCACCCAGGACTTTGATGTTCTTACTGATACATTCAACCTTCAGGCATACCATGCAAAGAGGACATAGCCACCCTCTTATTTCAAGAGCATAATAGAAATATTCAGAAGCAGACATAATTATTTCAATTACTTCTCTCTGGTTTTGGAGACGCACACTCAAGAGTCACAAATTAGAAAATAATATTCACATGTTTCTTCTAATTGGTAACAGATTAGAGGCATTTTATCTTTTTAAATAATTTCCAAATGTGCCCCAAAGAGACTGTGAAGGGAGGGAACAGAGGCATGGAAAAGCAAACGGGCTTTGCCAAGCCAGTGAGAGGCGGGGGCCAGAGGGAGGCCTTCCTCCTGCAGCGTGTTTCCAGTTGTTCAGATTTTTGTGTTATTTTCATCACTTTTTGATATTGAAAGCTAGCAGGGAGGGGGTCTTCCTGGTTATATGGCCCAGCTTGTAAACGTAATCCTTCCTTGTTTTTCTTTTGGTGGTGGTGGTGGTGTTTGTTTTGTTTTTTGTTTGGTTTGGTTTGGTTTGGTTTTTTTGAGACAGAGTTTCATTCTTGTTGCCCAGGCTGGAGTGCAGTGGCACAATCTTCACTCACTGCAACCGCCACCTGCCAGGTTCAAGCGATTCTCGTGCCTCAGCCTCCTGAGTAGCTGGAATTACAGGCATGCGCCACCATACCCGGCTAATTTTGCATTTTTAGTAGGGACGAGGTTTCACCATGTTGGCCAGGCTGGTCTCTACCTCCTGACCTCAGGTGATCTGCCCGCCTCGGCCTCCCAAAGTGCTGGGATGACAGGTGTGAGCCACCGCGCCAGCCGTAATCCTTCCTGGTAAGCACATTTCTGAACACATCAATCTGCTGCCTGCGTGCCACGTCCTTGGCCACGCATTTTCTACACACGTGCATGCGTGTTTCCATATCTGCACGCATTTTTATGTCCAGTGTACTTCCAAAAACAGATTTGAGTCATCTATGCCTGTCTCTCTGTGCAGCAACTTTGGAGGGGTGAAGACTGAGGTCGCTGCTAGTCCAGGTCGCCTCGGGTCCTTCCCTCTGACGCAGGAGATTTCAAGTTCCTCTAAATCCTGAGGCTCTCAACCATTCCTTTTTCATAATGGAATTTGGTTTTATGAAATACTGTTTTTAACATTTAGTTGCCTCTGCTCTGGAAAACAGTTTGACAGTTTCTTATAAAACTAAACGTGCACCTTCCTTATGACCCAGCAGCTGCACTATTAGGCACTTATCCTAGAGAAGGAAAAACCTAGGCTGGGCGCGGTGGCTCCCTCCTGTCATCCCAGCACTTTGGGAGGCTGAGGCAGGCAGATAACTTGAGCCCAAGTGTTCAAGACCTGCCTGGGCAACATAGCAAGATCCCGTCTCTACAAAAAACTACAAAAATTAGCCGGGTGTGATGGCGTGCACCTTAGTCCCAGCTACTCAGGAGACTGAGGCAGGAGGATCGCTTGAGCCTGGGAGGCAGAGGTTACAGTAAGCTGGGATCATGCCACTGAACTCCAGCCTGGGCAACAGAGCAAGGTTCTGCCTAAATAAATACATAATAAAACCTAGGTTTACACAAAAACCTGTATGTGAATGTTCTTAGTGGCGTTGTTCGTAAGAGCCCAAAACCGGAAACAACCCAGATGCCCTTCAGTGGGCGAAAAAGTAAACAAGCTGTAGACAATCCACACTGTGGAAAACTGCTTGGCAGTGAAAAGGAATGAATTCTTAATACACACAACAACTTAGGTGAATCTACAGGGAATTACATTGAGTGAAAAAAAGCCAATCCCAAAAGATTATGTGCTGTAGGATTCCATTTATGTAACACTGTTGATATTACAGAATTACGGAGCTAGAGAACAGGTTAGTGGTTGTCCAGGGTTAGGGATGGAGAGGGTGGGTGAGGTTTTAAAAAGGCAACAAGAGAGACCCTTGACTGGTGCTAGATACAGGAACGTACATGTGATCAAATTGCATTGAACCAAATCCATGGACACATAAATACAAATGACCACAAGGAAAACGGGAAATGTGGACAGGCCAGGTGGGTTGTATCCGTATCCTATGGTGATAACATACTACAGTTTTTCAAGATACTGCCTTTGTGGGGGAAACCAGGTAAGGGATACATGAGATCTCTCTGTATTATTTCTTTTTCTTTTGTTTTGTTTTGTTTTGTTTTGTTTGTGACAGAGTCTCGCTCTGTCACCCAGGCTGGAGTGCAGTGGCTCAATCTCGTCTCACTGCAACCTCCACCTCCCAGGTTCAAGCGATTCTGCTGCCTCAGTGGGATTACAGGTGTCCGCCACCGTGCCCAGCTAATTTTTGTATTTTTAGTAGAGACGGGGTTTCACCGTGTTAGCCAGGATGGTCTCGATCTCCTGACCTCATAATCCACCCACCTCCACCTCCCAAAGTGCTGGGATTACAGGCGTGAGCCACCGCGCCCAGCCATATTATTTCTTTAAATTCCATGTGAATCCACAATTATTTCAAAAAAGTTTACTAAAAAGTTTAAAACAATCGAGCAAAATAAAAGGTGGCTTCCCTTAAAAGAATCTGGGCTCCTTGGAGAAATGGCTCATTCCAGATCTGGTTGAGAAGTAGGGAATGGCCCCGGAGCATCCTGCTGTGCCAGAAAGAAAGCACAAAGCTACCAGGGACCAGGGCAGATAGAAACAGGAGTGGCTCCAGGCCTCCCACTGGCCAAATCTGGAACAATTGAAGCATCAAAAAGAATAGTGTTGGTGGCAGTTTATGTGACACATTTAATTTTTAAACATGGGTCCACGACGATACTCCAGAAAGGCAGTGGGGGAGAAGCTCTTCTTTATAAAAAATGCCAACCAGTAAACAGAGAGGATGAGGGAACTGGAAAATCTCTATCCCGCAACCAAAAACGTGATATTTTAATTGGTTCAGTCAAGGATTATCAACTGAAGCTGCACCCCTCAGGGAGGGGAGCAAAATATTCCGCCTCAAGGTGTCAGCCCAGGGAAACTGAAGCTGCACCCCGCGGGGAGAGGAACAAGATATTCCACCTCAAGGTGTCAGCCCAGGGATCACTTGGTCATCGTAAAGGGGGAAGGGGACCTGGACAGAGGCCTGGTGGCTCCTGCTTTAACCACAGACTCAGACAGACTCGGTAGTGAAACAACTCACAGTCTGTGCCTCCTGCTGGTGATACAAGGGAGACGTGGCACCTGCGTAGTAATATTTTGACCCAAATGGAATCGGACACACACAGTTGGGGGCATTTTCCAATAGAAATAGCTTGAAATCCTCAAAATACCAACGTAAAGAAAGACCAAAAAGAAGAGTGGGGTTTGGAAGGGACTCTCACATGGGAGGAGGTATAAGAGGATGACCAAAGGCAACATATATCCTGGATTGGGAGAGAAATTCAGCCCTAGAACGTATTTTTGGATCATTTAGGGAAAACTGAATATGGACCACATATCAGTGGCTACCTGCCAGTCATAATCGTGAAAAACACAATCCCAAACACCATAATTCCAAGTATTGAAATCTTGAAAAATTGAAATCTCTCAAGTCTGAAATCCCCAAAATCACAATCCCAAAAAATCAAAATCCCAAAAATATAATCCTGGAAAAGATCATTTGAAAAATTACTTAAAAGGTATTTTTTGACATTTTTAAAGGCGGTTTCTCTGAGAAACATATAAAAACACAACAGAACACTTTTTAGAGCACTTTTCACGATTAAATAGGCAATGATAACATATATTTTTGCAAGCATAAACCCCAGGTGTACTAACAACAGTCATATGGCTGTAACAGTTACAAGCAGACCGTATTCATAGGTCAGAATATATAAATGCATGTCACTGTGGTTGCTAATTTTGGGCACTCAGCTTTATAACACCTGAAATACAGTGACGAACAACTTCAGTCTTTTGACAAGATTGATCAAAAGCTGTGATGGAGCCAGTGTGTGGCACACAACCATAGTCCCAGCTACTCAGAAGGCCACGTCAGGAGGATTGCTTGAGCCCAGGATTTCCAGGTCAGCCTGGGCAACATAACAAGACTCTGTATCTTAAAAAAAAAAAAAAAAAAAAAAATTGCAAATACGATGGGTCACCATGGCCTATGAAGTTGCCAAAAGAGCTGAGAATTTTTTTTTTTTTTTTTTTAAGACAGGGTCTCTGTTGCTCAGGCTGAAGTGCCATGGCTCAATCACAGCTCACTGCAACCTCCGCCTCCCGAGATCAAGCGATCCTCCCACTTCAGCCTCCTGAGTAGCTGCAAATATAGGCACAGACTACCACGACCAGCTAGTTTTTGTATTTTTTGTAGCGATCAGGCTTCACCGTGTTGTTCAGGCTGGTCTTGATCTCCTGGATTCAAGCGATCCTCCCATCTTGACCTCCCAAAGCACTGGGATTACAGGCATGAGCACTGCACCCAGTGAGATCTAGAGAAATTTTATCTTTCACAAATGCAGATGTTCATTTATTGAAGAAATTTCATGAAATTCGTGGACTGTATGTAAGTGCATACAGAATGAATTCCCACATACCCAAAACAATGAAAAAGCCTGGCACAGAAGATGGGAAAATTGATCTGGACAACAGTGACTCATGCCTGTAATCCTAAAACTTTCAGAGGCCAAGGCAGGTGGATCACTTGAGTCCAGGAGTTCAAGACCAGCCTAGGCATCACAGCAAGACCCCATCTCTACAAAAAAAAAAAAAAAAATTAGCCTGGTGCAGTGGTGCATGCCTGTGGTCCCAGCTACTCTTGAGGATGAGATGGGAGGATCACTTGAGCCCGGGAGGTCCAGGCTGCAGTGAGCCCTGATCGAGCCATTGTACTTTAGCCTTGGTGAGAGTGAGACACTGTTTCAAAAAAGTTGGGGGGCAGGGCAGGCGTGGTGGCTGACGCCTGTAATTCCGACACTTCGGGAGGCCAAGGCGGGTGGATTGCTTGAGCTCACGAGTTCGAGACTAGCCTGGGAACTGTGGTGAAACCCCCTCTCTACAAAAAGTTTAAAAATTAGCCAGGTGTGGTTGCATGCCTGTGGTCCCAGCTACTTGGGAGGCTGAGGTGGGAGGATCACTGGAGCCCAGGAAGTCAAGGCTGCAGTGAGCCATGATCATGCCACTGCATTCCAGCCTGGTTGACAGAGTTAGGCCTTGTCTTCGCTGGGCACAGTGGCTCACGTGCGTAATCCCAGCACTTTGAGAGGCTGAGGCTGGAGCATCACTTGAGCACAGGAGTTTGAGACCAGTGTGGGCAACATAGTGAGACGCCATCTCTATAAAATAAAAAAAAATTAAAAATATGAAAAAAAAAGACTCTCTTTAAAAAAATACAAGAAAAAGGGAAAATCTAACAGGAAATTTTCATGTTGGTGGATACTGACACGGGCAGTGTTTACAGTGTTGTGATAATGTACTTTGATGGAGTCGAGTTTGCAAAAAATGCGTAAAACTAATTAGAATAATGCTGACAATGTAAAGTTGTTGAAAAAATCTTCTAACAAATTAGACATATGAAAAAGTATATTAGTTTAGGGCTAGATTATGGGTAGTTGCACAGAGATAGTCCCTAAGAGCCGGCCAACTTCCACAATCATTGTATTTTTGAGTTTTGCATCATGGCGCATAGCTGCTTTTTTCCTTTTAGGATGTGGCTTTCTGTAGAGAAGAAGTTCACGTTCCTTTTCTGTGTGACACTGCTCTTTTAGAAATTCTTCTGTGTTTCAGCGTTTGCCAACATGAGTTATTTCCCATTAAATTTCGCCAGCTTCTGTGCCATGCTTCTTTATTGTTTTGGGTACTTGGAAATCCATTCTGCATTCACTCAGGTACAGACAACAGATTTGGTGGAAGCAATAGTAGTGATGGAACAGCAATACTGTCTATCTTACCCTACCATGTGCATAGTTGTTTTTGAACCAGTAGGTAACGTCACTGGCTTCTTCACACAAATGTGGCTTTGCTCATTAAAAGCTCCTGGAATGTCAGCCAGGCGCAGTGGCTCACGCCTGTAATCCTAGCACTTTGGGAGGCCAAGGCGGGTGGATCACAAGGTCAGGACATCTTAACCATTTTTAAGTGGGCAGTTCAGTGGTGCTCAGTACATTGACATTGTTGTGCAACCATCACGACCATCCATCCCCAGAACTTTTCCATTACCCCACACTGAAACTTTGTACCTATTAAGTACAAACTCCTACTTCCCCTGGCCCCTGGCCCCCACCATTCTACTCTCCTTCTCTATGAAATGACTACTCCCAACTCCCGGCACCTCATGTGAGTGGAATCTTACAGTATGTGTCTTTTGTGCCTGACATACTTCACTAGCAGGGTGTCCTCAAGGCTCATGATGTTGTAGCAGATATTAGAATTTCTGTCCCTGAATATTAGAATATGCAGCCTTTAAGAAGGCTGAGTACTATTCCATTGTGTGGATAGACCACATTTTGCTTGTCTAAACTTTTGACAGTGAACGCTGTGTTTCCTTTTTTTTGTTGTTGTTTTGTTTTTTTTTTTTTGAGACGGAGTCTTGCTCTGTCGCCCAGGCTAGAGTGCAGTGGCACAATCTTGGCTCACTGCCACCTCCGCCTCCCGGGTTCAAGCGATTCTCCTGCCTCAGCCTCCCGAGTAGCTGGGATTACAGGCGCCCACCACCACGCCCAGCTAATTTTTGTAATTTTAGTAGAGATGGGGTTTCACTGTGTTGGCCTGGCCAGGCTGGTCTCGAACTCCTTACCTTATGATCCGCCCACCTCGGCCTCCCAAAGTGCTGGGATTACAAGCGTGAGCCACCACACCCGGCCACACTTGTGTGTCTTCCACATTTTAGCTATTGTGAATAATGCTGCTGTGAACGTGGACATACAAATGTCTATTTCAGTCCCTGCTTTTGATTCTTTTGGGTATATACCTAGAAGTGGGATTGCTGGACTGTACGCTAATTCCATGCTAAACTGTCATACCGGTTTTTCAGATTCTAAACGTTTTATTCATTTAAAATATTGTTGGGCCAGGTGCGGGGGCTCACACCTGTAATCCCAGCACTTTGGGAGGCCGAGGGGGCCTGGAGTTCAGGAGTTCAAGACCAGCCTGGGCAACATGATGAAACTTCATCTTTGCTAAAAATACAAAAATCAGCCAGGCATGGTGGTGCACGCCTGTAATCCCAGCTCCTAGGGAGGCAGAGACACGAGAATCACTTCAACCCAGGAGGCGGAGGTCACAGTGAGCCGAGATTGCACCACTGCAACCCAGCCTGGGTGACACAGCAAGACTCTGTCGCAAAAATAAATTAATTAAATTAAAATGTTGGCTGACTTGATGAAATCTTTTTTTCTCTCTTTTTTTTTTTTTTTTTAGAGAAACAGGGTCTTGCTCTGTTGCCCAGGCTGGAGTGCAGTGCCACAAACGTAGCTCACTGCCGCTTCCAACTCCTGGGCTCAAGCAATCCCCCCTGTGTCAGCCTCCCAAGTAGCTGGGACTACATGCATGCACCATCACACCCAGCTAATTTTTTTTAGTTTTTATAGAGACAAGTTTTCATATTGACCAGGCTGATCTCAAACTCTTGGCTTCAAGCGATCTTACGGCCTTAGCCTCCCCAAGTGCTGGGATGACAGATGTGAGCCCACCTGGCCCTAAAAGCCTTTTCTAAAGGCCTCCAAACATCCTAGTGCGTAAGGACAGAGGAAGGAGGCTAGGCCTAGGAGCAGACCAGCCCTACCTCCCCAGCGGAGGAGCCAGCAGGTAGGCTGCTGGGCAAGGACTTCACTGCAAGGAGGGACAGGCTGGGGCGGGGGGGCTTCCCAGTTAAGCCAGGTTTCAAAATATAATTGGGGAATAGAAATAGGGTGCTTGGGGCCAGGCGCGGTGGCTCATGCTTGTAACCTGAGCACTTTGGGAGGCCGAGGCGGGCGGATCATGAGGTCAGGAGATTGAGACTATCCTGGCTAACACGGTGAAACCCCGTCTCTACTAAAAAAATACAAAAAAATTAGCTGGGCGTGGTGGCGGGCACCTGTAGTGCCAGCTACTCGGGAGGCTGAGGCAGGAGAATGGTGTGAACCCGGGAGGAGGAGATTGCAGTGAGCCGAGATTGCGCCACTGCACTCCAGCCTGGGCGACAAGAGCGAGACTCCACCTCAAAAAAAAAAAAAAATATGGTGCTTGGTTCTTAATTTTGCAGCACTCAGGACATTAAATAAGTCATTTACTGTCACCACCATTTAAAAAAAGGACATTTTATCATAGGGAGGCCATAACATCAGAATTGCCCTACAAATTCAAAAATCTAGCTTTCTGAAAACCCCACTATATGGTGTTTTATTGTTTCTCAGAGGACTTGGTGATATCTTTGCCACCAACTGACACTTGAAAGCAGCTGGGCTCTCCAGGATCAGCTAGAGAATTTGGGGCCCATTTCAATTATTATCAAGAATTTCAGGCTGGGCGCAGTGGCTCACACCCGTAATCCCAGCACTGTGGGAGGCTGAGACAGGTGGATCACCTGAGTTCAGGAGTTCGAGACCAGCTTAACCAATATGGTGAAACCCCATCTCTACTAAAAATGCAAAAATTACCCAAGCATGCTGGCATGTGCCTGTAATCCCAGCTACGAGGGAGGCTAAGACAGGCGAATTGGTTGAACCCGGGAGGCGGAGGTTCCAGTGAGCCGAGATCGGGCCACTGCACTCCAGCCTGAGCAACAGAGCAAGACTCCATCTCAAAAAACAATAAAAAAGAATTTCAAAATGGTAAGAGCAGAACCAAGCATGGGCCCCTTCTGAGCACTGGGCCTTTGCACCCGTAGAGATCCACACCCATGCAGCCAGCGTTGGACTAGCAGACCCCTGAGGCCCCCTCCGTGCCCCTCTTCTAAGGTTCCTTTCTCACCAAGAAGCTCAGCAGAGAGTTTTGATTTTGCATTATCAGTGACATTGAGCAAGTTAAACTCTTGTGTTGATTGTAGAAAATAAAACATCTGACCAGTTTCTGCCTCCTGATCCCATTAGTGATAGGTTTGGTGATTTTAATGAAAGAATTTCACTTAGCTTGTTAAATAATAATGCTTTCCTTACTCTGGAGAATTAATGTATGTATTCATGATGAATCATTCTCATCAGCTCCCCAGCTACACAGCCAAACTTCGGCGGGTGGGGGGGGAGCCTAGTGGATGTGTAGATTTGACTCTGATATTTTTATTATTTTTAAGGTTAAGATTAGTTGAGGCCGGATGCAGTGGCTGACACCTGCAATCCCAGCACTTTGGGTGGCCGAGGTGGGCAGATCACTTGAGATCAGGAGTTCAAGATCAGCCTGGCCAACATGTGAAACCTCATCTCTACTAAAAATACAAAAAAAGATTAGCCAGACATGGTGTGGTGCACGCCCATTGTCCCAACTACTTGGGAGGCTGAGGCAGGAGAATCGCTTAAGCCCAGGAAGCGGAGGCTGCAGTGAGTCGAGATCGTGTCACTGCACTCCACCCTGGGCAACACAGTAAGATTCCATCTCAAGAAAAAAAAAAAAATTAGTTGAGAAAGAAAAGCCAACTGTTGTGCATTTGTTGGATTTTCTCTGGAAACGCCATCCAGTCTATAATAAAATTCCAGTCGTCGTTACCCTGGATAGAATTTATCTTGGCTGGAGTGGGTGGCTTCATACAGGGCAACCCCACTGCAAAGAACGTGAGCATCAGCCAGGCTGACACAGGGATCCGCAGACCCAGGCCCCTCATTCCGTCAGCTTCTTTCAGCATGTTTCCATGTTTCCATATTTTGAAAAAAAGTCAAAATCCAAATTAATTTTCAGTGTGTTTCCCTTTGGTTATTCCCCACTCCCATGCCTGTCCTCTGTTAAACTCTGTTGTTGTTGGTACTGTTCTTCTGTTTGGCCATTGGAACTGTTGTAATCCCCCACCGCAAGCAGATTAAAAGGAATACCACATTAAGAAGACTCCTTATTGTTCCAAAGCAATAGTCCTATGTCTTTAAAAAAATAATATAACCACAGGCTGCAGTTCTTAAAGCCACTTGGCAGTTTTTATTGGAAGCCTACTTGGAGTTCTCTGCAGCTGTTTCCGAACGTGTCGCTGTGTCATAGCCTGCGACCTTCTTTTTCTTGGGTTTGACAACCACTTAGCCAACAAGTCCCTGAGAAGCCACCGGCCTGTCCTGGGCCCTCGGCAGTCGCTCCGGCCTGTCCCCGCCTCTCCTGTGTGAGAAGAGCCTTGGCTGTTCCTCTCCCTGGTGTTTAAAGGGCTTCGGTGCACATACAGCGAGGGCAGGATCCTGAGCGGAGGAAAAGGGCCATTTCTCTTCCCTTATCTGTTTATGATGCAGTATGTTCCAAAGCCGATCACATCAGCCACTGTTATGGTGAACTTAATTCGCTGTGATAGGGGCTGCACCACCAGAGCCACCGTGTGCTTCATGCCACATTACACGGACTCTAGGACAGCCCCACCCCGCTGGCTCCGGCTCCCTCTCACTGGGTACACATTTATCGGGATTTATGCTTTAAAACAGTAGTTCACATTTTTTCTAATGGTGAAATACAGAAACTTCCACTCTATGTGTGACTAGCATGGCTTAGCTATGTTTCTGTGCAAACATACACACACACAGTTTCCAAATGAATTCACAAACTTCCCTTATAAAACTTCCTTTCAGGCTGGGCCCGGTGGCTCATGCCTATAATCCCAGCACTTTAGGAGGCTGAGGCAGGCAGATCTCTTGAGGCCAGGAGTTTGAGACCAGCCTGGCCAACATGGTGAAACTCTGTCTCTACTAAAAATACAAAAATTAGGCCGGGTGCAGTGGCTCACGCCAGTAATCCCAGCACTTTGGGAGGCTGAGGCGGGCAGATCACAAGGTCAGGAGATCGAGACCATCCTGGCTAACGCGGTAAAACCCTGTCTCTACTAAAAATACAAAAAATTAGCCATGCGTGGTGGCAGGCGCCTGTGGTCCCAGCCACTCGGGAGGCTGAGGCAGGAGAATGGCGTGAACCCCGGAGGCAGAGCTTGCATTGAGGCGAGATCGCGCCACTGCACTCCAGCCTGGGTGACAGAGGGAGACTCCGTCTCAAAAAAAAAAAAAAAAAAAGAAAAAGAAAAAAAATTAGAAGGGTGTGGTGGCTCATGCCTGTAATCCCAGCTACTCAGGAGACTGAGGCAGGAGAATCACTTGAACCCGGGATGCGGAGGTTGCAGTGAGCTCAGATCACGTCATTGCACTCCAGCCTGGGCGACAGAGTGAAACTCTGTAAAAAAAAAAAAAAAAAGAAAGAAAAGAAAACTTCCTTTGAGCAGAATAATAAAAGGTGCCTGTGTTAAATGCCAAGTAGGTAAAATATGTCTGCAAGTGGAGAATGGCAGGAAGGGGCTCAGAGACACAATGAGACTTTGTGAGTTAAGGGGGTGTCACTGGCGAATTTTCCTGTAAACGTCCCGTGTTTTGTTGTGTTGTTTTACAACAGATTAGAAAATGGTGGGGAAATACTAAAAATAAAAATATCTCGGCTGCTTCTGGAACATTCTAGATGTTTTGCCTTTCGCTAATAGTGTAACTTTTTTTTCAAAAGTCATTTTCTTAAAAGTTAGACTTCAAAATTGCTTTCTGTACTCCCACCGCAAGCCCCTGCCCCACCTCTTGGCTCTGCCTATCACCTCCCCTCCGGGGCTTCTGCCCACCCCCCACCCCCAGGCCTGGCCTCCTGGGTGCCACATCTCCAGGGCCCACCCCATTAAGGGCCCGCATTCTGACCGAGACTCCCGGAAGACTCAGCCCCCTGCACAGCGCCTCCTCCCTGCTGCAGACAGCACACGTGTTGTGGAGGGGTCTCCCTCACCAAAACCAGCACTCTGTCCCGTTCCATCCTCCGGCCTCACCTCCGCCCACTGCCTCCCAGAAAAAGGAAAAATCTCTACACCAAGGTCAGTCACCCCGGGTGCCAAGCTCTGCTGTTCCAAAGGCACGGTGCCACCCACTGGTCACAAGCCCTGAGCACCCAGCCCGGGGCATGTTAGCCCCCAAGGGGGCAGCTGGGCTGGCTGCTCCTCATTTTGTTCACAGCCTGTGCAGTCTGACCCTGCTGGGCCACTCCCCGCCCCCGACCTCAGCACAGCCTCCATCTTTTTCTCCTGGGCCCCTTCTTTGTTTGTTTGTTTGTTTTTGTTTTTCCCGAGACAGAGTCTTGCTGTGTCATCCAGAGCCAGAGTGCAATGGTGCGATCTGGGCTCACTGTAACCTCCCCCTCCTGGATTCAAGTAGTTCTCCTGCCTCTGCCTCCCAAGTAGCTGGGTTTATAGGCACCCACCACCACACCTGGCTAAATTTTTGTTATTTAATAGAGACGAGGTTTCACCATGTTGGTCAGGCTGGTCTCAAACTCCTGACCTCATGATCTGCCAACCTTGGCCTCCCAAAGTGCTGGAATTACAGGCATGAGCGACGTGCCCAGCCTCTCCTGGGCCCCTTCTAAGCACCCTGCCATCCTCCCTGGCTCCTGTCCCCACCCTGCCCTTGTGCGTTTACCAAGGGCTGACCCAGGCATTGAGCCACATGCACAACCACCTGGCGTCCTTACTGTATCCCTGAGATGTGGAGGGTTTTATCCCCTTTTTGCAGATAGGGAAATTGAATATTCAAACCCAGGACTGCAGCAATGTGAAACCTTAGGTACTTCCCACTTGCATTTAGGTAGGGGGCCTTGGGTAGTGGGTCTGCCCCAGGAGCCCCACAAGGTGGGAAGCCTGTGTAAAGGCCTGCAGGAAGAGGCTGAGGGCCCGCTCCAGCAGCCGGGGTGCTGGTAGGGCCAGGCCTGTTGGCTGCTGTGAGAGACACACCATCAGGCCAGGCTGACATGGGCAGTTCCAGCTTCCCAAGGCAGTCCAGCCTCCAGCACCCCATCCTGTTCCATCCCCAGTGCCCTCTGACTGCACGGGGCTGAGAAGTCCCCCAGCTGTGCTCCTAGACAGGTGGAGACCTCAGTCCTGCAGCCTCATCAAACGACTCCCCATCGGGGTGGATCCTGCCCCTCGACCAGCCCTGTGCTGTCTGCCCCTCACAAAATCCTTGTCCCTTCTCTGATTCCTGGGGGCACAGGGCTGTGAGGGTCAGGACCACCATCAGAATCCCTTACAAAGCCACAGCCCTCTGGCCTCTTAGAGAATCCAACTTGGGTTACAAAGACAAGCGTGCACAGGCCGGGCGTGGTGGCTCACGCCTATAATGCCAGCACTTTGGGAGGCCAAGATGGGTGGATCACAAGGTCAGGAGTTCAAGTCTAGCCTGGCCAACATGGTGAAACCCCGTCTCTACCAAAAATACAAAAATTAGCTGGGCATGGTGGTGCGTGCCTGTAATCCCAGCTACTCGGGAGGCTGAGGCAGGCAGGAGAATCACTTGAACTGGGGCCCGGGAGGCGGAGGTAGCAGTGAGCCCAAGATCATGCTACTGCATTGCAGCCTGGGCTACAGAGCGAGACTCTGTCTCAAGAAAAAAAAAAGGGACTAGCGTGCACAGAGAGCCCTTGAGGTACCAGAGCAGAGCTGTGGATGCCCATCTAAGCCTGTGCCCATAGCTCTGACTGGATTTCACCAACTCCATCCTGGCAGGTTAGCATCAGGAGAGACAGGCTCTCCTGGCTGCTGGGTGGGAAGATGAAGCTGAGTTCCTTCTGTCTGTCTTGGTGAGAGAAGGCATGGCCCTCACCCAGGGAAGCAGAGATCAGGGCTGACTTTCCAAGCCAGCAGGACATGCTTTCGGGCTACCTACAAGGAAAAGCAGTTAGATTCGAGCAAAGTGGTGAATTGGTCTGAATGGAAATAATCCAAAACATCCCACTTTAAGAACCCGGCATGCACACAGTCTTGTGTCAACTTCAGTTTTAACATGATAGCCAGGTAAGGGTGAAAGATGGGCGGGGCAGGGGACCAAGGACAGAGAGGAAGACAAAGACTCTGTGAGCTCTGCCTTCTGTGACAAAATACACAACAGAAATGTGTTCCTCACACTTCTGAGGAATGGGAAGTCCAAGGTCAAGGTGTTGGCTGATTGGTTTCTGGTGAGGGGCCTCTTCCTGGCTTATAGACAGATGCCTCTTGCAGTGTCCTCATGTGGAGGAGAGAGGAGAGGGGCATCTCTCTTGTGTCTCTTTTTTTTTTTTTTTTTTTTTTTTTTTTTTTGAGATGGACTCTCGCTCTGTCACCCGGGCTGGAGTGCAGTGGCGCGAACTCGGCTCACTGCAACCTCCACCTCCCGGGTTCACGCCATTCTCCCACGTTCACGCCATTCTCCCACCTCAGCCTCCCGAGTAGCTGGGACTACAGGCGCCGGCCACCACGCCCAGCTAATTTTGTTTTTGTATTTTTAGTAGAGACGGGGTTTCACCATGTTAGCCAGGGTGGTCTCGATCTCCTGACCTCATGATCCGCCCTCCTCGGCCTCCCAAAGTGTTGGGATTACAGGCGTGTGCCACTGCGCCCGGCCCCTCTCGTGCCTCTTCTTATAAAAGTGAGAATCCCATTCATGGGAATCTACTCTCCTGACCTAATCACATCCCAGTGGTCCTGTCTCCAAACACCATCACACGGGGGGTTAGGGCTTCAGCGAGTGACTTTCAGGAGCACACACACACCAGCGCTCCTGTTGCCCCTCCCAGGGACACCTTGCACTGCAGCAAATCACTGTTTTCTGGCTGCCCTTGGCTGGCTGACTGGCAGCCTTTGGGGCCCTAGGCATCAGGATGTCTGCTCTGTTTGTTTGCCAATTTCAAAGCACATACCGGAATCAGTGTGGCTGGAGCTGGAGAGGACCTTGGTTTTAGAACTTCGATTGAAGCCTAAGGACCGTTGGTCCATCTACAGAGCAGCAGTGGCCAAGCCTCTCTTGGCCGTTCCTAGCATGTCGTCCAAGCCTGAGTGGGAAGCGGATGTCCATATGCAGCTCACCAGAGCCGGCCTAAGGAGGGTTGATGTGCAGGCGCTGCAGCAGGGCACAGGGCTCGGGACCCCTGGGCACCTGTGTGCCACCCGGGCTGTTGTGTGCGTGACTCGGCCAGCCCCTGCCCTCCGTGTGATGGACACTGCACTTCTTCCAGCCTTGTGGCATCCCAAGTAGGCAGTGAAAAGCTTCGAGAAGGGTGGGCTCTGGGGGCCATGCTATGATTCCAGGGACCCGAGAATTCACATAAGCCAGTTCCTTCATTCTGGGCTCCCATGAATACACTTGGAGAAAGCGGCTGGGGTCACGCACAGCCAGCTGGTGGGCAGGGCTCTCTGCAGGCCATGGGCTCATTTTCCCACCTGCGTTAGTCACGGTACTGGTGGCAGCAGGATGGGGTCTGCAGGTCTCGCAGGAGCAGGCCAAGAGGACCAGGCAAGGTCTGGCTTCACGATGGGGACCCAGGAGAGAGGACCCCAAGAACCCCTGCTGCCTCCTTGCCCAACTGCATATTAGAGTGTGCTGGGCCCCCGTGGAGGTGGCTGCAGTCTACAAGGGGGTGGCTGCCCTGGCCTATGGTGCATTTTACAGATGTATCAACATGGCAAGCTGGGCCAAGGCCGTCCTGTGCGGAGGCTCAATGAGAGAGCACCCTAGGTAGGGTCTGGACCTGCTCTGTGGGCCTCCTGCTGGCAGGCAGCTCTCTGTTCCCGAGGTGGCAGCAGCTGCCTTCTGTCCTGTCTTTACCCCCACCCTACTCCCCGCCAGCGGATTCTCCTGCAGAACCTCAGACTTCAGAGGCAGCAGGACTTGAATCATCGAGCCTCTCTAGAGGGAAAACTGAAGCCTGGGAGAGGGTGGCTGCCCAGGGCCCCACAGCCAACCATGGCCTTGCCCAGAGAGGCCTGGGTCCCTCCTCCTCCGTGCTGGGTGCTCCCTGAGCACTTGGCACATGTACACACCAAACAGACCCTTGGGTCTGAGCTGACTGGATTCACTAGCTAGCCTCACACATCCTCCCTCCCAGGCTGCTGTGGGCTGCTGGCCTGGTCCCACATCTCCTTTGTGCCTGCTTTCATGATTGCTCGGACAGTCTCCATAGGTTGCCTCAAAACTCTCGAAGAATGAGGTTGCATATGCACTGTGACTTGTATCCGGGAATAGTGTCCTACTTGGGCTGGTCAGGTTCGACAGGCAGGGAGTGTTGGGAGTGCCCAGCACTAATGGCAGCAAAGCCACGAGTGCCCCAAGTCTCAACCTGAACCTCAGGCGAAGGTTTGGGGACAGGACCAAGCTCAGCTCCCGGTTACTGGCCCTCCCCTTGCCCCAGTCCCTTCTGGAACAACACAGGCTGTGCCAGCCTGCACAGGGCAGTGCAGAATCAGGAAAACCTGGCTAGGGCCAGAGTACCTGGGCACATCCTCGCTCTCCTGGGCCGCCTGGGGCCTGCACCTGCCCGGGGATCTGCCAGCCCCACACCTGCGGCCGGGCACATTTAACTGTGACTTGCAGAAGTAATAAGCCTAATATGCTTGACTTTATTTAATTAATAATGATCCTCTTCTGTTCCTCTGTGCTCATAAAACACCCTGCAGGTTGGCAAAAACACTCATAATATTGATCAGAAGTCAGGCGGGATATTTATTTTGTCTTTGCCCCACGAGCATAAATCCTTGTCCACTGCTTCCTGCTCCCGGCGTGCGGGATTTACAGTGGCCAGCTTCTTAAAAGCATTCAGTAATTAAGGAATAAATATCCATTGGCCTTTGTGGGCTGTGCTCCGTCCCTCCGCCTGACCCCCTAGCAACGCGGCTAGGGGAGAAGGCATGCATGCAAGGGGGAGGCAGCTGTCAGCGCCCGCTCGCAGTGGGCCGGGGTCTTCCCCTGCCGAGAAAGGAAGCCCCTCTCTCTTCCTCCCATATTGTTCCAGCCCCCTCTTCCATGCCTCCCCTCCCAGTTCCTGTTTTGCTTGAGGCAGGAAGCACTCTGGAAATTCCTTGCTGCTAGCCCCCTTTTCTCTCCTCTGCCCTTCCTCTCCTCCTTGTCAGTTTCAACACCGGGCAGGCGGGTCCCCTCCAGTGTCTGCTCCTCACCCTGAGGGTGTTCCTCCATGCCCGCCTGCTCTGCTACAGAATCTCCTTGAAAATCACTGCCAAACTCCTCTCCCACCTGTTGGTGGGGGCAGGGCAGATGTTTCCAAAGGAAAGACTGTGACAAGTGGCAGGCACACAGACAAAAATTCTTCTTTTGGCCTTTTCACACTGGAAGAGAGAGGGGGTTCCAATAAAAATGAACACATTAGACTCGACCTGGAGTGCACTTTCGGGAAGGGGTGTTGCTCAGTGTTTTATAGACGTGCTCAGAAAGCCACATTTGTGAGATTCAAAGGCTGAGGATGAAACCACCAAGAGACTGCTTTACAGCACCCCAGAGCGCCCCAGCCCTACCACACACAGCGGCCCCTGTGAGGACCGAGGCAGACGTCTGGCTGCCCACTCCTTTGTCTGTGTCCGGTTCATCTCCCAGACCCCGCCACAAGACAGTGCTGAAAGGCAGTCAGAAGCTTTGTGGTTATTTGCTTAAAACTTTCTTTTCTGGGAATCCAACCCATTAACCTTATTACCCCTTGGCAATGTGCTGACCCTTCCCTGCCAGGACCGAAACACAACTGATGGTGGCTGTGTGAGACCGCATCTTTGCATCTCTCAAATGTATGAGGAACAGAGAATGGGGCATTGCGGGAAGACAGTGTTTCTCTCTGAAGGTAGTTGTGTGTAGGTGTGACTCTCCCCGCGCTCTCCAGGTGTCCCCAGAGGTCTTGGTCTCCGCTTTGCTCATCACTGACAAGGATTTGCGAGTGCATAGATGACAATGCCACCAGCAGTGACCAAGGTCACCTCTGGGACTCAGCTGCCTGGTCAGCCTGATCCCCCACCCCCCAGCACCTCATACCTGGGCAGCACTTCTGTTTTGGGTACTGGTATCTATATGACTTGCCTTTTTCTTTTAGTGATCTCCTTTCTCTTCGTTCTAAAATTCCATGAATTATTATTCATCTTTGTAATTATTGTAAATATTTATAATAATAAATTATAGATAGTTTTGATGGGGAAGAAGAGGAGGAAGGAAAAACTGAGATGATCTAGATCCATGCATCCTCTGTAATGGCAGAAGTGTTCTCGATCAGCAGCCGTGGGAACGTCCTAGTCGGCGGCAGCGTCGGTGCTCTGGACCGGCAGCCGTGGGAACGTCCTAGTCGGCGGCAGCGTCGGTGCTCTGGACCGGCAGCCGTGGGAACGTCCTAGTCGGCGGCAGCGTCGGTGCTCTGGACCGGCAGCCGTGGGAACGTCCTAGTCGGCGGCAGCGTCGGTGCTCTGGGCCGGCAGCCGTGGGAACGTCCTAGTCGGAGGCAGTGTCGGTGTTCTGGGCCGGCAGCCGTGGGAACGTCCTAGTCGGCGGCAGCGTCGGTGCTCTGGACCGGCAGCCGTGGGAACGTCCTAGTCGGAGTCAGTGTTGGTGCTCAGGACCGGCAGCCATGAGGGCAGTGTCGGTGTTCTAAACCGGCAGCCGTGGGAACGTCCCAGTCGGAGGCAGCGTCGGTGCTCTGGACCAGCAGCTGTGGGAACGTCCTAGTAGGAGGCAGCGTCGGTGCTCTGGACCGGCAGCCGTGGGAACGTCCTAGTCGGCGGCAGCGTCGGTGCTCTGGACCGGCAGCCGTGGGAATGTCCTAATCAGTAGCAGTGTCGGTGCTCTGGACCGGCAGCCATGGGAACGTCCTAGTCGGCGGCAGCGTCGGTGCTCTGGACCAGCAGCTGTGGGAACGTTCTGGACCAGCAGCTGTGGGAACGTTCTGGATCCGAGCATCCCAAGGTGGCAGCTGCCAACCACATATTTATGTAAAGCACTGGAAATGTGTCTAAAGGAACTGTGTTTTTAATGTTATTTTGTTTCAATTAATTCATGTCCACACCCACGGGCAGCTTATAGCTAGCTGCCCCATTGGGGGGCACAGCTCTAGATTCTTTCTCTGAAGCAAACCCTTCCTAACCCTTCGCCAGAGACCAGAGCCAAGTGTTAAGATGGCCAAAGGGAGAGAGTGAGAAAACGATGCTGTGGATCAACCTAGGCTCTCGAAGCCCAGAGATCTGGTTGTACAGATGGGAAGAAGTTTCCTAATTTGGGAGGCATCAGATCCCTGAGCAAGAGGTCAGGCAGTACCAGGGCAGCCAGTCTGTCGGGTGTCCCAGCTGGGGGCCCTGGGCAGTGTTCTGTATCACTGACCTTCTCCTCTAAGATGGGGGTAAGAATAGGACCTTCCTCACTAGGCGTTGTTAGAATTAAACCAGGTAATTGTGTAAAAGGTTCAGCCTGGGCTGAGTGCAGTGACTCACACCTGTAATCCCAGCACTTTGGGAGGCCAAGGTGGGAGGATTGCTTGAGGCCAGGAGTTCAAGACCAGCCTGGCCAACCCTGGTGGAGCCACTGCACTCCAACCTGGGCAACAGAGAGAGACCCTGTCTCTAAGAGAAAAGAAAAAGACCCCGTTCTCTACAAAAAAAATTAAAAAATAGCTGGGCATGGTGATGTGCACCTGTAGTTCCACCTACTTGGGAGGCTGAGGCAGGAGGATCACTTGAACCCAGGAGTTCCAGACTGCAGTGAGCTACGATTGCACCACTGCACTCTAGTCTGGGTGATAAAGCAAGACCCTGTCTCAAAAAATAAAAAAGCCTCAAGTCAGTGGTTGGCACATCACAAATACTTGATAAGCATTGGCTGTGAACATTACTGATACTTTTCCTAGTCTGTATAACAGAGTTTGTCTATTTTAATAGTGACTCTACATTTATATAAATATATGTCCATGATCAATCACCTAAAACCCACCATTTGGCTTATGTAGCATTGTAAATAAAGATGGAGAAATTATGCAGAAAGGCCTATGTTTATTATTGTCTTAGTCCTCTGGGGCTGCTATAACAAAATACCTTAGATGGGGTGATTTATAAACAAAAGAAGTGTCTTGCTCATGGTTCTGGAGGCTGGAAAGTCCAAGATAGGGGCACCGGCAGATTCGGTGTCTAGTGAGGGCTCAGTCTCTGCTTCATGGAGAATAGCTCATTGCTATGACCTCAGGTGATAGAAGAGGCAAACCAGCTCCCTCAGGCCTCTTTTATAAGAGCACTAAATCCCATTTATGAGGGCAGGGCAATCATCACCTAGTCACCCCCCAAAGGCCCTACCTCTTAATAACATCACCTTCGGGAGTTAGGATTTCAGCAAGTGGATTTGGGGTGACACAAACACATAGCAGTGATAAAAGAGCAGGCTTTGTTGATAAATCCGTGCAGGGAAGGCACCCTCACTGCAGTGTTTCCAGTCACTGGGATGAGAAAGGGCTGATCCCAGCTGAGCGTGGTGGCGCATGCCTATAGGCCCAGCTACTCAGGAGGCTGAGGTGGGAGGATTGCTTGAATCCCAACCTGGACAATATAGCAAGACCCCTATCTCTACAAAAAAAAAATTATCCAGGCATGGTGGCACAGGTTCATCTCCCAGACTCCGCCACAAGACAGTGCTGAAAGTCTGCTGCTCAAGGGGCTGAGGTAGGAGGATCGCTTGAGCCCAAAGCAATCCAGCCTGCTCAAACCCAGCCTGGGCAGCATAGCAAGACCTTGTCTTAAAAAAAAAAAAAAAGAGAGAAGAAGACTGGGTGCTGTGTCTCAACACTTGTAATCCCAGCACAAAGCAGGTGGATCACTTGAGTCCAGGAGTTTGAGACCAGCCTGGGCAACAAGGTGAAACCCCGTCTCTACAAAAAGAACAAAAAATTAGCCAAGCATGGTGGTATACGCCTGTATTCCCAGCTACTTAGGAGGCTGAGTTGAGAGGACTGCTTGAGCCCAGGAGTTTGAGGCTGCAGTGAGCCCTGGTCAAGCCACTGCACTCTAGCCTGGGCAACAGTGAGACCCTATTTCAAAAAAAAAACATAAAGGGTCCATCCCAGTATCGGGCAGTGTGAAGTTCTGGGAACACACAGACCTGCCCATGGCATCCCCCAGTCACTTGAGGACAGATAAACCATCACAGTTGGTTGTTGCCTTTTGATTGGAGTCATCGGCAGTGTTGTCACGCGACCAGTCTTGCTCAGGTGTGTTCTCCAGTGTGCACTGCAGTGAGGGCTCCCACGTGGTCTTCCCTCGGGCTTTTACCCCAGGACCTGTAACCCCAAGAAAGAGCCCGGTGCAGCCTGCATGTGATGATTGGCCCCCACCCTGGGTCCTTGCCACAGAGATTGAAATAAAAGCTCTCTGGGGGCCGAGCATGGTGACTCACACCTGTAATCCAAGCACTTTGGGAGGCTGAGGGCAGATCACCTGAGGTCCATAGTTCGAGACCAGCCTGGCCAACATGGCGAAACCCCGTCTCTACTAAAAATACAAAAATTAGCCGGACGTGGTGGCACGTGCCTGTAATCCCAGCTATTCAGGAGGCTGAGGCAGGAGAATCGCTTGAACCCAGGAAGTGGAGGTTGCAGTGAGCCAAGATTGTGCCACTGCACTCCAGCCTGGGTGGCACAGCGACACTCCATCTCAAAAAAAAAAAAAAAAAGAAAGAAAGAAAAGCCCTCTCTCCCCACAACCCTGACTTGCACATTTTCTTCTGTAAACGTAAATGCTTCTCTCCATCTCCCATCCCCTCCCTCCTGATCTGTTCTTCACTCTGCCTTGGTTCTGTCGTCGCTGGGTTGGCTGTCATGACGTCTGTGCAGCACCTGCTTTCTGTTTGCAGGGGCTGGGAGTTGTATGACGCTGGGCAAACTGGGAGCAGCGTGGGCATCCTGGCCCAAGCTCAGGGGCTCAGGAGGTGGGAGGCGGCACTCACACTCACACACACACACGCACAGAAGGCTCTCCTGCTCTCTCACTCAGCACTCACATGCACACGCTCACACATACATGCACAAAAGGCTCTCCCGCTCTCTCAGTTGGCACTCACACGCACACGCTCACACGTACACGCTCACACGTATATGCACAGGAGGCTCTCCCGCTCTCTCAGTCTGGTCCCTGGGCAGGTTGAAGGCAGCTCAGCATCCATCTTTTTCCAGAGAAGAGAACTTGGCCCTGCCAGGCTGCTGGCCGGCCACCTCATGGCCCCAGGCCTGTCCTGAAGGTGGGGGCCAGATTGGGAGCCCCCCTGATTCCGCTCTGCAGCCCTGTCTGTCCTGAATGGTGCAAAATTCCCTGGGTCTTTCCTTCCTTCTTGCTCTGTTTCAAGGAAGGAAAAGCCGGGTCTGTCAGTTCCAGGCTCTCCACTCTTTTTCCCCTTTTGAAGCTTGCAATAAAATAGACCTGCCTCTTCTTTCCTGCAGCCTTTCTTTTTTCCCACGATTTCCCAAAATACGGCCACCACTCTGCCGTCACGTGTGCATCTTGTTCCACATTTGATGTGGGGTTTGTTTTGTTTTTGAGACAGAGTCTCACTCTGTTGCCCAGGCTGGAGTGCAGTGGTGCAATCTCGACTCACTGCAACCTCCGCCTCCTGGGTTCAAGCAATTCTCTGCCTCAGCCCCCCGAGTAGCTGGGATTACAGGCATCCGTCACCATGCCTGGCTAATTTTTGTATTTTTAGTAGAGATGGGGTTTTACCATGTTGGCCAGGCTGGTCTCGAACTCCTGAGCTCGTGATCCACCCACTTCGGCCTCCCAAAGAGCTGGGATTATAGGCATGAGCCACCATGCCCGGCTGGAGTTTGTTTTTTAAAATGTGTACATGCTCCGGGGTGTTACCAGGAATGATCAATAAAGTCAGTTACTGTCATCCTTACCCCCATGCTAAGTGCTCCGGTTACATGGAGATTACACCTTGCCAGCTGAGTCATGCGGTGGATTTGGCGTGGCAGGCACTAAGTATGGGGGTTGCAGGTGGGGAGTGTCCAAGAGAATTGTCTTTGGGGTGGACACAGGGAAGCCACCTTGGCCAAGTCACCACCCCTCAAGGTCAGGTGCGGCAAAGCCTATCAGGCAGCAATGCTAGAAAAACCCAGAGGGTTCACAGCTCCTGCAACCTACCCAGTGATTCCTATGTCCTGTGCTCAGTGCCTGGCTGTCCCTATGGACGGCTTCCTGTCATGGCCCAGAGAGAGGTAAAGAGCCACCTTTACCTCTTCTTTTAGGCAGGAGGAGAAGCAAATATAAAACACGATGGCGCCTGAAATGTACCTTTTCTTTTCATTTTGGGGATTGGGTCAGTGCCTTTCTTCAGATGAGTCGCCCATTCCCTCATTTTCCCTCGCTCTCCTGCGGTTGATTTATTTAAAGGTGTGTCAGCACCACATCAAATGAGGAACTGGGCCCCCTCCTTTCTGCTGACGGCCGGCTGCGCCAATAATTCATTTTTTAGCTCATTAGCTAACGGAGGCTGTGAGCAGTGGTCCTCCGGGGGGTTGGAATGAGGTGAGGTGATCTACTGCCGGCTGCCTGCTCTTGAACTGGCCTTCCTTGGGGAAAATGAAAGGCTCAGCCAAGAGAAGCCAGGGATCCCAGAAGTAGAATCGCGGCCTCCGAATGACCATTTGAGTCTGTGTGCTTTGACGTCGTGGCTTCTTAGGGCAAATGCCTCTAGACGGAATCTTCTCATCGAGAAGAAGCCATTGTCAGCATGTCCCTTGGTCATATGTGACCTGCGTATGGAGATGCTAGTGAGAAAGATGAAGGATGCTATCCAGAGTATGCGTCAGCTCAGGCTGCCAAAATAAAGTATTACACATGGGTGGCTTAAGTGCAGGACATTCACGTCTCACAGTTCCGGAGGAGGCTGGAAGTCTGGGATCAGGGTGCCCGCAGGGTTGGTTCTGGTGAGACCTCTCTCCCTGGCTCGCAGATGGTGCCTTCTCCCTGTGTCCTGCCTTTCCTCCGGGTGCGCTCAGAGGGAGAGAGACATCACCAGTGTCTCGTCCTCTTATACGGGCACCTGGCTTATTGAATTAGGGCTGTATCTTTATAGCGTCATTTAACCTTAATTCTCTCCCTGAAGACCCCATCTCCACATACAGCAACATTGAGGGTTAAAGCTTCAGCATGTGAATTTTATGGGACACGGCTCAGCCTCTAACATCCAAGAAGCCTTTAAACATCTCAAGGCTACGGGCAGGAGCCAACCAGATGTTACTCCTGCAACTCTGACAGCTATGAGGTCATTTAAACCAGCCAGACTCCTTCTTACCCCAGAGTCTCAGGATCCTCTGCACCCTCGGGGGAGCTCACAAGATACCAGCAGGCTTGGCAAGGCCTCTGGCCAAGAGCGGCCCCCCTACCATGCTGAGCATGAGGAGTTGCGTGAAGCTCGTATGTGCACACAGCCGTGATTTAGAAGCCTCCCGTGCCCAGCAGGTCTTCAGTACCCGCGGCCCCGTGCCACCAGCACTTCCCCCACACGTGCTGCTTCCACTGGTGAGCTCCTGTGTGCTCACATGACATTGAATTATCAGAGAGGTTGTTCTCTTCAGTCATAACAGCGGCTGTTTGCAGGGGAACCACTGTGGCCATGGTGTCATCCAAATGCGTGATCCCAAATCCCAAAACAGCCCTGCCTGGTGTAGATGTCACTGTCCACATTTGACAGATGAGGAAAGGAGAGTCCAAGAAGTTATTAGAAAGGTGAACATCTACACCACTAAGTCGAAAAAAGGCACATAAGCCACAGTCTCTCTAATGCTTAAGAGTGCAGCCTATGAGCCTAGGGTTGGTGGGGAGATTGGCTTTTCTCTGCCTTTGGGCATTGCAGAAAGTGCAGGGAGCTAAGCTTTCCCCCTGGTATGCGGACGGGAACATCCACAGGAGGTGGGCTTCAAGTCATAGCAGGTGGCTGACGTGCATCAGGTTGCTGAAGTAGCACCAAACAACCCAGTGTCCTTGTCTGAGTCCTGTTTTCACACTAGTTAAATTTCAGCTGCTAACAAGAATCACATCTGATACAGACACAAAGCCCAGTGGCTGCCCCAACTCCCTGGCCACCTCCTAGTGTCCAAAAAAACACTGAAATATTGCAGTCCCAAAGGACTCAGAAGTCAGCATTGAAAGCTTCTGTTTTTGTTTGTTTTGTTTTGTTTAGACAGAGTCTCGCTCTGTCACCCAGGCTGGAGTGCAGTGGCGCAATCTTGGCTCACTGCAACCTCCACCTCCTGGATCCAAGCGATTCTCCTGCCTCAGCCTCCTGAGTAGCTAGGACTACAGGTGTGTGCCACCATGCCAGGCTGATTTTTGTATTTTTAGTAGAGACGGGTTTTCACTATGTTGGCCAGGCTGGTCTCAAACTCTAGACCTCAGGTGGCCCGCCTGGCCTCGGCCCCCCAGAGTGCGAGGATTACAGGCATGAGCCACTGCACCTGGCTGAAAACTTGTTTTTTTGTTTTTGAAACGGAGTTTCATTTTTGTTGCCCAGGCTGGAGTGCAACGGTGCAATCTCAGCTCACTGCATCCTCCACCCTCCACAGAGTTCAAGCAGTTCTCCTATCTCAGCCTCCCTTTTGTGGGTTTCGGGCCCACAAAACCTGGACCTACCTTTTATTACATAGTTTAAACAATGCTGATTTTTTTTCCATAAGTTATTGGGGTACAGGTGGTATTCAGTTAATTAAGTTCTTTTTTTTTTTTTTTTTTTTTTGAGAGTTTTGCTCTGTCGCCCAGACTGGAGTGCAGTGGTGCAATCTTGGCTCACTGCAACCTCTGCCTCCTGGGTTCAAGCGATTCTCCTGCATCAGCCTTCCGAGTAGCTGGGATTACAGGCGCACGCCACCACCCTCGACTATTTTGTATTTTTAGTAGAGACAGGGTTTCACCATGTTGGCCAGGCCAGTCTCAAACTCTTGACCTCAAGAGATCCACCCACCTCAGCCTCCCAAAGTGCTGAGATTACAGGCCTAAGCCACCACGGCCAGCCATGAGTAAGTTCTTTAGTGGTGATTTGTGAGATCTTGGTGCACCCATCACCCGAGCACTGTACACTGCACCCTATTTGTAGTCTTTTATCCCTTGCCCCCCTCCCACTCTTCCCCCCAAGTCCCCAAAGTCCGTTGTATCATTCTTATGCCTTTTATGTCCCCATAGCTTAGCTCCCACATATCAGTGAGAACATGCGATGCTTGGCTTTCCATTCTTGAGTTACTTTCCTTAGAATAACAGTCTCATTGGAGGTCACTGCAATTGCTGTTAACCCATTCCTTTTTATGGGTGTGTAGTATTCTGTCGTATATATATATACACCACAGTTTCTTTATCCACTTGTTGATTGATGGCCATTGGGGTAGGTTCCACAATTTTGCAGTTGTGAATTGTGATGCTATAAACGTGTGTGTAAATATCTTTTTCATATAATGACTTCTTTTCCTCTGGGTAGGTACAGTAGTGGGATTGCTGGATCAAATGGTAGTTCTACTTTTAGTTCTTTAAGGAATCTTCACACTGTTTTCCATAGCGGCTGTGCGAGTTTACATTCCCACCAGCAGCATAGAAGTAAGTGTTCCCTGTACACCACATCCACGCCAACATCTACTGTTTTTAGATTTTTTGATTATGGCCCATTCTTGAAGGATTAAGGTGGTATCAACAATGCTGATTTTTAAAAGTAAAGAACAGCTCATTCAAATGTGTATCAGCTTGTCAGTTCAGATGAGGTTGCCTGTGAGGTGAGATGTGAGGACAGAGAATCACTCCAGCGGTTCCCAGGGAGAACATACCAACGAAGCAAAGGGTTCAGGAGCCGCAGGTTTGTACTCATTCTTTGGCTGGGGTGTTTGAATATTAAAAAGAAATTGAATAATTGCAGTTAGCACTGTAGCTACTATGTTAAGTTATGTGGTTTATCCCTGGGTGATTTAGCAATGACTATTAAAGTCAATCGGAGCGGAATCAAATAGTTGTGGGATTTTAATGTCTACCAAAAAATGAGAGTTAGCAAATTGGAACTGGAAAATCTGGACGTATCCTTCACCGTCATCCCTTTTCATTTAATTCACGTTTTGCTCCTTCTCTTTTGTGATTTATGAAATGCATCAACAAACGTTTAATACATTTTAAATAAGGCCTTCAAAATAGTATCAGAACTACTTCTTTTTGTCTGTCTCCTGAACCTGTATTTCCCAGACATTGTCAGTGCTTTTGTGCTTGTGTTTTTGCCCGAGTGGGGTGCAGGGGCTGCCTCCGCTGCATTTGTGGGGGTCGGTGTCAGTACTCAGCTGTAGCCAAGTGTTTGTCCTGGAAATCTCCAAATGAAAAGAGTCGGGGGTCACTCTGGGGTCACTCACATGTACCAGGAAGTGAAGCAAAACTAATCCAGATTTACTCCTGGAAGAATTTGTTTGCCTAAGTATTTAAAAACAGATTAGGGCTAACCCGACACTAGATCACTAGGTGCAATGTAAACACGGGTAAAAGGTGTAAACAAGGCCTTTCCTCTGTACTTCGGAAGCAAAAATGTCATGGGTAATGAGTTTTCTTTCTAGACTTTCACGGAAGCCCTGAGTGGTTTCTCCGTGTCGTTTGTAGCTGTGTACTCTGATTATTCCCCTGGAGAAACCTGAATTTTGGAGAGGGCGATTGTGAATCAGCGCGTTATTAAAGTCTCTATGGGTAACTGCAGTCCCTTCTTACATGTAGGGCTTTTCTTTCTTTATTTTTTTTTTTTTTTTTTTCCGGAGATGGAGTCTCATTCTGTTACCCAGGCTGGAGTGCAATGGCGCAATCTCAGCTCACTGCAACCTCTGCCTCCCGGGTCCAAGCGATTCTCCTACCTCTGCTTCCCGAGTAGCTGGGATTACAGACGCCTGCCACCACATTGGCTAATTTTTGTATTTTTAGTAGAGACGGGGTTTCACCATGTTGGCCAAGCTGGTCTCGAACTCCTGACCTCAGGTGATCCACCCACCTCGGCCTCCCAACGTGCTGGGATTACAGGCGTGAGCCACCGCTCCCGGCCTCTTTTCTTTGTCATCCTCATCAAAAAGGCAGGCAGGGAGCACTTCCCTGGCTGGGCTCGGTTCCTGGGATCCTTATAAAATTTCAAGAGCTACTTGTAAAATCTCACATTGTTCTTTGTAAATTTCTTGTCCCCCACCACCCCACCTTTTTTTCCCCTCTAGTGGTGCTGCAGAGTCTTGAGTTTTCAGTATCTCTCACACTCTTTTTTGAGAAACCAAAAACCAATCATGAGTAGCCACAGAGTATAGGAGCTGCTGGCCTGGGGTCCTTCCTTTGCGTCAACATAAACATGCCTTACTGTTGGTTTCCTCTTCTATTTCTTGAGCTTCTCATCTCATCCTGTCCTCTCCTTCTCAGCCCTCCCCACAGATGTGTAGCAGGGTCCCCATCCTCTGTAGACCCCCCAGGAGGAGACCACGTATGACACTGGCCAGCTCAGGCAGCCCCATCTCAGCCAGGTTGTGATGCTGGGGCCGGGGCGGGCAGGCATCAGCATCATCCACTCTCCACACCTCCGACCCCATCCACCCCCTCCCCAGCTTTGTCCTCTCCTCTGCCTCTGGGCTCAGCTCTGGCTTCTGGGAGCTACCTGCCTGTTTCCCAGGCCCTGCAACAGTTTCCCCCAGAAAACCCAGCCATTCTTTGTCAGTTAAGGAATTCCTGACATTCTGTCCTTTCCACTTAAGCCTTTCCCAAGTATCTGGAGATTCCAAAAGCTGCATCTCCCTTCTAAACCTCCTCATTGGAGTCTCCGCCCTCTCCTGCATGAGTCTGTTGCCATGTTTTCCTCAGCTGAAAGGGTTTGGAGACCCTGGGGAGTCCACACACACCCCCTATTTCGGAGTTTGGAGCTAAGAGCACATGGTCACCCCCAGGTGTGGGGAGCGCACCGGCTGTCCCTTCCCCCCCCCCCCCCCCCCGGCTCCAGCGAAGTGCCCTACAGCCCTGACTTACAGTCCTGCTGCCTCTCGCCCCGGACCAGCCCATCCCGGCTCTCCCCCGACCATGCTCCATCGTGCCGCTGTGCCTCGGCCCGAGACCATGCTTCCATCGTGCTCTCGGCCCGGAGACCATGCTTCCATCATGCCGGTCTGTGCTCTCGGCCCCGGAGACCATGCTTCTCCATCGTGCCGGTCCGTGCTCTCGGCCCTGGAGACCATGCTTCCATCATGCCGGTCTGTGCTCTCGGCCCCGGAGACCATGCTTCTCCATCATGCCGGTCTGTGCTCTCGGCCCTGGAGACCATGCTTCCATCGTGCCGGTCCCAGGCAGTAGGGTGGTTTCCCCTGTGCATCGGCGTGTGAGAGCCACTGTGGCCTTGAGCCCTCACTTGGTAGTTTTCTTTCCAAGGACGGCTTCTGCACTAAAAGTGACAGAAACGAGAGCACCAAGGCAGTGTATGAGCCTGAGATCAGCGGCTCTCACACCTTGGGCCTATTGGAATCCCCTGCAGGGCTTGTTAAAACACCCCGAGAGGTTCGGATTCAGGGGGTCTGGGGCCTGACCTGAGAATCTGCATTTCTGGGCTGTTGCTGCTGGTGAGGACACTGTTTTGTGAAGGTGGATAAACGTTTCCCCCAGGGGGCTTTGTGCTGAGTGAAGACCTTTGCTTTCTGTTATTTCACTTCCCTCTCGGCTCCTCCCGACCGCATGGGGCAGGGGCTGGCAGCCTGTGTTCTGGGGCCTGATGGTGACCGCACCTGTCTGGTGGCTCTTTGCAGGGAAGAGAAGGAACGGTGGATCCGTGCCAAGTACGAGCAGAAGCTCTTCCTGGCCCCGCTACCATGCACGGAGCTGTCCCTGGGCCAGCACCTGCTGCGGGCCACCGCCGACGAGGACCTGCGGACGGCCATCCTGCTGCTGGCACACGGCTCCCGGGACGAGGTGAACGAGACCTGCGGGGAGGGAGACGGCCGCACGGCACTGCATCTGGCCTGCCGCAAGGGGAATGTGGTCCTGGCGCAACTCCTGATCTGGGTAGGTGGTCGGCACGCCTGGCAGAGGACGGGGCCACAGGAGGCACTGTCTGCTTTGTTCTGCTTTCGTGGGCATCTTTCTGGCAGAAGGCTGTTGTTCTCGATCTGCAAGTGGGAACAGTTCCTAATGGGAAACTCTGATTGAAGAGCAGAGGGCCTTATGGAGAGACAGTTGGTCCTCCTTGTACAGTACTTGCTAGAGTTTCTGAAAATTGCAGCTTTGTGATTGCCCCTTGTCAAGCAGGGTTGGTGGTATCCCTCTTTTTCATTTCCATCATCTTCTCGGGGGAAGGCGATGTATTAACGGGATGGCTTGTAGAGTTTCCCCATTTCCAAACCTTTGGTGTTTTTATTCACTTAACACAGAAATACTGGACCCTAAACTTTGAGGTCTGATGTGGCAGGAGTTTGTCAAAGGGCTTCTTTCAAACCATTCTGATTAATTTCTACTGGGGAAAAGTATTCTTTACATTCCTGTTGAAGCATGTGTCACAATGCTTGAAGGAGTGAGAGAGAAGGATAAAGTGGTTGTGCAGAGAGGCCCTGCCTGTGCCACCCGGGAGCTGCGTCTGAGAAGACACGCCCACCTAGGGGCTGCCTGTGGACCCCTGGGGCTTCAGCCGAGGCAGGTCCCCACCAGAGGCAGGCAGAAAGCTGCCTGCAGGGAGGCTTCCCAGGTAGGGAAGGCAAGTGTGTGCCCAGAAGTAGGGACAGCACCCAAAGGTGGGACACCCAGCTGGAGGCTCTTCTGTCTCCACCCGCAAGGCAGGATGGGTCACTCCAGCACAGCAGCACGTTCTACAGTGGCATGTGTAGAGTGCAGCAGGTTTCTGCATGTTTTTGATCTGACTTTTTTGTTTTTTGTTTTTTTGAGACAGAGTTTCGCTCTGTCGCCCAGGCTGGAGTGCAGTGGTGCAATCTTGGCTCACTGCAACCTCCACCTCCCAGGTTCAAGCAATTCTTCCTGCCTCAGCCTCCTGGGTAGCTGGGATTACAGGTGCACACCACCATGCCCAGCTAATTTTTGTATTGTTAGTAGAGACGGGGTTTCACCATGTTGGCCAGGCTGGTCTCGAACTCCTGACCTCGTGATCCTCCCACCTCAGCCTCCCAAAGTGCTGGGAGTACAGGCATGACTCACCATGCCCGGCCTTGATCTGACTTTTTTGATGGGTGCAGTTGGTGAATGAGATGAGATATAGACACTACACCAAAATCACACAGATACTCCCTTTTGCTCATTAGTCATACATGTGATGTAATGCAAATTAAATAAGAGTTGTGTGTGGTGTGCTAGGGCTGCCATAACAAAATACCACAGACAGGGGTGCTTCAACAACAGACATTTATTTTTTCACAGTTCTGGAGGCTGGAAGTACGAGATCAAAGGGCCAGCAGGGATGGTTCCCACGAGGCCTCTCTCGTGGCTGGTAGACAGCCGCCCTCTCCCTGTGTTCTCACAGGGCCTTTCCTCTGCACTTGCTCCTGTTAGATCTTTCCTTTCCCCCAACCCCCTTCTTTCTGGGACAAGGTCTTGCTCTGTTGTCCAAGCTGGAGTGCAGTGGCACAATCTTAGCCTGCTGTAACCTCGAACTCCTGGGCTCAAGCAGTCCCCCCACCCTAGCCTCCCAAGTAGTTGGGACCACAGGCATGCACCCCCATGAATGGCAATTTTTTTTAAATTTTGTAGAGTTACGTTCTTACCATATTGCCCATGGGTTTTGAACTCCTGCCTTTAAGCAGTCCTCTCACCTCGGCCTCCCGAAGTGTTGAGATTACAGGTATCAGCCTCCTAGCCCAGCCTCTTCCTCATCTCATATAGATACTAACCCTATTGTGACCTCATTTAAGCTCATGTACCACCATAAAGGCTCTATCTGCAAATACAGTCACATTCGAAAGTACTGGGTGTTAGGACTTAAACATATGAATTGTTGGTGGGAGCAGGGACACAGTTATAAATTACAGGCCATCTTTCCTTTGATGGCAGTGGTTCCATGCTGTTGAGTGGCCTCAGACTCCCACACATTGTGAGTTGGCAGAAGTGGAAGTGAATTCACTCTTTTTCATGAGCAAAAAGCTTAAAAATGTTGTGTACTTTAACCTCATATTTTCCCCCTTCTAATCATCACTCTAATAATCAATCACAGACCCTGAGAAAGATTCTACATGTGAGGATATACATCCGGGCACTGTTTCTTCCAGTGACAATTTTTTTTGAGATGGAGTCTCACTCTTGCCCAGGCTGGAGTGCGGTGGCACAATCTCGGCTCACTGCAGCCTCCGCCTCCCGGGTTCAAGCAATTCTCCCACCTCAGCCTCCTGACTAGCTGGGATTACAAGCATATACCACTACTCCCAGATAATTTTTGTATTTTTAGTAGAGACGGGGTTTCACCATGTTGGTCAGACTGGTCTCAAACTCCTGACCTCGTGATCCACCCTCCTCGGCCTCCCAAAGTGTTGGGATTACGGGCGTGAGCCACCACGCCCGGATCCGTTGACAATTTTTACGAAGTGTGCACAGTTGAGGGAGAGTTCTGAATTCTGTTCATGTGGTGGAATACTGTATGACTTGCATATGTCATGCTTTTTGGGGGGTGGGGAGACAGGGTCTCACTCTGTTGCCCAGGCTGGAGTACAGTGGTGTGATCTCGGCCCACGGCAGCCTCTGCCTCCTAGGCTCAAGCGATCCTCCCACCTCAGCCTCCTGCATAGCTGGGACCACAGGCACATGCCACGTGCCCAGCTAATTTTTTAAAAATGTGTTTTTTTCTAGAGACAGGGTCTCCCTATATTGCTGAGGCTAGTCTTGAACTCCTGGGCTGAAGTGAGCCACTGCACCCAGCTTGTGTTGTGCTTCTGAGTAATTTTTAATGATGTAAGAAAATGATCACAGTATAGTGATCAATAAAAAATGAAAAAAATACGAATTATTTGTATAGTCTTATCTCAATCATGTACATATACATGTAGATTCAAAGAAAACTCATTGGAAGGAAATACACTAATTCACAAAGGTTATCTCTAAATAGTAAGATTATGGGTGATTTTTTTTCTTCTTGAGCTCTTACGTGTTATTTATGTATTTCCTATAATGAAAATTCTGAGATCAAAACAATGATTTTTTTTTCTTTGTGCAATTGGAAAGTCAAAATAGAAACAGCAAAACTAAAGTTATCTTTGATTCCTTAATGTCGCACAAAGGAGGGGCTTTCAGTTGAAAAAAAAAGACACGTTCTTCCCTTAAAAGAATCCGCTGGCCACAGGTACAGGTCGTGCCACCAGCACTGGATGGTCCTGGCGCCCCAGCCAGTTGTGTAGCTGGCCCCGCTGTCCAAGCACAAGCCACATGCAAGGGCTGAGAGAAAGCTTCCCTGCCCCCTCCCTCCATCACGTCCCCCATGATACTAACGTGGGCTCCGTTACCTCCGCAGTACGGGGTGGACGTCATGGCCCGAGATGCCCACGGGAACACAGCGCTGGCCTACGCCCGGCAGGCCTCCAGCCAAGAGTGCATCGACGTGCTGCTGCAGTATGGCTGCCCCGACGAGCGCTTCGTGCTCATGGCCACCCCCAACCTGTCCAGGAGAAACAATAACCGGAACAACAGCAGCGGGAGGGTGCCCACCATCATCTGAGGAACAGCCGTGCCCGCCTGCTCGCCGCACCCGGGACGCGGCAGCCTCGCCGCATTCTCGCTCGGAAGTCGCAGCACGTGAGTCCCGTCGCATCCCCTCCCTCTTCCTGGTGGCCGCCTCCCTCCCGCCCACCCACTCTCACCCCAAACAAAATCACAAAACCTGGACATCCTCAAGGGGCGAAGAGGCGGCCAGGAGACTGCAGAAGTGGCTCCTTTTCATAAACCCCCCTAAACCACAAACAGGAGAGAGCGACGGGCCTTGGCCCTTTGATGATAGCACATGGCGCAGGACCCTTGTCCTGGTGGCACAAGGGACGGGGACGCGAGGGGGAGGGGAGGCGAGGAACAAGGAGAAGGGGCAACTTTCCTTAACTGACAGTTAAGCACAGAGTACATTTCACCTCTACCAAACGGAACACTTGGATTCCATCTCTTCTCTGAGGAGCTTGACGGCATAAATCAGAAGCAAGCACAGAGTTTGTCAGGTTTGAAGCCCCTATGATGGTATGTGTCAAATCAGTTGTAGCTAATCTGTCCAGGGAGAATACTGGCTTCATTACACTTGTATAGTTGAGTTCTTCCAGCATTACTGCTGTTTAATAGAACATGATTAGTCATCACCGAGAAGAAAGCATATTAGCCGAGGAGGTAGTTACGCGGCACGCTCCGGTGATTGCCACGATGTGATTGCAATACTCTTAGAAGCATCATATTATCCCAGACATGTTCTTTCAAGCCCTTGGAGCCCTCCTTTCTAAATTCACTGTCATAATTTAGTATCTGTTTAATTTTTCAGTCCAAAGAGAGGAAATCAGTCGCTGAGTATTATTTGACTGCGATCTCCTTGGTGCAAAAACAAAATGGGAAAAATAAATAAGAATAACTCAGAAATTCAAAAGGAAACCACAAATTCAGCTAATAATAACATTTCAAGTATATTTCGTAAACTAAGTAAATACACAAAAGGCTATTTTTTCCGACCGTAAGAGATATTTTATGTCCTTTTGCCGAGGTGGATGTGTTAGTCTCAGGCCCTCCTGGGCCACATTGCCCAAGTCACACAGGCTTCTGTATTATGTATTTAGATAAGATGTGTGAAAATATATTTGAATAAAGGAAGTTCATAAATATGCATTGATTTTTGTATAGACAAATGGCACCTCTCTTAATTTATAAATTGAACTGGATGTGAACTAATAATGTGCAACTAGTTGAGATAAGAGGGTTACAGATCATTGTACATGGAAAATATTCCCAGCAGTAAACACTTCCATTAATGTGATCTACAGCTTTTAAAAAGGAGCATCTCAGAATAAGATGGTGGTACAATTTGCTTATTAAAATTGAGAAAGAAAAAAAAAGACACACTGGAGTATATTAGAAGGGAAAAAAAGAAGGAATGTGGTTTCTCATGATTGAAAGCATGATTTAGATTGGATACGGCTTTTACTAACCAAGGACCAGGGGGCTCTGGAAAGATGGGGTGGTTTTCCGAATGCCCGACCGAGGTGCCTTACGAAGGCAGCTGCCGATAGTTCTGTGGCACAGACTGGCTCCTGAGAACCCAGATGACCTTGACCCAGCAGCCCGGCCCTCCGCGCTAGTACCTCGCCTGATTTCCATCGTCGGTATCCGGCCGCTTCTGACGTCCGCCGCCTTCAGTGGTGGTAGTCAAACGTAGTCAACCAAACCACAGCATCCCTTAGGTTAAAAGCAAACGGGGCAGCTTTGCCCAGAGCTCGTTGGCAGTGTGACGGGGGGAGAAGGGTTGTCACGATGGAAGATGAGGACACTAGAATCATGTAGCACAGAAACTCGAAGCCACATGCGCCGGCAGCCTCCGGGGTGTTCCTCGCTCTCGTATATTAAACCTTATATTTTATAAGAGTTTTTCCTCTTATTTCACTTTTTAAAAAAAATTAAAGTAGGTGGGGAAAAAAATAAAGCTTTACACAGAATTTATACGTGGGTAAGTGTTTCATGGAAATTTCTAATCTTAACGAAGCTAAGTGGAGCTCACTCGTATCCAAAAGTATAACAGGTGCGGAAGCCACAAGTCTGAGAACCTTGACGACAGTCCCATCGTCCTGCCATTTGATTTTTCAGTCTGCGTTTCATCACTATGTAGCATTGTAAATGTGAATAGAAAAAAAACAGGTCATTGCCTATTTTTGAAGAACGCGTTGGTGTTCGAATCCACTAGACACACTCGCTCCACACAGCCTTCACCGTAGACTCTGTAGTGGACACAGATATAGCATAAATGAAATTGTTAAATTATTTCATTGTAGTTAATTCCCACTATAGGAATGCTTTATCATAGTGAAGCTTCTTTTGAGAAGACACGGAACTCCTTGAGGCTTCTCTTTGGGATGTATATGAGTGTGTACATATTATTCTATGTGTTTATAATATAATATTTTCCCAAATGACTTCTTGTTTCACTTTGCCTTCCACAACCTGAATGCCAGATCGGTTTTTTCCCTTCCTGGCCCCCAGCACGGGCGGCCATGACTCCCCCTCAGAAAACACAGCCCCTCCCCTGCCATTCTCAGCGATGTCCATCTGCTCCACGCCACAGCCGCTTTCTAGGGCCCAAGTTTTGGCAGCAGAAGGAAAGGCAGTTTTAAGGGTCTTTCGAAAAAAAGACGGGGCAGCTTTGCCCAGAGCTCGTTGGCAGTCTGTTTGTATTTCAGTGTCTAACCAGAAGTCCTTTCTTTGCTGACCGCACTCTCGTTCCCACTTTCAAGCTAATTACCACCAAGGCTGGGAGAGGCAAGGACCGAGGGTGGAGCTAGGAGTAACTAGTTTGAGAAGGGAGTGGAGTTTTCGTTGTTCATTTCCATGTTCAGTTCTGTGACGTGACGATGACAGATCACCACTGCAGGATCCACCTCACCTTTCCTGTTCAGAATTAAAACTCTCCCTTGACGAGAAACAGCCAGCTGGGGGAGGCACACGAGCGGCCTGTGTAACCCCGTGGGTGATCTGGACACGTCTGCACCCCCATGTTCAGCTTCGCAGAGACTGAACTTGCGGGGGAGTGGAGGGGTGTGGTGCAGACCTGGCTGCAGCAGTAACACCCCGCAGGGACAGGACTCTGTGATTCTGACCTCAGGTGCTGGGGCGGGCAGATGGTTTGCCCCGCCCAGCACCCCAGTCATGGTCCCTGGTCCCTCTCTCTGTTTCATCCCAGGAAATGAGCAGCTCCAGGGTGAGCAAGTGACAAGTTCCTGAGTCATTGGCCCCAAAACCAGGTGCAGTGTCCTATCTCCCAAGTGTGCACAATGTATATATGCACCGGAAAGGAGGGTGAAGGCAGCGGGTCGCTCGCCAATCACAGGGTTCCCAGATGCAGGAGGGAGCGGGATCTTACTGAACTGCATGTCCTGCAGAGCCCCTAGTGCACAGGCCAGTTCTCGGCAGTGGCTTTTCAGCACAAGGGCCTTGCACTGAAGCTCCTTCTTCTGAGATTTTGCCCAGCCTGATGAGGCCTGCATAGTTCCAGCCTCGTCATCCAGTGTAGATGCCAGTCTTCCCGTTTTTATGACATCTGCACATTTGGGGTCATTCCCTATATCTGCATAGGAGCTGTTGCTAACCTTGTTTAGGGAGAAACATGGTCTAATGAGAAAGACAAACTCCTAGGCTCAGCGGGCCCTGCCATCCCTCCAGAGGATTCCTCTGCAGCTCTGGGCAAGCACCCAGCTTCCTGGGCTCTTTTTCCTCATCTGTGAAACTTGCAGGGTGCAGTGAGGTTTCAAACCAGTGTGATAAATGTTGGCCTCACACCTGGCCCAGGGGATGCTGGGAAAACAGGAGCATTTGTTAAGATCAGAAACACTGATGGGACCAAAGCCAGTGCACACGCCAGGAAACCTGCCCATGGCTGACACTGTCCTCCAGCCTGCATCCTGGGGAGGCTGTGATGGGCACGTTTGCCAACCACCCCCAGTAGAGCCCAGGGCCCTCCTTTCTCGGCTTGCCAGTACCCTGCCCTACCCTGGCCTCCAGATGGCGGGGAACAGCATTAGTGAGGAGGTACTTGCTCCCTGGGAGCCTCTTTGGAACCTGCCCACTTTTCTCAACATGTATATTCCGCTTTGTAGTCTGAGGTTGATTTTCTAGAGGCAAGGAAGGGGCTGAGTTCTGCCCTCGTTCTGTTCGCTGGTGCTGATCAGGGCCGAGACGACCCTTCCCTCTCCCCACAGCCTGTTGAGGTGCTGTTGACGTGGACAGCGCCCCTCTCTTAAGATGCCCCCTTGCCGTTGCCATGAGCCGCTGTGACTCACGCGTGCACTGGGCCTCGCTTGGTGCTCCCCTCCTCCTCCTGTCTGAGATCAGAGCTTGCTGGAGAGCACCCTGGGTCGCCGCGCTTGGCTGCAGGCCCATCCCTCTCTCCCCATCCCGGGGTTCCCAGCGTGTTTTGTGCTTGAACTTGGTGGACTCATCTTACCCCATAAGAGGGACCTACTCAACCTGCAGCCTCCAATGTGCCGTAGGCGCTCTAGGTCCCTGTGGCACCCAGGACACCAATTCTTCCTCCCTGCACTTAGGATGTTCTGGAAATGAGGGGAAATCCACATTCCTGCCCCGGGAGGTGGGAAGCCTGGCAACGATGTAGCTTCCCCCGAGATGGGGTATGATCAGACCTCAGCAACTACTCAGGAGGCAAAGGTGTTTGGAAAGCAAACCCCAAACCTCCAGAGGGGCCGCTTCCCTCCCGGCATGGCATCTGCTCTGCTTCCGTCCCTCACCCCATGCACAAGGTCGTTGAGACTTTTCTAGAACTCCCTGGGGTTGTATTTATGGCCTTCAAGCAAACAAATTGAAAAGCAGTCAGGAAGGAGTTCAGATAGAAAAGTGCTGGAGACACACATCTTTCCTTCAAAGGAAATGTAATTTATTTCCAACCGCCGCCTCAGACGGGAGTTTCACATGTTGTGAAGTCACATCTTGAATGATTGTCACCCTCATCCTTCCCCAAAAAGCTAAATAAGGGCCTTTGGCATGAAGGCGTGCATTCTCCACCTTTCTGCGGCTCGCGCTTGGATTTCTGAGTGGCTTTCTTCAGGGAGCCCTTGTGGCCATGTGTCTTTAATGCCGCCCCCGTCCCCCCAGGCCAGGCCAGCACGCCCAGGTGATAGTGAGTGGGGCCAGGAGATCCCCCTTGCCCTGCCCAGTGGTCAGATCTGCCCCAGCCCTGCTGTGTGCCCTGTGGGGACGAGCCCTCTGTCATTTAACCACATACATTAGGTTGCTTTTCAGCGAAATGTCAGCTTTCCTCCCATTATGTGGGAGAGAGAAGGGGCGCAGGTGTATCTCCTTGGAGTAGCTGGATCACTAAGAAACAATTCTCACACTGGTCCTTCCGACACAGCCAGAGAGTGATCTCGATTGCTGGCCCCTGGGATGCTGTGCTGTCTGTGATTAGAGAGAAGTGGCCAGTGCCCCATCTGTGATTAGACAGACACCCCTATGGCAGACTCCTCCCCTCTCCATGAAGAAAGAAATATTTACTTAGATATTACTGTTTCAAAACACAAACTTTCTTCCCCTTAGAGAAGAAATACTGCCCTTAAATAGACTGTTGAAATATCAATGCCCCCCCCCCCCATTTAATCGGTGTGTCTGCGGCTTTCTTCGCATCACATGTCCGCGTTGGCAGGTGACTCTGGAAAGGAAAGGGATTCTGGGAAACCAACAAGTCTTTTTTAAATCTGTGAGTTGTATGAGAAAGTATTTAAGTTCACCAGTGTAGTAAACACCCACCCCAGAGCAGCGGTAAGCAAACCTAAATCTTAAAACCCATTCTTACTGTCTTTCACCATGAGGTGCTGGTTTTGGTGTAAAATGACAGCATTTGGTTTGGGGTTTTGCACCTGTTTGGTAGAACTGTTCTTGTCTGAGGCCCTCACCCCCTACAGATGGGCCTCAGGGCCTGGAGGTGGGCAGATGGGGCCGGAGTGGCCAGCAGAGACTTGCAGGGCTCTGAAAGCCCCAGAGCTCAGGCCTAAGGCTGCTGGGTGAGACCAGCAGGCAGCTGTGGCATCCGACCTTGGGACGCCCAAGCTGGGCAGCTGCTCCATGTGCCCCAAGCAGGATATCCTCATGAATGTGAGGAGAGGCTGGCTTAGGGCTTGGTTTTCATTTTGGCCTGGCACAGGGCGTCTGTAGGGAGCACCCCCCCAACCCGAGGATGGTGAAACCATATGATAGAGACTCCTTGTTGAAGTCCACGTCGGACTGATGTAGAATGCCCCGTAGGGGAATTGCATGGCCTTTGCCTTGAGATGCAGGTGAAAGAAAGGAACCAAACAAGGCGTGAGTGTGTTGGGGAATCTTCCCAGTGGAGCAAACCCCCTTAACACACCAGCTGTTGGGAACAGCTGCCCCTAAATCGGATTAAACCCTCATTTCCCTGCATCTCCCTGGTGCTGAACGGTCTACACTGGCCCAGGAAGCTAACGTCTGAGCCACTTGGAGAGCTCTGGAAAACAGAAGACACTGGAAGCCCACTCGGTCAGCAGCTGGGCGTGAGGATGTCAGGGGCCTTTGGACTTGAGGAAGGACAGTCCAGGCGCATGGAATCCTAATGGGCCTCACGCAGACACTGGCAGGCAGCCCAGCCCCCTGCCCAATACCACAGCCCTGGGGTGTCCCCTGACATTCCTGGAGGTCCCTGGGCAAATGCATTTCCTGCCTGGGTTCTCAGGGTAGAGAACAGAGAAGCCTCCAAGGGTGTTGTGAGTGAGCCAGGGGCTGGTCTGGGGAGTGGGTCTCATGCACTGCTCAGGTTGGCACATGAGGGACCTCCCCCACCCCAACCCAGCCCCAAGGGTCCCAGCAGGGTTCTCAGCACGGCTGTTTTGAGAGTACACAGGTGGCTGGAGAGGGGTGGGGCAGTTGCATGGTGGGTGGCAAAGTGTGCATTTAGAAGCTGCTTCGTGGCATTAAGAACGGGGAGGGGGAGAGGGACCAGCACTGTAATGTTAGAAATAATTCCTTCTTGCAGACTTGAAAAGCATCGGTTTCCCTCCCACAGCTGAGTTTTTGTGTCTGAAATACATCTAATCCTCCAGACTGCAGCCCCTCTCAGCCCTGAGCACCTGAGTGCTGGGGAGGCCCTTACTGGGCTCAGCCTGGAGAGGGGAGGGTTGCATGGGTCCCGGGGGCAGGTCTCCTGCCCTGGCTGTTCCCTTCTGCCAGCTTGGAATTTGGTTCTCATCTTGCCACAGGGATGTGTTTCCTAAAGGGGAGCCGGAGCAGGTCAATGGTGACAACTGAGTTGCATTTCTAGGCAGGGGCAGGGAAGGCCAACCCACCTTGCAGCCAGTTTTCTGTTTCTGTAAATAGCAGTGTATAGAGATGGAAGGGCGGCGTGGGTGTATCCACAGATGGGTTTAGGTTTTTTTTTTTGTTTTTTTTTGGATGTTTTCTATTACCTCATTCAGCAACTTTATGTTTCACAATGACTCAATGATGCTTTATTTATATTGTTTGTACTGTAATTAAAACCATTGACAGACATTTCACTTTGCTTGTTATTTCATATGATCTTGTTTTGATTAAATATGCCAGTTTGTATTTTCCTGCCTTGGGATTTTTTTGTGTCCGCTGTACAGTATTCTAAGGGAAAAAGAAAAAGATGTGTAAAGTAACAGAGAGAGGTGGCTATGGTGTAGAGACCTCTTTCTAATAAAGAAATGAAAATATGTCTACACAGCTTCCGTGGAGTTTGTTTTTTTTTGGTGGCGGTCATTTGTCACAACTAATTGTGTTTCTAAGCCCAGGCAAGGTAAATCAGAGAGAAAAGGGGCTCTGTGTGCTGCGGGGAGGGATTGCCCCAGGCGCGGGCTGCCCCAGGCCCGAGGGAATCAGCACACGAGTTTGCAGACAGAATGAAGAAAGAGATCAAGAGTGTCTCTTCTGACTTCTTCCTTTACAAGGACAGAAACTCCAAGAGAATGTTCTTTGCCCAGCCAGGGTTGACTGGGCCTAGAAGTTCCAGAAGCTTCTGTATCTTTGCACTGTTCGACACTGCCCAGGTGTGTCGTAAGAACTATTCCCAGCAGGTGGCTAGCAGTAGAACCATCCCAGGACTCTATTATTAAGACCATTATTATCATTAATATTACTGTAATTTTTGCATACAAACTACATTATATCTTCCCCTCCAAAAAAAAAAAAAAAAATTAGAAAACTGGCCAGGCGCTGTGGTTCACACCTGTAATTCCAGCACTTTGGAAGGCCAAGGTGGTTGGATCACCTGAGGTCAGGAGTTCAAGACCAGCCTGGCCAACATGGTGAAACTCCATCTCTACTAAAAATACAAAAATCAGCTGGGCGTGGTGGGCCATGCCTGTAATCCCAGCTACTCAAGAGGCCAAGGCAGGAGAATCACTTGAACCCAGGAGGCGGAGGTTGCAGCGAGCCGAGACCATGCCATTGCACTCCAGTCTGGACGACAGACCAAGACTCCATCTCAAAAAAAAAAAAAAAAAATGCCACCACTAATTTTGGGAATGCCTTCTAGACACTCTTCTCTGCAAATACAGGGGTGTCCTCTTCCCCCTACTCTTCCATTCAAGAAATAGAGAACCTCATGGTCTCATGACACATCAGTGACATTTTTTGTTGAAGTTTTCCCGTGGTGTGGGAGCCCGTAGTGCCACAAAATGCCTTGTGGACGGCCACAACATGGGATGTGAGGCCACAGGCAGGGCAGCCCCTCATCCAGCACACAGACCTGGTCACCTGCAGTCACAGGACACCCACAGGCCTCATGCACGAGGGTACCGGGCTGACTTGTCTTCTAAGAAATGTGGAAGAAAAAAAAAAGCACAAGGAAAGGTGCTTTTAGGAGGAATCAATGCCATTTGAATGCATATAGATGGCGGAGCACGGTGGCTCACACCTGTAATCTCAGTACTTTGGGAGGCCGAGGTGGGCAGATCACCTGAGACCAGAAGTTCCAGACCAGCCTAGGCAACATGCCAAAACCCCGTCTCTACTAAAAATACAAAAAATTAGCCAGGCATGGTGGCGCATGCCTGTGGTCCCAGCTACTCGAGAGGCTGAGATGGGAGGATTGCTTGAGCGCAGGAGGTGGAGATTTCAGTGACCCGAGATCATGCCACTGCACTCCAACCTGGGTGACAGAGCGAGACCCCGTCTGGAAAAAAAGAAATGCGTATTGCTTATCTGTTGAATTTAATAACAGATTTACAAAACAGCGGCTTAAATAAATGAAGGGTTTATTTTTCCTCCCAAAAGAAGAAGCCTGGAGAGAGGCAAGCCTGGGCTGGCCAACAGCTGCAGAGTCTGCTGGGCCCAGCCTCCTCCCGGCCGTCTGGTCAACCGTGGCTCCGGGGTGCTTGTTACCTCTGGGCACCCCTGAGAGGTGCATCTCCAGCATCTGCATTCCAGTGAGAAGAAGAGAGAAGGTGAGGGAAGAGGCAGCTGAGTCGGTCCCTCTTAACCAGCTTCCCCAGAAGCCACCCTGATGCTTCCACTTACACACTACTGACCAGACTGGGCGGGGTCCCTCAGGGCTGCAAGGGATGCTGGGAAATGGGGGAAGGGGTGATGTGGAAGGATGGGGAGAGCAGTTTTTGAATAGGCGGCTCACGTCCCTGCCCAGCCACTTCCTTGTTTCCCCACCATTCACACGCACCCATCGGTCAGCACACAGAACACTCTCCCCAGGAGAGACCCGGGGGCCAGGCTGTCCCTGCCCTGCTGCTGCTCAGCGGCTCCTCCTCTGTCCATAGCATTGTCCACACCCACCTTCTCTCCAGGGCTCTAAGTAAACCTCAGAGTATCTGTCACCCTCCTAAGAGATGTCAGGGCCCCAGGAGTGGGAAACGGAATCACCTTCCCAGACCAAGGTACTTAAGCCAGGTGCTCTGGGAAGCTCTCCGGCAGGTCACAAAAGCAAGACTGAATGTGTAGATTTCATCGCCAAGACTTTTATTGTGATCACACGCAGTGCTGGCAAGGCCACGGTGAGGCGAACCCAAACGCTGCTGGTGGAAGCAGCGCCCCTGCAAAGCCATATGGAATTGTGCGCAAAGACTCTGAAAAGCTTCCTTGCGACCCAGGAAGGCAGAACCTGGACCACACCTTCACCACGATAGAGGCTCAATACGTGTTTATTGACCACATGAATAAATTCAATGCCCACAAATGCGGCCAGGGAATAATGGGAATACTTTGACATGTGCCTAAAAATGTTCATGTCTATGGTATTTAGAGTAACTAAATATTGGAAGCAAGGCCAAAGCCCAACAGGGGGAGAGTTAAATAAATCATTGTGCATCTATAAAGGGGAAGATGATTTAGTCATTTCAAACTGTGTTTATCACATGGGGAAATAATGTAAATAAAAAATTAGGATATAAAAGTATTTACAGGAGTGATCTCTGATTAAAGATATTTTAATATCCAGGAAAAAATGTACAAAACGTTAACAGTGCTGTCTTTCTCTGGGGAATTCTGGGTAGTTTTTATTTCCTTCTTTACACTTTACCGTTCCCATTTTCTCCATTAGCATGTACAGGTTGAATATCTTTAATCTGAAACCCAAAATACTCCAAAATACAAAACTTTTTGAGCACCAACATGATGCCGTAAGTGGAAAATTCCACATCTGACCTCGTGTGGGAGGTTGCAGTCAAAACTTGGTCTCATGCACAAAATTACTGAAAATGTTGCATAAAATTACCTTCAGGCTATGTGTACAAGGTATGTGTGAAACACGTGAATTTTGTATTTAGATTTGGGTCCTCTCCCCAGGATACCTCATTGCAAATATTGCAAAATCTGAAAAAAGTCAAAAGCCAGATCATTTCTGGCCCCAAACGTTTTGGATAAAAGATGCTCATCCTGTATGGTAAAAAGTTACATTGAGGCATATCTTGAAGCTCACATTTTGCCACAGACTTTAAAGAAAGTGCTTGGGGTTTTTTTATTAATACATTGTTCACTCATGCTGAAATTGGAGAAACCATTGGTTAACTACTTTGATCCTGAAAACAAATTGATTATAAGTTAGGAAGCAGCCCAGGCACGGTGGCTCACACCTGTAATTCAAGCACTTTAGGAGGCTGAGGCAAGAGAATTGCTTGAGGCCAGGAGTTCAAGATCAGCCTGTGCAACATAACAAGACCTCATCTCTACAAAAAAACATTCTTTTTTTTTTTTTTTTGACACAGGGTCTCACACTGTCGCCCAGGCTGGTGTGTAGTGGCACAATCTTGGCTCACTGCAAGCTCCACCTCTGGTGTTCATGCCATTCTCCTGCCTCAGCCTCACAAGTAGCTGGGACTACAGGCGCCCGCCACCATGCCTGGCTAATTTTTTGTATTTTTAATAGAGACAGGGTTTCACCATGTTAGCCAGGATGGCCTCCATTTCCTGACCTTGTGATCCACCTGCCTCGGCCTCCCAAAGTGCTGGGATTACAGGCGTGAGTCACCGCACCTGGCTCAAAAAATTTTTTTAAATTAGCCAGGCATGGCATCGTACACCTGTAGTTGGCTACTCGGAAGGCTGAGGTGGGAGGATTGCTTGAGCCCAGGAGTTTGAGGCTGCAGTGAGCTATGATTGCACCACTGCACTCCAGCCTGGGCAACAGAGTGGGACCCTGTCTCTAATAAAGAAATAAATAAAAATAAAAATTTTAAAAATTAGGAAGCATTGCAATAAGGAGCAAACCAAACTGTAAGTTACAGAATCTGAAGAAATAAAGTTCAAACTGGCTCCTGACCACAGCATCCGGACACAGCTGGGAACCTTCCAGAAGGCCAACCCTGCCTCCTGCTGCCCTCCCAGCCCCCTCCTCTCCCACCAGGGGACCATGCTGACCCCTGAATGTTCTCCCCTTGCCCTTTCTTGTCTCTCCCAGGGATCAGATCCTGCTCTTCAGATTTTCCTCCACCTGGGAAGGCCCTGCTCTCTGTGCCTTCTTCCTTGTCATCTCTGGGGTCTCCAATGAACTGTCCCTTCCTCAAAGAGGCCTCCACACCTGGCCCCTGGCCCCGTCAGGCTTCCCTGCTCTTGTGTTTGGCAGTCCCTCTCCACGGTGCTCACCACAGGCCTTTCCTTGTGGGATCATTCACCCCTCTCCTGTACCTCCCCTGAGCTCCACGGCCATGGATCTGTGTGAGTTACACCCAGGGCCCAGGGCCCAACCTGAACAAATATCCACTGACTCAACCAGTGAATGAACAAAGGAATAAGCTCTGGCCCATTAATGGCCTTGCCTTCCTTGGAGCAATTGAGTGTCAAGTGTTCAGCTGCAGCAGCAATTTTCTTTGGGTCTGCTTCTCAGGAAACCAAACCTCATTATAACTGACAGGACTGAGGACAAAACATGGGCTGGGGGGGATGCACCCAAGGGACCCTCCTTCCAAATTCCAGCCAGGACTGCCCAGTTCCCCTGGAAGGAAGGGCCAGGCTCACTCACACCTCCCTCCTCTGCTGCCCGTGGCACTTTGGTGGAACCTCAGCCATGGCCTGTGTCTCAGGGGCCGGGTCCCTTGTTGACCTGCAGGCTCTCCCCCAGCCTGGGCTCGCACGGGGCTCCCCACCCCGCCCTCGCTGCACCCAGACCTGCCCGTGGTGACAGCGAAGATGACAGTGCGGCTGTACAATGGACAAAAGCCTGGCAGTCCACGCCAGCCGCGAGTGGGGAGGAGTTACGATCAGCCCTACTGTCTCCAGCACGTTCCGAGAAGCCACTCAGCCGCAATTTATCACCACTCGAGTCCAGTAAGCCTCCTAATTGGCCCATAAATGTGGTCCAGTAACCGCGTCTGACATCCAAAGACACTGCAGGCAATTAGCACTTATTTATTTGCATATGGTATTGATCAATGCGCTACCTGCACTCACTTTCAAGATCTGTTTATTTTTAAAGCTGGAGGGGAAAAAAAGCCCTCATTTACTGCACTACAAGGGGAACTACCACACACACACACACACACACACACCCCACTAGCAGGGATGATGGGAACTTGGCATCACGCTGCCTCTGGCTAAGGGATTCAGTTGTTCACTTGTGTGCAGGGTCCTCTCAGTATCTTACAAAGTACTCAATAGATGCAACCTGTCCAGGTGACTGTGCCGGTGCAGCCAGCAGCAGCCTTCTTGCCCTCAGGCTGGGGAGGAGGCTGAGGGAATGGAGTAGCCCAGGACTGCACCCCACTTGTGTGGGTTTTCCAAATGTATGGCAAATTGCCTTTGCCAAACCGCACTCAGCTGGGACCACAGGCACGCCCCACGATGCCAGGCTAATTTTTGACAGAGATGGCGTTCCGCCATGTTACACAAGCTGGTCTTGAACTCCTGGACTCAAGCAATCCATCCGCCTCGGCCTCCCAAGGTGCTGGAATTATAAGTGTGAGCCACCACACCAGCCTGAGATTAAACTTGATTTTAATTTGTTCTTTCTGCTTATTTGAATTATTTGTCTGAAAAATTATTTCTGTAACTATTTTTAAAAGAAGGAAACAAAATGAACAATGACCAACCCCTGAGAGACAGGGAGACAGGCAATCTTAGGGTGTGGATATGTGTTCTGGCATTCTGGCATCCTTTTTAAAACATACATTTACTTTTTTGTTTGTTTTCGTTTTTGACGGAGTTTCGCTCTTGTTGCCCAGGCTGGAGTGCAGTGGCCCAATCTCGGCTCACTGCAACCTTCACCTCCCAGGTTCAAATGATTCTGTTGCCTCAGCCTCTTGAGTAACTGGTATTACATGCCACCACACCTAGCTAATTCTTGTATGTTTAGTAGAAACAGGGTTTCACCATATTAGCCAGGCTGGTCTCGAACTCCTGACCTCAGGTGATCCACCCACCTCGGCCTCCCAGAGGGCTGGGATTACAGGTGTGAGCCACGGTGCCAGGCCACATGTACTTTTCAATTAAATTAAATTTTATTTTATTTTTGAGACAGAGTCTTGCTGTGTCATCCAGGCTGGAGGGCAGTGGTGCGATCATGGCTAACTACAGCCTCGACCTCTGAGACTCAAACGATCATCTCACCTCAGCCTCCTGAGTAGCTGAGACTACAGGTATGTGCCACCACACCTGGCTAATTTTTTAATTTTTTGTAGAGATGGGGGTCTCACTATGTTGCCCAGGCTGGGCTCAAGCAATCCTCCTGCCTTGGCCCTCCCCTAGTGCTAGGATTACAGGAGTGAGCTGCTGTGCCACAGTGTACTTTTATTTTAAGAATAAAATAGCATTCTTCAAACCATCTTGTAGCCTATGCTTCCCTTCAAATGTTTGTGTTGAAAAATGTCAAGCCAACAAAGAAGTTGAAGAATAGAATCGTTCAGCAAACACCCAAAGATGCCCATCTCTACTCACTAGTTGTTAACATTTTAATACGCGGCCATCTCTCTGGATAGACAGACAGACAGACACTATGCTGAAATTTTTTTTTTTTTTTTGACAGAGTCTCACTCTGTCACCCAGGCTCGAGTACAGCGGCACAATCTCGGCTCACTGCAACCTTCACCTCCCGAGTTCAAATGATTCCCCTGCCTCAGCCTCCTGAGTAGCTGTGATTACAGGTGCACGCCACCACACCTGGCTAATTTTTTTTTGTTTGTATTTTTAGTAGAGGCGGGGGTTTCACCTTGTTGACCAGGCTGGTCTCGAACTCCTGACCTTAGATGATCGGCCTGCCTCAGCCTCCCAAAGTGCTGGGATTACAGGCATGAGCCACCGCGCCCAGCCATATTTTAAAGTGAGGGAACAACAGCAGGATTTTTCACCCTTAAATAAATAAATAAGCACAAGGCCTTTCTCCTCTGTAATGACAAGACCATGATGACTCCCAGGATGGGTACCATTGGTATGATATAATATACAGTCCCTATTCAAATTGCTTCAATTTTCCCCTAATGTCTTTCTCAGCTGGTTTTTCCCCTTATCCAAGATCCAATCAATAATCACACAGCGCTCTTAATTGTCATGGGAACCTACTTCTTAAAACTTAAATGAGCATGAACAACTTTTCACGGCAGAAAAAAAAAAGCTCTCTAACAAGATTGAAACACTTACCACTGGGAATCAGGCTGCTTGGCTCCCCATACTTCACCAATATGGGGTCACTTTTTTTCCCAATTTGAAAGGCTAAAAATAGGTTCTCTTAGTTTATCCCCATTTTATTACTGTTAGGAGTAACATTTTTTATGTTTAATGGCAAATTCTATTTTGTGTTGTTACCCTTGCATATTCTTTGTTCACTTTCATATTTATCTTTTTATTTTATTTTTTATTTTTAGAGCTGGAACCTCGCTCTGTCACCCGGGCTAGAGTGCAGTGGCGTGATCATAGTTCACTGCAGCCTCGAACCCCTGGGCTTAAGCCGTCCTCCCACCTCAGCCTCCAGAGTAGCTGGGACATTAGGCACAATATTTTTGTTACTGATGTGTTAACTTAGAGGATACTAACCCTTTATATAACATAATGTGTTATAACATTTATCTCGTTTCTTTCTTTTTTAATCTTACGATTTTTTAATGTGCAGAATTTTAACACTATGAACTCAAATCAGTCTTTACCCTTATGATTCCTGCCTTTGATGCTATGCTTAGAAAACCCTTCCTTGTGGCTGGGCAAGGTGACTCACACCTGTAATCCCAGCTCTTCGGGAGGCCAAGGTGGGCAGATCACCTGAGGTCAGGAGTTCAGAGACCAGCCTGGTCGACATGGCGAAACCCCGTCTCTACTAAAAATACAAAAACTAGCCGGGGGTAGGTGCCTGTAGTCCCAGGTGCCTGTAGTCCCAGCTACCTGGGAGGCTATGGTGGGAGAATCACTTGAACCCAGGAGGTGGAGGTTGCAGTGAGCCGAGATTGCGCTATTGCACTCCAGCCTGGGCGACAAGAGTGAAACTCCATCTCAAAAAAGAAAAAAAAAAAGAAAGAAAAGAAAATTCTTCCACTGGCCAGGCGCGGTGGCTCAAGCCTGTAATCCCAGCACTTTGGGAGGCCAAGGCGGGCGGATCACTAGGTCAGGAGATCGAGACCATCCTGGCTAACACGGTGAAACTCCGTCTCTACTAAAAATACAAAAAATTAGCCAGGCGTGTTGGCGGGCGCCTGTAGTCCCAGCTACTCGGGAGGCTGAGGCAGGAGAATGGCCTGAACCGGGGAGGTGGAGCTTGCAGTGAGCCAAGATGCGCCGCTGCACTCCAGTCTGGGTGACAGAGCGAGACTCTGTCTCAAAAAAAACAAAAAAAAAGAAAATTCTTCCTTGCTCAAGAGTATCCAAAACTGTTTCTCTCTAGTAGACTTCTATTATTTTGTGGCATTTTATTACATTTAAATTTTCATTCATTGTTCATTTGTGAAATTTTTACTTTTTCCAAATGTTTAGCTAATTGTGCCAATTAAACAATAGGATGGAAGTCTTTTTTAATGGATGACACATAAATTATGGAATATTCACATGGTAGGTTAGCATTAGCCATTGAAAAGAATCATGTAGACCTACGTATGCTGACATGGGAAGATGTCCAGAATATACTATTAAATAAAACATTCGGCTGTGTGTGGTGGCTCATGCCTGTAATCCCAACACTTTGAGAGGCTGGGTCAGGTGGCTCACTTGAGCCCAGGAGTTTGAGGCCAGCCTGGGCAACATGGCAATCCCCCATCTCTACAAAAAAATACAAAAAATTAGCCAGGCGTGGTGGCGAGCGCCTGTAGTCCCAGCTACTCAGGAGGCTGAGGTGGGAGGATCACCTGAGCCTGGGAGGTTGAGGCTACAGTGAGTCATGATCTCACCACTGCATTCCAGCCTGGGCATCGGAGTGAGACCCTGTCTCAAAAAAAGAAAAAAAAAAAAAAATTCAAGTTGCAGAGGAGTGTATAGACATGTAGCATATGACCTCAAAGCAGAGGCCGTGTGTGCTCACACATGCACATACACACATACACAACACATTCTGTTGTCCCTCTTGGTTTCCTGTCTGCCCCCTCCTCTTTTGATTTCCAGATGTTGGAGGCCCCAGGACTCAGTCCTCAATCTATGATGTTCTCTACCCATGGTACTTTCTAAGCAATCTCATCTAGTCCCAGAGGGTCCAATATTTGCCTGTGACTTCCAAATTTATATCTCTAGCCTTGTTGCCACCCTGGATTCTAGACTCATATCCACTGATGAGTAGGTATTCAATGTCGTTAGGAATGCTTTTGGCTGCAAATAATAGAATCCTCAAATAGCAAATGCTTGTACTAAAGACATTTAATTCTATCACATAACAATATATTTAAAGGCAGACAGTCCAGAGCTGGTCTGTGGCTCAGCAATGTTATCTCTTTAAATTGTCTTCATTTTGCTCCACTATCATTAGCAAACCAGTTGCCACCTCCCAGTCAAAAGATGGCTGCCATGACTCCGGGCAAGAATAATGGGATAAAGAGATGGAACTTGCCACATATATCATTTCTATCAGGAGAGTAAAGACATTCCTAGATTTTCTGTCATCTTCTAGCAGACTTTCCCCTATGACTTTCTCATTGGCCAGAACTTGGTCATATGGCCATGTTTGGTTGCAAGGGAGGTTAGAAAAGCAAGCGTCTATCCCTTCCAGCCTCTGTTCTGTTGGTGGGAAAGAGAAAAAGGAGCCGGGAATAGGTGTTGCCGTCGCCAAGCAACAGTGTCTCCAGTGGCGAATAGTCACCTCAGGTGTAACTCCCCAAACGGAAATGCACAATTCCTTCCCAGTTTGACTCTCCTAAATATGCCCCATCTTGGGAAGCAGCGCTCACCCTCCCCAGATGCAGGCCCAAATGCTCAGGAGCCATCTCACACTTCTCTCTCTCCCCTTCCTATCAGTCTGTCCTGTTGTCTGCAAAGATCCATCCCAGAGTTGACCACGTCTCCCCGCAAATCTGAGCTCCGGGTTACTCCAGTTGCCCCAAGCTGGCTTTCCTGCTGCTCCTGCTGCCCCTGGGTTTCATCTTCACTTGGAAGCTAGAATAACCCTCTTAAAGTGAAAGTCAGCTGGGCACAGTGGCTCACGCCTATAATCCCAGCACTTTGGGAGGCCGAGGCAGGCGGATTGCCTGAGGTCAGGAGTTCGAGACCAGTCTGGCCAACATGGCGAAACCCCATCTCTACCAAAAATACAAAAATTTAGCCGGGCATGGTGGCATGCACCTGTAATCCCAGCTACTCAGGGGGCTGAGGCAGGGGAATTGCTTGAACCCAGGAGGTGGAGGTTGCAGTGAACCAAGATCGCACCACTGTACTCCAGCCTGGGCGACAGAGCAAGACTCCTTCCAAAAAAAAAAAAAAAGAAAAAAGTCAGCTTACGAAACCCCTGTACTCCCTACATGGATGGCTTCCTGGCACCCCTAGGATAAAAGCAAGACGCTTACCATGCCCTGCAAGGTCCTACGTGATCTGGCCTGCCTCCTCTTTTGATCTTTCCTCCTCAAGCTCCCCCCTACCCCATGCGTTGCCCCCCACCCTCAGACACACCGGCCTTGCTTTTTCTGAACAACCTGCATGAGTTCCCACTTTTGCACTTGCGGTCCCCCCTCACCCCGCCCCCGCCCTGGCCCCTGCCCTGTTAGTTCCTCACCAGTCCTCCCGTGGCTCCTCCCTTGCCTTCTTTAGGTTCCAAGCTCATCTCCCCGGAGAAGCACAGCCGGACCCTGTAACTCACTCCCTACCTCCAACACTCTCTTTTCCCTTATTCCACCTTCTTTGTCTCTGGGGCGCTTACCGCTACTGAGCGATCGCACACCTTCACTGTTACCTGCCGGAGTCTACATCCTCTCGAGGACATGGATCCCAGGAGGACAGGCCACACTTCTACCTCACTGTCCACTTTTTCCCAGCACCCAAAACAAGACCTTGCATATAGTGTTTAGTCAATATACTGAATAAATCAGTTTTGCCCTCCCCTCACTGCTCTGGAAACTCATCAGCTATAATTACACTGAAATGTCTGCCCCGGCTTCCAGCCCTGGCCACGCAGAGTTGCCAGGTGGAAAGCAGCTGGACAGGCCATCCGTGTGGACTTCCGAGTGGCTGCGAGGAGGAACTCAGAATTGCTGCTGCTGCTGGCTTTCTCTGCCTGCAGTGTCCTGGTGTGCCCTGGGACCTGCTTTGAGCCAGGTTCAGACGGTCTCTGAAACAGCTGCTCTGCCAAGAACCCAGAATCTGGAGATGGAGACAGATGGGACACAGCCGCCACGGCCTGAGACTCCTTCTTGCCCCAAGGTCCTGAGAATCTCCACCTCCTCCAGCTGCATCGCACCGGAGAGCTGTCCTGTCTGTGGGTTTGGGGGAGGGGAAAGCACCAAGAACTCAGGAAAGGGCACTTCCTGGCTCGTTATTAGGCAGTAGCACCCCAGATAAATCAGCTCCCAGCCACTCTGCAGGAGTCCACGATGGGGAGCAGGCAGGACTGAGCCAGGCTGCCCAGAGTGGAACCTCAAGGGAGGCCCCAGAAATGTGTGCTTGGAGAGAACCGGGTTGTTCCCTTCAGCCCTGACTGCCCCGGGAGAGGCCTGGAAATGAAATCACTGAAATGCCCAATAGAGGGCGCTGGTTAGAGGCTATGGACCGGCCGGGTGTTGGGAGGCCGAGGCGGGCGGATTGCCTGAGCTCAGGAGTTTGAGACCACCCTGGGCAACATGGTGAAACCCCATGTCTACTAAAATACACACAAAAAATTAGCTGGGCGTGGTGGTGGGAGCCTGTAATCTCGGCTACTCACGAGAATTGCTTGAACCCGGGAGGCAGAGTTTGCAGTGAGCCGAGATAGCACTGCTGAACTCCAACCTGGGCAACAGAGCAACACTCTGTCTCAAAAAAAAAGAAAAAAAAAAAAAAAGAGGATAAAGAGGATATGGACCAAATGGGCCAAAAGAGCCAGGCCCTTCCCTATGTTCTGTGTGTTCTGATTATGGAAAAGTGACCATGATATAGTCATTTTTAAAAAGTCAAGGTACAGAGTAAAACATCTCTGCTAGTATAAAATGCAACACATAAACATATCATTTACCCATTTATATATACTGATGCATGCACAGAAACAATTTCTCGAAGAAACACAAACCACTATGACCTATGTTGGAGCACAGTGAGTGGCTCAGGGAGAAGAGGTCCCGTGAGATGTCAGTTACCTGAGCAGTGATGTGCTGGCGGTGGCTTTCACCGGCTCCCACGAGCTGCCCGTGAGTACCTCTTCCCAATTCTGTGTTCCGTGACATCACGTGGTTAGCTGGAAATTGGCCATGGTGGGAGTGTTTACACCATGGAGATTGGCAAATGCTACAAATCAAGGTCCTCCCCACCACAGACACCCACCCCCAGAGCCGGTTGTTAAGCCTTTACCGCCACACCTGAAATAAAGTGTTCTGCTCTACGGAACCTCAAAGAGGACTTTGTGGTCACATATATATGTGGAAAATGCTGAATATGGGACTTCAAACAGCCTCTGGGGGCTCAGGCCCCCCATCAGCATAGTGAAGCCTCCCTGAAGAGGTTGAGCAAGGAGGTCTAATGTAACTAATTGATTCGTACATGATACATGTTTTGTTACTATGTTCTCAAGGACATCCTAAGGAAAACACAGTTTTCTGAGTCAAAATCTTTCATGATCTATTTAGACCCATTTGCCTATAGAGCGTGCCATCCCCTCTAAAGCCATGATCTAAAGCCAGGGCAGCAGAGCCACGAAGGGGTTAAGCATCGCCTAGCTAGGAGCTCATAATCGTCTCCATCTTACAAAAAAACAGAATGAGGCGTCAAGAGGTCAGGAACCTGCCCAAGGCCACACAACTGTGTGAAAAGGCAAAGCTGAGGCCTGAACACCCCTTGAAATGTTACTAGCTGCATCCCTGGGTGAGTGAGCTAAGCCCTGGCTTGGTGGGGTGCTTGTGTGTACACATGCTAAACTTAAACCTGATGCAGCCATAGATTAAAAAGCAAAGTGAAACATCCCTGGCAAAGTCAGGAACACATCAAAGATGCAAATTATCACCACTACCACTCATTACTATATCGGAGGGTCTAGCCGGTGCAATAGACAAGAATAAAAAGGGGTATAAATATTGGAAAAGGAGAGAGAAAACCCACAAAAAAATCAACTGCACACTGATAATATCTGAAATTTTCATGTAAGACAAAGGTTCCCATTTATAATAGCAATGGATATTTGTTAAGCACCTAGGCGTGCATTGCAGAAGGCATGTGTGAGCCCCACATGGGCAAAATTCTAAATCTTTCCAGAAGCACAGCAGAGACCTAAACAACAGGAGAGCTGGCCCGTGATCGCGCGCAACCAGACTGTATCGCGAAAATGTCACCTTACTTACCCTCCAGTAGCCTATAAATTCAGCACATTGGCAGTCAAAAGTCCAAATGGGTTTTTCAAAACAACTCAAACAGATGATTCTAAAATTCATTTGGAAGAAAAGATGTGAAGAAATAGCTAAGAAAAAGTGGAAAATGAAGAACAACAAGGAGGAACTCCCCACATCAGATATCAAAACTAGAAAAATTAAGATGATGTGGCGTGGAGCAGGAAGTAACAAATAGATCAGGCCGGGCGCAGTGGTGGCTTATGCCTATAATCCCAGCACCTTGGGAGGCCGAGGCTGGCGGATCACCTGAGGTCAGGAGTTGAGACCAGCCTAGCCAACATGGTGAAAACCCATCTCTACTAAAACTACAAAACTTGGCCAGGCACCGTGGCTCACGCCTGTAATGCCAGCACTTCAGGAGGCCAAGGCAGGCAGATCACGAGGTCAGGAGTTCGAGACCAGCCTGGCCAACATGGTGAAACCCCAACTCTACTAAAAATACAAAAATTACCTGAGCGTGGTGGCGGGCACCTGTAGTCCCAGCTACTCAGGAGGCTGAGGCAGGAGAATTGCTTGAATCCGGGAGGCAGAGGTTGCAGTGAGCCAAGATCTCGCCACTGCACTACAGCCTGGGTGATAGAGCAAGACTCCATCTCAAAAAATAATAATAAATAACAAATAAATAACTAAAATAAAATAAATACGAAACTTAGCCAGCTGTGTTGGTGCATGCCTGTAATCCCAGTTACTCGGGAGGCTGAGGCAGGAAAATCACTTGAACCCGGGAGGAGGAGGTTGCAATGAGCAGAGATCACACCACTGCATTCCAGCCTGGGCAACAAGACAAGACTCTGTCTCAAAAACAAACAAATAAACAAATAAATAGAAGAGAGTTATATCTAGGCTCTAGAATATGGACCATAAACATATGGGAATTCAGAATTCCATAAAAGTAGCACATCACATCAATGGAAAAAATGAACTATTTATAAGTAGTGAGGGACAGTTGGCCAACCATTCAGGGACAAGTATCCTTAGACTCCTCCCCTGCCACAGGCAAAAATAAATTCCAAATAGAATTTATCCAGCAAATGCAAAATTCAAAAGTATTAGAAAAATATGGCATATTTTTAGAATTCTGGACTGAAGAAGGCTTGCCTCATCACATATAAAAACCAAAAGCTTAGAAAAATGGACAGATTTTGCCTACATAAAAATTATACAGTAAAATGCATCATTTGTCTCTTCTTAGAGGCTTTTTACCCCTCAGAACTTTAAGCAAGGCATCAGCAATAGGAAATACAAAGGCTAGAAGAAAACAGTACTTTGACAGATCTAGTCAGGAGAGCATTCATGAGGATACTTGCATGAACCCTTCAAAAAATCAATGCCATGGAAGGGGAGGTAGGTGTTCTAGAATAAGAGCGATTCAAATTTGGCTGGGCGCTGTGGTTCATGCCTGCAATACCAGTGTTTTGGGAGGTTGGGGTGGGAAGATTGCTTGAAGCCAGGAGTCCAAGACCGCCTGGGCAACATAGTGAGATCCCATCTCTACAAACAAATATTTAAAAATTAAAAAAAAAATTTTTTTTTTTTTTGAAATGGAGTCTCACTCTGTCGCTCAGGCTGGAGTGCAACGGAGCAATCTCAGCTCACTGCAACCTCCACCTCCTGGGTTCAAGCAGTTCTCCTGCCTCAGCCTCCTGAGTAGCTGTAATTAAAGGCACCTGCCACCATGCCCAGGTAATTTTTGTATTTTTAGTGGAGACGGGGTTTCACCATGTTGGTCAGGCTGGTCTTGAACTTCTGACCTCTAGTGATCTGCCTGCCTTGGCCTTCCAACAGGCTAGGATTACAGACGTGAGCCATGGCACCCGGCAAAAATTTTTCTTGAAAGAGAGACTAAAAATCATAATAATCAAATGCAATTTATGAACCTTGATTGCTGTTTTTTTTTTAAGCTATAACATACGAATCACCTGAGGAAATCCAAATATGGACTGGGAATTGAAGGCTACTGTAAAATTACTGATAATATTTTTAGGTAGGTGACGATTTCAGAGTAAACTAGTCATATATCTTTATTCTCAGAAGATGCATGAAGGGTTTAGAGTGATTCAGCCACAAACAACAACAAAATATTAGCGACTATTGAATGTAGGTGACGTGCATACAGGAGTTCACGTGCTAGTCTTTTAATTTTCCTATATATTTAAATTTGAGAAATAGATTTCATTAGATAAGGTGTGATGCTAGAATGGGATTTCTATAAGCTATAACAGTGAATAACAAAATAACCCACCATCCTACTGAAGTGCTAGAAAGTTACCAATGCCCCTGAGTGTTTCTCCTGTAGAGATAACCTCTATTTTCAATGCTGTGCTAATTGTTCCCTTATTTTTTTTTGAGACAGTCTTGCTCTGCTGCCCAAGCTGGAGTGCAGGGCACAATCTCGGCTCACTGCAACCTCCACCTCCTGGGTTCAAGTGATTCTCCTACCTCAGCCTCCCACATAGCTGGGATTACAGGCATACACCACCATGCCCAGCTAGTTTTTGTATTTTTAGTAGAGATGAGGTTTCACCATGTTGGCCAGGCTGGTCTTGAACTCCTGACCTCAAGTGATCTGCCCGCCTCGGCCTCCCAAAATGCTGAGATTACAGGTGTGAAACACCATGCCCGGCCCCTTGCTTCTTTCAGAAAGTTACCCAACAATCACCCTATCAGCAAGATGATCCCTGACCTTTTCATCTAAAATAGCCCCTTCCACTCTACTGTGCCTTATTCTCCTTCCTGTCACTTACAGGTCTTCATAATACCTGACATTATATTACATATCACCTGTTGGTTTGTTTAGCATCAGCCTCACCCCATAGAATGCAAGCTCCATCCCCAAGACCAGAACGGTATCTGACAAGTCATGACCGCCCCACATATATTTGTGGAATCAATGCGTTTGCTTTTCACCTTCCATGAACTGGCCATCCATGCCCTTTCCCAATTTTCTTTCTCTTTCATTCTAGCTCTTTATGTAGAAACATACTAATTCACCTTGTCATGTTTCTGACAAGCATTTTTCCCAATTGTTCCTTGTATTTTTCATTGTTTTTGATCCTTGGAATGCACAGAAAAATAGACAGCTTTGCTATTCTTCCCTTGTGTCCTCCTCACACAGCAGATAATTATCCAGCTAATCCTCTTTCACAGTTTTAAAGGTTTCCTTTTATACACTGAATACTTTAATCCATCTGTAATTGATCTGCGGCAAAGTGGGAGATGAAGATTGTTCCATCTTTCCCTCCAATTAGCCAGTTTTTCCAAATATCATATATGCAACATATTTTCCTTTTCCACAAATTTGCAGAGGTTTCCTTATCATAGATTAAATTTTCATCTATTCTAGAGTCCATCTCTGTGTAACATAATCTGTTGATTATATAATGTAATCTTATGAGCACAAGCCCTGCAGCCAACCTATCTGGGTTTAAATTCCTTATCTACTAATGGTGCTGTGAGACCTTGGACCAGTTCTTATTTTCTCTGTGCCTTGGTTTTGCAAAATGTAGATGACAATAATAGAAAATTGCCATTTCATAGGCCTCAAAATCATCAAATACCAGCAATTGTGTATGGTTAAAGGTAATACCTACTTCCTAGGGTTGTTGTGAGCTTCAAGGTCAAGTGCTAGGAAGAGTGCCCATCACCCGTGCACACTGGGCAATCACTCCTATTGAAGCAAGTGCCCCTCTTCATTATGTGTCTCTTTAAAAATTCTCCAGCTGGATTCATATGTTTATTCTCCCAGATGTGCTTTAGAACCATTTGGTCAAGCTTCCAAGATAACTCTACTGGGATCTGATTGGGATTGCATTGAACTAATAAATGAGTTTGGGGAGCGCTGACATCTTTGCAATCCTTGTCCTCCCACCCTGTGCCCACTGGTCTCCCTGCTGACTCCAGTCTCCTCTGAGGGCCCCAGCAGAGTTGGTTTCATCTGCTCTGGAAGGGAAAGGAAGGGAGAAGGTGGACAGGGCTGAACATCTGGAGCCACTCCCAGCTTGCATCTGGAGGGTCTAACACAGGGCTGGACAAGGAAGGGGGCTCATCTTACTAAATCAGGATGTTCAGACCAAGGCATCTCTGTCGAGCAGAAATCATGTCAATGAGAAACTTTCCAGAAAACTTCATCTAATTCCTCGAGCTGGAGCACTGGAGAGCCAGGGTGCAGGCAGGCTGTGGGCTTAATGTGCTGAATTACTCAGAAGTTGTAGACTTGCCCTCATCAAGGACTTCGCTAAATGACTCCAAATTAGACTGCCTCCTTAGCTGTCAGGTGGCTGAGGCTGGGTAATGTGGGGAGGAAGGGTTATTATTATTTTTATTATCATCATCATCATCATCATCATCATTATCTACTATTCATTCATTCATCTTGAGAAAGCATTCCAAAGGCCTGTGGGGTTAGCACAGCCACCTCAAGAGCTCTGGGTGGCCAGAGCAGACCCCCAGGAAGGCCCTCATGCCCGGAGGGTCCTAAGCCCAAGGAAGTGGCCCTTGAACCAAATAAGTGCTGTCCAACCTTGGCAGAGGAGAGATGCCTTGAGAAAAGAGGGAGGGCTAGCTGCACAGTACTGGCCAGGCCCAGCCTGAGGACTCGCCCTGTGTTCAGTGTCGGCTGTGAAACCTGGGTGCCCGCAGGGCCAGGATCCCTCAGCCACTGCCCCAGCTCTGGTTGGTTGCAATCACTGAGCTCAAATGGGCAAAATCACTCCCAAAGCTTCAGAGGCAGAGTGAAGATCCCCAGGGGAGCAGGAGCGCCAGAGCCCAGAGGGCACCTGCAGGGAGGAACCGGTGAACTTGGAGGCCTCTGGGCACGGAGCTCCAGGTGGCCAGTCTGAGTGAGGCTTGAATGCAAACCCCGCTATGTTGACTCCAGGCCGTGGGGTCCCAAAGCATCTCCACTGCAAAGTCATTCCCTGGGGTGACACCTGCTCATCCCACAGCCTCCACCCAGGGCTCCCTGGCCCTGAGCACCTTTCTCATCCACGCTGGGGATGAGGCCCCTGCGTGAACTCAGGGCATACTGGTCTCCTCACGCTGGGTTCTACCTGTCTTCCCCGTGGGTTCTGAATGCCTGAGGGCATGTGTTGGACACAGGTGCCTGTCAGCCCCTCATGCCTAGCACAGTGCCAGTAGAGGACACTTAACTGGGGACAGGTCTGCTTTCCTTTGGGGCACTTTTGGCTGTCACATGACAGGGTGCCCCTCTGGCATTCATGGGCAGTCCCACACCACAAAGAATTGTCCTGTGCCAGTGCCCACAGTCCCGGTGGTAAAGCCCTGCCTATAGGTGGTGTGGGGGTAACCAGAGGACAGCCCCTGATCCTCTGTATGGCTGCCACCCACTCGGGACCAAGGGCACCGCCACAGTCCACCCAGCTCACCCCCAGTGGCCTCTCCTTCGCTGCAGGCCTGCTGGGGGGAGACAGTAATTAGAGGAAGAATGGAAATCTCCTGACTTCACAAATGTGACTTTGCAAAATGAGGTGGGAAGACAAATCTGTCTTCACTACTATTCATTAAAGAAAGTCCTTTATAAATCCCAAATTAACAATTTCTCATTTAAAGATGGGTGATTATCATTCTTTTCTGGCAATTTATAGCTTTCAAAATGCTGAAATGTGAAAATTATTGGGGGAAAAATTCCAGCTGTGGTCATAGAAAATGGAAATCCACTTCAAGACAATTGATAAACACATTTGAAATGATCAATAACCTCAGGTTCAAAAGTAATACTCAGGTACAGATGTGTGAAGTGACTGCTTTGGTAATAGAAACGCTCTGAATGATCACATTAAGGTCGACATTCTGCATCCAGGCAGCTCGGAGCCCCAAGTTACCGGGAAATCAAATGATTCATCTGGCGGGATCTTACCCAGCTTGGAGATTCTTTGACTAAGGATGGTGACAACACAGAGTTGAAATTCTTTTCTTAGTTTTTGCAATGCCTGGGCTCCTGCCATCTTTCTAACTAATCCAGCAGGCACCTTTGAGGGAGGTGGGTGACCCTGTGCAAAGGAGGAATTGTGCAAATACTAGGAATGGAAAAGGCCTTTCTGAAATGACACTTCATTATTCATAATTGACACCTTTATTGAGACCTCCCCTGCCAGGACTAAGAATAAGACAGAGCCTGAATCCTGCCTCTACCCTGTGCCAACCCCAGGGACCCCTCTGCCTCTGGATCAAAGTAGGTCCAATAAGATAGAACATGAAGATAATTGAGACCCTGTGGTTTTGTGGGGGAAACTGAGCTGCGATGGTCTATAGGTGTTAAAGAGGGGCGTAGCCATCCTACAGAAGCACCTCTGGGTCACCAGCCCACAGCACCATCTTCCACAGACCTCAGGCTCCTCAGGCGGAGGGCACCGGCAGAGGATCTGCAGCCTGTTTGCCAAGTGAGTAAAGAAGATGCTACTACGAATTCCAAACCATCTCCACAAAGGATAGGGTTGAATGACATGGCTTTAAAATGTGGCAAGACAGACCTGGGTTGAGCAGGTGGAGAGAGGGGCTGTCATGGGAGAACCTGAACTAGACACACAGCAAACCCTAACTAAGGTGGAGCCACACAGGAGGACTGCCCTGGAGCCTTGTTTCTGTTCAGTCTTCAGCAGAAGAGCCAGCCTCTGTGTGGGTGGCAAGAGAAACAGTGGCTGATGGTGACCGGCACTCACTGTGTGCCCAGCTCGGCAGGGCACCGTTTGCTTGCATTGGACCAGCTGGCGTTGAGGAGGAAACTGAGACTTGGAGAGTTAATCACCTGAGGATGGAAAGTCAGGTGGTCTGAGTTCAAAACTGTGCACCTAGCCCTGAGTGGGCTGCTCGTGTGGCGTGATGTTATCTTGCACTTCATCTCTACTACACCATTCCCCTCCCCAGAAACCAAGCTGTCTGGAAGGCTGTACACCTGTGCCCTAGAAGCAAAGCGGAAGAAGTGCAGGTTCCGCTGGGTGGAGTGTTTTGGTCGGGTTAGCTAAGGGGAGCCTCCACCAGGAGCGGACGCCTCTCTGGCCTCTGGTCACAGCTGTGCACCTCTCCCACAAGTTCTACCCAACTTCAAATAACGATGATGAACTCGGCTGAGAAGAGAAGAAAAAGGAAAACTTGAAACAAGAGCAACCATCTGCAGCTTCCCCCCAGCACTGTCCGGTATCCCCCAGCAGGGGTGGTCAAAGCTCTGCCTCTCCCCTCTCCCAGGACAGGCGTCCATTGTCCCGCCCTTCCCCCACAGGCCAGGGGCTCTGCCTTGGCCCCCGACCCTGGAAAGAAGTCAGTGCCAGTGGCCTTGGCTCAGAACCCAAGGCTTGTGGGAGGGGACGAGGTCAGGATTTGGAAGGATCCAGGCTGGTTCCCGCTGCAAGTGCGGCCCAGCCCGAGTCCCCTGCCCGGGTGTGGCTGCTCTGTCTGCAGAAAGGGACCCTCACCGTTGCCTCTGGGCGGCTGTGCCATACGGGAGGGCAGGTAAGGTGCTTCGTGCAGGGACACCTCTGTCTCATTTCTATCGCATCCCAGGCCCCAGCTGGCGCGGTGGGAGAGGTGCCTCGGAGGCTGCCACGCAGAGCCACCAAACATGGCTTCTGGCAGTCTGGACTGCACACACCTCTGCACGCTCGGAGGCCCGGCCAGGCTGGGGTGGGGTCTGCTCCTCCTTTCTTTCCTTCCTCCGCCTGGTCAGGCTCGGCTTTTGTTATTCAGAGACGGGGTGCCACTCTCTTCCTGGGGTCAGGCGGCCACTTCCAAACCCTCATGGCGCTCAGCTCTCTGCCAGGTGCATCGGGGAAGTCGGATGGGGGGCGGGGAGAAGGGGAACCCGAGAAGGTGGGGGTGGGAGATCCGTGTCCTCCGGGGCCCTGGCCTGGGGGCCCGGCCGCTAGCGGTCAGCCTTAATAGGATCAGGTCGGTGTAATCCCATTTCAGCCATTGTCATTCAGGAGGCTGTGGGGCTGGAGCTAGGGGGCCCGGCCCTTTAGGACGACAGCGGCCACACCAGAGACGCACCGGCATGACAAAGGCCTCCAGGGACCCAGTGGCTGTGAAATAAAGAGATGAAGGCTTTGGGGGTGGGTGCCCGGAGTGACGTCCGCCCCCCCACCCCGGGCCCGGCCCTGCCTCAGGCTTTTGCCTCGGGCCCAGGCCGCTCTCGAGCCGTGGGCGCGCCCTCGGGGCTCGGACCCCGGTTTTGGTCTCAGGCCCCCGGGAGTATCAGGAGAACAGGGTCGCGCGAGATGGGCCGCCGCGCCCCCGGATGGCCTCCCTGCCTCCCTGGGTGTTCGAGCCGCCAGGCCGGTAGCGCAGCCGGACCTCCTGCCTCTCTCCCTCGAGGCCCACGGGTTGCATGACTTCCTGCAGGACCAGGCCTGGCGGCCTACCCCTGGGCTACCCTGGCCTCGGTTTCCCTCGCCTTAGCCTAGCATGTGCAGCTCTGGGCCACACACTGGCGTCCTTCGGTGACCGTTCCGGAGAGGGGTTGAGGGTGTACCCGACTGCGGAATGAAGCGGGTGGGCTGGGGGGGGCAGGGCTGGGAGTCAGTTTAGGAGCCCTGAGAGAGAGAGAGAGAGAGAGAGAGAGAGTGTGTGTGTGTGTGTGTGTGTGTGTAGGGGGGCCTAGCGGTGGAGGCTAGGGTGTTGATGGTGGACTGCAGAGGTGGGGAGCCGGAACAGCCCATAGGCCAGACCCGGGAAGAGCTCTGAGGTCCAGGTAGAGGTGGGGGCAGTGTGAACTGCGGAGGGGGTCAACCCAGGGACAGAAAGTGGGGGGTGCTCCATGCGTTGGAGGTTGGGGGTATGTGGAGAAAGCTCAGAGGATAAACCCTGGCGGTGGGGGGAAAGTGGACTGCAGGATGCCGGGTGGGAGTCACAGACAAGAGTGGTGGGGGTTGCGGGAGTCCTCTAGGCAGAGGGGAAGGAATGGGGGGAGGGGCTTCCCACCACGGAATGGATACACTGTGAGAGGGAGCAGTCCACAGGGGCGGGGCGGGGCACAGGGGCCGTTCAGCTTTGCTGGGTGCCCGGGGACAGCATTTTTGGCTCCGCCAGTGGTGTTGGACCCTTGGCTATTAGGAATGTGGAGAAACCCGGCAAAGCAGGGTTGGACGTGAAAGGGAATGGCACACGCACGCACACACTCTCACTGTCACCTGCTCACGCCCACACATACTCAAGCACTTGCACACCTGCCCACACACGCACGCTCACACCCCTGCTCATCACAGAGCCAACTCCGTGGGGACTGAGGGAGGCGCTCACAGGGACCTTTGAGTTCAAGCTGGAAAATCTGAGTGGGTTCCAGGGCAGCAGCACCAGGCATGGGCCGTGAGGGCCTGGGTCAAGGGGCAGCCTCTCTGGGGGTGGGACCCCCACCAAGCCATGATCTGCCTTTGGCCCCCCTAGTCCAAGAAGCCTGGATCCTCCCACGGCTCCCAAATGCATGGGCCTGTCCCCCCACCCTCTGCCCCAGCAGAGCAGAGCCTGTCGACTGCGGTGACAAAGTGTGCTGCCTGCCTCCCAGGCCTCTGTGCCAGCCAGCCCTCAGCGCAGCGCTGCCGGGAGTCCCGCCTGTCCAGGGGAACTGCGGCTTGACCAAAAGCCACGGAGGGCAGGGCGGAAGTCAGCTTAGGCCCCCACTTCTGAACCGTTCAAATAGGCAATCAATTTTGATGATGTAATTTATAATTTATGCAGGTTGTCTTCATACATATGGTGTTGCTTTTGTGCGTTGGGGTTTCAGGTGCTTTATTACTCTGCTGGTGTGATTTGCATTCATGTTCTGTTACCAAGATCATATTTCTCCTGTTTACACCATAAGGGCCTAAAATGAAGATGAATGCCACCTCCTTTCGTCCGGGCTGTCCCTGTAGAACCTCGGCCTTAGCTTCCCCCAAGACCCCAGAGCCCTGCTACCCTAGAACTGGGCCCTGAGCACTGCGCTGAAGCTGCCTGGGAGGAGCCAGTGGCCAGAAGGTTGGAGCAGGCCACCTGCTCTGGCTGTGCATGCCTGGGCAGACGACTGGGGTCTCTGGGGACAGAAATAGGTGTGTGCACTGGAGCCTCTTTCCCTGGGAAGCCATGGCTGGGCATGAGCGAGCCACTCTGCCACACCGCCACTGAAGTCTAGCAGGGGAAAGAAGAGGGCCCCGAGAGAGTCTCTGCTGCCAGCACTGCCGAATGTGTGGGCTCCAGCCACTTGGGACTAGGAAGGCCCCGAGGTGAGAACCAGAGGGTGATCCAGAGGCTCCTGAGGCCGGAAAGCTAGAAGGTCACTCCCGGCTATCAGTGCACCTAGAACCACCTGCCATGGGGCATAGCACGGGGCTCTGTTCCGGACAGGTCTGGGGCTGGAGGGAGCAGCCTTGGAAGCCCTGTGCGAGCTTCACTAGATGCAGCTGAAATAATTAAGCCCATTAAGCTCAAACAAACAGAAACAAGAGGGAGAGGGTACTGACCCCGAGAGAAAGGGTGTCTTGGAATGCAGGTACCAGCGATGTGCCCAGGCTGGTACAAACACCTAGGCTGAAGGCCAGACGTACAGACAGCCATAGAGTCAGGATGTCCTCCGAGGCAAACCCGGGCTCGAAAAAGCCTGGAGGGCCACTCCCTGCTCTCCAGGCATCTGTGAAAAGAACCACCCAGGGATGGTTCTTTGCCTCCTGAAGACAGGAGGCAAAGGCTGGATGCACAAGCTTGCACGAAGTCTGGAAAATTCCAGCGCAGGTTGTGATTTGAGCAGCCTCCAGTGCAGGTGGTCCTGGCTGCTGGGGAGGTAGTCCTGCGCTCCTTCCGGAAGAAGAAGTTGCTTGAGGCCCAGGACCAAGCTAAAGACGGCCCTGCCCCAAGAACAGGGAGATGGCTGCGGATTTTCAGCATACCTTTGGTTCTCCAAGGGGGCAGGGGTGCCTGGCTTGCCAGGGAGCAAGGGCAGTCACTGGGTGGAGTGACTGTTCTTGTGGCCCCCCTCTGACCTCTGCCTGGGTCGGTGGCTGCGGGGTGCAGGCAGCCCTGAGGCGTCCCAGTGCACGGCTGGGGGCGCAGGTCCAAGGAGCTCCCAAGCGTAATTATTTGATCTGCAGATGTAAGTGGAATTTATTGTAACAACAAATATAGTGATGTCAAAACCCAACCTTGGATTAAAGCCGGCAGCCAAAGGGGAAGTGTATTAATTTCCAACAGCATCTCAGGCCAGAGCCTATTAGAACAAGCTATTCTTCAGGCCCCCCCATCAGAATTAATCATTGGGAGTTAATTTGAAGCTCAGACAAGTTGCTGTTAATTTAGTGCAGGGAGGACGGGATGGAATAAAAAGCTGAGGTGCTGGCCGAGCCTCGTGGGTCTCATTAATCAGCCAGCTGAGACGGCCTGGCTTGATTACAATTTGCAAAAAAATTCATTAGGGCCCGGGCGATTGACAATTTTTCTCTCTGCCTGTGATGTGACTCATTAGGCAGCCAAATGAAAGCCATGATGACGGCCATGATGACAGCGGCCATCAAGCGCCGCTTGTTTATCTTCCTCCCCTCGGCCTGTCTCCCGGGCCTTGGCCTCCCTGCCAGGCTCTCGGGGGCGCCCCGGCGCTCAGGGGTTAGGGAGTGAGGGGGTCAGCGCCCCCAGGAGCAGGAGGGCAGGCGGCGTCGGCCGGCTTGGGGAGCTCGGTCCCTCTCCTCCTCGTGCCTCCACAGGGCGAGGACCTCGAGGCTGGGAGGGCCCGGAGCTGGGTCCCAGGAGCGGGGCTTCCTGACTGCGGCCTCCCGTTCCTAGTGGGCTTCGCTTTCCCGCCGGGTTTGCGCGGTCAAGGCTTCGAGTCCCTCTGCCCCTCATCCCTGCCATGGGCTTTTGGAGAAGGCGGGTGGGGGTTACACCTTTTATGGTGGAAGGGGATATGGGGGGCACTCCAGGATCTGCGGGGAGTGCCAGGGCCTCTTCCCCCGACCCACAGTGCCGGCGGGGCAGAGGCCGCAGCTCCCCGACCTTCCCGGCTAAACTCTTCGCCCCCAGCCACGGGCAGACTGGCTCAGGTGTGTGGGTCGGGGGCCGGCGTCCCTGCGGGCCTCCAATGCTGCAGCAGCGTCGTGTGGCCAGTGGGTACCTGCCCCGAGCAGAAGGCGCTCACCGGCAACCTGCGCTCAGCGCATCCTGGAGGGCGGGATCCGGGCCTTGCGGCCCCCGCGCCAGGCCAGGGCGCGACCCGGGCGCCATCCCCTCCCTGCCAGGCTTCACGGCGCTGGGCGGGGCGCGGCCAGGAGCCTCTGCAGCTCTCGGCGCCCCGCAGAGCCGGCCGAGGCCCTCGGAGGACTGGCCCATCTATTTTATTGGGCTCGAAAACCAAGCCTGGGCCATTTTCCGCCACCGGAACTGTGGGGAACTGTCGGGAAAGGGTGACTCGGTCGCTCCTAGCCTTCACCCTGCGCCTGAAGTTTGGGTGGAGGTCTTGGTTCCCAGGCCCCTCCGCCGTGGGGAGGTGACGGCCTGTAAGTAGTAAAAATTAAGTCAATATTAGTATTAACCCACGGCGGGCCGCGCTTCCCATTCTTGGGCAGAGAACCTCGCCGAGGGCCGAGCGCCGCCGCATCGCAGCGGCTCACCGGCCTCTCCTCCTTCCCCCACTCGAAAGGCTGAGGCTGGCGAAGTCCCGGCTTCTCTCGCGCTTCGGGCTGCTGGCTTGGTGGCACCACGCTCACCCTCGCTGGCCCGCTGAACGCCCTGGGCCTGTCCGCTGCAGTATCTGGCGGCGCGCTTCGGGGTCCGGCAGCGAGCGGACAGGGCTCTGAGCGCAGGGCCGGGGATGGGACAGGAGTGGGCTTGGGGACCAGGCACGCCCCACCGAGATGGGGAGGCGCCCAGCTCCCCGTCCCTTGCAGACCGACTCCCCGATCCCGTGCGTAGCCTCTCCCGTTTTCCCCCTTTGTGGTGCGGACTACCGGGGCGTCCTTAGGGTGGGGCAGTGGCCGGGTCCCGCCCCCTCGACCCCGCCCGGAGGGGGAGGTGCCGGGGCCGCTGGCGCTCCAGCCAGCCTCCGCCTCCGACTGAGGGCTGCCGGGAAGCCGACTGGGCTCGCTGGGTTTTTGCTCCTGTCGCCAGATAACGCCCGGAGCCTGATTTATGGACCCTCCACTCTGCCGCCAGGCGAGCACTGCTTCTTTTCGGGCCGGAGATATTTGTAAAGGAAAGACGTTTGCTCCCTGGCTGTAGTCGATTTGGAGCATCAGGAGTTTGTGCAAAGCCACCAATACCCGCACTCGCTTGCCTCCTCCGGGCACCCACCTCCTCCTCTGGCCGAAGTTTGCCGGCCTACTAGGTATCGATTAGGCTGTGCAAAAGGGGGAGATAGATTTCTAAGGTGAGAATTAGGTTTTCTTAAATTCGTCACCCTATCGGCGCTCTTGCCTTCCTACTTTAAACCTGGAAAAGTGCTGGGTGGCTCAAGTCCAGGCTGCCTAAGGAGTCCTGTTTCAGGGGACCTTTCTCCAGTACTGGTCCCAGACCAGTTGCCCGGCCACACCCTGGCAGTGCCCGGGACAGTCAAATTCTGGACACACTTATGAGGCCCAGGGATTGGTTTTATCCCCCCTCTCTCCTTTTTATTATTCACAAGATTGAAATTGTTTAAATGTCATAACTTATAAGAAAATAAGCTACATTGAAATAAATTAACACAACGGAGACGTGCTTCACATGGCTCAGATAGGATAGGCAACCCCAGGGGAAACCAAAGCCAGGCAAAACCAAAGCAAAGCAAAGCAAATTTCCAGGCTGCCTAACAATGTCTGCTTTTCAGTCAACTCAAAAAGCCAGAACGCAAACCGAAATCAGTTTAAACCCCAGTGCTTGTTCTTGGGTTTCACGTTTACCTTTGGAAAAGTATGGAAAGGTGGCTGCTAACCGCGCAGATTACAGCAGAGGTTTTGTTTTCTTCTGGAATGAGTGGAGAACATTACTGGGTAATTAAGTCCTATAACTTTCAAAATACTGCAGCTGAGATCCAGTCTATAGATATTTATGTACAAAGGATAGTATAATAAATATTTAGCGTGTCTTCTGGTGTGGCTGTAAGCCCCTTCAAAAGCAGTCTTTTAAGCCCATTTAGTGAATATATTCTCAATTTGCTTGGGATGGCCACAGTTGGGCTGTGACTTTGTTGCTTCAAACACAGTGGAGTCCACCATGGGTTCCCTCGAGTGCGGGGGCTTCTCCAGGTGGGTGCCAGGCCCTGGCCCTTCTGGACCCTCAGGGCCGGGCCTGCTCTAGCTGCTGATGCTGACTTCTGATAGCGAACCTGCTGACATGGACGGGGATGGGGACGACGATCTTAGGGTTCCGGGAGGGCTCCCCTGTCTTGGAATTGGCATTGCCCGCCTTCACCCGTTTCCACTTGGCCCGTCGGTTCTGGAACCAGATTTTCACCTGCACCTCGCTGAGTTTGAGGGCGTGGGCGATCTGCGAGCGCTCGGTCAAGGAGAGGTACTTTTTGCAGTGGAACTCCTTCTCCAGCTCCAGCAGCTGCTCGCTGGTGAAGGCAGTCCGCCGCCGCCGGTTCTTGCCGGTAGACGTGGTGCTGCCCGCGGCACCGCTGCTCGGCGGGGTCTCCTCCAGCGCGTGGCCCGGGTCTTCCTCCTTGTGAGCCGCCTGGCCAGTCAGATTGTCATCCGAGCTGTAGTCCACATCGCTCTCCAGCGAGAAGCTCTCCTCCTTGCCCTTCGGGTCGTCTTCCACCTTTGACTCGTCTTTCCCTTGCCCTCGGACAGCCCCGACTGAAAGCAAAACCAAACGGCATTTTATTACATTTCGCACACTGGCCTTCCTTTCTCCTTCCCACCGTCACTTGGACATTCCGCGCCCCCCTGCCCCCCGCCCTTTAGCGGATTGTCTTTCTATGACATTAACACATTGTGATTTCCTGGCCTTTGAGGGGTAGAAGAGGGGTGGGGGGAGCGTGAGAAAGCTCAAAGGAGAGGAGGCAGTACAGGCGACGGCCCTTTGCCCAGAACCATCACTCAAAGGGCCGCCATGCCTCCCCCGCACCCTCCCAGCCTCGGCAGCGTCAGGAGAAGTAGCAGGAGGCGCGAGGCCCAAGAGATTGCCCGCTTTGTCCCTGGGGTGGGACTGGTTGAGGACTGATGGGGGGATTCACGATCCATCCTGCCGCCCCCCCCAACGTGAAAATTTAATGAACCTCAATTGCTTCCTAACCAGAGTGGAGGCGTAGGGACATGCAGATCCCAGACCGTCTTTTTTGAGACAGACAACGTTGGTCAAAGGGATGTTTTGTGGCCTTAGAAGTTCCCACCAGACACCCCCAACACAAACACACAGACACAGCCTCCCAGCAATCCGTTTCTCCCGGACAAGTAGCAAGACCAGCGAAGGGGTTTAAAAAGTCTGGGAGCCCCTGGGCATACGCACAGCTGAGACGCGCAGCCCAACCCGTCTCCCCTAGAGGCTGCAACCTACCCGGAACCCCAGGTCACCGCGGAGCGGCAGAGGCGGCCTCGGCCAAACGCATCGTCAGATATATATGTGGCCCAGGGCAGCAGCTGGTCGCCGGGCGCTAAATGCCCCCCCTCCCGAGACCCCGCTTGTTGCGTGGCTCTGAATGTCCCCTGGAGGCCCAGCGGCACAGCCGGGCCTCATCCTCCAGCTCCTCCGGCGGGGGTCGAGCGGGGGCGCGGCCTCGCCCCCTTGGTCTCCCGCGGGAACCCGGCGCTGACCCGCCCCCGCCTCCTCCCGCCCCCGCGTCCCGGCTGCGCGCGCCGCCAACTCACCGAGCGAAGCCTGCACCGCCTCTGCCGCGGAGAAGGCGAGCAGCGAGCCCTCTTTGGCCAGGAAGCCTTTGCCGTCCTCCGCGTCAGCCTGCAGCGCCTCCGCCTTGTCGAAGTTACCGCCGCCGGGCAGCGGCTGCGGCGCGAACTTGCGGGCCGCTGCCGCCTCCTGGTGCTGGGGCGACGCGGAGAAGCCGCCGGGGAGCGTGGCCATGAGCGTAGAGGTGAGCGCCATGCCCTGCGCCAGGCTGGAGCAGAAGCCGGTGGGCAGGCTGGGGATCTGGTGGTGAGGGTGTGCGGGCGGCAGCGCTGGCTGCAGCGCGGCCTGGGGCAGCGCGGGCGGCGGCGGCGGCGGCGGCGGCAGCACTACCGGCCGGTAGGGCATGAACATGGGGTAGCCGGTGTAGACGAAATGGCCGGGGCTGGGCTGCGGCGGGCTGCCGATCAGCGAGTCTATGCTGAAGGCGGTGCTACTCCCCAGCGGGCGCTGCATCATCATCAGCGACGGCGGGAACGCTGCGCTCATAGACGCGCTCGGGAGAGGCCAGCGAGAGGCGAAAAGTCCCCGCGCCGCGCCGCCGCCAGGAAGCCCGCCGGCCGCCGGGAGCACCGCCAGGAGCGCCGGGCAGGGGCCGAGCGGGACCCGGAGAGCAGACGCCTCCGCCCCTCAGTCCTGGGCCCGCTGCATGCCCGGCGGGTGCAGGGGGTGTGCGGGGTGAGGCCGTGCGCCCCGGAGTGGAGAGGGCGCCCGGGCCCCGCGGGCTCTCCGGAGCCCCCGTCCGCCGCTTGCCCGTCGGAGCCCGCGCGCGTCGCGGGTGCAGCCCTCGGCCCCGGTAAGCTGCCGTCCGTCTGTCCGTCTGTCCCGCCGTCCGTCGCCTCCCGCGGGCCGCTGGGGAGGGCGCGAAGCCGGCGTACTTGTCTCCGGCGGGCGCCGCCAGCACCTTTAAATCGCGCTCCTCTTTCTCATTCACATTTTGCCTGCCGCCTGGCCTGGGTCTCGTCACGTGGGGCTGGGCGCCGCTGGCCATTGGCTGAGCGAGGCGGGGGTGGGGCGAAAGTGGGGCCCCGCCCTTTCCACCCAAGCTGGCCTCCAGCGGGCTGCGGGCGCCACCGTCGGAGCGCGCGGGCCGGGGAGCCGGAGCCTGCATGCCTAGCCAGTGCCGCGCAAACTTGAGAGGGGCGGATGGCACCTCCAAGGCTCGGACCTTGGGGCCCTGCAGCCTTGTCGAGGCCGCCTCGAAGGGTAGCCTCCGGGGCCCGCACCCCCACGGCTGGGCGGGGGGCGCTTTATTTCTTTTACTGTATTTGCCATGGAACCAACCTGCCTGCGGCTCACTCCAGCGCTGGGTGCTCCGGCTGCGCCTGGGGTCCCGGCGAGGGTCCTGGAGTTGGGGGCAGGGTCCTGCCCCTCCAGAGCCACCCCCGGGGCGAAGGCTAGGAGCTGGCAGCGCCTGCCCGCCGACGGAAACCCGCCGGGTTGCTCGCTGCGGGCCTGCGCTCCGGGTGGGGCGGGGAGGCTGCTGCTTCCCCCATCCCGGGCTGGGCCCTCCCGTGAGCGAGCCCGTCTCTCATTTTTCATGACATTCTTAATCATCGTACCTATTTACACACTTTGCCAGAGCGCCCCAAAATAACAACCACGATAATTATGATAATAAAGAGAGTCCTTTATCTGCTCCATCCTCGGGGAGGAAAGGGGGGAGTTGCTGTGCCTCCAGACTGTATAACGTGAGATTATCCTGATGAAAGCTTTATGATGTTTGCTCAAATAAAAGCTGCGTTTTGTAAATAGGCGCTAATTAAGCACGTTGCGAACACAGGGAGTGCTCACCCTGGCGCCGCCGCCCTGTTTCCAGCGCGAGGACTCGAGGGCGCGCAGTTCCTCTTTGCTGACTGCGGGATGGAGCCGATCCCCTCAGGATGTTTCCCCTGTTCTCGACAATGGTAAAGACCCCCAAATTTGAAAGTAAGGGAATTTGGGGGTGGAGGGAAACTAGGGACGTTCTTATCCCCTCCTCCATTTTCAAACAAAAAACTTTCAGCTCTTGTCTTCCCTTTAAAAATGGAATCATTTCGTGACAACGGCAGACCGTGCAGAGCGCGCTAGCGCGCGCGGGGCTTCCTCGCGCCTCCAAGGCCCGGGCTTCAACTTCCCGGGTCTAGACGTCAGCCCTGAACCGCCAACAGCACCGGGTTGGGGAGAAGGAAAGAAGGGCATTGTTAGTTCGGTCATTAAAAATCAGCTCACGCCGAGGAGCTAGTGGTTGGGGAGTTGGCCCGTGTTGGACGTGTGTTATGTATCACTTACAAGCACATTTAATTGGGAGATAAAGATAAATCGATCTTTATGAATTTATCGACCCCATTCTTTGAAGCTCTTTTTTCGCGTTCTTCCTCTTTCTCTCGCTCTAACCCCAAGGCCCCCCGGGGGACGTCTTAATCCCAGATCAGCTCCTCTGCCAGGAGTCCCGCCGGAGACCCACTGCCCACCCAGCAGGCCTGGAGGAGAGAGGGGAGGGTGTGTCCTTGGCGCCCCGGGGCGCTGGGAAAACTCGCTGGTCCCGCCGCCAGCCCTCTCCTCCTCGTCTCCTCCCTCCCCACCACCACCGGGACAAAGACGTCTCGAGCGCGTTTCCCCACTCCAGGCCGCAGTAATAGATCGCTCCGGCAGCAGGCGGTTTGAAAGGAATTCATTAGGACGCTGCCTGGATTGCCTCCCTTGACTTCACGCCCAGACCCCGAGGTGGCTTAGGCAGTGTGAGGGGAAATGAATTCCCTCTGGGATCCATGGAGAAGGAGGTGTCTGTAGGATCTCCAGGCTCTATCCCTCCTTCTTCACTCCCAGAAAAGAAGAAAAAGAAAAAAAAAAAAATCGAAGCCCAGGGCAAAAGGCTGATATCTTTATGAGCATAATAAATACTCCCTCTCATTATGAGATAGTTACAGTAACACAGCCTTGGGTACCATTACCTTGTTTTTTGAATACTAAGAAACGCTCCACTCCTTCCTTGATTTACGTGGCTACAGCCGGGGCCCTTCCGGCTTGCCACTGGCATGCCGGGGGAAGCGGTTACTCATTTTACCTAGGCAGGTTTGCCATGCACTTTGCTATTTCGCCGCAAAAATATTGTTCTAGGGACTTTTGTCGCCTGATTACCCTCCGAGAGACAGGGATTCCTTTGATTATTTTGGTGATTATTCTACATTTAAAGTTCAGCAAGAAGATTTAGGTCCGTCGAATTATAGCTACACTTGAAATAATTTGATGGCATGTTATTTGCATCCATAAATTGCCACAGAAAGTATTGACTGCAGGGGTTATAATACTAATCTTTTATTAGTGAGTTCAGATAATTCTCATCAATATGAATTTTATTTACTAGTGCCTTTTTCGCAAATGCAATGCAGTAATACTTTCTCATCTAATGCTTAACTGCTTAGAAAACGACTGTTCGTGTCATAAAAGGATCCTTGTGTTTCGGCGTGATTAACAAGATTCATTCGGGGCACCTCAGCTACCTGCAAAGCGTTCAGAGCGTGGGGACTGCGGATAATAAAAGCCTTTAGAGTTTTTTCGCGGCTCCTCGGAGAGATTTATGGACAGGAGCGACAGATACATGGCTTATCCATCCTCCGGATTCCTACCTGCTTAGCTCGTAACAGCCTCAAACTGCAGAGTCCTCCGTGACTCAGCTCGGCCCAGACTGCGCGGGAAAATCACCGGGCACAGATGTTTGCAACTTTGTCCCCTCCCCCCTCCAATTAGGAAAAATGAAGGACGCACCCGAAGGGAGAGCTGGGTCCTCCAACTCCAGTTAACTTCTTGAACTTCCCTCCCCTCTTCCCCCCTGGATGAAGATAGCTCAGCCCCTGGGCACTTTACTCGACAGGTGCTAGGCTAGTGTCAGGTTCAGATTATGCCACTTAAAACCTCAGACATTCCGAAGAAGTGATCGTAATTAAGTTGGCCCCTCGCTTCGGGGTTGTCTCAGGCTGCGCTTGCATGCAGATGTATTAAGGTTGAGGGTGAAATAGAAAACGCACAAGTAAATGAATATTCATGCAGCAAACTTGTGCTGGCCTGCCCAGCCCAGCCCAGCCCAGTCCGGAGGAGGAAACACCGCGAATCGCGCGCTTCGCTGCCGCCGCCAGAGTCGAGGTCGCGGGTGGTCGTGGAGAGGATACGGTGTGGGCACCCGTGGTCTCGGAGGACGCGGGGAATCCTGCGGGCCTCGCGGGTCTGGCGCTCCCGCCAGTCGCCCAGTCCTAGGCGACAGGCTGGTTTCTCGGGCAACCGAGTTGTTTTTATTTACAGGGATTTTGAGAAGCCCGATCTTTTGGTCATAGCCGCAGCTCTTGCTCCTGGCAATAGTTGGGAAATAACTTGGGATGGGTTTTATTTATGGAAGGGCAATTGGGATTCACACCCAGCTAACCCTGAACAGTCCCTCCCGAGCCCAGGACGCACTTACAAAGGGGTGCTTGTGTAAAATTCCCCATCAGACACACCAATTTGCAAGTAGCAGAAAGCATTGAAGCCTCATCTTTTTAAACATTTTATTCAGCTTTTTTTTTTTTTAATCTGAAAGCCCAAAATAGACTCCATGTGGTTCTAAGTGAAGTCAGCCCTTGGCTGGCTTTGAAATAGCTCCTGCAATTATGTAAAAGAGCCATTCACCAACAGGACGGAATTAAAAGGGATCTCGCCCGCTTCCCTTTCATTGCCAACCTCTCATGTTTGGCTTTTCAAAGCACTTCCAACACGATGTCTTTCTCCAGGACAAAAGGCAGAACAAAAAAAGTCCCCAAACTTGTAAATTGAACGTCAAGGGAACTTTAAACAATTTAAAGCCCATAAATAATGATAAAGGGGACTGGCAAAAAAGGCAAACCCATTCAATTAATAGAGTTTCCCAAGCAAAGATCAAGTGGTTTATAAAATAAAAGTCTTTGGTTTCATTATTCTGCTCCTTGACCATGCAGAAAGCAGGACAGAGGGTTTTCTAAAGCGCCCTGAAGAAGAAACACTTTGCGGGACTGTGTGTGCTGCGACATTCTTATGTAGAAACTTTGCTTTTTGTCCCCCACCCTCAAAGTAGCAGAAACAAAACAACCGCAAAATAGAAATGTGAAGGGGAGGGGCTTTTTCTTCTTCTTCTTCTTCTTCTTCATTTCCTCCTGGGAGTTGGAAAATGTTATCTGCAGGCCTGAAGGCTGGGAAACGTGACCCCTCACACCTGCGCCGCCCTCTCCACTCCAGCGACTAGGAACAGGAGGAGCCACAGCCGCTCGGCCCGCGAGGCGAGCCCTCGTGGGATCTGGGAATGGGAGGGTGGGGATGGAATGCTACACAGCCCTGGAGCCCCTGGGGCGGCGGGCGCTGTCGCGCCGACGGCGCACCCGGGCGAGCGTTGCGTGCGCTTGGAGCCCGGGACTACCCCAACTCCACGCGGAACTCGGCTCCCCCGGCCGGGATCCAGATGTCCGAGGGCGCTTGCGGATGTCCTAGTTCTTTTTCAGAGCAGCCCTAACGATTGAGGCTGGGGGTAACTGATCGCCCATCGCCTTCGTCCTGGAAGCCCGGCGCCCGCGCTCACCGCGCGTCTCTCCGGGAGCACGTAGCCAGGCAAAGGGGGATTCTCCGTGGGGACTGAGGCGTACGCCCGCCCCGGGGCTCCCAGCCTGGGAAGAGGGAGCACCAGGGGGAGGCCAGGCTGGGGGCTCGGGCCCAAGGGCTGCAGCTGTGCGGGCGGAGGCCGTGGGTGCGGGCGGGAGTGGTGTCCCTTGTGTCCTGCCCGGGTCTGGCTCCGGCCGGGGTTCTGGAGGCCGCGTCCGTCGGCGAACCCCAGCCCCTGGAGTGTTGGGGAGGGAGACGCCGGCCGCCAGGCGCTTCTCACCTGGCTTTATCTCCTCCCATCTGCTCCCTCGGATTCCCGAGGCCCCACCTTAAGGGGACTTCAAACGCGCCCTGCCACCCGGCGCCCGGCTTTCATCTCCCGCACAGCAGGCGTTGTTTGCGGGACTTCACAGAGATGCTAATCCCCAGGCCGAGGGCACGGAGGGGTGAGGGGGTACGCTTTGGCCTGGGCTGGGGACTTTCGGGATGGCCTCTCGGGCAGCCCTCCTGAGGAGCCCGGGTCCGCTACCGTGCGGGCGCAGCATCCCACCTGCCTCGTCCTGGAAGGCTGCGGGCACGTCGCAATGGGCCTGGGCTGGACGTAGCCAGCGTCCAACACATGGAGAAGGAGGCAGCAGCAGGCCAGAGACGATGGCCGGCGCTTAGCCGGGGGCCCCATGAGCTTCCAATGCTTGCCAGGAGACCGTGTGTCTAGGAGAGGCAGGCCATGGACCCTATGAGTCTTCCCTGGAGGCTGGAACGCCCCCGGACTCCTGGACACCCCAAACCAAGTCCCCAGCCGCTGCCTCCACGACGGCCCCGACCCCCTTCAGGGAAGTAGTATTTTAAAGAGGATGAGGTCTGCCCGGAGTGCACGCATTTAACCCTTTAGAAACCGCGCTGGAGGGAGCAGAAGGGTGTTGAATCAACAGCCATCCACACCAGGGGCATCCCTCCAACTTTAACTTCTTCCGGGACCAAATGAGCAGTGATTGCTGTAGCAAGAACTGTTTCTTCTTCCAGAAAATCCTGCAAAGCAGAGCCTGAATTTCCTCTGGTTATTTCCTCTTCCTGAAAAGAATGTCACAAGACAGGGGCACAGCGTTGGGTATGAATGGAAAGGAGAGATGTTGGCTAAATGGGGAGGGAGAATTGGAATGGCCTCTGTCGCTTGTAACAAATGCCCCCAGGTGGAACTCCCAGGCGAAAGTCATTGTAAAAGTCATGCGAAAGTCGTTGTAAAAGTCATTCAAAAGTCATTGGAATTCCCAGGGAAACGTCACTCAGAAATAAGCTCATCTGTAAAACTCAAGGGTAGGTGTGTCTGTAACTGATCAACTAGCCCCATTGACATTGTTCTAAAGGACCTCTGTGCCTATCAGAGAAAGCTCCTCAGGGAAATCACCCTAACTGATGGACTTTTCCCAGGAGAGAACAGGAGGGGAGTGTGTGCTGATGCGAGGTGGTGGGGGCTCCATTCTGTTAACAAAAAAGTGAGGGCAACAGATTCCCGTCCTTTAAAGAAAGTAAACAGGATCACTTCACTTAAAGTAGGGCACCAGACTTACAGAATCAGAGAAAAGAACACTTGCCCTGAAAGCAGCTGGGGCAGACACATTTCCACACCGGAGGAGCATCCCAGGGTAGATCTTTGCTCTTGTTTGAGAGGCTTGAAAGCCCTGGAGAACCAGAGCCAGTGACGACAGACTCAACTGCCCCCACCGCCTTCAAGCTCTTGGAACCCTCACCTATCCTGGGCTCCAAAGTGGGCTGTGAGGTCATGGTCTCACAAGAGGCTGAGCCAGCTCCTGAGCCGTGAGAAATGCGAGGTAGGCTGGGGCCATCTCAAACCCTTCCACAGTTAAGTCACACCTCCTGATCATTCTCTGCCACTGGCCAAGAAGGTCGGGATGAGTTCACAGGAAGGAGAGCCTCTTTGTTTTTAGATCTGCAATTGTTCCAGTGCCTCAGGTTCTTTAAGTACACAGCCCCTTCTTGATGATTGCAGAAATAATTGGGAATGGTGACCTCCTTGGCCTTTGAAACCTTTGAGTTTCTTCCATTTATCATGGGAAAAAATACGGAGAACTCAATTTGCATGACTTTGCTGCAAACAATTACATCTCCCTATGGGTGTGGCCTGAAGTCCCCAAGCTTTAAGAAAAGAGGCAACCAAGAGTGAGGTCAGAGAACAAACCCAAAGATCCCAAAGTATTTCCAGCTAGCGACCAAAAACTGCTAGAGTGTGTGTGAAATAAATAGGAACCTGAGGGAATGAGGAGAGAGTAATACTTTGAGTCACGGTGGGAAGAATCCAGGAAATTGTTGGAATCCAGAATGCTGTCTCTCAGACATTCCTAGAGGACATTTCTGGGTTTTGTAGGAAATGAAAACATTTTGCATGGGGCATGTTGTCCGTGTGTGTGTGTGTGTGTGTGTGTGTGTGTGTGTGTGTCTGTGCATAGCGAGTGTTTTTTTTTCTTTCTCTCCAAATGATGAACACAGAGTTAAAGAAAAGGTGTTCAGACTTCGCTATCTAGTATTTATTCTGCACAGTGACTTTAAAACACCCCTGCAGGGGGAAGTCATTCACAGGACCGTGTGTCATTTCCCTGCGGTTCCTTTACACCCACACATGGAGGCGGGCAATTGCTATCTGCAGGGGACATAGCCATTGACACCAGAAGAGCTGGGGGCTGGTTCTGGGGGGGTCCCATGTGTGTCAGATGCCTAATGTGACCAGGCCACAGCACAGCAGCCACCGCTGACAGTGACTTTGTGAATGGGCCTCTTCCAGGCCCTCTGCCTCCCAGCTCTCCCTCTGGGCATATGAGAAAAGCTAGTATGGGAAATGAACCAAAGTCAGAAGCTAATCTGGCTTGTCTCCACCTGGACAAACCTGTTCCCTGAAGTCTGTGACAATAATGAACATTGAAGCTTTAGAAAGAGCTGAAATTGATCATGGCTCAGAAAATGACGATGATTGGACTGGATATCATGTGACCAACTTTGATGCCTTCACTGAGTTCAGGGACTTTCATCTTCCTCTACTTACCCAACCTCATTCCCTCCCCATCTCCTTATTTTATGGAGGTGAGTGTTTTAGAATCTAATTGTTACCGTGATATTCCTAGTCTATCTCTTGGTTATTATTATCAATTTCCCCCTGTTCTCAAGTTTCTTGTAGACCCAGTTAAAGCACAAACAGGACAATCCTGGAAACCTTAAGAGATGAGAGACTTTTTAAAGTTTAACTTTATTCCAACCAAAAAAGCTTCACGTTCAGTTAATTCCCCGTATTGTAAGTTATTTGGAAATTTGTACTTTCAAATGAAGTGAACTTTATAATGTAGTTTTACATTATATTTTTAGCTGTCTAACAAGGTTATTTCCTATCTGTAAACATAACTCAAATAAGTATTAATAGATTTTATAGTTAATGAGGGAATGGCAGGAAACAGTTTTATTTAAGGCTTCACAATTTTTGAAGTATTAACCTGTAGAGCCTCGTGGGTGTGCAGGGCGCTCAAGCACCCGGAGCGCCCCCTATGTACCGCGTAAGTAATGGCATCCGCGGTGGAGGCTGGCTGGGCTCTGATCCAGGGTAGGACCGGACTGTCCATCCCTAGGGGTCAGAAGGGCTGAGAGGTATGTCTTTCTCACGCCTATAGTTGGACAGGAAAAAGATCACCAGTTTCTTTTTATTTTAAACACCCAGGCCACCAGAGAAGCCTTTGTCATAAATGATTGGGAAAAAAATCAGACCTCCATGATTGCTGAAGGTGTAAGAAATACCGTCGGATTTTGGAGGTGATCTTAGAAAACCTGCCTCGGCTTCCTTATAGAATCCATGTAAGGGGCCGGGCGCGGTGGCTCACGCTTGTAATCCCAGCACTTTGGGAGGCCGAGGCAGGCGGATCACGAGGTCAGGAGATTGAGACCATGGTGAAACCCCGTTTCTACTAAAAATACAAAAAAATTAGCCGGGCGTGGTGGCGGGTGCCTGTAGTCCCAGCTACTCGGAGAGGCTGAGGCAGGAGAACGGCGTGAACCCGAGAGGCGGAGCTTGCAGTGAGCCGAGATTGCGCCACTGCACTCCAGCCTGGGCTACAGAGCGAGACTCCGTCTCAAAAAAAAAAAAAAAAAAAAAAAAAAAAGAATCCATGTAAGGTTCTCCCGGCTCTGCCTCATCCTGAGCAGGTACCGGAAGGGCATAGATAGGAAGCCCTCGGACGTCTGGGCCTGAAGGTCCTGGTCTGCAGCTGAGGCCACTCCCCATCTGCAGTTCCATTTGCCTAGTGGGCGGGAATCCCCGCTCTCCTCCACCAGCGGCCTGACTGTGTCCCAAAAAAGGGGATAATTAATATAGCATGAGTTGATATGGGCACTGGGCACTCAACTCGATCGTGTAGCACACGTGGGCTGGGCGCCTGGCCCAGAGAGGATGCTTAGGAGGGCAGCTGCAGGAGCGAGCACGCTGCAGGGCGCTTGGGGAGTGCGGGCCAGCCAGGGGCGAAAGCCTGTGCTCTCGGAGTGAGAGTATCCGTGGGAGGACAGCCTCTGGGCACCAGATTCTGGGGCATTTATTATTTATTTATTATTTATTGATTAATTAATTTTTGAGACAGTGTCTCACTCTGACACCCAGGCTGGAATGCAGTGGCGCAATCTCGGCTCACTGCAACCTCTGTCTCCCAGGTCCAAGCGATTCTCCTGCCTCAGCCTCCCAAGTAGCTGGAATTACAGGCACGTGCCACCACGCCCGGTTCATTTTTGTATTTTTAGTAGAGACAGGGTTTCGCCATGTTGGCCAGGCTGGTCTCGATCTCCTGACCTCAAGTGATCCACCTGTCTCGGCCTCCCAAAATGCTGGGATTACAGGCGTGAGGCACCGCGCCCGGCCTCTGGAACATCTAAAAACAGACCAGAGGCCACCCAATGGAACGGGATGCAGTGTGACATTTCACAACACACGCCGCCTCTCCCGGGAAGGGAGAGCCCGCGAGCGACTCTACTGGGTGGGCACAGCGCCATCCCCATTGCACGAACCCAGACGGAGGCGCGGAGGCCGTCCCGGGCCCTGGAGAGTCCCCCCTCTGCCGTCTGCTCTCAGCACCAAGTCTGGCATCGCCAGGGCGCCAGGCATGGCCTTCCCAGGGAGAAGGCTTTTCTGTCATTTTGGATTATTTTACTTTAAATAAGTGTGCAAAACCTCAGCTACATTCTTGTGGGTCGGGGATAGGCAATGCGTGCACCTAGGCCTCTTGCTTGCCCCCACACTCCGTCTCCCCAGGGCCACCCCCTCAACCCCCCCCCATGCCATCAGAGTTTTGAACACCGCTGGAGATGGGAGGGAGGGGAGCGAATTTGGGGGCGGGACCCGAACTGCCGGCCCAGGACTAAGGGCTGGCCTCGCCCTTCGTTCCCACTGGGCACAGTTCTCGCCGCAGGACCTTGGCTTGAGCGCGCCCCCTGCGGGCCGCGGTGAGGATTGGCCCCTTGGAAAGAGGGAAATGGGCCGCGCGCGCCGGGGAGGGAGGGGCGCTGCCTCCAGGTCCTCCCGGGTGGGGGTCTCCCCTCCGAGATCCCCGAGGGAACCCGTCCCGTGTACTACCGGATTTCCGGTCTCTGACCAGCCGGGGCTTCATTTCTACGCGTGCTTTTACTGCTCTCCTCCTCCGGCGGTTTTTTTTTTTTTTGAAAGGGGCAAACATCCCCAGCTTTAATGCGGCCCAATTATCTCGTTTGCACGACTTAAAATGTTTCTCTTCAACTCATTTCAGTCTAGTAAATATGCTTCAGCAAGTAGCTAATTTCTCAGGGATGGCTTCGTCTCGCCATTTGCATATAAAGCGCGTCGGGGCCCGGCCCCTTCTCCGAGTGCACAAGTCCCTTCTCCCAGTGCGCGGGTGGCAGGCAGCCAGGCCTCCTCGTCCAGGGAGGTCGCCTAGGTTTGGCCTAGGGAAGGCGGAGGCTGGGGTCCGCGACAGTGCCTGGGGACCAGGGTGGCAGGGAGGGCAGGGAAGCGTGGGCCAGGGAGGGACCAGGACCTTCTGAGCCCCCCGACCCCCGCGCCGCCCCGGCCTCCGCCGTCCCTTATTCCGAGGAGGGGCGCCCGTGGGGTAACACGTCGGCGCGAGGGTCGGGGGCGCATTTATCCTCAAGTGCGTTTATTAAATCGCGTCTGGAGATGGATGGACGTGGATACAGGAGAGGAAATCTCAGGGCTCAGTCGAGCAATCTCCTGGCTTTAAATTCCGAATAAAAGTCTCAAATATTCCCGGGTCATGGGGGCACTGTCTCATTAAAACCACTCTCGTCCTGAAACTGCAATGCAGACATTAAAGTGCAGTATTTTTCAATTAGAGCTGACGAATTCAATCAAAATTCCATAGATTAGGATGAAATGAGGCATGGGTCATTTACAGGGGAATTTAATTGCCGAGCCATTAGACAAATAGTATATTTGCCATTCCCGCGTTATCCATCATTTTCGACATCAATACCGGGGCCGCATCTCCCCGTCCCGCGGCCGCCCGGCGTCGGCTGTAAACACTCCCTTCCCTGTATCTTCTGATTATATCTGATTTCATTTAGGGCCATGGGGGATTATAAATGTTCACGCAATCAAGTTCATTAGGACTTCAAATCGCATTTCTGATTGGGATCGCTCTGCCGCCGTCCTCCCAGCGCCTTTCAAACCCCAGCGCGTGGCTTTCAAAACATCTTTTTGAATTTAAAGCCTCACATCCTTTTGTCTTCCGACGCCTTCTCCCGCCCCACCCCTCCTGGCGGCTCCAAGCTCTTCGGGCCTCCTTCCCGGGGAGACAGCCCTGAACCCCTCTTGCTGCGAGCGGGTCTGGGGAGGGTGGGGCTGGGCTCCGCAGGCTGTCGGAACTCCCTCCCACGCCGCGCAGCGGCGGGGCGCTCGTGTCCCTGAGGCCTGAGCTGGGCGTGGAGGACGGGCCCCGCGTGTTCGCGGATCGCGAGTGGGGGCCAGCCCCGCACCTCCCGTCCCGGCCGGGCGCTGCGGGTAGGGGGGAGCGGAGCGGAGGGGACGCCTACTGCCTTTGAATCTCCTGGCTGAGGGCCTCTGGGCAGCGATTAGACCCACCCTTGGGGACTGGCGCTGGGGACCCCTTCCTGGGCTGGTCCCTTTCACTCCAAAGCCCCAGGTAAAGGCGGTAGCCGGTGGAGCAATGCGCTCTTCCTATCAGCAAACCCAAGAAACAAAGGGGGAGGCTCTTCTGGGGAGAGCGCGCCAAGAAAGGCTCAAGACATCCCTTCCAGCACAGCTGAAAAATAATAGCTTAATATTAACTGCTTCTCATAAAAATATACTTTCACAGAGACACAGTTACAAGAAGCAAACCCTCATTTTATCCCGTACTTTGTGCTCATGGCTGTTAGCTGCCTCAGTAATTTAATTGGAATGGAACGTGAGAAATGTGTCATTTTTGAAGAATTTATGCATCACTTCCTAGAAATCTCATTGTGTTAACTAGGAGCCTACTGCGTTCTGTTTAGAACCCATAATCACATTTTTATGTGTCTGTATTACGAGTTAATGTGACCTCCTGTCTTTAGCAGATAAAAAAAAATGTTCTCTTGCGATAACATCTGTATCAAACTCTGGCTTACATCAAATACGCCACAACCCTGGTTTTCCAAGGTTCTCCAAACTTACGAACTTTCTTAAGAGCAGGGAAAATAAATGTGAATGGAAAAAGCGTCTACCAAATGAATAATTACCCACTAAATTAAAACCCTGTGTTAAACATAGTCGACAGCAAATACTGCATTCTCAATCATGTTTATTTCTTACAAATTGCATTACAAAGAAATCCACTGTTTTTATTGGAGTGATTAAGCAAAGAATGTTAGGACTGCAGAAGTACCATTCTGGAAAATTAGATGAAGGCTGAAAACCCAGCTAGTTACATTGCAACAGTAAATGTATAATTTTGTTAAAGAACACGTTTAACACACAAATGAGGATTGGGCTGTTATTATGGTATCATAAAAGAGTCAACTGAAAATTATCTTTATTTATACACTGCACATATTTAATACAAAGGAAGCAGGCAATTCCATAATCAATATTTTAATTACTGAATTTTTTATTATGGCAGCACGATTCTATATGATAGTTTACGAATCTGTAGTTTTCCTAGGCTCTCCTCCCCTTTACCATGTGAGCTAAGATCTTCCTGTTTTCCTCCTTTTTTAATTCTGGGGAGAGTAGGTTGGTGGGCGAGGGTAAGACCGTTTGCTTATGGCGCCACCTGCAGGCCTCTCTGAAAATGAATTTCAATACCTATTCAATCTTCCGCAGGGTTCTAGATTCCTCAGGCTTATTTTAGCAATTTAGTGAAATTAATTTTTGTTTTAACAGAGAAAGATGTTAACAATTTCGACGCAAATCCCAGAGTTTGAAAAGGATTTTGATGTTCCCAAACTACACTTAAATCCTAGAAATGAGATGCAGTATTGACTATAATTGTAACACAGGGGTTTCTGCATATCCCATCTCGACATAACAAATTTGACTAAGCAGTAATTTATCCTTAAAATGATGGAATAAAAGATACAACATTCCTGGTTTATCCCTCGGTCCTTGGGCAGCCCTTAAGAGATGAAAAGCACTTGGCAAGCTAATAGCACCCAAAATTGTAGTGATTGGGCAGCTTCTTAGGTGCCTGGCGTGGACAGGAGGCGGGGGCACTGGAGTGGACCAGCTCATTCCCCAAGCCTGTATTTTACACCATTTCTGCAGAAGGTTAAGTGTTCTTTGCAAAAGTTCAACAGCCTGCCCCATCAGTATGTGTCTAAAGGGTCATTTCAGAGATTGGAAATTTGACAATTATATACAGTTACTGGGATCGGCAAATGCTCCCTAGACTTAAAGAGTCAGTGGCTTTGATTTTCTTTAAACCATACTGAGTCGATGATTATCAAGTAACTTAAATCAACATAAAAGACAGGCCTAATGCTGGGCTCAGAGTTTTAAACATAACGTGTCACACAGTGCTGGGTCTGTGTCCTAATTGCCTGTGGACTGTGGATTGTGTCTGATGGTCCAACCATGAATGTTTCATCCTGTCCTGGACGTGGTTGGTGCTGACAGAGGCCAGCCTCCCCAGGACCAATATTAGTGGAGAGCTTCATTTGTGTATTTTATTTTTTTGAGATGGGGTCTCACTCTGCCACCCAGGTTGGAGTGTAGTAGCACGATCTCAGCTCACTGCAACCTCTGCCTCCCAGGGTCAAGCAATCCTCTCATCTCAGCCCCCTGAGTAGTTGGGACCACAGGCATGTGCCACCACGCCTGGCTAATTTTTTGTATTTTTGGTAGAGATAGGGTTTCACCATGTTGCCTGGGCTGGTCTTGAACTCCTGAGCTCCAGCAATCCACCTTCCTAGGCCTCCCAAAGTGCAGGGGTTACAGGTGTGAGCCACTGTGCCCAGCCACTTGTTTCTTTTTTAATTCTCTGTGGTCAAATGACAAGTGATAATCAAAGACATTCACGAAAAGTTGGAGGCAAAATATTCCTCTGTTGTCTTTTTTTTTTTTTCTTTGACACAGGGACTCACTCTGTCGTCCAGGCTGGAGTGCAGTGGTACAGTCATACCTCACTGGAGCCCTGACCTTCCAGGCTTAAGTGACCCTCCTGCTTCAGCCTCCTGAGTAGCTGGGACCACAGGCGCATGCCACAATGCCCGGTGAATGTTCAAATTTTTGGTAGAGATAAGGTGTCACCGTGTTGCCCAGGCTGGTCTTGAACTCCTGGGCTCAAATGATCCTCCCACCTCCCAAAGGGTGGGCATGAGCCCCTGTGCCCAGCCCTCTGCTATCTTTTTTTTTTTTTTTAAAGTAGAAACAGCCGGTAAAAGCATCCTTTACTCTTTTGTTACTTTCTGAATTTTCAGCCGTGTGAATGTGTCATTAAAAACTAATTTGAAATTAAAGGAAATAATTTAGGCCTTGTAGAATTGAGTTTAGATGATACACTCAGTGAGAAAAAGAATGAAGTTTAGATGATACACTCAGTGAGAAGAAGAATGAAGTTTAGATGATACACTCAGCAAGAAGAAGAATGAAGTTTAGATGATACACTCAGTGAGAAAAAGAATGATGTTCAATGTGAACTGTGGAAGAAAGGAAAACATTTTTAGACCCTTTAATAAAACAAACAAACGAACAAACCGGAGTATATTTTGTTCACTGGAAAAGAAGTAAGCCAAGATAATTCTAGTCTTAAAGTAGAATGCCTCTTTAGATGTTTATCAACTAGCTTACCTCCCTCTCTCCTTCTTTCCCTCCCTGATTGTCTAATTGCCTCCTTTCCTTTTCTTAGTCTTGTCTCCCTCCTCCTCTTCTTCCTCCTTCTCCATCTCCTCTTCTTCCTCCTTCTCTACCTCCTCTTTCTTTTTGTTCTCTTTCTCTCTTTTTTTTTTTTAGACAAGGTCTCACTTTGTTACCCAGGCTGGAGTGCAGTGGTGCCATCTTGACTCATTGCAACCTCCACCTCCCAGGCTCAGGTGTTCCTCCCATCTTAGCCTCCTGAGTAGCTGGGACTATGGGTGCATGCCACCACACCTGGCTAATCTTTTGTATTTTTGGTAAAGATGGAGTTTCACCATATTGCCCAGGCTGGTCTTGAACTCCTGACCTCATGTGTTCCCCCTCGGCCTCCCAAAGTGCTGAGATTACAGGTGTGAGCCACTGTGACTGGCTCTTTCTCTTCTTCTTATTGATATGGTTTGGATGTTTTTCCCTTCAAACTCTCATATTGAAATGTAACCTCCACTGTTGGAGGTGGGGCCTGGTGGGAAGCGTTTGTGTCATGCAGGCAGATCCCTCATGAATAGCTTAGCACTATCCCCTTGGTGAGGAATGAATTCTTGCTCTGGTGGTTCACATGAGATCTGGTTGTTTAAAAGAATGTGGCATCTGCCCCCTCTTGCTCTCACTCCTGCTTTCACCATGTGACATGCCTGTTCCCCCTTCACCTTCCACCATGACTGAAGCTTCCTGAGGCCCTCACCAGGAGCAGATGCTGACACCATGCTTCCTGTATAACCTGCAGAACCCTGAGGCAATTAAAACTATTTTCTTTATCTGTTACCCAGCCTTAGGTATTTCTTAATAGCAATGCAAGAACAGACTAGTATAGAAAATTGGTACCAAAGAGTGGGGTGTTACTATAAACATACCTGAAAATGTGGAAGCAACTTTGGAACTGGGTAATGGGCAGAGGTTGTAAGAGTTTGGAGGGCTTCAAAGAAGACAGGAAGATGAGGGAAAGTTTGGAACTTCCTAGAGACTGGTTAAATGGTTGTGACAAAATGCTGATAGTGATATGGACAGTGAAGGCCAGGCTGAGGAGGTCTCAGATGGAAATGAGGAACTTACTGGGAACTGCAGCAAAGGTCACCCTTGTTATACCTTAAGAATGATAACTTAGGGTATCTGGTAGAAGAAATTCTGTTTTTTTTTTTTTTTTTTTTTTGAGATGGAATCTCACTTTGTTGTCGTCCAGGCTAGAGTCCAATGGCATGATCTTGGCTAACTGCAACCTCTGCCTCCTGGGTTCAAGCAATTCTCCTGCCTCAGCCTCCCAAGTAGTTGGGATTACAGCCACCTGCCACTGTGTTTGGCTAATTTTTGTATTTTTAGTAGAGACGGGGCCTTACCATGTTGGCCGGGCTGGTCTCGAACTCCTGACCTCAAGTGATCTGCCCACCTTGGCTTCCCAAAGTGCTAGGATTATAGGCATGAGCCACTGTGCCTAGCCTGACAGAAGAAACTTCTAAGCAGCAAAGTGTTCAAAAGGCAGCCTGGCTGCTTTTAACAACCTACAGTTAGACAGGGAAGCAAAGAAATGACTTAAAGTTGCAACTTATATTTGAAAGAGAATCAATGCATAAAAGTTTGGAAAATTTGCAGCCTAGCTGTGTGGCAGAGAAAGAAAAAGCATTTTCAAGAGAGGAATACAAGCAGGCCATTGAGCAACCATTTGCTAGAGAGATTAGAATGACTAAAAAGGAGCCTAGTGCTAATGTCTAAGACAATGGGAAAAAGCACATTTCAGAGATCTCCAAGGCAGCCCCTCCCATCACAAGCCCAGAGAACTAGGAGGAAAGAATGGTTTTGTGGGGCAGGCCCAGGGCCCTGCTGCCCTGCACAGCCTCAGGACACTATTCCCTGTATCCTGGCCACTCTGGCTCCAACATCAGCTCAAAGGGGCCCAGGTACAGCTTGGGCTGCTGCTTTTTTTTTTTTTTTTTTTTTTGAGCCGGAGTCTCGCTGTGTCGCCCAGGCTGGAGTGCAGTGGTGGGATCTCGGCTCACTGCAAGCTCCGCCTCCCGGGTTCACGCCATTCTCCTGCCTCAGCCTCCCGAGTAGCTGGGACTATAGGTGCACGCCACTGCGCCCGGCTAATTTTTTGTATTTTTAGTAGAGATGGGGTTTCACCGTGTTAGCCAGGATGGTCTCAATCTCATGACCTCGTGATCCACCCACCTCAGCCTCCCAAAGTGCTGGGATTACAGGCATGAGCCACTGTGCCCAGCCTGGGCTGTTGCTTTTGAGAGCACAAGCTGCTGTATACATTGGCAGCTTCCACATGGTGTTAAGACTGCAGGTGCACAAAATGCAAGAGTGAAGGAGGTTTGGCAGCTCTCACTTAGATTCCAGAGAATGTACGGAAAAGCCTGGGTGGCCAGGCAGAAGCCTGCCACGGGGACAGAGCCTCCATAGAGAAACTCTACTAGGGCAATATGGAGGGGAAATACAGGATTGCTCAGCTGTTGAATGCAGTTGCGGGAAGGGGATCTCCACCCTCCAGACCCAAGAATGGTAGAGCCACTGGCAGCTTGCAACCTCAGTGTGGAAAAGCTGCAGGCACCTGACTCAAACGTGTGAGAGCAGCCATGTGGGCTGCATCCAGGGAAGCCATAGGGGTGGGGCTACCCAAGGCCTTGGAAGCCCACCCCTCACACCAGGATGCAGGATGCAGAGTCAAATGAGATTGTTTGGGAGCTTTAAGATTTAATGACTGCCCTGCCATTACAGACTTGTGTGGGGCCTGTTGACCCCTTTCTTTTGGCCAATTTCTCCCTTTTGGAATGGGAGTATACACTCAATTCCTGTATCACCATTGTATCTTAGGAGTAAATAACTTGTTTTTGACCTCCTAAGCTCAGGGGTGGAAGGAACTCCAGATGAGACTTGGGGCTTGGGACTTTTGATTTAATGCTGGAATGAGTTAAGACTTTGGGAGGCTATTGCAAAGACATAATTGTATTTTGAAATGTGAGGAGGACATGAAATTTGGGGTCTAAGGGTAGAGTGATATGATTTGGGTATTTGTCCTCTCCAAATCTCATGTGGAAATGTAATCCCCAGTGTTGGAGGTGGGGCCTGGTAAGTGGTGTTTGGATCATGGGGGCAGATCCCTCATGAATGACTTAGTGCCATCCCCTTGGTGATGAGTGAGTTTTCGCTCTGGTAGTTCACATAGGATCTGGTTGTTTAAAAGAGTTTTGCACTGGGCATGGTGGCTCATGCCTGTAATCCTAGCACTTTGAGAGGTTGAGGCGGGCGGATCACCTGAGGTCAGGAGTTCGAGACCAGCCTGACCAACATGGTGAAACCCCGTCTCTACTAAAAATACAAAATTAGCTGGGCATGGTGGCGCATGCCTGTAATCCCAGCTACTCTGGAAGCTGAGGCAGGAGAATTGCTTCAGTCCGGGAGGTGGAGGTTGCAGTGAGCCGAGATTGCGCCATTGCACTCCAGCCTGGGCAGCAGAGTGAAAACTCCGTTTCAAAAAAAAAAAAAAGAGTGTTGCACCTCCCCACTCTCGTTTCTGCTCTTGCCACAGAACGTACCTGCTCCTCCTTTGCCTTCTGCCATAATTGAAGCTTCCTGAGGCCCTTGCTAGGAACAGATACTAGCACCATGCTTCCTATATAACCTGTAGAACCCTGAGCCAATTAAACCTCTTTTCTTGATAAATTACCCAGCCTGAGGCATTTTTTATAGCAATGCAAGAACGGACTAATACACTTATCTATGTGGAATTATGCAAGTCCTTTAATTGTAGAATTTCCTAACGTGTAGCACAGAGCATAGCTAAACATAGTCATTGAAAAAATATTTTTGTCAGGCATTTTTTTTTTTTTTTGCTTTAACAAAGCAATTTGCTAGCAGTAAATACTACAAAACTATGAATGAGTTCCATCCCATCTGAAGACTAAGATAGGGCCAGAGAACCCACTAGCCATTTTTGTCTCAAAGAATCACGGCCATCCATAAATCAAGTACAATATTCAGCACATCTCGACAGCCACCAGAACCCAGGTGACTCAGAACTCATTTCTAGTGCCAGTTTATTTCCTACCCATTCTCTTGCAGCTGTGATGTCATGTTCCTGAGTTAGGGGCAGAGTGAAGGATTCTTTCCAGCTGAGGAGGTTCAGTTAATTGCTGTGTGACTGCCGCACATGGTCCACACTGACTGAGAGTACTTGGCTGAAGGTCTGGTTGCCATAGGTCATATGATATTGACTTGGCAGGGTGGGACTAAGGGAATGCTCATCATAGAAATCACCTGACTGCCTGTGGGACACTGATGAGAGCGATGGCCAGGGAAGCCACACAGTGCACAAACTGCCACCTGCCCTGGGAATACGACAGCCTCCGTTCAACACAGGCCCGTAGGCAGAGAGAACATGGCCAAGAATGGGAGCCCTTCTCTCCATGCCTTCCTAATATACCCAAGTTTCTCCAGCAGCCTTGAGACAGGTTGTCCTATACTTGGCTGTGACCACCACAAGCAGGAGGGCACCAGTCAAGTCTGTCTTGTTGATGATGGATCCTTGGCCCCAAGCACTGGGCTCCACCCCCAGCAGACTTTCAAAAGTGATAGTTAAATGAATGAGCAAATGTCAAGAAAAAAAAAAAGAAACCCAGAAAATAGTAAGTGTTGATGAGGATGTGGGGGAAATGGAACTCTTGTGTATTGCTGGTGGGAAGGTAAAATTGTTCAGCTGCTATGGAAAATAATATAGAGGTTCCTTAAAAGATGAAATCCAGAACTACCGTATCATCTGGCAATCCCACTTCTGGGTATACATCTAAAGGAATTGAAAGTAGGATCTGGAAGAGCTGTTTGCACACCAATATTCATTGCAGCATTCTTCACCATAGCCAAGAGGTGGAAACAGTCTAAGTGTCCATTGACAGATGAGTGGATACACAAAACGTGGTATATACAACAGAATATTATTCAGCTTTTATTTATTTACTTTTATTTTTATTTTTATTTTTTTTGAGACAGAGTCTCGCTCTGTCGCCCAGGCTGAAGTGCAGTGGTGTGATCTCGGCTCACTGCAACCTCCACCTCCCGGGTTCAAGCAATTCTCCTGCCTCAGCTTCCTGAGCAGCTGGGACTACAGGCGCCTGCCACCATGCCCAGCTAATTTTTTGTATTTTTAGTAGAGGCAGGGTTTCACCGTGTTAGCCAGGATGGTCTCGACCTCCTGACCTCGTGATCCACCTGCCTTGGCCTCCCAAAGTGCTCACTACAGGCATGAGCCACTGCGCCTGGCCTATTCAGCTTTTAAAAAGAAAGAGGCCAGGCATGGGGGCTCATGCCTATAGTCTCAGCACTTTGGGAGGCCGAGATGGGAGGATCACCTGAGCTCAGGAGCTCAAGACCAGTCTGGGCAACAAAGCGAGACCCCATCTCTACAAAAAATAAAAAAATTGATGGTGTGCAACTGTAGTCCCAGCTGCATGGGGGTGCTGAGGCAGCAGGATCACTTGAGCCCAGAAGGTTGAGGCTGCAGTAAGCCATGTTCAAGCCACTGCACTCCAGCCTAGGTGACAGAGTGAGACCTTGTCTCAAAAAAAAAAAAAAAAAATTGCTATTTTTCCCCATTTTTTACAGTCTCTATTTTAATATTGGGCTGTTTTCTTCTAATGATAAAACAATCCTAATAACAGAAGGAACCATTTATCAAGTTCTTTCTCTGGGTTGGGCTCTGGGTCTGGGTTTTTCCAGTTTCTCTGCTCAGCGGGGCCTGCAGACCAGGATCCAAGGTTAATAGAAACATCCAAATGCTTGGAGCCACAGAATCTGGGCCCTACTCCAAACCTCTAGAGTCTGAATCTGCATTTCAACAAGTTATCTTCAAATTTGGAGAAGACCTGCCTTACACCAGACATCTTACTAATTCCTAAGTGAGAGAGGCGCAGATACGTTCACTTCCCAGGTAAGCAAATTGAGCCAATTTCAGTTAAGTCATTGTTCTTGTTCAGTGGAGAAGCTCTGAACCTGTCTTTAAGGTGTTACCTTGGGCTGCTACTCATCTTCCAGTGTATTGCATCCCTTTCCAGGACAAAGCAATCTTCCTAGAGTCCCACTGAGACCAAACCTGCTCACCTGCTTCGTGGTTCCTCATAGCCTGTCCAGTGAAGTTCAGAATACTTGGTCTGGAAGCCAAGTACCTCCTGATCTGCCCCCACCTTCTCTAGCCTTGCCTCCTTCCAGATGCCAAAGTGTGGGGATCCTCCCAGCCAGGAGGATAAATCACTATCCCTCCATGGAACCCTGTACTTCCCTGCACCCCTGCCTTCATTCAACTTTTCCTTTGGAGGCAGTGGTAACTCCTGAAAGTCTATGTAGGAGAGGCTTGGGGAGAGTCATCTGCCTGGGATGGGGATCTGAGGGGTCTTGAAGCTGAGTTTACATAGCCCTTTTGTAGGACAGATCAATTGTCCATCTCAAAGGGTGGGTGAAGGTGGGTCAGCTGATGGAGCTGGGGGATGCTGTCTTGTCACTCCCTGAGAAGGTCCACTGTGTTAAAACTTGATTGTCCACCAAGATGCACCCTGGCTAACTCCTTCATGATGCCCATCCTCACTTCCCGGGCTCTGCCTGGGCCCCCCTTTCACTCCATAATGGGCTTTACTCATGGTACATACAACATCCCACCTCACCCTGCAGTTATTTGCTGGGGTCTGAATTCCCTTTCCAGATTCTACCAATGGGAGGGTAGTATGGTTTGTATATTTGTTTCCTCCTAATCTCATGTGGAAGTTTGATCCCCAGCGCTGCAGGTAGGGCCTCATGAGAGGCGTTTGGGTCACAGGGCCTTGGTGACCTCCCTGCAGCATTGAGTGAGTTCTTGCTGGATGAGTGCACTTGGGAACTGACTGTTAAAAAGCCCAGCACCTCCTCCTCTCTCCCTTGTCCCTCTCTTGCCATGTGACACACTGGTTCCCTTTCATTTTCTGCCGTGAGTAAAAGCTTCTTGAAAGGCCTCACCAAAAGCAGATGCTGGCACGATGCTTCTCGTACAGCCTGCAGAACTGTGAGCTGAATAAACCTCTTTTCGTTATAAATTGCCCAGCCTCAGCTATTCCTTTAGAGTGATGCAAAACAGACCAATACAGAGGGAGTGTCTCCTCTGAGGTTCATTGGGGCAGCACCTTACGCTGGCTGTAATGGAAAAAAGAGAGCCACTGCTTGTCCTTGGAGGATGACCATGAAGAGTCTTTGCTTTAAAATACAGTGTATTCATAGAAAATTCAATGTCTCACAGGGCCAACAGATCAGGAGATGACTGCTGTTGAAAAGGTGTTTTATTGCTCACTGTTCCTAAGAGGAGAGGATATGCTATGGCATGGGGGCAGCCCATGGGGAAGCCCCAGGGTCTTTCAAGAGGCAGGGGAGGAATGGGCAAGAGAGGGCAAGGCTGAAGTTTGGCTAGTTTGAATAATTTGAGCAGACTGTGAGGCACAGGGCTTTCCCAAGTCGTGTGGCACCTGCTCTGGAGTAGACAGTGGTCTGGCATGTGAGAAAGAGTGGGATATAAGAGGTTGTTGAGGCCGGGCGCGGTGGCTCACGCTTGTAATCCCAGCACTTTGGGAGGCCGAGGCGGGCGGATCACAAGGTCAGGAGATCAAGACCACGGTGAAACCCTGTCTCTACTAAAAAAAAATACAAAAAAATTAGCCAGGCGTGGTGGCGGGCGCCTGTAGTCCCAGCTACTTGGAGAGGCTGAGGCAGGAGAATGGCGTGAACCCAGGAGGCGGAACTTGCAGTGAGCCGAGATTGCGCCACTGCACTCCAGCCTGGGCAACAGAGCGAGACTCCGTCTCAAAAAAAAAAAAAAAAGAGGTTGTTGAGATGTGGGCTCTGGGCTCCTGATTGGTTGGCTAACATTGGAAAAGCATGCTCTGTGTGGAATTGTTTACTGTCGCTAAGAACCGGCTAAGCCTGGAGGGGCAGCGGTCAGTTCCTCTTGGGTCAGCAAGACCCCAGATGTCAAAGCATCTGAATAGAGAAAGTAAGCTGGGGGAGGGGGCTCACTCCTGCAATCCCAGCTACTCAGGGGGCAGAGGCAGGAGGATTATGTGAGGCCAGGAATTAGAGCCTGGGCAACATGCAAGATCCCATCTACATAAAATAGAAAAAATTATCCCAGTGTGGTGGTGTGTACCTGTAGTCCCAGCTACATGGGAGGCTGAGGCAGGAGGATCACTTGAGCCCAGAAGGTCCAGGCTGCAGTGAGCTATGATTGCACCGCTGCACTCCAGCCTGGGTGATGGAGTGAGATTCTGGCATATATATATATCTGGGCATGTGGAACCAACATGTTTTCTTCCTAGCCAGACACTGATGGGACAAGTGGGCTTTTCTATGGCTAACTGATCCCAGATAAGCGCACTGGAGAGAGATGCGCCATTTTGTGGGAACCACCCTCTACCCCAAGGTGTGTGTGTATATATATATATACGGCATAGAGAAAATAAGACAAGGTTGATATAGTCCTTGTTGTCTAGAGCACCTCTCTTGGCATGTGACGCTCAGGCTGAGCTGAAGGCCCCTTTGATCAACCTGTGTCTGTTCCTGGCATCTGACTTCCCGGACTGTTCCTGGAGCTGGAGCTGTGGCTTTTGGTGAGGGTGTCACACGAAGACTCACACAGGATGGAAACTTCCACTCACCATCCTGCCGGTGTCCTCCTGGGGAGCTCTGGGCTGTAACGTGCTTGGGAGCACTGGGAGCACCGACAGGCCCTGGGCAGGTGCGAGTGCTGTGGTTGCAAGTGTCCTTTCTCAACATGCAGGTCCGTCGTGATCTAGGATACAGGGCTTCCCCGGGTGGTCGGGCCCCAGCGGGGTGAGAGGCCTCTCTGTGAGGGGAGGGTCCCAAGGCTCAGGGGCAGCATGAGGGCTGCTAACACATTGGAAGAATACATATACAGCAGGTCCTTAAATAACGTTTTGTTTAATGTCATTTTATTTTAACACTGATAAGAAACAAAACTGATTTGGCTGGGCGTGGTGACTCATGCCTGTAATCCCAGCACTTTGGGAGGCCGAAGCAGGCAGATCACTGAGATCGGGAGTTCGAGACCAGCGTGAGGAACATGGAGAAACCCCGTCTCTACTAAAAATAAAAAATTAGCCAGGCATGCTGGCACATGCCTGTAATCCCAGCTACTAGGAAGGCTGAGGCAGGAGAATCGCTTGAACCTGGGAGGCGGAGGTTATGGTGAGCCGAGATTGCACCAGTCTCGCGTCAGTCTCAAAAACAAAACAAAACAAACAAAAAAACGCCCCAAAAACAAAAAAGAAACGACTGATTCCTGGCCAAGGCCACTGTCTGTGTGGGTTTTCTCTGGGTGTTCCAGTTCCCACCCACATCCCAAAGCTGAGGAGGTGAGGTGAGCTGGCGTGTCTGAATTGTCCCAGTGTTGTGTGTGGGTGGGTGGGTGTGGGGGCGTGTGAGCACCCTGCGATGGAACAGCACCCCATCCAGGCCTTGTTCCTGCCCTGCACACTGAGTCGCTGGGGTGGACTCTGGCCACCCACGACCCTGAACTAGAATAAGCACATTAGAATATGAATGAATGCATACAAATTATTGTAAAGTAAAAATTCATACGGCATACAATAATCATCCAAATGCATGACAATAAACAATGCGGTATGAGAGGGCCTAGCAAGCCTGCCGCATTGGTGACTGTTCTGAACCTCATGGTGGTAGGAGGTGCTCCTGACAAGGTTCGTTTTGCAAACATTTATTCCTTGATCTAACCCACCAGCAGGACAACCACCATCACATACTGATTCACCAGAAATTGGGTAAATAATTATCTTACTTGTTATTGATCTCTCTTAAAGCTATGCGTAGCTTGCATTTATTTCAATGTTTACTATTAGAATTGTACTGGTCTTTATTTAGAAGTGTGGTGATCTTTTTGTGACCAGAAATATGCTGTAGGAACATCACTCTTGTTTATATCAATTAACTTTGGGAAAACTGGCATTGTTGTACATCATTTTGCTTAAAGCTGGTTCCCAAGAACCTATTGAAGACCTTAAGTGAGGACTCACTGGACCTTTTGGCTTAACTGTCGTTGAAAGGTACTTTCTGAGACCAAGTGCTGTGATAGTCATGATTTCACTGGATTTTCACAAGCGACCCTGAGAGGCAGAAAGGGCTTTTGTTGCCAATTCCATTTTGAGGTGAACCTGAAGCTTGGCAAGGTCTGTGCTTCACCTGGTCCCACCGAGAGCAAGTGGGAAGGGAACTCCCATCACCTCCATCTTCATCAGGGCACTATCCTCAACACACAGCCTCCACGGAAGGGCAGCGAGGAGAACAACAGTATTGGTTGCAGCATTCTGCGTTTCAGTGCAAAACACCCTGTGGCTCCAAAAGTAGATAATTCTGCAGGGGCTTTGGCAAGGGTAACAGGGGGATGAGGTCAAAGCACCTTTTGCCAAACAGTCTGCGAAGGACACAGCGGCAAAGATGCTGCAGGCAGCGTGGGGTGTGGGCCAAGGCAAAGAGGGACTGGTAGAACGGCTTATGCATCTGGAAGGGAAGGCAGGTGGATTAGAAATCTGGGCATGTGGAACCAACATACGTTTTCTTCTTAGCCAGACCACTGATGGTACAAGCAGGCTTTTCTATGGCTAACTGATCCCAGATAAGCGCACTGGAGAGAGACGCACCATTTTGTGGGAACCACCCTCTACCCCAGGGGCTTGTGTGCTCTCCCAAAGCACAGTTTGTGCCGAGTGAGAGGGGATTCTGACTGGGGTGACTTCAGACGCTCCAGGTGGTCTCCCTGAATTCCGTTTTGCTCCATCCTCTTTGCACAGCAGCCCTACAGCTCCGGGATGGCCCTGTTCATCTCCCCCAGTCATGACCAGCTCTTCCCTTTTGTCATGGAGGGGCTCAGGAGCGAGTACCTGGCATTGGTCTGGTGGTCAGTCATGCACATGACTCAAGTCAGTGAAACAGAAAAAACACACACAACTCTTCTCACTCTCTCTTTTTTTTTTTTTTTTTTTGAGATGGAGTCTAGCTCTGTTGCCCAGGCTGGAGTGCAGTGGTGCGATCTCGGCTCATTGCACCCTCTGCCTCCTGGGCTCAGGCGATTCTCCTGCCTTAGCCTCCTGTGTAGCTGGGATTACAGGCGCTTGCCACTATGCCCAGGTAATTTCTGTATTTTTAGTAGAGACAAGGTTTCACCATGTTGGCCAGGCTAGTCTTGAACTCCTGACCTCAAGCGATCTGCCTGCCTTGGCCTCTCAAAGTGCTAGGATTACAGGCATGAGCCACCGCACCTGGCCTGTTCTCACTCTCTTTTAATGGGCATTCACCTGTGGACTTTGACGTGGATAGATGTAATGCCCACAGCTTCCTTGGTCATATCTTGAGCTGCTGGAGCATGAAGCTGACTCACAGGGCCAGATGAGTATGTCCTGACACGGAGCTAGGCCCGTGGATTCCGGCGGCTCTGGCCTTTCTTTGGACACTGGTTAAGAGAACCCTGGCGTTTTTCAGGCCAGCACGGGGCTCTGAGCTCCTTGAGGCCACAGCACCGCAACTACTATAACAAGCTCCTGGGTGTGTGATTATGGAGCCTCCACAAAAAACCAGAAATATGCAAATACACCCTCATTTCCCATTCTTCCTTTTTCAGATGTATTATACTTAGCCAAATATCAGTGCAAAACTCCCCATGCAAAGAAGCAAAAACAGACAAAAGTTTTGTACTAAAGGTGGGCAGAAAGGCAGCTCTCTTGCCTGGAATATTTCCTCGGGAATCACTTCCTTCCAGGACTCTGACACACAGAGCTGAGGGTAGGAGTTGAAAAGCACCTCGATGACTGCGGGGACCGATGCACAGGTCTTCAGCACCTGGTGGGAAGAGGTGAAAGACGCAGCGTAGGCCAACTGGGTTCTGGGTCTCAGTAGGGAAATGGTGGGGGCTGTGGGGGGATCCTCTCCCTAGCTGTGTGACCTCCCTATGCCCAAGTCACACAGGGAACAGCAGCAGAGCAGTACCACAGGGTTGCTGCAGGGATCACATGAGTTAGTGCACACGAAGACACGAGGCAACGGCTCTGCAAGGGAGCCCTTCTTCCCATCATGATGGCCACCCAGCCAAAGTCTGGGCCAAGTGCTCAAGCATTCAGGTTCCTGGGGGGCTATGCTGATGGCTTGGCAGGCCTTCTTGGCCCCCAGAGAGTTGCTCAGAGAAAAGGAATGAAGTTCTGCTAGGAGGAAGTTTGGCCCGAGGATGGTGTTCCCAATTTCTCACCTCAATTTTCAAACGTGTCAGGAAATTGAGAATTGGGGAAGAGGAATTGTTTTGCTGTTGAATTTGGCATTTCCATTTTATTTTCACAGTCCCCACTGGCAAAGATTCCTATTGCCTTATTCACAAATTTGTAATTCAAGTCCATTAGCTTCACCATAAAGATGGGAACACTGTTTGCTTTTAAAAAATAAACTTTTTTTGTTATGGAGAAGTTTGAAACTTCATACAAAAAAGTAGCGCCAATAGTATGATAAACTCCCATGTACCGCCCCCGCCCCCCAATCAACTCATGGTTGATCCTGCCCATCCACTTCTCCTAAGATTAAAGCAAATTCCACGTATCCTATAATTTTATCTGTATTTCAGTGCATCTTTTGTATGACCCTTTGAAGAAACAAAGATAATATTATAGCACCTGAGAAATTAACAATAGTTTCATAATACCATGTCATATACAGTGTTTAATTTCACAGATCTCTCTTATATGCCATTATATTAACAAAATAATTTGTTTGTTTGAATAATCATCCCAGTTAAGGCCGACATAATGAGACTGGTTGCTGTGATGTATTTTTAGATGTCTTTTTTGTTTCATGTGACTTATTTGTGGTGGGAACTGGGTTATTTGTCCTGTAGCGTCTCTCACTGTGGGGCTTTTGCTGATTACATCCCTGTGGGGTTTGTGGACATGCTGCTCTTCCTCTGTTTTCTGTAAATTAGTAGTTGGATTTAGAAGCTGGACCAAATTCAGTTGCGGGGCGCAGTGGCTCACGCCTGCAATCCCAGCACTTTGGGAGGCTGAGGCAGGCAGATCACCTGAGGTTGGGAGTTCAAGACCAGCCCGACCAACATGGAGAAACACTGTCTCTACTTAAAATACAAAAATTAGCTGGGCATGGTGGCACATGCCTGTAATCCCAGCTACACAGGAGGCTGACACAGGAGATTCGCTTGAACCTGGGAGGCAGGGGTTGCAGTGAGCCGAGATCGTGCCATTGCACTCCAGCCTGGGCAATAAGAGTGAAACTCAGTCTCAAAAAAAGGAAGTTGGACCAAATTCAGATTCGATTTTGGAGAGGGGCAGGGCAATTTCATAGCTCTCTCTTTTTGAGGTCTAAGATTTGCCAAGTATTGTATAATTGTTCTTTCTTCTTGGTTGAGAGACCTGAGGTTACGCCACTTTTCTAAGCCCAGCTGCCATATATCTGCAGCGATGACCTGAACCACTACCGGGGCCTGCCCTGCGTCATGTCTACTGGGGCTCTATGGACACAGAGTCCAACAGAAGAAAGTATTTAAGTCACTCATGGAGGCTGCTCACTTCACAACTTGGCTCCCTTCTCCACAGCTCCAGACCTAAAACCCCCTTAAAATACAAATATGACGAACTAAAAAAAATTCATATTCCTTTGGTTAGAGGTAACTACTATTAACATTTTGTGTATGCTAATGTTTAATGTGTTTAGACAGAAAATTAATATATATGACAACAATGGGTGAATTCTTTGCATATGATTTTGAAATCTGATTTTTTTCCATGCAGAATAGATTGTGAATCTATTTACAAGCAATTATCCTTTTTTCTTTTTTTTTTTGCATGGAGTCTTGCCCTATCACCCAGGCTGGGGTGCAGTGGTGTGATCTCGGCTCACTGCAACCTCTGCCTCCCAGTTCAAGCTATTCTCCTGCCTCAGCCTCCCAAGTAGCTGGGACTACAGGCAGGTGCCACCACACCCGGCTGATTTTTGTATTTTTATTAGAGACAGGGTTTCACCATGTTGGCCAGGCTGGTCTTGAACTCCTGACCTCGTGATCCGCCCATCTCAGCCTCCCAAAGTGCTGGGATTACAGGCATGAGCCACCACGCCCAGCCCAATATGGACTATTTACTTTTGTTTTGTTTGTTTGATCATTTGGTTTTCTTCCTTTGTGAATTGCTCAGTTATGTCTTTTGCTCATTTTTCTATTGGTGTGCTCATTTCTTCACTGATTTGTAAGTATACTTTATTAGGGTTATTTTCAGGTAGACAATAATTTTGCAAACAATGATATTTTTTTCCTCCTCAATATTAATATTTCTTATCTTATTACACTGGCTAGAGCTTTTCAGTTCAATGCTAAATAACAACATTAATGGCATGCATAATTATCTTATTCCTAACTTTAATAGGATTGTCTCTAATGTTTCACCATAAATACAACCTTGAATATTAGTTTCAAAGAGATACCCTGTTCTAAGTTAAGAAAATATCTATTCCTAGGTTACTACAAAGTTTAAGATGTAATTTCATTTTTTGCCGTTTTCTAACCAAGTTGATAGAAAAAGATTTTCCAGGCCAGACGTGGTGGCTCATGCCTGTAATCCCAGCATTTTGAGAGGCTAAGTGAATCACCTGAGGTCAGGAGTTCAAGACGAACCTGACCAACATGATGAAACCCCTTCTCTACTAAAAATACAAAAATTAGCCAGGCATGGTGGTGCATGCATGTAATCCCAGCTACTTGGGAGGCTGAGGCAGGAGAATTGCTTGAACTCGGGAGGTGGAGGTTGCAGTGAGCTGAGATAGTGCCACTGCACTCCAGCCTGGGTGACAGAGTGAGACTCTGTCTCAAAACAAAAAAAAAAAAAAGAAAAAGAATTTCCAATACTGACCCATTTTTGTCTTCATAAAACAGGCCCTATTTGGCTATTCTTCTATATTTAATACACATATTATATATAAAAATATATAATTATGGTATCACTATATATCAGAGAGAGATATATGCTATTATATATACTAGATCAGGCTAGATCTTCACCGTATCTATCAATAAGCACATTTTTCTCATTTGAAATAGTATAGTATATATAATATAGTGCCAGACTCAATTTACTAAGATTTTTTTATCTCTTTTAATAAATTTGGTTTATAGTTTTATTTTTTGAGCTATTTTTGTCAAGTTTTAACATCATTTTATGTTAACTTAGTAAAACTATCTGAGAAAATTTTTTTTTTTTTTAATACTTGGGAAGATTTTAAAAAGTAGACCATATTGGAATCAGGAAGGCACAGTAGATCTTGCATTTGACATTGTCTATGCCTGGCATTTAGCTGCAGGTAGTAATTTGATAGTTTTCATTTCTTTCATGGTTATTGGCACATTTTATTTTGATTTCTTCTTGAGTCCCTTTTGTTAATCTATATTTTCCTGGAAAATAATCTTCATTTTAAAGAAATTTAGCATTGCATAGGTGCCAGTCAAGGTCCAAAAGAAAAGAGATGGAGAAGCCAGGCACGGTGG